>NC_139407.1:7681249-10291249 GCF_905368555.1 Meleagris gallopavo
ACTATCAATATACCAATATATCAACTACACACACACACACACACACACACACACACACACCAATCCATCATCAGTTAAAGTGGTTACAAAGTACATAGAGGATACAACACATTGTATAAAACATGGAACCATACAAGAAACAAACATAAGAGTTGCAACTGCACATGAATATCAACTTGCCACAGACAGCATCCTGTGATTCTTCAGGAGTAGTGACACGAATATTACATAATGAATAAAAGGTAGAAAGTGAAAAAGAGACAACCATACATTTGACAATAACCATACATTTAACAATAACCAAAAACAATAAATAAGTAAAATAAATAGAGGTATTTGTGGCAGCTGCTTTCCCCATCCAAGTCTCACTGTAAGCCAGGATCCAGATGGGAATTCTTCAGTGGAGGTTGTGATGTTTATGAATAGCCATACAATATTACACTTCAGTTAACTCACCAAAAGCATATCTAGTTCAATTTGACAATATGTGGACTTGCCATGTAATGTTTTCAAAGATGATCGTCTTGAGAACTTTCCACTTGAGCATTTCCAAAGCAATTCAAATGCTGAAAGATATAAATACTAGTTTGGCAAGTTCAAGTATCTTTATAGTCTACAGAACTTTTCAGAAAATAGTGTGTGCAGGATACGCAACAGTATTAACCATAAGAGGGGTACTCCGGGAAACATACACATCTCTTACCAAAGCTTAGACACTTTCCAGCAACCATGTTTTGGATGGACTGATGTGACACTGAAAAAAAACATTAGTGCAAAGGGCTTCATGATAGATTTCTTTCATGACCACGTCTAATAGATATTAAATGAGTCCCTTGGTTCATTTCCCAGTTTGTTAGGAATTTGCAAACACCACGGAGGAGTTATATGCAAATCATAATAGTTTGATAAAAAGGGGTGAAAGAAGGGGTCAAAAGCAAGTGCATCACTGTGCAGTGAGTACTAGTAAGCCAGGATGACCTGTAAAAACTCTGAACCCAGTTGTGAAGTTTAACAGATCCAAGGACTGATATCAGTTACCACCGACACCCACAACAACCCAAAACATAATACTACTGCAACCAAAATATGTAATCAAGAGGTATAAACGGTATTCTAGCACGATCACATCTTCAACATATATATATTTCTTTTGTCACAAAATACAAATGGTTAAAGTCACCTATAAGCCTTTCTGTGTTTAGTAAGGTCCCACAGAGATCTTCTGTAAAATAAAACAAGACAACGACTTGCCCTTACTGGGCTTTGTTAATATGGTTAAAAAATGAGGGAACAATCCAGAAAGTGTTGATTTTATATTTTAACATCCTTTTTCCAGGTGTCCTTAGCCTTCCAAGAATATTTAGTAAGGGATTCCATCAAAGGTTAGGAAAGCTGACCTCAGTTTAGCTGAGTCAGTTGACACAGGCTGGCCAGAGAGACAAGATGATTTCCCGAGCTTATCAGCCACTGAATTGTGACTCACAGGGGCAATTGGCAAGAGTGGTGAGGGCTTGGGACAGAAGTCGTTAAATCGAGGAGCCTGTCCTTTTGTTGGGATCTTTCTAATGCAGCAAAAACACAACAGCAACAACAGCAAAAACATGCTTGCTTGTTGCTAAGAGCACACCAGTTGTGCTTGGCCTCCATGTGACATCCGTAATGAGGCCTCACCTCAGGGAACAACACAGGCACCCTACACAAGAAATACTTTTTCTCTCCAGCACCTGCCTCAGCCATGAGCTTCAGCCCAAGGGCAGCACTTGCAGTCTAGGTACATAAGTACACAGCTCACCACTGCTTGTAGGGCCTCAAGAAGCTTCACACCATCTGAATCCTCATTCCAGACCTGTAGACCTGCAGGAAGAATAGAATTGATTGAGTTAGAACAGACCCTTAACAGTCATCTAGACCAACACCCCTGCAGTGAACAGGGACACCTACAGTTATGTCAGGTCTCTACATCCAGACTGACCTCATATATCTTCAGTGAGGGAGCATCCACCATGTCTCTGGACCAGCTCCTCCAGTGCTTCAATACCCTTATTGTAGAAGTTTAATATCCATTTAAATCCTCCCATTCAATTTGAAACTATTTCTCCTTGGCCTATCACATCAGACCCTGCTAAACAGTCTGCCTTTCTTTCTTATAGTTTCCCCCTTTTTACTTACTGAAAGGCAGCTATCAGGTCTCCCTAGAGCCTTCCACAGGCTGAACAGCCCTGGCTCCCTCAGCCTGTTCTCATAGGAGAGGCATCCCATTCCTCGGATCACTTTTGCAACCCTTGTCTGTATGCACTCCAACAGGTCCATGACTCTCCTATGCTGAGGACTCCATATTTTGACATGGAACTCCAAGTGAGGCCTCACTAGCACAGAGCAGAGGGACAAGGTCACCTCCTTCCATCTGCTGTCCACACTTCTTTCAATGCAGCCCAGGACACAGTTGACTTTCCAGGCTGCAAGGGCACACATGTGGTTTGTGTCTAGCTTCCTATCCACCGGTACCCCCACATCCTTTGTGGCAGAGCTTTTTTATCCTTTCATCCCCCAGTTCCATGGGTAGTAATGATTGCCTTGACCCAGGTACAAAACATTGCATTTGGTCTTGATGAACCTCATCAGGTTCTCCTAGGCTCACTGTCCAAGCCTGTCTAGGTCTCTCTGGATGGCATCCCATCCCTTGGGTTTATCAACACCACTGCAGCTTGGTGTCACCCACAAACATGTTGAGGGTTCAGTTGAGTCCATCGTCTATGAGTCTCAGTACCCACCCCTAAGGGACACAACTTATCACTGATCTCTATCTAGATGTTGATCTGTTGACCAAGACTTTAGGGGTCTGCATTGCAACTTGTTTCTTGTATATCAAACAAACCGCCATCTAATGCCTATATTCCTAATTTGGAAAAATGTTGTTACAGCTGGAAAGATTATTACCGTGAAAATGGGAAAAGAAACAAACAAGGAAGGAATGCTCACCTGCATCTGAAGATCTAGGTTTGCTGGAAAGACTCCACAGCAGAGAGATCTCCAAAAAGAGATCCTTCCCCTGTGGCAGTCAGCCCTTAAATGGGGTCATGAAGTGGGGCCAGACTCCACTCCTTTCATTCACAAGCTGAATCACCTTCACCTGTGCTCTCACTGCTGATTCAGTCCTTTCCTCAGGTGATCAATCAGTGGCTCAGGCCATGACTCAATAGTTACCATACAAATGTCATGGAGAACCTGTCAAAAGCCTTACTGAAGTCCAGACAGTTGAGAACAGATGCTCTTTCCTTGTCCACTAATGCAGTTACATCATTGTAGAAGGTTGATCAGGCAGGACTTTCCCCTTGTGAAGCTATGCTGGTTCTTTCATCTCACCTTTCTTTCCTCTGTGTGCCTTCACCTAGTCTTTAGAATGATTGGTTACATGATTTTCACCAGCACAGAGGCTGACAGGTTGGTAGTTCCCTAGGTCATTTTTCCTACTTTTCTGAAATTTAAAAAAAAAAAAAAAAAAAAAAGGTAGAACGTGGCCTTTTCCCAGTCAACAGGGACTTCAGCTGACCACTATGACATTTCAGGTATCACTGAGAGTCATTTGGTGACTATATCACCAAATTCCGTTAGGGCTTTAGGATGCATCTCATTGGGACCCACAGGCTTACAGATGTTCCATTTCCTCAGGCAAGTTGTGAACCTGATATTCGCTTACTGCAGGAGCATCCTCGCTCCTCCAGTTCCACCTTCTAAACTGTTCTCCCTATCAAGACAGCTGTAATGCAGTTCCTAATGAAGACTGAGGCAAAAAACATGATCATCATCTCAGCCTTCTTCCTGCAACAGGAAGAGAAAAAAAAAAAAAAGAAGACACAATACCAACCTCTTGTGTTGTTTCCTACTGCCAGCAGAACCAGAAGGTATTAAAAGTGCCCAGACTCCCTCAGCCTCCCTCCAAAGGAGGCAGGTGGGAGCAGGGCCGCAGAAGCGCCATGTAGACTTCAGTAAAAGCAAAGGAAGCCCAGTAGTGGCCCTGCATTAGCTCCAAAGCACGCAGGATGTGAGCACAGAAGCAGCCACCTGTGCTAGCTTAAAAAAAAAAAAAAAAAAAAAAAAAAGCAGAAGAACCCTGTGACAGCAACTCCTTGCTCACCCCAAAAATGCAAGGTCAGAGCCTGGCAGCAGCATCCCCTTCCAGGTCTAGGAAAAGCAGGTGGGGGATGGAGGAGGGGCACTACCCCGAGCAGTCATTGCTTCATTAGTGCAGCCTGGAGGTAGACTTGATGGTTCTTGAGGTGTCCCTTCCAACTCAACATATTAGTGTTTCCAATAACCCACTCTTAAATCCCTTAAACTTTGCTCATGTTTTCTTATCTTTATTACAGAAAAATCTCTTAGCTTGCCAGGCTGTATGTGGAAACTGTATTTTAATTTCATTTTTTCATACCTGAGTTTGTTTATCCAATAAAATATCCACAATAGACATTGGTCTATTAAACCACATATCAGGCCTCAATATGTATAGGCAGGACTTGGATTATTTTTCATTAGGAAAAAAAAAAAATCAGCTTGTTCTTTTAAAACTTACTTTACTGGAATAAACCCAGGCCATCAAGGATAAAGGGATTTCTAATGAGGGCACAAATATTTTCTACTCACATCAGACAGCAGCAGAATGGAAGCTGTGCATTTGCGAGTAGCAGGACAGTGTGCTCAGTAAGCTAATAAACACTGCTGAGAGTTCAGCCACACTGTGAGGCTGACTGCATCCATGTGCCTTTCGAATCAGGACTAGTTTGCATCTGGCTGCGTTCGAGCTGAGACAAAACCAACAGAAGTCAAATAAACACAGCTATTGTAATCCAGATCATTCCAGATGAATGTGAGGCCTGATTATAATTATTTAGTGCTCAACCAGTTGCTGCATTGGCTGTAAATTTCAGCAGAAGTGATTTTGCACTTACTTCCAAATCGCTGCCCAAAATATTGAGAAACACTTATCCTGGATTGGTCCTGCGGCTGTATCGCTCTTCTGCGCTCAGTGAGGTGCACGACTTTAATTACTTCAAAAATATGCACCTATAGAATTATATAGGTTGGAGGCATAGATGGAGGTTGCTCCAAAAGAAATTCGTCCTATGTATATCCCTGGAAACTACAACAGATACAAAAAGTACAGTAACACTTTGGTAGAGCAAAATCTCAGCTACTAAATACTAGTTTTAACATAGTCATTGCTGGAAGCTATGCATTTTTGCACTGGTAAAAATCTGTGCCAGCAGAGGTGCCCTGCTGTTGCCATCGGCTCAGCTACAGCACTCCTCTCCCTTCACTCACATCCGCTGTTTGTCTTCATAAATGTTCGCCGAGAGCCAGTGAATGTCAGTGGCCACTGTTTTGTTCTATAGGGAAGAATTCGGTGATGCGACTTTGCTTCATGTCCTCCTGAGATGAATCGAATCTTGAAATTACATATAAATCTTACCAAAAATTGTGTCCATTTTTATCATTAAAAGGTTGCGAAAAGAGTTTGCCAAACATTGGAGTCAAGGAGGGAGAACAGATGTGCTGGTACTACAGAGTTACATTTCTAGTTCTGACGGTACGGAAACTTGGTGATTTAAAATCATTGCTTTGGATTCTAGAATCTGAGTGAGACTTCAGTCTGAAATGGAAAACAATGGAATGATTGTATATTCTTTAGGATTCCCTATCTTAAAGTCTCAAGCAACGCGTGGATCCTTAGAAATCTGCCAGAATGCTGTGTACTCCAGCCTCTCCTTCCCCCATAGGAAGCTCTGATGCTCTTTTCTTTGAGATCATTAAAATCTTTGTGTAAGACTTAGGTCTTCTATTATGTGGTCAGTATTCCTGCCCAGCTACTTAATCCGGTTTCAAGTTTGTTTTTGCCACTTATACAGCCTAAAACTACCTTCTATGCAGATGGGCCTTGACTGTACTTTGAAGATAATCAAATATTATTTGCTAATTTAATTACTGCTGTCTATCTGATGGCTGTTTGGCCTTGCTCTTTAGAGCATATAAAGAATATGCATCCAAACCAAATCTCTGGATAGAAAAATGCTGGTCTAAACGCAGATGGAAGAGTAATATGAAATACATAGGACTCTAGACATTCCTCACTTTAAATATTTACTTAAAAACTATATTTTGTCTTCAGATGAAATGTAGATAGAGATGTGTGAGACAGTTTTCCCAGGGTAGACCTTCAGACCTGTTTTCCTGCATGGGTTTAGGTTTCCAATAGCAGGGTCGGAGGGCATTCTGGAATAAAATTGTCATTAGCTCAGTGATTCAGAATGCATTAGAATGACCTAGCTGTCCTAATTTTAAAGGTTATTTAAATTTTATGTAAATCTTTAACTGCTATTCACTAAAAATCTGCATAATATGCCTTGTATCTTAGTTTTACTTGTCATCCACTTTTGTACCTGAGCTGAGTTTTTGCTGTCTTTCAGTACTCCGATGTAATCCCAAGGGAAGCTGATATTAAACAGAGGGAGAAACGCCTCTTCAGCTCTATGGAATGCAAACTCACATCTTCCCTTTCTCGTTTCTTTCTATTCACTAAACAGTTTTCAAATTGATGTGCGGCTAACACAGAAAAAGATGTCTGAAACACAGACAATATTCAAATGCTCAGGCTTGACTCTGACCTCAGTATTCATATTAGTGGAGACTTATTCACCTTATTAAAATTAATCCCGTGTTCATGTTACTACCTGCACTTTGTTCTATTATTTCTTATATTTCATATTCTCTATTTTTAATTAAATTTTATCTTTAATAAATCCATTTTTTTGTGTTTCACCTTATTCTCTGATTCACTAGGGAAGTTACATGATAAGGACTCCCATTTCCTGATTGGTTAGGACCGTTTCCAGAGTAAATCTATCCTGAGTCGTTCCCTAAAAGTGAATGTCCATGCTTCATATGTTACCAGAAAGTCAAAAAAGAAAAAGCGTCAGCGTATGAGCATGAGTGCATGAGCATCTCAGTTGTTCTCATATGACATTCTAAATTGTTAAACCTTCCTTTCTCTGCTTTCACACCTTTGTTCTGACTAGAAACATGGTGATAATGAAGTACTCCCAACAGAAGAATCATGTTTGTTGTCTATCTGTTGCTTGACTTCATTATGTTTTAGCTCTTTTTAGTTTAACTCCCGCAATGACTTTGTTCATTGTTTTCATTTAATGTTTGGCAATGCTAGTCTGGAGATGAAGAATGCTTAAACATGAAAAACATCACAGAGACTGTCAATTAATACCTCATTAATAAAGAAAACAACAACAAAATGAACAAGTAAACAAGGAAAATAGGCTAAGTGGAAAGGTGTTAATTGAGGAAGATCAATTGAGGAAGAGGCTTGAAAGATCTAAACAGAAGAGATTAAGAAAGTGGTGAATTTTTCACATGAATTCATCTGTCTTTAGGTTTGAGGAATTGTTTTATTTTTACATGTGTGGAATGCAAGCATAAGTGAAGTCAACAAAACATGTAAAGGGAAAATGGATGGTCAAGACTCTGGGTTAGTGCAGACAGAAAAGATTTTTCTATTTTGTTTTCAGATATCATTGAAAAAAAATATTCAAGTCATTTCTACTAGCTGAACACCAAACCAGTGATCTGAAGCACAGAATAAAAATAATAACAGTCGAGATTTCTGCTTCTGTCTGAAGAGTCTGATGTGCAGTATGTCTTAGGTTCTTGGAATATGGTCTTCACATACTGATCATTCTATACATTTTATATTATTTTCTTGACTGAGCTATGTTAAATGTCAAAAAATAGATAAACAAAAAGTGAATATTTAAAAATATTTTTGGAGAATAAACAGGTGAGTTTGAAGGTAATGGAAGAAAAGAAGAGAAAAAAAGAGAAAGAATCCTTCATGTACAAATAACATCTCTTAAATACTGTTAGGACAATCATAAAAAAATGCTATCCTGTGTGATAAATTTCAGGAAACAAGCTGATAGTTCAAGAGAGTTTACAGAGAAAAAATATTTGGAGTAGACTGATAGCTGCTGTGCTATTAGCCCTTCTTGCAAAATTCTACTTAATTAAAATCATTCATTTGTTAAAGAAATTATTTTACTGCTGTGTAGGTCTAGCTGTGATTAAACAATAAACACATAAGAAAAATATAAATTTAATTTTGAAGCATTATGTTTAAGAGAAATTTGTGTTTCCCTTTTCTTGTCTGATTCCTGTTATTAACATAATTGAAATATTGCATGGCAATTTTTCCTCTTGTTTTCATTGAAGCAAACAAAATAGTAAAAGTCTTTGGATCTCATTTTAAAGAAAGCTTTTTATAATCTTGAAGATACTTGTAAGAGAGAAAAAGCTATCTAATTATGATCATTATGATCGTCACAGAATGAAAACACAAACAAACAAACAAAAATAGCATAATTATTTCTAGAGCTCCAGTCCCTTGGGTTGGATATGAGCATTTGGGCTGAATGGAGGAAAAATCTTGCAGTTGCAGTTTTGTATTTTCTCTCTTTGCATATTTTATTTTCTAATGGTGTCACATTAAACTGTTTTATTAAAAAGAAATTGAATGAACTAAAACAACAGCAGCAACAACAAAAAACAACAGCAAAACATAAACCTTCTTCATTAACCATAGCGAATGAGGTGTACAATATTTTTTCCCCAAGACCAATTTATTCCATGAACCATGCGTGCAAGCTATCAAAAGCTGTAAATTAGTGGTCACCTCAGGCATTAGAAATAAGAGCTCCGTTACAGGAGCTCCCATTGAGTCAGTCTTTTTCATCTTTGCTAATTAATGCTATTTTACCACTGCCTTATAATAAATAATTGAATCTATCGTGTAGGACACGATTCAGAAAAGAGACAGCAAAAACTTTAGATTAGATATACTAGATAATTTTCAAAGAAATCTTTCTCTGACTGGCTTCTCCTGTAATGCTTTGAATAATTAGAAAATAAACCATTATCTGGCTTTAAACGGTCTTTGAAACTCCATATTACCAGAAAAACTTTAATTTATGTGCACGTAGAAGATGTCTGACTGGTACTGAAAACCAAACAAACCAAAGATTTTACTCCCTGAAAAATCTAGGTGAGCCATAATATGCTTCCCAGTATGGAGACTGCACATTTGTACCTGAAGTGTGTAAGAGTGATGTGATATCACATGATTATCTAAAACAATGAAGCAACTTTTGCTATAAAAAGAATGAACTTTATGTCTGTGGGATTTCAAACTAAGAATTTCAGAAAATGTTTAATATATGCTCAAACATCTTATGCTCCAATCAGCTCCTATCCCATGTTGAGGCATAACATCATAATGTGGTGCTATTATATAGCACAGTGAGTGTGAGGTTAGCTTATGATCTAGGAAACAAGCACAGCACCGAGCCAACAAACTAACCAAGGCTTGAGCATTTTACTGTTTCTCTGTAGATTTTAGAGCATCTCACATTGCACTAGTGACATCGTAGTATTCGCTTTTAAATAATACAAAAGATAGCAATTGTTTCCATATTTTGCACTACCTGAGGTAACAAAAGAACATTTTTACAGTTCCAGCTCCCATCTGCACTTTTGTACACTCCAAGCAACTTAGACACATCTGCAAAGCCCTCACTTGCAAGAAAGAATTTTGTACCACGCTGTGATTGTCAATATGAAGACTAGTTTGCTTAATCTGCGTTAAGCAAACACTTGAGTGTGCCATTTCCAGGATTGGTCCACGGAACTTCACTGCAAGAAAACGCTGTAAGAATAAATACAGTTATGGGAAAGAAAAACCTATTGGTAATTTGATAACCCTTTGCAGAATTTAGCAAGATGTCTAAGAATGAAATCATAGAATCATAGAATCACAAGGTTGGAAATGACCTATAAGATCGTCTAGTCCAACCATCTTCTCATTACCATTGCTACCACAAACTACTAAACCACATATCGCAGTTCCTCATCCAGACACCTCTTGAACACTTCCAGGGACGGCGACTCCATGACCCCTCTGGGCAGGCCATTCCAGTGCTTGACCACTCTCTGAGAGAAAAAGTTTTTCCTTGTGTCTAATCTAAACCTCCTCTGATACAACTTGCAGCCATTTCCCCAGGTCCTGTCCGTTGCCTGGGAGAAGAGTCCAAACCCTTCTTCACCCCAACCTCCCTTCAGGAAGTTGTAGAGTGCAATGAGGTCTCCCCTGAGCCTCCTCTTCTCCAGACTAAACAATCCCAGCTCCCTCAGCTACTCCTCATAAGACTTGTGCTCCAGACCCCTCACCAGTTTTGTTGCCCTTCTCTGGACACGCTCCAAGGCCTCAACGTCTTTCCTGTAGTGAGGGGCCCAAAACTGAACACAATGCTCGAGGTGCGGCCTCACCAGTGCTGAGTAGAGGGGGATGATCACCGAGGGGGATGATCACCGCCCTGCTCCTGCTGGCCACACTATTTCTAATGCAGGCCAGGATGCCCTTGGCCTTCTTGGCCACCCAGGCATACTGTTAGCTCATGTTCAGCCAAGCATCAACCAACACTCCCAGGTCTCTTTCTTCTTCACAAGGGAAATGTTGACATTTCTACAGTTACTTTACATATAAAAGACGTATCTTTCATTAAAAGCAAAGCACTTACTTAACATTCTTAAAAGATGGGTCTAGTATTCTTCGTTAGCTAAGATTCTATTGCTTTTGTCAAACTCATCTTCCCTGCAAAGGTCTCTGTCAACTATAAAATCCACTTAATGTAATTAGAATTCTGTTACAGTTAACAGTCTATGAATCAGAACAAAAGAGAACGTCTTCTTATTTCCTCATCATCAAACAAGTGGAGCCTCCAACTCCTGTGGCATCTGGATTGGACTCCCTTTCACGTTTCACAGGCCACACAGTAAGGATTAAGAGCTCTCCTTAGAAACTAGATTTTTCATCTTACCCAAAAAAATGACGTAAAAATGTTTCTGTTTTGATTCATAACAGGAGTAAATCTCAGACTCTTCACAAACAGGAAACAACTTCCCTCCAAATTTATTTTTAAATTTCCTGAATATATACCAGTTTTGTCTTAGGAAAAATTACTTTTGGACATTATTTTTTAATTTAGATTTGGTTATGTCACAGAAGCAGCCTACCAAAATCTACAACTGTTACTGATTTCTAAGACTAGGACAAATAATAATAGCAGTGACATCAGTCACTGAATGTTTGCCATTTGATGCTTGGAATCTTTTCTAAGATGAAGAGATTTTTATTTTGTTTCATTAAAAAAAAAAAAAAAGCTAGCTGGAATGAAGCGAGGTGGGTTGGGCCTGCATGAACTTAAAAACAAAAGGTCCTAAGTAATTATAAGCAGCTATAAAATCGAAGAAGAGATGAGGTGGAAAATAGTGGGTGAAATGACTGAAAATCTTACTGTCTGTGTTATAGTGCCAGAAGTATGGCAAATGAGAATAAGAAATGAGGAAATCTTAATGTTCTCTGAAAATGTAATTTTTAGTCTGAATTTATGATTTAGGAAGCATAACAGAATTTCATAAGGCATGTCTTCTGACTGGAACACATTAATATTAAAAACTGATATCTTATTGATAAAGATTTGCATAAAATGAAATGAAAATGTATTGTCCTGTGCTAATGTTACACGCGGAACCTTTGAATTACAGACTATAAAATGACTACGTTCTGCCAGTAATCCCTGGACAAAGAGTGAATTCTTATCATTTAGCAGTGCAAGGAAGCATCCTTATCTGGTATATAAAAGTTTATGCAGAGATATGCAAGCTCTTAACACTATCCACACTAGCTAAATTAAAACTCAAGCGAGTGCCTGTATTGTAAATCACACTTTCAATGTACTGTGTAGACATAACTTTGAGATCAAAGTGTTTTTTCCTTGTTTTGTAGTAACGCAGTTTGACACTTCAAAGTATGAAACTACTTCGTTACAACACAAGAGACATCTTTGAGTTAGAATCTCTGTGTCAGTGACTAGGATGGGTCACAACAATGCTATGGAGAAATTAGGAAGAGTGTGAGTTGAGAATCAGGAGCTGTGGCAGACTGATTCCTTCTGGGCTCTTCAAGTGGTAGAAAAGTGTTTTTAATAAGAAAATGTAGCAGCCAGATCAGGGACTATTGTTTATAGTGGTGACCTTGATTGCTTCAGAAAAGAGGGTTCAAGTAAAACATTTTTTTCTTGACATTAGTTAAACTGACAAAAGCATGAAAATGTGATAGAGTTCTGTAATGTTAAGTATGACTTTGAAATTCTAAATGTTGAGAGTTGTTTGTTTGTTTGTTTTTTAACACAAGTTATTTATTACTCTGAAAAGAAAAAACTGATTAAAATAGTAACCAGTATTCCACTTACAGCTCTCACATTCTAAGTTATGCACTGTATTTGCTTTGTATTGCCTAGTCACACTCTTGCAGAGTAATGCTCAGGGAAGGAAATATTTTGTGTGTTCATCCAGTTGTCCTGTAGTATACTTACTCCTGATAGATTTTTTCAAACAGCTTTCATATGTCTGCTGACATACACATATAGCATGCCTTATTGTCTTATTTATGTATATATTTTAGATTTAAATATGCCTATACTTTTTCGTAACTGCTTGCTATTGTTATGAATTGTTCAGGTGGCATTTCATAGCTATGCTAATGCACACGCAAACGATGGTAGAGAAAAAGGGAGAAAGAAAGAGGAAGTCCAGCTTGCCATCTTATTTATGTATTTACTTTCTTTTAAACATACCCATATTTTTCCCTAAGTGCCTGGAACTATAGATGCAATAAACACTATTAATCAATAACCATGCTCAAATCATTCAGTTCCTTCAACTCAGTGCTGTGAAACAAAAGTGAGAAACTAAATAGACCTTGTAGAGTGCCCTGTAGTTCAATAAATCCAAGGCCTGTCTGATCACGGAGACAAGGTAATTTCAGCAATTGACATCTCATCTGCAGTACTCTCTCTCTCCCTTTCTCTTCTGTTTCAACTGAAGAATTATGAACCCTGTTTCTTTTTTCCTTTTTTTCCCCCACTTTTGATTTATTTAAATTGTTATGACAAGAAATAGGAGGAGAGGAAGTTTAAAAAAAAAATAAAAATGAGAAGGACTCACACTATTTTAACTCTGAAAGAGAACCATGAATAGCTTAAATTTGCTCAGAAAAAAAAAAAAAATCTCAAACAGGAGAAGAATGAAGAAACTCTAAGTGATAATCTCAAGAAAATACTAAAATACAGAAATCCTGAGAGAGAAGAGCTTTATAAGAATGAAGAAAGGAGAAACTGCCAGTCTTAAGTTGAGTTATGTGTCTGAAGAGTCAGTATTTCTGAGTGCCTTTAAAGTCCTTCACACACTTTGTGCAGTTAGTATTCAATAATACTCCATAGTAACTCTTCATCTCATAAATCTGAAAAACAATATAAAAGTGGTTTCTTCTCATCAAAGGCTGAGAAGAAATAACAAATAACTTTGATTTTCAGCACCATGAACATAGCAAGAACTAGTTATAAAAATGCATTTTTCTCAGTTTCACCTTTATATTGTACAAACTTCTCTGTTGAAATTTCAGATTACTACTACTACTACACTGAAAAATGCAAATGCCAGTTGATTCATGTCATAGGAGAATTAAGAAATTTGCATAGCTATGCTCTGTTTAGCAAGGAAGAACACTATTAGAATAGCCCTGACAAAATAGAGAAAATTTATCACCTCCTGCAATAATCAATTTTGTAAATAAAAGCAGTTTAAAATGACAGTTAACAAGCATTTATCAGTTCAATCTTTATTACTAGTTTATTTATTTATTTTAATAGCAGTTTTATGACATGGAACCCCCATAGCCTTTGAAATACAGTTCTTTCATCAGTGGCCTTTAAATTGAGTAACATAAAGTAACAGCAAACTTTTTCCCTCCCTCAAGGCACACATCTGTGCTAATGCTTTATCTTTGAATTTGTGGGAGAAAAGCACGTTGTTGCCTCTGTCACATTTATGAATTTGTTTTCCCTTTAAACATACCTATATTTTTCTCTGTGTCAACTATGGATATGAAATGTTCAGGTCAGTTTCAATGTGATAATAACTATGTATTATCTTCATTTTCTTGTATTGCATTAATGCTCAGGAGTAACCATGGGCTAGGCCTTTTTCAGTACAAACCGAGTAGAAATTATTGGTGATCCAAGTAAACTGATTTTGCCTACACCTTCTCACATCCTGTAATAAGATTATCCTCAAAATCTGCTTTTCATGATTATGTTCAATGTTTGAATTCTGTGACCTCATAATTTATTTCCCCTTATGCGGACTCTACGGTTTTGAAATGTATGTATAGTCACACACACATGTATGCATTAAACAGCAAGACACACTTGTTTGGAAAGTTTTTGTTTCTAATTGAATAATAATACCATAAACAATAAATTCCATAGGCAAACCCATTTCTTATTTGTATGCACACAGATTGATGTTCTTCTGCCAAGTATGTATTTTGAGCACTGCCGTTTAGATTTTCAGGTTAATAGCATTCAAACAAAATGGAAAGCTGAGAACTGAAATGTCTCCTTACCCTTGGGGATGCCACAACAAATTAGTAAGACAATCTAGTCTTATAACAATACTTTCTGTTGTTATGACAGTCATCATATTTAAATACTTTATAAGCTTCATCCGGGCACTATCATCACAATTCTTTGTATGAGCTAACTTGCTTTTGAGGCACACCTCCCTTATTTCCCCTGTCTCTCTATGACGTGCCAGCCCGCTCCCTTGTGAATCAGAACATCCTGAGAACAGCTCTGTTTTCTAAGAGACTGCCTGTGTTCCCGAGGCGTCCTCTTGGCATCAACGGATGGCGGAGGCGCTGTGGCCGTCCCCGCTTGTCCCCGGCTGCGGCGGTGCCGCTGCGGAGAATAAAGCGACTCTACAGCACTTACGGATCAGGCAGGAAAACCTTTGGAGAGCTATTTTAATTGGCTTGCGGCTGGTGCGTGCTGCCAGCGAGGCACAAAGTGTCTGTAAAACAACAAATGGGGCGTGTGGAAGTGGTAGTGTTGTGACTGTCCTTTTGTATCCTGTTAAGAAATGTGACCGTTGATACCTATCACCGACCCAACCAGCTTCGGACCGAAAATGGGCAGGTAAAGTGATGCGACTGTTTTTCCAAGCCCTTCAGTTGCTTCTTGAAAATGCTCTTGAAAATGACCATGAGTTAGTTGGCCCTCAGGCAAGCAGTTCTTCAGATTTACGTTGCATTTTTTCATTTAATTAGGAAAAAAATGAACCAGCCACTGAAGAGGCCAATCTGAAGATATGAAGTGACCGTTTGTAGTAATGAATAGTAACCTTCAGGCAGTGTAGATGATGATGCTCCACATGGCTGTGTCACATAGCTCCCTCCCTCAAAATAAGAATCAGTAAAAAAACGGACCCCGATTTCACTCCAGGTTCACTTGCCTAAGTGACCCATCTAGCCTCAATAGATGGCAGAAGCCTGTGTAACCTAACAAACTGCGTCGTTAGCTAATTTTCACTCCAGAACCAGAGCAAATAAAGTGAGAGCTGAAAACAAACAAAAATATATTAAGCTGACAAAAATTCTCCAGTGGGAAATGGAAGACAACTAGAAACAATGATAATAACATTTTCATGTGCTTTCATTACATGAGCAATTTGGGGATGTACTGCACAGTTCAGAAATATTTCAGATTGCTGGGTATGTGCCATAATTGCTGGTTTACAAATATGTAGATCCTCTACCAGCTCCTTTTTTTTTTTTTCTTTTTTCTTTTTTTTTTCCCATTGCAAACAATTCTAGATCAAACGTTTTCCATTTAAATGGTTCAAAGAAAATAGTGCTATCCAGAAATAGCATTAACTTTCATGGTTGCTTTGACGAGGCTTACTGAAGCACAGAGTCATTCTGGCATTTATCAGTATGGGATCTTAATTTCTGTAGTGATCCGAATTAGTCTTGCTCTGCATTAACATTAATGTAGACTATATATACTTAAGTAAGTAAAAGCTGAGTAATCTGGGACAGTGATTACAGCGGACGCTTTCGAAGATACTAGTATGAAATAGTAATTACCTATTTTATTAAGTTTTTTTATTTTATTAAGTTTACCTGATAAAAAAATTGATACATCCAACTTATTTTGATTATTTGTCTATGTTTTTAAATATTATACCAGCAGTCACCAAATCTGAGGCTTTGGTGTAAAAATGAATTCTCCTCATTGAACGCTCACAGCTCCAGTGAAAATTAGTCCCAGGACTGTTTTGTCCAGTAGGGATCCCACTAGGAACAGTTTCCTCTTGCATTCATTTATGCCTTTTTTCCACATTCTCAAAACTATTAAAAAAAATGCTATTGTGCTGCAGTGGAAACTGCTGTGGATGATTTGTAATCTCAGACGATCCCAATCCCACCACCACCAAGCCTACTTGGTTCATTTTGTGGAACAGACTCAGAGCTCAAGAAGTAGCTCCTTTTGGGTGAAACAAAACTGAAAGACGCACATTTGTGGAGGCTTCCTCTGCACTTTGGCCATCCACATACACTTAGTCCACAGGGTGAGTATGAAGTATCCCCACAATGTACATGCTCTGTGAATATTAAATTCTCACTTTCTCTTTTCTAGTGTGACTCCACTGTCTGTCCTGGAAGACATAGCTTTTGTCTGATTGAATGGTACCAGCATCAAGACTAAATAAAGAGATACGTTTGGCATTTCTGGCATTACTCTGTAAAAATAAGGGAATTTGACTTAACTTTTCACAACTTCTTAGTTTAATTAATCTAATTAGTCTAATCACCAAACAGTATAAAAAAAACTGTTGATCTCCCTCTCTTCATATGTTAAATTAACAGACATTTCTCTAGGAATCCTTCCAGGATTAATAGCAATGAGCTTTAAACCAGATTTTGGAAATAAAAACTTTTCATTTTCTTGCAATGCCAAAGCCATACATTTCAGGGAGGGGAAAAAAAAAAAAAAAAAAAAAAAAAAAGCCCTGCACAATGTTGAATAAACATTTTCTATGAAACATGCATAAGGAATCATATTTTAATTGGAAACTCTAACCCAGTAGGAGCTCTAGAAATGAAGTCGATTACAAAAACAAAGATTTGTTTGGGCTGGCTTGTTTGCAGAACATTTAAAAAACAAAGAGGTTATGAAAAATATGAATATATTTATATTATTTGAGTTTTCTCTTACATCCCCTGTAAATAGTAGCCCATTAAGACATCCATTTGGTGTAATACAATTACCACATTAAAATTTATACAGTTGATTTAAGGATGTCTGCTAAAACTGCCAAAGCCTCCCGCTCAAACCTTCTGTCACCTTACGCTATTTAATGTGACGTGATTATCTTAACTGGTTTTGAAATTCATCTACAGATAAACAACATATTTGAATGGATTTTTTTCTTAAATAGACAATTCACATGAGATGGCAATGATAGAACTTAATTATGAAAAGACTGTAAGCAAAATGCTAACTATGGACATAACTGTTCAGTACTGGAGAACTGCCAGCCAGAAACCCTGTAATTTAAAGAAGCTTAGGTCTCCAATTTTTAGCCTAGGCTTGGCTCTTGCTATAATGACATTTTTGTGTTTATTCTATCCTATTGCTTTACAGCCTTTCCATATGGACCGAAGGACTCCACCACACTAAGGCAAAAACAAATTCAGGAGAGACTTCGTAGTCAGTGTCGAGAAGGAAAGGACCAGGACAAAGCACTGAAACTAAGTTGATCATAATGTTTCATTCTGGCCACCTAAATGATGACAGTTTCATAGACCAAAAGTAGTTATTGCTGGTTACTACAGAATACAAATGCAAAAAAAAAAAAAAAAAAAAAAAAGATAGCAAAGTGCATAGGCCTTATGATTGGTAATTGTCTTACAGGATTTTCTGTCACAGCAAATAAGCCACATAGCCTTATGTTTGGGGAGTGAGTCTAAAATGAAGCTTGATGAAAATAAGCAAGCATCTATTGAACTGAGGGTGCAAACCACAAGCTAAGATTCATTCTCTCAGTAAGAGTCACAACCAAGATCCAAGTTTGAGATTTATTCATACGCTGGAGCATTTCAGAGTTAGATCCTTGTCTTTAATTTTTCCCAGATCTACTTACAAGGGAGAATTGGTGGGAAGTATATATCTACGTGTGTACACATAAATATTCCCTAACAAACAAATTCTAGTTAGGAAAGGGTACACCCAACATGCTTATCTAAAGGAACCATTTGTTTTTGTGCACCATTAAATTGCATTGTACGTGTCTCATTACTACTTGTCATATACTGAAATGAGTTCACATTTGATGAGGAAAATGAGGAGAAATCAATCCTATTTTTCTGTTGACAATGCAGTGATCCTTCAAAAACAAAACTAAAGCAACAAAACAACCAAATAAAATATGTTGCAAAGAACATGTCACAGTAGAAAGCCAGAGGGAATGCAGCAGTGAACAGTTGTGAGCACAGTTTCCACCATGCCTGGAATTACTGTGCTAATGCCCTGTTCAAGAAATACTTAAGGCCCTTTCAACAACAGTCTTTCTTAATATTCTTTGTAAAGCTAGAACCAATAAATTGAAAAAATGTAAATTATATTTCTTTAATGACAGAATACTTCATCAGTAGTTGCAGATTTCTCATTATCAAGGCAACAATTTCTCAGTGCATAAAAAAAAAATCTGAATTTAAAATCCAATTATGTCTTGAATGTTGGAAATACAGGGACAAGTACTGAAACAGTGTAACTTTCCATACCATAAGTAAAACTGAGAATATTAGACTTTGCAGCTTTACTTATTTCTAATGTTCAATTGTGTGCTTGTATGCACTGTTGCACTTCTGTTATCAAAGGACATATGGTGAAAATATATTAAGAATAGTACGCATATTCCCATTTAGAGAATAATATCATTAAAATATGAGAAAAGATAAATTATATGTGATTCTGAGGCACAGTTTCCTTTAAAAACTAAAACTTTCTTGCCATCAAGAGGAGAACATTGTTCCTTTTAGCTGCTAACTGGTAAGGATTTCTTTTGTAGGCTTTTAGAAAAATGCAGATTACATTGGCTAATTATACATAGAGATCTAGAGTCTTCTCTATTATTTCAAACAGTAGATAATGGCTTCTTAAGTAACATATGGTAAATGTGCTGAAGTATTATCATTTTTTAAAATCAAATTGAATATAAAAGGCAAATATAATTGTTCAGTGTTCAGTAATAACTAATGTGTTTGAGTGTCTACCTTACAAGAAAAAAAGTACAGATTTTTAAGTCTGAGTCTTTTGTAACGTTAAAGGTGTTTTCTGTTAAATCCTGGCCTTGTAATTATTTCAGTTGCTATACTAATTAGAAACTACTGAAAGTTTATAGTTTTATATATAATTAAACTCAAGTACAGAGAAGACTTGGAGGATCTGTAAAATGTCTGCATAGATTCAATATCCTGCATTGGGAAAATTTCCTTTTCAAATTCATCTGGAGCAGAAACTATATGTAAGAAAGTCTGAAAAAAATAAAAGTATTTCTATAAGACCATTATTTTTTATCAAACAGCTAACCTGCACAACTGTTCTTGTGGTATTCAGTGGATCAGTTTGCAAAAATGACATGCACAAGTTAGTGTGGACATTGACTAATCGTGTTTTGTGTTCTATGGACAAAAAAAAATATTCCTTTTTTTTAACAAGAGCAGTGGTGCTGTGGAAATGATTTTTTTGTCAGAGAAACTCATAAAATTTGAGCATGCTTCATTTGAAACAAATAGATAAAGAAATAGTATACAAATGTTGAAAGAAATTGCTTGCAATGTTCCTGGCAACTTTGATTTTTAGAGGAACCCTGGTATGTTCCAATTATAGTTTCATTTAAAAAAAGCTGGCCTTTGAAACTTGACATAGTTCTCGTCAACTACTAATGTA
This sequence comes from Meleagris gallopavo, assembly GCF_905368555.1. Lineage (NCBI taxonomy): Eukaryota > Metazoa > Chordata > Aves > Galliformes > Phasianidae > Meleagris > Meleagris gallopavo. Next base: position 7,701,220 of record NC_139407.1, read on the forward strand.
ATTGTAGGTTTACTCCACAAGCTGAATATTGTGCTGATTCATAACTTGCCCTGTTCTTACATGGGCGATATGATTTCTTCCAGGTTCTTATGCTGCACTATGATGCTATAAACTAGATGCTTTCTGCAATACTGCTCTCCGCACCTGTGTTTTAGATGGCGCTGCAAAAAAAAGGTTAAAGTGTTCTTACCTTGCTTTTCTCAGCAAAGCAGAAGGGGGCAAATACTGCTCTAGCTCATGCCCGTATCCTGAAGCAGTGCTCCGTACAAGGAGAGAAACTGCTAGGCAGGGTTTTTCTCCCAGTGCTGGGCATGGAGCTGAAAAAGAACATAAATGGATAGAATGAGAATGGATAAGCAAGGGAGGAGATTCACTATCTGAAATGGAATATATGAAAAAAAGATTGGACTGCATGGAAGAAGGATTCACAGATACAGAAAGTGTGTGAATGAAGATTGAAGATTAGAGGGGGAAAAAAGAATACACGATAGTGAAAAAAAGAGAAGTGCTGACAACTCAAAATGCAAAATCTGTTACAGGTGATGCCATTAAACCTCACAAGTTCATCAAGAAAAAAGCCTTGTAACCCCTAAGAGAAAGAAGTATTGTGTACAAGAATAATATCTATCTTTCTCCTAAAGAACCAGTTGTGTTATGCAAAACAAACAAACAAAAAGAATGCCTGATCTGAGATACGTATGTATACCTCACCAAGCACGTTGCCAACTCCAGGAAACGTGGAAGGAAAACAAACAAAAAAAAAAGCTGCAGTCAGCCTCAGCAGTATTCAGATTTATAAATGCCACCTATTCCTTCAACCTGCACCACAGGTTCTATATTTAAAAATGCATTTTTAATTGAACCCAGTAATCATTTCAGTTTCCATATAGGTTTGTTTGTTTTCTTTCTTCCCCCAAGACAGGGGTCTATCAGTGCTAGGTCTCTTTGAAGATTTGTCTATAGAAATCTTATTAAAAAAATAGGGTGGATTTCATTTGCAAATGCAATTTGCAAAAGCCTAAATCTGAAACTTGTTCTGGAACTTGGCTTCATTACTGTTGTGCACTTAGGCAAGGATTCCCCACACAACCTCCGGCAGCGTTGGATTACCTTGAAGATACTGTAGCCATCACAAGGAACGGTTCCTTGTTCCTCATGCGTTGCCAGCCTGGGCCCACACTATAGCCATTCTTAATGATGCAGGTGGTGTTTTTCGCTACTTCAGAGCCTTTCTTTCCTGTCTCTTCAAGGATCAGAATCTCTCCAGTTTAAGTGCGGGAGGAAGAAAAGGATTTCCTTGGTAGAGAAAAATTACACGCAACTGTATAGTTTCAGGCTGAGGTCATCGTCTAGGAGGAAACTCTTTTAAAGATAGGTTTGTGTTTCCTTTTAAAGTCCCTAGCAGCATTTCCAAAAGCACAGGGGGAAGGGTCCTCCCCAGCGTGCCAGCCGTAGCTATTAACTCCCTTTCTGAGGCTGAAGTACCTGAGAAGTATCTTCTAAATCCTGCCCCCAATTCCTTTGGTAGAGTGATTCCTATATGGCAATGTGCCTACGATTTAAGGACAGTATTCTTGAGAATAATCTCTGGAAAAGCTTTGAGCGTGTATGGAAGATGAATCCTATTTTCTCTTGAGCAGTTTTAGTAGGACACCGTGGGGAAGGTTATTGTTGCCTTTAAATTGAGCATAAATGTGGGTGTTCAAAAATAATTCTTAGCCATCATAAAACTTACATTTAACAATTTTAATCCAACAAAAAAACTTGGTTTGTTTTGTATATTGTGTTTGGCATGCAGGGATCAGTGCAAGCACCTCTGGGGCGAAATTCAGCAGCTGTTTAATAGTGGCAGCAATGCTGCAGAACATTTTTAGGACATAAAAAGCAGAAGAATAACTTATCTAATTGAAACTGTGTGGGGAATTTAAGTAGGCAGAATGTAATTACTCAAGCTGGAAGTTGGCCATTCAAATATTGAAGCCTTTAAAGAAATGTTAATAACTATTCACAGCTTTAGGAATGTATCTTCAAATCACAATTTTAATAAGAATAAAAAAAAAGAAAATAGCATAGAAAATGTTTAGCAGCTTATGTTAGGGAAATATTGTATTAACTGTAGAGGACAAAAATGAAGGTAAATATTGAAATGCATGTGTTCTCATGGGATGAGACTTTGATGTATCAATCCTATCTCCAACTAAAGCCTCCTGCTATAAAACATAAAACTCCCACATTGAAGTATGTTTCTGTTTTGCTTTTACTATGATAAATAGCTATCACACACACAAAAAAAGAAATTTGGCATAAAATACGGATAATAAAAGATGTCTTTTAAGAAAATAACTTAGGGCAGTAGTTTTCATTTCAAAAACATACAAAATATGGAGAAGAGCTGTGGTTTGTTTTGCATAAACACTTTAAAAAATATTGTCTTCTTGATAGATTGGTTGTATGCTAGCTGTCGTATTGCGTTAGTGATTGCTAGCCAATGTGGTTGTTCCTGAAGATCAAAAAAAATTGGCAGAGTTGCAAAATAGGCCTATAATTATATCAGAAGATAATTGTAGTGTCTATTAGGTAGAACTAATTTACACTGATAATTTCTACAGAACCTTGCTCTCTTCAAAGTTTCTCTCTGAAAGATTGCAAAGCAAAATTTGTGTGTGTTATCAGGTTATTGTCAGTGATTAGAATTTTAGCAAGCCTCTTCATTAACTCTATTTCATTAAAAATTGTTTCCAAGTAATATTTTGAATGGTATTGAAAATCTGTTTCACTTCAGATGCTTAGCTGTAGTTCAGCTGGATTGCAGACAAACCCAAAGGCTGACACAGAAGCCTCCAATGGCAGTGGTGGTACTCACAACTTCCTCTGCTAGTGAGAGCCATATCTATCAGTCTTAACAGCGACAAGCAGAGGAAGTTTGTGAATTTCTCCTAGAAATGCTAGGTTATTAATACTAGCATGAGTATCTTTCATATGATACAGTGCAGTGAGATCTTTCAAGTGTGCACAGCTACCAGTTTGTCTTGAAAGCATCAGAACTGTCAGTGCACCACTGTGTCTCAGCTTATTATGGCTGAGCTGATGAACCTTCTGCTGGTCTGGTCATGTAGGGTTTGGAGATTGCTGCCTTGTGCCCCAGAATTCACTGTGAGCAGGAATCAAATTTATCTTAGGCTTAGATACAATTTAAAAACAGTAATAACAAAACACCAAAACACCACAAAAGGAAACCTAAAGAGCAAAGGGGCAGTTAAGCATGGCTGTTGGAGATCCAAAACAGTCGGCATACTGAGTAAGGTTGCCTACAGGATATAAAACAAATGCACTTTTTACATATTAGCTGAGCAGTGCTGCTTCTGCCTCATGGTGAAGATTTCAAATCAGCTTTCCAAAGTGTGCCCAAAACACTAGTCTGGAGGCTACTCTAATTGCTTGTGTTCCTGTCAAGACTGGGACTACTTACTGTACTGCCAAGAGAGCAAGATTTCAGGGGCATGGAAATGTAGTGAGTCTTGGTTTGCACCTTGTGCCAAAATGTTCTTTCCATCCAGGAAAATCCTGCCAGGTAAAAGCTGTATGCGCTCCTCTGTGCAATCATGTTCACACTGATTTTCAGTTGAAATGAAAATAAAAGAGAAGATACACTCAGCATGGAAATCAAAACAGAGAAGGCTCAATATCAGTACCTTTTTTCAACCTCATTCCCCAAAGTTGTCATCAAACTGTCATTAAATACCTTTCTAAATGCATCTCTGTTCCTGCCTGTGCAACTACTACATCCTACAAGTTTTGATTATTTCTACAGGTACATTATAGCCATATTTGAGAGAAAGTTGAGATCTCAGAAGCAGTTACAGTGGTTAGAGTTTTGCAGCTACAGATGATCACTGGAGTGAAACTGCATACCATCATGCATAAACACAACATCAGACACAGAGAAGCCAGCCTAAGAGGCCTCCTGAAAACACTTTTGCAACAGGAATACATTCAAGGAATATTTCATTTTCTGTCACATTAAACTTAACAAAAACGAGACAAAAAGGAAATATACAGAACTTACTTTTGTTATTTCTATTGGTTGTTTAACTGCTTTTATATATTTTTTTTCCTTTTATATATGGCTTAATCATCCACCTTTGTTGTAGTAAGACTCCTAAAAACAGTATATTGTGATAAATTTTATCCATTATGACATATATCCATTTGGCTTTATAAGGGCTCCATGTGATGAGTTTGACAAGCTTCCCTGATGTGACAGAGGCTCCTGCAAATGGTTTGTCAACTGAAAAGAGCAGTGGGCTTCAAAGTGCTTTAAAAAGATTAATATTTTTTCAGTTCATCATTATTGGAAAAAAGCGCACGTAGAATAATTTAGGTCAAAATTTGGCATTGATCAGAAGTAAGGCATATTTGGGAGTGAAACATATACATATATATATATGTGTGTGTGTATGATTACTTAAAGAGATGATTATTCATAAGAACAGAGTCTTGCTCAAGAAAACTGCTGTTCTTTATTTTAAAACAGAAGTAGTTTGTCTTTTTTGAGCTTGATGCAAATTTCATACTTTCCTCTCTGAGATCACTGTTTGCAACAGTTATATCAGAGAACATTGATAATAAGATAAGAACATTCATAATAGGATAACCTAGGACAGGATAATGAGTGTTTCTCAGTCACTCAGGGAGAAAGAACAAAAAACTGATTCTCATTTTGAGCTATCCTGCCTTGTCTACAGCTCAGCCATTAGTAAAGGCCTGTGCCTTAACATATTAGCATAACCTTTTCTTGTATTGTAGGTCAGAGAAAACTCCCATTTAAAATCTTCCTCATTTGTCAAGACAATTTCTCTTTTGACATAATCCAGAAGGTAGAGGCTCTTGTTTCCATATCTCTACAATTTTTGCTGGAAACAGATTACAGGAGCAGCATCCTTAGTCTTCCACATAATTATTCCCCTTCTGCCTTGCTACCAATCTTGATTTTTTGAGTGTGTCATTTAAAATGAACCACCTGCTTTTTCCTCAGGTGTAAATCCTGCATAAGACTCTCCTTAGTGGTAATCATTATAATATATTAGGCAAGACCAATAAAACAGAAAATTAATGTTTTTACGCTCCTTTGTATCTGTCCTGCAAGTCTTATATTTATAAATATATTCTTAATTAAGGTTTTATAATAATGCTGTAGGGCTTCAAGGTTGATGTGACTGCATTACTGACTAACATGAATTGTCACTGGTAATACCAGTGTTCAGAAAGATTATGGAGATTAATTTTAAACGGAGCATGTATAGCGTTACACGTGTATGCAGCTCTGAAATGAGCTAGTAGCAATAATTCTGGATAAAATCCTCCCAAGGAATTTATGTGTAGATGTGATTTATGAAAACATTCTGTAGTTATTAACAGACCATATGTTAATATTCCCCAACTGGAAATATTTAGAAATTTATGTGCTAAGTAGCAGACATTTTTTGACATTTCATTTTTTCTTACATTTATGTCATAATTAAAATAGCTTCAATACATTCTGAGCTTCAGTTATCACATAAACTGCAATCCATTGCTTTTTCTTTCCTTCAGTTGCTCTTCTGTTTATATATTTTTAATATAATGAGCATAATACTGTAAAAAAAAAAAAACCTTGCAATATTTACATTTCATTCTACAAATATGTCCAACTTATGTGCCTTATATTTAGTTTGCATACTTAGAACATTAATGAACAGCATTTGTTATCATATGAATGTTTAGTTAGTGCTGATAAAATCAGCATATGCAAGCGAGACAAATCTATGAGGGAAAAGCTGTACAGCTTGTCATAAAAAGGTTTTTTATCCTTCTTTCTTCCAATGCTGCTAAGTCAAGCCCAGTTTAAAAGAAGAAAAAAAAAAGGAGAAAAAAAAAAAAAAAAAGCAAATACCTGCAGCTTATAATACAGTCTAAAACAGGCATAGGCTTTAGCATTCAGTGGGACTATAATGCACCACCACTCAGATTTTATAACAGTAAATCATTATGAGTGTCAATGGTTTATAGAGATCTCTGTCCTTCAGTTATGAATATTTCCATTTCAACCAAGTGTTCTATCAAAACAAAAATTGTAGCTGTTTGCTAAAGATCAGTGGCTGGAATAAGAACAGTCTCAATGTTCTTTTTTTCTTTCCTTGTAGCATTTTCACATGACTTAATTTTAAAAACTGATACAGCTAAAAATTCCTCGGTATTCAGTACATGAAAATGTCTACATACTGTTTGTTTCAGTCCCAAATTGAATACTTTTAAGCACATCTGTACTACCATCTACTGGAAAGGTGAGTAACTGTGTATCAACTGTTTCCATCTGTTTCAGAACTCAGATTAATTTAAAAAAAAAAAAAAAAAAAGAAGAAGAAAAAAGATCAATCTTCCAATTCTTCCGCAAAAATTACATCTTTTTGTGTACTGTAAGATGTACAGACACTAGAAATCTCTCAGTGGTAATCTTTTGCAGAGATCAAGGCTAGATAGTTTTCGTGAGGATATATTTCAGCCAGAAGTGAGACATTCTTTTTTTTTTTTTTTTTATTTTATGATAAGGTGTTACTTATCAACAGTTCTTTCAGCTTTTGAGATAAGTAGAGGGAGAAGGTGTATAATTATATTCCTCAGGCAAATGAGGGACTCAGAAAATTCACTACAGCATGACAGAGACAGGTACTATGCATGCTATATTGTGCTTCTCAGCTCTAGATCTCAGTTATGTTTCCTTTTAATTTGGTTATGCCATTCTAGGGTATCTGGCAACAGTTCTGCCAAGACTGGTGAACTGCATCCTTCTTTAGCAAGAGGAAGAAACGTCTTCTGAAGTGAGATTAGATTACTGTTTTTAAATACATAACAGCCTGCATTCTTCACTAACCAGCTGTGCATGCACACACACACAAATGCAAAAACAATAGGAATTTTGCAGATAGTGCAGCTAGATACCATCAGGGGAACACAAAAACAATCTCTAGCTGCCTTGCATGTTATCAGCAACCTAGACAGTTACATCATTCCTGCAACTGGCCACACACAAACATTGTTACCTGGTTCTGGGCAATTAAATAATACTTGTTAATGATTACAGGCATTCCCAATTTATTCTTCAAAGACTTGCACAGGCAGATGCAGAGAGAGATGTGCAGGAATGTAAGATGAGTGTACATAAATGAAAAGCAGAGGATGGCAGCAGTGTTATTAGTTTCTGGATATGAGGAAATGGCTGCTCTCAGTACATCTATTTAGAACACTGAATAGAAATTTTAAGAAGGTCATTGTGTTGTTCTAAGACACATCAAGGACAGCAGAAATAATCCTCATTTGTTAAAATAAAGTTTAGATGGAAAACTACTAACCATGTGCAGTGTTATAAACATAGATTATTTCAGCACATGAAAAGCAATAAAAATTATTGTAAAGAAAACTTTAAAAATGTATCTGACACTTTAGACCAAGTCTTGTAACCACCTGGATAGAATTTACCTCTGTCTTTCTGCTCAATCAGAGAGTGGAAGAAGAAATGCTACCTCTCATTAGGAAGCCACGTGAGACACATTGAACATCAGCAGAAGTTACTCCAGCAGCTGCATTCTGTATCTTTAAAAGATTATTTCCAGAAACAAGATGTTAACTCCTTAGAGCATTAGATGCCATTCAGAGAGTCCTAGATAGGCTCTAGCAAGGGGACCAGGTGAATATCATGAGATTCAGCAAATCTGAGTGCAAATCCTTGCGCCTGGGTCATGGCAACACCCCCTATACAAACTGAAGGATGAATGGGAGGGGCACAGCCCTACTGAAAAAGACTTTGGAGGTACTGGTGGATTGTAAGCAGGACATGAGTCAGTAATGTGCCCTGACAGCCCAGTAAAGCCACCTGTATCCCAGGCCACATCAAAAGAAGTTTGATCGGCAGGTAAAGGGAGGTGATCCTGCCCCTCTACTCTGAACTGTTGGGGCTTAACTTGGCTTAGCCCCTGCCAAAGCAGGCTCGCTAGTCTAGGTTGCACAGATGGGCATCTATGCAGGTCTTGAACATCTCCAGAAAAGGACACACACAACCTCTCTGGGCAGCCTGTTCTGGAGAGGAAACCTCGTGTTTTCATGTTTCTATTCAGACTTCAGTAGTATCAGTTTTTTTCTGTCCCTTATCTGATTCCTAAGAACATTCTCTGATGTTAAAGAAGATGCAGATAGTCACTCAGTCCACCATTCAGTCTCTTTTCTTCATTTCACCTTCTCAGCTGTGACATCTAACCTTCTTGTCCTGAATTTGTCCTTTATGCTTTCATTTTTTCAAACCAGATTTTATGTCTCTCACTTCAGTGGCAGTTTCCTGATAGAAATATTCTCTTTTCCATTAGTATTTGTGACATCAACTTCTCTGTATATTTTAATCTAGCAAACTGTTTTTTTTTTTTTTTTCCAAATCACCTTGCTTGATTGCCTTTCTTTGTTCCCATGCTAGTGGCTCTTAGAAAAACTCTGTAAGATGATTTTCTCTTGTACTTGCTAATAGTCAGCTGCCTTTACATTCCACCAGTTTTTACTATATATACCTTAAGATGGCTGATACCAAATTTACTGGCAATATTATTCACAGAAATAATACTACTCAAACTGATAAATATCTCTGCCACTTTTCTTTGGCTGTATTATTTTGGTAGACTATAACTTAAAAAATGTGATTTTTCTTTTGTTTTCCTGATACGATTTATATAAGTGATATATCTTTCAAATACTTCCTTGAAAATCACCTCTGTCTTACGGCCTGCAAAATGCTATTTATTAATCATGTTGAGGGAAGTGATGGACTGCAACAATAATTGCCTTCTTTTTCTTATTTTTCTCTCTCTCTTTTTTTATTCCCTAATTAAACTCCCCACTGACCGGTTTAGTTTTAAATGAAAAAAAAAAAAAATCCAAACAACATATAACTGATATATATAAGTTCTTCCCTTACACATTTCAACTTTTTTTTTTTTTTTCAGTATTTTTGCCTATCCATCTTTTGCGCTCTAAATGTGCTGGACCAAGCTTTGTGTTTTTTTCCTTACTTGTCTGTACAGCCATCACAACCGTTCTCTAAATCTGAGGGAGGCTGTGGAATACTGCTATCAAATAAAGGCAACATCTTTTCAGTAGTTCACTGCTGTCCATTACGCTACAAACTACTCTGCTTTTTCCCTCTCACATGTTATGGGAGGGAATTGAAAGGCAAGAAAAGAGAGACTTACCAGTTATATATCAGGCTAAAATATATATTTAGATGTACTTGGGTTGGTTGTGTCTCTCTTTAGTCTGAGACCCTTGACAAGACAAATTGTTTGGCTGATCAGCACATGGGTTTGTAGAGGGATGAACTGAACTGCTGTCCGAGAACAGGATTAATTTCTCTGAGAATTTCCAATATATATGCAAATTTCAACATAGTCATTTTCAACATGTAAATGGGAACATGTACGTAGAAACATGCAATTTCTAATCTTCTGACAGAAATTTGGGGCTGCCCTTCAAACTGTTCTCAGAGTTTTGACATTAACTTCCAGACCTATATATATTAAAAGTAGCTTTGACCCAACATCTTGAAGCAATGCAGAAATGCAAGAATCAGTAAAATCCTGTCATGTTCAGAACATTCTTCCTTTGAGGCACAGGTATGAAGTAAAGTAACATTACCAACATGTTCCACCCACAAGAACCAACATCAACAAAAACTGAAAGAACCTCTACAACTTAGAGCCCATTGAATTCTAAAATGTGATTATACTCTCTATTTGAGCAGGGGGCTCAGCAGGAGGAACAGTGCCAAAACAACACCCTACTCCCACTCCTAGGCTGCTGCTGAATTCATGAATATTGCAGAAGCATTTTATCTTGATAAAAAAAGAGAATGAACGGATCAAATAAAAGCACTGAGTAGGAAAAACAGTCCTCTAAGCCATTCACAGTGGGTGGAGAAAAATATAGAGAAAGAGAAGACTACAGAACGTTTGAGATTGGAATGACATGATTTCCTTCTGTCATTATTAAAATTCATTATTTTTAAAATAGCTGATTTATACAGCTGTTTTTTGAGTCAAGCATGTAAAAAATGGGAGAAGGTTGTATTTAAATTACCTATTCCTGAACATTAAATCAACTGTATTTATTGTTCGTTATGTGGCAGGTGGGACTGGATCTAAAAGTGAAGAGTGCCACCATCAGGACGACTGGCCAAATGGAAGCTTTTTTTTTTTTTTTTTTTCGAATGTTACTTATTGCAAACTTTCCCAACCTCACTGGCAAAAATACTCTTCAAAATTTTATTACCTTATCTTATCTTAGCACTTAAGCAAGGAAGAGTGATTGACAAGAGGTAGAGAAGGTAGAGAAATCCTTGAAACCTCACCCCCTTTTTGTTCTCCCCGTGTCACAAGTGCTCCATGCTGTCTTACCATTCTTTCTTTCACACAATGGTGTATTAACCTATACTTGTCCCCACTGCTACTTTAAAAAAAAAAGAAGAAAAAAAAAGTGAAAAACCTGTTCTATTTATTTTAGTTTTTTACATTAGTTAAATTGTTTTCATTTATTGATAATTGAGAGAATATTAATTGTATGCCTAGAGATACCTTGGCCTCTGATTTAGCAATATAGAATCATTCAGGCTGCAAAAGACCTTTAAGATTATCTAGCCCATCCATCAACCCATCACCATGATATGCCTGCTAACTCATCTCCTTCAGTACCACATCCTCACATTTCTTGAAATTTTCCAGGATGGGTGACTTCACCACTTCCCTGGGCAGTCTGTTTCTCTAATATGGCAGTCTCATTCTTTTTGAACTTACAGGCACACAAACATGTTTTATTCTTTCACAGAATAATAATTTAAACAGATCATTCAAATAAGTGGATTTCATTAAAAGCTTCATTAAAATGAAGCATACTGCAACAGGCTGAGTAACAAACTAAATCTTGCCTTAGGCAACAAGCAGAATTTATTTACTTTTGGTTCCTTTATCTTCCAAACCACTAGTGTCAGACTATGATGGATGAAGTGAAAAGTGTTTCTATACCAAAATCTGAATTCTCAGTAAATTGCTGACAGCTGGTGTCATTCCAAATTAGAGATAGGCTATTACTAGCGATCAGTTTATTCTGTGAATTTAGTAGTTTTGACTGCCTGCAAATTATTTGTGAATTGGTTTTGATTTTTCATGTGCATTTGTTTGTAATTGATTTATGTCTGAGATACTGTTTGCATGGAGAAATGCTCAACTCTTTGCTTCTATGAGAACATTCTTGTAAATGAAATCTGTCTTTCAAATGCTCTATGACTGGACAGTAGAGAAAGGTCATTGAACACAGCAAACCCCACAACCAAAGAACATTTTCTCTGCAAGAACATATAAAACAACATGCTTCATTTGTGTAATTCTAATTCAGATATCTATTTTGCTTTTATCAGTTTCTTTTGGATCTATCAGCTTGCTGGATACTACCTGATAACATAAGCAGAGAGAAAAATTAAAATATATATTTAAAAATATGCCCTTTTTTGTTTGTTTGTTCATTCCTTCCTAATGCAAAGAGGACTGTTTTTCCATTTTTCTTTTCTTTCAATAGAGAGAGAATATAAAGAAGCACAGAAGCAGTAAAAATTTTCATATTGTTTTTCTACTGTTCCTCTACTGCTCAATCCTTGTCTCCTCTTGTTCTGTTTTGTTTTTTTCTTACGTATAGGATTCCCTCCCATTTCATCTAATAAATCTCGTTTTTCTCACTTATTACCAAAAATATAAGAGGAAAAAGGACTAAAGCAAGTTCTTATTTGTTATTTAGACAGTTAATACACACACAAGGAATTTTCCTGCAATGTCGGAAAAGTGAACTTGATCATCAGGAAAATTTTGGCAGAAGATTTCCCTCTACTTTCTGCATCTTGCTTGAACCAGCTCTTATCTGTTGCAAAACCTTTCATTCAACAGGGTCTTGCATACTAATATATTATCTTTATTTCATATTATTCCCAAAAGAAAATACATTTTCAATGTTTATAATCATGTCATTAGGAGGAATAGCCCTATCTCCACCCCTACCTTTATGTAGATGAAAACGCTTTGGAATATCCTCCCCTCACCCCAGTCCTCCAGTTAGATTGAGAATAAAAAAAATAAGCTGCTCGTAAGTGGTAAAAGATGTCAGAAATCTCAGGAGACCTTTATCTCACAGGAAGAGACAGGTCTGTATCAAAAGTAATTCTATTTAAAATGGACTTTAGTTTGTGGAGATCTCACGGGCATTTCTCTAATCAAAATGGAGTAATTGTTCCATGAAAGCAGGATTCACACAGAATATACATTTCGATGCAGCTGAGCTTGAGAGGGAAGATTAAAATGATTTCAGGAAAGGATATGCGTGATTCAACACTGAGTAAAAGAATAATTTTAAGAGAACACAGAAAAGTGGCTCTTCTCAGAAGTATAATTTCTGCAGCATGCAAAATGCATTAACATGAGAAAAGAGCGTTGTGATAATGTTCCATAATACTGAAGCTACGTTATTGTTTTTTTGTTTGTTTGTTCTTCTGCTTTTTTTGTCACACCTGTATTTACTGCCCTGTGATTTGCAATGTCAATATGCATGCATTATTTTAGGGCTTCCATTAATCACATTCCTCCTTTCATTTTTCAGGTGCCACAAGCTGGACTTGTGCTGCCTCCATTCTAGGCTGACAAAATCAGCAATGATAGAATCACCCTTCTTTTTCTGTGCATGCACAAAATGTCTTTGCTAATTAAAAATAATCTATCATTCTTCATGTACTTAAGACACCAATGTAGTTTTCATGCTTGTGAATACTGCATCCCTTACAGTACCCCACTGACAGAGAGGAATACTACTGTTATTTTCATTTTACAAATACGGAATTGCAACTGATAGACAAAATGACTTCTCTAGGGTTGTGCAGTAAGTCTACAGCAAAGCATGGAATTACCAGAGATGTCAGAGGTTTATGCTAGCACTATAACTACTTGACCAAACCTTTGTATTCTTTTCTAGAACATATTGCATCCTAAACAGAGAAGCGACACAAACCCTTAGTGGAAAAATAAAATAATCCTGGAGAATACATTTCTAATCTGTATATAACATTACACATGGATATAACATTATGTATACAATTTTTCTGATTACATTTCTGAAACTTTAAGAATAACAGATATCAATCAAATCAGTCAGGTGCTAGTCTTTTTTTTTTTTCCTCCCAAATAAAAATATAAATAATGAAAACAACAATAGCAGCAAAAAACACAGCAAGTCTTCAGCAAAGTAAAGAATTACCTGAGTTTTCAAAGCTTCAGGCCAAAAATATGTCTACTGAACTAAATATTCATCTTCTAAGGAACCTTCAGCATCCTGAACAGAGAGGTGACGATAAGCAACTGCAAATCTGAAAGCAAGTAGGATTGGTGTTACAATACTTAACTGCACAATAAATGGAAACATTAAGGCATGAAATTTTCACATATTTTATACAATGCTTCATCGGAGTTTTATGTATATGATGTTGAGGAAGGAAAAACAGAAGGAAAAAGAAGAATCTAACATGGTTTTTATTAACAATTCTCTGTTTTGTTCAACTCTTGTTTTAAGAGAGAAGGGATAAAACTTCAAGTTATTATTCCATTGTAAAGGTGATAATATTTATTATCCTACTCAAACTCATTTAATATCATTAATACATTTGCTTTTTAAAAAACAAGCAAACAAACAAACTAGGAATATTTCAGACTGCGAGAGCAGACTGTTTCATAAAACTCGGTAAAATTTCTTTTTCTCATTCCAAAATATAAGGAACAGAACATTTCAGAGCTCATTTCCAACAGATAGCTTTAAAAATAGAAACTGAATGGGATGAGCAAATAGAAACAGAATGGGATGAGCAGTTTTAGTTGGAGAAGGTGGTGGGTCCTTCCCTTAGCATAGAGCTGTTTCTGAAATAACAGAAGATTACTACGCTGGAAATACAGGAAAAGGGTAGATAAAATGCACAGTTCTCTTTCAAACTCTGGGTTGGCTGTAGCATCAGTAAGGGGAAAAGAAACAAAAAGAGAAAATCATTACAGATGTTCGGAGGCCAATTTCAGAGTCTGTTTCATTCTGAGCCTCCTTCTTTGTTAGAACATTGACAATCATTTTTTAATTTGACAGTCACATTTGCACATCAAGGCAAAATGTTTTCTTTACACATTTAGTGCACTACTACATTTTATTGATGTTCATGTTTCAGTGAAATTTTTAACATTATGTTAATGCAAATCTCTATGATTTATAGTCTTCTGATATTACTTTTTGGGGTTCCATTCAGGTTTAAGTGAATATCTTTAAGAAGAAAGAAGTGAAATGTTCGGTGGGTACAATAGCTTTCTAGTGTATTTATATTGTGTGGTTTTGACACGCACCCCCCACCAAAATAAATAAAAGAACAATGCAAAACCATCTCAACATTCTTGAAACGTTGTTTCAATATTTCAGTATTTCAAAAAATATTGTTTGATTTTTTTAAAAATTGGCAATTTGGTAGTGGTACTTTACTTTTGCTAAAGTGCCCTATTGGCTGCTCTCTAAAGCATCTCTCCCCAAAATTTTGCTCGAAGAATATATAATCATTTATATCAAAATGATGCTCACTTTACTGTCTTCTGCTGAAATTATCAACTTCCATAAAGAATTTAACATAGAAAGTCAGTCTCCAAAGTCAACATAATCTTGTCTGATTTTACAATCAATTAATAAAACTTAATTTTAAAAACTTTAGAGAAATCCTCTTAGATAGCCACTGTAGTGGCAAATCACTCCTCAGGAATATTGAAAAATGCTGTTCAAATCCCTTCTGACCAATAGTCAATGAGATTGCTTTGAAACAGTATCTCTTATATTGCAGGGAAGTGTTTTTGCCACAGTTATTTGAGTTTAGATTTCTCTTTTTGGCCTGCATAAGAAAAGTGGTATCCAGAATGAGATGAGTACTTGACTCTCCTGCCTTGTGCTCACTGTCCAGTGCAGTGTTGTATAGAGTAAATGTGCCATAGAAAATATGAACAGCATTTGGTGTTTTTTCTTTTCTTCTTTTTTTTTTTTTCCTGTTCTTAAGAAGATTTTTCTTATAGGCCTCTAATCCACGTAGTGTACAAGACAAAATTCCTAACATAGAACTGGGTAACAACCAAGAGTGACATGCTAGGACAGTGAGAAAGATGTGAAACTCCTTTTTTACAGAATAGCCATCCAGAGGAATAAAAATCACACCTTTCTTTTTTCGTAATCAGTTCCATTCACTTCTAAATAGATAAAGGCAGCTAAATGACGTGAATATCTCAGTCTGTACACTTTCTCTGCTACCAGACTTCATCTCGTCAAAGGGAAAAGTTACAGACCTCAAAGTTATCATCTCAGTGAATAACAAAATTCTTTTCTCTTGCTGAGGTCTGCTGTTAACAAATTAAAAAAAGAAACCAATGGAGATACTTTTCAAGTCTGACCCTTTCAACTTCAAAAAAAATCTCTAAAGTATTTCAGAAGGAGTATCAGTATTATGGTGTGAAACTAGATCTTTGCTATCTCTTTTCTTTTTCAGGTCTGGCATGAGACTCAGCATATCAGAAAGTTTTCTCCAAATCCAAGTGAGTTTCAACCAGAAATCAGTTCATTAAAGCCTTACTGTTTCCTTCAGGTGAGATGATTACTTCCACGGGTTTGGCTTCTATGCTTGTTGTAATGCACAGTATGTCTCCAAAGCCTCTTATTGAAAAATCTATTTTCACTGAGGTAAAATGTTTTTTCTTAATAGCAAACTTTGCAAAACAGTACTAGGTTATGCTATATATAATTGATACTATATTTTTCCTATCAGTTGTCCTCATGGCAGCAGAAACATACCTCATCACTGTAATTAAGTCACTATAAATATACATTGATTATTCTGAAACCTGTGGTCTGATATAAAATCCCATTGTTACTATGCTCCAAAACATAGCTTTGACATATTACTTACTATTACAGTATTGCAGTACAGCAAGATAGTAAACTATTCAGTATAGAACTCTCAGGGGAATAGGGGAGGAAAGAGAGATAAAACAAAAAACCTGATACTGTATCCTCTGTAGTATTGATTTTAGTAAAATGGTTTAGTGCTTTCTGTAAAGGGCTAAAATATTCCTCTGTTTTGTTTTGTCTGTGAGAGTCAGACTTTTTGTCTATCTAAACTACTGAGGTTGAATCTACAGCAGAGCTTGCAATCAAGCACTTTTTAAAATAGTTCTTCTGTGGATTGACAGCGTCTGGGAGATGTAAAATGCAGAGATCTGAATAGCTGGCAAAAAAATAATGTGTGCAGGGATTTATCATGTATATCATGGAATTGCAAATCCAGGATTTGTGTGCTTTGTCTGACGGTTTTAGCAGGCTCTTGCTATCTTAATGTAAAATAGGCATGAAAATCTTGTTTCTTTCTGATAATTAGTGAACAATCAGTGTTACTCCTTTTTATTTTCTTAGTTCAATGTTAGTGATTTTACAACATTATTTTCACTTTTTCTCAGCAACAAGAATAAAAGTTTCTTTCTTTAAAATTCATTATCTATAAGAAGGTTCAGAACCTCATTGCTGGACAACATTACAGAGATGAAGTTGCAGGGTGATGTTTTTCAGTCTGACCTGCAGTTCAGAACTCTTGACTCATTTTGAAGTTGGTGATTTAGCTATTGTATTGTGATGTATGTATTAGCAGACAACTGCTCCACAACTTCTTATAATCTTATAATCTCACCAGCCGGTGACTCTTACTGTACTGTATCTCTGACAACATAGTACATTAAAATACCAAATTTATCACTCAGGTTAACTTGCTTTAAAGTTGTAACAACTAGAAAGGAAAACATAATGCTGTAATTATCAAAGAGCTCACTGTATTGTGAAGTCAACATTAATGATCAGTAGCTGCCTGCAAATAGTCCTTTTTTAAAAAAAAATCTGAACTTTAATAAAAGCTAATTTTCCTGTTCTTCTGATTTGCAAAAAAGTGATTTTAAAACTGGACAGATCTTCTAATGCTACTGAATGTCATCCTGTCATCACCCAGAAGAGAAGACAGGTTGGCCGGTTGAATTTAGCACTTCAAAACAACTCTTGGCAAGGAGGGAGAAACACATGAATGCTGTACCTTTTAGATCTCCACTTACCAAAACTTGACTTACTTCTTTTCATCCTCTGTCTTCTGCTGGAAGCAGTCATCTGAGGAATTGCCTGGGGACATGAGTTTCTTCTACAGTCATTGGCATCAGGAAGGATTGTCTACCTGATAAGCAGAGCCACATGTGTGATTTAGGATCACAGCCAAGATGTGCTGCAGTAAAACCATGTTCAGTCTAATGTAGATTTCGAAGAATGATGGAGATGTTGGAAGAAACAGTAGATCAGGTCAGCTGTAGTTCCAGCTAGCTCAGAATTGGAAAATTTCAGGGATATGAAAATCCAAACTGTCTGTAGCAATGTGGTCTCCACAGCTTTTGGGAAACTGTATCACTTTCCCAGAGTAAAATAATATTTTCCTTATATCCAGCGTAAGGAAGAATTTCTATCTGTCATCTGCATCAACTATGCAGTCTGAGGCTGATCCATCTGCAGACATTTTCATGTTTGTCAGTGGTTTCACCAGCTTCTGTCCTGATCAAGCTTGCATACCAATTTTACCATACTCATTTTGGTAATCTGGAAACAGGAAATTTGAATTAGAGGCAATTCATTGAACCATGGTCATAATATCAGCTTTGGTTTGCAGGAAAGATGGAGCCTGGGATTCTAAAATAGATTTCTAAAATGAGTATCTCCATCGATACATTTTGTGCGTTAGTAGAGGAAGACTGACTTTGTTATGCTCTAAATATTTTCATTTTTTCACTTGTAGCATCCAATTTCATATTGTGTTTAAAAAAAAATAACTCATTGCTCACTGTGTAATTCAGCAAAAGTAGCATAATTATATGCTTTTAAAGCTGTGTATTATTGTACCTAAAAACAAGGACAAAGCTTACTTAAAATGCTGTTTATAAAGCAGTAGGGTTATTTTTTGGCTTCAGTGAAGGAACTGCTGAAGACAGTTAAACATCCAAAGATTTGAGTCTAAAGTAGTGAAAAGTTGTGTGACTTTAATTCTAGTAATGAATTAAATTCACAGCAATACCTAAAAGGTAATTGAATTTAGCCCTTAGTACTCCACTTATTTTTACCTTTTTTCAGTATTTGATGTTTATGCAAATGTGATGTCCCGGTGTCAGATATGAATTTCTAGACTTTTAACTCATAAATCTCACTATTTTGCATTCACTTAGTATCTACAGTAATATTGTAAGTAGTATAATGCTTACTGACAATACAATAACACAATAACTTAAAAGTTGATCAGTATTGGACACTTCTATTATGCACAACTTTTTTTTTGTGAATTAGGATACAGCATCCTTTCCCAGGTCTCTTAAAATTTAGCTACTACTCCACAGAACTGGAAATGAAGACATCTTTGCAGCTGACAATAAAAGTAACAGGAATGAGGAGTCAGAGAACTAAACAGCTAGCTTTAAAAAGTTGTGATTGATAAGATTTCAAGAATGATGCTAATATTTTTCATACATTAGTATGAATACAGAAAGAACTTAATTTAATGCAGTGGAATTGCATCTATACAACTGAACACTGAATCTTATCTCCAGACTTTCTGAAACTCCAGAACCTCATCTAGACATATCCCGCTGTCGCTTTCAACCTTCAAAGGAGAATTAATTGAACACCACATAAATAACTTGGAGTTCATGTGGAAAGAAATAATAAACTTCTTCAGTTAGCATGAACTTTTACCTTTTTTTTTTTTTTTTGACAAATTAAGTAACATTTGTAAAAAAAAATTGTAAAAAATATTTCATCTAAATAAACCACTACAAACATTCTCATACATGAGCAAGTAAGCTTTTGTCTGGTGTTTTTTTCTATGCTGCCGAGCTGTTGCAAACCTTTCTGGTGCAGGTTTATTTTAAATCTGCCAAAGGTGTGTAGTTTCTGAAACTTATTAAATACTTTAGGTTACAGGGTGCTGTGTAAATATATGTAGTATACTTAAAAATATCTTTTCCTGTTGCTGACTGCATGTATATATCCAA
Source organism: Meleagris gallopavo (assembly GCF_905368555.1). NCBI lineage: Eukaryota > Metazoa > Chordata > Aves > Galliformes > Phasianidae > Meleagris > Meleagris gallopavo. The sequence continues at coordinate 7,720,452 of NC_139407.1, forward strand.
ACATCATGCAGTGACTGCACTGGAAAATTTGAAATACTGATGGGATTATGTCACTAACATCACAATGGTTATTGAATATACATGTATCAGGGAAGACAATTGAGACCAGAGATGACCTCAAAATGAAATTTCAATCAGTTCATTGCAGCTCTTTCTGGGAAGAGAAGAGATCCTGTTATTTTGATCAGCACTGTCATTTGCAATACAAGCATACTCTTCTAAAGCTGTTTATACTTACAAATTAAGATTCACAGTCTACTTTCCTTTAAAGCCCATTTAGGGAGTATCTGCTGCATGTGCAAGTCTTTATGCTTTTTACTGAACACTGCATTTCCATTTCTTTTTTTCTTTAGTTGAACTGATGGTGTGTTGATACGAGCTCCTACAGCAGTAGAAGAACCAGTCATGCTGTTTGTGAAGTTCAGCCATACAAGGACAAAGAGGAAAGAAATGATAAAAACGTTTTTGCTAAATTATTTTGAATGAATGCTTTGCACTTCTTGAAAACCAAGCAGATGTCACTATATTCATTCCCATCCTAATGTTTGTGAAGAAAACACTAAGCTTCACTCAAGAAATCAATTTTCCTTCTCTTCTTTCCCCCATGAATATAAATAATCTGCCCACCTTAAACAGGCGATGTCTGTTCTCTTAGAAAGTTGCCTAGCAGAATGTTCAGTTCCAAATCTGATTTATTTATTTATTTATTTATTTATTTATTTGCCCCCATGGAAGATAAGCACCTTCAAAAGTTAAGAGAAAATGCTTTAAACTCGTACTTTAAATGGGACATACTCATCCACTGTGCAAATGTGTGCAGGTAGCTACAAGATACTTCTTCCTGGAAAACCTTCAACATTGCTGCCAAACCTTGCAATTAGTTGATCTGAAGAGTTCAGTTTCCTAGGAGTTCTCAGACCATGGCTACCACAGCTATCCCTCTGTTAATTTGTTGTTGAGTGGAGGCACTTTTTATATAGCATCTTAATGTTGAAGCCTTCTTTAAATATGAGAGCTGTGTGTGCACATAATTCCTCTGCCTGAGACCCCTTAATCCCGTTTATCCCATCTGTTCAGAGAATCCTAATTATCTTCAGCAAAGTTGGAAACATCCTGCCTTTATTTTTGCTGAACTTGGTCCATTATACTTAAAAAATTAAAGACTTTCTGGCCATTATTACCAGAATTGGCTATTGAACCAGTAAGAATTGTCTTGATCTTGATACCTAGTGCTTATTTGAATAGTAACTAATCTATTCACATGCTGTCTACTACATGTGAATATACATGAGGGAACTGGAAGTTGGGTCTTTTTCAAATTAAATTTTTTCACAAGGTAGGAGTTGCATCTGAAAGTGGTGATATCTAATTTGTGCAGATTACACAAGTCGCATTCAAGTATTCTGGAATGCATGATTACATGACAAGATTATCCTCCCCTTGAAGTATTAAAGTATTAATTTACGTACATTATTTCTAGGTAGCATCAGCTCATGATGTTCCTGCTAGGCTGTGACTTTTTATGAAGATTAAAAGAAAAAAATTGTGATGCAATCCTACACTAAGCCCTCAGAGAAACAGCAGGGAATTTCTTTTCTCATCCTCCTTTAAAGCTTTGTGAAACAGCCTTTTTTTTTTTTTTTTTTTTTTTTTTTTTGTCATTACTTGTTACTGAGCTGCCATTATTCTACTTCACAGTATTAGCAATGCTACCTAGATAGTCTCTAGCAGTTAAGAACTAGTCATTTACTGACAGTACATAATTTTAGGCAGGAATAGATAAGAATTTTATATACAAACTTCTAAATTTAATTTTCCCCAAAATAAGCTTTTACAGCTTTAAACACACAACTTTACTTCAATTTATGGTTTTATGTTTCATGTGATAGTCACTGGCATGTACTGCATTGTCTAAAAGTAATACTAAATTCTGAGTTGCCACCATATTTGGAGCAGTCTTAATTTTGTCCATCAGTAGAATGAGAAGAGAGAAATACACTTAAAAAGGGGGGAGAATAATACTTTGCAAAGTCAAGGCTCTAAGAAGGCAAAGGGAATTAGTTTGTTATTCTTTCTGCTCAGCTCACAGTTTGCAACCTAGAGGAGTGAAAAGTCAGTCATTGAATATTGTGTCAATACATGTATCTCGTATTTCATTACAACGTTATCCTGCTGTTTTTACATTCTCAGAAGTGGACCTGCTAGGGAAACTTATCGTTATATGAAAATTAGACTGATCTAATAATAGTGGTTTGACTTCAAGGTGTTCTGTATAATTGGTTATCTTTTCTGTACATCTCTATGTAACTTCCTCTTGTTAGTGCTCAGTTTTCACTTGTAACTTTTTTTTTGTTTGTTTGTTTTCTGAATGCTTTTATTTTTTTCTAAAAATAAACTATTCTCAACACTCGTATCTTAGCTTTCAGAATTAGAACACAGAGGAAGAACCCTTTGCATATTCTGATAAATTACAGACTATTATAAAACTTCTGTTTATTCATAACTTTAATATAGAGAAGTAGAAGTAAAGAGAAGTGACTTCTCAGCTCTTTTTGATTGTTATGAGATTGTTTATACTGGCTTCAGTGGAAACAGTTCTCTCTTAAAATTTACCTAGGATAAGGATTAGAGACCACAGTAAAAACTAAGCTGAAAGCTTCTCCACTGAGGCTAGTTGTGGCAGTTTATTATGTCCCTAGAAACACTGTCAGAAAAAAATACATATTTTGATCATTGATGGAATTAGGCCTTCAGGCAGCCACTGACAGCAGCGATACTGTAGCCTCTGGCGTAGTAAATGAACACAAGGAATTCAGGCCAGTGTTAAAACTTAAAAGCAAATGGTTAAAAAAAAAAATCTCATCAAATATGCTTTTTGTATGTTTGTTTGTTTTCGGAAAATTCATGCCCACGAAGTATTTTTCGTTTTCTTAAATCAGATAGACACAGGCAAACACTATCAACCAGAAACTCCCAGATTTTGATCCCATTTTACACTCCTAATTCCATCTGTAATCATCAAAGGCTATTCGCTTTACTTCCAGTACTTGAAGTCTCATTTCCTAAAAGGGACATGTCAGAAGGTTATTTAATGAAGAGAATTTTGCATCTAAATTAATTGCCTCTGCAGTGACATATTGAGAGAAAATGTATTGAGAGCTCAGATGTATAGCAATAGCACATGTTTTAAAGTGATTAGCAGTCCAGGCAGTGCCTGGTGGCCCCTGGCTCATCATGTTTCCAAAGATGGTGTTGAAAGTATCCTCCCACTCCTTCTCTATGTGCTCCTGTTTCACTCTAACACTGGAACCATCCCTTCAGTCTGTGTGGCAGTGGAGAGGGAGGGCTGTCTTCTCTCCCCAGCAACACTGCTGCTATTCTGAGGGGTAGGCTTCTTCATATGGTTCTGTCAGGACTGAAAAATTTCAGGCCTTAAAAGCTATGAAAATGGAGTGTTCAGCCTAGCCTCAACTCAAGCTATTGTCTCATATTAAAAGCTTTAAATCTAACTTCAGCAAATAGTGAGTAAATGGTGCAGCTGATGCTACATTCTTTGAGTAGCAGAGGCCTTACGGTTTGTGTCTTGAGAACATCAGCTAAAACAAAGTCTGTATCATTGATATCTTACACTTTTACTCCTTTTTTTTACAGTCTTTTAATCTGATTACTGCTAAACCCTCTTGTGTTGACCTATACCTAGTATAGGAGTACTATACTGAGTAGAAGAAGCAGGGGAATTCAGACACTTTCTTGAGAGTGTAACAGGATCGTAAGAAGAGACACGGCTGCATTACCTCTGTCAACTATTTGTATTCATTTAGACTCATTAATGATAAAAATCCCTTTTTCCTCTTCAGTTTCTGGACTCCTAAAGCTGTCCACTTGTCCTGATTCAAACCGGAATTTCACTAAAGCCCTTTTGAACACTAGAAATGTTCCTAAGTCAACTTATTGTCATTAAATATTTAAAAAGAAGATTCATTTTAAAAAGCCATGAGTTGGCCACCACTTCATTTAATTAACATTGATTCTGAAAGCACAATATAAATTTTAGTGCTTTTTTAATCACTCTTTATATTCCAGTTGCACTCATTCTAAAAGCTTATATGATTATAATCACCATGCTCAAAGTGAAAGGATTTTTTCCCATGCCTTCCATTCCTTAAATTGTTTTTAGATTTCCCAAGGGGCACATATTGTGTAAGATTATGATGATAAAGATTTTAAGGCAATTATGTTTCTTTAGTTGGAAGCTGAAGTTAATGTTTTTGAAGGCTGCATTCCCAAGAGCCCTGATAAAAACAGAAGCCATGATGCCTCCTTTTACATCTAAGTCAACCAACTGTCAGAAACAAGGCATAAATGCAAGCCTGTCTTTGTGAACCACAAGTCAATTTTTCACTTAATATATCTGTTTTTGGCCAACTATAAGATGTCTATAACAAAACATTAACAAACACTGTAATTTGCTGGGGTCAGTCAGGTCTGCAGCTTTGTGACTCTGAACTCTTAAAATATGCTATCAATTTTCAAAACCTTATTAGGTTTAACCCATTTTGGCGCCAGTGGCTTCTCGGAATCACCAATACACCTCTAATCAGAAAACCACAAAGAAACCAATCTGCTGCTATCAGAAACCTCAGAACAATTTTGTGTATTAATATTTCAGAAAGCATGTAGGAACACATGCTCCCTGCTGAGCATTACAACCAGGCAAGCTACAGGAACAGCAGAGACTGATCGTCAGTAAACCTGGCCAGAAAAACTTTCTGCTGTCTCATCTGGCAGTGGGTTTGGTAACCAGAGAAGGTAAATGAAATGGGTTATTTGGCTCACAATTAATAAATTCCCTTTACTGTCAAATGAGGTAACACGTGTAAGCTGCATCTCTTACAGAAATAAAAAATATATAAAACAGAATCTAAGCTCTACAGTTTTGCACTACTACCCCATGGCTGATGTTACAGATCCCTTATTTTTGCTTTCTCTTCCCTTCTCTGGAGAAAATAAATTAATGTTGTGTTTCTGACATTTTTCTCACAGATAAATTGTGCATCCTCAATACGGATTAAGCCATTAACCTACTGAATATTATCTTGCAAGCCACAGGAAAGAAAAAGGAGAAAAAAAAATGAGAACGTATTTCTGATGGCTGAGAAACAAGCCATCTTGCCTTCCTCCCATCCATTTTCATGTTTTTCTTAGGGCAGCTGTCCATGCAGAGGATGGGAGACAGGTCCAAGGACAGATGGGAGAGAGTGGGGTTCACCCCTTAGTTTTGTGGTCCAAGGAAGAATTAAACTTGATGTAGCTATCTTAGAAATGATGCTTACCTTTTTCAGGGATGGTAAGAGGTTTTCATGCTGCTGAAATGCCGCCATGAAAGTCAGGCCTCACCCTTGTGATCACAGCAGTTATGGCAGCTATGGTGCAGGCAAAGCATGGCCATCAGAAACATGGAGGGCACTGGTGGCTCCAGGATCTGCCCCTTCCCTTCTGCCACTTATGCTACAGTAATCTATATTCAAAAATAAAAAAAATATGGAGTCAATATTTCAGTGCCTCTGTTGTATTTGATGAAATGCTCTGTGCTTCTGTGAAGCAGTGAGACAAAGTACCAGCTGTTACATGGCCCAGCTTTACTTTGATAGAAAATCAGCTCTCTGAAAGCTCTCAAACTAAGAAGTAAATTTAAAAACTGGAATAAAATAATGCATGTTGGAGGGTATAGCTAATGCTTTAGCATATAGCACTCTGTTATCTACCATTCTTATCTGCACTAGACAGTAGAAGTTAAATGTTATTTGTGCCTGTATATATGAAACTATGAAAACAGCATTAAATGTTTTCCCTCTTTTTTTTTTTTTTAATTTCTTTTCCTCCAGGGCTGCCTCTTTTCTCTCAGTATTTAAATATATATATATATATATGTATTTTTTTTCTTTTAATTTCCTCTAAATCATTGCATAGTGCATGCTTTTGTTCTTTGAGACTCTAGTAAATAAGCTATCAAAAGAAAATAACTGAGTTTTAGACAGAAGCATGCCTATTGGATTTCATAGGTTGTAGAATTATATAGATCAACAAAACAGTAGAGCTACTATGTCCATTAGAATCTAAAAATTTAGCAGTTTATACTGAGGGTTGAGCTGAGTCCATGGAATCGAAATTCAAGATGTCACTATAAGTTGCTTAAGCTTATAAAGCTGTACTTTATTTATCAATAGTGACACCAATGCTATTTTATCCTGGTTATCCTGGGCAAATAAAAAATGCATGTTATACTCTAAGAACAAACATTGATAATACTTTATAATCCTAATCCACCTGCTAGAGCAAGAGCAGTACTACCATACGAAAACCTAGATTTTTTTTTACTAAATATCTAGTTGTGTCTGAAGACACTATTCTGACTAGCAACAACTTCCTATATGCTTTCATATTCTGTTTTACCCCTCACTGTCTTTGTGCAAAGATGGTGCATTATGCTTGCTCTTTGTCCTAATATTATTAGATCATGCTAAGTAGAAAAGTTTTAAAAAGAGACGGTCTGCAGGAACAGTTTAAATTCTGAACTATTATCTAAAAGGTAGTAAGTTACCCTTCTCATCACAGACCTTATCCAGTCATTTGATAATTTGTACACTTTCTGTATTTTCTCAAAGCTCTAATCAATGTTTATGTCAATCAATTCTTTGGGTATGCTAGAATGTCATCCACCAAAAACAAATGATTTGAAAACATTCTTACTGTTTAATTTCCTTTATATCTTTCAGAGTGGTTTGAGAGTTTACTGACCCTACAAAACCACTAATGCCAAAGCACATCATTATAATGTAGCAGAACAACTATAAAATCATAGAATTGTTTGAGTTGGAAGGGTCATCTAGTCCAACTCCCCTGCAATGAATAGGGACACCTACAGTAAGATCAGGTTGCTCAGAGTCTAGTCCAGTCTGATCTTAAATGTTTCCTAGGATGGGGCTTCTGCCACCATTGTGGGCAACCTATTCCAGTGCCATACCATCCTTATTGCAAAAAAACTGTTCCTTATATCCAATCTAAATCTCCCCTCTTTCAATTTGAAATCATTTCCCCTTTTCCTATCACAACAGACCCTGCTAAGGAGTCTGTTCCCTTCTTTCTTATAGCCCCTCTCTGGATACTGAAAAAATAGTGGAAGACTTTGCACACCAGAAAACAGTGTGGAGACAGCACAAGGAGAGCACAAACCTTGCAGATAAGAATATGAAGAGAAGTCCCTCTACCATGTACATACATAGGTGAAATGATTGCCTTTGGTCCTAGGCAGACTTACTTTTGCCCATTTCTATGCTCAAAGACAAAAGAATGCAAAGAGTAAGTCTCTACACATGTAGCATACTTGTACCAAATTCAGTACTTATACTGTCATTATTCAATATTTATATTTATCAGTTGAAAAAGGGAAATTACAAGAATTAAAGTTTTACAAAGAATTTTGAAGGAAAGTGAAGAAGATTTAATATTTATTCTATATTTATCAATCCATTCAGAATCTAGTTTGACAATGACTAAATAAGGAGTTTTAGGCACTAGTTCATGATGTCAAAATGCATAATACAAAACTTCTGATAAAGAGTAGTGGCATTAGGGAGAGGAGGAGCAACTGTCTAACTTTATTGTTTGTTTGTTTGTTTATTTGTATATCAGAATACAGAAGAGAAACAGCTTATCTAAAGTGATTTCCTACTTTTCCTACTCTCAGAGTAAAAACCTGTTCTGGTAGAGAGAGAAATGTTTAGCGAAACATTTTTTTAGATGCAATTACTGAACAAAGATTAGATGTAACTTTCAGGAAATATGATGAGAAAGCTGAACAAAGGGTGCCTACTTTAATATTTAAGAGCTTGGAATTCTCTGTCTTATTTCTAATAGCACATATAAAATGTAAAATTGGATCTACCAGTGCCATCCTGATTAGTTAGAAAAGTAAGATACTGTAAAGGGAAAGAGAAAGTTAATCTTTAATTCCACAATTATTCCACAGCATTATGAAGATAGCCATCTTAATGTCAATCTGGTGAAAGAGATAAAGCTGTCTTACTGTATTGCGATCTTTGTTCTCTAGAGTGAGGCTGGGCTGGATGCAGTGGACTATTGCTTCTCATTGAACAAAGCTGAACCACCTTCTAATCTTTTATGCATAGATTTTCATGACAAGATTATGGAAATCCCCAGATCATCCAGTTGTCCAAGGCTGGATCACAGAAATTCTGAGTAAAACACACAGGGAACATTACTAGCTATGATGATAATCACAAAACTCATTTCTTGTGTCAGTAATCCAAATATAAGCAAGTAAACCTTTTTTTTTTTTTTTTAAAAAAAACCTATCTAAGCTTCCTTATCCCATTTTTCAGTAGTGGGAGTGCAAGCATAGATTAAAAGATGAGAGAAATGATGAAATGTATAAAATCTCTGATACCCTGATACCTGTCTTCTGGACAGGGCTCCACAGGTCAAATTAATATTTTGAGAGAAATCCTAGTCTATTTCTAATCTGATCAGTATCAATAAAATAATTGTTCTTATGACATAGACCACTGGATATGTGGCTGAGGGAAGGGTTCCAGGCAGTGTTCCACCCACCACCACCTCACAGTAATTTTGTATTTGTATACACAGAAAATTATCCTGATTTGAAGGTAAGCTACAAATTAAACCACTTTTTAAAATAGTCTTTAAGCAGACATTTTTTGCCACGTAATAAAATACATTTTTCTCAGTTAAGAGAAACATTCGCATTACTTTTTTAAGCTAGCTAGGAAAGATGTGGTTTCATTGTACTTCCATGTGAATTCAGGCAAAATCTTGTTTTGTTGAATTAAAAACCTAGGCAAACTTGTCTTGATACAATGTGGTAAATTCCTTTTTCCCGATCTTTTTTAACCCTGAAAGGTCAGCATTTAGAGGATGCAGTCTGCATGGGGAAAGCTCTAATTTTCGTTGAATAAGCCTTGGTCTTCTCTAGGAAATCTGATTCCCCTGTAACGGGGTTCTCTTTGTTTGCTGCTGGCTTCATCTTCCTAGAACCAGAGCAAGTAATACTGTCTCTTTTGCCAAAGTTTCTAAGCCATACTTTGATATGCATTTCAGTTTATTTAACTTCTTTTCCTGCTCTCCTTCAGTTTTACCTGGTATCCATATTCTTCCCAAGATACACTGGAAACGCTGCTTTTAAAGAAAGACAGAGCCTTTTTTCCCTTCTGATTAAATACCCCTGCTGCCTCACTAACATGCTTCCAGCAGTGCAAAACTGATGGCAATCAGTGGAAATCTTGTAGAGTTTTGCAGTATTGTCATTTCTTCAGTTACATTTCTGGAAGCCACATGCTTACCTTTCCAACTTTGGATAGTGATTACAGAATGAGTTTGCATTTCGTTACAATAATCCTGAGAAACAAGTGCTGATGCAATAATGTTTTGCTATGTCTTTGTGCAATGCAATTACTAGTTAAAACACCAAATTCATAGTTGTGTCTTCTGTTATTAGTGTCTTGTGTAGCTTACACAAGCTGAGTTGTAATTCATGGAGAAAAAAAAGTAGATATTCTGAAAAAGCTCTTTGCATGTGTGGATTTTATGGATATACTCTTGATTGAATGTCAGAACTATGTTGGTGTCTGGTTATAGGGACAGAAGTTAGGAGATTAAAGGATTAGTTAGCTGTAAACCTGCCTTTGTAGATTTACTGAAATTGAAAGAACTGAAAAATAGGTAAGAGCACCGAGTTTTGGGTTCATAAAAACTTTAGTAGCTAATTACTTGATTTTGCATTTCTGGATTGTTATTATTGGTGTCAACAGGCACATCAAAAATCTCCATATATTTGGGAGCATGTAATTAATTATGCATACATATGAATATAAATAAGTAAATATGCCATGAGTGTGTTGCAAAAATAATGCTTACAGAAAGAGAATATCAGCTGCTTTCTGTTGAGACTAAAAGATTTGTGGGTAAAAACCAGTTCTCCTACTTAATTCATTTCTAAAGGCAGCATATTTTTTTTCTCCTGTTCAAAGCTAAAAGGAAAGAAATTATTTTGGTGTAATGCATTAAAAAAAAATCTGTTTTTCTTTTAAATTTTTTCTATTCATAGAATAGAAAGTTAGATACAGATATTTAACGTATAACTTCTGTAATGATATTTTCATATCCCTAATAAGTAAAAGCAATTTCAAGTAATAGTGAGGCATTGTTTTCCTTTTTTCTAGAAATTTCTACAAGCTGTCAAGGAGATTATTTTCGGTGTTTTAAATAATGGTACGAGGCTAGAATTGAGAAAGATTTTTAAGCCATCTATCTATAGTAAGCCTAAAGCATTTGTCTGGATAGTTTTTGATCCTCAATCACACTTAAAGGTAATCATTTTTAAGTTTTCAATCATATATCAATACTTAGAAGTAGATTAGAACTTCAAAAAAGTTTGAGACAATAAACACCTACATCTCTAAATATGCAAGTTAACACTGGAAGTTAGAATGATCCTCTCCCAACATTATTTTTTTTAAAATTTCTCCCTACTCTGTTCCTACATCCCATTTTTTTTTATTTATTTTTGTAAGGCCATTTGAAAGTGACATTAAGATTTTTAGTTTGTAATTTTACTGTGTGAAATAGTGCCTTTATGATGATTTTACTATGTGATGCATTTTTGATGTATTATTTTACTGAAAAATAGGATATTGTGTTAAATTTAATTTGCACTTGCAGTGCATACGATGTGACTGTACAGCATCTGCTAGCCTGCTTTTCATCATTAATTACATGACTAAAACTTTTTTTTTCTGATTGGAAAATGTTTTCAATTGGATATGCTCATGATCATATGTTCATGATCACTTGGAAACAAACACAAAAACAATCCCACAACAAACCCTCACAAATAACAAAACAAGTTTTCTTTCTAGATGCTTCTTTGTTAGTGCAATTTCTCTTAGTTGCATAAAAACCACAGCCAGCTGTTATTATTTTTAAACTGATTTTTCCTGTTGAAATATTCTTGCTCCAGAATAACAGCTTCATGTTTGTTGAGGCTTCCTGCAATCTGTTGTCTTTCATTCACATCAGGAGAAATAGATTTCTGTGCAGTACTCTAACAAAATTGTTCAGTATTATTCAGTATAACCTTAAAAGATAATGTAACTAAATTTAGTAGCTGGCAAAAGACTGAATAATTGCTAATGGTATCCTGTCAGAGTGAATCAGAAACTCAATACCGGACAGAGCAGTAAGTGTTACTCATTTTTAACATTGCCAGCAGAAATAGCAGAATAAATGGGAAGGTGCAGTGCTGTGAGTTATCCACCTAATTGGCACCTCGTAAAGCTGACCTTTACATTTCAAAAGTATAATGTATATCTTCTGTACACATCAAGAAGAGAAATCATGAAATTGACAGACTGGACTCCTCATTATAAAAATATATAATCCATTTTACATTGACAAATAATTTCTGGAGATTCTGGAGACCATTGAAAATCCATTTTCACATTTGCAGACAAATGGCTAACACTTGAATGATCAGCTATTTAAGGTCACAGTTTAAAGCAGAGAGCTCTACCTGTTCCAAATGAAATTTCATGTTTGAAAAGGAGTTTAAAGTTCAGCTATATATGCAGTATATGGAAATATAACTTAACCTTCTAAAAGAAACAAATTTGCACATACGTCTATTTACAAGTGCATCTGATGATGTTAAGTGTCATAAAATTGGTCAATTTGATTAAATGTATTTATAACTATGTAATAATGTACACGGTCACATGTGCATTATTTAATGTTTTACTTTAGGAAAGGAAAGCTAGTTGTAAAATGCTGCCAGGACATACTGAAAAACACATGGTGTGTTTATACCTAAATCATATATCAGAACTTGCTTTATAATTCATAAATACTGGGGTGAAATTTTGTTATAGGCATATTTTGATGTTTGCTGCATATGTTTTTTGGAAGTATGTTCCAAATGCTAGTCTGTCGTATTATGCCATCTTTATTTCATGACTTAATTACAGCAGATTTTTGTAGGTGTACTGCCTACTGAAATAGAAAGTACAACCTTTGTCAATACATTTAAATAAATACAAAGAAAGCATTAGCTGTGTTTAATCTCATTCTCAGTATTACACAAAATTGAACCAATGCTGTATTACGCTCTGATGGTAATATACAAAATAGTACCTAAAGCAGGGAGAGGTCTAATTCACAGAATTTCAGTGTTCTTAAGAAGAATAAAGGTAAAGCTTAAGAGAATTAATTGCAACCTTGATTATAGAGCGCTTGGATTATCTCTCCTGATCATTTGATTGAAAAAATTTTCTACACATGCTTTCTTAATACAAGATCAGAATAATTACAGCCAAGTAAATGCCTCAAAAATGTGTTCCCACTGAATGAAATAATATGTTAAATTGCCCTTGTCCATGCTAATACTTTCTTTTTGTTTTCCCCAGCTATTTTAATGGATTACTTAGTAAAAAGAATGTTTGCAGAAAGAAATGCTTTCCCTTAATGGTTTTCAGTAGTTGTTTTTGAAGTTATCAGTCTCAAAAAACAGCAGTCAAGAAATATCATAACAAAAAATTGCTTGGACAGTCACGTTATAGATCACAGTGTATGCCCAGTCCTAATTAAAGACATAATTAAAGATCTCTGGACTACTTGAAATCATTTGATAAATGTTATTCAAATATGCTAACTAAAACCGCCACCACACATCGAATAGGGCAAAATGGGTTAGAGGTGAACGCTGTACCCATATGTAGGCAATTTAATAGAACATTTCCTTAATCAGTTTTCTGAATAAAAACATAATCAGTAATTATGTTCCTCTGGGATTATGCAATGACACTAGATTTTCTTTTGAAGCTTGGAGGAAAATTATAGCTCAGGCCTGTAGTGGGCATCATCATCTCATCTAGATGTGAAGCAATTGCAGTTTGAGCAGAGGACAGAACCAGGTGGCATCCATAAGGCCTTTACCACCAAAAGTGTGCTCTGATTTTATCATTACCAGCTCCCACTTCCATAAAGCAAAACACTAACACTATTTGTGATTTTATGTTGTTCTTCTGAATCTGTTGTTGTTGTTTTTTTTTTTTCCTTGGTATTGTCACGTTCACTCAACTCCAGAATATTCTTACTTGACTGGTCTGCTGGTGGGACTCACAGAAACAGTTGAGCTATGTTAGGCTCCATGGAAACCATTTGCTTTAACCACAGTGATTATATTCTCTTAGTTTTAGTTGTTGAACAGCACTCTGGTTAAAGTAGTCCGTGATATACACTGAGAGGAGTAATCATATAATTTTAACTGAAGTCATCTAATGTAATTGCTGAAGAAAGGATTTCCTCTAGCTTATGGTCCTTCAACAGTCTCAGGACTGCCTGTATTGGAAGCAGGGCTCAGAGGCCTTGGCAGTCTGAAGCTCCCTCAGATACACTGCAGTCTTAGACAACACAGTATCTTGGGGTGGTAGTTGATCTGAAAATAAGATAAGCTGTGCCAGTATATCTGTTCCAAAACATTAGCAGCTAGGTGGAAATGAAAAGAAAATGCTACTGTAGACAGAACCTCCTGTTTAGGCATAATTCTATATAACACACTGTTTTAAAGGTAGTTAATCTCAAAGACCTTATCTACACCAGAATAGTATTGCTTTCAAATTGTAATGTGCTGGCACAAGAACCTGTTTAATTGGTTGGCTAGTGTGAGTAAGTTAAGAGTTGAATGGGGAGAGTTGAGGCCCATAATTTCTGGTGCCCCTGGTGGAGAAGGGGGAAATGGACATGCAACACACGTAGCTTTTAAATCCCTTTCCTTAAACAGAAAACTATCTGGCTATACTTTCAAAATTCTTTACATTTGCAATCTGCAGTAGGGTAAGGAAAGTTAATACAATATTAGCTGTCAGTGTTCTAAACAATAAACGTGCATGACATTCTTTGCCATGATGAAGTGATAAAACAAGCAGGGTAATTTTTGTTGTTGTGTTCTATGGATGAGTCACTTGGCTAAACACAAAACTAATAAGTAAGAACATCAAGGTTTCATTAAGAGTACTACTATTATAGTTTTTAAAACTTAATCAGAGAAATAGAGAAAAATCCTATATGTAAAGATGATGATACTCTTAAAAAATATTTCTTGACAATTTTTACAGTAGAACTTGATATTAAAGAGGATTTTTTTTAACAAGATGGTATGCAGCCTGCTTAATCTTTTAATATTAAAAGGAATAAGACCTCATATGAAAAAAGAGTTACTAAATTTCTCATAGCCTCATATCTTATGTGCATCTTTCTACAGTGTATACAACACAGTGTTAGATCATAATTATCTCCTTGTGTAAAACAGTGCTTGTGTTTTATCATTCACACTTTGGGTGTAAATTACAGTCAGTCCCAAAATGTTCTCTCAGGACAGATTACATGAAGAAAGCTTGAGAATGAGGTCAGAAAAATAGTAAACTCTTAATTCATATTCTGAGTAACAATGTTCTGCTTTTGTTGAAAACCTTGCTTGTTTTTTTTCCTCCCTTGACAGCGAGGGAAAAAAATGAAAGTGAGAAGCTTGCTTGAACTGCCTGAATGGGATTATAAGCAAAAAAAGAAAGGATTATTCATAGTTTCTTAGATTGTGACTGATACAGTCAGTTGACTTCACAGTTATGTCCCAGTTGTACTTTACAATTACTCTTGCTTCACATTCTTTATATGAAGGTACACGAGTGCTACACTGACAACCCTATTTGAAACTGTAGTGAAATTGCATATGCCATAGGAGGTAACATGTTAGTCTCACTGAATACACCAAGCAGATCACACAGGCTGAAGACAAAGATAGTGCTTAATTACTTATCACCTTTTATTTTTTTTAGTTCATCCGGAGCCTGTTATATTTCCCCATTGCTAGAGAAATGCTTCGGGACAGACTGCACTAAAACAAAAATAAATAAATAAATAAATAAATAAATAAATAAATAATCCTGTCTTAGGTTCATACTGTAGTTCTGCCTTTCCTCCTTCCCTTCCCCCCCAACTTTCTCACATAACCGTCTTTATTACTGAAAGCACTCTGTTCTTTATTCTCATTTTGCTTTTTGCATCTTGATTTTTTATTTTAAAAGCTTCTATTATTTTTTAAAAAGAAACTTCACAGCTAAAAGGTGTTATTAAAGATCTGTACCAAATTTTGTAATTTGCTCAATGGTGTAGCTTGGTTGTGGGTATAATTTTTTGTGTGATCTTTGCAGTAGAAGAAACTCTAATGCACAAGAAGTATCATGGAGTTTAGCAACATGCTCATGAAGAGCATAAGTAGTTCTAGTTTTGTGAATAAGACGTAAGAGGAAGCTATTCTAGTTTTTCAGTTAGTTACAACTAAGGAGGAGGTCAGCAGTTAAGATGAAAATGACTGTGAGATCCGATATTCAGAGAAAAAAAAAAATTGAAAAAGGTAGAACTTTGGCAGTTAAAATAAAAAGGAAATAAACAGATCTGTGAAGATACAATGTTGGTACAAGAAGAATTTAATGAGGAAACTATCCTGTTGAGAGTACAGAAAAGCAGGTTTGCTGGACCGCAATTCTGGAATGGGAACATACTGAAGGCATGATAATCATCTCTTCTGATGTTGAAAAGGAGATCAAAACACTAATTATGTATTTACCAGGGCCTTTCTTTGACCTGAAAATTGAAATATAATTATAGAGGGACATGAAAGGAGATATTTCTAGGAATAGATGTAAAGCAATGACATAAGCACATGTGAGCAAGTTAAGGAATGATGAGGACTCTAGAAATGTTCTGAAATTGCATTTGAAAATAGGAGGAAACAATGGGAAGTATGTCTCTATTGCCTAACCAATTGAATAAAGAAGTACTGGGTGAAATAAGTGAGCCTGAAATGTTTAACGCCTTTGCATTCACATTTAAATTACTGGTAAATGTGCACTCAATGCAATCACTATTAACTATTAAGACAACAAAAATAAGATTAGGGAACAAGTAGGTCTGGAGTAAAACAAGTTTCTTAGAGTAAATAAACTGCACATCTAAATCGGGATAAAGTGATGAAATGTACCAGCTCGCTCTGCACTCATTGAGAATTTTTTAATACTTAGCACTTTAAAATGATCATTTAATCCATCAAATGATGGGCTCTAGATGAATGAGGGTAATGTAGCACATCTACACAAGCAGAGGAAGGAAGATTAAAATTTTGAACAAGTCAGACTAATGTTGATAACAAGGAAACTTTTTACTTGACAGTTTAAAAGCTTCCAAAAGTGAGAAGAAACAACCCAAACTATTCTGCCAAAAACATTACGTTAGAGAACTCTAATTTATTTCTTGACATAACATTGGCTTTAATGGGCCTATTAGAGAAAAAAAGTTATGAACTATTGTAACTACAGTATAGCATTCTTATAAGCAAAAAGCAGAAATAGTATCTGTATTGAAGTTAAATGCACAGCAATAGAAAATTGTATTCCTACTGCAGTTCCTATCAGACAAATAGCTGAAAATATTAAATGGAACATAACGAGGGGAGCTTTTATTGTTTTTTTTTTTTTCCCCTTAACTTGCATTACATTGGTTAGAGATCAGATAAAGTGTTATAAAATTTTGACAAGAACTTCCCCAATTCTTGTTAGTTGAAGCAAAATTTGAGATTTATAAATGAAAATCATGTTCAACCATAGAGATCAATGTAAAATATTATCTCCTTACATTTCTGTTCTAATATATATTTTTTCTCTGGATTTTATTTTTTTATTTTATTTTTTTAATACAATTAGTCACTTCCTTCTAGTTTCCTTTACTGTAAAGTAAAACAAAGATTTTCTTTATTAAATTTCATTTGATTTTTTCAGGAACACTTCAATAAGATTACATGCTAGTAAAAAGTGAGAAAGTTATTCAGGCTACTTTTTCGGACCTTCCCTCTGAGTTTGCAGTTGTTTATATCTGATCCATATTTAAATTTCAACGCTTAGGAAATCTGAGTTGTCTGCTGGAGTCCTGAGATCAGCAGAGAATCCATCCCTGGTTTCACTGTGCAGTCATCTTAGAATAGATGGCAAAAATTATGTCACACTTTGGTAGCCCAGCAGATACTTGAAATGATCTTTATGTTGTAAACTTTAGTAGCCTTGGCACACTGCTGGCGCAATAGTATCTTCTCTGTCCAAAATTACTTATCTGGATCCTTAAAATGCTAAAGTTTTCTGAAGCTACTATTTAGTATTAGTAAGTCTAGGATTACAGTCGACTTGAGAAATTGCATCAAGCAACAGAGAATACTTTTCATCAGCTGTTACTGAAAGCATATGTTGCCTAATCCCTGTACTTTCACTGCAGTAACTGCAGTAAAGCTCTTACTTTATTCCCTTTGAAGTTTATTGTTCTGGAATGCTTCCAGCAGAGTAGCTGTCCCTTCTCAGCCAGAAGTCCCAGCATGTCATTGAGTCTCTTAATTAAAACAGCATGTCTGCTCTCTGGTTAACAACTACACACATTCACGTTGGTCAGTCTCCAACCAGTCACCAGCTCAGTCAGAACACATAGATAGGTGTGGATGTCATGTTTGCCTTCCCATGTTGGAAACATTTAACATGGGCATGTTCCTTGTTTCAATTTTTCAGATTTCTACCAATATTTTTCAACAGAACTTGTAGAAACTTCATCTTTTTTATACCTCCAGCATTCTCTCAAACTGGACAAAAATTGGCCAGGAAATCATTACTTCATGAGGAAAACAAGTACAGAGAACAGTTTCAAGAAAGTTTCCTGAAATTGGTTTTAAAACTGTAGAAGCATCGTCTTGCCCCCCCATTTTAAGAGTGGAGGCAGAAACTCAAGAGAAGTAGCATCATTTCAGGTGATGTTTTGCAAGTCCACAGCTAAAACTCTATCTTAAATAGGACCTGGAAACACTTGGAAATGCGTGACAATAAACAGACTGTACACAGATTTGTAGTGGGTAAATACCTGTGTTTTCTGGTCATAGATTATCTGTGCTTGAGGAGCTGACAGTACAGCACAAGAAGCAAAGTAGTCTTTGACTCAGCATAAGCATTTCTCAGCAACAGATAAAAACACAGGTGTGTTATTAAAAATATTTTCATCCTAAATCCAAAACGCAGTACAATGTCAGCTTGATGATCTTTGTATTGTCCCTTTTAAATGAAATATTTTATTTCTCTATGAAGAAAAATAAGTTTATCCAAGTCAAAACCAGACCAAATTGTTGGCTTAAATATCTCTTGCATGTACCATAATCATAAGCTGTTTGGTTAGTTAATAAGGCTATGTCAACCTCCCCAGTATTAATGAAGTTTTACTTTTTTGGTGAGTTATGTATTAAAAAATACATTAAACAGAGGTATCATGGAAGCACTGGAAGATAGTGATAAAATACAAAATATTTTGCCAATTACCTGTTTAAGTGTTCCGTATCTAAGTTAACTTTTATTACTTTTTCATGGGAATTATATATTTCCAAGATTTTTTTTTCCTTCTACTGCTGAAGTTACAACTTGCAAGTCCCCATCTTCTCCTGAACTGTAGAGATTTATAGAGTTGGAAGAGTGGCTTTTTTAATGACCAAGTAGCTGTCTTAAAACAGCCCTTGTCAGGCAATCTGGAGAATATTTTTTCAATGATTGTTGTGTTGTCACCTGTTTACAGTAGCTTACATTTAAATAATTTAATGAAATATTTCAGAGGAATCTGGATTATTTTTAGGTGTGATGGAATTTATTTAAAATAATAGCTTTACACTATGTGCCAGAAATCACATGATGAAAATATCTTCATCACAACATACAACAGAACTTCAAGATACTTAGAAACCTCCTTAAATATTTCCAGGATAGACTGTCTTGATCTTGAATATCTAATTCATTATTTTTTAACGCAGACATTGGTACTCTTCTTTACACATTAGCAGCATAAGCATTAATATCCATTGAATGTTGGTAGATGCAGTTGTCACCCATCCAAGCTGGTTAACAACTAAGCAAGCAATGTTTTATGAAGGTAATATGACACAAAACAGTTCTTATCAGTCTCTATAATGTTCAATATGGGAATAAAAAATTTCTATGTATTTCTAACCTTTGTCAGAATATAAATAGAATTAAGAGAAACATTACTGTCTGTTCTTGGATACTTGATATGTTGGTTGGTAAGTCCTCATTTTGGGGTGAAAGCAGGTCTTAAGGTTCAGACTGATCTTCTGAGTGGAGTGACATGACTTGAAGTTTACTGCAATCGCTTAATGTAAAAGCCACTTTCAAACATTAGTTCCTGGTAAAAAGAATGCTATTGCTAATATATCTGTTTTTAATTTGAAACTTATGCTATTTAAGATGCTTTGAAACTGCACACTTGCAAGTATTTTCTGTATGAATATAACCTATAACGTGATTGCCAATATTCATATGTAGAAGACTGAGTATGATATTGAGAAGTGTAGGATAGTCAGGCAATAATAATTTTTAAAATTGGAAAATGCTTGACTGAGTCTCTAATTCAAAAAATTTTGAGCATACTTTGGTAATTGATTCATTGACAAGCAATACTTAACCAGTGCAAGCATATGTAAAAAAAATCATTCAGCATATTAGAATTATCAGTGGTAGTTCAAGGCTTTTTTTCCACATAGCTTTTCCTTGGAACATGCTTTTTCTCACATTCACTTAATTTTCTGCTAATCTGCTAATTTTACTCAGGTAACAGCAAAATTTGTTGCTGTGTACAGTATGTGGTAAATGTGTGGCTATATGTTTTTCTTTAAGATGGATAGATCTTCTTTTGTATTTGCACTACTTCCTGGTTTGCAAATCAGGTATGTGCTTAATCAATCTGAAAAAATGCTAATCTATACTGCTTCTTTGACCCTAATATGGTACAAGTATCTTAGAGATTTATGAGAAGACAAATAATAGAATAAAAAGATAAGTTAATATTTACAAATTGAAGTATTCCTTGTAAACTAACAAATTGTTTTAATGTCTAGTCATTTTAAGCAGTATAATTAGCAGTTCTCTTGTAGTTTTCTGATCTATGCTCCTATATAGCTGAACCAAAGAATTCTTTTGAATAGTTAACCTACAGCTACGATCTTCCAGCTTTCAAGCCTGCCTCGATTTTCCACACTCATTTATAGCTATGAAGTGTGTAACAGAAGATGATGACAGTGCCATCTACTAGGATAACACACTAGTAAAGGTATTCATTGAGATTTATATTAGAATACAATACAGGAAATGTGGCTCACCTTTTCCAAAGGCCCAGGAAGCCTGAAGGAATGTACATTTTCCAAACAAAGTTGCTGCTCCCTTGGCTGCTAACCAGCTGCTAACGATTTAATGAGGGTGAGGGGGATGGTCCCAGGGTGCATTGCTGCACCTGATCTCCATTGATTAGCCACACCATCTCACCTGGTGCTCAGTCACTGCTTCAGGCCATGACCTACCAATTCCTATACAATAGCTTTCTTATAAATAATTAAGGAGCATAAATAGAATTTAAATCTATTTGCCTGCCCTGATCTTCATGCTAGCCAGAAGCTAGAAGGCAGATCAACTTGACTATATTCATCAGAGGAAAAAGCACATTTAAAAAGCACAGTGGGCAAAGATAAATATAATTTATTTCCTTTGATGAAATGATAGCCCCAAATGTTTTGCTCTGTTCCTGAGAAGCTTCATGTAAACATTGAACAAGAAAGGCAACAGAATGTAATGGTGGAAAAACTTACTCATGAGAATCTTCTGGGCAGATGAGCAATTGTCCAACATCACCCTCTGAGACCTCCTATAGAGGAGAGACCAGAGTCACTACACTGATATTTGGCCATCCTTGCCAGCATTTGCAAATGAGTCAACAAAACTTAATGGTTCGTGTTAACAAAGGTTGCTGACAAATCTAGAATAATCAGTGTGGAAACTCGACCTCTGTATTTTGCCAAGAAGAGATCACAGACCAATTAAGCCAGTTCAGTCTTTGTACCTTACCTAGGCTGAAAGCCAGATTGCAAAGGGTCATGGAAGTCAAAGATGCCAGATGGTGTAACAGCTGTCAAACATAAACTTCTCAGTCACCTTCTTCACTATAGCACTTTAGACACACGATGGCAATTGATAAAATTACCAATACAAAGCTCTCATCTCAAATGCAGGTGTCTAACCAATAATTAGAAGAATGCTTGCATTTAGCTATTTTGTTGTACCGATGGGAAAAATAAAGTTGATATTTGATTTTACATAGGAAGAATAATTTCATCCTGCCTCATTTTAGTACACCTATCAAAATTAAAATATCCAGAATTCTTGGAATTTAGCCATAGATTTCTTATACAAAAAATGCCTTTTTTTTTTCTATTGATACTGCAATCTTGAGTTAGAAATCTGCATTTTTTTTTCAGACTCAAATAATTTTGTCAATTTGGAGAATCCCTGCTAGATGCTGTTTTAATTTTAGCAGTTCAGCTGGACAAAACAAAATCATATCTCTAATAACAAATGAATCAATCATATCAATCATATATATTACTATTTTGATTAATTCTTTTGTCCATAAAATTACATTTGAGAAATAGTTTAAAAATGCTTATTCATCACCAGTTTTCAAAGCACAGAAATGCACACGGTTACTTTCTTATTCTATGACAGTGAAAAGTGAACTTCTTAAAAACAGGCTCTGATAAAAGTTCATTTCTTCTGTCTGCCACTGTGTTAAATAGTGAAGAACTGATGAAATTGGAATGGCTGTATTCCAGGTTGTGTCAGCCCACTGCAGTTTAGAGAGTTCTGGTCTGGAAATGTCTATGTATTGTAGGTAAATAAAGCTAGATTGCTGCACATGCTCCAAAAATTTACAATTCTATCTTATAGTTCTTTAAGGTCGTGTAGCATGTAGACACTTAAGCTGTAATTCCCAAAGTTTAAACCTCATTAAATCTGCTGAGAGAGCTAATCCATTAGATCTTGAGATCCTCAAGTCAAAGCTAATACTGACCAGAAGCATTGACATCAACCCGAAACAAAGCAAGGGAAGAGATTTCCCCAGCTCTTGCGAAGTATCCTATTTATTAGAAAACCTGCTGAAGAACAAGAAGACTGGGCTCCAGAATTTCCCTAGTATGAAGGAGAGTATACTGACCTCGTCTATCTCCTTATGAAGATGTCCAAATTGCACAGCTGACAAAACCGCAAATTGAATCATCCTCCATTTTCTGTTGATATGAACAACTGAGTAGAAAGAAGTACAGGCTGCGGTTTGAGCAGTAGTAGTGAGCTGGGGAAAATCCGGTGCTGTCAGTGTCATCTCATGGAAGACAGTCATCCTGGTGGTCCCATCACAGCGTTGGGAATTATTGTGAGTTTTACAGTTAAACAGTTAAAACACACAAGCAGCATTTATAGTGTGGGCCTGAAGCCAGGAGGTGGCATTCAAACTTGGTATCAGACTGATGACCTACTAAGGTGTTAAACTTACATAAAGGCCTTTTCTTACAAAGGCCTCTCAAGTTCTTTGAATTTCAGAGTAAGTTCTGTTCCCTTACAGTTACTTTACTGTAGTGAGAGGATCTCTTTTGGAAAATGTTACTTGTACTCACAAATTTTCCAACAAACAGCCAGCACAGAAATGGAGACACTGTCAGACTACATTCCTCTAGTCATGTTAGACATAGGTGATACATAGATACAGTTTTAAGTTAAGAAAACTCTATTCAGTAAACCATATTTTTGATAGGTTTTCTATTTGTTTTTAGGTTAGATGTGCAGAAATCACAATCAAAAAAAAACAAAGATTCTCAGACAGGAAAAGTAAGGAGAAAAAGTCTAAAAGACATTTGCTTTACTATTTGGAGTGGTAAATAAATGTGAGGTAACCACCACTTACTGATAAATTGAATTTTATTTTATTTTTTCCTCTAAACTTCCTTCTAGACTTCGCAGTATTGCAGTGATTAGGTGAACTGCAGGTATGTTCTTCCTTTTCTTCAGTTATCAATGCTACCCTTACAATAATAAGAAAGTGATTCACCCCGATGATGTAGAAAGCTTTAATGTGTTTCTTTTCTTTTACTATCCCATGGAGCTAACAGATATCAGAGAGGGGCAAGAGATGACAGCTTTTGCACGCATGTTTTCAGCATTGCCTGTGTTCAAAAGAAAAATCACGGTGGGATTCTTTTTTATGTGATAATCTTTTGTTGCATCGATTGAGAAAGGGAGTAATCACTTGGGAATAGCTGCTTTATACAAGTTCAAAAGACTCCCAAAAGAGAAGAAAGTCACGCTTCTCTGCATAATACAACAAATGCTAGAAAAGGTGGGTCATTCTCACTGTGAGCCATAAGACACAAAAGGCCAAATTTAACCCTTGTTTAAATCCATTGTAGTAACTGAAGTTATCAGAGGAAACTAGATTATCATCAATGAACAATAAATAAAACATTAAGACAGCTCTTTAAATAGGTGCAGTTTCATGTCAGTATTCAAAAAGGCTATCAAAAGGCTGTTGTCTAGCCAAGCATTGCTACTTTGTCCTCGACGGAGTGCTAATTAGCTGATCAGGTCTATTTTCTTTCTGCTCCTTAAAAGCAATTGGTTTCTTATAGGCTGGAGAGTATTACCAGTCCTAACTTAGGGAATCCAGTCTGTTTGTGGAAAGGCTAAGTGCAGTGTGAATGACAGACAATACATAAGATCTCTTTTTCTGAGAAGAATAGATATTCTTATGAATCTGATTTTATTGTTGCTAGCTTCTAAGGCCTACTTCAAGGTTGACCTGAAACTGAAAGAATTAAACAAGTAAATGATCAATGTGCCTAGATCAGAATGGAAACCCAGAGGCAGTAAAGAGGAGAGCACAACTATACGTTCATGGAGATACTATGTCCCAAGTCTTCTGTAAAGATTGTAGATTTTGTCTTGTAGATTTTGTTACAGCTCCTGTTCTTATGATATGATTTTCAGAAAATGTAGTAGTTGCTTAATTAATATTTCATTTGGAAACACTCTGGTTTGTATCACTGATTCCAAAGTAAACAGAGGTTGCATAACACAAACTCTTTTTGAAAACTTAATCATTCTTGTATGAACTTTAGGATCTGATCTTATGGCAGAATTCAGCCGTATAACAAGGTGGCATGCCAATATGCTACTGAAGAAAGCATGCTTTTAAACATGATGCATTTAAAACAAAACAAATCCCCTTGTATTTCCATTTCTGTTTAAATAATTCTTCTCCTATCAAGTCTTTAAAAAAATGATTCAAACCACAAGTAAAATTCAGTAATTACCTTCAGCATTTTCTCACTAGACTTGTAAGTAAAGTCTTATATGTGAAGTGTGAAGATTATCCGAGATAACAGTGTTTCTCCAGGAGATCCCCCTACAGCCTCTCTTTATGCTAGCAGAAAAGAGATGAGAATTAGTCTTTTAGGAACTTCTGTTTTTTCCTACAAATAGAGAGCAATCTAGAATGCCTTCCATAAATAGAATAACTTTTTTTTTTTTTAATAAAACAAGAATACTCAAAAAGATGGAACTTCTTGTTAAGAGTGTATTCTTAGATGATGGTTTCATGGCCTGCAGGTGCACCATTCAAACTTACAAAGAATGTTACTTGTATTCGTGCATGTAGTTCTGAATCTTTTCTCAGGTATTTAGTTTTAAATTACTGTATAACTTTAAATGTCTTGCTTATTATGTTTCCCTGTCACATTTGCTTTAATACACAGGGTTAGCTATAAATCTGTAGTAGTAGCTATAAGTCCGAAACTGCTGAATAGGCATTAATTGTAGTGAATCAAATTCATTCCTATTAGAATATTGAGAAGGCTATCCTTACTTATGCTTGACTATTTAAATACTATTTACACTAGTTGCCAATTATTTGTTTATTTTATGCTTTGAAAAAATGAATATGTCCAGGGAAATATATTGAACAAGGAAAGTTTCCTCAAGCAGAAGTATTGTGTCTTTTTATTTGTTCTGCTCTAATATTCTGTCTGCTGGCTTACTCGATCTCTGAATGTAAAGACATAAATGCATATTGTAACCTCCCCTTATTGTTTACTAGAGTACCCTATCAAGGGGTCTCCAACTGTAATTTTGACTGAAATTTTCAACCCAGCTGCTTGTGGAGCATCCACAGGGAGCAGAATGAAGCCACTACAGTGAGAACATTCCAAACTCCCTGTGGATTAAATGCAGTCTCCCTTAATTCCTGTCTTTTACTCTGAGTTGTACAGAACTTTTTTTTTTATTATACAAGTGCACTATAAATTCATTCCAAAAAGCAGTGTGGTGAGCGCTGTTTTTATTTGCTTGTTTGGCATCTCAGACTTTAAGTGCTGTCTTCATTCTTCAAAGCAGAGCATTTTTTATTTTTTTTTACTTTTGGAAAGTTACGTTCTGGTTTTGGGCAAACTTACTATAAATGACAACTGATCATTTATGACACTGTGGTTATCCTTAATACAGACTGGTGTCCACTGTACTCTAGTGATCAGGCGGTAAAACAGCAGATTGCTTATCCTTTCTTGTTTGTACCACATTTCTTCCTACCTGGTGATTATAAAGTTTATTTCCCTAATTAAATAACCATCATTTAAAGCAGTAAATTATTTATCAGTATTAGTGTTCTTTTGACTAACTGCATGATGGTTTCTTCCTCTTTTTACATATGGGAAAGTAAATGATAGTTAAACAGTCTTCTTTAAGACCATAAACTGTGCTCTTTTTTCTTACTAAATACAAAAATGGAAAGTTTCTTTTACATTATTAGTATGTGTGAAATTCATTCAGATTAATACTCTGCGCATGCACATATCATACAGCCAGTTACTATATGCTCAGAGACATTACATTCATTTTACAGTATTTTGCTCCTATGACAACAGTTAATCACTGGAGACTGTTCTGTGCTTCTCTGGAGCTGAGGTTGTTTACAATGAGCAATGGGAAAGCTCTAATCCTCCCTCAGCACTCTCCATCTGCAGAACCAGATGACTGTTCATTTCAGAAATTTGTCCTGATACAGGGCAGAGAGCACATCTGTTTAATCACCCAAATGGCCCATTTTTATAAATGCATGCTTTCTTTTATAACTATCGTGTACATATACTGATACAGCCACAAACTCCACTGTAGTTTCAGTGATTGATTTCATTATTTTAATGGGTGATAATCCACATTATGGAATAACATGGATTTTTTAGGATAAAGCTTTTAAAAACAACTTTATTAGAATATGCTACCTACAATGGTAAGAGAGAACAGAATAGTTATTACTTCGTGTGTGTGTGTATACGTGTTAAAATATCTGAACTGATGCACATCTAGCAACGGTTGATTGTAAAACATACGCAAGGGAAGAATTGTATACAGCATGTGTTCTGACTCAAACAAGAGAACAGTATAGGTGGAATTCTTTGCAAGATTGCTGCTGAAAGTCCAGTACTCTACATACTTTCAGTACTACAGTGCTCAAAATCAACCTTTTTTTTTCCTTTCTTTCCTTCTTTCTTTCTTTGTTTTTCGTTAGAGTAGTATAATTTTATGCATATTTAATTAAGCTATGCAGTTTTTCAGCAGCAGTACAGATTTTTTCCCAGTGAGCAGATATTGGGAAAACTTACCAAAAACTATCAGTATGTATCTATGAAAGAATTCTAGAAGATTTTCCATGTATTGGACAAACATTCCTATTCAAATTTTAGGATATTATTAAAAAAAAGTGCATCATAATTCCCCTATTGACAACATAGCCTCTCTCCCTGTTGTAGTTGAAGTGAGATTCATTTGACTGCCTAAATTTGAGGCTATATGGAAAACAGTTTATATATTGTGAAAATTTTTATCTTTCCAAATATGATCCCACTTTTTTTTTAAGGAGAATGTGGGAGCTTACCAAGGAGTTGAATTTCTTAGGCAAGGAAGAGAAATTAGGATGAGAAAAAAGATGAAGCACTAATAAATCTTCAGACATACCAAATGTCTGATAGTCAAGTACCTGTTCTGACATCCCAAGTGAAGCTCTTAAATGATTAACACGGTTTCTCTTCTTCCCCCGTGGATGTTATGTCAAAACTGACTTATTTTGACTGAAATGTTTCATTTTTTGGAAAGTTGACATTTTTCCAACAATCACAGTTTCATTAACACTTTTCCACTAGGAAAAATGATTCACTGAAGATCTTAAGTGTGAGCATCACAGTATCTGCCCTGCCGCGCTCACAAGGAAGGCATAAAAATTACATGTAAGGTTCCTGGAATCTAGCATAATTACCATCACTCAGCATGTATTTTGTGTGATGTACAATGATGTAAAAATACAACAGCACAATTAATATTTATATTTCTCCTCATATATAATGTTAATTCGATCATTCACTTTTAAAGAGCTAAATTAGAATCAGTGTTGAAACTGTTTAGAATATCCATGTTTATGTGTCTGATAACAAAAGCTCCAGATAAAGATTTCATGTACCAACCTGTAGATCATATTTTTCTTCAGATCCGACTCTTCCCTCTCAATTTGTCTGCCAACTTATTCATCCTTGTATTGTGCTCTTTTGAATATTTACATGGAAAGTCATAAGTATAGGAAAGAGCTTTATAGAAGTGCAGCTGAAACTGTGGAAAATGCCCAAGAGCAAGCTGCAATTCTTATTCATCCCACTTCAATATGGAGCAGATGCACAGAACTTACTATGTCAGTGTGAGACCATCTGACATGGCCACTGAAATGACATAGAGACTTGACTTCATTCATTAGATGCAACCAAAATTTAGATTCAGGTGATATTACAGGCTAATAGCACTCATTCTCCATCAGATATACTCAAAGGAATGTGGAAAGTACAAGATGAAATTGTCAGAACAAAATGAAGAAAAGTGAGAGAAAACATAATGGAGAATGGAAAAGTAATCGAAAAAACAAGGGGATGCTAGGTAATTTGCCAGGTAAATGGCATCAGAAAGCAAAAGGGTATGAAAAAGAAACAGAAAAGAGTAATCAAGATGATGAAGGAAGCATATGTTAAGACGTAAGACATCAAGTACAAATGTTTAAACATTACCTGTGTGTTCTGTCAGATATATCTAAAGGAGAATGTTTTATACAGTCATATTTTCAAGTTTATGACTTAGCAATTATATAGCCTGACTGCCTCAGAAAAGTGAATTAATATACAGTATTTAAACTATGTTGAGCTGCTATCTCATCTGCCAGGTGTTAGGCATTTCAAAGTAGCTTGAGGACCCTATTTGTATGTATTATATGGCTTAAATATTGTACAGATGTGAATACAATCACATCATTTTAAATGTGCACATTCAATGAGGCATCTGCGTTTTTCACAAACATCATAATTATATAAAAGAGGGAATTGTGAATGAATTCTTGGGCCTATGATTTTAACATAAATATGTCGTAAATATTGTTAGCTTTTCTATTAAAGGGGACATGGGCTAAATAAAATGAGTATTGAGAAGAGCTGTAATTTCCAAGCGTTTAGTGTTAAATATCTGATCAACATGGGAAATTTGATCAAAACCTCAATAGTACAAAATGAAAAAATGAATAGCTTTGTTTCTTCTTTTTTTTTTTTTAACAAAAAAGCACATTTCATTCTATTTAAAAAAAAAAAAAAAAAAGAGAGAGAGAGACCAAACATACCTTAATTCTAACCCCGATTCCTAAGAAATGGCTTTCAATGTCATATTTTTACCAAGATTGAATTGAATATAATTCTAACTTACATAGCTTTAAAGGATACAGTTCTACAATTTACTTCACTGTTTGGTGAAGTGAAATGGACAACACCTGTATAAAGTAGGGAAAATAATTAAATTGTAGATTCTTGTATCTTTCAGGAGTGATTTATAATGCATTGCTGTCATTTGCCAGCCTCTGGTATTTGCAGGTAGTTACTTGCTGTCTTCCAATCTGAAACAAGAACCCGATTGCAAACACAGCTAATTTTCAAGCTGTTTTTTTATACTGGCATGAATATGAGCAGTTAATCATGATGTTGGGCTGTTGTTTCACTTGGTAACTGTATTTTTGCGTGATCCTCTCTCTTTGTTTTGTCATGATCTCCCTTACTCATAGTTTATATAAGAACGGAATAGATAGAAGGATCTGGTTAATGGGATATTTGTCATATGGGAAATTCTTCTGTGCTGTAGATTGACAATTTCAAGTTCATTGAAATCATCTTCAGTTATTTCAAGGTTAACCTATGAAGCTTTTGTTCTAAAAAAGACTGGATAAGATCATGTTATTAGAGACAATGAAGTAGGAAGTTGATGTGGCTTCCTTGTCCTTTCAGCAGTTAGTTATTATTCTCCAGGTGAGGCTCTGTAAATGTAACAGTGGAAGTGTAATTACTATGTGATTGCAGTATGCGTTAAATATGAAGGCAACATGACTGAGCTAATATTCCTGTGCTTGACTTCGTGGTGCCACAATTAGACCCCTGATACTGAGTTGCACTGTTCAAACAGAAGATATTTGCTGTAAAGATGATCTTTGGTCAGTATACTTTTTTTTTTGTTCTGGCAAGAGAGAATCAGAACTGTATGAGAAGTGCAGTTTCGTTAGATTAAAAAAAAAAAATTCTTGACTAGGAATGTTTTACCATGATGTAATGATACACTGTGATAAAATTCCACTAGCAAATCCATTTTCATTAAGGTCAAGTCATTCAAGTGCAGTTTATATAATAAGCAAAGTTTATCAAAGTACATAGTTTTTTAAGAGGTTAGAAATAAAAAATGACACATTTAAATTTTTTCATAGTTCTCATCCAGGACCGAATGTAGTCAGAGCATTGTTTATCTATCTATCTATCTATCTATCTATCTATCTATCTATCTATCTATCTATCTATTAAAATATTACTAAAAAAGATAAGAAATTGCAATGATTTCATTAGTAACTATGGTTTTGTTTTTTTTTACATACATCACTGCAGCTCCAAGAGTAGAGCTATGGATTAAATTTCTGCTAAATTTGTACCTAAGACCTATGCTACCAGGTCAAGATTATTATATTCATAAATCTATTTAGTTATTTTGAGTAGATAGTAACATTTGAAAGCACCTACTGCATTTTTATTAAAGTTATTATTTATTTATTTATTTATTTAACAAATTCAGCACATCCTCCTGACAAGAGAGTTATTATTACTACTGTAAAATCATTTAGAATGCATTTGCATGGCTTAATTGACCTTGAATAATAAAAACTCTTCCACTCCAACTGGCATGAGATGGAAGAAAGAGGCAGTGAGACTTGCATAATGTTTCTATTAAATTCAATCTGCCAAAATGAAATAAAAACAGACTTAAAATCTATCTCTAAATCATTTTTCTCTTTCCTCGATGAGGCAGAGATATGTAAAGAGTCTGAAAATAAGAAACAATTATGCTCAATTTCAAGACACTTATTAATGGCTTAAGTTTTCCATGGCTTGTGGGATTCTTTAAAAGATTACTGTTTCAGCAGTGGTAGTCATGTTATTATAAGTTCATAGTAGATTTTAAATTAATTTTTTTTCTGTTAAAGATTCTTATTCATTGTGTGCACTATAACAGTTCTGGGTTCTTAGGTGATTGCTTATCCATCCATCTATCCATCTGTCCCTAATACATAAGTTAATCAGTAGTTTCCACAGCTTTGTATGAGATGCTCCAATTTCCTTCCCTCTAACCAGTGGTATCAGGATTGTCTGATGTCTCTTTATTCTTAAGTCTTTAATTCATCACATCCATTTCTTCATGGTGTTGGTTTTTACCTGTAGGTTTTATGCTGTTGTCTTAGATATTTGAAAAAGGCATTCATTTATATCCAACACGTCTCTTTGTTGCTAGTTGAAAGGAGCTTTTGGTTGGTAGCTTTTTAGCTGTTTCTCTTCAATGTGCTCTTTTAATTTTTATTTAATTTTTTTGTTGTTGTTTGTTTAAGGCTTATGTTTCTTACATTTAATGTTTGATAGTTGAGAGCTATAATTATATCCCAGGAAAAAAAAAAAACAACATAGCAGTTTTTTTTCATTGCTGTTTTCTATGGTCTCATAGCTGAATATCATAATATGAATTTTGTTCAATAGATCGCCAGCTCCAATTTTACAGCAGCAAAAGTCATTGAAGAGTTTACAGAAGAGTTATGGCTATATTAAGTGACAAGTGCAGAAAAAGGCTTAAATTTATCTGATTGGAGTTGTCAAAAAATTATGAGGGCTGCTCTGAAAGTAGTATCTCCTATTTTGTTGTGTTGATTCATGATATCAGAGGCAGATATTGCTGGTATGGAAGTAAAGGGTGAACTTTTCCTTCAATATTCAATTACATTTGTTGCTCTGCAACAGATGGCAGCACAGGAGTGGTCTGACAGGATGAAATCTGATGTGGAAGTGTAGATGAAGCAAAGGTGTGCCACCGAATTTCTCCATATTGAAAGAATGGCATCCATTGACATTCACTGATGCTTTCTTAATATTTCTGGAGACCAAACAGTGGATATGAGCATGGTGAGGCATTGGGTGATAGGTTTCAGCAGTGGTTACTGCAATACGAACGACGAGCCACGTGAAAGACAAATTATGTTCCTGACAGTCATGCAGATTTTTTCAAGTGTGACTTGCAGGCTCCTGTTTATTGCTGGTGAAAATGCATAGCTAATGGTGGTGACTATGTTGAAAAATAGTGTTCTGCAGCTAAGAATTTTCTACATCAAATAATGTTATTTTGTTCTTTCTATCTGTTGTATTTTCCATGGAAATAAATAGGAAGCATTACTTCTGGAGCAACTTTCTACAGATAATAGAGGTCATTTTTGCAAATAAGCATCCTTTTCTCCTTCCCTAGCCATATTAGAAAGTTGGAATAACATTATGGCTTTAGAGTGTATGTTGTGGTTCACTTCTTGATAATTGTACCATAGTTCTCCATATCAGAGTCTACTTGGGACTGTGTAAGAGTGGAAGATTGGAAGTCTATCAACCTTTGCATTTCATGAAGGCTATCAGAATCTTTGAATAAATATTTATTTTGGCTTAGTATGTCCACTTCCTGTTTCATTCTGTTCTATTTTTTTTCTAATTTTTGTGAGTATTCCATCATCCTTTTGCTGACATTTCAGTAAATGTTAAAGAACAAAGATTAAAGAGCAGGCAATGCAAGTGTGATTTTAATTAAACTGCTGAGCCAGAATATTTCATTCTGTATTTTACTGAACTCTCATTATTTCACATCTCATTGATTAACTACATTTAAATGTAATTTTTTTCCCCTTATATCCTATATTATTTCTAAACAAGATATGTTGTATTTCTAGGTCAGTGTTAGTAAGAATATTGTTTTTACTCCAGGTCATTTAGATCAAGGAAGAATACGCTTTGAACTGTCTATATGCTTTTTCTTTCTATAGCTAATGTAAAGCTTTGTGACAGTGTTTCTAGGTTTTTGAAAAAGTATTGTGAATTTATGTAAACCATGTGTATGAAGTATAACGTAGTACTTTTTCCCAGTGGAAAAATAGCTACATTTTTAAAGGACGGTAGATTGAAATAATTGCAAATTCAAATATATCGCAACTTATTTATCTCATAAAAGAAAAGCATTTTTAATACATTTAGCTGAAATGATAACCATCTCAATATGTGAGAAGCAATACATTTGACTTCTCATTTTATAACAGCATTTTTTTGTTTGAAAATTGCTGGAGACCAAAAGATGTGTTGAAATCACAAACAAATAAACCCACTATATTTTTCAAATAGAATGAAATCTTTGGTATTTACTCAGTTATTTGGAAGTTTCTTGTTTGTTCGTTCGTTTGATTTTCTATTTGCCATTTTTAAACAAATCATCACAACATTGCAATTTTACCTGGACTATTTATTTTTTATACTTTACTATACTTCTTCATTCTGTGTATTAGTATATTCTGTACCATAATTAATGTTCAGTGACATAATTTGGTGACAGATACAAGAGTACATTCTTGACATTTTTTATGAAAATTAATCTGTAAATTTTGCATCTTTGTTGCCTGGATAAGAAATCAGGATCAGTAAGGGCAACTGCTTGCTTTATTTCTTTTAAAACAAAATAGAATGCAGGAAACTTACTGCTACTTGTGCATTTGAAAATAAAAAAAGTATTGAACATGCTCAATAGCTTAAGTGTGGATTGGTAGTTTGCTGTCAGTCTAGTTGCTTTATGTCCTTGCTTTTGCCTGTTCAAGTTGATAACAGCTTGTATCTGAGCTTCAGCAGCTCTGAAAACTGTCACTCTACTGGCCAATCTAGCGAAATGAATCTCTTCAGACATGAGTTTAAGGTTCATCTATTTCAAGGCACCCTGCCTCCTGTGTTAGTGCAGCTCCTTCATCTTCTGCAGTTGAGTAAAAAGGAGTCATACTTGGAACTTTACTAGATGTTCCTACAGTTGAAGCATCTATTAATGCTTCACAGTGTTTGATCATTATTTGTAAATTATTTGATAAATATTGAGAAAATGTTCCCTATCCACTTTGACCTTTTTAAATTTTTGACATAAAACACTCATACCATCAGACTGTTCGAACTTGGTTCATTTTATGGATTCACAGAAACTTTTCAAACTGAATTGATTGTTTGGCATCAAGTTGTCTTGATATAGCTGAACTAGTATCTACTTGCCAGACTGATGGTCTGGTATGATGGTATCATAGGACCCTACCAAAGTTTCTGAATGGCAATGTGACATAAGTTTTTTAAATGATTTAGCTTTCTGAAGGCAGGAGCAGACGTTTGTTTCTCAAGTATATGCTCTCATATCCTGGTCCAATTCTGTGTTGGAACTATTAGTTTTGCGCAGTAGACTGCAGCACCAAAATGATACGCACGAAATAGGCCTTCTCTAGAATTTTGACAACTTTGCAGAATTTAAGACTTTACCTTAAGTCTTATCTTTACTTTTTACAGGTGGTATCCCACCAAACTGTAGATTTTGTAGCTCATTATCCTCTGACATTTTTACAGCAAAGAGAGAAAAATAAGCATTTCTAAGAAAAGGTTCATCTAATTCTGAGGTAAATGTCTGAAACAGTTAACGTATATCACAGAAAGTGCCTGTTTATGCTCAATAAATTTACAAAGGCCTCAGGGTGATTTGTATCAACAATGTCTCTGGTGTCATAGCCTAAAATCAGGTAAGATTAATCTTAACATCCGTGGGCAGATATACTCTTCCTTAATAACTTTAAATAAACAGACTCTTTCGGAAAATGTATTTCAAATTTTCAAAATCTTTGTTACTCAGCTAAGTTTTGACTGGAGAAGGTTGTTTGTTTTTTTTTCTGTTTTGAATGCTTATCTTCTAATTTCACAATACTGATTACAAGGAGATGACATATAGAATCAGAATGATTTGGGTTTGAAGGGACCTTTAAGTTTGCCTAGTTCCAACCCTCCTGCTACAGGCAGGGAAACCTCCCATTAGACCAGGACATCTGTGAGTACTGTGTTTTTTTAATATGAAGTTCAAGCTGTGCAATAAACCTACTTTTGGAATATATCTCCTCTTGAAATCATGTCTTAATAAGAATTTTGTCCTATCTGCAATTATTCTATGAAGGTACCTAAAATCATAGTTTTCTTTTTTCTGTTCAGGAGTTGTTCTTTCATACGTATGAAATGATAAATAAATCTCACCCTGAAATCTACGGTTTTCTTGGCATCTTAGTATTAGAAATTGAGGTCCTTGCTAACAACAAAAATAATAAAAATAAGTTAGAGTTTTTCCCTCTCAGAAATATCTCCAGTATTAGTGAGGAAAGGATTGCTTTCAAGAAACTGCAGAACAATTGTCTTGTAGCATTTGTGTAAATTAAGCCTATTTTGTTGGCCTTGTGCTCTCCAGACGGGCTTCTCAGATTATAGTAATTTGAATTTCTGACATACTATGATAAGTGCATTTGGTCCCATTTTCAAAAACACTGAACAGACACTGCTTCAGTTGAAATCCATGAGAGCAAGAATACTTGTGAAATCCAGGTCAGCTATTTGTAGTGCAGTCTTAATATGCCTAGAAAAATTTTGGGATTTGAAATTTTATCTTCAAAGTCTGTACAGTAAACTAGCTCGAGGAAATAAGAATGCTTGAGGATGTTGTGACAAGCTTCTCTAAACAGTTTTTTACGCATGCATATGACTTCACACACTCAAGGCATATAGTTTTTGAGAAGCCCATCTGAGCATTCACGCTGCAGTATGCTTATTTAAATTGCGATGATAAGACCTCACATCTCATGATCACTTTGTCAGTACATAAATACCTTTTCTACTGTTATTTTCATATAGAAACGTGTACCAATGATGAGGGAAAATATAAAAGTTTCTGTAGTAATTTCAAGCTGGCTGCAGATGAGCTGCTGCACAAATTAGCAGTTATCATGGTTGTTTCTATTTAATATTGTCTTGAAATGTCTTCAATAACCATTAGTCTTTTTTCTTTCAATATTATTACTATTTTTCAATGTCAGTTTGCACCAGATGTTTGCTCTTGTATGTACCTAGATCTATGTGATTATAGTAGTGGCTTCCTGGGAACTGCATATAAAATCATTCAGTTAGCATCATTGTAAAAAGTCAGAATTACATCCACCCTAGTTCCTTCTTCCTCCACTTCTTTCACCAGATTCTCAAGACTAGCTGAGAAGTAGGGAGTAAAAAAAAATAATAATAATTGGATACTTGGTAGTTCTGCTCTTGTTTATTTACCATACTTAATGAAGCTGTTTCAATTTTTCCATAAATAATGAACTGACATAGGTTGTCTGATGAAATCTTTGAAGACAGTGTGACAACAACTTAAACAGAACATTGTATGGTTGGAGCTAAAGCAGTACATGTGGAAGGAAGAAGCAAGATATCTGACAAAGATATGTTGTGATAAGGTATAAAGTTTTTCTAAGGAATAGTCTTCTAGTTAAAAGAAGGAAAGCATTATTTTGGTTTTGTGTGATCTATTAATCTTATTTACTCTATTTAATTTGTCAAAATCTTTTAGTGATATCTCCATGACCAGTGAAATGTGTCCCATGAACCATAACTGTGAGATTCATGTGCTGAGTTATTTTGTGGTAACGTTGATTCTTTTGTAAATTCGGCTAATACAGCTTCACAGGTCAGCTGTGAGTTGTAATTGTAATTGTAAAACAGAAAGCAACAAGGAAAATGTTAACAGCTGTGAAACATACAACACAGTAAGATCACTCATAACTAACCACAGTTTCAACTACTTTGTGTACTATTTCATCTATAAAGGCACTAGTAGCTGTTAGTTTAAATGTAGCTGTGTGAGTGTATCTAGATAAATGTTTTTATAGAAATAAAAGTTTTATGGATAAATAGACGTCCATACACATGCAGTTGCCTCAGATAATGCAAATTTAATCAACAAACAGCAAAACTTAACATACTTTGAATGAAGATGAAAGAAGGTATTGCAGGTGTAGAAAAGAAAATTTGTCTTTTAGCAAACAAAGTATTATATTAAATTAATCAAGAAAAAATACAGCATTTTAATGACTACAATGTGGCATCAGGGAAGGTCTTCCTAGTTTCATAGAAAAAGTTCTGTTTCTCATTTGTGATATGCTTTTCAAGACTGAACATGAGATTTCCAACAGAAATGAGCTATCGATCATGTTGGAGAAGTTCTCAACTCCAGCAAGATGCTGTTCACGCGATGTATCTTAAGACTGTTTGTTTCAGTCATTCTTACACATTAGTTTTACTAGCTGTTTGTAGAGAAGCATTGCAACAGTGCCTCCAGACTTTTGTCACCATGGTGTGGTGAACCTATAATGTGGGTTGCTTAACAGTAAGAGCTTTAATATGATAAGTAGAAATTTCAGTGCTTGTACTTCAGGATGGGAAGGCTAGGCTTCATTACAGTGAGAAGAAAGGGGAGTACAATCCTTGCCCTGATGTACAAGCATGCCTGCTTCTAAAATATTTTGTACCCTTCAAGCTGTGAGAATACACAAAATATCGCTTCCTGAGTGCTTTCAAAACAGGACTGCAGATGTGGTTTCTGCATGGCTTCTCAGACAAAGGGGGATGCAGGCTGACCACACAATATGCAGGTGGGTACATATCACTGAGTGGATGTGCTGGGCCTGCTCACCCTCCAGGTAGCAATGCTTCCTGCATGCCTGAGATTACTGTACTCTGCCAGAATGGCTGATCGCTGTGATGGTGGGGCCTTCTGCTTCATACAAAGCTTTTCAGCTGTGGTGGAAACAGAAATTAAACCATTAAAACAACAACAACAAAAAACTCCTGCCTCCAGGCACA
Source organism: Meleagris gallopavo (assembly GCF_905368555.1). NCBI lineage: Eukaryota > Metazoa > Chordata > Aves > Galliformes > Phasianidae > Meleagris > Meleagris gallopavo. The sequence continues at coordinate 7,757,878 of NC_139407.1, forward strand.
GCAACGTCTGGAATTTGTAGGCTGGAGTCATAGCTACACCATTCTAGCAGGCTATCTTGCTGAGCTTTAGATGATGAACTGATGACATAAAAACATCTGATATGAAGTCACAGAACCAGTCTGGAGGCAGAATTGTCTGGCTGCAGAGATGAGAATTGCCACTGCACTTCACTTTGGGCATTCTACCCCGAGGGCAGAGGCACATGTCATTTCCAATACAACAGTGCTCCTGAGACTTCCTTGCATGCCTGCAGTGCCTAACAGTCTTGCCATGGAAGCTGTTTCCATGGTGGAGATTTTCCAGTAGTACAGTAGGAAATATTCAGCAGAAGAATGTTTTCTTGATTCTTTTAAACTGTGTGGACGTATGCATTCATACCACTACATGCTTCCAGTTTTCAATATTTTATATGAAAGCATGAAAATAACGGTTGATATTTTTATTATTACTTTTTTACTTTCTGTAATTAAACTCTAGATAGCGCTGCTTCAGATGCGCTCAGAAAAACATCAAATGCAAATTGAAGTAGTGAGCAGTGGAATTTTTTTCTTTTTGGTAGTTTTTTTTTTTTTTTTGTTTGCTTGCTTTGCTGCCCTCTGCTTCTTCCTGAGAATGTTCCAATTTCCACGCTAATTATCTCCTCTCTTCAGACCAGCTGTAGGAAACGGAGATGAGAGTGTGAATCAAATTCAGAAAGTTTCAAATCTGGTCAGAATCTGTTTGACTAAATCTTATGTTAATTTTTACAACAGTAAATTTCCAAAGCAGAGTAAATTACTTTCTTGAAAATCAAGAGTTCAAATGATGCATCTCCATTACAAAATTCGTATATATTTTTCCTTTTTTTTAAATAAAAAAACTATATTGCTGCTATCTGTATGTTACAATATTCCGCCATGTGTTAAAATGATAATTGACCATTTCCCTGTCAGTAAGGGAGCATAAGGCTTGGTTAGTTGACTCTCACAGTTGGATTCAATACTTTTCTCCTTGATTGTTAAACTCGTTTGCTTTCATTTATTTCTTTTAAATGAAACTTGAAATTTGCACACAAATTCAGGTTTCCAATATCATGATTCATTGAGAAAGAAAAAAGTCAAATATTTTGAGACTTATGACTAAAAGTTATAGTATTTGTGACTATAATCTTTTTTTAGAGAAATACCACTGTATTTCTCTGTACATATAGTTTACTATATTAATAAACATGCTATATAGATTGCCTAATATATTTAATTAATTTAAATGAAAAGGCCTCAAAAGCTTTTTCTGTAAACGGTTTTGGGATTGAAATGTATATAAGTACCAAAGGTATTTTTTCAAGATTTAAGAGAAAACATTTTTCCAAAGCCATTATTTAAATTTACTTTATCAAAAGACTAAATGGTGGATGAAACTTGTTTGGTCTTCTGCATATTTACGTAGGCTGCACTAAATCGCAGAATGTTATCAGGTGTTTTTCAGCATACACATCCAAAGCAGAGTGTCAGATATGAACATGAATTTACAATTTGATTTATCTCTTAGAAATTGCTTTTTTTTTTCATTAGGCTTTGTTAGTAGAGGATTGATCCATTGTTAGATATGAGGTATCACCTTAGCATTACATGTTGTCAAGATATCCTTTTGCTGCTATATCATTCTGTAGTACTGCCTATCCAGTGGGCTTTAGCTTAGGCTTTTTAGCAGAGAGTACATTATGAATTATATGAGAAAATGCATTACAATTCAATAAGAGTATTCTGAACTAGTGTTTTGTGTATTTCTAAAACTCATAGAAATTCTGGAGAAATGATGCAATAGAGTTATATCAATTTATGACCAATACTTTTACAAGAACCAAATAACCTAACCTATAATATTTGCATATTCAAATGACTAGTCCAAAACCAGTGAGTGGTCTAAAATAGCATAGCCTTTGTAATCTGCTCAAGGTAACAACAACTGAGTTTCCTAATGATACTTTAGGAAGCCAAGAACCATTCTACTGCAGTGTTTTCCTGGCTTCCTTGATTGTGGAAATATGATTAGCATAAGGGAGAAGCAAACGGCTGCCGTGCTCACTTTTTGTTTGCTTTGAATTCTTGTGCTGATTACTCTGGTGCTCAGCTGTGCTGGTGTTCAAGTTGATTTTTAGGACTGAAGCTGCTCTTTTTATCTGTAGATGCAAAGAACACTGTTCCATGGCATAGGGGTCCTTTTCCTCTGAGATGCATCCAGTATGTTTTTAAATCGAGGAGTTCTTATATATTCAGAATGTGTATGCAATGTGCTTTTTATTTTAATTAAAAATTATAAGCCACATATCTGCATTTTTATCTTCTAGGAATGAAAGAGAAGAGTAGTATCAAGGTGTTCTGTGAGACAGAACTAAAAAAAAAAAAAACATAGAAAATCCTACATATATTATTTCAAATCTGATTTACAGCTTGAAGGGGGTATTATTATTATTAGTTCTGTGAGGGAAGAAAAGAGATTTATTTTTCATGCCCTAAATCTTTCCTCTTCATCCTCTTAACATCAGTGTTGGCAACCAAAGGGAAGAATCTTTTCATTACTTGGTGATCAGATTGTACTGCTTTTAAACAAATTGACCAAACTAGGTTCACAAGGATTTTGGCACTTGGTACACTGAGCTAACACAAATTCGTCATCGTTACCTGTATGATCAGTAAGTATATAGGTGTTGTACAGAATACAGAGAAATTAGGCTGGTAAAAATATCTTGTTGAAAAAGATAATCAGAGGAAAAAAAAGAAAGTGCTCACCAGCATTGTAGGCTCATAGGAAACTCCACAAGGAGCAACCTCTAGAGAAAGAGATTCTTCTTCAGTGGCAGTCAGCCCTTAAATGGTGTCTAGGAGAGGTGGAGCCAGGCTCCACTCCTTCTGGTCACACAGCTGAATTGCCCTCACCTGTGCTCCCACAGCTGAATCAATGCTCACCTCAGGTGATCAATCAGAGGCTCAGCAGTTCCCATGCATTAGCCTAACCCGCACATGGAAGACAAAGATATTAGTTTGACCTAATTGTCTTTATAATGCCATCTCATGTAAATACTGTAGGAATAGTTAAAACAGTTACTAACACCTGTGAAAAATTAGGAAAAGTGGTCTTTGAAAATATATTTGCTATTGCTTTCCACGTGTGTTTTGTATTATCATAATCTGAGAAAAATTCTAAGAAAATATATCAGCCATTCATTTATTTATTTTCATATTTTGATTGAAAAAATTAGTTGCTTATTGGAACATCATCCTATTGCAATTAGCTCTGGTAAATGTTTGCCTACTTATCTAAGATCTGAACTGCCATTTTAAATGAAGAAAGATTACAGGAACCAATACACTTGAAAGAAACTAAAGATCTTGCTGTGGGTGTATGTAGCACAATAAATAAAGTCCATTCACCAGAATGATCTGTTTCTTACCAGAAAGTTTTCTTTGTACTTTAATGTAGTGTCAGGTTAAACCTTAAGTACAGCATCCCATTTGGTTTGGAGTAATAATTCCATATGCCTGGTTCCTCTAGCAAGTAAACTATCCTGGAGAATCTATAGAATGTAATAACTGCTTATACTAATGAAGTATGGAAAACAGTTTCCATCACTCTGAAGGGGAAAAAAAAACGTATTGTGCCTTCCAGCTTTTTGGTAGCCTGACTTTATTTTTTCTGATACTGTCATACTTCTGCCTTTCTTCCATTTGTCTATGTAATCTTCTTGCTTGTCTACTGTGACTACCAATATTTGCTACATGCTATTGCACTTTCTACACACCATAATTTAGAATGTGACCAGAAAGTACAAAAGATACAATGGGATCATTTAATGAAATTGTTGAGATGCTAGCCATTATTATACAGCTTATGAACCTGCATCATGAACCTGGAGTTTATCCTCCAGCCTTAGAAATCTATTTAAGAAATAATAATATCCACTAACATGCAAATAAAAATTCATTGAATATCTGAATTATTTTAAGCTTAATTTGGCATTTCAGTAGATAGCTACATAAATAGAGGTTTGTCTCTCTGAAATGACCAGATGACAAGACTAAATTCTCTTTTGAAAGGTCAGACATATAATATCGTTAACTTCAGAAAGTATTTTAGATATAGTCATTTCTTCTAATTTCTACATTTGAAATGAAAGAAGCAAAAAGTTAGTTTAGGGAATCTGCATTGGAACAGATGTTGAATCCCAAACAACAAAAGAATCACAGACTCACAGAAAAGCATAATTCCGTGGTTTAACAAGGCATCTTACAAGACAATAACACAATGGAAACAATAGTGGAATATGCCAAAACCACACAATTCAGAGAGAGACCATTATAAAAGTAATCTTCTGTTTTTGTGATAATCAAATGCTTAACCAGGCAAGATGAGTTTTTGCATGTCTGCTGATATCAGCATATTCATCCCGATTTTCACATACATATTAAGATAGAAGCTAGAAGGTGATCTGAATGCACTAAATAAAAATGGGTAGGAGAAATTTAATTTTGATTAATTAGTGTCAACTTCTTATTATTGTTCCTAATCAAAATACAGGAATAATTTTTAGATCTCTTTAGAGCAGTGGGACAATGCATCATAATGCTAATCAGTAGGCACCACTACCATCTCACAATATTTTTATTTGTATAGCAGGAGAAGCAATGTAAAGCACTGGTCAGTTAAAAAAAAAAAAAAAAAAGAGAGAGAGAGAGATAAATATAGCCCACAAAGATACCTCTAAACTTGCTTTCTGTCTTCTAGTTATATTGATACCTGATAAAACACTCATGATTTTAAACATGAGTATTTTGAAATTTGTCCTATCCCACTGAAGAAGAAAAGCAAGGAAAATATAGAAAGTTTCAATAAGGACTAAAGAAAAGAAAAAAAAATAGGTTCTAGAAAGTCACGTTCCCTTGCACTTTTCCAAAATAATGATGTTTGAGGTACACTAAGATTTAGAAAACAGCGAGTCTTCCTCACATAAATTCAAAATGATAAACTCTCGCAGTCAGTCATTGAAAGAACATTATGTAATCAAGATGGCATCCCCTTATTATGGTGTTTAGCTAATGGGCTGGAGCTTTTATGACTAATCATTCATTGAGGGATTTAGCTATAAAATAGAATGGGCACAAAATCCTTCTTTAATCTTCCTTCTTTCACTAAAATTGTGACCAGTATAGGATATTAAGTTAATATAGTGATCTTTATAATGGTTTTGTGAAAGTCATTTTAGTAATATGAGTTATACAAATCCACTTTCTAGTCTTCAGGATGGTAAATTAGATATTTTCAAACAATGAAGAAAAATCAGCTCACTGCACACACTAACCTGAGTAATATAAGAATGGCCAGGATTTACACATACTGCTTTTACATAATAAAATCCTTTATATTTAAAATAAAAACTAGAGAATATTTTCATGGAATACATACTGTGCCTCTTAGATCTCCATAAACACAATAAATAAATAAATAAATAGGCTTTTTTGATTTCAGAAAATGTGGTTGCTCAATTATAATGATTATTGTGTTTTCTGTATCTTTTTTTTTTTTTTTTTTTAGAAATTTAATATTTATATGTGTGCTTTTCATCTGTTAAATGAAAGGACAATCGCAGTACTAGTCTTGGGAATGACAAAACTGAATTTTCTAGCATACTGTAAGAGAAATATTTAATTGTAGTTTAGACAATGTTAGCTATGATCATGGAAAGATTGAATTTTTCCACGTGATAGTTATCTTTAATATTAATCTTTATTCATGTCTGTAAGCTAAATCAAAAGCAGGTAAACTCAGTTTTAAATTCTTTTTTTTTAATTTTATGTCTTATTTTCTGTCATACTGTTTTTGCTCTTCATTATGCAGTTTTGTTTCAGTCATTCTGATAACTGAAGGCAAAAATAAATCTAATGTTTTATATAAGTAAAAAGCATAGCTAATTTTCTATAAGCTTGACAATGTTATCCTAGATTTTCTGACAGAAACGCACAAAAAATTTTTGTTTTCATTGAGAAACCAAAGAGTAAGTAGATTTCCCAAAGGAACTGATAATTTTAAAGATGGAAAATGATTCACTTAATATGAAGATCAAAACTACACGTTTCTTAAAGTTATGATTTTCAATATATCTTCTCATTTAATTCCACTCAATATTTTATTCCATTCAATATTTCATTCTTTACAGAAGTCATACTGCAGTGACGCTGTCTATTTCATAACTATTAATTGTTTAGGCATACTTGTCTGAGAAGCAAACTGACCTGCATTGTGTGCAGAAAAAAAGAACAAAAATCTCCAACTCACCTGCACAAAGGTATAGTTCAGTCTGCAGTAAAATAGCATGAAGGTACATCTTTAGATTTTTCCTTTGAAAATCACTATAATTTAGCACATACATGGATCCTCTCTTAGCACAGGAAATGCTTGGATATTGTCATTTCTATTTAGTTCTCATGTAATTATATTCCTTGTTTTGACTGTCATTTTGCTCCATCAGCAGCTTTGTTGGTTGGATGCTACTCATGTAATAAGCTGTATTTCATGAAGGTAGAGCCACAAGAATCCTTGTTTAATGTAACTGACAGTTTTTGTTTATAAATGTCAATACTGTAATGAAGAATTTAACAAACTTAAGTTGATGCAGCATTTGTTTAATAAACAATGCACTGTGCCTCTCCACATAGATCACCTGCATCATAAATATGTGGAAATGTTCTTCTAGCATAAAAGCAAGCAAGACAAACTTTGTGCTTAAGTTGCTTAAATCATATAAACATGCAGAGTAATACTCAAAATGCTTTGAAAACCTACCATTATTCTCACTAAGGCTTCTAGCATGCCTGGATGTCTTTGTTAGTATCCAAGAAATGTTGAACAAAAAACAGTTCAATAATGCTGTTTTGCATAATCAAATAATTCAGTCAATATGAGATTTTTTTTTTTTCTTTTGGATGTATATTTTATCTTGACAGAGACTGAAACTCTTCTCACTCAAATATAGAAAAAAAAAATCATAATAAAGTAATTGAAATTCAGCAGCCTAAAAGAATTGAGCTTTTAAAGAAGTAGATCAGACTTTTGATAGTAAAAGTTAGGTGGTCCAAAGCTTCAATTTTCCACACTTCTACACTGTGCAGGAGAATGGACTATAGGAACTTTATACATTCATATTTGAAAAAGAAGTGAGAGGGTAAATTGTTGCCTTATTCACAGTTCTAGTACTGTAACAATCTCAGAGTTATTCTGAGCACAATACACACAGTATTGAGAAAGAAATACCAAAGTTAGATTGGCTTGTAATAAAGCTACGAATATTCATGCATTCGAGTATATATTTTACATACAGTATAATTTGGATTAGAATTATAGGGTGAGGTAAAAGTTGTGAGAACTACAATGCATGGTGCCAATCTCTGAGGGTGAAAAGCAGTAGAAATATAAAACGGAACAAAAAAAAGACGACTCTAACTTGGAAAATTGTTAAAAGAATCCTTTAAGTAATAGACTTGTATACAGATGGCAAAGTAACAAAATAGTATTTGGCAGAAGAAAAAATTCACAGAAATTGAGTAATTTGAAGTCATATATAGTTTTCTACTAATGAAGAGTGTGAAATGATATATAGGAGCCTTAGAAGAACATAAATCTTACTTTAGGGAGTTTCTTAGTAGATGTTTCCAGGAGCAAAGATTCATACATTTCTGCAAACATACAATGACAAAGAGAACAGAAGTGTTTAGTACTGTGTGTGCATAGTTGCTGTAACTAGGTACAAAAGCTCCCTATTTTATTATGTTGGCACCTGATGTTGGTGATATGGCAGTAAAGGTTTGGCCTTCCTGACAGTAACCTGTTACATTTTGTTGCTGCATAGCAGCTGGCAGCAAGGGGCAAAATTGATGTTGTGGAGGCGTATATGAAGCAAAGGTGTGTCACTGAATTCCTCTTTTTGGAATAAATGGCACCCACTGACATGCTTTGATACTTGCTGAATGTTTGTAGGGACCAAACATTGCATGTGAGCACAGAGGGGTGGTAGGTGGTATGTTTAAGCAGTGCCAATACAGACATGGAGGACAACCTACATCCTGGATGCCCAGACTTTTTATGAACACAGCATTCAGGCTCTTGTTCATTGCTGGTAAAATACACAGCTGATGCTTGTGACTATATTTAAAAATATTGTTTTTCATCTGAGAACATGATCTATCAAATAGTGTGATATTTTCCTCTTTGTATCAGTTGTAGTTTCCATAGAAATTAATAGGAAACATTACTTTCAGAGAGGCTTACATATATTGCAAACAGTTCTTTCAAGAGTCTATTTAAGAAGTGCCTAGAATAACTTGTTTGAAGAAAGCATAGTTTTTAGTTTTATTTTAAAATATAGGGAGATAGGAAACAAATTACTTTTAGTAGCTTTTTTTTTTTTCCCCAAAATGGTTTGTTCAAACTTATATGGCTTTTGTTTCCAGCTTGAGTTGTGTTATACCTTCTTTTGCCCAAGACTTTTAGAATCCCCTATTTTCTCTCTTTGAAATTGCTCATACACTGCTGACAAGTTACTTCTCAGATTTTCTTTGATGTACTGAGCAGACACATCTCTAACCAGTTTTACAAGCAGCTCTCTGAATGTATTGAGATTGTCTTGTATAATGCTTTTACTCAACAGATTTAACATGCCACCATTTTTGAGTTCATCACCCAGATTTATTTATTTATTTTAAACTTCTTAGTGCCTTTTTAGTTTCATAAACTAATCTCTAGCTTTAACTTTCTAGGTATCATGTTTCTATTTGTATTTGACTAATGTCTTTTGCCTGAATACTGCTTCTGGCATATGTTTGTTAGTCTGTTCTGAATTCAAAATAGAGTTTAGCAATATTGGCTAGTGTAATACTATATTTGATTTGAATTCTTTTTTTTTTTTTTGGCCAAGAAATATAAGTTAGTGTATCAAAATCTGACAAAAATATTTCATATCTTATATCATTACCTGTAGAGATGGGAAATGCTGTTTCATCCAAGAGGAAATAGGGGTTTAATTAGAGTGGACTATTATAATAATAATAATATTGAATTAGAGTGGAAGAAGGATTTTCAAAATTATTCTCCAGCTTTGAAAATCCCCACAGTTCCAGGTGCTGTATTTCTACACGTTATTTTACTGTCACCAGCACATTTTTGTCAATATCATAAAGATACCAGAACATTTTATAGTTACAGTGAAAATTGAGTGAATATTTGGAACTTCAAAAACAAGGAGGTCACAGTCAGAACATGGGTTCTGATCATCATCTCTTCTCATACCATCTCTCTTTAACTTTGCCCACTAAATAAATACAGAAGGAACAGAGCAAAGTAGAATGATCCTTTCTTGATATGTCTATTCAGTGGTGTATTGGCAGCTTCCTGGGGATTTGCATTCTAGATCATCGTGCCTAGTAAATTCTGATAGGTTTTATCATGTCTTTTCAAGAAACCTTAAACATACAATTGTTGTGTTCAGTTTGGTATTCCTTGGCTGTACATTTTATCAGTTCACAGTTAAGCTTGCTGGGTTTCTTTGGATTGTTAAAAAGAAAAAGGTGGAGATAGCAGTGCTTTCTATTCCTATTCAGGTTTAAAAAGATTTGACCTTATTCAATAATGCTTTTACCTATAATCTCAAGTCATACTTCATTTGCAACTAATACTTCATTTGCACCTTTGTGGGTTTTTTATTTTAGTGGATAGGGAGAAGGAGGTTGTCTTTCCTTCTATGACTTGTGTAGCTTTTAAAATATAAAAAAATTTACAGATGCTGAAGGGAAAATGGAATTTGCATAGTAAACATCGAAGAAATATTTTGGTTATTTTCTTCCTGGCCTAGAAAAGCAAAACAAATCTTGGGCACCCATTGTCTCCTTACTGTATCGTGCTTGAACTGCCTCAGAGTTCTGTGGAAGAATTACTTAGGGAACAAAGAAAATAAATGCTTAAGGAGGCAAGAGGATGTATGGTATTTGCAGAGAAATCTCTTGTTGCAAATTTAGCCTCAGAGTCTTCCTTCACACTTTGAATTGCAGGCAATAAAAACAGTCAATAAAGGAGCCTACCTAAAGGCATCTTCCAGCAGTTTTGACAGTTTGACCACTTGCTTCACAATGATGAGAATAGTCCTACTTAAGATTAACTGAAATTACCCCCAAATCACCAGCAGTTGTGATGGTAGTAAATCTCCCTGGGCTGCACAACTGTCATAAACTGTCCTTTAGGGCCGTTTAACAATTTTTTTTTTTCTTCTAATGGATTTTATTTTGAGTGTTTCTATAAGCTAGACACAGCATAGAAGCAAAATCAGACAAATTATTATTCCTAAGTAATGTTATATTCTCTGTACATCTCATCTATACTAGTGCTATAGAGGAAACAAAGTGTGTGAGATCAATCACAAAACAAAACAAAAAAAAAAAATCACTCCAACTGGAATTTTAAGATTACATTTCACAGTATATATTTTTAAGAAAAGAAGGATATCGTATTCAATTTAAACAGGCTTCCTTACAAAAAGTTTTAATACTTTGTTTTTTGTTCATTTCCAGTAAGGAAAAAACATATTAGTACTTCTTGTTGATATTGTAAATACTTCACCAATTTTAAAGAAATTAATTAAAATGCCTTTTGTTTGAAGTGATAATCTAAAGACCATCTATTCCCAACTGCCCTGCTGTGAGCAGAGTCAGCCACTAGAGCAGGCAGACCAGGACTCCATCAAACCCCTCCTTGAACACCGGGATAGTATATACACAACTTCCCTGGGCAACCTGTTCCAATGCCTCAGGATGCTGCAAGTTGAAGAATCCATTGGAAAAAGAAGAAGAAAAAAAAAAAAAAAAAAAAAAAAAAACACAAACACATTTTCTTCCACAAAAAAAAAAAAAAAAAAAAAAAGGTATTTTTGGTTCAAGTCTTCAAAGCTGAAGAGATATTCTTCATGCTAAATCAATATTTTTACAGGGGAATTCTCACTAAAACATCTAATGTTACAACATTTTGCTGATCTACTATTTCTTCATTTAATTTCACATTGACTTTTAAAACATGTTTTGGTGACACTTCATTTCACTCACGTTACAGAGATCTTCTTAATCTGGTTTGTAAATAAAATGGTTGACATTGTTTTGATGTCTTGGAGAAAAAAAAATGCTATTTCTAGACTTGAAAAAAAATGAAATTATACAAATCTTATAGAAGATATATGTAAGCCTAGGATATTTTTTTCAAAAAGTTTAGTCTAGTTACAGTTACACTGGCATTTTCCATCATTTTTTTTCTGTTATAAGTCATTTCTTCACAAAAGACTAAATGCACAATATTCATCAGAATATCATTCTGTTATTGAATAACACTGGTTGTTCTAAGACTTGTGGTATAATCTCATTGATTTGCCTACTTAATTAAAAAAAAACAACTTAGCAGTTCAGATCCAGTTTCTCTGCTGGCAGAGAAATATTCTGTAACATATTATGTATCTTGGATGTGTTAAACATAGCTCTATATAGAAAAGCAATGGCTAATAACCAATTCTAAATTCCCCAGAAAAGAATGATGGACACAATCCTGTTAAAAAAAGAAAGAGATGCTTTCCCATCCCAAAGTCCAGGACTCACCAAATACTCCAAAAGAAGAAATCTCCAGATAAAGACCCTTTCCTTCTGGTAGGCAGCCTTTAAATGAGGTTTCAGGAGAGGTGGAACCATGTTCTACTCCTTCTGGTTGCATATGTGAATTGCTTTCACCTGCTCTCCCAGAGCTGACTGTGTCCCTTCTCCAGGTGCTCAACCATTGTTTCAGGCCATAACTTAGCAATTCCTATACAAACTCACAAGTTTTGTCTAATGTGGAGAATGTAAAGTAAGGAAATTGGATCATTCTCTCTTCTTGCTTATCAAGAAATTACTGCATACCATTATCTATCAACTAATTTAGTCTGGGAGAAAGTATGTCTCCCATATTATCTTACTGGATCTAACTTTCACTGATTACATTTTTTGCCAATATTCAGCTGTAGCTTGGGGATATCTATACAATGCTATTTGCAAAATACCTTATTTTCTGGCCTATGTTAAAAACAACATTGTGAGACTTTCAAAGGATTTACTGTAATGTTGAAATTCAGTAAGTTGACTCAAAGCATGTACAAGGAAAAAAAAATTGGATATATTTAAGATTATTAGAATAAAGGTGTAGATGATTTGTCAGCTAGAGAGAAATCCTGACTGCACTGAATTGAAGATATATAGTTAAGGAGCCTGCTGTGTGCCAAGAGACTGTGACTTTATTATCTTGAAGTCAGGCTTCATAGTCTTCATAACTGACATAGACAACTTAACTTGCTCTTATCTGTGGCTTCAATGGAATGGCAGCAATTACGTCAAGAGTGCAAAAACTGTGCCAAACAGAACAGTTAGCAAATGCATCAACAACTCGGAAAAAACATTACAGGGAGAAACAGGTCTTAGAGAAAAGTCCGGCTCATCTAGAAGTTGAAGTGGGGCAGGAAATGATGAATGAAGTTCCTTAAAATATTAGTAATTTATACCACTAATGTTAGGATAAAAATGAAATTTTAACCGTCTGTTTTTCATGCAGTGGAAGGCACTGTTTTTCTTACTACTCAAGGAAAATATCCCAAAAGATTGGAAGGGAGAGAATGATAGAACAAATGCATATCATGTCCAAGTCTTGGGAAATCTGGTGTGCGATTAAAAATTCTCTTTTATGTTGCAACATTCAGAAAGGTTGGATCCTTGTAAAGATGACGTGAAACATTGTAGATTCTCTTCAGGGAATCCATTTTGGAGCAGTATGTAGGAGGTTTGTAATATCATAAAATTATAAAAACATAGAATATCCTGAGTTGGAAAGGACTCACAAAGATCATTCAGTGCAACTCCTGGTTCCACACAGGACCACCAAAATCCAAATCTTACATCTGAAAATGTTTTTCAAATGCTTATTTAACTCTGGCAACTCAATGCCATGAGCATTGCCCTGTGGAGCCTGTTCCAGCCTGACCTCCCTCTGATGAAGAATCTTATCCTAACACCTACCTGACCCTCTCCTGTTCCCTCAGGTCCTGTTGCAATCACCAGAAAGCAGAGATCAGAGCTCCCCTGGTGAGGAGATGCCATGAGGCCTCCACTCAACCTCCTCTGCTCTAGGCTGAAAAAACCAAGGAACCTCAGCTGCTCCTCACGTATCCTATCCTCTAGACTCTTCACCAGCTTCCTAACCTTCCTTTAGATGCTCTCTGATAGCGTTATGTGCTTACATTTTGGTACACAAAGCCCACACACAGAGCTTGAGGTGAAGCTGCACCAGTGCAGAGCAAAGTCTTTGACCAGCTGGCAATGCTGGGCCTAATCCATCCCACGCTATGATTGGTCCTTTGAGCTGCCAGGACTCTTCTGACTCATGTTCAACTTGCCTTGAACCACAACTCCCAGACCCCTTTCCACGTGTCTGCTCTGCATGCTCTTGTCCCCCCAGACTGTACATATACATCCTGCATTTACAGGATTGCCCTATCGATTCAGCAGACTGTCTAAAGAACTGTTGCATCTTAAGTCTTGCACTTAAAATTTCAGTAGCTCTGACTTAGGTTGAGAGCTCTGTAGAGTCATGAGAGTTTGAGACAGGTAGGTTTCCATCACACTCATATAAACAATGAAAAATTGTTTGTGCCTTGCACACTGGTGTATTTGGTGCATTTCCTCTGAGCACTGGTGTGCCAGGGTTCCAAAATCATGGTATAAAATTTCAACATCTGTAGTACACTGCAAACACATTAGCATTCTAGAATGATACCAGAGATGAGTGTAGTCTCTCAGCAGAAACACAAGATGGCCAAGCATTCTCCCCACAAAAAAGACTGAATATGTGAACGCTAAGTGGTAATGCACAGGGTTTTTCTCAGAGATAGTCTTGCAGCAGTGAGTAGAGAATAGACACATTCAAAGCTACATAGATTAATGCATCTTTTTACATGGTCCAAAATTAATGCAAGAGACTTGAATGTACCGTTAATGCAGTTAGATGCAATTAAGCTTACAGTGCATGTGTATGCATATATATATGTATATATATGCAGAAAGACACATACATGGCTATAATTAAAAGACGCAGCCTGCATTTTACGTTCATACTTTCCTGCCTCCTTTGTCAGATAGGAAGGTCTAGGTCAATTAACTCTCAGTAATCACAAGTATGTATGAATGAAAATGCTATTTAAATAAAAGAGCTGATGTTTAAGGCAGTTCTTAACTAGAAGTCACAAATTGCTGTCTTTGCTAATAGATTTCATATGACCTTGAGCAAATGGTACTTATCCCTGGTGATCAGTGCTTAACTTTACATACAGTCTTCCTAATGAAATTTAACTGGACTAATTTCACAATTGGTATGAAGCTAATTTTGGGGTAACAGTTTATCCATTAATGAGAGTAATCAATTGCTTGTAAAAAATAATTAAAAAAATAAAAAAATCTCTCTTTTTTTTACTACTCTGATAAGATGAAGCACATAAATACTTAATGCACTCTGCTTTTCATCTGTGAAGTAAAAAAAAGTACTTATTTCTTTATTTTATTTTGTCCAATCATGTTTCAATTCCCGCTATTAGTATCAGCCAAGTATATCCCTAAGCAATAGGTCCTACTGAAGTCAAGCAGAGCATTACAGAGCCAGTAATTAATCTGTGACAGATTATATCTGGGAGAGCAACTAGTTAATAGGTGCTTAAGTATAGACAGTACTCCAATGGAACCGCATCTGCATCACAGAAGTGTCTGCAATAGTTGTGCCATGATGAAAATTACATGTCAAAAAAATAAGAATTTGTATGGTATTAAGAAGGGATCTGTTCTACATTTTATAAGAAATCCCTACGATGTTATCTTGGAAATTTTTTGCACTGAGTTAATAGAAAAATATATTAAAATTTGCATCTCAATTGAAGCTTTCCAATGTATGGTAATGCTTAACAGGAGGAAAGAATAGGCTCTTGCAAGGTTCTTTTTTTTATTATTTTATCTTTTTTGTAATTGATGAACTAAGTTCTGTATTTTCTTGTCACTCTGGAACACTCCTGGAAAAAAAAAGAAAAAAAAAACTTTTGGGAAGGCTGTTTCTTAAGGGGACATGCAATGATTTTTTTATTATTATTATTATTATTTTATTTTATTTTTTTGAGTCTGGAGCAGTAGTTAATTTTGTTATATCCCTGAGGAGGGTGATTTGATGAAGGAGTTCTCAGAGGCAGTTGTAAACCTATTTTGTTTATGACAATACTCATTCTTTCCAAGTTTCCTAAAGCAAGCCTTTTTGACCTGTACACTTGTTCATTCTTTCATGTGGATCTTGAAGAGATTTGTAATGCACAGTCTATATTTCAGAGGTATGAGGAGTTGTCAGCTTGTAGATGAGAAAACATAATAATTCTTCATTCAGTAATGTATGGTACACACCCAGCTCCCAGAGAGACGCAGCTAAAACCATGAAGTAGAAATGAAGTATTTATGATCAAGCTAAAGTGCAACTCCATAAAATACACCTTGTGCATAAAAACTAGTAGTATTGGTGTAAATGCTTGATTCTGCTTGTTTCATCAGAAAAGAATAAAAGAAAAAATATTTTTCAGAGACTGTTCAGCTGTGAGAAATAATATTAAAAGGAGAAAGTGGCAGAGAGCAAACTCTTACTGACTAATCAAATGGATTAAATAAAGAAAAATCCACTTTTTTAAAGTCTTAGCATGAAAAGAGAATCTAACACCAAGAGAAAAGAGAAAACAATAAGATTCAGACATCTCACCATGGTAGAGCAGGTCATCACTAAGTTAATTGTTTTAAATATGGCAAATGTAACAATTTACCTTAGTTGTACACAAAATAAAGATAAAACATTAAACTAAATGCCTCAGTGTGACATGGAAAACCTTGTTCCTGTAACAGCACTGGAATACGTGAAAGGGAATGATATTGTGAACAAAAGACTAGCTATATGTTACAAAATAATAGATATGTGTTAATGAACACAAATCGTATATTATAAGATTTTCTATTTGATAGTGTCTTTATAATGTTTTTCACTACTTAGCAGGATATGCTACAGGCTTAGAACAAGTAATTAGATTTCCTAGGTTTATTTCCAGCCTATTGTTTTCCCAGGGCTGTGCATTACTTTATAATGCATTGCTTTGCCCTATAACTCTTATCTTGGGAAGATGTAATTATTTTAGTTTGGTGCTACACTGGAGGACCAATATTCTCTGCTTTGCATCTTTTCTGTTACAATTTAATGCAACATTACATGACAGACTTGTGGTTTTTGGTAACTTCTATCAGCTTTCAAACTATGTGTTCTGACAGCCTAAACAATATGTTTTCATTTCTAAGACTTTCTCCTAAGTGTTTAAATCATATTTATAGACTATGGCTATTGATATTTTGGTGATATTGGTAATATCTTCTATAAGTCTCATTTAAAAAAGAAAAAAAATAATGTATGCAAGACTAGTTGAGGCAATCCAGGCAGTTCTGGTTAGCAGCATCTGTAATAAGAGTGCCTGTTGCATGAAGAATTCTCAATATTTCCAAGTCCAAAGATCAGTTGAAGAGAGTCTCAAGGGAATCCCTACATGAGAAGAGCAAGAAATTGAGTAAAAACAATTCATAAAATACATCAGTCTGTGCGAGTTTTCCAATTCTTGAATTCTGTTGATACAATTATGGTCTTTAGTGCTGTCTATAAAAATAAATGAGTTTGAGGCTTCATGTGGCATAAATATTTAAAAGTTACTTTTATAGCTCCCCAAGCCCAAAAATGGAATTAAGTAGTTTGTACACTTGAAAGAGTGCTCTGGTAAAAATTGAAGAATAGATTCCTTGTTGGGGGGGAGAGGGGAGGGGGGGAGAATATTAGTTATGAAATGATTAACGAGAGAAATACACATGTGAAATGAACTTCCGTTCACCACTACAGTTGTTAATGTTAATTTTTCTTTGAATTTACTTTCTAGGTACTTGTCTATGTATATCAAATTGGTTCTAATTTATCATATTTTAGAAATCAATAATTCTTCATCATTTGTTGACTTTTCAGAAAACTCTGAGTCATTAAATGCAATAACTGACCTTTGTTCCTATTTTGTTTTTTTCTAAATAATAATATTTACACCACAAAGCTAATTCTCCAAATGTATGTCAGTCTCTGTAGTACAACTTCACGCTTCCAGTAGTGTAAAACCTAGCATTATTGAGTCTAATGGTACAATTCCTGTCATACCAGTTTTATAGGAACTTCACCCCAGGTGACTATTAAAGGGAAGTCTGAATTCAGGATTAACATATTGACTTTCAAAGTGCCTCCTGAATAAATTTCTGACTTAGTAACCTGTATCTGCTATGGCAGATTTCCAGATTCTTTTCTGGGAATATACTGCTATTCAGTAAGACTTTGAAAAAATAAAAAGCCTTTGAGATCTTTTTTCCACCTGAATGCATTAAAGGCTTTAACGTCATGATATTTAGCATTTTCTGTGTGTGTTCTTTGCCTTTGAATCTCCTAGAAAGCCAATGTGAATTCATCAGAATTTTATCATGTACTTCTTTCATTAATCTTCTTTTCCTCCTTAGTTATCACACAGGAGCACATCAGTTTTAATGTTATATGACAGTCTTCTGGGGAAACTACATTCAGGTGCTATTTTTTTAATTATTCTTTTATTGCATCTACATTTTGAAAAACCTATTGTAGATCTCCAAGAAACCACAGTAGGCCAGTATTATTAGATACATACAAAGATTCCAACTTGACTTTTCTTCTAAGTAATGGAGAAATAAATTTGTTATATTCAGTTTAAAGATAAAAATGGTTTGGAAGCATTAATAGAAGATTAATTTTTTCTGTGTTCCCAGAGGTTGCATTATTTTTTTGTGATATGTTGTATAATGCATTATTTGGGAAGTGGTGATGAAATTATTTAGAATCAGCTAAAAACTTAGATAAATGAGAAATGAAACACCAAGATCCCATGGTTCTTTCCAGAAAATGGTGAATGTTAACTGGTTTCTTCTGCCTTTTATTTTATTTTTTATTTTTTATTTTTTTTGCATAGCAAATTTTACCTTGCATTCTCAATGTCAGCCAGTTTTTTTTACAACCCTTTTGGCTTTACATTATTGCAGTTCAGTGCAGTGCAGTTGGCAAATTCTTCCTTGGCTATGCTTCAGTAGAGGATGAAGCAATAGCTTCATTCCCTGTTCTTAAAGAGATTAGAGACTATTTGAAAAGTAACTTGAAATTCAAGCATCTCTATGTTTTTATTAGATTATATTGTATTTTCTAGTGTAGCACTAAATAACTTAATCACCATCAGCAACAGATTGTAGTTGGAGCCACTTAGACTGAATGCATTGTAATGTGTACCAAAAGGGTCAGTCAGTCTTTGTAGACGTTGGAACTGGTTAGTTTAAGATTTCATAGGATGAGTTAGATTCTCATCATTTACATCTTTTAATCATTGACAAGTTCAACAAGAAGAAGAACTGAAGTCAGTAGTGCTCACTAGCCTGGAAGTAATATGTTAAAGGTTATATTCATTATGACACACTATGTCAAAAGGCTGGAAGTTATAAAATGTCAACTAACTGCATGTAAGGTTATGACAAAATTAATTAGGGCAAAGAACACTGGTTATGGCTCACTGCAAATGGCATTGCTGAATGAGTTTTAACAATCACGGACATAAAGATGACAAAGTGTGAATCTATCAACTAACACTTTATCATCCCCAAATTTCTTCTACTCATCCTTGATATGGGTTTGGACAGTGTATGATCTGCAAGTTTCCTTCCAGGAAAGTTCACCTAATAAGTGAAGCTGAACAAAAGTTGAACTATTTTCTGATGCCTTTTAAAGATTAAATAGCAATTGGGAGTTAGACAATGATACCAAATTATAAAATTATATATATAAACATATAAGTTTTGACATGAACCATCATTAGTGTTGTGTTTAAATTAGAAGTAGTGTTTTTTGGGGGAAAAAAATGATGCTTTTATTTAAAATAAAAAGAGAAGTGCATAACTGGAAGAAAAATCATTGTATTTGTATGATTAACAGGTATTTTTTGCACCTACCATATTTCTGATATAATACATAGATTAATTTCAATTAAAAATTAATTTTCAGCTTCTTTTCTCACTTTAGAATTAATGAAGAAGCAAAGGTATTTATAAACCAAATATATCTAGACTTACATCTCATTAATATTCAAAACTTTTGGTTTTATTAGAAAAAATAATGTTGATCTGAATTTCATCTTAAGTCTGAGTGTACATTTTTAGCACTGAAACTTAGAAGAGTAAATATTCTCCTAACTCTAATGCAAATAAATCCAGTTTTGACAGCTTCTGCTGATAACATAATATTTATAATATTGGTTTGAGTACTTAAGTCTGACGAGGTAATTAAGTGCAAAAGATTAAAATGTGAACATTACGTTCTAAAAGAAAAGCTAAAAGTTGCTACATATCACATGTACTTTTATGTAGATGAAAGAAGAATTGAGATAAAGTAATATTTTAAACAGCAACAAAAAAAAATGCTGTAGAAGAAAATAGAATATATTAATGATTAAAATAATTACTAAGGGTGCTGAGAAAAATTCTTGTATATTAACATTTAATTTTTCAGCAAATACACAAAAACAATCAACTGAAATTATGTGACCAGAAGGATCTTTGCATATGATAACATTTGAAAATGCAAGTAGAAAGTTATAGATATTTTTAAATGATTATTCTGTTAATATTTGAACCAATCTTATAAAATTGTTGTGAACAAATTGCTCTTTAACATTTCAGTAGCCTTGAAACTGTGCTCAAATAGTGGCCAGTTCACTCAAGACTAGTTTTTTCTCAGTTTGAATAAATTCAATAGAGTTTCATTTGAGAGGTTTGGCTCAAGCATAAAACTGATATTTTATTTTCCTAATTGGAACAAGAAAATCTTGACTTAATAGTTTCCTTTTTGCAATCAATTCATATTGATAAAAATATTACTTAATTAAAATTTTAGGAAGATCATACATTTCTGTATACACAGATCAGATGTTTCTGTGTACATAAACACACAAACGTGAAGTTAACTGTATGTGTAAACAAAGGTGTAATCTGTACAAAGAAAGCACTTCCTTCAAGTTTTAAAAGTAGAGATAACAATAGCTCAGTATAACAAGCTTCAATTAATTAACATCAGCTAGACAACATCAAGCTAGAATGTTAATATTTGTTAAATCATTCAGATCATCATATCCCAGAAGAAAAGACAAAGAATTATTATGATGTGGTGTATTTTTCTCGTTAAAATAGAACACCTAATTAGCATTTCAAATTATCCTTGTGTTTTACTCTCATTTTACAGATGTTGAGAATTCTGGAATGTTTACCACTGGATCTTTCTGCCAGCAAGACCTTGCATATCATGTGCCTATCCTGATGAGGATACTTTTTAAATAAATAAAATTGTCAACATAAAGAAAAGGTTTCTTTAAGGTTTCTAAATACATTGTTGCTGACATAGAACCCTAAGGAATTTAAGTAGAATATTGAAACCAGGTAGCCTATATGTCACTGTATTCAGCTACAGTAGTTGAGAATAAAATTACTATTCATAATGGAAGTACTTTATCACAGTTCTTGCAAAAAACTCTCATGAACTTCGAGACCTTGAAAACTAATATGCCAGAAACAATAGTGAAAAGATGGGAAGTGAGAAAAGGTAATTACTGAACTGTTGTAGAATAAATACCCTTGTGGGTCTCTATCTGGGTATATAGATATATGTATGTATATATACACACCTGCATATATATATATAAAAGAAGTGCAGAGAGAATCTGCTAGCTATAGAGCTATCAGAAAAATGCATTTTAGACTAGAAGGAATATATTTTGTGATTTCAGAGAAACTGTAGACTTTTATAAAACTGTATCAGGAGTTTTATTAAAATAAATAAAAATGTAAAGCTATTCCAGATAAACACTTCTCTTTCCCCAGGGGAAATTATTCAGTGTTCACTAAAGCTAGGACTGAAGAAAAGAGTAGGAAGAAAGAAATGGTATTAAAAATTGAATTATAAAAAAAGGGTTAAGGAAAAGATGGGATCAACATCCAACACAACCGGATTCTTTGACTGGCAGCAATCTGAACTCTTTGGTTATAAAATTCATAAAAGCAAGGTTGTACAACTAAAGGTACAGAAAACCAAATAATAGTTTTAGTAGGAATTTGTCATCCTCTGGTTAGAGGACCATCTTCTTTTCTCTTATGCTAATTTTGCAGCTGTTGCCTTATTTTCTGAGTTCTTAGGTATCCTCTGTACAATCCAGAAGTATTTTCTTATTTCATATTCTTGAGGAAGGGAATACCCAGGATATGGAAGCTATGTGAAATTGTGAAGTGGAACAAAGTTCAGAGGTAGTTCTCAGTGGAGAAGGAAAATGGCTTGGTTTTGTTGTAGAAGACAAGCTGTGTGTAGGTATAAATACCTTTTATAAAAACCTTTTGCCTTGGCCATAAACACCAAGTAACTTTCCCTGCTCTTCCAGCTAATCGGTATTTTTTAGTGTTTGTTGTTTTGTCAAGACCAAGATGTGATTTCACATTTTTACCATTTTGTAATAAGGATCAAGAATCTGCTCAATTTTTTTTCAGAGTTCTATGCATAAATTCACATATAGGATACATTTTCTTCCACTCTGAAACTCGAATGTATGTACATGTTTAGGACAGAAAGTAAGAAGTGTTATCAGGAAGCCATGGATTAAGGAGGCATCCTTTGATGTTTCAAATCTATAGTTTTTCTATTTGATGTTGTTTGCACACCAGGGAAGAATTCCAGTTTTGCATATTTTCTTCCCTATCATCACCTTGCTGCAGTTCAAAGGTTCTTCTGCTCTGTTAAGAAGCAGCGTTGTGGTACATTAAATTTTACCTTTGCAAATATGAAAGTTGTATGATTCTGTTAGAGAAATACCCAGAAATATAATTGCTTAGACATTATTAAATTCTACCTTGAAATCCTGTTGGCCTAAGATGGAAATCTTGAAAAATGGAAATACTGATGCACAGGGCTTCAGAAAGCTTTTCAGATGGTTACAGCTTCTGTCTTTGTGCATTGGTAAGTTAAATGGGGAAAGAGTAAGTGCAGAATTTCAGAAAATATCACCATCTTTATAAATCCCAACATATTTATTAATCTTCATGGTTTTAATCAGTGCTTGGGCAGAAAAAGGGATTCCTGCTTCACTTCAGAATACAGATACTCACAAATTACATTTAAAGTACAAAGCATGTATGCACATCACCATACTAAAATTATTTGTTGCACATGTTAGAAACAAACAAAAAAGAAAAGACACTGATCCATCTGCTGCTTTGAAATGCCCTCTAATTTAACCATTAGTGAATTATATTTGATAGTAGCTCCGTCAAATAAGTCACTTTGGAAATAAAGAATGTTTGTGCAAATTAATGCTTCTGCCATTTGTACATCATTCATCTAAATAAAAATACAGGCACTGAATTTCAGCAGATTACTGAGTACATTATTACATGAATGTTTGTATTCCTTTTAGTTAACTCCTGTTTGAGATCTGAACCTGTCTGTATCTGAATATTGTGAATACCTTTGTACTCTCTCTAATAAAGCTTTAAATTAGATCTCCTGGAATACAACCAATATTTTAATGAAGCAACTGATTTCTCAGTAAGATTGGTAGGACTAGCAGGGCTGTGTGAACACTTGTAATTGATAGTTGTCTGGAATCCATGCTACAGCAACTGTCAAGTTGATTAAAGAACATAGAAATGTGTAATAAAATATATCTTAAAGATCTTTTCTCAGTTACTCTTTAATAAGTAGATGTGTTCTTGGATATTTGCATGAATTAAATGTTGCTAAAAATGTTAAATAATGTTACTTTTATTTTTATTATTATTATTATTATTATTTTTGTCTAGGCTTTGTACAGAGCAAAGAGCAGCTACTCAAAGACTAATCTTATTGTTTCAGGTTGGCTTTCGATACTTATTATCAGCATTTGCTCTTTTTGCAGGGGTACGTTATCTGCAGCTGTTTATGTTGAACAGTTTAGGGGTAGGGATGCTCAGGTTCTGCATGACTGAGATCAGACGGAGTTATAGATGTGAGGTTAGAGAAGTTAATGAAACATTGTGTCGAAGCTGGGTGGAAATGTCCCAGGTCCAGATATCAGCAGTTAATTTTGATATGGAATATGAAAATGGAAGATTGAGAATGGGATTAGCAGTATAATTGAATGAAAGGTTAGCAGAATTTTTTTGGTGTATTCAATCTGTGTTTGAAATCATACGTGAATTTATCATTCAGTTACCATATCTTTGTTCATTTTTTGTGTGATATTATTCCCAGGTTCAAGGTTAAAACAATAATTTATCAAAATGAGATTGAGTCATGCTGAAGGGGCTGATTTTTGACTACTTTCTGAGAGGTGCAAGTTTTCTACAGAATGCATTTCAGAGACCTTATCCAAATGATAAGCATTATGAAATATTTGGTTGTGCTTTTTCTTTTTTTTTGTCTGTTTTTTTTTTTTTAAACCACAATTTAGAAAACATCTCAAATATTTAACCTTATCAAAGAAACACTCAGTACTGATTTATTTACTTGTTTTTGACCTGATACAGTTCATACTAGTTTGCTACTTTTGCTTTCTCACATGCTATCAGAACAGACCAAAAACAAGCAAATAGTTCTGTGCTTGATTTATTGATAAGATGTGCAATGTTTCTATCTATATTTTAGTAAATGATATTTTTTCAGGTATTCCAAGTATTGTGCGTGCGCAGGCATGTGCTCTGTATGTCTGTATGAATACAAGTCCGAAAATATGCAAAGATTACAGGGGATCCATTACTGCCAAGTACATTTCCTTTGCAAGTATTGATCCAACTGGAAAATTCAGTAACCACAACACAAATATTCAATTCTGTATCTCAAGCTCAGATAAAGTAACAATATGGTTGAGTTTGTTTTTATACCTCAGGCATTTACATTGCTTGCCAAAATTAAAATTAGAAAGTACCAAGGGTTAAAGAGAATATTGCTATATTAATTAGGAACAGTAAAGTATAATTAAGAATTGTTTTAGAAACGTATGTGTATAGACAAAGGATTTTTGTTTGTTTAATAAAATGATTAATGGAGTTTTGTAGATAGTACACTCAGAGCTATTAAATAATTGAATTTATATGCAGCATAAATACTGGGTTGCCATGACATTATAGATCTCTCAAAGAGGCTGTTGGTACCAAAACTGCTACTATTAAGAATGTGTGCTCTAAATAGAGATTACATTACTGTTTTCCAGATGACAACAGTGAATTTTTAGAACCTTTTGAATTAGTTTCTTAACACTTCTAACAGTAAAATGTCAAATACAAGTAAATTAAATATAACAAAATGAGTTAGAAATGTGTGTATGCACACAAACACTAATAAGGAAGAGCAAGGTTACAAGAAGCTCTGACTACTGCTTACAAAGAATTAAAGAATAGACTCATAAATTGTCTTATTAAAAGGCAATTTTTTTCATTTCCTTCTGTGGAATTAAAACTTGGGCTGAGCAGGCATTCCTCTGGGAAAAAAATAACTGTGAATTCTCCCTGAAGGCTTGAAGTTGAAGAACTGAAGCTTTATGGCTTTAACTTAATATCTCTCTTGTCTTAAAAATCAAATCTTTTTGAAATCCTTTAATGTCAGGTTGCAAATGACTAAATAGCAATGATGCAAGATTTATTTTTTTTTTTAATTTAAGCCCAAACAAATCTCAAACTAATTTTAAGTGGTGTCCTTTTTAAACCATAAGAGAGGCTTATTCTGAAGGTCAGACCTCTGATGGAACACAGTTTTATTTCTGCAATGTTCTTTAATTTATAGCACTTCTCCAAAACAAAACAAAACAAAAGCATCTTACAACTTCCAAAATGCTATGTGCCTGTGTAGCACTAGACTTAACATACTGATGAACCCATAACATTTATAGTCTTGATAATATCAGAATTGATTCAAGGATGACCTTTAGACAGATGAAACAGTAGTTTCCCATAGCAAACATCTTAAGCTTTACTGTCATATTTCCATTTCAGCGCTCTCCTTCCTGAATTCCTTAATGCTGGTGACTGTGCCACAGGCACAGACATTCCCCTCAGCCATTTTGTCTGGTAGCTGTATAGGGAATACCATCAGCCAGTGTGCCACAAATTCCTTTCATGAGCTGTAGGTTCTTGTGACAGGTTTCAAAAACGTGAGCTTTCTATCCTCATCTCTCTAGCAAACATCATGTGCTGACTTCTGCTTTACAGTACAAATTACAATGCTGTAACCAATAGGCCATTATCAGATGTAAGGATTGCTCCCAAGCAGTGCACCCTTTGAGGATGGCAGCTCCTAGCTGACTCCTTTAGGTCCTTATTTGCTTATGAAAAGTTTCTGCCTCAAAGTAGCATGGAATGTTGCAACTTGGTAACAGCGTAGCAAAGCCATTGAGAGACTCTATAGGAAGAGAGTAGAATTTTGTTTTAAGACAAAGCTGGCGTCTCATACTCTGCTAGACCCAGGTACCCTTCAGCAAGTTGCAGTGCCCTGGCTGGAATCCAGCTGCATGCCTGCTCGCCGCACCTGGGCAGTCTGTCCAGATTTGTTCCTTGGACATGGGGAAGTGCTAAGGATGCTGGTGAGCCTAACTAGCTCTTTCCTCCCAGCCTTGCTGAGGATGTCTACCAGTGTGGGGACCCTCTCTGTTCCCCACAAAGGGTCAGACCATCCTGCAAACCATCAGGATTTCCTTGCTGTTTGCCTACCTAAGCTGTCTGGAGGAGCCACACTTGAATAAGTTGTTCAACAAAGTAGCTTAGAAAGACCTTACAATTTTATTTATTTATTTATTTATTTTAAATGACCACCATTTAGGGGCATCATCGTGAAAGTTTCTACCAGACTTGACCTTCAGTAGTTCTTGTATTAAATTCCTTAAGCTGGAAGCTAGAACTAAATTGATTCTTCCACTGAAGTCATTTCTTTCTTAAGTGGCAGTTTAATAGGAACTTCAACAGAGCCTGCCATTATGAGTACATCTCCTTGGAGAGATTCATTTTGGACAAACAAATCACAGCAGCTACAGCTGAAGTCTTTGTGCTCTGACCGATAGTTAATCTAAAAGGAGGCTTTTAATTCTATTTTTTTTTTTTTTCTTGGAAGATCTATCCCTATAAGACGTGTACTCATTCATTGTCCTAGACACACAGGAACTCAGTGAAGATGCAAGGGCTATAATTTAATTATGCTTCAGCTGTACAACCTCATCTGGGAAGGATCCAGCACTAATTCAAACAAGGCAGGTCATGATTCTTCTCTGGTGGAAGTCTGGATTGCTTCCTGATTAATGTTATTGTCCACTTGTTGAAGAAGTGGCCTGGTACCAAAAACCTTGCATTCCACCAGAGTGCTGGCACTTTTCATTATTGATGCAACCTCTCCCTGTGTTAGGATGGAGAAGAGCAAGGGAAGGTAGAGGAAGAGCACTGTAACAGTGGCCTGAGGAGCTGATATGTTGTCTTGAGAAACTGAAAAATTAAACCAGAACGCTTTCTGAAAAACAGTCACTTGTCACTACTTTATTAGAATGCTTAGCAATGTTTCACAAGAAATAAAAACAAAAGCCAGTCTATGTCAACTTTGCTGCAGGGAGATTAAATCACAACTGAAACTAAAATCAAGATCCAATCATATCTCATTGGCATACTGAAGCCCATAAGCAGAAAATAGACATCTTATCTGTCTACTTTTTCTCTCATTGTAGTAGAGCAAGTAACTGCTAGGTTTATGTTCACTCCAAATAAATAAGTTACTTTGCTACTGTAGTTTCCACACCCTTAGAGCTGCTTCTTTCTGAACTTTTCACTGAAGCAACTCCAACAGTGGCTGGTGTGCTTGGAGTTTGAACTGTTAACTGATATAAAATGCATGAAAATGCTGGGTTTTCTGGTTGTTTTATTACTATTCTTATTATTATAGTTCTTGTAAAGGATAATGGAAGCTGGAGCTGATAGTTATTCTGAAAGGAACATGCAAAAATTTGCCATAGCTTTGTTAAATTAAACAGAAATTTCTGTCTGAATTCGACACTCATTAACCTTTGTAGGATTTAGGCATTTTATATTGTCTTTCATTGCATGACACCTTTTATATCTTCATGAAGAAAAACTCTCTTTCCTAAAATAACATAAAGACCTTTGCTTTACAGGAAACATTGGAAAGGACAAGTGGTATTTCCATTTGAAACAAAGTTTTAATTCAAGTAAGAAATCAGAAGGCTGTCATCCATTCATTTAATGGAACTAACTCAGCGGAATTCCTATAATGAGAGTATTTGCTTTCTACAGAATTTTAGTTGTGAAAATATTTTGGTTCATGAGATAACATCTGGTCAGCTCTAAGAAGTTTGTCTCACTTCAAAAATGTCTTTTTATAGAAGTCTCAAAGGCAGATATTTCCATCAGCAACTGGCTCTAAACAGGGGATAATGGATTCATCTACCAAGGGAAATAGTATACATATTCCATTTCTTGCTTGCCAAAGTTATAAGGATTTCATGTAAATATGAAAAGAGAAGAGCATACAGATTACTCCTCGCTTAAGACTTTTTTTTTTGTAGTTTTTCCTTTTTTTTTTTTTTTTTTTTTACCTCTCCCAACACTAGGCCTATTAGTGTTTTGTATACTTAGCCTCTAACACTGATGCAAAACTTAGTAACTATGCAATTGATTCTAATAAAAATCCTAGCAGTCCTTTTGTTGCACTTGTCTTTTGAGAACATTATTTCATTTATTCCTCCACCAGTGCTAAAATGCCTAAGTTAATATTAGTAGTCTCACAGAGATCTTGTTGCATATCTACCAATGCCCATTGCTGGAACACTTAGGTTGGTGATTGCAGAGACAGGTACATCAGATTCAATTTTAACTCAGTTTCATTCATTGCAATTTAGCTTTCCATTCAGTGATCTTGTTTTTATTTAAAGGTAGCTCATCCGAAGAATATCAAATTATCTGTCAATTAGATAACTTATAATGATCCTAAAAATTGGCTTGCTATTGAAAAGTGTGATTTTTGATTTATCTTATGCTTTGCTCTTTTTGCTGAATGTTACTTTCAGCAGTGATTTGGTTTTGTCATATCACACTTTTTTTTTTTTCCCCCTCCTCATTTTGCAGGATTACTTTAGTCCAATACAATTGTAATTCAGTCCTCTTTCTTGTTGTCATTGCTTTTCTAGATTCCCCCCCCCACCCCCCACTCACTGTCACTGTATTGGTGTTACAAAATGGAGTCCTTTCTGCTATATATAATAGCAAAATCTTTTTCCCCAGCAGAAAAACCTGTACCTATACATGGAATATATAGAGATACACATTCAGGGAAAACATTACCAAGAATGTTATTAAAATTGCAAAGCAAAGCGTTTAAAATGTAGGGAATGCCAAAATGAAGATTTTTCATGCCAGCTTAATTGGCTTCTCCGTGTATGTTATCTTCCTTAATTAGATGATTGCTCTTTATTTTTCACTTTCATAAGATATGCATAGGGTGTGCTGCACTCCTTAGCATGCAGATATTCACAGTTTGGTCAGAATCACCCAGTAGGCATGAAGCCTGATGCCAGCAGAGAAATTAGGAGCTACAGTTTTACATACAGATGTAGGTCTCCCACCTGTTGAGGAGACTTGCAGTTCTGTGAGGAGTTGAGAAATTCAGTGGGGATCCTAGTGTATTGTCTGGGGACTCTCACCAGCAAGGCTGGGTGCACACAGAGGCATGCATCTTTGACAGAAGGTTATTTATTTCACCTACTTCAAGGTGTGTCAAGGTTGATAAAATGACACTCGCCACCAGGGAACAACAAGCAAACAACTCCAGTAGACAATTTCTAAGACATTTAATACATTTTAGAAGTGTAGAACTGAGATGCTGAAAATAAGATTGGCAATTTTGGATACAGAAGTCAGTAAGTCACAGACATAACTTCACAGAAGTGAAACTGATGTTTGAAGAGCTGCCCTTTTTGTCTTCCAGCCTAAGCATGAATAGTCTGCAGTTCCACAAAATCTCTACCTCTCAGAGTATGCATCCTGAAAAAATGAATTAATGCAGCCCTATAAGAACTTGGATTCATTTCCTTGCTTAGCATTAAGTAGCAACTTCATGGGTTGAAGTCTAGTTACCTAGTACAATGTTTGGATGTATCAATATTTTCAGCAGTAAACAACACAGAATTTTCCTGTAGGATAATCTGGTGTCAAAGATTTCCTATTTTCCTTTAAGTACATTTGTTAATATTGCAGAAGAAAGAATATTTTTCCATCAAAAACCAAAAACTATTTCCTAGTTAATGAGGGAATGCAGCGACTCTTGAACCTTGTTATAATCCAAAATCTGGAACAGACATTTGCTGTGTTTGGTTAATATCTTTCTCACTATCACTGACTACTCATACTCTTGACCTCATCCTGCCTCTGATTTCTGTTGCCTTCCTTTGCTCCTGTCAACATTGTGTTATGATTCCAGACCCATCCTTTCCCTACTTCATTCCTTACTTAAGTTTGCACAAATATATAGATTCTTAATAAAACCTTCTTGAAAGGCAGTGAAAGAGAATTTGCTAAAATTCAATAGGAATCAATAAAATCTTCATAGTAATTTTCTTCTTCACTAGTAATTTTTCAAAGAAATATTCAAATGCTGTTTTCCAGCTCTAATCCATATTTATCAATTTTCATACTAGAACTATTGCTTTGTGAGTTTTTTATTTATATTCTATAGGCCTCTTTCTGCTCTTCCTGAAGCTAACTTACAAAAACATAACCATGGAAATAAACGACAAACATATGGAAGCATCTTTTTGAAGAGTTCCTTATTTGCATTGTCCCTTTTAAGGCAGGGAAGAAAATCCTATGTAATTTTCATGTTTACTAAATGGTACAATGTGAATAAGGCTTCTGTGTAAAAGTGAGTAGCTCTAAAACCATTATAAAAAGAAAAAGATATATACCTACCACTCTAGAGTTCCCAAATATCTTTTAGTCATGGCACATACTGCATTGTAAAATAGGATCTCATAGATATATTCTTCTGCAATTTATTTCAGAACACCTATCAGTCTCCCACTGATAATAAGAAAACTTTGAAGTACCCTTCAGTAAAGGGTGAAGAGATGAAAAGTAAGTAGGTTTAGAGGGTTTTTTTGTTTTGTTTTTATTTTTTCCAGAATAGCTTTTATAACCGATATCTCAGATACAGTAAACTAATTATTTTGATGAATACTGCAATTAACCTGAGGTATTTTGGAAATACATATACTTATGTGAAGCAGATGAAGTTTGCTTACACTTATTATTCTTAATTGAACATAAAAATTACAAGTATTTCTAGTATACATGTGTAGAGAAAGACAATGGCAGATAACTGGTTCCAAATTTCCCAAAAAAGAGTGATAGTCATAATCCAGTTAAAGAATGAAATATATGCTTACCCATCCCAAGGAGCAGGGCTTGTCAAATACTCAAAAACAAACAAACTAGCAAGCAAAAAACCAACAACAACAAAAAAAACCCACTCTTATGGTAGCCAGCCTTTAATGAGGTTTGGGGAGGGGTGGAACCAGGTTCCACTCCTCCTAGTCACACAGGTGAATTGCTTTTACACGTGGTCCCAGAGCTGGCTCTGTCCATTCATCAGGTGCTCAATCATTTGTTCAGGCCATGACTTAGCAATTCCCATATAGTGTGGAAATTCACGTTCGGATAGTGCTGACGCCTTCTTTCAGTCAGTATATATTACTAATTAATCTGAAATGAGACTTTTGTACATAAATACATAATTAATGTAACAGTAAAATACGTCTAACTTTTAAAAATTATTCATTGCCATGTTTTGCAAGTAAGTATTAAACAGATGCGTGGAAATGAAGAAGTTTTAGATGTATGAATTTCCTGTATGCACGCATGTTTTTGTGTCAGGATAGAACATTAGATAATTCTGAATGAAAATGTCCTAATCAATCCTAATCTGAGGATTATATAGAGGAAATAAAGACTAAATATATGTGCTCCATATTCTTCATTTTTTCTAAAATCTCAGTAACGACCTAGCTTTACCAGGAATACTTGCCTTCACTCAAAAAGCCTGCTCTTAGATCTTCGTGAAATCTCGCATCATTGTCTGTTTACTTCCCCTCCCATGCCACCCAAAGTAATTAATAAAGATGATTTTCTGGATTGTAGAATGTAAACCTGCTTCCTGCTTTAGGTTTGCAGATTCTTTTCTGCACTTGTTTTTCTTTCCTCAAGCAAAGCAGTAGTTTACTGTTTATAGCTGCATGGTATATACGCTGCTTCTGCAAGGGAGGATTAGTAAAACCAGCTGATATTGCTTTTTGTTGGTAGGTTTTTTGGTCTTCATTATTCTTGTATCTACTTTGAGCTTGTGCCAGAAGTATACAATGGTGTTACATGCTTGTCAGACAAACTACTATAGTAATTTGTGAAACAGTTCTAAGCAGGATTATCAAACTAGGACTCATGACTAAATCTACTGTTTTACTCGTATTAGCCAGAAAAATCAGGAATTACGCTTTATGAGAGTGGATTCAATTCTGGTGAGATGAATCCTGGTGTTTACTTCAGAAGGTTCACTGCCTTTTTATAAGTAGCCGTTCAACATATTTGAAGCATTTAAAATCATTTCCTTCCCTTTAGAAATATACTTTGCTGCTGAATTCTCTTATTCAGAAGTAAGTCAATTTATGTAAATGACTATTCTGTATGGTAGAGATAAAACAAAACAAACAAACAAACAGTTTCATACATTTCTGACTGAATTTCTAAATGAAATAACTAGAATAGTTATACTGAAAAATAGAGAAAAATAATACATTCTTACCTTTTAATTCTTTAAGTTTCACTGTAAGATCCTGCTTAAAATTGCAGAAGTAAATTTCACACCTCTGAAGTTTTAAATCATGTTTTTGCTTCTAAAAATATCAATTATTTGAACTGATTTCCATTTAAATACATATGACTCTTGGGCAGCCCTTGCAAATGTAATTACAATGCAATATTGCAAACACATAATACCAGACAGCTTTTTTTAAGACAAGAGAGTTCCATCTTGTTTCTCTTAAGTATAGTTCTGTGGCACAACCTTTAAAGGTGAAAGTGACTGATCTGAAGCCTTGGGAGAAAGTACCTAATTATTATTATTTTTTTTCCAGAACTTTGCCATGTATTTGACTGTGTGTTTTCAAGGATTTCAAGAACAAACAAGAGTGCTTGTTTCAAAAGTTTTAAAGAAACATGCAAACTGGCTTGGAAAGAGATTCACAACTAATAGTAACAGATTTGTGGCAGTACTATGCTGTGCATATTAGTTTGCCCTGAAAATAAGCGCAGATAATTAATTCAAGCATAGTGTTGTACTAGCAAAACACACTAAATCTAGAAGCCAAGATGTTACATCTACCCAGTCCTGTGCTATGACATACGAAATTATAAAGATAGTGTTGACTTGTGACCAGCTATGTATGGTACAATACTCTTGTCCTAAAGATTAGAGGTATGCTGCACCTAAGCATTCACATCCTTTAGGTTTTTAGCTTTTATCCTCTTTCTTAGGTGCTGCCTTAACCAATTCTTCATCAGTCTTTCTGTTGCTGATGTTTCATTATCAGCTAGTTTATCTTCCTAACTGATTTTTATCTAGAAATGCTCTTCCTCGCTTTCTTTTGAGAGACAGAGAAGTAAACAGCTAGAGCAGATCCTATTTCAGCACATGGGTAGGTGTTGTCCTGTGCTCTGAGAAATTCATGCATACTCACTGTTCTAGTCCAGAATGTATCTGATGACACTTTGAGGACTCATTTTTCTCATTTTTCCATTTTATTTCCTCATGTGTTCTCAAAATCATCTTTTTCCAATGAGACATCATTTTTCACTAATTAATGTGCACTTGAAAACCATAAACATAATCAATAAACTCTGAACGTGGTCAGATAAATACAATAGAATTAGTTTTTCCCATCCTTTCTGAATTTGATTTGATTTCTTTTTTCAGTACCTGCTGAAAGAAAAGTATCTTTTTAAACACCTCAATTTTCAGTCCTCATAGCATAAGTAGGTAGAG
This sequence comes from Meleagris gallopavo, assembly GCF_905368555.1. NCBI lineage: Eukaryota > Metazoa > Chordata > Aves > Galliformes > Phasianidae > Meleagris > Meleagris gallopavo. The sequence goes on from NC_139407.1 coordinate 7,791,209, forward strand.
GCATCTGAACTTAGAAGATCTACATAACAAAAAAGCTGTATTTCAAAAAACCTTAGCAATTGTTTGTCAAATGTAAAATAATCAGTAGTAATACCATTGCTGATTTGGACTTACAAATATCTATTTGAATTTATTAAGCATAAAATTAAGTTTAGTTCATGATAGAAATTAGATTTGGTTTCTCTTTTGACTTCTTTAACCTGTTGCTTCTTGTTCACTGCCTTTTCCTCTTGCAACATACACTGATATAAAAAAAGTGAATATGAAATGTACAGAGTCCATTACATGTACTTTTTACTTCTTTGCCTTCCATTTTCTGTCCCTCCCAAGCTGAAGGGCGAACAAAGGCAATGACAGAGCTTTTTGTAGGATAGATGTGCTAAAAAAAAAAATAAAAAAAAAAAAAATTAAAAAAATTGACTCACCCCCTTCCAGTGACTAGCAACAGCTCAGAAGGAGTGCAACCTTAGAGAGAGACAGCTCCCTTGGCTTCCGACCCATAATAAGAAGAAGAGAGAAGAATCTAGTCTCCAGTCCTTCTTGTCACTCAGGTGCATTGTTTTCTGCTGAGCTCCCTGGGTTAGCCATACTTGGTGCTATACCATTTGTTAAGGCTGTGACCTGACAATTTCACTGAACAAGTGAAATAATTTTTTCTCTTAATTTACAGTGTAATTTTCTATGAGGAAAAAAAAAACAACAGCTTACATAAATGTAAAAGTGCAATTAAAAATTCAGTACAGTTGAGTTGTTTTAATCAAACAGTATTTAATCCGCTCCCTCTCTGGACAAACTGTTCCAGTGTCTCATCACCCACAATGTAAAGAATTTCTTCCTAATATCTTGTCTAAATCTACCCTCTTCCAGTTTAAAACCTTCGTTTTAAACCTCGTCCTATTTTATATGACCTTATAGAAAGTCCCTCTTCACCTTTCTGTAGGCCCCTTTCAGGTACTGGAAGGCGTCTACAAAGTTCCCCCAGAGCCTTCTCTTCCCTAGGCTGAAGAGACCAAACTCTCTAAGCCTGTCCTCACAGGGAAGTGCTCCAGCCCTCTCATCATCTTCATGGCTCTATCCTGGACCCACTCCAACAGCTCAATGTCTTTCTTGTGTTGAGGGCCCCAGAGCTGGATGCAGTACTCCAGGTGGGGTCTCATGACAGTATAGTAGAGGGGCAGAATCACCTCTCTCCACCTGCTCATCACCCTTCTCTTGATACAAAACCAGGATACAGTTGGTCTTCTGGGCTGAATGTGCGTGTTGCTGGCTCAAGTTGAATCTTTCATCACCTGACACCCCCAAATTCTTCTCCTCAGGACTGCTCTCAAGTCATTCTCTGTCCAGCCTGTACTTGTGCTTGGGATTGCCACTACCCAGGTGCAGGGCCTTGCGCCTGGCTTTGTTGAACTGTATGAGGTTGGCATGGGCCCACCTCTCAAGCCTGTCCAAGTCCCTCTGGATAGCATCCCTTCCCTCTAGCATTGTCAACTGCACCAACTGCAACTTGATGTCATATGCAAACTTGTTGATGTGCCCTTGATCCCACTGTCCATGTTGTCTAAAAGGATGTTAAATAACACCGGTCCCAGCACCAGTCCCTGAGGAACAACACATCACTGGTCTCTGCTTGGACATTGAGCAATTGACTACAACTCTCTGAGTGTGACCATCTGGCCAGTTCCTTATTCAATGAGTGGTCCATCTGTCAAACCCATTTTTTTCCAATTTGGTGGCCAGTATGTCATGCAGGATGGTATCAAACAATGTACAAGTACAGGTAGGTGACGTCAGTTGTTCTTCCCTTAATCATCGACACTATAACTCTACCATAAAAGCTCATCAAGTTTGTCAGGCGTCATTTGCCCTTGGCGAGGCCATGTTGGTTACCATCAATCACCTTATCTTTATTGTTCATGTGCCTTAGTAGGGTCTTCAGGATGATCTACTCCACGATCTTGCCAGGCACAGAGAATATCATTTTGTCTAAACCACAGTTGAAAGAGATAAAGTTACTAGAGAAAACAAATATCATTAGTAAAGCAGCTGATAAAATTTGGGAAAAAATTGCAGAAAGTTTTGCAGGCACACTAACTCATTTCCCTTATCAATGACATTGAAGGTATGTATCGATAACGTTTTCTGAATCAGAAAATAGCCTACATGATCTCTGTATTTGTAATAAACCAGATTTGTTGTTTTTGTTGTTGTTTGCTTTATCCTGTTATCTTGAACCATTAAGATCATATATTGTATATTTTATTTTGTTTTAGCAGGTTTTTCGATATATGAAAACAACAGGTGGCTTCTGTAATAAAAGGGTTTGACCATACTAAAATATATAGTCAGTGGTACAAGTTCTATGCGTACAAACTGGTTTAAGTTAATTATTCAAATTACTGAATGCAGAAAGGACAAAAATGCCTCTTTTTTTTTTAGCCCTGAGCAATACTGAAACATGCAAATTTACTCAAAGAAGTCTAGTCATAACATAGCAAAGATTTCAGAAGAACATCCATATATCTAGTCATATCATCTTTCCGCATCATGAATCAAGAATAGTAATGAAAATAAATGTCACTTTCTTTTTTGACACTAAATGAACACTGACTGCCCCATTCACTGCTGAAAAGACTGCAAGACAGTAAGGCCATTAAGTACATCTTGGGTAAGATATCATATCTTCAAAATTATATTATTGCTTCCGCCTAATCCTTGAAATGATTAAAACTAAAGGAATGGTTCTATAATTATTTGGCTTCCTCCAAAATCAACATAAAAATAAAAAATTCTGTTTTTAAAAATACTAAAAAATTGCTGTAATTAGTGAGCACAGTTTACCTGAAAAGCTGTTTTGTTTTGCTTTTTTCCCAATCCACCTGGAAAAACTGAGTCAAGTGTTAATAATAATCATTACACCTACTTGAATTATTCTACTGTAATATAATGACTGTGCTGTTCAGATATTGTAATGAGCAAAGATTTAAGACAGTGAAAGAAAGTTGTCTAGAATCTATCAAAACTATAAAGGTAGGTGTTATTTTGGTCTTATGTTTTTCTCAAGTCCACATTTTGCATGACTAGGAAGAAAACTACTTAGAATCAGCCAATAGCCTGGCTACTGTTGTCTGGCTCCTCCTGTGGGAAATGAACAATACCTGCAACAAGGTAGATGAAACGTGGGAAATAAAAGATATCACCATTCAGGTTAGAAATAGTAGCTATTATGAGAGTTTTGTCATAAACCAAAACACATGAAGAAAAGATCAAGTAGTCTTTCAGCTAAAAATAGAATATTAAAAAAGCTAAGAACATCTTCACTAAAAATAACCTACAGCCTTAAATCTGAGAGACCTGTGAGACTGAAGTTACGCATTTTTAGCTTTAATCAGTATCGCTGGAATATTTATTCAAGGAAAACCTGCAGAATTCGTGTAGTGTGAATGCAACTGAAGATAGGACACTGCAGTCACTATGTTACTATTCTACTGCCTAAGAGGAAAAAAATTTTCTTCTTTCTCACTATGCATTATGGTTGTCAGGGCAGTTTAATAGGGTCTATTTCAGTACTCAGTGATGAATTCATGAGGCATTAATGTGCTCGTGGTACGTAGGTGGGAGAACATGCTTATGCAACATATAAAAACTCAGATTGCTAAGATCAGACTGATATTACTTCATTCTAGTTTTCTGATGAAGATGAAAAATTCCGATAGACAGAGCACCTCTGGTGAGGATAGGCTGGTATGTGCTGTCATTTTCTGCTTGCTAAAAATTGCTTTTATTTTATTTCTTTATGTACATGAATGTCCAAAAGTATTCACACAATAATAGTCCTTTCGTGGTATCACATTCGTAAGAGAACAGCTGAAGTCAGATGAGAGCAACATCTTTACTGCTCATTTCATGCCAATTTATGATGTGTTTAGCAGTGGAGACCAGCATCTTATGTCTTAAATGCTGATGGGAACAAGGCTAAGCTTATGATTTGCTGTTATTATTTACAGTTACCTATTTTATTTCAGGCAAGTGTGCAAGGAAGAGTAAATTAACTGGAAGGGCACAATGGAAGGCAGCCCTGTGGCAATACAGCCATCACCACTAACAAAAAAGCTCAGGATTCTGGCAAAAGTGAGCAGCTGCAGGGAGCCCATTGGCAGGGCAGCGAGTGCTCTGTCATAGGTGCAGTATCTACACAAGGGATGCCTGCCTTCCTGTGCTGAGCAGATTCTGCTGAACATGTGGAGACCTGATAATTTTAATCCAGACTAAAATGTGCACCCAGCTGTGATATCTAGGAAACTGAAACATAAGTATTTTAACAAACAGTAGAATCCATGATATAAATTTTTCTTGGAAGGATTTATCTTCACAATTAATGAGAAACTTCTTACTGCCTACTTCTGTTTTTATTCATTTATTTTTTTCAGATAATGTTAGATATAAATAGTGGAAAATATGAAAGGGCATGTGAAATATGTTGTGATACAACTATCATCTATCCTCTTACGTTAAGACTTCAAAAGAAAATTTCAAGATATGTAGTGGGAGCAAGTGTGCATGACTACAGATGTTATTTTTCCTTGTTTGCCTTTGTGCGTATTCCTTTACTTAAGCTCTGAGCTTTGTCAACAAACAACGGTAAATTGCAGGCTTTCTATTTCTATTACTTAATACTTTTTACTGCTTGAACAGCTTTTTTTTTTTTCCCTGTAGAAAAAAAAAAAAAACATAAAAAGCCCCAAAACAACAACAACAAAACAACAACAAAAGAAATCCCTAAATCCCAACCGAAAAAACCCAAACACCAAGACTTTGCTTCCCAAGATAGATTGTTGCCTTTCTTACTTTTTCCAGAAACTGGTATTGACTAGTACAGATGGGATCTGAAATACATTTTTTAATTCTGCAGGAATGCCGTGCAAATGCTTACTACCACTTTGAGCTATGGATACTTAATACTGGTTCTATTAATAATGGTTTGGAAATAACAGTGCTATAGTAAGTAAAGCCATAAATGCTGGCTTAATAATTATACGGTACCACTTAGGTTATGGGTTTTATGGAATCTGCAGTTATAACGTTATGAAGAATTACACAGCTCCTTAATTGCATAATCTTTTAAATTATGCAGTCCATGAACACTTTTTTTTTTTTTTTTTTTCCTAATGCTTCATACAGAAATTAATTTTATATCCCCACAGTTCTGGAAACCGAAGTGTCTTGAAACGTTTTTTCGGAAATGGACAAGTTCTGAGTTCTTCTGATTTATTTTTTTTCTTACGTTTCTGTCATAACTAAGTTCTGAAAATAGTTACACGCAAAATTATTCTTAGGTTTAGCTTGCATTCTAAGCTTTCTACTGCTGAGGAATCACATACTGTTTTTGTGGAGATAAGGAGGGAGTGAATGAATTGCTACTACCGAGGTAACAGCATGTTATACTAGATGCATATCTGTGCCTTTCCAAACAGCAGGCAACTTCTTGGGTTAGAAATCTGGGATTCAATTCTTGTGCAATACAGCCTCTAAGGGGAGCTCTCTGCTTCACAGGTGTATTTCATGGGCTTAAACTCAATGAACGCTTGTCTTCTTTTACGTTTACTGACCAAAATCCAACAGAGTAGTATGCCCAAAAGTGCACAAATATCTTGTTTCAGTGGCTACTATTTTTCCATGCTGGCAGTTCCAGTAGATTTGGAGAATGAATGAACATTCACTGATGCACTGACTCTGTAAAGGCAGTACAAAGTGTTATAAACATAAACCAACAGTGCCATGGAGAAAGTGCACCAGCATTATTTAGAGAGTGCCTGCCTTGAGAAGTCACCTGATCTACTATGACCTTCATTAACAAAGATCAAAAAGGCTTCTTTTTCCTCTGATATTTAGATGGCAAGTGTTTATAGTTCATAGATCACCAAGTGTAGACTCAAGTTGAAAAAAACAACAAAGTTTATACGTTATAATATGTGTTTTCAGGTATGAAATGTAGGCTCTAATGTGTATAAGAAGAGGCATGTATACTTGTTTGCTTTTCTAAAAATTGTTACCTGCGATTGTTATAGTACTGGTTCCATGGTATGTCAGTTTTGTATAACTAATTCCCATTAGAAGCATAAAAAGTGACAAAGAGGACAAGAAGTCAGCCTAGGGATGAGCTCATGCAACTTTCTGGGGAGGAAAATTGCCATTAATCAACAAAATCTGCATTATATTGAAAAATGTATTCTGCATTGCAAAGCAATTAAACGTTCATTGTCTGTTGGCATGTATTTTTGGGTACAATACAAATTTTATTTGCATTTAAAGGGAGTCAAAAAAATGCTTTATTTCCAGTACGTGAAAGGGAAAAGGAAGGTGGACAATATATTTTATATAGTTATTTTTTAGAAATTTCCCAATAAAACATTATTGTATTACATGAATTCTCCTAAGATTCTCTTCCTCTTTCCTTCATTATCAATTCTGCATTCAAATGCTTACATTATGTGTAATTTTATTACTGGAATAGTGACATGGAGGAAAATCTATATTTTCCTTGGGAAAAGAAGCTAAATACTAGTAGTAGTTTAAGTCAAGTTTTATACTTCATTAAGATTGGATGATGATTTACTTAGTCTGTAGGTGATGGAGGAGAAAAATCACTGAAGGTAAACTCAAGCTTGAAGAAATTCATTGACAAGAGGAAAAAGAGAAAAGATTGCAGAATAATGATGTCTAGATTGACTTTCCTCCACTTGAACAGTTATGAACACCATACATTCTCAGTCACCGTCCACAGTGGATGAAGGAAAATCCTTTTGCTCTGAATTCAGTGGCCTGTAATCTCAGAGTAATTTATTCACAGCCTAAATGTGTATTTCCTAGGGTTTAAAATCCTCCCTGCTATCTCACTTCTGTGTTATTTTTCTTTGTAGAAATATGAACCAAGATTTTAAAAAAGTTGAGGCTGTAAGATATGCCTTCAAGTGAGAAAACAGCAGCAGATGTCTAATCATTCCATGGTAACCTTATTGTTATTCATTCTAAATCTTTTCTTAATGTAATTTAACATAAATAATTCAGAAGATGTAAAAAATGAAGAATGTCATTTGACAGAGATAAATTTATAAAGAAATTGAAAATGGTATCAGGATTTTGCAAGCTGAAATATGTATTTGCTGTAAGTACAGAGATGTTACATCTGAAGAGAAAAACACACTAATGTTTTCGTTGTTTGTATATATCAGTATAAACACAAAAATCATTTTCCTGTCCTAAACTGGAATATATAACTATTATAATCTAAGATTCTAAGTCAATACTGTGTGTAACAAAGGTTACTGCCTACAAGAAATCACATTAAATTAAAGTGACTTTCTGTAGGTAACAATGCAACATGCATCAGAGGATCAGAGACAAACTAGGATCAGAAACCAAGCAAATTGATGATATTTTCTCTAACAAACAATTTTTTGTAAAATAAATAATGAATGATGTAAGCAGTATGTGTAAGGGATATTCTTTAAAACTAATAGTAAACTTTTTCATCTTAAATTTCCCATTTCTTTTCAGGATGTTTCTTTTTTTCCCACTGTAAAATTTCATTAGTCATATTTTCTAAATACTGAATGTAAAAATTTGTTTTCTGGACTAGAAATAACAGGCTTGGTTTAGAAGACTGCAGTGAGATTTGTATTAAGAGATAGTCTAGAGTTCAATTATACTTTCTGACTTTATTGATAATATCTTGCAGTTATTTATGTTGGTTGTTAAAGTGTTTACATTGATTTATATGTTTCACTTCTTTATAAAACCTGTTTTTTTTTTTTTTTTTTTTTTTCTTGGTGAGATACTGAAGGACCTCTCAAAGAGATGAAGATTACTTTCATTTTTCTACTTTTATCTTCCTCTACAAAAGACAGTAATTTAAATTTAGTATTAGGAATTCTGCCATTAGTTCTACGAACTCTTTATATAGATGTTGTTTTCTCCTAAATCTGTTGGACTTTTCATGAAAAATAGTACAACGTGTTACCTGAGTAAGTCTGTTATGTTGACATCTATAGAGATCTAAAGAGAATGTTTGAGAAAGGTTGGGTGTGGACTTCAGGGTCTGCTCTCAATCTTTGTATTTTGCCTTAATTTAGGTACCCAAGTCTTTTCCTGAATTTCTCTGTTTCTGTATTTGGGAAAGAGGAATAAATGTTTCTGTATATGTCAGAATGAATAAATAACCATTGTGCGTTCATATGCTTTCTTGCAACCACATTCTGTGTTACCTAAACCTTGATTGTTCACAACAGTGGAGGACTGGGGATAGGGATATCCTCCAAAACAGTGGAGGATAGGGAGCAAGGATAGGGTAAACTCAAATAATAAGTCTAAACTGTTTTTATCAGTTTATACCAAATCTTGATGTACACATCCTCCATAATTGTTATGTCTACTGAGCTCAGCTGTGGAGATCAGACTGCAGTAGTAGTTTTGCAACAAATCTTTGGTGTCAGGCTTTCTTCTCCTATTGCTCTGAACAGCCTAAACAGAGATGATACATTAGGTACTAGACAATCAAATTATATGATGGGATAGAGATAATGGGCTACTTTTTGTATCATCACCCTTAGAAAGGGAGAGTTTCAACAAACTGCATTTTGCTGTCTTGAATCACTCAAAGAAAGGAGAAGAGATGCTCTTGTTTACTACAGACCAAATGGAGTATTTTCTTATATGTACATTAAGAAGGTGAAAAAAGCAAATATGATTTAAAACTTCACAAAACATTTACAACATGCAACAGATTTTGAGAGATGCCTGTTCCTGAATGTCATGTATTGTTTCCTTTAATGATACTTGATTTAAACAAATGTGTATCTTGTTACATTAATTTTTATTATTAAATTTTTATTAGCAACACAGAACTATATTGTAAAACTTGAAACTTTCAAAATGATACGATTCCTTTTCATTTGGAAAATATATTAACTGTACTATAATAATAAATGATACAGTCTATAAAATATTGATAGGTAAAAAAGTCCATAAACTGCCATTAAAACTTTCTTATTGTAGGTTTCCATTTTCCTAGTTATTTCTTCACTAAAAAGAAATAAACTGTGTTAGAACTCTTCAATGCATTTCAATAGAACAACTTGAATAGCTGTCTTTTTACCTGGATTATCACTGAATGTGTATTGAATTCATGTTCCTTATGAACAGAAATTTCATCTTTGCTAACAAAGGGGTCTGATAGAACCTCTTAGAAGTTAGAACCATTTGTATGAAGCCTCATCCTATCTCAAAATTACATTAAACTGAGAAAGTAAGTTATGATATGACACTCTCATGTCAATTAATACGTAAAAATACTTGAAAATAATTGTAATTTAAGATCGTGATAGAAAGTCATCAATATTTTATTTTTTCTTTTAATGATATCCTAAAAACAAATCCTTAAGGACATAAGAAAGTGCTTATTTAGTGTAGGCTTTAGTGTATTCCTTGTATTATATAAGTCCCTAGGCCTAATGATTAAACTATAAATGTTATAACTTTCATTAATTTCAACAGTCTAGTTCCATCTATTGCCAGTTTCTGTGCCACTAGACTGCAGCCTTCTCGAAATACTAAATGAGTAGCTAAAAACATGTGAGAGTCACAAAGGCATGCACGTAGCTATTAATTACAAAAAAAATAGTTCATAAAAAGAACTGTGTACAATCAGTGAATATACAGATGGTACAGTATATCCAGAAGCTCAGCTGATATAATTATTATATTCGAGTAGGAAAAGAAAGACACCCTATCCTGGGCTCATGAAACTCATGAAAAGACTCCAGTAGAGCCGATCTCTTCTGGAGATCCTTCTCCGCTGGCAGTCAGTTCTTAAATGAGTCTAGGAGAGGTGGAGCCAGGCTCCACCCCTTCCTGCAGCACAGGTGATTTGCCTTCACCTGTGCTCCAGTGGCTGACTCATTGCTTGCCTCAGGTGATCAATCAGAGGTTCAGGCCATGATTCAGCAGCTCCATACACTCTGAAAAGGATTTGAAGGAACATGATTAAAACTAACAAGGATAAGTAAAAAAATTGAAGGCTAGCAAAGAAAATTCAGTTCAGTTCTCATATTCATTTGGAAAATGTTTCCATTTGGACTACTAGTACACATTAGACAAATGAACTTTTGTTCATCTTTTAATGTAAAAATCAATGACTAAAGAAATAGACAAGAAGTAGAGCAGTTACTGAATGGGATTTTTATTTACATTTTTAATAGACCAATGTTTTGTGTTCTCCAAAAACTTCCAGTCCATTTAAAATTGATTTTTCTATTTCCTGATGTCTTCTGCTTTGTTCATTTGATTCTAGGTCAGACTTGTAGCATAAAAGATGACAAAGAAGGAGATTTGCTCACAGCAAAATCATGATCAGGATTTTATAGATTCCAAATATGATTATGTATATGTTTTTGGGAAAAGAATGGGAGGATGTATAAACCATACTGAAGATGAAGCACATATCCTTGTTTAGTATTTGACATTTATACCTTCACAGCTCAAAATGATAAGCAAGTAATGGATATTAGAGTAGTGATAAAATATGGCAGATAGCCTTTAAGAAAGTTTGCTCATTTTTTAACTTTTTATGAATATAATTTGAACATGAGATTTGTGTTTCAGGAAAGTGGCATAACCTCTAAAATACATGTAGTTAAGCTTATTACTTCGCTACATCTATAATTATCCAATAGAATCCAAGTTTAAAGCTCAAACTTGCTTAATGTGTGTGTAGCTGAGAGTAGAGATAAAATGGCTATGTATAGATTTTACAGAAGTAGTTGAAAACTTTCACATTAGATTGTGTGGAAATAGTAAATAGAATGTAGATAAAATAGATGTATTTTAAGTAAGTTACTTGATATCCTCATTTGTTCTCTTTCCAGTCCCTTTTCCAACAAAATTCAGCACTTTTACCTTATGACTAATGAAACTCTTCTTTGGGAGCATTCTGTGGCCAGAACTGAATGGCTTTGCTTTCCCTGGTTTCATAGGTTCTCAGATAAAAATGTAGTTGATTTTTTTTCCTTCTGGGTTCTCCAATTAGAATACAAATGGAAAGCAGTTTAGGACAAAGTCTTCAAACAGAGGTCCAGGTTTCAGTCAGCAGAACTATTTTGATGGGTAGCAGTGTGACTTGAAGGACAGACATAAACTGGGGATTTCAAAGGACTGGGAAAGGTCACAGTAGGAAGAAGGGACTTAAAGGCAAAAGAGACTGAACAGAAGGATGAATTGAGGAGGTGAAGAGGATAATAGCTCTGAAGAATATAATACATAGTGAAAATTGAATCCATAAGAGATGGAAAGCAACACTGGAATAATAAAAATGTACTTACTACAAAGTCTGATGAAAAAAGCAGAGGAGCAATTCTTTCCAGGAAAAAAAAAAAAAAACAAACAAAAAAACAAAAAACCTATTTTAAGGCAAAGTGAGAGTTTAGAGAAAAATTCTGTAGATTATAATCAAAAAGATTAGAAAACATGGTAGAAAAAAATGAAAAGAAAGTCTCTGATGTAATATAATTGTCAAGGCTGACAGTCTCCCTACCAAACTGAAGAAGATAATGAACATGTGGAGTTATGTATTTTTAATGTGTTGAACAAATGTAACACTTGAAGAGGCAGAAGTTATTAGTGGATTTCTTTGTAACATCACTGACCATAGAGAATTTTTGAAGGGACACTAAGCTTTTCTGACAAAATATTGTAGGCAAAATATAGCAAAAGAACAGCTCTTAAAAAGTTATGTGGCTGATTTAAAATTTGTCAGTACTAGTTTAAGTAGATCAAAATGCTAAATTATACATAGATACTGAAAGAGAGTGATTCCAAGTACATGAAGCTAAAATAGTACTCACTCTTGATCCTTTTACTTGATTATACTTGATTAAAGGGCTGAAGCACTTCTCCTGTGAAGAAAGGCTGAGTGAGGCCTTATTCAGCCTGGAGAAGGCTCCAGGAAGACCTCATTGCAGCCTCCCAGTACTTAAAGGGAGCTTATAAAGAGGAGGTAGACTGACTTTTTACATGGATAGATAATGACAGGAGAAGAGGGAATGGTTTTAAAATAAAAGAGGGGAAATTTAGGTTAGGCTTTAGAAGAAAACTTCTTACTCAAGATGATGAGGCAGATGAACAGGTTGTCCAGGGGATGTTCCACCCCTAGAGATGCTCAGGGATTGGGTGCCTGGGGCCCTGAGAAGCCTGATCTAGTGATGGGCAGTCCTGCCAGAAAAGGGGGGCTGGAACTAGATGGTCTTTTAAGGTCCCTTTCAACCTAAACCATTCTACGATTCTATAGATTTTTTTTTCTTCTTTACAAGCTGCCTTACCTTACAGATGCTTTTGACATGACTTGCTGACTATATGAAGATGTAGATAATGCCACAATACAAAGCAATTTTCTATTTTGAACTTCCTAGTCATCTACTTGTCCTCTTCTTTCCTTCTTTATTTCTATCTACATCCCTGAAGTTCATACTATTGACAAAAAATGTTTGTCATCTGTAGACTCTGAATACGGTGAATCTCAATCATATTGCTGTTGGTGGTTTAACCTTCATAATGTTTATAAATATTTAACAGTGAGTGCCATTAGACTAATTAGTGGTATATGCTCTAATCATTTCACATGTAGACTCTTGCTAAGTTTTCCTGTTTAATAATTGATGCCTAGAATAAATTTAAGTAAATAAATAAAATTCAGTTATACAAATTCTCTTTATATTGTATCAACGCTCAGTTGAGCTACCTACTATCATGAAATCAGGATTTGAAAGGTAAAGCAAAGAATTCATCTTTTCTAGGAATATACTAAAAGTATATGTGTTAAAACACATAAGAATGTCTACAGATTATTAAAGTTCTGCAGTTAAGCTGCTACTCACTAGTTATTAACACTATTAAATACAGGTCTCAAGTTTTTACATAGGTCAGTAACTTTGTATGGGCGAACAAATAGCTTTCTTAGTACTCACTCATGCACTGTAAACTATGATGCTCACATTTTGCCGACTGTTGCAGTGATAGTGGACCTTTTTGCTGACATATTGGATTTTTAGGGGTATTTGTAGCTTGTGTAGTGGAGCTAAGTATGAAACCAGGACAAAGTAACCTGAAATGTGGATGATTTTATTGTCTTGCTGAATGGATGTATTCTGGTGAGATTTCAAAAGTCTTTGCACATCTTCTGCTTGATTACATTATGTTTCCACACAGTGCATGTGGATGCAAGCAGGAATTAGTGAGGAATTAGTGTTCAGATGCCATAGCACCAATACCATGTAAGATGATCATCTTTTCCATTCATCAGGTCATGTCTGAATTAACTTGCTTTGGTTTTTAAACTATTCAGTGCTTTTATTCTTTCATGAAAATGTCTGGATCTCCGTACTGTGCTGCAAACATGACACTTAAAGATATCAGTCACAAAGTAGTTAACTGTTTGTTCTTCCACGTTTAACTTTCAAAATCATTGCTGAATTTTAATAAGGGAATGCATAGTCTATTTTACTAATTCTTACCATCTTACCTCTTTTGTTGGGAAAAATAAAAAACAATCAAAAATCATTTTCCCTGTTCTGAATTGGTGAAAGCCAGCTTGGATTCCCAAGGTAATTATGCGGAAGCGGTGGGAAGTCTGCATGGGAGAACAGATCATAATTTATCATAATATACACATTTTGGAGATATCCAGGATAACTCTTGAATTTTGTGTGCAAGAGTACATGTTATCTTCTCTAAGACAACAGCTTTTTAAGAATCCCTGTGCCATGTTTGATCGTGGCTTTTGTATGCCTTTGTTATGTTTGCTCACCAGTGATGTACTTGACTAAGACCCATAGACTTCTGTTACAAAATCTGAGCTGTAGGCGTCATTACACTGTGTCTGCTCAGTTGGCAATTGACCAGAGATTTCTAAGATAGGTAGTAGAAGTTATGTATGTTAGGCACCTTAGAACTTCTGTCAACAAAGCAAGGACCTTTTATCTTCCTCAGAAATGGCTGAGATGGTAGATATGATCACATAAATTATCTTAATTTTATAATGAGCTGCAGGCTTACTCTTTTCAGTTCAAACTCACTGTATTTTAAAGTTATGATGAAATAAAGACTAGTAAAGTAAATAATGATATCTTTTCTTTAGTAATTCACAATCATCCTGAGAATATTATACTAGCATTCTTGTGCTCCTAATAACACAGTAATATAGGTGTATCTGAGCAACATTTAAAAATATATATTAAAAATGTGAATTAAGTAGATAGAAACAAAATCCAGATCTTATATTACCAGGACTTATGAAACGTGAAAAAAGAAAGATTCCATTTGAAACACAGAAGTCATGTTTAGTTTTCATGGTTGAAATAGAGATCAAACCAAAGCATGTCATTTTTTTCTTTTACTTTTCCCCCTCCTTTGAACTCTTAACATGCTGACTAGAATACTAGGACACCATCTATGCTCAATTCAAACTTTTATGTATATTTGTATTGTTTTTAACAAAAATATTTCTAGTTAAATTTCATGTAATAACAAAACCAGTCAGGATTTAAGCAATAATAAAAATTCTATGAGATGCCATAGAACATCTTGGAAAATAATTTTCTACGAGCTGGAGAAAGAAAAAGGGAAAAAAGAAAGAAAAGGAATAGCAAACATCAATATTACTGAAAGTTACAAATTTCAAAAGCACTTACTTTTTACCAGGCAACTTAATCCTAGTTTCAAAACTGTTAAGGAGCCTAAACCACATGGATTTTCGATATCTCTTAGGGCTCAGTTACACAGAGAAGTTGCTTCAGAGCCATATGTTACCAAGCCTCAGCTGCTATGCAGTAATTGCCTTCATTTACAATAACTGCTATTTAGTCCGTAGCAAAAGCACAGTGTTCTTAGATAATCCAGCCCGCAATTAGAATGTGAAGAGGATTTCACACATTATGTAGGCAACAATTACCAGTTTCACTTGTGTCCAGTAACTTTTTTGCATCTCTTGTTATATGTATGCTAGATGTATTTTTTTTTTAAAGTTCCATTTAAAAAATGGGAGTAGATGCTGAATAGAACTTTCTGAAGCCAGATTCACAAGTACTATTCATAATACCTTTGGACTTGTACCATTAATTGTTTTTTGAAATTTGGATTTAAAATTAGATATATATTTCATATATTTGTTAAACAAGTTCCTTAATGTTTCCTATTAACCCCAATATTTTACTCACTATGTAGGAAAAGGTAAAAATCTCTCTGAAAAATACAAATATTTTGCAAAAATAGTTGCATTTCTATTTGATATGCCAAGATATTTTTATAGTATTTAACATCTATATTACTAAAAAACTATCTAGAAAGTTTAAGCTACATCAGGAATTAAATACTTCCCCCACTATAAGTAGAAAAAGAACCTTTTTTCTATATGCTTTCAGCAACCCTTTAGGTGTTGAGATTTTTATTTAAGCAGAACAACACATATTGAAGGTTCTATTATGATTGTTTGAAAGAATATGCATCAAAGGTTTATGGGCTGGTTCGGCCCAGTTGTGATGAGTGGCACAGTGGGACTGATGCTCCCATGCCCCAGAAAAAGGGAAAATGGTACAGAGATGGGCCTAAAAACAAAACAGCAATAATGATCTGAGGAGGAAAGCTAATATACTAAAAAGATATTGGAATGCAAGATAACACAATATAATACAACCAAAGATAATAAACCAAATAAAACGAGAGTGTCCAAAAATCAAAGGCCTTACTCTAATGCTGTAGGTGAGATGTCCAGCTGGGCTGAGCAGAAAGGCAAAAGAGAGGACATTTCATAATCTGTAAACAGTTTTTTTTCTTTCCTTCTGAATGGAAAACAGAAACAGAACAACAAAAAAGTCCTCTGAGGTACGTAATTCTTCTTTTCTGAGAACCAGGCACCAGGAACTATCCACAATCCAAGGACCTGGAACATTAACTTATTAACTCCTAGTGCATTACATGATGTTATGATGTAGAATACCAACCACAAAAAAAAAAAAAAAAAAAAAAAAAAAAAATCATAAAACCATGACAATATGATACAATATATGAATTTGTGGAAAACAAAACTGAAATGCAACATTTAAGAATCATCATAAGCATTAGATAATCAGGCAACATTGAAACCAATTTTCTTTTTCAAATTGGGAAATTCATAAACAAATTTTATTATGCGATTTTAGAAGGTTTCTCATTTCAAAGTATAATACTTATTTCACCTTAAATATTGTGTTTTCTTCTGTATTGACTTTTTGTTTGTCTCTTTTTCATCTATGATACTTCCAGTTTCTGAGAAATAGTTCTGAACATAAGGAGTAGAGATGTGGTATAAAATTCTTTTTAACTCTAATTCTAAACCATGAATAATGATAAAAATTTATTCGAAAAAGACAAGTAATAATCAAGTAATCATAGTAGAGGTCTTAAAGCATCCATCTTCATGCATAAGAAACACACTTTGGAAATGGTTTTGCACAATTCCAACCTGTCAGTACCAACTAGGGGAGCAATCAGCAGCATTGGCTTCAGGTTATCCTGTTACTGCAATAGTCTGTGTGTTTCATGTGGGCTGGAGTCTGAGATCTCGCCCAAGACTTAATAGAGTATTAAAATGGATCCTTATGCAATAATTGCTTCTTGGATCATTTGTTTTTCATTCTTGTTTAAAGAATGAAAAAAATATATATCTTAGTTCTCATTTAAATTCAAGAGGTGTTAGGTGCAGGAAAAGTGGTCTGAGAACTGGTTTTCAAGCTGTTTCTGCAGGTGACAGCCCTTGCAGGCTCTACTGTAGCCTGACCTGATCTTTGGTGTCAGCTACAGTTAGATTAATCACAATTTCTAGAGAAGCACTTTAAATATAGAGGATTTAATGAGTTCATGTAGTGGTATGATAGGGAAACTGGAATTAACCCATGCATGTTTTGGTATGTGGCCGGATGACAATAATTGATGTCCTGTTAGAGTTGTCAGCTCTCTCTCAGCTCAAGCATATGGCATGTGACTGAGCTAACATCAAGGCAATATGTCATTGTCAGCATTTGGGTGTGCCTTTTCTCAGTGCATGGGATATCTGATGAGACAGCAACAAAAAATTACAGTAGGCTTGGGAGCTGATTCTCCTCTTGATTAATGACACTAATTGAAGTTAAAGTCTGCGCACACACCAAGGGCAGAACAGAACCTTCTTAATTTGTCTCTTTCAATACAGATGGAACCAACTCTTTGTGGAGAAGTTCAAGCAAGCGTAGTCTCGTTAACATTTCTTTCTAAAGGATATTACTAAATCCCACTATCATATCAGTTTCAATCGAAGCTACTTGCTAGGAAAAATAGAACACTCAGATAACATATCTGTTTGATTCAGCTAAAAAATGAATCTTAAAAACTAAGCTTCACAATGATAATAGTAGTGACATTTTATCTACTAACTGGTTATTTTAAAACTCGAAAGTTTGGACTAGAGTTTTCATTATACAGGAAAATATTCTCAAACTTGTCAGTAAGAATGGGTCAGATTTTCTGCTCTGCTTGTTGGGAATTTAATGATTTTTTGCATATCGATGTAGAAAATGCAAGTTTCTATATTGATGCTTGAGCACAACTGGAAAAACAGAACAAATAGAGTAAAAATTTTGCTTTGTTTCAAAATTTGGGATCAGCATTAAAGGCTCAAAAATAAAGTTTGAGAATTTATAATTGCTAAAGAATTGGTGAAGATAAATGATCTTGTCAGATCAAAATGAATGAACTTTATTATTCTGATTTATGCAGGTTAGAAAAAACAAAATAATCCAGAATTATCTGCCGCATAAGTATTTAAAGAAATAAGACAGAAGCTAATTAGGTCTAGATAGCTTGAAATCCTTTCTTTTGTGCTGTTCATATCCCTTTTACAAATTTTCTTAAACAGTTTTAAGTTGTAATTACAGTAATAAAAAATAATGCAGATGCTGAATAAAACTAGAGGCTCTTAAAATATAAGTTTTTTTGTTTAAAGTCTATTTGTTTTACACATGAGAATCCTGAATTAGTTTCAAACCTGTGAATTATAAATCTGGTCTTCACTTCTAAATGCACTGGTAAAAGGTCCTGGGCAAGAGGCTGTACAGGAAGCAGAGAAGTTGTAGCAGATGATCTCCAGAAGTCTATTCCAGCCTGGACCATTCTGCATTTCTGTGAAGTAAGTGAAACATGACCAAGAATAATTTTTATTTTCCCTTTAAAAAAGCTTAACAGTATAACATTACAATGATCTCTTACTGAAGAAACTACACTGTTGATACTCCAAATTAGAACACTACTGTTAACTTTAGTTAGTTTTCTAGGCGAAGAGTTCCTCGCAGTTTCAGCCTTACTGATGATGAGACAGATTTATTTGTGTGCTACAGGTTATGTGCAACACTGACTCCAAGAGAAGGACCTTAATGTGAGTTTTAGGATTTCCTATTCTCCAGTGATTCGTGAGCTAATACATTCATGAAAAACAAAGTAAGGGAAACCTAATGGTAGCTTTATAACACCTGCAAGAAGGTTGTCAAGGCAGAGTCAGTTTCCTCACAGTGTTGCATGGTGGGAGGACAAGAGACAGTAGGTATAAATTGAGAGGTTTCAACTAGGCAAAAGAAAGATCTTTTCACCCTGAGATAGATCCAGCAGCATACTGGGCTGCCCAGAGAGGCTGTGCAGTCTATGAGAAGCAGATTGGTTTAGAGGCATCCTGAAATCCTTTCCCTCCTGAATTAACCCATGATCCTCTGATTTTTCTCTGCAAATTTGAAAATTGAAAAAAAGCTAGCATCCACTCCTCTCAATCAAGAATGTCTTAGAAGAGTAGAGACACCTTCACTTACTCTGTGTTTTATTTTGGAAATTGTGGAAAATTATTCAGAGTTGTACCAAAATACATCTGTTACTGAATGAAAACACAGTATTGCAGATTGGTACTTTACTATACAGTCTTTATTTACACATAGCCTATGAGGCATGAAACTCCTTTGATGTTTTTTAGAAAGATAAAATTTGACAAGACAGTTGAGCTATTTTCTTGAAGTCTGAGATGACACCACTCATTTATTTTGTATTTATTTCCTTAAAGATTGTATTAATGTGACTGAGAAAATTATGCCATCAAAGCTAAGAAATCTCGGGTAGAAAGAAGCCTAAGCACAGTATTTCAAAGAGGAAAAATATACGCTATCTTAGATCTTTCATGATATAAAAAACATTCCTTCAATGACTGTCCTGTTTAAATTAATATATTTTTTTTAAGACCAGAAAGAATATTTTTATATACATCAAAAGTTGTAATATTTTGCTTATTTTCACATTATGCTTACTAATTCTAAGTAATTGGAGAAAAAAATGAACATTTTAATACTTTGAGCAGTGAAAAAACAGATTTCCATAATTAATTTCACCAGTCTTTTCAATTAACATTAACATTTGTTAAATGCTCTCTGGAATTCTTCCATGTACATATTTATACCTGATTGAAAGTTTTCTCCTGAAGCTCCTAGAATCCTTAGAGTTGGAAGAGACCTCTGAAGGCCATCTAGTCCAACTCCCCTGCCATAAACAGGGACACCACAGCTACATCAGGTTGCCCAGAGTCTTATCAAGCCTCACCTTCAAAGTTTCCAGGGACAGGACATCCACCACATCTCTGGGCAACTTGTTCCAGTGTCTCACCATCCTCACTGTAAAAGATTTTTTCCTTATATCTAACCTAAATCTACCATGTGTAAGCTTGAAAACTTTTCCCCTTCAAATTCTAGTTTGATAAAGACAATCACATCAATTCATTCTCTCTTTCCTTGTGAGTACTACTTTCAAGGCAAACAGCTGCTCCAATTATTGAACACTATTTTAGTGATAGTATCATTAGTACTCTTTTCAAGCTTAGGATGCTTGCATGGAGTACATTCAACTGCTTAAAACAAGACCTTAAACTCTCCACACATATTAATGCTTGTTTAATGTTTTGAGGTGCTTTTTCATTTTGTTTTGTGGGTTTTTTTCACTTCTAAGATCTTAGGTCTTTATTCTTTACTATAAACTGACTTGCTACTTCAAAAAAAATTTTTTAACAACTTCCCACAGTGACAAGGCTTAAAAACAGTCTGAGAAGATAAACATTAAGACCTGTGTGATGAGGGAATCAAATAGTTTCACAACATGGAAACTGAAATTATAGAGTACAAATTAATGATAGTAGGTAGGAATTGCCAAGTTTTCATTGCTGAAGTCAAGGACAATGGTAGTACACCATGATTTGATAAAATAAAGTACATTTTACTCAGGCTAGTGTGTACCTCAGTCTAAGGAGTCAGTATTTATCAACCATGCTGTTGGACAGTTAAATAGTGAGAAAAATAATCACTATACTTGCTGCAAGTTTCAGAAACATCCCTCATTCAAACATAAGCCAGAGATAATAAGTGCCCTGAAATGCTTAAAACAACAATGATGTCCCTTGTGTTAGTAGATGTCTGCTTTTGCTTTTAAAACAGATGGAAATCTGGGCTCTGCATTCTTCATGTAGAAGGGGTTAATTATCTAGCTGTAGATACCAAAAGTGTTTCAGTGCCTCTGGTTACTAGGAGGGAAACAATACAATAAATAGACTGTGAGGAAACTGTATCCATCAAATTCCTTCTTTCGCATCAGGACATGATTTAGAGAGGCAGTGTATTGATACTTCAAATGGCTGCTTGCTACATAGATACATAAACATATTCCCCTCTGCAAATACTGTTATATAAAAGAGATGGTTCACAGGCTAGTGATAAATCAATTTTTCAGATAATAAGCAAGTAAGGATTATCTATTCCAGGAAGTTACATAGTTTACACTACACAGTTGTAATTATAGTTCAAGTCCATACAGCTGTAAATTTATTTGGCAACACCTGTAACCTATCTGCACTGTCAATTGCAGACCCACATTAAGTAGGCTTCAGCTGTGTTAGCCCTGTAAGCACAACACAACATCTATCTGGTTATACAGAGACATTGCTGCTAAGGCTGGATGATCTTGTGTTGTAGAAAAAATTTACTCAACAAGGTGTCTACTAATTTCAAACTATCTGTGTCCTGTCCTTATCTGCTGTAGAAAATGAAGTATCAGTGAGACATAGTTTGATTCAATCAGTCTAGAGAAAAAAATGCTCCACAGAAACCTCATTAGGGCCTTCCAGGAGTATTTAAAGGAAGATTACAAACAGGAGATAAATCAACTTCTTACACAGGTAGATAGTGATAGGACAAAGGGGTATGGTTTTAAACTAACAGAGGGGAGATTTGGATGGGAATATCAGAGGGAAGTTTTTCACTGGGAGAGTGATGAGGCAGTGGAATAGACTGCCCAGACAGGTTGCAGATGCCTTGCCCCAAAGTTGTTTAAGGGTAGGTTAGGTGGGGCCCTGGGCAGCCTGATCTAATGGGTGGCAACCTTGCCTGTAGCAGAGGGGTTGGAACCTGGTGATTCTTGAGGACCCTTCCAACTCAATGCCTTACAAGATAGCATGCTTACAAGTTCAAACCCAGTTTAATGAGCTTTAAGTTTTGCACACAAGGTTATTTTTGCTTTTTTGTTTATTTAAAAAGAGTTTTATGTCCTTTACCAATATTCCTACATGGAAAAAGCAGGTGCAAGAAGAAGGGAAAAAGTCTGCAATTAAGTAACAGTATGTAGAGAGACATGAAGGAAAAAAAAAATATTTTACCATAGAAGATCTAGTCAACAATAGCAGTAGAAAGGACTTTAACTTGAGCAGTTGAAGTGTAAAGAGGAAAACAAAGTGTATGGAAGGAGTAATTAGCTAATATTTTAAAGAAAAATGATGAATGTATACAAAACAAGAAATTTTTTGCTTCTGTTGGAGAATTATGGAAAAATGTAATTGTTGATGAGAACATTATGGGAGAATACATGATTTATTTACTCAATTGAAAACAAAATCCCTCAAATGAGGAGGATTTTGATGTTTACATTAATAAGAATGAATACAGACACCCAATTATTGTCAGGAAAGAAATACAATAAAAATACCTGAATAGCCAATGGCCAAACAAATAGCTATCAGTTTGCAAGTTATGCAAATAGCCAAATGGAGGTAGACTTTTTCCTGCAATTAATAATAATACTACCAAGAGCTTACAGGAATAGGATACAGAACCTGTAGAAATAAGGAATTGCTTAATTCATAATTTAGAAAGGGGTAACTGTAGTCACTTAATCAAAAGGACATGAGTAGCTGAACTTGTCGCTCCTTCAGATTCAACAATGTTCTCAGAAGCATTTTGCATGTAAATACATTAATAGATGTATACATAAATGACTTAAAAACTAACAGTCAAATGCATCTAATCACACAATATATCCTTGCTGAAGGTGTTACTAAACAACCATGTTAACTTTAAAAGGGGACTAATTTCACATCGTAAAGAAAGTAAAACTTCAGTGAAATCTACCCAGAGAGTGATGGTCAAAGGTTCAGTGTCTGGATGTAGCTTGGTAACGAGCGGTTACCCTCAGGAGTCAGTACTGGGACAGATTCTTTTATATCTTCTTCATCAGTGACATTATCAGTAGTACTGAAAGTGTAAATCTGTAAATACTTTAATTTGCGTGGTATGGTTGACACACCTGAGGAGCACTATTCCATCCAGAGAAACCTAGACATGCTTGATTAGCAGACTCAGGAGAACCTCATGAGGTTCAACAAAGTCAAGTAGAAGATCACAGATCATGGCAACTCTTGATATCAGTACAAGCCAGGGCATGTAAGGATAGAGCCTAGATCTAGAAAAAAAAAACTTTTTACAGTAGATGTACTGAAGCACTGGAGGAAGTTTCCCAGGAAGGTGGTGGATGCCCTGTTGTTATTTCTTGGAAGAAGTGAAACAGCCTTCGACAAGCTTCTTGTAGTATTAGGTAAAGTGTTGTTAGAAATGCCAAAATCATACATAAAAAAAATAAATAACCCACCTGACTGACAATAAGGGTCTTCTAGCTACAAAACACTACTTTTCAGGAAGCAACCTTCACACAAGAGATGCTCTCCTTTTGGAGGCTAGCCCTTAAATGAGCTCAGGGACCCAGGTTCTACTGTTTATATTCAGGTGGGAAACACAAGTGAATTGCTTGCACCTGTGTTTCCTTTGCCAGCCATCCCCTTCACCAGGTACTCAATCATCAATTATGGACATGAAGTAATTGTTCCTCTGCACCTGTTCCTGGGGATAATTGAGGTCAGTCTGGATGGGGGCTCTGAGCAACCTTACCTAGTTGTAGGCCTCCCAGTTTGTTGCAGGGAAGCTGGAGTAAAGATTCCTCCCAACTCAAATGGTTTGCGTGACCTATTGTAGGATACTTGCTTTAATAGAGGGGTTGAATTCAAAGATCTTTTGAGGTCCCTTCTAACCCCCGCAATTCTTCATTGTAAGATTCTACGATATGATTATGCAAAAAATAAATAAAAATCTTTCTCCTGTTCAACTAAAGGCACTGAGGGCATTGATTATATTTTATTTGCATCCTTTAATTTAGTACAGTTACTTGGAGTGGGATTTAATAAAGTCTTAGTTTAAAATAGCAAATTCTAATCAAATATTGTACTTTTCTTTCAATCTTTTCACTTTTAGGTAACATTTCAATGATGCTGTTTGAAAATATAAACTAAGCTGTACATTATGTATCTAACGCTGTTCAGGTGCAAAATGCTTTCTTGCTCTAATTATCAGTGGCAAAATGGTTCATAGTATATGTATACCTGACATGAGATTAAGACTCAAAAAGGAGCCAAATACTTGCCCAACAAGTTAAGTATTAAAGTTTTGATTAGCTAGGCCTGGAGATGGGAGGTGGGACAAAGAAAGCAATAGTAAAAAGTTAAAAAGCAAGGATTTGTTATAGGAATGTGGTGATAGTTACCACCAGAGGGTCACAGTATATCATGAGTCCTGTTGGCAGTGGGGATGGGGGAGATGGAGGTGGATTCTCTTTCTCAGTACATCATAGACAGAAGGAAAACACAAAAAGGGAAAAGTATGCACAAACTGTTTTTGCAGACTCCATATATATATATACACACACTGTCTGGTTCTCCTTGGGTTGTTCATAGTAATGGCATATCTGACACAGGTGCTACAGACCAGTGCAGGCTTATTCACATCAGAGAAACTGGGGCCTCCACAGAAGGCTGAGACACTACATCTTGGGTGTAGCTTGGAAGGTGATTATTGTCAAGATATTTCTCTTATCTTCCATGTTCCTGACACCCCCTTCTAGGCAGAGATACCTCCAGTTGTCCTTGTACTCCACAGCTATCTCTGAGACAAAAGAAGTTTATGTATAGCAACTCACAAAGGTTAACTAGGAATTGCAATGAATTAGAGAGAGTAAAGAAAAAAGGGTGTCAATAAAGGACAAGTAGTACCTGGCAGTTTTAGTACAACTATATGATCATTAAGACAGTATTACTGTAAATCCATTCCCACTAGGTATAAAACAAAATCAGAGCAAAGTTTGCTTTCTAATGAATACAGTATTATTTTACTTGATACTTTTAATAGAGTAGATCTTTGCGCTGTTGGATAAAATGTAAATTAATCCTGTTGAGTCTAAGGTTAATAAGAGTATATATCAATGTGATCTAAGGAGAAGAACAGCTTCCTAATATACTCCAATAACTTTGATTTATTTTTTCTTTAAAAGAACACACCAAGTGCAAGCATTATTACTTCAGTAACATATTTGAGGTATAACAAGGTGCTAGCATGAAGATGAAAATGGGCATTGGAATCCTTTGTTCCCACAGAGTATATGAAGTTATATTTCAACTCATATTTGGGATGCAAACTAAGCCTTCTTTAAACCCTTGAGAAAGAGAAATACTGTTCTCAAGTATAATTAGCTTTCAATTTTCAATAATGAGTTTTTAAATATGTCTTTGTCAGGTCTTGTTTGTTCCTTCTTCATGTTTTTCTTCAGGACTGTGTTTTACATCCCTAATATTTCATTCTGAATGTATCAAAATTGATTTCTTGGATAAAGTAGCTAAATTAAACTCATGGTTATTAAAACTACTGAAAAAAAAAAAAATTCAATGCTTATTAATATGTTCCACTTAACCTTTTCTAATTCCTTCAGATTATTTGAATTTTCCTGCGGTTTAATTCTATTAACTAGAGTAAAGAACACAGAGGGTCAATAGCTTCTGCACAGAAATTGCTTAAAAGTGCTCAACACTTTATCCCTTGGCATTTATAATGGATCAATATCTGGACAGATTTTGTGTTCTTTGGAGGGAATATAGTGATAGAAAAAAGCTTATTACTTTTATAAGCAATTATATGCTTAAAGATTCTGTGCCCCTTCTAAACCCCACTGCTTTTTGCATGCTATGCACAGTCCTCAGTTACTCTTATCCCTGATAAATAGGTATAAGATGTTCATCCATAACTACTAGCTGTGTCAGCTTTGAGGTCCCTTTTCTTGGGTAGGATGCACATGTTGTTTTACCACTTTGAAAAGACCTTTTCTGAATGCAAGGAAGTTCCTAAACTTTTCATTTGGTGGAACTGAAAAAGCAATGTCAATAAACTCCCTAATGAGTGTAAGAAAAAGATGTCATGAAGTATTTGTACCTTCTGTCCTATCACTCTCCTTCAATGTGTGATCTAAAGGCCTCTCTAAACAACTCCTTTCTTTTCTTTGCTTAAGTTCCTGAAACCATAAAGGAGGGATGAAGATGAAGTAATGTCCTGCAGTTGACAGCATCATGCTATATTGCATTAGCATTTCACAGAGCAGAAGTGTTGACTGGTGAGACCTTCTTCAAAAAGTACCTACAACCAGAGTCCTGTAAAGGGCCCTCAACTTTGTCATTCTTTTCTACTGCCTTTTTAATACCTATCCTGAAAAGATGCTTCAGAGTTTGTTTCTGTTGGATTGTTTGTGAAAGGTGTAAAAACTTCTTGTGCAAATTAATATAGATTGTGGTATAGGAATTCCAGGTTTCTTGTTCAGCTGTAATCTGGTCTTGTGGGAGTTGGGACTTCCTGGGAATGTTACTAGACAGTCTACATCTTATATGACTTTAATAAGGAATGGTTGGCTGCCAAAGTACTTGGATTAATTTCTATGTCTGTGTACTCTGTGGGGCTTTTTCATGTGTCCAATTTTGGCACATGCTTTCAGAAAAGTACTTCTTTCTTAGACAGAAAAAGGAGTTAATAAAAGTAAAGTCATTCTAGAGGACAAGATAAAACAGAGGGGAAATTTCAGGGAAGGCAAATTGAGTTTGCTGTGATGCCTGTTTCATTTTAAAATGCCACTAGTATTCGGCACTTAGCCATTTGTTATAGAAAACAGATTCCCCATCTCAAAATCCTAATGATGCAGTAGAGATTAGAAGGGAAAATTATAATTTATTTTGTGTAAAGTCCAATGGGAGAATGGGCATGAGTTAGAAAAAAATAATAAGAAGAATAGTCCTACTTCAAGTGCTGGTATTCGTCAAATTGTTGATGGATATATATTCAGGAATGAGCTGTTTTCTAATCAGAACAGTGTAATCTAATGGCAAGAATGATGGCTTCCTAAGTGTCATTTACAAAATTTAGTCTATTGCTTACCCATTGAAAAAAGAATTTCAGAGTTTTTTTTTTTTGTGTTAATGTATATTGTTATTATATTTCATAATAGATCAAATGTACATGTTTTTAGGTCAGCATATTTTATGTATTTTATGTAAACAATCACATTTACCATATCTCTTACAGCTTATTGGCTAGCCAAAGCAGGCAGTTATTGATAGATACTGCCTTTTCCAGTAAAGAAGCTCTTCCAGATCCACACATACGTATCTGTTTGTCCATTTATCTTGATTAATAACAGATATGTAATAAGAAATAAAATTTCTATTTTATGAAGAAACTATACATCGAAAGAAAAAACTGAAAAATATTGATATGATGTCATGTGGGAAAAATGTGTTGTCAAGAAGGTACATTTAAAAATAACCAAAATCTCCCCATTCAAAATTTTCAAACTGAAACAGAATGGAGGGGAATAATGTAATAAAGACAACAGGAAAGAAAGGCCTACTTATCTAGAAAGACACTGTTACAGAGAAGGCTAAACAAACAAACAAAAAAACAAAATTGTTCTGTAAATAATGGCGAAATAACCTTGACTCCCTAGAATTCCTTCAATTGTGAGACATTCTCCAAGAAAATCTTTGATTCATCATTTGAACCCTGCTATACAAAGCAGTGATAGAAAATTCAATATACTTTTGTCATCTGCTTCTATATTTCATAAGTTAGGTTTTAGGTAAGCCAGACTGATGGGTATAAACAAACAGCAAATCCTGGGGAAAATGCATCTCTTGAAATATTTTGAATATTAAAGTAAACAGAATTCCCTTAGTTAGTTGACTAACATTTTACAAAGGAAACTACTTGGTGTTCTAATTTTTTCAGAGATTCATACTAACTAACAACAGCAATAATACCCTCTATAAATTGTGCTGTGGCATTCTCAAGAGGAACAACAACTCTTGAATATTTGACAACAAATTCACATATATTTCAAGTAAGAATGGCAACACTTATCTTTAAGCTGGAAAAGTCTCAAAATTATGTTAAAGATGGTTTTCTACACCTATTTACAGAAGTGTTTCCTCTCTATGAGGCACAAAAGGAAAGGGTAGTTCATGAGTATAAGTACACCTTCAATACCAGTAGAGTTCTACGCTCTACGAATTTTGAATCCATTACCCAATTTCACTCAAATTAGAGCAAATACACTTGTGACACATTCTAACTCCAAGTTACATGAAAATAAGCAGCCATGCAGGTGACAGAACTAATTATATCTCCAGTAATTAAATGCTGCAATAGGAATTCCTCCTTTAGTTGGTTACACTAACACTAACAACAACAACAAAAAAACCAACTATACGAATTAGATCTCTCTCTCTTTTTTTTTTTTTTTTTTTTTTTTTTCCTTTAGCAGTGCTGAGAAATGTTTAGACAAGTTATGTGGAATTAGTGAAAATCTACAACTTGCACTTGACTCATGCATTGCTCCAGCAGAGTAGTGTTAAATTTTAACAGGGAGAATGAATTGTTTCCTCACTGCTTGTCTTGGTTCAGCCAACTTTGTAGGACTTAACAATGAGCTAGTTTAGATGCAGAAGGAAATTTCATAACTCATTCCAGAAGACAATTTCCAAATTTAGAAGAGCTTTCAGAGTTTTGTTCATCACACTTGTTCATGCTTAAACTTTGGCAGCTAAAAGACTTGAGGTAACAGTTTATGATTTCAAGCCGTTTTTGCTATTTTATCTCCTTGCTAACATTGCTTTCCGAAACAAACCCTCATCTTGCTGTTTTTATTCTTCTCATTTGGCCTTCTAAATTTCACTTGGAAATTTTAGTTTTACTGCTATGTTTTAATTGTTTTTCAATGGATGGCTGCCTAATAGGCACTTCAAATTTAGGTAATTTTTAGTCTCAAAGTAAGTGTATCTGAATGATTTTTTTGTTTGTTTGTTTGTTTAATTTAGCTTCAAAGAACACAAACTGCAGAAGGTGGAAGAAAAACAACTGTCTGCATTGGATTCAGTTTTAATAAGAATTCACTGTTTTATTCACTGCATAAAATGACATAGACTGCATATTTTGGAAACCATCATCTTTGTTTCAAAAGTAGGTTTACCTTTTGCTTATGTACAAAAGTCTAAATTAGAGAACTGAGCAGTAGAGAAAATGCACATAGACTGAAGATTATATGTTCTGTATGCCTCACTCTTTTACTCAGAATGAAATGGCTTTCTGCTCCTGTAGTTGTTGTTACAGGGATAATAGATACATTTCAAACATTTTCTCTTCGTTTATGTAAATAGCACACAAGAACTGAATTGGCAATATTTAACCTCATCCTGTTTCAAGTGTATATGATATCTTGAGAAAAGTAATTCTGGTTAAAATGTAATGTAAATATGGAAAAGAGAAGAAACAATCTTTCCTGTCACACTGCGCAAGTATCCTTCTGACCAAAACGATGTGTGTTTGTAAAAGATCTCAGTAGTGATTTAAAATAGAGTCAACAGTAAGTAACTATTAGATGTCATCTATTAAGTTATTTTAACAGTCTAAAAACACTTTATAGTCAGCAGGTACATGTTTCTCCCTGACCAAAAATACGTGACCAGATTGAGACCAGATCGAGAGAGAATGTGAAAGCGGCACCTGCCTTTTGTTACCATATTGCTGCGTCTGTTGGTTTTGCTTTTTTCTCCCCCTCATCACCATAGCAGCTTGTGTAGTCCAGGCTCACAGGAATGCCAAAGTCTGCTTCCTAGTCTATTATGAAGACAAGTATTAGGATAAAACCTCTACAGAATAACCGAAATAGACCGTATAACCAGATACCCCTTCAGTATTCCTCATCCCATTATTGTTGCTATCACCATCTACCGAATAATTCAAGTGCTTGGATATAGTAGTGAGAGACCCAGAAAACAAGAGAAACTTCCTGTGGAAGAAGGAGATAACCCCTTTTCTTGCCTTCCTCTCACCATGATTAGGAGCTATTGCACTAATTACAGATACAGCAAGCTAAAAGGGTAAGGAGATTAGTAATAGTAATGTACTATTTACATCCTGTGTGGAAACAATGCACCTCAATCCCAAGAAAATTACAGTAAGGTGTCTGTCCTGGGGTGAAGCATCTGACAACACTTTGTTGAGAGCTGTCTTGTGCTGCTGAAATAGCAGACAAATAGAGTGAATTTTCCAATTCAGACAGTTTGTATGAGATAGGGAAGCAGGAGAGCTACAAATCTACTAAAGGGGCTCACGGGACAGCTTAGAGTCAAGCCGGTCCTGGTTATGAGGAGTGTCTGTTCTTTGGTGGCCAGCATAGAGTGGTCACACTCAGCAGACATGTTATGAAGAAGAAAAGTAGCAGGAACAATGTATATTTCCCTTTCATATGCTTATTTGCTTTTCTTACACTCTATCCCTATAAAATGCAGGGATTCTCACCTCTGATGTCCAAGGTGCAACTCAGAATATGAAATGACCTATCTGCTGCCTTCTACCCACTGGAACAACACCAAATCTACTAAGAATACCTGGGTGAGGGAAATTTATGACTTAACCAGCAGACGTGTGTCATCTTGTAGAAGTTAGTCTTACCTCATCCTTATGGAGGATCCAATGGTTACAGCAATGTATGTAGGTTCCCCCTCCCCACTGTTTTTAACCCCCTCACCTTAATTAACTCTGTGTTTCCTCTCTCAGGTTTCAGAAGAATTTTCTGAAGAAATAAATGAATTTTTTAATACTTTTTTTTTTTTGCCTTGTCGTCAGCATCATTCAATTCCCATCATTTTTTTCAGCTTCTCTTTCCTGAGAGTGAGATAAAAATTATATAAGTTATTTTTGTTTTTAAGCATGGTAGTCTAGCCTTATTACATCAGCAAAATCTCTAGTTTTCTATATGATCTCAAGAAGTCAACTGTGGCTATGCTCAGCCTCCATTCCCAGTTTTCTCCATTCCTATTAAGCCTCTCAACTACTTCTTCTCTTCCCCCTTTTTCCAGTTGTAGCCCAAATATTGAGGCTGGGAAAGCTGTGGTGGCTACAGCTCTGAAAGATACTGCAGGACATCATGGACCACTAGCTTCAGGGACTGGAACCATTCTTGGCTATGTTCCTGGATATTTTATAATCCACAAGTATAAAGAAAGTAGGAGAACAATTAGCACTTAAATAAGCAGTCAATGCTGTTTTAATTTTTTTTTTTTAATTTGTTTATCAAAGAACCACAGACTTACATACCCAGCTCTCCAGCTGACACTCATATGTTAATTCAGCTCAGGAAGAGACGTGCTGAGGGACGCTGCAATGTGTAGAGCTGTCTGCAGTACAGTGTATGACACATGATACTTATGCCCTAGGTCATTGATTTAATTTATTCAAAATCCACATGCACACAGAAAAGGTGAGATAGATCAGTTATTTGTAACAGTAAAATAAAGTTTTCATTTCATGTTCCACCTTTAATTTTTATCAGTAATGTATGTCTCATGGCAGTTAGATACAATGAACCATTAAAAAAAAATCTGCTAGATTCTGTCAGCTAGCCTCTTGAAAAGAATGACAACTATAGAATGAGAGACTTAATAGCATATATATTACCTAGCATAGAGTAAAAACACTGTCTGTGCCTGTTTTTGTCATTTCCCATGGGCAAACTTTGTGACATATTAGAAAATGAAAATTTTAATTAGAATTGATAATACTGAACCAGCTGCTGATATTAGCCTTCTTTCTAAAAGGCAGCACAGTTTTAAGGAGCAGTGCTATTGGAAATCTAGGCTAAGAAACCGAAAAGTAGTAGTAAATTAGAATGGCAAAAATTGTAACAGCAAATTCAGAATGCCAATATTAATTAGGAAAACTTATTTAAAATAGATTTTCCTATCAATCAGTTCCTTGCTGCTAATACGCATTTTCAGATTTATCTGCTTAGAAGAAACATTGAACAACATATTTAAAAGTTTATTTACACTGAGATGCACGTAATCATGTCCACCAAAATTTGTATGATTAATGTTTAATGCAAGTTAACTTGAATCTAGCCAGAGAGATACCTGATATTTAGTTTTGAATTTTTTCTTTGTTGTCAAGTTAGTTTTTTTCAAAAATATTTTGAGAGCCAAGCAGTCAAGTTTTAATCAAAATATTTGATGCTACTTTAATATTTTTTCTCCTAAAACTCCTTATACTCAATGAAATGCATTGCTACTTAAATAAATATAAATAAGTTTATTAAATTTCTTTACATATTACATTTTTTTACATAGAAAATATTGATTTGATAACATTCATTTAAATTTGCTCTCATAAAATAATTTATGTTACTGCCTTCATTTCTTTGTTATGGTTTTTTACTGTGTTTTTTTTTTTTTTTTTTTTTTAAGCCTGTAATTGCATTCTTCATTCTGTTTATCTTTCCATATATGTTAGTTTTCTATTAGTTGCTCTTCTTTAGCCTTATAAGACTTAATGGTAATGAACATTAGTGATTGACAGTGATTCTCAGAGAGCTCTCACGTACAAGTTTTCTAGACTTAAAAAATAACTGTTCAACCAACCATTTATCTCTAAAAGAAATAATAACAAAGATTTCCGTTTCCCAGGCTCCTTTAACTGCAGGAAATATCATCTAGCATCTAACTTATATGATAGGATCTGATTGCTAAAAGGAGAAACTTGAGTCCTTTTTTTTTTTTTTTCATAAAAAGATTACTGCCTTTCATTCTGAACAGCAAATTCTAAAAGCATTCAAAAGTGCTTTCTTTATGGCGTATTGTCTTGTCTTTCAAAATATCAGTCAGGAACTAAAAAGTCTGCTGTTCATGGTGAGAAGCAGAATCTTGGAGCCAAAACATTGCACGTATTAAATTCTGCCTGGTTAAGTAAAAGGGCCAAGACTAATGTCAAGCATCTGAGGTATAAAGAGACCTGATTGACACAATGGTGAGGAAACATGAGTCAACTTGTACTGTTTGTAGAACTTGAGAAGTTCAATAATATATGGGGAATACAAAAACAAAACAAAAGTTAATATCTGAAGATTTTTCTGAACTTTGTGATTTTATCACTTTCTATGGTTACTTAAATCTGTACCCCATTTCATGTTACATTCAGATTGCAGGCTGAGCCAAATTTTTCTCCTGTCTTAGTAGCAGAATTTTCAATACATGTGAGCTTGCTTGCTGTTTTAATTTATATATATATATAGAAGGAGAGGGAGAAAGAAGAGATTTCTGCATTTATAAAGTTAATGGAATGCTGGCAAGTGTGAACGTTACAGGAGCAGTGCAATGGAATCACTTCCAAA
The DNA here is from genome assembly GCF_905368555.1 of Meleagris gallopavo. NCBI lineage: Eukaryota > Metazoa > Chordata > Aves > Galliformes > Phasianidae > Meleagris > Meleagris gallopavo. The sequence goes on from NC_139407.1 coordinate 7,824,194, forward strand.
ACTTCTAACCTTTGGATCCAGGTTAGTTTTTTTTAGGTATTAAGTTGATAACAGGTTTTGAAAACTGTTTTCTGCTTGCATATAATGATATATGTCATTTCCTGTAAAGAGTTAGTTCAGTATCAGTCACTGTGATGGATTGGTAGAACTTTTTGTGATTTATTCTTTTGTCTTCAAGCGATGGACCGAAATGATTGCCTTAATTTAATTTAATGAAATTTCCATTCCTTTGGGCCAGTTTTCTAAATTTATTTAAACATTTAAAAATTCATAATGTTGTTCCTACCTTTAGGCTTTTCAGATACCTCTAAAACACTGGTCTAAAATCTTAAGTCATTTCAGAAGATAGTGCTTTCATTCTAAAAGACTTAAATGTTTGAAAAATTATTATTGCTTGCTTACAACCACATCTGCTAGCAAGTTACATCAGGTTTCAAGGGCTTTTTGTACAAATGGCTCCAATAACATAGGTATGGGTGAGAATATGGAAGACTTTCTCAGCCATAGAGCCCCACACTGAAATGTCAGTAAGCTTTTCAGATGAAGTCACAGCAAAAAAATGTTCTGGATGATACACCAAAATTGAAAATTGTATTAGAGCAAATAAGACAGTATTTTGCTACAGTAATCAGAATTAATGCTTCAGTAATTAGCCTTTAGGTGACTAAAGTGCATGACAAGAGGGAGAGTATAATTACATTTTGTCTCTTGCACTATCAATTAATTTACTATCAGTTAGTACTACACAGACCCGAAGTAATCAGGAGATCTACTAGTTTATAAGGTACATCACCGAAATGTAGTTAGAATGTCAGTTAGTTGCAATAAAACAATGAAAAATGGCTCATGGCACCATTAATGTTGACCAGTGGTAGAATTTGTTTTGCCTTGTTTTTAAGGGAAGAAAGTAAAAATGTTTCTTCTTGATGAATAGAGGCTATCTCCACAATAACTTTTTAAGAACTAATAGTTGCTCTGTAACTGTGATTTTACAGAAAATGTCCTGTGATTAAGTGAGATTCCTACTTATTCCAAATAGCTCCTTTCAGTAGAATAAGGAGTTATTTATGACAGTGAGGATTAGTTATGTGTATTGTGCATGAAAATCACTTACTATTTACTTAAATCAATAAAATAATTCATAACTGAGTAACATCCTGCTAACTGTGGGCAATGCAGCAAAAAAGTATAACCAAGGCACCAAATAGCAGCTGACTACTCTCTGTCACGTTAGTTTAAGGAAGAAGAATGTTAAACAGATGTTTAGAAATGAGCTGTAGAAGTGTAAATCATAGAATGATGATAAAATCTTGCAGATTGCTACAGGACAAAAAGCAATACCTTTGTAATATTTTAAGGGAAAAACTAAAAACCAGTTCCTTCTTCTTTTCTCTTCTTGTTTCTTCTTCATCCATTTTGACTTTTGCATAATACTCTCTAGTATTGCGTTGACTTCTGAGTTAAAAAGAGCCACTTCCATATCTTGTCAGAGCACTGCCTGATGAGAGAATGTGTCAGTGAGGATCACGTTGTCCTAATGGATGAAATCAGTCTTATTACATTTTATTATTTTAGTCTAGGGAATCTAGAAAAAATTCAGATTAGGTTCCATTTTTTCCTCATATGCTGTGGTGAAGGGGCAGGAGGTAGTGGGTGTAGAGTTTCACACAGTTTTCAGGATAAACCACTGTTTCAGAAAGCCAAGGCAGGTTAACTGCCTAGAATTTGTTCCAGCAAATATGTGATAGAATATTTCAGAAAATTCCACCTTTTTGGAGAAACTCAGATACCTTATGCTTCTAAAAACTAACAAAGATGGTGATATATTATGTAGGTAAATTTCAAAGATAGCATGGATTACACAATTTGACCATGTAATCTTCTAGATGTTTTCCTCGTGAGTCGATAAATAATACATAAGATTACTTATAAACATGGTAGCTCAGGAAAACATCTACTCTGTGAATACTGAAATTCCATTTTATTGTGTTTCAGAGTATCTGGCAAATTCTTCATAAAAGCTGTTATTCATTTTGTTTTTTTTTTTTTTCTTCTGGCCTTTCTGTTTACTGAATTAATGGTTAACAAATTAAAAACAATTTTTTTTGTACTGTCCATGCAAAAACTGTCTTTCTTACCATCCATAAAACGCTGTGTTGCTTTCCATAATATATATTTTAGTTCACCTGAACCAAGTTAACTTCTTCATTCAGTTTTCACAGAATCACAATCACCAAAAGTTGAAGGGATCTCAAGAGATCACTGAGTCCAATCCCACTGCTAAAGTGGGTATCCTACAAAAGATTGTACAAGTGGATGTCCAGGTCTTGAACATCTCCATAGATAGAGACTCCACAACCTCTCTGAGCAACTTTTTCCAGGGTTCCGTCAGCCTTACCATAAAGAAGTTCTGCATGTTGGTACAGAACTTCCTGTGTTCAAATTTTAGACCATTACTCCTTGTCCTATTTTCTACATACCACTGAGAAGAGTCTGGCCTCATCCATTTGCCTCCCACTTCCTTTTTGATATTTATAAAAATTTATCAGATCTGCTCTCAGTCTTCTTTTCTCCAGGCTGAACAGACCCAGGTTGCTCAGCCTTTCTCATCTGGGAGATGCTTCAGGCCCTCTGTTGGACCCCTAGGAGATCCCTGTCATTTTTGAACTGGAGAGCCCAGGACTGGACACATTAATCTAAATGTGACTTCATCAGAGCAGAGTAGAGGGAAAGGATAACACACTTGTTACAGATCTCCAAACGGACTCGGCAGCACTGGTGACCACCCTCTGAGCTCTACCAGTCAGCCACTTCTCAATGCACCTCACCATCCAATCATGTAAATCGCATTTTTTAAGTTTCATAACAAGGATGCTGTGGGAGATGCTGTCAAACACCTTGCTGATGTCAAGGTACACAACATCCACTGCTTTCCCCCCATCTTATCCAGCCAGCGATAACATCATAGAAAGCTATCAGATTGGTCAAGCATGATTTCCCCTTGGTTAATTTGTTTTCTCTATTCCTGATAACCTTCTTCTCTTCCAATTGCTGAACAGAATTTTCCAGTTTTGCTGCACAAAATCCTGTGGTATTTTTGTTGTTGGTGTTTGGTTGGTTTTTTGTTTTTCTCCTGCGTGAATGCTTTTTTAAAGAATGTATTTGGAAATAAACCTCTAAGAAAGAAACAAGAGACTAATTTCAAGACCTGTTCTTTCTCCTAATCTCTCTCTCACACATAAGTACATGTATGTATATGCATGTATGTTTATGTATGAATTTGTCTGTAAATAATACAACTGCAAATATTTGTAGGATTTGCATGTATATACATATTATTTCTAGGAAGTCCTTTCTAAAACTATATCTACTTTATTTCTTTAAATAATGAAATAACTTTCCTCTGACTATTTATCTTGCACATGATACAGGCACCTAAATTTACTTGACCTGTAATTGTACCTTCCCCAATCTAAGGTAGCTTCCTTAGCCATATACTTAGTGGTTTCATTTCCTCATATCATAGTCATTTCCTCAATTCCTGTGAATATTTACTCAATTTTTCATCATCTTGCACATAAACAAAATAATAGTACATCTGAACTCTGAATACTGGGGCACATGAAGTTGCAGTTCCTTTGCAAAATTGTGGAATTTCTAGTTTTATTTGAAATGTTTATTCCAAATATTTTCTAAAAAAGAAGAGCAGAATAAAAGAATTAAGTTCCATAATGATGCAAAGCTAGCTGAGATTGGTTACAAGAGGTCTAAATGTCAGGATCTACTGCTACTCTGCAGTCTCACAGATGAGATTTCAGCTCCACTGGGACTGTCTGGTTCTGTCACTATGCAAAGAAGCCCTGCTAACTGTTTTATCAGAGAGACTTTTGAGTTTGTCTTTCCTTTTCCAAAGACCCATTTTCAGTGAGTTTATCCCCAGTAAGCATATAATTTGTCACCATATATTTAAAGGAAAATATTCATTGTTATTGATTCGCTAATAATCATTGCTAAGTAGAAAACAAATAATAGTAACAGGCAATCTGATTTGTGTCACATGGAAGCATTAGTCAAAGCAATTGTATGAATTCATTACAAAATACATTAATCATTCCTAGCTACTACACGTCAGCAGGATATCTACACATGGATAAAAAGACAAAATTTTCTTGTGGTGTTTCAAACTGCAATATGTTAATAATTCATCTTTCTTCATGAGAAATAAAATGAAATAATTGAATAACTAAGTGGACTTTCTCAGATTGTGACTGAAGAGAAGTATATAAGCTTCAAATTAGGTTCTGAGGTACACAGCTATCCGAGCCATAAAATACAAAAACCATTTTTATTTTTTTCTTAAATCAGAAAAAAAAACCCTCTTTTCCCCTTCTCCCCTCCATAAAATATGACATTGCACCATATAATTGCACAGGAAATTAAAACTCTTTTCACAGGTTTAATAATGGATGAGATATAGACTTTGAAATAATTGTTTTTATTGAGCACTGCCATTCTCTAGCACAGTATGCAAGCTGTGGCTCTCAACTTGCACCTCTGACACCTCAGAGATGGATTAACAAAAACAATATGGGGTTCCATTTGGAGACCACAGGAGTTCAAACAGGTGCCAAAAGCACAAGCCAGTTTCTTTGCTCTTCCTTCTTTCATTTCAAGTGCTTGTTTTCAATCATCTAAATTAATTCGGAAAAACTGCTTTGTAGAGCTAAGCTTCACAGGTAGCTATCTGTCTCTGCAATTCAGTATCTTCTGGAAGCTCCTGCCTGTTTCTGCATCTGCAGGTCCATTCTGCTCTTCTTCCCAAAAGCACCATTTCTACACTCTCAGTGTTCCGTTAAGTGACTGATCTCAGCGTGCTACAGGCACAAAGAATAACTTAAAGCAGGTGGTAGCCTGCAACAGACCTTTGGAAATTGTTGCCTTGAACCTGCGCAGTCCAAATACTATTTAACTTGATATTAAGTGACATTTCTTGGATAATTGAATAAATATTTTTGAAATACAAAAGTATAACTGAACCTGAAAAGTATAACTGGGGCTTTTGTCATCTCATCACAGTGTGAGGTTTTAGTCTCACAGAGGTGAGAAAGTCATTCCAGTCTCATCATTTTAACTGGTGTTCTATTTTTTTAGTTCCCCCCCCCCCCCCCCACTATGCTGTTCTAGTTTTTTGTGATTTTTTTTTTTCCCCCTTCTTCCTTCCTCCCTTCTCCCCCCCCACCCCGTTAGGTATTACTGATGGTTTACTCAAATAACACTCTGAAAGGTTATCCAAGAGACACTAGATTTTGTTTACTGTCTCCTTGGTAGGAGCAACAAGAGCTGACTCCACCTTTAAAGGTAATTGTGATTTTCATTCCTAAGGTTACCTAGAAAAGTAATAGACAGTTACTTCTGGTATGAAGTTCACATCCTCTTTAGGAAGGAATTTTCCAGATTCCTTTTTTTTTTTTTTTTTTTCCCCGTCCAGAAATGGTGACATTAGAAGATTTCTATCTTGTTTTGTTTCACTATGCTTTTATTCTCTGGTTTCCAGGTAGAAGATGCTTCAAAGAGGATGTTACCACAAAAAAAAACAAATGTAAAAAGAAAAAAACTACAAACTCTTTGGGAGCTTTAAGCACAGAAGGCAAAGATTGATATTACTTATTAGTAACCTTCAGCAGGGAAGTAGCTAAAGGAATTATACATACTTCAGAAAAAAATAATGGACTTGAGTCTTTGTGACTTTTTTTTCCATGAGATAGTCTTGAGTCAGTGTCATTTTTTGCTTGGTGCATATGCGAGGTTTTGGTCAGTAGAAGTCTGTTTCTCTTGGCCCTTCATTGATGGAAAAAAAAATGAAGAGCTATTTTCAAAAATGTCATTAAAATTGTATGATTGTGAACCCATACAGTAGTCTTCTCCCTTAAACTTTTTTTTTTTTTTTTTTAAACATGGCAGCGATATCATCTGTAATGCAATAAGCTGCTTTACATTTCCTTGCTCTGTAAAATACATGGCAGCCTTAGATCTCCCTTCCTATAGCAATATTTGAGGATGAGCACTTCCAGAAAGAGCTCAGCATTCAGGTCCAAGATCATTGCATTGGCCAGTAGTACGTAGTAAAATTGAACAGGTTGGTAACCACATGTGTATAACAATACTACATTAAGTTTATTGCTGTACAATCAATGAATACACAGATGTTATAATTAAGAAATATACAGGAAAGTTAGGCTAAGTAAGATTATTACAACAGGATGAAAATAAATAGAAAATGCTTACCAACGTTGTAGGCTCACAATATTCTCCACAAGGAGCAATCTCCAGGAAGAGGTCCTTCCTCAGTGGCAGTCAGCACTTAAAATGGGATATAGGAAGGGTGGAGCGAGGCAATTCACCTGTGCTCCCGTGGTTGACATTGCTTGCCTCAGGTGGTCAGTCAGAGGTTCAGGCCATCATTCAGCAGTTCCCAAGCAATTATTTAAATCTGTAGTAATCCTGTAACCTAGAACCATACAGGGAAAAGAGAATTGTGTGAATCTGATGTAAGCTTATTAAAGGATGCGTATCTGGAAAAATGTGTGAAGATCTGTAGGGACCCACGTATATTTCCAATTCTGGAATGAATGTCAGACTCTGACTTTAATCATCTAAATTAATATGAAGTGTTAATTTCTAGACATTGATACTGCCATGTTTTAGCTTGCCAACTTTTATTTCCTATCTAAAGATAACATGTCTCAAAAAAGACTGTATAACTAAAGTGGGACATGGTATAATTTTATTTCAGTATAGCCTTATCTACATTCTGACAGAGCTCTGAAAATTTCTTCATGCTGTGTTAGTGTGTTTCAGTACATTTTAATAGCATCTTAATAAACATACATCCCACAATGACTTTTCAAGAACCATAACATTAATAACTTGTAAGCTTAAATCATTAAAAAGGCTGTGTGAAGTGGAGTGTATTTGATTCCACAACACAGACCTTTGAAAATGTACCAGTATCCTATGTCACTAGGGCCTTGAGGCAGAAAAGCACAGGGATTTCTTTCCTCAAAGAAGTCAGAAAACAAGTGATAAGCTTTTTGTAGCTGTGCATTCTGAGAATTTAGTTGGTATGTAGACTGACATAGCTGAATGAGTATATATTGTCAGTTCAGTTGGTGTGTGTCGATTCTCAGTAGATGTAAATGTCAGACCAGCAAAGTAGCTTAGGAGGAGGTTGAGGTCAACTGTAATTATCTGCACTCAGCACAGCTGATGCCAGGGGCACTTGCTTCCTGTACAGATTTCTGCTGCCAGTTTGAGGCCAGTTCTTCTGGACTTTTTACAGTTTTGACTGAGCATCTTTTGCAAAATATTCTATATTCCTATCTGTGTGAACCATCCATGATGTAAAGAAGTAAGATTTAGATTTGTGATACATCATTCACAAGTCAATTGTCCTCTACTAAATCATGCTTTTTACTCTGAAACCAGTTTAGGGATTTCAATGTTAAATCAGTGTTTGGACAGCATACCATTTTTCAAGGATTTTCTTTTGCCTTATGTGTGTGTCAGTTACTGCAATAGTAAGCAGATTTTTAATTCCTATTTGATTCAAACAATGAACATGCAAATGGATGAAAATGTGCTTTCACCTATTAAAGGAGCTATGAAGAGATAATGGATGATGAGAAGATTAAGCTTTTTGTGTCCAAAGTAATGCATACATACAACCTGGCTTAGGTGAAAATTAACATCTGAGAGGCTGTTGAGTCAGTTCACATAGAAGGTAATGGTACAGGCTCCAATCCACCAGATTATCATAAAATACCAAGGCTGGGGTGACGAATATGATAGGCCATGTCAGAACAGAAGAAGGAACTGCCTACAAGATACCTTGGGTTGTAGTAATTTGCTGTTCAGAAATTATACTGGGGCTTTTCCTTGACTTTGTGATTTTACAACCAGGTGCAAACCAAAATATGAGGAACAAACAGAGTTTAATAGCATTGATGTTGTGAACACACAAGGCTGGAGGCCAGCGCATGTCATAAACCTCATGCTGATGGAAAGCAGCCACACACACCATGTATATGAAGCTCTGTGGTTTCATATAATTAATATCTGCTTTTTTTTGTTATTGTCCTTTCTTTTTCAGAGAAGATCTGTTCAAGATTGGACTTGTGCCCAGTTACTTGAAGTTGTCTTATGGTAAAGAATCACAGAGATTTACAACAGTCCTATAAAAGATAATGCTTATTTTCCTAGATAGTTCTGTGCCAAAGATATTTCTGAACTTGTATCAGGTTCTCAGAGTCAACAGACTGCTGAATCAAAAGGAAATAATGTTGACTTTGACCTTTGAAAAGATCAAACACCTATAATTAATAGAGAAGTTAAGATATGATCAGTAAACTCCCTTTCAAAGCAGATATTTTTTGAAATGCCATCCATGATATTCCTTGTAACCTATACTATACAAAATCTAAGAAGCTCCTTCAAGAGGGTCCTAAGCCCCCCTTCTAAACAAATATTTCCATAGTATTCATTTTCTAACAGAGATCCTAACCTAAACTTCCCTTGTAAATACTGATGTGCTGCATATAATTAAGTCAAAGCAATGAATTGTGATTCAAGGACTGCCTAAAGAAAGATGTAAAGGTCTGAATGAGACAGCCTAACTAAATCTAAATAAAAGATAAAAAATAAAATAAAATAAAAAAAGGTTGTGTTTCTTCTGAAGTAGAAAATGCAAAAGTGCATATGAAAATATCTTTCATTTATATTCATAGGAATCAAAGAATCATAGAATAGTTTAGGTTGGAAAGGACCTTTAAGATCATTTAGTTACAACCCTCCTGCTACAGGCAGGTCCCCTCCCACTATATCAGGTTGCTCACTGCCCCATTCAAATCGCTTCACTTCAGTATATCTGCTTCAGTTACATTAATCCTGTGAATATTATCATGAACTAAGAAATATGTTTTTGACTATGTATCTCCTTATTGCCAAGTCTCAGATACCACAAAAAAGAGAAGAAAAACACCCCCAAAGTTACACAAATCATTCAAGAAATATCATGAACTTCTCTATTCTTTGTTAAGAACAAATGCAGCAAAAGCCACTTTGCTCATTCAGAGGGTCTAAGATATGATGAAGAAATCTATCAGAGAATTCCCGAATGAAGAGAGAAAAAAATTTTAAATGTGTCATATGAACTGGGTTGTGTCACCAATTCCAACAGTTATATACAGAGACAGAGGTGTCAGCACTGCTTTTCTTCAGTCTGACAGGCTTTCACAGGTGTACAGAAATGTCCAGAATTTCAACTGGATACTTGACTTACAGTGGTAAACCAGCCGCTATTTGGGCCACACAGATCTAATGATGTAGGCCCACATTCTGATCGTGTTATTCTAGAAGAACATTCTTGGTTGCAGTGAAATTGCTGTAGATTTACTATAAACATGACTTTCCTGGCAGACGCAGAACTTTCCTTCCTTCCTTCCTTCCTTCCTTCCTTCCTTCCTTCCTAGAAAAAAAAAATAAAATAGCCTTGTCAAATGACTGCTTGTATGAAGATTGTACAGATTTAATCAGTTTTAAAGCACATATTGAAGAATGAATTTGGAGAAAGATGTGCGTAAGAGAAAGTTGCTAACATTTTAATAGCTGGAAGCTATTAAATTCCAATTTGGATAAATTCAGATTGTAAATAAATTTAAGATTTACTTATAGAAATTAAATCTTGAATCAACCTGTGTAGAATGTGTTCAGACTCCTTGTTGGCATATAAATCTCAGTCTTGAGACTGTTATTTCTACATATGCTATAAGTAAGTCAAAAGATGTTTTTAAGGTAGAAGAAGGTAAGAATGAGATGGCAAAAAAATTTTTCCACAGAAAGATAAATCTCGGTGCCTGTGGGGAGTGATGAGGGGGGAAGGGGTTTACAAGTGTTTCAAATGTTGATGGAATCAGTTTTGTTGATACCATTTGGCTTATAGGGAAATTCATTTTCTGAGGAAAGGCTTTGCAACATTTCCTGAAGGCACTGAGCTTCAGATCTGACAGTTTGCTGTAAGCATTTTGATCTATAGCCACAGAATACCAATAGGCTACTTATTTTTTAATCAGATTTTTTTTGTGTTAGGGTTTAGAATTGGTATATACATCTGTTACTGTTATATATATATGCAGTACCAGAATAAGTGTGTATCAGTATTTTAAAAGTGAATATCAGAGGAAAGAAAATCTGCGTTGTTGATCTATGCCTTTAAGTTAGATTGATTAACTGTTGCTATTAGAAATGTACATTAGAGTTGGCTGGATTTCCGGGTGAAGTTTCATGTTTTTCTTTACTGTCAATTGTTAGCAAAGCAGTGTGGAACTTGAGTGCTGTGTGAGCAAGGTAGACACTTGACCCTGTGATAATTTTTTTTATGGCCATAAAACTCTCCATTTTTTCTTTAGGTAGATGATGTTTTAGCAGCCAGCAAATTATTATTCTAAAACAGTAAGACATCACATGCCATAATTGGCAGCTGCCTAATGCCATTTTCTGTGATATTTTCTAAAATGTGCAGGGACAGAGGCAAAGAATGAAATTCCTATTTCATAGTTATACAGGTGTTGCTGATTAGGATAAGGTCTACAATGATGTTTTTAACCCAGTCCTTTTAATCTAGTTCAAAAAGAGATTAAGCTAGCCCTGTGTCTATATTAAATTTCTTTCTCTGGAGACAGTTTGTGTGAGTAGGCTAAATTTTCAAGAACACATGATAATAAATAAACTCATAATTATAGTAGCTGACTGGATTTGGCATGGCTGCTTCTTATGCAGCTCCAATGAAGTAATGATTGACAGTTCTTATGGACCATGAGTGTTTGTTTTGGAAGCTCTTCACGTGAGGCTGTGCACTGTACATGATTTCTAATGCCGTGGCCATGATTGTTTCTCAAGAGTATGATGTCAAATTAGTATTACACAGACGATAACAAATTTTAAAATGAGAGGTTGTTTCAGGGTGAATATTGCAATGTTTTTTATTATTCACATCTGTGTAGTAATTGATTCTACTTTACTAACATTAAGATTTTTACTATGCTGCAGTAAAAATAATGATATATATCTTAGTTCTCTTTAAGTCTTTAATGCCTGATTATTTATATTGATAAATGACAACAAATAATGTTACTCTGTTTTTCCTTCCATGTGTACCTTTGTAAGTCAGGCATCCTCCAAAGGCAAACACAGTTACTGTGACTTGGAGCTGGTAAATATAGAAGACAAGCAGGCAAGCAGGCAAATAGTGACTAAAGATCTGTCTCTGGTGCTATAGGTAACACAGTATCCTCAAAAAGAAAATAAAATTAGATACAATTATGTCTTTCATGATTGCAGTATGATTGCAATCAATACAGATAATACAGTGAGGATTTATGTAGTATTTAAATCAAAACATTTTACGTGTAAAATGCAAACAATAAAAAAAAAAAAAAAAAGAGCTATGGTGTTGAGTATGAGGGATTGGAACGAGATTCCACTAATTTGACACTTACATTTGCCAAAGGTTACATTTGTGATGCTGTACAAATCTTTTACTTGATAGTATTCTTCGCTTCTTTTGCACCAAATCTTAGAATGGGTTTTTGTTGGAAGGGGCCTTAAAACCATCTAGTTCCAACCTCTTGCCACGGGCGGGCATACTTCCCACTAGAAGAGATGATGTCCAAAGCCCCATTCAAACTGGTTTTGAACACCTCCAGGGATGAGTTGTCAAAATCTCTTAACATGATTCCATCTTCTACATTTAGCATTTTTGAGTTTTGATAAAGAAACAGAAGAATGTTTCAACATGGAGCTTGGACATATTTCCCGACCTTTAAAAGCTAGAGCCTTAGATTTCATTGGCAGTATTTAGATTGAACGTGTCCCCATTTTGACGAAAGCTATGGCTTTACGTGTGGTAAAAACATTCTTCTGGAAAACAAAAAAATTTGAGATATTTCTGTGAAGTTCGTTTACCATAGAATTAATATACACACACTAATTGTTTTAAAAACTCAGGAGTTATGGTAAAAAATATTCTAGATGATTGAGCCATTCGAAAGGCCTAACTTCAATTACAATAGCCCAATCTTCCTTGGGTGTTTTAATAAGAGGAAGGGAGAAAGATAGAGAAAGACACTATACATCTGTATTCAATTTCAAGAATTTGAAATCAGTAATAGGAAAAAGGTCCTCGTTCTTTTAACTGATTATAATGATTAAAAAGGGGGTGCCATCTCCATTCAGCAACCAATTAAGTTTCTATAAGTAACCCTCTTGTGTGCCAATGTGCGGAATGGAGGTACTGTATCTATATCATAAATTAAAACAAGCTTAGAATTGTTCTGTTTTGACTATGAGGAAATGAATGAACAACTCATAATACCCATAATATAAATTTTAAGTGTGCCGTTATGAAAACAAGGAAGACTCTTACTGGTTTCTTTGACAGCTTTATGTGTAGTGAAGATGCTGCCTTAGGACATGATTACAGACTTCCATTTCATTCTCCAGTTTTATGAATTAAACAAAGCAGAGCAGAAATAAAGCAAACAAAACCCCTTGATAGACAGAGAAAGCAAGTGTGTAGAACTGTAAATCACTGGGGATGGTAACTCTTTAAACTTACTGTGCACAATCTCTTATATTTACATTGAAAGTGACATTTTTTTAACTCCCCCTTCTTTTCTATAATGCACAGTTATCACAGTGCAGTTGAAAAAGCAATCAGGCTTTATTTCCTAGTGTTTGTTGGAAAAATATTAATTTACATTGAAGCACAGATTCTATTCCATCTAGAATGTCTGATTATTTGTTAAATCTCTATCAAAAGGCAGACACCTCAAACAACTTTATTCTTCAATTAGAAGTGAATCAATTTATCTATTTATTTATTTATTTATTTATTTTTAACAGTGGGTAGAAAATTTTTCTGTGATGGAACACTTGCTTAGTTTGGAAGCCAGATCTTCTACAGATAGTGCTGTAGCTAGAAAACTGTCTTAAATGGACTTTTTTTTTTGCATTATTTTTAATGTAGAAATAAAATGAAGTATATTAAAGCAAAATAAATTATACTTCTATAGGTATTTTCTGATAGAGAATTTGTAATATCCACTTACATATATTCTTCTCCTCCTAAGATGTGTTCTGCAACTTCTAAAATGGAAGAAGTTTAAGATTCAAATAAAAGATGAACCTAGATATGTAATACAAACATTTTTTAAACAATATCTTACCTGTAACCACCAAAATGAGAGAATTTTCTATTTTATGTTACCGAAGAAAGAAAGTGAACATCATTTAGAGATGTGGGTTATATTTTTTCCAGTTTAGAAAGTGTTTATCAGATTTCTTTATGTTTAAATAGAATTGTGAGAGAGCATGAATTTAGACTAGTGAAGAATATAGCCAACCTCTGAGTTTTGCTGTGAGCTTTGTCATGAATCTGTCTATATTGTCAGTACTGTCCTTATTTTCAAAGACCATAATCACAATCTTTGTGACTGTCATGTCATTTTGCTGTACAGTCAAGAACTGTGAAGTCACATGCTGTGTTGTGTTTTTCACAGTAGAGATAAAGTTCTTAGTGTTTTTCAAACTTGGTTTTCAGTTACCGTGATGTAATTCAGTTTCACTGTTGTTTTTTTGTTTGTTTGTTTTGTTTTGTTTTTAATTTTAAACAGAACTTGAATTCTGAAAATGTTGAAAATAATTTTTAATATCTCTTTCATGTGATTTACCTTATAATATTGGTGATGTGATTCATTTCTGTCGATAGAGACTGTTGCAGTTACATAAGTATTCTAGAGCAGGGCTCTTCTGAAAATAATATATATATATATATATTTTAACAGCTGTTATTCATTTTAGTATTAAGTTTAGTATTAGTTTTTTCAGTTGTTATTATCCTTACTGGCTCTTCACAAACGATGGTCTTTTTTTTTTTTTTTTTTTTTTTTTTTTTTTTTAACTGAAATATTTATTAAGCAGGCATTATCTGGATGTATGTGAAAGATGGTATTTTCAAGAGGTAGGTTTACTTTCAGATCCAGTGAGTACAAAATCTTAACATTTAGTGAGGATTTATTTTTGAAGCAGTGTAAAAGAAAATGTTAAACTGAAGAGGACTGTTTTTCATCAGTCTTTGTGTCAAGCTGTGGAAAGCCTTGATTTCTTATTCTTTAAACTAAAACCCATAAATCAGTCAAACAAAATTTACAGATCAGTCCAGATTTACTCATAAAAGTTAACAATGTAATTTTTATTGAATGCTAAAAATCATGAACCTGATAGAGTTATCCAGTTTATGACGTGACAATTTTTCCTCTCCCTCTGAAGCTATCCTGTCATGCACAACTAGTGGTAAATCTCTCCTTTAACTGTAAAAGCAAACCATCTTATCATCTTTTCCTATTATGTTTCCTCTTTGTCCTAGTAGTTTTTCTCTTAGGTATTTCCCATTTAACATATCTATTCTATTTCAGATCTAGTATTGTTTTCTTGTATTACCTTTGAAATGTATACTTTTCATTTCAGATCTAGAGAAGAATGCATATCCCTGTAAAACTAGATCTATGACTTTGTCTAATAGAAGACATTTGAGACTTAGTTTCTCAGTACCACAAAAATTTCAGTGTGAAGTAGGGTTTTCTTTAGTTTAGATTTTCCTACTGGCAACAAGTTTTTAAATTGATAATTCACTCATAATGGGAAAATAATTACATAATCAGAGATTAATTGGGAAAAAATTATTTCTGAATATAGTATATTTAGAAATAATAGAGATATTGTTTGGAATATGATCCAGACTCTTGTTCAGCTCTCAAACATTGTTCCCTGTAACCTAATTTTATACTATTTTTTTCTCATTTTCATTTCTGGCTATTAAACTGTGTTAATCTAAAAATTAAATTCAACTTTCCCAGGTAAGGTATTTCATGTTGCAGACATTATATTCAGATAGACATTAGAAAAAGTAGAACAAATTTTTATTAAATTATGAGTATGAGGCAGTATTTCTTGACACATTGGCTCTATTGCAATAAGATTCATATGATGAACATTTTGATCATGTTTTATTTCAGATTGAATTCTAGCTTATGAAAATAGACAAGTCAAGTCATACATATATATTGTATATATATTTACATATACAATATAAAAATAGGACGTATCTGTGAGTTTCTAGACTACTGTGAGATTGCTGTGATATGATGTTTCTTGAATAGAATAGCATGATATAGTTGATACATCTACATCTACGTAGTTTCCCAAACTGTTTGGCAATGTTTAACATCACATGTTCTTTAAAAAAATCTCCTAACATTTCAAAGACCTAATGATAAAGATGATTACACTGGTTATTACGGACAACTGTTATAATAAGATAAAATGTAGGAGAAGGTGATGAATTACGACTGGGTTTACTCTTAGGCACACAGTAGTAGGATATGAGACCTGTGTGTGGGAAAGGCAGTTACCGGTAAATCCACAGACGACCCTTCACAAACTCTGCTAAGATTCTGAACACAAAAAGATGTTTTGGTGTTAAGAGTAATAGTGCAATAAAATGGCCGATGAAATTAAAATTGATAAATGCAAATTAATATTCTCATAGAAAAGTAGTTTTAAGTTTATAGACACCGGTGAGCTCTAATTTATCTATTTCTATCCAAGATGAAATGGTTGTCCGTTTGACAGATCTGTCAAACCATCGGTTCAGATGTAAAGAGAATGTTAAGAACATTCTATGATGAACAGATACAGAAACAGGAAACATCCAATATTTCCAGTATATATGCCCATGAGATAACAACACCTCAATACTGGGCATTGTTCTGGATCCTACATTTTGAAAAGGGAATGTCAAAAGTGTACAGTAAGAACTATAAGGGTTGTCAAATTGCAGGGTTGCTTTTATATCCAGAGAGAATATTTGGAGTATAAAACTTCATCCTGGAAAAAAGAAGATTAATTTAGGTAGGGCATGGTATATACTTTTAAAGGATGTTTGTTAAGAAAAAGGTGAAAATGAAGAGATTGTAATCCATGTAATAACCACATCAAATGAAGCAAACAATAACTGGATATAAAACAAACATGCTTATGAAAAACATGCTTAAAACAAACAAAAGTATTTCCTCACAAAGCAGTGGAATTAAATTGCATGATATATTTTGAATGCTAAAATTTTAAATGGGTTAAAAAATAAAAACCTGAATAAATTCGTAAAGTAAATAATTATCATCATCCATTATAGAAAAGAGAAATGCTACTACACAAGTGTTTGAAAGGTGAGAATGTTCACTGAAAGTAGTGTGATTGGTGTTTTTCTTTCTGTTTTTCTACATGTTCTTTAGGCTTCAATGGCCACTTGATAACAGGATATAAGGCCATAAGTATTTTTGTTCTAACTCTATTGTTTGCATCTAATAAAATACAATTTTTTTTTTTACCGTTGTATTCGAAATACATCTCATGTAAAATTATAAATGATGATCCTTGACATCAAATTTGAATAATGGCTAAGAAAATAAATAGAAATGTTTGGCAGCTCTCTGGCAAACATGTTATATGTATCCTAATAGTTCTCATTTTGTAAAGATTTTCCAATAAATTCTCAATATCAGCCTCATTTTTTCTTAATTATATATATTCTATAGCATGTTTCTGAAAGTAAAAGTATTTTATTATTACTGCTGTCTGAAATAAGCTTGGGTTTACAAACTTTTAGCCCTGATTACCAAAATTAATATGTAAGTAATAAGAACAGAGGATACTGTAATTTCTAATATCTCTGACTTTTCTTCTGCACATTATTTTGTGTTCCCACCACAATTATCCGTAATTTGACTTCAGAATAAACAAAACCAATAACTATTTACAACTGATAGCAATGAGCATTGCTGCATTCAGTATGGGAGACCAGATCTGAAACTGTTTCATTGATCATCTCTTACCCAATTTCGGCAGATGATTGTTTTTCTTTTTCTATTTCACTTTAAGTTTCACTTCCTTTTGTTTGTGGATGGTTTTTTTGTTTTGTTTTGTTTTGTTTTGTTTTTCCCTAAAGATTACTGGTTTGTGTTTTAATATCTCATTATACTGTAATCTCAAGGATCAAAGAAGTCAATCACTGCTGGAGTTATTAGTGTCCAGAAATGCTTAAAAGTTACTTTTAAAATGGCAAGATTAAATCCAAAGAGAGAAATGTGTGTCATTGTTGTCATAAAACATTTTCTAAGTTTTTCTTACTTTGTATGTAATTCATTATTATTATATGATTATCTTATGTGCTGAAATTTATGAATTATGAGTTTTGAATTTGCATGAAAAAATAAGTTAATTTTCAAGAGATCTTGTTAAGATGTCTTTTTTTTTTGGACTGAGCATCTGGATTAAAATATAAAGATCTTTATTATCAGGTGAAAATATCACTTAACACTTCTTACACAGGAAGCATATTTGGTAGCAACTCTTAGGCAGAAAATAGGTCTTGAGTTTTGTAGTTATCCTACATTTCTTTGTATTAATACACTATAGAGTTCAAAGATCTTGGTTGTTAAAACTTCTGGAGCTATTATTCTTCAGCTGTCTTTTACTTTGATTGACATATGCTGGAAAGTCCAAATAAATAATTGAAGTTTTTAGCAAGGTTAATTTACTGTTACCACAATGTTTGAGTGGTAAGTTACTTTTGTTCCCGGTTTTTCTGATCTACTTAAATACATGGATAAGATTTGTCTCTCCACTGGTGTCCTCAACTATAGCTATTCCATTCTGCAAAAATACTTCAGCTATTTCTTGATGTATTATTTATATAGGCTAATCTTTCTAAATCAAAATATTGAAGCATTTAGTGTTGCACTGTAAAATTTGTATCATCTGTTACCTTGTTACCTTTGCTTAATGTTTTTAGTTTATGACAGTTATGAACATAGAGCTGGCTGATGAGGCAAAATTTGAAGTGCTTATTCTTTAAGAAGCTTGAATTGCTTACAAATCATATTTTTGATTATGCTGCTGAGGGTCACACTTAGAAAGTTGAAAATGTGATTTACACAGAAATGAGCAATCATGTTAATTCACTCATTTAAAACTTGTTCAGAAACAAGAAGATGAAATAGGGAAATATATACAATGAGGCTAATTGCCATCAGCTTCTTAATCCTTTCAGTGCCATAACAAAGTTAAGTGCACTCTTCCTTTAGTGAATTTTTTTATCCAGGTGTACTGGTAGAAGGAATTCAAGTGATTAGTTGAAGACATCTGCCTTTTTGGCTGGCAGGAAATGGAATCTTTGCAGTTGTATTCTATTTATAGTGCCCCCTTTTGCCATTCATTTTCAGGCAAAACCTTTTATAACTTGGAAGCTTACATATTATTTAATAGATCTACAGATCTAAGAGAAACACAAAAATATATTTAATATCTTGTTTTCACTTTTTATTTCATTTGTTTTTCCTTTAGTCTTCCCAGGTGAGATCTCACAGTGAGCAGTGTAACAAGCCAGATGTACACAATAACTCTTATTTTCTCACAAAGTTTCTCACTCCAGCCATACATTTTTCATCTATTCTTAAAACAGTTTGCATCTCTATTTTATGTTTGTATCTCTATTTCGTCTGTTACTGAAATAAAAGTTGAAATGAGTTTTGAATTAGAACTTATTATTTTAGGTCCAAAAAGGGGTTCAAATTAGTTTAAGAGAAAGTGACACTAAAGAGTACGTTGCTGGTATCTTGCCTTCGCTGGGCTTATATCTGTTTACCTCATAAAGCCTCTGTAGGTTGTTGGTACTGAATTTCCTCTGTCTCTGATCACTACTCCTTAAATAAGCCACCAGTTATCCTGACTGATGCAGTGAAGTAGTTAGGTGGCTCCATTCACTTCTCTGCCATTAGCTCTTTGCCTAGAGGGGACAAGGAATAGAAAAAGACTGAAAACTCTGCAATAATAAATGTGCATTTGAGGGCAAGTGTGAGAACAAGATATGGTTCTCTGTTCTCTTGCTGTAATCCTGATAGTTTTCATTAATTTTCTATGTTGTAGGACTTTTTTTCCATATACAGTTCTTATCTCTTTATATTCTAAAGTCTATTCTTTAATTAAAACTGCTAAGAAAAAGCCACAGTGTCTCATGGATGAATGCAGAATTATTCATGGGCACAAATTCATATCTTAGGTACTAAAGCAGAATATCCCCTATCTGTGCATTCCTTCATAACTTAAATATTACATGTTTCAGATGGACTCTTTGACCATGAAAGTTTTTTGTGTGTGCCAAAGCTGTTAAAACAGATTTTCTCTTGAACATGAACTTTCTAAGAATAATCAGTTTTAAGAAAGAAAAAATGAGGAAAGGAGAGAAGAGTGAAAAGTATATCTATCCTTCTGTTTCTTTGTTTATGAACGTTTTTTGTATCATCAACTTTATTTTATGGTAGGTAATGATTAGTTATTTTATAATCTTGTCACTGTAACCTTGGCTGAACAAGCAATAGAATGGAGCAGGAAGCTAGGTAATCCTTTGCAGCTATGTTTAGCACCTCACATGAGAAGTTCCTGTTCCTGGAGCATGCTTAATACTAGATGAATGCTATGGTTGGACTGCACAGTTCTGCAATTTGTCTTTCTTTTGTGGATGTTGTAATAGTTCTTTTTACTGTTTTTGTTTCAAATCAAGTTTCAAGACTAAATAACATCTGATTCAGAAATGACTTGCTTTTTTTTTTTTTTTTTTTGGACATTTTGACAATATTTTAAATATGTGATCTACTCCTGCAGATTACAAAAATAAAATCTTCCTCTTATACATCTGCTATCTTATAAAGTATATAGTGTCATCCTGTAATATAGCATGTTGAGAGAGTTCATCAATAAACTCTGAACCATCATTTTTAGCAGTCTATATGAAGAAAGTGCCTATGATAAGTGACTGTGATAAGTGCCCTGATAAGTGCCTGTGCTTGTTTGACTTTGCACACTAGTGTTCTTCAAACTGAAAACTCATTTGACTAGTCTGTGTGTTCCTGATAAACATGGTGAATTCTAACACGGTAATATGTCATCAGCAAATATTCTGTATCTGGAAACAAATGAAAAAATATAAACCACCAAAGCAACTTCCTCACCAACTCTTCTCCTTTACCTACGACAGGAGAAAGTACGTTAAGAAAGGCAAATCATAACTCATCTTTCTCCTCAAAAGTACTAATAAATACTAAAAAACAAATTCAGACTTTTAGTGATGTTTGCATAACACACAATATCTGAAGATGTACCTTCAAAAAATCTGAGCAAAGAAAAAACTGAAGTCAGTTTTCACTGTGACTAAAGATTATTTGATATTAGTGTAAATATAAATCTTAATTTAAAAGGAGATCATGACTGTATTACTGTGGAGTTGTCTGATCCTACTGACACATCTAAACATAATGAAGAAAATAATTCCATGTATTCACAAGGAAGAGATAATTTAAACCAGAATTTCTCTTCAGCCATTCATACATTCAGCTGGCTGATCTTACAATCTTCAATGAAAATTATAAATGTCTTCTCCCAAGAGCTGACATGTTATTTTATGGCTCTTTCCAACATTTCTGCTTAAGCATTATCACTCTGTAAGTGTTCTTTCTTGGAAGTTGATTCATTCTTCAGGCTGTAATGAGCAGATACAGCCCTAAGTTTTTGTGGGTTTTTGTTTATTTGATTGTTTGTTTTTAATTGCACATACGACAAATAAGTTATACAAATAAGTAAAACAATGTTAGGGATGCATGTTAGAAGTAATCCTTATGAATCATTATACAGAAACAAAACTACATGTTTTCACATGTGTACTTTTGATGAAACTCAGAATAGACATTGGTGCAGACATTTTCTCACCTGATAAGAAAATCATCTCCATTCCGCAATCCTGAAGGAGAAAAAAAAAGAACAAACAAAAACAACCAGCAGTGTTCTAATACGTTGAAATTGTTCAGTTCTCAGTTCAGTTCTCAGTTTTTCAAATAATTCAGTGCCTTTGGAAATCACACAGAGGTTTTGATCGAAACGTGGCATTAAGCTGTATTTTAAGTGCCAACAGAAAATGCAGCAACATTATTACTTGAAGTAAAGAGAAAGAAGATCATTCTACTGCGAGCATTATGTTGCCTTTTGGAAGGAAACAATCATGAGTCTCTTCATGATATTACTTTTATACCTCAGTTCTAGAAGAAATGATAAAATTGTCTACAGAATCTGTCCTTAATCAGTAGAAAGCTGCCCCTCCTAAATCTCAATAACTGTCTAGGATAATCTTCAACAACTGAGCACCATCAGAGTTTGTACTAATGGTTATAATGTGGAGTCATCTAACTGATAGCTTATTGCTACTTATCTAACATGGGATTGAAATGAGGTGACATTGTAATAAATTAATACAAATTACTTCTATAACTTTCACACTGCTTCTAGGCTGAGGCAAGCAATCAAAGGAAAGTTATTGTCTGCTTTTTAGAGATAATCATAATGTGTTCCATTTGATTAAATATGGCTCTTTGTTAAAATAGTAGAAGAAAATGTGTAAGTGGTTTTCACTCTCCACCTTGTCTCAGACTTTCTGGTTATACAAAATTACTTACCTGGATTTAACAAAATAATGGTATTTATTTTGCTGATGAAAGAAAAAGAGACTTCTCTCTGATTCATGAGCACTTGCTATTGTAACAATGCCTAACTACAATTTGCAGATGTGTGTGCTAATGCCTATTGGTGTGACTTATGGCACATCCATTTATAATTTAATAGTATGCCTGTAGATACTTTGTATTTACTGACACAGCAAAGCACTGTCATAAGCACAGTTTTGACAATTTGCTTGATTCCTCCCTCATTTGGATCAGTGGGAAATAAAAGACTGGAATGGTACAGTTGGATTAACTGAGATCAGAGACTGTACATGACAAGCCCTTTTTACTGTCATTTTTGCAAAAAGATTTGACAGACAAGCAAATTTTACATATGCAAGCAGTCTCTGAATGAAGTGCAAGGTACTCTTTCAAATTTGTGGACGTGTAAAATTTACTACTTATGTCAGAATCAAGTGAATAATTTTCACAGAGTGATTTGTTCAGTGTATTTGGTTGCTTTTTATTCTGATGGAACAGACTTCAGTTCCTCCCTAAATTATTATTATTTGATGATTCTTCCTTTTAATTCTGCTTTAACTTATAAGATCCAATCTCAAGAACGTGTCTTCTGCTGCTTTATACTTTTCAAGCTCTGCTAAATGTTTGGTCTGAAAAAGACATAGGAGATTGTGTCAAAGAGAAACTGCACATACAAGCAGTTCTAGAATGGATCTTCTGACCATTAGTCAAGTATTTTGCATCTGTGAAGAACTATTCTTGTAGAAAGTCTCGATCACCAAGTCTTTTAAGTATTACCATACAGCGCCATAGAATACCCTGCAAATGAGCAATAACATCCCTCTGTCTAAAAATGTGTCACTGAAAGGTAGCTAGAATCTTTAAAAGCTTACATTAATAGAAGAGTCGCCTCTTTTTTTTTTTTTTTTTTTTTTTAAGTTATTTGTATAAACTTTTCCATCCTTCTCACTAAGAGTTTTTCAGAGGAGGCAGGAGTCTGTCAGCTTGCAGTAGTTATTTCTTTTTGTGTGTATGGACTGGCATTCCTATTAACAGAATGAACATTTCAGTAAACTACTCTGATAACCTTGATCAGCAAGTGTGAAGGTAAATTATCTATTTGGATTTTGAATATTTTTAATTACATGTGTATCTTTATTACCATCTAGAATGTAGCGTCTTTACTTTTAGGGAGACAGAGCCCTGGAATGAGCTGCTCAGGGAGGTTGTGGATTTTCTTTCTCTGGGGATATTAAAAACTCACCTGGATGCTCTCCTTTGCAACATACTGCAGGGAACCTGGACTACACGATCCCCAGAGGTCCTTTCCAGCAAGACAATTCTGACACCATGGTGGCCATTTCTTCTTGGTGCTCCCACAGAGTCTAGAAGCTTAGGACATTATAAGCCTTAGTTATGCCTCTGGCAGGCAAAAAACATGGAAATTTAGAAATCTCAAACAATTTGTTACTTAGACAAACCTATACAATAAAAAAGCTTCTGAAGGGAATATAAAGTGTGAGAAAAATCAGTCTAACTATTAATGAGATACATGTGGAAAAACATGGAACTGAATTGTTTCTAGAAAAATTTATTTGTAGTTTATAATCAGTAACAGTTTATAATCAGTATCAAAAAAACACTCATTTTTTTTAATAAATACTTCCTTCCTTTTCAGAATCAGTATTAAGTAATTTTCTCATTTTTAAGGTCCAAATGTTATGCTTGCATAACATAAGCCCTCTTTTAAAAGCGTAATTCCTACAAATCCCTAATACAAAACCTCCATTCCACCACATAGACAAGGAGAAGCTTTTTTGTTGTCTGATATCTTTTGCTATTTATTAGCAATTTTTTTTTTTTTCCTAAGTATCCTTTCTAAGGCTTGACTTGAAATGGAATTTTAAATCCTGTGACTATCAAAGTTTGTACCTAATAACCTGAGTAAAAAATATAGATATTAAGTGAGTATGATGTGTTATTTGTTGAGTCTGTTAAAAAGTTGTACAGTTGTGTATAGAGTGAAGCTTACTCAACAGCACTCTCAGATAATGGAGCTCTTGTTCCCATATGCTCAGCTCTAGCTACATTAATCCAGAATACAGAAAAACAAAGGAGCAACAGGTAAATTAAACTATAATGAGCAGTAGCCTCTGGGAAGAGTGTAGGAGGTGGGGCTACTACATCTAGGACTTCATGTATTGACTGGTTTTATTAAGTGTCCTATTCCCTGGGTAGGCTTAATTTGAGTGGTTATCAAGTGTCAGAGTAATAGCACAGAAGTCTTGGATTAGACATTGCTATTCACAATTTAAACCTAGATTAGAAAATTAATTTCAGATTTTGAGTTATTGGTAGGTGAGAGCAGGTTCAGCATGAACTCTTTCATGGAAGCTGAGTAACTTATACTGATTTATGCCAGCCTTACATTTAAAATAAATCTCAAAAACTAATAAGTCATATTAGGTTTATACTGACTCATTTCTTTCATTGTACAGAATACTGTGACTTAATAATAGTAGCTTGAAATAGCATGGTTAATTTTAGTTCCAAGACTTTTTTTTTTCTTCCAAACTGCTAGTTGATATTATCTATCTTTTTCAAGGGAGAAGAAAATAGACAACTCCTTCTTTGAGAATAAAATAATGAAATGAAGTGGCTCACAGAAAGAATTTTAAAAACACTTATCTAAACAGTTACTAACTCATAAAATTCTTACCAAAACTGTCTTTCAGAAAATAAAGAAAAAAATCTCCAAACAAAATGAAAAAGAATTTTTAAAACACTTTTACTGTATTCAGTACCTCACAGGGAGATCTAGAAATATTCTGTCCAGTTCTTTTTCTGCTCTACATAGCATATGTGTCTTTTAGCTCTGTAATTTTCTTCCACAGCATCTCTTTCTCTCTCTGTAGTTTAATGACTCCCGATTTCCTTTGTTGTACCATCTGGTTCAGTCCATGTCTCTGAGGCATTATTCCTTTCAGACACAATGTAAGTAATAACACCATGATTAATTTCTGAACTGTATGTAGTATTTTATAGAAGCACTTCTTGAGCAGTTTTATCAGTGGAAAATAGGGTTACTTGCTGACAAAAAGAAGAATAAGTAATGAAAAAGATAGCATAAAGTCAGTTATTTTTACTACTTGAAGTATTCTGCAAAATTCAGTCTTCATATACTGGTATTAACAGCAGAAAGTATTAGAATCAAGTAGAGCTCATAAAATACTTAGAATTTTTGTATAAGAAACTTCCCAGTTCCTATATTTCAAACCCTAAGAATATTCAGAAAACAGAGCATTCTTTGCTTATGGCCTCCATGAGCTTCTATTACCACATCTCAGACAAAAACGAATGAGACCTCTCCTTTAACGTTTGTCAGAGACTTGCTGCTATACCTGTTCACTCTGTTTTGTGCTCACTTACTCTCTTAAAAGTTTCTGCTTTCTCTTCTAAAATCCGTTCTTCCCAGAAAAGCAAGTGAATTCATCACATAATGTGCTTACCTAGCTCCCAAACTGAAGGCAGGGGTGGAGTGGAAGAGGGACACGTTTTTTCTGAGTTCCCGTACTTAATGCCTCAGCTGCCTAACTGCATAAAGGAGCTTAATGGTTCTTTACATCTGCCCTAAATGACAAGTGACTGCTAACACCCACCACTGCCAGCAATTCATAACAATTTCCATAACCTATCCATAGTATTAAATATTTAATCAGGATTGTAATAAATAAGTTATGCACGTGAGTTAAAGTGTGAACACTCACTGTACTGGGAAATAAATAGAGAGCAAATAGACTTCTAGAGTAATTCAGTGTTAAAGAGAAACCTAACAAATTAGGAAAATTAAATCCTTTCAAAGTAGCTGTGAAATAATTCAAAAAGACCTGAAATACAGTCATACTGAATCATAATAAGAGACTTTGTAATTGAAAACTGATTATTTTTTCACAATTACATTACACCTAAAAACTTTGCATTACTTTTAGTATATTATGCTTCTGCTTCAATCACTAGGCATTAGACAAGTCATTTACTTGCAGTTGCCAGTTATTACTTGAGATAATTTCTTCACACTCATCATACTCTATTTTTCTTTTGCTATTATTCACTTCTGTTTTCCTTTGCTGAATCTGAACAATGTGTTTCATTCCTTCCAAGCTATAGACTTTAAGAAATCTCTAATTGAATATGACATCTTCAAGGGGAGGATTTCTGTATATCACTTCAGGAATTCAACAGGATCACTTGGTAGCCTTGTTTTATATGAGGTACGAAGTTATATCAACCCCCAGGAAGGAAAGAAAGTTAGTGAGGAGGTGAGGACTGAAGGCATTACACTCTCCAGAGATGAATTCATAATGGAATTATTTGCACCAACTAGCTCTTTAAATCACTCTGTGTTTATAATTATATAATCATGGCCGAAATAATAAACCTCAGAGATTTTAATCTGAAATTCTAGTCCAAAGCTGAGGGTCTCCACAGTGCAGCAAGATGATGTTTGGACTTATTGACCTGCCTTAGTTGTACATTTACCTCCAGAACTGAATCTTCAGCTTCCTTACCACTGCTGAGCAGCTAAACATGGTTGTCAGTCAAGGGTTGAGAGTGACACAGATGGCCTCAAAGAAGACAGATGCATTTATTACCCTATATTACAATATAATATACCTTGATATCTCTTGCAACCTGCCATAGACACTCTCATCACTATTTCTATGACGTGGTTTGTCCGTCAACTAATCTGACAGATCATTTTTATTGTTTTTGAACAAAATTTTCATGAATGCTAGTTTATCATAGCATCAAACCACTTATTTAACTTTGAACTATACGTAGTTACTGAAACAAGTGCCTTAGCGCAGATTTATCTTTGAGACTTAAAATAATTTTCCGTATAATATTAATAGGATGCCATTATCCTTGAAATCCTTATTATGTCTTTAAGTGATTTCAGTAGATGAATACATATACTAGCTGTGCAAGATGATGAGGGATAATGAGCAGATTAGCAGATTTCTGGTCTCTCATTTTGTCTGAGGGTCTGTTGTCAGAAAACATTTAAACTTTCTCAAGTTCATACCTAACTTTCCTAGCTTTAGATGAATGCATCATTGCTTCAAATAGGGTCCATGTTGGTGGGCAGGTTCAGTAGTGCTGAACAGAAATGTACCTGATGAGTTCACTGTTCAGATTTAGTATATATCTTGTGAAAGTTATTTTCTCTTACTGACACTGGTTACTGAAAGCAAGAAACTATAATTCCAACAATAGCATGTACACGGATAAATAATTTAAGGGCACCTTCCATCTGGAGAATAGTTAAATGTATGTGACTTATATGTGGTACTGAATTATTAATATTATTATTTGTTTGTGGTACTGAGTATTAATAATGATATTAATCTTTCTAAATGTCAGATAATTACATCTCTGTTCCATATAGTGCTGAGTAACTGTAGCATCCATACTTGGAAGAACTGTCTCTGCCATTTCTAGAAGACTGTTTACCTTTTTTTTTTTTTTTTTTTCCCCTGAAAGTAAAATTAGCAAAAGGTTGGCTTTAAAATTTTTTCATTTCCCTGTTCCTGTTACTACTGTGCACACATACTGTAAAATCCAAGCATAACTAAATACATATCCATTCTGGCAAGTAGTTCTAGGCGCCTATTAAGAATTCAAGCAACATAAGATATCAGGCAGTTATTTTGAAAGTGCATTCATGATTCACCAGACTTTCTTTGTGCAAACTTGAATCAGGGGAGTATACATGGATAAAATAAAGCAGAGTTGAAGGTTGCAGAGAATCTTAGTCAGCTGTTTTGCTTAACAGCCATGTAGGGACCCATATCTTATAGTTCTGGACTCCTTGTCATCCTCTTGAGACCACCAGTCAGTTTCAAGGGTTTTTCACAATACATTTGAAAGTTGAAATGAGAGAAATTAAACTATTTTGTTTCTCTTCTTTAACACATTTGAAATAAAAATGACTGAGCAAGTTCAAAAGTGAGTGGAAATTCTTTCCCTTTTTACTTGAATGTACCTTTAAGATGTAAGACCGCAATCAAAATACCACTAACTTTTTCTTTTTTGTATAATTATTTTTATTATTCTGTAGATTAATTTCCTATGGTAATTTCCAAGTCTTTTGAAAAAAAAAAATGCAGATTAAGATTTATCATTAATATTCTATCAAAAGTTTTTCTAAGAAAGCTGATGAGAAACTTGTTTTGACCTTCTTTTAAGAAAGCTAGAAGATTATGCTTCTTCAAAGGACTAGCCTTTTGTTATTAAATATTTAGAAGACTGAGAGATGGTGTAAATCTCCAAACAAACTAGTGTCATAGCTTTGTTTTTAGTCAGGTTTCTACCATCAACAGTATTAGAAAGGGTATTTGCAGACCCTTAGAGTTACAGCTTGAATTAGCTAAGTTAAAATATGAATCTCTGTAGGATAATAAATTCTTAGATTATCTTCTCAGTATTGACAACTAGACTTCCTTTTAGAAGGGATAATTCCCCAAGCAACACTTTACTTTTTTTAACCTGAACCTTCACTGTTTCAGAACAAAAGATAATTAGAACTGGTGAATCCCCATAATAAAATAAAAGAATATCAGAGGTTATGAGTTTCTGATTAACTAGAAGATTTTTCTTTGCTAAACTGCTTTCCGTTGTCCCCAGAACAGAAAAGAAAAAAAAAATGCACATATCTTTTGACTTGGTTGGAAATATTTAGTCATTGCATTTATTGTTTTTCAAAGGAGTAGAAGTAAGGAGATCTAGATGGATAAGCATATTAAAAATAAATAAATAAATAAGGAGAGATGCAAAAGAAAAAGAAAGCTAATTTCCTTGACCAAATAAAGCTTCTTGCTCAGTAGCAGGAAGAAGTTGTTTATGGGTTTTCTGGAACCTTGTATTAGATGGATTTCTTCCATCTCTGCTTAACTGAAAGGATCAAGCAAAATAATTAAAAAAAAAAAAAAGCCAATGTTTTTTCAGGGTAGTATACCTCACGAAGAAAACTAGAAATTTAGAAATGCAAGATAGATACTTCCTTTATATATGTAGCATTAATTCATCCCTCTCATAAAAATTACATTCAAGACAAAGGACACTTAGAATTGAGATGCTTTATTTAACCCTACACTTTTGTTTCAGATATTGACATACTTTCTACATCATCTTAACTCTATATTGTTTTTGATGTCTGAGTAAAAGTTTTCTCTACCTATAAAAGATGCAGCCTTAAATATAAATAGACATCCATATATGACTCTATACTTGAGATAAATGAGTAATAACCTTTTTTGTAAAGCTTGTCTGATATTGAAGGCTTGGTGATGATTTCATTCATTAGTTTATCATAACAGGTGAAATAACTGTTTCTTTTTTAATATACGTAAACGCCTAATCTGTGATCCTGTTATAAAAGAAACCTAATAGCATTGAAATTACCTAGAAAAGTTATAATCTCTTGCTAGAAACATAAAAACATACAGTGTCTGTATAGTACTGAATTGCAACTATAAAATTTATGGTAGAGTAGTGGCAAATGTCATTCTTCAGTTTACAAAATACTCTATGTATTTTGCAGCAGCTGCACAACTAACGTTATTCTACTGTTCTTTACCTTGAAGCCATTATCTTGTCATACTTAGTGTATTATATTTAGCATACATCAAGGTAGGGAGAAAGCAGAAAGTCTTTGAATTGGATGTGCTTCCTCCTGTGAGTTTAAAATGCTATGAAGTTAAAAAAAAAAAAAAATTAAATGAGCAAGATTTCAAAACACTAGAAGGGAGATTTTTTTAATGTTTCACCAAAACTGTCTGCAAATTCTTTCATTGCCTAAGGGAGATAGTTAAAAGAGTACTTGAAAACTAGGACTAAAATGAATCAGGCTTACCTTTTTTTTCTCTTTTTGCTCTGATTTAATAGGGAGAGTATTGCTTTTTCTGTGGGGTATTTATATTTGAAAATTGCACGCTATTGCTAATACTGTTGTTCAGGGCTTCATTGTTAGGAAAACTCCTTTACTTTGAAAAGTCAAATATCTGTTTGACTAGTGAACACTATTACTTGTTTTACCTCTCTTCTCTCTTGATTATTTTTAAATCTTATTAGATGAGAAAATTCTATAAAGCCTCATTTTTATTTATTTTTTTCCTCAGTAGAAGCACCTTGCAAATGGAATATTTTCTGAATATCAGCATTTAATGAATAAACAAAGAACAGCATCTTTAGATCACAGGAACACTTGGAATATGGTTTGTATTACAGATGTTCTAAACTGTATTCAAATTTACAGTTTATGTGCCTCTGTTGATGGAAGAGAGAAGAAGGTGTTTTTAAGAAAATCTTTTTTATCTTCATATATAACATCAGATTAACAAAGATCTGATGGACTCTGAGAGCACTGGAAGCTGTAGGAAGACTTGCTCATCTTAAACAAGAACTGCTTACATCTGCTTTCTGTTTGAGCACAACTGACACATGTCTCAGTGCCTCCTAGCCCTGGAAGGATTACATACACACATAGGCACACACGCACACACACAGCATATACCATATATACCAGAT
Source organism: Meleagris gallopavo (assembly GCF_905368555.1). NCBI lineage: Eukaryota > Metazoa > Chordata > Aves > Galliformes > Phasianidae > Meleagris > Meleagris gallopavo. The sequence goes on from NC_139407.1 coordinate 7,854,460, forward strand.
TTTTTTCATTGGCATCCAATGCTGAAGATTAAAGGCAGTTAGAATAAGAAACCTGAGACTTTGTTTCTTACACTGATTGGTGAGGTCAACAGGAGAATCTGAAGCTTCCATAGAAGCTGTTAAGGCTTTATGCTTTTAAAGGGGAAACAAGTGCAAAACACATAAAATAATGTGCTCAGTATGATGTATGAACATAGGTGATGAGGAATAATTCATAACCAATGAATTCATAATATCCATGCTGACATTTGGGCTCAAGAAATTAATGGAAAAGATCTCTATATTGCTGTGCTTAGATAGTCTTAGCACTCATTCTTCAAGCTTCTTTCCTAGGACGTACCCTGACACTTGGAAGGACTGTAAGGACTGCTATCTGGATGTATAAAGTAAGAAGCATCTTTGGCATAGGTTATATATACGTCTTGTAATGTAAGATTTCTTGCCTCTTAGTCCACTGTTACTAGCCCCATTCAGACCATTTCCTGTACCAAACCCACTCCTTTGCCAGCTTAACATCATCATGACCTTCTTCTCAGTCCGGGCATGAGCCCTTCCTTGCATCAGAAATTCTTTTTTCTTCAATATGTGGTCTACTAGTAGTAAAACACCCTCCTCTGGAGTGATTGTGAACTCACTTAGCCTTTGTTATGCTAGAGAGATCCTGGTAAGGACTGCCTTTTCTCGTTTGGGTGCTGTCAGAAGTCTGTCTTTACCCTCGGGTCATAGTTAACACCTGTTCTGCAGAATTGTTATTGTGTGGAGTGATAACAAAACAAACAAAATGCCACCCCCCCCCCCCCCGAAAAAAGAAAACTGCAGTTCTACTGCAGTTCTGTTGTGTTATTTAGTCTTTGAGAGCAAATAGGAGCTTTCCTGCCCACTTTGCTTCCTGGTTTTTGATGTGAGAGCATGAAAGGATGTTTGCTATTCATATTTTGGAGTGCTTTTTTGCTGGCTTGCATGGCACGGTGTTTCATATTGCTGCTTTTAGAGTATTTTCCCTGAAGACAGAGAATCTCTTTTTTCACTTTTCATCCTCTTTGCCCACAGAGCTGATAGAAGTGGTCTTTATGTTGTTCTGCTGCTGCACTGCATTACATTTATCATTAAGGAGGCTGCATGAGGCCAGATATCTAATTAATGACATTAGAAGGGCACAGGTTGAGGGAGAAAGGGAATACAGTTTCTGATGAGGTCAGGTTGGTGATTACATCTAATGTTCTTCAGGCAACTTTTCACTAATCTATGGGAACAAATCCCATATACCTATAGGAGAGCAGCAAGCAGAATCTTGTAAGGCTACACATACACAATGTTCACTGAAGTAACACCGTGTTCTTTCTTGCCTAATAGAGTACACCTACCTATTCAGAAAACAACAAAATACCTGTCCTTTCAGACAATATTATGGCCAACATGGTTTCTGTTTCTGAAATTCCACTTCATGCTGCCAGCAACATGTTCAGACAATGTCATGTTGCACTGCACAGAACGTTTCAAGCTTTTAAGGGAAAAAAGAGTGATAGTTTCCCTGCAATTTGCATTTGTAGCTTGTTGCCTGCTTTTTCTTTGGAAATTACTATTCTATGCTCTAAATGAGAAATTAAGTTGTTAAAAGCATTACTGTAGAAAGAAAAAAATAAAGACATTTTAAAAAGGTCTGCTTACATTAAAAAGACTTCTAAAGTATATAGGTCCTAACGGGTGAAAAGAAAAACTTTTAGGATTTGTTGTGGAAATTAATTTCAGATAATTTTACCTTTACAAAATGAAAGACTTTTAAACAATTTCCTTACATACAAAAGAAAATTCCACTAACTTTTTTCTTTATTTAACTGCCTATATTGTTATCATTCTCCTTTTTTATTTTTTTAATAATATTACTGAGTGCTCAAAAACCGCGTTCTCTGTAATGTTTTCTGTTTTCATTGTGCTATTTCTACAGAGAAAAGCATGTACCAAGGCAGATGATGAAAGAAATGGCAAGGATAGCAAGTGACCTGATTTTCACCTATGAACAGTTGCTGTGGTGAGATTGCTAGATGGGTAAAGGTGCATCTGTTTTACCTGGGCAAATGGAAGCACAGCTTTTATTCAAAACAGTGGTTACAATTGTGAGCAACCAGTGAGAGACTAACAAGCAGCATGCATAAATTGAAATCAGAACAGATTTGGGTTCATATGCACTCCTTATGAAAGTAAGAAGAGCTAGTCTGCAACTGTAAGGGTACATATTGGTTTGAACCATGAAAACCAATCAGTAAATATTTAACATTTCCTTCCCTTAGAATAGTACGAAAATCACTGCTCTGCGGTGGAGATGGAAGAGGGTTATAGAAGTCCGAATCATGTATGTACTGCCTGAACAAATTTCCAGCAAATGAAAGCGTTCCTGATGCCAGGTCCTTCAAAAAGAATTGTTAGCTTCAGTATTGATATTTCTATAGCTGTTGCCCACATTTACATGAAATTAAGTTGTATTCTACCGTTCTGTCCAGCTCATTGTGGTTTTGGAGCTGGAGTTTAGTCAGACACATTCTTTCTTAAAAGCGTGAGCTACTTCCTTTTGCACCTGTTTCTAGTTCCTTTATGCCGATTGAAGTTCTAGTGCATTTGCCTTTCAGACCCGCTCAGGCAGTGCCATCCTCACTATGCTCTTTCCTATGCCTTGTCATGGTTTTGTACAGTTTCCACTCCTCATCAGCAGGCAGGTGGGAAGGAGGACTTCTCTTCATAAAATATTCAAAGTACTATCAAGGTGTTGTGGATTACATCAGTGAGAAGTGAGTCACACGCAAAAATGTACAGCAGGCAGAGAAGACTATGGGAATGGCTTACTGAAACAGTATGACATGCTATAAAAATTGTCAGATGGACCACCAAAATGATGAGGTAAAACAAAAGGACATATTTGCAGTTTTTCCTCACACAGTAAATGGTATATATATAAGGCAGGAATAAAATTCAGGACTTCTTCCAATTAGCCAAGCTGCTTTGCACAGGTATTTTTACAGTTGTACAATTGGCTATCTCCAGGACAAACTATGTATGCAAATTGTCTTTGGTGTTTTATGCAGTGTTGTCAAATGCAACCAAAGTATGATTTGAAAAATGGTGTGAGTACCTGTGACAACTTGAAGTACCTGAACTGACAGCTTATGCCTTGTTTACTGTTGGCAACTGTCTTTTTACATGACAAAATCCAAAGCCTGTTCTGAATGGCAGGTGTGTTTGCATCCAGTATTTTGCTCTACTTTAAGTTGAAGCCTGAACAAACTGGCGGTTCTCTACTTTCTCCTGCATGTAGCAGGATGTAATACAGACACAGACTCTTAAAGTTTTTATTTGAAAAATACTGTAAAATTTATAGAGTGCCAATGGAGAAGATGAAGGGTATCACTGCTGTCCTAGGTCAATGCAGTAGGAAGAAGGAACTTAAAGCTATGAGAGAAAGCAAAATTATTTTTTAAATCTCTACAGCTCAGCCTGGAAGAAAATTCTTTTGTAGCCCCAACCTGGTTAACCCTAAGTACATGAATAATCTTAGAGATACACAGCTCTGCTTCCTACCTTACAGGACTGGTGTTCTCTGTGACTGGACTGTGAAGTATGATAAAAATGAGCCAAGAAACAAGCAAACCCTCATGTTTCTCAGTAGACCAAAGGGAGGCTCCTATAATTCTCTAATGCAACTATATGACAGATGAGTTACCTATGTATCCATCCTGTTGTCTTGCATTAAGTTAATAGATATTCTATGTATTAAATGAATCGTATGTTGCAATTTATGTGTAGGCGGGAGAATCTGACAGGCACTCAAGCAAAGTAAATCTTTTAGCTATTTATATCAACTTAGGTCTACTTTTCAAAGTCACAAATTATGCTTCTGAAACAAAAGTGAAGTCTAAACATTACCATGACCAATAATGATATTATAAGTTTCCTCTAGTAAAAATTGTTCAGCTGAAAACTGCTAGGTTTTTCACTATATACTTTTATGAGTTTGGATTGTATAAAGAAAAGAGCAGACTAATTTCATACAGAAAGCAATATATATTAGTGCTATGATTATCTAAACAAGAAAGCTAGAATAATGGACAAGGAAAGTTATTACCTCTTTATTCTTAGTTGAACTGAGGAAGATAAAAAAGATAAAGGGGACAAGAGAAAGGAAGGTTTTGCAGCTACTAAGTACTCATAAAATTCTATAAGCAGCAGAGTTGAAAGAAGGTAGCGGGAAAGGTCTAGATATTTCTTTTGCATCGGGAGGAAAGGAGTTCTTAACGAGTTCTGTTTCATAAACTCTACTGATTCAGACTAGGACAATTTAAGAGGTCATCACCCTTAACTGTCCATCACATTCATTGAGTGGCATTTACAAGTCCTGAAACTGGCTGAAGAGCAACGAGCCTGATCTTAAGGTGCTGCAATTTAAAACCCAGCATATTTATGCAGAACATCATTGATTTTAGTCTGTGTTAATGTATTGATCTATGTACTACCACAGCTGAGAACTCTGATTCATGACCCCTATTGAATTTCACAGCTTTTAGGAGCACAAGCTACTCCATTCCACACTTAGATGTCCTGAACATCTTATTTACAGTATATCCAGCTAGCACCTCTGCATCTGTGGGCTTCATGTTTTTGTGTGTATTTAGGGACCTCAATAAAGCCTAGTGTTATAAAAGGTAATTTGTTATACTTCAACACTGACAAATCCTACACTTCGTACACTAATGATAACTTACTGCTTCCTCCACATAGTGAATTTAAATCCATAGTATGTGTCTTTTTGGAAGAAATAATTTTAAGTGAAAAAGATACCAGATTTGAGTTGCCGAAATATTATCAAGACAATGTTATTTCTTCATTTGTTTTCTGAAGTATGACATTATGTAGATAACTATAAGTAAATGTTTGCCTTACTATAACAATAAAAAGAATCTGACTTAGTTAGGACATAGCTGCTTCCCAGTGCTACAGATAAACTTTTACAATGACTGAAAATGTGAAGTACTGGCTTTTTTTTTTTTTTTTTTTCTTTCATCCTTTACTCTTTTTTTCCACTCTCCAAGGAAACTATTTGGAGTATTTTCTGTTGTCAGAAGACAGTATATAACAAGCTAATATAGAAGAAGTATGCTCATTGCCTAAAATGCTAAATGTTCTTTTACATCTGTTTCCTGTAGCCTCTTACTCTTTGCTTCACTTTCTAATTTTTGTGGAATTTTCTAAGGAAAGTAAGTTGTAAATGTGAAGGAATTAATTAGGTTCAGTACATCAAGTATTTGGTTCTCTTCTACTTCTGGTTTTGAATGTTCACCTCCAACAAAATCTGGTCATTTTTGATTTATACATAGCCACAGAAACATGATAGAATACAGTAGTCTGGCGTCAATGGATGCAACATGGGATTAAATGACATGTGTACCAGTCTGTCCTGCAGTGAAATGAGGCTGGATGTCTCCAGATAGCAACTACTGGTCTGTGAGAGTTGAATATTTATTCATCGACTCATATTCCTCCTTCAGAATTGCACTTCTCTACCCCGTATGTCAAGGAAAAATGATATTCTGTTATACTGATATTATTTTATTTCTAATTCATCCAGCAGAACAGTTTACTTTATTAATTATTCACTATGTGGAAATCAACCATGATTTTGATTATTAAAAAGAAAAAGTAGGAAAAATATAATATAAGCTCACTTGCAAGCAGAAAGTTCAGAGGCTATTGAATCAAACTTTTTTCAGTCAATTAACTCTCAAAACTTAAAACTTCTCCAGATAGAAAGGGCAATGATGAATTGTCTTAAACAAGAAAGTAAGAACAATAAAATGTACTGACCTATGCACACTCGCCAGTCTGCCAATCTCAACTAAGCAGAAAGATTGCCAAATTTAAAATGCACTAGCCAGATGAATGGGTCTTATTTCCACCATATACACATGGTGAAAAAAACTCTATTAGCATTTGTATACATCAAAAGTTACACGTTTTAAAAGGCTCTTCTAGGATATGGAAGAAAGCTGTTACTGTGAGAGTTGCTGAGAAGCACATTTACACAAATGCACTGGATGCAGCGAGTGTTGAGAATGAATAAGAAGAAAAAGGGACTTTTAATGTGTGCTTGATTTATTTTGCTAATACTGCATGACAGCGTTGCAAATAAATGGAATAGATTGCAGTATTTTTAAAAGGTGACAACGTAATGAAAAGTAATATACAATTTGGCTAACAGTTGATAATACAAATTATATTTTGTGGATTTGAGTGAAGTCTGATGCAATGAAATGTAATGAGATGTGATCAAACTTAGCGGGTTTTTCTTTTCATAGTCTGGAGAAATTCTTAGTGTTTTTGTTGACATTTGGAATAGATTTAAACTTATGCAAATTTTGTCACAATAACCTGTAAAGATGTTGACTAGCATATTTTCAATTAACCATGTCATTATGCAAGTAAATGTTTATGAAGATATGCTTTTCACCAGAGCTAAAGTTTACTGAACTTTTACTGTCCTTATTTTTTAACAAATATTAACTGTCTTTTTTAGTCAATGTGAGATGGTATGATCAAGGCCAACCAGCATGCAGAAATAGTGTCAAACATGACCTGTTCTGCCTTCTCAAAAATAACATTAAAGCTTATTTAACTTCTGCTTTCCTTCTTAATAGTAGAAACAGAAACAACAACAAAAACAATATAAACATTGTATGGAAAGTGTTTCTGAACAAGAAGAGTACATACTGTCCTTTGGGAAAGATAGCTAGAGTGATATCTTTGTTACTGCATGATAAATGTTAAGAAAAGAAAATTTGAAATAACCTGAAAAGTAGACTATTCTGTACCACACTTTATAGAAAAATCCACCAAAGAATTCCTCATCTGAAGTAAAGAAAAAAAAGTAATGAAAAAGAAATGTAGTGATTGCAGCTTATACATTTACAAAAGGTTAGCAATGTACCAGCATACATATAATCTTTTTCCCTGATAATCCAGAAATTCTCTGAGTATTTTTATTTAAAAAATGAAGGTACATGCATTATCTAAATGAAAAACCTCAAACCAATATCATATATGGAATTAGAGTAGAAAAAAAGAATACTGTTTTGAAATCCCATTGACTAAGGAAGTCACAAACTATAAAATTTAAATGTTTTTCATTAACTTTATGGCTTTTCTTATAGTAACTCCTAAACTGCTTATGGTGGAGTGAAAAAAAAAATCATGCTCTTTCTTTTAATAGAAGTGATGCATATTAGTCCACAGCAACAAGTGGCATGTTCTCATGATCTGAAGAAGGATAGCACTACATCCATCATCCATTTATTTTTTACTGAGGAAAAAAAGCAAAAGAAGTGCATAGCTACTGGGCATAAATTCTTTGCCTTTTTTGGATAGTTATGGCTAATTTTGTCTTGCTTTATTTTCATTCTTTTTATTCCCTTTCCTCCATTTCCTTGCACTGATCTTTTGAATAAAGATGTCAACTGAAAATAAAAATTCTAACCTTATTTTTCCTTTAAAGAACTTAAAAGTTTTTAACTTGTTAACAAAAACCTGGTGTTCCTGAACCAAGACAGTTTTTATGTTCCTAATGAATAGAACTTCTGCCTTGAACAAAAAGCTATGAGAGGTCCTAGATGTAATGGGAAAATTAAGAAGTTGTGGTGAAAGCTGATTATTTAATGCAATACCAGATAAGGCAGCAGTCACTTGAGGTAATGGGAATGTAAGCAAAGCAGTCATCACTGTGCTCACCATAGTTTTGTCAGTGTCATTCATTCTTGGCTGTTTGAAATCCCCTGAAGAGCTTTCACATCTCTTTGTTTTTCAACTCCACACTGTTTAAATCACAAGAGGTGAAAGAAAGCATTTAGAGCTGTGCTACTAAATTTGGATACATGAACCATGATTTTACCTGGCAAGATTCTAGGATCTAGAAAAATGCAGCTCTACTTTCAATTGGACAGATTGACCGACCGCTTTCTTTTCTAGAATGCAAATCTGATGACCTACTCAAAAAGACATGCTGCAAAACTAACTTGATGTTTTTTAGGTTTTTCAGCTTTGGAGGATTAGTGGGATTAAGTCCTATAGTTTATTCTAGGTTTGAAAAAAGCTCTTACAAAACCTGTTGTTAATCAGAGATGAGCAAATTGTCAGTCAAATATTTGTACTGCTCAGCAAATTTAACGTTTTGATTTTATCTAACTCAAACAGCCTATGTATTTGAGTACTTTGCAGGAGCTAACACATTGTGTTTCTGTGGAAAACTGATTTAGGAGGTAGTAATGTCTCTGTAAAAGCTTGAATAAACCAACTGTAATTCCTGAAAGCATATTTTACCAAAAGCGTACCAAAAGCATACTCAAAACTAATCAAATAATCAAAGTAGTATATTTGTGTATGGAAACGCAATATTTTTTTTTCCATGCAAAATGAATAAAAATTGTACATAAGCTTATGGTTTACCAATTTAAATATTTGTCTTGAAATACTGTGAGAACAGGACGTTTACAAGAATAGAATATCCCAGTTAAGATGGACATTACAAAATGGAAGGTTTGTACCCTCTCATCTCAACCCCAAGAAAATAAGAACATCTCAAGTATTCTCCCATAGAAGAATCAACTGAAGCCTTGGAAAAAGTTAAAGGACACAGCTATAACTCTTACATTTTCAATTATGCAACTTTTATTTTGGTAGAGCAAGTGTGTTTTACTGATAAGAATGCCTTTTAAAATATAATTGAATATTTTAACTTTTAGTATATGCATAAGATGGTTTATTATTTCTCTGGAGCCATGATATATAGCATTTTACATTGGGATTACAATTTTTCAGACCAAGTCCTTTATAATAAAACTTGTTTCACAGTTTAATCTTATCATTATATTACAGTCCAATACTCTTAACATTTTTATTGTTAATCAGGAGCTGGCAAGACTCCATATCATGTAGCTCTTCTTGATTCAAAAATAAAATATCCCAAAATATCCCAAACCAAAAGATTAAAACAAAACAAAACAAAAAAAAAGCCAAAAAAAAAAAAAACACCCTAAGATTGTAGTTGTAATGAAAAAAAAAAAAAAAAGAGATGTAGTAAGAGATAACTGATAATCTGATTCAAGGTTACGAAATTTTGTGGGAGGAAACATCATTTATAGTTTATTGTTTTATTGGATAAACAAGCTTGTGTATCACATTGGTGTGAAATAATTCCCTCATATATGTTTTTTTGCTTCATTTGGTTTTATGTCTAACTATTAAAAATGTTATACAGAAAACTAAACTTGAAAACATGTATGCAAAAAATAAATCTGCTTTGTCAATATTGAGATCTTTTTTGCTCATCTTCTCTGCTACAGTTTCTACAATGGGTTTTTACTGATTTAAAGTTTGCAAACAAATTTGCATGCAGGAATTTGTAATAGGTGTATGAATTTGTAATAGAAAATGCATTATAACTGCATAGAAATTAGAGAAGATTTTTCCCTGATGTAAGGGAGAAAGATAGGGTAACCTACCTCTAGCCTGAGAACAATTCCACGTGGTCCCTTTCTACCCAGCAGAACAAAAGTAGACTGATACTGAAAAGGTTCCTCAAAGACTACGTTTGGTCCTTCCTAGGCCCAAGTCACATCCTCCTTTGGTGACTAATGGATTTTTCTCTAAGAAAACAGACATTATCTGCATAATCTAACATTATGTGCCTTACTTAACTAATCAAAAAACAGGAAAAGTTGAACACTGCATTCAGTCAGAACTTCATAATAAAAGAAAGAAGAGTCACGGTCATGAAATAAATTTAATGCTTTTGAACAACATATTAGAGAAACTAATTATCTACTCTTGGATACTATATATTATCTTCAGTTAAACTCCACACATTTCTTATTTAGTTCTGATGGCTAACAACTTTTTAAATATATTTGAGTCCTTTAGTTTCCTTAATAGTTGGTAATATTGTCGTGGAAGACTTAATAGTTTTTTTTCTCTTTGTCCCAGACAGCTTTAAAAAGGCCAAAATATGATCAGTGTAGATGACAGTACCTTTTTAGCCCTAACTAATTATGACATCTGAGGTTATGACTGGATAATGCAAAACTGATATCAGATACTTCTTACATGCTTCTGAACTGACTGGGTACCAGATTACTCTCAATGGCAATTAAAGCTGCTGAGAATGAATCTGCAGTTGGGTTGGTGCCACTGCTTAAGTCACGTAAAGAATCAGTAGCATTGCACTAAATAAAAGCCAGAGCACTGCTGCAACCATTCTCAGACTTTTAACACTATTAATCTGTCATGGTTAGCTCTTCCTGAACCGATGATGTGTCCTGTTTGAAACTGGTAGCAAAAATGCATAAATTTTCAAGTTTCTTGATAATTTGAGGCTTAGTAAAATTTTTTCTTTTCAGTCTCCACTACCAGAAATACCAAAGGTTAATAGGTCATGATCTACTGTCTTAATTAACTTTTAGATAAGTTATTCCGTACTTCAGACTTAAATACAAGTGTAGATGTTTCTGAATGGTGCACTCGATACCTAGAACAACCTCCATAATGAGTAATAACCTTCTGCTACATTAAATCGTGCACATTTTAGTACAGCTTAAATGATTTCTCTCATTTATATATGATGTTATTAAGGGAAGTCTAAAACTTTCTCTGCAAGTGAATGCCTTCTCACTTGGAAAAATAGCGTGTTAGCTTCTGTATTACTTCCCAAGAATTGTCTGTATTATAAGTTTCAGTATAAGATTTTTAAAGATTTAAAGTGATTAAAAATGACGGTTACTTTGTGGTTGACTAAGAGGATGTTTTTCTCAGGAAAAGATAAATTTTAATAACTGCAAGTTGGCCCAAACTAAATGTTATAAAAATGTTATGAACTATTGAAGAAACATTTGCTGTTGGAACTTTATATCTGGAATATAATTGGCAGTCATAATCTGACTACCCACTACATCTTTTGATATGAGACTATGCTTTTGCTTTTTATTTTTAATTTAAATGTAAAATTGAAAGCTATAAGTTGAAAGATAATTGAATATGCCATCCTACAACCGAGCCTTCTAATTGTGTTTTATTTCTTCATTTGCCCACAGACACTTGTGAAACACTCTGATTCATCACACATCTAAGTTTTATACAGGAAACAACAAAGCAAATTTGGTTGCAAACATAGAAAAACACATACTGATAGGAGAGAAGAACACTTACCAGTTACAAAGAGGTCAGATGATTTTTTCACTGCTGATGATGGTTTGAAGAAGCTCTCTTGTGGCTTTAGTTACTTTTCTATGACTCTTCGTAACAAATCTATATAAGCTCTACTGTGGTAAAGATAACAAAATTTTCAGATTACATTAGCCCCAAATACACTTTTGCTTCTTATAACATACTGAAGACATTTCTTAGGTACTGGAAATCATTTAATTTAAAAAACAGCATACAGGAATTATAGCAGCCTAGAAAAAGCCAGCTTCAAACCTTGATATCTGAATGTCTTAACTTGCTTTCAGGATCTGGAGCAAAGAACATAACTTCCCATCCATCACTACCCCCAGGTCCTTTTCAGCTGGACTGTGTTTAATCCTTTCATCCCCCACCTTGCATTGGTAGTGAGGGTTTCCTAAGGCCCAGGTGCAAGATCTTGCATTTGGATTTGTTAAGCCTCATGACATTCACCTGGGCTCAATGCTTAAGCCTGTCTAGGTCTCTCTGGATGGCATCCCATCCCTCTGGTGCGCCATCTGCTACCTTGCTGAGTATGCACTTGACCCCACTGTCAATATCACTGATTAAGATATTAAAGAGCATCTGTCCCAGCACTGACCCCTGGGGGACAGCACTTGTCACTGATCTCCATCCAGACACAGAGCCATTGACCACCACTCTCTGGACTCGATCCTGCAGCCATTTTTTGTCCATTGAACAGCCTATCCATCAAATCCATAACTTTCCTATTTGGAGAGAACGATATGGAGGGAGACCATATCAAAGGCCTTACCGAAGTCAAGATAGATGACATCAGCAGCTCTTCCCTTGTTCACTGATGGAGTGACACAAACATAAAAGGCCACCAGGCTGGTCAAACAGGATTTGTCCTTGGTGAGGCCAAGTGGTGAAGATAAATATTTAGAAATAAGATGATAGATACTGTAAAAATAACAGTCTGATGTGTTGAATATTTATTATAGCTGATTTGTACTACTAAATGATCTCATCACTTATACATATCAATACAGTCTTTCATTTAACAACTCAGAATTCAAATGTCTTCTATTGTGCTGAGTAAAAATGAAGTTCAATGATATTTTATGAGTGATGAGAATGTTCTAGTGGACTTCATTATTCACAAAATGTCCTAAACTAAACATTTATTTAGTTCTGCAAACTAGAAAGAAAATCGAACTGTGAATTTAAATGATATAAAAATAAAATTATATAAAAATAAAAGAATATGAAATCTTGTGTTAGTGACTCACCCAGACATTAATAGTCTCAGCCTTATTCCATGAGATTTCTTAATGTCAATTGAGTTGCCATTAATATAAATATTGCTCAAGTATATAATGTTAAACATGTTTCAAGTTCAGCAGGGGTTCTTAACTCCTATTTACATTCCTAAACTCCTGCTAAAACCATGTGATTAGTCATTTGCAGTATCAGATTGTTTTACATGATTTTCAATACACATCATTTGTTTATCCTTTTGATTTCAGACATAAAAGTGGCTTATTTTCAACTCTGTGTTTTCAGAAAAATTAAAATGTCGAGAAGCACAAGTCCTGTGCTGAAAGTTATAAAATATCAGTGCTTCACATTTTTATTCTTTTATGTTCCTTTTTATTACAATTGCACAAGCTTACATTAGTAAGAGGGCCTTTAAGAGAACAGATTTGTCTCAAAGAAACTGAATTCTATATACCTTCTGACCAACCACAATACAATTCCAAAGGGATTATGTATATTAACATGTAGATAGAAGTACCTTAACCCCTAAGAAAGGTTCTGAAAAAAAAATTATTATCCTCAAATAACTAATATTGTACTTTTATAATTCTCTGTAGTAAAGAAGTTGGGACATCTGCATCTACTTAAAAACTATATTTGTAAAAACACTGATTCTCATCAATTTCTTCTTCTTCTCTCTTGATTTTTATTGTCAGGTACTCAAAAAGGAAAAAAGAACTCCAGAGCTTAAGAGTTGATTCTCGCAGCTGAACTGGATGGAACTCTTGCTCTTTCCTTCTCTCATTGTTTCTGAACTGTTTGTGTTTCAGTGGAAGATATTTTATTTCTCACATCATTATATTTGTTCAAGTCCTAACTCTATTAGAATCATGGAATAGCCTAGGTTGAAAAGGACCACAGTGATCATCTAGTTTCAACTCCCCTGCTATGTGCAGGGTCACCACCACTAGACCAGGCTGCCCAGAGCCACATCCAGCCTGGCCCTGAGTGCTTCCAGGGATGGGACATCCACAATCTGCATTAGAAATAACACTAACAAAGCTCTGTATCTTTGGTGCTGCTGTTGCTGTTGTGTGGCTAAAATTACAGTCTTCAAACGCATTTCAGTGTGTTTGAACCTCTGATGACAAGAGGTTTGCTTTCTGTTAAAAAAAAAATAAAAAGCTTTTGTCAAATCTCTTATACTCTTAAGACTTTTTCTTCTAATTTTCCTTATAGCTAAACTTTGGATTGAATATCTGTCTTCATTTATTCACATATAATTCAGTTTTATGACTCAAGTCACATATTTCTATAGAGTATCTTTTAACTTATTAGTAATATGAATCATCTTGTTTAAGAAAACTTGAAAGAACAAGAAATCCCCTCAATAATAAAGTGACAGCAACATAAAAAAAAAAAAACTTAGTGATTTTGTAATGTTTCACTGGATCCATCTCTCTACTAAAAAGCAAGTTATAGGCTAATTTGGTGAACTAGTCTGTTTTTCATATATATATATATATATATCCTAAAACTAACAAAAACTAAAATGCTTGGAATCCATTTATATGTTAAAAAAATATATATGTAAATAATGTATGTAAAAAAAAAGTGTTAAATTACTAACACAATAATGCATATAACATTTTGCTGTCAGATCAAGAGAAAAAGAGAGAACTGATTTTTATTTATTTCCTATGAATCAAATATTTCTCACAGATCTTTCTTTACATCCTTGCCTGATAAATCATTTCACCCACCATTCCCAAGGTAAGAATAAGAAAATGCATAGAAAATATGGACTACACAGAAAATATATATATATATTTACATAAAATATAAAGATTATCAACTAATAAGAAATACAAAGGCAGACATGAAATACAATTTGCAAGAGAATCCAAGGTTAACAGCAAACATTGTATGTTGTCATCAGAAGAAAATGAAAGAAAATGCTGGAGCACCTCTTCAAAGAGCTATTGGAAAGAAATTCTAACAAAAAATAATTGTTTAACCTTTAGTTCCCACTTAAAAGAGTATGTAGTTCGTGCAATTACTATGGATTTTAAGACAAAAGGCCTTGAGGTTGTAATTAGAAATAAATGGCACAGAAAATTCAAGTTAGATTTGCTGGGCCTCACAAGCTTTATCCCCAGGGTTCTAGGAGAGTTTCAGAGCCTGGCATTACACAGCCAGTCCACTTTGGAAAAGTGAAATAATATAGGTTAACTGAAAAGAGCTTATGGAATAGGTGAAAAGAAAGAATCATCAGAACCAGAAAGCTCTGCAAGGTAAGGTTGAATAAACCAAGGATGCTGGGGGCAGTCACAAGAACGTTCTGTAACTGAAGATATTTTGCTTCTAACAATATGGCCAACCAAAATCTGCAGTAAATTGACACACCATGCAAAGGGGAAAAACAAAACAAAAAAAAAAACAAAACAAAACAAAAACAAAACAAAAAAAACCCTTCTCTCCTTTTGCCTCCTAAGAGGCAACTAAAAGGAAGTATAAAATTACATTTAAGATATCATTGTAATAGCTAAGAATTTCAGTCACGTGCCTTCTAATATCTTAATAATTGGTGTATTAATTTCTCATCTAATTGTTCATTCCATGTTCTAATCCTGTTTTGAATAAAATGCAAATTTTCTGGATTATTCACAGAATTCCCTTTCAGTTATTTCAGTGAGAGATGGTATATTATGTTTAATGTCTCTTTGGGCTTTGGGATGAACTTCTTCTAGAGAAAAGTCAAGTGATTCAAGTGGCAATGTTTCATGACCATAAATACTCCTGAGCAGACAACTCTGCAACCAGTTTGTAAGGAAACAAGCAAATGATGGATTTGGAGAGCAAGCAGGGAAAGTAGCAACAGATGGGCAGCAGCATTTATGAGTTCACTAGAGACTTTTAATTTTTGCATTGTTGGATGATCACATAAACTTAAGGAAACTGAGATGGAGACATCACTACATTCTTTTAAGCTACAGGCAAAGAAGACTATAAAGCCTTGGGAGCGAAGTGAATAACACTGGTTCTCCAGCTATCTTCTCTTCAATTCTGCCAGTTGGAAGAAAAAGGAAAGCCAGAAATAGATGTACACTGAATATTAACTCCTCATTACACATTTGGTGCCAGAATGAGGGTTTTAGTTTTTTATAACAACAGGATTTTCTACTGTGAGAAGCACACTCAAGATAAAAATTTCTAATAAGGCAAAGATCTCTGTGAAGAGCAGTTTATGCATTATTGCAATAATTGGCACACACCCCCTACTGACGAAGGAGAAATTGTGCAACTAGTCAGTGAAATCCAGTCTGTTATATACCCTGGGTCTCACTCAGGTAGTGTTTCTCCTGGCACTCACTGGTTGAGGGTCTCAGGCTCACAACCATCCAACGCTGTTGCTACCTTTCATTTCCATACAATATCTATTATCAACCCATTGTTTTTAGGTATGTTCTGTACTTTTTATGGTGACAGGAGGACAATATTCTCAAAAATTAGCACACTCATTCTGTCCTGTACCAGACTCTCCCCTACCCTATATAATTACTTTACCTAGTGCCTGTGCCAATTCTACTCAAATCAGAACATCCCACTCTCAACTTTGTTGAGAACTTTCTTTGTGAAAGGCAATTTATCTTATGCTACATACAGAAATATTGGAAAGTTCCACTGCAAAAACACGCTCTATCTCTCACACTATGAAGATTATAACCTGTTAGGAACAGGTTGGATCCACCTGTCTAGAAGAGGAAGACCAGTCTTTAGCATCAGGATAAAAAAAAAATGCACCCCAGTGAGGAGAGATTTAAAGTGAAGGTCCTCGTGGAGGATCATGGGGGAGACATTCCTCAGATGCTCCCTATGAAATAAGCCATAAGTCCAGCCACCTCAAAGGTCTGTATAGCTATGAGGGATCCTCTTGCATAACTCTAGGGATACCTGCATCCTTTGTTCCTTTTTCTTCTCTGAAATGCCTGTATACCTATGTACACAGCATGGGAAATAAATAGGAATAATCAGAGACCTGCGTGCAGTTACAGGGCCATTGTTTCATTGCAATTGTGGAGATGCCATGGGACAGCTTACTTTGACAGTAATTCTGTCATGGATGGCCGTACACACTTTTTACAAAGACAGTCCAGCAATTTGAAAATGGGTTTTGATCAGCAGTGTAGAGTCTAGTTAGGGGCCTATAGAGAATGATGTTCCCCAGCGGTTGGTACTGGCTTCAGTCTTGTTCAACATATACGTTGATGGCCTGCATGAAGGGATACTATGCAGACTTGCAATTTTGCTAATGATACAACCCTGGGAGAAGTGGCTGACACACCAGAAAGCTATGATGCCATTCAATGAGAGATAGACAGCCTGGAGAGTTGAGCAGAGAGAAACATTATGAGGTTTGACAAGGGGGTATAATCATATACTTCAGTACATGATACGGGCTGACCCGCTTAAAAGGAGCTCTGCAGAAAAGGACCAATGTGTCCTGATGGGCAATAAGATGGCCATGAGCCATCAGTGTGCCCTTGTGTCTAAGGAAGCCAATGATATCCTAAGGTGCATTGCAGAGAGGGTAGTCAACAGGATGAGGGAGGTGATCTTCCCCCTCTAATCTGCCCTGGTGAGACTACATCTGGAGTACTGTGTCCAGTTCTAGGTTCTGCAATTCAAGACAGACAGGAAACTTCTGGAGAGAATCCATCAGAGGACCACAAAATGTCTGGAGGCCTGGAACATCTCACCTGTTAAGAAAGGCTGAGAGACTTAGGAGAAACCTGGAGAAGATTGAATGCGGGATCTTGTCTGTGTTTATAAACATCAAATGACTGTGAGTAAAGCAGATGGGACCAGGCTCTTCTCAGGCTCTTCCCAGCAATAGAACAGGCAATGGGCACAAATTGGCACATAGGAAGTTCCATAGGAATGTGAGGATGACAGAACATTAGAAGAGGCTGCCCTGAGAAGTTGTAGCGTTTCCTTCTCTGGAGATATTCAAACCCACCTAGACACTTTCCAATGTAGTCTACTCAAGGAAAATCTGTTTTAGTAGAGTTTTAGACTAGATGACCTCCAGAGGTTCCTTACAACCTTTCTGATTCTATAAAGATCCGCAATTATTTCTAGCTGTTATGTGGGCAGTAAAAGACATTCTCCACCAGATCTTTGCATTCCAATGCCCAGTACAAAGTGGACTAATTAAGTAGCTTAAGTTTTATTCCCACAAATTAGAATTAAAACTCTATTTGCCGTCAGTGATGAAGTAATTTGCCTTCATAAAAAAATCCTCTTGAAGACAAGATTGTTGAATTTCTACAGTCACCACTGAAACCAGATGGAAATGCTAATTCAGTGAGAAATGCTGTAAGTTATTGGTATCGTGTAGTTATGCCCTTTGCTTTGTCTTTAAAATTATCCTGCTGAAAATTAACCATAACTGTTCCTGATTAAAAGATGAAAGAAAAAAGTGAAAGTCATCTAGCAGCAAACATGCTGTTATGACAAATTTAAAGTGAGGATTGGAATTCTGACCTTACCAATATCTAACAGAACATCCCCAAAAAAGTGGAGCTGAGTTAGTTAAAACAAATCTGGTTCCCAGAGCAGCAGATAAACTTTTACAAAGACAGAAAATGTGAAAGATTGTTTTTTGTTTTTTGTTTTTTTTTTTCCTCCTTTATTTCCCCCTTTCTTCCCCTCTCCCAGGATTCTAGTGTATGCTTCAAAAGTGATAGAAAACAATGCAAAGGGGTTTCATATTCCCCCATCTGATGAAGGCCTAGATCCTAGCAATCTCTCAGTGGAAGGCAAAGATTAAGTTAAATTTTTGTAAGGCTCTTAGGATTTGACCGAGAACCTTTAATATGC
Source organism: Meleagris gallopavo (assembly GCF_905368555.1). Taxonomy (NCBI): domain Eukaryota; kingdom Metazoa; phylum Chordata; class Aves; order Galliformes; family Phasianidae; genus Meleagris; species Meleagris gallopavo. The sequence continues at coordinate 7,872,814 of NC_139407.1, forward strand.
TCAGTTTGCTGCTGGAATTAATTGCTGGCAAACTTGAATCTTTTATGTCTTGATTAGTCTTATTAGTCTTCTCTACTATTGCCAGCTTTACTACACCATAAAAGTGAAAATTTGAGATTATATTTTCTGTTCCTTTTCCCTTTAATGAAAACTTTCATTAAATAATAGCGAGTGCTGTTAGCATAATTTACTTAGCATTATAAGAATTTGTATGCATCTTTTCAGATTGTGATAGAAAAACTAGCGTAGAAAAGGTTTTACTAGTGAAAGAGAACAACTGTATGTTAATTATGTCTTTGGAATAGCTTTCAGTGTTTTGCTCTTAGGAAATAAGAGAAATGAAAAGCTACTTATGTGGGAATGATGTGATGTAACATAGTCATGTAATTTTGTCCTACTTTCATTTTCAGCCAAAACAACATTAATAGCATACTGATGTTTGGTTGCTACTGAGTGAAGGAAGGAGGAGAAGGGTGGGGAAGAGCCTCTGCCTTTACAGCATGGCAGCAAACAGTGTCCTCACAAGCCAGGGAAAATTTCATGCAGCTCTTTGTTCACTTAAAACACTAACCACGATGAAACATACATGCATAGAGGCTGATGATGTATGTGTGTAAAGAAGCATGTTGTATGGATGATACATTTATAGGCATATAATACACACACACTTACTCCCTCCCATCTCTACTTTGCTCTGTATGAATTTCTGCATTATGCAGTAAATAATTGCAGGTTAAGATATATTTACTTATTTCTGGGAAGTACCTGCTGAGGCTTTTCTAGTTCCTCCTCTCAGTTAAAAACTGCATATAAGGTTCTGGCAGGAGCATCATCATATTCCTGGAGATCTCCGTCTCTACATCTAGGCACACTCCAGTCCTACATATGATTATACTTTGTACTACATGTAGATGGAAGGAAGGATTTGGAAATATTTTTTGCAGTTGCTCAAATAATTGGAATTTTTTGTTCAGGGCTTTAGATAAATTTGAAGGACATTTTCAGCATCCCAAAACAACTAAGTTGGCAAGGCGCAGGGCTCAGGGTCTGGTTTTACATTCTCAGGGACGCTGGTGAAATCAGATAAGTGACATAAAATATACATGCAATATATGGGATCTTTCCAGTTGATGTGATAATCACTAGAAGTTAAATTCATGTGTGTCTTAAAGTGGCTTTGAGGAAAATTGTATTTTTTGAGTGCTGTTCTTATATCTGTGAAGAAATGAGATATTTTTCAATGCTAGTATCCTAATTGAAATTTGTTGGCAAAAATACAATAGGGAACCAGTTTTTAAAGGCGTTTAAGTGCCTAAAGCTGCTGCAGATAAGTACTTAGTGAGGTTTTTCAAAATATTCTACACACCTGACTCCCAGTATGTAAAAGTTTAAGGAGTCTCAGTCCATTAATAAGCTACTTTGGCTCTTCATTCCAAATTTAAGGCAATGGCTATTTAAGAAAATGCTCACAAAGGCTGAGCATTCACATTCATTCAAAGTTGTTTTTCACTTTAATGCACATATTTCATAGCGTGACATAAGAGATATTTTAATAATTTTTTTAATAAAAATATTTCCATAATAAAAAGGAAGAACTGGGTTTTAATTATGGTTGGGGTTAATAAAGTAATAAAAGTGGTTGATTTTAGGATGTATTGAAATCTTACTTCTAAGTAACACATGAGCTAGGGCTCAAAGGTAAATAAATGTCCTAGACTCATAATTTACCTAACAACAGATCTGGCTGATGGGTGTACCCATCTCTTCAAAAACACACACTCATTTCTTCACTCAAGTTTCCACCTACTGATTCAGGTTGTCTGATTTAAGAAATATATGCTGAACCAAAACACAATAACAAAGAGCACTGCAGAGGTAGCAATGGCCTTAGAGATACATAGGCAGCTTTCTGTATTCTACCAGTCCTTCTCTCTGTATTAATTTTATCCTTGCATCCTGCATCCATAATTCATTCAGATAACCAACCCTTCATGGTTCACAAGCTCTGGTAGCCCATATTAACACTTGTCCTCACGGACTCTTTCTGCTTCTATATTTTCAAGACACATTACTCTCCCATTTCATAGTATCATTGTCAATATTCAGTTATCAAATTAGAAAGATACAGGGAATTTACCAAAATCCATGCTATTTTAATAACTAGTCCAGGGCTATACAATTTTATGTGGTATGATCCTTCAATCCTTTAAAAAGTCTCTCTTTCTTTTTGGGAATTTTAAGATGTAGGTGAATTTTGGATTCTGTTTCCTGGGAGTTGTTGACACAATATAATTTCTTAAATGAAAAAAAAATATTGGCTTTGGTAGAGAATTGCAGACAGTATCAGATTTTTGTTTTTAATTGCTTGAATTGTCTTTAAAATAAATTATTCTGATGGATTATACAGTAAAATAATCTCAAAACATATAACCCACAATCTCAGATACACTTTTGTCTTTGATTTTATAAGGAATACTATGTTGTTAAGAAGACATAAGTGTGCAGAAGGGCTTTTCTTGCCTTGCCATGCACACTTAAATGTCCCTTTTATGACAATCAAACTGAATGAGAAAGTCGTTCTTAAAATAGCATAATAAAGAAATTAATCCATGACATATATGAATTAAAGCCTAAAAATTAAAATATTATCAGATAATCCAGGAAAAGGAAAGACAAAAAAAATCTTCCAGTAATTTTATATTCATCTCTCAACCCAAAATACTTGAGGATAAAGTTGAATTCTCAGTTTCTGGCTCAATTAAAATGCCAAGGGAAATAATGTTTAGCCTTAGAAAACTCAAAATGCATTAATGTTGATAAAACAAACTGTTTTCCTTGACTTCTACTATTGATCGAGTGACTTCTAAACCACTTGACAGTCTAAAAGTATTTCAAATAAAAGGCAAACATGACCTATTGCCATGATTATGTTCCCCAGATAGTTCTTCCCGTTTACATGCACAGACAAGTAGATACTGTACTGACTTCTAAAGATCTTCTATAGATGCAGCAAAAAGAAAAACACAGTTAAAGTCTTCTATTTAAAAACAAAAAATAGCATTAAAATCATCCCATAAGACAACTGAACAACAATATTTTAACTTGGAAAATATCAACTGTGAGATATAAAGTAAAAATAGGAAAAAAGTTCATAGTTTACTATTTTATTTCATTTTCTGAGCAGACTATCTGACATAAAAAAATGTCATCAACTCACCAAAGCTGGGACAAAAGTTGGCTTTCTTTTATAAAATTTTTTCTCCATTCTGTGCAGTAGGGATCCTGGTATCCAATAGAAAACAAAGTTAAACTGTTCAAGAAACATTTTCCACAGCATTTCAGTTTAAGGTACTACTGAAGCTGACTACAGCTGACTGTTTCAGTCCTTACCATTTATTTTACCTAAATCATTTAGGAAGTTGAGGGCTTTGCACAGGAACCTACTCTCACTTCCTCAGATAAAAAAACTCTTCAGACACAGTACTTCATCCCCAGTTCAATCCTATGCTGTGAAATATGTTAATGGGTTTTTCAGATTTTTTTTTTTCAATAATGTTTTTTCCTCATGCTCTCCAACAAAAGAGGATAGGTTAACATTTATTAGTGAATATATTGCTGTACAGACATAGAAAACTATTTATTTGTTGCAGTGTTCAGGAGAAAGGATGCTGAATAAAAAGAAAAAAAATAAGTCCAATATTAAATTTGGAGAGCAAAACCATTTTGTAAACAAAAGGATCAATAATCTGTAATTGGTAAAAGTAAAGGTCTCAAAATACGAGCTAAACAGAACTAAGAAGTCTACCAAATATCTTAATCTGAGGAAAGATGAATGCCAAGTAAAGAATTAGAGACCGAGCACTACACAATCATTTCTATCTACTTCTCAAAATAACCATTTTGCATTACTATTTATAAAAACAATGCACTATTCACTTAAAAAAACAAAAAAAAACAAAAAACAAACACTAGTATTTTTTAAACACAGCAAAAATTGATATTGTAAGTAATTTCAAATCAGTTTGGAAATTATTCACACTGTTAGATTGTCTTTTTTTTGTTGTTATTAATATAATCGCGAAAAGAATCATTATCATAGCTGTCTGAAGTCAGTAACTTATAATGGTAAAGGTTAAATCTTATCTAAATACGATTGTGCTCAACACTTTGAAAAATCAGAACTCTTTTCAGCAGGTAGACTGTGAAAGGTTTTCCATCACCTTTCATTTGCAAATCAGTACTTTTTGAGGTAGCCCTAGCCTAACCATGCACTCATGCATATAACTGAAGAACTTTCACAGGTAAGTTACGCTTCAGTGGAGACGAATAGTAGATAAATTGCTTTTATAGAGTGGTTAACTGTGCAAGAACAAATTCTAAGGATCCCTCTCAAGAAAGCAATTAACATTACAAATGTTCTTTAACCCCCGAAGGAGCAGATTTAAGAATGAGAACTAAAGAGGTGAGATACCCACAGATTCTGGACTTTGAGCATTGGTAGTAAGTGGGACATGCTTTTTATCATTTATGCTGATCTGAACACGCAGGGAGAAAGTCCCAGAATCACTTTCCATACTTTTAAAGGAAATCCCTTTCATTTTAATTGGACTACCACTATTTGTATTAGAACAATGAAACTCTGCTATCAGTTATGCGTATCAGATTGAGACTTTAGCTGTACTGATACTAATATCGGATCAGTATGTCTATCAATTCACTATCTAATTTTATCGCATTAGCATTACCACTTAATGGAACGACTGAGATAAAAAACAGAAATTCCCTATTAGAAAAAGTGGGTTGGAAAGATGGAATTATAGGTTATCCAAACAATAAAATTATGTTAGCAACTTCTCCAGTTTTAGCCATGGCTAACAGATGATGCAGGGACTTAGCATAGACTTGGCAAGGCAGTCTACATTTCACTGAACATACATACTGTGAACAACCTAAACCATTCTCCAAGTTTATGATAAACTAGAATCCAGTATAGTATCAGACACCTCATATAGCTTCAGGGTAAGTATCTCTATTAACGGCAGTGTATTCCGAAGAAGTTAGTCTTTCAGAAGTGCGTGGACACCTGCAAATTCCATTTTGAAGTGTACAAGTGCAGATTAACACATGGTCTTGCTAAGGGACACATTGTGTTCTCCTGAATCCTGCCCTTTAGGACTTACTTTGCCTTGAAGTATGACAAAGTTGAAACTGTTATTTCCTCCAAAGCCTTCCAGATGTTCCAAAGGAAAGACTGGAGATTCAAGCAAGGCTAAGGCCAAGTGTGCTTCTCTCTGAAATATTCTGTGATGGGCTTCGCCAATATTAGCGACATGATCTCCTTTCTTCCCAAGAGCTACTCTTTCCCTGGTTGGGATGGAGAATGGGCTCTTGCATCTTCCAACTCTAGATACAGAATGTCTGACCGCCAGCAAGTCCGTGCCTGCAAGCTCCTCTCATTAGAAACTGAGATTGTAGAGGCATTCCCCATCCATTTTATATATTCTCCAATTAAAAACCACACTGAGGCATTCAGCATATCCACAGTCAGGAATCAACTTTATCTGCTTTTTTTTTTTTTTTTTTTCTATTAAAGTCTGTATTTTCTGAAAAACAAAACAAAACACATCTTATCTGACTTAAGTAGTTAACTCCATTCCTGTTTATGTTTAACATTTATTTTTGTGAATTGCTTAGCTAATTATACTTCCAAATGCTTTTCTAAGCTTTCTGCCCTGTAATCTTTCTTTTTTTGGTCTTTGCTGATGAAAAGTAGATTTTAAAGACAGTATGGATAGCACTGCAGCCCAAGACATTGGAGGTAATCAAGAATGGAGACAAAGTATACAAGGGCATTCCTTTATACTATTTCTACACCTACCTCTTGCCTTCTTCATCCTTGGTTATACTCAGAGTTGCACTGGCAGGATTACATGAAGAGAGAGACTGCAAGGCTGATTTATAACTGTGGGGAACAAAATACATTTTGTCTGAGCATGGTCCTGTTCAACCTCAAGGTAAGGGTACATGCTGCTAAAGCTGAGAAAATGTAGTAATGGATATGTCTACTGGGGAGAGAGAAACACTTCTTTAAGGTGACACCCACTGTTAGATCAGCTTAAGATGATCATAAAACCTCATCACTGGTAAATGCCAACATCTTAGGAAGCATAAAAATGCACTGTCAGTATACTATGTCTCACCATATAGGTGATAATTCTAGAGCTTAATGTAAATAGCATTCCTCAGATGAGGAACTGGACCAAGATTCTCATAACGCAGCTATGTCTCTTACTGGATTAGAATTAGAAGGAGCAAATCCCCTTACACTACCACAGCAACTCAGCGGAAAGAAATTTCTTAAAGCATCTGCCTACTTAATGAGTATTGCTGCTTTATTTCACTGTATGGTCAAATGAATTAATTGATGTTAGTAGTGAAGGCTAAGAAAGCTTTTTCCTACAGTCCTTTGAAGTTTAGTGTAGAAAATAAAGGGTTTTATCTACAAAGCTGATTCGATAAGTTGTTTACAAGTGAGTTCCTAAAAAAAGTATTATTGCATTATACTAGCAATATAAAATTTTTGTATATCTTCCCCCTAAATTGAATAACAGTTTATCTTCATATGGGATTCACTGAAGTGCTTTGTTCATGGTAAATCATCTAGAATAGATGACCTTATTTGACTTACGTGATTATTAAGTGACTTCCCACTCCATCAGTAAAATAGATTATGTTCTCCACAGTTTCCCGGCTTGGGAAATGGAATAATTATATCAATTTTTGACTAGAAGCATTCTTATGTTTCAGGCTAACATCCATGATGTAAGTTTACTAGGATGTTTCTCCCTGAGTCTCACACACAAGTTCTGCTGCCCTAACACAAACAGCTGTGGGGAGGACACAAGCCAAATCAAGGTAGAATGATTTTCCAACTGAAAAATGCTTAACAGTCAATGGAAATCAATATTGATTTCTAAACTTTTATATTAGCGTTCCACAGAGCATAATCTTAGTTTACTCAGATCATGCCTCATAATGCAACCAACTTGAGTAGCTGGAGAATATCTGAAATTGTCCTTGGTAAATGTAAGAAACATTCAATATCGTCCATACTTCTCTGCCATTCATTTGTAGGTGTTTTGATAGACAAGCATGGTAGTTGTAATGTACTAAAGCTACTAGGTTAAGTACAATGTCCATTGAAAAAGAATCATATAACCTTCTAGCATTCCACCTCAGTTTTTAATACTTTCTTTACAGAGATGCAAATGAAAGCATAAGATAAAGCAAATTTGAGTGAACTGAGCAATTAAAAGTGTTAATGACTTGAAATTATTTTAAAATTTCTTTTGGTTCAGATACCAAATGCATTCACCAAATTTTGGTATTTCTACATTGAAGGCTTTTTAAAAAATAACATCTGCTAAGATGCTAGCAATGTAATGCTAATATCATATTTATTAAAGTGATGTTACAAACAAGTAGGGTTCCAGAAGAGAGGATTGAAAAAATTGATGGTGTTTTTTGTTTGTTTTCATTCTTTTCTGCTGAAACCTTACTTTTCCTTCTAACATATTTTAAATTAACTTGCTCAGAAATTGTATTTTGTATCAACTGCTTTTCTTTAGATATCTGACAAGGAGAAGCTACATGTTTATGAGACCTGCTTGTCAGAAGGGGGTAATAATTCTGATCTGTGAAATGAATTCTTAACAAGACCAATTCTGCCAGATATGAAGGCAAACGTTAGCCAAACTTGCAAATATTTGCTATATCCCTAAGCATTTTGGATGCATTATTCTACTATAACAAGAAACTTATGCATAATAAAATATTTTGTTTCCTTACTTTGGTCTATTAGTAAGAGGTGAGTTTATAAGCTGAAGAAAAAGAACACTAGACTTGTTATGATAACTGACACAAGAACAAGTCCACAGTCCAACCTTAGATGCCTTTCATTGTCACCTTGAGGCCTGTAAACATAACCAAGATTTATACAGCACTGGACAAGAGCTTTAATTCTCCACTGCAGCTTTTACAAGGTGATCTAACAACTGAAAACGTCAAGGCTTTAAAGGCATTCTTTGGTGATTAGAACTCTTTTACCCAAACTTCATTATAGTTTAAAGAAAGCTTAAGATCTTGCAGAAACAAGACAACAAGGCATCTTCAAAGGGTGGTTTTGTAAGCATGCATACCAAATAGAAAACCTACCCCGGAAAGGATAACCTTGAAGGAACAAAGCTACACCTGATTTGCCTGTCAGCTAGGTCAAGACAGCAGTTGGAAGTTACATTCCTTGCAAGATGCCAGAGAATTTTTGTTTCAAATTAAGCTAAAGTCAAGCACAAGTTGGAGTTTCATTCATTTTAAAAGAAAATGCTGCCTTACTCAGCTTGGAAAGATGAAGGTTGGCATGCTTTTCATTTTTTAATATGTATGTACATTATCTCCTGATGAAAATGAGAAAGTTCTGACTTGGGAGATATTGATGAAAACAGTGAAGGGAGAACATTAACTTTTAAAGGTTTTTTTTCCCCCCTCCAAGTTCAAGATAAGTGTTTGTCTCTGAGGCTGTAAAGTTCTCTTCCTAAGCTTTCTGAATATTTCATTTGGCGTGAATATATGTACGTACATACACACACACACAGAGCAATTGCATTATCAGAATAAACAGACCACTTATATACTGTGCTAAATGAACCAGAGTTTGACCCTCTGTGAATAATTCAAGAAAAAAAGAGGTCAGTAGTCTTGTTCTTTCTCACAAGAAAACCTTTACTTTCATTACATCCCCTTTTATTTCTTTAAGTCTACATTTACTTTGTTCTGTCAACTACAGAATAGTTCTAGTTGAGTGTGGGAATAGAGGGGTGAATGAACATTTTTGTTATGTATGCTAACATGGATAAGACAAAGGAGAGAGACCAAACTCAAACATAGCAGTGAAGTCTTGGCTTCAGAAAGAAAGTTTTCTGGAAGATTTTTCTACTTATAGCTGTATAGAATAGTAAATGCAAGCATTTTGATAGAATTCATACAAATAAATATTATTTTCTAAGAAAAAAAAATCCTTTCTAGTTATATATTGACCAAATCTAAGTTTTAATTGATAGTTCAATTCAACCCCATGATGTTCAGACTTCTCTATATGGAGTTGCACATAACACACAGGTATTGCAAGAACACTTTGCACATCCCTTAGTAATTCTACAGCTGTCTGTCAGATTCTTTGTAAACCAAGTCCCTTACTTGCTTTCTCAGTCATCACTTATGTAAGCCTAATTCCCAAATTTGTTTTCATAATATCTCACAGGCCTGACAATTTATTTTGGTTTCTTTCATTCTCTGGAGCGTAGCTTAACTAGAATAAAATAAGATACAGTGGTACAGTCAAATCACATGAAAGAAGAATAAACAATCAAGAGGCAGAGAGGGAGAGAGAGAGCACTTTTGGAGAAAAATAAGTGTACTGCCTCTGCACTTTTGCTGTAGCTCAAAACGGAAGTTTTTCTCTCTGCACATGGGAAGGCAAAGCATAAAAATAGTCTATAAGATGTTTGCAAGCAGTATTCCTCCCATTCTTTACACCACACTCGGCTCCTCTCACATCTGAGAAGAGCCATTTCTGAAACCTCCCAGAAGAGTTTCCTCTGCAGCAGTGCCAGAAGCCTTGTTCCTTTTAGCAGCAGGACACCCCCAAAATGTTTTTCATGGTGACTGACAGTCTATTCACCAGTACAGATTCATGATCTGCGTAGTTTTGCTCCCTAAGGACATTCTTAATTCTTTTTAATACTTGGTATGTGTTTGATCTTCTCTCTTCCAAAGACAATCAAACATGTCTTGTCAGCACTTCATTATCAAAAGAGGAGCAGGAAAGGCAGCGAGGGGTTACATACATGAAGAAAGTGAAGGCTTTAGATAAAAATTTATGAGGCCCAATCCTTTGGCAGAAACAAGCTCCATAGTTTAAAATCATAGTTATAGATAATCAAACCAAAGTTAAATTGAAAATCATGCAAACTTATTTTTCCTGTACCAGAACTAAATCATCACTTCAATGCTTTTATGATGGCTGCAAGAGTTGAACCAAAACAGATTTTTTTGGTTGTAAGCTAAACACTACAAATAGCAATTGACAGCACCTAGCAGAGCCTTATTTAGTAAGAGCCTTATTTGCACTTGATAGGAGTGTCAAAGCAATGTCACTGTCACAGCCTATTCCCCTTTCTTGCCTCCTTTGCACAGACTCAGAGGAATATGCTGCACAAAACTCCCCTCTAGCTATATGACACTGAGATTCTTCATTCTGCATTATAGCATAGGCAACTTACACTCCAAAACATTTTACATATGATCATTTGGAATGGACAGTCAATATCTTTGAGAACATTCTGCCCAGGTGAAAACCAGGATCCTTACTGCCAATAGTTGCTATAACGGAGCCTGGCTCATAAATGTGGGGACTTTGCCAGAATCATTTTGGGGATGTATCTCTGTGCACTACAATTTCATGAAAGTGTAGCTTTATTAGGAAACAAAAAGGTGCTCATGGTAAAATCCCACTGTGACAAAGTGAGAGGACTTGCAGAGATGTTGTGGAGTCTCCTTCCTTGAAGATACTCAAAAATTATCGGAATGTGGTTCCCCCACTTTATTAGAGGGAATTGACCTGGCTGGTCTTCTGATATTCCTTAAAATCTATACTATTCTGTGCATTGGTCCTGAATAGTTTAATACTCCTGATGACCAGTAATAAGATTTGCCTGTACAGGAATATGGGCTTTGACTTGCATACAGAACTCTGATCCTATACAGGGAATAAATAAGAAAAACACACAAACCCTAACTGCAGAACTCATAATAAGTTCTCACATATATTTCCATGTATGCAATAGAAAGGATTAACCTATAATTGCAGCGAAATGGTTGATTTTACAGTGATTTAAAAAAATAAGAAATCTGACTTTGATAATATAACTAATAAAATCTGTTGAGATACACAATTCTGATACTAATATGTAATAAGAGTCAGTCTCATTTTAAAATACTGATTCATATTAGTTTTACTTCATGGGTTTCACAGAAGTCTTAGATTTATATCAACATAAGAAAGACTAGAAACCAACTCAACCAGCAACTTTTATGTTTATAATTAAGAAAACTGTGATGCTTAAACTGACCCATTACCGTTACAAATCTCCTGGACTCAAAGTACACGTTTTCTGTGAAATAACAGTTAATATATTTTTATGACTTTTATTAGTATAGCATTTAATATAAATCTGACTCTCTCACTTAGCCTTACAGGTTTCTTCCTCCCTGCAGAATGAACATGCCAACAGTTGAAGTTTGTGAGTCCAGACCTAAGTAGCCTGCTGTAAGAGAGTCAGTGAGTAGCCTTTTTTTTTTTTTTTGTCAATGGACTTCAATAGCTACCTCATACAAAGGCAAGGATCTTTAAGTAGTCACTGTAACATAACATTACAGTCAGAAACAGCCATAAGATGGAAACAGATAGATAATATATTGAAGATTTCACCATGCTTTATTTGTGTATGGATGAATTTATACATTAAGTACATACATTAAGTATAAACTTGGGTTTTTGCTACTGACAAGCATGCCGAAGTTCAATGCTTCAAAGGAAAATATTTGTTCTTAATTATTTTGAGTGGCACAAGTAACTTTTACTCTGGCATAAATTGTGGAAGAGAAAAATCTAGAGTCATTAATTTTCTTGTTCTCTGCTTATGCTTAATGTGTAGCTGTAGTCTTCTTTCAATACTGCAGTTAGTGCTGCATGTTAAAGCTATACAAATACACAAGTGGGCTGCTCTTTCACTTGGATTACAAAACGTATAAACATGAGTAAGTGAAATGTTCTCTGTAGCTATGATTTATTTTACCAGCATAGGTCATAAAAACCGAAGCTTTCTCAAGACAGACTGTAACATGAAAGAAAATGCAACTATGACAGCAGAGCAACAAGATCCCCAAACACAGCAAATGAAAATTTACTGAAATATGACAGCAATAGGCACAGAAACAAAAGAAAGAAGCTGCTTACCTTCAGGAGACCTGAGTTACACAAGAATCTCCAAAGAGACACCTTTGCCTCCACTGCCAACCCTTAAATGAGGCTGGGAAGGTATGGATCCTGGCTCCACCTCTTCTGGTCACTGAGATACATTGCATGCACCTGAGCTCCCCTGGGTTAGCTCTGCCTTCCCACCAGGTGTTCAATTGTAGTCCAAGATGTGACATAGTATTTCCACTACACCACATGTGTTTTCTAGCTTTTTTTTTTTTTTCCTTCTTATACAAAGGAATAGAAAAGGTAATTTTCATCATATATGTAATAAGAAAGAACTTAAGTGGACTTTATTTTTTCTCTTCATGGCAAAATCAGATTGAGAATAGCCGAAGAATAGTTTAGAACTAAGTAAATAAGTTTAAAATAATCATTCATAGTACTGAAACCTGTGCAAATTCTTTTTTTTTCGGAAATTGAAGCAGGAAAAAATCTCAAAATAAACTGTTTATTATATTCACTTAGAATACTTACTGACTTCTTGACTAAACTCTTTTATAAAAGGAAACTGGTAAGAAGGAAGAGTTGAGGAGAAAAAGAGAGCGGTAGAGAGGAGAAGGGCTATAGGGTTTGTAGTAATATTATTTGAGAAATTTAAACTTACGTGCAAGCAGGGGTCTGGATTTTGATATATGTGTTGCATTGCTGTGGGTTATGCTATGGGTTATGCATATTCTAATTTGCTTAAAATAGTTGCTGTGGTTCCAGAGGGCAAAACATTCTCTCCTTCTTTGAGTAAAGAGAAATGTTACATTCCATCTAAACAAATAATTTTTAAGTGACTTGCTTACGAGCAATGCACGTATATGAAACTCAAAAAAAGCAATATACTGTATTAAGTAAACTGTATTTGTTTTGTGGTACAAATGAATAACAGTTCAAAATGTTCAAGATGATTGAACATTAGAATCAACAAATAAAACATGCATAATTTGTATGAGACAGTGTTCAGATGAAAATTATAATATACTAAACATAGATAATTTGCTAAATTATTTTATTATTTTATTTGATATAATAAGAATGAAGACTACAGGCATAGCTCTAAATTACTCATAACTAGTTTAACTTATTTTAGCTCACGCATGGACTGTCAATGTGTCTCTGAACTCATTTCACACTTGACCTTCTGGAGGGCAATGGAGCTATATAGAAATGTATACTATTCTCTCTGGTCTCTGACATTGTTAAAAGGGAAAAAAAAAAAGCACCAGAAAATCTATATTGAATTAATATACAAACAAAAAACTTTATATAGGAAAATCTTAAAAAAAAAAAAAAAAAGCAAGAAATGAAATAAATTCATGAACTGAAAGCTCTGCTTTTAGCGTCTCTTAAGAGTAGTGCTCTGATGCATTAATAGTGGAGGCAGGAATTCAGTTTAAATATTGCTGCAGCTTAAGGTACACAATTATATTCTTCAGTGTCGACATTTTCACCTTGATAAGCATAATAATGCCATGCAGATGCAGACTAAAACCCATAATTTCAGCACTCTGCTTCTACTCACGTTGATTATAATAAGGTATGGCACTGAAGCATGCATGATCCCACATTTAATTGTCAGCATAGCCTTTCATTTAAACAAGAAGTTAGTTAACAGTGTGCTTTCTACAGCGAATGTGGGAGGCATCTCAAATAGCTGTGGCTAAACAAGGAAAGTTAAAAGCATTAGTAAAAACATGTGTGAAAAACTAGTGATGACTTAAATTCACCTCCAGTTTCTCAGTGGGTGTCAATGTAAATTGAGAACAATAATATGATATGTCTGTATTTGCAAGAAAGTCTTTGCTTTTTTTTTCTCATCTTATTTTTAAACAGGTAAAGTTTTGTTTTTGTTAGCATTATGGTATAAAACAGTAAGTCAGACAACAATGAAATATAAATGTAAATTGAAAAATGAATATGTATTATGAAATCTAGAAAACTGGAAAAAGGAGATTATACATTACCTTTTTTTACATGACCTTTTTAATATATTTGCTAATTAACTTCTAGCAGGAATTGAACAATACTTAGCAAGTAGAAAACAATTTAAACTAGGCTTGTAGTCACATATATACATTTTTATATATGTCAATACGTATAAATGTACAAATGTAAATCAATATGTATGCATATATATAAATCAATAGCTTGAAATTATCCAGCTTGTATCCAGCAGGAAAAAAAATGGTATTGACAAGAAAAAAAAATCCCTATCTATCTGAAAGATATATTTTTTTGGATCTTTATCTAGTCCTATGCTTTGCTTGATTCTCAAAAAAAAAAAAAAAAAAAAAAAAAGAAAAAAGAAAAAAGAAAAAAAAAAGGCATTTAAAAATAAAAACTAAATATCCCACAAACAAATAAATTTCAAACTTGAAACAGTCCAAATAGCACAGCTTACAAATACTATTTAATTATCTCTTATGTCAACATGATGCCTTAGTAACTTGAATCCCTTCTGATCATATGAAAAGAAGACTCAAAAATACATCATTAGGAACAGAAAGTTTCTTTGCCTTGTCTTGTCAAATGCCACATTATATTTTCTAGGAGTAATTAACTCTCACACACAACTGCTCTTACATACATTTTGTCAGACAATGTATTTGAATTTGTAAAAGTTGGATGGCTGGTATCACTCTAGCTCAAAACCAAGGAGATACTTTGTGTTTGTCAGTGGAAAGACAGCGTAGGTCAGAAGCAGAGCTGAGAAGCTTGTGGGAGGTCTGGAACAAAATCGAGCAGGTTATGTGGCTGGTGCCTGCCACACTACATTTCTGAAGTTAATGTCAACTCTTAACTCAGTCCATCAGCATGTGACATGTAGACAGACTGATTTGTTTTGTTGGAACTTCCAGAATACTGTTACTGTTGTGTTCTCTATTAGAAGTTGGGGGGGAGGAAGATATAAATTGTCCCAGGACATAAGAAAGCTGCTCCAAAAGTAATGCCTCTTATTTAATTATATTGGCCCACAATGCCAGAAGCAGATGTTGGTGAACTTTCCTGTAGAGGATGAATATTCAGCATTCCATCAGTCTCAGACCTGTGGGATACAGTGCTTTAAATTCACATCACTGCCTCATATTATGGTGGGTACAATTCTTATCTTTGTAATCACTTGAGCTTTTGCTAAAATGACTTTTTAAATCCTTTTATTTAGATGGAGAAGGATCTCCACACCCTCAGTTGAATTTTGATGACAAGCAAACCAATAGGTTGACTTGGCAGAAAAAGCCCTTTTAACAGCACCTGAAATTTATCAGTAGTGTTCAGAATCACTGCCTAGTATTTAGAGGTGATGGACCAGATCCTATCACAGAAAGCAGAAAAAGTCTACTAACAATTTCTTGCTTTACTAGCAACTTTTTTAGATATCTTACATACGTCTACTCTCTTCTGTTGAGGGGAATTTTGGTGGAGAAATAAAAAAGAAAAATATAAGGAAAAAAACAGCAGTAAGGAAAAGCAATTCATTTATAATTCCTTTGTATAATAAACAGTAACAGCTTCTGAAGTAAATGAAAAAAAATCTCTCCTTTATGAGGCTATATTGATTTTATAAACATAGCAAGTATTGTCATTTGGTCATACAAATATGTGACAAAAACTGAAATGAACTTGAAATGCAAATTTTATGTGTTAAGCTATCAGAGGTATTCAGTTTACTCTATTTTTATAGGCAGTAGTAGATAATAAAAAACTGAGTAAAATCCTGAATAAAAACCTAAATAAATAGGGAACAATGAATGCTGAAGTTTCTCAGCTGCAAAACTACCTTAAGCTAAATTCTGTAAGATTTGATGTGGCAAGGAAAAAGGAATATGATTATTATTGACTTGCACCAAATTGTTTGACATTCGGCTATGCATCCTTCACCTCATACCTTGTGTCAGCTGTTCAAATCGTAGACTAAGCATTACAAAGATGATCTTTATTCTCCCATCCACTTTCTGTTCCATGTTCATTCCTGGTCAGAAGGGCCCAAAAGTTTCTGCTGGTTTTGTTAGTTATTAGACATACTGAAACTGGAACGGGTGACACAGGCCACCACTCTTTTTCTTCAGCCAAATCTTTTCCTGCCATATGAATGATCTGCAACTGGCCACAGGGAAGGAGTATAGGCGATGAGCTGTTAGGGAAATGCTACACTACATAGCACTCACTACAAGTTTCCAATAAAAGACATATGCCTCAGTAAATGTCTTGGAAAGTCTTCCCTGTGATGTATGTGCTTCTTTGTGGACCAGACTGCAGCACGGGCTACAGATCAAAGCGGCTGGATAGCAAAATCTTGTTTTAATGAAGTAAAATACTATGCTGATAGTAAAGCTTGCAATTAATTTTAAAAGGCCCTATGCGTTAATTGCTCATAATTTTGAAGTGAAGCGTAGTGCAATTCAAATGTTGGGTGTTGTAAATGTCTTGAGCTTTAATTAACTATGCATCCATGTTAACAGGAAAAAAAAAAAAAAAAGGAAAACCAAAAATAGCATATCTTTCATGGGAGAAAACAGTTGAATCATTTAATATCTATCAACAAATGATTACCAGATCTCAGAGGCAAAAATCATCTAATTGGCCCTTAGCATTTAGAAGCAGCTGAGTGATTGGGAGGATATTATTCCATAAATATTGTCACATATTATCTTATCTTAATAATTATATAGAGTTTATATGACAAATTATATTGAAGGCAGCTTGCATAACCATTTATTATTCAGAACACAAGGTGAAATGGGACAACAGCTAATCCCCACAACAAACAGTGCTCTTTATACATCAGCACTGATAAATTAAAACAGTCATGTTGAACAGTATCCAGTTTTGCTTCTATAAGACAACTGGTACCTCTAAAATTGCCTGGGAATAACATAGAAAAAAAGATTTTCCTTAGTGATTTAATGACATCTGCAATAATTTTGCAGCAAAATTTGTATTGCCATTATGTTCAGAATTATACAAAGAATTATACTTAGTACTTAAATGAGGTTACCTTTCAAAATTGATGATATAATTGATGCTGAAGGGGGAGCACATGACAACCTTCTTGTCAAAATCTTTCTAAGATTCCTTAGCAGGATGCTGTAAAATCAATATAGAGACATTATCATAATGCAACCATTTTCTACGCATTCTTCTTGTGGCTGGCTGTTTCACTTTCCTATCAGGATTGCATCCTCCTATTTTACTCTACTTCTCGCTACTGTGACCACAATTTTCTGTTTTCTAATGTGGTTGAAATGCAAATGCCTTCTCCAGGTGCATATCATTGTCTACTGACTGTAATGAAGCCTAAATATTTTGTCTTCCTTAGATTAGCTACATTACAAATAAACTGCAAGGTGACAAGATCATCATGAATCTTTTTCCTTTTTCTTAATTGTCATGTAGAAGCTGAGGAATATCTTTGTGTAGTTTCTCATACCTATCAATCAGACTCTTTTTTTTTTTTTTTTTTCCCCTAGATCCTTAGGAGCAAAATACTACTCTGTTTCATACCATTCTTATTTGTGGTTCTTTTCTTCCCTTTCCACATACAGATACTGATCTTCATCTATGCAATTCCCATATAGAAAAATTATTTTCCTACCATAGTTAGCATGTGGAAGTCATTTGTCAATACCACAATCATGAAATGCATTCAAACTCCTGTTTTAGAGTTTGCCCTCACAAGCCTGATGTGACTTTTTTTTTTTTTTAAACTGATATCAGGAAGTCAGATTCTGGTGTCATACACGCAGCTTATATGAGCTCAGTTTGAATGGCAGGTCCACATGTGACATAGATTTGTTAATTTCAGATGTGGTATTACCAAATAGTTTCTTAATTGCTGCCTATGTGCAGAAATTGGCCTAATTTTCTTCTTACTGGTTCCACAGTAACAGGATGGTATCTTATTTGGCACACTAGCATAAAGCAAATATGAATAAGGTCAGTACTAGACTGGCTAGACATGAAAAAATTCTCACAGGTCTCATGGAAAAAGGAGCAAGCATAACACAGGGCATTTGGAGCATATTATGGGAGTGTTCAAAACGTATGAGGAGACATTTTAGGAAGAAGGTCTGTAGGAACAAGGTATATCATGGAAAATTAGGCATTGGAAGATAGATATTTGGAAGAAAAATTTCCTGAGGTAGGAATGAAACTCACACATGGATTATTTGGCTACTACCATTCCTGAAGATTTAGGAAAACAGCCATGGCTTCTTTGAACTACTGGTGGGGTGAGACTTGCTCCAAGCAAGTTGGACTCCTTCCAACCAACATTTTTATGATTGTCCCTTAGTAGTTTCTCATGAGCTCAGCAGATCATGGGAAGAGACACCATAAAAAGAAGAGAAATACCGTAACTTCTAAGTACAATAGGAACAGATATATCTGCATATTTCATTCTCGAGTGGATTTTCCACTGCAAATAACACCAACAGATGTTGTAAAATGAGAAAGTTAGAAACATGTTGCTGATATTTAAAAAAAAAAAGAACAAAAACCTCAAAATATATAATAAATATGAAATCCCAAAACACTGAGTTCCTGAAAAATAATCAATAACATTTATTTCTCAAAACCTTGTAAAACATACTACTTTGAAGAAAAATAGGTCAACAAGAATGCTGTTACAAAATGTAAGAGATTGTGTGAGGTATCTTAATCATTTTTTTCATAGAGTCAGTAGTATCTTAATCCAACAGAAATGTGTCAAAATGGTTGCTAGTCATTGCCTCCTGAACCCCACTGGGCTCTTGATATGCAGTTCATAATTTTCTAGAGCAGAAGGGATAAAATCAAAACTGAAGTGAGTCACAAATCTTAATTTAATTTTTTAATGGCGTAATTTTCAACAATGATTATTCCAGGCTTTCAAATTAATTTGAATATAGCTGAGTTTATGTAGGCACTTTAGCCATCTTTACATACATTTTTTTTGAGCATATTTGTAATGCTGGTGCAAGTATACCAAACAGATGTGAGCGTATTCTTTTTTTCTTTATGTTTATTTCTGCATATTGTGTTAATTCAGAATGTTTTATGTGTGTTTTTTTTTCCCCTACTGGGCTATTTTAATGAAGAGAATCAACTATTGTTGTAAGAGAAGGGAATATAAAACAAAATATTTCACATAAATTTGAAATACTTTTGTTACCAGAACTGACTCAGATACTTGTATCTATTTTCAAATGTGAACATGTGAGTATTGATGAGAGAATTATCTCATAGAATGAGGTGTCTCCAGTCCACAGATAGTAATGGTTGATGACACTCTTCCAATCTTTCTGACTAGGTCTTTAGTGGTGACATTATATACTGAAGTAATATTTTTTGATCTTGTAAAAAAGTTTTCATGTCAACACATAAAAGAGGCACAGAAAACAACATTTATTTGAACAGAAAGAATTGCCATGCATATTACTTTATTTCAGTTAGTCCACTAAACTTCTCTTATGAGTAAACAAAATGAGGAAAATCATATTTAAGATTGATCCAGTCTTAAAATAGGTACCCAAAATCAGTCAGATGATCTGTACTCTGTGTTCTTTCTCTATTTCTTAATTTTATTAAAATTGAAACTTACATAACTGGCTTTGGGACAGAAGATGGAGGAATCAGTAAAAAGTTCTTATTTCAAATTTTACCTTGACAAATACACAGAGATTTTTTGCTTATTTGTTCAATTGCTCTATACGCACATCACGTTTCAGATTCTTTTTGTATCTCTTCCAGCTTCTCTAAACATTGTTGCTGTCTCAGTTTTGGTAAAGCTTCATAAAATCTTAATTGTTTCCAGTATAATATTAACTCTTGACATTCTAAAACTTATCCTACTGCTGTATAACTGAGCTTTTTGACCTACTTCCTTGTTTATTGCAGCTTGATTATTGGAACTGGTCAGAGAATTAACACCTTTTCAGTTCATTTTTCAGACATTCAAATTGTTTGCAAAAGAATTAAGAGAAAATGAAATTGTAGTAATTCCATTTTTGCTTCAAGTTGTGCGGAAGAGTGTTTTTGTTTTCTTTTTGATGAGTCATTAAGAAATTATTATTAAATTTGTTAAGAGCAACCTTAATATCCTGAAAAATATTAATAATTTAGCATGTAGAATGAGTCCGTTTTACATGAATTTCTCTTGCTCTTCTCTAAATCGTGGGAGATGTAATAATTTTCTTCTTCTCATATTTTCTCTCAATTCTAGCCTTGGAAACTGAATTTTGGTATTGTAGAAGGAGCTTGCACTAAATTACTAGCAACCAAATGTGCACAATAACAACTTGGGAGATTTTGGATAAACCAGATATTCAAGCATTTCTTCAAAGGTTTTCATTTAAAGAACCCAGTTCTCAGATAATTTAAATCTCCATATCAAAAGCTTCTGGCCACTTTTCCAGTGTATTAGTCATTTATGTAATTTAGATAAAGATATGTATTCAGGATTCAAAACTGGTTAAGATTAACACTCTTTGACAGAGGTCCTTGTTCTTTTTTTTTTAATTTTTTATTTTTTCCAAATACCATAATCTGTCAGATTCAGGATTATTTAATATGTATACTCAGTTACTTCTATTTCTGAAGAATCTCTTTATTTAACTTTTAGTGCCATCTTTTTATATTCAAGGCAATGAAAAACTTTCTTTCCTCCCAGATTATTCTTCATTTTCCTTTCTTTTGTTCCGTTTTTTGTTCTCTTGACTTCATGCTTTCTGTTCTGACTTACCTTCCCTACCTCTCCATTCCTTGTTTGCTTATTCTTTGAACAAGATACAATTCTCTCGTCCTCATGGAAAGCACACTTTGTTCTATTCTGATATATGCTTTTTAGTCTTTGAACATAAACATTCACTTCAACTTGAGTGTTGGTCACAGCAAATGGTCACCATCTATTTATACAGATACTTGCTACCATCACCATGCATTTCCTGGAAGAGCAAAATCTCTTCCTTATTTCCTCACTTAAAAACAGAAAAGAGTTACTAAATGAGTTGATATACAAATGTATGAAACAGGGCTCCCTGTGCCTGAGTTTCTGTGAGCCGCTCATGGCAGAAATGCTAGTTAAAGACCTATTCCACATCTTGGAGCTTGCCACAGGCCCCACCAATTATAGCTTGCTTAATTTGCAACCAACACAGTCAGGTTATTTTAATGTGATACTTGCTATTGGTAGTCAGTTTTCTCTTAAGAAACCAGCAGCATGTGAAGCATGAATTTATTCCACCAGTTATGTTGGAAGATCAATAACCTAGAAGTGCTGGTAGTTTACTGGAATCAGTAAATTGAAATAATTTTTTCTTTTATAAGTTAATATAGCTTTGATATGGAAGGATTCCAGTTGCAAATGTACCACAGTCTATTCAAGACAAAAGAATCAGAACTTTCTATAGAATGCATCAGTCCAAAAGCTAGACAAATTTTATTTGGTAAAAATTGGAAAGCAGTAATCAACTTCCCTATTTTTTTTCCTACCTATAATTTATAAAATAATTTGATTGACTGGTAACACATCATTCCTGACTTCCACAGTAACTACAAAGATATCCTTTAGAAGACAAAAGATACACTACATCAGATATTAACATTTAAAACGCATGAAAAATATGCGGGTACATCCACTCTTTATTGCATTGATTCACACAAGTAGAAAAATATATTAAAAAGAAAGCAAAATCCATAAATAATTTGCCTTAGCAAAGCTGAAATAAAAGCATGACATAAATGTGATTAAAATGGCATACAAAGAATAACATATAAGAAAAAAATAAGGAAAAACATTAGGCTCATTTTTCTAGGATTATCCAGCATGCTCTCAACACTGCCCTCTTTATATTTCTTTTTCTCACCCTACTGCCTTACCTCTCTACACCTAACCTCAACTTCACTTTTCTCCTGACATATATAGTAACTCCCTTGAGCTGTTTGCACTTTACACTTAACAGCTCTCTCTCTGAAAGGTGAAGAAATGAGATCATTCACTATGACGCTGGATAGGAAAGTTGTAGATAGTTCAAGAGAATAAACCTAAGAAATCAAGTCACAGCACCTGTCATAATTACAGGCAAAATGTCTGCTATTTGGCTTGCTAAGCAGAAGGTAAGGGCCAGTTTGCTTGTTGCAGGTATTCCAGGTTGCCATACACCAGCTGGAACAGTCCCTAAGAAAGTAAATAATTGTGTCTGTAGGGTTATTTCAGAACTTTAAATGATAAGATTTTAAATCTCTTATGTGAGCACAGATGGAGACAATGCTGTCACTGCAAAGGTTGCCATTAGAAACAGATTGAGCCCAATAATCAGGCTGGACTACTAATGGCTACAAGTATGCTCTGCCTAACTAGTACTGGCAGGATGCTTTCCTTACAGTGATAAATGTACAAGCTGTGACTTGCATTTCATTTTCAACCTTGGCAGGCCAGAATAATCTGTTAATGAATGAAGACATCTTTAAGCATGCAGTTGTAAGCCAACAGCAGTTGGTAATCCTCCATATCCATTTTATTTCATTCCATTTACAATTCCACTTATAATCAAGCAACGAATAAACTACTGATGGTTGGCCAGCAATACCCATACGACCTTAGAAAGTGTTTGAAAACTGCAAAAAAGCAAAACACTCATCATTGGCATTGCTTACATTTTCAACGTGCACACAAGTGGTGCATTTGAAAGTCATTCTGAAAACAAATTTTAGCAAAGTCAACCAAAACTTCTATTGTTAAACATGATATATACACACAAACAGACAAAAGCTATTTGGAAACAGCTACTAAAAATAACACTTAGTATGAGACATTTCTACACTTTTTGACATAACACAACAAATCGGTTACAGAATGCATAACAAACAATAATAATTTCAGTAAACCCCAGAGATGTTTTTTCCACTATATTGTCACTAAACAGACAATTCTACAGAAAACTTTGGTTACATAATTCTCAATAATAAATATAAAGTTGTTTCTTATTTAGCATTAAGGAGAGAGTAAATAGAGCAAATAAGGGATTTCTAAATTTCAGTACTCAGTCACAATGTACTCTGCACAATGTACTTTTTCTTAGGTGTATACAGTTACTACATAAAACAAAAAAAATTTCACTTTCCTCCTTTTGCCTTGAAAGAATTGAGTTGTCACCAGCCATTGTCAGCTTTTTTTTATGACTAAAATAATTTCATATTATTACTACTGCTTCTCACCCTCTAGCTCAATTCAATTTCAATATCTTTGTTATAATGTCTTTATTATTTATCCTTTTTAAAATAATTCAATCAATTCAAAAATAAATAGTAGAAAATCAATGCTTTTTCCTCTTTATGAACTCCTTTGAAAATTCTACAATGTGTGACCAAATAATTGTTTTAAGTGACATTGCAAAGATCAACTGATATTTA
This sequence comes from Meleagris gallopavo, assembly GCF_905368555.1. NCBI lineage: Eukaryota > Metazoa > Chordata > Aves > Galliformes > Phasianidae > Meleagris > Meleagris gallopavo. The sequence continues at coordinate 7,896,287 of NC_139407.1, forward strand.
TACTACAAAATCTAATTTAATTGGAATACTTGGTGTATCTAAAAAACTATGATATGGAAAACTTTATAACACATGTAAAGAACTCTTTCAACGTGCATCTGCTAACTAGCAATGAAAAAAAATTTCCTTGTGTCTTCAGACTCCAGTGTAACAGCACCCTTATGACAAATGAACACAGTCATAAAGAGTGAGTGTCACAGTTGAATTGTATCCCTGAATTTGGAAATAGATTTTTACCTCTTTTACAAAAGAAAATGTCGTGATATCTTTAAAATATTTATACCATATCAGACCACTTGGAGTTTGGATAGGTTACAAAAATCTGCAAATCTGAAATTTCATATACAGTTTATCAGGTGTTTGTTGTGGCATAATACTGTATTTATCATCTTCAAGATGAGCAATAAAAAAAAGTCAGTATGATCCAGTGTTTATTTGAACTGTCAGATAAAATAATTAAGTTCACATTGAAATAAAGTCTACCAAATCTCTCACTAAATTACTGGATGCAGCTCTAACTCATTATATTTTGGTAAATAACTATATTATAACTGTAATTGGCTGGTAAGCAATTACTACCTACTAGCTAAAAACAAAGATAGTCTATATTTCAAAATGTTTTCAGCATTCATAGAGTAATTATAGAAAACAATTACATTGTTGCTGATTTTCTAGCCTGAACTTACACATGTGAGTATATAATAATGCAAGTTAACGTGGCTCATCTCTTATTAAATGCTTTCTTGAGATAACTTACTGGAATTTTGGTAGGATTCAGATGTCAAGTTTGGAGCAAAAGCAGCAGTACAGATTGCTCCCTCATGCTGATATTGAGGTATTTAGGACAGATCTGTGCTATGTGGGGCACTGGGCTGAGCTTTGCCAGATCCCAACCTGACCACAGGATGTTAATACAGATTCCAGCACTTCAGTGTTAGGTAATATCACTTTGCTGCTCCATTTCTCTCCTCCACTCACCAAGTTACTCCACTCCTGCAGCAGCCATAAAAGCAACAGGACCTCTGAAATTTTATCCCCACAGCTCTTCAGGAGACCTTGTTACTGTCACACTTTGATGGACCATTTGAAGCACCCTGAGGTAGGGGAGAAATGGAAAAGTCTCAGGCATGTAGGCAGCAGCTAGGAGGGTGATATGGATGCCACAAACTACTTGTGGAAAATTTGCAAAAACAAGGGTAATTAAGATGGAAAATGCACAAACTATAACTATGATTTATGCAAATCCAAATTGAACTATTTTAAAAGATTACAATCTGTTACTTTTAAAAGGAGCTGTTAGTCCCTACATCTCTCCTTTGCTCATACGACTGAGAAAAATCTGACAGAATTTCTTACCTGCTATTCCGTTTCGCCCGTTCACAATCTCATAGCAAGAATGATTTTTACATAGAATCAGCAAAAATATGTCTAGTTTCATTTCCCCATGCTTTCCTTCTTGACAGCAAAATTTGTAGGTTTTCTAAAGGTATAATTTTTTTCCATAGACAAGTGAAGCTACTATTTCATCCACTAAATAACTAACAGAAACTTGGCCTGCTTGGGATAGAACTTCTGCTGAGTTCTTATAATGGAAAATTTAGCCATAACTAGAAGTTAAGGCTTAATAAAGCTGCTTTTTATCCAGCTGGAGAATAAAGTTCATTAGAAAGGCATGGAATCTTTAAGGCACTACAGATATAGGCAATGCCATTAGCTGTTGATCTATTCCAAAAATTTTTAGTAAAATAAATGAGACAAAAGTTTTTTTTTTCTAGATTCTACAAAAAGAATCTAGATTTTTGTCTAGATTGTCCTGTTTCTCTAAGACAATTCAGAGATGTAATACAATTATTACACTTCTGAGAAGATGCATTTTATTGTATTCAATGACCTTCAAAGTTCTGAACCATATTGCTGAGCTTCCTTAGAAAGTGGTGATGAAGAGAGTAAAGGAGAAAGAGAGGTGGAGTGAAGAGAGAAAACTCATTAGAATATAATAATTACAGTCACTAGGAATTATAGTAATAGTGAAAGTTTGGCAAATGTATGTGTTTAAGTGGGGTTTATACAAAGGAAATATAAATACTTTTTAAAATTTCTGGTGCATAACTTCATAAACACATTTTGTTATATATATATATATATGTGTGTGTGTATATGTGTATATATATAGTTTAGAATTCGTTACTATATTCTTCTGCAACTTAATGATAAAAAGCAGTCCATCAAAGGGTTTGATGATGCAGACGTATCATCTCCCAGACAAGCTATTAACAACACAGATTGATTACACAAATGGTGTAGAAAGCTTATCTTCATTCTGTAGAATTTCATATGACTGAAGAAGTGAATTTTGCCTTAAACTACCTTGAAAAAAATCTTGAAACAGATCACTCGGTCCAGTTTTTTTTGTTGTTTTTTTTTGTTTTGTTATGTTTTATGAACTTGATGTATTGACTTCAGGTGCATCAGTTGGTTTACTTGAACCTTTCTTATGCTAACAAAAGCATGAGAGTAATGAAATATTCTTAGTGTAAATTTTTAGCATTTTTATAAGATTTCCTGCCATAGTTCTTATAACTCATACAATGGATGCGTTTTGTTTTTTTTTAAGCTTTCTCTTCATTTATTCACTATTTTACAGTTAGTAATAGATAAAAGACCAAGAAGACTGTTATCCTTTGATAACTCCAAGAAAACACCTGAAATTTCCTTTTCTGAAGTAGTTCAAAGATGTGAACACAACTATTTCTGTCAAAGACAACACTTATCCCAACTCCAGATTTTCTTTGGAAACTAACTTATGGACTTTCTCAGAACTGTAGAGTCACGTTACTTATTCAGGCCCAAGCCTTACTTTCATATTCTGGAGTGAGTTACTGTAGTGCACTTTACTGTATATAAATACCACATAGGATGTTGCTGTCTGCATCCTGTGCTCTGAAGTTTTGAAGGTATAAAACTGGTGCTTATATCTTCCTACAGTGTGGAAGAAATTAGGATTGGTAAATCTTTCCTGCCATTAGAACAGCTAAGGCTTGTGATGAAGGATGCCACGGAATGTCTTTCTATCTTGAGCCATTTTAAAACAGATTAAACAAACATCTGTCCATACAGACATGTTTGCTGATCCTACTTTTTGGCAGAACAATAGAGTAGATGACTTCCCAAGATGTATTCCAATTTGTTGACTCCAAATTCTGCTTTCGTGGCCTTTATCCTACAAGTGTAGCATCAGTATGTGGCTTTGCATATTTCTTACCCTTTGGAGAAGAAAATGAATTATGAACTCAACATTCCTCAACAAATTTTTCTCTTAAGATGAATCTTTGCTCATCACGTTGGTAATAGCATCGTCTAGGTTGCTCTTAAAATGTATGGTGAGCCATAAAATCTCAGACTGATTTACTCACATGGAGATATTGACTTGGCTTTCCTTTCTGAAAATTTACTACCACTTTTTGTATGTTTCGTACATACAAAATAAAGCTTGTCAGGTTTTGTGTATACTTGCAGAAGTGAGACCAAATTTAGCCAGTACTTTGAGATGTAGAAACCTAGTGGAACCTACACCTTTGCTTTGGCTAAGAGGTTTATTATACATTGTAGGGGAAGTGCTACATCTCTAACAGTAGAATAGAAATTCAGCATTTATGCTGACAGAAACAATTAGAAAACCTGATGGTGCAAAATTACCTCAGATAACTCTGTCAGGGAGTCCTTTCTCTAGATAGGATTCACAAGGAAAATCACAGAATCATAAAATCATAGAATTGCTTGAGTTGGAAAAGACCTTAAAGATCATCAAGTCCAACCACAACCTAACCATACTACCCTAACTCTAACAACTCTCCACTAAATCATGTCCCTGAGCACCACATCCAAATGGTTTTTAAACACATTCAGGGATGGTGACTCAAGCAACTCCCTGGGGAGTCTATTCTAGTGCTTAACAATCCTTTCTGTAAAGAAATCTTTCCTGATATCCAACCTAAACTTATCCTGTCGCAACTCGAGGCTATTTCCCCTCATCCTGTCACCACTGAGAAGAGACTAGCCCCATTCTCGCTGTAATCATCCTTCAGGTGTTTGAAGACAGCCATAACATCTCCCCTCAGCCTCCTCTTCCCCAGAATAAAAAACCCCAGTTCCTTTAGTTGCTCTTTATAGAGCATATTCTCCAAGCCCTTCACCAGCCTTGTTGCCCTTCTTTGGACCTGCTCCAGCTCCTCAGTGTCCTTTCTGTACTGAAGTGCCCAAAACTGAACACAGTGCTCAAGGTGAGGACTCATCAGGTTCAAGTGCAGGGGCAGGATGACTTCCCTAGTCCTGCTCAACACACCGTTCCTGATACAAGACAGGATGCCATTGGCCTTCTTGGCCACCTGAGCACACCACTGGCTCATATTCAGCTAATTGTCCACCAGTACATTGAGGTACCTTTCCATCAGGCATCAGAGGTTGGAAAGGACCTCTAGAAATCAGCTAGTCCAACCCCCTGCTAATGCAGGTACCCTAGAGTAGTTTGCACAGGAAAAACATTCAGACAAGTTTTGAATATCTTCAGAGAAGGAGACTCTGCAACCTCTCTGGGAAGCTTGTTCCAGTGCTCTGCCACGCTCACTGTAAAGAAATTTATCCTTTTGTATGTACAGAACTTCCTGTGTTCCACTTTCTGTCCATTGCTCCTTTTTCTGTTGCCACACAGCACCAAAAAGAGTCTGTCTCCACTTACTTCACCCCGTCCTTTAGATATTTATAAACAGTGGTGATATCTCCTGTCTTCTCTTTTGCAGGTTGAACAGACTCAGGTTTCTCAACATTTCCTGGTAAGGGAGATGCTACAGATATCTCTTTGACACTTTTCTGTCTCTAGAAGTTCCATGTCTATATTGAATTGCGGAATCCAGAATTGGATACAGTACTCCAGATGTAGCCTCGCCAGGGTAGAGTAGAAGGGGAGGATCACCTCCCTCGACTTGCTGGCCATGATTTTTTTGATGCACCTCAGGATACCATTGGTCTTCTTGGCCACAAGGGCATACTACTGGCTCATGGCAACTTGTTGTCCACTAGAACACCCAGGTCCTTCTATTGACAATTTCAGCAAAAGTAAGGTAACTTAACTTGCTTGGAATATTTTTACTCACACACAGGCTGACCCATTTAGACCTAGGCATCTTTCTAGTTAATTTAGTTTCAAGTCTGTGCCCTGAGCTGAAATGTAAGAGACCTGGGTTCACTCTTCTTCTCTGCTTGAGAAGACCAGAATTCTTACCTTCCAGGAGAATATCCCATAAGATATTCATGAGGGAGAAAAATATTTTCCTTCTCCCACTTCAGCCTGAGAGCTGTTCCACTTTGCAATAACTAATTAAATATTCAGTGCACCAAAAAAAGACTAAACTTGAGAGATATTCCTTAGCCAAGAGCTATGGGTACCCCCCCTTAAATGAGGAGTCATGATTTCAGTTCTTGCTCTCCTAAAAACTTTGACAAAATAACCAGGGAAACAAGAACTAAAGTATTTGATCTCAAAAGCGTACATACACAAAGAAAACAGAAAAGGATGCATCCTACTTTCCTAGCTAGTACAGTAGTTATACACATATGCTTGAAATGTGTTGAATGTTTTCAACAAAAAATGAAGAATCCATAGAATCACACAGAATCACAAAATGGCCAGGGTTGGAAGGGACCTCAAGGATCATGAATCTCCAACCCCCCCTGCTACATGCAGGGCCACCAGCCTCCACATTTAATACCAGACCAGGCTGCCCAGGGCCCATCCAATCTGGCCTTGAACACCTCCAGGGACAGGGCATCCACAACCTTTCTGGGCAGCCTGTTCCAGCACCTCACCACTCTCTCTGTTAATAATTTCCCCCTGACATCCAAACTGACCTGACGTCCAATGAAATCCCCCTGAAATCCAAATATCATTGAGAATGGTATTCTGGAAAGTAGATGAAATAACTATATAGTAGTGCCACCACTGGCCATGCTTTACATAAAACCCCATTACTCAGTGTCCTCTAATAAAGTATTAAGACATACAAGTGAAATCCTTAGCTGGTGTTTCATATTCTGCAAATTGAGATCTCTGCTCAGATGGAGAAAAAAGTTCATCAGATCTGGGGGAAATAGAGTACTTTCAATTTTGTATTCTTCTTCATAGAGTTAAGATATAAAAAGGAACCTTACAATTTCATTGTTTAGGAATTATCTTTTTCAACATTAAGTAGTTTCTATAGATAACTGTTTAACAAATTTATGCCCTTAGATCTGTGAGGATGATAAGTTTTACATCTTTTCCTCTCTGATTACAATAGTAGAAACTTATTTTAGTTTCCAACTGAATATTGTTTTCATTTTTTTAAATTAATCAAATCATTGTTCACCATTAATGCTGTAATATGACACACAAGATTCAGTTTAATGCAATTTGGTCATCTAAGATTTATCTGTGAAAATGCTGGACACTTCTCACTTCAACAAAACATTTGACCATGAAAATAAAAATACTTAAATAAGGAAGAAAACAAGCTATGTACCTAACATATCAAAGACTCTATAATGACAAAAAGCATTTCAACAAACAAAGCTAAAAAAACTGGTTAATAGAAAACGTATTGAAAAATATAATTTAAACTGAAATTAATGATCAGAAATTTCAGAAGTTAAATTCTACTAATTGTTTTTATTAACATATTTCTTATGTTGTCATGTTTCATTCTTCATTTCTCCAGAAGTCTGTCACCTAGAATTAGCAATGTTGAAGCTAATACTTAACTAGTACAAGATCTAAATACAGATCTTGTTGAGATTTGAAGTGGACAGAGAGCTTTTTTAAAAAAATTGTTTTTTTCTTTAAATGATATATTAATTTATTAAGATTTAAATTCGAAATTTTTTTTTTGACAATCCCATACCCCCTATTTTTCAGAGTTGGCTAATGAATGATGTAGAGTTGATTTTTAAAAAAAAAATCAACCTTAAGAAAAAGAACAAGTTGTTCCTAAATAAGAACTGTAACTAATTAAATATACATAATTTCTTTCATTTTCTTTGGCAAAGCTTTGCAAGACTTAGCATCACTTTAATCAGTATATTCAAAATTATGCAATAAAAATTGAAATTAGGTTGGAAAAATGGAAATTAAGCAAACACTTGCAAACAATTCTGTTCTTTTGTCAAAATGCCAAAGAAGAATTATGAGTTAACTTTATGAAATTTATTAGAGAATTAGTACAGTTACATGAAAGAGAAATATGAAATTTTCCTGTTTTAATTATATGCCCAATTTGGTGCTATTACAGTAGTTTTCTTGATTAAAATATTTAATGGGAACACTACATAGAAATATCTGTCATACTGACAGTTTGAAGAGTTGAATGAGCCAGCTATTGAGGCCACTACAGAGCACTCTCATCTTAATCCTGAACACTTTGTCCTTTCTAATGGAAATGCATGTGCTGGCTCTGAAAAATATCACTGAAGCTAATATAATCACTTACTGAATCACAGAGTAAACCTTTATATAGCAAGGAGGATTCATTTGGGATGTTAAAGCAACAATGCAATAGTCTGTGTAAAAAATCCTTTGATTCTATGGGGCCATTTCCTTAAACGTATTTGAATCTACTGATAGCAATAAGGATTTGTTGTGCATTTTCTTTCTCTTCTTTCTTTCTTGCAATATTTATCTTTGATTTTGACTCCCTATATTGTCAAAACTGAGCAAAATTAACATTACATGGATGAGTTGTAGTTTAAATGCACATATTTTGCATGTTATTTATAAGACTAAATTTTTAAACATCTACATCTCCTGAAAAATGAATGTCAAGTGACAGTATTGGGTTTTTACACAAGCAAAACTGCCTTGGTTTCTGACAAAAGCTTATTTTTCCTCTAAGTCCATGATGTTTCTAATGGTTAAAAAGAAGCATGCATGCTGTTCAACAATTGCTCTATAAAGCTTAAATGCATCAAAGAATTTTTCGGAAGTATTCTCTGACAGTGTTCATATTAGGTGCAGCCCTTTCCTGCTCATTGCTCTGTGGCTGATACCAAAACACTGCAATTGAAACCAGTGTATTCTCTATTATACATGCTGCTCTACTGGTAAATTAACAAGGCCCTAATTAAGGTATTTAAAGATATGAAAAAGAGCAGAGGAATCCAAAAGAACACATTGAGATCTATGGGACAAAGGCTGGCAAAACAGCTACTCATTTTGCCAATATCCACATACTGTGAATAAGAGAGAGGAACATTCCTGTGTACCATTAGGAATTTCTGGGCTAAGAAGAAAGGGGAATACCTAAGAGGAGATGATAAAAGCCTTCATTTACTGCCAGTGGTTTATGGGCTGGTTCAGCCCAGTTCTGTGACTAGCGGGGCAGAGGGATTTCAACAAAATTCATGCCTCAGGAAAAGGGAAACAGGGGGCTCCAAAATAATTAAACACAGTGGCAACAATCTGAGGAGAAACAAACTAATTTACTAAATATAGTATCAGAATACAAGATAACACATTATAATACAACATAATTAGAATTGAAGCTAATAAATCAAATATAATGAGAGTGTCCAAAAGGTGTTTAGGCCTCACCATTTAACACTGACATCGGATGTGCAGTCCAGTTGAGCAGCAGGGAGACGAAGAAGAGCACATCAGGTGACCTTGCTAGGGGTTATATCTCCTCTCTGGCTGCAAAGCCCCCTGGGGTATGTAGTTCTCCTTCTCTTCCAGACAGGTACCCAGAACTTGAGCATTAACAGTTCAACTCCCAGTTCACTACATGATGTTATGATGTGGAATACCAATAACTAAAAATCATAAAACCATGACAATTTACTTTAATGGAAATGCTGCATCTTACTACAAAGATCATCTTCCTTTTTTACTTCAAAAGCAAAGCTAACACAGCCTGTATATTCTGCAGAGTGCAGGTGCTATGAAAATTCATGTACACAATTGCTGTGTTTACTCATAACCTTAATAAAAAGTGAATAGACAAGGAAATTGACTTCAGTGTAAATTCAGAAACCCTAAAGTTACCAGAGATGCAGCAGTGGTGTCACTTCACAGCTACTCTCCATATTTTTAAATAGCAGATAAACAGCATTTCCAAGTAAATTCCCAGATTTACTTAGCCTATGAGGAATGTAATTGTAAAGGATGAGCAGCAGGTCTAAATCATCTGTTTGGATGTTACTAGTGGGACAGCGATGAAAACAGTAAAGAAAAGGAAAGCAATAAGGGAGCTACAAGACACTTGCTGAGGCATATATAACTATGTTTTGCTAGTCCGAAAAATCATACCTACTTCAGTGACCAAATCCAATGCAGAGGTCCTTTCCAGAGAGATGACTTCTTCAGCAATTCCTTGTTGAGTTACAAGAAAAGTCATCGTACTCCTAATCCAGAGTAAATTTGGATGGTACATATGCACTGTATTTGCTCTCTCACTATAATTTCTTTCTTTCCTACTTTATTATGTCTACATATATGAAGCCCAAATTACTTTTATCTATGTCACTGATACGCAGAGGTCCAACTTATCTATATATTTTCTCCTCTGAAGTCTACATCACTAACATTTTCCCCACATTACCCTTGCTTCATAATTCTCTAACCAATAGATAATATCTTTTCCAGTTAAAATTCTCTCTCTATTTTATGGGTGTTTTCAACAATTCCCCACTAATATCCCCTTCATTATAGTAATACGCTGTTCTTGCTCTTCTGCAGATGTTAACGATACTTGGACTAAGCAATGATTCCTGCAGCTCTCTGCTAGCTACAGTATTTTTTGATCATTAACCTTTACTTGCCATTGCCTACTGGCAGAGTCCTCATACAAGATAATTTTTGAATAATGTTTTCACTTTGGAAGTGCTGACTCAAATAGCATATTAAAGACCACATGTATTACTTGCATCTCATGTTCTTCCACAACTAATTTTTAATTCTGTTTGAAAAGTGAAGTGCCTGACATGAACACACACACACACACGTGAACACATTCCACCTGTACTAAGAACCTGATGGTGGTTGGCTGTGCTGGAATCAGGCATCTGGGGCATATTACTGATGCTGTCATGTGGAATAGAAATGAAATAGAACAGAAACAATTCTATCCATCTCCTCCACGTTCCCCCCCCCTCAAAAACCAAAAAAAATATCTTGACTTCGGTCATATAGATACTTTAAACCTACTCTGATGCTTTGACCCAAATAACCTGATTTGCAAATAGTGAATAACTTCTACTGCCTTCTAAACCAAAGGGGAAAAATAAGCTATTTGGGTCAAAGCATGTTAGGAGAAAAAAAAAAAAAGCTCTACCCAAATGACTAGTCTCTCCCAGACACTGGGGTGTGCGTATCTTATGGATCTTTTTAATTTGCAATTTTCCCATGGCTCCAGACAGATGTGTCAAGTAGAGCTGAACATTAAAAACATCACCTAAAGCCAGAGTGATTTTTTAATATCTTCTATTAATTTATTTATTTAAAATACAATATTCTGTAAAACTTGCATCATCTTCCTAAAGGGGCTAAAGTACGTGGATGAAGGATTTAAAGTAAAGCCCTCAGTTTTATCTTGCAATTTCCACCTCACAGATTTCTTCGGCATTCACTTAGTATAATGACTTTGTCTCTTTCGAAAGTGATCAAATACATTCTGACTTCTCTCCAAATCTAGCTTCTGTTCACTCTGGTGTTTTACTCATCAGCCCCAGAAGATTTCTTGGGGTTGTGCTCAAGGGATGGTATTTAGAACGAAGAGCTTACAAGCATACTGCTTAGTAGAATACAATCATTTATAAATTTCCTATTCATTAAGTTCTACAGTCCCAAGAAACTTTAATACTAAATTTACACTCATTTCTGAGGACTCAGCTGGATTTGTGTTATAACTTACAATGACAGAGTGAGGAAATACTCCATTACAATAAAGAATGACTTAGAGGTGCAAAAAATTAGTCAAAAATGGAGCAAGCCACACAGACAAGCAAAAACAAAAGTACTCTGAAAGCAGACAAGAACTATGTTTTTTTTTTTTTAAGAATCCAATTGTTTTTTTTGTTTGTTTGTTTTACATACTTAGGAATCATTTACAGTATATAAATAATAGGTTTGTTTACACCCAAGGAGAAAAGTTGTATTAGAAATGTTTCTATTTTATCTTAATTCTACTTTGCAAACATCACTTGGAACTATTATAAAGGATATATAATTTCAATATATGCAAATGAAACATAGTAGAGGATATATAAACTAGTTTAAACCTTATTTGCTTCATTGTTATAAATCAGGGTGATCAAATGACAGCAAGAAGGATTCTTGCACACACCAGAAACTGGTTTCATAAAGCCTCCTATTATTCTGCTCAGGAGAAACAAGACACTTGAATGACTGAAGAGCGCTTAAAAATTTATCTAACTACCTTTTACAAGGAGAGGCAGTAGTCACGGAGATGTATAGAAAATTTCCTGAAGTCAGGAAATACTAGCAACTGCTCCAAAATAGTCACTTCACAAAAATTATAATTTACCTAGTGAACTGACAAGGGACAAAAGCTATAGTTGTTAAAATTCTGTCATATAAATCCATTTGGGGGGCTCCTGTTCCAACCACACATATGCCAAAAGCCTGATTTTTATAAAGTTTGATTTCTCTAGCCTATGATTATAAGGATCTTACAGTGATCTCTCTGAACAAAATGCGATTTCTTAAGTCAGCTAGCCGAAGAAGACAGTCCTAAATACCAGTTCAATCTATTTCTGAAACAGCTGTTATAAGATACAGTTCAAAGAGCTTGGCATCCCATGATGTGATGGTATCTTCATGTAGTGCGACTAAGAACACCATCCATGGTCAAGACCAGGAAACCAAGGCCCTCTAGCTCTATACTTGCCTCTTGCAGAACAGGACCTCTTCAACTCCCATCACAGATTTACCAGAGGCCTGAAGAAATGGAGGGCTAGCAGCACTTTGCATAGAATTTTGTTACAGCATTTCAAGCAGACATTACAGCATACAAGCAATAATGCTCTGGCAGTAATTTTTCCACCAAAGATATTTTTCCCCCCCTCTGAATCTGAAAGGTTGAACCAGAAGGAAAAGCAGCATGTCACAAATTTTAAATTAGTGTTTTCTACTTACTAATCCACTGTTTTCTTAAACCTAAATAATGTTAAGACTGTTCACAGCAAATGCAAAAATGAAAGTAACAGCATGAGAAACATAATTCCTACTTGCTTAAATTGCCTGAGAAAAATGACTGTTGTCTACATGCACAAATCTCTATAGCTGTTTTAATCATCTGTTTGGAACAGTATTGCAAGATAAATTTAGGAAATTTCTGATACCTTACTGTCAGCAATATAACCACTGCCATCTGAATCTGAATTCACTGACAATAGATGCAAAGATACCAGAGGTATTTGTTTCACTGAAGAAGTTCAAAGTCAGATGATACTCGCTAACACTTGACAACTTTTGCTCGTAGATATGTTTGAAAATGTCTCTGAAAATTCCTGAACAAAGTATGAAATAATGCATACATGAAAGGGAAACAGATTTCAAAAGATAAGAATACAGAAGAACAAGATCCAATGTTAGGACCTACGGACCTAACATTATCAGGCAAATTCAGAACTAATCAGAATTAATTTCACATTCCCAGTATGCGGAAAATAAATGTTAATCATTTTTCACTTTCACTGCATAAAATTACATATACATCAAATTGCTTTCAGCCATCCCTAAATCAGCAAAGTTTCACTTTTGGAGGTTGAACATTTTTATACAAAAATTATACAAAATTTTTATACAATTTTATACTTTAATTCATATTTAATATTAAATGCAAAATGAAGCCCCAGTAAAGATTTGAACTTCAATGCAGCTCTGCCTATGATGGGACTTCAGTATGTTTTAAGTGTTTCCCTAATTGAAGCTTTAAACTCATGATGAAGTTTTAAAGTCCATAATGAATGCAGTCCCTTATATTTATTTCATTACTATTCTTGCAGAGGTCTGAGGAAATACTTAGCTATCTTGGGACACTTATTAGTTTACTCACATTTGATGCCTTTGGGCAACTTACTTGCCATTTGTGGTTCAGTTCCTTCGAGTTGTAAAATGGGTAGCGTAGGAAATACAAGTTTTCCCACAGTATTATTATTACTACTGAGCAGATCAGTATTCAGATTCCAGCTTCATTGTTCTAAACAAATACAGTAAAAGACAACTTCTTTCATAATGGAGTAAGATAGAGGAAAGAAAGAAATAATTATCATCTCAATTTTTGCAAGGTAATTTCAGTGGAATTTGTGTAAATGTTTATTTCATGCCCATCTTCCTCAAAAGGCATCAAAAATGCCTTGTAAGTATGCAGACAGAAGAATATCATGATTATTTTTGTTTTCCAGAAAGAAAGTGAGTTGCACTTGGAAAGTCTTCAGGTGCCTTTGAAAAGCTGTCCTTAAGCAGTTTGTCCATTCAAGGCATGCATAACCTCATTAAAAACTAAATCCAAGTATCCTCAGTTTTGCTTCATTGCTTTTCTGACAAGACTATCACCCTCCCAGTGCTTTTCCTTACAGCTAAATGCATAAACGTTTGCACTATAAAAGGACTGAAGTGAAGAAAACCAAGAAATGATCCTTAAAAATTGAATTTGATGCCTTAAAATTCAACTATAACTGCACATTAGCAGCTGGCAAAAGGAAGTCTAAGTTGTAGCATTTCTGTTCAAACAAAAGACTAAGAGAAATGCAATAATTTTGCAGTAAAGAGGGCTGCATATTTATTCACTCTTACTGACAAATGGCACAACTGATTTTCCTCAAACTTTCCATTAAAATTCAGCCCTGAGTAGAGACCAAACAGTTTTCAATCTGCATGGTAAAGATTTCTGGAACTAAAGAGCAACTAAGGAAAGCTGTTATGCAACTTTAACAATAGCAGGTCATGACCAGAACACTGCTACTCTGTGGCAAAGATTAATTTAAATGCATCTCCAAGGAAATGGTGAAAATATGCAGGAAAAACTCTTCAAGGTTTTTACAGAGAAGAGCTCTTCCAACTTATCACTTAGAAACAACTTGGATTGAAATCTATAGGTTTCCTCATTGTTGTTTATACTTCCAGGATACATGGTGGAATGAGGAATGAACACATCTGTACCTTGAGTATAAGACATCCCAAATAAAAATAAAAACATACATATACACATTCTGAAGGCTATACCTTTGAAACCATAATCCTTCAACTAATGGATCAAACAGTTGGGGAAAAAAAAGAAATCAGTCTATTTCTTCTCAAACCAATAAAGGAAAGCAGAAGAATCACAGGTTTTCATATTGGTTTTAACATTACATTATTTCATAACATCCAAATACAGAAAAAGAGTGTGACTGCAATTTTTAGATCCATATGTAGCAGCTTTTTAAGAAAGGATTTTTCATTTTATTTTTGAGATACAGATATTCTCTTCAGTGTTCACTGAAATTAATTAGCAGTATATGGAATGGAAAATTACAGAAATTAGATGAAAATCATTAATTAGCAGTGAAAAGTTTTAAACTGAGGAAAAAGATAATTACTAAAACAGAACAACAATTAATCTAATCAAGAAACATACTTTTATTATAGTGTTTCCATGCTATATTTTCTATATTTGCAACTATCACTAGAGTTGATATTAATTTAAAGAAGTTCCTAAATCTATCATCTGTTTGTTGATATGGATGAGAAGAAAGGACTGTAGAAAGAAAGAGAGCAATTCAGTGATTTAGTAAAGAATTTTTTACAATAAGTTATCCAAGTTATCCTCCTAAAATTCATGGTTGGTCTGCAAAATAAAAGTATCTTCCTTCTTAAAATGAGATTAATTAAATTACCCCCTACTTTTTTTTTTAATAGAATTTGGCATTAAATTAGCAGATGATTGGATTTAAAATAGATTTATATAAATATAATTGGGTAAATAATAAACATTGGGAGTGCTAAAAATATTCCAGCTTGTAGTGTCATTAAAAATAGAGATTTGTCTATGGATAATCTTTATATTCAAATACATATTTTCAATTAACTTGGAAAAAGAATGATATTCTATCATTCAAACAAATTATGCAGACCAAGCTTGGAATTTTTTGGCCTTGTGGTCTTCTGACATGATGCCTTATGGGTGCTGCCAATCCGGTACGTCATTTTTCTGATCTGTCATCTTGGCTGAACTCCCAGCTTGTTGGTATATCCCTTCATACATAAGGACTGTTATTTTCTGTCAGGCAGGCGAGTTTCCACTATGTAATTTCCACTATGTAATTTCCTGGTTTAGCAATATTCTGAGATCCAAACAATCTCTGTGTATCAATATAAAAGCTTTCTAATAGACATTTCTCCTGAAAACAGTTTTTTTTTTTTTTTTTAAATTCAAAATGTCTGCCCTTCATGGATTAGATATTAATCTTTTATATCTGGATATTCTTAGTCCTTTACAGCCTTTACATTAATGCACCATAAACATCAGAAAAGGTTACCACCATCTCTGAAGCACTCAGACAATTTGCAGGAATGGGTTTTAGCAATTTGGAAGTGTAAATTAACTTAATAAAATATCAACAACAACAAAAAGCAGCAACTTACTTACAGTAGTCCTGAATTCAAATGTATGGTGTAGATTACAAACAGAAATTCACTACTGAGAAATTCTCCATGAATTTTATAAAACTTATCACAGAATCACAGAATTGTAGGGGTTGGAAGGGACCTCTAGAGATCATCGAGACCAACCCCCCTGCCAAAGCAGGTTCCCTACACCAGGTCGCACAGGTAGGCGTCCAGGCGAGACTTGAATATCTCCAGAGAAGGAGACTCCACAACCTCCCTGGGCAGCCTGTTCCAGTGCTCCGTCACCCTTTTTTATTTATAAAAATACCAAACCACAGCAGCACATGCAGTCACTACTTACTGTATGTTACTACATCTAGGGTGGATAACTTCCAGAAATAGTCTTTCTGAAATCTGAAGTGTCTTTAAAACATATCACAATTCCAAAATACCAATTTTGGAGTAGATCAGATGCAACAACAGCGAAGTAAATGACAGTAGGACAAAAACACATTAAAGAATCAAGCCTAATGTTGTACAAAGTTACATAGACATATTGAAAGATAAATAGAGGGTAGAGTATTTAGGAGCTATTTATTTTGAGAAATATTTGCAATGATGTTTTTAATCACCTGGAAATAAGTTACATATATAAAATATAAATGGTCTACATATTTATTGCATACATCACCTCATGTGTTTACCACAAACATATCTCATTGCTGTGATTTGCACAGCTTGAATCCTGATCTGAAGGTACTTTGTTGGAATTTGTAGAAGTATTGCATATCTCTGAGATGCATATTTTACTGCACAGTTTTTTTTGAACATACAGTCACTGGAGGCAATCTTAAAATACATAATTTAAAAGTTGTAGATTAGCCATACAATTCCTTCCATTTATTTGATACTTACGATTATTATTATTTAATGACTAGGATAGCATGATGTGAATTAAATATGAACTATAGGAACAGAAAGTAATTTACATACTATGCAACACATATTCTATTGATACCTCTGTGTACTAGAGATGTTACTAAGTGACTGACCCATTTCATGTCGTATTTATGCAAATGCTATTTTATTTGGATGTGTGGGACCATACAGATTCTTTTGACTATTTCCTTACATCCTTGCACATTTACCTGCTAAATCTCTCTAGACAATTGAGGGGATTAAATTAGTAATCAAGAAAAAAATAGTTTTATATTTAGATAACCCTATGATGCAAATGACAGGATTTTATTCTGAAGCAAGCATTTTTAGTTTTATTTTTTATTTCTTTGCTAAAAGTATAGCACAGCACTCAATGCTGCCTCTGTGGATGCTGAGGCTGTGCAACATGGTAACTGCTTCCGAGTACACTGTGCCTACACATGCTGAGATGGGGCTACAGTAATCTAGTTCAGCTGACAAGTCCGTCCTGGCATTTACATCACAGGTATCAGAATATATGAGTAAATAGAAGAATGAATAAATAAATTAATTAACCAATTCAAATATCCTGACCCAAAACCCAAAAATCTCTCTATTCATAGAAAATAAGTCAGGTAACTTAACCAGGGATCACAGTAGAATAACATAAAAAGTGGAAAAGGGAATACCTATATCTAAAGGCATAGCTATATCAAAGAATGGAGGAAAATAAGTTCCTTGCCTTGAAAAGGTTTGAGCTCATTTGATGAAATGATTTATAAGGAAAAAAAAAAACCAACAACAAATTAAATCAATACCAAACAGTACTCAACAAAGATTGCCAGCTATTGGGAAAACATAGAGGTATTTCCAATCCACATGAAACATTTGATCTAGCAAGTCCTTCTCCTTGTACTGGCATTGTCTTCAGCTGACTAAGTTGGTAGGCACAGACCATCATTTCCACATTTTCAGACAGTTTTTAATTTCTTCTAATATCTGATTTTTGGAGGGCAGTTAGAGGGTGTATTTTGTTTCAGAATCACATCTTGGTGCTTCTACTTATACTGAAGCCAAAGTTTTCCAGGAAGCATTTTCATCCTGCAGTACCTTGTTGACCTAGCTGTGGTTAATCTAGTGCCCAGACTAGAAGCAATACAGCTGCATGAGCATGGCTCAGAGCCTGACTTAGTTACTGCAAAGCTGCTGTGCTGTGGTCTACTGGGTAGTGCAAACATGCCCTCAGTGTCTGTGATTAGGTCTGTCACATTTGGCAAAGGAAATTCAATAGCCTGACCCTCTTATATCTCTGGGTGCCGTCTCATTGTCAGGGCGATGGATTCAACTGCCCATTGTTTCACTTCTTAGATCAATGAGCACAAGGCTCATGATGCTATCAGCTCAGGCATGTACAAACAGCTTTGCAACTAATTTCTGCAAGGCTGGCTATCGTGTGAAGATTAAACATCTGAACAAATAATCACGAAGCCAAAAGCAGCCATTTGCACAATAACACATCTGTCATGATGAAAACCTGGTCCTTTGTGCTTTGTGTGTACTTTGATTGCCCAGGGAACTAGCATGCTATTTTTTGCTCAGAGGTTATGATATTGAAAGTTAGTATTTTGTTTGACAGTCAATCTTAACTCTTGAGCTGACACTTTTCCTAGAGTTTCCAACATGATCATGTAATTACATTTCATAAGTGAAGGACACGTTAATGTCTTTAAGAAAAAAGATGTGTTAGTTTGTCAATCAAGCAAAAATTTCACATTAAAAAAAGATTAATCTAAAATGACTTACAACAGCTACAAGGGTAGAAAGGATTATTTACTTACTGAAGTCATCTATGCTCAGTCAGAAAAAAAATAGATAAGGGCTGGATCAAGTTTTAATTATTTTGTTTGATTTTTTTCTTGCCACAAAGACAAGAAAAATCATTCAGAAAGAAACATTCAGCAATCAAGCTACTCAAAATGAAACAAAACAGAAGTGCAGG
Source organism: Meleagris gallopavo (assembly GCF_905368555.1). Classification (NCBI taxonomy): domain Eukaryota; kingdom Metazoa; phylum Chordata; class Aves; order Galliformes; family Phasianidae; genus Meleagris; species Meleagris gallopavo. The sequence goes on from NC_139407.1 coordinate 7,914,838, forward strand.
ATTCACAACATTTTTTATTTTGACTTATTTTCATTTAGCAATTCAAAATTGTATTTGTAAGCCCTCGGGTCATTTCTAGGTTGATCCTGATCCTTCTGAATAACTACTGGGGCATACAGTAATTGCAATCTCAGTAACTGTTCTGATATTTTAGGAATAGTGAGTGGATTGAAAAATAACCTACGCCTATAATGCATACCTACTCCCTGCCCCGTGGGTTCCTGATATTTCTCCTCTACTATTCACCACTCCTGTAACCTATTAACATACAGCTACTGTCAACATCTACTTTCTCCTTACAAATAAATACGTTGAACAAATAAGGAGCTCCATTAAATCTCATTTGTCCCTTGGAAAATCTCTTTCACCTCGTGCTGAAAGCATCTACATTTACGTCTATTCTCTCAGTATCCAGAGATCATCCCTTTCCTCTGGACCCCCCTTGTTACATGTGCCAAATACACCTGAAGAGTTACATGAACATGAACTATCCTTATCACCTCTCTACAGACAATGAGATATTGCAGAAAACACAACTGCTTTCAGTATTATATCCTGCTCAGACAGTAACCTGTATTGTGCACACCAAGGCAAAATAGACGTGAGAGTTAGGAAGAACACCTCCTTTTTGGGTTCCTCTTTCCACCCTGACATTCAATGTGAGAAAGCACTGTGTGAGTGCAATCTGATCAGATTTACTGATTATATCATTGCCCTATTTTTTTCCTCTTTTCTCACTCTTCATCATTAAAGAGAAATAAATTTATGTCATTACTCTCATACTTCTATCACGTTAGGAACATAAGTTACCATGGTCTCATCTCCAGATATAACAAAGAACCACATATTCCTTGTTTCTCCCCTCCCCCCTTATTTTTTTTAATAAAGCATTTAAAAAAAAATAAAAAAGTGAAAGCTTTCTGTTAATCCTTGATTGTATTCCACTTATTGAGATTTCTAGTGGGTTGGCTAAGAGAATTTTTCAGTTTCTTGCATTTTTATTTTCTGCAAAGCTGCACATGGACCAACTTACATATCTCAGTGCCTCACAGGTTAAGAAAAAAGTTTATCCATACAAGTCAACCACAGAAGATTGTCAGAGGATTTGATCATTTCTAATGCTTAAACAACATCTCATGTCAGTAATCCTGTATGTTCAGAGACAAGCGTTTAGAGATCCTGCTGCAGATGCACCTAATCCGAAAGGGAAGAAAAATTCTACTCGACTTTCTGTTATCTTTATTATAGGGCTCTATCTATGAATGCTCCATAGTCTCAAGGATGGAGTCATGCCTTCAATACTTAACTGCAGACATTCACTGGCACAGAAAAAAACAATTTTTAAAATTAATATTAAAATGGACAAAATAAAGCACAGTTAAAGGAGAGTGGTTGGGAGAAAATAATCTGCATGAAGTCCTGGTAGAAATATATCACTTCTGTGAACAAGAAAAAAGGTTATTTTTTATTTATGAGTCAAAAGTTAAACTCAATGTTGAATAAAAAAAATTGAGAATAACAAAAAAAAAATCAACAAAATTTAATACTGTCATTTGATTAAACAAGCCAACGAAATAATAATTTAAAAAAAATTGTTCAAGTAGATTTGTATCCAGAAAAAAAACTCTTTAAAGCTATAAATTCCTCTAGAATCAGAATCAGGTACAGATATTTTGCTTTGTTTTTGTTTGGTTTTGGATGACTTCAAATAATCTGGATTACTTGATTTATTTTTTTCCTTAAGGAAAGACATATCTAGAAATGGAACAAAAATATGTATTTTTCTTATTGTTATCTGTAGTAAACAAGGTGATCCAAGCCTATGTCATAACATTCTTAACCCATTCTGTAACATCAGTATCCTACTACTATCAATATCAAATTATCCCAAAAAGGTCAGACCTCAGATAAATATACTTACAATGAATTTGTCTGCCTCATAACAGAATTAATTTAAGTCAAAAATAAATATAACAGAAGAAAGCTCCTGTATAATCAATAAATATACAGATGTTATAATTAAGAAACATACAAGAAAGTTATGCTAAACAAGCTATCACACTAAAGAAGAATGGATGGAAAGCTTACCCCATCCTGGGCTTACTGAGAAGCCTCCAAGAAAAGTGATCTCCAAAAGAGATCCTTTCCCACTGGTAGTCAGATCTTAAATGGGGTCTAGGAGAGGCGGAGCAAGGTTATACTCCTTCCGTAGTGCAGGTGAATTGCCTTCACCTGTGCTCCCAGGGCTGACTTATTGCTCGCCTCAGGTGGTCAATCAGAGGTTTAGGCCGTGATTCACCAGTTCCCATATATACAGCTCCTCTCTGAATGAGAGGCTGAATGTATTAAAATCATCTCAAACCATTCTTCTCTGTAAAACTTTTCTCTTCATTTGAAAGTACTGTCCAAGCTACAACGCAATTTTCAGCATGACATTTTTGTTACACAGTTAACATGTTCAAATATCATGAAAAAAAGCTGACTCTGTGTCATACAAATGAGACTATTAAAATACATATCACACAGAAGAAAATGAGCTTTTCTAGTTCTGCTGCACAGAAAACAATGAGCGTCTGATGGGAAAAATCCCTTACTGTGTATTTGGACCTCTGTCCCCTGATGGCTATCAGCAACCCTGGAGATGATATTTACAGACTGTATAAGCCCGTTCTCAGATAGCAGCTCCATGTCTGTTTCCAAATAACTAGAATAAATAGGGAACACTTCAAGGAAAATGTTCTTTTACAGGAATGAGATTAGGTTAGATTCAAAGCCAGTTTTCCCAAGAGTTCAGGTATAGAAAATTTATCTTCATGTTATTTTAAAAGCTTAAAGCAAAATCATAAAGCATTTTAAAAATAACATAAGATCATTGTGAAATACTGTGAAATAGCACAAGACTTTAAAAGATATCTACAAAGAGAAGGTATATGCCTGTAAGAATTTTTGAATACAAAAGCTAACTACTATAAAACTGGCAAATTTCTTTTTTGGTATTGACTAAACAATTGCTAGTAGCTCATGGATATTTACTGATAATAAGAAATACTACAGGAAATTTTTTTCAACTGAGAAATTCAAATGCTTTATTTAATTTATATTGCCTGTGTAAAAGAAGGGCCCAAAATGAGTAAAAGAGGCAACTCCACTGACATGATGCAAGTAATTATTCTATTGAAAAGGGAGATATCAACATCATTTTTTCCTCATGCTTTATAATTATGATACAGCTTCTCATACATACATAAATACTGAGCTGAAGAGTTCTATTCTCCTCCATTAAATTTTTAAGTGATATCAAGACCCACAGCTTAGACTTTTACAGTTTCATACCTTCCTTCATATTAGCAGTATTAATTTCAGTTTTTCCCATTGAAGATTAAAGATAAGATTTTGAGATAGCTGGCAGTATTTCATCTCCATGACAGATGATGATTTGTTTCTTTAATTGGCTTGAAATTACAGGGTAGTACAACATGTGCTTTGGGAAAGCTTGCTTAATATCACCAAATCAAGGGAAAAAAAACCACACTGATATTAATTTTACTGCCTGTTTTTCACACAGATTTGTTCTACAGGATGCTTAGTATTATTAATAGGCTTTGCCTGTTTGAGGGCTTTACATGTTATTCGTTGTTCAAACAAATCATGAGTATCAAAGGCAAGTCGAAGTGGGTCTTACATAGGAGCAGAACCCCACAAGAGAAATGTGAGCTTCAAACATTAATATGAAAGGCTAATATATGCATGACTATATTATTTCCATAGAAGGGCAAGGCTAAGATAGAAAAATAGTGGGACTTAAAAATAAATCTCCTATCTGACTAACCATGACCATAAGCTAAAGACCGTGAGAGCACAAGCTACCTTTACACTTCACAGTGTTTAAAAAAAGATAAGATTAATTTGCATTAAAATAATAGCATGTAAATATAAATAATATAGGAAACAGTGATGGTCATTACCCTTTAGCTTGCCTTGGAAAGCCAAAAGTCCAAGGTGAGATCAAGGCTTTTATATTTTTCTGACCTTGTTTTTACAAGTGAAAATCTAAAAGGCTAGCTAAAATAAAATCAGTCTGGGAACATTAAAATTCAGTGCAAGATGGAGCATGAGGAAATGAAAATCAACAGTGTTGTCTACTAATAAGACATGAACTTGCATTACTAAATGATACCTTTGTAATCTGTCAGAAATAGTAAATTTAAGGAGTTACTGAACAATGAGTCAAATGGAAATTAGAGTTCTGGTAAAATTTTAAAGAAAAATAAAGAAAAATTCAGAATTAACACATCTAAGAAGCTGAAATACTGATGTGACTATTTGAAGATATGTTCAGGACTCAGCAGTCATGTTCCTTCTTAAAAGAGCACTTTACTTTAACAAAGATTTCATTAACCTCTTGAATAGAATATTCTTCTTAGTTTTTTCCCCTATCATTTTTTATCGCTACAGATGACCTAAATATTTTGGACTTAAACAGATTATTTATTTAGGCTTGGCTTAAATGTGAATACAATATTTTCAATGACTTTTTAGTATGTTCAAATGTTATGGTGTTAGAGCATCAGAGTTTACAGATATTTGGCTAGATCTTTCATCAAGACATTCAGGTAGAAACATATAAAAATATACATATATTTATAATGTATTGATATAAATATTTTCAAAATATTTTCACTGATATTAATTTAAAACAATATTTATATGTATATACACAGATATCTATCTCTATATGAAAGTACAATTTTGTGTATATTTTTTTCTTTTAGAAATCAAAATATTCCAGTAAACCTATGAGACCTCTACGGAAAATGAAACATACCAATAAATGTGGGAAAAAATGATATTGTATATAAACTTAATGGTTAGTTTATGCAATGAGTTTGAAATACATTTGTCTTTCTGTGTGTTTTTGTTGTCTTATTTGTTTGATTTGGTGATAAAGTTCCTTCCCCATCTCTTCCCAGGTTTTTCTTCAAGAATGGTTAATATATATCTTACATTCAGAGAGCCATTTTCAGCAAATTAGTTATATTTCATAAAAAACTATGTATCAGAGAAAAAATGAGAGCTGCTCACCTTTTCCTCAGTTGGTATATATCACATTACCAATTTAATTTACACTTTTAAAATTAAGGCAATTTGATTGTAAAAGTGTCAGGCAAAATAGTCATGGATGTAGTGTTAGCAATTATAGGCAATTTCATACTTCTACTATTTTCAAGCTTTTCTGTCAAAGGATGTACTTGTTTCATCTACATTTTGTTTATAATCTGTGTAGTATGATCAGAGTGTAACAGTGCTTTCTTGGACAAAACACTACAGTTTATCTTCATAAATTTCGATGCATTTAGTCTCAAAATGTCCTTTAAAGTGAGGCAAAATATTACAGTTCCCATGTTTCAACATGCTTTTATTTACTTCTGCTGATCCTTTAATGGTATTGATTCTCCTTTTCCCAACTTTTTTTTACACCACCACAAGAATCTGACAAAAATGTGAATATTAGAAGTTTGGACTGTTTTTAAATTACATTGATAAAGCCTCAACCAGACCTTAATTTCTGAGATTACTTTACAGAACATTTTTGCATTACCAGTGTGAACAAACTGGACATTAACATGAACAGGAGATAGATCTGTGGTTTCTTTTCAGATAAATGAAGATCAGACTGTCATTTCAAATTTGAACTGGAAAGCACTTGTCAAGTACAATCAGCTCCAGCTTTTGTGCACTGACTTACTGAAAAGTACTCAGAGCAAATGGAGGGAAAAAAAGGATTAATGGGTTGGAAGGAATGACACGTAAGAAAAGCTTAAAAAGATTAAATATCTACAGCTTGACTAACCAACAATTAAGTGGGTGGAGAGGGAGGAGATATATCTGTCAAAAGCAATAAGAAGGTAAACACCAAGGGGCAAGAGTAATTATTTAAGAATACAAATGGGATGTATCTAAAAATAATGAGATCAAATTGAGAAAAGAACAATGTAGTCTGAATTTGAAAAATGATTTACTGTATGCCAGAAAGGGTATTTCCAATTTTTCTCCTGAGATTATTTCACAATGTGCTAGACCTTCCTCAAAACAATTTAAATTAAATGAGTAAAGCACAAGGGACTATCTTCTAGGTTACAATTCTGTATTGGAAAGGCTTTGCTTTGTGTCCAAAGAGAGTTTTTCTAATTGCAGTGACATTTTTCCAAAATTAATAAACAAAAAAAAAAAAAAAAAAAAAAAAAAGAAAACTCAATAAAACTAGAAGTTTTGGGTTGGGGTAATGAGAAAGTTATAGGAAACATAGATATCCTGCTTGTTATTTAAGAAGTTATGCAACATATTTAAGAACAGCTATTTTAGACCTAATAAGAAAATAAATATACATGTTTTTTAAAAGATGAACTTGTGGATAAAGGAGGAAGACAAAATGAGAACAGTTATAAACTTAAACTAGAAGAAAATAATTCAACAATTATAACTGAGTATGCCTAAGAGAAAAGAGGAAAAAAAGTTAGAATATTTTTCTTTTCATCTTTTAACCCCACATGACATCTGCATTACAAAACTTACTTATATAAAGCAATATATTTTTATATTCTGAGTGACATTATCAAGTATTTTGAAAGTTAACTATCAATTAATTAAATTTATATTACAACTTCTACATGCAGAGAGCTTTTTTTTCATTGTCATTTTTATTTTCATCCTCAAAAGGACATTGATTGACTGAATTTTTCTACTTGAGCGATAAAATAATCTCAAAATAATTAATAAAACTAAACCCAATGTGGTATGTTTCTATGCAACTGAAAAGTTGAATATAAAGAGAAGTAAATTCTTAATTATAAATGACAATGTGCATTTAAACATATATAATGAGCAATTTTCTGATGGAGATCACCATTCTTAGTTATGTAACTAGAATGTAGTTATTCTACATTCCTTCTATTTCATTATGCCATATATCTGAATCAGGAAACTACATTTTGTTTTGTACTGTTCACCTTTAAGCATTTATCTTAATAGACCAGTCTATCTAAACCTGAAAGTTACTGTCTTTAAAGACTGTCACAGATATATCTCTGCTTTCCCTTCAATTTACCACATGAAAGAGGCATTAACTTCTTTTGTTTAGCCAATTATTAATGGTTCCAAAGAATTGCTATATTTATCTTTGAGACCAAAGAATTTATATGAGAATTAAGTTTGTAAATTAATCGGCAATATTGAATTACTTCCAAGTTTGCCACGATAACAAATATACATGTAAGAAATATTTTTCAGAACAATCCCCACTTATGCAGTGATCTAAAAGAGTGAAATTCCTCTAAAAAGAAGTTTTTTACCATGAAACACAAGTATTTTAGAAGCATAAACCAGTTCTATGCAGTATGATACATGGCAATGTAAGCACACTCATTAATATCAGAAAGCTACATTCTTCTATATAGTAACATCATGATAGTAAATTCTCAAAATCTATTTTACATAGAAGATAACTATAAACATGGAAATGGTTTTCATGGAGTCTGTCCTTCAGTAATATCAAATGCTTCATTTACAAATACTAAAGCAGGTCTTGTGTCAGTTCCCACTGGTAACCCATTATTTTAATGAGAGTTATTTGTTTCTGATAATCTAGTTCAAATCCTTTATCTGTAATGTGAACTTTAAAAAAATAAAATCCAACTGAAAAAAAAAAAAAGTTATTTCCGTAGTTCTTTGTTAGAAATAGCAGATGTCTCCAACACAATCCTTCATACCTGTGTCGAACCAAAAATTGTACTGTAGGGCACTATTTTAACTCAGAAGAGAACTAGCAAGAGGCAAACGGGAAGTTTAGCAAGGTGGCTGTTTCTTCAATCTGCCTGTTCTTTTTACTGTTAAGACGAGTTGAAAGGGCAAGGGAACATGTTTCAACAAAAATAAGGCATGAATAAGGAAAAGACATAAGCAATTACTTGAAGCAGTTCATGATGAATGCAACCTCAGGCTGGTACTAGTATAAATATTAAATCCTTTCTTTAAAGATCCTTGAAGCCCTTGACCACTAGCTAAATTACACACACTTCTTCTCTCAAGGACTCTTCACACCTATGAGCTCAGAAGAAAGCTCTTATCTTTCTCTCAGTAGTGAGAATACTTCCAGGAATTTACTTGCTGGAATGAGATATTCCAGGGGATCTATGGGTGTCTGACAACCACTGTTATGCAGTGACTTTTTTTTTTGTTAAACTAAGTGGATGGTTGCTTCTTTTAATTCTTAATTCAAAATAAGAATTCATATAAAATAATATACCTTTATTCCTTCACTATTATAATATCTGAGTCTTTTTCAAAACTCCTTTAAAGCTAAAAATACTTTGAGAAGTAGCAGGCAACACTTTTCTCTGTATACCCTCACAGAAGTCTCACCTATTCCTGTTTTTTTCCCCTAGAATTATCAGTATTAATTGGTTACTTGTTGTAAAGCTGCCTAAGTTGATTCCTGGTTACTGTTTGACAAATAAAGCATGAACAAAATCATTTTGTCTGTTGGTAATCAAATATTTAGCTTTATTTTCATTGACCTTAATTTTTTCCTGCTGCTTTCATTTAATTTCCAATTATCCTTGTACTACCATATCATCCTTTGCTCCCATGATAATCACATTACCTTTAATTATGGCATTAATTAATACCAATGCAAAAGAGAGTATAAAACCTGAAAGACAGCTCTAAATGATATACTCTTGATATCTCTCTTGCACACAATAAACTTTGAATACTACAAAAATTATTAGTATTATTAATACTCTGAGGCAGTATTTCTTATTATAAAGACCATTGCTTCCTTACTTTCACAATATTTCTTTAAGGGAAATCTATTTAAAAAGATTGCCATCAGAGGAAGGTAATGGGAAAATCATAAATTTTACCATTTTGCAAGGATTGACAGACAATCTACATGTAATTTCTTAGCTCACATAGATTATTTCTCTGCAAAACCTGGAGACTTTAGGTGGCCTGAGAATGCTCTTTGAAGGACTTATTTTCAAAAATGAGATCCCTATCAAATCACTTTGTAATTCAAAAGTAAAATCCATGTCAATGACTGCTTTAGCTCAGAGCTGACGCCCATTAAATTGGATCATCAGTCCTACTTTTTTTTTTTTTTTTTTTGCAGAGATATTTAAGAAGAAGGAAGAGAACACCTTTGACAGCATGATTCAGACTAATGTGAGAATCTGTGATAACCATATTTAGAAAGATCAAGGACTTCTTAATTTTTAAACAAATTTCTTTATCTTATAACTCTATGCTATAATGTTAATTAGGAGAGATCCATCTTTCTATTTCACTCATTCAGGGATTTTTGTACATCTAAAAAACTGCTTTCTTTTCCTTTTTTCTTCATTTTTGGTCTTCTTTTAATTGAAGTCTTCAGCTTTGAACTAATACTGAGTAAGGAGAGGACAAGATAAGGGTTAACTATTGTTCAGGAATGCAGGTAAGCAGGATGTAAGGCCAGATAAAAAAAGAACATCTCGAAACTCTATTGTAAACTTGAAGAAACATTACTCAAGTAACGGGTCAGGATCGGATTACTACTGTTGAAGACATTGAGCCTTCATCCCATGACCACCAGGAGACCCCCATTGCCCATGGCACACACACGTGCAAGAGGGAGGGACCATATGCTGATGGGTTTTCAGAAGTGTAATTAATATGTATACGATTTCTGGAAAAATCATTGATTATGTATTAATTTGGCCTATATCTGTACCAAGCTTTTGCCCTACGTTGTGCAAGTTTGAATGATCCCCCTTGCACCCGGTGTCTGCACAGCACTGATTAAAACATACCTGCTTCTATAACTACTTTGTGGTTATAGAGTTTGATTCCTCACATCGACACAGGATTCAATTCAAATAAATAAAAGAAAAATAGCTTGTTTAGAAAATACTTGCTTAAATATGTCTATATTTGGAGAGAAATGGGGATGTTGGTAATATGGCAAGTGAATTTTTCATATTGTCAGGGAAAAACAAAAGTCAAGTCCTGCACATAAAGCACTAGCCCCCTCCCCCCACTCCCCTTTTTCCCCTTAAATCCTCCTGGGAATACCTGGATAAGTGAGTAGCTGTGAGTAGTTAAACAGTTGAGGGGAATAAATCTACTTTCTTTTTTTTTTAATTTTTTTCTTTTTCCTATCCACTAAAATATGCGAGGATCACAAATAGAAAACAAGCAGTTCTTCAGCTGGTTTATGTTTTGGATTACTCTTCTTCATAAATTTATAAATTTATAAATTGTAGACTGTGCACGAATGTTTACAGTTAATGATTTATATTAGCTCCAAATCTGGATAGAAGACTTTCAGAATTTCAAAACAGCTCAGTTCGAACCTCTAACTTAAAAACTTAGACATAGAATGTCATGGTTTTATGATTTTTGGATAGCGGTATTCCACATCATAACATCATGTAGTGAACTGGGAGTTGAACTGTTAATGCTCAAGTTCTGGGTACCTGTCTGGAAGAGAAAGAGAACTACATACCCCAGGGGGCTTTGCAGCCAGAGAGAAGATATAATCCCTGGCAAGGTCACCTGATGCGCTCTTCTTCGTCTGCTCTTCTTCGTCTCCCTGCTGCTCAACTGGACTGCACATCTCACGTCAGTGTTATGGTGAGTCCTAAACACCTTTCAGACACTCTCATTATATTTGATTTATTAGCTTCAATTCTAATTATATTATATTATAGTGTGTTATCTTGAATTCCAATACTATATTTAGTAAATTAGTTTGTTTCTCCTCAGATTGTTGCCACTGTATTTAATTATTTTGGGGCCCCCTGTTTCCTTTTTTCTGAGGCATGAATTTTGTTGAAATCCCTTTGCCCCACTAGTCATGGAACTGGGCTGAACCAGCCCATAAACCACTGACACAGAACAAAAAACAAATGTGAATTAATAATGAGAAAGGATATTCACAGAAATATTTAATTTCAAAATAAATTCTGGAAGATAAATTCTAGGAGAAATAAATGTATATTTTAACATGTAGAATCAGGAAGCTATGGAGCAGTATATAACAGTGGGAGACTTCTAAGAAGATCAAAAGGATAGAAAAAACCTAAGAAGCTTACTTGATGAGAATTTACATTGAAATGTAGCCATATTATTAAAATCAATGTAGTTATTATGTATAAAGAATGTGTAATATTTATTTTATATCCTCCATATTTCTGGTTTTCTTGATTATTTTTTAATGGGGGAAAAGGCAAGATAAAACACAGAAGTTAGACTAGAAAGATTGGAAATTGTGATCTTTAGAGAAAAAGAAATGAGGATCAAGAGTCTGAACAACATTTTAACACGTTAATGAAATGTGATGTAGCTTTGATATAGTCAGGAAACGCAAGAACAAAAGGAATGTACTGAACAAGATAAAGTCAAGTTCTAATGACATACTTGTCTTATACATTCAAATCATATCCATAAAATATACATTTCATGCTAACCTACTGAGAACTAAAGGAGAGAGGGTAGTTCTCAACACTATCAAAAAAGAGGACATCAATAACAGGAGAAAAAAAGTTATAATGAGAGCTTGACTATCAGTTTCTACTTCAAGTGGAATTATTTGAAAGTAAGACAATGTTCAGAAAATACAGCTTTAATGTTTAAACTACATCCGCATCTTCAACTCTTACAGAAGAATATATACAAAGCTGTAAAATCTATTGATTTGGAGCCTCAGTTTTCATCTGACTAAGAAAACAACTTCCTGTGAACTAATTCATTCCTTAGTATAAATAAGAGCATAATTTGTCCAGAGGAAGATAGATTTAAAATTGCTCTTCCAAGTAATCAAACCTATCAAAACTATCAAAACTATATCAACTATATCAAAACTATCATCCAGGTTCGTTTATTTCCATCTCCTTCTAGTTCTTAATGAAAAACTTACTAGAAATAGATTTCAAAAATTAGACAGTAAAACTGAGATTCCAATGAATATGTGCAGAAGATGTTGAAATTTTCATGAAGTTTTTTTTTCGTTGATATTTTCTATGATAGGCTATTAGAGAATTAGGGAAAAGCAAGGGTTTTTTTTTTCTTTTCTTTTTTCTTGAAACTGTTAGATTAATCCCTCACAACTGTTCCAATGTAATAGATTTCTCACTGGATAACATAAACACCATGAATTTATTTATACCACACTAAACACTTGTCACAGTCTTAAAATCAGATATTTTACAAAGCTCTATAAACTTAATGTTCTAGTTATATAAGAAGCTTAAATATGCTGTGAATAAATATTGATTTCTGGAGCTCAGCCACTTACTATAAGGTTGATGGCTGTAAAAAAACTGTTAGAGAAAGATAAATAATGTTCATTTTTCCCTACATAAACCTTTATTCTAAATTATTGAACAAATGACATATTAGAATTAAGCACATAAAAAATAATATTCATCTTTCTGTTTCAGTTTTTACTATCAGCAGTAAAATGTTCTCCAGTAGGCCAGATATACTCTGAGTAATTGGATATGAATATTTGTGGAATATAAAAAAGGCTAAACTTTGATTTGTCAAGAAATTGAGTTTAGATTATTCAAGTAAAAAAACAAATCATCTGAAGTTTCTTTGCAGAAGAGAAAAACTTGAAGTACAAACTGACATGTTTGAAAGGAAATCCTCCTTCTCTTTCCAGAACAAGTAATTTTTTTGGTAAGCTAAGCTAAGAAGAATTTCCTAATCTTTGCATTTGACTAACAGAGGTTTACGTGATAAATTTTACAGAGTTCTTTCTGAAGCACTTTTTTAAGACGGACAGATATCAATGTTTTTTTCTTCCTCTGGGAGGCCTGCTGAATACAACATTTCATGATTTACACTTTGAAGATGGCCACCAGATGAAGACTCATCCCAGTTAGAAAGTGATACTGATAATGAAGAAACCTCCCCTATTTAATTCCAGCATGAATGATTCTGGTTTCCTTTGTTTCTTTGGTGCCAGGAACTTTTCATTTATTGCATAAAGACATTATTCTCAAGAGACATATACAAAAACAAATGCTCACAGACTTAACCGAGTAGTTTTACAAGCCTTGGAAGAACACACAGATTAGATATGGGTTTGAGGTTCTGTTTGTTCACTTGTGAGAAGCAATGAAAGAAGGGCTCCTGCTGTCATTGTCCACATTAGATCTGCATAAATTATGGATTCACTGCTTATTGTATTTCAATCTGTGGTGTAGGAGATGATTTACAATCGGAAAAACTTTGCGCTCACAGTTATTCTCCAGAAGAAAGTGAAAAAAACACAAAACAAAACAAAAATAGAACAGGCAATAAATAAAATAAAAAAATAAATAATAAAAAATTACAGCCTCACACCCAATGCTACATATTCTATTTTGCACATATCTTCTGGGCAGGGAATCACAAGTAATATGCCTTTAGCAGTGAAGTAGATGAAGGAACTGCTGCATTCATAGGTTGTTTTAAACCTTGGTTTATGTTGAGTTGAGTTTCTGCTTTTTAAGTAATGGGCATGTGTTTAAAAGGGATAATAAAATGCTTCCTGATATACAGTATATTTTATGATAATTTCTGAAAGTTTTTAGGACAAATTATTTTGAAGACCATGAGACTAAGGACAGATCATGAGCTAACCAACTTGATCTAATGTCCTTGGTGCCCAAGAGCCAGTTCTGTCATGAATTATGAAATCTGTAGCACACTGACTACAGACTAAAAGCTCAACAATTCAGATGGCTAATAGCAGAAAGGTCTCACTCTACAAAAGGCACAACAAAAAAACTGTTTTAATTTTGGTACCTTAACAAGGTTTGCATACCACTAATATTGCAATGAAACACCACATATCCCAGGTGCTTTCAATGAGAAGTCAAAAGAATTTCCTTGTTCAGTATTTAAAGGTTATTGATTTTCCACCATCCCTTCCGTTGTCCATGCTAGAGTTAAAGACTGGTGTTGTATAGTATAAGAGAATGCCTGAACTGTTTTGAAGTTCAGAATACAGAAGTATACTTTTCTGAATGTTCAAAGCAAATCTTGTGATTGGCATTAATTTTCAACATTGATGAACTGCATCAGAATGATAATAGCAGATGCTAGTGCTTGAAACAAATACTTTGCATTGATGAAGCCCTCATCAGAGACTTGAATTCAAGACTTCCCTAGTACACATGAGGCTATAAGAGGAGTGTCAAGAAAATCTACTGAGTATGAATTTAACTAGTTGTGTTCACTTAAAAACATGTTTCAGTTTCATTAGACAAGCAGAATTAAGCATGCTTTCTTTTCTTTTTTTTTAAATCTAGAATAGGAAAGAATATGTGAAGTGCAACTAATAGAATGAAGACTGATAGGATAGACGTGTATTTTACAAAATTGTTTTTTCAAAGATTCAAATGTTTTGTTATCTGTAATATTTCTTTTTCACACACAGAACCTAATTAAACCACCATACAGTTAGTGGTATCATCTAAACTTTTATGATTGATCCAGATCACAGAATGGTAAGGCTTGGAAGGGATCTTTCAGGATTTTAGAATGGCTTGCAATGAAAGGGACCTTAAAAGATCATCCAGTTCAACTCCTGAGTAGGGAAGAGCTTTCTCTGGGTTAAGCTGCTCAAAGACCCATTCATCCCAGTCTTGTGCACATCCAAGGACAGAACATCCTGACTTGCCTGAGCAACCTGTTCCAGCACTTCACATTCTCCTAGTGAGTACAAATGCAACATTTAATTAAGAAATATAAATAACCTCTCTTTTTCTCTGTAAAACTAGACAATTACCCCTTAGAATAGACAATTACCCTTTTATCCTAAATAAATACATCTTTAGAATTCTGTAAAATTCATATATAAAAACATGAATGTCCAACGAGAGCAAAAGCAATGAGAAAATTAGAAAATATTAATAATAATTAAAAAAAAAGGAGAAAATGACAAGACTGGAATTACCTTTTGAAATTTACATAGAGAATTTCACTATTTCTTTTATATATATATATAAACAATCTCCTTTAAAGCATGATTAAAGGAAATCCACCTACATTAAATTTGTTTAACGTTAACATTCCATAAACTTTAAGCTATTAAAAACAATAAACAAACAAACAGACAAGCAAACAAATAAAAGATTATTCAAGCAACAAGCACAGAAATCAGTTAGAAAAATTAAATTAACTACTTATCTCTGTTGTACTCTCTGAAATTCAAGTAACCAAAAATACAAGATTTAACAGAATGAAAGACAATTATTCTATGACATGTTTTAATTAACAATCTTGATTTCAGAAATCATTAACCTTTATTTTCTAGTGCACACCTAATGGACATCATTCTCTAGTGAGCAATAGAGGTTTAGTATAAGGATAACTTGATTTTAATTACCAGTTTTCTGTAATACTTTTTTTCTGTGGTTTTTAGGCAGGTAGCTGCTATTTAAAAGATAGCAGATCAATAAAAGATCAATAAAATTGTTATGTAAAGTATAAGAAAAGATATTATTTCTTATTTTTCAAGATATATGACTCCCTAGATTAGAGGTCAAGAAGTCCTCTCCTTGAATATCGTTCTTTTGGATACACTACAGTCTTCAGTTCTTTCTACAAATAATTCATATCTTTTAACTATCTAGTAATGAACAAATTTCATTCGCTGAGTATTATCTAAACAATCAGATTATTCCACTACTAGCAGCTATTCTCCTATTGATTAGATTACCAACTCTAACAAGTAGTTTTTACTTTAACATTTTTATCTTAAATTATGAATATCGTGAATGTCCATGATGCACATGGAAATCATAATGAGATGTAATAGATGTTTCTAAATAGGAAAATAAAGACAAATTTATCTGTCATAGCACAGAACCTTTTTTCGACAAGGTAGAATAGAGCTCAGGAATGGATAGCAATGTGATACCTTTATGTGATACCATTTTACATGCTTTTATCTCTACGCTGCATTTTAGCAGCGGGGAAAGTAGCATTTATTCATTTATTTCTTCTCCACTGTAACCTCAGCCTTTCCTTCCACATCACCAAAAGCATCAAATACAATAGGCTGGAAAAACATAGTCAGCTCTAGAAGTAATGCCACATGTTTTATTATGTTGGCCCATGATGTCAGAGACAGATATTGGTAGCATGGCAGTTGAGGTTGAACTTTCCTGCCAATATCCCATCACATATTACTGTCATGAAGCACATGGCAGCAGAGGGACAGTCTGATACAATGGCATCTGACATGGAAGAGTATCTGAAGCAAAGGTGTGTCACTGAATTCCTCCATTCAGAAAATGGACTTCCTACTGACATTCAGTGATGTTTGCTGAATGCCTGTGGTGACCAAACAGTGGATGAGAGCACAGTGAGGTGGCAGGTGGTGCATTTCAGCTTCAGTTCCCCTTCTTATTTCTCCAGAGATTAGGAACAAAATGAATAGGAGCAAAACAAAAAAGTATGCTTGAACTCCAAGATGACATACGTGGGAGCTGCATTCTCAGAAGGAGGCTTCTTGCTGCTAAATACCAGCATGGTGCCTGCTGCCATAGTTGGGAGGGAAAGCTCTTATCACTAGTGGGTCTACGTTCCTCCTGCAAAGCAGACAGGAAAAGGTCAAGAATGATAGGCAACTTCTAAAGCACATTAACAATTTTAGTACAATAGGAAAGCATATTTTTAGGAAGCAATATACACTGTGCTACTATTTGTGTCAAAGAGGAAGAAAGATGTGAAAATAGCAATTTTCTTTTAATCATGATTAAAAAAGTATTCACAGCAACAAATACAAAGCAAGTTAAAAAGAACAAATCGAAATACTTGTGCTATTAAGCACCTCAGTAAAATCTCTTAAAGTATTTTAATTCACAGGTAATTGGATGGTCTGAAATTTATTTTCCTTGTAGACTGTTTATTGTTAAAGTATAAGTGAATTCACATAATATATCCATAAGTATAATATTCGTATATATATAATATATCCATAAGTATTATATCATAAGTGAATCCACAATCATTCTTTGCTCTAGTGCAAAGTTTGTATGCTGATGTCAGTTCCAAAGCAACCAGAAAACAAATGATCCTTTGCTACAGATTATTAAACTTCAAAAAGAACTGTGCAGCCTTTCAACTCTTTAATATACAGTCAATGTTTTTAAATATTTTACAACAGATATCAACACGTTACAGGATATTAATCATCTGGAACATTAAGTTTGTGGTCACGATTCTAGTATCTTTTTTTCCTATGATTTTCTTTTCTTCTGATTTTTTTTATTTTAATTTATTAACTTTTATAAAAGAAGAGTTAAAATTACTTTCAGGAAACTCTTTTTACTCTATTTATTAGATGCTCGGGTTTTTTTTTTTTTTTTTTTTTGCTTGTTTTCTTTTTTTATCTTTTTAATCAACATTGGCAAAAATGATTCAAAATCATCAGTCTTAAGCACTCAAGCAGAAAAATGGCAGGCCACTAAGCTGAGGATGTGATTTGAAGTAGACAATATGAAAATGATACAATTATTTCTACACACACAGAATAATCATGTTTCTTTTTAGGACAGATACTAAAAGAAAGATCAAGGAGAAAAATCACTGTAGAAAGACTATATTTCAGAGCTATATGGATTAAGAAATTTTCTCTTTTATGTGCCCTGACATTGCTAGTAGTTTGCCTTGTATTGCTCTTGCCTCAAAGCTTATTTTGTGCGTGAAGTCACCATCATTGCTGCCAAGTGCATTACTTAATATTTACAGAGACATTGATTTCATCTCCCATTTTACTGTCAGGTCAGACTCCCTCACAATGTCCTTCTGCAACTCTTTTATAGCTGGTACTTGCATTTACGGTCTCGAATAGCTTTCTGACATCAGCAACTATGTCATCCTAATCATGTTGTTTATTCATACCCCGAACAGCACTTGTCCCGGTAGAAACTCCCGCTGGGAACTTCACCTTGATACATATAGTGCACTTGGAGAGAGTAAACGCACTTGTTTTTTTGTTGCTGTATTGCTGGTTTTTGTTTTGTTCTGCAGAGGGAAAGAACTGCCTCACGAATTTCTGGGAACAGATGGTCAGTCATCTTGATGACATAATGTTCCGCAAGACTTCAGGCAATCTCTTATCAAAGACTTGTAAGGAAAGTAAACACTCTAACCAAAATGGAAAAGATGCTTCCATGAATATGAAATAATAATGATAATAATTAAAAAAAAAAAGTCAGTGGACATAACTATTTAATTCTTGCAGCATGGGAGATATACATATTTTTCTTTTTTACAAAGAATTGCTTAACTCTTTGTACAAATAGTTAAAATCAGAATGGAGAACAGAACAATCGCTTTAGATTCTAGTTCTGTGGCTGAAGACCAAAGTGAGAAAAGCAAACCTCATTATGTGTTTGTTGTAGTGTACTTACAGCCTCACCACCTTTCAGTTGCTTTTGCATATGAGCTGTTCAAAATGTAGGATACTGATTTTCATGATGGAGAGCAGAGGAAACTTGTAACACAGGAGAACACAATAAGCTCTTTCTGCTGAAATTCATTAGTAAAAATTAACAATCCTTTTTAGCACGTTTATGTAGAAAAGAATAAGTTAACAGAATGATTTAAGAAGTCAATAATATATAGAGAACTTGTGAAAGACAAGACTGTTTTTTTGTGTTTTTTTTTTTTTCCTTTGGCTCGAAGTTTGCTTTGTGAAGTCTTTTTGGTGATAAGACTACTACTGTGAATTATCTAGGGGGCTGAGTGATGGGTGTCACCATGCCACAGTATTTCTGCATATGATTGTAAAGATAAGCAGTAGTGGGATGAGCAGTCTTATTTGGGGTGAGGATTGAAGGAGCTGGCCACTACAGAAGGTGATAATGCTTGTGCATGGCAACGAAGGCACACTCCCTTCTGGCTTATCTGTTGGGTCAGGGGTGTCACACTAATGGCGAGAAAAGAAGAAGAAAAAGAAATTGAAAAGTGGAGGGATAAAAGTTCCCCGCTAAACTAAGTACTTTAGAGGAGAAAAACTCCCAAAGATAAGAAATTCTAGAGAGAAACTCGCAAAGAAAATAAATCTTCGGCAGAGGAATTCCCCTATGAGAAAAAAAATTTCTTAGAAAAGAAACTGCTGGAGCCTGCTTGCTGCTGCAAGCAGTTTTTTGGTTTTTTTTTGGGGGGGGATCAATGGATGCACTACAAACCACGCTGGTGGTGACAATCTTTCTTGCTTTCCATGAAGACTTCTTTCTTTTATTTCCTGTTGCTTTTCTATCACCTGTCTTCCCTCCCCCACCTCTCTAAGTAAGTAGGATTTGTGATAAACTTGCCGGGCTAACATCTGACATCTCACTATCAGGTACACATACATATCAAAGAACCTTCTCTACCTCCTATAATTGGAGCAAGACAAAACTTTATTACTGATTTGATTATTTCTCAGCTAAAAAACTTAACAATTCTTACTAGAAATACTGTTTGGGAAAATGAAGAAAAAATTCAGGAAACATCAAGCGATCATTAGTGTGATGTCAGTATCTGTATCCAATATAAATTTTCTAGATAATTTAATACCATATCAAAAAAATATTGCTATAAAAATGGCAGGTATCCTTAAGTAATTTTTTATGCCAACATTAAATTTTAAACCAATTTAAATGGCTGATGGCAGCAGGTTTTAACTTTGTTATACTTACCACAGTGGTGAGCAAATATATACACTTGTAAAATGAATTTTATATCGAAACACCTCTCTGCAGACAGCTTAAATTCATATATAGATAAACTGATTTCCGTGGGAGTTATACATTTAATCACCTTTGAGAAACGGGGCTTCAGTCCCTAATCAACTCTGCTCAAGTATGCTAGCCAATTTTTTTTTTAAATGCTGACAGTTCTGGAGCTCTGCAGTATCACTGAGTGTTTCTATGTATTCTATACAATAACTCACATGTAAGTTTGCTTAGGAAAGCTTTGAAATTTGTAAAATCATTTTCAGGATTCCTACTGCCTATTATCTTATGAGCATAATGCAGATGTCTGTGTTAAAAAAAAAAAAAAAAAAAAAAAAAAAAAAAGAGATATTACCGATTAATTTTTTTACTACTTTTTTAAGATCCTTCTATACAAATCCTACATAGGGAAATATGGATAATTTGTTCCAGTCTGGCCTAATTCTTCCTTTCTACTGAGTTACAGAATCAAACTCTATAACCACAAAGTAGTCATAAAGCATGTATATTTATTCAGTACCACTCACACATTAGGTGCAGGGGGGTAGCCCCTTCCTAACCTGCATACTGAAAGCAGGTAAACATCTTTATTTATAGAAGGAATACATGCATATTTGTAGTATTTCTAAGGCAAGGAGTGGTTATTACAATTACTTCTAGAAATTTATTACAATATTCCATGCCCATTCTACTCCCCAAACTCCACTCCTAACTAATGCTTCTATGCATGCATGCATGGTGCCTTCTGGTGGTTGTGTGGATGAAGGCTGTATGTCATCCTCACAGTGTAGTTCTCACCCCAGTGTAGTTTGAGGAAGTATTCCAGCTTCAACTGGTTCAGTCTCTAGGATGGTTTCCAGGCTGAGTCTCCTTGGACCAAAGAGTTGGCTCTCCCATATCTTTCCCACTGTTTGTGCTCAAATTTTACAATTTTAGCAATACAACAAATTAGCCCTTTATTCACTACCTTAATTCCTAAAATGAATTTATCTGATTATTTCAGAATTTTTATAATTCTTGATGCTTTCCTAACTCCAGAATTACGCATCATAAAACTTAATTCTCAAAATTCCATTGAATTCCCACAATGTTGGGGTCATCATGTTCATCCTTCCAAGTTACATTTGATGTTATATCAATATAAAATTATATGTAATAGCTAGTCATATTCTTTTGAATATTTCTTCAGTGTTTACTTTCTCCATGGTTCAGAAGAAGTCTTTTAATATTGCAGTTGAATCCTGATAAAGGGAATGAATTAAATACTGTATATTTTGCTTAGTCATCTTTTTCGGCTTCTAAGTAAGTAATGTACATCTCAAAGGAAAGCAGTTTTTAAGCATTAAACTGTAACACTGAAGTGAAATGTGTTCCAAAGGTGAAAGAATTTGTTTGGGGAAATTTAGAAGGGCCTAAACAAATATTCTGAGATGAGAATTATGAACACTGGCCTTAAGCATAAGAGATTTTTCACCAGTCCTTCCCTCTCCCCAAGAGGATTAAAGTAATAATTTAGATAAATATGATCCTTACCTGTAAAAGTAAGGGAAATTGGAAAGTGGATATTAGCAAATAATGAATAGAAAAGATGATCTTCAGATCCATGGAGAACTGATGGAATATGACTGAGGAGATGGAAAAAGAAGAGAAAGGATTCAAGCTTGCTTAGGCAGATACAGAGAGGCAGAATGAAAAGTTTGTCTTCTGAATATAAGGAAAAAATGTGATTGATTTTAAAAAGGAGAAAGAGTCATTGAAAAGAATAAAGAAATGAGGCTTTAGAAGGACATCAAAACCAGCAACAACAGACTATTAAATGCCAGAAAAGAGAAATATATATGAATTAATTAATTAAAAAAAAAAAAAAAAGGCACCACCACAAACCCAGAGGCACAGACAACAGATGAGGAGTGAGGTAAACAGAAGATAAAAATAAACAACAGGCCAGTTGCCAGGGTGTTTTTCAGTTTAAATTATGCATAAACTTTAAGCTAAAATGAATTTTACATGCTGCGCGAGACACGCTGATGCGCACAGAGCCTTATCCAAAGACCACTCAAATCAATGGTCAAAACCTCCTGTGGTTATTTATAGGCTTAAATTATACTTAGAACTCTGCAGATCCAAAACAAGAGCTGAATTTTGAACTATGAAGAACACATGCATTTTGGCAGGGCTTTGATCATGCCTGCAGTTAAGCAATCTCTTTACACAAGCTCTGAGTTTTACTGAACTGAGGTCCTGCAGATTTGTGAATGTGTAACCATTTCCAGGTGCTGACCCCCTCACTTATGGAGGTCAAAAGGCATAACTGTAGCATCATCATAGGCTTTCATGGCTGACACATTTGTGGGTGTCACAAAATCCCTTACAGATTTCAGGCAAATCTTTTTTACTTTTTGAGTTGCTTATAATTCAGCCATTTTATAGATAAACTATGGTGAAGTTCGTCTTACAGTTTTTTCTTCTGATTGTATTTTGTTCTCACAAAATCACATTTAAATAGTTTCATTCACTTTCCTGTTGAGCAACCAAAATAATTATTTTGAGAAATGCTGACTTTTCACTAATAAGTGCTTATTTATAAAAGGAAATTTCACACGAATTGCACACCACAGTCAATCAAGGGACATCATTTCACTGTTTCTTCAGAAATCTGTTGCTATGTTCTTTATGATATATTTATGCTATCACATAACATATTTTCCTGGTTGTCCTGAGCTTCCTTGTATGCAGACAATTTCATTTCATTTGCTGTCATTACTTCATTCACCTGGCTTTGTGTTGGAGCACTGAGATGTTCGATACTCCTTTAGTTTCAGACAATTTTCCATTCTCCCATTATCTTTTTAAGTGGGAAAATGTAGCATATATTTTAAGTAAATTAAAGCTTGTAGTATCATTCATCACTTCCCTTCCTAGTTTTGAAAAATAATCAATAAATTATCCTTATTATTATCTTGTTTCAGTTGTAATTATGTACTGCTTTAATTCAAGTTCGTATTTTTATGCCACTAAAAAACAAAAACTGTAATATTAATATTGAAAATATAGTTTAACTACATTTAGGTCTTCAGCTCAGGGAAAGTTGCAGAAAAACCTTTAAAATCAACTACTGAATTGAATATAAGTTTGTTACTCTTGCTGTGGCACTTTATTTTGTATGCCTATCTGCCTGGAAGATAATGACATAAATACCAGGTATTATGCACCTATGCATGTTTATAACACGGGAGAACAATGAGGCAAGTTGTTGTTCTTAATCTAAGGACTGAGACATTAACTGTAGGTTGCTCAAGTTAGAAATCGAGACAAAAAAAACAACAAAAAAAAAGCAAACAAAAAAAAACCTAAGAACTTTATTTTAAGACATAAAACTCAGATTATTCTCAGTTTGGCTCCCTAACAGATTTGCAAGAATGCCACATCATTCAGGATAATTATGAGGGTTTTTGTTTGTTTTAATGAATATAGTGTTTTAAAACAAGGAGATTGGAAACACTCTGCATTCTGCAGCTTACAGCAGAATTCCTTTTACATCTGTGATAATGTTCAATCCCGAGTACCACGGAAGAGAGCAAAAATATGATGTACGAAGACTTCACCTCAGAGAAAGTTGGAGACACACACTTCTAAACCCATTTCAGGGAGGAATGTGGTTTACTTTGTGTTGGCTATCCGGTAGAAAGGGAGAGGTCAGCTCCTTAAAGACTGATTAATCGCTGTGCATATGTGTGGAAAGAACTCATAGTAAAAGCTTTCACAGGACTAAGAAAGAAGAATGTATCCATCAACTGGGGAAAAAAAAAAAAAAAAAGACAATTCCTTCATACAAAGGGGAAGAAAAAAGGAATTTACTTTTACTTTTAACCCTGCTCTTTTCATATTCTCATGCAGGACTCAAAGCTCTCAAAGTGCTTTGCTTCTTACCTTACCTCTCACCTACCCTTTTTTGCCCATATGAAGCTCATCAGTAACTCCATATCGGAGACTTTGTAAGACAGATTCTCCTCTGGAAAAAAGTCCTACTACAATCTGAGATCTGCAACCCATATGAAAGAAAAGACAATTGAGACCTAGACATGCTAGAGTAATGGATAATCCATTTTCCAGATTACAAATAGAAAGAGATAAGGGCTCAGACAGGTGATACGTACCTACAACTTCTACTCTTGTACTATTCAGCAGATCCTTCTCCCTCTTCTCTCCTCTACTACTCTACTCTGCCATTCCCATCTTTGCTAATTTCCAGCAATCCAAACTACATTTCTCCTGTTGCTTCCCTCTTAATCTTACTTCAATCCTTCCAAATATTTTCACAGGTAGATGCACCGTTTGCTTTTCTTATAACAGAGTGCCTTCTGAGTTTTACAGTGTGCTTAGATTATGTTTCCTCATACTGAAAGCCTAAGCCTCAGACAGATGCTTGTTATCCTTTTTCCCCTTTAGTATTCCTGTCAGAATCTGGATGTGATTTGATGCTGGCTGGTGGGGAAACACAGAAGAAGGAGGCTCAACAGCTGTTGCACATCCCTTTGAGTCACCCACTCCATGTGAAAACTAGCAGGCTACAGAGTTTCTTGGCTACCCTCTTGGTCCATATGTTTTTAAGGTTAGGCTCACACCTACTGAGAATACTCATCCTCTTTTTTAGGAAGCTGCTTTGTGTTGTTTTCTCCAGATATAGTTGGTATCAGACAGTAAATTAGCATGCTTCCATACATGAAACCATCTGTGACATATTCAGATTTTTGTCCATGCTAAATCAGCTACTGCTTCCAGCTCATGGCTGGTTCTCAAAATGCAAGTTCTGCTCTGCTGTCAGGGTACAGAGGTGTAGCTAAAACAGCATGCCTTCTGGAAACCATGGGAAGATTAAGCTAACAAACAGTATGGGGTGAGGAAAAGTTATTATTTTGTTTATTGGAGACTTCCCGTTCATTTAATCAAAATACTTCAACATAAGTCTACCTAGTTCTCCTGTGGGAGCTCTGCATTTCAAAGCAATTGAAGTAGCTAATGACTTCAAAATATACACACATATATAAATCCAACTGCATTCTTGCATTTCTGTTGTAATCTGATCCATAACAGACACATCCAACCTAGAGTTTCATTCTGGCATGAAAACAATAGCCTCTAACATCATGTCATCTTCTTCTTCTTCTTCAGTGATGAGGTGCAGAGCAGGGGAATGGGAGAGAAAGAAACTCACTCACTATTCTGCTTAGTTTGAAAAACAATATCTGACTTTAAAATGAATGATATAAAATGTTCATCTTCCCATCAGAAAATACAAGTGTTGCTAAGTGCTGCTGTAGTGCCATATTGATGATAATGAAATTCATGCAATTTCTTTTCACTGTTATAGCTTTTCATCTCCTGATATTACACCCCACACAGTCCTATCAGTGGCATAGGCTATATCTGTTTACATACAAGTTGCAGCCTCATTTAGAGAAATAAACATTACGCTGTTTTATTTTTTTCCAGAGGGATACAGGATAACTAACCCAACCTGACTAACTGACCCCTACCCTGCTTGTTAAACATCTAACAATTACTCAAAGCTTTTTACACAATAGATTCATGACTACCAAAGTAAAAGAACATGGTAAAGGAGAAGAGTTAGATAATCATACAGAGTAAGACATATAGGACATGAATTTAAATGAAAGTGGGGCAACACAGGCCTGGGACACTTCCCTGTTACCTATAGTTCTTTCATTCTTCCAAGCTTGTTAGACTAACTCTTTGTATCATGAATAATTGGTTCTTCAAGATGTTGTGGTATCTATAAAGCAGGTATGAAAAGAGGCACAAGCATAAAGACAGCCATCGAAACCTGTGCATCTCACTTTTCTGCTTAACATTTGTAATTAACTATCTGTATTTTGAAGAAAGCACTAGAATTTAAATTTTTGGAAAAATTTTTCTTCAAGTTGCAAAAACCTCCAAATATAAGTTCTTTTATTTTTTTTTATAGCCCAGATAGATGAAGGAAAATAATTAAAATGCCCTTCAGTTATTTGATTTTGTTCATCTCCTCCTTTCTAAAGCTAGACAAGTCATTTTTTGGTGGTTTGTTTATTTTTCCTCTACTCTTCATACTCATCATTGGATTCTTGGTCTTAGTGTAACAGATCTACCCATGCTCAAATTAGATATCTAAATTTTGACCTATAGACAATGAACCCTCATACTCACATTATCAAAACGATGATTCTTAAAAAAATAAATAAATAAAACAAAGTGCTATATCAGCATCAATTCTTTAATAGAGTTCTTTACTTTGCAACGTAAACGAAGAAACCTAAATCCCTCAAGTGACCAGTTCAAATTTGGAATGTCACCTACCAAAAAGGGCTTTTATATACGTTTTTCATTATCTTGTGTGTCACCAGGGTTGATTAGCATGGTCAGAATCAAACAAAAATTCTCTCAGTCTTTTACACTAACACAAAAAATTTTCTCAAAATTGTACTACTATACACATACTGTGTATTCTTATCATAGACGTAGCAGAACACTACATGCTATAGCATATAACATGGTATAGTTGAACATCTTGCTTGCTTAATTTTATATTTTAGAGCAAGGAAGAGATCTGATTATTCCAAATTATTCTATGCCAAAGAAATTTCTGTTCAGTTGGCACTATTGTCAGACTGGACTGAATTTTTTTTCATTTCCATGAATTAAAGGACTGGAGGTACACAATGTACTCATCTAATTCATCATTGTGCATAACACAGGTCATATGACTTTTCTGCTTTGATTCCATTTGAGTTAGAGCACCTCACTTAAAACTCGATTTAAAAATTACTAATGATGGCCAATCAACCAAAGCACTTAGCTTTCCAGTTAAATAACCTCATTTTAATTTTATTTTGCTTTTAGGAACATCTAATATCTGATTTGAACATACCTGTCATCTGCTTCCAGCTTCCAGTTTTATTATATTTTATCTGTTAGACTGAAGGTAAAATTATGAAAGTTCTCCACTTCCATGCTACATGTACAGCCTAAGAACGACTTAACAAAACCCAAGGTTTTTTTTTTTGTTGTTGTTGTTGTTATTATTGTGATTTTTTTTGTACACGATGCAAAATTTAATCATTTTGAACAAAAACTGTGCCTGCATTTTAGTTGAGCTGATTTCCAAGCCTCTAAAGGTAAACTTTTCTCTATTTAAATTAAAAGATATCACAGAAAACCATTAGGACAGTAGCTTTCCAAAGTATAGGATTTAAAATAATAATCATCATAAATGAAATGCTTCTTACAGGTTTTTCATCATGCAATAAAAATAGTTTCCTGTAAATTCAGTATCAGACTATTAATTGAGTAATTTTTGAATAACATATTTTCACTGAAATATTTTTGAAACTATACTGAAATAAATATCAAGGCTAATATTTTCAAAAAGCTTGATTGCAATCAATATGATACATATATACACATATGTACTTATAATTGCAAGTCCATAAAAATAATTTATAATCTTTCATGCAAAATTATAAAACTATCAGAAATAAGAATGCATCTTTTTTAATCTCTTCATCATTACAGACATCACACTAATAAATAGTTTCTATATTGCAGCTCATTCAATATTCATCACTTAGAATTACCTGTGAAAAGGAATACTTAGGGAGCAAAGCTTTCTCCTCAGTACAGAAAACATTTTACAAAACACTGAACTGAGAAGCATTTTAGCTCAGGGCCTATGAAAACTTGTCTTAAGTGAGACAGAAACCGAACAGTAGGAATGAGAAGTCTCAAAAGCATCTTGATACAACCCTGATATTTTATTGGACCTTTCCCTGTTCTGAAAAATCCATGTAGTGATAGTAACTAGAATGATTAGCTCATTCTGTAGGGGTGGCTGTCCCTAGAAATATCTGTATCCAGTGGACCAAAATAGATACTACCTGATGTTGCAAGGAATAATATTCAACCAAGAACTGCCCAAAACCCTATTTAAGGGGTATAACGAAGAACATATCTTTCTAGAATTCTCTACGTTGCAAATAAGTTAAGGCTAAGGAACCTCAGTTCTTATTGCTTATCAAGGTACAGATATTTGAGTGGTAATCCTAATAAACATGTCTCAAACTCCTTCTGTAAATTTTCATCCTTATCATGATAATGTTATCACTGCCAATAAAATATGTATAGGCTTAGAGGAACACATATGTTCCTTCAACTCTTGCCTGATTCAGCTTGGAGAAAGTTTTTAGTGACTTAGGGACCTGCTCTGATTTTCCTTTGCTTTTTGGGCTACTGTTTCTGAGGTAAATACCTGACGTACTCTGCAGTACAATTATGTGATGTAATGGTTTTGTGAATAACAAAACTGACCACAGAAATCCTTGAGAACATGGAGACTTTCAAGATTAAATCCAGTTTTGCAATATTAAAGTTAGCCTGACAGACCTTGTGTACTGATGTTTGACTTAAACATTTTGGTAGCAAGAGGTGAGAGCTTCAGAAATTAAGAGAGTTGTTGAATCTATTTCTACTATCTGTTTCTTTTCTGACATGAAAAAAAGAAAAAGTAAACTAAAGAATCTGGAAAGGTTTTATACATTTTCACCCCTGGAAATAAAACTTGAGAGCGTAGTCTGCACTTCACCAGCAATTGAATAATAAGAAATAAATTGCTGCAGGAATTAAGATTAAGATTTTAAGCAATGAAAACATTGCTTTTGCTCAAAGGTTTTCAAAAAGAGAAAGTGTAAATTAATCCATCATCTATAATGGAGCAGTAATGAAAGCATTCAAATGAAAAACTAAATTTTTTAATGCTGATTTATATTTTAATTACATAATGCTTATTTACAATTATAATTATCCATGCGCTTCTAAGGAGAACGGCAGTGTAAAGGAAATGAATTATATATATTCTTACAGCAAAGCTAGAAACTATGCATTTAAACAAATTCTTTGATTATGAAATGACTTTTTTTAAAAAACACCATTGATTTATCAACATATATAAATTCTTCATACTCTATAAGACAGAACCACTAAAAAACAGCACCTTGAGGGTAAAAAGAACTGTGCCTGGGAACACATAGGTGAAAACCAGCCTGAAGAAGCTACAACCTTCAGAATATTTTTCTTTTAAAGATTTCCTAGATATATGAAGGCATTAGAACTAACTTTTTCCATATTCTGTTTTTATTTTGAAAAAATAGCACAAGCTACCAGACTCATTATCTAGTGCTATGTTGCCATTTAGAAGTTCTTGTTACATAAGCACTAGATTTAACAAATTTTCTTCTCATTTGGCTTGCTTCTTTTCTTCTTCCCAGAGCTTTTAGCAGTGGCTTTTCCAGTCTACTTTGACTTTTTTCTCTTTCCTCCTCTTGCTTCTCCCTCCTTCTCCTTCTCTGGGAGATGCGGTGAAGATGCCTCTTTATTTTCAAGGAAAGATTCTTTATAAATACTGGTGTGACAAATCCATTACACAGCACAGAAGCAAGCAGCGTGATGCCAAACTCTCACTGAGAACTGAAGGTCCAAACTAGCACTGTTCCAAAAGATCAATGGAATACACTTCTAAACTAAAACAGTTTTAACTGGCTCTGTACAGCACAAAAGGAAAATAAGAGATCAAATGGTAGGTTCTAAGACAGAAGTAAAGGTGTGCTTGTTTCTGCCCTCGTGGCCCCCTGTTTAAATACAGCTCAGGAAAATGAATTGAGACGAGAAAACACAAGTAGCTGAGATCTGCATTCTTCAGATAAGCTGTACTCTGATTCACAGCAAACTTCAAACAGCATAGGTAATTAACCTTAAGGAAAAAAAATATCAAGGGAGAGGGTAAATACTCTCCCATTGGAACTGTTTCTAACAATTCTTTATTGAATACGTATATTTATTTATAATTGGTAGTTCTGACTTAGTAAGAGACAAACTGGGGAATTAAAAGCCGATATTATACTGAGGAGAAAGTATGCTCAAGATTAAAATCTTAATGCTCTGGTCAAGACATACACACATACATCTCATAACCAATACAGTTCATTTGAGAAAATGTTATTTATTTTTAAGAAGCAAAAGTTCAGATTTAGGTATTGACTAGATAGTACCACAGAAGAGCTTTCCGATATCAATCTTATTTTTCTCACATCATTGGCATACAATAATTTATTGACTAGATTGTACTAGGCAAAATTTCTTATATCTTTCTCAGCAATATGTTTCTCAAATATCTCCTGCTGACTTAAAATGAGATATCTATTTAAATCTCCCATATCCATCACTGGAAGAAGACTTCGATGCCTTAACTATCTGAAAATCTTAACATCTGCTGTTTACTTGAATGAAACTTGCATTAGGAAAGAAAGAAGTTTCACTTCAGAAATCAGTCAAGCTCTTGCAGTTTTAGCACTGTTTTTGGTATAAAGAAGTGGAGTTTTGAAGTAAAATAGAGCTATGACTCTACTTTCAGCATATTTCTGGATTGTACATTTATTTATTTTTTCCTGGCACAAGTTAATCAGATTCGTTTTCCCCACTAAAATTACAACAGAAAAGATAATATAGTTTCATCTGCACTGAGTTTTAAGAAATAATATATTCTGTTCACCAAAAAATTACTTGAAATGTTTCTATATTCCATGCTTCATATTTAAATACCCTAAAAGGTGTCAGAGAAGAAAACTGGCACTCAAACAAGGAAAATGTGATTCTAACTGCTAAGTATATATTAATCATCCTATGAGAGACAAATTTATCAGCAGAAACATTTGTGGTTACGAAACAAGTTGTGCAACAAGAAAAGAATGTAGAATATCATAAGAATATCACTGAAAGATTCATGACTAAAAATAATCTGCTTATATTCTAATTTAGTACGTTTAAAACCTTCAGGTTTTCATGTAATAATAAAGAGAAAATTAGCTATATAAAATTATTATTCCTCTTTGTTCTTCTAGTCAGACCGAGGAAAAAAATATATATCACAAAAACAGTACAATAACAAGCTTAAATGAAAGGTGTGGTTTCCTTCTGACAAAACCAGGAATGTTTCTGGGAAGACTTTACATCCCAGAGTCACCCAACCATGTACATGTTCAGAGAAGCTAAGGATGTACAGCTGAAACATCTCTCTTAAGCAAGGTGAGTCATATTTGGATGGTTCTGAAAAAGAGCTTGCTTACTATGCAGTCTTAAAACATCTTTCTTACTACCCATTAGAAAGCTTTATTTGGATTGTAAGAAACATCAAATAATAATTTTCCTTCTTAATTTCTAACAGTGAAAGAGCTTTTTTTCCCTCTTTGGTATAACAAATCAACTTCAGCTGGAATCTTAAATATACAAAAGATGTCACTTCTAAAAACATTTGTAAATACAATTTTAATGCCTCACAACACTTCAGTATATAAACTTCACATATAAATAGAAACTTCACTTCTTGGACTTTAGTGACCAGCAGCAGAAGTACAGGCTCTAAGGACCTTATAAAGGATCTCCACTGTCCTCTGCAGCTATGTC
The DNA here is from genome assembly GCF_905368555.1 of Meleagris gallopavo. NCBI lineage: Eukaryota > Metazoa > Chordata > Aves > Galliformes > Phasianidae > Meleagris > Meleagris gallopavo. Next base: position 7,946,109 of record NC_139407.1, read on the forward strand.
TGGCCTACAAAAGGATGAGGTAAATGACATTTTCTTTGTAAACAAGGAGTGGTTTACTACAGGCTCAATATCATTTACTTAACTGGTCTAGCAAAAATAGCCATCCTCAAACAAATCAAATTAAAGCCAGTGTTGTGGAATTACTTAGAAAGAGTTCCTGCTGCAAAGTTCCTATCGTGTACATGAAGTGAGAAGTCTGAGTCTGAGCACCACTTGACCACACTTTCTCATAACTATTTATACCAGACCAGTTTACATGCCTGCCCTGAAGACTCTCTGACAGAAAAGTGCAGCAGTGCAGCACTGGATCTGGGAACAACAATCAGCTTACACAACAATCTGCAAAATGCTTTCCCAGTTGGCATTTCTGAGACATTTATGGGCTAACATTGCATTGTCAGGATCAAATCTAAGACCACCTGCAGAGAAAGATTCCTTCCTGATAAAAAATTAACCCATCCCAACCCACATGGCTGCAGAAGAGCAATGGGAGAGTTGAAATGCAGGTTCCTCATCCTATTGCAGCAGGGTGAACACAGTGATAGTAGGCAGGCACAATTCATCCCCCAAGAGCTGGCAGAGTTTCTTATGAAGGAGCTTATCCAATTGCAAAAAGTAGAATATCTGTTTAGATGATGAATAAATGCAACCGGAAACATTTAAAGGAACTTTTTATATATCAGTGACAATAATATTAAACACCTGTCTCAGATAAAATGTTTTGATCATCAGAAAAGATATTATTAAAGTGAAAATATAAATGTAGAGATTTGTTAGTGCTAAATCAGGCAGGAATAGTAATAGGCAATAAAACGTATTTCTGTGCAGTGAATGCAATAGATATCTAAAATATAAAAGTTTAAAAAAATCAAATCAGATTGATTTATCACCTTTTCAACTAAGTTTAAATTTGCATGAATGTCAAATGTTTTTATGACTATTTATGGGCACTGAAAACTGTAATGAATGTCCGTAGACACAAACAGGTAGCGTTAGTTCACAAATTAACTATTCAGTTATCCTTATTATTGGAAAAGACAAAAGAACTGGTGAACTGGAAAAAAAAAAGTCAGAAATAACAGATGAATCAGCAACATGAGAGCTGTCTCAAGTAATAAAGACCAAAATAACAGATATTTTATGAAATACTAGAAGGAAATACCTAATCTGATACATATCATAGTATTGCAGGGGTTGGAAGGGAATTCTAGAGGTCATTGAGTCCAACTCCCTTGCTAGAGCAACTTCTCCACAGTAGGTACTTCGAAAGTCAGGAATAATGTAATTCAAATACATTTCCTTGATTTTTGCAATAATAAAGGAGTATATTGTCATGCTCCAATTTATAGGAGGAGAGGAGGTTTTTTAATATATGTATACCTGACAGAGAGATTAAGAAAAAACGATTCAAATGTTAGCCCAACCAGTTTTGTTACAAGTCCTAGTCGCTAACGGAAATGGGGAAGGGAAGGCAGGCGATAGAAAAGATAGGAAATAAAAGCAAGAAGACTTAGTAGGAAGCAAGAGATAGAGAGGGATAGTCACCACCACAGATTCCAGTATTTCTCGTAGTTCAGACATTGATCTTCAGTAGTCGGGGGTTGTTCAGTTGATGACAACGATGGTACACACTTATTTATAAATCCAAAGTTGTCTAGGCAGCTCTCTTTGGAGCGACATCTTTCTCAGAAGAAACTTCTTTGTTCCCATTTTCCGGGCCTTCCCAGCAAATAAGAGAGAGAAGGCAGGTGCCCACCTGCATCCTATTTTTCACAGGATACGATGGTATGATTCCCCAGTTCTCCCATACCAAGCTGGAGGTTTTGGTCACCACCCAGATCTTCCACCAATAAACAGTCCTGAGCACTCTCTTCCGTGGACAAACAGCTTCAAAGAAATGCTTTCAAATGTAGAATTGTCCACAAAGTGATGCTAATTGCTACATGGCAACATCCACCTCTTATCTCCTAGAGAATTCAGTCTTATTGCAAGAAATGCCTCAGAAAGCAAGCTTTGAGCCAAAAAAAGGAAGGGTTCAGGAATGCACTCAGCAAAAAATTTTCTAAATTGCAGATTACAGTACTGTCATTGAAACCATCTTATATTTAAATTCTAATTTGTTTATATGCAGCTATCCCAGACTGATATATTTCAGACCCACTAAAAAAGAAATGGCTAATTTTTTTTGTCCATTCAAACTCTAAAGAAGTGAAAAAGCAGTCCTAACTCTTACTATCTGATATAACAGCCAACTACACTTTAGATGTGGACAACTACACTTGTGTCCTGAAATTTCATCCTCAAGAACTTTATCCTGGTAACTTTCAGTAGTATTAAGGTCCCTGCCTTTCCCACCACACCGCTGTGACAGTAACCTTGCCTATCTGTCAGTTTTGGGCTCATGACAGTTGCACCGAAAATACAAAATAACACACCAATAATAAAACACAACTCAGAGTTGATTAGCCTCAGACATTAGAACTTGCACTCAACAATCAAAAAAAAAAAAAAATTCCATCATACTTGCATATGCATCTACAAGTCTGAGTTGTACAAGCAACCCAAAGCTCAGCTTTCCTTCTTAAGTGTTCCGGCTTTACTAAGAATAGCTTCTTTATCCATACTTTAGTAATCATCCCTGCTCACGTACAATAAAAACACCCTCTTTGGGTGTTGCACACACAACTCTACCTTTTGACAACTTAAAACAAGGAAAGGTAATGATACTGCCTGGATACGAACAAGCATAAAGTAAAGTTATTCATCAATACATAGTTCAGAAAACGATACAGGAACAAGTAGCTCACCCTTTCCAAAAGGCAATGAACCCTTTGGAAGGGGCAATCTGCAAATAAAAGTCCTGCTAATCCTTAAGTGAGAGTGAGGAGGCCCACCCCTTCTGGTTGCCCAGGTGTATTGCTTGCACCTCTGAGACGTGGGTTAGCTATGCCTTCACACCTGGTACTCAGTCACTAGGTCAGGCCATGACTGATACATCCCTGCATACTTGATGAAGATAATATTAATGTAAGATGTCCAATTAAAGAGCAGTGAAATTAATGGAAAACCTGAAGTTCTCCTAGATATTACTGGCTATCAAAACATAGACATTTTCAACTCCTTTGCCTGCAATAAGTGAGTCACTCAGACAAAAAACACAGACACTAGAAGTCCTAGCAGATACCCTTGTTATAGCATTGAGGCAGAAATAGCGAAACCAGTACTACTGCAATTGTAGATCATGTTAGTGCATCTAGAACTAATCATTCTGAGATTACACGACACCAGATAATTGCTAAATCATTAAATACGCTTATTCACATCTGAGGAAACCTTTCACTTGTGTGGAGACTGTTCCTTTCTGCACCTCTGCAGAAAGTTGAGCACTACAGCTGATACTCACAGCTTCTCTTACATAGTGTAGTAAATAGAAAGGCAATCAGCAGTCAGACTCTCAGCTCTGAATTTTCTGGACTTATGCATCCAGCCTTGCTAGTCACAATTATCATTTTCATGAAAAGCAGCTTGTTAAAGTTGATATCATCTGAGGCAGCTGTGTGAGGAGTAACAGTGAAATGCCTCAGATAATTTGTCTCTTTTGAACTTCCTAGTTCCCCAAAGGCCAATACTATGCGCTTTCTGTTATCTGAAGCTCACCAGTCTTAATAAAGATACAATCAGAAACTTGACAGAAATAAAGTCTTGACAGAAAGTAATCGATGAGGATATCATCGTTAGGCTACTCTTAATATAACTGTCTTCTTTTTGAGAGTACTACTTGAAGTCCCCTTTCAATGTGGAGAAAAAAACCTTAAGACATGCATCACGCACATACTCGACAGTTAATATATTTTTCCAAACACTTTTAACACAAAAAGACAAGCTCCACTAGTTAAGGGATAGGAGAAGAAAGTACTGGTGCATTTCTTTAAGTACTGTGATACTGCAAAAGAATATTCAAAAGAAAAAAAGACATATTCACTTAGAATAAAACATATCTGTATCTGAATATTTTTTGTTGCTGTTGTTCAAAAATGTTATTAAAACTTAGGAATTTATTTTACTACTTACCAGAAATGATTCTGATTTCTTCAGAAATAGAGAAATGATCCAAAAATGAAAACAGTCATTAAGCAATGTAAATTCTCATCAATGTTATAGCAATTTTCAGACATAAAGAGTCAGACTGACAGAGTTACTTAAAGAAAACCAAGTTTTAACTTCATTCAAAATCCCCATTTGCTTCCCCAGGAAATCGTATAATTGAAACAATCTTGAAAATACACAAAGAACCACAATCAGAATGAATATTTTCAGCCACATCAAAAGTTGTAGTGATACATCTCCTGTAGAGCAGAAGAGTCTTAGCTAGTCAGAGGTTGATCAGAAATCATGGACTCAAAGCAAGTAGTTTAGGCTCAGTGTGCTAACACCAATTAACATTAGCATTTCAAAAGTAGCAGACATTTAGGAAACAAGGGGTCACGACCAAAAAAATACTATACACCTGTACAGGGCTGCTGAATCACGGCCTGAATCTCTGATTAATCACCTGAGGCGAGCAATGAGTCAGCCAATGGAGCACAGGTGAAGGCAATTCACCTGTGCTGCAGGAAGGGGTGGAGCCTGGCTCCACCTGTCCTAGACCCATTTAAGAGCTGACTAGCAGTGGGGATGGATCTCTTCTGGAGATCTGCTCCATTGGAGTCTATTTTGTAAGCCTAGGATAGGGTGAGTGTCTTTCTTTTCCTACTCCAATATAATAGTTATATCAGCTGAGCTCCTGGATATACTGTACCATCTGTATATTGATTGTACAAAGCCTAGAATAAGCTATCATATACAGCTTACATATGGTTTCTAATTATTTAAATCAGTAAACCTATGATCACTCTAAAGCTGTAGGAAGTTAATTGCATTAACTATTCTATGTAATACTGCATACTCTCTTTGAAGTATGTTTTTCTTAAAATGTGGATAATAACATACAAACAACTTATACACATTACTGCATTCAACAAAATGATCATTATGTAGAATAGACTTCTGTAGACAGTTTCTTTGTTAGCTCTGCTTTCTACGGGCACTGAATTAAACTATCAAGACACAGCTAACTCAGAAATAAGTGATTTCCATTTGCATGATATCCTGTGTTTGGCCCATAACTTCACACAGGAGCACAACATACCAAATTGCTGAATATTGAAGCAGCAGCAAATACAAACCTAGCTGTATTAATATAGCCATGTTGTTGCTATGATCCCACACTAGAAATGACTTCTATGAACTTACAGATTATAATATTATTAGAAAAAATAAAACCCTCAAAACTTTCTTTTCATTACTCCAAAACCTATACCAAATATTTAGTAAGCAACAACAAATTACTGAAGTGTTCTAAATACTTTCAGACTGTAATTTGATTCACTTACTTTCACAAAAAGTGATGGTATATGAAATGCACATGCTTAGATCTATTGCAATTGTGAACATCTACTGTCTATTAATTGCTAGAATTAAGTAGACTCATAATCAGAATATAATTCTAAAATTAAATATTTAGATATTGTTCCTTCTCCCCAGGAGATGTTATTGGGAATAAGTGAAATAAATAGCACAGTGTTTTCTCTAGTCCTAGAAGAAAAAAGTTATTTTATGTGAATCGATTAATAATAAATATTTCATGTGTGTAAAAATGTTAACAACATTTTCTGAAGCTCACAACTTTCTGAAGGTTATCTGATATAACTCTAAACTAAGTTTGAAACATTTTCATCTTCTTATGACAAACAGCACCCTCATCCATGAAAAATTTCAGGAACAAGTGTGGAACTAAAAATGTACACTCCTTCTTACTTCCTATATTCACTGCAACTGTATGTATTATTATAATCAAGCCACTATTCCTTTCTTAAGTTGAGACTCATTCCTGATAAAATTTACAGCAGAGCTATATAAACTGTTGATATTACACATAAGGGATGAAGCTCCTGTGACATAGTAGAACAAGAGTGAACCTTGGCAAAATTTAAAAGGCAGCAGGAGCCACTAATGATGGGAAATGAGCTTTTTGCAACACAAACCTTCTGGCCCAATTGGGAGACTGTGTACATCATTACCTAAAGCAACACAGTGTCCAAGGCAAGCACAAAATAGATCAGTGTTAACAATTTTTGGGTAGCCCTATGCTCTATGAACATATGCAATGTTTGCCACCTTTCACCAAATTCACCAACCTGACCTTTTAATACCATGCTAAGCAGAATATGCCCAGGGCAATTGGCTGCAATCAGGTTTTGACTAGCCACATCTCCAGTGTTCACACACATTCAAATCACAACCAGAGGGCAAAGAAGTCATAGACACTATTTAAGTATTCTGCTTATGTAAAGTATTGCTAGAGATCTTGAAAAGTTGGTATTCCTAAATATATTCCTTATTCAAGGAACACTGCTTTTCTTCACTTATCTCCTTATGCACTGCTTTACAGATTTGCAGTGCAGCTATTGAATGCCACTTAGTTTTGGGTCTCTAATTTATAGGACTACTTTGCCATGAGAAGAGGGAAAAATCAGTATACATAGAAAGGTGCTCATGGACAATTAGAAGACCACTAGAGAATATTTACGATTGAAAACCAAAGGGGTAGCATATTTTATGTGTACACATATTTTAAAAAAGCAACAAAAATGTTTATAATACATGGAAACAAATGAACAAATGTTATTTCAGCTTGTAGTTAAATTTTTCAAGAAAAAAAGCTAAGCAAACAACTTCCAACTAATTATTGAAGTTGTATGTGTTCTTTATCATTATACAATTTTCATTAATGTGTTATTTCTCACAAAATTGATTTTAATGTATTAATATTTCAGGATATGCAATTCAAACCAAAGCAGTCCCGTTGCTCTCCTCAGACAGTTCCGTCTTTTGCCGATATTATATTTTCTATTTGGATGTGTAACTATAACATTTGTTTCAATTGAACGTTGTCTGGGTGCAGCAGATGAAAGCCCATGATGAAGCAGTCTCCTGTCAGAAACTGTAACCCCATAAAGGAAGCCCAGTACAAAGCAATCTTTCCAACTTTATTTCAACCCATGAAAGTTTCTGCCTGATTTTCCCATCCTGTCCTCTTAAGGAGTAGGAGTGAGAGAACAGCTGGATGGGAGTCTAGCAGTCACAGCTAACCCATCAAAAGTACATATTCTATAAATCATTGCAAATGAAAGAAACTCTTGGGATCTAGAAATTCACTAGCAATTACTTGAAGTAACATGAAACAGTACAGAGAATTAGATACAATTATCATGACAAGGCTTTTGCTGTTTCATCTACTACAATAAGTATTCTATTGTAGTTTCTGACTGCTTACTTCAACATCATAAAGTATAAGGCAGTTTCTAAAAAAAATGCCATGAGGAAGAATTAAATGTCTTTATTTCTGTCGTCTTAATGGCAAAAAATGTATTGGTCCTAATAACTATTAAAATAAAGAAGAAAAATGACTATCTAGAAATTGGATTCTATTTTGAGGTTTCCCTTATATCCTCACCCTCAATGATCAAACAAGATATTTCTCTCTCTTCATAATGCGTACATTTAGATAATTTATTTGCAAAAATTCTGGACAGAAAACTCTAGATACATAGCCTATATTAGCTTTCAAAACTGCGTCTATAACCAACCATATTACTTAGATGCATTTGCCACCTATCTCTGAAAAAAACAATCACATTTTATTTAGCCTCCACAGATGAGACAGACTGAAAAACATGCAGAATAAGTTGTCTATATGACTTATTTTGAAACTAGTCATGGCAGAAAATTGTTTTAAATTTTTTACCAAATATTTTTCAGAAAATAACAGAACATTATCCTCAGAGAACAACTTTTCTCAGCCTCATCTGTTTTTAACAAATTGATCTATGAGACACCTACTAAACTACCAAAGTTTGTTTCTGCTTCCTTCCCTGATGATAAAATTAAACAATCAGTAACAACAACAACAAAACCTCTTGAAATTTCAGTGTTATTTAAAGAACAATAATAATAAAAACCTGATAAAGAATGGAATTTGGGACTAAGGGAGCTATGTCCCTCCTGTAAGTGAAGATCAGGTTTGTGACTACCTGAGGAATACGAGCATCCATAAGTCTGTGGGTCCCAATGAGATACAATCCCGAGTCCTGAGGGAATTGGCTGATGTAGTTATCAAGCCACTCTCAATAATATTTGAAAAATCATAGAGGTCAGGGAAGTCTCTATGACTTCAGGCAAGATCATACCTATTTTTAAGAAGGGTAGATCCAGGAAACTACCAACCTGTCAGCCTTGTAACTGTGCTTAGTAAGATCACAGAAGAGATGCTTCTGAAGGCTATCCTATGGAACATGGAATGGAAGGTGGTGACAAGGGATAACCAGCATGGCTTCAACAAAGGCAGATTTTGCCTAACAAACCTAATTGCCTTTTTATGATGGTATAATTTCCACTGATTACATCTATCTGGATTTTAGTAAGATTTTTTAATGTGGCCCCCAACAAGTACCACTGAGGTCAATGCTCTTTAATATCTTCATCAATGACATCAACAGGGGAACTGAGTGCACCCCCAAGTCTGCAAATGACACCAAGTGTTGACATATCTGAGAGATGGGATGCCACCCAGAAAGTCCAAGACAGGCTCAAATGATAAACCTCATGAGGTTGAACAAAGCCAAGTGCAAGATTCTGTACCTGAGTCACAACAACCCTCACTACCAATACAGGCTGGGGCACAGCCCTGACAAAAAGGACTTAGGGGTAGTTGTGGATGTCAAGCTGGACAAAAGCCAGCAGTGTGCCCTTGCAGCCCCGAAAACCAAACATATCCTGGACTGCATCAGAAGAAGTATGCCCAGCAGGTTGAGGGAGGTGATCCTGCCCCTCTACTCTGCTCTGATGAGACTTCACCTGGAGTACTGTTTCCAGATGTGGAGTCCCTAATGCAGAAGAGACAGATTGTTTTGAGTGCATCCAGAGAAGGGCCACAAAAATGCTCCAAGGGATGGAATATCTCCTCTATGAGGACAGGCTGAAAGAGCTGGGGCTGTTTAGCGTGGAGAAGAGAAGGCTTCAGGGAGACCTGATTGTTGTATTTCAATATTTAAAGGGAAGGCTTGTGAGAAAGAAGGGAGACAGATTCTTTAGCAGGATCTGTTTTGATAGGAAAACAGGAGGAGGTTTCAAACTAAAAGAGGGGAGATTTGGGTTGATTGCAAGGAATATGGTTTTTTTACAACGTGTGGTGAGGCACTGGAACAGGTTGCGAGAGTTAGAGGATGTCCCATCCCTGGATACATTCATGGTCAGTCTGCAGGGAACTCTGAACAGCTGTGGATATTCTTGTTCACTGAAGGAGAATTGGACTGCATGAACTATAATCATTCCTTCCTACTCAAACTATGATTCTGTGATGAAAAGGCAAATATCATGGCTATTGTTTCCTATTTCTTTGTTGTAATTTGTTTTGTCAAGTGTTGCATTTTCCAGGACTTTGCTGAGAATATTAAGTTATCACTGTGAAAACAAAGACTTGAGAAACTTACTGAAGTGTGATAAACTAGTTTTCCAGTACCTATGAAATTTAAGGACATATATATTGGAGGAACAAGAAAGCTTTCTATCCAGATTTATTTATTTACTTTTTTTTTTTTCCGAACAGAAACTGGTAAACTAAAAACAGTAATTTATTTATTAAGTTATATACTATTATTTAAATATCATTCAACAACACTATATTTATTATATTCTGTACAAACATATTTAAGTTTTGTTAACCTCACTCCAGGAGCGAAAAAAAAAAAAAGAAGGAAATTTCTTTTTAAGAATTTTGCAGATATTTCTAATTTTCCTTGGGTGTGAAAGCAGTGCACAAAAATTGAAGTAATATGGGAGAATCCCTGCTTTGGGTGGTTCAATAATAGGCCGCATCTTCTCATACAAAACAGCTTTGACAAAATTTGAAAAATAGCCATTTGACTCATTAGTTAGGAGAATGTTAGGAAAATATATCCTTTTCCTTCCTACTAAAGTTTCCAGAGATAACACGTTCAAGAATAGGATAAGAACAAAAAAAAAGTTGTTCCTATAGGACAAGATAAATTTCACATGAAAATTCCAAAGCTGAGCTAAGTTTTCATGAAATGATTTCTTCATAATCTGTTCAACTAATTACAGAATCGTAGTTTATTGATGTAAGGAATTCTCAATACAGAGATAATAATTTGATTTTTGCCCTTCTGCTTGCAAACCCCATTTGATTTGGAAAACGGAATCTGAATGTTTCAATGCTTTAATAAATTAGTACATAAAAAATATTGTTGCTATTGCTAATGGTTCTGCTGTTTAAAAGTACTTTTTGATTACAGTATCTGTGAAATATTTCAGGAGAAACTTATAGGAATAAGCCATATCAGGCTTAGTGATCAATATAATTATGCAGTATTGAATTCCACAGTTATATTTATATACTTGTCCATGAAAATGAAAGACCAGTAATTCCCATCCTCGAGAAGTACAGCTGTAAGAACATACAATCTCTTTCTAATTGTATGGGAACTGCTGAATTATGGCCTGAACCTCTGATTGATCACCTGAGCAATGAGTCAGCCACGGGAGAACAGGTGAAGGCAATTCACCTGTGCTGCTGGAAGGAGTGGAGCCTGGCTCCACCTCTCCTAGACCCATTTAAGAGCTGACTAGCAGTGGGGAATGATCTCTTCTGGAGTTTCACAAGCAAGCCTAGGATACAGGTAAGCATCCTATCTTTTCAGCTCTAGTGTAATAGCTACGTAGCCAAGCTCTCTGGTATACCTCATAACTATAACATCAGTACATTCATTGATTGTACACTAATGAAATTCAGAATTGCAGTTAGATCTAATAAATAAGGGGCACAAAAAAAAAATTTACTCTGCAAAAGGTGTTGACAGAGTGCCATCAAAAAAATTCCAAATATTCATTGTTCTGTTGTAGCTTTTAATGTAAGGCTGTGAAGGATTGTTGGCCTGCTTGTCTAGCTTCATGGGACAGGACCCAAATGAAACACTGGTTCCATTGTTCTTTTCTGTCATTGGGTAGATTCGGAGTAGTAAGAAACAATCTAGCAGATGACATACAATAAAATAATATTGCTAGGAGAAACCACGTTTTAAAAGAAAATAATCTAAAAATAGAGAATTACTCAACTAGTTCTTAAGAATTCAGCAACAACCTGCTTGTCCTATAAAAAACAGACAGATAAGTCCAATAAGTAATCTAGAGATTATGTAGAGAACTAATGAGTGATATAATATGGCCTAAAAGTTTATCATACCCCCTGAGGTGGGTCATGTGACTGTGAGTCCAATACTTTACTAGAAAAAACAGTGCTCACAGAGGAAATGATTAGTTTTCAATATAAATATGTCAAGCAGCCACAAGAAGGCATAGATTAACCCCTTATGTAAGTGATGCAGTTCATAATCTAATAAGAAAATATTTTCATCACACTACTTGTGATAGTAAGCAGACTGGCACATAAACAACAAAATAATCCAGAGTGCAAAACACCAAACTTTGCTGTATCCAAGACCCTTGAAGTGAAAGATGAAACAAAAAAGCGAATGCATCCTACAATAAAGGAAGCATTGAAAAAAGCAGGGTGTTGTAATGCTCAAAATCTGTCTGAACATTCACTCTTTGAGATTCATCAGTAATACAGATTTCTAAAAGTTAATTCTTTAATGAGTATCTCTTACAGAGTTATATTTACAGTAGGATTCATAACACTATGTTGGCTGTGATGGTAATATCAGTAATATGTAAATAGCACAAATATTTCCAGAATCACTGCTTAACCCTTTTTTCATCTCTTAAGGAAAATGATGATAGTAAAAGAAAACAAATCCTCCAAAATCTACAAGAACTAAGTGTTATGTTTTATTATCTCATATCTGTCCTCTCCTTCCAAAAAAGTAAGGCCAGAGAAAAATACACCTCGTTCATCATTCTCACCCCCAAATACTTTACCATCATAAAGTAAAATTTTTTCTCTTTTGATTTAGAGCACCTGATCACCCATTGCTTCCCAAAGGTAATTAGCCTTTAATTATTGCCAGTTACATTTTCACCTGGTAAACATCAGGCTTGCCCAATTAGCAAATTCGTCTCCCACCTGCAGACAGTGAGGAAACACTTCTGTGCTTCATCTAAAGTATTAACCTTTAATTTACCAGTGCCTTAATTGTGCTTTCAACTGAACCTACAAAAATGTAATTCTTACATGAACTCTTAAGTATGGAGATACTGAGGTCCAATTGTCTGTTTCACTAGAAACTGATGCTAAGTGTTTCTTATACAGGGATAACCATAGGAAAAAAATTAAAATATTTTAATAGTAATACACACTGAAGTGAAAATATCTGTATACAAACAAACTGTCCAGTCTCTTCAATTTTTTCTCACTAGTTTAATAGTGATAAGCGAGTTGAAAGAAATTTCTAAGCTTTGTTGATATACCACTGAAAATATGAAGCATGAAACTCTCTTGAATCCTTCTGATGAGGTAATGCTCTCAAAGACAGGTAGTTCAATTTTCATTAGAGAATATGTATACATCATTTGACCATCCAATAGCCAATTTTCAGCTATTACTGCGTTTGTTATAGAGTTAATTTTATAACTTAAATTTTTATTCTATTGCTATTTTTAGCAGGAAAACAGTTTAGAATGTACTTATTAAATCAGTTGGTATACTGACATAAAGTTATTTTTTGCATGTATTTGTAAATTTTTACAGCCTAGAGCTTTAATTTTGCAAACAAACACATTCTTACGCATTTGGTAAGTTCTAATGCTTTCAAATGGACAAATGATGAGTGTAAGAAGATTGCTAAGGTACATAATTTCAGGATGTATACAAAGAATTATAAATTATTATATTCCAGGACAGTGTTGCTACTGAATGATATATGAACCACTTAAATATAAAAAAAATATATACTACACTTATCTCTAATATAGAAAGGCTTAGCTTAGGTGTTTGTTTTACATTTTAAGTTAAATGCGACAGTTTTAACATAAAAAAAGAATAAAGCCTGTCAGCAGCAATACAAAGAATCTATTATAAAATTAATAAAGATACATAAAAAGCATATTTCCATGAAGTCATGGACCTTTGTTCCTTTGCAGAGAAAGAAAAAAAACAAACAAGCAAAACAAACAAAAAAACCCACAATAAATGAAACCCGCTCCACAATGCAACAGGTAAACTGAATTGCTACTGTCACCCTCTAAAAAGAGTACCACTGTGTAACAGTTTTATTTTTTGAGTACTTTTTTCTTGTGCTCTACAATAAATATTCATGTCAGTGCCCATATTCTGATAAGACTCTGCTGACAAAATATGAATAAAATATGCATAATAGTTGTTTATACAATATGTTTATAAGATTGGCTCTAAGGGGTTCAGTATAACTAGTTCAGTTATCATGTTGTTGTTATTACTATCGTTATTATATTAATTTTACTTTTGAAAAATGCAGTTACTAAGATAATGTGGAAATAATGATTTTGAAACCGTACCAAAAAAAAAAAAGCTTAAAACATAGTGATACTCTGTTCATTTTACATGCAAATAGATTCTTCTTTTTACTACTTGCAAAGTACAACTCACTTGCCAAAAATACTGCCTTTCGTGATGAGCGTGTGATCATGTAAACATTAAATTTAATGTCAGGTAAAATATTCCTAAAGTTTTCCTAAAAAGCATGTTTTTTTTATCTTAAAAATATTATATTCTGTATTTAATCTCATCTTCAACAAAGCAAAAGGGTTGGCTACATCTCTTTCCAAGGAAGAGAAAGCAGGATAAAAATTAGATCAGATTCTAAAGCACTTTTACAACTCATTACATATTTCTTTCTTGTTTACTCTGGATTGGATTTCTAAAATATTAGATATTTAACTCAAATGATTTTGATTTATTTTGAGTTAAATTTCTATTTTTTTATTTTTTTTGCTTCAACCAGCAATTCCGTCCATAACTTGAAAAAAGTCTCTTCACTGAGTTTAATCAAAGCTAATTAAAAAGACTTTTCCAGTGGGAACTTAACAAGTCAGTATTTTCCACTGAAATATTTCTGAGCTATATTCATCATTCCTTTCCGTCTTACTACATATTGATATACAAGCGCATTCTGCTGAGATGTACTGATTTTGTAAGTAGAAAAATAATGAAATACATGTAAAATTATAGCAGCTTACAAAGGCAAAATGGCTGCTTAAATTGAAATAGTACTGTTATTTTTTGCCTGGCTCATAAGTATAAATTGACTTTGATTTCATTTTAAAACCGGAACAACTTTGTGTTAGAAAAATTTAGACCAATGTACTTGTTTTTCCATATGTTCCCAAATCCTTCCAAAAAGTTCTTTTTCTTCTAGAACTACTCACTAATTTATCATGGTTGTAGATCTCATAAATTGGAGACTTCTGATTTATAGGGGCCTGCTTCTGTGATAACTTCTGTGGGAAGTGCATACCAGCTGTCATATATACATCCTTGACCTGCCATCGCAATGGTGGCACTAAACAATCTTTCTTAACATTAAAGAAGAATGCATTTATAAGATATAGAATGCCAGCAGAACTCCAGTTTATTTTAGTCAGTCTCAGTCATTCACAGAAAATATTTCTTCAGAAATAAGACACACACAAACCTATGTTCTCTTACTTGATGTCACTGAATATATTTGAAGATTTTTTTTTATACCAAGACATAGGGTAATTATAATTTAAAACATTTGGCTGGAAATCAAAATAGCTACCTCCTATCAAAGGTTCCAAAAGTGTTTGCAAATTTTAAGCACGTAAGGCAACACATCAATTTCTTGACCTTTAATGTGTAAACACAAAAGAATATAATTTATCTTTTCCCTTCCCTAAAAATCACGTTTCATTTTATTTATACTATGGCTTCATTAACATATTCTATCTACATTAAATACAATTTTTCTTACCTAGAAAAGGAATAAAAAATTTTAATGCCACTGTTGCAGATGTTTAGCTTAGAGCTAAGAAATGTGGCTTTTAAAGTTAATTTGCCTGATTTTAAGATATTTAAACTTCAATTAAAATTATGTGTATTTTAAGGATATGCCTAGCATCTCAGCTTGACACCCTAATAAATTATTTTGCATGTGAATATCAATAATCAATAATAAACTTCTAGTTTTCTTGGCTGTCAAAAGTCAACCACAAATCTCCAGATGTCAAATCTACTAAAGTAATGGTTTATTAATAAATTTTAAGTTGCTTTTTTTGACTTCATCATTCAATATATAAACAACACATGCCATTTATATAATTGGCTTTTTCTCTTGAAAAATAATTGTGAAAAGAATCCCTGAAACTGTAAGCAAAAGCCTTTATAATTATTCAGTATTAATGCAAAGGCTCTATACTACTTGCAGCAAGTATGCAAAAAAATGGATTTTTTTTACTGCCCAGTCACAGTATATGACTGATGTGAGTACGGATTACATGATTTAGTAAATGAAGGATAAGTGGGAGAAAAAGAAAACAAGAAAACAAAAAAACAGCTATTGCCTAGGCATCACTATCTCCCACTGCCAAACTGATGCCCAGCCAGTTCCTGAGCTGACCCAGCTGAATCTCCTCATTTCTCTTTTTATTGATGAGCATGCTGTTTTAAGACATAAAATCTCTCTTTGGTTAGTTTGGATCATTTGTCTAGTTGTGTATCCTCAAAATGTCTTGCACACCACTTAATCTACTCACTAGAGAACAGAGAAAAAGAAAACACTTTATGCTGATCAAACACTTCTCTGTGATAGCCAAAACACTACTGTGTTTTCAGCATTGTTTTTGTCATAAATTTAAGATGCAGCATCACATGAGCATTCAATGAAATCTAGCACAGAAGGACAAGAAGAATAAACAATACAATGTCCTTTAGTATGTCAAATTTGACAGACATTGTTATTCAAAAGGAAAGCCATCAAACAGTCCAGACCACATTCAGGAACTTTTCTGAAGGAAATATTTGCTATTCCCCTGTGTTTCTTTCTCCAAATGTGATGTCCATGCAGTATATGCATGTTTTTTTCCCCAAATCAGACAACAGTGGCCAAATACTTTATCGTGCCTTCTCTAAAATGCTATAGAAATAAAAATAAGTAAAAAAAAAAAAAAAAAAAAAAGGCCTTCCATCCTGAGCTTCTGAAGCAGCAGCAAGGAACTATATTGCATTTTCAGCCTAGTGAACTCTACCCAACTGCAATTAAACAAAGCTGTTAGTTATTAAATCAAGGGTTCTGATCTCTATTGGATTCTTGTCATTGTTGGTAGTGCTAGTATCCCTTCTGCATATGGTATATACTACTTATGCTATTATGAAGATTAACCAGTAATAAAAATGGTGTAGATCATTAACCATTTTTAGCGTTAAATTTTGAAGTACTATTTCCATTTACTTTGGCAAACTAATAATGAGGAATAATTTCATTTTGGAGTTAATAGGATCATTAAGCTTGGAAACCTTGGTATAACTGAGTAAAAAAAAAAATTGTTTTATTGTCAATATAAAGGATGCAGAAAGAAAAAACTACTAATGGAAAAAATAACTGGCTGAGTATCTTTTCCTTTAAAATCCCAGTTTTCCCTTTTAGCTTCTCAACCATTTTCTCTTTGGAAGGTAGATGTGCTAATGATATGAGGCTGTGAATGGAACTGTTAGGAGGAAAAAAAAAAAAAAAAAAAAAAAAGAAAGGATATCCAGATAATTACTTACTTCAGAATCATTTATTTATTTCCTCATGAAGGTGTAATTATTTTCTTGGTAAGTGTGAACACCAGTGCTTTTTCTTACATTTGTGGAATCAAAACTTCATCTTCTGCTCTCCAAAGGATGGTCTACATCTGTGTGATTCACATTAATGGAAGTCTGAAAGACTTCCACAATAATCTGGAAGTTTCACTGCTCATAGCATTAGAGAGGTTTTGCTTGGTTGTTTGTTTGGTAGTTGTTTTTTTGCACCTGGAATTATTCAGGATTGATTGAGGATGCAGAGAACTCCTGCTCTAAACAGTTTTCCAAAATGCATGAGTATCCTTTAGGACTTTGAAACAAGTTTCACTTGCCTCTAAGCATATTCCCTCCTTCCCTAGAGTTTACTTTATGTAAAATAACTGCAGTAATTCATTTCTGTAGGTGATGTTTCCTGCCATTTTATTCCTCTTTGTTCTTCTCCTTTGGACTTTCTCCAACTAGCTTCTATTATACATCTATTTTAAGATCTGAAAGGATAACTAATTTTTTAATCTGACATTTTTAAAATTCTTGCATGTGTGCTAAAGCACACATTACATTACACTTTACTCTTGAATTTATTTATTGAATAAAAGAACGAATACTGAGATCATCTTTTTTTTTTTTTCCTCTAGTTTTTGATGACTTTAACTTTCAAAAATATCTATGTGATTTTCCATCTCAATTTATACAGGAACCCTTGTGTCATCAGGCCAGCACTCCTATTTGCAGGCAATTACTCCGCGTAAACTGCGATTTCATCTCTTCAATGTGTTTATTTCCTTCGCAGTCTTGTAAAATGGCAGATTACTCCAGTAGTTCTCACTTCCTTTGTTGTTCATATCAACTTCCCACCAAAGACTTTGTTGTGTTCGTCTTTTACAGAATGAAAAGCTCCTTCGAACCTTTCAGAGTCTTTTGTCTTTCTAATACGGTGTTTATACATTACAATCAAGTACAAGCTTCTTTCAAAAGAGTATGCCGTTAGTCCATTGAACTGTGAGAGATCGTACCCCTTCAATTTTATTTCCTTTTCCTTTTTATTTTTCATTTTTATTTTTCTTCTCCCTACAATTTGTCACTTTTATTCCAATGCAGGATAAAGGCAAATTCTGCAATACTCCAGCAAAGAGATTTCTTATTTTTCTTCATGTTTCTATGGAATGAGAGAAACTCAGGAGTGAAATGTAAAAGAAGCTAACAATCTTGAACAATAATTTTGCTCCAGAATTTGTGGTTGTGGTTGAAGTTATCTACTTTGTTGAATTAGCAGCTGAGTTTTTAGCATGGAGTCTTCACAGAATAAATAAAAAGACAGGGATTTTCTTTTACGTTTCCACGAATAATCTGAACATCATCTGCAAGGGAGTGTAGAAAGCCTTTTTCTCCAGAAAGTATAAATGCTAAAACTCATACTCTGGTTCTTTGTCCATAACAGTTTCTGCGAACATTTTCTTTTGCAAATATGACCATTCCAGTAAGGATTTGAAAAATAGTATACCATTTTTTTTTTGTTTAAGAAAAAAGTGACTAAATAATGATTAAAATTAATAATTTTAAACTGATTTTTGTAGTAATCAAAACATAGAACAGTTATACAAAATTAATTTACTAATTATGTAAATAATTAGGCTTCCATTTTGCTAGCTTGTAAGAAAATTGTATCTTACCAAATAAATTCAGTTTATATATTTCTTTTCTGAGTAGGTACAATTAAAAATAAATCTTTAGGGCATAAGTAGTTGTTAAAGAATGACTGAAGACTGCATTATATGTTTACAAGATGTTACTGATTTAACGAGGTGAGAATAAGTAGTGAATAAAAATAGATGGTATGGAAGTTAACTACTTCTACAGAAAATACAGAGATGAAAAGTGCATAAGAAAAACACTTCTGAAGAGTAAGAGCATGCCAAACACGAATTTTCTTCACGGTTTTGGACTGAGTAACACAAGTGTGAAAGGAGAAACAAAAACGTCACAGTTCAGGGATATAGGTATGCATTAGAATCTTGGAAAAAAAAAAAAAAAAACATTTTACACGTTATAAATAGTTATGTAGTGTAAGGTATATAGACTTGCCAAGAATTTTCTTCAATAATTATTCATAATAAATAGTGCTGCATAAGCTACAGATGCTGTATGCATCTCTCAAATTATAAAATATAAGAATATAATTATTATAAGGTTGTTCAGTTTAAATAATATTAAAACATGCATTTTTAGATTTTAAAAAGTTTTTTTTCAAGGAGAGCCTCCCCCAGCTGGGGAATCAAGCAGGAAATTAAAGTGTGAGAGTAACGGAGGCCTCTAGAGAAATGGTACTGACCTCATTGTGAGACTGTTTTTATTTTTGCCCCAAAGACTGAAAGAAAGTAGACTGAAGTCAGTAAGACTCTAAACTGAGAAGTGAACAGGCACGAGCCAACTATATTTCCATCTCTGTTTCCTTTTATCAGTTCAATCTGTAGCTGAGAAGTAGATACTTTAGGAAGAAGAATGTTACTGGATTGAATTGTCTTGTCACTGTCAAATTTATTCCAACCATACAAATGTTAGCTTCAGTCCACATTTGAAGTCTTACTATTGCCTCTTATTTCTGATCTTAGGAGCTTAAGTTCACATTGCCTGAACTTTTGTTACTTGGCCATAAATCTGCCTGGGAAAACACGAATGACTATTGAATCTGGAGCTTGTAAGCTGTTCTAGGATTCATTTTACATGTTTTTTTCCACTTTTTTTTTTATTAGAAAGAAATGTTTAGTTGCATGATAGGATCAGATACAAGTAATGCCGAAGTGTTCAACAATAACATTAATGAAGAGAATTACTGTTCCATCGTTTTTGTTTGTGCTCATATACATAGTACAGTGCAAGACAACAGCACAAATTTGCTATCCCACATGGGATTCTATTATCTTAATGTTTTTTTCTCTTAATTTCTATGTGGATTATCTCCTTTCCCTGCTCACTATATATCAAGAAGAAAATTTCCTTCTTTGCATTATCTTTGACTTTTTTAATAATTAAATCTATTTATGACATCATTATAACAGAGTTGGCACAACTGGAGTGAGCAAATACATAGACTTATTACCTCAGCCTCTGCAAATAAGAAAGAGAGATGAATTATAAGGGTTGCATTTACTGCTCAGTAATAATAATAAATTATATTTGGCCACTTGAGGACAAAATGGATCAGAAAGGTGGAAAGTGATTTGAGTAATCTGCAAATAATACACTTACAGAATTAGACTGAGCATGAAGGTTCATCTTTGTTAAATGTTGAGTCATCTGCATTTCCATGTCCCTACAGTCAAAACAATATCAGCACTTTGCATACCAGAATGTCATATGACAGTCTATCAGTTTTGATACTAATATTAGGGGGGGGAGGGGAAAAGAGGGGAAAAAAAAAAAAGAAATACTCAGAAGCCCTTATTTTTGGAGTTGGGGACAAGGAGTAGAAGGAGATAAACTCAAAAGTAATGATACCATGTTATTTTCAACAGTATTTTTTCTTGAATTTGACACTTTTTTTTTTAATAATAGTCTACATAAGCAAAAGCTAAAAAAGTTATAAAACCTGAATAAAAAACATGGAAATATTTTGTACTTAATTTTATTCACTGTACCATAAGTATTTAGCTAAATATAAACTAGTATTTCTCCAGAGAATATAATGTTTTCTACACAAGATTTTACTGTGCAGAAATGGAGAAAAAAAAAAAAAAGCCTGTCATAACTGTAGAAGGTAGTTTCTTGCAAGAATAAGAACTTATGGATTTTCTTATGGCTTTAAATTCAAGAATATTTAAAGTTCACAGAAATTTGTATTTGTTTTTGGATTTGAATATAAAAATACAGAAGTTTTAATATTCTACAAATATCTAATTTGCTTCAATGCCTTTAAGATGCATATCCACTATGAACCTTGACAGAAATTGAAATTTAGATGCACATAATTTGTTGAATATAGATGTGTTGAGGGAAACAAAAACTCACGCTCAGATCAACAGCAACTGACTTCAGCAAGTGAAGTCAGCCTTGGCTTTGTCCATCCAAATCATGAAAATCTTCGGGGTGGAGAGACCTCCACTAGCCTGGGTATCTTTCTTATGCTAAACTATACCCTTATATCTAATCTGAATCCTCTAGGTCATAGTTTGTGACTGTTGCTCCCTGTTTTACCACCTGTAGCTCCCAAGCTCTTTGATTCCCTCCACCCTTGCAAGTGCCCTTCCAGCAACTGCTAGACAATGTTAGGTTTGCCCTTGCTGCCTATTCCTTTAATGGAGATTGAGCCTACCACCGGACCCTTCTCAGACTCCTGAATTTGGCACTGTTACTTCAGGTCTGATCTTTAGCGCAATGTGATTAAAAAGGAGACAGTATTTCTGCTCATTTCCTGGTGATGAACCTCTTCAAGTAACCCAGTTTGCCTAATTGCAATGAGATCTCACTGATTCATATCTGTTGTGTTGGTATCCATTCCCAGAATCTTTTTCAACAATCTGCTACTCAGCTAATCCAGTCTGAGCCTGTATGGATGCATGGGGTTATTCCATTCATAAGTAACTGAACAACCCCTCAAGTATTCCAACCAATCAATGAATAAATAGAGAAATAAATGAAATTACATGATAATACCACTATTCTACAGTACCACATTGTTGTAGTACAGTGTCCTACAGTATAGGACTACACTAATATCCCTTTTCTTTTTCCTGTCTTGAAACCTTCAATAAAACTAAAAAAGTAACAAAAGTTAAGTTTTGTGTTATTATTTCTTCCTCCTGATATCCAAACAGATCTTTGGATAAAGTGTTTCAGGTTCTTTTAATGATACAATCAGGAGGAAAGAAGAAACCATGTAACATAGATGGCATCACTGAGTAAATTTCTATCATACCTGTTCCAGTAGGAGTTTAGTTTACCAGAAATTATTACAGAACCACAGAATCCTAAAAATCATCTAGTTCAGAAATCACCTAGTCCAATCACCCTGCTAAAGCAGAGGGAAATTAATTGTAACAATACATGGATAACGAAAATTCTTACGATTATTTTGCAACCATTACCTCATCAATGGCTAAGAAGTGGCAAAAAGAGGATACACAGATAAATGATATTGAGTGAATAGTCTTGATTTTTTTTTTTAAGTTTTCTGTGGAGTGAAAAAAAACTATATATAGAGTATCAAACAATTTACAGACTCCAATTAAAAAGAAATTGTGAACAATTGTGCATGCATTAACATTGTAACCATATGGATAAGAAAAGAAAGCTACTTATCAGAAATCCTCATAAAATATTTGTTGCTTAAGGGTTTTAAAATTCAAAATGGATAGCAAATTTTTAGTTATTACAAGAATAGAACTATCAATCAAAACCAAAGAGACATTTCTAGGGTAAAATACATCAGACATAAGCAAATTGAAACATGAAAGTTATCAAATTAGAATGAAAAAAAAAATAACAGTTAAAATCACTGATTTTGAATAGAAAATCTACTGAACTAATGGCAACTTCTGTGATGTTATATATTTATACTAAAATATATAGTTCAAGATTTAGATTTTCTTAAATATATGTTTATGTACCATGCCCCATTTTATATGATAAAATCATATAAAAATGGATATCAAAAAGCTGTCAGAGAATCATATCAGAATCATAGCATGGCCTGGCTTGAAAAGGACCCTAATGATCATCTAGTTTCAACCCCTCTGCTGTGGGCAGAGTTGCCAACCTGTAAACCAGGCTGTCCAGATCCACATCCAGCTTTGCCTAGAATAAAAGTTAGGAATGCTTCTGTTTACTACGCTTTTTTTAATCACCATTCTGAAGAGAATATTTCTACCCACAGACTCCTTTTTGAAGAACCTCTATTGCTTACTGTAGCACCTAATCTTTATTTAAAAGAAGCATAACAATTTGCATAGGTTGAATATTTGTTTATATTAGTGTTCCTCTTACTAGACAATGCTTTCCATGGTATTTCAACGTCTAGACTCTAAATAAAAGAAATAAATATTTATCTCTCAACAATGAATCTCTGCATTTTGTAGTACTAATTTGGTAACAGTCAGAAAAACATTCTCAAGAAGATGATTTATAGAGTTTAGCCACATGGAGAAAAGAAGTCTGCACAGTAACCTGGTGAGTATACTGCAAAGAGTTTCTCTACTCCTAAAATCTGGAGGCATTCGAGAGTGTTTTCTGAAATTCTTTTTGCTTTGTAAATGGACCAAATTGTAAATTTATCATGGAAAATGTTACTAATTAAAGCAGGATGATAATGCTGTTTAGACTATTGAAAATAGAAAGCAGTGACATGAGATCCTGGGACATGGTGAATTAAAAAAGCAGGAAATATAACAGCAGTAGTTGCTCTAATTACAGACACAGAGAGCAAGAGTGTCCCAGATTCAGAGTTCATGTTTAACAGAAGTTCAGAGGACATTTATTATAGCTTTGTTTTTTATGCATACCATGTGACTGAATGACAAATTGTTAGAACATTAAATTTGATTTTAAGGGTCAGAAAAGGATGCAACTGAATCGGTCATTTTCAGCTCTGACAAAGTTTTCCTAGCAAAAATATAGCACCAAGAAAACTGCTTACTCATTCAAACTTTATCAATTCTTAAAAAGCTAGGAAGCAGTCTTTCCTTTAGGCTCAATGCAAAGCATGCCTTTATTTCTGTTGCTTTTTTTTTTTTTTTAATTAAACTTCATTGATGCTTTGCTTTATTTTACTTTTGTGACTCTCCCCAAAGCATCCACAATCTAATATCAAGTATGTTTTTAATATGTATATATATTTTTAATATTTAAATATAAACAATGATAGTCTTGTGAAAATTCCCCCCTTCTCTCCCATTGCACCTTTCCTTTTATCTCACTCTCTGCAGGAGATTCTATGAATTAAACAGACCATAAATCATTTCCAAATATTTGATACTTAACGTATAACTCTGTAACAGGATGATCTGTAACTTCCTTGGATTTCAGGAAGAAAATAAATGTTAGTACCTCATGCATCTTAGAGATAAGAGAGAAATTAAGTTGCTGAAGTTATTTTCAGGTTATTTGCAGACTTCAGCATTCCATATTGATATTTTAATAGAAGATAACCTGTCACTAACATTCTGTGGTTTTATTCAACACTGATTAAGAAGTTTTCCTACTTAATATTAATTTTTCTACTGTATTATCTCTTCATGTGTAGAATGCCATAATAAATTTTGAAAGTTCACAAAGAATGTAAATGCAGTTTAGATCCATTCTTAGAATTAATAGGAATATTTTTAGCATGATCAGAAATGCTGGTCTTAATCTCTGTCTTTTCCTTCTAGCTATGCTGTTCATGTATTACCTGTGCACTGTTAGTTCTGCATGGCTGCCTAGATGTTCATTATGCAATAAATAGACAAATACTGTTTTTGATACTATCAAAATCTTCTGCATGTCACAAAGTGTGTACTAAGCTAAAGGTCAGTTTGATCTTGGCACATGAGTTAGATGGCGCTATGGACATTTAGAACATCATGAATTCAGGAATTGAGATTCTACATTAGCACAAAACTCTGTTAAGTAAATAGATACAAATTCAGGCCAAAACTTAGGTACAGAAAGAGGAAAATCATAAAGATATTAGATATTTCCTCTTCATATACTTCATAAACATGTTGTTAATTTTCAAAAACAGTATTATCTTAGGAAACAGTGTGACTTTAAAACCAAGACAGTTACCTGAACCTACAGCATTATCTACCAGAAAGTTTAGACAGTAGAGAAAGAGTAACTAAATATAACCTGAAAGAATCTGATA
Organism: Meleagris gallopavo; assembly: GCF_905368555.1. NCBI lineage: Eukaryota > Metazoa > Chordata > Aves > Galliformes > Phasianidae > Meleagris > Meleagris gallopavo. The sequence goes on from NC_139407.1 coordinate 7,970,801, forward strand.
TCATGGAGGGAGAAGGAGAGGGAAACAACAACAACAAAATTTTGCCTTACAATATATTCTTTCCTTCATATGTGCACAAGACAGTTCAAGATTCTAGGAAGAACATTCTCATCAAAATTATGAAGACTAAAGCAAATGTAATCACTGAACTAGAAAACATCTTTATTTTCTCAAAGAAGGCTTTCTAAATCTGTCAGCTATCTACACATATAAGGAATGTGAGTTTGAGAAGTATTTCATGGGAAAGATTGGGATGACAAGACGAAGTTCAGCGATATAACACCGAGTATTGCTAAACCAAAGTTTTAGGTAAGCTTTCATAAGGTGAAATCTGAAATACGCCCACTTTGTTACATGACATCATTATAGCTTTACTCACCTGTCAGGGAGAACTAGTTCATTTGCCATCCTGAATTTGTATAGCTGCAATCACATGAGACTGCGTCCACTCAGAAAAATCCATTGAATACAACACACTCTGCTAAATAGTTCAAGTAGCTTCAGTAGCACAGCTGGCTTGCATACCACCATGTATACGTGTAAGCTACGTAAATAAGCAACTATTTAATCCTGACCATACAAACATATCTTAAGTTTGAATACATAGGACTCAATACATTGTCTGTGTTAATGGTCAGTATATTAAATATTCTCACTCATTTACTATGTCAAAAATGTAATTCATATTTTTATTTTATGAAACTTATCAAATACGAAATGGTTAAATACTCTTTTAAATCTAAGCTATTGCTGAACTTAACAGTTTCTAAGGAACTGCATAAAAAGTATCGTTTATAAATATTCAACACATGAGAATAATTTGGAACTACAGGTGGCATTCTTTTTAATGCAGTTTCAAGACTGAAATAAAAAGAGCTTGTTTGCCTATTTTCTTTCAATTTACATTCAAAGCCTAGACAAATATTTCATCCACGTTCAGAGAAACGAGTTCCATAGTATAATCTCACACAAGTGGTCAACACCTTTCCAAAACTGACTGGTAAATCTTGAAGACATCTGTTCATCCTCTTATGTCATACCATTATCTGTGGCTTCACAACATCTGCTTTCCTCTTCTCCTTTTCTTCTCCTACCTTTGCCTACTTAAAATACACTGGGGAGAACTGCTTTAAGTCTAACCATATTATCCCTTAAAAATAAGTACAAATATATATTAGAGTTTTGTTGAAAAATAAATGTCTGTACATCTATTGATTTTAAGAAGTAATCTTTTAGAAAAAAATACTATGTAAGGGTAAAATGCTATGTGAAAATCACTAAGTCACAGTCTAAAAGCATTAAAGCCACTGTAAGACATTTTAAGAATATGTATTTAAAATCTATAACCTTCAAAGATAAAATTAAATACATAATTAAGGTCTGTGTAGAGAGAGATTTACAAGTCTTCAAATCTTGTTGCCTATAAAATAAATGTCCAAATTCTTAATGCTTAATTATCTGAACTTTTGTCACTTTATTTTTAGTCTGACTCAAGATCTCATTCTGTCCTTTCTATTTGAATAATAAGAAATATACCATCAGAAGTTTGTGGAAGTTAGTTATAAGGCTGTCAAGTCACTTCATTTTCTCTTAGAAAAATGAAATAGATCAATCTTCTTAAAATACATTTCCCAGATGGAACTATTAATGTCATTATTTTCTCCTGAAAATCTCTGTTGCCTTTTGATGTATGGACATAAGTAGATACAGTATTCTAATAATTCTATCTCAAAACTGTATTCAGGTATATTTTCATTTCTTGCCACTGTTTTACATTACTTTTGCTCTTATATTTTCCCTCACAAATCACATACTGCATTGGAGACACACACTTTATTGGATATATTTTCTTAACTTCAAACTCTTATATTCAAAAGTATGAATCAAAACCAAAGTCTCTAATTCCATAAGAGATTGATTTTTCTGCATCTTCTGATGGTGATTTGTATAATGATTGCTATTTTCTTAATTTCCCACTTCACTCATTTCCTCCTTTAGTTGTATGCTGACATTTTTATCCAGTGGAATGTAGGTGAGAGGGTTAAATGTAGATGTGTAATTTTTATGGATTGGAATCTTTATTATTTGTAGTTAATTCTAGGGTTTAATAATCATTGCAAGTAATTCATTTGGTTAGTAAATCATCCTTAATGTGAAAAGTGCTTAGGAAAAATGTAACTACTGTGTACTATTCTATAGTAGATTTATATAAATATTGCACTATTGAAATATGTTTGTTGTTAAAATCTTGCAACTATAAAGCAACACTTGCTTATCCATTTTTCATTTTTGGATATATGGTTAGATTCTGTGGAAAAGATTACAGCCAATTCCAATTGTTTTTACATTTTCAACAAGAAATTAAATTAAAACTTTACATTTACAAATGCTGTAAATAATTAATTCATTTTTCCAAAATTACCTTAAATTATGCAGTGTAAAAATATATTGGAAAATCTTTTCATTGACAGTTTATTACATAATTGCAGCTCGTCTCTGAAATAAAGTCAGTTACATGACAGTACATCTGAGTGTCTTAACACAAATAATGTTGCTCTTATATGCATCTTATAACACTTTCATTATCAGTGTAAATTACCTCTGGCTTTTATTATGTTTAGAGTGTGTATAGTAAAGGTGATGATAAAAATACACTTGTATGTCATACTTAAAGCTATTTCAAGACAATAGAAAATAAAAAGATACTATCAGAATGCAAGTAAATATTCACTAAAGAAAAAGAAGGCAATTATTATCAATCACATGCAGTAGAAATCAAGGTTTGTCACTATACAGATCATTGTCTTTCTCTTCATCCATCTTTAGGCAATTTTACATTGCAGTGAACTATCAGCCAGTGGATATTAAGCCTATTTTGTTTTGCTTTGCTTTTATGTGTGTTGGCAGTCTATTTTTTTTACAGCTTTTTAAACAGATGGTTTTAGATCAGTAAAGCTTAACAAGACACATAGAAAATAGAAATAAAATCTTCGCTAGCAATATTGTTTTTCATTGCCCAGTTGCTGCCAACTAAAATATATTGGACCTATCTCTCATTAAAAAGACAAGAAATAATGCAGTTTCACAATTCCTAAGCGTATACTTAACAATTTAAAAGAGTACAAATTTGAGATACGTTTCTGGGCTGAATAACCATGGATTTCAGTCATGAACATCTACTGCAAGGATTAATAGGAAAGTGATTATGAGCTAGTTCTACCAGATTTTACTTCTACAATTTTGTGAATACTAATAGGAGTTTCAGTTCATGTGAACTGAAAGGTCCTGATCTTGTTTTTAAGAATTTTACAACAGACTGCAGAAGACATATAATAAATGCATTTTGCAGTATAGTGTATTATCAATAATTGGCCACTATATCTTTATCTATTCTAGATAGGTTCTCAGTATTAGAAAATAAGCTTTCAAAAATGCACATATACTTTTATTTGTAAGGTTAGTTTTCCAAATAAATATATTTTTAAATAATTAAAATGCATTCATATGCCCCAAAACATTGATTTTAAATAGCATCATGCTTCCTCTTAGACAGAATCGAAACAATACTAAATATTTCTTTGATGACCCTGATCATAATGGTTCAGTAACGCTTTTGAAAACCTTTATTTTTCTTAAATTTGTCATTAAAAAAAAAAAAAAGATTTAGACATACCAAATAAATATTTCAGAAAAAAATCTTTAAGCACCAAAAAGGAAATTAAATACATTTACCTGAGATTATGTAAGAATAACAAGTAGCGTTGAAATAAAAGAATAGTTCTTTCTCTTTTGTGGCTTATTAGAATTATCACTTACATTAAAACATATTATCTTTATTGCTGTTGGACCTAAAATGCATATTTTTTAATAAATATAAATGACAAAAAATTATTTTCAAAAGTGAGCCTGAAGAATCAGCACATATAACTCTAGCAGAATTTATAACTAGATATTGTCAGAAGAATTTCTTTTACCTGATTTACTGCTAAAGACTCTTCCTCCAAATTTCATATTAAAAGTTTCCAAATTATTCTTCAGATCACTTTGAAGATCACCTTGAAATTCTTGGGGACTTCATGAATTATTTCCCAAGTTCTAAACATAGCTGCCAGTCAACAGTCACATACTTTGCATTTGACACAGATATAACTCAAAAAGCTGTGGTAAATCCCAGTGGAGTTACTCTAGATTCAAGCTAGCATTCCTGAGGTACATAGAAGTTTGTATCTTCTCCTAAGTCTTAAAACAGAAAGGAAATAGAACTTTGAACACCAAAGGCTTAATTTACAGCTTCTAATTTCAAAATTATTTGGGGACATCAGACCATCTAGTTACACTACTGCAAAGAGGGAAAACACAGAAATTCAGAGCCCTGTTACCTGAGATACAGGAAAGTTATTCTTGTATTCTTCACATACCATAGCAATATTTGTCTGAGAAATGCAAGGGACCTTGAGAAGTAGGCCAGTTTCTAAGCACACAGAAAGTTAGTGAAGCTTTAACTAGCACAGCATTTCATTCAAGAAGTCAGCTTCAAGACTTCATTTAAAATTATCAGGGGCACATTATCTGGGAGCACAACAAGAAGCAATTATTGGTTTAATTAGCCTGCATTCACCACGTTGTGCTCCTTCTCTTTGTTGGATTGCCAAGCAATTTTATAAAATCATTAAGCAAGGGAACTATAATTCCATAATGACCTAATCTTCAGCTCCATCCTATCACACTGGAATATTTTAAAGTTATTTATGACTGTCCTCAATAAAAGCTAAGTCCATTGGGCAAGGCACACTTTGAGTCTCCAAAAATCTGGATTGCTTCTCTTATTGAAATTTATTTGTCCTATTTGGCTATCATCATCTACACCAAACAGGTAAGATTTGGTATTGAAATAAGGTTAGCGTAAATGCATGTTGCTATGGAAAGGCACAAGACACTAAAGGATATATTTAATGTTTCAAAGCTGTCTCAAAAGAAATATGTTTAACTCTGCATAGTACTAAGATTTGGGATTAATTACCAAACATTGAAATAGGAATGGTATTTTTCATTTTAAAAGAATCACAGATTTGTAGGGGCTTGAAGGAACCTGTGGAATTCATATAGTCCCCTGCTAAAGCAGTTCTAGAGCAGGTTGCAGAAGAAATCATCCAGGCAGATTTTGAATAACTTCAGAGGAGAGTCCACAATTTCTCTGGGAAGCTTGTTCCAGGGCTCTGAATTTACTGAGCACTCAAAACTTTACTAAGAGTGTGGCCTTATCAAAATATGTGAAATATTTCAAAAATATATGCCAATATAAAAGGTATTTAAAATACAGTATAAGAAAACTTTTGAATTTCTGAATAAGAAAAATAATGTTAGGAGTAAGCTAGTATCAAGTATTTTGCATTATATGAACAAGACAAACATGATTTTTAAATTATTAAGAAATAAAATAACTTGATCGTAATGTGTCCCTTTACTACTGCGCTTAGCATGTTGACCTGCAGCAAGTACATGACTAGTAACTATGTCAACTAGTCCTAGTACAGTTGGGGCTTTAGTAAGTATTTTAAGTTGTTTCCATATATCCAAAGACACTAACTTCAAAAACCAAACAAAAAAAATCCACAACCAACCAACCAAATAAACAAAAATGCCCCAAATTCAACCAAATATACAAACAAAAAAAATGAAAGGAAAAGTTTATGCGTATGTCCATATAGCTATTTAAAACTAGGAGGGCTAATTTGTGCTCATTAGTTAACATAACAAGTGCTGACAAAAGATAATGTCTTCATAAATGTGCTTAATGGATTAACTAAAATCTGCTTTCTCTGTTAAGTTTTATCTAGAGCAGTTTAGCACATAAAAATGCATAAGCTTTCTTTTTGACACTCTACAATGAAACACTGAATATGTGTTCTGTAAAATCTTAATATTGTTCCTTAGAATATCTTTAATATAATAATATTGTTCTTTTTCAGATTCGGAAATTAATTGAGAAACATTTAGTTTAGTCTCTTATAATGGTTTACATTTCTAATTTATGTGCGCTACTGTATAATGAAATCAAAGGTATCTGTAGTTTATGATATCCCCATAAAAACAAAACCAAAAATATCAAATCATATATTTCAATATGCTCTTGGTGGAATGTTAAGAGAAATCACAGAATCACAGAATTGTAGGAGCTGGAAGGGACCTGTAGAGATCCATCGTTGAGTCCAGCTCCCTGCAAAAAGCAGACCCCCTGCAGCAGGTTGCACAGGTAGGTGTCCTGGCAATTCTTGAATATCTACAGAGACAGAGAATCCACAACTTCCCTGGGGAATCTGTTCCAGTGCTCTGTCTTCTGGAGTATGTAATTCCTCTTCTCTTCTGAGAACCAGGTACCTGGAAATATCAGCAGTCCATGGAACTAGAACATTAACTTTTTAACTCCCAGTGCACTACATGATGTTATGATGTGGAATATCAATAAAAATAAATAAATTATAAAACCATGGCAGGGTTTTTTCCCATCTGAATATTTTGACGTGCAGACAACAATTAAATTTTTAGGTTGCAGTCATTCTCTGAAGCTCTTTCTATAGGAAACTTGTGTGAAGTTACAGAGTTCTAAAATTTCCAGTTCTTCTCAAATTTCAAAGAAATTAATTAGGAGGCTAAGATGGTACAGAGAGCATGGGTGTAATGGTCACATAGCTATGTTCGCCTTAGGAGGCTGTATTAAGACGAAAGTTTGTTTTATGTGGCGCAGAAATAGTTGTTGATGGCTTTCATAAAGTCCAGAAAGAAGACTACAAACTTTGCAATTTATTAAACTATAAATAAATAAATAAATAAAATCGATCTAGAATATTGGATTGTTGTAAAAATCTCTAATTAAAAAGAACAGAAAGTATTTATAATACACTATGTTTTCATCTTAAGAATGCTGATCATTGCATTGCATAAATTTTATACATAGGAAATTATTTTGTAATGTTATATAATGATGAGCAAGAAGCATAACGTATAAGCAGTAACTCGTATATATATGCAGGAATACTACTTGGTCTGCTTACTTCAGAACTAGCCATCTCAGTAGCACATTTTGCAAGTTCTAAGGGCATCTGTGACTCACAGGAAAGCCTTGTCTCTCAAATTTGATTTCTACATCTACCTTTGAAATAGAAAGAATGACATTATGCAGTATCTTTTTAATATGAAACCTCATGGTCATGTTGTAACTGTTCCAAATCCCTAATCAGTGCACCAATCCAGACTATACGGTAAGATCTGAAGAAATGATTAAACATGTTGCAACAATGGATGCAATAGCCCTTAATTTTCAATAATTTATGTAGTATGAAGACAATTCTTAACATAAAAATCAGAAGCCTGTTTGTTTTGTTTTTAAGGAAATGTTTGCATGCTGTAAAAGAACTGTATTTATATTTAAATCAACTGCTTGCACAGATGACATTTAGATAAAGTGCACTAAGAAGCATATTATTTCCATGCATGGCAATTTACATATGAAATTTCCATTAGTGGTAATGATAGTGGCACATATAAATCTCTAGCACACTTTAACATTAATTGCATTTGTCTGTGTAAGTACTTGGACTTTCAATGACATTATATCCACAGCTCTACAAAGTCAGATGAGATCACAGCCTGGAGAGACTAAACTTTAAGCACTGTCATTACTAATGGCAGGTAATAACTAAAACCTTAATCTTCACCATTGTTGAAATGCAGTATCTTGTAAACTTTATTCTAGGGAAAAAATACTAATGAAATATGTTTCCTTAATTTACTAGACTACTAAGATAAAACTAGTTGTCAGAATATTTTTAAGCATGCTATGCTAGTAGTTACTAATTTACCATTTATTTGAATAGGTATACGTGAAAATCCTCTTGGGATTTCCCAAATCTCCAAGAGGAAGCATTAGATTTCTCACAAAATGGAACTTCATGAACTTTCAGGAAATCTGCTGAGAATATTATAAAGTGAACCAAGAGGCTAATTAGAGAACAACTGATATTTTTGATAAAATTCAAATTGACTTTGTATTAGATGTCAAGATACTAAACAGAAACATCTCCAAGTACATTCCAGTTCAGCAAATGCACTATTTAAAACAAATTAAACTTCAGATACTTCTGTTAATGAAGTTCTCAAATTACCTGTTATAAAAATCACTGAGGTATATTTTAAAAAAAATAAATCCAAATTGTACTTGATATCACTATGTAAATATTACGTGACATCTGATTTTTGCTCATCTCCAGCATGTACAAAAAAAAGAGTACAAGAAAAAATACTCTTTCATTATCTTAATCTTGAATTATATAATGAAACAAGCACAACCTGAGCATGATATGAACTGTAACAAAATGTTACAGCATTTGTATTTGGTGTCCAGCAGAATTTCCAAATCTGTATAACAAACTAGTTTACTTCTGAGGTATTTGCAAAAATTTTTAGAGAACTGTAAAGCATCATTCATTCCCTCCTCCTTGGACACTGTTCTGCACAGATCCTATGACATTTAAGACCTTATGTAATCAGTATTGACCAAACCAAAAGTTCTTAAACCCACTACAGAACTCATCTTCGAATCTGTGGATGCTGAATTTTGATTTCTTTCACTAATTTTAATTTGAATGTGAATTCTGCAGTATGAATCAATATGGTTTAAAATACAAAGAATTTAAATTGTACTGAATGATTTTAACAAGGGAACTGAATGCAGCGTTAGTAAGTTTGCAGACAACAGCAAATTGGGAGGGAGTGTTGAGCTGCCAGAGGGGAGAAAGGCAATACAGAGGGACCTGGACAGACTGGATCGATGGGCCAAAGTAAACTGTATGAGTTTCAGTAGGGTCAACAATCAGGTCATGCATTTTGGTCACAACAACTCCAAGCAACCGTACAGGCTTGGGAGGAGTGGCTGGAAAGCTGCCTGACAGAAAGGGACCTTGGTGTACTGATGGACAGTCGGATGAATATGAGTCAGCAGTGTGCCCAGAAGGCCAAGAAGGCCAATGGCACCCTGGCTTGCATCAGGAAGGTGTGATGAGGTGTGAGGACTAGGGAAGTGATCCTGCTCAGCCTCACCTCAAGTACTGGGTTCAGTTTTGAGCACCTCAGTACTGAAAGGGCTTGAGGTGCTGGAGCAGGTCCAAAGAAAGGCAACAAGCCAAAGAAAGCTTGTAAAGGGCTTGGAGAATACATCCTACAAGGAGCGACTGAAGGAACTGGGGCTGTTTATTCTGGGGAAAAGGAGGCTGAGGGGAGAACTTATTGCTCTCTTCAAATACCTGAAAGGTGATTGCAGCAAGAGCGGGGTTGGTCTCTTATCACTGATGGCAGCTGACAGGACAAGGAGAAACAGCCTGAAGTTGTGACAGGGTAAGTTTAGGTTGGATATCAGGAAAGACTTCTTTACAGAAAGGGTTGTTAAGCACTGGAATAGGCTCCCCATGGAGGTGGCTGAGTCACCATCTCTGAATGTGTTTAAAAACTGTTTGGATTTGGTGGTCAGGGACATGATTTTGTGGAGGGTTTTTAGAGTTAGGATAGTATGGCTAGGTCATTGTTGGACTTGATCTTTAAGGTCTTCTCCAACCTGAGCAATTGTATGATTCTATGATTATTCAATTGAAACACCAAACAAGGCTTGTTTCAGTTCTAATCACAAAATCCTTGATACACAAAGTTGCTTGCATTGGGATCATATGTGACAATGAAAATGTCAGTTATTGTACTTTAGATTCAATTTAGGCCAGGTCTATACTTGTAAGCCATTATTAATAATATCGTTACAAAATACATTGTTAGTAATATGTTACAAAGATAAATTTATTGTGTAATTTTAAACATCTGTTAGCCAATTAGTTATCCCAAATATCATTATAACATATCTAGACGTTTACTACCTGGTTGTTCCTATTTCTCCCTATTGAGTCTAAGATGATCTTGGGCAAGTGCCTTAGAATTTGACAGAAATTTTTACATGTCAAAGCTAGGTTAGAGAACTGCCACCCTTTCTATGGACCTAACAACTATCAGCAGAATTATTATATATGAAATAATAATTCTTTTTCTCCTGAGAGAATTTTTTCCCAGCAAAATTGATTCTGTATTTACTTGTCTCCTTTAACAATATCTGAATTCAATTTTTACTAGCAATTCTATGTTGATCAGAGATAACTCATCAGATCTCTAGCAGAATAATGCTGGCAAGTTTTTACAGTAGATCTGTCTTTATATCAGTCTTAAAATTAGAATAAATTGTATCAGCAGTCATGGCTCCCTTAAGGCTGATTCAGAAAATTGTGATTACATAAAGCACTCATGCTAAAGCTACATTTCCTGCACCTTTCACATTTTATTCTATATAACTACATAGAAGCGAGAGGGGACGAAGAAGATTTTATTATTAGTGAAAATAGTCAGCAGTTCTTTTTCAGTGGTGTACAGGTCTGTGTGGTTAAAGTGAACTGAGAACTCAGATGGCTTTAAAATAATTTTTTAATGTGTGTGACAGAATGGTAAGCTCCAGACATGTAATGAATCAATATCTTTATCCATCAGCCTCACTGAAATGTGCACCTACACTATTTATGGGCCAAACAAGAAAGATTTTTAAAATCACAGTTTATTAATTTTTTTGAATTTTAAACAAGGAATATAGATTTAAACATTTTCCCGCAGCAGATTGGCAACAATGATGAAACAAAATAATATTCTGAACACTCCTAACAATTAATCTGTAGGATTTTTGTTTTCTTTTACCACTTGATTGCTTTTAATTACTAGTTAGTACCAAATCTCTTCACCACCAGCTGCTTGGCGATATTGTCATTACAAATATATAAGTATTTTATTGTCTTAACTGTAATATTACAAAGCAATGGAAAGCACTGTTCATCTGTCACTGGTTAGAATGCATGAATAGTTGTGAAGCTATTTTTACTAATGTACTTGAAAACAACATCAACAGTTGGCTAGCTCTCTGAATTTTCTAGATTTTTATGAAAACTACATAGATGCCAATTTATGAACATGGCACACTATATCTGTATCAGGACTCTTTCAACTGAATTAAGAACTAAACAGGTTGTACATTTAAAAGATATAATCAGATTTCCTATTTTCATAGGCTACATTAAGAAGGAGTGCAGTGCAATCCCCATAGCAAGTGGCAGAAGTTGGCTGAACATTTTTAGGAGAAAAGCAAGTCAAATCTTAAACAGATATTTCTTCCTAATTTACAACATTTATTTTGACAAGCATAAGTAATTCAATATTTGGGGAGATGAAAAGAAATATAAAATTTTGATTTTGAGAAATAGCAATTATTCTTTTTTTTGCCTTTCCTTTAGGATTTTCATTATTTTATGGACAAATAACATCATTTTCCTACCTCAAAATGTGACTGAATATTATTACAATAGTAGAAAGATATATATTTCCTCTTTAAGCAATTGTTCTACTGTTTGTCAAATAATGCCAAATAAGTATTTATACAGACCCTCAATCAAGCAGTTAAGAAAAGGGTTCTCTACAGTGTCCTGAAAAATATACAGGATGGATCTATAAGGTAATGCAAGTTAATGCAAGCCCCAAATACTGTATTTTTATCTTATTTTCTCATCAGGTTTTAGGAGATATATTTCCCTCCTCACTGCATAACTTAAGGGTTGAATTTGTTGTAAAATGATCTTTTTTTTCTTTTTCTTTTTTTTTTTCCAGTTACATATTTTCTAGTCAAATGTCTTTCTGTTAAATGTCTGACCCAGAATTATATAGATAATTAACAGATCAACCACTCTGAGAAATAAAGGTTTTTCTTGGAATTGTTTCATTTCAAGCTCTCAGCAGGGAATTTGATTTGCTTTACTTTTCGGTTGCCATCTGCAAAGCAGATTTCAGCAAAATATTAAATGTCTTTTGTTTTACTTTTTGTGAAGAGGTCAAATGTTAATTTAGATCTCATCATATAATGAATTCAGAATTCAGATAGCAGAAATATAGATTCCCAGCAAGCAGTATGGGAGATCTTCACATAGACCATCTGAGTTTTATTTGGGTTTCTTGTGTATGCTGTTCTTAGAATAAGAAGTGTAGAAACTAGGTTTACTGAGAAGGTCATGGTATTTCTATCAAGAGTCTCTAATGGATGATTTTCAATAATTTTGGAATATACAGTTTCCAGCACAGTGCCACGGTAAATGGAAGGCCATTCAGAATTCAAGGTGCTTCACAAGCAGTTACATGTATAAACCATAATCTTCATTCTGTAATATTCTTCACAAATTAGCTTTTTCAGTACTCTTACCACCATGGCTTTTGAAGTTGCCTTCTAGCCCTTAAGAATATAGATACAGAATATTCAAAATTCAGAAATATTGCAGATGAATTACACTCTCCCATAAGTGTATTAGCTAGTTATGTATATTGGTAATATATCACATACTGAATTAAATAAATGAAGAAATTACTGCAGCTTAGACAAAAATAAAAGCCGTATATTAAATCTGTCTTATTCTGAAACAGGTACATAAATTACCTAATAAAATACTTTACAAATTGAACCAAAATCACCGTACCTGCTGCATCAAATACATCACGTATTGAATTAAATACACCATCTAAAAATCATATAGATATTAAACTAAATCATGTTGAACAGCTATATGATTTACTAAATTAAATAAACTGGGTCAATACAGTAGTCACTGAGCCTAGCATACCAGATCACAAGCAAATGCAAAGCTCAGATGTTTTGAAAGAACTTGTCATGCACTGAGATAGGTTTTAGGAAAGAGTTATCTTTAAATGAATAAAGTTTTCCAGAATCTCAGGAAATTAATTTTTAAAGAATCATTGAATAAATATCCTACTAATTTATGTATCACACTTGAACAAGAACTGTTATCATTCCTAGATATCCAATGCCCCAAAATTGTAAAACTAATTGTAAATCAGATATTCATGAAATTCATGTTAAAAAAAATATTCCCTGAGACTCTACAAGTTCAAGATGAAAAAAGCCTTTAGTGATACTTCTAATCAACAGTGACAAGCTTAAGCCCAGATTGCTGGTTGAATGTGACACAGACTTTTCTTTCCTGATATAATTTTTCAAAGGGCAAAAATTAGTTATTAAAATACATATATATTCATCTAAACTATATATCCTGGAAGAAGTACGGAATCAAACATTTTCTCATTAAATTTAATCAAGCTTCTGCCAATTACACTGGTTCCTGTACATTAAGCTCATAATCTTTTATCATTATTATTATGAGGTATAATTTTATAATAAGCGTTTTTGAAGACAAATCTAAATGAATTTAAGCATTTTACGATACATTCAATTTTCTCCAGTTATAAAATTGTGTGTAGGTTTGATTTCACTTTTAAGATTCTCTAATTTCTAAAGTAAGCATCATGCTTATGTCCTGTTTCATACAGAAATTATGGTCCTTTATACATTCAAAACTGAAAGAGTGAGAGACTAATCTGTGTAATATTAGAAATTCGTTAATGAAGACATTTATCTGGGAGATGTAGAGATCAATTTCTTTTGAGCTTCAAAGCAAAAAATATACTTTTTTTTAATGCACAGTAAATACTTCTGTTTTATTTAAGTGGAATGTTTTCAGTAAATATGCAGATAAGAAGATAAGAACTTCAATATTTTTTCTTGTTTTTGCTCCTACTACCTCTAAGTATTGGTTTCTATCAGGAAATAAAATAAAATAAAACTTTAAAAGAAATCATAGACAATGCCCATGGAATAGAAAATGATGCTGCTGCTCGTTAAACACTTTTAATAAGTACCTAAAAGATAAGATAATTTTCTCTGGAAGCCTTTATAAATCCCAAGGTGTCAATATAGGGACACATAGTAACTTTGAAGAAGCCTTTTATTCCTAATTCCTCTTGTCTGAGGAACAGGAGATCAGCTACGGTCTTTCACTCTCATTTGCATCATTTATAATGCAAACTAGCAGTCAATACCAAAAGCAGATGTTTTATGAAAACTTGTCTTGATCTCTCAGCTCTAGTCCCTTTAACTCATGCTGAAAAGTTAAAATAAAAAGGAAAGATACTATTGATATAAAGAGCTAAGGATGAAAAAGCTGTGTCAGAATTTAAAAAGTTATACTAGACTTTACAGAGAAACTTACATTGAGTGTTCCAATTCAGTAACTTGAACTCAACAATCTTTAAATTGTAATTCTTTAAATTACGCTGCTTTCATGCAAGTTTCAAAGTTTCTGTGATTTGAAGAAAATACATGTGCATCCTCAGAGCAGTCAACATGACTTTAGAAGGTTATCCAGTAAAAGACCAATTGTGAGAACATTAGTATACCCATAACCTTTCACTTCTAAGGAAAAACTCTGAAGAAGCCTGAAGGAGAAGCAGCTTGTATAGTTCCAAAAACTTTTATTCTGTGATCTGTTCCTATGTAGTACATCTGTATGGGGCTGCTGAATCACGGTCTGAACCTCTGATTAACCACCTGAGGCGAGCAATGAGTCAGCCACTGGAGCACAAGTGAAGGCAATTCACCTATGCTGTAGGAAGGGGTGGAGCCTGGCTGCACCTCTCCTGGACCCATTTAAGAGCTGACTGCTGGTGGGGAAGGATCTCTCTTCTGAAGATCCACTCTACTGGAGTTTCCCTTGTGAGCCCAGGTTACAGGTGAGTCTACCTATCATTTCTGTTTCCTGATTTGGTGTAATAACATCACAGCTAAGCTCTCTGTTATACCATACATCGGTATATTCATTAATTGTGCATACATATAAAGAGTCTTTTGACCCCTACTCTCTTCTCCTGTTTTCAGGAAAATCAGTATCATTGGCATCACCTCACTTGTGCCTTAATAGTCAAGGATGACTACATTTAAATTTTGAAGTCCTGACAAAATAGTAATTTTGAACAATTTGCTCTAGGTTGCAGGGTTTCAGAGTATAAAGAGTTTGCCATGTTATTATTTTTTCCTAGAAATACAGTCGGTAGTTTTACATATATCGGGGAAAAACAGGCCTCATAGGAAAACATGACACACAAAGCAGAACTCTACATGTAACCCTACTGACTCTATCCGTGTTCCTTATAGCTCAGGGGCCCCATTCAATATCTCACAGAAGGTGTGGAACCATCATTAATTGCAGCTGAAATTGGGTGAAACACTTAATTGCTTTGCCTTATTAGTAGATTGAATTAAAAGGAACTGTATCAGTAGCTTTTTTTTTTTCCAAATTCATCAGACAAAAGCTAGTAACCTGGAATAAGGCAAATATTCAGACTGACTAGGGTCAGAATCCTAGAAATACAGTTGTGTCATACATGCTTGATTTAACAGAAGAGCTGCTATGATAGATCTATTATCTCTTCAGATCACATTACCAAGATAAGGATCAAAAGAATTAATTGTAAGAGAAGGAATAACAAAATATTCTTGATAAAGGGTCTCTAACTTTAGCATATACTTATGCATCATGAAAATAGGCTATCACAACTATAATGGAAAGTTATGGTTACAAGGAAAGTATGCGCAGTCAAACATGGATTTTTTTTTTTAATACAAGTTGTAAACATAAATTGAAAATACCTCATCATAAATTGAATGCACGAAAATTCCTTGTTTACTGACAAAGTATGTCCACCATCTCAAAAGTTCAAAAAGAAATGTGGAAACTTCATAATACATATCCAGAATATAACGTAATTGTCAGCAAAATGCATGAACAAAAGCTTTGGGATCCAATGATTGTTGTAAAAAGAAAAATTATCAGTATAATCTGTCTTTACAATATCTTTAGATATATGAATGATTTATTTTATTTTAGTCTGACCTTAAAAGTATGTATTAAAAATACATATGTATGCTAGCAACGCATGTGCTTCAGGTGATTGTAACTTGTGTCGCCCAGTCCTGGGAGAGTCGAGCTGATCTTTGGTCCAGTGGGAGTCCTAGGGAGACGAGCAGTTTCTGTAGAGCACTGGTTATTTAATGTGAATAAAAAACTTTTCCAACATCTTGTCTGTAACTCCTTCTATATTCTCACAATGCTCTACATAAAAACTTGTCTGCCTGCATATTACGGTTGGAATAAGATGATCGTAGAGGAAGAAATATCGAGGTTTAACTGAAGAAGCATGACTTCAGTGTGCTGCACAGTTAAGATTCTTGAAAGACATGACACATGACAGAATGCAGTTGTTGAACCAAGGATCTGCTTTTCCAACCAAAAATTATGAATACTTTGACATTTGTTTTTCTTATACATGTGAGACTTTTAGATGAGGTCTATCTACTTAACTCAAGAAAATTTGAGTACAGAATGCAGTGAAGGAAGAAAAAAACGATTAAAAAATTATTTGACTTCTTAACTTTCCCTATAGGAATAATCTGTGTCATTTTTAATTTCACCCAGGCCAAGTAGATAGCATGCTAAATAGTTGAGTGCTCTATTACAGCAGCCTAGGAAAAATTGCAGACCTACGTCTACTTTTTTTATCCTACACATTAAGGATACTTAAGATTGGCCATTAGGTCTTCAATATCTTTTACTGAAGAGATATTTAATGGCATTTTGTACTTTTATGTTGACGAGTCACAGAAAATAATCATATATAAATAAAATATGATATTCAAAAAATAGACATACATTTTAATAAGCAGCTAATCAAAATTTGTTGTAAGGCATTTTGTAGACCCCTTGGGAAAGGCAAAGCGTGGTTCATTAAAACAGGACAGGCAAAAAATCTGTATTTAAATCTGTTTGATGCCAAGAGTTTAATCACAGAGGAGAGACCTTTCTTACTGTATGAAAACGTAACAAAAAAAAAAAAAATTAAAAAAAAATTGGTTTCCAGATACGCATTTATCTATTAAATACGCATTAATATATCTTTTTATATATAACAAATCCATTATCTGCTTTTGTTTGAAGCATCTGTATCAATCTGCTTTAGAAATAATAGAAGTAGGAAAAGGGGAAAAAAAATAATTTTACGTTATTAAGTTTTTGGAATAAGGATTTCTGCGTACAAAAATAACTTTTCCCATTTTACTCCTGAATCTCTAGAAAGGGCAGGAAAGGCCATACTTCAGGCTCAATTAGGTATCTATTGAAAATATTGAGGCAAGATAGACTCTTATCACAAAAAGAGGAATAAGCATGATTGAAATATATTTTACATAGAATATTATATCATATAATATTCCACATAATATCTCTTCATGGAGACGGTTTGAAACAATTAGGCTCAAATTCTTGCAGTGAAATATGAATTTTCTCTATATCTCATCACTTTGTCTTTGCTTCTTTCCCCTTTTTTCTCTGCTATTAACTGTTGATGAGTCTTACCAGCAGACTTTAGAAGACAAAAAAAACCTCTAGAAATTTCAAAAAAGTGTAAAAAGTATAAATTGCATTAAAAAAAATAATTGAAGACTTTCTATAAAGTCTTAGAAAAATTATGCCAGCTGCAAAGGGAACTCTCATCTTGAGGCTGAGAAATGTATTTGTAAGCAGGCAACTGATTATCTGTGAGAAAGAAAATGGCAGCAGCTGCTGGAGGGACTTCCACATGAATAAATAAATAAATAAATTATCTGGATCTCTTCCAGGTCAGAATGCAAAACCCAGTTGTTGTTTTCCTTCCCACAGAGTGCTGAGATTAAGGCTGAATCCTTAGAGATTTATTGTAAATGCTTATCAGCATTCTTTGGTAAAGTTCTCAAAGGGTTTTTGTGGGATTTACTTCACGCTTCCAGAGTATAACATGTGAATTCATTCTTGTTTCCTCAAACATCCTGTTTATATTGTCAGTGCTAAACAAGGTTTTATACACCTTTCTCTGTTCCTGACAAATTTCGTATTACGGCGATAAGCAGGAAACTGCTAAGCCTCCTTAGTACTGCTTGTTTGGTTTTTTTTTTTTTTCACTCTCATGCATTACATTAAAAGGCAGGGTGAAAAGCCTTGCTCGTCATTTACAACTAAAAATACAAGAAGTGCTGTTTGAAAATTGAAACTCTATTAAAGTAAACAAGTAACTAATCAAAGGAGATTACCAAAGAAATCTGTTCTAATAATTGGAGGGAACAAAAGACGCAGTTGAACAGAGTGAAAGAGCCAAATTCCTATCTCTTTCAACCTGCTATCATATAAGCTCCCATGCAGTGCATCAAACAGGTTCAAGAGGACCTGTACTGCAAGTCCTGCTTCAATGCTGGCCTGCAAAGCGGCGGAAGAAAATCAATTACTTATGAACGTTATTAACCACTGCATTTTCCCTTTGTTTATGGAAAAGTAACCTATTTCACTCTTTTGATTTTACTTCTCTATCTTCCTAATGGTCACTTGCATCATTCTCTCATTTCTCAGAAAGAATTACAGAGAGGATAGTTGCTCATTCTTGCTTATGAGGAAATAGTAATCTAAACAAAGGATATAACACACACACAAATGCATTGAGTTTCATGGCATTTGATTTTCATTCAGATGACACTGTCTATGAAAAGAATTGTCAAAGACAGCTCCCTGCTTGTTGTCAGTGGGAAATGATTTCAAAAATATCTGTCTAAATCTTCCCTGGCATTTTCCACTATATTTTTTCGTATGAGTTTAAAGGTCATCTCCCTACTATTTAATCCCAGCTCTCTCAAAAATATCTCCAAAGAATTTTCTTATTAGCATCTGAAAGAAACTGTTACCTTTAAAGAAACCTTGGCAACCTCAATTTTGAAAATGCATAATACATCTTCTTAGGAAGATTTACTTCTGTCACAAAGATGAGTAGATAGTGTACATTTCACTGGGAATTTTCAAGTCCTTCCCATGGTATTTCCAGTCATAGGAAGCAATGAATATGGATAATGAGAATTACCTTTCCTGCAGTGTCTACAGACTTTTGTCTGTTTGGTATAAGAAATCCATTTGGTCCCCTCTTCTAATTTCTCAGTACTGAAGGGGATGCAGAGGGATGGATAGAACTGCCCTCTATGAAATTCTGCTCATTCTAGGGATAAATTGGTCTGAAATTGAAATCTGAACTGCTCAGAATGTGTAACATATAAAAGAAACATATTTTTGAATATCTGGAAATGAACAAACAACAACAACATTACAAACAAACAAAAAAAAACCCCTCAAATCTTTGCCGTGGGCTGAAAGTTTGTGTTAAATAAATAAATTGGACTGGCTGAATAGAAATAAGAGTCAATTCAAATGAGAAATAGAACATATGCTATGTGCATATGTTGTTAAAAATAGAAAATCTGTTAAGCTGTATTATAGGATTGATAAAATTTTGTTTGAAATTACCACTATCTCCTAATGGTTTCATCATGTGTCCATATGCAATATAAAATCAGACAACATTTAAACACATAGATTTAACTTTCTAAAACACTCATAATAGAAAACCTAAAACCATTATGCCAATCCTAGTCATCACTAGTTGGATAGGTGAGGAGAGAGCAGTGGTTGTTGTGCACTTTCACCTTAGCAAGTCTTTTGACCCTATCTCATCTAACGAACTGGCTGACTGGCATAAATCTGAGTGTTTTGATCAGTGGTGCAGAGTGTAGTTAATCATAGAAGCGTTTGATTTGGAAAGGATTCTAAACAGCCATATAGTCCAACTCCCCTGCAGTTAACAGGGAAACCTACAGCTAGATCAGGTTGCTCAGAGTCCAGTCCAGCCTGACCTTGAATGTCTTCAAGGACGGGGCATCCACAACTCTGGGCAACCTGTTCCAATGCTTCAGCACCCTTATTGTAAAAAACTACTTCCTTTTAACCAAAGTAAATCTCCCTTCTCTTAGCTTGAAACCGCTTCCCCTTGTCCTGTCACAACAGACCCTGATAAGACTCTGACCCCTTTCTTTTTATAACCCCCATTTAGATACTGGAGGTCTGCGCTAATGATGTTACCAGGGGTTGGTACTGCATTTGGTCTTCTTCAGCATCTTTATCAGTGAAATAGATAAAGGGATAGAATGCACTCTTAGCAAGTTTTCTGATGATATGAAGCTGGGAAGAGTGGCTGACAAACCAGAAGGCTGTTCTGCTATTTAAAAAGGTGTGTTGAAGAGTTGGGCAGAAAGGAACGTTATAATGTTCAAGAAGGGCAAATGCAGAGTCCTACACTTGGAAAGGAATGACCACATGAATCAGTACTCTACAGGGACAGACCTTCTAGAAATGAACTCTACAGAGAAGGACCTGGGCGTCTCAGTGGGCAACAGATTGAAAATGATCGAGCGGTGTGCCCTTGTGGCCAAGGCCAGTGGTATCTTGGGGTGTATTAAAAATAGAGTGGCAGCAGGTAGAGGGAGGTGAGCCTCCACCTTTACTCTGTCTTGTTGAGACCACATCTGGAGTACTGTGTCTACTTCTGGATTCCTCAGTTCAAGATAGTCAGGGAAGTTCTAGAAAGGGTCCAACAGAGGGCCGTAAAGATGATGAGAGGCCTGGAGCATCTCCATTATGAGAAAAGACTGAGAGACTTGGACCTGCTGAGCCTGGAGAAGAAAAGAGAGGACCCTATAAATAATAGTGAGAATCAGATGGATGGGGCCTGAATCTTTCCAGTGGTGCCCAGTGACAGGACAAAAGGGGCAATGGGCATGAAATGGAACGTAGAGATTTCCATAGAAACTTCTTTATTGCGAGGGTGACTGCACTGGAACAGACTACCTAGAGAGATCATGGGGTCTTCTGCTCTGGAGAAAGTCAAAACCTGCCTGGATGGTTTCCTGTGAAACCTATTGTAGGGAACATGCTTTAGCAGGGGGTTGTACAATATGATCTCCAGAGGTCCCTTCCTATCCCTAGCATTCTGTGATTCTGTGATGATAGAAATATCACTTATTATTTTTAAGAGATATTACAAATCTCAAAATAACGACACGTAGTGACTATCTTCTCTATAGCAATGTTACCTCCTACAATAACACTGTCATATTTATTTACTACATATCTATCTTTAGTCATAAATCATCAAGAAACTTGGACTTTTGTACATTAAATTTAACTCAATGTATCTGAACAAACCAAATGTTCTTAAGTTAGCACGATACATCAATACGTTCTTATGGTATGATAACACTAGAATGAAAAAGTCTTTTTCTTTCTTTATTATTTGTTTAATTTAGGAATTTATAAAACTATTTGATCTCCAGAGAATATAATTTTCTATGCACTGAATCTTAAGGGACAGTCTGCCAGTGATGTTGTCCAGAAAGTAGAAACAATACCAAGCCCTGGCTTCAGATGGTGACTCAAGATGTATTTCAGCTTCTCAAAGGCAAAATTCATGTATGCAACTTTTTTAATGTGATCTCGTTTCCCTGAGAAGAAATTCTTGCACAGAGGGTGGTGAAACACTGGAACAGGTTGCACAAGGAGGTTGTGAATGCTCCATCCTGGAGGCATTCAAGGCCACCGGGCTGAATGTGGCTCTGGCAGCTTGGTATAGTGGTTGACAACCCTGTCCATTGCAGAGGGGTTGAAACTAGATGATCTTTGAGGTCCTTTTCAACTTAGGCCATTCTATGATATGATTCTATGAATTTATGTAAAAATGGCTATCAATTGGACATTAGAGCTGAGAAAAAAAAGTTACCAAATATCTTCCCTTGTTAAAAACAGTATATTTTGCAAGGGTGAAAATTGAACATTAAATAATACAATAATTATTAATGTTTTATTTATTTTAAAATTTTGTATAAAAATGAAAATCTTTTTTTTTTTATGTTTTTAAATTACTGTTTACAAACATTGGTATTTGTTTCAAGAGAAGTAAAGAAAGATGGTGCCTCTTTTTCCAATTTCAAGAGAGCTTTTTGCTTATTTTCTATGGGTTGCATATGAATGGATTTCTACTAAGGGATTATGAGCTCTGAAAAGAGGCTACCAACTGAACATGAAGTGACTGGTTCTTTTAGTGCTTACAGGCCATTAGAGAGAGAAAAAGTCTTCACCTGATAAGAAATGAAGCTGTCAAAAACTTTTGTAAGAGCAACATCAGTAATATTCTCAGTAAATGTCTCTACAAAGAATAAAGAAAAATAAAGAGTCAAGAAAAAACTTCACTGAACTCCAGAAGGGGTAGAATTTGGATAGGAATAATGGAATAAAATCTTTGAAACTGATCTACATTTTGTGCTATTGCATGCAAACAAAACTGAACATTTTGTATTCCCAATGTCCTCTATAAAGCTGATGAATGCAGATATTTTATGTGCTGTAGGAAAATGTGATTAAAATTAACATTAGGTAAGGGACTTAAACATGTCAAGAAATCAGGAGGGACTGGAAGGAATTTCTCTTAGAAGAAAATGCTGAAGATTTTTTAGTGTGCTTTATACTAGCTGATGTGCTTTCTTTGTAGTTTGGCTATACTTCTGTCAGAGATACAGTGAACTCCTCTTGCTGTATGTCGAGTATAGTTTCACCATGTTGTGAAGACTTCCAACAGAGAAATTTTCCTTTCCAGTCAATCCAAAGAGTTTGTAAAGAATTGAATTATTAGGGGAAGTTACAGTTTTCTGTGTGTTGCACAGAGGAAGACATTTTAACTGGATGACAACTTAATATTCCAAATATTTGGATAGAAACAACTCTTTCTTCATGAAATAGCCAGCTTGGTACACTTTCTTTTGTCTATTATGGTTCTTTTTTATATATAGCAATATCTAAAGCTTCAGAAGAGGAGTATTTGCCAGACTGTTTAAAGGATATTATATAGTATGCCAAACAAAAGTTCTTGAATGATTATGCATACACCGCCCCACAGCCCATTGTTACTGTTTCCTTTTTCTGCTGAGTGTCCTTCTGTTTTTTATGTTGTTATTTTTTTAAATGACAAGTTTATTTATACCTGAGGTATACATTTTGCATACAAGTAATTTATTTGCAGTGTAAATAAATAATAGAGTGTTTGTGGTAATAAATATAGATAATTCAGGTAATAGATTCACCTTTCAGCTAATTCTACTCCTACCATGGAGTTTCTTAACTGTTCAGTAAAGAGCCCAGTCACCAAATCAGCATTTGCTTGTTTGTTTGATTCACTCCTTAGTTTATCTATGAGAAAATTAAACAGAAACCATTATAAAGGAAAAAAAGTTAAAGCATTACATTAGAGACTATTCTTTGACTAAACAACTGGCAAGGAGAAAGCTTTGCCTCCTCAAGTACTCTCATTCCCAGGAGGACCACTAACACACAAGTCCATTCCCACAGGAGACTTCTGCAGTGTTTTATTTCCTCTGACTCCTTGCCAGTATAAATTGAGTCCCACTGAAAGAAGTTTAATCTGGTCCAGGCCCAACTAATTTCCAATTCCATTCAGCTCATTCATATCATGGCCAACCCTCACATGTACATTTTGTCTCTGTCCTGACTATGAGGACTCTGCAGTTACTACAGAATTATCACTGTTTTAAAAGTGGGAAGCAGAAGTTAGAGAGGAGATTGTGGACACCCCCAAGTTTGGCAATCACACTTTCAAACAACTAATTTTGTAAGCATGAAGAATGGAAATGATGGTGATGAAATTCATAACAACTTGGAGTGTGCACACATAGATTACTTCACTTATCACTACATCTTCCAGTGGTAACGATAAGTTGTAACAGAGTTAGTATCTTCTTAAACATAATATAGAAGGAACTTAGAGGAATTTTTCTAGGAAATGAGGAAACAGAACATTTTTTATGTGGCACAAGGTCTCTAAATTTTGACTTTTTTATTACTTATTTTCTATATAGCCCAGAAAATCATGTGGTATTTATTGGTTAACAGGATAGACATGGTAGAATAGTGAGCAATGTCCACAAAGAATAATTTTCACTACTTACAAAAAGAAGTTTATTTTTCTTTATAAGATAGTAAGTATATCAATAATCTTGATGTAAGAAACATGTTGAACTATGATGAAACTTAGAATGGAAGTAGACAATCAATATGAAAAGGAGAAAACAAAACATATAAATAAATAAATGTTACACATTAAAGAAAGCAGAAGGAGACAGGAGTATGCTTTAAAGGAACTCGATACAACATTATTACATATTTTGACTACACGTTCCTGTAAATAACTGTGTGTGGTTTTCATGTCAGAGGTGTCTATTTATTTGTACTAGCAAATGGGAGTAAAAATCGAAATAAGAAGCAGTTTCTGAACTAGCTTGCTGCTTTCAAAAATATTCCCTTATTTCAGTGAAAGTTGATATAAATGCCAGGAAATAGAGTTACTTTGTTACTACATGCTGCATTTCATTTCTCCAGCAAAACCTGTATGTATTTATAACAGTATTTATCTCTGATTCTATTATTTTTTTCCTAGCCTCATCAAATAAATATAATGTTTTTAGGGTATTTTAAACCTTTTGGTAAGTATCACTGAGGCATCAGTGAGTCCTTCAGGGTTAAAAAATAATTGTCTTATATATTACTAAAAATAGAAGAAAACAGTAATTAGTACATATTTAAATTACAAACCCTTTCTGCCAGAGGACATAGATCCCAAGGTTATCTACATGCTTGTCAAATAAAGAATGCTGAAAAACATTAAGAAACTATTTGTCTATTTGCCACTATTTTCAGAATGATATCTATCTGTATTGTGTGAACAAAACGTGACTGTGTTAATTTTCAGTACTATGAATCATTTTCTTCTGTTAAACAATACAAGAAACTTGGGAGTTACCAGGCTACAGATTTTTATGCAATATTTTATGCATATTTTCCATTAAAAAAATAATCTACTAAGCAAACTAAGGAAAGATATTTCAAACAATGTATTGAAGTAATACCACCTAACACCAGTAGTGTTGGGTCAGATCTATTAATGAAGAAATAGAAGGAAAATCCCAAACACTTCTTTGGAAAATACTAGCAATAGTATGGGTGCTCAACAGTTTTAAATAAATATTTGTTTAGATAAATTAATAAATACAGAATCAAAAAGCATTATCTTGAGAAAAAGCATCATTCAACTTTTCAGGAAAATAATTAATTTCCTTCTGGAAGAAACAGGCAATTCAACTCTTAACATCATTAACTCAAAATTATTAAGAAAACGAACAGAGAATGGGAACTGAAATGGAATCATTATGGCTATAGAGGAAGATTAGAAGCCAAAGTATTAGAAATTTGTAAGATGAATTTGCCACTGCAAATTCAGTGCATGATGATAGGAGTATATCTGGGAGAAAAGAGCTGGAAAGGAAAATGGGATATTTATGGAATGATAGAACAATGAACTTAAATGGAACAAAATAATCAGCCCAGTCAGTGATCTACTAAATTTAACACTGAGAGGAATCTTTTTCATTTATATTCATGGTCATTCAGATTTTATTTATTGGCACCATAACACATTTTGGGATATCACCCTAAAAATGAGGTGAAAAAATAGGGTAAGTCTAATAGGAGCAAATATAAAAGAGAGTGAGTGCCAAGTATTCGGTGCAGCTAAAAGATTGTTAAATAGGGGCTTAATGGACAGCAGAAGAGTGATTCGTGAGTCTAATGTTTGGCACAATCACAGACTTTTATATATTAATCCCCTTAAGCTGGTCTCTCCTGGAAACTATGCAAAGACTACATCCTTTATAGTCAGTGATCACATCTATGACCTGGATTATTCCTGGGCACTGGAAAATATATCTACAGAATATATATAAAAATATATTCATAAAATACATACTATACTGAAACTAGTAAAATATTCCCTAGAACAAAACTGGCTCCTTTTAACTATCATTCTTCCAAGCAATTCCTTGCCCTACTTCAGGAGCCTGAATAATACTTCAAGTTCCATACTTATTTATTGTCACCTTGTACTGACAATAAATTATCATTTGGGTTTAGCAGTTAGGGAGCTTCATGTCACATTAGTTTCAATATCTGGGAGGGATCTGAGACTTGTTAACATAAATGTAGGCTAGAAAGATGATTTCAAAATGTATTATGGTGAGGTTTAGGCCTTTATACTGGTCTCCTCTTCCTCCATCTAGTCATGACCACGTTTAACTTAATATTACTAGACAAAAGTAAAAAAAACTAGTTTCCTGTGAAGCAGTACCTTTTATTTCCTATACTGCTTTATTATATTGATTGATACTAATTCTAAAACTTCCCTAATTTAGTCTTAAAAACAGTAAAAATTAAAGAAAATAAGTCTGCTCCTTTGCATGAATTGTGCAGTTCTAGTACTTCATTAAAACATAAACCTGCCTTTAACAAGAAAGGTGGAAGTTTCTGGAGCATTTAGAGATGCAAGATTGCAAATGAAATTGCAATTTTCATATAATAAAAAGTAGTAGGTAGTCAGTGTTAAAGTGGTAGTCAGTGTTAAAATATCCCCATTTTGCCTAGAGACAATATTGTAGCATTTTCTCTTTTTATATGCCAGTATTTCTAGTAATTAATAAAGTGGAGAATAATTAGACAATACAAAAGCAAAAACAAAAACAAAAAAAAAACATAAATTATTTATGAAATTAAAAGTTTTAAATAAATTCTTAGTAGCGAAGGCTCTCCTAAAAACACTGCTCTATTTTTACCAGTGGTGAGGTGCTGGAACAGGCTGCCAAGAGAGTCTGTGGATGCTCCATACCTGGAGGTGTTGAAGAGCACATTGGATGGAGCCCTGGGCAGCCTGGTCTAGTACCAGATCTGGAGGTTGGTGGCCCAGTCTGTGGCACGTGGTTGGAACTTGAGAATCCTTGGAGTCCCTTTCAACCCAAGCTACTCTATGATTCTATGATTACTTGAACTTTTCAGCACCTGCTGAAATCTCAGAAGGTTAGTTGCTATTCATTAAATACCAACCCCCATCCCAACACACAGTTTTCAGCATTGAAACAAAACATTCTCAGATGTGAAGCAAGGACTACTTAGTTTGCATATGTACAACATGTAGTACATAACAATAGTTTACCTCTTACCCTTACTTTCATTATCATCCCAAGAAAAATGAAAGTACTGAATTATTTGCATTTTCAGAGACTTTTGCTGCTCTAACACACCTACAAATCTATAGCTGTGATCAAGAGAATACACACTGGCTTCTTCTGCTGCTCTGAAAAATTATCTTGTTCTAGTAAAAACAGCACAAAGGCAAATAATATGAAAATATTTCGAAAACTTTTAAAGTCAAGCCAAACAACAAAGGGCTATTCAGTTTCTATTACTTGTCTCATGTGTGACAGCACCAGCATAAGTAATGGTAGCAAAATAAAATAATAGTATTTTAAAACTGATCATTGACAGAAATATTTATACATTAGTGGCATTAAATTTTAGTGTCTTAGAAATACAATTGTAGTCATTATCTTAAAAATGACTCTCAACCCCTTAAAAAATGCTGAGAGTTGGTAGAATACATCATCTACTTTCTCACTATTTGAGACATCTTATTTGCTAATTGTTTGAATAAAAAATTGTCAGTTTTTTAATAAGTCAAACTAAAATCATTGTGCATAGCATGAAATTTTTTAAACATTTTATTTGTTGGTGTACTCATTTTTAAAAGCCTTTGAGATATGAAGTTTTTACTGCTCTTGTAATCTGATATCACAACATATGTTCAAGATGATGCTGGCAAGTAAGAGAGGAGCTTCTACTTTCTTTCACTGTAGCAGCTTGCATGCCAATCTTAAATCTTGATTTCCATTAAAATAAATAACTCAAGTAACAACTGGAATAAATAGTAAGAGTAAGGAAGATTTGCTTGTTGTATATTCTCTAGTATACCCTCTATTTCTCTAGTCTATGCACTTTGGGGTATGTTATAGAACTCAGTGATTAATTTTTACAACTATATCTATAGTAAAATAAAATATATATACTTTCTATTAGCATAGAAGAAATGTATAAAATTATTTTATCTGGCTTACTACTTCAGATAAGGAATATAAGGATCATATCTCTTATCACTGTATCCTACCCTAACTGAAAAAGCCATTTTATTGATGAGCTCAAATGGATAACTTGTTGAATCCTATCTATGATACAATGGTGTTAAACAGGTGCGGAAGTACATATAGCTGAGTTTCAAAGTATTCTTTAAAACTGCATCAGATTTAACTGGCATTTTCACTGGACATTTACCTCCCTTCTTCCCTCCTTCCCTCCTTCCCTCCGTCCCTCGTCCCCTCCCTCCTTCCCTCCCTGCTTCCCTCCCTCCTTCCTCCCTTCCTAATCCATTTTTATCTATGCAGAAAAAAATCAGGGTAAGATTTATTGTCAATTAACACTGATAGAAACATTTAGACCACACTAAATTTTTAAAAGTCGATCCTGATATCAGTGGGTACTCTGCCATGATATGTGACATGCTGCAACAGTAACATTTTGTTAGCTGTCACTTATTTCAGATTTTACTGAGAATTCAGTAAAACTGGCAATGGCAATCTTGCTGTCTGAGTCACATATTCTACTTGAAATTCTGAAAGATCATTGCAGTTTTTGATTTGAATGGCTATACTTGAGCCATCATCTAACCTTTTTCAAAATGAAACTCAGCCAGACCCAAAGGATATAAATTAGCTTTACAGCTGGCCCATCTTTCACATCACTGTCACTACTGCTGAAATGCAGCACCTGTCACCTCACTGTATTCATATCCACTGCTTATCAACGTTCAGCAAGCGCTGATGAATGTCAGTGGGTACCATTGTTTCTGCATGGAGGATTTCAGTGACACACCTTTGCTTAATACCCACTTCCATGTCAAATACCATTTTGCCAGGCTCTCCCTCTGCTTCCACCTGTCACAAAGCAAGAAAGTATAATGGAATATTGGTGGGAAGGTTCAACCTCTACTGCTGTTCCGCTGACATCTGCCTCTGATGCTGTGGGCCAAAATAATAAAATAGGAGGCAGTACTTTTCAGCTGCCCTTGCAGTTAGTCATACTATTTACCTTGTAGTCTCTTCTGTACTGTGACATTTCATGGTTCATAATCTGTTCAATTTGAGTGTGATAGAAAAAAAAAAAAGAAAGAAAGAAAGAAGGAAGGAATAACAAAAAAGCTAAAGATTCCTTGGTTTCATGTGAAGATAATAATATTGGTCTATCAAACAGTGATTCTGACTTTCCAGCCATATAACTAATCTGAAAATAACAGAAGTCTTTAATCCTTCCAGCATGTCCCCTGCTCTGCACCTTTTTTCTATGAAGAGATAGACTTACCAGTCTACGGACTCTACGTGCATCTCCTGACAGAGAAGACATGTATCATTTCTAAATGACAGGCCACAAACATGGTAAGAGTGTAAGATGTCACACACCTGGATTCTGCTTACATCTGGGGAAATTTCTGCCTACAAAGAAAAAAGCAGCCATTTCTGATCAGGATGTGCTTCTGTTTGGTGGTTTAGAGAACTGAAGGACTTTTTTACTGATGGTTTATTTATGTTTGTTTACTTTTAAATGGCAGCTGTCCGGAGCTGTTCAGTGTTTGGAGCGTGAAATTAAATCTCAGGAGAGATGGATTATTGGATAGACTGCCAGGAAGTCAATCAAAAGTTCACAGTGTAAGTGTTTAATCCTACGGCTCTGAGAATCTATCACAGAGCTTCTTTTGTGATTTGCTAATTATATATATTTTTTCCTGTCATACTGCTAGCATTCATAAGTATAGAGTATGAGTATTTAATACTCTGGAATATTCCAGTTAACTCTATTACTGTTCTGTTGGTTGCTTTTATTAAAACTACTTAATGAAATAAAATCTAAGCTATGGAAATGTTATATATTTGTCATGTGCTATTGCTTAAAATACAGTTAATCTTTTTTTCCAACCAATAAGACTGCTTCAATTTTTCAGCTATATTATTTAAAAATAAAATCTTTAATGATAGTACTACTTCTGAGACATTTTTGGAAAGAACGAGCAAAGACAGACACTCTAATTAAATGCACCTAATTCACCTGTGCTACCAGAAGGGGTGGAGCCTAGCTCCACCTCTCCTAGATCCCATTTAAGTTCTGACTGCCACTGAGGAAGGGTCTCTTTCTGGAGATTACTCCTTGTGAAGAATATTGTGAGCCTACAATGTTGGTAAGAATTTTCTTTTTATTAATTTCCTGTTGCGATAATCTTGCTTAGCCTAACTTTCCTGTATATTTCTTAATTATTACATCTGTATATTCATTGATTATACAGGGAGGTAAAAGATTGAGGTGATTAACTTTCTCTGGAAAGACATGTAAGAGAGATCATTTATCAATTAACAGTTCAGAATGGTTTTTGATTTGTAAAACAGATGAGATTCTCCTGCTACCAGGTGCCTGGAGGTCTACGAAGGAGCGTAAACAGTTACTGCTGACAACTGAGCAACTTCATCCTAGTAGACTACAACCAGATAAAAAGAAAGGGATCAAATCTCTAGAGGAGAGAAACTAGTCCTCAAGAAAACATTCCTTCATATGAAGGAGTGACAAGATTAAGATTACTGCATTACAGCAGTAAAAGATAAGTTTCTGTTTATTAGGAGAAACTTAACAAGAATGACCTCCTGTCTGTTAAAGGATCTGGAACCTCCAGGTCCACCAGCTAAAAATTGAATTTTTATCTTATCTATTAGATCTCAAAAGTGCTACAAATTCCTAATGAACTAGAATGGTTCAGCAATTAGCTCTAAAGTGCCACCTGACAGCAGGAGTAGAAAGTGTTAATGCTGAAAGCCTGATCTGACTAGGTTTTAGTGCACAGAATGAAGAAACAAAAGCATGAAGGAAGGTCATGAGGAATAAGCAAAAAAAAGCTCAATTAGATGTTGCTCTTAGAGACACTAGGAAATATAGGACTGATCTGTAGGCCATTTGGCCTCCTTTGGCCAAGTGCTAGCTAATCTAAATTCCTTGCCTGACACCTGTGAAGAATCTCCTTATGTTCCTGACTATCAAAGCATAGTGAGGGCTGGCCTTTAACCCAGAAACCAGAGAGGGAATTTGCTTCCGTTATGGATAAAAATGTGACTTTTTAGTCCAGAAAGAGAATTCCAATCCAACAGTTCGGTCTGATGCAAAGTCTGAGCTCTGGCTTTGTGTGTCTATGTTTCACTAGCAGACTGGAAGATCATGATTCATGTAGCTCTAGTTCAGAAAGTTCTGCATCTACTATTTGATGCATTGATCCTCACACTTAATAGCTAGCCCTTAAGACATAATAACTTACAGATATATGCATTTATTCTACAATGCTCTGAAAGGTCTTTTTAAATATTCATTCTATTCTGCTAAATAAGCAGCCCTCCTTTCCAGGAGGCCTGTGATTAATACTCCTTTCATCTGTCACCACTATGCACAGCCTTTGGGAAAGCCTGATTCTCTTGCCACTCCAAAGATTTAACTTGAACTTATCTTCAATATTGCTACTGCCAAGCTTCAAGACTTTAGGCAAATCACTTGACCTTATTGCATCTCACTTTCCATTAAATTGGGGATAGTGCTTAGCTTCATAAAGTATGTCAGTTTTAAAGATTAAAATAAAATGTTATACATGAACTTGGTATAATTATTTTACATACAATAGAATCTTCATTCTTTAAGATGATGCCAGTGGTAAAGCTATCAACTCAAAACTGATCCTGACCACCAAAATCATATATCACTATTATGGCTGAATGCTATCAACAGGGTCATGAAAGAAGGGAAAGGACACATTTGTTCAATCCATAGTGCATGTGCTGGATTTGTTGTTTTGTTTTAAATGAATGTGGTATAACTGAGAAGGACATTTTATATAGATAACACGAGAACATAGGAGATGCATGACAGAATTTTCTGTTGAAAAGCAAGCTGACTGTAAAATACAATGTTAAGAAATAGTTCTAACATGTCTGCTGATACTGGTTTAAAATGGTGACTTGCCTTTCTGACTAACTATTCTGAATGCTGTAAGATAACTACTTCAAAATGGCCTAATAATTAATTAAATGGTAAATTAATGACTTAAAAATCTTATTGTTATTTAATAAGTATGAAGAAAATATCCTTAAATTTTCACATAACGTAGTGAAATTCTGTAAGCAATAATAGCATATTAGATGTCATATTTATTACATTAAATGTGTGAACATTGTTAATACATTAACATTTAAAAAGGTAGCCCATGGCAAGTCAATTTCACAGCAATTAAAACTGAAAAACTGGTAATTGACATTTGATAAGTGTGTTAATTGATATCAAGCTTGAAATAGCTAACATGTTAAATGTCAATTAAATCCATGTGTTTTTACAATTAGAATTTATTAATAAAGAATCTAATTACAAAATGTTGGTTATGTCAATTTGTGTTAATTATGCAGCAACTGTATTTATAGCTGAAAAACTTCAGCCCTCAACAGCACATTAAAAAAAAAATCCTTTTTTTGCATTTAACACATGTATTTTGTTGTACTAGTTTAGCAGATGGGGAGAAAATGTTAGATTGATAGTACAGTAAAACTGCTTCAATCTCATGATATTGAAAAAACTTAAGAATACTTTGAGCATAGCTTTTGTGATCTGGTGATCATGTAGTTATTGAGATCCCTTCCTAAAACTTTAAACAATTGTTCTCTAGTTCTTTGAAAGCAGTTACAAAAATATTCCACGTGTAATGTGGGAAATATTCAGTAAACAAAATAAATTAATTGTCCATATTGTTTGTGTGCTATCACTTATGGAACAGTGATTCTGAATGCTAAGCATATAACCATGCTTGGACTACACTAATCATAAGTATACCCTTATGTCATGAGCTGGAAAACTGCGTGTGCAAAGCAACCAACACAAAATGTGGGTTGGTTGGCCTAATTTTAATAGGCTGATATTTAGTCACAAGGACTGCTTTAGAGATTATTAGATCTTTTAATTAAAATTGTTTAGATATTTTCCCATCTATGTTTTAGAGATGAAAGTGACTGGATGGAAGCTTGTTCCAAGTGGAAGAAAGAAAACAGTATAGGATTTTACTTATTCTCGCACAAAAAAAAACCTACTATCTTTGAAAGAATGGGATATATCCCTAACATACATCACAGCTTACCACAAGTGTCAACCTCTCATCATCTGAGCAGTATAATGAGCTCTCACACAGTCTTAAGTCGTCTATACAAACTTCTAGCTAAGCAGCAATTAAATTGCTTACAGGCCATGTGGGCAGATTTGCTCTACCACGTTTCTGGTTCCTGCCCTTGGTAGCACATGGTATTTTAGGCCAACATGCTTGGACACTAGCCAGGAAGAAGAGGTATTGCCATTGATACCATGAAGGAAACTACGAAACTGGAACTGTTGTAAATGACTAGAGGCATCAACCACAGGTAAGAAAGGCAGTCAGTTAGCAGAATTTAATTTAGATAGAGAAAATGAGCACCACAGGTAAGGTGCAGGAGAAGGAAAAAAAGTGTTGCTAAATATCCTCAAAGCATGTAGAATAAATTAAGAGAGTTGGAAGAAAGTCAGAAAAACTGGAGAAAGAGGAAAAAGGGGAGGAAAAAAGAGGAAAAATAAACTAGATTTCTATGCTATTTCTTCATCTAAAGATTTTTTTTATTATTTTTGAAAATGTGAGAGATTTCAAATAAACAGTAAATCTTAATGACATTTATATTGAGCTGTATAAAGAGAATAAATTCTGTGAAAGTAATTTCCAGTTAATTTTCACCATTTTTATGTCTAACTTTCTAGTGATGTGGGGTGCTTGGTTGCTGCTTTGGAATTTGAACAGATATTCTCTTCTGCATGTAAAATCACCAACAGGAAAGGTCTTTTTTCCTAACCAAGTTGAAATTGATTTTTTTTCAGTTGTTCGTTTGTTCAGAACACTTGTAAAAACAGTAACTTTAGTTGAAACAACTTCTACAGCTTAGCTTGCTTTTAATTTGATTCTAATAGAGAAAAAATTATTTGATTTTTCTCTTATTTCCTATCATATTACATATGCATCTTGATTTGGGACAGCATGTATTGCTGTCTAATTTTGCTGTGAGAATGAAAGTTAGGCTTACACTAAAGCAAGATTCTGTCAGAAAGGAATACTTTCGCCTACCAAAATCTGTAATTAAATTCTTAAAGGGAAATACTGAGCTGAAAGTATTTAAAAATTAACCTCTTTTTAAGTGTGAAGAAGAACATTTTGGGGTACAATTAAATTAAATTCATTTAGTATAGAAGATTGCATTTCTTTTGTAATCTAAGTAATTGTGTTCCATACTCAACCAAACTTAAATTATAAAGTAAAAGGTGGACTTAAATTTCCACACCTTGTTGCATAGATTATGAGAAAATAAAACAGGATTTGAAGAAACAGTGGAAAACCAATCTGTAATCATACTTTTTTTTTTTTAAAAGTAATAGTTTCCAGTATTTTTTTAAATACCTGTTTAAT
This sequence comes from Meleagris gallopavo, assembly GCF_905368555.1. Lineage (NCBI taxonomy): Eukaryota > Metazoa > Chordata > Aves > Galliformes > Phasianidae > Meleagris > Meleagris gallopavo. The sequence continues at coordinate 8,005,217 of NC_139407.1, forward strand.
AACTCCCCATTTTGTTAACATATGGTTATTCTGTGGCTGCATATAGCATGCACAGTCAGCAGAAACACTTAGTAACAGCCTTTCTCTAACATTCCAGAGGAAGAATCGCCAATCTATCAGTTTGAGAAAATATTTGCTCAACTCACTCTGTCTAGTTCTGCTGTTCTAAGCTATACATAGCAGCATGTCCAGAGGTTCTCGCAAAGTCCAGTAGCAGGATATTTTAATAGTATTGCATAATATTCCTCCACGTGACCAGAAACGGAATAAGACCACATCTGCCTCTTTCTTGGCTGTGAATGAGGTCTTGATGAATTAGGGTCCCTCATCAAAAACAGTTTTCTGGAAATTAATATATATATATATATAGTACATAAAAGATTACCAGAAACCATACTTTAAGCATAGGTAGACGTCTTTGTTTTATAGCCAAACAAATGAGACCATCATAGTCTTTGTCCTCATTTGGTTCCTAATTCCTGAACAGCATGGAAAATATCAGAGACTGAGCCTTTGGGCATGAAAGAGAGGAACAAAGGACTTTTAAGATGTAAATTTTGCCCCATGACATAAACTAATCTTAATCTACCAAGCTGAATGGTTAGAATTTACTTCACATGCATTCACTTTTGTTTTGAAAAATCATGTTTCTCAGAAAGCAAAATAGAAAACACTGCAATTTGGATTCATAGTTCATTAGAGGGGAACAAAATAAAGAATTCTTCTAAAACTCTGGGAAATAATCCTGTTATCCTGTTTGCCTGGAGTTTGTAATATATGCCTGAAAAAGTGTTTTTTTTTTTTTTAATCCAGATTATACTTCCCCAATGTATACTGACATCTACTTAGCTTTGGTCTGACTCTCATGCTCTTTAATGAGATCCATTACACTTGTACATCAAGTCACTCAAATTGAAAAAGCAGCCCTATAGCCTCTGGATTTCAGTATCTACATGAGTTATGCAAAACTCAGATGCTCTGCCTTGTCCAAAAGCAGGCTTTTGCTCTTTGTTTTACAAACTGATTTCTATGTAAGAGGCTGTTTCAATAACTTCCCCTTCTTACTTCTTACTTGTATCTTTCTTGAAAAATCTCCTCATGATTAATAAAAATCAGTATAAAGGAAATCCATGTTTTCCAAAATATATTTTACTGAAACATCTCTGATAATTTCTAGACAGTTCTATCTGAAAATGAAATCTGCAGCTTTGAATCCTGTGCAGCTTAGAAGTGCTTCACTAGTTAGCTTTCTGGGCCATGCTTACATTAGGAAGAAAACCTTCAAAGCTCCTTTGTACGTCCTTTATATGGCATTTCAAGTATCCTCGTAAATTCTGTTGTTGAGATAAATACACTTGAGACGCTATCGTCCTCCATCTTACATACTCTAAGGCAAGGCGTAATAACTCAAAAATATTTATTGCTTTTAACAGTGGAATTCCAATGAAAATGAATGCAGATGTATAATATATTCAAGTAGTTATTTCAATTTAGTAATACCCTCATATCACTTACAATAATGTCTTTTTAAAATTTATATTTAATTCTGCTGACTATAATGAGTTAGTTTCTATACAAATACTGATTTTTTTTTTTTTTTTTTCAGTCAGTACTTGACGATGATCTCAATTAAAATATTTTTTTTTTAGCATAGAGTTAGAGATTATATTCAGGCTTACCTATTTCTTAACCTGGATATCTCTCTATCCTTATGTGATATAAATCTTGAAGAAGCTTCCTGAAGAACAGCTAAACTAAACAACCTTTCTGTGCACAGATGAAGTGCAGCTCTAGGTCTCACCACCCAGTTTCAGTTATCGTGACTTCCTTTACAGTAGGAACAGGTTCCAGATGGGTCAGTGCTAAAACTGATATCCTAGTCTTCTCTCCTGTCCACTTTACTTGCCTGTTTTTTTTTTTTTTTTTTTTTTTTAACTCCTCTCCTTTCCAAGGACAGAATACCAGAATAATATCTTGCTTACTGCCAAGACCTTTCAGCATTTTTCAATTCTATTGGGAATTAACAATCAGAATAGCGGGCATTTCTAATATATTATGCATTGCATGAAACAGGAAGAGGATAAAAGAAATCATAAGATTCAGTAATATATCATTCATCTTTTCTTATTTTTACCCCTAGATTTACTTTTTAGTGACAGAAAAGTAGTAATGGTTCACAAAATATTTTTTAAAGAATAACTTACTTGAGTTTAATAAAGTTGTTCAAAATACTCATAACATTATTAGAACCAGCATTTAAGGAATGTAAAAGGAGTCTTCAAAGTGCTCAGCTTATGAGATTTGCAAAATTAACTTCGTAATTGCAGTATGCAACAAAATACCGTGCTGATAGGCATTTTCCAACTGAATGGAGTTCATTCCTAGCATTAAACATTAAGTATCTTGTCTCTGATTTTGGTTTACCCGAGGATGGGTTTTATAATAGAAACAGATTTCCCAGTTATTTCTTCTAGAAAATAATGTCAAAGTACTCCACAGATTGCATATTGTCAGCATGCTCATTTCAATATGTACCTTGTTTTGAGAACTGAATTTTGAAGGATAAATCCAGTTTACACAAACTAGAAGTCTTTTTCTATTAAAAGTGATGTTAGATGTTTGGAGGAAATTCAGTTCATACCTATTTTATGGCTTAATGCACAACATTAACAGTTCATTACATGACTACCTGTTTAGTGAACTTCAGACATGGAGAACCTCTAGATCTAAATATTCATGCTGGTATCTTGTCTGTGCTTAGGTTTTAGCTAGCAGGTACAATAACTGAAATTCACATTACTAACTTGCCATCACCTTGGAAATCTCTTCTCCTTCACACTTTGCAAAGGAAAGACTCAATGTATTTTTATTTCACTTGAAGTCTTTATTGAAGCATGCTTCTTATGGATCCTAAGATGTATTTCTGTTACCAGATAAAATTAACTGAACATGCTTGAAAGAAACTTACTATAATTATTGCAATTTTTATTATATTAGCCCTTTGCCTTTTATCACGTTGCCTAAATTAACTAGTGAAATAAATTAATAAACAATGCATTGCAGTGAACTTATTTTATTAAAGTTATTTATTTTTATATCATAGCAGCAGCATCTTGAGAAGAGGTGGAAATGGAGAAATTCAGTTAATCGACTATGCCATACCTAGTATGTACAATCTCCACTGCAGCTTGTTTTTCTTTTCTGTTTGCAAATTAGCCCCCTTCCACAAGGGAAATTGATTCTAATTTAACAGCACTAAAAGCCTCTTGATGTTCCTGTCTGGACACCCTCCAGTCTTTGAGGGAATTATATCATGTGTATGGCTGTTTTCCAGCTTCTTCCTTCTTTCTATAACTATGATATTCAAAAAGGAACTTCCTATTACTTGTAAGCTTTTGGAAGCAGAGCAGATAATTAACTATCACTTCCTTTGATGCTAATTTTGGAATGTTTCTGTTCTTTATCTTAGTTTGCATTCAGATTTGGGTCATTTAAACAAAACATAGGAACAACCTGTAAAAATATACTTAATTTTTGTATGACATATGAGAAAATGAAGAGACAAAGCTCTCAGTACTCAATCTACTTATTAAGTAAAATACAATTTAGACAATATATCATTAATTCTCATGAGAGTTTCTATTTTTTGCATTATGCGAGATGGAAAGAAAAATCAGATCATGATCTATAAATAATGCAACATTTTTTCAGTAGATTGAACATGATCAAATAAAATCTTAAAAAAAAATTTACATTTGAACTATTTCATAGTTTGTGCAAGGTCATGAGGCTTTTCCATTTTAAACTCACAAGTGTAAACAAACATACTTTATTAAACGTACCTATAAACCTGAGACCACATAAATATGTGACTGAATTTTTAATCTTCTCAAGATCTTCACTAGTTTGCTAGGTTTTAATCGACAGAATGGTTGATGCATTGTTTTTACTTTGACTTGGAACTGTAAATACTAGAATAACCTAAGTGTGATGGTTCTTGAAGTAGAGAAAGAAAAAAAAGAAGGCTTGGGATTTTTCACCTGCCTTTTTGTTTCTTCCTCCAAAAGGTGCTTCTTGAGTATGTACAGCATAACTTCCAGATCTAAATGTTATGGGGATCTGATGCATACTATCATTTAGACACACAACTGACCTTCAGAGTGTTTATTTCAGCCACTACTGAGTATAGGAAATATAGTACCATGGAAGAAAAATCAAAGTAAGAGTAGATAGCTCCAGATATTTACTGGGGGTGAAAAAAAAAAAAAAAAAGCTGTTCCTATGGAAGAGATATCAGAATAAAATATATCACTGACCTAGTCTGACTGCAAAATTTGAAGTCACAATAGCTGGGCAAAGTCTATCATTTTCTAAAGGGTGGTGCAGTGAGATAATCAAAAGTGAAAATATCCGGATAAAAACTAGTTCTCTTCAATCTAGATCTGTTGATTCCTGAAGCTTTAAGCATAATTTATGTCAATTCTCAGACTCCTTAATTTCCTCAAGAAAGTTAGCAGGGGCATGAAAATCATGAATTAGTAAAATGAATACTTTTCAGCCTATAGCTAGGTAGAGATTTACAGATGTTTATCTTCAGCAACCAGGAAACTGACTCTATAACCACTGAGTTGTCTCAGTTATATCTCAAATTTTCCCCACAGGACTAGAATTATGCTAAACTCTAGTTTATTTCCATGTACCTTTTTCTTTATGTCCTTAACCCTCTTCTTTTTTATTATTTTTGCTTTTCTCCTCAACTATTTCTTGACTGCGTTACTATATCTGTAGAGATATATGATAACTCATTGAATTATTTTTGCAGAATCATAACATTATTTCAGAATCATAACAAAGTAGAATAAGAGGGACCTTAAAATTCCTCTAGGAGGTGTGTTAAATAACACCACAGAAAGTTTTTAAAAACCCACAGTCTCTGATGGATGTCAGTGATGCCAGTGAGAAGAACTATTTATAGTTGCAAACAAAGGAAATAAAATCTCCTAAGAAATAATGCATGTTTGAGGGTCAAGTAAGGTTCAACTAACTTCAGCATAGCTTATTCTCATAGACTAGAGCAATAAAATCTTGTTTTTCATTTTCTTTTTTTTTCCTTCAGACAGAACTTTTTCACTTTTGTATACTTGCTTTTCTTCCCCTAAAATTACTCAAAAAGCAGTTATATTTACACAGTATTAGTTGAGTCTTTCAAAATTCCTTCAAAGAGAAAAATAAACACAGTATGCATAGTTGCTATTCCACTTTCAAAAATGGAACTCATTTAGGACTTTTGTTAGATAACCAAAGATTTAGATCAATTAATAGCTTTCTAGACAGTAGTTTGACATGCAATATTTCAGGGAATATTTTTCTACCTTTTTTATTTTCACACATAGAATATCATGTATGTATATCATAGCCAATAGTGGTGCAAGGATCATTTTTTAATACATTAAATAAATAAATAAATAACAGCACAGAATATTTGTATAATAAACACATGATTGAGTTGTTGATTTCCAGTGATTAAAAAGAAAAAAACAGTTTAATGTCAAGCAGAATATACCCAACACATCAAATAATCAAGAATGCTTTTTCCCATCTTCTTAGGCTCAAAACTTTTCTTACTGTGGTTAAAGTCCAGATAGTCTCCTGTGCTGTGCTTTGCAGAATTGCAGTTCATTCTTGATGCTGGTAATAACTTCCATGTTAAAGGACTGTTCCCAGTGATGTCGTGTCTTCCCACTACAATGACCAGGGCAGTTGAAATAACATGGAAAGACCCCACTTCAACTTACAAAGGATATTACGTAGAACTAGATGTTCTAGTGTAGTAAAGGAATTACGCTTCCAAGCTGGACTGGCATAAAAAAAGTCCTTTCACTTCCACCAAAAGGAATCACACCCAATAAGACTTACACCAATAGGTGCTGCAAGTCACAGAGGTATTTGCCCTCAGCTTATGACTGGTATCAAAGATGAACAGTTCTCTCTTCACCTCTTTCAAGTCTGATGCTTTTTAAAATATTTCTACAGCATGAGGAGCGTGTATTGCACTTAGCAACCTATAGAACTTCAAATAAAGTTTTAATACTTTCCTCACATTCTTTTTTTCCTTCTAACTCATGTTATGTATCAAATTTCTACCCACACGTTTACAAGCTCTGTGCATTATATGTTTGTTTTTTTTTTCTTTTTTTTTTGATACCAAGGAGTGTCTCATCAGTTTTTCCAGGAGGATAGGTATTAGTTCAAGACCTTCTGGAAAAAGAAGATAATAAAAATTTGTCAATTTGCTGGTTAGTCAAAAGGCTTGTTTTTTAATGAGATGAGTGGTGGAAATATGTGATTACAGTTTTTTAATCTTCTGTTCATATAAATATATGGATTAGGAGTGTATTTTTAAGGTAAAACTTAATTGCAAGTTGTAGCAACTATATTATGACACAAGTGGCAAAAAATCAGGGCACAGCTCTTCTTCAAACACCATGGAGACTGGTCCATATTCTGATGAAACAGCCACAGAGATGGTGCAGAATAACAATTCATAGTTTCCTATGAAGAGAAAAGAGACAATACAGTGGTTCAAAGAACATAACTCAAAGTAATACTAAATTTTTAATTAAACATCAATGCATAATCTGAAAAGATGCCTATTTTTATATGGTAGAGAAGTCATCAAGGGAAATGCAGTACTTATTTCCTGTGCTCAGTACAAATTACTTAATTTATTCTGAATTTTGGACATTTGTCCTGAAAACTAAAACATGACAGCCTTCACTTAAACAGTTAATCTGCCTTTCTTTATAAAAACATAAAAAATATGTGTCCCTGAAAAACAAAACAAATCAGAATGCAAATTAAAAAAAATAAATAAAGACAAGTAACACAAAATCTTTAAACTTTAGTAATGTAGAGAAATCCAGTCCTGTAATGAAAGTGATTTCATAACAAGCTTCTAAGTATTCCACAAATTCATACTGGGGCTGTGCCAAATCACACATACTGCTTTGTGCATGAATTGATCATAACTGAAAAGCTCTTAATACTTGTAGCAGTAAGTGGTATAACAAACTCAGAGAACATTACTTCTCTTAAGATCTATCTGAAATAATGATAGCATTATAGATTCATCTTTGCCCTCATATTTTACAGGTTGGCAAAAGAAAAGCTTCGTATCAAAAAAGAAAAAAAATAAGAAACGAAAAAGTAAAAATTTGTACTGGATTGAAATAATCCCCTCAGCACTTAATCCTTTCACTAAGAAAAGAACTTCAGCAAATCAGCTTATTAGTGATTTTGTCCTAGGAACCAAATTTCCATCAGTAAATAGAAAACACTTCTTAAATTTCAGACCCAATCCTTTTATCTAGGCTCATTCAGTTCAAGAGGTTCATTTACTTTAATGGGTCTTCCCATCCCCCAGCTGATTACATACTAAATGATATAGTTTATTTTTAAATGCTAGTTTAGTCATACACTTAAAACAAGATAATAGGCATCTCTAATTGCTGGCAACCAACAAAAGAGACAAAAACCTTATCAACTAATGCTAAAGAATACCAGCTATGGCCTATCATAAGTAATGAGAGTAGAAAGGCAGAATTTCTTACATGATTTCTTCGTACTTTTATGTCTCAGCACTACTTGTATAGTAGTCCAACATTTTCTCAAGATATATGGAAAAAAGAGCCAGGTCTCACTAAGCATGTTTTATTTGACTATTGTTACTGCTTTTTAGGACTTCAAAGGCTTTAAACCTTCAACCTACCAATGACACTTAGCTTTCCTGAGACATCTGCGTAACAGCTGACCTGTTAAATCACAGCTGTGTCTGTAATAGTACATTTGAAATATGACAAGGTTACTGTCCTAATGACAATGAGGCTTTATATGTGAAAAGCATTTAAAACTTTAGAGAGATCAAGAGTGCTTCTTCTTTCACTGTACAGCTTCAAAGTAAACCTTGCAGACTAATAGTTCAAGGGTGCTATTAAGCAGTTTCTCTCATTTGAACAAAAAGGAGTGCTCTAACTCAATTCCTCTTTTTGCTACAACAATCTAATATTTCATTTTAACTTAGTAAAATGAATGGTTCTCATTGGGTACAGAATTTATACACATGCTGCTTATGATACCATTTAAAGACAGAACATCGGGCGACATGTTGCAAGGAGTTATTAGTAGTTATCAGTACGAAAAATAGTACTATAACTACCATAGTGACATTACTGATTTAACAAGTAACATCAGCATTTTTTTTGCCTTTTTACCTTTGTATTATAACCTACTTCCCATTATACATTTATCTCACTTCCCACATTAAAAAAGTGTTACAGGCTCTTTTGGTCTTCTTTCCAGTTTCAACATTCTGTCTTGATCACTGCTTGAGCCATTGACAATAGCAATAATTTATATGAAAATGAAGAAATGTCAACTACTTGTTCCAAGGTTTTTCTTTCACACTGATTTCCATTAAATGAGAATAAAGAACACCCATATGTTATCAAGAACCTCACCATTTCCCATTGATTTCAAGCTGAGATTTCTGAATTCCATCTCTTTGGTTTTGTTTATTCTTTAGTCAACACTGAACATTTCATTTTTTTTCCTAGTTGTATGTATAGAGCAAAAGAAAGGAAAAACTATAAATGAAATCTCCAAAAGCAGTCAGAGCAGTGCCATTTTGGAAACCAGAGCACCAAGAATTGTTAAATAGATTTGCAGATCTGATATTAGATAGGAGATGAAATGCAAGAAACTGTGAAATTAAATACTCAATAACAAAGTCTTATAAGCTACCTCTCTTTAAGACACTTGCTGTGCAGCAAAAACCTGGGTAACATACTCTCCCAGTTCTTCTTGTCTTCTGTGTCTGTACACACTACTATCTTCTTCCTTAGATGTGTTCACAGTTGATCAGTTTCTTTCTAAATTGAAGTTGCTCATTTCTTTAATTTTCTTGAAAGCTGATCTTTGTTCTATTTATTTCTTCTGAAAGTCAGACAAGAAGAGAAAGCACCTCTGTTCATCTTGAAGATCTTCTCTAGTGAGGTCTCAGACCCAAAGGCACACTACAGAAGTTGCTTTGCCTGGGTACAGCATTTGTGTTTTTTTTGCTGTACCCTTTCTCTGTACAGGAGTAGTAACAACGAAGTAAACGCATAAACAATTCTGGTAAATACAGGCCCTAGAGTCATTCTTCTCTTCAGGCTGGAGATAGAAATATACTTATTGTGAATGTCAAGAAGAATAGGTAACTTCAGACCTGTGGGAAAATGGAAATTAATGAAAAATACTGTATTATTTTCTTCCTTAAAAATCTTTGCCAAATATTTGCCAAAAAACTTTTACGGTAGTAGACTGAGGGTTTTGAATAAAGCACTTAGCTGATTATAAAAAAGAAACAAGTACTTTATACACTACTGAAGTGTCTGGTAGCCATGCTTTAACACATTTCAGCAAAGCATACATTTCTTAAACACAGTGCTTCTTGAAGCTGCCAGCTTTGCCCACTGATCTTAGCACTTCCAGTAGTTTCAAGACTTTACCAAAACCATGTTTCCAATCCTTAAAAAAGGAAGATAAAGAGTTCTATGTTTCATAAAATTTTATCCTTTCCCCCTCTTTCCCTTTCAATCCTGAGCAAAACAAGAAAGGAAGCTGAACTCACCCTCCCCATTACTGCTATTTTCACCTGAGCTGGGGGAAAGCTATGCTCTCTCTTCACCTTAAAGGGGTCTAACAGAGGTGACACAAGTGCTTCAGTACCTAGCTCCTCATCTTCTTTCCTCTGTGCTCAGCATGCATCATGCCAATACCACACTGTGGAGAGGCGGGCCACCCAAAATCTGGAACCCACTCAGTACCAAAACCATGCTTCTACCCTTTTTAATATGTATTTTATTTCCTGTGTGATAAGAAATGCCACACTTCAGTTTTAGTTTTAATATAGAATGTATTTCTAGTAATTCAGGTGTGTTGTACCCACAGTTTTACATCATCTCACCAGAGGCTGATTTTCCTCCTATTGAAGACAATAGCAAAAGTCTTGTAATGAAAAGAGAAACTGTTTGAAAATGAACATTAACTATATCCTTTCAACATTTTCTCTGCCTAATGGAGTATAGTAAAGCTTTTCTACATAACTTCTGAATAATGCTTTATGAGATTTTATTAATAAAGTTTCATTTAATACTGCTTTGAGATTTCTGGTTAAAAATAAAATCTGATTCATGCTTAACAAAAGAGGACAAGAACTCTGGGTGTAAGGGAAGTCAAGAATTCAGATAATGGCTATGGTTTCTGGGTAAACTGCTTTGGTAATATTTGTGCTATTCTTGCTTATCGCAGCTTTCTACCCCAGGAGACAGTGCTCTTCCAAGTCATTTTCTTTTCTTTCTTTCTTTTTTTTTTTTTTTTTTTAATTATGTGTGGCATAATATTGTGGCATGTGGCTCCTTAATATAACACAGTGACAAAACAGTAGTTTTCAATAGTTTTCACTGAATGTTTTTAGTGGCTGTACACAACTGAGACAACATGAAAACCTCACTTCAGGCACATATCTTACCTTCATCATGAATGAACTTCAGTTTTGCAGCAAGGAAAATCATTGGATCTTCCTCTGGCTATCTGCTAGACCTGGTTTTCAAGAGCAAAAAGCCCGTACATGTTGAAAAGGGGAAGACAGTAATGATGTACTAAAGACCAGTCTGAACAATTTATAAAGACAGCACACATTTAATGATAGTATTATCGTATATGCAATATTATTATAATTATCATTATTATTATTGTGCTCCCAATACCAATTCTAAATAAAAAAATCTACTCATGCTGGTTTGGGTTGGATATTTGAAAGTCAGAAAAACAGAAATTGAAGATGTTTCCATAATTTTTGTTTTGGAAATTTTTGATTTCTTGATCCATGAAGGCTCATATCCTAGCTTCATAGTCAATCAGCGGAAGCCTATTAGGATAATCAAGTATTTGTTACTGAAATAAATTTGATCAAATGAGGAAAAAGCCAAAAGATGGAGCTTTCCTATGCTGTTCATACCCTGTCATTTCATCATATGGATTTTTCTGGAACTTTTTTCTCATAGGATGCACGTGCTTTTAGAGTCAGTCTATTATGGTACAGTATTTTATATAATAGATATATATATTTTATATAGTATGGTATAAAATAGTGTATTATGTACCGCAAAATATAAGCTTAAGCAATTAAGCTTAGTAGATGTAGTATGGTAAAGTAGAAAGAATTATCCAACATCAGTGTCTTGGTTACATAAGAAGCTAACCAATCTATTTTCTTTAGTGATTGTTATTACTAATTTTTCACTTTTACTATAGGAGACCCACAACAACTTTCCCAGCAGTGTTACCTACGTAGGACTTGAGTATAATGAAGTGATTTGGAATTCACAAAGAGAGGGGTCACCCTACAAATAAGGATGAAGATAATCATATTTTCCAAAGGGATTTGTTAATTCACATTTGGCCAAGACATTAAAAGCAATTATGATATTAAGCTCTTATGGATATTAAAGAGGGTTGTTGTGGATAAATAAACATGCACTATAATGGAAGCTTTTTAAAAATTTAAATTTATTCTACAGATGATCTCCAACAAACCGCAGAATTCCAAATGCCAAGGAAATTTGAATTCTCCTACTAAGCTTCTAAATTTTACTGTTAAACTTTAGCTAAGTCCAATTAGGTAAACATAATAAATATGGTCATTTTAATAAGAATTATGTGATAATAGCCCCTGACCAACAAAATAATCACCTTTAAGAATAATAAATAGTTCTATAGAAATCAATAGACATTCTCATAAAAGTAAATTACCTTAAGCATTTGTTTAGATCTTATGAATAATTTGGTCTTCACTTTTTATTTGAAAAATATATTGATTATAACCTGGGTAAAGGAGATAAATTATTAAAAAAGGAATCAGCAAATAACTGATACTGCTTTCTGCAGCTGCACATTAACAAATCAAATGTGTATCATTTACTACCTTTAGACACTAGGAAAATTCAGAATGAGGTCTTGGTACTATTAATGTGCTTTGCTAAATTTCTGAAGCCATAAAATAAATCCACTTTCTATGGTCATGAATAAAAGGTTAATATTAAACTAATAATATAAATGTATAAGATTCCTGAATAATAGTCATGAAATACCCGAAGAAAACCTGTAGATAAACAAATAGAATAAAAACGTGACTAAGGTGTTGTTACCCTTTCTACAACCTCTCCATTTACAAAGACTGATTATAAAGATAGATATTATAGGCTCATATACACTGGGTATACTTTCTTTCCTCTCAATATGCTCTTTGTTTTTATTTTTCAGATATATTTTTCAATTGAGGTAACTATGTTTCCAAAGTAAAAAGTTTTCTCTCTGGAATTATTAGGAAAGAGTGGAAAAAGGAACACATGATGAGGGCATTTACTGATAATCATAAAATGCTTTGGTTGGCACAGGATGGTTGACAAATGAAAATTAATTACATTTAGAAAGAATAGAAGTAGAAATATTTTGTTTCTGGAGTAAGTAGCAAGTGAACTTTAATATATCATTGTATGGAGACAGACATCATTTACAATGCTGACTCTTACTGAGTTTCACCAGTGCAAGACCTGTCTTTTGCTTCAAATTCAAATTTTGCTCCAAAAATCCGTAGATGCAATAGAAACAATGAAACCTAATGAATTCCTATAGGAATGGAGATATTTGATAAATAAATTACAATCACAAGGACAGTGCTGCAGCTACTTACAAGAAAAGAGATTTGGTAAACCCTTCCTAAACCTCAAAAAGTGCTGAAAATTACAGGATGCAGAATTACTTTGCCCAAACACTGCTGAGAATAGGACGGACAGATTAGAGCCAATTCATTTTTAAAGGAATTGTGCCTCCATTAGAGATTCCTCTTAAACATAACACATATACATTTCACTATAAAAAATAATTTTCCACTTACGTCAAGCGGAAAGGTTACTTTCAATAATATAACTTTTCTCTAACTATTTTAAATATCCTGTAATTAAAATTCTCACTTAATTGAGAAGGCAATGGCACAAACTTGGATCAAAATGTTAAAGAATAAAATGAAGTATAACTGTAACATTTTTACAATTGCTGACAGACAATAAGTATTGCTTTCCAATTCTGAAGCTCAACACACTAGCAAAAAGAAATGGAAAGTTCATTTAAATTCTTGATACTTAATTAAGTTTTCTCTCAGGCAGTAAGATTTTGTTGTTGTTGTTGTTTGTTTAAAAAAACAAAACAAAACAAAACAAAAACCCAACAACTTGTTAACAAGCCAGATACAGAAGATATCTTACTTGAGCAAGAAGTTCTCTCATCCAGGTCTTGAAGTCTGCATTAGTGCAGTCAAGTAATAGTGATGTGTTTTTCTCTCTCTGTGCCAACATAACACCTTGGATGTAGACAGAAGTTCATAAATACCTTTAGAACAACTTTGATTTCCTTCCCACCTGGTGTTTATCCATGGAATTCACTCTTGTAGCCTCTAAGAGTCAAATCTAACCAAATAGTTTCTAGGAGAAAAACAGGTAAAAAAGCCACTCTTGTAATGTAGAAAATGTTTCTTGCTTTTATTGTCATTGATAAGACAATGTTGAAATAATATGAAGATTTAAATAAGGAATATAAAGTGTGAAGTGTAAATCACTTAGCATATGTGACTAAGTGCTGAAACGAAGGAAAAAAATTGGTCCTGTGGAGTAGTCCTCAGATGCTGTACAAAACAGGTACTGGAGTCAAATCTTCGTAACATTTTTGGATAAAATGTGAGCTTAGAAACTACAAATGCAAAAGTAGAGCAGGAGCTATTAGTATATGAAAAAATATTTCGGTACTCATTTCTAGCACCTCTATGAATAACTTTCATTAGTCTTCTTATCCTACTATGCAGACCAACAGGTGAAAAACTTCTCCCCATTAACTCAGACAGAATATAGCTCTCATAGTAATGGATATAGCTCTTGCAACTCATGAAACAGCCTCTCTCACATTATCTTCCCTTTCTCTACTTGTAGGTACAAATTGTTAGGAATATCTTTTTGTCTTCTAACAAGGAAGGAGGCAATGCTCTTATTCTATAGCAAAGTTGTATTAAAAATTTGATCTGTTTTCCAACTGCAGCCCTTAGTGCACCTCACAGCAACAATCCTTCCCTTGCAGTTAGCATCTACAGTGGTATACCACCCACTAGCTTCTGGATTATCCAGCTTGCAAAGCTTTGACTGTACTTCCTCAAAAAACAATATGACATTTGGAGTTGAAAAAGTTGAAAAAGCAAGAACTCTCTTTAGAGAGAAGTCTTTCTTTTGCTTTTGGGTTGCAACCAGGAAATTTCAAGGTCTCTTGATACCAGACCTACCTTCCCCTTTTCTTCCTTTTTAATATTATTGTCTCTCTTTTAATTATAGTAGCACCAAGAGACCCCAAATGCAATCAGTGACTCATTCTGCCAGTCTCTGTGAAGACATATGGTATGAGACAGTCCTCACCCTGAAGAGCTTACAGTTTAAATAGACAAGACAATAATGAGACACATTAGCATTATTATCACATTGTCCCAGGTGGGAAATTGAGTCACAAAGATGAAAAGCAACATGTTCAAAATCACATCTACACCATACAGTGAAGGATGGTTCAGTCCTCTCTGAATTAACAAGTGTTTAAGATGATAAATTGGAAAGGAGTGCTGACTTGTCAGTTTCAGTCCAACAGACTTGCACCATCTTGGCCAAGACTACAAGCCCAGAAAGAAAGTGTTGCATTCTGTGCTTTTATAATACCTCCAAGTCAAACATCTGTTCTACAGTTTCATTCCTATTCAGTCTGGGAGAACATGCATAGATTCTTGTGGAAAGTTCATGGTCCAGACATGGAAATTCTTAAACACCCAATCTATTAGATTTCTTTAAAACTTACCTTTATTTGTTTTATTAAGTTACTTATCCCCAAAGTGGGAACTTGGCCTTGCTTACAGATTTACTTTCTCAGCAGACTACAGAGCATGGGAAGAAACCTCTCATTTTTCATAGCAGTAAAAATCTGAAAGTGAAGCCAAGTACTGTGTGACACATCAGATTTTTCATGCCAACCTGGGAGACCTGTTTTAAATGAATAATATTATAAATATTTGAAAAAGAATACAGTAAGGTAAAGAACAAGATATGATAGAATATAGATTTAATTTCTCTAGTGGAAAAATGTGTATATTTCTGAAGTGATTTTATTTATAAAATTTTCAATGTTATTCTTCACTTTTGAAGCCACTCCATACTGAAATATACTGTTACATTAGCCTCCTTGGAAAAATCTATCACTTCTTTCCTTCATCTGAATAGTAGCATGTAACATTTCATTTATTTTATCTAGAGATTCACTAGTAATCCTGAGCTTTGTAAAATTTAATTATTTATTTTTATTTTTTTCAGATCTAGTGGAACAATATATAATTTGTCTCATGCTGTTCTTGTGAAGGACTGTTTTTCTGATTTTCTAGGTTACCTAGTAAACATTTGTAATAATCTGGAGTAGTTTTCCATTATATTTTTGAAGCATAAATACACATTCATAATTTCTTTAGGAGTTATGAAATAAGTTCCATCTCCTTCTCTCAATAACCCCCCGATCCTCCACCTCCCCTCAAAAAAAAGAAGGAAAACTGTTTTACCACTGATTATATCTTGTGAATTTCATTCTTGTTCATATATGCTATATTGTTTTTGTCTTATTAAAAAAAATAATAAAATGTAATGTATATGATTACTGCTGCTTATTCTATCAAACAAGTAGAGTAGAGATACTTAGTAGTACTTACATTTTATATTTATCTTTAATTTTTCTCTTCATTCAACATTTTGTTCAAAAAATATTACCTACCAAGCTGGTTACAATAATTCAATACATTTTTATTTTAATTATTTCCTTCTCAAGAACACATTAAAAGTTTTGATTAATTGTAAATCTTATACATAAAGAAAAGCTCTGTTTCTTTGAAGAACTGGTTTCTCTGCAGAGGCAAAATTGAAAAACAAAGGATGAGAAGAAATCTCTTGAACAAGGGCCATGCCACAGCACAGTTTTTATTGTAAAGTCATCCAGATCCATTGTAACAATAATTATTTTCCCTCAACTTCTGTATTATGTCTTATGGTAGCATCTCCTGACTTTGTAAGATGAATGCTAATTTTTAAATTTTCAAATTAAAATTGTTACCTCTGATTCCTTACCTATAAGACCATTCATTTCCACAACTGGAATCTGAACCACTGAGACTACATTGCATATTACTTATTTACCTGAAACAGTAGCTAAATGTCAGTTCATCAATCAACCCTTACAAAGGTCTGTGTGAGATGTAGAATGGCATACTATTCAGATTAGAGACATAGGGAAAAATATTTTATGCAAGCATACTAAAACCAACCCTGTTTTCCAAGTTTCCTGGTTTAGTAAATCTGCATATTCTGTGGAACAGTTAGTTTCCAGATATCACTTATTATTGGTGGTCTACTGAAAGGTTTTGTAGGAATGTAGAATATGGGTGCTTTGAATCAATTACAATTGGCCTGAGAAGTGCTCATTCTAATAACTTGTAATGAAGTCCTGCTTCAATTAAGAATTTTTCCCATGTTCTTTCATATAGACTTTTACATTCACTGAGTATTCACATTATCTCTAGAATCATTTGCATATTTATCTAATATTTAAGGAGGTATATGATGGCCTCTAGTGGTGCGTATCAGCATAAAAATGCTGAACTGCTGTTTTATTTCCTCAGCACTTTAAAGTTAATGTAAAGGAAAAAACAAATGTACATTTGAATTGGATCTTCTAAATTAGAAAAACAGCAGAATATGACACACAGCAGAGAACGTGAATGTTTCATCACTTTTTGTTTACTAGCAAGAAAAAAAAAATGTAAAAAATCATTCAGTCAATGCTATTGTATTTAAAAAAAATTAAAAAAAAAAACAAAACAAAACAAAAAAAAACATTCCAAACCTTTACAATTTACAGTTTTTTCTCCCTTGGCTTTTGATTACAAAACACAGTTAAAATTTAGCCTGCTAATACTATCAGTCAATACACCACTGGGGATAGGACAGATACTGAATTGGATAAAATCCATTTACATTTCCACAGAGAAGGACACTATGGAGTATATACTTCTTTTCACCCTGAATTAATCCTTCTCATTTTAAAGAGCTTCATTACTGCATTTGTGAAATACTTTAAGAGAAAGACAGTTCTTGGTACATTTATTACTAATAGTGAAAATACTAAAATAAAATGTTACCATATTAACTAAGTTTCCCTTATTACTACTTAAGTCAGAGAATTCTAAGAGACTTCACACAGCTGACATTGCATTGTCATTTTGGAAAATACAAATGAATAATCAACAAAACAATAATATCTTCATCAGCAAGTTGAATATTGAACAGCTATCTATCATAGAATCATAGAAATGCTTATTTTGATAGAAACTTTAAAAGTATTTCCTCTTAGATTTATTAGACTTGAAATTTTTACTTCTACATGACCAATCCCATTTTTTAATTAAATTTCAACAATTTTAGCAAAAAATATAAATACTAGTATCTGAAATAGGCAGTAATTTCAGTCTGAAGATTTTTGTGTGTTTTTGTAATAAATATGAGAATTCACAGATACAAGTTTCTTTTTATGCAACTATACACACAAAATGTGCATATATATTTATGTAGATATACATATATACAATATGTATATATTCCAAATTAAGCAGTTCACATTTTTTTCTGGAAAGTTTCTATATCTTACTTTTAAAAATCTGTTGATGAACAAACTCACAAACATTTATTTTCAGCAGAAGATTAATTTACAAGAAGTTGAAAAACGGACCTATTGATCTCAGTCAGCATTCTTTGTAGCTCTGCTTCAAGCAAATTGTCACAAGCTAAGTCACAAGATAGATAATTGCCTTAGCTCATTCCCGAGAAAATTTTAGAGATATAAGAATACAGTAAGGCTATTCAGGGAGCTTCTGGATATATCTTTCTCTCAAACTCTTCCAGCTGCATCTTTCCTTATTCAAGGCTATCTGCAAATTTAGTCCACGTCTTCTGTGGACATAAAGTTGCAGGCAGAAGGATGTTACAAGGACTAAGTGTATTTCCTGCTCTGAAAGTCACCGCACAAGTATTATAACCCAGATGGAAGACTAACATCACAAAACTTTCTCACATGATTTCCACATTTTTTGTGAGAGAGGTTGTTCAGGCGCAATACAGGGTCTTTTCACAGGTGTTGCAGTTTAACGCAGCAGACTTTTGAAATCTCAGAAGGGCTAATGTGGAGACATGTCTTGTGAACTGCATTGATTGTCAGTAAGCAAAATATTTTCACATCAGAGCAGAGCAGAAAATAAGTAAGAAAATGATTAATCACAGGATAGTTAACTGGTTAGGCTTTTATTTGTCTTCTAAGTGCAAGGGCTGAAGCTGCAACATTGTCTTACACAATTCTAATAAGTTTTCAAGTACGTACAGGTAGCATATGTACCTTATTTCTTGAACATTCTGATATTTCCCAAGATCTTATGAGTTATCAGCATGTTATTGACTGTTTATACAGTGCTACACAATCCTCCCCAAAGAACTGTATCCCACATCTCAGGGTTACTGGACCACATCCACGTTTTTCTTGAGCTAAAGTGAGTCAATTAAGAGAAAACCAAGGAACAATCTTTTTTCAAGGGTATTTTCTCTTGCATGCTCTTTCAGCCTCTGCCTCCCTCCCTGCTCTACTCTCCTCTCTATCCTTGGGACCTGGATGCAGAAAACAGTGTGAAATATTAACAAGAAAATGATTTTTATTTTCCTTGTAAGAGATCAGAGGAGCTACTAAGAAACTGCTATGAAGCAGAATGCAGTGAGAACCATCATCTGAAGAGCAGTCACCAGCCGCTTTCTGTGCAACAGTGATGTCAATGTACAATGCTATATCTTAATTACCATCTCAATTGGCTACTAAAATGCTGCACCACACATTAAAATCACTACCCCACTGATGCACAAATCATTACCAAAGATACAGTCACTGAAAATTACCTTTCAGCTCATTGGAGCACTGCCATGTCAAATGAGCTGTCTTAGCTCCTCTAATTTTTGGCTAAAGAAATAAAACTATTTCTTTAAAATTTTAAATGTACATAATTATGTTGAATGGCATCTGCAGCCAAGGCAACACAAAAGTAGCATAAGCGTACTGTATGCAGGCCTCAGAAGTCAATAGCAGAGGTACTCTGGACTTCTCGAGAAATTTGCAACAACTTCCAGGGGAGTTACTATTCTATTTCTTTGGGCAGGGGATGAAGGGAAAATGTAGTAAGAGTTTGTTTCTGGAAACTTGCAGGTGCAAGCAAGTAAATGAAAATGTAAATGAAGCAATGAAAAGGAAAGATGAAACTTAACACAGAATTGAGTTCTTTGATCCAGAGGGTTGGTTTATGAGTTAGGGTTAGACAAATTTTTGTCTTATCTTCTGAGTACATAGATTTAGGTGAGAACAAGGAAAGACAGAAAGGTAGATGTGAAAGACAAGGTGATGTAACAAGCTCATGTTGCCCTCGCTGAGTCATAGCAGCTCATTAAAAATCAAGTCAAAAGGATATGGGGAATATAGCAAATACACATTTCAACTGCATGAGCTTCAAAACATAGGCAGGGTCTGTATGTTTCATATATTCAGCCAGCTGAACCATTCTGATTTGAAGGGTAGACACATATTTGATAGATGGGAGAATCTTACCTCCTCTTCAGCTCTCCACAGAGATAGTACATTGACTCTGCTACACAGTCTACCTCTAGCAGACATACCTTCCTGATATGTTTGAAAGGTAGACCTTCCTGACACAGTTTGAAAGGTAGAACTAGTTATTACTATGTATGAAACCAAGTTTTTTCAATGTATTCAGAAGAGCTAATCCATAAACATAGTGTTTTAAGCATTTCTGGGCATGATAGATCTTGCTTCATTTCTTTACCTGGAATCCTGATGTATATCTGCCTAGAGGCCAGAGACAATTGCAGCTTTTGGCCTAGGTCAGACATTATTTATTAGTCTGCTCCAAAGACAGGGTCTCTTGAAGCTGCAGAGCAATAGCCCCAGGGATTCTGCTAGCAAGGCTGTCCTGGAGCCTGAGACCTGGAGGGAAACTTACAGTAAGCCCAATGGAGCTGACAGTGCTGGCAGTTTTATTACTGGTTTTTACCTGGTATGCTGACAAGGACATCAGTTTCAACTAAAAATCCAAAAGGACAGAAAGTTCTTATTTGTCAGAGAATTCAGATGTGTGATTTCTCAGATTTAGCATGAAACCAAATCTTGTTGCCCCTCAAGTGTCCACATGTACAAGCTAGAAATTTCTTGTTAGACAGCTCAACTGCAAAAGTTTATTTATTTAATACCCCGTTCTTCCCCAACACTCCCAGTCTTTCTATAAACATAAAACTGTTCAGGCCTTAAAATTAAAAATGTATTCCAAACTATTTAAATGGATAGGGTGATAGTTTATATCATCTGCTGCTAGAATTTGCAAATCTCTGTTGTTACAGTTAAGCAAAATTTGGAAAGTTTTTTATAATTAGTTCTTCAAATAGACGAAGTGCTTCTCTGAAACAGAAATGTTCCTCCTTCTACCCCCTTCTATCATCCCTTAGAAATACAGTAACACATCAGACTACAGGGTGATATTCCAGCCTACACAAATGTAGGAGGAATCTAACACTAAGACACTCACAGTGCTCAAATGAAATGAAAAGTTTTGGTTGGAAAAAATGTTTGGGGATTTTGAACTTTACCTTTTGCAGAAAGGTACTTGTTTTTATAACTTAGCAGTCATTTTCAATTTCTATCCATAAGATGTAAATACTTCTGAAATTAGGGAGAAAAAAAAGGAAAAGTCAATCCTGTTCTAAACAGTCTAACAGACTCTGGGCCTGGAAACAGGAAATCCAGCTCAGAGTCTGTTAGACTGTTTAGAACAGACTCTGAGCTGGATTTCCTGTTTCCAGGCCCAGAGTCTTCATTACTTCAGGAAAATAAATTTATTACCATATATAATCCAGCTGTCAAAGGAGAGACCAGATGAGCATCCTTTAAAAAGAAAAGTGAAATCAACCTTACCTAGCAACCGACTCTCTTTAGAAAAGAGCATCATGCTGAATAAAGTCTCCCCAACTCATACCACCAGCCTCAGCCATTTTTCTTTCTTGTTTTAAATTATTTACTTTAAATAATCAGAGCCACTGCTTTATGCAACAGCAATAGCATGTGCTAGGAAGATACTGCACTGGTGACCTTGGATTTTCCAGCCCATTACTCCTGAGTGGTCTCCACAAGACTGCTACATTGCCACCTGCCACATAACACCTCCTCCAATGACATGAAGAAGTCAAACTATTCACATTTCTCCACATCATGCCCTGCTGTGTCACAGAACTTTTTCTGTGGATCTGTGAACAGAAAGTGATCAAGGGCTGTCAGCACGCTAAGGATCCTTCCCCACTCCTATGCTCTCTTGTCACTTATCTAATAGACATTTCAGAAAAAGAGAAAAGAAGATGAACAAAAAATATTACTACTTTCATGCTGGTTAAAGGAGCATTTCAAATCAGCAGATGGTGCAAGCTTTACTAAGAAATTAAAACCCTAGTAAATACCACTATTTAAAATCATTTTTATGAAAGGAACTTAGATATGTGCAAGATGAAGACACATACACATTCTGAATGCTTATGTCCAGAAAAAATGCTCAAAACAATGCCCTCATCACTTTTACATGCAAGCCATATTTGAAGTAATCGGCATAGTTGTTTTCCTTTTTTTTTCTACAAAAGCAGTTGACAGACTACCCAGAGACCCTAAAGAAAATTGCCTCAGGGGAAGACAAAAGCTGTCAACATCAAGATGCAAAGATCTCTTTGAGGAGGAAAACATTCTCAGCAAGCTAAGTTAATGCGACCACTGATGAGCTGTTCAAATATGAAACATAGACACTTGGAAAGGGACTACTGCAGTCACATCCATACAGGAAACAGAAGTTTTGGCAAAAAAATTTGGCATGACAAAAAATGCAAACTGAAAGCAAGCATAAGGCCTATGATGGAATTTAGAAACTCTGGCATGCCATAAAAAGAAGAGCTGATAGGAAAACAAACATGCCTAGTGAACTAAATATAAAAAACATCCTGGCTGGCAACACCAGCCAAGCGCTGGCCACTACCAGCAAGTAATGATGTTATTTGAATCAAATGTAATGGGAGCTTTTTATGTCCCATAGAAGAAAGTAGTAGATGCAATGATATTACTGTTTTTTTATCGAACTAATGCAACAATAACAGCAGAAAAGGTTTAATAACTTACCCCAGAGAATTAGTAGTAAATTTTCTGTTCACAAGCTTTTTAAATTCCTACAATGGATTATGACCACCAAGAAAGAGTTCTCCATAAGCAGTGTCATTTTCTTTTTGCCTAACCATCTCCATTTTCTATTAGATAGTGGAAAATAAATGAAATCACTTGGGTCTTTTGGTTTTTTTCTCCTTTTGGTTGTGTTTTGTAGATAAATCTGATGTTTCATGGGAAGACAATTACTTGAGATATTTAAATACTTCAGCAAAGTTTAAAGCAAAAAATAACTCATTATGCCCTAAAGGTCATAATTTAAACTTGTCTAATCGTTTAGTGCTATTTTCAGTAGAATCCTTGAGTGCTCTTGCAAATAATTATTTAAGAGGACTTTGTCAACCAATGCACACAACTTTATTCTCACATCCTAGCAGAGACAGATAAACCTTGGCATCCCTCAGATCAGTGACCCAGAGGAGCCAATTGTCTAAGAAAGGAGAAAGCTGCAAATTCTTTTTTGAGAATCTAACTTTTGACTACAGGTCCACTGAAAGTTGAGGAATTGGAGTACTCAAGGTAGAAAAATATTATTTGTATTTATGTATCCATCATGTCAACCAAAAGAAAGATTCAGCCAAGTTTTTACCCCCACTGAAGTACCCAAGTGCACTTAAAAACAAAACAAAACAAAAAACAAAAACAAACAAAAAAAAACACAAGGAAATCCACAAAAAAACCACATCCAAGTAGTGAATGAAAGTAGCAAGATGAAAGAATACTTAGTCTATACAATTTGATTTCTTTTATCTGTTTTGTAAAGGAATTCAGGCAGAGCTAAGATAATAAAGCCACTACTGACAAAATAAGGCATTCATAAAAGAGAGCAGGTAAAGCAATGACAATAACAAAATAATCAGAGTAAATAAACCTTATTATCTTCATTAATTCTCCCTCACTTTTGACAACAGTGGGGATATTAACTTGCTAACATATTCTACCCTATTCAAAGAGAAATGCATCCCTTGAGCAAATAAATTAAATTATTAATTTGTTTATATCAGGATTTACGAAGTAATAATTATTAATAAATTAAATGTATCCATAAAGTTTCCAGATAGAATCTTTAGGAGTAAAATATTACTGTTTATAGCTGTATAACCATGTCCATTTATTTAGAGACTTAGATGAAGTCTGCTAAGATTCTTAAGACCCAGATTTTTTTTATGCAATGCATCAGTAAAAAATATATGGCTTATTTTGTCTGTTACTGTAATTTTATAGATATCTTCAAGATCTTTTTGTAGTAAAGCATGCTGTACAGTTAAAATTGTCACTACCAGTTTATTATCCTGAGCAAATTGAACAATGACTCTACCACACATAAAAGAGCACAGCCAGTAATGAATTACAGATTTCCTAAAAAAATTTGCCAGACAGTTGTGATCAGGGCTCAAAAATCAATTTCTAAGATGAAATAATCATTTGGCATATTCAAAGCTTTAACACATCATCTAAGAGTATAACATGAAAAAAACTAACAAGCCATTCACTCTGGTTTCAAAACCACTTAATGCTGGAAAATGTAGGAATTAATAAGCACAAACCAAAGGTCTAAAACCATGCCCCTTCATAGAAAGTTAGATTAAAAGTGTTGCATACATTACTTGTTTATGTGTGTGCAGGTAGGAAAGTAATTGAAATCTGTAAGATTTCTAGGATCTGGTAAAACTCTTGATGCATTTTTACCTAACAAACCTATAACATTACAAATAGACACAAAGCTTCAAACAGATATTTAGTTATGTGTGGTTTGTTCATTTCATAAAGGACATGAAGGCAGTAATTTTAAACCAGCAAAACAGAAGAGATATAAAGATCTTCCAAACAGTGTTATCAGATTTTCACAAAAGTTTAAAACACTGGTTTCTTTCATTCTTCCTCCATTATTAGCCACAACTCTGATTCATGACCATTACAGTGATTTGAAAACAAAGTATATTATTGCTACTCATTCACATGAGTAACAGAATCACAGAATGGTTCATGTTAAAGAAAATCTCTCTATTCATCTGCTCCAAGAGCAGGGATACCCAGAGCATGTTGTTTAGGCCCGTATCCAGGTGGCTTCTGAAGATTTCCAAAGACAGGTTTCCACAACATCTGAGTAACCTGTGCTAGCATTCCTTTACACGTACAATGAAAAGGATTTCTCATCTTCAGAAGGATCCTCTTCTGTTTCATTCTGTGCCAACTGCATTTTTTTCTGGAAAATATGAAGCTTGAAAGAAATAATCAATCAATTAATTTTCCTCAAGAAATCATTCAGCAGATTAAAGTTACCTGTAAATTAGAAGCCCTACAATACTACCATAAAGGACAAAAGAGACAGTACAAAACAAGATCTATTTTGTTATTACTTAAAGCTTTCAATTCACATAGCAATGCTGATGAGCTGACTGAGACTTTCTACGTTTTCTGATGTGACAGATATGCATAGCCATCTAGAACATGGCTTGTCTTTCCTGTTGCTTTCACCACTGCTGAAAAACATCAGCTACAACCACTCTGCTCACATCCACTGTTTTGCCTCCAGAAACCTTCAGCAAGCCTTAATGAATGTCCATAGATACAATTTTTTCCACATGAGCGAAGTCAGTGACACACTGTTTCATGCGCTTTTCCATGTCAGATGCCATTTTGTCAGACTTCCCCTATGCTGCCACCTGTCACATGGCAACAAAATTGAGTAGAATATTCATGGGAGGATTCACCCTCAAACATAAACACAAGAGAAAAAAATCAGAAAACAAGAAAAAAACCTAGATTTAAGAATTCATCCTCTTTTTCTACAACATAGTAACATGTATAGTTTACTCCTCAAAACTGTTTACTGAAGAATTTGTCTATCTTTTCCAAAAGCATGGAAAGTGGAGATCAAAACTAGTATACGAAGCATCAACAGTAATCAAGTCTACTGATAGGAATGTAGTCAAAAATTCAAATGACTTAAGCTAGAATGCTCATGTTAAAGAATAAATGCAGCTATAGAAAGGTAAAATCTCCCCCAAGATCTGTCTGTAGCAGACGATTAGAAAAGGTTTATCAAACTCTATATTTGAAATAGTAGGAAAATTCACAAGAGAGTTCTCCTAGATGCAAGGTTTTATTTGTATTTCAGATTCCACTAAAAAATGAGACTAGAATCAAGATATATTTCAACTTCAATAACTATAAAAAGTCTTAAATCTGTCACTCTGAAGCCATACAAAATAACTATAAAAGTCACAAGAGATGTAAGAATTATGACTTTGAGGAAAAATACACATTCAGTGGACCCTGACTGACGGAAGGAGGTTTAACTGAACAACGGTATAAATACAAACAAGAAAATTATATGTTCCCCAACTCATTTAAAATTTATAGGAACAACAATTTTTTTCATTAGTTCCAAATTGTCTGAATTTTAACATCTTTAAAACTGAAGGATAGAAAACTGAAAGAACATTTTGCAACTGTCTCTAACCTACTAAAATTTCTGATATCAGTAAGGAATACTAGAGGTAAAGACTTTTTTTTAGAATATTTCTCAGCAAGTTAGACCTAGGGGAAAAAACAGGTAATGGAAATAACTATTAAAGTGTCTAAGACTTTGATTTAAATTCCAAGCTAAGTTTTATACAGTGCAATTCAAAAGCATACATATTAACGATAATATTCTTCAAAAGCAAATGCAGCTCTGCATTATGACCTCATTATTTGCATTAAGGGAAAAAAAACGCTGTAAATATCACAAAAAATATTCTTGATTCTATGACAACTAAATGAAGTCTTTAACAAAACTTCTGGATGTTTAAATCTCACATAGCTATATTACACAACCTGGATGTGTACATTCAGTTTCTGTCATAGATTTTGCTATTTTACAGGTAAGGGTTAAGCTTGCATACCATGAACATTCATCACAGTAAGTGGAATAAAAATTGCTGTCTCTTTTGAAAACATGGTAATGTGACCTTGAGTAGAATTAAGATTTGTCATTGTTTTGAGGAATATTAACTTCTATAAAGCAATACGGAAAGTAAACACAGGTTCAGAATGTAGCTCAAAATATAAAACAAGTTTGGTCATGAAGAACTGCTTATGACCAAACTATCTGCAGTTGACTGATTTCTTGAAGAAATTCTCCATTATGTCTCAACAAGCATGATAGGCTGAAGGATTCTGCAGTTGGTATGTGATCTCCAGAATTCTTTTCAAATGAAGACGATGTAATACAAAATTTTAAAATTAGCAACTAACCAAAAGAAAATAACAACACACTAAAAGCAAATGATTTGCAATCAAAACAACAGATACGTAAGACAACCATTTTAGGTAGATGGCACAGACAGGCCAATTAAAGAAAAAGCAAACAAAAAACGTAAGACTACATCTACATCTACTTAAAAAGAAAAAAAGGGGGAAAAAAAAGAAGAAAAAAGCATGACAATTTGGACAACTCTGTTAGTACAGTGCTTCCAGAACCATGACTGTAGGTGATACAAAAAACTAGAAAGATAATTTGTGCCTCTGTGATGCAATTCTGATTCCATTTACAGAGATATAGATCCTCTCAAAGTCACTGCAAGTTATGCCTGCGAGACAGAGTGGAAATTAACTCCTTATTTATATCACAGACTACTCTCATCACTGACAGTTCTTTAAAAAATGTAGAATCAAGGAAACTGTTACCAAGGAAGAGTCTCAGAGTACAAGCTGAAACTGCCACAAAATAAATATTTAGAAGTTTGTGAAAGCTTCTCCAGAAGCTAAATGAACGGTAAATTACACGATGGAAGCAGCAATTGCAGAATTGCAGTAAACATGAATGATAGCACATGTGTAATAGTAAAATACACATAAAGCTTCTTTTAACAAGTGGAAGGAAAGAAAATGATAAAATCAATCACTGGGAACTAATTCAGAAGTTATTTTCTCAAAAATTCAGTGGAAATTAGGTTACAATTTTCAAAAAAGAATTTTGCTTCTATAAGAAAAATTAAGTAAGAAATGAAGAGTGTGTCAATACGTTCACTAGAGATTATGTACAACATTCAAAAAAAAAAAAAAAATTACCATAAATTGCACATTGTGCGTTCTGAACAGTATGGAAACCTGCCTGAGAATTATAAATTCTCTTAATGTTGCTATTTTGCATTAATATAGCATGTTGGCCTTAAACTATTGTAGTGGACAAATTAGCTGAGCTGGCTTGCTTGCCGTACTGCTGATCCCAAGAGAAAAATGCTGCTTGTTAAGAATAAAATCTCTTAATGTTTCCCTGAATTAGAAGGTGTAGGAAGTTTACTTAAAGCATTAGCAATGTTCTTTTTATACAAATATAATGTTTATGCAAGCTAATGACTCTTACTATGCAGTAACACAATACTCAAAATATCACCAAGGTATTATCCACTAAGAAACAAAAAATAATCTTCCTTACACTAATTTTAATACACAAGAATTCTGAACCAAAATTCTCATATGGCCTTATGAACTCTATAAATTCCAATGTTTAGCTGACATTTTTTTGGTACCTGGAAAATGGTATTGAAGGGCATGTTTACTAAGTAGGTTCAAGAAGAAATAAGTACTACTGTTGACTTTGCCATGCATGGCACTGTGTAAGAGTGGCAGAAGTAATGGTAAAGAACAGCAACTTCAGAAGGAAGTGAGCAAGAGCCCCAACATACTATACTCAGAACCTGGCATTTATCTTCTTAAGAACATAACTACATCTGCACTGATTCAGTGAACACATTTTGAAAATAAACTTTGTGTTCAGTTTCACAAATGCCCATCAATAAGAAATCCCAAGCACACTGTGGGAAAAAAAGGCTTAGAAAAGTGAAAAAAAAACTAAAATGAAATTAGAACATGATGTGGGTGTTTAGTATAACACATACATTTTGACAGGAATGTAAGCAGTTTGCAAAAAGTATTTAACCTGATTGGCAGAAAACTCTCAGAAACAAGTTAGTAAGGCAAAAAAATTACAGGAAAATGAGAAATACAATTTAAGTATATTGAGTATCTATTAAGATTGAATTAAGTAAAACCCATCATGCAGCATGATCCAGCATATCTCAAAACTACTTATTTTATTTGGATCATTTATTTTGATCATTATTTAATCAAAGAAATACTTAAATTTAAGTTAGATGTGTCTCTATAAATGATATTATGAATTAATGGCCAAACAACAAGCATAAATGCTCATATGTCTGTAAAAATACAAACTTGCAGAGTCAAACTATTTTAATTCTAATTCTGAGTGCAATACAGGGCTATTTCTAGGACTCCAGAATCCTTGTTCCCCTGACAGTTCTTTTTGTTTCTTGTTACAAAGTAATAAACCAAAGAAATTGTTAACCTACACTTACAGGCCAACTATTTCACTGTCTGAAGTTCAAATTCAAATATTCTCATTTTTCTAGGTTGTAAAATACCAACTTAAAAGAGATGAAAACTTGATCAACTATCAGAATATTCAACCTCTTCTACTTCTTTCTCTATTCAAGAAGAAAAAAATGAATTTCCTCTCAAGGGAAATATCTAGGTTAATACGGACAAAAACATTTAAATGTATCATGGAGTTATCTCTAGATCTATCTGTGTCTGTGACGGGGACAGGTGTTGAGAGTTTATGGGCTGGTTCAGCCTGGTTCTGTGACTAACGGGGTAGGGGACTCATGGATCCAGGCCCTGCAGAAAGGGAAAAAAGGGGAAGGGTAGGGAGATAGGAGATTGGACAAAGAACAGCCACAACGATCTGAGGAGTTAATTTACTAAATATGATATCAGAATGCAAGATAGCACAATATAATTCAATGTATAATTGGAATTGAGGCTAACAAATCAAATAAAATGAGAGTGACAGAGTGTCTGAAAGACCTTACTCTAAAATTGAAGGCAAAACAGCTGGGGAGCACAAGGAGAGGGGAGAATCTTGTGACTTGCAATCTTTCCTTTCGGATGCAAAGTCCTCTGGGGTGTGTAGTGCTTCTCTTCAGAGAATCAGGTACCCGGAAAATCATAAGTCCACAGAATTGGAGCATTAATTTTTTAATTTCCAGCTCTTTACATGATGTTTTGATGTAGAATACTTTAACAAAAATCATAAAGCCATGACAACAGGAATGACTATTAGGTGATTTGTCTCATAACTGCAGAACCAGCAAACATGAAGCACTCTCTCATCAGCTGCCCCATCAGATTACTATTGATGAATATCAGAACAGAAATATATTGACTAAGAAACACGTTATTTTCCTGCTTCACACATTTTAAATGTTTGGTATGCCTGTTCAAAACAGTTTGTGATAAAATATTTAATAATCCATATTGATAACTGTAGTTAACCTGCTGTTGCAAATAAGAAATATTTTATAAGACACACCATAGTGAAAGCCTTGTATGTACTTTTTCTTCTACGGAGAGTTGTAGAGTAGCAGTAAGCCTTGATTTCTCATTAGTATTATCTACATATTAATTGCTTCAAAGTCAAGTAAATCAGGCTGTATGTGTACTCTCCTACCTTTCATGCTAGGCATTCAGCTGTAAGCATGATTTACAGCTTATTATGGAGATTTAATTAGCAAACTAGTAAGAGTTATTTATAGAACTATATTTATACTTTGTGCATTCTCAAAAAAAAACATGGTGGAAAAAAACCCGAGAATGATAAGAAACTCACAGAAGATAAATTTCAAGTCTGTACCTTTCCCTTTTTGAACAGATCATCCCATGTTAAAATCTATTTGCTTGTTCCATAGATTTTGTAAACAATCACCACCCTTAAATAAAACTCAAAACATACATAGATGGATTCTTCCTCCTGGTCTGATAGATTTTTTGTTTGTTTTGCTTTGTTTTGTTTTGTTTTTCTGGTGAATAAACAGTGCAATAAAGTGATGTCTAACTTTTCAAGTTTTTCCAGCTAGGAAAAAAAAAAAAAAAGACAGAGAGAGAGAGAAAGACAATATAAGTCAAGTTACTTTTTGAAGAAACAGTTCCTTTTGATTCCTGCATGAAGGATGAATGGAGATTAAATTGCAGGAGTGAAAATATAGAGCAAACCTCTGATAAGAGGAGAAATTTATGGTATTCAATTCTGCAGTTACCTAAAGATTTTTCCACTTTATTTGTTAAAGTTTCTCATACAAAAATATATTTTCATGCAGAACAGATATCTAAAATTTTTTTTGTAAAGAAAGCCTAGAATTATATTAATTATTTTGTAATAATAAAAAAAATCAAGATATCAGAAAATGTATTCCTTTTTACAAATGCTTTAAAGTGACAATAACTATTTGAACTGATGCACTGAGGTTATGCAAATGAGCCTCCACATACACTGTAATTTCTATAGTTCCCAAGCTGTCAAGCACAAAGGCTGCTACAGTACTTCAAGTCAATAGACTAGTCTATAAAAAATACATTATGTGCTGTTATCAGCACATTAACGGAAAAGCCTTTCCATATTATACATTAACATGTTAATATACTCGATTTTATTTCTAGATTTTGTCAGTTTTCAAGCAATTCTTTGACAAAAAAAAAAAAAAAAGTAGGATAGAAATTAAAGAAGAAAAAAGTCATCTGGGATAAGATAAATCCATGAACTTGAAAATTTTCACTATTTCCCAGTTTAAGATTTCTGAGTGCACTTGGCCATTTAGTTTGATTTAATGAGTTTTCTACTTTTTACTCCTAAATATGAATACAGAATGCAAAGGAATTTAAACATCCTGGTAAACCTATTCAACATAATAGCATCCAAATATTTTAACAGATTTGTAACTTCTTTTAACCCATTTGTGCTTATTTAGTTCTGTTGTTCTGACTTTGTAAGTTAAAGGTAAATTTGTCCTTAATTAAATGTACTATAAAGCTGAACCCATTGCTGATCATACACTCTGCAGCACTACAATTACTTGATCAGTTTTACCCAAAATCTCAGTAATTAAGAAAAGAATAAATATGAAATTCTGATGACAATCTTGATGAGCATATGATAGACATATTTTTAATGAATTTGCTATCAAGATGTAGAGGAATGATTAGGCTAAGTGGCTGTGGCTGTCATCATCTGTGGGTAATGCTATGAAATTAGACATGAACATGGACAAAGTGCATGAGCTCTAACTGCAGGCTTTAAAACCTTCTGTCTCTTCATCTGATATTCTTGCTAACCTTTCCAGGGGATTGGGATGCCAGAGAATGGAAGATATCCTCTTGATTTTTTAAAAGAGTTGTTGATACTGGCAGAACCAAATGTTGGCTGGTGGTTTGCAATAATATGTTAGATACTTTTCTCCAGGTGAATCAGGTGCTTGACTAAGAGCTCTTCCTCTATTCTATAAAGCATACAGACTGAACCATGGACCTGATGACACAAGAGGAGAAATAGTATTTCTAGTCACATGTAAGTGATTGAAGAATTTGCTCTGTAAGAAAATCTAGTAGTTATTTGTCACTCTCCAGCTGTGCTCTAAACTAAGCACAGTAAGAACAGGTCAAAAAACTCAAAAACTCATTGTACCAGAGCTCTTTCAGGACAATAAGCACAGAGAGTATGCCATGATATACACAACAAAATTAGATAAATCTAGTTTTATCTAATAAATTGCCCTAAATTTTGATGCATCCTACATATATGAAGGAATGCTTTGCAAATTCAAGTACTTTCTGCAAGCTACCTTGCACTTCTAAAATCTTAAATATCAGCAGGTGGTCACTGCATTTTTATCATGCATAATATTTAGAAGTGGAACTGAAGGAATACAATTTGATGCATTTAAAGAAAATGCAATCCTAATTTGCATGGGCTTTCCAATGCCACTCCTAACTTGGACATGATTGCATACCAGGGTACTTCAGTTCTCAATATTTACTTAATTTAAAATGCACGGGAAAAAAGATCTTGCCACAGCTGTAGCTTTGCAAGATAATGACAATTTAATTTACATTGATTACTCAATTTTCTTAATTTTAATGATGTTGATACTCCTATTTTGCCCACTACTGCAGCTTGTGAGAAACCAGTGAGAGGAAAGAAATTATGTGCATAATATTGATGGGGACAGAAAATCAAGCACAGGTCAAAGATGAGCTGTTGATGAATAGTCTATGTCCAGATAGTCTATTCCCTGCCCTCAGAATAAAGGACCAGAAAAAGTACATTGTTCTAAATATCTAAAGGCATTCTCCACAAATACTCTAAGTACCACTTCATTTCATATTGTTATTAGATCTTCAGTTACAATAATGTTTTCCAGGTTTGCTTTCCAGTATCTGAACTTTCTTTTTGTCACAAAAACTGCAAAACTAACCTGGAAAACATTACTGCAATCTAAGATCTGACTTATACTTGAAAAAAGTCCTACAGCCTGAACAGTCCTGTTCTTTCCTTGCATCCAGTTCTTTTTGCCACATCTATTTATCCTGCAAAAATATTTTTTTTAGTTCAAGCCAGTGTTCAGAAGACTGTATATGTCAAAGGACACAAACCTTTTGAGGCTGAATAAAATCTTGAATGTAAATAATTTTGCAGGTAAAATATATAAAAAAAGAATTCACTCTCTATATTTTGTTTTATCTAGGTTCCTTCTCACAGCTATGTATATCTCTGGTTTTACTGATTGTCACCATTATTGTCAACAAATTTATTTGCTACCAGAAATAACTGAAATGCTTTTTTAAAAAAATAATGATACTTTATCATTTTTTTCTTTTTTACTAAAATACTGCAGTTTATTATTGAGCGCAGTCCTTAAGTTTTAGTTTAAGGGAGTCACGATGAATTTACAAGTTTGCAATTAAAGAATCAAACTTAAACCATTATTAACATATACTTGTATATGGTAAACCCACAGGAATCAACATCTGCTCAATTGAGGCTAATATTTCCTATAACAAAGCCCTTTAATATCTAAATATAAGACAATGTTTTTATATTTCCATTATTTATACACATGAATACCTAAAGAGAGTGACTGAGAGGGAAACAAGTAATTAATTTTCACATAATTTCTAAAATGATTTTTTGGAAATATAATATACTACAGTACATAATGTTTTGTTAAAGTTATAAATAC
Source organism: Meleagris gallopavo (assembly GCF_905368555.1). Lineage (NCBI taxonomy): Eukaryota > Metazoa > Chordata > Aves > Galliformes > Phasianidae > Meleagris > Meleagris gallopavo. Next base: position 8,038,810 of record NC_139407.1, read on the forward strand.
TTAAGTTAAACATTAAAAAAAACTACTAAATACATATAATTAAAAATTGTGTTATGTATTTTTAGTTAAAATTAGACATATGAATAGATTGTAATTTGATTCAGGTAACTGTGAGGAAAAAATCAAAGAATTTAGTGAAAGGCAACTCAAACAATAACTGAAAATAGATATTGAAAGAAGGCAATCCTTTTTTAAAAATTAGGACTAATATATTTTGTTTCTTCTCCAGTTATACTTTTAAGAGTTTTGCCTATGACTATAACATGATTAACTGGTCTTGTTTTCTTGCGAGGGGTTAATCTCTAATAAGCAAATGCTAAGATCCATTGTGAAACAGTTAAAAACAAACAAACAAACAAACAAAACCCCGACAACTAAACATTAAACAATTAAGAATACTTATTTTTTATATGTATCTATGTACACATATACACATAAAATCTGTAATGTAATAAATTCTCACATATAAGCCTCCTTTGACTAATTAATTTCTTTCAGAAATTCCTTCTGAGAAAATTACTTGTTTGTTCATACGGAATTTTGGGGAATAGAGAATCAAAATCATAATATGAATAAATAGCTATAATAGATATTGTTTGTGGAGGGAAATCGACGTAAGTGACTGGTGTAATTGTTCAGAAACTAAAAATAAATAAATAAAAATCCATATTGTGCCTTTTTCTATTTGTAAGCAGCACAATGTGTCAGCAACTAAAATTAACAAACGAGAAAGTAAACCAGAAGCCCCAAGGATACAGAGCTCAAAGAGAAGCCTGAAGAAAATGAATAAAAAGCCCAAATGGAAAAAACTGAAGGGAATAAAATCATAGTACAGCTAGCAAGGACTGTATCTTGGGAGCAAAGCAGTGAAATGATGCATGCAAATGAAAACTAATTGCTTGAAGACCTAGAAAGGACAATATGAACAAGCATATAGAAAAGAACATCTGAAAATCTGGCACAAGCCTAACAAAAATGCATTGATGTAAGTGGTGTTCCATTAGGATCGTATAGAAGATAGCCTTACAGTTTTGAGCCATATCATGATTTTTTTTCCTTTCAGAGATTTTAGACTGGAAAATTTTGTAATGAAAACATAAAGCCTGCGAAATGTCTTAGGCTAAGTAATAAAAAAGAAAGAAAAAAATATATATGCAAGAAGCTACAAGCTCCTTGAAGAGAGAGATGTTTTGCCGGGGTTATGAGAATATTTCTATTTGTCTCTGGTGTTGCTAAACTACAGTTACTGTAGATAAAGCAGATTGGTCTAGCTGAAGTGATAACTAAGCAGGAAAAGAAGGCATTAAAATTCCAGTAGAACATGGAGAGGGAAAAAGAAATTCTAAGTTTCAGAAATCTTGGATCATTTCTTAGTAACAGCTTCTGGAGCTTATACATGATTTTCTTAATTCATTATGGCAATCTAAAATGATCTGACACAATATGAGGTTTGACTTTCTGTTAGACCCTTTGCTTAGAATTAAAACAGCAGTCACTTTACACAAAGCAATTGCCACAGAATCTTCAATATTCAAACCAGTATTTTCTCCCTTGCAATCAAGATTGACATAATATATTTTTTCCACCTATCTACATACAGTTGAGTATTCTACCCCTAAAATGCAGAACTCTACATCTGTGAACAGGATCAGAATAAGAGCTAAGAAAGAAATCAACACCAACAAAACAATGAAACCAATTCAAAACAAGACAGAAAACTGATTCTGGTCATAGCTCAATGTTTTGGTAGATGTCAAAGACAAAGATCCGAATTAGTTAGCCCAATCATGTGTTAATAAATCAATGTTGAATACATGAAGAAAACAACATGCAGTGATTGGTATGAAAATTTACAGAGGATTACACACAAAAGAAACTTTAGAAATAGGAGGTACATGCTTGTCTTTCTGAGCTAGAAATTGCCTACAAAGTTAATTACAACACACACCACACACACATATTAAAAAAAAAAAAAAAAAAAAGAAGAAGAAAAAGAAGAACATAGCAACTAGAAATAATACTAATTCACTAGAATAAGATGTCCAGAGAGTTTGTGGAATCTCCTTCTCTGGAGATATTCAAAACCCATCTGGACACTTTCCTTTGCAACCTATTGTAGGGAACATGCTTTAGGAAGGGAATTGGATAACGTGATCTTCAGAGGTCCCTTCAAACCCCTATGTTTCTGTAATTTTCTCCCTTACTACCAGTAAAATGGAACATAACCTAAAATGAAACTTCTTGTGCAACAAAAATTTTGTGAATGCACTTCTTGTTTTACTCTTCAGAGCATTAGTATCAAATCTAAACATCTTAGAGCTCTTTACTATTAATAGTTAAATCTACTGGATCTTATACACAAGCTCTCAATGGGTGCATTTTTTTCACATAGAGGAATTCAGTGACACACTTTTGCTTCATACCCACTTCATGTCAGACACCATTTTGTCAGACTGCCCCTCTGCTTCTATCTGTTACATGGCAACAAAATGTAACAGCCTCTACTTCTGTACCACCAACGTCTACCTCTGATGTCATGGTCCAACATAATAAAACAGGAGATACCACTTTCAGAGCAGCCCTCATTGTTTTTAATCTCAGGAACTGGAGCAGGAATTTCTTCAGAGACTGAGCATTCCCTAAACAGTGAAGCAATATTTTTAATGAGCTCATGCATTGTTTGCATACCTGAAGAATAATAAACCTAGAGAAAATAAATCTAATGTGGAATTTGAAAATACTCATTATGTACTACCACGAGATTAAATATATTGCAGAATTCTTACTTAATCATTTATATAAACTTTTCTCTAAAGATCAAATCCTAAAATGGAAATATTTCAGATCACACTGCAGTGTGATCTGTAATAGATTACCTGAAAAAAAAATTGTAAGAAACAAGGACAGGCTGCATTTTTTTTGTATTGGGTTCCAATTCATAAAATAATTCCAATACATAAAATTCTGTAATTAGCAGTAGAAGTATCTGAATCATACTTAAAAATTGCTCAGATTTTATCAAAATAAAATTTGACTTGATAACACTTGCTTTGAAAATTGATTATATTAATTTTATTATTATTTTTTTTCTATACAGTATGGGGAAGCATTCAATTTATTTTAAAATTACATTTATTTTTGATTCCATGTTCATGGGTAGCTTATAACAATTCTGCCTAAGAACTTCAGACTTTCATACAGTGTTGTTTCCTTCTATTCTCAGCCTGAAACAAAAATAGAAGCAGGGGGAAACCAACACCTTGAAGTTTTAGACTTTGGAATGCTTTTTTAGGTTAAAAGAAAAGGAGTTTCTTCAGGCTTTTGTAACCAATCTTGGGTATGTTAGTGCTTGGAAGCAAGAAAACATACATCATAATGCTGCTTGAGTCTAGAGGTGATATCAAACAGTGGAAAATCTCTGAGTTGCCAAATAAGTATTCTGGCTTCCTGATTTCATTTAGTTGTCAAGAAATCGCATGAATCTGAGAGCAGCCCTCTTAAAGGATAACAGCTCTTGACAGCAAATACTTGTCTTTCTTCAAATTGTTTTCCTCTTGCTGACAGCTTTCAAATCTCTTCCAGAATTAGCTTGAATTGGTTTTCTCTCCTTACAGTTCCCATTTTCTTCAGGCTTGTGGTTAGCTGAAAGATAGTAAGTCTAAGGTAAGTCCATAGTAAACTGCATTCATGATGACCACAGAAAATGCTGGCACCACAGCACATGGTAGTATGACAGTCTAGTACGAAGTAATTAACCAATTTGATCCCACAGTCAGCATGAGAGGAGGTGAGGTGCTGGGAATGATGTTACTGGTGGCCAAAAACCTTGAAGATAACTATCTGAGGACACCACTACTGAAACTCATCCTACTGTTTGTTTCTTGTGACATGGCATTGACTTACAAACCTACGGGACCTCTTCATTACAATGTCTTACCCAAAAGAAAACATGAAAGGAGAGGGATCATCCTTTCCCAGCTTAGTCTCTGTTCTTCCTCTCTCTCAATTGGCTTTAGTGACCTTACAAAACAATGGAAAAAATGGAAACAATGAAAACAATGGAAAATGTATCTCTGATAGAACAGCAATATATCCAAAATATCAGAAGATTTCAAGTGTGCTTTTGCAGCTCGGAAAGCAAATGGCATCCTGGGCTTCAGCAGAAGAGAAGTGGCCAGCAGGGACTGGGAGGTGATTGTCCCCCTCTACTCTGCCCTCGTGAGGCCCCATCTGGAGTACTGTGTCCAAGTCTGTGGCCCCCAGTATAAGACAGGGAGCTGTTGGAGATGGTCGAAAGGAGGGCCACAAAGATGATCAGAGGGCTGGAGCACCTCTCCTACAAAGGCAGGCTAAGGGATCTGGGCCTGTCCATCCTGGAGAAGAGAATGCTGAAGGGTGACTTCATTGCAGCCTTTCAGTACCCAAAGGGAGCCTATAGACAGGAGGGGAGTCAACTCTTTACAAGGACAGATAATGGCTGGACATGGGGAAACGGTATTAAGTTGAAGGAGGGAAAATTTAGGTTGGATGTCAGCGAGAAGTTCCTTACTGTGAGTAGTGAGGTACTGGAACAGGCTGCCCAGAGAAGATGTGGATGCCTCATAACTGAATGTATTTAAAGCCAGGTTGGATGGGGCCCTGGGCAGCCTGGTCTAGTATTAGATATGGAGGTTGGCAGCCCTCTGTGCATCAGGAGGGTTGGAGCTTGATGATTCTTGAGGTCTCTTCCAAACCAAGCTATTTTACGGTTCTATGATTTCAGGGACACAAGTGACTAACTTGTTAGGAAAACAGCAAAAATATGTTTTTCAGAGTAATGACTTCAGTAGAAATCAGATATTTACTAAAAAAAAAATCAGGAAAATATGTATTTGAAGTAAAATAAACAAAAAGTCCAATGTGGTAAATAGATTTATTAAAACAGTTATTTCTAAATCAACAGTCTCTGTGCCTTAAGGAAACAGCAAAATCAAATAGATGATGTAGTAATGGTAATACAGCAATGTAAAAACATGAAAGCAGAATGGTCTATGAAAAAAAAAACTTTATCAAATATCCAGTAATGATAAGGTGAATCTCAAACCACATTATCAAGAAACCCTGAGAGTGCGCTTGGTATCAGAGGAAATGAAACTCTTTACTGCAGCTGGAGACTCTAGTTATTAGCGTCTGCGGGATGCCTTACATAAATTAAGTCCACTGGAAGCAACAATCAATTCATTAAACACCATCATCACAATCAGTTTTCTAAAATAACAGTAAAAATCCAAAATACAAGAGATATGTCCACAAAAGGGCACTTACTAAAATTGTTCAATTGGCTCTCTTTGAAGTCTTAACAAGCATGAAATATGCCCTCTGCATTTCAGAATGGAACATGAGAAAATATTCAGCATTGCGGAAATAAATGTAGAAAAACTTTTTTACATATTTACTAGAAATAAAATATTGAAACTATGGACAATATAATTGTTTCATTATAGTGAAAACTTTGTATCAAAGACATCAAGGTTAATTTATCCTATATTAAACTAATATAACTAAAACTAAAAATAAAGACTTTTTTAATGTAGAAGATAAGGAGTAGCTCAGAGAAAAAGAAATTTTGAAAAAGCAAAAAGCTGTTATTTAAAGTAGTACATTTTTTCTTTAAAAAAAAACAACACAAACAAGCATATTAATTCAATCACAGGGAATTTCTGTGATGCAGCATGTAAGCTATGAATTTTACTTGATACAGCTCTGCATTTTATTTTGAAGCTTCTGGTGTCTTATTAAAGAAAATGTAAATTGGTCTAAGAACTCTCTGTGTACAGGAACAGACAAATCTCCCAGGGAACAACCTATATACTTCCCACACTGTGACCAATCTTTTAGTTGTTGAAATTAAAAGATACTACAAAGTCTCAAAGTTTTAGAAACTGACAAGCTCAACTTTAGAAATACAAATTTCCAAATACTCAGGGTTTTTTTTGTTTTGTTTTGTTTTGCCTTTTTTTATTTTATTTATTTATCATGGAGGAAAACAGATTCTTTTCTACTTTTTATGCACTTCATACCCCAAATGATCTTTAGCTTTTCTAGATGTACTGTATGTGGTTCCCTGAGGTACTTCTATTTTTGTTATTATAGGTGGCTTCAAGAGCACAAAGAGAAGCTGAGCAGTTTTACCCTGTGAACTGTGAGTGAAGAGCTCTGTAATACAAACAGAGGCACCCTGGGGGTACCACTGAATTTGTGTATGGGTGCAAATCTCCACATGTGCACATTCTAAAACATAACCGGTGCAGAACTCTTTCAGATGAACTGATCTCTAAAGACTGAAGCTTTAAAATGACTCTTTTTTCCCTGTGATAACAAAACTACTTTTTTTTTTTTTTTAATGTATTCAAGGACTTATGTTTTGAGAAATCATTCTTTAAAATAACTGTCAAACTTGTCAGAAAATACAACCTTAAGAAAAAGGATTACATTTAAATGGAATTAAAAATATAGATCTTCCATTTAAATTCAGAAAGCTCTCTAAAATATTCATATTGCAAGTAAGCATCTGTATTTCATCTTAACTCTTTCCTTTCAAAAATAAGAACCAATATTTATATTGAGATTTTTTGATAATATCTACATAGACAAATTTTTCCAGTTCAAAAATTTCTACTTCTGTTGCAAACATTATTTAAATAGCAAATAGTAAATAGAAAACAAATGCTACTATGTAAAGTTTTTTTGTTGTTTAGAAAAAAAAGAACAAGAGCACAATTAAAAAAAGATGAGTCTAATCTTGTACATATCCACAGTTATTAAGGGCATAATTCATGCAATTAGTTAAATAGGAGTGGAACAAATCATTCCCTGTAGAATATACAGCATCAGACCCCAGGTCCCATAGGTCCTCTTGATATTTGATATAGTCGATGAACACAGACTAGAATTTATTCCAAGATTAAAGACTGCTTTTTCCTACTAAAGAAGACAAACAGTAAATCTGAAAGAATCACATGTTTTTCTTAGCTGTCATGACCTATGCTTCTTTTGGCTTCTAAAGCTCCCATCTGATTTTGATAAGAAGTTCATAGAATCATATCAGAGAATGGCTTGGTTGGAGAGGGCCTTAACACCCTTTAGTTCCATCTCCCTGCCATGGGCAGGGCGGCCACTCACCAGATCAGGCTTCCCAGGATCCCATCCAACTTGCACTTAAATGTCTCCAGAGTTGGGGCTACTTTTGGCAGCCTGTGCCAGAGCCTCACCACTCTGAGTAGAAAATTTCTTCCTAACATCTAACATAAATCTCCCATTATTTTTTAGCTTAAAGCCATTCTCCCTCATCCTGTCAATTCTGAACACTTGTTTGTATTCTGCTAAAGAAGAATTTTCAAGCCTTAGGTAATGATAATCTTGTTTTCTTAATCAACAAATATGAGTTCATGTCAAATTAGCATTTTACATATCCCTAGAGCACCCAGTAATGCATCTTCTAACTTGAAGAAGCCCTTCATGCCCTGAGACAGGGAAAGGAAATGGAAGGCACAGCTATTGCTATTAAGAGTAGTTAATGGTGGCACACAATTCATAAAAGTGAAAAGACAAGATATGAATATCTCCAGTATTAACATTCATTCATTTAAAATGGTGTCATATGCATTCAGATATTACATACAAAGGCTCAGAAAAAGGGAAGATCTTACTCTCCCTTTCATTTTCCTGATTCTTTGTTAAACTACTTCATTTTTTTGAGTTTCAAAGGGTATGAAATGTTGATTATACATCTGTTAACATGGGTGGACTTCAGTAACATAGGACAATCAATATGCAGTACAGCTTAAGGAGAGTCAGATTTGTTAGACAGACAGTGTACGGGAACTGCTGAATCATGGCCTGAACCTCTGATTGACCACCTGAGGCGAGCAATGAGTCAGCCACGGGAGCACAGGTGAAGGTAATTCACCTGTGCTATCAAAAGGGTTGAAGCCTGGCTCCACCTCTCCTAGATTCCATTTAAGTGCTGACTGCCACTGAGGAAGGATCTCTTCCTGAAGATCACTCCTTGTGGAGAATATTGTGAGTCTACAACATCAGTAAGCATTTTCTATTTATTATCTTCCTGTTGCGATAATCTTGCTAAGCCTAAGTTTCCTGTATATTTCTTAATTATAACATCTGTATAGTCATTGATTATACAGACAGATCTGCTTTTTTTTTTTTTCTTGTAAGAAAGCCTTTCTAAAAGGCTATAGAATTTATCGGTTGCCCTTAATTCTACAGTAGGATTGTTAGCACTTAATTTAACTTTATCTGACACTCAAAACCAACATTCAGAATATTTTCCTAAATATGTAAAACTCCCAGCAATTTTCATTTGAAAAATACTTTTTTTTAAACATAGACGAAGATTTTGCTCACTCTTGTTGAAATTCATTCTGTGCAGGGTGGTCATTTATATCTTTCTTAAATTTTAAACTAAATGTTTCCATCTTCCCTTAAGGAATGAAATTGCTATCCTTCATTTCTAGTAGCTCTTGTAATGTCTCCATCTTCCAAACAGAATAATGCATTATCTTTTCCCCAAGGAATTTATATTAGAAGATAAATCATATCATAAATCATTATGTCCATAATTTGAATTATTTAAAATAAAAAAGATGCAAGGATGCAATTACTATGTTCAAGAGGACACATTTAGTTCTCTTTAAATTGATGCTGAAAAATGCTGTGTTCTTAATAGTACATTTCAGCTAATAACATGCTACAACAGGAACTGTACTCATAAAGTCAAATGTAATTTGCATACAGATAAAGTATCCATTTAATCCAATATCCATATTCTAAAATAGAAATTATAGATTGATATTTGCTTCTAGTATGACATAACTATGGATAAAGTCTTAAACACTTTATCATTACTTTCTACTCATGTTTTTAAAATTACCAATACTATCACATGTGACTGGGGGGAGAAAATCCACACAAAAAAGTAAAATCTAACCATCCCCAAAACACACATGCAGTCACATTATATATACATATATAAATTTTAAATCTCAATTACAACAATTTAAATACGAAACTGCAATAATAAGCCGTTTTTACAATAGAGTAGAAATAGCAGAAACTGTAGTAGATCAGCAAAGAACATATGTAGATCTGTGCAATCTTCCTGAATAAGGTTTTATATAAAAGACCATAAAACTTAATATTTAAGCTTTCATAACGTATCCACTTTACACATATATTTAGTGCTTCTGGCTATGTGTATCTATTAGATAAAGCATCATATTTTTTCATTCTCCTCCTAACAGTTTTTGACTTACTACAAAATGATTAGTAAAAAATAAATAGATAGATTTCAATGCTTGTTGACCAAAGGTGAAGAAAAAAGCGCTTCATAGCAGGATAGAAGGCACAAGTCAAATAGGATAAAGGAATGCAAGAAGTAAAATAAATAATAATATATCTATTTAGGAGATATTGTCTATTGAACAACTTACTGATGTCAAGTAGATCTAGTTGCAGCCAAATCTATTCTGAGATAGACAGATGACCTGGATGATTTTTTGAGGCCATTTTTGACCATTTTTTTCATTAACATAATTTTTAGGATAGATTTTTACCTTCTTAATTACAGCAATGTATATTTTCCAGTGAATTAATATTGCAAAATGCTAGGATGCACTGGAAAGGAAATAAAAGTAAATATTGTTGAAAATATAACCACTTTATTGAATAACATGCATAACCATTAGCAGTGTGAAACTTTAGAAATCTTGCTTCCAACTTTTCATTTGCTTTATTTAGACTGCCTTACATGTCATAACTATAAGTATTTGATCACTCATGCAAACCATAGACTCGAAATGCTTAATTCTTAGGAAGCATTGATGTGCTGTTTTTCTCATGCACTAGAAAAAAGTGTTAAATGAATTGACCTGTATAGGTTTCATTTGAGTGGGCCTATGACAGCTACAAGTGCAATTCAGTTTCCAGTCTGACATTGCAACCATATATCTTCAAGTACTGTAGTCTGAGGAGCATCAGCATACTTTGTGCTTGCTTGCTTTCATATTCTGATTGCCATTTACCTTTTTTTTCCCATTGTTACTTTAGTATATTTCAACCAGAATTAGCAAAATATCTTCACAATAAATGCTCAGCTTTATTCACCTTGATTATTGAATGCTTTAGTTAATTACAATGAATAAAACCTTTAAGTTTGTGTGCCTTTATGCGCATAAAATACTATCACATTTCAAGATTAACTTTATGCATTGTTAATTGTATTTACATTTCATATTCATTGTAGAGGCAACTCCTAGAAACAGCTGCTGATGAATGGTATTGAGAGATGCACTTTTATATCTTCATGTCTCCCTTTATTTATCCCATGCAAAGGAGAGACAAGCTTTGGCCATGTTCTTTGAGCGGCAAAAATTCAGTTTTGCCTACGCTGTTGGAAAGTCTTTAGTTGTTTAAATATATACCCATAAATATGAAACCAAGTACAAGGGAGCAAGCAAACTTTGTAGATAGACAACTGAAGCAGAATACCAATTGTCTTTGATTAGATGAAACAAGATATTTGCCAAGCTCTAAGGCATGTGTTGTATGACACTCAACTTCTTAGAACATAGCAAAAGCTTGTTGAGTCCTCTATTTTATCAGTATAGGGTTTAAAAGCATTTGAAATAAAATCTTAGTCAGCCATTTAATCTGTTCCAATTTAATCCATCTTCTCATTTTCAAAGTCAGAGGTGCTTATGATCTATTATCAGAACAGTAAAGTCGTGAACAGACTGCTTCTAAGGTTTTTTTAATTAAATAACAATAACAAGTTAATGCTAAAGTACAGATTTTTCCAAGTCTTAAGGAAAATTTCCAAAGCACAGATATCTGTATATTCATGTAAATACATATAAATGTGTACTTATATTTGTAGTAACTACTGGTTCTTTAGTTTCATTTTACTATAAAACATTAGTACAACATCTTTTCCAAAAGTAATGTCTTGTATTTTATTATGTTGGCTGATGACACTGGGGCGGATGTTGGTGGTAAGACAATGGAGGTTGAACCTTCCCTCCAACATTTCACTACATTTTGTTTCTGTGTGACAGATGACAGCAGAGGGGCAATCTGACAAAATGGCATCTGACATAGAAGCGTATATGAAGCAAAGGTGTGTCACTGAGTTCCTCAATGTGGAAAAACTTGTAATCACTGAAATTCATCAACACTTTCTGAAGGTTTCTGGAGACAAATTAATGAATGTTAGCACAGTGAAAACTGTATTCTATGGGCAACATTATCCTAGTGAAAATGTTTTCACCTTAGTGAAAGTGAAACAATGGGTCACATCAATTCATGATTTTTTTATCAGTGCAGCCAGCATGCTGGTTCTTGTTCATCACTGGCAAAAATGAATAGATAATGGCAGTGACTATGTTGAAAGGAGTGTTTTGTAGCAAGAGTGTGCCGTAAAAAACATTATGCTCTGTGTATGTGGTTATTTCCATAGAAATGAACAGGAGACATTAATTTCAGAGCAAATGACATACATTCAAAGGCTTACCAGTTTCTAAAGTGCTTTTAAAAGTCTAATACAATTGTAAAAATGAAAATATTGTACAGTTATAGTAAGGTTATCTGACCAAACTTGTAACAGAGAAAAATTATTTGAGAATACACATTTCATCCTTATTTCTATTAATTAGTTATTCTTCAGAATATGAGAGGGATCTTTAAGTATTTCTGGACAAGAAGTTCTTCTGACAATCTTTGGACAAATAGAAGTGAAGGATGGATTAAGTCTAGAGATTCTTTATAAGAGTGACTGAATTAAAAACACTTAAGAGAATAGAGGTTTTAATACAGGACTGAGAACCCTTTGACCTCTAGAGGTTGACTGAAAGTTATCACTTCTTTAAAGATGAGCTCATCAATAGAAACTCAAAGGAGGAATTATCTGGGAAGATGGCAGAAAATAAGGATATAATTCATGTATTATGTGAGCTTTAGGTTCCACAGTATCCCATGTGGCAGCAGGTCAACACTGAGACTAGACAAAATCTTACTCCATCTTCCAGGGACCACAATGAAGTAAATGTAATGTATTAAAAAAACATACACTTTCAGCCGGCTAGTTTTCTACTGCGTCCTTGCAGTAGATTCACTATTGCATAACTACATTTTCTCACAGATGTTGTTTAATACCTTTATCAGTGTGGGCTTCACAGAATCACAGGATGGCCGGGATTGGAAGGGACCTCAAGGATCATGACTCTCCAACCCCCCTGCCACATGCAGGGCCACCAACCTCCTTATTTAATACTAGACCAGGCTGCCAGGGTTCTATCCAATCAATATACTAATGGTATTAAAATATTCACATTATCTTAATGAGGCTAACAAGGAAACTAGAGCCAACATGGCCTTTCTGGTCCAGAATTGCTCCTATTTAGTTCTATGAGGCTTGGGAAGTCAATCACAGAAGCTGTAGCAAATCTAAGGTGAAACCCTAGATGTCTGAGAAGTGAGAGACAAACAAACAAAAAAAACAAACAAAACCTACAGTAGATGAAAATCAATGGCTACTACATGGGACTGAGATCAGCTAGAAATAGTAAAACTATTTTAATAGATACATCTCAAGCATGGTGAGAGAAAGACACAGATGATCACAGACACAAATATCCTACTCAGTAACAGCCACTATTAGTTATTTGTCCAGTCCTGATTATGCTTAGTATTCTGCCTCTCTTCCGTTCCTAAGGCACCATCACCTCATTCAGATGCAATGATTTCAGGTCTACTTAAAAATCAGAGTATTTAAAAAAAAAAAAAGTCAGTAGGAGAATGTAAAGAAGGTTCTTTAACTTTCTAAAATACTTCTCTAATCACTGCAATCCCACCAGCCATAAGGCTATGTTCATGCTGCTTGTTTCCAGCACTCAGAGGAACGCTACAGATTGTAGCTGGATATATTTAATTCATTTCTGCTATCCAAGTAACAATAATATTATTTAATCACACCAGAAATAGGATATTAAACCAAGCAAAAAAAAAAAGTTATTTTCTATTCTATTTTTCTTGTTTGAATTTATTAATAGATGTAGAAAAACATCTCCCTTTCCTCCAAAAGAGAATTACACGAAGAGGTCCTGTCTTATACTGCAGTAATCAAATCAGCTGATGCAGATAACCAGAAGTCACTCATAAGATTAACATCTATGGCTTAAAAGTAAAATTAGTTCTACTATTCTTTAAATATGTAAACATGTCAGTCTTCATCACTACAAAAAGAAAGAAACAGCTAATTTAATTCCTTTGTGAATCAAAATACTGGAACATCTCTTCCTTATCTGATAAATACTGACAACAGTTTTAGTGTATTCTGTGTCATTCCATGTCCTTTTCCAGAAGAGTAACGAGTTAATAGTGGAAACTTGGGAGGGAACAGTCAGTTAAAAATCATTAGATAACTTAAATCAAATATTGGTTAAGAAAAATCTGAGATTTAAATTGCATTTGCGTTTTTGGAGCTACTGGCTGTGAAGTACATGTCCTTCAATTGATAACACAGTATTACTTCATGTTCTTTATGGACACCATTCATACTTCTATTAAAGCATTTTAAGGACCTTGAGAATTTCTTTCAGTACATGCTTAAAAAGTATATGTTCTTGAGTGTTTTAATATGTTTTCTTGGGGCAAACACTAATTCTTTTCTATAGGCAAAAGAAAAAAACTTCGCAATCAGACTGTTGTGGGTCTACAGCATATAACAGCTGACCATCAGTAATATGGTTTGCGTGCTTTCAAAGAAGAACAAAAGAAAAAATTCTATTTTCAAAGGAGAAAACCTCATTAAACTATACCCACAAGGAATTTTATTTGTCTTATCTTCCTTGGAAGTTCACAAATTTTTTTTTTCTTCTTAATTTTAAACAAATTTTTAGCTAGAGATAATAAAGACCCTCTGGTTGAACTTGAATATTCTTTTCATTAGGCAGAAAGGAAGGTAAGAAAGATAACAAAGCGCCTTTCAATAAGATTACAGCATGATGTTCACCAGATAAATGAACTCCAGTAAGCAATTGTCTCTAAGATGGTGAGATCCCAGCTGTTTGCCCATTTGGATCAGGAAAAAAAAGAATCATGCAATTGAGCTGCCAAGACATTTCCCATCGCTCCAAGCACAGAGCCAACAGAGCTGCTGAAACCGTAAGCTGATGTTCAAAATGAGCTCATTCACAATGTGCTTCTCTCTTCTTCTTGGAGTGTGTGAGAGATATATTTCAGCATTGAGAGACTTTGAGACGTACCAAAACAGAGATAAAGAAAAACTAATTAAGCTCTCTGTAGGCTTACAAGCATTGCTAGTCATTGTAAACAGCAAAATATCTTGCTAGCCAGCCATTTCAAAAAATCCCAGATGGCTACCACTATCATCGAGGCAGAAGAAAGAAAGATTGGAAGTGTGTCCAGCTGCATTCCTTATTTTGCAGTGGAGAGACAGCATGCAAGGAGGAAGGAGATGAAGTGAAATGTTGCATTAGATTTCACAGTAGGAGTACTAGAACAAACTGTTGAAGAGAGCAGTTTGTTTAGCATGGTAAACAGAAATGATGCTAACAGACATCAATTTTCATAATGCTTCTGCAATCTTCTCCAATTTTATTTCCTTTAGTTCTACTTGAAACAGTTTTTCCTAACATCTTTTTCCAAATTTCTGGTTTTGATTGCATGCATTTCCCTGAGCCTCAACAGAAAATGTCATCGCTTCAGTTGACTGTAAGCATCTTTTCATTGTTTCCCTTTTGAATTCTTTCCTTCAAGTAGATTTCAGAGAAGCCGGTTAGAATAATGACTAAGCAAAACCACCTCCAGACAACAGCTGAAACTCACAATTTAATTGAGATAAGCCCCTACCTATTTTGTCTTTTCATTATTAACAGCATTTCCTTTGGTCTAAATCTTAATAATGACAAACAGAGCACTTAAGGGAAAATGTTGATGTTTCAAAACCTGTCATTAATTTACATTAAGAAATTTCACTCCAGTGAAGTCTGCTGTATTTGTTTAGAGAAACATTTATGGGGAGCTGTTGAGACACAGTGTTGGAGAAGTTTGAAAACTGGATAGAGAATTATTTTCAATACTGAAATTACCTTTGTTGGTAGTGAGAATGCAAAACTACGTTTTCAGCAACTATAATTAACAGTCATTTAAGGTTTGGGATTTTCATTTTTTAAATACATTTTTGTTAAGATTTAACCTATTCCTCATTTTCAGGTTGTAAAATACAGAAATAGGGATTGTATCATTATATTTTTTCAGCAGCAAAGCACATTTTCCACTTACTCTGTAACATATAGGAGAAAGAAATTTCCTTTAATTCCAAAATAAACTGAGTTAAGAATTCCTGTCCAATATGAGAGATGATGAAGAAATGCATAATTAAGATGACACAATTCATAGCATAGAGAGTAGATAAAATGAGAATATTTAGTGAGGAAACTTTCTAGTGTAACATGCAGAATGAAATTAAGTACTCTGCTACAAATGGTTAATTGAAGCAATTGATAGCTGTGGCTGTTGCTTTCATTTTGCAAATGTTCAATCATTTCCCCTCTAGACATCTCATTTCTGCAGCTTTTTCACAAAAAACAAACAAACAAAAACTTCCCAAATTTATTTAAGGATGTTTCATGTCATCTCCCACTGTCATAGTATTCTACACTTTTTGTAGTTTGTATAGGTTTAGGAGAGGTATGCAACACAATTTGCTTTGTTTTGTTTTGTTTTTTTCCTATAAAAAATTGTCTCTTTTAGTTCTAATTTCATTTGGAAGGGAACCATCACCATATTAAAATAGTAAACTTATTTGACCACTATGTACTTCAGTAATTTTTTTAATCTATGTTGGGTCAAGCAAAGGATCTTTTCTTACAAACTAAAACTCTTCCCCTTCTTCTTTCCTATATCAGCTGGTATTCAGTAAATTAAATGCATGCCCTGGTAGCAGATCTACAATGCACTATCCTGCAGTTACACACACACACACAAAATTCCTTCCATGATATTAAGGAGAATAACAACTTAAAACATATTCACCCTGTTGTTTTTAGATTATTGTTGTGAGAGGAAGATTTATTTCAAATCATACATTTACTCTGAACCCCATCCCTCACTAAAAGTATAGATTAGATTACTACATTTACTAATACTTACTCTCACTAAACTGCTTGAAGTCCACATTACTTAGACTTAAAAGTTATATGACTTCAGACGATTCTGCTGTTAAGCTCACTCCCTTCTTTTTCTCTCCTCCTATTTTAGTTCCAAAAGTGTACTAAACTCAACTGTCTTCACAGCATAGAAAAATAAAAGGAAGAATGCCTAACTTCATTTCTTGCACAAGAATCCCACAAGACAAAGAAATATAAGGGAGTGGTGGCAATTCTCTTTGAAGCCAGGTCCAAATGAAATTTCCTAGGATAGTGAGATGACCTCTTATTTCAATTTTTCATTGTTGCTGTACAATTTTTACAAAAGTAACTCCTCAGACTCCACAGAAGTGCTCTACAGAGGATAGCCTGAAAATCAGAGTCCTAGATTACTGGCAAATGACAAATCCATATAATCTGGAAATTCTATTTCCTTAGAGAATTTTCAACTTCCTCTTCGTTTCTTTTTGTCTTCTCATGTGTGTTTTTTTATCCCTGGAAAGGTTTCTTTTTTAAAAATAGAGTTCATCGTATTATTCTTTTTGCTTCCAGTTCTATAGCTCATTGTTCCCTTCCCCAGTGAGCCTGTATAAGGTAAGGGACATGCCAGAAAATTTCAGACCTGATCTGTGACATATAGTAGAATTAGAAATCAAAGCTGACCATTTATAATTTTTATGCTTTTAAGTGTTGATCAAGTTTGATGAAGAGTAATGATCTAACAGGAATATTTGCATGTGACAGAACACAAGTAGAGCAAGACAAAGAATACAGTAGATGACTATTAGAATGATGCAGCAGCATTTGGAATACAGTGGCATCAAAGTCAAGAGAGTTCAAAAACAGAAACAAAACAATAAAACAGCAAATATGTATTAAACAAAATAGTAATATCAAAACTATGTCAGTAGATTTAGGAACATCGGTACAGCTTTTGTTGTTGTTCTGTTTTTAAGTTCCCAAACTCCCACCAAGAACAACAAATAAAACAAAAATCTGAACTCCGGGGCCATGTGCCTCCCACCATGCATCCCGCAGTCTTGGGCAAGCAGTCAAGCACATTACAACCTCACTGGATATAATTTTTTTCTGCAAAGTTCCTTTTCCTAAGGAGCTTTTAAACAGATAAGAGGAACGTAGAGATACAGGATAGAGTGGGAACTTTGCTCTTCTCAAAAAGAGGAAAACAAACAAAAGGGCCCATCCAAACAAACAAAAAATATTAGGAAAACACCTTCATTAAATCTATAATTCAAATAAGGCAGTTTTGCATCTATCAATTCAAGAATGGTCAGAAGTAGTCTAAGTGAGATTAATTAGACCCTGCAAACAGTCCTAATTCGGGTTTTAGGACTCTCCATTCATTTGAAAAATCAAGTTTTCTTCTCATTCATACAGGGTGAAAAATGACAGCCGTTAGCAAATCCAAGTTGCTGCTGAATTATGTCATCCTTCTCAGGGAGCTTCAGTGATACCACTAGCCCATTTATATTGTGGTCAGGCCAAAGTGGTCCAGATACTTCCAGCATGTCAACTGCCACTCAGCTAAATCTGGTAATTGCGAACAGAACTGGCACCGAAGTTAGTTACCTTCTGCTTGGACAAGAATTAAAAAACAAAATAGTGATAGACGTAACTTTGGAGAGCAAACATGCAGCTATGTGGGACAGCAGTATTAAAGGAAAAAATAGAAGTTCTCAATTCCAGCTTAAATCTAGCTCCAGAGAGCAATGTAAATAAGTTTCTATGCTTTCCAAAAGAATGTTCACCTAATTATTATTCAGGAAAGAAGGATTAGAGCTGCTTCTTCTAAGTTCAGAGAAATTTGATCTAAGCTCTTCTTCTCAGATCCATCTCTGCCAGGGGATGGTGGAGAAAGGATCAAAAACTGAAGGCTTAGAGAAGAAAAAGGAAATCAAGCTGCCTAATGACTACATCTCTACCAAGCTGTACTAAGTACGGCTGAAAACTTGTTAATCTGTACACTTATACGTGGAATTCTATATCATTTAAAAAATATTTTATATAGGAAGAAAAGGTAAAATTTTTTATATGGTCCTATACTCAACTTCATGGCTCTCTGTTTTTGTCTGGCACTGTGAAATTATTACATGGGTATTAAATATTATGCATTTCACTAAACCAATGTAGAAAAGAATAAATACATGTAATCCATTGCTCCTCTGTGAATTGTTTAAGCATGCTAAACAAACAATAGAATTAATTATTTGCTGGTTAGATTGCACTCCGTTATGCAGTATCCAAAGGCAAACTTCTCTTTTCCCTGTGCAAATAACCAGTGAACAATATGGGGCTACTGTGAAATAAGTGATACTGTGATGCTCAGTGTATCCAGAAAATCTCCTAAACATCACTGAATCTTCTCTGCCCTCTTTCATTCACCTCACCCTTCTGACTTCATATACGTTAGAATTTGCGGATGAGGCAAGTATTATCTCTCCTTTCAATTCAGCCATCTCCTTTAGCAAATCACAGATTTCCACACACTGTCTCCATACATTTGCAATGATACCACTTTCTGTCCAGTCTGTGCTAGAATAAGTTATTCATATCAAAATATTCATATCTTCATTCAATAAGTGCGGAAATTCTTCCTCTTTCCTTTATTACCATCCCACCCCCAACTCCATGGTTACTTTCTGCGCTGAGGTGAATTTTCTGCTGTATCCTAACCCTTCAAAACTCTTAGATTTGTCTTCATCTATTTCTGATACTTCCAGAAGAAACAACTTTAATGTATTTTATAGATTACACTCTTTCTGAATTCCCTTATGAAAACGAAATAACCCTTATTTCAGTATTACTTTCTAAGGACTTTCTGAGACCCGAGATTACATAAAATTGCAGCTTCTGGATAAATTCCAATACTGAGTAGAAGAAAAGGGTTTTACTTCATGTATCACAACCATATCTCATCCACATCTGTACTTCAACTAGATGTAGCATGGCAGTGATTATCTATATGCTAATGATGCTAATAATTTCTATTTAAGTGAGGTCATATAAGACTCCAAAAAAAAAAAAAAAAAAAACCCAACAAAAACATTTTAGATGAATACTGGTGTACATCTAATACTCAGTGTAATTTTTCAACAGACCTTTACAAGCCTTTCCGACACAAACTAAAGGACGTCTTTTCATTGTTAATCCAGTTCTTCTTGTTCTACTTCCTTTTTCTTTTAAACAATTTATATATAATATACTTTGAGATCTCTTTAGTATCTTTTGCTTAGCAATAGAATCTACATCTGAGCACAAAAAATCATGCAGAATAATTTCACTAACAACACACAAGTAAAAAAACCAGTATTGTACTATCTTCAAGCTGACTTACAGAATCAAACTCTATAACCACAAAGTAGTTATGAAGCAAATATATTTATTCAGTGCTGCATACACATGCTGGATGCAGGCAGTCCTTCCAAGCCTGCATGACAGATGCAGATAAGCATCTTTATTTATAGAAGGTATACATGCATATTGATAGTATCTTTAAGAAAGGAATAGTTATTACAATTACTCCTAGGAATTCATTACAGTATTTCGTACCCATTCTATGCCCTGAACTCTACACCTAATTAATGCCTCTGTGCATGCATGGAGCCTCCTGATGGTCATCCCAGTGGCTGTGGGGATGAAGGCTATATATCTTCCTAGCAGTGTATTTCTGACTCCAGTGGAAGTAGTTACTTGAGGAAGTATTCCAGCTCCAACTGGTTCAGTTACTAGGATGTGGCTCCTTGGACCAGTCAGCAGGTTCCTTGGGTTATGGAGGAGGTACCCCACATCTTTCCAATTGTTTGTGCTCAACTAGTTTTACAATTTTAACAGTATAACAAATTAATCTTTTATTCAAAGCCTATTCTCTTAATGTTCTCAAACAAAAGAGCACTTAAAATTAATTGCAAGTAGTATGATAATAAAGACTATACAAAATGGTAAAATTTTAAACTTTTTTGAACTTTTGAAAAAAACAGAGATATGCTAAAATATAAGAAAAGAGAAGTAATCATAGAACAGAACACAGAGCTATCATTATGCATAGTATTTGCTTACAAAGAAAAATATTTCAGTGTGACCAAAATAGCTCTAAGTGTCTATGTCAGTGTCAATGCTCCTTTAATCTCATTCCAAAACAGTTTTGAAAAAAATCAGTGCGTCTCTAAAAAAAGGTATGCTTGAATTCTCTGTGAAGGTCAGATTTTCCCCTTGTGTTTACTGAACAACTGTGATATTCTCAACTGGTAATTGATAACAGAAGACTCTAGTATTTCACCATGATACTAGTTAGCTTATCAATTAGCCTCGTGCATTGCTTTTAGAGGTGTTAAAATTTTAAACAACCATATAGTTTCTACAAATTTTCATAATAAAATCTGGTACTCCAAAACAAATTTATATACCTAAACTTTATTTGCTCTTCTGGATCGGTACCAATTAAAAATAGTACACAATCACATCTTTTATTGGAAGACATAATTTTCAGGTATATTTAGAAATACATAGCCTTATGCCTTAAAAAGAATAAGAAAATAAATCTTTTAAGAAGTAATCTTACTACAAAGTATCTCCCTGAGATGCTTTGTAGGACAGTAGAGCCATTAATAATTCTTTGTTATTGTATATATGATGTATGCTTAACTCTAATGACTTACAATTTATTTTTATTTTTATTTTTTTTTTTTGCATTATGAGCAAATTAGCTTTGTTTTCCTGGCACAATTAGTTGCAACTCCTTCATTTCCATTCTGCTGAAAACTGAAGGACAAATCAGTGATAACAGAATCAAGCACTTGGGTAGTCAGCTAAGATTCTTGTCTAGGAGCAATTTATCATGTAAATGGTGTATGCTTTGTTTTATGGAAATCTGAAAACAGCTTTCTGCATGATTGAAGCCTTTGTCAATGAAAACCCCTTCAAAATGTGACAAATGTTTCTTATCTCTGGGAGGTGTCGAAAGGACTTAAGTGATAAAAACTATATATATACTCACTATTTTTATCCAGGTCATACATATATATAGCATGTGAGAATTTAGCAGGCATAAAAGAAATAAGATTTTTCCATATATTCAATCAACTCTTTGAGTGAAAAATCAACTTAATTTCAGAGTAAAACAAATTAAAAAAAAAAAGAATCTTAGCTTTACTAAGGCTATGTATAAATATTAATTACTATCACTATAAATAAAATATCATATGGTTTCCCAGAGAAAAATGACGGACATTACAGAGGATTTCCAAGCTCTTTCAGAACACAAACTGTATGCTTATTAATTGTCACATTTGTCGTACACAAACGTATGTCAAAGAAGTCACTTGCAGGGTATCGTTATCTCAGACTTCTTCCTTCCCAATCTGCGGCCATTTTCCATAGCATGTCACAGCTACAGCACAGCTTTCAGAGGTAAATTACAGCTGATATATATTCTACTGAGAATAAACAAGAACAAGAGGGGATTTAACGTCACTTTTAATTCAGACTTGGGCTTTTTAAATGTAGTTGAGAAAGTCTGCTTTAGAACACCTCCAAATACATTTAGCTGATTGCTCTATCAAGGAAATATTCTTAAACCAACTGGGATTAAACTGAGTTACCAACAAGCAAGGCTTGAGAGTAATGTGAAAATTTTTTTAAAAGTATTTGCACTCAACAGAAGTCTAAAGTGGGTTTACTGCAACTTGTATTTTTTTATCCTTTTTCTTCTTCTTCTTTTTTTTTTTTTTTTGTGCCTTCTATAAAACAGAAATTATAAAGCATTTTTCTTCAATCAACAGGGCCTATGATATTTTTTATTTTGTGGTGGGTCCAAAGAGGTTTTAGTAATACCAATTATGTCCCTTCTATGGTCTCAGAAACACGAGGTGTTTCATTTAACCATAGACATTAGCAGCATAAACATCTATCTACCTCTCAGCAAGTTTTCCAGACCTAACTTATCAGAGTCAGTGAAATAAAGAGATGCTTTTTCTCATTTCCTATTTTCACTGACACACTTAAGGGTGAGATGAAACATATATAAAGTACCAGTAAAATTTCTCTTTTAGATACAACACACATTATTCTCATAGTATCTTTCAATTATTTATCTCTCTGAACTTGCAATAGGAAAATAACATCCTTAAACAATTTACACAGAGAACTTGTTTTCCTATTTCTTCATCAGCTTCATGCAGAAGGTCATCCACTTACAAACCCCTGCTATAGGTAGGGACACCTCCCACTAGACCAGATTCCTCAAAGCCCCATCCAGCCTGGCCTTGAATGTTTCCAAGGAGAGGGCATCCACCACTGCACTGGGCAAACCTGTTCCTGTGTCTCACCTCTCTCACAGTAAAAAATCTCTACTTCATATCTAGCCTAGATCTACCCTCTTCCTGTTTAAAGCCATTTCAGAAGTCCCTCCCCAGTTTTCCTGTAGGCCCCTTTCAGGTACCGGAAGGCCACTGTAAGTTTTCCTCTGAGCTTTCCCTTCTCCAGGCTGAAGAGCCTTCCCTTCTCTCAGCCTGTCCTCATAGGAGAGGTGCTCCAACCCGCTGATCATCTTTGTGGCCCATTAATTCTGGTAAGTATGAAATGTATGTAACAGGCAGAAGTATTTGTTTGTTGTCAACTTAGAGTTAACTGAGTAAGCCAAACTGCATTAATCTTTGTATATTCACATTTACACACAAAAGAACTCCTTGAATCTATCCTTACATACCATCTTTGTATTTTATACATTGAATACTATCAGACAAAGCAAAAAGTGAATCTAACAATATCAAGAAATAAAGAACAGTTGGAGATCTTTTAATCAAATATATTAATTTTAATTTGTCCTTCAAATAACTTGAAACTTTTTTTTGTTTCAAGGACGCATAACTTTCATAATGACTCATTCTTGCTACCGTTTTCTTCTTCCAAAGTATCTCAGTGTTAGACTTTAAGTTCACTTCTTTCCCCTTAGCTTCTCACTTATTTTAGGTTGATAAAACCTAATGAGCTCGAAGGCTGTCTGATTATAGAATGCATTTTTGACATAAGCAATCTTCTTTAATAAAAGGCACTTTTATTACCAACTCTGCATTCACTTCTTTTCAAGTTGAGAAAGTAATTTTCATTTAAATGGGTACATATTTTAATGGCAATCTCTAAAGCTTTACTAAATCTCCATCAACCTGATAATTCTGGTCAAAAGTATCATAGCAATGAAGTCGTAGAAGAGTGAGGAAATTAGCCTGGATTACAGATGAAGATCAAAAAGAATTTTTTTTCTACACATATTCTTAAACTTTCTATCTGAGATTTGATTTCTCCCCTCAGGTTAGTACAACTTAAGAAACTGGGTGATGGGTTATGGGTTATCAGAAACAAGGTTTCTGGCTCAAATTGAAAATAATGGTGGACAAAAGCTCCTCAGGTAATTGAATGTTTATGCTTGCAGCTGTATTTTGCTCATCCTTCATCAGACCAATAGCATCTCAAGATAAAACCTCTTAGTGAACCATTTTCATAATTTGGAATCCATCTGCACTAAGAAGAAATGGGTATGTAATTGAAATATTTGTCATTAACCTGAATGCTCTTTTTTCTGGTAAAATTTCTAGATATTAGAGAAGAGAAAATGCCTTACAATTATTCAGTTATAAAATACCTCTTAGTATCTGTAAAGAATAGAGTTAATACATGACATTAAGTCACTGTCTGGAGGATATTACCACAGAGTAACTTCTTTTTAATTTCAATGAAAATTAGAGCTAATTAAACCTTTAAGGAGCAAAATACAATGGGTTTTGCTCAAAAAGGTAAACATTATATTTTCAGTTTTATTTATTCTTCCACCTAGCTTTATCCCAAACATTACTTATCTGATAGAAGCTCCAGGGGGAAAATGAAGATATATATAGCTGAAATCTTTTTGTATCACACATTACAGCAACACTGCTTATTTAAAATGCTCTGCCATTCTTTACATGAGCAGATAAACTCCCTAAAGCTGCCTAAAGCAAATTTTAAATGAACATTAAATACTTCCACACTTACAAGTAGTGAAAACAGCCAACAAAGTCTGACTTATTAAAAGGAAAACACTAATTTGTGGTTCTAGGGGTTCTTGCATAGAAATATAACCCAAAACAGTAATCATAAAAACATCTCACAAAGCAGTAGTCTGTTTAAGAATGTTATATTTCACCACTTAATGACTCAATTAATTATGTAAATAGTGGTACTATTAGAAGAGAAAAAACATTAAAATTAAAAAATAATATTATATATAAATATACACAGGTTGCTCTGAAAGTAATGTATCCTATTTTATTATGTTGGCCCACAACATCAGAGGCAGATGCTGGTGGTATGGCAGTAGAGGCTGTAGCCTTACATCAGTATTACCTATTGTTTGCCACATGACAGATGGCAGTAGAGTGGCAGTCTGACAAAATGACGTCTGACATGGAAGTGCACATGAAGCAAATTTCTACCACTGAATTCCTCCATGCAAAAAACAGGTGGAGATCAAACAGTGGATGTGAGCACAATGAGGTTGTGGGTTGTACATTTTATCAGTGGTGACAACAGGTTACTTCTAATGGTAAAGATTTATATTAACGCAGCATGCAGACTCTTGTTCATCACTGGCAGAAATGCACATACCTCGGTGGTGGCTGTTGAACAACAGTAGCTGAGAATTTGTTCTATCAAATAGTGATACTGGGCTCTTTGTATCTTGTTCATAGTTTCCACGGAATAAATAGGAGTTATTAATTTTGAAGCAACGAACATGTGTTTGCATGAAGATACAGTGGATAACATTGTCTTGTTTCTTATATTTTCCTTAGAGAAACTTTACAATTGTGTCGGCAAAAATAAATCTGCAGTATATTTCCCTTCTCCTCCTCTTTTTTTTTTTTTTTAATAGCAATTTTTATAAAACATTTGAACTGCCAAATAGAGTCCTTAAGGAAAAATTAGTGAAAGATGAAAAAAATCACGAGTACATGGTGAGCTAATAACTGTATCATATTCACCTAAACGTGTTTCTATTTGTACATAATTATTTTCTCCATATTCCTAAAAGATGCTACTATCAGGTCTCTAGTTTTGTTGTAGTCATATGAACACATTGCAAAGGACAAAAATCAACCCCAGATCTCACTCAAACTAAATCAAAGTCAAACAAAATGAAGGTTAGAAAATTATGTAAAACATGTTAGGTACAAGTTAAAAGGTGGCAGAAACTCAACTCTGATATTCCAGGCTACAGTCCAATGCCTACTCATTGAGCCTGTTTAAATTTAAAGCAATTAGTCTTTCCTAATTTCAAAGAATCCTTCAGCTGCTTAAAACACACAGAAATGAAGAGAAATGAACAGCATTATACTGCTCTGAACACATTAAAATTAAAATATTAGGCTTTAGTCTTAGTTCTGTGACAATGAATGCTTTCCAGCCTAGGATTTCATCACAGTATATTAATCAAGCCATAAAAATACAAATTAGCTCTCTAGAATAGAAAAATGCTTTCTAAAATGATTTTAATAGTTCTAAGTTTCCCATCTATGGAGTTTTAATTACATGAAACAGACTCTGAAACTGCATGAATCTGTTTTATTCAACATTCATACTTGTGTTTATTTTTATTTAATTCTTAAGTAAAAACCTTACATACATAGAAATGGCATACATGGAACAACATTCTCTTCATTGTACACATACTGCCCTATCAGCAAGTCAGGACAGTGTCTTTATTTTCACTGTGAGGAACAGACAACACATTTGTCATTATAAAGGTCATAGCTTTTGCCAAGTAGTCTTTATTCCTCCACCTGACAGATTGGTTGGTGAAGACTATAACTTTAGACAGCACTGCACCTTCCAAACAATGCTCAATATTGAGATAATGAAGTGATATGTGATCAGAGCACAGACAGATCTGTGACATAGCAGCAGCAGCAGCAGGGCAAGAAGTGGCCCAAGGAAAAAAAAAATAAAAATCCAGCAGAATGTGTTCAGAAAAGGTGATAGAATTGGAGGAGATGCAAAAGGTAAAGAGATGATAGCTAATGTTTGTAACAAAAACAAAACAAAACAAAACAAAACAAAAACAGATACCTGAAGTGATGCACAAAAGGAGACAGAGGCCAAGTGAAGCAGGCTAAGCTCTCCCTACAGCAAGTCCCTACACCACAAATGTAGGTTGGAGTGCAGAATTAGGAAATATGGTTACAGAAAATCCATTCTTTGATGGAAGATGTCATGGGCAGTGTTCACGAAGCTTTGGTTCATGTGATGGTTGAAGGAAGAAAGATTTATCTTGCTACTGAGGAAAAGCATTAGAAAAGATCTGGAATGACAGATTATTGCTCTATGATAGAATCAGAAATTTGCTCAGATTGGAAAAGACCCTAAAGATCATCTAGTCCAACCAAAAACTAACCATGATACCCTAACAGCCCTCTTCTGAATCATGACCCTGGGCACAACATCCAAACAATTTTTGTACACTTTCAGGAATGGTGACTTGAACACCTCTCTGGGAGGCTATTCCAGAGCTTAACCACCCATTCTGTAAAGAAGTTTTTCCTGATATCCAAATTAAACCTCTCCCCATGCAACTTGAGGCCATTTCCCCTTGTCCTGTCACCTGTCACCAGTAAGACCAGCCCCACTCTCATTGTAATCACATTTCAGGTATCTGAAGAGAGCAACAAGGTCTCCCATCAGTCTCTTCTTCCCCAGGCTAAACAGCCTCAGTTCCTTTAGTTGCTTCTCACAAGTCATATTCTCCATGCCCTTCACAATCCTTGTTGCCTTTCTTTGGACCTGCTCCAGCATCTCAATGTCCTTTCTGTAGTGAGGTGCCCAAAACCAAACCCAGCACTTGAGGTGGGGCTTCACCAGTGCCTAGTACAGGGGCAGGATTACTTCACTAGTCCTGCTGACCACACCATTCATCAAATAGTGTCTTTGTGCTCTTTTATCTGCAATAGTTTCTATGGAAATAAGGTTGCTTCAGAAGTAATGTCTACTACTAACTGCTTAACTATACTGTGCATACAATACACAAAGTAGTGAATTAGAGAATGAAGCTGAGAAAATATTAGTCTGTTGAAATAAAATAGCCCATCAGACATATGCGCAATTACAATGTAGTTAAGAGGCATTTTGAAATACCTACCCTGACACAGAAGGCAACAGCGACCAGTCTTAACGCGTTAGAGAAGGTAAAATATCATTTTTATGAACATGCCAGTCTTGGGTTAACAGTTCTCACCCAGTTATCATGTTTCAGTAAAAGAACTATTTCATATAGCTCTTACTAAGAAGGTGTTCTTCGGTCCATTTCTTTGCTCTACTCCTGCTGCTTTAAGGTTACTAACAGCTCTGGACAACAGTTTTCAGTAGCAGGTATCCTAATCACTTTAATGGTACAGGATAAGCCTGAAATACCATCATGCGGTGTGTACAAGAGGAAAGGGATTTTTGGAATTAGCTATGGGATACACCACACTGCTGGGAGAAATCCACTATTTCCTAACACAGACAAGCTGCTCACACTGTGCCCATTCAGCACTTCAGTAATTGTCTGCAAACTAATGGTGAAAGCCTGGTGAAATTCCTGAAAAGTGAGGCACGGAAACATACACAAAACACTAGAATACCAAGAACTGTAACATGGAATTGCCTTATCTTCTAGGAAAGGGAAGTTATTATAAGCACAGCAAAGAAGGGTCCTTGTTTTTATGAACACTGTTTGGTCACGGTAAATGTTAAGAAGTGAATAGCTATCAGCTCTTCATACATCAAGGTCTCAACACTCAATACTTCAGTGTTCAATATGCAAACACGTCATGTTCTGCAGTCTCAGTTCAGCTGTAAATACATTATTTACATATCAACTTAAAAATGTTTATTCATAGGCACACAATAAGTAATACAGACATGGACAATTCCCTGGTTAAATAAATCTTCTTTATAGCTTGCTGAGCCTGCCACTGCATCAGTCATGCGTATCTGTGTCAATCAAAGCAGGTCAAGGACCTGAGTTCATTCAGAGGATCTGCCTTACCACTTCACTTTGACTGACATCTGATTTGCAAGATATTTTTCACCTTGCCAACATATCGAGATTACAAGTTACATTAGAAAATGAGCAGAACAGACTTACAATTTGGATGCTAAAAATTAAGAAAATAGAAGCTGATGGAGTGGGAGAAATTGGTGAGAAAGATGAACACACTTAACACTTTCCTCTCATTTCCTTCTAGTGCAGTGAAACGTTCGTTTTCCTGGGGTTTTTAAAAGAAAGCCTCTATGAGAAATAAAAATTTTTATGGGAAATATCAATACAATTAACTTAATAAATGCATTCAAAGTATCTTCTGTGTAGTATCAAAATGACAAAGACCGGATATCAAAAGTAGGTTTTGACGAGTTAATTCGTCAGGTTTGTTTGTAGAGTTTAGTCACCTACTATTTTTCCCTATGAAAAGGGCTTATCTACATAACAAAAAGAACTTTAACCATGGCTATACTGAGGACATCAGCTCAAGTCTGGCTCAAACAGAGACTTGACAAAGCATCTGAAGACAGTCCTTGATGCTTTTCCTGTAATCCACAAGAAAAGCCCTCTTCTGCCTGTAGAGAAACACTTTCCATTTTTATGTTTGTTTATTTTTACCTGCCAGCATGATTCAACCAGACCCTTGCAGGTATTAGCACTTCAGTATTCGTGTTTGTTCCATAAAACCCAAACTTTAATGGAAGGGAACAAGGAAAGGCACTGCTAGTTTGCAACTGAGGCTTCACTAGTTTCTATCACCACGACAAAAAAAAAAAAAAAAAAAAAAAAAAAAAAAACTCACTTTTTTTGGTAGCCATTTATGCCATCATATGTTGGATGTGGAACAAGACAATTCGTATCTGATTGAATTTAATCTCTCTTCTCACTCATTTTTTTACCAGCTAAGTGTCTGCAGAAGGTCCAGGGCAATGTCAGCCAGGCTCAGTGGGCACTGATGCATTTCTGTAATCTCAGAAAGAGGATTAAGCATTGACCTTGTTGAGAAAAAAGATGCTCGTTCTGGTTTATTAACTCATTTTTTAAAAAAAAATACTTCTGATTAAGCATAAATTCTGGTCAATCTAAAAACTACTCTTTTCAGGATTGAATGGGAGGCAAGAGAATTGTTAACAGCCCACCTGGATACTTTAGCAGTAACCACAGTACATACTCAATCATAAATGTGGGAAATTTTTATTATTTATTTTTATTCATTCTAGCTACTCTCAGAATGCAACTTGTTTCTGAAGCAACACAAGAAAACAAGTGAAAGAAATTGTTTATTTGTACAGAAAGCAAAATTATTTAGGGAATTCCACCTGCATTTATTTTTGCTCCTCTGTATCTGGCAATATTTCATCTTCCTGGTGGAGTTATTCTTGCACATAAAAAAAAAAAAAAAAGGAATATGGAATATTTTAGATCAAATCTGAAAACAGTATATTTACATAAATGGACCAAAAAATGTGTGAACAAATCAACTCACAGTTTTCCCACAAGAAGAGTCAGTGTGGACATCTTCAGAAGAAAACACTGAATTTCACAAGAAGTTATTATTTTTGTCTTTCCTTTTGCAGTCTGTGATTAAAGTACATTCACAGAAATATTTCATCTGCTGCATAAACAAAATGACTCAGAACTCTGCATACCACGCTTTTGACCAATCTCACAGAGTTGAAACTATCAGCAGACAACTTCTATAGGCAGTCATTAAACAGACAGAATTTTTAGCATACATACTAATAACTCCTCCTACTTTCTTGTCTGTCACATCCCTGCCCTCCTCCCCTCCAAGCCTAGTTAAAAAGAAATAAAATTAGTAAATCCAATAAAATGTTTTAAAATAAAAATCAAAGATTAGGAGTAGAAAAAAAGAGCAAAGAAAACCTTACTCAGTATATGGTATGGTGCCAGAAGACAAAATGCGCTCCGTGTTTTCCAGTAACCCACAATTTGAAGACAGGCACGACTACAAGAGGCACAAGTTATTGGCCTCCTATAGACACTAGAGCATGCAAAACACTTTTATCCCAATCCCACTGTTATAGTTCTGGTCTTCTAATTACTTAAGTAGTAGCAACTCACTTAATCAAATTACCTAATGTAACATTGCTTTAATTGTAGTTTTTTGCACACTTAAGTAAATAGGAAGGGGGAAGTGCAAAGACAGAAGAAAGTAAGCAGCAGAATACTAAGTTGTTTAAAATACAATCCTGACACAACAACAGTTTGTTTGTTTTTCATTATCTATGATGTTGCAACCAAGACATTAATCCTAGAACAACAACTTTCTGAAACACTTTCCCTTATCCTGAGGAATTTATTCTATTTATCAGCCATGATAAGATAGAGAAAACTGTGGTGTTTCAGGATGATTATTGTACCTAACTGTATGCTCCATATAAGGTACGTTCCTTTTAATAATTGCTTAAAACTCCTTTATGGACCAAAAACCAAAACAAACCAACAAAAAAAAATCCACCTTGCAGCAATTAGAAGAAATAAGTGACTGGAAATAACTTTGTAGAATTCCCAATAACCAGAAAAATAATCTTGTAAATATTCGCTCATCCAAATTATTTCTACTATTTCATCTGTCTTCTTTATCTTTCTCAAAAAACATATATGGAGATATACAAAGAACGGTATGAAGAAAATATAAAAGCATATATATTCATCACATCCTGGTTATGAAAGAGTATTAAGAACAAGAATGTTTAAAAAAAATTATATATTTTTCTATACTTGTTAAGTATTATAATTTTAAATGATATTGAATTGACTCCCCAGTTCAGAAGCCTGGGCAAGGAGAAGTAAAATGTGCCAGAAAAGTAAGTATCTAAGTCTCAGAAAAGGCAGAGAGAATGCAGAGAATACCGACCCAAACAACAGCAACCAAACTTGCAAGAAAACAGAACTAGAACCCCAGAGAACATCAATCATGTACTTGATCATCAGCCAAAAATAGTTTATCTTCTGTTACTCTGCCCTTCAGGCATTTATCTCATATCTTTATCACAAGTGATTCTTGGGTCCTGCAGACAAACAAGGTAGACAACAAATAGCAGCCAATAAACACATCCATCAGTTAAAAAAAATTTGTACTCCAGCGATTCTCTGCAAAAGTCCTGGTAGTATTTGCATCACATTTTCACCAATTTACTCTGCCCATCCTTCACAACGGGGCTTCAGATGTCTTATTATTACTATCTTGCATCACATGAAGGTTCCCAGGTACTATATTTTCAGATTTTTGAACTTTCTCCCTTGCCCACAGTGCCAACCCAATTAGAAGTTGGTGTCTAATCTTTAACAATACAGAAAATAAACCCAGTTATCACCTATCACTGAGGTACCAAGAATTTAACTTTATGACCTATTCCATCCTCTACACTCATTGTTCTGCTGCCAGGAAGGAAGGCCTTGCAGCATTTGATACATAAAGGCTAAGTTATCTCTTCTTGCCTCTTACTATCTGAAAAAATACTGGTGACTCTAGTATCAACATTGACTGCCTGTTGCTCTTCATAGCTGCTGTTAACAGAGACAACCTTTTGGGGGATGTAAGGGTTGGAGGCCATCTGTGGCACAGTGATCACAAGATGCTAGATTTCTCAATCCTTGTCAAACTATGGAGGGGAGTCAGCAGAGCTGCCACCTTGGACTTCTGGATGGCAGACTCTAACCTCTTTAGGACCATGGTTGAAAGGGTTCCTTAGGAGGTAGTTTTGGAGAGTGTGGAAGCCCAGGAAGGCTGGGAATACTTTAAGGAAATAATTTTAAAGGTGCAGGAGCTGACCATTCCCAAGTCACAGAAGATGAGCTGACGGGCAAGGAGGCTGGTCTGGCTGAACAGAGATCTTTGGCTGGATCTCAAGAGCAAAAGGAAAGTTTATGGTCTCTGGAAGAGTGGGCAAGTTAGTTATGATGATTACAGGTATGTAGCGAAGCTGTGCAGGGAGAAAACTGGAAAGGCCAAAGCCCAGCTAGAACTGAACTTGGCCACTAAGGTAAAGGACAACAATAAATATTCCTACAAATACATCAACAGCAAGAGGAGGGCTGGGAAAATCTCCATCTCCTGTTGGGCGCTGAGGGAAACTGGTGACCAAGAATCAGGATAAGGCTGAGGTACTCAATGCCTTCTTTACCTCCGTCTTTAATAGTAAGACTTGTTACTCACTGGGAACACAGCCCCCTGTGCTGGTAGATAGGGATGGAGAACAGAATAGGCCCTCCATAATCCATGATGAGATGGTTTTGGACCTGCTCCGAAAGCTGGATGCTCACAATTCCATGGGGCTGGATGGATTGCACCCTCGAGTGCTGAGGGAGTTGGCAGGAAAAAAAATATCTTTTTGGAAAAAGATTGTCATGGTTTTTATGTTTCCTTTTTATAATCAGTATTCCATATCATAACATCAGATAGTGCACTGGGAGTTAAAGAATTAATGCTTTGTTCCATGGATTGTTGATAGTTCCAGGTAAACCTCTCTCAGAAGAGAAAAAAAACTACACATCCCCAAGGACTTTCACCATTCTGTTTTCATTTTCTGTCCCGAGGGAAAGATAAAACTGTTCACAGATCATGAGATACCCTTTTTCCTGTCCGCTCGCCTGCAGTGTGTGCTCCCTAGCCATCTCACCTTTGGCATTATAATAAGCCCTCTCTCTCATTTTATTTGATTTATTAGCTTCAATTCCAATTATATGTTGTATTATATTGTGTTATCTTGCCTTCCAGTATCTTATTTTGTAAATTAGTTTTCCTCCTCGGATCGTTGCTGTTGTTTTGTTTTTAGACCCACCTCCCCACCATTTCCCCTTTTTCCTCTCCCCCCCATCCTGAGGCATGGGTCCATGGGTTCCCCCACCCCATTAGTCATAGAACTGGGCTGAACCAGCCTGTAAACCATTGAAAGATTTAAGACCATTCATCTTCCTTAGAGATAGAGAGAGTAGAGATATTTAGAGAGAGCATGGAATGTGACCACTGTATGTAATCTGTTCTCTCTGAGTTCTTCAGTATTCAAACTGAACTAGGGACCTAAAGTATTTATACTTGCCTGATCCTGTTAATAGCTGCTTATGAATCTTCTATCCATATATAATCATGCTTTCAATCTACTAAATGTTTACCACCAGAAGAATTGAGGAAAAAGAAAAAAAAGCAAAAAATTCTAACATCTTTCCTCTAGTTTAATCACATCTCCTAGTAGTTTCATTGATTGTCCTCTAGTTTTAGTTCTGTGAAATGTGAACAATAGTTCAGAACTTACTATCAGCCTGATTTGGTAAATCTTGATAGTATCCACTCTCACTCTTCTTTTCCTCAGCTAAGAAGTTTCTCAAAATGTTTCAAACAATACAGTTCAGACAAGACTGTTAAACTGGAGTATTTCTGTAGAAAAATAAATTCCTATGAACACAAGCTTTCTATTTTTTTTTTCCTCTTAAAGCAAAGAAAATAGTTTTGCTAATACGGCTAAGTGTAGAATTCTAGCAATTATTTAAAGAAAGTCAATTTAATTCAACACTTCAAAACAGGTACCTATAGTTTGATGGGGAAATAAAAAGATGGGGTTTTTTAAGATATGTTCTGTTTGCAGTAATTTGATTTTTTTTTTTTTTTTTTCCATGAAGGTTGAACATTTCTTCTGTCTACTATACCTGAGAAAACTTCCAAAAGTTTCTACAATAGGACCTCCTTCCCGAAGTCCTGGTTAGTAGGATACCTTTTGGGTGTGGGGCTGTTTTTTATTTCATCATTCTTTTAGACCTTTAATTTTAACTCAATCTTTGATTTGTCTACTGCATTTTCTTTGATCAAATTTCCTGTGTTTGGTTCTGTTTTTTTTCTTCCTTCATTTCCTTCAAAATTAGTAATGCACAAGAAGTTAATGACAACTCTATGAGTAAACAATTGTATGTTCTTTTATGCCATTTGGACAGCTAGCATTTCAGTACATTCTGTTTGGAAGAAAAAAAAAAAAACTAACATAAAAATAAAGAGAAATTACAGAGATCTAACATCCAGTTAAGACAAAATGTTTCTGAGACATTGAGATGGAACGGCTCAGTTTGTGCTTGGAGAAAGAAGTAGGCTGTGCCTTAGTGAGACTGATCCCTGTCTGTCCTGGTTTCAGATGGAACAGAGTTGATTTTTCCTTCGTAGTAGCTGATATGATGCTATGCTTTGAATTTAGGAGAAAAGCAACATTGACAATGTACTGATGGTTTAGTTCTTGCTGAGCAGTGCTGTACAGAGACAAGGATTTTGCAGTTTCTCAGCTTCTCATACTGTCCTGCTAGTGAGGGGATCTGAAGGCACAATACACTGTGAGGGAACAGAACCAGGACAGCTGACCTAAACTGACCAAAGGCTTCTTCCATGCTATATAACACTGTAGTCACAGCTAAGTTACAGCTTGAAATAGGGATTGAGCATCTGTGGGAAGGTAGGGCCAACCCAGGGGAGCTCAGATGCACCCAATGCACCAGAGTGATGGGAAGAGGTGGAGCCAGGATCCACCCCTTCCCAGACCTCTTTTAAGGGTTGATAATGGAAGCAGGTATTTCTTGCTGGAGATCTCTGTCTTGAGGCCTTCCAAGGGTAAGGAGATTATTTTGTTTGTTTCTGTGGCTACAGCTTCTGCATTTGAGTTTTTCCTTGTTTGCTGCAGCCTTGGACTTTGCTATCCTGCTATCATTGCTGTGTTTTCTGCCACCTTGCAGCATTACAAACATTGCCCAAAAGCATGAGTATGGGGGAGGGGAAAGTTGACAGAATGGGCAGCTACTGTGTGAGGACTAGCTGAATATTGATCAGAGGGTGGTGAGTAATTGTTTAAATGTCACTTGTTATGTGTGTATGTATTTTATATTGTTATCGTAACAATTATCCTTTTTTCCTCTTCTGTATTCTGTCTTTGTAAACAGTTTTTAACTCAACCCTCCAGTTCAACTTCGTTGGTTGTTTTTTTTTTTCTGTTCTCCTCCCTACTCCACTGGGAGGTGGGAAGTAAGCAAACAACCACGTGGTGTCTAGTAGCCTGCCAGATTAAATCACAACACAGTTAGTTCTGTGAGGTCTCCTTCCAGTTACAATATTCTTTTTTTCTTGTGAGAGCTGTTACAATGCTTATGAGAATGTAATTGAGACTCAAGAGAAAATTCCAACAATACAGATTCTAGAAATTAAAATAAGATTAAAACAATCCTTGGAAAAGAAAGGAAGATTAATAAAGAAGGGCAAGGAAAGATCAATAGTAAGATTACTTATCCACCACTTGCTATTGCAATCTTACTGTTAGAAGGTCAGTAACACAATGGCTGAAATCATCCCTCAAGGTTTTTTCTCAGCTATGGGCTAAAATGCAGATTATATATGTCTGGCAACTTTCAGCCTCCATTTCTTTAACATATATAGAGAAAGTATGTTTTCTTCTTAGACTGAATGTTTTTGCCTTGGATTCATATTCTTTTCATCACCAATCCAAAACTTAGTTAATCGTAAATGCTCTAATAATCATCCATGCAAACGGTTCCACGGAATCTGAATGAATAGGTAAAACAAAATAACGTAAAAATCAACAGAAAAACAAGTAAATAAAAGAAAACAATAATATTCTTAGTTGGAAGTGACCCACAAAGATCATTGCATCCAACTTCGTTCCACACAGGAACACCAAAAAATCAAACTCTATGTTCTAAAGTGTTATCTAAGTGCTTCTTGAACTCTGGGAGTGTGAGGGGTGTGGTGGGTAGAGAGGGCAAATACTATCAAATGCTCTATCAGAAATAATGTAAATACTGCATTTGACATCTGGAGTAACATTACTAAGAGCTCTTAATCTTTTCAATTAGAAATATATTTACATAGGAGCTTATTGGTGACTTGGTTCTGATCCCGTGGAAGTCAGTAGTAAGTCTCACCTCTGTTAAATCAACAGAAATTGTTTGAAAGCCCTCTCTTAATTAGTATTTTATTATTCCATAGCAGGACTTTAAGAGATGAATCTTCACTGTAATGAAATGAGTCTTTGTTTTAGTAGGCCATTATTTACTGGGATTAGGAAGACTTTCTTTCTTTTCTCTTCCCTTCTTTTCCTTTTATTTTCCCTTTCCACCTTCTGTTTTCTTTTCATCTTTCTCCTTTTATTTTTCTCAGCATTTAACTCTTCCATTGTCAAAACAGAACACTTGCCAGTTGAAGGATAGGATATTAAACATACTGAAAAACATTTAATATTTCTCATAGAAATTAACATTTTTCTGAGGCATGCAAGCAGTGAAAAACATTTTCTGAAATGATACTTTCACAGAAATATAATTCTGCAGCAAATATTAGTGATGAATACCATTTTACTTACTACTTTCATGACAATGTTTTAATGAAAAAAACATGAGCTGCAAGACTGAGTCTGTAGTACCGTTTAAAAATGTTAGTTTCATACATTTTGTGGAAGCACAAACCATTTAATCATTCTTTTGATCATAGAAAACATGAGTAGGCTGTGAGACAGAAAGAAATTATTCCCACAGTGCCTAAATCAGGATGTATCACATTCTACCTGTGTAGAAAGAGCAAAATGAAAACAACAATCAAATACCAGCAAATCCAGCAAATTCAGAGCACATGCTAAACCATGCAACTGAAACTGAATGTCAAGCAAATTATTTTTGCGTTACAAAAGAAATGGATGATATTTGTATGTAAATTCTATTTGTACAACTACTAACTAAAGATAGTTAAAAAACAAAAAAATAAAAAACAAACCAAACCAAACAAACAAAAAAAACACCTGGGTCAGAATGATAGAAAAACAATTTGAAAATAATGGTTTATTATGAGAGACATTTGTCAAAGAATATACAATTTTTAAATTAGTGGTCAAACATTAAACCCAGTTAATATCTTATTAGCAGCTAGTGGCTGATGATCTAAAGTTTCATTAAAAAAGAAACTCTTCAGGAAGGGTTTTTAGCAACAAGCAATTGGCATATTAATGTTGTTAATTGTGTATCTCATACAAGTCAAAATTTACAACCCTGACAACCCTGCTTTCAGTAGATGTTTTAATTACAAGCTTGAGGCATGCAGATATTTTTTGTGAAGCCAGGGAAAAAAATCCTCCACAATATCATGGAATCACAGAAGTACAGCTGGAACTGACCTGGAGGCTCACTTAGTCCACCTTTCTGCACTGAGACAAAGCTAGAAAGACTCAGACTATGTCCAACATGTATTCACTTCTAAAGGTTTCTCTCGAAAGAAGTATCTTGCAATTCACTAAGGACTCTATATCCTTTTGCTTAATTGTGCTTTTTTTTTCCTAAGGTTTTCTCTCATACGTAACATAATTCATCTTTCCTACAAGTCAAATCAATTTTGTCTTTTCCTAAGTCATACAGAGACCCAAGTAAACCTTTTGATATTAAAAAAAATTGACCCCTCTTCTTTCTCTTTTAAAGTATTTTAAGAATTCTAAATGATGTGTGTTTTCTGTAGTGAGCTTTGCTGTGTGCTAGGAAGCTGTCCACAGCACCGATAACATGTTCCCCTTAGTTGCTAACGGGAAATATTTATCCTGATGTTAAGTTTCACCAACACTCTGATATGATCTAACATAGAAGAAATCAAACCCTTCCAGAAGAAAAGGCCATTTAAAGAGAGATAGTATGTTTACCTTTGATCATCTCTTTCTTAAAAGTGAAATGCCAAAAATATAAACCATATTTCATGCATATTGTTTAAAACACAAAAAACAGTTAAACTGAATGTAGAGCAACATGCAAGTAACCCACATAAATCTTGAACAGAAGTACATCTATAAAAGCACATAAAAAGCAACAGGTAAAGCTCTATTTTCCTTTTCATCTTAATACATCCATTTACATGTAACTTCTTTAGCTGTAAAAATGTGATATGAAGCTGGGTAGAAAGTTCTACCAAAGTCAGAATATATCATGTCCACTATTTCTACTATCTACTCTGCCAGTTTTTGAAGTCAAGAAGGAAATTAGACTGTTTCTTCCTCATCAAGCCCATGGTGGCTGTCGTTATCACCTTAATATCTCCTGGATGCTTATAAATACATTCATAATTTGTCCAAATAGTTTTCTATGTATCTCAGTTAGGCTAACTGGTCTCTATTTTCTGAGAAATAACCTTGTTTAAAGATAAGTCCATATGTTTGCCCTTTTTGTTCTCTGGGACTGCTCCCACTCTTAATTCAAGAGGATAATTACTCATGTTCAGAGAGTTCTTAGGTTACTTCCTTAAATGTGCTGCAATGAATTTCATCAGGAACTGACTACTCTAATTCATCTAGTGTGCACAAACATTCTCTCATCAGCCTTTCATCTAGTCTCTTGTTAACTATACTGGTTACTATTAAGCAGTAGAACTGTACATCCCTGTGGCTTTATCTAATTTCATTTCCTGTGCATCTAGCTTGTCTTTATCCATTTTTTCTAGTTTCTTCTTGTATGATTTCTTAGGCTTTCTGGTTATCCCCACAAGGTTAAGCCAAACTTGCTTTATAAATTTGATCACATTGTCTTCAGTTCTCCTCTTACTCAATTCTTTATATTCAGATTCTAAGAGAGATTTCAGTGCTTTTCTTCTGTCCTCTGGACAAAACAAAACACCCCTCCCTACAGGTTTTCCATGCCAAGTGTTTCATGGATACTCAGCTTTAAAAAAAAAAAAAAAAAAAGACAGCATTGAGCAATGATTAAGGAGTTGCCTCCATCCTGCTGCTCTTGCTTCTTTGCCATTCCTTAGAACTGTGAACAGCATCATGTGATTATTACTTCTCTTCAATTACCGTTCAGTCTTCACATGCTCAATCTGTTCTCCCTTATGTTCGCTGTGAATATTACATCTAAGTTGCCACCTCCAACCTCTGAGATAATAAACTGACCTCCACATGTCCAAGAAATTGTTTATGTCTTCTATGTTAACAGTAAATATCCTAAAATGAGAATTAGACTAGAACTCATTCTCTGGATACTTCCTACAGTTTCTCAAAACCCTCATGCATCACTATCTAATTTGTTTAACTGTATGTAGCTTGTGCAGGATTCTTATTATTTTTTCTTCTGTCATCTTATTCCAGACTCTCTATACTTTCTGAATGTTAGGTAAGTAACCTGCCTTTGACAATTTGTCTTAGGTTTCTGAGCAGCATTAAAGAAAAAGTTTTCATAATCATACACAGTATACTTCACGGAGATTACAGTTTAGAGGAATGTTTCAGAACCTTTCTG
The DNA here is from genome assembly GCF_905368555.1 of Meleagris gallopavo. Classification (NCBI taxonomy): domain Eukaryota; kingdom Metazoa; phylum Chordata; class Aves; order Galliformes; family Phasianidae; genus Meleagris; species Meleagris gallopavo. The sequence continues at coordinate 8,078,374 of NC_139407.1, forward strand.
CAGAGGCTGCCAGTGACCTATTGGATAAAAGTTACATTGTTCCAGCCTCAGGGTAAGTAATTGTCGTGCCCTCATTGACAGCAACAAAAATATCAAGTAGACTACCAGGCCTAGGAATAGCCAGATGCCAAGGAACTCTGAAACAAGTATCTCAAAATCTAACCAGCACAGTAATAGTAATAATTAGAACTTACTTTTCCCTCAGTTTAGCACCCTCAAGAATAATTAGTTATTGAATTTGAATTCATTTCCTAACACATAAAAGTTTATTTATTTGAAATGAAAACTTAATTCACATCCTTTCCCATCTGATCCATACTGTCGTCATATCCATGTATGCTCACAAATCCCTATGTCTACCCCTCAGCCTTTCTGCACTGTGCTCTCTAAATAGGTCACACAGAGAATTAATTTACACTTGTAAAAAAAGAGTCATCTATTCATATCTTTTCTCTTTTCTACTAAGTGTATCACCATGTTTCACTTCAGATGACTTAAAACAGAGACCACCAGAAGCATTTTCTTTTCTGGCTGTGCTCAGAATCTTGATCAGACCTTACAATGAAGTTTTAAAAAAAAAAAAAAAAAAGTATGAAGTATTTCTCACATTATTATTATTAGTACATTTATCTGGAAGACAGATTTAATCCTCCCAAGTGTTAAGAGGCTCAATAAAGAGCCTGTCAAGTATTTTCACATGCTCTGATAAATGTCATTATGTGCATGCCAAATGAATACTATTAATATGGATGATTAAAAAATTAAGAACTTATTTGTTCATTCTTCATCACTTACAATTTGATCTTTTTCATTTTGGAAAGCAGTTTTTCTAGCTAGAAAGCCTTTAAAGCAAAATAAAATTAAAGTTCTACCTTCAGATAGGAAAACACCGGAAAGCCTTTTGATGCTTGTAGGGCTTGCAGCTTAGCAGTTGACTATTTAAACTTCAGTGATAAAAATCTACAGAGAGAAATATTTCTAAGAAAATAGCACAATCAAGCCTTCCTTTATTTTTATAAGAACACAGGTAATCTTGATTGTAGATTTTTCTTAATTGAAAATGCACACGCACACTGTAAAGGAGCTGTTAGGTCAGGGCTTGAATAGGTGATTGAGAACCTGGTTGATGAGCTTGCCCTGCCTGCAGAGCACAGGCAAATTGTTAGCACCTGTGCTTCCCATGTGAACAGAAGAGATGGATCCTGCCCTGGGTTCATATAAAGGACAGCTACTGAGGGGAGAGTCTCGGATTCAGGCTCAGAATTTTACCCAGAAGGTATTTTGCATAGCCAGAGAGCCTCTTCACCAGCTAAGTGAGTCTTATTTTTATTATTTTATTAGTGTTTTTTTTAATTTTATTAGTGTTTTTTTTAATTTTATTAGTGTTTTTTTTAATTTTATAAGGTTTTTTTTAATTTTATAAGGTTTTTTTTTTAATTTTATAAGGTTTTTTTTTAATTTTATTAGGGTTTTTTTAATTTTATTTGGTTTTTTTTTAATTTTATTTGGGTTTTTTTTTAATTTTATTTGGGTTTTTTTTTAATTTTATTTGGGTTTTTTTTAATTTTATTTGTGTTTTTTTTTAATTTTATTTGTGTTTTTTTTAATTTTATTTGTGTTTTTTTTTAATTTTATTTGTGGTTTTTTTTAATTTTATTTGTGGTTTTTTTTAATTTTATTTGTGGTTTTTTTTTTTAATTTTATTTGTGGTTTTTTTTTTTAATTTTATTTGTGTGGGTTTTTTATTTTTATTTATTTTTTTTAATTTTGTGTTTTTATTTTATTTTATTTATTTATTTTCCTCTCTCTATTGATTATTGGCCTATCTGCAAATGCTTTTAGGTGGTATTGCCAAGTACTGGTCAGAAGCAATTTTGCCTTTTTGTAAGCAGAATCTGCACACCCATGAAACTCCATAGTAAATCTGTAGTAAAGAACTCAGTGTAAAACTACGACAATAATAAGTTGGTTATTTCAGAAGGAAACATTTTTAAAAAGTAGGAAAATTCCTAGAGCGAGATACTGGAGTATTAACCAGAGACCTGTGGACTTAGGCTTTAAAGAGACAATCCCCTAGTGGAAAGTGAACAGTTTTCAGGCCACTTTGAAATGGAGAGATCAATGATTTTCTCGGTTAATTTTTTTCTTATTTTCATTTTGATTTGTTGTTGTATTGCAAGTATTACAATACAACTGTGTTGTTACGTCTTTTTATATTTGTTATTGTACTGGAATTCAATTGTATTATTAATATTGCATAATATATTAGTAAAAAAAAAATCAGGAAGAACTGATAAACTTAAAAAGGTTCTAATACAAAGTTTTTGGAAGTATTATGGTTTCTAACAGCTGATATAAATGTAAACCATATCAGAGCAAAGCATTCTGTGAAATAAATAATGGAAGAGTGACAAATGGGCTGACAAAAGGTAGTTTTCCTGTGTGATGGCTATTCAGTGAACAGTTTCTGGAAGATAACTTGCCTATAAATAACCAGCTGAACATATACTACAGATGTTGAACACAAGCTAATATAGTCTTTACAGATATATAAAATTCAGAACAACAATTTTTTTATTTGTGTTTCTTGGCAGACAAAGATACATTTTTCTCAGTCAGAATGACTGAGAACAGTAGAGATAGCTCAGTTATTACTGGAGATTTCTAATTTGTTCTTTTCATAAAAGTTTAATGTTAACTTTAATTTTACACGTTCTAAATTCAGGAGACAGAATTTTAAAAATGATTTACATTTCTTAGAAGTAGAAATGAATCTGTTTGTCTTTCCTACTTCTGCATAAATGGTTTTTCTAAAGACTTTCAAAGTTAACTGCATCTTATTTGAAATATGAACTGTATTTTACACTGCTGATGTTACTTGGCATTCTGCCAAGTTAAACTGTTCTGTAATGCTCAATTATTGTGTATTCCCTTAAAGAAAATTACCATAACCTGTAAAACACATTCACATCTTTCTGATACTTGAATTGTCAAATCCATAGGAAAAACAAACTGTTCTTAAACGGGATGGTAAGAGATTTACAATGGCATATCTTTTTTAAGGGACTTTCTCTGAACTTGATGGTTCATTGTCTCAAAGCTTTTGGGTAAGGACCAAAACAGTGTAATCCAAGTAACTATGACTCTAACTTCACATACTAGTCCTTGTCAGCATTTGTTTTCAGGTGCATAGTTTATAATTTGTTGCTAATATAGGGGTAGAGAAAAATACTTTTCACGTGTGTATACAAATGTTAGAAACAAAAGACACTGAGCTGGAGTGCTAAAGAATAAACCAGAATAGTACTTAAAGAGGAAAAGACGCCTTTAAGATCACACTTTAAGTCAAATAGAAACTAAATATTTTCCTGTTATTAAAAAATAAAAAATCAGAAGCATCTCCACTTGTGAAATGCTTGTTACACCTGGTTAAGTAGAACAAAAAGGCATCTATGATCATTTAATTTATTCCTAGGATGAACAGAACAAATCCCAGAACAGCCAATTAGACATCATGGTACCTATCCTAAATTGAAAATGTCCTCTTGCTTTGACCGCAGCAGACACCTGCATATGGACCACCCTGCTAAGCAGTTAGTGATGCTGCAGTTAGGGCATACAACGCTCCATCATCTGTTATTTTCTGGTTATATCCACAAGATCTCTTCCATAAGCATTAGCTTTATCAATGCTTTGATCACCAGTTTTTCAAACAGGAAAGATAATTCTGACACATCCATAATTTGCTCTTCAGCATAACTGCAATGAAGAGTATAGAAGGATAATGTGGAGTAATACTGCATAACTCTATCTACAGCTATGGAATCCATAAAATATATACAAAACCAAATTAAAGAGGATATTGTCAACAGAAAGAATGTGACTCTGTCATTACACTTCTAAATGTACACGGGTACACAGTATGGTTAAGGTGGGAAGGAAACCCCTGAGGTGACCAGGGTCAGCCCCTGCTTATGTGGGACCACTCAGAGCAGGTTGCCCAGGCAGCTTTTGAACTAAAACAAGTAAGACATAGTAGATATTCTTACCTGCGATACCAATTTGAAGAGACTGTCTCTTGTCCTGTAAGGGCCATTTCTGCTGTATCTTAGCTTGTTTACACAACTGCAACTACAATAAGGAAGAGTGAAAGGTGTGTAGTAAATTCAGAGCTGACCTTCAAACATGACTCAGTAGTTATATATCCTAAGCAAGTTTCCAAAAATTTTCCTTAGGCAAGACAAACAGCTATTTAGAAATAATAATGGTTTAAAACATGAGGGTCTGCGTATGTGACTTGATGAGTGTTTTTTTTTTTTTTTTTTTTTTCAAGCAATAAAAAGTAGTATCTTTGGACTATATCCTATTCCATGCATTTTTGCCCGACTTTTCTTTTAAAGCTCTTATGGGCAGTTCCCTATTCTTTTCCACACGCTATTTTTCTAGTGAGTTTCAGAGTAGAACAGCTGTAATGGGAAGAAACACAAGATGACAATATTTAGAGATTAGGTCTGCTTCTTCAAACTCATCTTTTTGTCTTCATTGATGAAAAATATTTGCAGATTTGATAGCAGTTAAATGAACCCTTTATTTATTTAATAAAAGGTATTGTGAATATAAAGAATTAAAGAAAAAAACCTTTCAAACTCATGGGGTAATTAGATATTATGGAAAATATTTCTTTTTTTCTTTCCACTTTCATTGTTCTTTGGCATTTTTTTGGATGACTCATCCATTCATTAAGCAATACATAATGGCAGAAAACTCTCACATATGAATAATAAAATAGATAAAGTTCTATTCAGAAAGTGATACAAAATGTTTCAGCCTTAGTCTAATACCTTTCTCTAATTCAAAAAGCAGTGAAAGATCACTGTTCTGCATGATGTTTTAGCCATTGTTTACTCCTGGTTCAGGGGACTATTTTACTGCTTAACTTGCCTAAAGCAAATGAGAAATTCAAGAGCATGAACAAAAATTTTGCAGCAATGTAACTTATTCTTCCTTTCTGCCTTAGTACATTTTCAGTAACCCACTGAACTGCAGCTGGAGAGGAAGTATAATACTTCTGCTCTTCTATACTACTTCACTACAAAAGGACACAGTGAGAGATCTAGATTTTGAGGTTAAATAAGTTAGAGATCCACAGAGATAATTTTTTTTTTTTTACTGTACTGGTCAGTTGACAGAACAAATTTTGTTACCTTCTTTACCCAGGCTGTCAAATAATAGAATTATAGAACAATAATGTGTACCATTCCCACAAAGAATTACCTGATATTCCAGAAGTAGATACAGATCAAACCTGCATTTCTTAAAAATGGATTTCCTCTTACAGCGTAGTATGGTATCTAAAATATATTTGGCATAATTGTTCCTCTTACTTATTCTGTCTGACATGCTTATTCATGAGATGGATTTTTTTTTTTTACTTTGTAGCATTATTTCAAATCCCTGCTCTCTATGCTTCTAATGTAAATCTTTCTTTCAATCTCTTTGAAGAAAGACCTAAAAAAAAGTACTATATCTTAATACTGTTCCTTGCTAATAATTATTTTACAGACTGCTACATCATTCTAGTAGAATTTAGTTGAATTTTCTCTTCAGTGACAGAGGTGCAAACAAAGTTCTCGCTTTCAGCAGAATCAAACGCATTTTTTAGTAACATGTTCTGTAAGTGTCCATCCTGAATAATGAGTTATGGTTTGGTTTAGCTTTTTCCTTTTTATTTTTATTCCTTTAAACAATCTACCCCTCTCTATATCTTTAAATACACATGATCCTAAGAATATCAGTTTCCCAGTTGACTTAGGATATTAGGCTAAGGTTAATTGGAATTATATTGAATTCCAACAGGGAAAAATATGCTTCTGCAAAAGCACTTATATGGGCTTTTGTTGTATTTTTTTTTCTTCACCCTGTCATACATATGAAGTAAGGAATTAAACAAGGATGAAAGTAAAACTTATTGATATAAATGATACTGATATTTTTGTCACATAAAAAGCTGGGTTTTTTTGTATGTGTTAAGCCTGGCTTAAAGAGGGGGATGTGCAGCAGCAAGAATTAAGCAGGTGAGTAAGGCATAATTTGGCCAATGCAAATGAGAGTAAAAACTGATATTTACTATTCGTTATTCAAACCTATTAAATGATATGGCTGTCGCTTGTTTTCTATGCTTCCACTGTGAAGGAATAAAGATTATTTTTAGACCTTGGATCTAGAAGATAGACACCTGAGGGACCACAGGGCAGGGAAATATTGTACAAAAATGTTCACTGTATAAGCACTTTATTCACTTTGAAGAAAAAAAAAAAAAAATTGTAGATATTTTTTCCTTCTTTAACCAAATGAGAGTTATTTTAAATCTTGAATCATTATCTATCCTTGGAAAGACAGACTCTCCTCTCGTCCGTAGGTAGGGAAAATTAAAACAAAACAAAATAAAACTTGCCTTACCTGTCTTTTCCAGATAAAATTTGCTGCAATTAAGAGAAGGTTAGTATTCTAACTCGAAGCTTTAACTGATTAATGGTCTTCGTCATTTAATTTGCACTGTAAGGTACTAGAGAGTTATATATTTGTGCAATGACTGCCTAATGAAATTTTTCTTGATGGAGAACTCTTCAGCAAGACAAAATTCAATTCCAAAATGGTTTAGGTAAAAAGAATGACATTGATAAAACCCTGTCAGCATAAGCAACAATGCATGGAAGCAAAATTCCCATGTATCGTATAGTTCGATGATTTTCAAATGATTTTTGTGGCATTTCTATACTTCAATTATTGTGAGAAATAAAACAGTAAAATACTTTGAGTGGGGAAAAAAAAACAAAAACAGTATAAAGCCCTGTCAGTCCAATTTCATATTTCAAGATGAAAACATTTGTATAATGAAGGATTCAGTAAAAACTAATCAGAGAACAGTTTGATTCTTAATTGAATGTGGGACATGCTTTATTTTTTGCTATGATAACTCTTCTGTATTTAGGTAATAATGCTAGCAATATTACAGTTTACAAAGGTGCTAATACACTTCTTGAAATAATACATAAGTAATATTCTTCTCTTGGGATTTTAAAGTCATAGAGGAATTTAAAAGAACATGGGAGGGCACCATTATTTATTAATTTCTTTATTATTACTTCAAATAGAAAAAAATAAGTGTATCAAATAAAATGACAATAAACCATTTCTACGAAATGTTCCCATATAAAATAATTTTTATTTTTAAAATGCGAAAAATTCCCTTTTCGCTCCCTCTTTTTTTTCGCTCCCTCTTTTTTTTCGCTCCCTCTTTTTTTTCGCTCCCTCTTTTTTTTCGCTCCCTCTTTTTTTTCGCTCCCTCTTTTTTTTCGCTCCCTCTTTTTTTTCGCTCCCTCTTTTTTTCTCCCTCCTCTCTTTTTTTTTCGCTCCCTCTTTTTTTTCGCTCCCTCTTTTTTTTCGCTCCCTCTTTTTTTTATCCAGATAATGTGAAGGAATCCTGATTTTTTTCATTTTTGTTGCTGTTTTAAGGGTTGTTTTTTTTTTTTTTAGTTTTCGTTTTGATGGATTGATTGTTTATTTATTTTTTTGTGTGTGTGTGTGTGTCCTGAAGATTAGTTCAGGAAATGGATGCTTGATAGCTACTTTTTGGAATGCATAATGGAATCACCATGCAGAAGAAAATTGAAAATTTTAACCAGTTGAAAAGTATTTTTTTTTAAGCAAATATAATGTTTTCAGGAAAAAAAAAAAAACAAACTAGCAAAATAGGATTCATATCATTCAATGTACGTGGTTCTAAACAGCTACTTCATAACACAAAGGAGTGATCAGATATTGATATAAATATGTTCTCCAGCCAAGTAGAGACTATAGTGTAAGAAAAAAAAAAATGTCTTAAATAGGCATAGTACTTTAAAATGTATGATACATTTTATATTAAATTTTATTACATCAAGAAACTTAAGTTTTGTAATTTAATGGTAAAGCACAAAAGGTACGGAGTCGCTTTATTTATTGTGCATTTCTCAAATATCACTGTTGTCTTACAATGGACACATCAAGTTCCCTGTTTTTTGTTCCTAGAACAGCTTCATCTCATTTTAACCTCAGACATTCTAGTGGTGTGCTGGATGTTCTACCGCCTGTTTAATTCCTTCATGGTTCTGAAGGTAACAGGTAAAATGCCTAGTAATACAGCTCTGAGAAATTGTGGATGACAATAGTAGTATAAAATCTACTAGATAATCACATTATCATTTGAAATTCTCCAAAGGTCACATGGAAAATAGTAGTTGACAGGTTCTCACAGTTTAATTTTCATTGAAATCCTCTAGAAACATAGTAGGCAGATGGAGAAACAATTGGGAATCTGGGGAAAACAAAAAAAAGTAAATAGGAAATTGCACAAAACAAGGTTTAAAGCTTTACTTATGAATTACTTAAATATTGTTTCACTGTTAGAAAACAGTCTACCAAAGAATTAAACAGCTTATTTACTTACTGAATTTTTCTTTAAATATATTTGAAAAGTTAAAACACAGAGCTTGATCCAGAACCACAGGAAAATAACAACCTGTAGGCTTTCCTTGAGGTTTTTTTTAGGTGATCGTTATTTTGCTCCAGCATTTTTTGAAACTGACTGGGATTCTCCAAGGCAAGTAAAACTACTATTCCTGTTCATACTGGTATTTATTTAGTAAGTCAAAATTTATCAGCACAGAAAAAGAATAAACTACACAATAAAATCACAGAAAAGATCTCCAAGATCATCCAGTCCAATCATCCACCTTTCACCAATATTTCCCACTAAATCATGTCCTTCAGTACATCATCTAAACATTTCTTGAATTTTTAGAGCATTTATAGAAGTATATTTGAGATTGAACATGAATATTTTCCAGGACCCTTGGTCAAAAGGATTTTCTTTAATACACAGTCCCACTGAGTACACAACTTTCTGCAGTATTGAAATGTGAGTCTCAGTACCAGCCTCAGAAATGCCAAAAGCAATTGAAGTCAGTGCTATTATGAGAACAGTATGTTACAGACCTAAGAGTGTGGAAGTACACTGTTTTCTTCATCCTTGCTAATTTATACTAAATAATTTTATTTGGTAAGAGTGTTTTTTTGTTTTGTTTTTCTTCCCTTGAGGAAAGGCTGTTTTTGCCAGGAAAAAAATAATTACTTTTTATATTTTGGAACATTTCCTGTCTGAAAGCAGTGTATTCTTAAGTACTTCTTGTTTTGTTGTTTTCTCTGTTCATGACAAACGCTTCTTATCTACTGCATAGTTTTCCTTTTGTGTTGTGTTTTTTTTGTTTGTTTGTTTGTTTTTTTGCACCACATAAAATTTTTCCTGATGTTAAGACACTCAAAATTTTAAATCTGAGAGTCTTCTATCACTATGTATAGAAAGGCTCAAAGTACATGAGATGGCTGGCCAGACGTGCTTTGTTTTGAGGGGATGATGGTGGGTTATTCACATCTTTCTGCAGAGAACTCTTCTTTATATTTTGTATATAAATACAACTCTTAATTCCCAACACATTTCATTAAGCCTCATTCGCAAATTCCTTTCTGTTTTGAATACAGGGACACATACATATTCCATATTTAACTGATTTCAATTTAGAAATCTGGAATATCCTAGAATAAAATACTAATTTGAGTTAATGAGCCAATAAGCTGTTTATCTCTTCACAATTAAAAAGTGTGGGTTGTATAATTCTCTTCTGTAGATGAAGATGTTTTCTTAGCTGAATAACCTCTGAGGGAGCATAGTTGTATTCTTTTCGCTTTTCACATTTGACTTTTTGGAAAATTGATACACCCATGTGTAAGTTCAAATGGCCTATTCTTAATCTTTTCCTGCCTAACTCATGAAGAAGCTGAATACAGAATGGTAATGTTAGTAATTTAATAAAACCAATGTTAAAGACCAATTTTACATAGAAACAAGGGCTTCACTAAGAGCAGGGAAGCATAGAAGTAGTGAAGAAAATATAAGGATGACCTCAAAATACTGCATCTTCGTTCCTCTTGTAAATTTATCAAGAATGAATAATGAACTTCTATAAAGGAAAAGGAAGTGTGGATGAGAGTCCCTAAAAAATGAATACTGGCTTTTTTTACTTCTAAGTTAAAATGATTCTTTGATTCTGGTGGACATCTTGATGCAACCATTCCTGCCCAGCTGGATGCCATTAACAATTGCAATGAGATTGCCACAGGGCATCCTGGCAGTGGTATTTAAAAACCCATTAAGACAAACCTTTAGCAATTGAGAGTTTATGGAATCAAAAAGGAAAAAGACCTACTTCCAAATTAAAATAAAAGAGCTTATTTTAACATTGTTCCTAAGAAGCTTATGTGAGGCCTTTTGACCATTCTGCTCTGATTATTCTATTTTTACAACTATGGCCATCCAAAGGAGAAGAAAAAAAAAAAAAAAAGACAATTATTAAGATGATTATGTAAAATGAATGTTCTGGTTATAAGATAAAACTAATATTAGAATTCTAATAAAATATGCTCAATGTGTTACCTCATATTAATGAGGACTACTAAACTTAAACATGTTAATTGCAAAAATACTGAGAAAGTTATACTTAACAAGAATTGATTTCAGTTCAGAAGAGGATTACTCAACAACTGTTGTTGTGGAACTGTTTCAGAAGCTGTATTCATATATTGGTGTTACAGGGTTCTCCATAGCAAACTGTATTACACAATTATTGGAGATAACACAAGTCGCTAAAGCAAGGAAAGATGCAGTGGAATTCCAAGTCTGAATATTATATTAATTTCTAGAACTGGTAATTTGAGGTACAGGGACAGAAACTTTTAGTTTGGACCATACCTATTCTGTTTCTGTGCTCTTCCAAATTTATTTTTCTGATCAGGCTAAGATTACTTTTATGCTGCTGGATTAATTGGACAAAAGGGCGTACTAGATGTTCTTCTCTAAAACATAGGCAACGCAAGCAAAATTACACACACACAAGCTAAGCAGAGAAGCTCTATTTCATACACAGCTTTTGGATTTATAAAGCTGACATAGCTGCATTTCTTTCCATTAGGAGTTTTCCCTGAATAACATTAAAATCGGAGGAAGAAGGAGATCTCTTTGAGCTCCGTCTCCATCATCTTCAATTATTTCATATTAATCTACTGATTAACAGGTAGTAAACAACTTCTGTTTTTAATTAAAAAAAAAATAAATAGGAATATAGTAGCTAGACAGTCTTCTGACTCCTTTGACTGTCAAATGTGGAAATAGATCAATTGGAGATGTATTTAAGTGTGAGATAAAGTATGTGTTGTTATAATGATGCAACGGGGAAAAATAATGATGTTCAATTTATCCTGTAAAACCTTGAAAATAATCTACTATGTGGTAAGGCAAGTTAAATAATCTAGTAAATGGAAAATCAAGAAAATCCTAAAAACATAAAAGTGTTACATATTAAGTAGACATAATCAAATACAGTTCTACCCGTATATTTTTGTCCTAGTATGTAGCATTTAACAGTAAGTCCTCTGCCCTTATTTGGAAATTAAATATTCATTGTAAAATGTACTTTTATATATATATATATATATATATATATATATATATATATATATATATATATATATACATCATCATTTCTTTAATAAACTACATTAAATTGTGATTAAGATAAATGATAGGCAATAAATATGAAACTAAACTGACTCTGATATTATTGATTTCATATTACTGAAATATAATTTAATTAAACATTTAAATTTTCAACACATTTTTGAATACCTGTTTCAATATTTTGAAAATGAGACTTCAGCGCTATATTTTAACAAACCTATTTTGAATTCTTAGTAAAATATTGTTCTTCGGTATCTTCTCTTTCCTCTCACTTTTTCTTTCCTTTCCCAGTTGTTCTCCCTTCTAGAATATCCCATCAAAAAAATATTTCCTAACTTTCATCTTACCTATTTTTACTATTTCCACTGATCCAAAGGATTCCTTATCTACTAAAGTCTCCAGCATAGTGAAGTAGCAAATACAATTTTGAGATTATAGACAAAAAAAAAAAAAAAATAGAGAAAAGATTATCTGTGTGGCTTTTTTTTATTTTCAGTGGCTCATACATTAGTTTACAGAGTTACTCTTACTTTCAGAGTAAGGCTGATACATTGTGCCTTACAGAGTTCTAAAATATGTCTCATTCTGATACATTGGATGCTGTTTCCATGTTAAAATAAATAAATAAATAGTAAAAAACACAGACAATATTTGCCTGTATATTAGAATTAAAATCATAATTAATCCACTATATCACATTAAAACATTTATGAAAATTAGACAATTAGTAGCTGTTTCCATATTTCCACTCATTAAGATTTTAAATATTTTATTATTATTTGAGCACTTCATTCTGGGTGTTCAAAGGCTATGTATAGCTTTCACAGATGGAGACAGGAAGTAGTGAAGCAGAGAGAGAAGACAGGCAGGAGAGATTCTCACACGACTAACTCTGCTCTGCTTCTCATTTCATGTGAAACATCCCATGATAAGCAAGAGCTGCAAAATGTGCACATCTATATTCCACTTTTGACAACATCAGTATTCTGATCAACCAACAGGAAATTCAAATATCTTCAAGAAACTGGATCCCCAGTGACCTGTGGTAAAGTGTCAGCTCGCCTGCTGTTTATTGGCATAAGAGGCTCAGATAAGTAAATACTATCTGGTGCCTTCAGTGAAAGAAAAAAAAAAAGGTGAACAAAGTGGTGAAGAGATAGACACGAGGGCAAATATATTAGGTATAAATGAGGAGGATATTTCCCATACATTTATGGAGTATAATACCCTAGGTCAATATTAATGATGTCAGAGACATAGGAAAAAGGAACAGAGATTTGGTGCTTTTGTATGTCCACTTACCGAGCTACTGAAAAACAAGAAATTCCTTTTGCTTTTGTTTTGATCGGTTTCCCAATATCACCATTCTTTACACAGAAAATAGTAAGTAAGTTAATGAAGTGAAACCTTGGCCTTAAATGCAGGGTGAGGTCTGTCAGTACAGCCCTTACTTGGGGCAAAATTTGTACTGAAGTTAGTTATTTTCAGTTGCAAACCTTTAGCCAAATCCAAAGCATGGCTTATTTGATACCAGAAAGCATTCAGCAAAATACAGCTACTGCCCCAAAGAGTCTGTCATCTAATTTATCAAAAGATACGCAAATGAAAACAATACAAGCAACAACATAAATGAAGATAAAAACTAATGATAAACATAGGTTAAAGTTAGCATCACTGATAATATAATAAATTGAATCTCAGAAGGCAATAATTTGCTTTGTACTAGGATACGCTTCAGCTATAAATAGGAAAATAATGAATATCAAGTACTTTTTTTCATCTGTGTAACTTCATTGTACATCTCTTCCTCTTTCTTTAGACCACAGCTTGAGCACTGAAGCATCAACCTCATCTTCCACCAAAATGACTTTACAGACTAGGAAAAGAACAAATTTTCAGGGATTGTGAAGTAATAATGCAGGTCTTCCTACATTCTTATAATCAAATATGACAAAGTCCACTCTATGTGGTGGAATTTCACTTATCATCCTTTTGCCAGCCTCCTGGATAGGACACTTTATAAAGGGAACAACATATTGTATCTAATGCGAAAGAACACTCAAGCATTCCTCAGCTCTGATGATCAGTCTTTCTAGCTATCCGCACCCAAAGATCATTGATAACATAACAGGAATTTCCTGACTTCAAATAAACGTATGATTCTTACAATTTATGCCTTTATTATTATCTCATTATTTTCTAGGTGTAGTGAATTAAAAGATACAGCTACACAACAAATTCCAGAAAAGTTAAAGGTGAGACCTAAAGAAATTAGTCTGGACATTTGAGCAGCTTACCGAATGGAAGTCTACTGTTTTTAGCAGATGGATTAGATGATTTAAAATCTTTATAACTGTTTGCACGTATGTACAAATATCAGTAGTTCAATCACTACCTTATGCAGATTGGGGTATGTAGTGTCTATGTAGGAAGGACTAGAACTGAACTTTTGAATATCATCTTGTACTATTAAGTTAGGTTCTTCAGTAGCATGCAGCAAAGTAACTCCCTATGGCTACAACATAAAGTCATTCTGTTCTCATTAACGTTTTAGATTCAAAACCATAATCCTTTCCACTTTCTGCTTGTTAGGAGATTCTGACCTTTATCTGAAAGCCTTAGATTGGTTACTTAGACTGAAACTGGAGGAGTGCTGCGTTTAGCATTACCAAGTAAATGTCCAATCCTGATGCTTTGGTAGTTTCTTCGGGAAAGATAGTGGGAGAGAAATATTCATGATGATAGTCATCACGTTTTCAAATATACATATACATATATTTTTAGGATGCAAATCAGGCCCAGATTTATGTTTTTTTAAATGGTAAATGACTCACCATAAGTGTAGGGTTATTAAAAAAATAGAAAAATACTTAAACTGACAAAGTCCTTCACTTCACCTAGTAAAGTTCAGAGGTGGCAAGAATTCTGAAATAATTTTATGGATACTTCTTCATATACTATGAAATTGACTATTTACATTAATATAATAGTAATATTTCAGTTATAGATACATTTTCAGAGGCTTCAGTAATTAATATTTCCCACAGTTTGGTTGATTTTATACTAAAAAAAATTACCCTGATAATTAAAATTTATTATAATCATGGTTTAAAAATCAGTTTTTAAACATTTTTCATATCCTACATATAGCAAAGGAAAGTGAGATGAACAATAAATTACAGCAGATACTCAACACAATTTAAGCTAGTTCTATGACTAAGCCATGTATTAAATTACTGCAGTCTAAATTAGTGCCAATAATAACAAGTATTTTCTAGAATACTGTCTTATCTTCCTAACATGCAGTTTGAATTTGTAAAGATTTCTGATAAAGATATGTAAACCTAGAGTCAACAAGGATGCTTAAAATTGTGCATCTTCAGAAGACTGAAGTATACTCCGCCTGAAAATTTCAACAGCATCCAGAGAATGTCTTCCTCTTACTTGATGAGAGAAACATTTGCATTTTACTAAATGATGATTACATGACATCTCCTTTCTTTCTTGATGAGTAACACTTTTTTTTTTTTTTTTTTTTTTTTTTTTTTTTTAAGGAACATGATGTCTCTTCCAGAGTTGTTTTTATTTTCCAAATAAAACTTTTAAAGTCATGACTTAGGGATAAACTTATTTTGGCAAAGATAATCCTTCCTAGTCGGCCAGTGACAGAGAGAGTGTGAAATTACTAGATGCATGCCATTCTTCTGATTAGAAGATTAGCCTTAGGAGATTAGTCTTTTCCTTAATGTTCATCTGTATCATTTAATACAGCACTGAACTCATAGAATCACAATATCTCTTTCTAAAGCTTGTTTTCATGTCTGTTAATTATAAATCATTCAAACTATCAAATGTCCCTTCTTCTTTCAGGTATTCCACATGCATGAGCATGCACACACACATATCCCAACATTTCTGTTCCAGTTTTGCTTCAGTCTCTATATTTTGCTGGCTTTTTTGCATTTCTGACACTTACTCCTATCTTTGATACAGCTCTAGTTGCTTACTGAATCACACTGACTTTCTGGAATTAACTCAGGCTATCAACTTGAAACCTCTCCCCCTCTGAACAGATTTCAAAGAGTTTTCTTCCACTTGGCCTATAGTCTTAATTTTTCCAAGTCTGATTTCAACTTTAATATTGCTGTCTGAACATAAACGACTAAATGTTGCTGAAAGGGAATAAGAAGCAAATCTGTAGAAACAGTGAAAGGCAGAAGAATACTTTTGTAGCTGAGAATTATTTTTGTTTGTTTGTTTGTAACATGGCTCTGCTGGAAATGTGAGAAAATAGTCTATCTTATCCAGAATTAATAACTTTCGTTAGATCTATTTATTTTTTTTCTGCTTTGTTGTTATTGTTTTTCAGTGGGGTTTCTGTTTTTCTGTCTACCTGACAAAATGAGAAAAGGTAGCTAGAGGATGGAAGTCAACATATAGTTTAAGACAGCAATAAATGCAATGGGATATTATTCCAACAAAAGAACAAAAAATCACATGGCTAATATAGACATTAAATGTTATTGTTATGTTGTTGACTGAGTATTACCCTCTTTGAAAACCACTGACTACTGAGATAAAAGATATAAAATTACTTTGGGCTACTTGCCATTCTGGTGTTTTGTGCTGTCTTTCTCCAATTAGTTCACAAGTAAGCCCTAGACTTTTCTAATCTGGAAGAACCGTATATCTCCTATACTTGCTTCACTGAAAAATTGACCTTGGTGTTCATTACCATATCCTGAAGCACAGCAACACAGAAGCTTTGCTCTGCACATTCACACCATAAGGTTTTTTGGGTTCATTCCTCTCCTTGGTGAAAAGAAGAATGAGTAAAGAGGAAGAACAAACACATAAATAATGATGAAATAAGAATATGTCAGGATTACAGATAAATTGAGGCTTTTCAGGATCAGCAGAACAAAAGGTATACCTTAAAAAACGCTGAAAAAAAGACAGAACTGCTGAACTATTGGGGTTGAGATGGAAAAACTACATATGAAGCAGAGAGTAAGGTTTGCGTTTTGTCCTCTGGATAGACAGTAAATTATCACCAAAAAATCTGCATGGGAAAGGCTGCAAGGACTCCCGCAAAAAGAAGGTGACAGGAAGACTGCACACAAGAGATCTGGATGTGAGGAGGGAGAAATACAGGAAATCGCTGGTGTACAGCTTGCCTGGTATTAGGAAGCAAAAAGCCTGTATGTTTCAAAACAATGTGTGTGTTTACTAAAAAGCTGGAACCTTCAATTACATTCTACGTGAATATAGGTGACATAATTGGTTTACTTTTGCAAAATGTAAATGCAGTTATGCATAAAATTTAGAGGTTCTAGTCTCTACAGAAGTGGTTTTATTAGATTCTATGACGTAATTAGATCAATCCAAGAGCAGGTATAAATTCCTTTTCCCCTTTTAATACTCGTATGTTCCTTTGTGGAGTCAGTACATGTAGCAGACTGTTTTTCAAAGGCAAAGTAAGATTGTTAAAAAATCTAAGCTATTATTGCCTGCAAGAACGATTGGAAACCACAGGAACTGGAACAAAAAGCATACCCGCAGGTATGAAAACTGTGTTAAAGTGTATTCATAATTTTTAATTTCCTGACTATCTGTCAATGCATTAAAAATCACAATATAAAGCTGAGCTTTTTCAAAGAGAGCAAATATATAGAGATAAACACTGTGGTAGGGTATGCCAGTTAACGTATAATTTCTTTTAAATATTAGCTAGGAAAAAACAAAGTTGGAAAACACAAGAATTCTGTGACAAAAAAAAAAAAATCTGCAAAAAACAATTTTGGTTTGTATTTCTTTGAGTTTTATATGCCTTCAAATTAAAAAAAAAGCAATCAAAGCAACAAATGCCAGTTCTGAGAAATGTCCATTCTTTCTGACTTGCTTCAACAATAAAAGAAATACCTTTCTTTTTACCATTCTGACTGCTCTTTGTCCTCCATTCTCCACCCTCTGTCAGGAAGAGAAAATGAGTAGGGTGCAGCAGGAAGGATAGCAGTACCTTGTATGTTTTAAGTGCTGTGTACTGTAGATAATTTCTGGGGTCTCTTTCATCACCAAATGGATTTTACTTAGGGATTCTGTAGAAACCACAGCCTTTTTTTCTTCTGTCAAGCACATCTCAGTTCTCCAAACAAACAAACAAACAAACAAATTTGTGATTATAACTGTCTGAAAAATAAAATGAAAGCCTTATAGAGAAACAGATGCTATGGCATAATAAATTCCAACTCTATTCTGTGCTATGCATGGCCAGCTGTAGCAGGGAAAGTGCTTATTTTAAAGTAATGCATTGGTTTTCTATATAGTGTCACACCATTGCAACATCTGGTTATCCTCCTCTGTCTGCACTACTTGCTATAGCCACCTTGTACACATATTTATTGACATTTTCTGCTCTCTGAAAGTAGCTTTTGCTGAGGGAATATACATCTTTTTTTTTTCTGTTTGTTTACAGGCACTATACACTTCATAAATACAGTATCCCCCCAGCACAATTCAATTTTCTCAAATAACCTTAGTGCTTGAGCTATCGGTTACTGTAGAGATCATTTTTACTGTTTATTGAAAAACAGCAACAACAAAAGCACCACACAACATTCACATTATACCAGAATATTTTGAGCTACATCAGGATAAAACTCTGTACATGAAAGCATGTAGAAAATTGTTTCTCTATTGTTTTCAATAGTCATGAGGAAGTAATTCTCCTGCCTTTTTCTGCAGCAGCTGCATACAATAAAGAATATTATGCATAACCCTGCACAATTTCGAGACAACTGATATTTAAAAATGTGAATTCCAGCCCTGCCTGGATAAGGCATTTTTCTCAGGCATATTATCATCTTAAATAGAAATTTGAAGCAAATAGTATTTAAATAAGATAAACAATATCACATATTCATTTGTCTTGCTATTTCTCATAATTTTGCTCGTAATCACACAATATTTCTACAGATTATCATGTATAGGCAATGTAACCTAGACAAATAGTACAATAGCTTTGGTATTAATAAATGGAATCATTAGCCCTGCATACGTAACAAAATCTTTTCATCATATTTGATCCAAGCAGCAAGTTGAGCTACTGTTTGTTTTAATGCTTGAAAATTATATCCCTCTGTTCAATCTACTCTTCAGAAGAACTTCGGTCAAAAAATAAATCAAGAATGATAAGGGAAGTGAGCAGGAATCTGGCAACTAAGTAAGGTAGGCTGCAGTGCAATTAAGCAGATATTCAGAAAAAGGAGAAGCAAGACAATGGCAAAGCCAGTACATGGTACCTGTAACCTTCTGATAATCTCTCCAGATCCTCCAGTAAAACTTCTATGTCCTCCATTGGCAGCAAAGATGTGTGAATCCTTCCAACAACACACATAATTCACAGCTGTCTGAGAATCTATATATCTGAGGACGAAACCACTGGCACTGCATTCCCACTTTGCTAGCTCAAAGGCCAGAGGGCTGTGCTGGGAAGCAAATGACTCCAGTATCTTTGATGAACTGAGTAGTGACTATGAGAAATGGTAGGATGGATTTCTGTTCTTGTTTGAAGACATGCAAAAAATGCATAAATATATAGTCATTTGATATTAATGTAATTAATAAATATAAATAAAAGAAGCCCTTCTATCCCAACCATAATTACAAGCATATTCCAAACTTGATTAAAAAAATTAAAGTTTCAAAATTAAAAGAAGAGAAAATTTGAGATAATGTCTACAACTAAACTTTAATTTCCTTCTTCTTAACCACTGTTAAAGTGCTTACTTTCATCATTTAATGTTCTCTTTTTCATTTTGGAAAATTGCACTTATTATATTCAAGACTTTTTCAGAGCACATACTAATATTGTTTAGTCAAATATGCTCCTTATGTTATCTGTTTATTTTTCACTTAATATGCAGTGAATGGAAGAGGGAGGTTCAGAAACAAAAATATGGCATCTCTGTCTGTACTACAAATCTGCAGTAGATGCTAACTTCTTCCTTATAGGCCCTGTAGAAATGTTTCATTTCAAACTTTATGACAACTTTTTAAAGGCTTTCTTTAGTTAGTTCTTAAATCTTTGTTTTCTGATTTGAGTGTTTAAAAGAAACAGAGAATTTACTAGAGCCCATGGCCTGAACATGTATAGATTTAAATGCTGCCAGAAGATGCTCACTGAAGAGTGAGAGGTTACAAACACTCAAAACTGGGCTCCCAAAGCTAGTGAGTACATTTAAGCCTAATTTCTCTGCATGGTCATTATCCATCTGTAAAATGGAGATAATAAAATCCCTTAACCTAATGAGGATTTTGTGAATATAAAGTAAAGCCTGACACTATATTAATGAGTTCCATTTAAAAAACGGCATAGAAAAATCAATAATTTCTGCTAAAAGAGTGTGATCTGAATAGCTCGAAGTCAATAAGGCAAGTCCATACGCTGAATAAGGGCAAGAGAACGAAAGACTGAATATTCCTAATTAAGGAAGTAGTGTCCCTGAATGAAGGAGTCAGGGGTCCCATGTAAGAAAATCTGTGGTGATGTAATTGAAGACCATTATAATATGTATGCCCAAGGGAGCTAAATGGAGATTGCACGGATAACTTTAATTTTAATGTTTTTTAATTTGAGTGCTTGACTTAGTCACCTTAGTAATTTTTTAATATAATTTTCCGGATATAGTAATAATTGCTTGAGTAGGAAGGGAGAAATTGAAGTTACGCAAGATTTTCAGATGTGACTGGAAAGGTAATGAACCCTAGACAACAATGAAGAGAATCCTGAAGCAGTCAGACGCTGAGGAGACATGGAGGAGACACAGAGGAGACAGTACTGTTCCAGTGAGAAGATAAGCACAGAAACAAGTGTAACACTAAGAGCTTTTCAGTTATCTGACTTTTAAGCATTTATGAGAATGACAAATATTCAGTAATATTTATCTCACAAATACATCACATTCAGACTCCCAAAGCTCCATCAAAAAGTAGACTTCAAGTTCATGCATATACCATAATTTTCTGTAAACAAGATATTTTTCAACAAGGCTTTTTCTGAAGAGGAAACTATTAAGAGTTCATCAACAGTTTTTGTTGCCTTGTCAATAACAGGATGTTGACAAAGATTTTGCAGAGTGCTACAGAACAATCTAACTGATGATCAGTTCTTTTATCAGAGCTTTCCTGAGTTTACAAATACACAGATATTTTGTTTTAATAAACTGTAAACTTTAATGACTCATCACCAAAAGAAAAAAAGGTAGAAAGCCACTACTTTTAGTGGCTGCTATTTTTCTAGTAACTTAAACAGACAAAATACTTTATTCTAAAATGCACCTCACCGTATTTTAGACTAAACTATTCATTTGAAGGACAATAAATGAAAAACAGTTACATGAGAAGAAGTCTGCACTCCATTTGGAGTTGTATAATAAATATTTAAACCATCTCTCTTTCCCTTTTGTTTCCTTATTCCCTCACCTCAAAAAGCAACTCAGAAGAGGATTGATTCTTCTGGCTATAACATCTGCTTATTCCACCTTGGAAGAGTCACAAAAGTATAATCAGAGAATTACAGTACCCTTACAGTACAGTACAAAAAAGCCATTGCATTAATTAATATGATTCATTCTTAATTAATTCTCTGTGCTGAAGTAAACAAGGATTCTTGTACTGTAAATAGTATCCTCAGCAGAAAACCAGCAGGTTTACTGGAAATGTTTTAAAACAAATGTGATGAACCTATTGGGCCTGAAAGAAGGAGAATCCAGGTTTGAAAATAGGTGCCCTCAGTTGGCCAGGTGCAAATCCAACCCGAAAAATTATTAAAAACACAATGTTCACCCCTGAATTTACTTTAGTTCACAATATGCCCCCTAACCAGTTCATATCTAAGATTAGATCCTGTGATAGTAGATAATTCTGAGGTGGGAGGATGCCCTAAACAAACTGACAGTATCCATTAAAGAGAATTTTACCTTAGTTATGCCTTTTATAACATTGATTATTATTTTTCTTAAGTATGATACACAAGTAATTCTTGCCAGTAACGCAAAACATTTGATTATGCTTAGGGTCCAATTTCATCGACAAGCATAATCTTAGCATGATTATAAAATTAGAGCTTAATTTTGTACTTGTTAGCCAAAATTAATTATAGCATGCAAAATATATATGACCGCATCAAAAGTATAATTCATCATTTTTCCCCATAAAAGAAATAAAGGCACTATTCATGCTTTCAAAACATTGGTATTATTCAACTCACTTACGTCAAGCAAACAACTTGGACCTCTCTATTCTTTGCTTAAACATGAAGAAAATTATGCAGGGCCACTAAGTAGTAAAAGCAATCTCTGGAAATAAAAATGGCATTCAAATTAGGAATGAAAATAAGCCAAATGAGTTAGATGATGGTGTGACTACTTTACAAGGTCCTGTGTACGTAACAAAATACAATTATGTAATTTAGACTAAATAGCTCAAATAGAGACACTTAGGACCTAGGTCTACATGTGGCTTTTCTATCATCTGGCTGTGTATACAGCTTAAATAAAGGTATTATTACTGGTACAAACAGTACAGAGAAATCTTGCTAAGACAGGGCAAGCTTCTCCTTTTTAGGGTGGCTAGTAGGAACTAGATATTTGGATTACAGAAGAGTCTCAAGAATGATCTTATTTTTTGTATTCCTGTCCACTTCTGATCCCTACAAATATTCTATCTTAAGAGCCATGCACTCTTTTCAATTTATTTTTTATTACCAGTTCAACTACCATGTAATATTTTTCTTCATTTCTAATTTCCTGTGTTTTATATATGCATTACTGATTATAGCCACATATTTTAAGACACAGACTACCAGGAACTTTGTGAAAAGAGCTGTGACAACAATTAAGAATGAGAGTACCAAACAAAAAAAACAGTTAATGTATGCACCATTTCAAGACTAGTCTAATGACCCATAGCTGCATAATAGCATGTGCTGTGTTGGCCCATCCACTCAACTCTATGATTAAATTTCTGTTTCCATTCTGAAGGCCGTTTAAAGACCATTTCATTTTCAAGACTAGCTAGCCAACAATCATTTACATATTCTTTGCTTTGCCTTTTAACAGTTTTGGACTATTTTTTTTTCTGTGGCAGAGCAGGTAATCAATTAAAGCAACTGTTTCATCCATGCTTAACAGCAACAAAAAGATTGTTTTGCAGCTTAATTTTAAAAATGCCAAAGAAAGACATTAGAAAAACATTATCTGATGTATTGTTATACAGGTTGCTGAGAGATTAATATATTGTCAAGGCAATAGGCTACGTGTTGACTGTTGTTTTTTTTTTCCCAGAACCTTAAGAAAGTTTGATGGTATATTATTTTTAAGTATTAATTTATTAAATTTAGGAAAGATGTTTTCTTATCAGGCATGGTGATCCTTGGTACAACAAACACCAAAAAAAACAGGGCAAAATTAACATCATTGTCCTGCAACTTTAGTTCTGCCATCTGCATATTATTTCTCTAAGGTCTTTTTGGAAGATCTGTCAGTTTGTTTCAAAAATGTGTTTGTTTAGCAAAAGGCCAGTCCAAAGTTCATTGTCCTTTTTCTTCTTCCTTTTTCATAATATCTCTAGTAACATAGATACATTTCTCAAGCTACTCTTTAATTCATTATCATAAAATTAGCTTATGAGGTTTCATCCTATGTTATTTATCTCCAGAGAGAGAATTCAGAAAAGTGTAGTCAGGAATAGAATATTCCTATCACAGCACAGTTTTGTGGCTCCAGTCGAAGACCTACACACATTATCATGACAGCAGTCTAGCAGGAAAAAATAATAACAATAATAATAAAAAAATGCAATCTTTAGTTGTGTCTCCACTTTTTAATGTATGTTGTTGTCAGTGATTTAGGGGCTGGTTCAGCCCGGTTCCATGACTAATGAGGTGGGGGTAACCATGGACCCATGCCCTGGGAAAGGGAAAAAAGGGGAAAGGGTAAGGAGATGGGCCTAACAACATGATCTGAGGAGAAATAAATTAATTTACTAAATAAGATAAAAGAATGCAGGATAACATTCTATAATACAATATAATTAGAACTGAAGCTAATAAAGGAAATAAAATGAGAGACAGTGTCCAAAAACCGAAGGCCTTACTTTAGTGCTGAGGCAGGCGAGACATCTAGCTGAGCTGAGAAGAAGAGAAAAGAGGGACGTCTCCTGATATGAGAGCAGTTTTATCTTTCCCTCTGAACAGAAAACAGAAACAGAACAACACACAGTCCTCTGGGGTATGGAGCATATAGTTGTTCTTATCTTCTGAGAACCAGGTACCTGGAAGTATCCACAATCCACGGAACTGGAGCATTAACTCTTCAACTCCCACTGCACTACATGATCTTATGATGTGGAATACCAACAACCAAAAATCATAAAACCATGACAGTTCTAAATATTTTTAAGTCTATATTTAGAATGTTAGTTCATGATAACCTCTAGGAAAAAAAAAACAGGATTTATACTTGCAACAGATTTCACTTGCATAATAGACTGGACACGTTGGGCTCTTCAAATCATCTGCCTGAAATCTGTCTATGAATTGATATTTATATGCTGTGTGTGATAGTATCATTATTAAGAACAGAAATTGTGAAAGTATGTTTCACTTATAAGAACCCTAATATATTTGTGCTGAGATTAGATACTAATTTTCCAAAAGATCAAATGAACACTTAGTAGCGAAAGAATGTCTTTCACTTAATTTTTTTAGGTGTAAATACAATACCCAAATAAAGGATTAATTGACATAGTATAAAATTTTTTAATCTGAAATGACACAAGTACAATAAAAATGTGAGTGATAGGATTATTTCCTAAAATATATTTTAAATATGTATTTGAGATATAATGCATTATTGTTATGCATACATTTAAATCAAATTACGTATGCATCTACTATCATGATCCTTCAAAGAAACAATGCTTGAGTATTTTTCTTCACTAGTTTAAGAAGATATTAAGGAAAAGCTGAGTCCTCATATTCTGAAGCATTCCAGTAGCTGATTTTTAAGAATTCTGGCAACAAATATACTAAGATTAGTTTTCAGCATAGATTGAAAGAAAATATGGTAATTATTCTGTTCTGTTCTCATTCTAAACGAGATGATTTCTAAAATTTTTAGACCCAGTAATCCAAAATCAGATATAACTCAGTATCGCAAACAAGACTGAAATGTAACTCCTAGTCTTTAAGATCATAATATAAGAGACTCCTGCCATATAAGGAGATTATCTCATTAACTGTAATACTAAATCTATTATTCAGACCATCAGCATCTCACAGGATTTAGAGCTTTCATAACCAAATTGGCTGGTTTAGTAAATACCATTCCTTTATCTAAAAACACAGTAGTTCAGTCTTCTGCTAGTATATGGTAGGGAAAGGAGACTGTGATCTTCAGGGTTACAGTGTAATTTAAAATCCCCATTCTGAGACTTTTCATGAAAAATTGTGTAACCATCTTTCATATACATATTTTTTTTCTCATATGATTATTATTTTACCAAAAGGACTTCTTTGTGAATAACTATTGGCCCTACAGATCCATTTTCAATATTGCCTTCTTGTGAAAATTCACATCAACTTTTGGACAAATTTCTTCAACCATTTTCTATTCCACCAAGTAGATATCTTGTAAATAATGCCTTTGCCTAAAACTTGCCAGTTAGAATTAAAGGTATTTAGCTTTATAAAATATTCAGTAGACAAAACTTTGAAGAAATAGGTAAATATATTTCACAAATTATTCTTATACATTTCTTACACACCATTATAAACCAAGTTAATAAACTTAGGTGCCTAGAATCATGATTAGTTTTCAATATCTCTTTTCAGCAATACTCTGCATGAATCATCTAAAAAAAAAAAAACGAAAAAAAAAAAAAAACACCAACAAGCAAGCAAACAAAGACAGAACTCAAAACCACCACCAACAAAAATCAACCAACCAAATAACAACAACAAAAATATCAGGCAAAAAAAAAAAAAAGTGTGAAAGGAGATATTTTCTGGATGAAGCAGAGTGGGATGGCTTTAAACAGGAGCTTTAAACAGGATAATCATTTCAGTGCTTGGTCAAGAAATTCTTGACATATTTTTTCGCAAGAGAGGCCTTTATCAAGACATGCTTAAAATAGACATATAAAACTAAAATAAAACAACAATAAAAAACACAATGCCCTCCTAAAGCATATATTCATATGACCTGATATCGTCTCTTAAAATAATGTGGTGAGCTTAACTCAATTTTTGTTGTTGTTGTTGTTGTTTTGTTAGCTCTCACTTATAACCCTGTGGTTGGGTTCCCTGTTGCTGGCAAAAAATTTAATTGCTCTCATAAATTAAGTTTTATTGACAGGACTATAATTTTCTTGCTGCTCCTTTTTAAAATAAAAGATTTGCTTAAAGGAAGAAAGATTTTTTTTTCCCCAGTTTTCTAAAGTTTTTCCTGTTATCACTGAATGATAAACAGCCTCTGGGACAATTTCAGTGGTGACATGAAAACCTTTGAGTGACATTTATTTGATTTGATTCAGCACATCATTTTTTCTGATCCCATTTCTCTTTAGTCTGATACAAAATATTTGTTGTCAATAATAATTGTGCTACTCATATTGCAAATGTCCAGCAGCATTATTTGGAGAAGACTGAATAAGAAAATATGTATTGATTTTGTTGGTCTTACCATTCAAAGAGCTTCCCTGGACCACTAAACAGCAGACCAACACTTTCTCTAGTTTTCCTCTTAATGCTACTGCACTCATAGAATTATTTATTATCTTCTATGTGCCCTGGTAGCTGTATTTCATCTTGTGCTTTAGCCATACTTTGTTTTTGTCCATGCATGCGTGCATGCTCCTAATACAGAGATAATTATAATGTGGAACTTTTATTATCTCTGTCTGGTCTGCTTGCATTTAGGTGGTGGCCGTAAATATCTGTAAATGAGCTAGGACAGGAAACAGGTAAATTGTCTCCATCTATCACGTTAACTTATTCTTTGAAACAAAATTACCGCATCCAAGCACCTGACCGTTAACAGTCTTTGGCCCATTCAACATCTGATCTCTGCAACAGCCATATTTTGTGATAGTGCTAAGTGGCCCTGGCTAAAACGATGGCAGAAACTGTGACTTAACCCATATAGGTTTATGCAGGTCACCATATGCGAGTGTTGTGGATGGTGCACCTTCTTGGTTTGTAAGGGTAGAAATAAGTAAATACTTTCTTAAAAGAATACCAAGTAGATGAAGAAATCAGAATCTTGAGAATCTTGAGACAGATCAGATTTTATCATTATTTTAACTTGCTAGACTTCGTAAGAAAGGAAAAAAAAAAAAAAAAAAAAAAAAAAAGAAACAAGAAAAAAGGTACTGCTCTGTTTATTCCAAAGTCCTCTGATTGTGCACTGCAGTAACAGATCTGTATTGGTAGATTAAAGTATTACTGAGACTCATTCTTCAAAAGCAAGCGCAAATAGCAATAAATAACGTTATTTCTGGGTTCAATTTATAAAATCATTTATTCTGCTAATTGAGAACAGTACATGCTATTTTACCTCCCATGTTTTAAATCAAACTCTAGATCCTTAAGAAACTCTTACAGAACAGGAAAAAAATATATATATACATTTAACTTTAGACAGTTTATAAGTATCCAGAAATGACAGTATTGTAGCAGCATTCATATTTGCTTAACTAAAAGAACTGCATAAAAATGTGAGTTTTTACATCCATGATATAGGAACATCATAATTATCATGAGATTTCTGCCAGAAATGGTTAAGATGTAGTTAATGCAGGTTAAGATTTGGTTAATGCAGGATAATGCAGTTTGTAAAAAGTCTGGCTTCCATCATTATTTAACTGGTAGGTCAATAGAAACTTGCCTCAGATTTAGGGGAATGCAAACAAACAATTGAAAAATGAAACAAAACAAATACAATAGAAGCTAAGACAATAAACAAAACAAACAAACAAAACCAGAACCCAAAAAAACAAAACCTACCACCACCACAAAACAAATCTGAAAGTTACATTGAAGAAAATGGATAAAGATAAGCTCCCTCATGTCTGTGATCTTAACCATCACTGAACCCACTACTATATCAGTACATATAACTGAAGTTCATTAGTTGCCTGTCTTTCAGCTAAGAAAGCCTTTTTGATGCCATATTTCTGCCACTGACCGTACACGTAACACAGATTTATGATATATGATATTGCCGAACAGCTTGATATCCACATCACTTCTAAGACTTCATGGTAAAAAAAAAAATAAAAAAAAAAAAATTAATCTTCAGGTAAAGTACAAACCATTAAACATGCAGAGAGTGTATTTAAGCTCTCCCATTCCCAGCCTTCTCTGGAGCCAGAATTTCAAAGTGTATTCAAAATCAGTCTCAAGGGAATGACCAATCCTAGTGGCACACAGATCTTAATTATTATTATTTCATAGAGAAAACCAACCAACCAAGCAACCAACCAAATAAATATTCCTTTTATTAGGCCAAAAATATTTCAGTCTAATACAATGGTGAATTCTGAAGCATCATAAACATCTCTGCATTTTCAGGAATGAATGTAGTCTTTTGAGAGGACTTTGTAGTCTTCTCCTCGTAACTATCTACAAAGGCTGTTTGATTTCTTTGAACTCTACTAAAGTTTCCTATGTAGTGGATAGAGGAATGTGGACACCAAAACTATATATTTTATGAAATGCTTATGTACTTAAAATTAAGTTTTTTAATGCTGAGTGCTTCATTACTGTTGTCCTTTGTGTGAACTTAGTCCACAGCACCTAAACACTTGATTTGCATAGATAAAGGTTTATAAATGGAAAAAGTAAATGCACGCATAGAGACACACTTGTAATCGTCTCAAAATTGCTTTGTGCACATAGAAGTCAGTCTCAGGCAAAGAAAGCGGCTGCAGAAAAGAAAGAAAGCATATGCTCCGAGTGCATCAAGAAAGGCAGACATAAAGATGCTAAAGGAAGAGAACTCAGTTAAAAAGAAAAAGTGATAGAAAAAAAAAAGCCACAATTGAAAGGGAAGAAAAAGTTTTAATAAGTTGAGCAAACTAGATTGAAAATGTTGTTAATTATGCCTAGCATCATAAATGGCAATTAAAAAAGCAGAAACAGTGGATGCAATATAGTTGTTTTATGTTGTTAGTGTAGCAGAAACTGCAGCACATCATCATCTAGGAACAATTACCAGCTGTTGCCATCAGAGAAATAATCCTTTCTTCACTATTCTACTGTACAAATCCTGTGTCCAAAGCAACCAGTTGCAATTAAGAGGGTAAGTGGAAACTTAAAATACATAAGTTCTAGTTTTGCAGTCAGAATCCCATCCTTTCTTTTTCTTTCTCTGATAACTTTCTCAGCCATTTCTTCCCTAAAATACCTGTATATCAATTTACCTTGCTGCTGGGATTAAATCTTATTCTAAAATGCTCTAGATTAGTTTAGTATACGTGAGAGAATTTAAACAAAATAGATAGTTATCTTTTGACAATTGGTGAAAACTGTATTTTCTATTAGTTTTAAGACATAAAAGTCCTTTTGAAGACTGTATCTACGATGGTATTTTAACTGTTACTCAGCAAGATATAGAATATCTAAACAAGTAGGGCAGGAAGTCACTGATATAATCAGGCCCATTATTACCTTGATGATTTCACACAAAATGCAATTAAGAGGAGACATGTTTACAGCATTTCTTTTTTGTTGCTATTGTTAGTTTAATAATTTCATCTTTGATAGGCATGCTTACTCATACAGACTGTCTGTCTCTGTCCTACTGAATAGGAAACCGACATTCAGACACAGATCCAGCCTTCTGCATTTTGATTTAATGGAGACAAACCTAATACAGACGAACAGTAGGCTGCCAGCAGACCTTTCAGAGCAATTTATGATATCACATGGCATCATCTTAAAGAAAACACATTTGTACCCTTTTATAAAATTTACCTTTCTGCAAGCAGTGTTTATATTTATGTATGTTTACATGAGTGCATGTATATCCATGTAGATATATTTGTGGCTAGGCAGAGAATGGTTGTAAGCAATTTGAGTACATTGAGGGGGCTGTGAAGATTTAAACAAATGCTTATAAGAGATTCAGCGCTGGATAATGGAACCTTTCCCAACATAATCACTCACAAAAATAAAGACGGCTGTTGAACTAAGACATACATAAGTGTATTATTACTTTTTAATAAGTAAAGGAAAAGTTGGCCAGAAATCATATCTGATTCTTGTTTGCATTTCATTCAAATGAGATGTTAAAAACTTTCATGGGTAGTAATGCATATAAAAAAAAAATATCAGCTACAGCACATAGTAGAAAATAATAGAAGAGAAACACATGTAAGTATATACAGGAAAAAAAAAAAAGTGCATTGGATTGGACATTACGGAAGGAAAGTTATTTGAAATAAAGAATAAGCTCAGGAGACAGAAGAAATAGGTCAACTACCTGGGGACCTGGAAGTACAACAAAAATCATCGAGAGATTAAACTCTGAATCTGAGACCAGTGAGAATCAGTACGTTTCTTAAAAGAAGCAATTTAATGTATGCTGTTTGCTCTGAGAGGAATTAGGCAGGCAGGCAGGGATTTTCAGAGCACAGCTATGGGCTTGAGCAATGGTGTAAAGCTGGCTATATTGCCTTTGATGCACTTCCTTTCTGCAGCAGAATTTCTCAACCAGTAACAGACCACTCACCTGAAAATCTTGCAATATATTCCTGTTTCTATCACAGATTTCCTCTAGGACTATGGACAGTCTGGTATGTGTAAATGCTGGAAAATGGGAGCATTTCACAGCAACTGGGTTCAGAAGCATTCCGAATGGCAAAGTGGGATAGTTTGTACAAGTTGTCCCTATGACTGTATCCCTCGGCCTGGCTTTTGAGAAGGAAACAAAGTATGTAGTCCAGCAGACACCCAGGGTCAGCAATGATGGCTGGGAAACCTGGCTTGTTGGCTTCACTGTATTGTCTCAAGGCCACAGTTTGGTGCACACTTTCGGGGTAGTTCTCAGCCCTGTGGCAACCTGAGTCAATTCCTCTTCATAGTGAATTGTTTGCATTGCACTGACATGAAGACAGTGTGAATGGAATTGATGAAATAGTCTGACAGAAAAACACTCATTTTCTCTGTTTTAAAATTAGTGCATGTCCACGACCTACTGCACAAAGGAATGTGCCAGCTTAGCCAGAGGTGGGGCTTATGGGCCAGAATTGGAAAAAGAGCTAAGCTAGGCGAGCCTAAGCTATCTGAAAACCTGTTACCACAAAAAAACTCAAGTACATCTCCAGAGCTTATTATCTGCAGGCGTAGCACTGATACAGTTTTTAGATTTTACTAGGTAAAATTTCACTTTAATCAATAGGAAATAATGGAGAAATGCAGATAAGAAACCACAACAAAATGGGACAGATTGTTTGTTCCATGAGTTGTGATTTTCTTTTTAACACAAGATGTCTATTTTATTTGATATTTTCACAATTCCTACATCAGGCTTCTATAAATATTTTAAATGTAAGTATAAAGTAAAAAATGGACTAAGACCTACACAGAAATAAAAATACGGTGACCACCCACTGCAACCATTGGGCTAAGGCCAAAATGCAGATGGAGAGACCACAAACTTTCTGGGCCAGTGTGTGCAGTCAGGTGGAATTTCTGAGAAGTGACAGTGCTGTCCAGACATTTAGTCATTGGGAACTCTGGAATCTGGAAGTCCCTCAAGGGCCTGAATGAAAAGGGGGTTGTCATGGGTAGAGGTGGGCCCTTCCTGCTCACTGAACTTCTTGAGCAGACAACCAGGTTGCAGGATGAAATTACCATGCTGAGAAGCATCTGGGAATCAGAGAGGGAGACAGACAAGAGGAAGCCTGAACCAACCATCTCTGAAGGCATTCAAAGTCAGGCTGGATGTGGCACTTGGCAGCCTGGTCTAGTTGTAGGCAACCCTGCATGTAGCAGTAGGGTTGAAACTAGATGATCATTGTGGTGCTTTTCAACCCAGGCCATTCTACGATTCTATGATTCTGTCAACATATGCTGACTGAAAGCCTCATCCGAAGCCCCTGAGAGGGGAAGATGCTAAGCCAGCCTCCCACCTTAAGGAAGAAAGTCACAATAACTAGCAAGGTGAAGGGCGATGGACCCTCACCTCTGCTTCTTGGCGCCTTCATTGTGAATAGTCTATATACAACACTGTTTAGCATAGAACTATAAACATCAGTGTGCTATCAACACTGTTTTTCTTTTAGAACCAAAACATGGCATCATAACAGGCACTCTGAAGAAAACAATTCCATCCCAGCTGAAACTAAGACAATAGGCCTTTGAGAGGCTGGGTATGTTTGGCATCAGATGGAATGCAAGTGGGCAGTTGGGGCAAAAGCGTTCCGGGAAGTAAGCTGGCTGGATTGATTACCAGGACTCTAGACTAGATTTGAAGGGATAAGGAGTTGGAATTCTGTGTGACAGAGAAGGGTTGGGGAACACTGTCCATTTGGGAAACAGCACAAATAAATCTCTGAATAGTCCCAAGAGAGCTGGCAAGGGCTCTTCAGAGAAGGTAACATTGCCAGTAGGCTGGCTGAAATGCTTCTATGCCAACGCGTGCAGCCTGGATTATAAATGGGAAGAGTTAGAAGCCACGGAATACTTAGAAAAATATAACCTAAATGAGATCACAGAGAGGTGGTGGGATGATTTTCATGACTGGAGCAAGATGACTGGGGGCGACAAACTTTTCAAAAGACGTAGGCAGAGAAGGAGGGGCTGTCACTGAGAATCAGGGATTGGACCAATAAAGAACATCAGATGGTTAGGATCTACTACAGGACACCTGACTGGGGGGAACCCGTAGACAAGGCCTTCTTGCTTCATCTGTGGGAACTGTCATGTTTTCAGGCTTTCATCTCGGTGGGGGATTTCAACCGCCTAGACATCTGCTGGGAAATCAACACAACAGGCCGCAAGCAATTCTGAAGATGCCTAGAGCGCATAGAGGAGAGCTTCCTGGTCCAGATATCAGACAAACTGATCAGAGCAGAAGAGTTTCTGGACCTGATGTTCAGTAACACAGAGTAGATCATTAAAGAGGTTAAGACTGGAGGCACCCAGGGCTGTAGCAACCATGCGTTGGTGAAGAATCATAGAATGGCCAAGGTTGAAAAGAACCTCAAAGATCATCTAGTTTCAACTCTCCTGCTATGTGCAGGGTCACCAGCCACTAGACCAGGCTTCCCAGAGCCACATCCAGCCTGACTTTGGATGTTTCCAGGGCTGAGGCATTCACAACCTCCTAGGGCAACTTCTTCCAGTGCATCACCACCCTTTGAGTGAAAAACTTCCTCCTAATATCCAACCTAAACCTCCCCTGTCTTAGTTTAAAACCATTCTGTCTTGTCCTATCACTAACCACCCTTATAAACAGTTGTACCCCCTCCTGTTTATACAGTCCTTTCAAATATTGGAAGGCCCCAGTGAAGTCTCTTCAGAGTCTTCTCTTCTCCAAGCTAAACAAGCTCAGTTCCCTCAACTTTCCTTCATAGGAGAGGTGTTCCAGCCCTCTGATCATCTTAGAGGCCCTCCTCTGGACCCACTCCAAGAGTTCCACATCTTTATTGTGCAGGGGGCCCCAGGCTTAGATGCAGTACTCCAGATGGATCCAAACAAGATCTGAGTAGAGGGGGACAGTCACCTCATTTCCCTGCTAGCCACTTCTCTTTTGATGCAGACCAGAACATAGGTGGCCCTCTGGGATGCAAGCACATACTGCTGACTCGTGTCCAGCTTCCCATTCACCAGGACCTCCAAGTCCTTCTTTGCAGGGCTACTCTCAAAGAAATCTTCCCCCAGTCTGTATAAATACCTGGGATTGCCCCAGTCCAAGTGCAGAATCCTGCACTTGGCCTTGTTGAACCTCTTAGGTTCTCATGGGCCCACTTCTCCAGCATGTCAGGTCCCTCTGCATGGCTTCCCTTCCTTCCAATATATTGACCACTCAGCTTAGTGTCATCTGCAAACTTGCTGAGGATGCACTCGATGCCATTGTCTATGTCATTGATGAAGATGTTGAAGAGCACTGGTTCCAAGACCAACCCCTGAGGGACACCACTTATGACTGGCCACCCTGACGTAGAACTGGGCCTGCCATAAAGCAAAGTCAGGGCTCGAAATTTCGGGAGAGCAAACCTCAGACTACTGAAGGAATTACCGGATGGGATTCCCTGGGAGGCTGTCTTAGAGACACAGTAATGGAGCAAAGCTAGCTATTCCTTAAGGATGACTTTATGAGAGCAGAAGAACTCTCTGTCCCTCAGTACAGGAAAAGAAGTACAGGAGGCAGGAAACCAACATGGCTTGGCAAAGACCTCTGATCAAAGTGAAGGATAAGGGCACATACAGGCAGTGGAAGCAAGGACACTTATCCCAGGAAGAATACAGGGATGCCATCCAGACATGCATAGATGGAATCAGGAGAGCTGAGGCACAGATGGAAATGTGTTTGACAAGGAATGTGAAAAATCCAGAAGGGATTCTACAGGTACATTAATCAGAAGAGACAGGACAAAGAGAGTGTACCCTCTCTGCTCAGTGAGAAAGGAGAACTGGCTATATCAGACAGAGGATGAGGAGGTGCTCGATTTTACCTCGGTCTTTGCTGGCAGCCGGGATTCTCATATTTCTTACATTCTTGGATCTCACATATCTGAACCTCTAGGTGGGAGCTGGGAAGCAAAATCCCCCACACTGTAAGGGTTGATTGTGTCTGAGACAGCCTCATGAAACTGAATGTGTATAAGTTTGTGGGGCCAGACAACATGCATCTTAGGATCCTGAGAGACCTGGATGATGCGGTTGACTGAGCCACTCTCCATTACATTTGAAAAAATCATGGCTGTTAGGTGAAGTCCACAGAATGACTGGAAAAGGGAAACCTCACTCCCATTTTTAAGAAAAGGAGAGAGGAAAACCTAGGGAACTATAAGTCTGCAAGCCTCATTCTGTGCCTGGGAATATCATGGAGCAGATCCTTCTGGAACAGATGTTAAGGCACATAAAGAATGAGCAGGTGATCCTTCTATGAAGGAAGGTTGTGCTCACCATCTGGTGGCCTTCTATGACAGACTGACAGCATCAATGGGCAAAGGGAAGGCAACTGAGGTCATCTACCTGGTGAGATATGGGGTGGACTATTTGACAAATAAAGAACTGGTTGGAAGGCCAATGTTGGAGAGTCACGGTCAACAGATCAGTGTCCACATGGAGGCTGGTGATTACCCAGGCGTTCTTGTGACAGGTACTCTTAAGCATCTTTACCACTGACATGATGGGATCAAGTGCACCCTCTGCAAATTTGCAAACAAAACCAAGTTGAGCTGAGAAGTTGATATGCCAGTAGGAAGGGATGCCATCCAACGTGACCTTGACCAACTTGAAAAGCGGACCCATGTAAAACTAACGAGGTTCAGCAAAGCCAAGTGCACGGTGTTGCACATGGATTGAGGGAATCCCAAATACTTATACAGACTAGGAAAAGAACTCCTTGAGAGTAGCTAACTCTGTAGAGAAGGACGTGGGTGTTCTGGCAGTTGAAAAGCTAGACACAATCCAACATTGTCTTCTTTCAGCCCAGAAGGCCCAGCATCCTAGACTGTATCAAAAGAGAGGCAGCCAAAAGGGCGAGGGAGGGGATCATCCCACTGTACTCACCCCTCAAAAGGCCACATGTGGAGTACTGCATGCAGGTTTGGGGCCACCAACTCAAAAGAACAATGGAGTTTTGGAGCAGGTCCAGAGGAGGTCCATGAGGATGATCAGAGGGCTAGAGAACCTCTCCTACAGAGGCAGGGTGAAGAAGATGGTCTTGCTCAGTTTGGAAAATAGAAGGCTAAAGGGAGATCTCATTATTTCCATTTCCATTATTTCAAACCAGAGAGCAGATCTAGAGGTGATGGTCTCACAGAGGTGGTAAGTACTTGGGAGTTGCTTGGAGCTCTTCTCCTGTAGGAATAGGCTGCTGGGCTTCTTCCATGTTCTTTTGAGGGGCAGCACAGGGGTGGTGCTGGGCTCCTGCTCTGCTATTTTTGGTGCTGTTTTATGCAGGTTTCTATTGCTCTTTCTTGGAGCCAGCACAGGGTTGTTGCTAACAGATTCTTATCTAGCTTTGTTAAGGCCAGCGTGGGGTTACAGTTAGTGGGTTAACTTTTGTTTGTCTGTTTTCCCAGCTAATGCAGATTTGGTGTTATAGCCCCTCTCTCCCCTGAAGTACTAGGGATGAGCAGGATGAGGCTGTGACCTTCAGAGCCCTGTTGCTCAGGTAGCAAGCAACACAAGGGGCAGTTAAAGGAATTCTTAATATTGTTTTTATTTCATTCTATATAATCACAGACTGTCAGGAATTGGAATGTACCTCAAAAGACTGTCTTGTCCAATCCCCCTGCTGGAGCTGGAACACCTTTAAATATGCCCACATGGGTTCAGAAGGTCTCTGTAGGAGAAGCAGCCTGTTCCAATGTTTTCTTATGCTTCCAGGGAATAAATTTAGGTTTTTTGTTGTTGTTGTTGTTGTTGTTTTTTTTTAACTTTATGTGGAATCTCCTATGTTCCAACTTGCAACCATTGTCCTGTCACTGGATGTCACTGAGAAGAGCCCGGCTCCATCCTTCTGACACTCACCGTGACTAAGGGCCTCCAACGGGGGAGCTAAGGAGTGAGGCTCCTGGGTGAGGAGGAGACCCCAACTATTGGGGACTTCCTGGGGTGGGGAGTGGGATGCCTTACATAAGGGGACCCTCTGGAGGGTGAGTGGATATCTGAGTGCTGGGGGAGCCTTCTGATGTCATCTACCTGGACTTCAGCAAGGCCTGTAACATGGTCCCCCACCATATCCTTATCTCCAAATTGGAGGGATGTAGATTTGATGGGTGGACCATCCAATGGATAAGAAAGTAGTTGAAAGGCCACAGACAGAGGGTGGTGATTAGTAGTTCTATGTTCAGGTGGAGGCTAGCAAAGAGCAGCATCCCCCAGGGGTCTGTCTTGGGACCGGTGCTCTTTATCATTTTTACCAATGACATCAACAACAGAATCAAGTGCACCCTTAGCAAGTTTCCAGGTGACACCAAGATGAGTGGTGCAACTGACAACAGTGGAAAGAAGGGATGCCATGCAGAGGGACCTCAACAGACATGAAAGGTGGGCCTGGATGAACCTAATGAGGTTCAACGTAGCAAAGCGCAAGGTTTTGCACATGGGCCAGAGGCATTTATACAGATGAGAAAGAAGAGTCCTTGAGAGTAGCCCTGCAGAGAAGGACTTGGATGTCCTGATGGATGAAAAACTTAACATGAGCCAGCAGTGTGCTCTTGCAGCTTGGAAAGCAAATGGCATCCTGGGCTACAACAGGAGAGGGGTGGCTAGCAAGGACTGGGAGGTGATTGTCTCTCTCTACCCTGCTCTTCTAATGGCTCATCTGGAGTATTGCGTCCAGGTCTGGGGTCCCCAGTACAAGACAGACAGAGCTGTTGGAGAGGGTCCAGAGAAGAGCCACAAAGATCCTATTTTATATTGGCCTGGGATTTCAGAGGTGGATGGTAGTGATTCTACGGTAGCCATTAAACCCTCCCCTGTTTAGTTGCACAAGGGTGGTGCATGACAGATGGCAATACAGCAGCAGTCTGACCAAATAGCATCAGACATAAGTGTACATGAAGTGAAGGAATTAAAATTACTTGGAAAAGAACAGGGCCTTGTACCTTCTTGAACACCGCAACAGCAATCTGTTACTCTACTCATTTATGTACAGACTCATACAAGTAATTGCTCTCAGGGCATTATATACAGCCTGGAACAAGTAACTTGCTTTAGTTGATTACTGATTTTTAGCAACTTCCAGAACACTATGGAAGTAAAATGAAATTTATTTAAGAACTAGAAGAGCCCACATGTGAAATACAGATAGATAGCAAAGTTTGGTTCTGAAAAAGAAATTAACATCTTTTGCAGGATAAGATTTTTTTTTTTTTTTATGATAGATAGCAGTAACTGAACACCAGTGCCTGGAGTGATTTAGATATATCAGGAGCATTGAAGTAACATTGTAAAATATCCATATTCACAAATGATTATTAAAAAAAAGTTAATGAAAGTAATTTTTCCTACAGTGTTAACATTGTGAATCACTTCTGGTCTTATAGTATTTATCAATAGCTAGAAATAAGTTAGAATTTGGAGTTCTACAGCCCTGTATTAAACAAAGGCCTTTCTTATAGCTTTTTTTTAAAAAAAAAAAAAAAAAAACTGTGCTCCTTATAGCATAAGAATGTAGAAAAGGGGCACATGCTTTCATCTAATTAAATGATTTTAAAAAAGCTAAGGAAGCCATGAACTTGCATTTCCATCCTGCTAGAAGTTTATGTAATAAAGGTTGATTCAGTGCTCTTACCAGGTAAATCTCAAAAAATTTGTTACCCCTAGTAAATCATTATGCAAGGAAAGAAAAAGTTCTGTTGATAACGAGCATTAGTTGCTTAAGGTTACCGTGTCTTTTTTCATACTAGTTCCAATTATGTATTTAGACCCACAGATAGGGTTTTTTTTTATGTAAGTGGAAAATAGTTTATTTACATTCTGTATTTACATTTTTGAAGCAAGGAAAACAGTTCATTCTGACTCAGTATTTCATGAATTCAGTTATACCAGCAAATTTATTCAAGGAAATCCTGTACAGTTAACTTTTCAAGCTGATGGCAAGACTAAAGTTGACGGATGCCTCAAGTGCATTTTCCAGAACAGTCTTTCTAAACTGCTGAAAATAATAAAGACAGAACAGTCTTGTCTCAAAGGGGCTCAGAACCTTCATTTTCCCCAACATTTTCAGTTAAAACCATAAGCTAGCATTAACGTATTAAAATATTGAACTTGCTTACTAGGATCGAACACATTCAAAATGAATGAGAGTATAACGAGGACTTCTGTTTTCTCTTCTAGGAAATAGTGCAACCGTAATTATTTGGAAGCTCACTTTCTAGATGTGTAGCATGAACTCAGATGAAGAGACGCAGTAAATAAACTCAGAGATATATATTCTGTCCATGCCTCATCACCTGCAAGAGATTCAATGGCACATGTATGAGTATCTTTCCATTACTCTGTCCAAGTCTTTAAAAGACAAAAGGACATCTCAAGCTCTGCGGATGTTAAAAAGAGAACATTAACTGCTCTATAGTTGTAAACAAAATTTCTTATTCTACAGCTAAAGCTAAACATAAATTTAAGGCCATACCTTACAAAGGGGCTTTTGGAGTCTTGTAAACTAGATGACTTTTGTTCAGGAATAGCTTGAGCTCCATTGTAGTTGTGTAACATAAGGCTTGAAGAACCTTAAGGTTCAGTCCAGCCATCCAAGTCCCTCAACTCTTCCATACAGTGACAAAAATGTTGAAAGTAAGTTGTTAAACAGTTTTGGTTTTGTTTTGCAAATTCTATTCTATTATTTACTATATTCTAGTTTCACAATGATAACACTCATAAATAATTTTTTTCTTAAAAAAAAACAAAAAAAAACACCATTGCCAACAACAAAACAGAAAGGAGTCGTATCTTTCCTTCTTATACTGCCAATATACCTTTTTCCTGAAATACTACAAGTGCATCAGACAGTGTATTTAGCCAGGTAGGCTAGCATCATTATTGATATAGACAATATACACAAACATCTTTCTGACCAATCTACAGTACATTAGCTTGCATAAACTTATAGTGCCCTGAACAAACTTCCAGCTATTTGCACCCATCCACCTTTCCAAATAAGGAAATTTCTAACAAGGAATTCTAATGAACGACTCTAGCCAGCACTTCAAATATATTTAAACCTCAGATTCTGCAGGGAAGTTTTACTTTAGCTATAATAAACACATTTAGCTTGAAAGTCTTTCATATTTATTAACAAAGTACTGTACTTCAGGTGAAAGAGACATAAGAACCTGTAACTTATAACGCAATAATGTGATGGAAAGTACAGCGATAATAGCAGAGTGACACAATCCTAGGCTGCAGCAAATGAGAACAAGCCCAAATGCAACAGTCACAGATGCAACAAAAGAAGAGAAACTGCTTACCTTCAAAAGACATCCAGCAGGCAGGGATCTCCATCAAGATACCCTCTCCTCCACTGTCCGCCCTTAAATGAAATCTGGTGAATCCTGGCTTCACCTGTTCCAGTCACTCAGGTACATTGCATGCACCTGAGCTCCCCTGGATTGGCCCTGCCTTCCCACCAGGTGCTCAATCACTGGTTCAGGCCATGACTTTTGCATTTTCTCTACAGAACACTTAGAGATTTTTAATGGCACAAGTTTGTAGGTAATGTGACAATACAAGATATAATCTCTAATAAAGCATTATTATAAACATAAAGAAATATACAGACTGAGAAGAAATATCTTTTCACTTCTATTCTCTGATTAGCTTGTTTGACCAGTGCAAACAAAGGAAGATAGATGACTGAGGTATTTTGAGAAAGTTCAGTTTTCTTTGGTATGAGGCAGCTGTTCATATAACGTGTTAGTACTTTATAAATAAAACTTACTCCTGGTGGCTCATCTTACTATGATGTGTAACACAACAGCTATTAGAAGTGGTCACTTTAGGCTAACAACAACTTCACATCAATCAGAGTTAATAGATTGACTACATATTAAGCTTATATAATGGTAGGCTCGCATTACATCTTTTCAACACTTTCACTTAAAATACAGATACGCTGGAACCTTTGTTCACGTTAAGTGTAGCTTGACCTGTAAAATGCATGTAAAATGAAGTAAAAATTAACTCCACTTACGTTTTTTGGCTCCCACTGCTGCAGCCACCAAGGCGTCCCCAGCATTAAACATCTATTCATTTGACTTTTGTGAGGATCCAGCTCCTATAGGGGATGCGTACTGTAAACAAATTCACAGAACAATCCACCACCTATTTACAAATGTGAAGATATTAAAAGCCTTAATATGTTATAGTGACATAAAATCTATACAGTGAAGAGCAAAAGGAGCGTATGCCAGCTGGAATCACAGTCTAGTGGTATCACAGTGCAGAGTATAATGGGTAGCTGCAAACAGAAACTAGGAGTGTCAAGGAGGCCATATATTTCTACAGAAAGAAACATCACTACTGGCAAGCAGCAATCTGCTGACCAAAGCACTGTTGTTGACTTGTCAAGGGAAAGAATACTCTGTGCTTTAAACCAGCAGTATGCAAAAGGACTGTGGTGCAGGGCAACTGAGGTAAAAATGTTTTGGGGAAAAAAAAAAAAGGATCAAGTAGAATGACTGCTACATTTCTAATTAAATATATAGTTCAATGTAGGGAGGAAGAATTTTTAGAATATTTGCATACTCATATTAACCCTTAGAATTGAAGTAGTTTTCTTGTAGGTGGTGTGGTTTGTGATCTGTACTGCAGAGCTTTTAAAGGGGATATAACACAATAAGAACTGATAGCTGTCACCGTCCTTTCTTCTGCCTTTTCTAATTTCACCCACCAATGGAACAAGCGGTGCTTTATTCATAAAACAAGGCTGCAGGAAGCATTTTCACAGTTTAATCTTGTGTAACATTTTAAGAAGCGAGATCACCCTTGAGCCCTGTTCTGTTTCTGTTATATTTTACCTCAGAAATATCAGCAGCTTCAGAATGTCTGGAAAGGAATTTAAGTTTAGCAGTTGTTCTTTGTTTCACAAAGTACAACAAACCTATGCAGGTTGAGAAACAACTGTCTTGGCATGAGTACATAAAATCCATTGCTTGCTTTCATTAACCTATAGGTGTTTTTTTCATAGAAGCAAATATAGCAGCGTTCACATCCTTGACATACATAAATACTGAACACTATAAAAATCACATTCCATTTGAAACACTGAAATAATATTTTCAGTCCCTTCTAAAGCTGAACAGCCTGTTCAAGGCATTTTAGTGGAATGTTCTTCAGATGAAGACTGTGGCTCTTGCACTTAATAACGGTGATGTGAAGGACATTTTTGTCTTCCCATAATTACTTAAGTATTTCATAACTTCACAAGTATACCATTTGGTCATTATCTGTACCTGCAGAGGTAACATTCACATGGCTCATATTTCCTCTTCCTCTAAAAGTACCTGACATAATCTTTAAAAAACAAAAAACAAAAAACAAAACAAAACCTCTGATCAAAACACTACCCCTGTTTCTGTGGAGGCAGAAGGTTTCTGTTGCCAAAGGAAAGTATTTTCCAGGAGTCTGAGATCCAAGTTGCCTACAGGGGCTCCAGCCTTATTTCCACTTCAAAGCAGATGTGGAAATCTTTCTCAGACCTTTCTCAGAGCTGTGAAATCAGTAGTTCACTCAAATGACCCTTACCTGAGCTCAGGTAAAAGAGTTTTATGGAAGAGTCAGCAGAAAAGACTGTACCGACCTTTTCACCTACAGTCTGATATTGAAGAACAGTGATGATTTCTCCTTCTAGTATCACCCTATTATTCTTCCCATTGCTTTCTTGCTCTTTTCTAGAGATCTGAACTCTAGAAATGTAGATAAATAGAACTAACAGAACATGGTTTTATTCTGGAGAAAAAATACCTATGCTAATTGCACCATAATAATTACTGTTGGGGAAACAAATATGTAGATTGCCAGGAGTATAGAATCATAGAGTCATTTAAGTTGGAAGGGACCATTGACGGTCATCTAGTTCAGCTCCCCTGCAACAAACAGGGATACCTACAGCTAGATGATGTTGCTCAGAGCCTCATCCAGCCTGAGCTTGAAAGTGTCCAGGGTTGGGGCATCTACCACCTTCCTGTGCAACCTGTGCCAGTGCCTCACCACTCTTATTGTGAAACACCTTTTCCTTATATCCATTCTGAATCTCCATTTCCCATTGTCCATCCACAAAAGACCCTCCACAAAGGAGTCTGTTCCTTTCTTTCTCATCGCTCCACTTTAGATACTGGAATGTCACTATCAGGCCACCTCTGAGCCTTCTCTTCTCCAGCCTTAACAGCCTCAGCTCTTTCAGCACATCCTCATAGGAGAGGTGCTCAGATCCCTTGGATTGTTTCTGTGGCCCTCCTCTGGAGGCACTTCAGGAGTGCATCCTCTGGGTGCATCTCCCATACTCAGGACTCTGCAACTGGACACAGAACTCCAAGTGAGGCCTCACTGTCACAAAGCAGAGGGTCGGGATCACCTTCCTTGACCTGCTGGCCATGCTTATTCGAATGCGGGCCAGGATACAGTTGCCTTTCTGGGCTGTGAATGTGCATTGCTGGCTCACATCCAGCTTGCTATGCAGAAGTACCTGCAAAGCCTTTTCTACGGGGCTGTGCTCAATCCTTTCTTTTCCCCCAGCATGCAATGTTAGCAAGGGTTGACACGACCACGGTGCAAAACCTTGTGCTTGACTTTGTTGAATCTCATGAGGCCCACTGGGTCCCACTGCTCAAGCCCATTTATGTTCTGAGATACAGTAGCTGGTCTACTCACCTTTAAAGAGGTTTTCAGTAAATACAAAATGTCAATTTGTGCTCTTCCTAAGACCACTTAAATTACAGGCAAGAAGAAAAGGCATCTCAAAACCCCAGTGCTATTATCTGCTGTGCAACACAAGAATGTCTTCAGCCGAATCTCCAGGGAATTATGTCAAGTCAGTTGCTTAAGATAGGATATATTCCCTTAAGCATAGCAAAGAGTGATTTAGAAAAATGATATAACCCTTTTAGATCTCTTCTTCGTCCCTTTCCTGTGAACTGTCGGCATGCAAGACTCACGAGTAACAAGGGGAATACAATCAGAATTCTTACATTTCACAGTGGGATTTCCCCTTGGAATCAATAGAGTTTAAAGAGTCTGTCTTAAGATGGACAATCTTAAGACAGACAATCTGCAGCTTGTGACAGCAAAGACTGTGTGTTTGGTAGGAACAATCTGCTGATGTTTTTCTAACACCTGGAGTCAAAACGTCACATCAGAG
This sequence comes from Meleagris gallopavo, assembly GCF_905368555.1. Lineage (NCBI taxonomy): Eukaryota > Metazoa > Chordata > Aves > Galliformes > Phasianidae > Meleagris > Meleagris gallopavo. Next base: position 8,122,087 of record NC_139407.1, read on the forward strand.
TGGCAGGTTTTTTTGTCCCTACAACTAAATGAATATAGAAAGAAAATGACTAACTGTTAGGTTGAAAGCAAACAGATGATATTTGCTGTCCTCCTATATTTAATAAAGGATCTATACACATCACCACAGCAGTAACTCATTGGTTGCACTTCAAGAGCATAGTGGGGCACTGAGATCAAAGTCCCTACATTAAAAAAAAAAAAAAAAAAAAAAAAAAAAAAAACTGTCTGAGAATTCTTTGGCAGACAACCAAATTGTCAACAACATATAAAAACCAATATACTCTCTTAAAATTACTGCTTTAAGTGCTTTTGTCTTTAAGGTGACCTGAATGATTCTTAGAATATAAGGATATAAAGATATATTCGGCACACTACATGTATTCAAAATATAGATGCCACATCTTTAATGTTACTTGTGCACTGACCTGAGAGCATACTGAGATAAATTACTTCTATTTCAACACTAATTTGGAAAAAAAAGAGTGGCAATACATGGAAGGAGCAAATTATCTAAAATTAAAATTAGGTCCACCAAGATTTCAAATAAGAATCCTTTGGTCCCTAGGTCCATATCTACCACTGCATGTGTGAAGGCAATAGAGAGGAAATGCCAAAAAGTCCAAAAGGTCCCAGCTGGACCTCGTAGTCCCATCAAAACATAGGAAGAGAAGATGACCATCACCGTTCAGAAATTATTGTTTGTACTACTATGCGTTCCTCTGCTTAGCATTCAAAGTCAAATTTGTCAAGACAAATGCTACAGGCTCCAGGATGTCTTAATCTTACACATTTCAGTAGCAGCTATTTCTGCATTACCTCGGCAAGTGCTGGTGCATGCTACTGACAGATATCCATAAGGTACTGATTCCCAACCAATGAGCTAATTTGTAATGATGCATATTGTTTGGTAAGGACTGCAATGAAAATAAGTCTTCTAAGCTTCAGCAATTATACTTTAACAAGAGTAAGCCAATATTGTGAATCAGCCCTATATCAAAATTAGTATAGATAGATTTTCTTCAAGCTGATATTGATTGATTATGAGTACTGGAGTCCACAGAAGATTACTGAAACTAATGCAGACTTTATTTACAGACTCATATAGACACAGAACGCAAAATACTTGATACAGATTCTATTGCTAAATCCAAAACTATCTCAATTTGGTCTTAGAAACTTTAAAAGTACCCTGAGAAGAAGCCTTGCACTTCATGCAATTCACACGTCACTCCATCTTACCCAATGTCTAGAAGAGACACTACAGTTTTAAAAAACACGTTAAGCTTTCCTATTTTACTAGTCTGCAGAGAGTTGCAAGCATTCAGTCTGGATACGGGACAGCCAAATACAGTTTTCATCTTATAAAGTCAGTTAAGTTTTCATGCAGTTTCCAAAGGTAGCTCAGCCACTCCCTTCACAGTATTTCCAAACACCACCTTCAGTCAGCTCTCACTCCTTAAAGAAAGAACATCTCCTCAAGACAATTTCTGAAATTTGAATTTGCGATTTTCCGCATGTAATTTTTCGTGTACCTTCAGACTGATGATGTTTTCACTTCTAAACATGTATTACATGTAAATATAGGATATTGGAACATTAAATATTTTTAAGAATTGCTAGTGTTACAGAACATGTCTGCTCTAACCTACCACAAATCATTTGCCTCTATGTAAATTTAGTAGCTTGGTTTGTTCCTAGGTTTTAATTCAGAACGTTTTTCTGGCTCAGCCTAGTGCACGAAGCAGACTTGCATGCCAAAGCCGTGATTAACTTTATAGTTGCAGTGGAATTATGGAAATGCTTCGTGCAAAAGTGCGTACTTGCCAAAATTATTCTGTGACCTTGCGCTTATGCGGAGTTTTAAATAATTCAGTGATGTATCGAATGAATAAATTTGTGCTGCTTGTTACTCTAAACAGTCATGCTTTCACTTTCCTTGCCATTTTTAATAAAGCCTCACTTTCTAATATTCATGAAATATTGCATTTCAATTAAATTACATACATACCGAGAAAATAGTTTGCCCTAAGCTGTTTAGTGTTGACACCAACTGTCATTTGCCTTTTCTTTTAGTACAATAACCATGGAGGATTTATGTACAAGCAATACAAAGCGCTGTCACAGCTTAATGAGAAATTTTTTTGATCGTGTACAGCACAACAGAGAATAAATTTAAGATATTTTTTTATTTTTAAAGGTTATTAATGCAGCTAAAATAATAGGTACTCAATCCTACCTTAGCTTTCCATTCTTTGTTTCTCGATAAAAACAACACTCATATTTTTCCATTGTTTTGGTTGCACAACAAAAGCTGCACAATTCAGAGTTTTGAGAAAGTTTGACAAACTCTTTTTAAAATGAAAAGACAAAAGAAAATTTACAATGCAAAAAGTTTTTATTTTAAACAACATAAAAAGTTAAAAAGGTACATAAGCACAAAATTCTACTTCCACTGGAGCAGCAAAATATTTCTTTCAAATTTGCCATTAATTAATTGCAGGTAAATAGATTAAAATTCCTGTGGCCTGATCTATTTTCTTTTAAAAATGGAAATCTTGTCAATACTTTATTTATAAGAAAATAGACTGGAATTAAAGGTTCAGTTCAAGGGGTATTTTCAAATTAAATGCTTCCTAGCGGTGGAAAGTCATCTCACCATATCACTTCGGGTAATAAAACTATTAACATATAACTAAATCTAGGTTGCATTTCCTCACATTTGGCCACAATAAATAGCAAGTTTTTATCCAGATCAGAAAGACCTCATCAAGTGTGTACTGCCTATCATCCTTCCTCTGTGCCTGATGCGGAGAAAAAAGCTGTTACAGAGCTCAACCCGAGTTTGTCTTCAAGCTGAAGCTTTAAAGGCTTCTGTGTTTTGTCTGGAGACCTGAACTACAGCTACAGTGTTGCTACTGTGTGTTAGATGCTGCAGGTAGCAGCTACACAGAGGTTTATTCCCAGATAGATAGTGAATACATGTCATGAAGAGAAAGGAAATTCAAAATAAATATAAGCTCAAAAGCCCATAAAAATCCTGAATGCACCCTTTAATTTCATGGCATTATTTCCCAAAGAGTAGGAAGAAGAAAAAATAAAGACACAAAAGCACCTTGTTTCCAAGCTTCACCTGCAAGATAAACATTTCTCATTAATGCCTGTAAACTGATCTGGATACCCTACTGCATCTCTAGTCATCTTAATAACTTTAAATTGGCCCTAACATATTGGTAATCTTCACCCACAGATGAAGCACCCACCAGCATCATTCATCATTCTGTTTTCCACAAATCACTCCAAATCATTCTGGTCACCACTGCATAACTAAGAGACCATTTATGTTTGCCTTCAAGAATTCAAAATAAGCATGAATACAACAGAAGCAGAAACTACTATAAATAGTTAGGTAAAAGTAGTCAATAGTGTCATAAGTCTCAAGGTGATATTTGCTTTTAACTCAGTTTTGTTTAGGCTGGAAAAATATAAATATATATATATTTTTATATATATAAAACTTTTATATAAAAGTTTTGAATAAATAACAAATATTATTCATCTCTTACAATCATTCCAGAAAAGCAGACTGTCTTCTACAGAAGTACAAATGATGGTAACTCAGTCTTCCATTCCAGGAGAAGTTGCAAGTGAGCCAGATCACAAGCCTTCCCCTACAAATGTTGTCTGTTTGAAGTTTCTGTGATAATGTGGTAAGTTATTCAGAATATATTCTCCCACCTAGATGAGTGACTGCACAAAACTGTTTAGCATGTTCAACTCTATCTCCACCTCAACTTCCTTTAAGTAAAAAGGCACCTTTTGTTGACTTCAGCAAGTGTTCAAGGAGTGTTTGAGAAGGAAATAAGGAGTTGGCGTAATGACAGAGAATAAGATAATGACCCTACTGTATGCCAGCCACATATCACTTTCTTCCATTGGCTTTAAATCAAAATACATTGTCACAAATACTGCAGTCGTAGTATGGGTAACACTCTTGGAAATAAGACAAACCTATAATTTTTTTTTATTATTATTATTTTAAATACAATCACTACTTTATTGCAAATCAATAGGATATCTATCAAAATTTAAAAATCAAAATCATATAAAGAGGAACATCTATAAGAGCATAATGAAATTCAAAGCGAAGGTCAGCTCAGCCTGCAAATACTGTTTTCTTTCGCTGGAATCAGAAAATTGAAGGATTTTAGAATATACCTTACTCAGACTAGCAATTTAAGCCTACACACTATTTGCTATGGTTTTAGCTGAAATTTTCAGTTTACCTGCAGGTTTTTAAATAACCTCTGAATGAATTTGCTATTACTGAAATCTAACAACTATCGTGTATCATGCATTTTTCCACATCAGATTAAGATCTCCAGCCTTATGACCCAGAAAAACTGGAGAAGAGTAAGTAAAGCACAAGGAAAAGTGGTAGAAGCTGCTAATGAAATATTATTCGCATACATGTATTCTTTCTCTTTCCATAATAGTGGAATCCAGACTAATCGTGATTCTAGGACTGAACTATTAAGATTTCATTTAGATTGTGTTCAATAAACTTTGGACTTGTGTTATATGCATTTCTTATTTGTCTACAAGCAGTATGTTCAGCAAAATAATTTAATGAAGGATATCATTCAGTTTTCCTGCTGTATGATTATTTTTTTTTTGCTCCAAAAAAACGATGGATGTTAAGCTGTACATGAGCTAGCGATATGCTCTTGCAGCCTGGAATGCCAACCATATCCTGGGCTGCATCAAAAGAGGTGTGGCCAGCAGGGTGATGGAGGAGATCATGGCCCACTGCTCTGCACCAGTGAGAGCTCACTGGGAGAATTGCATCTAGGCATAGGGTCCTCTGTACAGGAAAGAAGTGGATCTGTTGGAGAACATCCAGAGGAGGGCCACAGAAATGATCTAAGGGATGGAACATCTTCCCTACATGGCCAGATTTAGAGAGCAGGGGCTGTTCATTCTGGAGAAGATAAGGCTCTGGGGAGATTTGACAGAATCATAAAATCACCAAGGCTGGAAAAAACCTCCAAGAATACCCAGTCCAACCATCCCACTACCACCCATATTTCTCCATTTAACCACATCAGCAGCCTTTCAGTATCTAAAAGGGGTCTATGAGAAGGAGGAGGACAGACACTTCAGCAGGGTCTGTACTGATAAAACAAGGGGAAATGCTTTCAAAGTAAAATGGATTGGACATAAAAAAAAAGGGTTTTTTTTTACTATAAGGGTGGTGTAACACTGAAACAGCTTGCCCAGATAGGCATTGGATACCCCCCGTTCTTGGCGACATTCAAGGTCAAGCAACCTAATCTAGCTGAAGGTATCCCTTTACACTGCAAGGGAGCTGAACTATATGACCATTAAATTCCTGTTCCATCTCAAACGGTCCTATCATTCCGTTTTCCAAATTTTTGAAAAATATAACAAAAATGAAAACACAGTAACTTGTGTAAATCCTTTGAAAAGTACACTAAAACAAGACTCCACAGACAGAGAAATCAGAAAAAGAGCTGCATATGTCAAGAAAGTTGGCACTGCAGCAGAAGTTCAAGTCTGACATATGTGTCATGATCATGTAGGATTTGTAGAACACATAAGCCTCAAGGTGATGTTTGCTTGTAACTCAGTTCTGTGTAGGCTGAATATTGTGGCATGGTGGCACTTGTTAAGTCACATTCAATATGCTCACTTTCATGATATTCTAGTAAGACATTTGAAAGTACTCAGCATGGATCATAGGCATACATCAAAAAATCTACCGTGTTTTTTCAAAATGTTAAAAATGAAAAAGCTGTTTGCATTTAATGATTTACAATCTTCAACATATACTCCCAGTATTTGTCAATTATTTATCTTAATTACTTATATCAGAATGGTTAGAACAAGCTATTACAGCTGATTGTCCTAAAGTATGAAGAAATTAAAGCATGACACTGAATGCAGAGCCCACAGAGCTGTAACTCTATTGGAATGTCTCTGCTGTACAAGAGACTCAACAAATGACAAAAGCAATAGAGAATTGTCTCTCTCTCTCTTTTTTTTTTTTTTTTTTTTAATGTTATCACAGTGTAAAGTCTTCCAGCCTCATCTTTCAATTACAAATAATAAAGCAGGCCAAAAGTCCAACTAATCCTTTACCCAAAAATTGCCATCAGTGAAGCAAAAGAGCAGGATATGTGTACAGAGAAATCTATCCCAAATATAATCTCTTGTATCTCCAGATGCAACATACATTCAGTTATAAGTTGGATTACGTAAAACTAGAAGTGTCTTTAATGAGGTAGAAAAAAATATCTCAATTTTTATATTTCTTAGTATTTCGCTGATCCAATTTTACATCTGTTGCTTAAGTTGAAATATGACAAAGATCACATACTCCTAAAAGATTTATTTGTCCAGTAACAGAAGATAAAACAGTTTCAATGTTTTTTTTTTTTTTTTTTTTTCTTCTTCTCTGCACTACAGTAAATTTTGATTTTCATTATGGAAGACATGTCAGAGTTGATGGGCATTTTGTCTTGTTTTACTGTATATAAAGTGTAATATGCAGTTTAGCAAAGCACATGTAACACAAATCCAGGCTTGTTTATGTACTTGCCTATGTTGATTTAAAATATTGAGATTTTAAGTAATGTATCATAATTATTAAGAAAGCTTATTTTCCTGAACTAAGTCCCATCTGAACTGTGCATATGACAAGTCTTATCATGATAATACTTAGTGTTTTCTCAAAATTTTAAACCAATGTGTGATGATCAGTTCTAAGATTGTTTGTTGTTTATTTTTTTAAATGTCACACTCATATAATCTGTTTAGACAAAAGAGAATAAACAGTTGATTGCATATAATCTGATAGAGATATAGGATGTTTAATATAATGAAGTAACATAAAACTCTCTGCAATAACAAACAATAGAGGATTCACAGGGCAAAGATCTGACAAAATAAGGTTAGTTTGTCAAAATAAAATTAGTATTGGGAAATAAAAGCATTCATTCTTTAAAGAATGTGGTATAGTAACATTTTCTTCATGAAATCTGACATGGTTGTTTGTGTAAACAAAGAGGCTATCAGCTTCATACAAATAGATTTGACCTATTTTCAGATCTAAAAGCCTCTCTCATCTACTTTGTGGCCCAACAACAACAACAACAAAAAACCACCAATATTCTGAAGTAGTAACTAAACCAATATAAACTTAAACTTAAACTTGTTTTTCTAAAAGCTTAAACTAGATTAAAAAAAAAAACAAAAAAAAACTTGACATAACATTGTTTGGGCATGTGAATAAAACCATGGAATCTAAGGAGTGGTATACTCATTATTATAATAAAAATGGCAGGGGAACTACAACAAACTAAGAAAACCACAGAAATGCAAGCCACACAGGCTGGCCTCTTGAATAAATATTTGTTTTAGTTATATGTAAAACTAAATCAAAAATAAAAATACATAAATGGCTTTTTCACAAGGCAGATGAGAGGGCCATGGAAACGTACCTCTATGTGTATAATCTAATATTCAAAACCACAACTCTAAGAGAAGTAGAAACAATGTTTGCCTATATGACTTCTTAACTTCAAAATAGATATGACAATAAATTTAAATATACACTCAATTCTAGTCTGGTGGAACTTGAAAGGTATACAGATTAATACTTACTTTAGAACAACGGAAAAAAGTATAGAAGAACCATTTCAATTTCATTTCTTTCTGGGCTTCTATTAATAGAAGCAAGAAAAATGGAGTGTCAATGCTATATAGTAGCTGATCAGCGGGAGATTATATCAAAACCAATTCATTACTCTGGTATTACTTGAAAATATTCTAGGCATTTTAGACACCAAGCACACACTGTGTCTTTTCAAAGAGCACTGGAGTATATTATATAGATGAGAGACTCACCGATATCCTGAAGAAGTTCCACCAATTATTCCAAGCAGTCTGTATCAGCATGGAAAAGTCAAGGAAGGTCTTCATATTACTCCTGGTTCTCCCAGCATCCTCTGAAAGCTTTAATTACTTGCCCTTTGAAATATCACAATTTAAGGCAGTCAGAAATAACTTATCTATAAAAAAAGATACTAATGTCGTCATATTTACAACATATTACACCTTAAACCTCCTGAGCTTTGTCACTATTAAATATTATCAACAAAATGGAAAGAAAGCATAACAATAAAATAGCAATTTTTTAACCTTCTCCTAAAGTTCAAAAGCAAACGCAACAACCTACCTAGGCATTACTTATGTCTGCTCATATTCAAAACACTTCCCATTTTATACTTTTTCCTGCAGGAAAGGATAGGAGATGCAAATCATGCGATACAGAGGTAAAGGTACATGGTTCTATCTTGGCTTCCAGTAAACCCTCTCTACATAGCATCCTTTCTGCATCTTTTCAGACCTCGTCTTATCATGTGCTCTAGCTTCCCGCCCCCCACCCCCCAATAAACATTGTTCTGCTATGTAATCTGCTTACAAAGAAGTGCTGTTAAAACCATATGTACAGACACACTTACATAAAATACATTTACAGAGTAACTATTCTTTGTGAAATATCACTGTAGAGTAGTCTCAATGTTAGAATTGGCATGCTTTGGGGCATAGAGTTTTCCTCCCTGTTTAGCGAAGATATAACAGTGTCACTACCATATAATTGATAATTACATACCAGATTTCAAAGAAATCTACACAACAGGGCCTAGGAATTATTCATGATGAGAATTATTCACGTATCACCCTAACACTTGTCACTCCATAAAAACTAAGGCCTGACTTAAATGAAATTATTGATTTGTGATCCTGAAATTTATTTTTTCTGAGAATTCATTGTCGAGGTATTCCACAATGCCAATCGTAGAATCTAGAGTATTTGAGCTTTAATCGGCTGTACACCCTTGTTCTTCATCATTCTATCAGGCATAGATACATAAAAATGAATATACCAAATTTTTCTAGAGCCCTCAAGAAGAACATGGCTATGATTCTTATGGTTCCTCCTCAGAGCATAGCAGCTTTTAGGTGAATGAAACATTATGTACATATCAGAACATCTCAGGGCTGAAACTGGTTGAGCAGTTTCAGCAAAACATACAGTAACAGTCCAGTTCCATATGTCACCAAGAAAAAAATCATTAAAAAAAATGAAGTTTAGATTGAAGTCTGCATTTGGTCTAATATTATCGGTATACTCTTTTTATGAAGGTAAATTATTTTTATATAGTGATAAATAATTTTTTGAACTAGAGCCCCTGGAGTCTAGACAGACCATTGAATATATTGAACAATAAAATTTTTTTTTACCAACGCCAAGACTTTATTTTGTTTGTGTGTGTATAACGTGATAGAAAATGCAGTGATAACAGCGAGGTAGCAAAGTCTTCAGTCTGTAAAAGGACAAAATCATAAATTAAAATCATACTAATAAACTTACCGAACACTAGTATACTTCCTTAATATATCTTCATCTGTTCCTAGACAGGCTTTTAGGTACTCAGCTTATTATGACAGTAAGATGCTGATGTGGAAATCTCTTCAGTTTCTATTTCTGATTTTGAGAAGGTACGTTAACAAAATATGATGATCTACGAAATCTGTTTCCAATTTATGTATTCAAAATGACGAATGAGTGCCATAAATATCTCTTAAATAATTAAAAAAAAAAGTCAAGCTTCACAAGATGCATGCATAGCCTCCACTAAGCGAGTATATGACACTGGGCTTTATACCATCCCTGTCCTTAGTCTGGTCCATAGGATTTCTGATTCTGGGTTTCAAAGTCAGCCACTGGTCAGTCAGAGCAATGATAGCAACACAAGTCAAAAGCATGACAATTAAGAGGAGCTACTGGAGAAATCACACTTTGGTGCCTCTTAAGTTAGTTACTTCCCACCTAGACGTACTGAGAACCACAACTTCACCATCAGTTCCACAAACCCAAATATCAGCAGAGTCCTCTATGTATTCCCTGCAGGCAATTTGAACTAGGCTATCTTCAAGATATCACCAGCTTTAACTTCAGTAATAATAGCATGATAGCAGTAGGCCATCAGGCTTAGGGATTAAAGCTCTGTACTTAAATATATAATACATCTAATGCATATATATACACAATATAGACGCAAAGAAAAAAGATGTAAAAAAATGCTAAGTCTGGGCCTGAACCAGTGATTGAGCATCTGCTGGGAAGGCAGGGCCAACTGAAGGGAGCTCAGGTGCACACAGTGCACTTGAGTGACTGGAAAGGGTGGAGATAGGATCCATACCTTCCCTGACCGCATTTAATTTTTTGCAGTAGAGGTGAGGGTATCTCTTGTAGGAGATCCTTATCTACTTAAGACTTTCTCAATGTAAGTAGCTTTTTTGCTTTATTTCTGAGTCTGTAGCTGCTGCACTTGGGCTTGCTCTCATTTGCTGCTGTACTTTCCATCCCATTATAGCATTACAGATGTGAATACAGTTACATCACTCATCTCTCTATGTGCCCTGAAAAGTTCTTCAAAAGCAGTTCTTCAAAAACAAAACAAGGAGACAGAAATAAGGATGCCAAAGAAGTGTGAGTATATATGTATTGCATGGAATTACATCAAGACCCTGTTTTAATGTCTTTTTTTTTTTTTTTTTTTTTACCATTTGTTTTTCACTTCAGCAGATGAGTGCTTTAATAGATTTCCGCATACAAACTAAATGCTTGCTTATTAACACACCTGTACTTACTCCAAAAGTTTGGCTGGCAAAGGAGGAAACTGAAGGAAGAATTTCTGATGTAGGCTAACATGAAATCCTTTATCACTTACTTCAAATTTTCAATTTACCTGAAGAAAATGAACACTGGCTCATTATTTCTGATGATAAATTATTCTGTAATAGTGAAAGAATAATGTAAAAGCATAAGTAGGTAATTATTCCCTAAAACCTATTCAGATTTACATTTAAAATGACAGCATTAATCACACCTATTCTATACCAGTGAAAATATCATGGTGATCTAGGGCAAATAACAGAATCAGCAAGAAATAGAGAAATTTTCAGAGCTCAACTTCTTATTTAGAATTGTATAATTATCTATTTTTGTTAGCTCTAAATGCTTTCAAATTGTCTTTTGAATTTCTGTGTTTAAGTGCCACTTCAAGGAGATTACACAACATTCTGCTACTGAAGATTTAAAACTTAATGTGGTTTGCAATGCATGCTTTCAGAAGTTGACTTGTTTCCAGCTATTTACATTTTTCAGCTAAACACTGTCATATAATGGATTAAATAAATGATAGCTTACACACAATAGGAAATAAATTTTTATATGAACATTTTTCCCCTGCTATTCACATCAAACCAACTCTAAAGTTAAAATCCATTGTACACCATGCAAGTAATGTTGAGTGTACAACTAACTGTGGCCCAGAAAAATCTTTCATAAAGAAGTAAGTTTTCACTTACATTATTTTCATAATATCTGCATTTTGGCAGACAAGTTAATTTCAAAGGTGATAGTTTTACAGCTAAGAAACAAATTCCAGGAATTTCAAGTATGAATAGCAAAGACAGTGCATCACCAGCAATCTAAAACCTTTCAAAATCATTGAATTCTAGACCTGGAAGATCAGGCAAAATTGTTACAGATTATCTTGTTCAAAAAATATCTTTCTGAAGATTTTTTTCCCTTGTGATTATTTTTGCTTCTCAAAAAAAAACTTTAGGCAATGAAATAATTGCATACATAAGAGCTAATAATATAGGCTGAAGACAAAACCAAAGTTTAAAAGTGGGAGCTCTCATTTACTGCTTCGTCGCTGGACAAATATAATCATAGAGCATTTTCATTTCTTATACTTAGAAAATACATACATTATAATGAAAATATATTTACAGACATAAATTTTGTTGACAAACAGCTCAATTCTTGATGTAAATATCTTTGCTATCAATTCTTAACAATACAACCCTATGAGCTTTTGAGACTCAGAGCAGAATAGTTAGTAAATGACCTAGGCCAATTTAGACACAGCTTCTCTATAAACTACAGAAGCAGGTTTTGGAAAGAAGAGTATGAATTCCATGCCTCGAGGAAGACAAAAGGGCAGTGTTTTCCACATTCATTGCATGAGAAGTGACACAGCCAGAACCACTGCATTTGCAGGGAATAAAGAACAACTCCAGAGAAACTATATTGGCTTTCATATATATTCATATGCCGTTAGGGATATATAATGCTGAAATTTTAAAAAGAACTGACAAAGTGACTGCAAGTGTCTCCAGGTCTATTTTGCCTGAGCTGTTATCCAACAAAGAAATATGCAATATAAATAAATTTGAACCAGAAGCTTTGAAGCTGCCATTGTTTTGAGAAAGATATTAACTGTGTCCAAAAAGCCTCTGCAGTACAATCGACTCACATGCAGAAACCTTGCATGGATTCCTAGGTCCTATAATCTTACAAATACTTGTGTCACACATGACATGAGTGAGTTTGTTTCATCATTTGCATCTTCAATCTCTCTAAGCGATACAAAGCACAACAGAACTCCAGGCAATATAACTTTCTATTTGCATTAGATGAGTTGCAGAACTGATCCTAAAAATTTTAGCTTGGTTTAAGATCTGCATCCCATGCGTGTTAAGAAAAAGAATATGGGTAAGAAAATTACAGAAAGACCAGTCCTGTAAAGGGACAGACAACAGAGAGTTTGTCTAAGAGAAATAACCAGATTGGACTTCCACAACAAATTATAGCTACATGCTGCCATTGATCTGTCTGGCAAAAAAAACATAAGAGAATGAATACTCCTTCAGATAAAATTTCTAAGCACCATTTTGAAGAATTTATCATAGTAACAAAAAACAGTTTAGAATTTAAAAAAAAAAAGTTACTGAATGATAGCAGCACATAATTGGTGAATTTTTCCTGTTTCAATTTCAGTTTCTGACATTAAAAAAAAATGAGTATATATTCCTTGATCTTGGCTAATAATATTTAAATTGGGTTAGAAATCTATACAAATTAATAACTTTTAATTAAGTAGGCTCATGATGTACACCAAATAATTGAACATTGCCATATTTTTCATTGTAGGTCCTGGGAAGGGAATTACTTTATTTAATACAAAAAAATCAGCCAAGTTAATGTGTAAGGAAAATACAACACTGATACTATCATTTTATTATATAAAGTTTTATTTTACAATACCAATGCAAAAAGTACCATATATAGGTAAACCAAACCAGCTCTTCACTGAAGCCACATGTAGAAAATAATTTCATTATTTTAGTATATAACTGTGCTACAATATCTGTAATTACTTTATGCCACAAAGACACAAATTCACATAACTGTCACATACTAATTATAATGACTTAAAAAAAAAAAAAACTCATATTTTTTTCTTATCTCTACACAGCTACTTTTTTCAGCACAACTGAAAACTTTTGAACAAGTTCACATGCAGAAATCTACAGAAGGAAATCATGCCTATGATGGCTGCCAATTCTAGGACATGAAAGTCTTTTTGGCAGTAAGACCACTAACTATTTCTTGTATTCTGAATTAACTTGCCCTTGATTAGATAAAACAACAACAACAACAAAAAAAAAAATTAGTTCTTTCTATCTAAGACAGACTTCAAACAAATTTCAAATTGACATACTAAACTTTATTCTCAGAGTCAATATTCAGTGTGGAAGAGTACCTGACCAGTAACCTGTTTTATTTGATCCTGAATTGCGAGCGGATATAGGAATTTAACACTAAAATTTATACATTTATTTATTTTTGACATTCACACTGCAAATTTTCCTGGTAGGTGTTCATTTAAATGTGATGCTATCTGCTTATTATTTCAAAGATGCATTTGAGTTCAGTATTTATTCATTTTGGGTAATAATATCCACCCCAAGTAGAAATGCTGATAAGCTCATACTACCAACTTTGAATTTTTAGCCAAGTAAAGTGTAAGGGGACTTGCCTGCTATCTTTGTAAATGTGTACAAGAAAGTAGTAAAGAAGTTCATTGCCAGCCGACAGTAAGGTCTGCTGGTTAAAAAAAGTATACTTGCTAAAATAAACTTATTTTAACAATCATTTTGAATCATCACAGTGCTCCCTAACTTGATAGGTTAGGAGGCAACAAATGCTCTCATAAGGAGTTTGCCATGGTAATAGCTCTGTTAGGTCAAACAAAGTAATGTAAAAAAATCCTCCTCAGCAGTGCCACAAACTGTGAAAGGAAAATACAACATAAGATATTCAGTACACTCTCCACTTTATCAAATTCTAGGCCAGTTGTTTTTCCTTTAGAAATGCCAAAGCAAGATATTTTTTGTAACATCAGTCTTTCAAAATAATATGCTACATTCAAAATCTATAATATGCCTTATTTAGATTTCCAGATTAATTTGAGGAATACATTTTTTTCTAGTGTGAGGAGAGAAATTTAAAATAAAAATTCAGAGTCCTCAGGTACTTGTATCTAACACACATTTCATACAGATCTGTAGTGATCTCACATTTTCAGGGCAAATGATTAAGAGACCTGCTTCTTTAAACTACAGTTCTGCTGCTCGTTCTGTGCGCTAGTGTACAGAATTCAACTCTGTTTGGGATCACTTACAAAAATGGCAATTTGAGCTTTATTAATTCTTTGCAGGAATTTCCTTCACTTGCACGGGAGCTAATTAGTTTAAGTCCTGAAACAATCTGCAGCAAAACACAGAAGTTTCTCACTGAGGCAGAAGAGCATTTACTTTCACCCATACTAAGTGCTCCATGAGGTCAAACAAGGTTAGGCTGCCACTAAAGGCGGCAGGTTCTCCTTTGAAAAACCTAGACACAAAGTTCTGAAAAATGAATATATTTTGAGTGTGGTAATTCAAGCCAGTCGGAAGAAAACAGGTGGTACACAGTGATAGTTTTCTAGTCATGGTATTAGCACATGCCTAGTCCCTTAAGGATTAATGAGACCCTTGAGAATTAATAAGTCTTTCCATGCAGTATTAAGCAACCTTACTCTCACAGATGCTGAATGTTCTATTGACCTTACAGAAATGCTCAGCTTCTTTCGGCATTTCATATTATTCATTTTAACTGCCTTCATACAAAGATGTTTCATATTTTTAATAAAAAAAAATGTACTCATAGCCACTTTTTCAGCCTTGTGACCTTTTTCTCTATTTCCTTTCACAGTGATCGGCAGATTTAGCTGGGTATTCCTGGGAAGGAATTAACACTTTGGGTAAATTTTATTCCAACTATCATCATTTTCATGCAAAGCTGGTAGAAGCATCCAGTTTAATTGTTCCTTAAAGATTATCTCAACACAAGGTATCACGAAGTACATACAAAATTTCTTTTACCTCACTCATTAGGAAGCAATAGCGCCATGCAGTGACAAAATCTCACTAACTGACCTGAGCTGATTTTCAAGGACAAGGACAAAAATTTAATTGCAGAGTAAGTTAAGCCAGATGATGCAAAAAGCACATTTAAATCTCTTCAAACATTTCTGCAGTAAGATAGCTTTGGACAGAGCCAGCTGTTAGGATTTTCAATGTTGGGCAGAAAGAGGGCAAAAAAATAATACTATTTTACATTACTTTATGTTACTTTTCATATTGACAAATCCATTATGCATTGATTTAAACACTGAACTTATGACAAAAAACTAGAATCAATATTACCTTGGAGAAAGGAAATATCATTCCTACATGTATGATAGCAAATACATCTCTTAACTAGCATGCTTCTACAACCCAAATATGAATGAAAAGTAGGACGATAACTAAATAACTGATAACGTAGCATGATGTTACTCTGTCATAAGACAGTATTAACACTACAGAGAAAACTGTCAAGATAATCATTAGCATTATGTGAGCAAGTAGATTACATGTGTAAAGGTTGGAAAGAATTATGCTTTTATACGTTAAAAAATGTCTCCTTTATTTAGTTATTCATGTAGGGAAAAAGAAAAACAAAACAAAAAAGCATAGACATTCCAATCAGCTATAAAAATCAGCACATTACAAAAAACAATGTGATAAATTGAAAGCTTTTTTTTTTTTTTTAATAAACACAGTAGAGCTAGAAACATTATTTTGCTTATTCTGACTTCTGATAATAAATGGAGCACCAGAGATATCAAAGTCGGTAGAAGAAGAATCCCTAACAAGAACTGTGAAAAGGTCAAAACTGACCTACCTGTCTTAATGCAGAATGAAAAGGACATTTGATTAAAGCTGCTAAGGCCGACATATAAGAGTCTTTGTATCTGTTATGCACTGAAAGAAAAGAAAAAGAAGCTATATTTAAATTTTCAGTTTTATAGTTCTACAAATATGCTTTATTACAGTTTTCCATTGGGTTTTTGGTTAGCATCTCCATTTAAGTAAGAATTGCATTTGCTTCTCAAAAAAAATCTGCTGGGCTGGGTGGTTCATGCTAAACTGAAGTGTTTTTGAATAACATATTGCTAATAACTAGAATTAGTAACTTTCAAACAAAGGAATCACTGTACAGTTAGTGAAAATAAACTTTTAAAATCTTGCTAAACAGTACGCAACATGAATTTGCCAGCCATTTTGAGCAGTCAACAAAATTATTAATATATATTTATCTTTTCACCATGTTATTCTACTTCAATGTATATCTCCCTCTAATGTGCTTAAAGAAAAATAAATCACCTTGGCAAACAAGTGGAATTTGAACTAAAAATGCACCAGCTGGGGAAGAAACAAATTGGATTTCAGTTATCTCTGGATCAAAACAAGAGAGAATATTTTTCCATGCCATTCATGAAATTTTACAGGCTGTGATTCTAGAAACCTGTTCCTGCAGAAAAGGTGCAGTGGCAGCCATTGGTATATGCAGGGACAGAGTCATGGGGCATGATAAGACAACAGCAGGACAGTTCTCTCTTAAGACTCTTTCCCAGAAATAGAATGTTTGTGATTTAAATCCTAAGACCAGAATAAACACGGTGTTCTCATCCTGCTCCAGGTCAGGGAGCATGCTAGATCTCAGTGTCGTGGATCTTGTTTCCTGAACCATTACCCACAGAAGTTTCTCCCACTCTACCACCAAGCATAATGGTAATACTCTGCAAGTGAACTCAAAATAAGTTGTTTTGTCTTTGAGATGGCAAGGAACAATCTGTCAACTGCCGTCCAGGCCTCTGTACCATCATCAATACGTTATCCCTGAAAGCATTTCTCTAGTGTCAGTTAATTAACCATAGCTTTGCTTTGGTTCGGATTTCTGAACTAATCACAGTTAAATTCTATTACACTTTTTCCCAAGGACAGTAATTTTATAAAGCAAAATCCCATGAAAACAAGGTCAGGACAAAGTTACAGAGGAAACATTTGGTGGACTTGTGTCCTGATATGTTTGTGCAGCAAATAAACTGGAAGCTTATCTAGCCGGTCATGATGGGACATTGGTTTCAATGGAGAAAGTCCCCTTTCAGCCTTGTCAAAATTCAACACTCTTCAACAAGACACTTTTGGATATTCCAGGTGTGTAGGGTATAAATTTTAATATTAAAGCTTTCTTTTTTTTAAAATTGATGTTAATGTTACACGAGATTTCTGATTTAACATAGTGATGCAAATATACTGAAATCACAATAAGAAAATATAAGTTGCTACACTTCCTTTGCATTAGCTGTGGTCAGTCACACCCTGAACTTGACGGGGATGTCAATGTGGTCCATCTCCACTGCAACTTCTTTAATTTTAGGAACTCTTCAGTCATAAGCCACCTCAGTTGTTAAAAAAAAAAACAAAAAAAAAACATAAGACTACAGAGTAGGAATGTGGCTGCTGACAGATCTCATCTTTCCTTGAGAGGGGTGTAGAGCAGCTAAGAATCAGAACTAACTGAGTAGTCCACTGTTTTTGAGGTCACCACTACGGCCACAAAAATATAATAGTATACTATTACAGAAAAGAAAATTAAATATGCTAACCATTAATAAATGGTGGTTATTTATCATTTAAATACACATTTTAAAACACTTAACATTAACAGTTATGATCAACCACAGTGAGGACAGTGGCTGTAACACAAGAAATCTCAAAAAAATAAAGTACCTTTTCTCAAAAAACCAAAGCTCTTTGTTTTAGTTATCTTCATTAGTTTTTTTACCACCTTAAAGAATAAAAGCATTTATTGAGATCACCCTTTTAACACTGATGGTAATATCATAGGTAGAAATAATCATGTTTTTCAAAGTACTAAAATAGGAGCTATGGTAGTCCTCAGAACCAGCCTTCTCAACTGGACAGCTAGCCCAGGAAAACAGCGTGCTCTAGCTCTCTAATACATGAGCAGCAGTTCAAAAATCAGTAGAACAACTTCTGTATTTAAAGTTCTTCACTTCAATTATGGCTTCTCTGAATGACTCGAGGAACTAGATTATTTTTCTCATGTGCACCACACTTGGCAGAAATGAAAAGGGCATTGTGAACTGGAAAAGAGCAGCATCAGATTTTTATTCTGCATGTCCAATAGCTAATTAAAACAAGCAAGACTGAATGAAATAATCAAGAGAATCTAAATCAAAAATATTTTCAAGATTCAAAACAGAATGCTTCAGGAAAGACTTTTCTCACACATGTTTATTTATTTAAGCAATTACTCAAAAAGTGATTCAAAATATTTTTCATTTTATGCTTTTAAAGTTTATCTATTTGTGTCACTGTACATATAAAAATGAGGACTTAACCTGCTGAGCTGGATGGAATATTTTGCCTATATTAGGAAAACAACAGTTGTATTGGTGAAACAACAACAACAAAAAAATTAAAAATTAAAATTACTCCAGGTTTCCCGATTCTGCTTTTCCTGATTTTTCTGATGGAGGGCTCTCCTTGCTTTCCTGTCATTGCTATACAGTAAAGAACTTGACAAAATGTGCTTTAATTTACTGAATAATTTATGCTATTTAGAAAGTTAAGTATATTCAACACCAGCGAACAATGAATTACCTGCATCAGAAAGTAGATTGCAAAGTATTTGTCCATCAAAATCTGCAGACTCTTGTTTAACTACCAGTTTTGAATTTTGTCATAAACTGTCCCTCTTAATCTACCCACAAAAAATGACAAGCAATAATGGCGCCACAGGAATTTGTGAGATCTTTAGTTAGAATTAGAGTCACAACTTTCATACCCACTCCCATGTCAAAGAAGCCCACAACATTCCAAGCAGAACTGAAGGAAGAGAAGTTACTGGAAGGAGGAAGACAGAAGCAGCCTTCCAGGCAAGAGCATCTGACCACAATTTGTTGCAGCTGTTATTTTTAATAAAAGAAATAACAGCAAAATAGCAGACAAATGTACGTTACTGCAAAAAATAAAAAATCATAATTGGTTAAAAAGTCCTGCAGGACTCATTAAATCTTGTACCCTCCTGCAGATCTGAGACAGCACTAATCAGTCCAATACTGCTAATTATTTAAGTAACTATACGTATTTTTCCACAGACAAAACTGTGAGGCAAGTACAAATACTTAAAATACACATTAAGCTGATTAAAATATGTATTTTATGCAACACCCACACAAAGAAAAAACTGCTTCGGTAGAAAAAGCAATTCAGCTGTAGGCTGTTTCTTGTGTGTGTAGTATGAGTTGGCAACAGTCTTTGATCCATATCCTTAGGGCAAATTTGACATCTATTTCACCCGAGGCAGGCACAGATCTTTTGAAGGATATTTCTATATAACGAATGAATGACTGCTAGAAGTCATGTCACTGTCCTCCTCCGCCTCTTCAGATCTGATTTGCAGGCCAGGTGAATCTCATGACAGGTCTCTGAGTCAATCAAGTGGTGAGATGAGATGCCTGAAATAGTCCCCATCATGCTGACAACATGAAGTCACAATGGCTGATTTTGAGAATCTCAGGAGAAACTCAGATTACCCTTACACTCATTTCAGAATAGGCAGCATTTCTGAAAAAAACTCCTTCAAATAGCACATTTAGATTCTGTGCAGAAAAATATCCTTCACAATTCTTTTAAATAAGACCTATCTTTTCTTTTTATCTCTGCTTGCGTTCATGCATTTTGTTCCCCTTCAATAAAGCTTTTCCTTAGTTCAGTTGTCAATAATTAAATAATAGATCTCTTCTCATGCATCCAAGTTAACTTCAGATGAGTCTGAAGATTGTGTAAAATGAAGTACGCTTTATAAGTTCCCTGGTAGACAGTGAAAATAAATCATGGTCCTAATAACAGGACCAATATCAGAACACCAGTGAGCTAACTGTTTCTAATTGCTACCCTTACAAAGTTCACACTGCTGAAGTCTCTTCTGGTCATTACAGGATAAACTTTCTAAACTATTTATTCTTTCTTTCCATGCATTACACAGTAGCAAAAATAAACAAAAAAATCTTCTACCTGTGAGGAAGAGCTAATCAATTAAGAATAAGCAAATGGTATAATATTTCTGGAGGCAAGAAATCCACAGCAAATAAAACCTGCCCTTTCCCCATGTGATTTGATTTGCTGAACATCTGAAAATATTTCCACTCAGAAGTCTGCTACAGCAATTTGAATCCTTTTTATCTTCCAAAGAGCAGCTGTGCAAGGCTTTGTTTTGTGTGAAATCAGCATAAAAATAAGAAATGAGTTATCCACCTATAAATAATTCTTTTGCTTTTGATGAGCGTGAGATGAATTTTCCCAGTTGTCATAAGGAGGTAGGACTATGGTGATACACACTTTTTTTTTTTTTCCCCACTTCTCTTCTGGAAGGGTAAGGAAAGCTGCTTGTTCCCATCTTAATTTTATTGATTTACTTCATGTTTTGTCAAATATGTTCAGATTACAGTAACATACTTAGTTTACAGTGAAGATTTATCATTCAGTGCCTAATTCTAAATACACGACTGTATATTAAATATAAAGCAGGGTAACTGATCACATTAAAGAATACCTAAGACACTGGAATTCTGCAGAACGTGGAGCACTTCTGGAAGTTGTTTTGTTTTCCTAAACAAAAACTTCCTTCAAGAGGACTACATCATATACAAATATGCAGAGGCATATAGAGATAGAAAGATATGATCTCACACACAGATATATACATATCTGCATCTATCTGTATATATGTATCTATGTTAAGAAGATCCAGGTCAAGTTTACACATATGATTAGAGTCACTGAATATTAAAAGAGAGATTAAAAGAGAGAGTATTAAAAGAGATTTTATAAAAATAAAATGTATGTATCAAAGAAAATATAATGTTCACTTTATATATACCCTTGTGTTAGCACACCAATGCATCAGAACATATTAAAAGCATTATTAAGACTTACTGAAGGTATTAAAGAACATATCCGCAACATCTTCCTCAACATCTATCAGGAGAACATCCAAGACTCTGCATACTTAAGCACTCTGCAAAAATGAAGGTAGTAGGTGTCCCAGCTAGAAAACTATTTGGTAACAACAAAATAACTTAAAGAAATACTTTGTCTCAACACATACCGTACATCTCATGAAAGAGGAAAGTTGAAAACATTGTAGTAAATTGATTTTAGTGATTAAAAATAATAATAATAATAACCTTTTCTGTGAAATTTTATCCAAATAAAAATATTTAATAGAATACAAAGGCAATATTAAAAATCCGTACGTAAAAGCATTCAAATATATTAACTGCATTTTCTTCTTCTAAAAGATTATAACTCATTGACTTGCAAAAGAATTTCTCTCTTCTTCAATTGTGTTAGAAAAAAAAAAACCCTCTGCCTTATAGAAAGAAAAAAATTTGCTCAATCTCTATTGCTTTGAGTAGTATTTTCTGTACCTGTTAGCAGTTTCAGATGATTTTCTTAACCATCAAAAAATATAAACCGAAGGCAAAACAGAAAAACCCACTCTGAAGTGAAATCTAAATTATTGGTTTTTTTATTTGTTTGTTTAAATAACCATACCTGTATCTTTTCTCACTCCATGTTCTGAGTAGAAGTATATCCTTCTTCTCTGGAACCACTGATTAGCAAATCCAGTGAAATGACACTGAGTACATCTGACAAAATAACAAAAGTTAAATAAAACAAATTTAAAGCTTAAACAAAAATCTGCATGTGTGGTGAGTTAATTCTGGCTAATTAACAGAATCTCAATCAGCCACTTTCTCAATCCCTCTTCTCAACAAGGACAGGGGAGAAAATAAGTTGGAAAAGACTGTTAATAAAGACAAAGAACGAGATGTAAGTTAACAATCACCATAAGGGATAGAACAGGAGTTAGGGAAAATTAATTTCATCTACTACCAACTAAAATAGAGTTGAATGGTTATAAACAACCAAAAACATCTTCCTCCCTCCACAGCACTCCTCCTTCCTGAGGTCATTTTCCCTCCTTCAGTCCAGAGCACACAAGTAGATGGGCAGCAGGGGTTTCAGTCATCCATAACAGTTACTCTCTGCTGCTCTTTCACTCCCACACTTCTACCTTGCTCCAGTGTGGATCCTCCCCATGGGCTGCAGTCCTTCAGGTTAAACATTCATGGACTGTGGTTCTTTCGGGAAATACCAAACCTGCTCCAGCATGAGGTCCTCCAGAGCTGCAGCATGGATACCTACTTTGGCATAGTCCTCTTCAGTCTGCAAGGAATTAATTACGTACTCTGGCTCCTGGAGAACCTCCTTCCCCCTCCTTTTGACTGTGGCATTTGCCATCTGCTTCTCATTCTTCCCCCTCCCTGACTTTCTGGATATATTTTTAAATTATTTTTTATTTTGAACTTTCTTAAATATATTTTCACAAAGTTGTCAAGCCATCTTTTCCGCTGATGGGCTCAGCTATGGCAGCGGATTCATTTTGAAGCTGACTGGTGCCAGCTGTGTCCAGCCTGAGCCAGCCCCTGGTTTCTTCTCCCAAAGGCCACTCCTGCAGACCTCTGTCAGCAAAATCCTGACACCTGCATCCATTACAAACGTCGTTTGAATTGGATAGATGCCATTGTTATTTAGGAGTTAGCTTGTTGCCTTTTTTCACCCAATTCAAAAAGTGTGTTTTCTGCTTTTCATTTTGACAACCAACGCTAAATGATTATGAGTGGATATTAAAAATCAACTGTGATGGCAGAGAAGAATATCTATGTAATGCCTACTGAAATCAATGATAGTCATAACTCTTGCTATTCTTGACTACAGTCCTAGTTCAACGACAAGTTCAAACCCAACACAATCGGTTTATAAAATCACTATAACTTTCTCTTAACAGAGGTTAAAACTTCAGTGCCTTGAAAAATACTTAACAACGTATCCAATTATCCAGCTATCCATCAAGTCTTTGTTTAGCTTTACTGCTATTTTTTGTCGTTGTCTTTCTCATTTCTAAACTCTGCTTCTCACTACTGCTTTTGATAGTCTCAAAACTTTCACAAAGCTATTAATAGCTTTATAATAAATGAACTTTTCTCTTGTCTCTTTTCTTTTCCCGACTACCCAAAAATAATTCACAGACCATCAGGAGTCTGCAGTCTACAAGTTAAAAACTGTGGAAATACATCAGAGACAGTGTCTTATTTTGTTCTGCTTTTCTCCAGAACTTATACATCTGATGTTTTGAACTGTCAACAATGCTCATAAAATAGGAAAGAAAATATGGAAAAAGTGCTGTGATCAGTATGCTTAGAAGAATGCTTCTGACGAATTCATGAAATAACATGATTTCTTCATACATCAGTAAAAAAATCATCTGTGAAAAAATCATCTGTGAAAAAAAAGTATTTAGAAATTTGTTTGACATGCATAGATATGGACAGCACTAATGTTAGAACATCAGTGGCTCCAGTTACCTTTGGTTGTGTCAAAAATGGTCATGTCTAATAAATAAGCATACAGTAATTTTTTTTCCCCTTTTCTGCATGATTGCAGAATATTCATTTTGAATTTGTCTTTCTAGCTGCCATGAACCAATTGATGCCTTTAAAAACATTGAGATGTTCAAAATTGCTTGGAACCTGTTCAGGTGGTTGGCAAACAGATTTCCCTGCAGGTAGCACATCCCTCCTGTGGAATTCAAAGTCTAAGCCTCTGCATTTTGTTGGTTATGTGTTTCATAATAAAATTACAATTCACTGAGATGCTGAGATTAAATAACCTTTCCTGTGTCTGTGCACACTTATCTCTGTGGGTTACTCACCACTACTAGAACAGCTGAGGACTAGTGGATCTGAGTCAAGATCTGATGTTTATTCACATGTAAGGCAATGAACAACGTAGTTTCATTGTACCTTGAGAACAATCGTAGAACAAGCCCAACCACAAGCTTGAAAACTAGAGAACGGTCATTGCATCATTTTATAAATAGAAATGCCAAGTCAAATATTCAACATATACTCAGTATAACATGAACTACTTAGCTGAGTCACTTGAGAAATATGGGTCAATACTGACATGAGTGTGTAAGGTAAGTAACCAGGAGAAAAAAATAACTTTCAAGGTATTAGAGGAAACTACCTCTTGGAGCATGAGTAGGACATTGTCAGGGCTCACACTGATATACATATACACACATAAGGCAGTGAGGTAGCTGAAACAACAACACAGCTTACACAGTTCACCTTTACAAGACAAATGCTTCTGAACCACAAGAGGTCCCCATGGGATCTGCAAAGCAGCACCATGGCCAATCAGTGCATAAATAATCATGAGTGCACTAGGGAAGATGTGCAAAAAAGCTGAAGAAGAAACTGCATTACTTACCATACATGTCCTAACTAGAGCCCTGTCAGGACAACACAGAACAGTAGGGTGCCAAGAACTGTCTTGCAGGAGATAGAACAGCTTCTGAAATTCAGCAACTCTCAGACTCAGGAACTACTTCCTATAAGAACCTTCACCATGCAGAGGGTCTTTAAGAGTCAGCCAATAAATTTATTTTGGCTTTATCAAATACTTTTACATTTTATATAATTAAATTCTTATATTAGCTGTTATCAAGAAACTTCCAGTTACGTAACTCTAACATCCAGAGATGAAGTACACCCCATGAATTTAATTCTCTGATCAAAATCCCCCCATGTCTCCAAAGAGTGCCTTCGCTGTGCAACTAATGGCTTTCAGAGGACCATCCTTTTCTTATTTTTCTGAATACATCAGAAGACAGAGCATTGTCTGGATTATATAACAAGATAGATGACAATCTCAACTTGAAAAAAAAACCAACTATGCTTAATATACTTGTTAGACAATTAAATACTGCATTTTTCTCTGATTTTGACTAGTTTAAGTAAATCTCTTCCAGTCAGTTTCCAAAGATCACTTGACATAGTACATAATTTTTTTTAGATTTCTCCAGATCTCAAGAAACATACAGATTCATTAAGAAATCAATTACTTTATAGAGACAAAGAATTCATCACAATGGACAAATGTTATTGCTTGACTGCTATATATATATATTTAAAAAAAGACTACCAAGAAGAAAAACACATCTGTATGGATATTTGTTTGTTGTACTTGCAACAGGTAAAATGCAAATCCAAACCCCAGATTCTTCCAACAAACAGAAAAGCCTTTAAAAAAAATTTGTCAGATCAACAAGTCTAAGCTCTTTCATACTTGTTTGAGTATCTAGCTGAAATCTTGAAAGCCCTTTTGAACACTACCTTCCTGTCATTTCTTTTACGTCTGTCTCTCACCGTCTACTTATCTGTTATTTTTTGCTGTTTATTTTCCCTCTATCAATGTTTTTTTGTTTGTTTGTTTGTTTTTTGAAAAAAAAAGGGGGTTAAACAGCAGAAGAGAGAAAAAAACAGTCTGAGAGTTTCTCAGATATTAAGTTTGAGAACAGCTCAGGTGACAGAGCATACAGTACACAGTGTACTTTAGTGCACAAAAAGTGAGAAAAAGCACAGACAAAGGATCTTGAAAAGTAAAGCATGTAAACAACACAGAATCATATGCTTTGTATAGAAAAAACAAACAAGCATAACCCACAAAAAAAAAAAAAAACAAAAAACCACAAAACAACCACACAAATTATCTTCCATCTCTATGAACTCAAAGCCAAGGCAACACCTGTTTGACTGTAACAGTAAAGTAAGCACAATCACCTTCAATTCATCTTTCCACTTTCAACTCTAATTGCTCTCTTGCAACACATGGTAGCCGAAGGACAGGGTAAGCATTTGTATTGTGTATATAGAATATATATTAGGATAATGGCAGCTGCTCTGCTGTCATAGTGGCTTCCAAAGTGACTCTTGAATCTTTAATCTCTTTTTAGTCCAGAAGAAATTAGCGCATTAGTGGTTTTTTGTTGTTGTTGTTGTTGCTTTCTTTTGGCTTTTTTTTTAGTCCGATGTTTTTATTTTTTTTTTCTTTCCCTAAAAATCACTAGCCTAAGGACATGTGAAGAATTAAAGGAAACTATTTAAATTTATTTATTTATTTTTAAGCCCAGAATCGAAATGAAAGCAGAATTTCAGCTCAATGAAGAAAAGATCTCTGAAAGAAAAAAAGCTGTATTCTGAAACAGTGCAAAACTGTTCAAAAGGTGTTATTTCTTAGGGGATTCAATCTCTTAAGCAGCTAAATAAACTTCGACAAGTTCCTCAAAATCATGAGTCAGATAAGCAAGTAGTGTGAGGGTGTGCTGAGAAGATACTGGAGAGTTTTATAGCATGCTAAATAAGCTATTGAGGAAACCAGGGAATAAGGTAAGCTGGTAGTAAACTGCACAGTAAGAAGTGTTGTTCACCTGGCAGACTAATATGGTTTTTGTGAAGAGTATGACAAACCTTCAAAATATATCTGTTTGCTTCAGAATAATACATTATTTTATAGTTCTAGCTTTACCTAAGTATACATTTAATTTGTAAAGCCTCTGATGTGTATAACCATACAGATAAGAACATAGTTTCCTAGAAAAATTATAATCAAATACACAAAAACCAGATTTCTTATTTGAGAACTAATGTCTTCCTAAAGCCTGGAATTAAGAATTTTTTTTCCAGCCTTATGGAATTATTTATATTTGATACTGTCAAATATAGAAAAACTCCTTAGCAATGCCCCTAGAAAAAAAAGGAATTTTTGGCCAATAGATGCATTTTTTGTTGTGCATAAAAAAAGAAATACTTAAGTCTTTAAATAAAAGGCCTTGGCTGTGGAAACATGTTGACTTGTGTGACTTTCAATGCTTATTATTTTAATGCCCTTTTGTTAACCCAATTGTATAGTGCAAATTCTTCCAGAATTATTCACAAGAAACTGGAGATGTCAGTGAAAATGTGGGAAAGCAGGGTCAGGCTGTTAGATCCTGACTGACCTAGACGAAGGAGAATTTCATTATATAAATGAAATTAAAATGAAAACAGACAAGAACTCACACTATCTTTAAAAAATATATGATGTTTATGTTCTTCACTGATGACTGTGAGCCACAATAAACACTGAATTTTTTGACAAATGTACCTAAATTTTCTGTTTATATCAATAAATCACAGAGATAAAATAGCCACTATGTTGCTTTAAGTATTAGATCTGTTCATTATGAGCTACATCAGTGCTTAGCTACAGTAAAATAAGAAAACATTTTGTTCATTAAGTAACAGATCTAGAAAATGTGTTAGTAAATACGATTAAAACAGAAAATCATTTCTTTTTGTTCCTAACATGATGTATCTTTCTCACAAGATAAGAGTAATAGAAAATACATCATTTGAGCCATAAATACAAACATTTGGTTGCCCTGAAACAATGTTGTGGTAGACATAAAAGTACAGTGGTGAGGTGAATATGCGTACCTCTACACTTTGCTACATATTCCAACACAGAGCTTTCACAAATAAAAGGCCCTTCACATGACAAAAAACAGAACAATGAATTGTCTTTGACATTTTTTTTTAAAGAACCTGGTTAAGTACCTGCAAAAGATGAAATTGAAAAGCACGCACAACTACGAAGAGCAAGAAGCCCAGATCACCTCATTTTCCACTAAGATGAGGTTTATACTGTCATCCTAAAAAGCAGTAAACAGGAACAGGCAGTAAACCATGTTGAATTTTTCCTGTGAAAAAAAAAGGGACATGCTACTTGATGATACTGTCAGATCATAAAAGCCAAAGTACACAGATCACTGTACATACCTAAGCTGCATTCCAGGCATCACTTTTCTGTAGAGTTCCCAGTAGAAGACAAAGTCTCACTTCATACTGTCGATTACAAAACTAGTGTAATTGTAACATGAAGTGAAATACTGTAAGCACTTCACAATTAATCTCATATATAAAATTTGCAATAACTTTAAAATCAGAATTTGATATAAAGGAAAATAAAAACAAACAATACATTTTTGGAGGTTCTATGGAGTCAAATAGAGTCCAGAAGGAAGTAATAGAAATTATATATGCTGCAAAAAATAGTTACAAAAAGAATACTAAGGATGACAATGTTGTTCAAAAGTGCCTTACAGTTACATCATACCATTCAGCTTAGCTAAATATATAGTTCTGTAACATGTATTGCAGACATTAAGTTAGTCCTTGTTTTTTTTTGTTTTTTTTTTTTTTTTTTTTTTTTTTTTTTTTTTTTTTTACAGCCAAATGGCAAGAAACAGATACTTTCAAGATACAATTAATTTGGTTTCCTTTAGATATGTACTTCAGGATGCAAATAATTACCCGAGATGATACTGATTATAACTCTACTGATTACAACAGACACTTGGAATGATTAACTTAGAGATAGATACTATCTGAAATCGAGACATATAAGAAATCGTATGAGGACGCAAAGGAAGCATTTTGAATCTAAAACAGAGTGAATTTCAACTATTAAAATTTTATGTGTGGAATGAAAAATGACTCTTAGCAAGCCAAATCATTTTGTGGGCTCATGTGCTGCCTTCAGAGAAAGGTCCTTGAGTAGTATGGAGCCAGGCTGTGGTGGGTGAAGCAGGTTTGAGCTGACATTCTTCTGACAAAATAAATAATATAAGTAAGATAAATCTACGATGTTTTATTTCTGCCCCAAAGAGCTTTTTAGACCACTATACTTTTGGTTAAAAGAGAGTAGCTTCTGTCATTAATTTCACATTTTTAAATTTCAGAATATACCAAATTCCCTTTTTTATCTGAGCTTGAGGCAGAAGGGAAGCCAAATGCACGTGCATATCTATACTGCAAACATTTGACGCCGTGTAAATTTACGGACAAATCAGATGACATTTACTGACTTCAGAAATTGTAGATTTTAGTAGCAGTATTGCATAAATAGAATATTGACATATCTAAGTTATTTTTTGAAATTTGTCTATCAGCATCATCCAGGTGACACTGTGTCATTCGTCACAAATGTGGAATCTTTAGTAGGGGAGTAGATGAGACTACAACTTCAGTAGACAAGACTGCAGAATGAAAATTTAAAGTAAGAATTTCACACCCTACTCTACTTTGACCAGCACTGCAATATGTATGATGTTATTGTTTTTAATAATGCCTACTTCTTATTCTTCATATGAAATTAGTTACCAGCCAAAAAGTGAAGTTAACTTTATGAAATTGTCAACGGTTCATGGGCTGGTTCAGTCCGGTTCCGTGACTAGAAGGGCGGAGGGATCCGCGCCCCCAGAAAAGGAAAATAGGGGACCCTGAAATAATTAAAAACAGTGGCAACAATCTGAGGTGAAACAAACTAATTTACTAAATATAGTATCAGCAGAATATAATGAGAGAGAGAGAGTGTGTGTCTGGAAAGTGGATCGGCCTCACCACAACACTGAGATGAGAAGTGCAGTCCAGTTGAGCCGACAGAGAAGCGCAGGCAGAGAAGTGCAGACGGAGAAGCGCAAGCGAAGAAGCGCAGGCAAAGAAGAGAACATCAGGTGACCTTGCCAGGAGTTATATCTCCTCGCTGACCGCAAAGGCCCCTGGGGAAATGTAGCTCTTCTTGTCCTCCAGACAGGCACCCGGAACTTGAGCATCAGCAGTCAAACCCCCAGTGCATTACATGATGTTATGATGTGGAATACTGATAACCAAAAATCATGAAACCATGACAGAAATGTATTTTGTTTCACATTTTATATGCAGAAGTACTCTCCTACCATTAATTTAATTAAATTTGTATTAGTATATTATTTACTGGTAACTAGTGTCTTATAAATACCAAAGTAGAAACCAAATTTATTTCCTAAGGCATTTAACTTACAGTATATCTGGTTAAAATGTTAGTGATCACTGAGAGTCTCTTATTCCCTAAGGACTTATTGTTTAATAATTTACTATGCTATCACCAAGCTGTAAATGATGCTAAACGATGCAAAGTTAGTCCATCACTGATATAAAAATATAGCGTATTTCATGTTTGATGCATTTTCTAGAATTAGATGCGTCATTTTTCTATAACTGATTGCAGAGTAATCGTAATTTCTCTGATACCTTTCCAGAAATCAGAGAACTTTCTGAAGTAGTTTCAGAAAATGAGATTTGTTGGTAGAAGAAATATCTTTTATTAACTAGCTAATATAACGAGGAACAATCAGGCATGAGTTCTAGACTGCAGTCATGTAATTAATTCTTTTCGAAAAACCTACATAATCACAACAGAAGTGTAGAAATTGAAATATTACTTAAGTCTCTCCAAAAGTAATGCCTCTTATTTATTTCCATGGAAACTACAATAGAGATGAAGAGCAAAATAACACTATTTGATAGAGCAAATTCTCAGTTACAAAACATTATTTTTCAGTGTAGTCACCAACATTTCCACCAGAGATGACCCGGAGCCTGTATGCCATGCTCATAAAAATTGCATGGCCATTCAGAACATGGTTTATCTTTCATGTCATTGTTGCCACTGTTGAACACCACTTTCCACCTCATCAGATGTGCTGACATCTGATTCTTTGGTCTCCATAAATGTTCAGCAACTGTTGGTGAATATGCAGTGTTTTCTGCATGGAGGAATTCAACAACACAACTTTGCTTCATACACACTTCCATGTCAGATGTTATTTTGTCAGCCTGCTCCTCTCCTTCCATGTGTCACATTGAAATAAAATGTAACAGAATATTGGTAGGAAGTTTCGACCACTACTGCCATGCCACCAATGTCCAGCTCTGAAATCATTGGCCAACATAATAAAACTGAAAGCATTACTTTTGGGGCAGCCCTTGTATTTTCACTGCCCATATGTAGATAAGCAGAAATGTAATTTTTCAACTAAAGAAATTTGAAACAGATATCTTCAATTTGCAGATTTAAGTAGCTATGAGTAAAAAAGAATTTATTTTAAAAAAATAAATCATCAACTCACTTAATGTTCTTCCAGTAATGTCATAGGAGGTATCCAGATTTTCAAGTCCTATCCTTTTAAAGATATTTCATTTATCTTATATACCTTAAAGAAAGTATCAACTTTATAATTGTATTTGCATACCAGAAAAAAAAAAAAAATCAGAAAAAAGAGTAAATAAAGCAATATGAGTACACATAATAGCCACTCATTTTCTATACTGTGTCTTTGTATGTATATGACAAATGAATAGTTAGGGCATTTATATTCCATACACAGAACCATGCAGAGATTCACAAAACAGTGTCTGCACAGTGACAGCAGCTTGATCCATACAGCAGTTTAGCTGCTTAGCACTGCACTGCAGCTAAACTGAGCACCTCCAGACAGATATTTTACTATTTACTATTACTATTTACTATTCTAGACAGAATAGTACACAGCTGGAAACAACTCAGAACTCTCAATACCTAGTAATGTCCAAAGAAACATAGATATTTTTCTTAATAATGCTTTATCCCCTACTACTGAACTATTCAGAATGTACTGAAACACACATTTCTAAAGAGAAAAAAAATCCCACCTACACCACTGTATAAGTAATATTAGAGATTGCAAGAATTGAAGAGTAAAGCAAAACACGTATGAATCTCATAGTAGAAATAAAAGAAATTCAGAATTAAGGTAGGTCTAAATATGCTGTTGTAGCTTCAATATATGAAAATCATACACTACTGCTTAATCAGCATTTTATTATTTTGCTCTGGAAAAGGAAGGTGATTATAATACTGACTTAGGTCTCTTGGACCAAGCTCATTTAAAATTTTTTTTCTTTAATTTTTTTCTGTCTAAAGAAGACCACCACAACAAAAATATCTGTTCTGTTTGAAAATGTTACCTAGAACCAGAAATAACTCCCAAAAGCAGAACTAAGTCCCAGATATTTCTGTCTCCTATATCACACACTTATCCAATAAACAAGCAACACTTAATGAGTGTTTCATTTTCTCTTGACTGTTCTACTGTGAGGATGACTAATTCTGGTTGTTATTTAAACAAGGGATTAATTTATACTTTTTTTCTATGAGAGAACTATGGTATGTCACATAAAGACATCAGATAGAAAATTCAAAATGAACTTAAAAAACTTCACATCTTCATGAAGATATTTCAAACAATTTAAAATCAAGCCTCTGAGATCTTGCCATTAAATTTTGTGCTCAGTTAAATTTTCAGATGTTGAAAAAAAAATTACTACATATACAAAGGCTGCTAAACACAGGGAGATATTTATGGTTGAGCCAGGCACTGAACTGCAGATTCCTGGAGGATGGAAAGATACCTAATTAAATGTAAACTAGAAGTTTGTCTTGTTCTATGTTTCCTAAGCATTTGCTGTAGGCTGCTGTTAGATATAGGATACTGGGCTAGCTGAAATTTTGAACTTCATATGGACAATCTTGTACTCTTATGTATTAACCTTACATACTTGCAATGCTTGATTTAGGCATTTTGCATTTTGAATGAAAAGACATCCACACCTGCAAGATATGAAAAGTTCAAACAGATTCCATATATATGGGAAACATCACTGTAATGCTTAATTAAAATTGTGAGTTCACCGTAAATCATCACTCAAAATGAATCTGTCTCTAGTCAACACAGCACAGTGTGTGGTAAGCTGAGGTAATAACACTAATATTAATCATAACCACAGCTGAAAGGATGACAAAGCAAAGAGAGTTTGAAGGTAAAAATCTATTACCTTCAGCCTTTACTCAAAGGAGTAAGAATGTTCCCTCATGTTCTAATAATATTTGGATAACTTCATTGCACTTTTTTGTAACAGTTTTCTAGTATAAGATAAGAATTTGTTCTGAGAATTCTGATTGCAGCATAAACATCAGGCAAAACATACTGATTCATGCTCATTTAGAAAAACTTAACTATATACTGATGCAGCTAGACAGCAGTTCAATACTACTAATAACGAAAAGCTAAAATTAAAGCAGTAGACAGAAAATTAAAGGTATGGGAAGATAAATTTGCCAACGTAACATAAATGGAGGAAAGTTAGCAGATAATTAGAGTTTCTAATTTCTTTTTAAATGTCTCTCAGGTTGCACACCAGGCGATTAAGACTTTATTGGGCTTCAATTTACAGTTGGGGACAGTTGAAAGTGTGAGACTTTAGGAAGAGTAAAGGAAATTATGCTTTTTTAATGACTATGCTGAAAGTTACAGTAATGTGAACTCAGATTTCAAGGTACAAAAAAAATGACCGGCACTTCTTTAAAGAAATGTTATTCAAGTACAGTTCTTTAAAACTATATAGAAATATATTAAAAAAACACCACCAAACCAACGTCATATGCCAATCAGGAAATACCAGTGAAGAATCAGAAAATGAACCAGTATTTTTCTTCCATTAACTCCATGAACAGTTATGGGCATGTACAGAGACCTAAATTCCAGTCAGTAGTTCTAACTACTGCACTATAAATGACACAAAATCTGGTTGCCTTTCATCAGTTAAAGTAAGTTTGGATGAGAAAACATGCACCAGTTGTATAGTGCTCAGGGAGAAACAAAGCAAGCATTCAATAGGGAGAGACCCCATTTGGCTTTTTATGCCTTTAAGAGCCGCTGAAGGAGGGGATGACTCAGATTTTCTGAGGGTGGCTTGACATCCTCTCCCCATTTATGTACTTCTCCAAGAAAACTGAAAGCTGAGGACTGATGGGAGTCTTCAGCGGAGAGCAAAGAACTCAGGAAAAGGGACAGGTTTGAGGATATGCATTTATATGCTGGTTTTAATTGTCTCTATACACGTTGCAACTAGTCTAATAATAAATGCCTTATTTCTTTTAATTAGACCATTAGAGCATTATTTGAACGTCATGTTAAAGTTGTGTTTCTTTTTGCTTGTAAAAAGATTTTGAATATAACAAATTAATCAATCTGATTGTATCATGGAAAACTCATTTGAGTATTTTTGTTTTTTTATTTAGTCTTGGATAATGGGAAAACATGACAAGACAGGCAAGGAGCTTGATGATCCTTGAGGTTCCTTCCAACACAAGCCATTTTATGATTCTATGACACAATAATTTACAAAACAGAACAGCATAGTCAGAAAAACAGAGTTTCCAAATACTGCATTGATAAAGATAAAATTAATTCAGCTTATCAGAATTATATAGCAACAACATGCATTTAATTACCAAGACAGTTTCCCATCTGAAATATAATATTGCTAATTAGTCAAGAAAGCAGTATTATCTAATGTTACTGGATGATCACATAGCAATTCAGTGTTGAACCTTCGAAAAAGCCGTCTAAAATTTTTAAATTTTTTAATTACTTTTATTCCATTTTTACAGTAATCCTAAAGGATTATTTGTCAAGAAAAGAGGTTTTTTATTTATTTGATCTCTTCCATAATACACTTCATTATATGCCGTTTGATTAAAGAGAGATTGAGAGAGTAGTACGTTGCTTCAGTTTAAAATTCTGGATTTTGGACTTAGAATCAAACAAACAATCAAACAACATACAACCAAATAAACAAAATACTATTTTTAGGAGTCTTACATAGTCACAAACTTGTCTTGCAACACTTAAATAATAAGTTTTTCTAAAGATAAATATATCATGTGTGCATATTTTGTAAAAAAAACAAAAAAAAAAACCAACAACAACAAAACAATTTCTTACTGCTTATTTTAGTGACCAAAACTACAATTAAAACAAAACAAAACAAAAAAACACAAAAAACAAACAACAACAGCAACAACAAAAAACAACAATAAAAGAAAAAGTACTGACTGATATTTCATAGCATTCTATCCCTGAATTGTTCTAAATAAGGTTAAGGAATACTTGCATTCTCCAAGTATGATGGACATTGTCAATGGATGCCCATCAGGTTAAACTCTAGGCAAAAATAAGTTAAAGCTGACATTTTCTTCTAAAATCAAGTCTGACTACAGAGAGACCTCATGGCCACTGCATGTATGTTTGAATTCTAATATTCGTCTTATTTGAATAATGAGTTCCCTAACTGAAAAGCTACAGGCTGAATACCAAGAAAGAAGTTGATTCCCTGAAAGTTATTCTACTGTACAGAAATTAATTCAAGCTTCAGTGGGTGAAAGAGGGAGTATAAACAAAACTGGTCAAAGAATTTTTCAAATGGGGTAGGAGGAAAAGCTATCTTTAGGTCCTAATACAATGAAGATTTTGTACTTTTCCCACTGATTAAGATTGTTTACAGCAGAAATAATCTAATGAAGAGAATATTTACCTAGATTTTCAATATATTAGAATCGGAACCTAAAAAGAGAGACAGAATTACTCTGGAGTTTACACAAAGAATTTGGGAATAAGCTAAAGTAACTTTTTATATATCATGCAGTGGCTCCTTCAGCTGCA
Source organism: Meleagris gallopavo (assembly GCF_905368555.1). Taxonomy (NCBI): domain Eukaryota; kingdom Metazoa; phylum Chordata; class Aves; order Galliformes; family Phasianidae; genus Meleagris; species Meleagris gallopavo. The sequence continues at coordinate 8,157,805 of NC_139407.1, forward strand.
AATGCATATAAGGATTCATGGCAAAAGGTTGAGTTCTAAAACAGTTCTGGTTAGCAACTAGTAGTGTTTCATTAAAACTTAGTTACACAGAAGGCCAGATAAATGTGATAAATTAGCAATTTGATACAGCATTGATGGCTATTCTGTTATTCACAGCTCTGTAACTTTTGGAAAAAAATCTTTCTTAATACATGTTTTTGTTTGCTGTATTCATTATGTTGTGTTCTAGAAGTTTTTCATAGAGCAGCAGTAGGCTGCTCGTGTTATAAAGGAAGCAACACCATCTCCATTGTACAAATGGAAGAAATCTCAGTGCCTTTGCGAATTCAGCCCAAACATGCATAACAGGTTCCTGGCTAGAGTACATCTTGAATCTCTGCCAGAGTGCGGGGAAGATTTGAAAAATAATAATAAAAAAAGAAAATCATTTTCTTTCAAATGGTAATGCCAGTATTGAGGAAGAATGTTTGAAGTTCTAGATCCTTCATATGAGTTAAAAATGTACATAGACCTAGATGTGTAAATGTTCATGTATCCTATTTTTAGAATACATGTGAAATAAACTCCAAGTGAACTCTGTTGGTTATTTCACTGTTGTTAGTAATACTATAATCTTACGGCCATAGCTTACTTTCAAGTGTACTGTGTTTCTTCCAACACTCTGAACTGTGCCAAGCTCAATTCAACAGTTTATGAGCCTCCAAATAGAGATGTGTGATGTATCTTCAATGAGGTCAAATTATTCAAATATATCTGAACAGCAGCAAGCATGTGAGATGCATTTCTCAGGATCTAGCACAGATTTTTCCTTTACTGCCAGTTTTTGTCAAAGACGTATGGTTTCGAAGAAGCAGCTCTCTTTGGAATATTTTTACTTTCAACAAGAATTAGCACTCCATTTCTTCTCCAAACTTTTCCAGGGCTTTGATGTCTTAGATGAGATACAGCAGTCTTTCATCTTGACATTCAGTAAAGGAAAGTATGAAAGTATGTTTTTATTTATTTAAATATATTTAGGAATAACTTAATTTAATTAGTTGTCATTACTGTCTTGACATTCATACTTCAAAGGTCATATTTTCTCTGCACATTCATATATATGTTATTTAAATTAAACGGAAAATAAATTTAAAAACATTCTCCTCTCTTTTGAGATTATCAATTACAGTCACATTATCCATTTTAAAATGAATTCATGATGGAAAAGTTAGGACTCAGTCCCCCTAGTAGGTTCCATCAATAGCGGTGACTCCAAAAATTTATTTTTCATCATTTGAACTGTAGGTATGCAGCCAAATATGGTTGAAAAGGGAAGGTTTACAACTTACCTTAGTTAATGGAGATAAGTCTACCTTAGAATCTATCACCACTCTGCATAATTTTCAACTTTGTCAACGTCAGCAGAGCTCTCTGTAAAGTTTAGCATGGTCTCCATGCAACAAGGAAGGAAGCAGAGCACTATGTAAAGTTTCACTGCTCTGGACCAAGGGAAGATCTCCAGAATAATGCTGATTATCCACTGCACATGTCTAGAATATATACAATACTAAGCAAGTAGTACCAGAAATAGTGCTTCTTTAACGTATTTTTCAATAGTTACTGACCTGTCTATCTAAATGTGAAACAAAATTCTTTCCAGATTGGTATTACCTGGTCCAACGTTAATATGATCTGCAAATATGTAGTAAATTTGTTTTGCTACTAAATTTAAATAAAACACAATTCTTTGTTTACAACAGGAAAATCTGGAGTATTGAAACACTACCCAGTGATTCACACTTCTTTAATGATTATTTTCAGAGTTACTTAGATGTTCAACAGCAGGTGTCAAAGTTAATTTTAGTAGCATATACTAGCAGCCTGGTTTTGAGTAGATAAAACATGACGCTCAGCATGATATTTGCTGGAAAAGCAATATGGCCAGGCATACACAGTCTAGGAGATTCCTACATTGCCTTGAAGATATATTTCTGATGCAGATGATGGAAGAGTGAATAAGCAAATGTATATCGCTGGACCTTGTTCTGACAGAGAAGAGCTGATTGATGCGTGTGGGTTGGGGGCAGACTTGGATGCAGTAATCGTGAGATAGTCGAGTTCAGAATCTTGATAGGAAGAAACTCTGAAATAAGTAAGATTGAAACCCTGGACTTCAGGAGAGCAAACTTCAAGAACATAATTGGAGTTATGCCATGGGTTAGAAGGTAAGTGGGCCCAAAAGAGTAAGCTGATATTAAAGCACCACTTCTCCCAAACTCAAGATCAGTACGTCCCTAAGAGTAATAAATCAGGCACAGGTGGCAAGAGATTTACATGGATGAGCAAGGAGATACAGACATACTCAAATGGAAGAAGAAGAAAAACAACTTGGCTGTGCAGGTGACAGAGAACTGGAAAAAGCTGCCATGAGATGTTGTGCAGTTCCCTTCTCTGGAGATATTCAAAACCCATCTGAATGCTTTCTTACACAATCTGCTCTAGGGAACCTGCTTTAGCAAGATTGGTTAGACGATTCCATGAGTCTGGGATTTCAATCAAATTAGTTGTACAGTTATCTAAATATGAACATATAAGTATAGCCTTCCATTTTAAAGATATTTATAATTACATACAACACGTTTTGCACTAAAAACATTGACTACTGTTGTTCATTATATATAAAGAAAAGAATTCCTTGGCTAAAATCTAAACAGCTTACAATTTAAAGACCTAAAGTGCATAAAATTTAAAGATCTTATATTGTAAATGTTTGATGCATATTCACAGGGATTTCTTGTCTATTATAAACTAAAACATTGAGCTAAAATTTTGCGTACCGAGTCTGAGAAGTAATTTAAAAAAATGTACTAGAAATCCCATCTTGGAAGTAGTTCAAATCTTTTTCTCCTAATGTAGATTGCTTCCTCCTTTTAACACGAATTCAATATTCTTATGAGCAGAGTGCTTCTAAAGATTCCTTTCAATGCAGTTTAATTCTCAGTAACCCAAGAAATATTCACTAATATTGTCACTGGAAACTGCCAAATTCAGCTGTGAGTGAATGATCCAATACTATTCAGAGAGAAGACTCTCAGTGTCCTACCTTAAATAGAGGTTTATCAATTTATTCCGTAGTTGATCATCTTCCATTTCTGAGTATAGCAGTCCATCTATATTTAATCACAAAATTAAATTACACTTTTAATGGATTAAGATAATACATTTGAAAGTGTGCAAAGATAAAAGCAATGAACAGCTCTTTTAGATCCATTTTAGATTTACACTACTCATTCCAGATCATTAAAAAGTGAAAGAATCAGTTACAATCAACAGAATCAGTAAGTGACAGTTTGTGAAAATTCGGTGAAATACCAAGGTTAGATAGGAAGCTGAGAGAGTCAATGACTATATAACATAATGTGTTAGGTGAAGCCTTGCTGATCATCTTTTATCAAATATCTTGTAAAAAATATGTAGTTATTAGTTCCAATTTTCATTACAATTCATTGATTACAAAAGAGGCAACCTCACATTAAAGTTAAAATAATACTATTTTACCAAAACATTATATTTTTCTTTTTATATTGATCACTGGCAAACATAGACAATGCACACATTCATTTGAACTTATCATATTATTAAAAAAAAAAAAAGCTATAAAACTTAAACATAATTTTGAGATGGATGAATGCTGAAAACCAAAAGGTCACCTCCCAAGACTTCTTACTTGCCCCCACAATAAATACAAATCCATTGTATGTCTGAACAAGGAGATACAATAATATAACAGATGGTACATGGAGCTACAAACAGGCCTGGAGCAATAGGAGAAAAGACAAAAGAACAAGAACAAACAGTTGTGACACCTATTTGCATACCTAAGATAACATTTATAACATTTTAGGTTTTCCAAACTGACTTCACCTTTTCTTACTGTAGCAGTATTGGTTTTGTTATGAGAAACAGTTGTGGTTTTTTTTCTTCTAATTTTGTGATTATATTAAATGGTTGAAGATGTTCGTGGGAAAAAACAAAGGGTTGAATAGCAAAATATGTCCATGAACTCCATTTAAACTTAGCATTTCTTAGAGAAGGCAGTGACACATGAGCTAGGAAGGTGTCCTTACGTATTTATGACTTGCACCCATGAGACACCTCTGTTTTGTCAGAAGATACAAAATATCTTCCTCATTTCCCTCATTTCTTCTCATGTACGCAATTTCTGACAGTGATGAGCATTTATAGTGTGTAGAAAAACTGATCAGAAATATTTCTTATTAGAGATTTTTAATAATTAAGCCACATTTTATCAACAACTTTGATGCTTGTGCCTCTGATTCAATTCACTTTGAGGACAAAGAAAGAGCCCTAGGTCCAGTACCGTATACTTTCCTGATCTATCAGCACTAGATAACAAATGCATTCATGTGAGTGGCACTGATACCTGCTGGCATCTTTCCAAATAATTTTAGGTTCTCAAATTCTCATCACACTGTCTGATCTTTGAACATTTAGCTTTTGCATGAGTGACTATTTCCAGTATCACAAGAAGACTGACAGCTTTACTGCTTCTCATCATGCAGTACAGTAGCTGACTGCCCCTGAATAAGGTGACCTGAGGCTTTCCAGCTTGACTAAGCTAGTGTCTGGTCCTGTTTGCTTTTTCAGGATTTGTCCTACTGCTATGATAGGGCTTATTGGGATACAAAGATGTCCTTGGTTTTATTCTCACTCAGCCTGTGTATGTCACATCGTTTTATTGACTTGAACTTTGTCATACCCATACAAGCTTGTCTCCATACATTTGTAGCTCTGATCACTGCAGCAAATCTCAGATACAGGTTTCTCCTGTAAAATCAAATTAGTCTATGTTATTATTCCCAGCTTACAATGTAGTGAAATCATGAGCAGATTTTGTGACTGCACTGAACTGTAGAGTTAAAACAAACAAACAAACAAACAAACAAACAAACAAACTCAGATCAAAAGAGATCAGGTTATGAAAAGTGAAATAGTAAGCAAATCAGTTTTACACATGCTATTTACAATGATCACCTATTTCTAAGCTGAGTATACCTATATACACAGATTTCTGTATATATATTACTGGTATAGGAAAGAGAAAATTCAAGCTGACAGATTAATTGTAAAACCCACAGCTTGCACAGCACCTGCTCTGTCCTCTCTGCTCCCTTTAATCTACCCAAACTATAGAGCTGGAGAATGAAATTCTACTTTTACCTAAGAAATACATCTTCTCCTTGATTTCTCTTTGAGACTCAGACTTAATCAGCACACACTTAAAATTCTATGGACCGTCTCGTAGAAGGCAAAGAAAGAAGGTAGTTGTTCTCACCTCTTATTTCTTTTTATTTGGTTTCACGGAAACTACTTCGTAATGGCTTTTTTCTTTATTTTCCATTTCTATTTTTCCATTTGTAAATTTAAGCAACTATTTTCCATCCCTTTACTTTCAAAATGACAAGACTTTGACAGTAATTTCTAAGACTATATGATTCATTGTATTTAACTACGTACTTCCTAAGAAAATAAGATTTTGCATATAGCTATTTTCAACTTGAAGTGGTCAGTGAAGAAACAGTGTAATCAAAATTTTCTAGAATATGCATCCTACATGGCCAGATTTTCTCATGTTATTTCATCATACAGTGTGCATCACAAGGATTTTGCCTAAGTAAAGCACATTTCTGTAGCTCTCCCTAGGCAGTGCTGTCTCAAAATAGCCTGAAGTCCTTAATATGTATGTTAATCTGTATCAATCACAAGAAAAAAGAAACAGAACAGTATTTATGTTTACCCTTTTCACCACCCTTCCCCAACTGCCTTGGCAACAAGAATAGTGCATAATATATTAATTCATGCATTACTTCTGTGCCGTTTCTATGTAGAAACTCTTTGCTTCAATGTTTACACAGCTTCTCTATCAAAGTCCATTTGTGCTTTGATGCCATAAAAAAATATTTTATTTCCACTTATTCCTGGGTGTGTCATATGAAATCTGTGACAGGAATCTGCATCATCAAACTACTAATTAAACCAAAACAATACAAAAAGTATTTTCAATTACCCACTTTGGTATAAGTGAATTATAGAATATTACTTCCATGAAAACCAAATCTGTCACAGCTGGCAACTGGCCATGCAAGTTGGAATGGCTGCTTATGACTCCACTGGCAGTTGGCAACCTTTATTAAATTAAAATGAAACTGTAAGAAACATCCCTTAGTTATCTACAGAAAAAAAGTACATCACTATGCATCTTTCTGAAGTATCCAGTGGAAATGCAGACACTTATTTTATCAAAACAGATGCAGGCTTTAGAGTCTGATTGCTTACTTACATTGTAAAAACATATATGGAAAACTGGAAGAAATGTAAATTCATGAGTCTTAATAGACTTGGTTGGAGCACGCTGCTTTTAAATTTGAGATGTATGTTTCTCTACGTATCAGTAGACATACAGATATATGTGTGGGTGGGTTACGTAAGTAGACATTTACTTCTTTATTTATTGTTTCAGAAATACATTTAAAATCAAAAAACATGAAATATACAACGTTATTTAATCATGAAAGAGTAAAATCAAAGAGAAAGCTTAAAGGTCGTAGAACAAATTCCATATAACTGTCACCTCAGAATAGATAAACAGAAGTTTGCAGATTGGTTTAATGCACTCTACCCATCTGTTTTCTGTGACTTCTGGAAAAAAGGAAAAATAAATGATTCACATTTAAGATTAATTTTTAATTTAATTAATATTTAATCTTGACAGTTGAAGTTATTCTTTCTTACCAGGTAATATTCATAAAGCCCAACGTAATACTCAAATAATCAGTGAATGGATTTTATTAGAATAATTACCAATGACCAAAATAATAATTGTACAGAATTAAAATTCTTCACACACATGTTTTTTCATGATCATAACATAACACATAAAGGTGACACAGTAAAATGTTTTATAATTTCCCTTTTTAAATAGAGTTGAAAAAATGCGAAATCTTTTACAATTCTTTCTGGTTTGTTTAATATATATGTTATGGAAGCATCACACACGAGAAAATATAAATTGTAATTTTTCTTTACTCTTCTAAATAATTTCTGTGACTTTTTAAGGCATAATTACTGTTGGCTTGATTTTACATATACAAAATCATAAATTACCTAAGATTAGCCTGATCTATTTTTTGTCAGAAAAACAAAAACAAAAACAAGTATATATATATACAGGGGGGATTTATTACAAAAATACATAAAATATTTCAGCTAATGAAACTCTTTTTATCCTTTTTAGAAACCTCTAAAACTGTTGAAATAATTGAAATTATTCATCTATACTTCCTATAACTCCTTGCACGTCTGTTCATCATCTAGTACATTTTCAACAGTAGGTATAAAGTAGCAATGAGAGTAGGACAGATAGTGTAGAAATATGTGCTTTGGCTCAGATAAACATTCTTGTTTCCAATGATTCTCAACTCCATACACCAAAAGGACACAAACTATATAAGCTTAAAATTACAGCCTGGGAAAGCTTATTTTCCACCCTGAACTTCATAGCAAGATTATCTTCCTATTTGAACCCCTAGAACCTCGATTTGCTTTTTTCTTTATTTCTTAAACTGTTATGTCCTTCACAAGAATTGGAATAAAGCAAGTCATCACAGAGAAGATAGATAATTGAGATTCAGGCAAATGAAGCAGTCAAATATGTAAATTAAATGCAATGCAGCAAATGGATGTCATTGAGAAGATGTACAGTGAAAAAGAAAAATGCACAGAAGCCTTCTCCTATTACATTGCTTTTAGAAGACAAGTCCCTTGTGGCAATAGTACTACACAATTTTTGTCTTAATAAATATTTATGGGGATCTAGTGTTCCTGCAGTTTTGTAAAGAACAACATTTATTTGGCACAACTTACACCTCTTTTGTGTTCTGTTGTCTCTCGCAGGCCTAATTCCAGTATTTTGCAAAGGTGATCAGCTTTAGGCAACTGCTGTAAAGATCAAGTGGAAGCATCAAGTTTCGGTGGACAACAGTAAATACTATTGTTACAACGTAATTCTCTTAGCATGAATGTAACAAACTCTAAATGCATGTAAGTATTAAGGAATCACTTTTACCAATAATTTAATGAATTAATTTTACCAGTAATTGTGTCATCAAAATTACTTTATTTTCTTGGGATAAAAGGTGAAGAACAGCAGTAAGTGCATTAAAATAGTGAGTTGGGCAACATTGTCGCAATAAAGACAAGTCAGAGTGCTAAGAAATTGAGCATATCTTAAATTTCCCAGAAAACATCACTTCCCAAACTTGGAAAAACAGACGTGCTGTGTGCTAATCAGTCAGGCATGGCCATTTGGTCAATTTACTCATCAGCTGATCATCATTCATTTCCTCTGAGTGGTTTTAAAAGATTATGACAAAAATCTTGTTTCTCAAATAATTCAAATAAAAAAAAATCTCTATTTGCACTCATTAAGACTTTCAGTTTCATAAAAAATATATATGTATCCCCTCACAGATCAGACAATAGTCTGCCTTAATTTCTCCCTAAATGACATTTCTAGGTTCTGTCAAAGACAGAATATAATGCTAAATTATTGAGAGATCATTGCCCTTACTCTTTGCATGTGGCTATCATCTCTATTTGCTGATTTAGTGGTGGGGAGTGGCTGCTTGGGGACAGAATAAGGTTGTACATTAGAAATGGGACATCCAGTAGGAGGTTTGGATATGTAAATTACATCAAGCTTCTGCACAGGTAAATCTCTGTGTGCCCCAAGGCATTCTGAAGATGCTCCGGCAGAACAAGCTATTTACCATATACTTGATAGACTAAATGAACCCACCAATTACAGACACTGTAAACAAATAAATGTCTTCCATCACTGCTTATGATATCTTATGATAAATATAACTTCAAAACAGTATGGTTATCTTCATTTCCCCTAGGTATACATTCATTTCTGAAGAGCTAAAGCTAAAAAAAACTAAAGCTAAAACACTGTCTTAGAAAAAGAAGGCTTTATCCAGCTTTCTGTCCTCTTTTGGACGGTCAGCCATCTTTTAATCTTTATCTAGACTGCATGCCTGTTATTCTGACTAGTTCATATAAAAGTTTGTTAGTTGAAGAACATTCTTACTGTTGGTTGCTGCTATCATCACATTTGCAACTTTCCCCTGATTAGTCTCTACTTAAATATTGTTAAAAAGTTTTTGCTTCAAGACAGTGATCAGCAACTTGGAGACAGAGGAAATCTTTCCACACCTGAGTAATTGTGTCAGGGTCATCTGATTCACTGTAACATTCCACCTAATGACAACCTTCTCAGTATTTTTACCTTCTATGGCACTTTCCCGAAAATACAGAATATGTAATGAAAATTGTCATTTTAAAAATGATTAGTAAAGTTTCTTCCCTCTGTGGTATGATTTTCCCATTTTCCTCCTCTTGTCCTTAACAGCAAAATCTTCACTTTGAGCTTTTGATTTCTTTAAGATTCAGCTTGATATTTTCCATTATATGACTTGCTCTGCATATGAAAAAAAGCAATAAAGGAATTAATCACTTTCTGTCACAGTTCTCTTGGCTATACAATAGTTCATGCATATTCTCTACAGTACAGCTAATGCTTTCTGCTCTCTCATACAATTTTTTTTCCAGCAACTATCTATTTTCTACTAACTGTATTAAATTAGGACTCCACTGTAGCCCTGCAGAGCTGACGCAACAAGGTTGGTTGGATCACACCCTTCTGATGCACTATCAATACCAATTTTCTTCTAAGATCTTCCCAGCAGATACACTTAGCTCCAAGAATAGGTTTAGTACTCAGCTGCCTTCTGCAACAGCTTGAGGGCCAGGAGACTGCCTGATTCATCTATGCCTAAAAGAGGGAATTGAACATTTCAGCTTAAAAAGCCTTTCTCCTGGATTGCCTAACCCTTTTGCTGTTGTTGCTGAAAATAAACAGCATGGCTATACAGACTGCGGTTGCAGGAGGAGTCTGTCAACTATAATGCTCCTGTGTTCCTTCCATCTTCAGCCTTTTTAGCAACCAAAAGCAGTGCTGTCTGAGATTTTTGCTATATTCTCCAAGCTTTCTTGAATATAATCCTTAGTTCTGATATTTTTCTCAGAAGTAAACAGGAATTAACTCCCTGAGCAAAGATGGGGCGAGGCGGTAGAAACATGAGAGACAGCTCATTGTGTAGGAGGAAGAGAAAACGAAAGAAGACTGAAGGTATAAAAAGCATACAAATACACAAAAATTCCAAGAACAGTTACTGTGTTGGGAGACATAGGAAGCACTGCAAACAGTTTAGATGGAGTGTACATAAATAATCTTACATTATGATAGGTAGGAGTTAGGTACAGTTTACATCTATCCTCTTGTCTTTTCCTTCTCACGGATTTTCCTTACAGCCCTCCTTATATTCACCAGATGAAATTCAGCATGTACCAGAAAAGGTACGAACTAATCTTGAACATGCTGAGACTCCAGTCTCATTGTTGGGATGTGAAAAAGTACACAAAAGTGTCTTACAATTATTTTCCCACTTATTATTAAAGGAACAATTTCCTTGCCATTTTTTCTACTGACAAGTGGTTGCAAAATAACTATATCTTAAATCTCTCTTTTTTTTTTTTTTTTAATTATTACATTTAATGTAAGTAAAATATAGGATACTGAATGGCACAGTTTCATGTTATCCAGTAATTTTAGATAAACATCAAATATTTAACAATTGTTGCTACAGAACTTATGGGCAAATTTCAACACCATTTTAATCTATTTTAATTAACTTCGGCGCAACTTAGAACCAGTTTCTGATTTACTGTAGTTTACTGAATGCTATGGGGTAAGATAGAGATCAAAACTTTTAGGTACATTCTAGTATTTGTGTTGGATGAGTTGAATTATTACTTTAATTCTCATGTTATCTACTTCGGTATGAAAATGACATGTCCTCTATGACTACACTGCTCTCAATAGACAGTAAATTCAACTAGAAAGAAAACCAGGCCTGCAATGCCAAGTAGAACAATCCAACATTCACTCTTCATAGAATTTGGATTTTCTTTCAGAGATAGGTGAGTTATTTCCAATACCTGTCGATCTCTACTTTTAATCAGATCTCATTTCTGTACAATTATCATTTCAGGCTTCTGTTGATTGCTTTTGCTCCGCATAATGAGAAGAAAGAAACACTATCTCATTGTGCAGAATATTGGATCAGTTGGTGTAATAGACTCAGTTCTATTTTTTGCCTTGCTCTTTGAAAAGTTAATTTTCTCTTTCATCAAATAGCTAGCAGACTACTAATAGCATATAAGGTTTTAGAGGGATTTGCATTAAAGAATGTAGCTGAGTGCCTTATCTACTCTTGGAACCAGAGTGACATATGGATGCTATTTTACTATTGAATACCTAAGGTAAAGTTAAAACTTACTGCCCCCCCTTAGTTTTAAATTCATGGAATGGAAATGTAGATTAGCGCTCCCTGAAACACAACCATAGTATGGGAAGGAGGAGTTGGAGGGGCGTGCACAGGCTTTGCAAGCATAGTTGCAGGTTCAAAGCTTCATCAAAAGAGCAGAACCCTTCATTCCAGTTTGTAGCTCAGAGAAATCCTCTTAAAGTCATTTGTTTTGTTTTGTTTTGTTTTGTTTTGAGTGAGTGGTAAGTACCCTGAAGGACAGCTGAAACCTTTTGACAGAGAGAATGCTTTTCAGTTGGTGGATGGTGCCTAACACTTTACTTCAAACAAAACATGGAGAGACAACAGTGTAGATTCTCTTACTAAGATTTTCTGCAGTCAGTGTAGCAAGAACAAGATTGTGTATCATTCTGCTATGTGCTTTTTTTTTTTTTTTTTTTTTTTGAATAATGGAGCAGAATGGTACTACATGCCTACATACACAGTCTGGCTTGCTTAGAAAACAGACTCTGCGTAACACAGCCTCCGAATGCTCTGAGCACTCCCAGCAGTGCAGATGCAGTGGGGAACTCTCCAGAAAGAAAGATATTGTGAGGAATAAATTCAAAATATACCTAAAATGCATTTCATTTTTCCTCAAGAAAACTACCACTGTCCTACACCAGTTTGGCATGCATTAAATGTTACTGTTTTATCAAATCCACAGTCAAAATGAAGTTCAGTATATCCTCAAACAGCATTTGTAATTCACACGTTAAGGTTACTGAGCAGTTTTACAACTACTAACATTGCATATCTTCTGTTTTAATGAATTTGAAAACTTGAATTTAAAACACAAGAAAACTACAATTCCTTATTTTACTGAGGAGTATGAAGAACACGGTTCTGAACTTATTTGTGAGTACATTTCCTTACGTCAGTCCCTTTTCATGCCATGGTGACCAGCTCAGATATCTCAATTCTATTAAGTCTGCACAATTATATAATCTCTAGTCTACTTGCCTCTACTGTAACCCTGACATTGACCTTACTTTGGCTTTGCCTTGTCTTAATGGGAAACATATTCTTCACAGATCAATCTAATAGCCATTGCGAAGAAACTACTTTGAAGACAGTAAATATATTTGAATTTTACTGAAATATACTTCGTTAGTTTTACTGAACTTCATATTTAAAACTTAAGTTACTAGACATACAGCTCTTACGATAAAGTTAAAGGCCCTTTAGTGGATTTCAGGAAATGACATTTCTTGTTTTCAGAGTGAAATTTAATGGCAACTGTCCTAAAACAACTCACAACATTTTCCCCTAAGCATTTCCATTCAAATTGCATTCATGTTACCTACTGAGACCTGTTATACAAATGAGAATATTTATCCTAGAACTCATACATTTACTCCAGAAAGAATGATACTTTATTTATATAACAAAAGCAACCAGTAATATTATAAAGATTATAATGAACACTAATAACCTAGAAGGCCCTGTCCATAACCACTTGTTCTTTACATTCCTCTAAGTCACGCAGTAACCAAGAGTGGGAAGAAAGCCTAAAGAAAGAAATGCAGTGAGCATTTTCACACTATAAAAACAGACTTTGCAAAAGTTCTTCTAGTGTTAATCCATTATCATACTGTGCTAGCTAGTAGTTCACATACCAAGCAACACTGTACCTTAAGCCAAGAGTGAAAAACGGTAAGAAGTATCATGAAGAAATTCTGATTTCTGAAGGAACTAATTTATTGAATTGTCTTCCTAACCAAAGAGAGGATCTCCTCTTGAGTAGCACTCCTACAAGTTACTCCTAGAAATCTTTACATTAAGACTATTCCTAACCCCATTTAGGCTGAGGTGGCTTCAATAGCTTTAACACAATAAAGATTACATAAAATTTCTGGCTTGATTCTCAGTTATGGTCAGAAAGGGTAAGCTGTCTGAAGCCAGTGCTACTCAGCTGTGTTCATGGTGAGTGACAGAGACTGCCTAAAAGAAGTCATATCAGTTACACTATATATTAAAATAATATCTACAAGTATTTATTGTTATTTCCGCTGCTAAGAGACTCGACAACTGAAATTATAAAGTAATATTTTGCATTCAAAATGCCAGTGAGCATGCAACTGACATTGACTGTCAAAAACATTGCAAAACAAATGAACTGCTAGATTGTTTTGAAGTAACAGTATTTGAAATTTGTTATTTACCTTTGAAAAGAAATTAATGAAAGAAAATTTTCCAATGATATTTTTTTTCTTGCCTTCTTCACTTTATTAACATATAAGCTCTATGTAAATTTGACTCAAAAAAGTTCAGATTATTAGCAAAAGCAATTGAATAGAAACTGAAGTTCAATTATAAATAACAGTTAAGTACACAACAATAACTGGGGCATTTGTTTCTGGTTGTTCGTCTATAATTTTCCATATTGAAGTAATAACATACTACTTTCTAATTTTATATATTTTTAATTTTTCTTCTCAGCTGTTAAATACTTAAAGACTATTTTCATAGCAAGTCATATTCAATACTATAATAACAATTGGTGGCAAGCAGGTGTATAATGTGATGTTTCTATGGTTGTATTTACTGTATTTTACATACCTTTAGAGTATTACATAATCTTGGATTCCGCATCATTATTTGCTTTTTCTACTTAAATTCCAAATTCTATCTAAATAATTAAAAGGAATATAAAATATACAAAATATAATATATTGTAATGTTGGGAGATAAGATTTTCATTAAATAGTTTTACAAAAGCAAACATTTTCCAATATAGGAGAAATGTATCTTGCTTTATTTTAATGAAGATTCTTTTATTCACTGCTGATTTACTAGATTCTTTTATTCACTGCTGATTTACTGCTTATCTAGGAATTTTCCTTAAGAGATGAAGCATGCTAACACTTACTAACATTTAATTTAAAAACTAGCTCCAAAACAGAATTTAAAATGAAAAAAAAAAAAAAACAGTCTTAAAGACTTAGAAAAAAGAAAAAGAAAAAAAGAAAAAAGGAAAGAAAAGGAAGACTCATTATACAATGCTTGTTATTATAAAGTAACTATTATTTCTTCATAGATGTGGATAAATTTACAAAGTCAAAAAATACAAAGGCTTCTCACTAGAAAATAAAGATTTAAAAGGCATGGTATTATCATGGAATAAGGAAGAAAGATACAAAACAGATCTGTATCAATGTTTTCACTGAAAGAAACATAAAGTAATGCCTGTAACACCAAAAAGTTTATATTTTTAAATGTAATTCATTAAATTCAGCATATGTAGACTATTTGCTATTTTGCTCTGTTAGTCTGACATATGAAAGTATACAGTCTTTCTTTAAAAGAATAAATTGCAAATTTTATAAAAAGTCAACAGCACTTTAGGATAGAGTGTTTTTCCTTTCTCACATATTTTTTCATTTGGGAGATTTGTTATACTTAGTAACTTTTTCTGGTAAATGCTCAAGTGAGACTGAACATTTTTCATATCATTAATTTTCCCTAAACACATTCTCAAGCTTTTATGTGATGTTAATAAAAGCTGAAATACTACTTTCTAGAAATCTTATGGCTGGCACAACCTATTAAGATGTCAATTCCAAGTGATAGTCAACACACTGCAGGCTGAAACCATATGTTTAAGAAACAAAAACCAACAAAGTCTTTGTAAGAAGTTTTTGACTAAAATCTTCGACTTAGATGCAGTCATGTTAGATAGACTTAGGTATTATACCTCAGTTTTAGCGCCCATAAATCAAAATGCAATCTTATGACAGAACCAGCTGCCACCCATATGCGATTCTTCAATAAGAGTGAAGATGATATTTTCCAAATATAACTGCATTGGTGATTATGCTTATGTAGATAAAGCCTAAAGAAAAACCTGAAAAAGACTTGAAATACACACACGCACACACACACACACACAAACAAAAGCAAAAAAAAAAAAAAAACCCTAAAATTCTCTAGTTTGAAAAAATTACAATTATTAGAGTGCTAGATAACTGATTTATGCTAGAATATAATAACTTTCTACCAATAAATATAATTCATTGAAATGTTACTTTTTTTTTCTGAGAAAAACAATTAGAAATTTAAAATAGCAACCTTCAATGGTGCTTTAATATGTTAGTGTATTGTATCTGTATTGAATTTATAGAAGACCCATGTGGTTTTGTATCTCCGGAATAGAGAGTTTCTTTCTTTTTAACTCTGAGAACTTGCAAGATCAACTTCTCCAAGTTTAAAGGAATGCATAGCACATTGATGTATCACAGGTCCCCAGAATACTGGCCCCAAGCCAGCGATATCATCATGCCTTAATTGCTATCTTTCAACAGCAGTGTGTTAGCAATGTGTTATCTTGGTTACATATTAATTTTGGAAGACTTCTAGCTTTTATTTCTAATAACAATAAAAGTCTAAGAACACCTTCAGTATTTGATTTATGTCTAAGTAGTAATCTAAGTGAGTCAAGTTTAAAATGTATATACCACTTGCTGCAGGAAGTATTCCACATAGAGAATTAATAACCTATATCTTTTGTTTGAATAAGAGTTATAAATCTATATGTCCTGATCTAAAACCTTTGCAAGGCCCAAACTTTTCATTTTGCTCTGGAAATGCATCATAATTTAACAAATTAAAGTTGTTAAGTAGCTAAAATAAAGAACATCACAACTACTTGCTGAAGAAAAATGCAGTTGTTTTTTTCAAATGGCACATACCTTACATATGCTTTCTAACTGTGGCAAGACTATTGCAAAGTACATGGTTTTGAGCATGGAGGAAAAAATACTTGCTTGCTTTAGCTACTTTGTTATATACTTAAATGAAGCGGAACTAAAAAGATTCACACCAAGATCTCAAGTACTGATTTCTTCAGTACTTATGCTCACTTCAGTAATATCTTTAATGTAGATCAGTTTGGCATGCTCCTTAGACTCAAATTAAATTGTTTTAAAAATCTAGTTTGACTTTTAATTCTTAGCATATTCTATTCCTTTGTACATATTTCCATATCTAGATTTCTAGGGCACTCAGCTGTTCCCTGTTATTTCAAGGAAATTAAACTCTTTGCCAAAGAGAACTCTTAGGTAAATATTCACATGTATTATCATCATTTAGTATAAGATTTTAAACTTATCAGAAGTATAAGTTCAAAACAACCGAGTGAATTAAAATGCAGGTTTTGAAATTAGAAGATATCTACTTCCTATTCATCCATCACTGAATGTCATTTCCTAGTAAAAGCTGTACTGAGTGATATTTGTGCAGTCTGCATGAGACCATGAAATCAAAGCTTAGCGCATCGTACATCAGGTGAGATGCTTTCACATAAATGTATTCCTTCCACTGAAGCACATCTTCATAGATCTTTCAACCATGGAGTAGCTTCCAGATGGTGTGAAGGTTTCTAAGATAAGGCAATAACTTTTCTGGTTAATAATAAAGTAATCTACAGATGAAAGCTCATTTTTTTTCCCAGGCTTTCCGCATATGATTCATTGCTTTTTTGCAAGTGAAGCTATCATTCTTGTGACCAAAAACCAACAGTGATATTTCATAAAGGAGTTTGAAGCTCATGACATTGACAATCTTTACTTTTTCTGTCCATAAACACTGCTTGTTTTCTACATTTCCATTATGATTATTTAAATTAGTGTTAGAAAATTCAACTGGTATTACAAAAATAAAGTTTTGTTGACTTTTACAACACAAAAACTAATTTTACTTAGATGCTTGATGCATTTCTTGTTGAGAAACCAAATCAAAATTTCATTGATTTCCAAAAAGAGATCTTAACACCCAATTTCTAATAAAATAGGCAAAATACATAGGCTGCTCTGAAAGTAATGCCTCTTATTCATTTCCATGGGAACTACAAGAGATAGAAAAAAGCATAAGTCTTCTTATAAAGCAAATTCTAAGCTACAAAATAATATTTTTCAACATAGTCACCACCACTGATTATGCAGTTTTACTAGTGAAGAACACCACTTGTAAAAATCTCAACAGTGAAGGTGAGCTATTGTTTCACAGTTGTTTTGATAGATCCCATTGCTGCTGAAAGGCACCACGTAATGCCTTACTGTGCTCACATCCATTGTTTGGTCTACATAAACATTCATCAATCATCAAGGAAATCAGTGAATTTCAACATGAGGAAGACGTGGCACTCAATGACATTCATTGATGCTTTCTGAACTTCTATGGAGACCAAGCAGTGGATGTGAGTAGTGAGGCAGTGGGTTGCATTTCAGCAGTAGCAACAGCAACAGTGGTTCACCTTCGCTGCTGCAGGTATGTATGTGCGTGGCATGTGGGCACTTGTTCACTGCAAAAATGTATAGCTAATAGTGGTGTCTGTGCTGAAAAATAATATTTTGTAGCTAAGAGTTTGCTTTATCAAAAAGTGTTGTCGTGCTTTTTATATCTGCTGTAGTCCCCATGGAAATAAAGAAGTGGCATTACTTTCAGAGCAGCCTTTACATTTTGCAATGGGTTGTTAAATTATGTAGCGTTCATATGAACTCATATCTACAAGAAAGCCAAATATTCTCACCTTTGCCCAGAAGCAGTGACTTCAAAGCTGAATTATTGATCCAATATTTCAATTAACTTTCTTTTGTGTAAGAGGGTATTCCTTTAACATCAGGACAGGTTTGGACTCTCTCAGCTTGATGCCTATTTTCATCACTGCCAACATATGCAATCAACCTACTGTTCCTGTAGTAAATGCTTCTGGAATCTATTAGCGCTTTTACAGATCTTAACAGACAGTGTTGCTGCACATTTGCAGAGCACTGCTACAAAAAGATTAGTGTCTAACCAACCTACTAAATCAAAATATTCAGAAGAGCTTTAAGGTATGAAAATTAAAGTGCTATTGGAAACTACTTCTGAAAACACACCTGATTGTGTATTCCCTTTAAATGAGATTAGTGACTTTCTCAATGTACCTTGTGAATTTTTATTTTACTGTAAACTGAAAGTTGCTTTAAAAGAACAAGTAATAAATACTACTTAGCTTCTCAATATTCCTGAACATAAATATGAATATAAGTAAATCTATACAATCAAAGAATGCTAGTAAACTAAATACTGGCAAACTCACATTTTTACACTGATTACTGAATCCACATTCATCACCATAGGCATTATAAAGGAAATTAAACAACAGTTTGTATAACTTAAGAACGTTATGCTATAATCTTGCTGTTCTGATGATCTTTATCTATTTTTCCTTATAAATGAAAATAAGTGTCATGCACAGACTGAGCCCTCAAAAGTGGGCCTGCAAGAAAACCCCACATTATTTTAGCCAGTAGGCCTAGAAATAACAACTTAAAAAGTGAAAGGGAAGACATCTGTAAGCGTTTTAGTTTGAGGACATCGATTAAGCTTGCTTCCAAAAATCTATGCTCAGAGTCTGAAGTATCATCCTTAAAATGATTTAGCGTTTATTATAAAATGCCAGGCTAGCAGCTTGATTCCTAGTATTACAGCTTTAGCGCATAGGGCTAAATTAGTGCTATAATTAGAAACCTTTAAGCAAAGGAGAAATTGATAGTCATAGTACACATCATCAGAAGATATGGTTTCACTTACCCAGGCTTGTTCCTGAACTGTTGCCTTGTTTTGCAGCTCTACCTTTTTTCCACATTGGAAGATTTCATCTTGATGCTTTGAATAGCGGCAAACACCTGCATGTCTTTTTTTCCATCATCTGTCTGGCTTTATTTTCTTCCTGTCCACTTATGGAGAGACATGAAATAAGCCCATGTACTTTTCGTTTGTGTACACTCAGAACCAGTCTAAAACCTCCTATTAAGATGAATTTTGAGGAATGCTATGAGTAAGTTCAGTGTCCAGTTAACAGTAGTCCCTCACATTTTCAGCCTCCAAACACCACTGAGAAATTATCTTCTATCCTACTGTCAGTTAGGATTTTTGCATGACATTAAATATTAAACATTAAACATTTTTTAGTTGAATAATTGTTCCTTCCCTGTTCTGCTGCATAGTACTATTTTCATTGCATACTATGATATAAATTTTCTAGTTCTACTAAAGAATTGCACTTAAAAATAAACATTACTGTTATTAAACTATAGGCTTTACAAAATAGTAATTCAGAAAAAAAAAAAAAAAAAAAAAAAGAACTGAATTCAACTAACGGAATGGTTGAGCCACAAGGGAAAATTAATCTGCATCAAGACATCAAATTGGTTTCAGGAAAACAGCTGAAGAGACCATGCCAAAGAATGCTGCTGCTGCATTGTGTTTGCATTACATTGTGATGGGATTTACATAACTCAACATGACATTATATTGGCTAAGACACAGATCTAGTCTTTAATCCAGCAAGACGCACAGAGATTGCTGTGTTGTGGCACCAAGATCCCCTCTGCCAGGCTTCTGTATCTTACCAAGCCAAACACAATCTTTATGCATATTTATCCATTTTACGCTTGCTGCACATTACTCACTGCATGCATGCCCATAAAGTCACAGTATACAGACATAAAATGATTTCCTTACCGACTAATTATTTACCATTGATACATAAGCCCTGAAATGGCAATTGTAATTCTGTTTATACAGTGAATGAAAATACATCTTTACTCCACTGGATCCTCATTGCCCCTTTAATCTTCCTGTTTTCTTTCAGTCCCTTCATATTTACTGACACTTAATGAGTTTTTGCAAGAACAGTTAGAATCACAATTTGACCATTAAGCATGCCACCAAATATGCATTTTTGCAAAATGCTAATGAAAGCTGCAATTCCAAATTTATGCTGTAGAGTTCTGGTTCTGTAGTCCGTATAATTATTTTGAGAAAAAAGAACAACAACAAAACTGCTTGATGCTTACTTGGCTCAATTTTTGTCTTAAACTTCAGTTTGCTGTAGAAGTTCTTGGTTGATTCTTTGCCAGATTCAAAACTTTTGTCTCCTGGAGGAAAGGAAGAATACACAAGTTTATTTGTAAGTTTATGAGTGGTACAAATAGCAGTATGAAATAAACCACGGGGGGGGGGGGTCAGAGTAGGCATACAAACAACATAATAGCGAAATACAATTTTGTTACTCTAGAATTTGAAGTTAGAACAGTATTTGTACTCAAATTATGCCTTTTAGAGACATCAATATCATGCAGAATGATGGTATTATATGTTTCCTATAGCTCTAAGAAATATTAATGAACTGTCCATAAAGACAACTAGAAAATTTGACTTGAAATGTTAAAAAACAATCCATTCCCTGTTTTCCCTCTTGAGGATCTTTAAAATGTATTCCTTGTCCACTCAATACATTCATTTTTGTGATTACTGAAAGATTTATTATTATTATTATTATTCATAAGAGTATTCTCATTATTATAGAACTGATTTTCTCTCTATGCTAATGACATTTCTCTTAACTTTTAATATCTTTGCTGTCTTCAGTCCCAAAAAATTATCTGAATTTCCCCTTGAGTCCATTGAGTCCTACCTTGCCTGTGATATAGACTATCTTCAATCTATGTCTCATATTTACAATCTGTTATTCTGCAAACTCTAAAACAGTTCCTTTCTTTTGTTTTTCTTAGAAATCCATCCTCAACTCCTCAGGGTAAAGTTAGTTAGATAATCCTTATTTACTTCATACGTTAGTCTTCAAAGTGGATGCACTTTCAAGGTAGTATATGCAGTTCTCAAGGCTTAACTGAATTGAAAACTGCAGAGAACAATGTAGTTGAGACCTAATCATCTTTCTTGGGAGATTATTCATGTCTGAAAAATTTTCTCAAGAGTGTTGTGATAATAAAAAATATTGTTTGGGCCTCCTAGATCAGAGGAGAAAATATAAAATTGTTATGAGGAAAATCAAAACAAAACAAAACAAAAACTACAGAAGACAGAACACAACATTCAAAAATCACCAGTATAACCCATTCTTGCAACTAGTTTCAGGAAGTTTTTGAGTTTCTATTTAGTTTATTCTGAGGTGAAAAAACAGTCTGCCAACTTGATATGGTTAGATTCAAGCAAGAATATTCGGCAAGATGTTCATCATTTTCCTGTGCATTTATGAATTCAGTTCAACACAGTTGTGGAAAATCCTTAATAGCTTCTCTCTGCTAACAGGAAAAAGCTAAGGTCAGCTGAGGTCAGCTAATACCTCCTGGATTTCAATCTCCCTAGTTAACAGGGCCATTCTTAGTAAAGATCTGTCAGTTAAGCATTCACTTTCCCATATGCTCCAATAGACTTTAAGTCTGTTGAGTATATTACAGCAGTCCATTTCTCACACTCTTTTCCCATCTTTGGAACCTTTGTGACTCTTGCAATAAGGTGTATCTTTTCCGTAGGAATAAAAATAGAGAAAAAAATTTTTAGATTTTCCTTCTGTAGTCAAATGTTTATTAGAAAGGGCAGTTTGAATAACAAAATGGTTGAAAACTTAGAAACATACAGGAATATGAAGCAAAAAATCTGTACCCAAATTTCTAAAGGAAAATAGGATTAGAATGTTTCAAACTTTATGAGATTCACTATAAAGATACAACAAAGGAAATTAAAACCAAATAAACTTGTAAGCTCTTACTAACATCTGTCACGAACTAGTATCCCAGTAACTATACCTTTTTAGTAGGTTACTGTATCTTCACTCTAAAACACCATCTGTTCTGAAATAAACAACAGTGTTTGTAGTTTGGTACGAAAGGGTGCTTTTTTTATAAGTTAGAATTTTTTTTTTATTTTTATGTACTAGCTGTTATAATAAGGAATGTGAAGTTAAAGTGCTGTATTAGTTATAAGCAAAATAATCCTATGCTAAAATGGATTTTGTTCACTGCAGGAGTTTCTCTGTAACAAGCTGAGACAGATCAGATGATGTTTCACTGACACTTCGATGAAGTTCTCAGACATTCACAAATGCGAATGTGCTTACATGTCAGTAGATCCAATTTACAAATGCATTTTTACCTGCAGACAAAGTGACTTTAAAAACAACATTCAAAACATGAACTTCAATT
This sequence comes from Meleagris gallopavo, assembly GCF_905368555.1. Lineage (NCBI taxonomy): Eukaryota > Metazoa > Chordata > Aves > Galliformes > Phasianidae > Meleagris > Meleagris gallopavo. The sequence goes on from NC_139407.1 coordinate 8,180,285, forward strand.
GGCAGCCGGTTCTACCTATTATCTGTACTTTAATTTCTCATGAAATGACTGATGACAACAAATAAAACTTAATATAACAGGAAACTCAGTAAGCTATTTCTTTCTCTTCACTGCCTGCACTTATCATCTTGGCCATGCCACACTCAGAAGTAAAATTTGTTTTGCAGAGTTTGGATAAAGAACTACTTCTATTAATATGGAACTGTACCATAATTTAGGAACTCTGCTAGGGTTTAAAGGTTTTCTTCTGTTTCAGTCAACATAAGTGTGCTATATTGTGAGGGCTGCTTTGACTTTCAGTCTCAATAAAATGATTAGGGTTTATACACTTGTGCACTAAAAAGATAAGGAAACAAAGTACAATTGTTAGCATTTGGAATTAACTTGCAATTAGAATTGTCATAAAGAGTATACTTATAAAAATGAAATCTCTGGTTCACAGAAACATTTTTCTGTCTGCACAAACAGTACTTCAAGCACTTCCTTACAGTACAGTAGAGGTTAAAAAGAAAAAAACGAAACCTTTCAGCAAGCAAAGCATTCAACAAGAATATGGTTGAAACAAACAGTGCTACCAGCATCATTATTTGCCACTTTTGCTCACCTTAAACAATAATGTTTTCTAATTTTTTTCCCATAGAGAGTATTTGGGCAACACTATATTCAAAGCAATAAAATCTAGCAGAACTCAACAAACTCTGAACTGTTTTTTTGCACTTTACAGTAACAATCTCTGTACAACCAGTTTCTGTGAAGTTGTCTCTAGCATTCACCATTCATAGAACTGAGAACATCCTAAATACGTGTGATTCTATCTTTGTCAGAACCTTGTTCGAATTTCATTACAAACAGAAAGTGATACTTAGTTGGGAAAAGATTTCTCATATCTTTTTTTACATACATCTTTTTGCCAGAAAACAAAACCGAAAAACAACTTGGAAATGATAAATAACCTGGATTGCCAGATAATTTCCCTTGTGTTAGAGGCTCATATTAAATTTTTGGAAGCCAACAATAAAGTTTTAAAGGCTTGCATACTTCTACAGTCAACATTATCCATGATTTTACTGTTTGGATATTTCGCATTTCTGGAAGACTGGAGAGATTTACATTTAGAGAAAGTATTAAATGGAATACATGGCAAACATTGAAGTATTAAATGGAATATGCACACATTGAAGTATAAAAATTTATTTATGAATCTACTAAACAGGTTAAGCTTTAAGGAATACATTTACAATCTCAATGTTGTTTATATTTTTTAATGTAAAAATCTTCAAAACCAAAATGAAGCAGAATCATATTACAAAAATTATAGAGCTATTTAGGAAAATCAATATAAAACTCTTGGGAAATTGTTTGATTTATAGTTATTAGGCATTGCTAAAGCCCTTGATATTAATATAAATATTTTTAACCAGTAAACACCGTACAGTAACTGCAAGAAATCAAAATGACTTCAGTCCTTTTATCAGTGAGATTCAATACCGAATCAGCTTTTCTATGGGTTAATAGTTACAAAAAATGTAGCTTCTGAGCAGCTACAGGAGAAAATGGCTTATTGATCCTATGCTGAGAAAGAACATGAATCTTGCATTCCATGTAGAAACCAATTGCAATAAGAATGGTAAATCTGATTTCAGATGAAATTTCCATTTAAAATCTTTTCAATTGTAGTGTAGCTTTTATCCTTTTTTTTTTTCTTTTTTTTTTTTCTTTTTTCATCCATTGCTATGGTTTTGTAGAAACAACTTTTGAACAATGGGTAAGCTTGTAAAATATAATAAATGATAAAGGAAGAGAGAAAATTTATAATGCATAATAGACAGAAAAACAAGTGCATCAGAAAACTATTTCGGACAGATTGTAAAATAAATATTTATTTGTATGGGACTGGATTATAAAATCTGTTACAGAAGTAGAGCGAGGGAACAGAACTAGTACAAATGGTACAGTATTTGACAGGTATTATTGATTTGACTTGAAATACTAGCTCCTAATTAGAAACGTTTTGGAGGGAGTAGAATTAGGGACTGGGTGAACACCTCTGAAGATAAATATTGAGAAACTTCCCCTGTTTACTATTTGTCTCTCTTTTTTTTTTCCTAGATCACCCTATATTATGAACAATTATACCCTAAATGCACTGTTAGATAAAGTCAATAAATCTTTGGAATTCAGTTAAAGTGCTTGAATGAAAAAGATGTTATCTCATTTATCCCAGCCCAAATCTAAGCTCTGGAAATTACTTTGTAATTGATATACACCTGCTGCAAATTGCTAACTCTTGAAATCAGACCAATTGTCCTTCAGGTCTTTGACTTCTAGAACTCCCTCATTCCTCTTTTACCTCTTCAAAACCCTTTAACACACCCTAATTTCTGGTGCCTAATTTTATTGGGCACATTATTCTCAGTAGATTTAGCTAGGAAACTTCGGACATTCATAAAGGTACAGGAGTGACCATCACAAAATCAGGTTTGTCATCTGAAAGGGGCAGTAACCTTGGAGACAGATTTTCAGCAACAGTGACGAAAATGTCAAGGAAAAATCATATTTATCATGAAACCTTTGAAGTTCTCCTGCTCTTCTCTCCTACTGAAGGAGTTTTGATGAAGCCTATTTAAGATTGTAACAGTAGTTGGGAACTGATAGAGCATTCCTTACGCATTTCTTGCTCAGTCTGCAAATATATGGACTGCATTACGTTGCTTTTGACTAGCAGTGGTTCCCTCTAATGTCACAGAAGTCCTGCCATAGTCAGATCTACTTAAAAAGAGATAAGAAAAAAGTTTTGTACCCATGAAAAGAAGCAACATCTTTAAACTTTGTTTCTAATTAATCTAATCCTATGAGGGCATAGAAAATGCTAACCATCTTTCATCCTCATTGGTTTAGGAAGAATAGAGGATACAAGAAAGTGAATGTAGCTCTTCAGTATCTGGAAGTTTCTCTCAAAATTATCAGGCCTTAGATATTTTGGTCAAAGCAGACAGGGATACTGGAAAACTATCTTATGAAAACCGACAGTACTACATTTCAGTTTCCTTCTGCTCGAAATCTATGGTAACTAACCACTCATACCACAATGTTCATACCTTCTTCACTCACTTCCTAACCTCAACCAGCTTAAAGAGCTTCAGTTACTCACAAGTTCTGTTACTTCTACCTGCCTTGTTCTTCTACCTGCTTAAGTATTTGTCAGCATTGCAGAAAAAGATTACCCTATACGTTACATTTATTTAAACACGCAGCAGGCTTTTTCCTTCTCTCTTGACATTTCAAACCAAATTAACTTGAAAGCTTTATAGAACCTTGAACATTTAGATATCATAAATCACGGTTACAATTTGTTAATCCCTTACTTTCATTGCCACAGTATGTAGTTTGTCTGCAAGGAATAAGTCCTACAGAACTGTATACAACTACTGTTGGGATATCCTTGCGGTTAGTGATGTGTACTAGTTGGAATTGTGGGGCAAATTTACTTTTTTCATTCTTTAATCAACGGAAATATTCCACATAAAGGGAGTTTCATAGCATTGCAGACTGACTAGAGACTTGATGATTTGGCCTGAAGCAGATTAAAACAAGTATATAGGTATATTTTTAAATAAAACTTAAAAAGAAATGAATGATGGGAGATACTTTATATTCTTTCCAACTGATGAGAATTAAAACAGGTCTAATACACACCTTCAACACAACCTTCATTCTAGAACTCTATCCCAGATAGTTATTCAGTTGCACACAAATGAACATTGTACCTTAAGCTTTTTTGAATATGATTTATATATAAGTATGCTTTTATTCATTTTATTCACTGCTAACATGACTCTAAATGCTGTGAGCTTCAGCCTGTTTTAAATTTTCTTTCTCTTTATTTCATGGACTTAGTTTTTTGGAAAAGATTCGAGGGGATTTTTTTTTTTTTTTACATTTTATATGCGCAGCAATTTTAGTTCAGGACTAAGTATATAAGGTCAACACTTAAGAAGCAATGGCTGACAAAAGTATATCTGAAATATTACTTAGCTGCTTTAGGCATAAATATAGGATGAAGTAAAAGTTCTCTGAATTAAGTAGTGGCATGAACTCATTTTCTAGGTTATTCAGATTGCTGTAGAAAGACTTCTAATATAACCTTAGTGGTAAATTTATTAAAAAAAAAAAAATAATGCTTGTATATCCACTCATAACTGACTGCAAAAAATGAGTTACTCTTTATAAATCTTGATATAAAAAACTTCACTAATTTCAGACACTGTACTGTATGAAGATAAATCCTAAAACTAAATTTGAAGGTTTTGAGAGAATTATTAGACATTACTAATTGTTTTGAATTCCAAAATAGGCAAGCATGCAAACAAGTTACCATTGAATAGATTGAGTTGTGAACTTGCAGGCTTTATCTATATTATTCAATTGAAAGGCACTCTACAACTCTCCCTGTCACTGGAAGTTATCCAGCCTCAGTTTACAAGAGTTCTTAAGTTAAATTTATTAGCATAAACATTAGTAAAGGGAACAAGTTTAAGTAGCTCTGTGCACCCCAAAGAACAAACGCTTGAAAAGAATATAAAGCTGGACACCTCTAAGCGACAAAATACTGAGCAGGGCATTTGTTCTTTAAACTTAACGTTTTACACCATGTGTTATACCTGTACTGTTAAAGTGTATTTCTTACTATTGCAGTGGAATCTGAAGTAGAATACTGAGATCTCTCCTAATCTCTCTCATGCTAATTATAAATAATGAATATATTAGTTCTTGATTAAAAAAAAATATCTTACACACTGAAGAACAACGTTTACCTTTTGATTTAAATATCATTCAGCTCGTGTATAGCAAAATAGGAGAAGAAACACTCATAATTCATATTTTAGATTACTATTTCATGTTTAATTCCAGTAAATTTCTCTGTGATAACTGTGATAACTACTTTAGCAAATTTTAATTAGAGTTGGGCAAACTACTACTTTAGAAATGCAGCCTAATGAATTTGGTCCAACTTTCTGCCCAATAACAGATGTGAACAGATTTTGAATTTTATTAATATTTGCTTAAATCATGTAGGCAAACAAATTTCAGACAGTGAGTTCTTGATGAATTGCTCCCTTTCCTATTCACTCTATGATTGCTGTGTCTGCTGTGAGATTGGATATCTAAATTATTTCTGAAGCAGAGCAACAAGCAGAACATTTAAAAAAAAAAAAAAAGATTAGAGAACAATTAACATTGATCATTCATTCACATGCCAATATTCTTCTATCAATGTAAAAATGATTGCTATTAATTGTCTGCCACGTTTCTCAGAAATATTTACATTAAGGAATTGGAAATATTAAGTATTATACAAATTATGAACACTGGTCATTTGAGCTATTATTGTAAATACTGATATATTCCTGTACAATGTGATTATCAGGTTTACATGACTGCATAGGTGCCTTATAATAGAGTTTGGAATATTGAAAGGACACTTGTCACCTTTTGAAATAGTAGATAACATCCTTCTAGAATTATATATGTATACAAAACCTGAGTCACAAAATAGTTTGGCATGATAGCATTGTATCTACACTTGGCTGTTTTTTCCTTTGTTTTCTATGCAACTCTTTCAGGTGATTCTTTTTCTCCTTCTTTCCTTTAGAAATTATTCCTGTCTTAGATTCATAACAACTGCAGTATGGGTTCTGCCACAGCTCATTTGTCCACAAAGCACCATAGCCTCTCTCTAATTGAAAATCATTGTATTTTTCCTCACATTTAATGAGCTCACTAAACAATATCTATCCAAACAGAATTACATGCATTCTTACAACTCACTGGTCTTATAATTGTGTTTTTCTTGAAGATGGTTCCTAAAGTACATTTTTGTCTTTTAAACAAAAGCTCACAATTTCATCTTTCACATTTACCTTTCCACTGCAAATCTTTTTTTTTTTTTTTTTTTCCTGGAATATAGTTCAATTAGATTTATACTTTTGCAATACTATGATATATTATCATATTAATTGTAGTTCATATTTAATAAAAATAGGGAATACAGAAGATATTACCTCCGTGGAGCTATCTTCCTGCAACTCTCACCAAGACACAGATATTGCAGTCTTTAATATTTACAGTCTACACTTTTAAGATGACAAAAAGGATTGAATCTAAAGTATAACTCAGAAAGGTATTCATATATATCCTGTATTTCTTACTAAGTAAAAAGCTAAGATTGCTAAATTCAACATTCCCTATTCCAGGCAAAGGAGTAAGAACTGCAGTGTCTTAATTTTCTCATTTTTTGAAATTCTATTGATTTAATCCTACACACACACACACACACACACACACAGATATATATCTCTTAGCATATATATATATATATATTAGCACATATATATATATCTCAGCATATATATATATAGTTTTATATATATATATATATAGTTATATATAGTTATATGTATGTATGCAAAAGAAAAATAGTACAACTCAGAACTGGAAGAAAAAAAGAAAAAGAGAGGAAGAAGAGTTTAAATAAGTGGAAGAGTAATTTTCATAAAATTTCAAATTATGTCTGTATAGAACACGTTAAATGCAAAGCTTTTAAAGAATCAGACTGTTTTGTTGTTTTTTTTTTTTTTCCTAGCAAGCTTCAAAGTCATAGTAGCAGACCACTGCTCCAGAAAAATCACAAGATTAGGAGTCCTGTACTTTCTGCTTTTGTGTCTGAAAAAGCACTTTTCTAACTTTGATTGCCATGGCAACTTCTATTAGATACTTTATTAACAAAGTTAGAGCCAGGGAACAGATTGCCCTTTTTCATATAATAATCTCATGTAAAGTTGAATAATAAATACCATACAATTTCTAACAAATTTATTTAAAAGATTTCAAGCCATAATTTTGCCTGAAAAAGTATAAATTAATATTAAGGGCAAAAAAAAAGTTACTACTCTATTTTTCTGGTGTTACCATATGCATGTTTTATGTAAAAGACTTAAATGAAAAAAAAAAAAAAAGAAAATAACAAGCCCCTCCCTCCCCTTTAAAGAAAAAAAATATTTGCAAAAACAGTAAAATCAACTTTAGTAAAAAGGATATTAGCTGGACTACAAATGCACATTTCTCCAGATCTTTTGGGGTCTTTGAATTTGCTTCTCCTAATCACTAAGAACCTTGCATATCACAGGGTTTTTTTGTTTGTTTGTTTGTTTTACAATGAAGTCAAAAGACTGAGTAGTATAATTAAAGACATAGTAAGAACGCATAAGAATTACACAATCACAGAGGTTGGAAGACAGACCAGACTGGATACAACATTCTAAACAAGGCCTCCCCAGGGCAGAGTAGAGGGGGAGGATAACCACCTTTGACCTGCTGGCCACAGTCTTTCTTTAATGCACCCCAGGATAACACTGGCCTTCTTGGCCACAGGGGCACACTGCTGGCTCATGGCCAACCTATTGTTCACCAGGGGAATCAGCTCTGCAGAGTCCTTTCCAGCAGGTCATTCCCTAACCTGTACTGAAGCATGCAGTTATCCCCACGTGCAAGATCCTACACTTGCTCTTGTTATGAAATATTGCATTGTATAAGTACAGTAAGTATCTATCTAGGTTTTCCTCTTGAGCAGGTGTTGATGTTCTCCTTTGGTCCCCCATGATATGCCCTGTACAATTCCTACAGTTTCAAGGCATCACTTTTTAACAAACTTCTCTTTCATTTGTTACCTTTAAGCACATTGTGTTTTCTCTATATGGTATGTATAATTAAAGCTAATATACTCTACTTCTCAACACTTCTATTAAGGAAATGCATAGATGAAGAAGAAATTAGACTAGTAATTTGGTCAGCAACAACTAGTGACATTATATTATTATACTGAGTCTATTTTGTTTGTGGTCAAACTAACTGCTTTAAAACTATGGAACACAGAAAATTAAAATAGATACTAAGTGTTAAGGTGAGGAGTACTAAGCTGATTCAGAAGGGGTTCCTAAGGTGAACAGTCATGCAAATTAGAAAGTGAATGGGGCTTTTATGAAACTTTTAAACTCAACATTTATTTTGTTTATGGGTCTGAATTTCTGATTCCCTTTGAGTATATTGTTAATATATTTTTTTTTAACCAAATTTTTTTTTAACTCAGAAAATTAGACTCTTACTAATCACACTACAACTTAATCAGAAAAAAAAAAGCATTTTTCTTAGTATTTTAAGAAAAATCTGTTTTATTAACAACTCTATTTACTTTTACAAGACTACACAATGTACTTTCAGTCAAAAATAGAAAAATATTATGCATCTGGGTATTAAAAACTTGGGGTTGGAATATTTTTCAAATCTTGAGAAGAATATGACATTAGGATTTTTTTTTTTGTATCTTTTTCCATGCAAATACCAGTCCATTGAAATGTATTGCATACTTGCATTTTATTCATTGGTATAAGAGAATAAAAGATGGCTGTTCTCCAAGCCTTCACTAATGGTATTATTCTTGATGAATTTCTCTTTCCTCAAGATATTCAGAGGATATAAAGTACCCTGAGGCTTGATTTATGCCTGACAGGAAGCTAAAGTCAAGAATATTTCTTCAGTGGGAAAGAAAGATAATATTTTACTTTAAAAATGTCTGCATTTGTCTGCACAAAAGAATGTCAAAAACACGGGGTCTCAGAGATCCTATTTACACTTAGTACTGGAATGAGAGGAAGAAGATATCAATCTAGTAAAATTCTTGCTTATGTCTTTGTTTAAATAACAAGATGTCAGACAAATCTCCATATATAATTTTAATTGTGTTAGTGAACAACTCTTATTGCTACTATTAACTGAAAGACTCATTTGCAGAAAAAAAATTATTCCCTCTCCTAAATTTTTAACACTTGCTCATAATTTGGAAATTCTAACAGATTTATCTCTTTAGATCTTCTATAATTGAACAAGCTTTTCCTCTCTTTAAACATCTGAGATAAACTAGCCAAACTGACATAACTTCCCTGAAAATATGTTTCAGCTATTACACTGGAAACTGAAGTCTTTAGAGCGTATTTATAAGTTAAGTTTTATTTTGGCAAGATGAACAGAGAAAAACTTTACCACAAATTCTTAAAAATAACAACAAAAAAGCAAACCAACTAAAAAATATCACATTTATTCTGCAAAAATGTTCAGCATCCTTTGTGACAGTGCTCTAGCTTATGGCTTCTGCTTTAAGTTATTAATCCTTAGCAGTTTGGCATGCTATTTAAGAAAAGGCATGTTAACTACGTTCCTAAGACAGTTAACTTAAGCTCCTCTAATGTGAGTTTCTGACATAATAAAAATCCTTATATATTCTGAAGAATGATGTGAGGGACAGTTTTAAAGTTGCATCCTGCAAAAATATCAGAATAGTGATCTGTGCTTACAGAAGAGCTCCACAAAAGACACAGCAGAAATAAACTCAAGTAGTATATGAGACTTAAATTTACCTAGAGACAGATGGAATAGGACCACGTAGGAAAGACATAACTAATGACATGAGTGCACCATGCTCACATTCCAGTGACTGGTTGCCAGCACAAAAGCGCACATGTTATTATACAACAACCTATAGACACAAACCTTACAGCTGAAACTGGGAAAAGTGACTGAAGCTGGAAATGCCACCTCTGAAACACTGACAAAGTTACACTAGCTTAAAAAATTTACAGGAGCAAAATCAAATTATTTTGAATTTTGATGGCTCAGATGAATGCTAAATGTTTCCCAAAATTCAAAAAGGGTTCTAGTAAAACTTTCTGTTTTAAGGCATAAAAGACAACATCTGCTCCAGCATAAAGCTAGGGAAGGGAGTTGGAAATTAATGAAAAATATTGAAAGGAGAAGTTCTATAAGTTTACTCAATCATGAATTTTTAAGATATTGAAGTTTACTTAAAAAAAATATAATGAAGGAAATGCATAAAATTAATTCCAACTGGTACCTGGAGCTACCAGAAATTTTCTTAAACACATCTGTTATTTTCAGTGAAAAAGCAATATCCTCATCCCTTCTTACACTTGTGTAATTTCCATTACATAGCAAATCTTCACAGATAGAGTCAACTTCCTTCTTGAACGTCACCCATGCTCTTTCTAAAAATAGATAGTAAAACTTTTTTGTACATAACTGCGAAGCAGCTGTATCACCCACCAAAGTACATAATTTATGCTTAGAATTTATGAGGAATTTAGTTCACTAACAAGTAAGGAATAACAACAAAGTATTCTCTGTTATTAAGTTGTCACAGGTTTTATTAACAAGGCAAAGAAACATTCTGTAATGGTCATTTGGCACATCAGAGTGTATACTGTAGTCAGAATTCTCACGTTCATTTTCTTTTTAATGACAAAAGTAGAAATAAAAACTAAACTGAGAAGTTAAAGAAGTTAAAGATAGATAGCATAGGAGTATCTAGAGGAGTATCTTGTTTTATCAGAAATAGTACTTACACATTCTCATAAGTTTGACACTTTGATATAACATTTATCAAATTAAGTTGAATTATTCTTCTCATTTAGAAGAATTCTGCATGGCAAGCTGCATATAATAGATAGTTAAATGTGTAGGGCTGATAAAAGACAATTTTCAGAGTTCTTTCATATACACTGAATGAAATTAAAAATCTAAAACTGTATTATGAGTCCTTAAATATGCATTAGTATTTTCATTAAAAACACTTAACTGAGGTCATATACTTGTGGAAAAGTCTACAATACTCATGGAATTTAAGGATAATAGCAGCAAGAAAATGCTCAGAGCATTTTCAGCATTTGAAATGAAATTATGTAATTGTGTCTACCCAAAAAAGACAAGGCATAGTTTGAGAGACAGACACCTAGACTTACTGAAACTGTTGACATAGCTGAGTACAAATTCTCCAGTGTTTTCAATGGATCTTGGCAAACAATCAACCAAACATAAAGACTGATAAAACAGTTGAGAGATGGGATCAGGTAGCTATCTACCAAGCAGAACTTTATGTCATGGCTTTCAGAGCCAATCTCCCATACATACTTAAAAATTTACCTTGAAAACTTTCTTGTCATTCATAATCTATTTTTTTTACTATTTAATGTCTCTGATTCAAATTTTTGCATCTTATTGGCTTTTGTAATATGAAAGGTAATAGTCATCAGTTTCAAATTTTTGTTGAAGATAGAGAAAATATGCTTGCTACAATTTAGATACTTCTAAGGATTCTTTAAATTCCTCTTCTGAAGAGTATGGAGACAGATTCTTGTGCACAATCATAATACAACATCATCCTGTGGTTTGGGAACTATTTAATGTACTTGTGAAAACCAGTGCTTTCTTTTTTTTCCTCCCATTTTAAAACTTATATATGATACTTCGAGTAATACAGTATACATTATAAATGTCCAGAAGGATAGATAATTACTTCTTTGCTCCCCAAAAATATTGGAGTTGGATTCAATGATTCCCTTCCAGCTCAAGATATTCTATGATTCTATGACTGTCCAGTTGTCCCCATTCAGTTGGAAAGCATTCTGTGTTCACAGTGAACAAATACACTTTTGCCCTCTGCCCAAAACTATTTACCACATTATAAACCTTCAAGTAGAAGAAGAAAAATTGGCTTTTCTGATGGAACTTTTCTCAGACAGCAAAAGAATATCTCAATACTATTACTGGAATAAAAAATTTTGAGCACTCTTTTGAAATAGCGATTAAGACTCTTTCCTAGAAGAAAAACTAGCCAGTAAATTGACAGATAGGCTCTCTATTCTTGTGATTATTACTACTTATTACTTAAATTTTATTTTAGTTTTTGATATACAGTGCTTCTATGTTTGAAGTATCTGGTTAATTTTATACTAGAGAAATAAAGCAAGCGTTGAACTAACAGCAGAGAAACTTGTCCTCTCAAAAGAGTCCTGCATTATAGAATCTTAAAGGGCAATGTCATGATGGAGGAAGATTGCATTGAAAATATATTTAATATAGTCTTAAAAATAGTACTTAAAGGAAAACTAAAGAAAAATTATGAGACATACTTACAAATGACTCATTCATAACTTGTAAATGGATGACTTTAAAAAAAATGTAAAATGCAGTGCAGTTCATTATCTAGTAAGAATAAAAGCACATTTTGTGATATAATTCATTTACTTACACTAAAAAATAAAAGAAAATAAAGCTGAGTGACTTAAATGAACACTCTCAAAGGTTAACTAAATTGTAATGCCATAGAACTATGGTGTTTGGAACATTTAAAGGTCAGTTACTTTTTTCATAAATTCTAGATTTATTTTATTATTTACAGAAGTTTTATTACATTCAACTTAGAAAGTTATGAAAGGTCCATTTTGTATGTAACACTTTCAGAAAAGCAGTGGCAGGTCAAACAATGGGGACAGCATACAGGATTCTCTCTTCCCCATCAAGTCAGTATTAGGACAAACATGCACAAACAACATCATAGCAAAAGCAAATACTTAAAAATTTTTGGCACACCTCTACTGACATGAAAATTTATGTCAGAGTTAACACATGCACCAAAGTTTTCCACAGCCTCAGTAAATAATAATGACCTCTGGTTATATTTTGAGACCAGGATAAAAGCATATCTTGAGTACTTATGCCCTCTTTTACCTACAAAGTAAACTCAGGAAAGCAAACTTTCAGAAGATTACAGGAACTAGAATTATTCATTTTTAACTGATGATGTGAAAATATTTATTTAGAAAAAGTTGCTAAGATCCAAAATGCAGACAACTGATGAAATTCATTCTCATATTATAAATCAGACCCCTGCAGAGATTAAAAAGCACGGAACTAACATCAGGACAAACACAGGTAATGTAATTGTGAATGCAGAGATTTCACAAATTCTAATTGATTTCCAATTGATCTATTTAGATTTTACCCTTCAATTTGTGCTAAAATAGAATTTTGGTGCAGTATATCATTGGACTTTGTCTCTTCCTTTACTCTAATAGAGAATCTTATCACCATTTTTGCAGGAGCTGCTTCTGCTTTCCTTTCTTCTGCAGGCTTAAACTGTTCTTAAGAAACTGAATGAATTCTTTAACTTAGGAATTTTCTCAATGTACTTAAAGGCACAGAATTTTGGGTCTTCCTTGTTGATAGGTTTATTCTAAAGAGTTTGTGTTACAATTTTATGATGCTAACAGTGTAATTGAAGAGGCAAATGTAGCAGATAAAGTGTATTTGATTCTTCTTGTTTACATATAACAGTACAGAATTTTTTTACAATAATATTCCCTTGGAAATACAAATGAATGTGATTCACAATAAATAACTACTATAATGATCTGTAGAAATTCACCCAGTGATAAAATGCAAGCATACTTAAAGAAGGAAAAAAGGTTTTACCAAGACAGAGGTTTGAAATTCCGATCACTATGAGATCGAGTTACTTGGCTCGAATGGAACAGGTAATGCCCTTTTCACTCCCTCAAAATAATGAGGACTAGAAAGGAAAAAAAATCAAAAATCTATCATAATATTTTATCAACTTGAGAAGATTTTTCTGTACAAAAGGCTAGCCTACAAACATCAATTAAGTTTTAAGAGATGGGATTCTTGTTTCATATCCTGGCAGTAAACTTAGGGTGCTGAAAAAGCATCTTGCTATTTCTTCATTCATATTTTTATGGGTATAATTTTTTCATACTAGCCACAGAAGTAATTCTCAAAGCTGTTGGCTAGTTGGCTAGCCAATCAGTCAATTTCCAGCCTTATTCTTCCACTGTCTATATGAGACACAATATTAGGTTTGTCTTGCTTTCTTATAATCAAAATAAAATTACAGTGATTTTGGAGGAGTGGGGGAGGTAAACTTCCACAATCACTGTAATATGTCTGTCCTTTGCCTACCCAGAAAGTTCAGACCTCTAATACACTCCTGAGTAATTTCATTCCCACTATAATTTTACTGAACTCAAGTATTTGAAAGATTCAACCCTTTGTGAGTCATTTCTGTCTACTTCATAAATCCTTATGCACTGAGAAGACATCCCTCAGCTTCTTTGCATGTTAATATAAAGCCTTGAGAAGAATGGGATTGTGTTCTTCTCAGCACTGTCACAGTTGCATATTTAATTTTAGGCAAGTAAACTTTCACTTCTGAACTACCAGATAGGCTAATAGCTGCTAGGTCTCCTCACATTGTTTTTTTCATAAACAACTTCTCTATCAATATTGCAATTCCAAATCTTTTATTACCAGTTACAGTATGAAAATCTCTCTGAGAACAAACTCATGGACTGAGCCAAATTCAAGGAGGCATTTCAGTAATACATTCAAATTTGTTTAATACCTTCAGCCTATTTCTAATCCTTAAGTTTAATTAAAGTCACTGCTTTCCAGTTACAACCATATACTCATAATATTTTTCTTCTTGAATCAAAATAATGAGCCTGAATCTCAGTCAGTGAATCTTTGGAGAATTTGGCCATATACAAATATTCAGCTTGATAGCTGCTTTTATAAATAAATTTACATTTAGAATAACTCAACTTGATACAATTAGGTATATCACAGTATAAATATGAGCAAAACCAGATCGACAATACAAATGCAGTATACATTTCAGATGAACTTCAGTAGAAGAGGGAGAGTTCAAACCAGAAAATAGAAGAGAATAGAATCACACATTTCTTACTAATTAGATTTCTCAACTGACTCTTGGATTCTATAAAATATATTTAACATTGACCAACAAGCAAGCTTTTTTCCTTAAAATTCCAGCAAGTGCATGTTCACATGCATTAACCAGGTTTTTTTTTTTTCCTTTCTTTTTTTTTTCTTCCCAAGAATGTGCTACAATTTCTGTTCATTTATCAGTGGATTCAAATTCAATAGAGAATTCAGGTTTCTTAAGTTTAGTCTGAAAAGTAATATATAAATAGTAAAAATAAAAAAAAAACTTGCTCCATAAGATTACTACAAACTTATTCACCTATTCCAGCTTATGATAAAAAATAAAAAAAAAATACAGGGTTCTGAAATGTACACAATCAAAACATTAAGGAAAAAAAACAAAACAAAACAAAACAAAACAAAAAAAAAAAAAAAAAAAAAACAAAAACAAAAAAAAAAAAAAAAAAAAACTTACAATCATCAGATTTCCTGGATTGACATCCTATTAATGTGTAATGGACAGGGCATTTTGTGAATGCATTTTGCATGAAGGATCTTAAATATACCCCCTCTGCACATGATTCTTCCATGTTTGTCCTTTGACTACTCACATTTTCTTTCAGTATTGTTGCCAGAGATTAAGGCATTCACTTACAAGTAGATCCAAAGAGGTTATAGTTCAGGTCTTTACGTTCTGTGAACAAAGCAATAAGAAGCAAAGCTTTGAGTTGCCACATCACCGCTGTGACTCATGCCAGCTGTCTCATGTCTCTTCAGCTTGTTTTGGAGTTCTAGTTTAGACTAACCCATTTCACTTGGAATATGAACAAATTAGAGATGCTTACATAGCAAAGTACTGGCCTTAAGTGAGAGCAATGCCTCCAAGCAGAACTTGACACTTCTCTTCCAAAAACAGCATATGCTCTTTGAACATTTTCAATATTTCTCCACTCAAATGGGTTGACAGGGGGAACAGAGAGAAAACTTTCACACAGCTGATTTTCAGCTGATACTCCTGACTGGCTGCATGAGGAATTTCTCCTTGCTAAATGCAGTTTCTCTCCTCACCAGAATAGAACAGATTCAGCTCAGCCTCTCTTGAAAATGAGTTTATTTGTTGGTACTGATTGCTTTCCCATGCTTAAACAAAAAAGATGCAACTGGAATCAAAAGCAGGATTCTGATCCAGCATCACACATACATTAATCTGATCCTGAAAAGGATAACCCTGATCTGCATGCAAACAGAAGGATTTGGAACTTAAGAATCGAAATGTGGAAATTTAAAAAGAATAAGTTAACAGCTATTCAGAGTCTCCAAAACTGACAGTTGCATAGCCAGAACTAAACTAGCCTGAAGACTTCAAAAAAGGTCAATATTCTCCAAAATGAGATCTGGAAACTGGATTATCCTGGCTGATACAACAGGCTTTCTGCAGAGCACATTTAACAAACAAATAGGGCAATATTTCTCACAAAGCAAAACTGAAGCTTCGTTCTTTTTCAAAGCAGTCTGTAGGGCTACAAGCTATCTGCAACAGGCCAATTTTAACATAGTATCTAAGAGTTAGTTAACAAGGTATACCAGTGTTTAAAGTTCTCAGAAGATCTAATATCCATCTCAGTCCTAACTTCTATCTTTCAGCTGTGGACTTTAAGAAGCAGTTTTATAGACATTTGCCATCTTAGATCTTCAGACAATTGCAGAAGTATTCTTTGACCTCCTACTGAATTTGTGTCAAACAAACAAAGAAAGAAAATCTACATATGAAAAAATTATTGGGCTGGAAATAGAGAGAGAGAGAGCAAAATAGCAGGTGTGAATCAGTAGGGTGATTGCCATACTCACCTGGAGCTGGAAACCTGTAAGTTACAGATCCTTCTTAAAGGATTATAACTCCATTTATTTTTACTTAGTGCATATAAGGAGAGAAGTTTAACTAGATTGAAATGCAAACATCAGAATTGTCTCCAGTTATATCATCAGGTGATTTTACATTAGCTAGATGTTAGTACACATCACTCTTATTATCTATCTCATTATCTTATTATGGGCTACTAAAGTCACCTGGAGCAGAGGATGGGCTGCAGGAGAAGTCAAACTCCTTGAATCTCCAAGCGATCACTCACCAACTCCAGCAAGTCCAAGTGTAAGGAGTTTCTTCAGGAGCAGTGTGTGGGCAGGAACAGAAAACAAAGGGTAGTCCCCTCTAACATTAAAATGGTGCGTGTGTATTATGCTACTGCAAAAGTAAAGAGTGCCAGCAAGAGGAACTGGGGAGTTCATAAGTGCTTTATTAAGAGCACTTTTTAGCACTCATGTGATAATAGCTTCTTTAAAAGAGTACAGCAGGTTTAAATGTAGTCTACCATGTTCAAGATTAGATCTGTGTTATATAAATAAATACAACCTTATACAGAGGAGATAGATAAGCATACTCTCATCCTTTTCAAAAGAAATATTAGCTGGTCCGTGACACTTTTTTTTTTTTTTTTTTTTTTCTAGGTACGTTTCACCAGGAGTTTTTTTGAAATAATAGTTGTACACTGTGATTAAATTTCAGACTAAGTGAAAGCAACCACTACATTATGTGGTTTTATATGATTCTTTCAAATATTTTGAGCTTTTGGTTTTAGCAGAGTTTGGAGAGTATACTTCCTTACAGAGTGATGTGCCAGAAATCCTCAGCCAAACTTTGAATTATCCATAAGTGAGTAGCCAGTTAATACTCCCTTATTGGAAGATTTTTCTAAAACTCCTATGGTACTGTTTTTCCCTTGAATGCTTCTAAGAAGAGTGTTAATGGAAAGCTAAGCTGCTACCAAATCATCTTACGTAACCTCTTCCACCTTCCAGTTGCAAACAGCCATCCACTGTTAATTAAAACTGGGAATTAAAATAAACTGGGAATTAAAAATAAACTCATCCCTTTCTCTTTTTTCCTATAGCTTCCATCAAGTATTTAAAGTACGTTTTCATGCACATCTCTTCCAAGACCCTTTCCCTTATTTTCTCTCTGTAAAACACAGTTGTTTCCCACTCCTCCTCCAACAACTAAAGACTAATTTTTTAATTGTTAGGTGTTATGAATTACATATTGAGTTTATGCTCACTCTGTAAAGGTTATTTTCTCACTGTTTCTTTACATCATTAAAAAGTACTTTTGATCATAACATTTTCTTTGATCAGCTAGAGAAAAGTCTTCAGAGGTGTGTTAAATTGTTCACGTTGAGTAAAATCCTTACTTTACAGAGAAATAGTGTCTCTATTTTGCTCTTTAATAGCATTACTACCAATGAACTATCATTGATTTATTATTTATTAGCAGAATGTTCTCCTTAATCATTATTATTTCCTCTACTACATAAAGTTGCTCTCGGTTCTCCCTTATACTTGAAGTGCTATTAAGAATTCTGTGCTGCATTTTTATTGAAATTTTTAGTCTCCCTTGACTGGCTTCACTGTCTCAACACTGTGTGTTCTTAGAAATTATTAGAAATTCATAGTTTTGGTAGAGTTCTTCATACAAATAACAAACAGCTTTAATCTGAATAACATTCTTGCACCCAAATGATGGCAAAATAAGAGCAGAAATCAATCTGTGATTCTTTGCAATAGTGCCCTGCATAACTATATCAAAAAGTGATTCTTCAAAAGCTAACTGCTTGTTTAAGCCAAGACTAAAAATGCTAAGAGAGATACTTTGATTAGATTAACGAACATGACTTCCTAGCTGCTCCTCTGTTTAGAGAAGGGCAAATGCACAGTATTCACTTATGTTGCCCTACAGTAGTTTAAATGTGTCAAGCCTCCAACTATGCAATTATAACAGCACATTTGAAAAGAATGAGCTGTAGGTGTCCACAGCAAAGCACTCAGTGACTACAATTTATATTAAACTGTCAGAGGTCTTTGGATTTCATATTTCTCATTCTTCCAGACTGACTTCCAGAGAGTCCTACAAAGCTCTCAGTAAACCATTTTTTTTTCTCAATTTACTACATAAAAATAAAAATTAAAAAATATCCCAAACATGAATGAAAATTTGCAAACTCGTTAAGAAAAAGGACTTGATTAAAATTGTTACAGAGTTCTAATGTCAGTTATCTAATTTTTCACTTATTATCAGTTCTATTAGAGATAGCGCTTTTTCCTGAGACCTTACTTAGCTGTTATGCATAGAAATACAATTATTATTAGATTTTCTTTCATTAAAGTTTATCCTCCTAAAAAACACAGTGGTTTTTAAATGACTGGGACATATTATAACCTTTATGCAAAGAAATTATAGAACCATAGAATCATAGAATGGCCTGGGTCGAAAAGGATCTCTAGGATCATTTAGCTTCAATCCCCCTGCCGTGGGCAAGGTCAAATTATCCTCTGGAAAATTTAGCCAGCTATATAATTATCAAAGAAACAATTAGAAGATCTGACTTTTCTTTTTTTCATACCTGATCCATAACCTTTTTTCAAACAAATAGAATGTATTCACTGTAAGAATATCTAAAAGATTTCTAAGCACAAAGAACTATGTACTGTAACTTTCTATAGCAACAGGAAGCATCCACAGCTCTTCCCCTAAATAGTTAAATGTTGAATTCTGCAAAGATGCTTGGGTCTGTTAAGTTTTTGTCAGTCTTTTCTCCTTTGCTTGATTCTCAGCCTTCTAAAAGTCGCCTTAAATGATACCCCTAGGCAAGTGAGAATCTTCTCTAATGCTTGGAAATCCTGAGCACTGACTACTTGATGTGAAAGTTAATGATTTATAATCTAGTTTTAAACTCACTGCAATGGATGAGTTCAAAGAAATGCACACAGTATGTGGCTATCTAATTTAAAAAAAAAGAAAAGAAAAAGAAAAAAAGAATGTACTTTAGAGAATGCATTTCCAGAAAATGTATGAAGCTTTTTTTTTCTTTTCTGTGTAGTTGAAGTTTATATATTCACACATTTTAAAACCCTTCAGTAGTAGGTGGCAAACTCAGAAACAGAAATATAATCTTATCTCCTGCACTGTTTTACGAGGTTTCTATCTAGAAACTAAACAACGAAACACTTTTTCACTAAAGTCCCAACATATTTGCATACCACAAATCTGTAAATAAAACTGCATTTGAATATGTTTGTTTTGCTTTTTAATATTGTCGCTTCACATATGAAATATTACTCTTTTTTTGGTAATTCCAGTCTTTCAGAAGTATGGTGTGAACTACACACAATGATGTATATACTTCCGTTATCTTTGCAAGGAAAGAAAGATCTTATCACTAATGGGCTAATAAATCTTCCACCAATTTTTTTTGAAAATGTGCCACTGATCAATAGTGTTGGTCAACAGATATATGGTCAACAGTTTCATGACACAGATGTATCCTTTTAGCTTTGAAATTCAAAATTAGTTTGTGAATACTTCAAAAATAAGCAGTCTGAAGAACATAGTAATAACAGTAGAAATATACTGTCCTTCAGTTTTATGTAACAGACTGTGCAAGCCACAAATATCATCATTTATTTTATATTGATGGATGCATAATTTATATTATAACATGCACATTGAAAGTTCAGCTAGGACTGGAATACTGTGGTACAACATATTGGGACTAGAAGGACCCACAGACTTACTTACAATGGTATTAGTAGTCTAAAATACTTTTTTTTTTTTTTTTTTCTCTTCAGTGACATCTTTTTGTATATACAAAGATTCTAACGTAGTATTGAAATATCAGCATGTAATTGTATATATGCAGAAAGAGTATCATAAGAAGACTGCATCTATACAAGCTAAGAAGAACTTCTCTGAGGTAATTCCAGAACCAGACACTGCCAAGAAAAATAGTAAGTATTCTTTATTACTATTTTCTAACTGTACAAGTTTAAAATGAAATACTAGAAATTATCTATGAAAATTTACAAATTTTCACCTCTTTTGAAATTATTTAGAGAACTGAATTGTGTATAAATTGTTCCAATTTAATTTTGCTCCTATTTACTATTAATGCTTCTTTTCTTAATTTACATTTCTTCAGATATGTATTATGACACTATAAATTTCTTGTTTGATTTAAGCCTTCGTACTTAAAAGAAAAAATAATATCCCTCCTTAAAAAATGAACTCATTACGTCTTCATTCTTTCTAATTTTTTTTCAAACATCGTTCTTTCAGGAAAAAAAAAAAAAAAAAAGGAAAATAAAAAAGATGTTTGTCTTACCGTTAAAGTGTGTATATAGCAACATTCAGAAATAAATGAGGGAACTAGATTTTCGCGTTAGGATCAGTTTTTTACTAAGGTTTCCTTATCAAGACTTATGTTCTTGAACTTATATTTCTTCTCTGAAAAAAGTTTAAAATGAGATTTTTTTTCTCTCTCTCTTTTTTTTCTTTCCCCTCTTAAGTTCCTTGCTAATGTTTAATGTTTTAAAAAGGCAATTCATTGCCTGCAGGTACAGTTCTGATGGAAATCATCTTATTATCTTCCTTATCTCTTCACTCCATGTCATTGGAGCTTTATAATTATACGAACACATTTCTTTATATTGTATATTTTATGGTCCCTACAAATACGCTGGTCAGGACAGAGAGGAAAAGTGGAAAGAAAATCTGAAGGTAGCTTATCTTAAGCTATTTAAGAAATAGGTATCTATATCTGACATTTTTTTGGTCCTTTACAATATGGTCTTACATAGAAATACTCCTACAGAAAGAGGAAAAGTCTATATATCTAGAAAAGCTAGAGTGCTTCTTTGTTGTTTTGTTTTCAGGAAGAAAGGTAAAACTTCTCTTTCCAAAAAGCATATAAAAGGCTGATATGGGATAACATTTTTACATATAGTGGACATAGCCTGCTTACTGAGGTGCCTTACCCACAATGAAAGTCTCTTCATTAAGCAGAAATTCAATTCAGATAGCATTTATGTGTTTGAATTGAGAATTTTATAGCCATGGGGTGAATTTTCATGCAGTTTGCATAAGGAAGTGCAAATGGAACTCAACTCCAAATCAATCTTAAGATAAAAAAGGCAAATTTGTCTTTTTTCAGAGTTCCACTGGTCAGGATCAGTTTTAATTTCCAGCAGAGCCTAGACAGTAGCCCTTGAGGCAAAGACTGTCAGAAGGTATGCACTGACTTAGTAGAAGCCAGAAACTGCTCCTGCTTCCTGAGCAGAACTGCCTTTTGCAATTTTTCTCAAGCTAAAGGAGTGTGCTGCTTTTGACTGTTTCTATCTTCCTCAGATAACTTTATGCAGGACTTCCATATAACCTGATTTATGTCGGTGGAGGGAAATTACAGAGAGTATGAAACATCTCACGGCAAAAGATGCTCCCAAATTAACAATAAATACTTCAATTAAAGATTAGACATGTCATGAAACCACTCATCCAGCATTTTAATAGGATATTACATGGCCTAAATAGAAATGGTTATGGTTTATAGTCATTTGCAGTGACCTATTTTGTAACTGCTAAGGCAAACTTTAATGCCTAGCTGCCTATTCATACTGAAAAATTCTAAAATGTTGAGTTCATAATCTCTGTGTACTATTCAGGCAGAACTTGCACTGATTTCTCTTGCAACTTAGACAAAAATCTAGGTCAAGGAGATACAACACGTAACTGAAATCAATGAGAACTAACTGTCCAGCTGTGGAATTAAAGATTTTAAGTTTTACAATTATAATAGTAACAAACAGTTTCAAGTGCCATCATAGAACAGTGTGATGCTTAAAAATTCCAGAACCAGAAAGGCTAGTTTGACAAGACTTGTTCTTGTGCCAATTGAAGCTTCACTCACCTTGCCAGCCCACCTGGTTGGATTGTCCTGACTCAGCACAACTGAAAATGTAGAAGCCATGACATCTACATCAGGAAACAAAAAAACAAACAAACAAACAAATAGATGTTGGTATCTGTTCCATTACAGGGTTTAATCTGTGACCAACTAGCAGTTCTGCTGATATAACATCAGACAGGAAAGACGTGCAGGAAAAAGTGGTAGAAGAAGCCAGGATAAGCTATGTTTTAAAACCCTGGTTTAAATCAGGTGAAGAAAACCCAGAAAGTTGTATCCCACCTATCTAATTGATTTCCAGTTCCTAACTATTGGATTTTTAACAGTCTTATACTAGAGCCAAGAAAGTTAAACCAAAAAAAAGTATATGTACAGGAAATTATTCTGTTCTAGCAAGTAGACATTTTCCAACAAAAAAATATTATCATCGATTAGCAAATTCAGTTGTCTTTTGGGAGACTAATGTTCTGTTTGTTTTGAGCTTTTCTATTTTTATGTTACATAATCAGAATATTCAGAAAAAAAAAAATTTCTCTGAAATACTTTATACATGAATGTTCAATATTAACAACTCAAAATGGTAGGTAGGTAGCTTTCAATGTGTCCCTGTAATTGAAATTCAGCTTTATAGTTCAGCTTGTATAGCAAAATTATTTATCTTGGGATTGAGAAACTTGGGAAGTTATATCCAGAAGCTTTGAAACAGTACTAATGAGATCCCATAACAACATTCAAAAACTTTATAACATTAAAACAACATTAGAAAACTCTTTCTAATCCCTTTTTAGTATATATAAAAAAAAGATAAACAAGACAGATATTGAGAATCTCTAACCACAAAACTGATACAAATATAGAAGGTCAATTTTAACAATTTTTCTTCTTCTTCTTTTTTTTTTTTTGACAACTTTATTTATTTAAACAAAGAAAATCATATAAAATTCTAAATTATTACGAACAAAACAGTATTAAAAAAATCTGAGGAGATATTTTCTCTATATACTTTAATAATTCATTCATCGAAATATATCACTGACATACATATTATTATCTATTAAAAACACTAATGCAGATATGTAAGAAAGAAGCCGTATATAATGAAAGGCTAACAACCTTCAGGGTATCCATTCACCATAAAACTAATTTCACACCTAGTCTGTTATGTAATGTGCTATGAAAATATTCTTTGCTTCAAGGTATCTTTCTTTATATAGCTCAGACTATATAAATTCAGTTGTCTTCGATGTTATGTAGATTAACCCTAGAACAATCTCAGAAAAAGTGAGATAATTACATGTATCTTTCATTTCAATAAAATAGAAACTAACATGGTTGGTGTAAAGAAAATAAATGGTAACAAATATTTTTCCCTTATAACCAAATATTTACCACAATTGCCAATGAAAATGTTTGGACTGTTCACTAATTTGATGGTTTGTGTGCTTTAATAGATTGTGCTGAGACTGATGGAATCTAATGAATGAATTATTCTATCATTAGGAATAAATTATTGAAACAATCTATTCTTTCATGTAATCAAAGAAATAGAAGAAGCTTTACTTATTGAAACTGACTAATTGCCTGAACTGGTGGGTTTTATTTTTGTTTTCTTTTAAAGCACTATTCTGCCTCAGCAAGAGGGGAAAAACGTCAAACATTTTCCCCAGAAAATCCGGACCATATTTGTAAAGTAGAATACCTGAGGACAGACAAAAACAACCTCTTGCACAATCCAATACCTACTTGAACAAACATGTTTTCCATCGATTTCAGAAAGACGCTAGTAATTTCTCAAATTGAAAATCAACCTCAACACATTTATGCAATGCAGACCAAAAGGGAACATACTAAATGTTAATGTGGAAAAGATAGAATGGGATGTTGTCTTTCAACATTTCTGAATTTAAATTTATCTATTATTCTAACAAAAAGCTATTTCAATAGATTTAAATTGATTCTATAATTTCAATATGTTTTTCTTCTCTTGAAATTCTTCTGATGACTAGTTATGACAAAGATCAGGATATAATTTAGAATGAAAACAACTAATAATTTTTAAGTTAATTTTTTTTTTTTAGGCTAATCATGGTATTTCTTATGACAACAAAAAGAAAATAAGGATTGCATCTCCACAAGATGACCAACAAAAAACCAACAGACGACAATTGTATTTATAACACATTCAAAATTTATAATTGGTGTCTAAAGCAGTATCATTTTGTCAGCCTAAAATCCTAAAATATTTCTCATCTGCTAGGGTACTAGCTGCATAAACCACTTTTTCTTTTCTGGCTGCTTCAATTGTGTACTACCAAAATGTTTTCATTAGGTACAGAGAGAAAGTATTTTAACTGCAACTATTTATTATATATGCAGCAGATAATGAATAGCAGCATACATGTATAATAAAATGTGCTTAAATTTATTGTACTTTTAAAGAAGATATGTATATATATATATAAATATATAAATATATATATTTGACAAGTATGCCACAAAATGAAAGGTTTTGCAATGACTGACAAAGATAAGTATGTGACATTTTTCTTAAGAATATTCTGTATTTGCAATGTATACTGAACACAACAGGTATAAGCTACCCAAATTATTTCTAGTGAAAACAAAAAAGTAGTAAAGCAAACAAGAAAACAAAAACCACAGAATTTACGTCACACCATTATTTCACAAGAAATTTGACAATTGGGAATCCTATATATCATCATAATTAAATTTTCATAATTTCTATTAACATGTATGAATCTCAAGTTACGTGGAATTGGAAACTGAGTTTTTTTATGATGATAAGACAAAATGTATCATACAAGATTAGTTTTTTTCAAATATACAAAAAAAAACCTTCACTTTTCTGAAGACTTAAATTATATGATAAATTTACTCTATTTAAGGAAAAAAAAACCAAAACCTTTTAGCATACTTAAGTATCAAAATATTTTCATTATAAATATTATTATATTTTTAAAATACTAGTATCTCTGTAAAAAATATTATGACATATTTTTATTTCCCAGACATACTTATCATATTGCTTTTGTATTGTATATTCTCATATTAACCAGCAGACGACGTAATAATATTTCCAGAGATTAATGTATGATAATTCTGGATTTTGATTTGTATCATATTTTACAAAAGAAAATTATTTGACAACAATCTCTGAACAGTGTCTTTTCAACAACCGCCATTTTTGTAGTTACTGCCTCATCTGTGAACATTCTCTTATCAAAGTCTTATGAAAATTACAAAGAAAAGAGTCTTGTAATCAGAATTCTTACATGACTTTATTCTATCAGCCTACAACACTAGAGTCTGAAATTGCCCACCAATATTCCATTCCATGTTGTTGCCATGTGACATGGCAGGAAGAGGGGCTGTCTCACAAAATGGCATCTGGCACAGAAGTGCATATGAAGCAAAGGAGCGTCACTGAATTTCTCCATGCGGAAAAATGGCACCCATTTATATTCAACACTTGTTGAACATTTATGGAAATTAAACACTGGATGTGAGAACACTGAGGTGGTGAATGATGCATTTCAGCAGTGACAACTCTGCTCACACAGACTTTTACAAGCATCCAGGCTCTTGTTCATCACTGGCAGAACAATGTATAGCTAATGTTGGTGACTATGTTGAAAAAAATAGTTTTTTACAATTGAGAATTTTCTCTATCAAATAGTATTATTCTATTTCTATTACTGTGGTTTCCATGGAAATAAATAGGAGGTATGACTTTCTACGTGACCTCCATATATTAGTCACATTATTTGGATAAAAGAGAATGTCATAACTCATTCCTTTTCTACAAAGAATCTGATATTGCCTCTAAGTACTACAGCTAATCTCAGCATACCTTTGGATTTTAGGGCTTCAACAGAACTGTAGTTAGGAGTTAGTCATAGACTAGGGAGTTCAGGGACAGTAAGATTAAAAAACCCTTTGAGTGCCAGAGTTTTCAATATAGATGCATGTTGCCTGAGAAAGGTGCATTCAAGTAGGTAAGATTTCAAGATCTCAGCTTTGGCTCTTACTGTATATAGATATATTCTAAATACATCAGTGCAGTACTTTTTCTCTTTCCTAAGTCCTTGCAAGCTGACACATAAATACCAGCTGTTTTTCAAAATGATTCTGGGCTTACATTCAGGTGCACATTATTTCCATTTCTGCAGCTTGGATTTTACACGAGAAAAATTCGAAGGGGAGTTTACTAGCTGCAAATGAACAGACAGAGCTAGATCCAGAGACTCATCATAGAGGATCCCAGCAAGTATTCCAGGCACAAATTCACTTAGCTGTTATTAAAAGAGGTATAGTTATCCCCATATAATAACAACATTTATAGGGGAATTTCATTATCCATTGTGAGATGCTAGCTAATGTGATACAAAGTATTAAATATTAGTAGGTAACTTACTTCTATAATTGTGCAATTAATTTGCAAGCAGGATTACTGCAATGTCAGAAAACAAAACAAGCTTTGAAATGCAAAGGAACAACATCACTTCAACTATTTTGTACATCTCTCACCTCTCTATTTTATCACTATGTACATAACTTCAAGAACATTTTAAAAGCAATAATATTGTCATTAATATTTTTGTGTTTTCAATGGTTTAGTGAGGATCTTTGAATTAGTATCATTAAAATGAAACTACAACTAATAAGTGATATTAGTTTTCTCATCAACAGATTCAATATCACTTTGGAGTAGCTACCTCTTAATCTGCAAAGCTGTTATACTATGCGTGTACACAACTAGTTGATGCTTACAAAAATGATCTATTCTCCACTGTTGACTGTAATAACAACAAATCAGAAATTTCAACAAGTTGTGGCAAATCGATCAGTGCAATACTGCCTCTACTGTTGGGACACTTTTTAATTGAAATACTGCCTTAGAATCTGACCTTTACTAATAAAGCAAACAAAATCCAGTGAAAATTATAGTGGCATGTCAGATTTCTAAGTACAAAAGTTCACAGAAAGTTAAGATTATAACTGGAAACATCAAACATCAAAAAATGTAGTATAAAATAGTCTCTCAACAACAAAACTGTATTTATTCAAATTGTAGTTATACATTTAGATCTGCTACGTAATATTCTTATGCTTCTATTTATAAAAGAATGTATTCCAACAATTTAAGAATCTTTTCCATATCTATTAGCAGGTGTTATAACAGCCAACTGGAATCCAAACAATTTAATTTTCATTTTCTCTTCCTGCATCTGTCTTTTTATGCTTCACTGTTTTCCTTTTTATGCTTTTTTAATGTCACATCTTATCATTTGAGAACTTTTTATTTTAGTTTATCCATTATATTCAATATAATTGGTCACAGACCAGGCAAAATTTGCATGTACCTGAAACTGCTGTGCCAAAACTGCTGTGTCTGCTTTTAAAAGAAAATATTATTTTTCAAGCAACATTTACATACAACATTAGGTTTCTCCAGTGACCAATTAGTTATAAGGCTGAGTGTGCTAATACATATTTTGCTGAAGAGCGATTTGAATAGCTATATTAATTATAATGATTTGTGCTTAATAAAATTCAATAATGGTAAACAATATTCAGAAGCTTAGAGTAC
This sequence comes from Meleagris gallopavo, assembly GCF_905368555.1. Classification (NCBI taxonomy): domain Eukaryota; kingdom Metazoa; phylum Chordata; class Aves; order Galliformes; family Phasianidae; genus Meleagris; species Meleagris gallopavo. The sequence continues at coordinate 8,208,335 of NC_139407.1, forward strand.
GTGATAAAGGACCTTCTGTAAGAAAAGAAGAAGAAATGATCTTAGTCAGGTCCAGCAAGACATTAGCAAGACCACTTGCTAATAGATATATCAATACTATTCCCCACAGACCACAGACCATAGTTTTCAAAGTAAGGGAATAAGTGCGTTCAGTGCATAACAATGAGTAAAATAACAACTCTCACTTAGTCTGTGTAGCCTGGTAAACAGAGCTATGGGCTCTGTTCAAGATATGATATCTCTCAACTTTCTAGTTTTTCACCAAAAACAAAATTACTGAATTCATTATTTGAATTCCGGGAATGATTGATTACAATTAAGCATGGAATATAAGTCCAGCATATAAAAAAAGCGTTGTTTCCTTCTCCCCACATTTAACTAATTGCTATGAGATGTACTTAGCAATGAACTATTTGATTTTTCTTCTGTCCACCAATTCATAAAACTGAAACTAGGAAGTAGAACTATTTGATTTTATTGAAAATCTGCAATTCTTCTGCAAGATTGACTACTACTACTACTATTTCTGAGAGATGTCTATCATTTCTTGACAATCTCTGTTGCCTTTGCAAAGCAAGTATGAAGTCTGCCTGAATACAGCCAAATGGTGGTCAAATTAGTTTCAACATTTTTCTCTGCCTATCTACTTTGAGAGGAATAATTGATCACTGCCAAGTTATAAAAACTTTCAGAACATTTGAGTTCATCAGGACTTGTGAAATAAGAACCATTCTATCCTCCTCCTTACTATTCACTGTGTGGGCTCTGTCATTACAAACATGTATGGCTGTTTTCTTTTAGCTTGAAAATATTCCCCTCAAGGTGTTTTACAGACTGAATGTTTTTCAATTTGTTTTGTAACCTTTACTGTAAGCACAGTGAGTCTTACTGACCTACAATTCCCCATGGCCTCTCTTCCTTTCTAAGGTGGCAATTAATCTTTTCCCAGCTTCAGTCTTCTGGACCCTCTGTCATGTAAAACCTGTCAGAGATAATTGCTACTGGTTCAGGAATTATTCCAGTTAGACTTTTATGAATGTCATCTGGGCCCGCTTATGTAAAACCTAACTTGCATAATGATCAACTCAGTAGTTCTGCTTAACTTGATAGTTCTTTATTTCACTTACCCTTGTTCAAAAGCCTACTGTTTTGAGACAGCTTGAACATATTTGCATCTCCAAAAGTATGAATGCACTACAAAACAGTAGATTGACAAAAACTGGATAGAAATTACAGTAAACTGATCTATGTTCTGCCATCTGTCATACTTGATCCCAGGGTTTGGATACGTTTGATAAGGTATATGACTGATCATGACATTGTACTTACTGCTAGCATGTCAGCAAAACTTAACTCTGCAAATCCAATGGAATATCACTGTTCTTTGTTTATCTTATTTTCCCAACAGTCTCTGCTGATGATAAAAATTAGGCAGCCTACCAAGATATAGTAACTCTTTCTATATTTAGCTGTAAGCTGGAAGAAAAGAAATTCAGATTTTGCATAGGACAGGCAGCAATTAGAAAGAAGGGCAAGATTTGACTGTGAGTAATATTTCCTGCACTTGGGAATAATATTAATGTAAATAGAAAGAATAGCTTTGATGTCTTCCCAGTCTTTTGTACTTTGAATTATTTATATAGTGATGATTAAAATGAATGAACTATTTTCACTTGTGAGACTTTTTGATTACATGATTCTTAAGGCTTCCTACCTCTCCATCATTTGGAATAAAATGTATAAAAGATTCCCTTTCACGCTTTCTTATTGCTTTTATTTTTTCAGCTTTCTCCAAATGTTGTTGTGGTAACCCCAGCAAGGAAAATAAACATGCATATATATATATTTAATTTTTTTCCCAAAATGTCTTCTTTGTGCTGTATTACTAGTTTTACTTTTGACATTGAATCTTTAAGGGCATTTTTCATCTCCATTGTCTTTCAGTAAATATATCAAAATTTCCAGCATAGCTATTAAGAGGTTTTGTTCACATGAACTGCTAATGTTTAACTGTTGTCTTTCAAGACTTTCTAAAGCAATTCAAATTGGCCTTAGGGCATATTATGATGAAAGTAATGGTGAGACTGAAAAAAAAAAAATTGTATGTAGGGGGAATATTAAAACAATATCAGAGATTTGATCAGTTTCCTTAAGGGCAGCATGCCTTAATTCATAGCTATTGAGCAAGCACAGATGTAGCAAAACAGATTGTTAGAAACAACGAAAGTTGGAAATTGAGGTTCAAAAAGCTTTGCGTATGTGGATAACAGGATATAAAAGCAAAGCCATTTTAAGCAAGTCACATTGCAATGGTATCTTTCTACCTTACTGAGGAGTGGAACAGACTGCAATAAAGGAAAGAAACGATCATAGAGAGAGCAAGCAGCCCATATTGACTCTATTGCGAAGAACAAAAATAGGATTGTGTCTGGGCACCCTGGTACAAAAAAAGAAAGGGATCTCCTGGAAGGAGAGTGGAGTGCCATGAAGATGATAAAGGGCCTGGAGTACCTCTCCTACAAGGAAAGGCTAAGCAACCGGGTCTATTCAGCCTTGAGAAAAGAAGACTCAGAGGGGATCTGATCAATGTCTATAAATATCTAAGGTGCAGGAGGCAAACAGACAAGGCCAGACTATTCTCAGAGATACGTGGCAATAGGGCAATGGGAAATGACCACAAACTGAAGCACAGGATGCTCCACAAAAATGTAAGATCTTTGCAGTAAGAGTGACAGAGCACTGGAAAAGGCTGCCCAGAGAGGTTGCGGATTCTCCTTCCCTGGCAGTGTTCAAGACCCACCTGGATGCCTACCTGTGCAACCTGGTCTAGGGAGCCTGCTTTGGCAGGGGGGTTGGACTAGATGACCTCTAGAGACCCCTTCCAGACCCTACAATTCTTTGATTATGTGATTTGCATTCAATAATAATTCATTAATCTATGGCTAGGTAACTTGATGTTGAATTGAAATCCAGTTGACGGATACAATGCAGACGGTGGACTTAATGTTTCCCGAAAGAAGAATCATAGAATGGTTTTGGGTTGGAAGGGCCCTTTAAGATCGTCTAGTTCCAACCCCATCATTCTGTTAGCATATAAAACTTGATGAACCAATACTATGAATATTGTATGCAGCTCTGGTCTTTGCATCTCAGGAAGGGCATACTCAAATTAAAGAAGGAGATCAAAGATACGGAGCAGCTGCTACAAAAGACTAAAATGGCCCAGGCTTCTGTGGTTGTAGGAAATTGATTAATGATTATAAAATCATGAAGTCAAGAGGTAAGTTATGCACAGTTGATGCTTGCATACAAGATCTAGCCGGCTTTTGATAAAATTAGGAGGGTGTAAGATGAAGAGATATAAAGTAAGGTATTCCTTTACACAAAAAGCAGAATTAGTAAATATAAGACCATGTGCAGAGGCAGACACTATCAGCAGGTTGATAAATTAATTCACCAGATTATGGGATTACATACATATAGAAGGCCCAAACAGTCCCTCAAGCATCTCTAACGCAACAATTGTCAATGCTGACAGAGCACAAGGGGAAAAGATTTCACAACAGAGAATTGATATAAGATGGTTTGGTTTGACTAAATGTGGCTTTCCTATATTGTCCATGTAAAGTAAAAGAAAAGTATAAGCATAGAATCAGAATCACAGGGGTTGGAAGCGACCTCTAGAGATCATCTAGTCCAATCCCCTGCTAAAGGGGCTTCCTGGAATAGATTACACAGAAAAGCATCCAAAAGAGTTTTGAATATTTCCAGAGAAGGAGACTCCACAACATCCCTGAGCATCCTATTCCTGTGCTCTGCAACCCTAAAAATGAATAAGTTTTTCCTTGTGTTTATGACAAAGCTCCTGTATTCTAGTTTGTATCCAAAGTGTAATGGGGACTAATGTTGTTTCTTAAAATAGTACAAAGACCCAACATTTCTAGAAGAAGTTTTTTGGTCTAAGAGGAAAGTATGGAATCAAATAGAAATTTAAACTATTTGTGCAAGTTCTAATTAAATCATAAAAACTGGAAAAACAAATGGAGCAAACATTAATGGGAAGATGCTAGTTTCAGAGATTGACTTTTTTTACCAAGGAAGTTTCTGCATGTTCTGCATGTGAGTAGTATGGCCATGGTCTGGAAATATGTTTCTACCTGCTCTACTCTCACTTCTGGCAGGAGCACTTGAGTAATATGTTTATATTTACTATGCTGTGAATGTTATTTATTAAATCTTGTCTATCACTAACTCTGGAAAAGTTGATAACAGAAGTTTGTCTTAAACTCTGGACAGAACTAGAAACTTTTCTACATTCTTGAATTTAGGAATTACACCAATGAATCTTGTACTAAAAAAAGTTTTTGAAAGAATGATTGCACATTGGACATGCAACACATAAAAATACCTTATTTATTAATATTTAAATTAATTTCTCCTCAGGGTAATAGTTATAGCACTCATCCAAAAAGACTACATCACTCAGTTTCCTTTGCAGCCATGGGGAAGAGTTTAGAATTATACTTAGTTCATTCAAGCCATTCTTTGTAAAGAATTTTTTTTAATACATTTGCACTGGATACATGTGCTAAGTGTTGGTAGAATTGAGGTACATGTAGGTGAAGAGGAGAATACCACTAAGGATTTTTATAAAAAATAAATGGGTTGCTTTTTTCTGTTTTAAGACTTCACAGTTTTCACAAAAGGCTACTATTAAGTGAAAAACTTAGGGCAGTTTAATTTAGGAACAAACTAGAAAAAGAAAATAACAATGGTTGTAATCCATACAAGGACTAGTTTGTCTTCATTTATAGAAGCTGCTTTTAATCACACACAAAAAAAAAAAATGCTGATAGTACACCTAGTTTCACAATTCGTTAGAAACTATATGCCAGTAGAAAATCATTTACAACTTAATTAACCTAAGTTTCAGGATCACTCCACTGACTTAGTTGAATCAGATAAAAAAAAATAAAATACTGTATATATACTTTGTAAATGAGGATGATAAATCTCCATAAAATGTAGAGATCATCTTGCCTAGCTGTAAAGTGTCTTAAAATCATAAAGCATTGACTACTGTATCAGAGTAGTGAATAATTGCAATTGGATTTTTAAGGAGATTCTACCTGAATAAGTGCTTTCAGGGTTCATATGAAATTAGTTTTAGGATATTCATGTAATAATTCTAAAATGCAGATGTTCAGAACACCACAGTCGGGGATTAAATTAAGAAAATCAAAATGAATGGCTACTATGAAGATGTTTTACAAAAAGAATATTAAGAGAGGGGTTTTATACCTAATTTGATTCCATAGTATGGAGAAAATTTCCTCCTTTGACATTATAGTAGCAGAAAATGTACTGAAATGGATTTGTGACACTTTAGTGAATCATACCCACACTGCTGAGACAAATAAATTTAATATTCTGGAGATATAATGAGAAAACAAGAGTCAGGATTTTGGCATACTGAAGGCTAGGAATCTACTCTATGTTTGCTGTTGAATGGTTTTATCAGTGAATCAGCATTACATACATTTTGTTGCTAAGAATGAAGAGAAGCAAGACCAAACTCTTTGCAAGTTTAACTCAGTACTTGAATGGAAATATTAAATTGAAAATCCACTGAATAAATCAGTAAGAAAGATTATATCACTTTGTCTTATTGAACTTGCTTTGGTAAATGGAAATCGGTTTTCTTTCACATTATCCAGAAAATATCAGAGAAAGTGACCTGATCACAAAGCTGTAGGTTCTACTGTATAAGAAATTCATTGCATACAAATTAATTCAGTCTACTGTCTAACATACTCATGTATTCAGATAAGAGAACCTGAGCATCATCTGCATTTAGCAACTGCATTTGAATTTACATGGTTCAAAAGTATTTCTGCAACACATTCAGAACTGTTACTACTTCTGGTTTGTCTATTTCGGTTTGTGTGCGTATGCGTCCAAGCCTTTCAGTATTCTCATGAATTTCCACTCAACAGTAGGCACTGAATTTTCTCTGGGATGCTATTCAGACTTAAAATAAACAAAAATAAATGAAATTACATTCTTGCAATCACAATACAGTATTCCAGTGTGAAATGAAAATTAAGCATTCAAGACAATTCAGATTTTGTTAAAAAGGCTCTGACCTCTAACCTCTGACCTTTTACATTCTTGATTTTTTTCATACTGACAACATGTTTCCTGAACAACTTTATCTACTAGCAAGCCTTCAAGAAAAAAATATTTCCCTTCTTTCCCTTTCTTTCCATTCTAAAAGTTAACATCCATTATATTTAACCTTTCTTTTCCCTCCTATCTTTTCTGGCCTGTGCTCATGATTTTTGATATCCTCTAGCTGGGTTAAATATGCACGTACATCCTCACTCCACCATGAACACCACATACTAGCCCAGGCTGTGAATGAACCAAGAACAAGGAACCAAGAACAATGAACAAGTTTTTCCATCAACAAATAGGAAACTCATTTCTTCCCCTCCCCAGGTGAATCAAATATAGATCACGCTACTGAAATAATTTGTATGGTCTCTGAGCTCCCGGTGAACACAGGTAAGATGTCTGTTACTTTAGCTGATATCCTTAACAATACAGTGCTTTAGTTCAGCTATTCATCCTCCTATATTAAATACAACTCTGTTGATTACCACTGTAGCAATACCCCTTTGAGAGGAGTTTGAGACATTCTTAATAAGCTTCAAGGAACACCTTGCTTTCTCTCTAGTTTATGAAACTACCTAGAAAGCAGATATTTTTATGGCATTTATTAATTTTGTCATTGTTAATAACTTACACTGCAACACATCATTCCACTTTAAAAGCTGAAAATATTTACTTGATTTTTATTTTTAATTTTAACTAATTTTCTTAGATTGCTTCTTCAGTCTTAGGACACTATGTATGCAAAACGTATGTAAGCTATTTTGCTTAGCTTCCTATTTTTGAGGAAATACAGTATTTATTCCAGAAATAAAATCATCATTCGCATTAAGACTTTATTTTTTGCTTGAGTAGATGGACTCAGATCTGAACTACAGAAGATTCATGGGGATTTATATTATCTCTTTCTGCTCTCATATTACTTTCTAAAATGTTATCTTTGTCATTTAAGTCTGACAATTTAAATAGAGAGTTTCTTCCTCCAGGGTTCACACATATCTTATGTGAAATATACAGATACCAATCCTTCTCTTCAACATTTATACATACATTTTTTTCCAGCTTGGAGTTTATAACTCCAGTCAGTGTTCATTTCTCCATATCTCTAAGTACAAATATTTTGCCAGCCAATACTGCTTTTGTGGCATGGAGTCCCATTTTCTCTTAGTGTGTAATTAATTTTTAAATATTTTTTCATATTATACTTATCCCTTAACATTGAACAGCAGCTGGTTCAGTTGTATGTATTGAACACCTTGCAATATTATAATATTTCTTTCTCTTTTTGCTATGGAAGCAGAACTGTTCATTTATAAATAGATACATGCTGACAGAAGTTTAAAACACCTTCTAACGCATACATGTTAAAGCTATTAAGTTAAAACTTCCTTACAAAATGACAGAAATTAGAATATATATATTGCATAAAACACAGCCAATTTTAAATGGAAATATGCTGTTTGGGGAGTTCTGAGAAAATATTCAACTTGAGAGCCTTATCAATTATCTGATGCAACTCCCTGGGCTTTTAGTTCAAGATTCAGTGAGTTATCCTTCTCCCTATAATACTGCCTGATTTATATGTCCTTCTCAAATAACAAGTTTCTTATCTCAATATTTAATATTAAATGAAAAACTTGCTTATAATATGAAAATTAATTGTATATTATAATTGAACATGAAATGCTCATGCAATAATACATTATGTATTGCAAAAATATAATAAAAACAATCAAACTAACCAGATTTAAAAGTTCAGATAAGCAAACTGGTACATCCACTTTTTTTTTTTTACTAATATCTTCAAGCTTGCTCTTACAGTGCACTCTCCCTCACTTCTTCAGAAGTGAAGGGTACTTTGAAGATTGTAGAACCATATTAATACTGAAGAACACAGATGGGCTAGTCATCTCTGGAATCTGGAATGCCCGACCATTGCCAACAGCCTTGAAGAATTTAAATGATAAACTTAGAGACCTCAGTTTTTAAAAAAATAGTAAAAAACCAAGTACCAAGTAGGGATATTAGGTCAATGCAGCTGTTTGATATTACTGCAAGTTCAATATTACTATTGCTAGAACTTCCAAACAAAAAAATAAACTTTAAATACACTAATGGAAAAAAAGAGTTCAACAGCCTTGATTGCAACACTGGCACAGATCCTATGACAGGTGAACTGTTCATCACAGATAACTTCAATGTGTTGTTTTGGCAGTTGACATCTGGCATGTAGCAATTGATCACAACAAAGCTGGCAAGATAAACAACAGTAAACTTATGTTGTTCAATAATTTGTTGGATTATAAGAAAGAGCTTGTACTCAACACCAATCTGACAAGTCCTGTTGTAAACATCAATATTTATAAGCAGGGAGATTTCACTGTGAGTGACTTTGTGTCTCTGAGACATGGCACCATATAGTAAAATCCACAGGATAATTACCAACAATTCTAATCTTGACATGACTATCAACACGAGTCCATTGCTGCTGTCACAAAAATTTTGCCAAATTTCATTTGCATAAATACAGAGACAGATCACCAACTGGAAAGAATTTTTGCATTGGCAATCCATGTTTGTTGTGGTTTTGTGTTTTAACTAACACACATTAACACACATTTCCACAGAGCAGAACACATTGACAATAAAGATGCATGACATATTTTCCCAGAGAGATCAAACTGACTGGAAAAAAAGGAAATGTAATGGATTTACAGTGGTGAATTCTGAAGCTGCACAATGTTGACTTCAAGAAAATATTTGATACTGATACAAAATTAAAAAATGAAAATGCAATGATCAAACCCCCTCTGTAATTAAAGAATAAATGTCATTAACAGTAGTATCATTAATGACAGATGTGAACATTGTAGCTGCAGAAGGATGCCATGGCAATCATATTAAAAAAAAAAAAAGCAATGTAATTGTCCATCCAAAACAATCTGTGTACTCTTTGAGAGTAATCTCTCTCCCTTGCCTGCCAAGCTCACTGTCATAAAAGCCATTTTACAGGTGTGCCTCAGTACCTTATCTATACATCCATACCTGCATCTCTGTTTATGTTAGTTAATTTATATTCTGTTACATGGTTTGCTATATCTGAACTCTTCAATGACTTGGTCAGCTCATCCTCAGTAATCTATCTGGATTATTTGTCCAAACTTATTTTTTCATGCTACAAAAAAATAAACCTACAAAAATTCTGTATTACTGAAAACAAGAAGAATGATGCAAAATTAAAGATTTTCATGGTTAAACTTAATCTTGATCAGTTCATTTGTTTTTTTAAGTTCCAGCATAGTCTGGCTTCTTAAATTCCTCTTTACCAATAAAGAAAGTATTAAAATATTCTGTCTATATTACTTAAAGAAATAATATATAAGCAAATTTAAGCCATGCCAAAATCTAAACATCATTACTACAGTTACTTAATATCACATATCTGAAATAGCAGCAGGAAGAAAAATGTTTTCAGCTAAAGATAATCATTCATTACTCAAAACCAACTGCTGGATTTAGTCATCTCCCCTTTTACAATAGTCTTTTTATTGGAGGCAACTATATATAACAGAATCTTCTATATATTTTATAACATTTGTGTTCTTTTATCCTTCATTCTCATGAAATAATTTCAAAACTAAAGTCAAGGATCCAAGGAGGAAACAACGACATGCTAAGTAACACATTTCAAATTTAAAACAGAGGATATTTTTTACCGTCCCATTTAAAAGCAAATGATATGGTCATCAAGTTAGAAACAGAAAAACTTCCATGCTCTCTGATAACTCCTTAAGGAGATTTATTACCATTTTGGAAGAAAACCATTATACAGCAAGCTGCCTATAATAATTTTTATAAGTTCATAGTTCACATTCTCTTGCTATTTAGAATTAACATGAAGATAGAATATTAGGAAAGCAAATAGAAACGAAAGAAGCAACAACAACAAGAAAAAAATTGGGTCAAATAGTTTTTTTTAAAGGCAAAGCAGCACTTTTTTAATGTAATAGAACTAAAAACATAACAAAATACAGTACAACTCTCAAGTACTTAGTAACACAAATTTTCAAAAATAAAAATTATTAATAATTTTTTCCTGTGTCTTAAGTAAACTCAAGATAGAATATTCCACTTGAAACAATTAATGAGAGGGGGGGAAAAAAAAAAAACAGAAGTACCCTAGGTGACATTGATTACAAAAACTTTTCCATTTCTGCAATCTGTAAGTCAAAGTTCAAAGTATGTTCACGTACTTATTTCAATTTACTCACAGAGTACGAAATGATTCCTTGGTTTCAAAAGTCTGTATCAGATTGAAAAGTATTTTGCAATTAGACTACCATAGGATCTTCAAAATGTATTGGTAAAGAGCTTTAGATTGGTCAAAAATAGCGTACAATTTTATTCAAGATATTATACTCTGTCTTTTTTTTAATCTAGGAGTGGAAATAACTGTTCAATAGTACTTTAGACTTCTTAATAAGATGTCTTATGTGATATACTTACACTTAAAAAAAAAAATCAAAGGCAAATAAGTGTTAGGACAATAAATTTACCACAGAACATTAGGTAACACCATATGTCACAATCCAAGAACTCATACTGAAGGAGTACACATTATCTTATCTGCAAATGCAAGGAACTCAAGGCAAATATTTTTTGAAACCATCAAAGTGAGGATTCAAAAACGGTTTAATAAGAGACCTGAAAAAGTCTCCTAGGCTTATCTTCCTGATATTGTTAATGTTGAATGAAAAATTGATATGATATTTTGTTGTTTTTAATCTTCTCAAAAACGCACTTGACTTGAAATCCCTTTGAGATTTACTGTTTGCAAAAGGTACTCTCCAAATTTAAAGAGAAATTCACTAAGAATTTCATAATTTTCCTAGAGCTAACAGAATAGCAACAGATACAAATGGAACAACGTTTTGACATGATATATGACAGAATATGAATTTTGTCCTGCTGGTATATATTGCACGTCTAGTTTGAATAAATTTTGGCGAATCATCTAAAAAAAAAGTGACAAATATTTAGATTACCTTTCCTTTCAGCTAGCAGCTACCATCAGAGAAATCAGACTCATGTAGATATTTTTCAAGTAAAACAACCCACATTCCCTAAAAAAAAAAAAAAAACAACAAAAAACAAACAAACAAAAAAACCACTTATTAACTTGGTATATTTGTTACTGAAATTCCTGCACAGTGCATCTTGTTCTAATGCTTAACTGGTGAAATACTGTATTGCACTGAAAAGTTTGCCCCCAAAAATCACAGCAAAAAATTGGCTGAATAAAACACACATTGAATGCAAACTACATATAAAATATAGAGGACACTAGGTCAGCCCTTACTAATGTGCAGTTCCTTGTGCGCTTGCTGATACCAAATGAGTAGAAGTCCACAACTCAAGCTGAGGTGCCATGTACACAGCTTTAGACAAGTCAGTCCCACTGACAAATGGAAATAAGATGGACAAGTACTTGAAACCCTGAAGTCAGACCATGCCCAGAACACTTGACCAGTTGATCAATCTCAGAATACATTCTCATGGTCTTTCGACTTTAAATAATAGACATGAAAGAGATACTGCCTTTTTGCCTTATTAAGTATCTCAGAAGCAAACCGACTCATTCAGAAAGTAGAAGACAAACTAACTCCATCAGTGAGTAATTAAATTAATTGAATATATCTCATTAGGGAATTTTCCAACTGGCAAGTTACAGGTTAGCACTCTTTTCAAAGCTTTTTTCATTGCTTAGCAAAGAATGCAAATTCCCTGCTAGTAGAAAAAGAGCATGGAAAAGGTTGCACAGTGCACACAAAAGGGGAAAAAAAAAATCTTAAAGTGAAGATCTTCCTTTCAGATTTTGTTCAGATTTTCCTCTAACAGCTGCTTATTGTGAACAACCCACTGGTTGAGCAAATGCTCTAGCCTTCAATTTTTTAAACATTAAGTAATGCATACCTGCTCCTGCCGACCAAGTTTACGTGCCTACATCTTAGAGCATGGTAGAAATGGAAACATTTCTTTTGAGAAACTCTATGCAAATATCTGCCAAATCTTGGGATTGGCTAACTTACACCCCTTCATCTTTCTATACATAAATTAAGTATACTGGGCTGTTAAGTTTTAAGATATTTTCCAAGAACCAGATATGAAAAATAGCAACATAAAACAATGGTTTAACCTGCATATGTTAGCAAATCTTTCCAGAGTAAGCAGTTAATAATTAGTGCATATTATGATTATTTAAATAATTCATCTTTTCAATTAGCCGAAAAAAATAATAATAATTACATTCATTATCAGGAACAGATAAAGTTGTAGTCAGAAATCACGGTGATCCATACCTCATTTTCAAAAAAAAAAAAAATTATAGAGATACATATAGGTATATGTATCTGTACCAATACATCAGATAAGGAGCCTTATGTTACATTTAAACAAGTGGAAAGCAGTAAAATAAGATTATGAGACAAAGATTTTTATATTAATTGCTTCACATAAAATTTGCACTTGACCTTTATCTTTCTCTAAGATAATTTATCTTGAGATTAAAAATACTCAAATATTTGAAACTGTTTTTCTTTGTTGCATAAGCACACAGACATATTGAAATATTATTCAGATAATTGCCTACTACTTAACTCCAAATCAAAAGTTTTAGATTAAAAACTGGATCTGACATTATATTGTACCAACCACAATTAACTTTGTTGTTTGGAGCACTATAAAAACATACAAATTTATGGTATCAGCCATGATAGCTATGTGACTTTAGCTGTGAGTTTACTTCACCGCCTGACAGTGCAACTGACTGATTATTTTCAAAGCTGCTATCAAAAAGGATACTGCATGCATCAAGATCAATTGTTCATGAGGAAAAGAAAAACAAAGCAAAATAAAGAGCAGAAGAAAAGTAGGTTCTTTAAAGCAATGTGTTTATTTTCCTGTAAGGACAAACTTCTTAAAAAATGTGCCTACCTTTCTAACATTTCTGAATCAAAATCATGAAGAACATGGCAGAATGCCAGAGCACTAGAAATAACATGCCAATGATATCAAAGAAGGATGAATAATAATGGAAGAAAAGAGAAAGGTCATACACCTTGCCATAAGAATAAGCAAATAATTTTAGTATTTTATATGAAGAGTATATGGAATAACCAATAAAAATCAAATTCAAATGGAAAAAAATGATTATTATAGTTCACTTTGATTGCTAAAATTTCATAGAAAAACTTGGAAGAATTAGGTGAGATTGTTCCTACCACAAGAAATGTGGACATATTCAAATACAGAAAACTTACTATTCACAGATAATTCTAGAAGGAACAAACTCTCACAGAAAAAGAAAGCACAAGAAAAACTGTGAAAGGCATCTGCCAAAAATTTACTTGAATATAAAGACCAAACCGTAAGCTTGTGCATGAGTTATAAGAAAAGGAAAATTAATGAGCTCAGTACAATGAATTTCAGCATACTTCATGTAAATTAGGCTCCATCAATACTGAACAGAATGTTAAGAACATAAAAACATCAAATCACTTTTGACAAAACTGATAAGTGAACAGTTGGATACATACAGTGTGTGTATTCAGTTAAGTCTCAAGAGTTAAATGCTTCTGATTTTTTCAATACCAATCCAGCAAGAAATACCATTATGGAAACCCTTTCAACACATAATTTAGAGAAGCACAAAAGGGAAAGAAAAAATGTATTACCCACATTACTCTATTTTGGTATAATATCTTTTAAAAAATAAAAATAAAAAAAACTATAAAAGTAAAGTTTTCTGCTTTTTTTGTGTGTGTGCATTTTCTGGTGCAGTGATCTTGAAAACTGGTAAAAAATTAACAGAATATTATGTCAAAAGTGTCCATACATGGCTGTCTATATAAAAGAAAATTAGCAAGACTATTTATATAGGAACAATTTTTAAACTTGACAGAGTTAGAAAACGAAGCAAGCTTTCACACTCTATTCACAAGAACAACCACCAGAAGGCAAATTTTCTGGAAAATCCCCCTGTACAGCCACGATCCAAAAGGCTTTTAGGGCTAATGCCATTTTATGAGATAAACATCTTGGAATTCTTCCCAACATGCTGAAATTCAAAATTTTACATTTGAATGACATAATAGATATGAAATAAAGACCCTCTTTAAAATTCAAACATAGATTTACAGGAATTAATATTAAAAGAGGAAAAAAACATGCCTACTGACAAGAGAAAGTATTCATTCATGAAATAATAGCAATGGATTTCAAAACTAATTTATGTGTTTCTACAAAAGATAATGAAGAATTTAATGAAAAATGCCCTTTTCAGTTCTAATCATTTTTAACCTTATAATACCAGCGATATCTGAGAAAGCACTGCTATTCTGGTAATATTGTAATATTAGCTGTAACATACAGAACGGCTAAAGTTAATTGCCTAAGAACATGGTACAGTTAAAGAAATAGCTGAAAAATGCTTCCGGATCCTTCTGCCAAAATGCTGCTCCAGGTATTTAGAAGATCAAGAACAATAGTTAATTTCAATACAGTGAAGCATATTCTAGCAACAAAACAAAACCTAGCATTTATTTTCTCCCCACACACCTGTCCCCCTCCTTTCCTTCTTCTTCTCTACACAAAAGGGCCAACTGTATTGGAGTTTATGATCACATCAAAATTCTTTAGCCTCATCCCGTGGTCATTTTCTCAATACTATATATATTTTGAAATGTAAGCAATAGGCAAAGAATTTAAATGATGATGTCAACGCAGACTTGCATATTGTCAAATCAAAAGGGTCATTTTGTTCTAAGACAATGGCTGCTTAGTGCTGCAATGCCCACATTTCGATTTCTGCTGGTACATGATAGATGAACACCTATCACAAGAAAACTGATAGCCTGGCCGTGCACACCTCAGGACTGCTTCCATCACAGCCCCAGTACCTTGCTGTTGGGCTGTGGACCTGGGCCTAGGCCCTCAAAATTTTTTTGGAGTGGCCCAGACCACAGTCCAGCAGGGTAGATGTGGTGCTGGCCTCAGACACCATCTTATGACAGCAGAGGGAACCTGCTAAATTAAAAGACTCTTGTTACATTAATGCATGCCTGGAAGTATGCTGCTCAGTAAACAGTGATGGTGAAGCACTCAGGCTGTATCCATTTTCCCAGGAAAATATCTGAAGCAGTATGATCAGCCCACTGCATCAGTTCAAAAGCACAGCAACATTTGGGCAATGCACAGCAGGAAGAAGCCAGTTTCATTCTTTTCCTCACTCCACAGATTTGAGAGCCTTCACCTGCAACTACCTTTTAAGCAACCTGTCAGATAAAAGGCAGTGCCTCAACGCCCTCACCTTGGTTGCTGTCCTTGGCACACCTCTAGAGACCTGTTTCTGGCTGCAATATAATGATTCACCCTATTTCACACTATGGCCTAATCAATCTCAGCCTATTTAATATGGAACCTTTCTGGTTCCAATGGGTGCTGTTGATCATCAGAAATAAGCATCCTGGAAAGACTACTGCATTAAAGCAGTTATGCCTGTCTTTTTAAAGTCATGACAATGGAAAGAAGTACTTAGAACAAGATGTATTTTCCGGAGAGCCACAGCATCAATAGTGCTATTATCTCTTGATTACTTGCACAAGTCCTTGAGCAGAGTCCATGAACAGTCAGCCACTGAGTCCCTGCTGGAGGAAGCTGAACACTGTGCAGCATTCACTTGCAGAAAATTTACTTCAGCCTGGATAATGCCAGCAAACAGGAATTTCAACCATGCTAACCAATTCTTCATCAAAAATAAATAAATAAATAAAATTCTTGAAACCACCAAGGCAGCCTTCAAGAAACGCATTGTTTATATTACATTGTTTATCATGAAAAAATGTATTTGACTATATGAAACAGTGCCAGCTGGTGAACCTCCTTAAAACAATCTTAAATAGAACACAATTTTAACAATCTTTTCTAGTCTTCTTTCCTTTCAGCTACTCACTCCAAGAATTCGAAGCGCCCTTGGTGGGTAGAGACAGGAATATATCTGAAATGGCACTATTAGTCTTCTTGCTAGAGTATAATTCAGTCTCCGTATGAGGCAGACTACACATAGAAGTGAAAAGACAATTTAAAAAGTAGAAGATAAAAAGAAACATGCCTTTCTCAGTCAAAGTTCCTTTCCTGGAAAGTCACAGTTGAAGCTGATAGCACAGACTTTCTTAGCTATTCTAAGGGCTGCGCCTCCTAGGTTTGGAAAAGTATTTGGTTCCCATTCTCTCCAAGTCAGTCTTTGAAGCACAATTCTTTGTCACCTATATTGAGATATTTGATTTTCCTTTTCTAACTGCAGTTGTTACCAAATACTTGTAAACAGCAGATATACATGAGTATTGGAAGGAAAGCAAAAAAGAATTGTAAGCCACAAAGAAATTAGGTAATGCAAATTAAAAAACTGATAGTGCTCATAGATGTATCAAGACTTTCTCCCTTTCTCCTTTCTTTTTTTCTTCCTTTCTATCTTGGTCTTTCCAGCACACATAGACTATTAGAATAAAGAGACAAAGAACATATAAACTCTGAAATCTAATTTAAAATGGAAAGGTTGAGGACACCTATTAAGGAGCTACTCAATTAGAATTACTTTGCTCTTTTTTTCTATTATGATCAACACTTTGGTTATCAAAGAATTAAATGTTCTAATTAACTTTGATTTCATCCTTTAGTGTCTTCAGCGTTTATCCTGAATTTAAGCTAAAAAAAATTAATATTTCTCTGGCAGGCAAATTCAAACTAAGCAACACCCAGAACAAATTCTGCAGGCTTTTAAAACTCAAGATCATTTTGAAACTTTCAATCTTGAGCTTTCTCTCCAGCTATGTTAACAATTTATTCCTTCTGAAACCTACATCTCCATGCTCCTCTCTCCCATCTCCAGACACTGTGCAGGACAGATAAATGGTTTTCAGCAGTGCAGCATCTCTTCAGAGTTAAGTAGAAATGGACGGTCTGCTAGTTCAAACACATCCAAAGTTTTATAAAAACTACCAAATATCTCTCCCTCTTTTTCTTATTCTTAAGGGAGTAGGCATGTAAAGACTGAAATCATTCTATCTAACATCAGCAAAAGAGGGTCAGTGCACATGTTTATGTAGAAAAATAATTTTTCTACATAACATTTCATTATTTTGAGCTATTAGACCGTGAGAAGCTTGACTCCTGTTACTGTAACCTTGTCCAGGCAGAAGTTTAATGAATAAAGAAAGAGTGATGAAGATATATTTTCAGGGCTTTTCTAACACAAGACCAACATGAGCATAGCTTTAACTTCCATTTTAAGACTCCACATTACTGCTGAAAGGAAAAAAAAAAAAAAAAAAAAAAGGAAATGGATGAAAAAAAATCTTCACTTTGGATTAATAGAAAAGGAAACATCAGTTTCAGAGTACCATTCTAAACCTAAATAACCTAGACCTGATATATAATTAAATAAATCTCTTAGAAAACTTACCTATATTACATCTCCAATAAAACAAGATCTATACCTAAGGGAAATTATTCCACTGAAGGTCTATTTCCAGAAGCAACGCTACAGGTGACCTCTAGCAATAGTAAAGGAGAAAAGCATACAAGGGAATTTCTCTCTTATCTTTTGAGGTGTAAAATAGATGGAGAACACCAAGATCACTAAAAAGGAAAAAACTTTACGTATATGCCCTCTTGTCTAGAGTTCAGTCCCACTTGTGACACTTTAAAGTCAATCATAAATAAGTGTTTATGAAACTCTTCAGCTACTTTATACATAAGAAATCATTTTTCACTGCATTCTTGCCCTTTGTTTCTTTGATCTTTTTTCTAATACAGACTTGATCAGATTTGGGATTTTGTTGATCTCTGCAAAATATTATCAGTATCATTTACATTTCCCTGGTAAGTTCATGCATTTATTCAAGGTGTTTATATTCATATCTACACTGAGATTTACAAGGTATATATCTTTTTTTCTGCTTCTGCTGACCTTATAGTATCTCATATTTTTTAGTATTTAATTTTACATCTTAAGTGCTGTAACAAGATAATTTTCCAGAATAATAGAAACAGTAATAATCTTTTCATTCTCTTAAAATAACTATTCACAATTGATATTATCATGCCACAACTTCATGAATAAAAAACTTATCAATAACATAGGAAATTCTTTGTACCCGTGAGCTTGAGTCAGAACAGTTTTATTTTTCTTACAGTTGTCAAACGTGACAAGACAATTTGACTAAAAAAAAACTGTCTCACAGGAAATCATTTTATGTTTTAGGAAGATTTGCCTACTTTCCTAACAGCTTATGTGTCACTACCCACTTTTTTTCAATTCATTTCAGACAACATGGCAGTCTGCCAAGAAATAAGGACAAACCAGTCTCCTGTTCACCATATGCTTTGGCAATGCTACAGTAGAAACAGAGCTCCTAAGCTTCCTAGCAACTAGGAAAATCATGAAATAGCTGTCTTAAAGTCACTGTTCTCAAGTTCCTTGGACTCTGATTCTTTCATTTGGATATTCAGTGGGAACCAAACACTCTTGCCATTAATTATTTCAGCAATTAAATTCAGTGTAAATGCTCTCTTCTGAGCTTTTGGTATAATTTATTCTTCTAAAACTAAAAACAGTATTGTATAAGTAAAATTAACTCCTCCTTTAAAGAGTATTAATTATGAGGTCCAATCACCGGCAGATCCAAGAAAAATGTTCTTTGGGCACATCAGTATTTTCAGCTCTGAGCCGGGAGATAAAAAACTCAGTTTCCTAAACATTTTATTGCTTTTTCTGAAGAAAATTCATCGCTCAAAACCTCTCAAAAAAAAATATTTCATCTTTCCTCAGCTACTTAAAATTTCGTGACATATTACAGCTTGGGATGTAGTTGTTATACACTTTGATATGAAGGACAGTGAAATGCATACAACAGGAGTTTAGAAAAAGACTTGAATGAGAATGAATGACAATCAAGAAAAGCTGAGAAACACAATGCTTACAGTTCCTCAATTTTAAGAGCTATATTTTTCTAAATTTCATTATTCTGATTAAGTTAGACTTAACCTTAAAAGTGACAGAGTTCGATATTTTGTCACATTGAATTTACAAGAAAAATGAGTCAATTTCATTTTTTCACTGTGCGAAACCAAGGTCATCAAAGCAACGTTTACTGCAAATATCTTGCTAATGTCCAATTTAAACAAGAAAAGCATTCTAATCATGCTATTTGTTAGATTTGGCAATGAGTTTCTAGGGGTGATGAGTGGAAGATTATGGCATTTGATAGCCAGTTGAGAGTTTAACTTGTCAACAATGAATGGCTTTTAATATGGGAGGAATAAACCGAGTATAATGACAAAATCATCCATCCAATCATCAGCTCATTAGACATACTTTCTAAGATCTAACAAGTTAATTTGATTATTTTTTTTTTTATTGCAGTAACAGACAGTCATTACAGCTTGATGGAGTTAGATGAAAATGCTATGTCCTGTGTAGTAAGATACAAGAAAGGTGTAGGCATGGTTTTATTTTTTTCTTCTTTTTGGTAGGAATGCAAAAGCGCCATCAATAATTTGAACAAAGTACCAGCAGTCTCACAGACAACAACAAACAACAGTAAAAGTTCTCAAAAATATTTGGCAGGTATTCATATGAGGAATTTGATAAAACAGTGATAAGCCATTTAGTGAGTGACACATATTGCCAGATAATTCCTTAATGAAATGAAAACAAATGTCTTTATGAAAAGCTATCTATATTTTCTTGAGCTTCCTGTGTCTGGCATGGATCTTACTGTTTATTCTTACCCACACCTAACTGTACTGGAGCTGGAAGTGTAAGAGCCAAAATACTGCACACAAACCCGCTGGAAAGCACAACACACCAGTGTTATAATAGGTTTTACAGTCCCATGAGATTCACAAGCAAATTCAAAAAAGAAATAATCTAAGTAAATTTTGAAGTGTTCATAGTTTGAGAAAATCAAAACCAATTAAATCACTTCGGTATGCTACATTTCTCCTGCTCAGAAAACTCTTTCAGAGAACAGTCAGCATAACTTGTTCTTGAAATACTAGGATCATTTTCTCATTATCTCCAGACACTAATATGTTTAGTGACCTCTGTTCCCAAGGGCAAAAAATCACAAACAAATTCAATTTTTGCTTAAGTACCTAAAATGTTGGAAGAACAAATCACAGCTTACAATTGTTACTACCAAAAAAATGGTGATTATTATAATTATTTTTAATTTTACATTTGCATTAGCTCTTATTATTATTCTTGCTCATACATCACAATTAATAATTAATAACTTCACTCTTTACCCTTGGTGGTCAAAAGCATTCTAAGAAAAAAAAGAAACAATTTCTACAACAGAAGTCAACATCTCTTGAAATGCAATAGTTGGATCACCTGTTTATATCCAGTAATCATTAAGGTATGCACTGCTATAAGAGCATCCCAGAAAATAAACTGTTTATCAGAGTTTTACCATAGACAAGGAATGATCACAAGCTCCGTGACAAATATGTCAGAACTTGTTAAACAGGAAGATCAAAAATACCAACAGATTACTGAAGCCATGAATTTGCAATGGTAAAAGCAAATTATTTCTATGGGCTTGGAATCAGGTATTAATGGTGTGTATCCAAATCCTCAGGAGGTGTAAACTAGTATAGCTCCATTGACTTCAACAGAAAAAGATACTGGTCTGCTTGAAAGAATTCCTCTTTAGGGAGCAGTTTATGTTGTGAGATTTGTATCTAGATGTTTGTTTTTATTCATTCACATTCATCTGTACATTCATCAGGTTTTACACAAGAGCCAAATTAAAGCCCTTTGAGATTGAGTTTCGTGGACAAATAATTTAAAAGTCCAGAAACATCAATTAAAATAATGTAAAATATTCACAAATTAAAACAAAACTACCATAATTTGCCAATAATTTAAATGATGTAGAACGAAACCACAAAGCATTCAGGTTAAACAAACAAACAAAGAAAACCACAGGTAGTTCAATGAAACTGCAGAACTGGAACTAATGAAGGCTGTCCTCCAAAATGTGTCCCGTGATGTTTTCTTTTTTGAGTAAAGAAAGGTGTGAACACAAACAGAAGCTTTCCTTGGAGATGACTCACAATAGTTATCTACTGGATGGATTTCCTGAAATACCTAGTAACAAGAGCTTACTTTCAGTCTTTTCTCTTACCTGAGGCATTTTTACAAGTTGTATTCCAAGTATCTACTTTCATTCATGTGTAAGGGTTAGCTGTCATCCGAAAATCTCCACTTCTGTCAGTTGTATTTCAGTCAGGGGATTCATTAGACTTCTATACAAACAGTATAATTCTATGAGGGCTTTTTGCCACAGGAAATCAACACCGTGTTCCCAAAATGTCTTAAACTGAGTAAGTAAAAAACCAAAAAGGTCTGGTATCCTCAATACACTATTACAGAATCTGTACTTTACAGACTGTTATCTTCTATTACTTACTCATCAAAATAGTCAAATGTGAATTCAATCTATCTCCTGAAATTTGAACATCAGTACTTACTAAAAACAAAACAAAACAAAAAAAAACACACAATAAAATAATTACTGAGATGGTATCAGTTTTGTAACGATGGATTCATTTCTAATTACAAATGACAAATACATATTCATTGCTATGAGATTCTTGCAGTATAGATTAAGCTCAAGTGTACCTTTGGTGTTTTATTAAAATCACAAACTCAGTTTATTAGAACTAGAACACTGATGTAGACAGCAGTTTTTGAGCATAAACTATAAGAATAACCTTAAACTTCGATACATTTGTATCAGTTTAGTCATGAACTACTCAGATATTTATGCTTGCTAACCTGATGAACTTGTAAGTACATGTGTAAGTCATTAATTATTCATTTCCAATTATTTATACTGAAGATTTTTTCTGCTTTTACTGCTGTTCATTATACAAACAAACCATCTTTTGCTTACTCCACAGATGCAAGTTTGTATTTTAAGACTTAATCTTAAACAGCCACTAAGACTGGTGAATCTAACTCAAAAAGAAGAGTATTTGCTATATTGTATGGTCTGGTAGTAAGTGTCGAATGATTCTCCACTACTGATCACTTTTCAAAAGCATCTATGTAAGCTTTTAATATATTTGTGTACCTCACTGCCAAAAACACAGCAATTTCAAAAATAATCTCCTAATTTTAAAATAATCCTCGTAGCTGAAGTCTTTCAACATCATGGTCAAATTAATCTATTCATATAGACCAGAAATGGTATAAAGCTATTACTAACCCAAGAATTACAGACAATGCTGAAACAACTATTAGCAAATATTCATTGTTCCTATGGTAACTTAAATATATTCAAAAGCATTTCCATAATTAAGTAGAAGGAAACATTCTCAAGTTAATATTTCTGCTCCAAAGAAAGAAAGCAGAAGTATTACATAATTAGAACTATTAAGTTCTTTCATCCAGCTGAAGGCTTTAAACATGTTGTCAGCTACCGAAAAGGCCTGTTATTGCAAATTAGAAGAGGATCATCCCAGTGCAGTGGACACTTATCAATGTAACAGCAGCACACCATCCCTTCAGCAATGACTACATGTGAAAAACCAAAAAGCTCTAATACCTAGAATGCACAAAGTATATAAGTGTTAGATCAGTAAATCTTACATTTCTTTCATTTGTTGATTAAGCAAAAGTACTTCAGACAATTCTTAGCAAGGTAAAGAAGAAAATAATGCACTCTAGTTTCCCCCTCTTGTGGGCTGCCCCCACAAGGAAATTTTGGAGACACTGGGAGCCTTATCCAGCACACATCTTAGACCACAATGCTGTGAAAAACTTGAAGATAAAGTAGTTTGAATGTTTAAGGAGAATAACATCCCAAGAGAAGGACTGTAGGTTTATTGTTCATTGCGGGATTTTTGTTTAATTTTTGCTCACATGCTCTCATCTGAATCAACTGCTTTTCTTTAGAAAATTTCTTTAGAAAAAAATATTTTAAAAACTATTTAGCAATCTACTTTTCCTTTATGTAATTTAATTTGTGAGTTTGTTGGGGTTTTTTTGTGTTTTTTTTTTTTTTTTTTTTTTTTTAAGTAGAATGAGATATCATCAGGTATAGTTACAAACAAATATTTTCATTTTATCTGTTACAAGGCTTTATTCTTTAATGATTAATTTTTGCTTTGTTACACAAATCTTTGATCTTAGAGCCTTTAGCTGCTGTCAAGGAGAGATGTATCTCAAGTCTAAATCAGTACTGGGATTGTTAACACGGTTAGTTCACATAATGAGTAGCTAAAAAGGATGCAAAAATCAGCAGCGTAATTACTTACAAATGAATAATTAATAGCTTGTATGCAAGTTAACAGGTTCATTAGAGTAACACAAATTCATGAACATTTATGAGCAATTAATAACTGAAAGTCATTGACAGATGAGCCACGTCGCATATGCAGAATCTTCAAATGCATAACACCACTTTTCCAAGCCATGAGGTTGCCAATGGTGTGCCTCAGACTGGTGGAAGGCTAAGCTTCAAGGACGAAGTGCATACTGTGGGAGAATGGAAGATCCTGGTTCATAGACATTAATGGTTCACTTGTAAGGATAAAGCCTTTTGAGTGAAAAATCAGTCTTATCTATTTATGCGCTTTAGAGATGAAGCAGAGAATACTGAAGAAGTGAGCAGAGAAAAGCAAAAAATAGCTTTCTCTAGAGTTCATGAATGTTCAAAACAAATGAGTTCTGAGCCACAGCACTGTAAATATTAACTCTAATAGGTGTAAGTAATAAAGACTTACGTGATTTTTATTTTGTCCTGGTGGTAATTAAATGCAGGAAGAACAAATCAGAACTCCTGCACTGCTATGGAAGGTTTGCTGTAGAGGTTCTGCTTTTCCTACATGTTTGTTAAGTCCTGTTCGTAGCACCTGCAGAATGAACTATAAGTCTATACAATTATTAGATACTTGATGAAAAAATATTCTATATGGTAATGAAAGCAGTTTAACATTAAAAATAATGTAGGTCTCACCCAGCAAGCTTTCACCATATCAGCTTTTAAATAATATGCATGCTAAAATCCACCTAGAAGTACTAGACATAATAATGATGAGATTTTATTGGATTTTAAGAACGAAGTTTGAGGTTTAAAATTCCCATTATTTCTGTAATTATTTTTAATAATAAAAATCACAAAGAGTCATTAGGTAGGAGAGTTCTATCAAAGTTGTAATGACTTATATTTGCTCATGGTTGGTGAAACATAGAAATAGAGCACACAAACAACCAGTGTGTGTGCCTGCACGTAGCAGCTGTAAAGAGATTCCTAAGAAGTCAAAAAAAACTTCTGGAAGACAGGTGATAAAGGTTTCAAATTTTATTTATTTATTTATTTTTTTTTTACTTCACTGACTCAAAAGATAAATACAAATAATAAAGGAAGTAAAAGAAGAGACAGCACATTCCCATATTAAAAGGAGGCAGTTTAAGGCATCATGTTCATAGTTAGATGCTTTCTGAGCTTTTTTTTTCCTTCTCATCTACTGAAGAGCAATATTTTCAATTACAAGTAATCATTTGTGCTTTACTGCAGCAAGACATCATCTCTCTAAAATAACTATCAAATCATCTTCCCATCATTGGCTACTCTCTTGATCGACAACTTCCCATTTTACTTTTCACAAATCCTGTCAAGCAATTTCCCTGTGAAGTGCCTCAGAAGGGATGTTATGACTTTGGCCATGATAGTGAGAGAGGATGATTTTTTGGCAATAAGGTGAGAAAAAGATTTAACACAAATCAAGGAAACTCACAGCAGATGTGACCTTCTCTTGAAGACAAACAACTATAATACGGAACTCAGATTTCTACCTGGTCTAAAGTAAATGAATTGGGACTTAAAAGAAAAGGCTTGCCTCTTTGTCAGAGTCAAGCAAACCAAATTCTTCTTCTCCGCTCAGAGAAAAAACTGATAAAATTATCTTCCCCATTGTTAAAAAAAAAATCATGTACTTACTTGTGGCTACTTAAATCTGCATTTTGTAGCTTTTAACCAAAAAAGTAAAATTTTCTTAAATATTGCATTCTAAAATAAATATCCTCTTAAACTTTTTAATTTTTAAAAGAAATCAAAGAACTAGATAAATTCAAGCACTTCCCAATCTCTTTCCTTTCTCTATACTCCTCTCCCACAACAACAAAAAAGCCAAAAAAAAAAAAAAAAAAAAAGAAACCCAAACAATCCAACCACCCTTGATTCAAAACCTCCTCTGGAAAAAACTTCATATTTTTTCTTTTCCCACCTATCTAAAGATAGCAAAGATAGACAAATTAAAGATTCATGGATCTTTGTGTTATCTTTATATTATCTTTAAGAGAAGGCTAATTATATCTTATAATTGTTATTTTGATATATAATACACACATATATGCTCCAATTTTCTTCATTACTTTATGCTGTACTGTATTCATTCTCTGATGGTTTTATTTTATTTTCTATTATGGATACACCTAAAAAGATGCTTAATTTGGTTGTTTCTTCATTGAAATACCACCAAAAAAAAAGTATGAACTAATTAAAATGCAAAATGAAAGAACAAAAAGAACCCCAAAACCTAACTCATTGTTTAGCACTGTTTCACTCAAAACAATTGCAGAGCTTCAAATTTAGTATTAATGCAGTGTAACACTTTTATTCTTAGCTTGCTCATCCTTCATGATTTTCAACAGTGAAATTTTCTGTGTCCTCTGGCTAGAAAAAAGCCTTCTCTACACATAAAATGAAACCACAGGTCAATCTTTGGTACAACTTGAGCATAAAGATGATTTTATTAGATATTTTGCAAGGTCTGTTTAAGGACTGTGAGAGAAAACAAGCATTTGAGCTAAGGTCACAGCTTATAGAGCTTCTAGGCAGGGCCCAATCACTGATTTAAGTTACACCACAAGCTATTTCAGCTCCTAAACTGGAACTTTGGGGAGACTTACCCTTCCCCTTTGATGCAGTTTCCTCTGATTGGAAGTTTGATGCGTGCATCAAAAATGCACCAAAGATCATACATAAATTATCTCTTTAATCTCATGTCATTTATTCCTCATTTAAAGATTTAGCTCAAGAAAATGTTCCTCCACTTTCAGTTACTCAGATTCTAGAAGATGGGAAACCTAGAATTTAAAGTAGTGACAGACAGATTCCGCTTATTAAATACAGGTCTCATAAGCTTTAGATTAGAAATATCACAATGAGATCAAAAGATCTTTAAATCAACATAGAGAAGTTTGTGAGACCAACTAACACAGGAGATAAAAAAATATTTGAGTCACGCCTTTCTTTAATCAGTCAAGTTTTTTTTAATTGTAATTTATGTGTGTTCTTGAAGTTCAAGAACAAGAACACAGTAAAGAACAAACTCTAAAGACATAACTGAAATCTATACATTACAGCACAAATCTCTTGTCAAATTCCATTGTTTAATAAAACAGCTGCGTATTTAAAAGAGTTTTAAATTCATTCCTATTTACTTAAGAGACGTAATATTTCATTTGAAGGATGATCACTTCAATAGAGTATATTCACATAGAAAACCACTGTAACAACAAGTAATATTTCCAGTAGAATGGGATGTACTAATGTGAGTCAGTCTTTTCAAACTGAACCAAATTCTAGCTAATAAAGGTATATTACATCAAATACAGATTCTTTCTAATGTATATATTGTTGGAGTGTAACATATAGTGATAATTCTAAACAGTTCTCAAAGTTTGGTATACAAAATCATCAGGTTTGCAAATACATTGAAGTATTCTATTATTTGCAATTACATGATTTCAGAGATTTGAAAGAATTCATCTTATTATGTACCAGTGCAACAGAAGAATCAAATTTTGGAATGCTAGTCTAGGGAACTAGGAAAATATGTTGGTATCTGAGGAAATGAGTATTTCAAATAATTATAATATTTTATGGTACTATTTTTTAAGATGCTAAAAATCACAAAGAAATACAAACGTTCTTTAGAAAAAGTTCTTTTTCTCACTTGATAGAGCGTAAATAACTTAGAATGGTTCAAAGATTTGACAGAAAACAGAGGAGCACGTCAGACAGTAATGGAAGTCTATAACATTCTTTTTTTATTAACCTAAAATCTCTTCTGCTATTTGTCTAGTTTTCAAAAGGCAGATTAACACAGAAGTTTGCCTAATCTGTGTCAATACGTATGCTGTAGAGACAAACTTTCTTTGGAATACCATCTTATTCTAATATTGGTACACCACTTATTCCATAGCAGTCATTCATTAACATGACTTTTGAGACGGAGTTCTCTAAAACTCTTTCATTACAAAATTTCTAGAAGCAATGAGTAATTCATATAACTTTTTCTAATCCTTCCTGAAATTTTTTAACAGCTTTTCAGTTATACGTTTGTCAGAAGCAAGTCCAGTGTTAGAGTATTTAACTCAATATTATTATCAGTGTAAATAACAGCACATAAGCACAACTAACATAACTAACAAAGGGATGGATACTGAAGAAAAACTCTTCATTTCCTAGGATAAATGATAAAGATATCTTGCAATAGCATCAGCCCCTTCTGTAAGGCATCACCATGAGAGTTCAGAGAAAGGCGTACACCTAGATAGTTGCAATATTTTCTATTATACACTGGCTATCTCTACAATGGCAAATTGCTCAGGTCGTTGTGAAGCTAAGCAGGTAGGCAGGGATGATGAAGAAATTCAGGTAAAAATCATTCTGCACACGAGTAGAGGGATATACCTTTTGTCTATCTGGTCTTCAGGCATTTAATTTGTTTAAAATATTTTGTTTCTGTGGGTTTCTGTGATTCAGTGATATAAGAATGTTAACTCTAATTCACAACATTTCAAGCTTGGTGTCATTACTGTAATGTGATTTGCATTTAATATTAATTTTTCAATCAATTTGAAACATTGAAATACTTATCACACTTAGTACAAATTACCACATTCCCTAATTCTAGCTTTTTGCTATTACTCAAAGAAATTTTTTATATGTATATAAGCAAATTCACATTCCTTTTAAATAAGTCTTTTGCATCTCTTTTTTAATCTTACACTTTTTTTTTTTTTTTTTTTTTTACACTAAGGGGACAGTACAGTAGATCCACCTAATTACCAATGAGACTTAGAAAGTCAAAGTGACTTCATTTTGTTAAGACATTTTCTATTCAATAAAATGAATTTTGAAGCTAAATATTTTTTGTTAGGAACTTCTGTAGTGTGTGTAGGAACATAAGTTAATTTTTTATTATACCTTCAAATGATCTCTAACGTGCATTATCCAAAACAGATTTTCCACAAAGTGTCATAGAGAGGTGTTTTGTTGTTGTGTTTTTTTCCTTAATGACATGGCCCATATATTTATCACTTGAATAAACGCTCTCTTAAAAAAATCTCCACTGTACTCCCTCTTTAACTTCTATACAAATCTACAGGAACACAAGATTATGTCACTCATTATTTCTGATACAATAATTGTGTCAACTGCTCTCTTTGAGCCAGATACCTTATGCAATAGCTATCATAAAGAGAGACAACATCCATACTTAATTTAGTAATAGCTGAATACATTTGAGCTTCTGATTTCTGTTCTTCTCTAAGTAGAAGCATTACAACAGCAAATTAATTTAAGTTTGGAAAGCACTTTGAAATCTATGAGACTTTAATTCACTGTAATTAACAAAATGTTCTATTTATATTCTTCATAGAAATTTAAGTGGTATTACATACATTTTGAATTTGTGGTGCTAAAAAAAAAAAAAATCTGCAGAATGTTTAAACCTGTAGGTTAGTTTCTTCAAGCCTTTCCAAGTGCTCTCATAGGTCACATTGGATAATTGATGAATAATTTTAAACAAATAAATATGGTTTGTTTGCTTTCAATTTGAATGCCATTAAAAAAAAAAAACAACTCTCCTCCCCCCCAAAAAAACCAGTTTGAATCATCACTAATAGAAACACAACACAAGCCATAATTTCAGAATAATGATAATAAAAATTTAGATAGTTTTAAGAGTCAGGAAGAAACCAATTTTATTTTGTTAAAGGGTTGTTTGAAACAATGTTGTCAAACTATTGATTAAGAGCTAGATACTTTTCAATGACACTTATTGAAATACTTGGGAAAAAAAAAAAGTAACTTTATCCGGTATGCCTATTCAGAACTAAAACCAAAAGATCCACCTTTAAAAAAACATTTAAAATATTAAATAACCCGCAATAAGCAAAACAACACAAAATCACGTTTAAACACTAGTAAAGAGACTTGAAAATTATGCATTTAATTCTACATCTGAAATCCTTTAAAATTAAATCTTTAGGCATTTTCACTCTGAGCAACTTCAGCAGATGGGCTTCAGTATCAGTTCTGAGGAGCACAGAGATAATTATATTAGGTATTGGTATACTGGGGAGAAAAAAAATAGAGGGAAAGACAGGGAGCAGGCGGTACATTTATTTCTGCTCCTTGCTGTTCTTGATCCTGCAGACAAAGCACTGCTGTGGAGGTACGAGTAATTTGACTCTGAAAGAGATTGTGAAAAAAAACTGTCCAGTGTAACCACACCAAAACACAAAGACTTAGTCCCTTTTTCCTGGGACAGCGCATTTATCCTGCATTTTGTACACAGAGACCAGAAAAAATAACTTAACCAAGTGAGTTAAGTCTGGGAGACTTAATATGCTTTCAGCACTCCTATGTGCTCAGCAGAGATCCAGGTATCATAATCATCTTTCTCTCCGTTTACTTCAAGCTATTCAATCTGAAAACAGAACAAAGGTGAAACATTTAATCCTTTCCAAAGGTCAAGAGATCTAAAAAGAAAGCGCTGGTTACTTTCAACAGATAAAATTAAATGTGAAAAAACCCAAAGCGTGGGGTGAGGAAAAGGTTATGCTTTGTGTTATAGACACCCTTGCAAGGCAAAGCACTGATAAATCAACTTCACGTTGTTTTTGGTTGTGGCAGTTTCCATGCATAATTCTTACAAATAATTATTGCTTCTGTAGTGACTTAAAGCAGGCTATATACTAAAAAGATGGTAGCTTTCTGAAGCATAGTGAATTACTTTTCAATACAGGCATCAGACAGTGGTCTGCAAAAGACAAACACATGGTCAGAATGCATTATCCCAAGTTCTATCTAGGCTTTAGAACTTTTCCTTTACAACACAATTGAAACAGAATTTGGAAACAGTTTTGCTACAAAGAAGTATAATAAAGTAGATATTGATGAGAAAATTATGTACATTTAGTCACACAAAACTAACATGAAACATTTTCAGAACATTTTGTTTTGCTGCAAAATCTTCAACAACAACAAAAACTAACATCTTGATTTAGCAGATATCAAAGCTACCTGTTGAAAAACTGACAGCACACTTCAGTTTCTTCTATTAATTAAAAGTGACATTTATTCAGAAAAAAATAACAGGTTCACTGATGCTCTGCCTTCTCTGTCTCAAAGATCTTTTCTTACTAAAAGACCTTTTTCATGGACATGTTAAAAGAATTTTGTTGAAAGTCCTAAACTAATTTTATTTCCAACCAACCCGTTCTTTCATCTTTAGAAAACAGAGGAAAAAAAAAAAAAAGTGTAGCGAAAGAAAGGAGACGTCTTGTAGATTAGAAAGTTCTTATTGTAAACTAAATGATCTTTAGAAAAGAAAGTAGGTGACTAATCACGTTTTCTAATCCTTTAATCATTTTTAGATGGAATAACTAATTTTAGGATACTCACTAAATACTGTCTGCTCAACAGACCCTGTCTTCTTTCTTACATATTCTGCCACGACATTAACTGATACACAGTAGAAACCGACAATAATGTAGCACTCACCTTTCCTCAAACTTTTCTTCTTTTTGTGTTACATAAGCACCCATTATCCCACTGTTTTCTTTTTTACTTCTATACCTTGACAAGTGGCGAAAGACAGATAGGTTGAAGGGAATAAAACCAGCGCAACAAGAAAATGCATTGACATACCTTGACTAGCCACATTATTTTCAGGAGTTTGTTGCTATGATGATAACAACCAAACTTTTCAGCAGCCTGTGCTTGACTCAGAACGTTAACATCTTGCCTATTTGTAACTATCAGAAAGATCAATGCAGTGGAATGGTGATGCAGGAGATGTAATGACAAAGCGATTAGTATAATAGAAAGGCGTTACAAAGTAAAAGGAAAAGTACTTACCCAGGTCTGAAGATTTAGGCTTGTAAGGAAAACCACAAGGAAGGGATCTCCAACCAGAGATCCTTCTACAGTTGCAGTCAGCCCTTAAATGAGGTCTAAGAGAGGTGCAGCTAGGCTCCACCCCCTTCCAGTCAAACAGGTGTATCGCTTTCACCTGTGCTCTCAGGGCTGACTGTCCTTTTTCCAGGTGCTCAATCAGCGGTTCAGGCCATGGCTCAACAGTTACCATACAGTGATTAACACATAGTTTATTTTTGAAAAATATTTTCATGAATATTTCTTGTCTTTCTGACTTACTCAAGAAGCTGCACTAGGAGCAGCAAAATGAAAATTTTCAGTAGCCACTGAAAAATTCTTTAAGTATGCTCTCTAATGCACAGATGGTATCAAGACATCGACTTGGTGTCCTGATAGACAGTACATCCAAAAAGCTTTTAATCTGAGATTATGCACAGTCTTTGAGATCTAAGGACACAGATGTTCTCAGAAGCTGTAGCTGCGTCTATACCAGTAAGCATCAGGGAAGAGGCATCTCAGCTGCACTGAGCATGTGGCTCTCCAAGTCCATGAAAGAGGACAGATGTTCCTGTCCCCTGGTCTGCACTACTTGCTGAGATTTAAAGTTCAGTTTACAGTCTGCAGATCTGTGGTTATTCAGTTTTGAGTTTTTATCAGATTCAGCTATTCAAGTTAAAGACCATCCAGTGGATAAGCCAACTTGATGTCAATTTTTATGCATTTGTGTGAGAGACAATTTGTTTTGACTAATTCAACACTTATTATTAACTATTAAAACATTAATAATATTTATGATATAATTTTATATGATAAATAGTAACACTTAATAATTAATAATTAATAATTAATAGACCTCAGCACAGACTTTGTTGAGGTCTATATTTAGACTTAGATTTCACAATTCTTTGTTTTTGAAACTGGATACAGCAAAGCTATGCTTCTGAGTTTTTAAATTATAAGAAAGTTCTCTGATTACTTTTTTTTTTTTTTTTTGCATCTGTCTTTCTATTTTCTATTTTGTGTATTTTACTGTAATTCTGAATGTGGACTGCCTCACATTGTTTGCTAAAGCAATGAAAAACTTTACAAACATTTTTTCACTTGTTTAGTGGGAGTAGTGGTAGGCAGAATCCACAACAGTCCCTTATGAAGGAATCAACAAAAAAATTCTTCACTAGCTGTTAGTGTTCTATTTCAGTATTACCATCAAGTTTGAATGTTGTCATGTTTTGAACAGAAGCATTATCAAATGAAAGTACCATTTCATTCGTATTAGTTTAATATTTGGGCTGAGATTATAGTAAACATAATATGTTTTCTGTGCATAATATAGATGCATGAGTGAACAAATCAATTAAATGTTATTTAAAAAATGAAAGTGGAAAAGAAAGTTCATCTCTTATCAAGAAAAAAGCAGCTCGCATATATCAATCATCAAATCTAAAAGTTTGGTGGTTTTTCTTTTGTTTGTTTTAATAAATACACAGAAAAACAAACCCCAAAATAACAAAGTGAAATCTTGAAATAAACTTAGCAATTGGGCCTGGGAAGAAGGAAGAACAGAGGAATCAATATCTTTTAAAGGATTTAGATCTGCTGCGCAGTTTGGTTGGCATGTGGCAAATTAAATTTAATGTTAATTCATATAAATTTATTAGACTCTTTCTTTAGAGTCCTCCATGTTTTTATTGTGCATTGTGTTTCAGTACAGATGATAATAAACTCATACAGATGCCACCAGTCATCAGCACCACATTAATTACCGACTTGCTCAGAAAGTATTTACAGCAAAAGTTGGAACTGACTGAACAGTGCTGGCAATGCTAAGCTACCATTAGCTAGGAACACAGAAAACTGTACAGCAAATACTGTTTCAAATCAGGAAGAGAAGAGGGAAATAAGTGCACAGGGAAGATAAGATGGTCACATTGGAGATATTTTCTCTAGAACTTGAATTACCAACACTAAACAGCAAAGCTGACAGACATTCTCTCTGCTAACCTCAGAACTTGCATTCCAAATGCAAAAAGTGTGCAGAAACTGTCTAAGACTTCAACAACTATTCTGTGATGTCAGCTCAGAGTCATGTATATTAACCTACCACATCAGATCCCACTGAAAAGAGCAAAAATAGTCTTTAGGGTTAGGATTCAGGTGAGAAAAGCAGAAGGTGGGAAGGATAAAGGCATTTAACGTATGACAAGGCTGATCCAGACATCTCAGGACTTTGGAACAAACAACTAATGACTTGCATATTCAGAGCACACTAAGCAGATATTTGTAGGATTTATCTCTCTATAACTGCAGAGATGACTACCTTTACTTTAATAAACCTGTTGGGATAACCACATCTATTTCTCAAAACAGACAAATCTGCTCATCAGGAAGTTGGAGTTCCTGGTTGTAATTACTCCAAAGGATATTCAAATATGAAACAGCCCTTAAGGCAGCCAGGACAGCCAGTACAGTATGCTTGATGAAAACATTTTCCATCCTTCTGATGAACTTAAAGTGAGATAATCAAGATACATTAGGAAAGAATTTACTATTTGTTTCCAGACATTATCTCAACAGTGGAGAATAAGCATTATCATATAGAGTAATTCTCCCTAGTTCTTATATATAAAGAACTACAGAAATTAGATTTGCATGTTTATCCCCATTTTTTCCAAATGAAATGATTACCTTTCAGAGCAAGGGCAGAGCTGAACAGTCAAGAAATCATCAAATTTCCCTTCACAGAATTTAAAAGCAGCACAGATGAAGAAGTTGATTGCCTTAGCTCATATCTTAATAACCACATCATGAATCATAGAATCATAGAATTGCTTGGGTTGGAAAAGACCTTAAAGATCATCAAGTCCAACGACAACCTAACCATACTACTCTGACTAACAACCCTCCACTAAATCATATCCCTGAGAACCACGTACAAACAGTTTTTAAACACATCCAGGGATGGTGACTCAATCACCTCCTTGGGGAGCCTATTCCACTGCTCAACAACCCTTTCTGTACAGAAGTTTTTCCAACCTAAACTTACCCTGTCACAACTTAAGGCTATTTCCCCTCCTCCTGCCACCTGTCACCAGTGAGAAGAGACCTTAATATCCCAAGAATTTCAAGTGCAGCTGCCTAAGCATAGTAGTAATAGGGAAAATGAAAAATTACCATATTCTTGCTTGAGTTCTGCCTTGCTTGGATAGAATTTTTGTTTGTTTGTTTGTTTTACTGAAAATATGAAAGCAGTCAGACTAATGACATACATACATACATATGTAATTTAACTCACTTACCTTTTCCATACAAAATACACGTAGAATATTCATATGCTTCAGCTACAGTAATAAAGTCATTGCCACATCAATTCAGTTAATAGTTTAATAATTAATCGGAAATTTTGTATGATTGAATATTCCCTGCTGTTTCTTTGCTTGCAGAATAAAGGCTAGGACCAAGAAATGAGGAAACTAGGAGAGAAAGGAATGCAATTCTCAACATTAAATAACCTTCAACAATATCAATGACCACTGTATGCCTAATTAGCCATAGCATCTGGCAAATCTCTAATTCTAGCTGTAGTGTATACTATGTTGAGATGACAATGACAATATTGACAGTATTGAAATTGAGTGTATTATTTATTTGAATATATATACACATAATATATATTACTTTATCATTTCCTGCCCTAGAATAAACCAAACCATTTGCTGTCAAATTCTTTTTGCTGTTGCATATATTCCCCACCTGTCACAGTTTGTAGAGCCTTGCCATTGTTTTCCTTGTGATACACAAACCTAGAAATACCTTTGGACCTAGTGAGTTAAACTCAACTTGAATGCAGTCATAAAGGATTTACCATGTACTTTAGGAAAGAGAAGCTGTACAGACAAGGTAATGCTGTTTCAAAATGATTGCTGAAAACATCCTAGAAAGACAAGCACTCCTTCCCTCAGCAGAAGCAAACTCCAGAATTCTGAAGCCATACCTGCTTCAAAAGACACTGTGTAACACAAACATATGGGAAACAAAGCATTTGTGAGCACATTGGGTGATGATGGCAAAAATCAACTCAGAGCTCAAGCCCTGCTTTAGAATTTTCCTTTATCAGTGGAGATCTGAGGAAAGAGCAAAGTACTTCCATTAAATCTACAGAGATTTAGTAAGAGGCCTTTACTCAACATTCTGAATTGCCATTCAAAGTTATAGCATAATTGTACTGAATTTATAATTCATAATTCACTAAATTATTTTTTACCTTTAGCTAGTATTTTGCAAAAATGGCCAAATGAACCGGAGATTTCTAGCAAGAGAAGAAAACAGTAATTGGGAAGGTTTGCATTATTGGAGTAGTAAGGTATATACATTTTTTATTAATAAACTCTGAATTTATTCCACTTTTTATTGTGTCACTTTAGTCATTGTATAAATAGACTTATTTAACTGATATGAATACAATTAGGAACAGGATATTTTATCAATATAGTTGTGGTAGAACCAGAACTTAGTTTCCAGATAGCTGATGAAGTGTGAGCCTTGTTTCATTTTCACTCAAAATCTGCTGCTTTTCCAAGTACTCTGGGGAACAATGACCTTATTGCATAGACTGTGTTTTGAAAAAACCCATGCTATTTGATACTACCAGAACACAAAGCACTAAAGGCAATTATTACTTTCTAAAATACTTAATATAATTAAGACAACTTTAAGTACTTTTCAACACAATTATTTTTCACTTGTAAGTTTTTCTAAGATATAGGAGATGGAGATATAAATCTGTACATTTTGCCTGAAGAATTTATATGTATTTTTCTCAGCATTGTTTTAATTACATATTTTTTAGGATGAGATGAACTACAAAGTTAAGACTGCAAATAGTATAAAGGAAACATGCTATCTATTTATATATCCAATTAATATTTAAGAAGCAAATTCATGAACAGAAAAATATAATTTTTAGTGAAAGAATAAACAATAAAAATTTTACACAATTTGTACAAAATTTAAAACAACTACCTAGGGCTGTGTAATGAAATTTTCATATCATTAAAATCTGTTCTCTTTCATCTTAAGTACTTCAGAGTTCATCTTTCTGTTTTTGTTCAGAGAGTATCAAGAAGAAAAATAAAGCAATTGCTCCTTTAGCCTGGGGACCTATCAATGGACTGCTGACATTTTTTTTCATCTGGATAATTTTCTTTTCAGACTGTTTTCTTTCTTGACCCTCTCTATCCATATTCTTGCAAAATAAGATGCTGCTTTCCCAAATTTAACTCAATTTATTTTTTATTTGTTTGCTTTCCTATCACTAAGTCTGAATTTTAAATACCACTCATACACGAGACAGAAATTGGAACAGAAGTGGAAAACTTAGTTACATTTACATTATGACACCTTTTAAATCTTAAACACTAGAACATAACAACATATGCAACTAAAAGTGTTAGAAAACATAAATAATTCCAATTCCAATTTTTTTTTTTTTTACCAAAGCTGCAATATGATTATTTATAGAATTTATAGAACTGCCAAAAAAGACAGGAAGAACAAAGGGTTTATTATCTTGCAAAGTACATTTGCTTTCATTGTAGTTGCTTCTCATATTCTGCAATATCACACACACAGTATCATCTAATGCCAAATAATGATTGTAAGTAATATGGTAATTGCAATGTAAAGGAGAATGCCTGAGACAGCACACGACCAATACCGTTACAGCATAATCAATAACCTTTCAAAAAAGCTTTTTCTGTCAACAGTCCATCTCAGCTAAACACGACCCAGTTAAATAATTTTATTTTTCTCTGTTGTCACAAAACATGATGAAATACTTCTAATAAAGACAGTAGCAATTCAAATAAAATCTAATAAGTATGGCTACAGATAATTTCAATACAAGAGCACAAGACACAAGTAAGAGGTAATAAAAAAATTATTGGATTAAATCTACAAAAATCTTTTCCCCCAGATAATTTAAGAAGATATCCAGTCAGCAGATTTATAATACGTTCATCAAGAAAGGAAGAAATGGAAGGAAGGTAGAAGTGGGAAAGCTGATTCTTCAGCATTTATAAATATTGTCGTCACTATTTAGATGAAAAATTTTAGAAATGGTTAATAAATAAATACATAAATAAATAAATAAAGCTGGTTTCCAGTTCAAATCCACTACCATGAAGAGCTTCTGTGGTACTTAGAACAGTAAAAATAAATAAATAAATAAAATTAAAAGACAATACAGTTCCACCAGTTTATCCTCCCATCAAGTGCATATTTCAAATGAGTGTTGACAACAAAATGTGAAGCTTTGTAATCCAGAAGTAAGTCATATTCACAAAGAAGATGACATTAAAATATATTGAAAGCCTCTTGCTCACATTCTGTGAACTGATTGACTAAATTACACAGAGACAAGAGTATACACTCTTGTTCACTGTCTGGGTATACTATTATCTCTGCGCAGTTTAGTCAATCAGTAAAGATCGTTATCTAGCTAACAACTGCTAGAAAGAATCAAAGACCTTTTGAGATACTCTGGTAAGGATGTACAGTTTTGTCCATCAGGTAAGGAACAACAAATACTGATAGGCATGTGCCTTAAGCCCAAGAGAGAAAAGTAGATAAAATAATTTTTCCTTTATCTTAAGCTTCTCAAAAACCTTCCTAAAACAAAACAAAGACACACATTATTTATGCATATTAGGTAGTCATGGTCCAAAAGGATGCAGAAGATCAAGGCAATCTGCTCGGCAATTTGAAAACCAAGCTGCTTTTTGACCTGCCAAAACTAGATCTTAAGAATCTTGTGTTAAACTGCATGTCTGTGCACACTAGCAAGCTAGCTTATGATCTGGTGAGCCACCTCCCAAACCATCATACGATCGAGAGGCAGAAGAAAACTGTATCTCATACCTGAGCCTCACAAGTGAAAAAGAACACTCTTTTCCTAGAGTCTATTTCTCCACACTGAGCAATATGTCTTTCCACAGACAGAGTGGAATGAGTTAGAAGGTCATTTGCTAGTACTCCCTCACTGGCAAATGGTCATGCCACTCTTGAATCACTTAATATATCTTCAGAAAAAGATACATATTTTTGCAGGCAAAATATTCAGTGATGTCAGTTGGCGTTTAACTAAGAATTACCCAAACAAGCCATCAAATCTCAGTGAAGTTTTAATACTTTTAAAGCCACCTTTATTTACACAGAAGCTGGGAAAAACTGGTAGCTTATATAATCAGGCAATAAGCAAGCTCTACTGGAGTGTAAAATAATTTTTCCTGAGAATGAATGCAAAGTAGGCAAACATGGAACTAAGAAAGAAGGTATATTATATCATAGGTATGTTATAAACTGCAAAATTTGTAGAAGATAATACATAAATACTGACTTATTTTTCAAAACAGATTTCCTATGTTGAACTATCCTCACAGTCATCATTCAGTGTCCTAATCAAGGGACCTGAAACTGGCCCAGGTATAGTAATATGGAATATACAGTAGTTTGTTCTAATTAGCTCAGCCTTCGTACTATTTGGGGATTCGTATTGCAATGCAAGAGCTATTGCCATATGCTTCAACATTATTGGAATGTTCATAATGTTTTCAATCAGCACGTCAAATATTTTCTATTATATGACAGTTCTAAAATACTCATTTACTGCTATCAGTTTGTCAGATTTACCTAGTTTGACACTTTTTCATCCCTGCTTCTCAATTCTCTCTTATATCACCTGTTCCTCTCTGTGGTCTTTTATTTTCATATTTTTCCCCATCGCTTGTTCTCCTATGGGAAGAATTCATTTATGGTAGAGATATTTTTCCTCATACTTTACCAGATCATTTGTTTTTATATCTGCTATAATCTATTTATAGTTCTTGACAAGCTTTCATATTCGAGATGCTCTTTATTATGCAAGGTATCTGTTTTATTTTTTCTATTATATACTACTTGCTAGCATTTATACTTGCCACACAATGAGGAAAATGTGAGAGCATTTTAAAACTCAGTGTCATTTCTATTAATTTCCTTATTTTTGCAAATTTTACGATTTCTAGTAGAAGTAATAATTTTTCTAAAATTAAGTAGCAAGGTGATGAATTATAACTGTTCAGAGAAATCCAGAGTGGGATTTTTTAAATGACAAAAATATAAAGTTTCAACTCTAACCATATGCACTAAACACTTTCCAGTGATTGTCAAAGGATTTCAGGAATAAGAGTGTGCGTTAAGGGGGGAGGCAGAGGACAGAGCAGAAATTAAAAGCAGCAAGTACAGATACAACATCTTCAAAGTAAAATGAACTTGGGGACTATCACTATTTTTATCAAGTGACAGTATGTAACTGGAGCTTTGGAAGTCAACTAGTTGACTGCATCAAACATGTAAATATCCCATTACGGGAGTTTACAGATGTAAGCAGGAAGTTACTTTGCCATGTATGTGTGCCTTAGACATTAGACATTAGAATGTCAGAATAGGAATTAAAGCTCTGTACTCAGTAGTAAGTTATGAACCAAATACCTATGTCTCTCTCAGCAACAAAACTTCACTTATTTTAGAATATTTACTCCATATGTCTACAGAGGAAAAAAATTCTACTTTCTGAAAAGGATCAGAATGTGTGTACAGGGAATGGTTCATAACCTAGAGTTAAGCATATTTAGCTCCGATTTCTTCAGATAGATATGCATCAAAGATTATATAGAGGTCTCTGGTATGAATGAAAGATATCACAATACGAAGGATCTAAAAAAGAAAAATATAAAAATCATACTATATAAATTTAATTTCTATCAATGAGGTCAATTCACAGAGGCATTAGATACTGAGTCCAACATTAGATATGCTAAACTAAATTCAGCAGTTGCTTAATCCTGCAATTAGGTAGGTTCTCAATATTCAAAGCCCTCTAGGTAACAAAATTGTGACTACTGATCCTGTACAGCTGGCTGTCTGCACATTACAGAAGGCCTTTGGGAATGCACAATTCATGCAACTCACCTTGCCTGACACCCATGCTCTCAGCTTTCTCCCACCATATCAGCTGTGTCAAGCTGCAGCAAATAGCAAACATGATGAAACAGTAAAGGAGGGCATGATCCAGCTGGGTCTTGTTTGAGTCAGCTCAGAAGTATTTTTGGTTCCTGTTTCTTGTGCTTTCAGATTTTGGAGTAATGGTATTCCTGTTTGTTACAAAACTTACTTTTCCAAAAGTGTTTTCTAAAGATTAAAAACAAGTCTATTGACCTAATACAGAAAAAGATCTTCATTATATGTCATCTG
Source organism: Meleagris gallopavo (assembly GCF_905368555.1). Taxonomy (NCBI): domain Eukaryota; kingdom Metazoa; phylum Chordata; class Aves; order Galliformes; family Phasianidae; genus Meleagris; species Meleagris gallopavo. Next base: position 8,249,104 of record NC_139407.1, read on the forward strand.
AAATTTTGCATTTTACTTAATGATTATTTTTTAAAAGACAGATGTCATTAATATGTATATTAATATATATATGTATTATATACATATAGTGCTTTTCCCTTGTCCAGATGCATTCTGGTACATTGTAAACATAATAGTTTATCTGGCTTAGTGCAGAACTCCGAAGCTATGAAAGAAATATGCACAATGTTTCAACACCATGCAGAAAACTGCTATTCACAATGTGTGTCAAGTGGCAGACATTTCTTCTTCCTTCCCTTTGTAGAAAGAATCTGATTGTTGACAACAACTGACAGTTTTTATCATAAGTTCAACAGTTTAGTCTGAAAACATTCACCATGACTTAGGGAATTTATTTTGATATGAGAACACTGGTATGCTGAGACCAGCTTTGACCTTTAAAAAATAAATATATTAAAAAGACGAAGGTAGTGGTGGAAGTTTTGTTTGCTTTATAGACAAGCAGTTCTGTTGTCTTGTTGACCAGACTGTTACTTGCAAGTGAACAAGGCAAGGAAAAAAGGTAGGCCTCCTTTTAAACTAGAAGCTGCTCCTGCAAAATCTTAGGTGTGTTCTTCTCAGTTATTTTTTATGGATAAATGATATTCAAAATTGTTATTGTGCCATCTCAAAGAATTATTTTTGATTTTTCAGTTTTGAATATGAAGCTTTGGAGAAAGTGTGTTTATCTGCCAGGAAATTTGCTCATGATTAAGATAATAATTGCATACTAAATACTACAGACCTCATAATATAGCTCTACACACACACACAAAAGTATTATCATTCATTTTAAAATAAGTTTTATGGGATTTCATGAGGAGGCAAAGGTTACGTTAAGAATGAGCAGTATTTGCATAGCAACAAGCAGTTAGTTTCTGCAATCCCAAACATTTAAATAAGGATCCAATACTACTAATACAATGAAAAAAATCCATAACTTTCTTTATGAGTAATGCCACATTTTGTTTACCTTGCAGACTCTTTTTCTAACATGCTGAAGTCTAAAGAGAAAAGTTAAATCCTAATTGATTCTGACGACAGTTTACATTTTCTACAGTTTTGAAAAAAATCATATTATGACACCATAAAATCAACTATCCATAGATGATATTTCACAATCCTTTGTCCATTTGCATGCTACACACAAGCTTTTCTAAAGCTTCATGGGCTAATGTACACTTCGTGGCTCTGGCATTGACCTGCTGCATGAATCTATGCAGTTGATTTTTATTCTGTTGTGCACCTTATTTCTTTAAATCAGAAGCTCTTTGGGGCAAATAAACAATATGCTCATTAGGGCTGTAAAGGAGATAAACTGCTGCACCCTCTCTCTTTTCACTGCTCCTTATAAAGACGGTCTCTTTTCCTTAGTCAAAATATATTAAAATTGCTCTACAGCACTGAATTCATTCCTTCAGCATTATATATGAACTGTAATCTCTCTAAGAGTTATGTACAGGCTTAACTTCCTGGCCTATGAAAATTCCACTTACTATGGAAAGATTTCAAAAGAAAACATTCAATTTCTACCTGAAGCGAGATAAAACTTTTTCTAGGAAATCTTTCTTTAAATATTTTACAAAGAAATTATCAGTCTTTGCGAATATTCATTGTGTAGCACAATATAATAAATTCAGATTTCATAAAGAACAGACTGTTTGAAAGAGCAAAATATTTATAAAATTGCAAAAGAAACAGAAAATTTCATCTGTCATTCATTGATTTTATTACACACAAACAAAAAGATAAGATTATCAGTCTCACAGGGAAACACTTTCCCTTCCTGGTAGCAAATCTGGATGAACTGCAGACAGAATATAGCTAGTAGATTATCAGTAGAAAAGACTTAGAAGGTTGCTTATCTGCTGAATATTTACCTTAAGATTTATCCTTACCTTATATCTGATTATGTGCCAAGCCATCAGAATGCATTTTGTATGGACACTATTATGTTCTGTTATAGTTTGCTATTTTCTTTCAAAACTTATAACACACATACAGTATGTAATAAAGCAGAAAAAAAAAAAAAATAACAATGATTTGTGTACTTACATCTACAGCTTTTCATGTTGTTATTTCAGATCTCCTCACCTGACAGAAGGAGGTATAATAGAGTCAGTGGAATATAAATAAACATACCGGAATTAAATAATAAATTTTTAAAAAGTTACAATTATTTTAATAAACATTCAATGCATGTCTGAACATATTGAAATTATGAATGCAATTGCTTGGCATTTCATCTTAGAGTGATGATAGCTGATATCAGTTGATCAATATCAGCCTAAGAAATTTGGTATCTCTAGAGATTTTTCTTTGGATTTCATTATTTAACATCTGCTGACAAAGAGATGAGTATACCTCCTTAAGGTAACAGAATTAGAAGGCTTTGTCAATTTTTTTCTTCTCATTTAATGAAATCTACTACAGAATGGACAGCAGTTATATAAAACATGATTCCAATCTATTATCTCCTTTGTTTCTGCGGATTAAAAAAAAAGTGGAGAAAAAATAGGAATGAAAAATAGACAACATGTTAAGTTAAAATGTTAAAGATCGTTCCAAACTTCATGCTTTTATAATGAGCAGCAACAAAATCCTATATTATAAAACTGAGTTTTATAAAGCTGTAAACTCTGAGACAAGTAGAAAATTTTTGTTTGCACCCATATCTGTTAAGAATTCAATCTAGTCAGCCTCATTTTCAGCGGGGATGTTATCAGCACCACTCCATGCCCTGTGATATCTCTCTCTCTCAAACAGATCAGGTTTCACTAGAATTTGGAACAGTTGTGCAGCCTGACCTTATCATGCTCTTCAGACACCATGTGCATTTGAATAAGGATTTCTGGGAAGGTGCACAAATAGGCAGAACAACAGCAGGTTTGCAGAGAACTTCAGTTTCATTTAACAAGCATTACAGGCAATGTCTGAGATCACTTCACATTCATGGTCTATTAGTATTGCCTTGGATTCCTTCTCTACACAAGCACTTCCACTTTGAACCCAAATCATTTCTAATAATATGAGAATTTTTGTCATCTGTTGAAGCTGACCCAGATAATAACAGTTTTAAAATTAGTTTTTCATTCTTATTTTCTTTGTTAATATGCCATTATTTTGCTATGCTGTTGAGAACTAGACTGATTCTAACTCACGTGATATAGCGAAGAAATTAACTACTTAATTAAAATGCACATGGTTTGATGCTTAGCACCAATTATGACCAGCACTTAAAATGTTTGACCGTTGTTTTGTTTTAAAATGACTACCTCACTCTTAATGCAGATTTACTACACTTTTGTTTGTTTAATTGCTCAAAACTTTCTAAATTCTAAGCTCAGTGCTTCATTTTCTTCTGACAATATTAATTTCAACATTTCTCACAATATCTTGAATTTGTGACGTGTAGAATTAATGTCCTGGATGCATTTCTGAATGCTACTTGCTAAGGTGTTAACAGTCACACATTACAGTGTGAATACTTCAGTTTTGCATGGGCAAGCATAATTAACAGGACTAATCCCTACTAAAAAGAAAAAACGAATCAAACATATTGTTTCAATTCAGATTGTATTTTAATTTCTTTCTCTCCTATATCAGACTTTCTGCTTAAAAATAAACAAACAAAAACTGAATCTTTTAAGTAATGAAGAAACTCACTGTGTTAAGAATATCTTCCAAATTATTTCATATGTATCATTAAAATTTAACTAAAAATATGAAGGAACAAATGACTTTTTAGGAAAAAAAAAGAAATCAAAATTCTTTATTCATGATTATGCTCTTCCTTTTCAGTATAGCAAGCTTTACAAACCATTCACTTTAAGAAAATAAGGTTTTTGTTCTTTTCTCTTAAAACTCTGGTGATACGCCATTCTACAGAAGACAGTGCTCTGTAGAATAACTGTGCTTGTTAAAACATGAGAAAATATCAGATGAGACTTTTGAAAAGAACTTTCTGCACCAGAAAAAAAATTAGCAATTTGAATCAATAGAAATCAATAGACTAGAATGGCTTCAATAAAGAGTTAGCAAAAAAAACTGAGTTGGGGCTGACATTGGAGAGAGTAGGAAAGAATCCTTGGGGAAGTTGAGTTACATCAACTGAGAAATAGTTGTGAGTTTATGAGCAGCACTAGAATTTTTTAAGACTTATTTTCTTGTGTTAGAGGAAAATAAAATAGAAAAATTGTGGAGAAAAAAACACACACAAAAGAATAAAAAGTCAAGTTTAAGCAGTTTTAAATTAATCACTCTGGCTATACAGCTTAAAAGCAGAAACTTGTCTTAATGCCTTTATGATCCATGTAGTTACTACTATTTGAGTACTATGTAAATTACGAAATGCCTCAGAACATTAAAAGAAGATGAAAAATGGTTTAAGTCATTGTATGTTCCAGATATCAGAAAGAATCTCCTGCCACATGTTGAGAGCTCTCAATGGGAAGAGAGAGAATATAAGAATTAATTCACACAGAGAATCACCAGCACCTTTGTTTTGTTGTCATTGCTGTTACTTTTAATACATATTTATCCATTCAATAGCTGTTCTGACATTTTCTCAAGAAACTGCGAACCATGAGGCATGGCTACATAAACACATCACTGCAAGTTACTACAAAAGCATAGTAAACATCCTATTATGTTGTAGTATCTGTCTATTTACATAGGCATGATAAATTTTCCCACACTAATTTTTTAAGTCTGCTGTCTTTAAGTAAAGAGTAAACTAAATGATATTTGCTGCAGGTTGAGGTTATGAGGTCGTTCCTGAATAGATAATAATAAATAATTGACGGGGGAAAAAAAAAAAAGACAAAAATTCCAGGTCTTTTCTCTAAATCCTTTACAGATTTGTTTTCAAAACATGTTTCTGAATAGAAATAAGTCTACATAAGTTATTTCTTGCCATATGCCATTTAAATAAATATATTTATCGAAAACACATTAATTATGGATGAATGTATGTAGTATTTAGGTAAGTGCAAGCTCTCTATATCAGCTGAGGTAATTTAAATTTTGTTTTGAAGTCTTGAATTTGAGTGCATCTGTACGGAGCCATTTCCCCTTGTGTTTGTTGCTAGAAACAATTTTGAAGTTAGGAGGAAAAACAGTTGCAAGGCTTTAACTCCTGAAGACTGATAATTTGTAATTCAGGACATCCGTGCTTTATAACTGCACAAACCAGCAGTTTCCAGAACGCTCCCATCTGTCCTTCTCTTCAGAGATGAGGTGTGATCACAGCAGGTAGTAGGGAGCTGTAATAAGCTGCAAAAAGCAAGACAAGCAAACACACTGAAGAAATTTCCCTAAGTATTTTCTCTCTGAACATACTTTCCTGGGTTTTGTGCCATAACTGTCCCAGGAAAACGTTTCAACTTATCTTCTGATCTACACTTAATTCTGTAGTATGCATGTAAGGCAAGTTTTATCTCAGCCTGTTCATGTCTCAGCCTCTCATAAAACTTCAAAGTAGAAATAAATTTCTGTCTGTATCTCAAAGAAGTATCTTTTGAGACAGATGCAAAGAGAAGAGAAGAGAAGAGAAGAGAAGAGAAGAGAAGAGAAGAGAAGAGAAGAGAAGAGAAGAGAAGAGAAGAGAAGAGAAGAAAGAAAAGAAAAGAAAAGAAAAGAAAAGAAAAGAAAAGAAAAGAAAAGAAAAGAAAAGAAAAGAAAAGAAAAGAAAAGAAAAGAAAAGAAAAGAAAAGAAAAGAAAAGAAAAGAAAAGAAAAGAAAAGAAAATATGGTGTCATGTGAGACTTACCCTCTCTTCTTCCTTTAACCTAACGGGAGCCTACAAACAGGAGAGGAATCAACTCTTTGAAAGGGTTGATAACTGCAGGACAAGGGGAAATGGTTTTAAGTTGAGGGAGGAAAGATTTAGGTTGGATGTCAGGGGGGAATTCTTTACAGAGAGAGCGGTGAGGTACTGGAACAGGCTGCCCAGAGAGGCTGTGGATGCCCCATCCCTGGAGGTGTTCAAGGCCAGATTGGATGGGGCCCTGGGCAGCCTGGTCTGGTATTAAATGGGGAGGTTGGTAGCCCTGCATGTGGCAGGGGGATTAGAGATTCATGATCCTTGAGGTCCCTTCCAACCCTGGCCATTCTGTGATTCTGTGATAACCAAAAATCATAAAACCATGACATAAACCTACAATACTGAACTCAACCCAAGATTCACTGCTAATTTGCTAATAGCCTTATAGAGTCTATATTACTTAAGAAGAAACATGGTTTGATTAAAGGAAAAATTGAATTTGATTCAAACTGGTCCCTCTGTAGCACATTAAGTTAACTTCTTGCACCTCCTCCTTCCAAAGTTAATAATGTAACTCTTTAAGTTTATTCACTTCACAGCTACAAGAGTTTCTCCAAATCACTCTCCTTTCTTAGAAAAAAAAAAAAAAATAGTCAAGGCTTATAAAATTATTTTCTGTTACTCTAGCAAATAGGCTGGCATGTAAGGTTCGAATTGATCTTTTTCTTTTCCTTCTCCTCTCCTATAGTAAAAATGAATGAAAAAGCATTTCACATTATATGATTGCTAAACAGACAAGTAGTTTGAGTTTCAATGAACCTCAAGTGGGGTAAGTAAAGCAACTATCAAGTTCAGTTTGATCGTATCTGCAGCAATGAAAAGGTGTACAAGAAGTTAGTCTTAAATATGCATTATCTAAAAACTCTAGTCGTAATGACTTGAAACGTGCTAGTTTAAATTTGAGATAGGCTCACATTTTTCTGTTGCTAGCTAACTTAGTTCCATCTTATATTTGAAAGACAAAGAGCTGGAGAGAAAAGCTGGTGGTGTTTTGTTAGCTCTAGCTACTCATCATTTTATTTCTTTTTCACATTTGATGCTGTTTAATTCTTGTTGGTCGAATTAACTGCACTTGTGATCAGGAATTGACTTGTACAAAGGAGCGTCAGGCTTATAAAAAGATCCTTTTCCCTGTTGAACTTCATAAAACTGTCATATTCTATGAATTCAAAGTAGCACAGAAATCAATAGACAACAATTCTTTCTTAAAAAGCTGAATACTCATCGCTAAGCATTTTAAGTAGGAATTCTGATGACGTAAGCAAGTTTCAAAAGCTTAATGGTATTCCAAAATCTTTGTTACTTATATGGAAAATGAATTTTAAAACCCTGAAATATTACATAACTATAATATCCAAAATACTACATTAACTAAGGTGATCTCATCTAAAAAAAGTCAATAAGAAGAAATTGAAGGTCACACATATAAGATTATTATACTTTCGAAAATAATGCCTGAGAAGCAGCCTGAAAGGTTACAAGAAAAAGTAACTGAACGTGAGTTCTATGAACAATACACTGCCTACAAGTCATAAAGTAATAAATTGAAAACCAAGTCAAGTGACAGTGGTGGCATTAGAAACGTCATATAAAAAACATTTGTACTTTATACAGATGAACCCCTAGCTCTGGAAAAATGCATGGTGTTTGATATATCAGTTCTCTTGCTTTATACACACTGCCTGAAGTCATTTATACCTGGATTTAAAGTTAACTTCAACATTAATACATCTTGTGCTATTTTGTCCTGTCTTGTCTAATGTAATCAACAGCATAGTACTTTTGTCATTGTCACTTCTTCTCCAGCACACAGCAAATGTTCAGCAAACAGGATTCTGGAAGCTTGTTTATAGTATATCACCTCTGACTCTACCATCTTCTAAAGTAGAAAGACAATATAAATATGCAGAATATTTTTCTTTATGATTTTATCACAAAATGTGTCAAAATCACCATTGTATTCATACTGTGATTTTCATATTTTTTGTGATCCACTGATAGATATAACCTTAAAGAATAACTTAAGAGAGAGAAATCTTCAGAACACACTGCTCTATTCAAGCTAGATAAAGATTCTACTCCTACACCAATCATTCTTAGAAAGTCTATACCAAAATGTTATGGCACATTGTCATCACTGGAGGATATTAGAATATATTCAGTACTTTAAAGTTTAGATAAACTTAAACACACTAACAATGCACATCACATTTCAAAGTTGTCATTTCAACATTGCAGGTGAAACCCTGAATCCATCTTAAGTCAATGGCAAAACTCCCGCCAACCTTGGAGGAAGTCAGGCCACCCTTTATTGCTGCCTTTATTCATTTTTGGCAATCAAATGACAAATAATTAATAAATGCATAGGATATTACTTGGTCTAAGCAGAGCAGGTAAGAACTAGAAAAGAAGCTTTTCAAATACATTTTACATAAATCAAGCTGTTATCTTTCAAACAATGTATTCAATGAGTTGGCATTCAACCAGACAAAGAGCTTGTCAAATACTGCAAAAGACTATTCCTGAATAATTTATTTAATGAATAATATCTTCTTTGGCAGCATAAAGTATTCTGTGAGTAATATTCACCAGTTTACAGCCAAAAGTATTTTATCCAACATTAATTACCATCATTTGTTTTAGGGAAGCGTGGATGAATTCTACAGTTTTGATTGCTTTTCTTAGATCTTCAATCATACATGGTTACCTGCATTTGTGCAACCAGTAGGTTTTTGTTAAATTTAGTTTCAACTTCTAGAATTTGTTAACTTTCATTTAAACAAATAAAGTGACATTTTAACATTTCATGCATTGCCAATTCAAGCAGTAACTTTTTTAGAACAAAAAGAAGAAAAAAAAAGAAAAAAAAAAAACAGGAGAAAAACAACAGTCTCCAAGGAAACTGAATATAGATAATATTGAAGGAAACATTCATTCTGTTAATGTCCCTATGACAATTTTCTAAAAATCAAGGTTTTTTTTAAAGTTTATTAACTAATTTATATTATGTTAAATTTTCTATTCTAGAAAAAAATCCTCTGATACAAAAGCATGAAAATAATCCGTGTAGTTTAAATATTGTTTCTTCCCTTATAGAAATTTTAAGCAAGTCTCTGCATCTCTAGGAGAAATGCTGTTATCAGTTCCCTCAGTATTATGGTGTTTGTACTTCTGATATTTCTGCTTCACCAGACACAGGCAAGATCCTTCACAGGTAAGACGTATCACAAACCACACACTCCAGCAATCAGACCCTCTCAACTACCCTTAATCCACACAGCCTCTTACAGTGATTTTCTTCCATCATATCAGTAGGCTATAAAATATAGAAACAGATCATTAAAATCATGAAAAAAACTGCAGAAAAGCATAGAGAAAACAGAAAGGGGAGTACAATTTGATTTTATATTTTAAGTAGTTAGTGATGGATAACAGCACTATAACCATGTGTGATGGTGCAATGGTATAATTTCTGTTATATTTTATATATGCTATATTTTCCAGGTTGAGTATATATATCATGTGTAGTTATTTCAAGCTGGACACATAATATGCACCTATATGGATGCTCATAGGTACATCTGCATAAGACACAAGGAAATTTTTTTAATGAAAGCTAACATGATTTGAAAATCTGACTTTCCTCCTTTAATGGAAAGTCTACATTAAATTCTTTCCAAGTAAGTGAATGTCTGTGGAAGATCAGAGTCAATCCCACAGTGCTGTCGCTGTCCTACTTGACAGCCAGCACGGTTTCACTAAGGGGAAGTCATGCCTCACCAAATCTGGTAGTCTCCTATGATGGAGTGTTGGCATCAATGGACAAAGGCAGGGCAACAGATGTTGTCTATCTGGACTTGTGCAAGGTCTTTCACATGGTCTCACAACACATCCTTATCTCTAAATTGAAGAGATATGGACTTGTAGGCTGGACTATTTGGTGGGTAAATAACTGGCTGCATGGTCACACCCAGAGGGTTGTGGTCAACAATTCTACGTCCAGGTGAAGGCCAGTCACGCGTGGAGTACCTGAGGGCTTGGGACTGGTGCTCTTCAGCTATTTAACAACACAGACAGTGGGACTGAGAGCACCTTTGAACAGCTTACTATGACACTAAAGTGTGATGCATTAGATAAAACAGCGGGAAAGAATGCCATCCAGATAGGCTTGGGATCTAGATAGGCTTGAAAAGAGGGCCAATCAAGACCTAATGAGGTTCAGCAAGGCCAGGTGGAAGGTGTTGCACTTGGGTAAGAACACTCCCTGATATTCATACATGCTGAGAGAAGAGCTCATTAACAGCAGTCTTGTACTGAAGGACTTTGATGGTCCTGGTGGACAAAAAGCTGGACATGAATTAGCAGGGGGTGTTTACAGCCCTGAAGGCCAGCTGCATTAAATGAAGGGTGGCCAGCAGAGAGAGGGAGATGATTGTCCCCCTCTACTTTGCTCTTGGGAGGTCTCATCTGGAGTACAGCAACTAGGTCTGGGGCCCCCAGCACAAGAAAGATGTGGAGCTGTTAAAGCAGATCCAGAGGGGGTCATGAAGACTATCAAAGGGCAGAATCATCTATCTTATCAATGAAGATTCAGGGAGCTGAGTTGTTCTGCTTGGAGAGAAGAAGGCTCCAGGGAGACCTCACTGAGGCTTTCCAGTACTTGAGGACAACATATAAACAAAAGTAAGACTGACTTTTTACACAGGCAGGTAGTGATAGGACAAGGGTGAATGGTTTTAATCTATAAGAGGGGAAATTTATGTTAGACTTTAGGCAGAAATTCTTTACTCAGAGGGTGATGAGGCACTGGCATAGGCTGCTCAGAGAATCTGTGAGTGTTCCATCCTCCCTGGAGATGTCCAAGGCCAGGTTGGATAGGGCCCTGGGCAGCTTGATCTACCAGGTGGCAACTCTGACAAAGGTAGTGGATTGGAACTATCTGATCTAAGCCATTCTATGATTCTGTGATAGCTGGGTGATCAACTGTTTCTCTTTTCTGGGGACTGGCAATGGTCTGCTGTTGTCTTCCCTTTCTGGGACACATTCTCATGGATCTGTTCACAAAATTAGCTGCCAAATGACAGCCCACATCTACTACTTCCCTGATGAATCCAGAGACTCTTGTCTCTGGTACGGAAGTTGTAGTTTCAGCTATGACATTCAGAACAATCAGTCATATATACCAAGCACCAACCTCCCAGGAAGAGTGAGAGGAAGCTAATCATCAGGGATTCACCAGCTGAGTCAGTGTCTTGCCCAGCCACTGCCCAGCTTAAATGAAGCTCAAGGCACAGTGAACAGATTCTAGCTATAGACCTATAATAAATTAGGCAGTGCAACTCTGTTTTCAAGGTAGAACTTGCTGTATTTTGTTACTATGTTGACACACCCTTTGCATGGTTTTTAAAAATATCCTGTTTTTATTATCAAATCAGTTCATATCCCAAATGTACATTTAAATATGTGCATGATGACATTCAATATTTCTGAAATTTAAAGTTTTTCAATCGCCTGATTGCAGGTGTCATTTATTATTGGAAATAATATAATTGCTATTTTTTTTTTTAAGGTAAGAATATTCTTGCAGAATCCAACTTATATAGTTTTTAAGTATCATAGAACCTTTACTCACAGTAAATACCTTTACAAATTGGTTTGCTTAGAGCCTATGATTCCATGATAAATGAAATATAGAATTTGAAATTACAAAATACTATTTCTTACCTTGTTTATCTTCTACTGAAACACTCGATCTCTTGCTCTGTCTCAAAAAAAAAAAAAAAAAATCATCACACCGCCAATAAAATCCCCACTTCACCCCTCACTCCCTCACCCCTCTCCCTCCTTCCCCAACCCCCCCCCCCCCCCCCCCCCCCAAGAAAAACCAACCCTCTAATCTTTAGGAATGATTTCTGAAAGGAGAATTTTAATTCCCGCAGCTTGTATATGCTCAAAATCCCCTGCGAGAATAATAAATAAGACAGGTTAATAATAGGGAAAGGTAACTCAAGATGATCACTGCTATTTTAAATGGTAATATGTATTATGGTGCAGTATTCAGTCATATCATCTTATATTATTATTCTGACGTCTATCTCTTTCAGCACACTGATTAAATATAGAGGTTACAAAGTAATGTGCAAAATATTGCAATTTTAATTGAAATATAGTCTCAAATTCCTCATCTATTAAAAAAAAAAGAACAAAATATAAGTAACATTTCACTAGAATCCCCCAATTTAAACATCTCTTGTGAGAGAAATTAGCAAAATTATGCTTAGAAAAGTTATTTCTGGTTACAGCACATTTCTTCTGATAAATCATCTCAAAATATATTAGCTTCAAAATGAATTCTGTGTTGGTGAATAATTCAATACTAGTTGCACAGGGCAGATTAATTTAAAGTAAAGATGGGAAAGTGATTTATTTTTATATTTTCACAGATAACCAGTTTATAAACATGCAAATGTAGGTAGCTAATTAAATAAAGAAGAACCAAGTTTTTTGAAAGGGGAAAAAGTACTGAGAAATTGTCAAGACAGGTAAATTAATTAAGACCATATCATATCCTCTATTTCATTTACTTCTTTATTTGGAAAATTCCTCTGTGAGAATATCTGATCTAAGTGATTTTGTTATTTGACTGTAGAAACTGTTACTATCTTAATTTGAAGAAGTTTGAAAATGAGAAGTTTCTAAGTAATACACAATATATAGCCTCTATGTCTGTCAAACTACCCCTTATTCCCAAGACTGAAGTCTCAAGTGTCACAATAAATGCAGAAGTAGCAATCAGCAAAATATATATACAATTAAATTAAATAAGTTGCCTTTTCTTGATGCTAAATTGTTGTTTTATGTTGCCTTACCATTGTTTGTTTATGGAAAGAGGCAAGATAACAATCTGAGATAAAATAAATCACAGATTCATAGAACATTCTAAGTTAAGAGGGACCCACAAGCCACCTCACAGTTTCACAAAGGACCACACAAAATTCAAACTACATGGGTTGTGGTCCAAATATTTCTTGAACTCTAGCCAGCTTTGTGCAACGACCACTGCCCTGGGGAAGCCCGTTCCAGTGCTTAACTGGAAGGAGACAGTGATCAAGGAATTGTGTGGGCACTTAGCTAGGTGAAATCTCTTCATTAGTCTCAATTAAGCTCAGTTTGAAACTGGGTTCAACATATCTCTCAAGATAAATCTTACCTGCAATTATAAATGCAGCCCCAAATTTGCCCTTGCCAGGATCTTTGTTTTCACTGTGGTTTATCATGCCAGATAGGCAGGAAGATATCTGCAAGAAATAGAGAAGAACTAGGTTAACCAGTTGGTGTTTTTCATTCTCTGATCTGATCTATGCAAGTGTAGAAAAGTGTACAGTGGTCTATGCAAGTGTGAGAAAAGTGTACAGTAGAAGTCAAAACTTTCATTTACCAGGAATTATTTTATGAGTTTTAAAACTAGTTACTATAGCTACAGGCTTTTCAAGCTTAGTTTTTGTCCTGCAAATTCAATGACAAATTCATATTTTACATTAATAGCACACAAATTTAATTTTGCTTTTATTATACGTTAAAAAATATTAATGCAAATAGCGTCATCTTACCAGTCAGCCTGCCACACAAGTTTTGTTAATGAATGATTTTTATTTTTATTTTTTTTATTTTTAATGTGGATTCAGCTATAGAATAAATCATTTGTTTATCCGGCTGCTAAAGAAGTCAGTGTTTAAGTTTTTTCATGAATGCTGAAAAAAAGAACATAAGTATCTAAGTAAATAAAGAGAGAGGAAGAAGAAAAAATAGAGATTCCTGTGATCTGGACTGATCTATGAGTAATAACAATAACAACTGAATATGCTCTCCATTATATACAGAACTAATTATGTGCATTCAAGTTTATGGATGTGTCCTGAAGTGGTACTTACAACTTTCTTTTATCAAAGATGATGGTCAATACTTTATAGATTCCCTGAGCTTATTTATTCTGATCAAAGTACAAAATATAAAAGATTAAACTCTTCTACTAATTACATGCCTGAAGGCACATTAACAATGCAAGTGTCAAAGCTCTGCTAAAAACTCATTTTGCATTTTTAATAAAAACTGATAGTGAGGTTTTGAATGCATCTAACTGGAAAAAAGTAATTTTTGTTTCCATATCTTCTTTATGAGGGAAGCGTAGAAGCCTTGAAACCTTACAAGAGTGTAGCTAATTTGTGCTCTGAAAATGGGCTACTAGAAATTTTCCGGCCATACACTTCACAGTGGGCTTCTATATAATGTAACTGAAAGGCAATATAGTGCCATTAGAAATCTACCTTAAATTTGTGATATATGATACAAATTTCAAACTTTCAAATATCCAAACAGTAAAACTGTCACTTTTAATTCTATGGAATGAAAATCATTCATTATCTATCTCAAAAGCAATAGATTTTTTCATGCCTTAAAAATTTATCTCATCTAGCTCAACATTTTCACTCCTCTTCCTGTTGCAGAACAGACAATAAATTTCTTAACTGCATAGTATGAAAATAAGAATCAACGATATTTCATAGAATCCTTAAGAACCACCTTAGTTCACTTCAGTGTAATTTCAAATTCTGATGGTTAAAATCTTGCAAACTTTTTGCCTTTTGCCATAGCTCTTGTTTATTATAATTACTTAGCAGGTTGTACTATATTTTCAAGTAAGTGGAATCAACAGACCTTGTCATAAATAGAATGAGTGCCATATTCTAAACTCAGCCATTCCAGGGATGCCATTTAAATATTCTCATTCATTTTGAACAGAACAATGAAGCAGCCAAGGTGTAAGACATGATAGAGACTGAGATATCTCTCAGACCAAATGTAATACAAGGGCAGTATTTATTTTGTGTCCATAATTTACCAGTAAACACTCTAAAAAATGAAATTGGGCTAGATAAAGTGTCACAATTTCTAGTAAAATTTGAAGCTATATTTGCTAACAAACAACTTTTTTCCTTAAATAGTAAGTGCTGTCTGTACCACTAAACTAGGCTGCCCAGAGCCACACCCAGCCTGGCCTTGAATGTACACAGGGATGGGGCATCCACAACCTCCTTGGACAACCTGTTCCAGTATGTTAACATCCTCTGTGTGAAAAACTTCCTCCTAGTATAAAACCATTTCACCTTGTCCTATCACTATCCACCCTCATAAAAAGCCATTCCCCCTCCCGTTTATATGCTCCCTTCAAGTACTGGAAGGCCAAAATGAGGTCTCCCCAGAGCCTTCTCTTCTCCAAGCTAAATAAGCCCAGTTCCCTCAACCTTTCTTTATAGGAGAGGTGCTCCAGCCATCTTAGTGCCCTCCTCTGGACCTGCTCCAAGAGCTCCATGTCCTTCCTGTACTGAGAGCCCCAGACCTGGACACAGTACTGCAGATGGGTCCCCACAAGAGCTGAGTAGAGGGGGACAATCACTTCCCTCTCCCTGCTGGCCACCCCTTTTTTAATGCAGCCCAGAACACAGTCAGCCTTCCAGGCTGTAAGCATACACTGCTGGCTCATGTCCAGCTTCTCGTCCACCGGTACCTCCGGTCCTTTTCCACAGGGCTACTCTCAGGGAGATCTTTTCCCAGTCTGTATAAATACCTGGGACTGCCCTGGCTCAAGTGCAGCACCCTGCACTTGGCCTTATTGAACCTCATTAGGTTTTCATCGGCCCACTTCTCCAGCCTGTCAAGGTCCCTCTGGATGGCTTCCCTTCTCTCCAATGTATTGACTGCACCACTCAGCTTGGTGTCATCTGCAAACTTGCTGAGAGTGCACTCAATGCCATTGTCTGTGTTATTGATGAAGATGTTGAAGAGCACCAGTCCCAAGACCGACCCCTGGGGGACACCACTTGTGACCAACCTCCACTCTGACACAGAACCATTAATCACAACACTTTGGCTGCATTCAGCCAAAAAATTCTTAATCCACCAAACAGTCCATCCTTCAAATCCATACCTTTCCAATTTAGAGAGGAGGATGTGGTGAGAGACTATGTCAAAGGCTTTGCAGAAGTCCAGTAGATGACATCTACCACCCTTCTCCCAACCACCAAAGCCATCACTCCATCATAGAAAGCCACCAGATTGGTCTCAAAACACATCTTGTCTCATATGTGCCTTAGCAGCTTTTAGGAGAATCTTCCCAAGCACAGAGTTGAGGTTCATTGGCCTGTAGTTCTTGGGTCTTCCTTTCTCCCCTTGTTAAAAATAGAAGTAATGTTTGAGAAAGAATTGTGTGATCTCTAAAGACAGTAATTTATGACTTTTCTATGAAGACTATCAAGTAGTTTGCAATGGAGTTTTTTTACTTAAAATCTTCAGGCAAAACCATAGAATTACTCTTTGATCACAAAGAAGAATTCATCAGCTTAATTAAATTGCTGTATGAACACTCATGTCAAAAGCTGACATAAACAAAAAAGCTGAAATAAACAACTATGGGCACTTATGTCAATCCAGTTTTCTGACCCATCTGCATTTGATGAACCTCAGCAACTGTTGAATATGGAAGCGATAATTAAAAGAAAATCTTATTGTTTTGCTTTATAAAAGAAATGAAACTATTTTCAATTGTCTCCTCCATCTTTAATTTTAGGAGATAGAATAAGGCAAGGAGAGACACAGTATGAAATACAGCAGATGTTTTCTTATTTAAGAGTTATGTACTAAATCTTCACTCAAGGAAATCACCAGCTCCATCAGTTTTGTCAAGCACTGTCACAGAGCCAAAGTGCACCTCAACAAGTCTAATCAGCCTGCAGTCTCACTAACAGAGAAATTCACTTACCGCTTTCCCTCTGCAAATCTCCTCAGATATGACAGAGAAAGTAAGAAATAGAGGGGGGAAAGTAAAGCCACCACAATGGAAAGATGCAATGTCTTAGAAACACCAGTTTCACCCCTCAAACAGTTTTTCTTCAGTTAAGAAAATATCTAAATAATTATCTTCTATTGTAGGAAAAAAAAAAAGACAATGATAAGCCAGATAAACTATTTCAAACATCAAATGCTGTTTAAGAAGCCATTTTGTAGCTTGCATGAAGAGAAGTTTGTATGCAGTTCTCCTTGTCCATGCTAGAATATAATCAAATGTCAAAGGTTCAATAACATTCCTCTGAGTTAGTTTGCCCTTTGTTTACAAAAGAAAATATAATTGTGTTTTAATGTTCCCATATAACTATGAAACAGAATGTTAAACAGCCATTATGATGACCCAAAATACTTATGCAACCACTATGTCATCAGGAATATGTACCTAAATCATAGTTTCAGCTAAAAAAATTATGACAAATTGAACAATTACCGCATTAACAGTGAAGCTTTCTTGAGCTATGCCAGAATATTTATCATCAATATTTCCCTCTCACTATTAGGTCAAACTGCACCTTTAATGTCTATTCTTCAATTTAGTTCAAATGCCTGATACTCAATCAAAAGGTGAATGACAGACTGACTTTGAGGAACTGAGGATCTAGAATATATGCTTGTTTTCATATGATTATATGACTTTTCTACATTTAGCTTCATGTGCTTCTCATGCCATTGACTATGGGTTTACTCATGTCACTCAGGCTGACAGCAAGCAGGAGATCAAGTTTTCTGTATTGCAGCGTGATGTATATATTCTACAGCTTTTGACATAGGTAGCATGACATACAGCGTTGCTTGTTGGCTAAACATTTTGTCTCACCTGAAAAAGGGCTGGCAAAAAAGCCAAAAAATATAATCAAGTACTACCACAGTTAGAAAGAAAGCCTCATGGACCCAAATTAACTTGCTGCTGAAGAGCTGCAACTGAAGATTACCAGTCAGAAAAAATAATCACATTCTCCCAAACTTCCACCTTCACTTCCACCTTTTCTCAGCAAGGGTACAGCTGTAATCCCACATTCTGCTCAGGTTCCCATGCAGTCTGACCCTTAGACACTTTCTGCAGTCCCCTTTCTCAGTTTCTCTAAAAATATTCCCCTTCATACTTGCTAAGCTTTAAATGTTTTCCAATCATACATATTTTTGCAGGAGCCGAGCACAGTAATGATACATGTCCTCATTAAGATAAACTCTCAGGTTTGTATGTCACATATTTCTAAATGCTGGTAACCACAGTGCTGTGAAAGTCAACGCATCTGGTAACATCATACAAAAGAGATAACTATTCAACTTATTAAGCAGAATTTGATATTGGTATTTTAATTACATATCTAGGCTGCAATTTCGTTATAGCTTTATATAGCAGAATATATTCCATAAAATATTTTAAACAATAAGCAACATTATGGAATCACCATGGTTGGAAAAGACTTCCAAGATCATCCAGTCCAATCATCCACCTATCGACAATATTTCCCAGTAATCCCTGTTCCTCAGTACAAACACTACACATTTCTTGAACACCTCCAGGGATGGTGACTGAACCACCTGGGCACCCCATTCCAGCACCTGAGCACTCTTTCTGAGAAATAGTTTATCCTAACAAACTGAATCTCCCCTGCACAATTGGAGGCTATTCTCTCTAGTTCTATCACTAGTTACATAGGAGAGGAGGCTGACTCCCCCCTTTCCACAACCTTCCTTCGGGTAGCTGTAGAGAGATCCAACAGATAACTAAAACAAACAGAATTAGAAAGTTGTGTGCAAGTTAGGGCATTGCTTAATAAAAAAAATCAGATGTCATATTTCACCCCAGAATTCCTGCTAGATCAATATGTATTTTCAACTTTATCTCTTGTTAAATTCTTATTTCATATAATATATAGAAAAAGGGGCATTTGCATACGGCAACTATAGAGAAAGTTTAAGTAAAAGCTAGAAATTTGGAAAATCCCCCACTGAACAATATTTATATTAGAATTATTGCCTCAGAGCGGGCTGAGACCTTAAATATTTTTCATTCTAAAACAAGTTCAAGTAAAATATAATTCACTGAAAAAAATATTGACAAAGTGTATGCATTTCTAATTGTCTAATTTTCTGCTTTAATATTTAATTTATTTTACAGGGTATTATGATGATCTCTGCTAAATTATGAAAGGGAAAATAGTCCTACATTGACAGAAATCACCACACCCTGAGAATATTGTTTTTGTAAACAAGGGAATTTTTTATAATTTTTCATTTTTGCTATATTAGTTCTGCAATATCAGTTCAGATATCTTCGCTACTTCCAGCTGCATTCCTAGAGTTTACTCATAAAAATAATAACAATGGGAGAAAACTTATAAGAAACATCCAGCTTAGACTGAGTGCGTGCAGGAAATACCAGCTTAGTAATTATTATAATTATTAATTATTATTAATTTTGAAGAAGACAAAATATGAATAATTTGAGATAAGCCTTTGAGTTCACAAAAATTTTTTGTTATAATTGCTTTACATCTTTCATTTTATATACATATATATATATGCACATAAGTATCACGTGTGGCATGTAAAATGATTGTAAAATGATCCAATAATAACAACTCCATCAGGCTCATTGATAATAAGTATGCAACTAAAATGTTAAGGGAAACAATGTTTCTCTAACCAAAATTTCAAACTACGTATTTCTTGGATATCAAGAAAGATTTTGGCCACATTATGAATAAAATTTGGAATTATATTCTACACCTCTGTGCAAACTGCTGTTCCGATACTTCATCCAATGTGCATTCTGCTAAGGTGTTAGTTTCAGAAAAGTCTTATTATTAGCTATAACTGTTATATGCTGACTACAAAAATAAAGATGACTATGTCTGACTACATCAGTGAGCACTTCCTAATTCTCCTGGTCTTCTTTTATTTAAAAATTGGTTATAAAATTAAAGCTGGTGTTTTTTGAATCTCTGTACTGAAGCACAACAGTAGTTTCCAAAAACCCTGAAGCAAAAAAAAAAAAAAAGTTGTGTTTGCTTTTTGTTTTTTCCTCTATATATGAAAAATCAGCAATAAGCAGTAGCTTATAATAATCATCTCTGTAAAAGATCTATTCAATCACCTTGGCTGCCTATCTGGTTTGGCAATAGCATTTCCATCTCTATAACACTCAAATTCTGAGTGTTATTTTGAACGTGGATCAATAAGCCAATGAGTCAGCCCATTCAACTGGCAGTAGTTCATTGATTATGATGCATCAGTTGGGAAGGTACACAAGAATTATTTATGCTTTAAGTATCAATAGCAACACTACATTATTCAAATCATAGAAGAATGCTTAAAACACGTCAGACAAGTGGTTCACTGCAGCTATAAGTATGCTTTGCAAGGTCACTGCCTACACTTCCTACACATTCAAAATTTTATTTTAATACATTTCCCCAGAATATCTGAAGTGTCTGAAATTAAACACTCTGATCTTGTTCTGTTGCATATTTCACTTTCTGATTAAAAATAGTTGTGTCGAATCTGGAAACTCTTGATTGTCCAGGCTATGATTGACTCCTGGCCACACTGTCGTCTTGTTAGAAAGGGGATATCTACAAGCTGGACTGTGCAAGATTCATTGCAAGATTCATTTCATTTTCCTGTAACAATTTCATTTCAAAAGGTTAAGGACAGAAGATGCAATCTCAAGCAATAATTCATACAGCAGAAGAAGAAGCATCCATGAGCAAGGGTGCATCTATGTGGATTGTAATGAAGCGTTTACTGTGTTTCTATTAACTTCATGCTGTATTCTCTTAACAGATAGAGACAAGGTTGCCTGTTTTCCTTTGCTGAGCTGCTGCACACTGATCCTGGTGCACCTGGCATAAACAAGGAGAACTTGCCCCTTTCGTGTGAGTAATCGTAGATTAGGACTGGAAATTTCGGTAGCATTCATCAACAAAATTTGCTCACATCTAAAATGCTAACATTTGCTAAAACATAAGCTTTGTATATTTTCAATGGTATAACTCACATGGGATTTGAGGTTTCATATAGAATATAGGTACTACACATAATTCATTCTTTGCTTAGCTTTTCTATTAGCTCTGAAATTGGACTAGGAATAGTGGAAAAAGTAAAATATATCATCTTAATCCCAAACAATTTTTGCTTTAACTTTCCATCATTGTCTGATATTGTTACCCAAATATTAATGGAGACATTATACTTTCTAAAAGTTACTGAGGGAAAAAGACAACGTAAACTTGCTTATGCTCAATTTCCTTCTTGCATAGCACAAAATAATCCAAAACATCAACAAATATCAAAGAGTGCCATTTTTTCCTCATAGAGGAATTCAGTGCCCCCTTTTACTTCAATACACACTTCCATGTCAGATTTTATCGTCCCATACTGCCCCTCTGCTGCCACCTGTCACACAACAAAATGTAACAGATTATGATCAGGAAGGTTCAGCTCTAGCCATACCACCAGACTCTGACATCATGGGTCAACATAATAAAATAGAAAGCATTACTTTCAGAGCAGCCCTCATACAGACCTACTATGGCATTTTAGCATTTTTATCTCTAAAATACGGCTATTTTTTCATACAAAATCCAACTAGCTCTGATCCTCAGAGTTATGTTATTGGAAGAAAAATAAATTTAAGTATAATCATTTTCTTAGCAGTTTTTATTGCATTTCAACATATTTCTCATCATCTTACTCTATAAACAAAAGCACTGTTCTAATGTTTATCCTTTACAAACTATACTACAAAAGATATCAACTGTATCACATATTTTCTAATAAAACAGCCACACAATTGCTAGCTTCATAATAAACGTTGTTAGAAAGCAAATGAGGGGCATGCTGTTTTCGTATTTTTGATACAGACAGTTTTGGAGGATAAGCAATGTTTTTTCTTTTTCTGTTTTCCTTTCCTTTCTAGCTAGTCCAATGCTTGGAAGTGGGCTTCTTCAATTTCTTGAATGGTCCCATGGGTATTTTCTGCCTTGGATACCGCTATGAAAATCTTTGATAACTTTCTTTTGAAGGCTTGATTTCAAACATACTATACTGCTTATAAAAATAAATCCATAAACTTCAATAAAATTCTTAAGACTGCTTCATGGAAGGTTACTGCAGAGCTCTGCATCCCTGCTACCAGAGCTTTTCATGCAGTTTGAAAATTGAGTGACAGTTTTCTCCACAAAAAGGCTCAGACCACAAGGGATTTCTGTAAGGAAATACTCAAACTTCTAAGCACTCACCTTTACGGACTTTGTAAACAGCTGGAAAAACCAGCCCTCTGAAAGGAGAGCAATGAGCTCTGCGCAGTTCGTTGGAAGAAAAGTTGCAGGTAGCCTGCACTAAGGAGGTAACTCTGGGAAGGTTTTTTGGCTTTTTCTTTTCTTTTCTTTTCTTTTTTTTTTTTTTTTAATATCTTGAATCAAAAATGAAAGACTACAGAAGTCTGGGGCAGACTGTTCTAAAGTAAAGCTAGCACCCACTCTAGTATAGTTCAGACTTTTTAGCATTTTAAAGTACAGGCAAATTTTTGCATGCTACAAAGCTCACACCAAGTAATACCCTTGAAGACTGCAATCTTTGCTCATCCACACTCAGCTCATTACAGTTCTTTGGTTCTGTGCAGCAGGATCATGACTTGACATTTTAACATGCATATAGTCTGCTTCAAGCATTTTAATTGGTTTAAAACTGTTGGTAGCCTTTTTTTTAAACTATATTAATTTATTGTTTCAGCGTAAGTCAGCTGAAACCTTTGCCAGATAGAAATACGAGCCCTGAATACTGATGAAGAGAAAGAATTTTTATGATGCAAGTGTTTGCTCATTTATTAAGTATTCATGAACTGGTGCTTTTTTTTTTTCCCTTCTTTTTTCTTTCAGATGCAATGCGAAAGGAGCCTAAGGTTGAGATTTATATCTCATGGAATCATAATTTTTAATAAACTAACTCTGTACTGTGTTTCAAAAAGAAAAAAAAGAAAAAAAAAACGAACAAAAATACTTTGAAGGTTGAACATTTGAACATTTTGAACATTTTACTCACCTACGATGAATTCTACTAGAAGACTACTATTGTGAAGCTTCCAGAAGTTTTTATTCCACTATTCTCCTCCCTGTCCCAATGGCAAAGGAGAACCACAGAAGAAAAAGCTGGGAGGACCTTCTCACAGTCCACTTCTAAACAAGGCTTCTCTGCAAAATTCTTTAATGCTACTCCTACATGAATCACAGATCATTAAAAGAACGACGATAAAGTGCCTTAGCTCACAAAATTTGCTCCTCCCAGCACTGACCAGGCCTTGGGGAGGTCATCTTCAGGCAGATTTATTTCTAATCACAGCTTATCTGTAACGCTCAGAAATTCCTCAGGCCAATAAGCAAAATCCAGCATTTATGAACTATTTTCAATTCCTGATAATGACTATTAATTTTCTCTGCTGCCTGATTAAAAAAACAACAACAACAAACAAACAAACAAGAAAAAAATACATCTGTTTCTTGCTGTATTACATGCATCTTGGAAAGATAATCAGAATTCAAATTTTCTTTTGGCTCTGAACATTTGATATCTGGGTCTTTGTACTGAGGCTATTTGCTAATCACAGCATGTCAGATCTACAATACCTCAAAAAATGTGCCTTTTGTTTTTTGATTCAGTCCTTACAAAGTTTCCTCCAGACAGTCTGCCTCTATGATTTAAAATAATAACCTCCTACTATTAAGTTCCTGTTCTCTGTGGAACAAGGTGTTTGGCTTCCATCCCTTCTGTAGATCACGAGTAGGGTTGCTCAAATCTATCCATAAAGTTTCACTAATCATTTTGCACAGTACACATTGGTTTATGTAGCTCTCAGTTGACTGCTCTTGCATGAACATTTCAAGCTAAACTCTGTCATGAAGTATGAGTTATTTTGTTATATCAGTTCTTAAAATGTGTTGTATTTCTATTCAAGGCATTTTTTTTTAACAAATTAAAGTCAAACTAATTAAATATAAATAAAATTTAAGTAATAAATTAAATATATATCTCACATACAGAGCTCGGGTCTCAAAGCATGGTATACCTTCCTGTGTCATTTTTCTGGCTATCCTTGGAGTACACAGTTTTCCTGCTTGCAGCACCCGATCCTCTTCAGTGCCTTGCTGGATTGCCTGGAGCTTCCCAGATGCGAAGGTAATGTAGCATGTTGATAGACTTTCTCTCTTGTTCTGCAGTGCCATCTGTGTTGTGCTCAGGAAGGTATATCCTGTTCAGCATGTCTGCCACCAGTAGTGACTTTCCCCGTCAAAGCTTTATTTTCCCATCATAAGCTGGAGTCTAAATAACGTGCACTGTAATCAAGAGGGTGCATTCAGCAGTGGGTTTCATGATGCTAATAGCCTGGATCCATGCTCTAACATTCAACCTGTGCCCAAAGATGAATCAGTGCAACAGTTTTGTTCCAAAAAAAATACTGCTAGCAGCTCCTTTTCTCTGCGTATACACCACTTGTGCATCTGTTAGTGCTCTACTGGAAAATGTTATGAGATGCTGGGTTTTGCTTGAATGTTTCTCATAGTTCACCCATGTTTTCATCTTGTGGACATAATTCTTGTGCAGCACTGAGATTCTTTAAAAAAGCGAAGTCTCATTTATGGTTTTTATTGCTTCTACAAGTCTCTAAATTGATCCTGCAAACATTTTTCACAAGAATCTAGAGAGATTGTTGAGAGTCTCTTTATATTGCTGAATTTCTTTTTAAATACTTGCTTTAGGAATATACATGAAAGCTGTTAACTTCTGAAACAAAATCAGATTTGGAAGTAGGTTATTTTTTTCATCTTCAGCAGGTCCAACAACGGTCATAATGTTTTGATAATTTGTCATCATTTCCTGGATCACCTCTTGGTATATAAAACAATATTGTCAACACCAATAACTCTTAAAAGCACATATTTGGTATCTATTTAAGGGTCTGAGATGGATAACTGTCTGCATCCTTACATTGCTTTTTTCTTATCCAACTCTTGCATACATTTTATATATATATATATATAAATACATAATATTTAAATAATAAAACATACATTATATATATGAATACATATATATATATATATATATCCTTTTAGAACTTGCCTTAAAATTAGATTACTTTTCCTTAAAGAGATTACAGGTGGGAGAATTAAGAAGAATGAATTTTCCAGTTAAGACAGATAGATATATATTCCTTACTAGAGATGATATTGTAGAGAGATGAGGATGACGACAGTCTATCTTAAAAATTTATGGAGTCAAACTGGCACAAACTGAATCAACGAAAGAAAGTCTGGACATGACATGATTCTGAATATACTTTGAACTCTGAAGTTCATACTACAAATGAATTGATTTGCATTAAGAATTGAAGGACTAATTGGAATTTATTTTAAAATATGTCGTCTTTTTCATTACACCTGCTTTGTGCTATGTAATAAGATTCTATACATTCTCGAGGATGGTACTCATATGAATTGGCTACCAGTCATTAATCTCATTATGCTTTTTTTGGCTATATCACTTTGATAACTCCTCGCTTTTGCGTGTTATAATTGTAGTTAATTCACTTAATCAATATAATTTGGTAATTTTATTGTCCAATTTAAGTTAGTTTAACAAAAATAATAATAGGGTGTTTTTTTGTTGTTGTTGAAATGGCTGTTGCTTTTAATATTTATTTGTTCCCTTTCATTAAATTGCCTATCATTTGGATGGGGGAGGTTCTTTCAAAAGAAAAGTCTTGACACCAAGAAATTAAATAAAATGGTCACAGTTCTTGAGAGCTCTAAATCATCTTCTTTGTCAAAATTAATATCTAAAAATCAACCTATTTTAATGTCTGAATTCTTCAATCTCTGCAACTTTAATGTTACTGAATTGCACTTAAAATAACATCAATCAAAACATCAGATAAGAAAAAAATATAAGAATAATAAAAAAAAAAAAACGAGGGGAAAAAGCCACTCTAGTTCTTATATTTTATGCTTTCTGCAGTGACATTAGTAATTAGTAATATTTATCCGCTTTTTTTTTTTTGCTGATTTTGTTGAATTTTTCTCAACTTCTAAACTAAGCATATTATTGCAGCAATATTGAGTAGTATGTCCTTTGAGAATATGGTCCAAAGCTACCCTAATTTCAGAGAATGTAATTACCTTCCACTGGCAAAGCTTGTTTTGTTTGAAAAAAAAAACAAATATTCAGTATTGTTTTAATAACCGTAATAACACTATTCCATCTGCATAGATAAAAGACATATAAACACCAATAAGGAAAAGCTGTTAATCTCACCTTGAATTTGCAACTTTTAAAAGGGTAAAGCACAAATTCCCATCTAGTGCTTCACTGTTTCGATGAATGGCTAAAAAAGGGTAACATCTACAAAAAAGTCAGATGTCATAACGTAAGCACTGAAATTCATACTTGTACAGTGTAAACTATATGAATACATTCAGGAATGTTGCCTAATTCTCAGTGCTAATCAGTACATGCACATTCCACATAAATCAGGAGAAACATGGTAACCCATGAAAGTCATGGTAGATGACTTAATACTTATACTGAATACTTAATATTTGGAAAAAAACCACAGTGCAATTTCTGCTTTCACCTTCTGGAAGTTTTTTCTTTTCAGCGTGACAGGCTTGGGCAGTGGGCACAAGAGAACCTCATGAGGTTCAGTAAATCCAAGCACAGTGTTCTGCACCTGGGCTGAGGCAACTTCCACTAACAGTACAAGCTTGGAGATGAAATAATTGAGCACAGCCCTGCTGAAAAAGACCTGGTGGTACTGGTGGATGGGAAACTGGACGTGTGCCCTTGCAGCCCAGAAAGCCAACTGTATGCTGGGCTGCATCAAAAGTAGTGTGGCCAGCAGGGCAAGGGAGTTGATCCTGCCTCTGTTCTGAGCAGGTGAGGCCTCACCTGGAGTACTGCGTCCAGACGTGGAGTCCTCAGTACAGGAGAGACATGGACCTGTTGGAATGCATCTACAAGGCCACAGAGTGATCCAAGGGATGGAACACCTCTCTTCTACAAGGACATGCTTAGGGAGCTAGGGCTGTTTAACCTGGAGAAGAAAAATGCTCCAAGGTGACCTGATATCTCCATTGCAGGGGAGTTGGACTAGATTAATTTTAAAAGTCCCATCAAACTCTAAAAATCCTATGAAAAGGATATGGCAGGTCTTGAATATTGGAAGAACAGATACACACATAGGATCACAGTAGAGAAGTATGTAAGTACACTTATTTTTACAGTTATTTTATGAGTGGAAGAAATGTGGAGGTTACAATCCAACTTTAACCAAAAATTAGCATTAAATTTTCACAGTAATGAATAAACCTGCGTTCATTTTTAATCAAGTATTTGGGAGATTTTTAAGTGCTGATTAAAGAGACTAATTTGAACTTTAATTACAATTTTAAAACTTTTCAGATTGCACTGTCAAATGTTTAAATAAAGTCAAATGAAAAGGAACAGAGAAACAATTTTATTGTTTGCATCATTCATGACTTTAGACTGATGTAACTTTTTACCATTTTCCTGTGCATGGCGTGTAAGAAGACTGCAGTGTTACAGCAAAACAGTGAATGAAATTCTTACCCAATCAAAACAGATGTCAACTTATTTTAAACAGAGATCTTTGCTTTACACAAAGACCGTAATATGCTGGAAATCGTCCGAATATAAGCCGTATATCCTGACATATATATATAATCAAATCCCCTTGCACCCAAAATATAAAATACTATATGAGCAAGAAAATATGTTCCATTAAAACAGACATACCCATACTGAAGAGTTGGAAAGCTTTATCATCAAAATTGAAGAGATCAGCACAAAATCAGTAACTTCCTCCAAACCATTTCTTCTCTACTTAGAATCATTTAAATAAATGAAAAGTTCATCTTGCCATCAGGAAAACTCATATTCCTAGTAGGCCATATAATTTTGTAGTTACATTTCAGATTCATCACTCTCTTCACAATGATGAAAAAGCCTACTCTCCCTGTCTTTAAGTTATCCTGTTTTTTCAGCATTGGCCCTGTCTTTTATTTTTTCATTCATCCGCCCACTCCACTTAATTTTATTATGGTTTTTTTTTTCCCTTTGGGGATATTCTTGATTGGATAATAACTGTATTTCCAAGATTCTATCCAAGTTTTTTTTTTTTTTTTTTTTAAAAAAAAAAGCTTATTTTCATTGTCTTTTCTATTATGATTGAAGTATTTGTAACAATGTGTCTTTTAGAGAAATCCAGATGTGCTTTATATAGTATTCTTCAACTGTCTGTTCAGACAGTTCTGGTAAAGATGTGCCTTTTCTGTAGCTCTGCCAATTTAATTTCATGCCCAGTTCCAGAATGCCAAAATAATGTAGCAGATGCTAATGCCGGAGAACACTTTCTTGTCTTTTTCTGACAAATTGCTGGGCAAAATATGTCTACATCCCTTCTGACTTGCAGCAAGAAATGATTCTTGTTTTTCCTAGTCCAAAGGTATGTTTGGCTTATTATTTTCAACTGGACATAATAATCTTTGCAAGATGACTCTTCTTCAAACTTGACTGCTCTCTGACTTGGTCAGTTAAACAAATCATCTGCATAATCATTTGTCTTGGGTTACCATAGCAAGAAAACTAATGCTGGATTTCATTCTCATAGGGAGAATTTTACTAGCTAAAATGAAAGTCATGTCTAATTTATATCTGAACAGTAAGCTTAAAATAATGTTATATATTATGAAACCAGGTAAGAAAAATTTTACTAAAAACGGTACACATTCTTTTGATAGGCAATTTGTATCTAGATTTTATCATCTTCTCCATGTACAGCTGAAGTTAACACTTGAAGTCTCCATTGAAAGCAACAGTTGTGCATATACAAAACTACATACAAAAGCAAGGATATACCTCAGAAAGTGTACATTAAACTTAAAAACACCAAATATTAATATAATGTGGTATTAATATAAAGTTTTTCTAGCAGTTTTCTAATGAAATTCTCTTTGCTTGCAATTTTAATTGAAGCTGAAGGCTCCTTTTCCAAAGATTAGACATACATGAGATAATGAAAGGGCTGCAATTTCCAGAAAATTTTATTTGACTTCAGTTTTCAGACATTGACAGCAACTTCTCACTACAAGTGTACACCTGGCTTTCACAGTAGCTATACAACCATAGAACTTTCAAGAAAATACTTTGAAATGTCCTTGCCCATTTAACTGTTAGTTCTTTAAGGCCACTGTGGAGAAGAAGCCAGTTAACAGTTAAAGCAGAATTTAATGCTTTTTTTGGTTCATGTAACTTGATATTAGATATGTGCATTTCAGTTCTTCTTCATTACCTACTGATTCATAACAAGTTCATTAAAATAATACAAGTCTTTCCTTCATCCTTTCATCTCAAATATTACCTTTTTATTATTATTTTTCTCTGTTTCTTACATTTCTTTGTACAAACCTTCCCATCATTGCAGATTTAGTTCAATACTTCCTTTGGTTAGCTTTTCTCTGCCTTATGTTTGCCAGCTTTTGCTTCCTCTTCCATGGATGCTGAAACTCTATGACACTCTATTTGGATGACAGCCAGTCTTGAAAAATTCATGTCTTTGAAATCCCACTTTAACCTATGTATTCCTGCTGTGGGTGGGAAAATGTCTGTGGTTCCACATACCTGCAAGGCAAATTCTTTGTCAACTTATATCCCTTTCAAAAGGACCAAAGTCTGCAAGTGCCATCAAATTGAATTTATTTGTTTTGGAAAGCACTGTTGTTTTTTAAGAATGATAGATCTTTCTGTTAAAGAATTGATGTGTAGCGCTCTCCTTAATATAAATCAAAGTTTTTCATGTATGTATAATGTTCTTGATGATGACATCAGCCAATGTTAAACTACTGAAATAAATAGCTCTAAATGTAAGATTTGAGTGTAAATTCTACTATTAAGCTGATCAAAATTTCAAAACCTCCTAATTTCTTTTTAGTAGCAAATATCTTTTATTTAGAAAAGGGAAGAGAAGCTCAACATTTGTTCAGATACTTTTAAATACAGTTCCTTTTATTCATTTTCTTGAAATGAATATATAAATTATTTATCTTAATTTTCTGGACTCTGGTGATTTATCTTTTAAAGCAAAGCATTATCTACATAGCTTTAGAGGGCATTAGCACTACTTAGTTTGTTGCAATTGTTTTCAAGGAACCTGGTGAAATTTGTGGTTCCATATTACAAAGTATGTAGGACTTAGTGCATTTGCACACAGTAAAAACTGTACAGAACTCATCTATTCTTGAAATCAGAGACTTAGAACCTTGGAGATAGCTATGACACAAACTGCAGTGTTGAAAAGCTAGACATTTTTCCTGAAAAATATGAAATCCAGTTAAAAAAGAGATAAAGTAACAGGAGCCTTGAAACTGTAAAATCCAAAATAAGTACAGCAGAGTCACAAGGTCACCATCCACAACTCATAAAATAAATACATAAAGCTGAATATTTAGTGATGCTGTACTTTAAAACAGGTAATTTCTGTTTACATCTTTTTTTCTGCATCCTTCTTCTGTGTACAGAAGATTAACTCAAATTAAATTTCACACTAATCCTTCTAATGCTGAGTGTGTCTCATTAAGCTTTTCTGGATTCAGACAATTCACAGAAATAGTAAAAGCATTGCAATACTGGATTTTACAGTATAAGGTGCTGTTAAAAACACTAAATGGAGAAAATTAAATGCTTCACCTGTAAAAATTTAATTTGAGCAGGGTACCTGGAATATATATTCTAATGTGTTTTTATTTTGTAAATAATGTTCACATAAAAATGTAAAGAAGAGGTGTTCTGTACAGAACTGTGGCTCTTAAAGTACCTTTATACTTTTTATATGTCAAAATCCCATGCAGTAATAAGGTAGCACAATTATCTGATACGTGATACATATGAAATTTTAATTATTGCAGTTTCTAGACTGTAAATATTAACTTTATATAGAAACTGGAATGAAAATCAGATACCACTGTCATTTGAAATCAGCGAAGAATTTATATTTGATTTTAGTTTTCTATTGTTTCTGAAGTTTAGAGGTACCTCTTTCAAGTAGACTGACACAGATGTAAAACAGCAACAGGAAAAATTTGAGCTTTTCTTTGGGTTTAATTTACCATACAAATCAATTAAACAATTTGGGGTAAAATAGTGATCGTAACTAGAAAAATATAAAAGACAGTAGGAGATGATTAAGTCATTAGCTCTCTTTGACATAGAGAGAAAGCTGAATATTGATTTTAGAACTCTGATGGTTTGGTTGGAAGTTGGGCATGAAATTTATGGTATGCCGGAAAACTAATATATCTGCTGAGTCTGTGATATGTAATTAATTAATCTCCTTTAGATTTATGAATCCAGAGTCAATTACTGAAGCTAAATTGTACGTTTCCCTTAGGAGTAGGGATTGAGGAAACAGAGAAGGAAAAGGTAACATTTTTAAAAATGCTTCCAAATGTAGGATTGTTTTCTTTTCCTAGCTTCCCTAAGTGTTTTCTTTTACACTGTGGTTGAATGATTCCACTCACAGAATTTGTACTACAACAGTTTTTCTGACAGAAGTTTAAGAGAAGTAAATCTGTGTGTGTAGCTTTAAGCCTTGAATAACAAAAGGCTTATTATTTTTCCTAAACGTTCTGATCAACTTTCATTATCAAAGCAAAGTATTTCTGCCAAAGTATTTCACAAAAAACATATTAACAAGTATGTGCCCACCATTTGGAGGTAAAACTGACCAATGAAGATACAAGTAAATACGTAGACTCTAAGTTATTCTTCTACCGAATTGATGTACAAAATACACTTTGATGCCATCTTGTAGAAAGATGTTGGCCAACAGTTGAAGTAATTTTATGCCTTCATAATTACAGTAATGTCTCTAACATTGTTATTTTAAACAGATATGATGCATTTGACAATATATGCTTTTCTATGAAACATGGATTATAACCTAAATATTAAATTTTATTTCACTAATTAAGAGTATCTTCAAAATTTTGAAACAATTTTGTTTGCAGCAAGGAAGACAAAGAGAATCATGTCTTGAAGCAATCCAGAAAAACTCAAATTAGACTGCCTTGGAAATGCTAGCAGATCATCTTTCTCGCATTTCTCTAATTTTAACCTAATAAAGCCATAACTGTCAGTCAGTAGTTAAATTAGAATAATAGAATCATGGAATGGCCTGGATTGAAAAGGACCACAGTGACCACCTAGTTTGAATCTCCCTGCTATGCGCAGGATTGCCAGCCACCAGACCAGGCTGCCCAGAGCCACATCCAGCCTGGCCTTGAATGCCTCCAGGGATGGGGCATCCACAACCTCCTTGAGCAACCTGTTCCAATGTGTCACCACCCTCTGAGTCAAGTGAAGCTCCTCAATTTCTTGGGCAACCCTGGGTTGTACAGAGACTGATCTTTCTAGAAATACATTATTTCTAGACAAAACCTTCTGATATGTTTTTCTACATTTTCTCATTCCTCGTGTAATTCTTTAAATAAAGAAAGTAACGAACAAAACCCCAAATCCTCCTATTAGGAAAACTGTAGTCCACATCTAGGCTGAGTAGCTAAGATCATTTCTTTCTTCTTTTTCCTTTGTAGTTTTACTAGAGATCAATCATAAGCAATACTTATGCAATCCATTACTATTTTCTCAGAAAATGTATCTATAATGTAGCTTGATAACATGAAAATACCTTGTAATTCAGCAATTTGCAACATAGATTCAGAAAAAGCCAAATATTAACCTTTATTTTCTTTCCATAATTGTAATACTAAATCATTAGTGGCTACAATTCCTTTCATCCTCGCCATTACCTTTATTGTTAAACTTTTTTTTATTTAAAATGTGTGTTGGAGACTTACTATGAACTGTTTACCTGGGTATTTACCTGACTTGTATTTAAACTATTTTTTAGCACTCTAACAATGTGATCTTAATTTCTCTTCAGAAATTCTTTGAATTTTTTACAAACAATTACACCTCAGAGCACACAACTCATGTTATAATCAAAGAGCAATCCACATTTGCATTTCATTACCATGAAAAAAAAAAAAAAACGAAAACAACAACAACAAAAGCATTAGGGCTTAAAAATAAGCCTAACTGTATTTCAAGTCCACAACTAGTAACATAAGTAAGAGGTATGAGAAATGAAGAACACAATTAAAACAACACATTATAGAAATGAAGAACACAAATTAAAACACAAACACATTATAGAACACAGTCGAGAATCACCTTAAAAATGTAAACTATTCCTCTATCTGTGTCAGAAAAACAAAAGTTCAGTTAAAATTTATTATAGTAAATTAAGTTATTAAAAATAAATTTCCAATAATTAAATACTCCTTAAAACTCTGAAATGGCTAGGACCCCTGTACTTGTTAGAATAAAATAGGAATAGAACAGAAATAGAATAGTTCAGTTGGAAGGGGCCTAGGAAAATCATCTAGTCCAACTGCCTGACCACTTCAGGTACGGGTTAAAGACATGCTCCCTCAAGGGCATACTCCACTGCCACAGGGACTGTATTCATCCCATACATCTATGCATCTATCCATCTATATATTTTTCTTTCTTTCATATCATCTTACAATGTTCTCATGAGCAACAAGAAGCACAATGGTAAAACGTTACAATTATGGCTAGATGAGCTACAATTTGGGTATAGTGGTTTTGGTCCCTTTGAGACAGGAAAATAATTTTTTTTTAAATATATTTTTTAAATATAACAACATTTTTCTGTAAAAGTAATAATTATCAAAATAATAGAATGAATAAATCTGGAGCAAAAAATATGGCAGCTCATTTTAAGAGTGACTTGGAAATTACTGTATAAGCAAATTAACTTGCCTATAAGAGAGAAGACCAATAAGTGTTCGAGATCGTGATCTTTTTCCTACAGCATTCTCTCCAGCATAAACAAGTAGTTACGTAATTTGAAGGAACTCCAGTTTTCAAGAGCAAGTTTTCTTTTGGCATCCATTGCTTTTGTTCATCATACCACTGTATACATATTTAGATTTGCTGAAAAAAGACAGTAGATACATTCTGTAAATATTTAAACCTGTACTTATCTACATGAAAATAGCTTCTTAACATTTTTAACACATTTTTAGTACATTTTCAAATTGCTATTAACATACACAATAGAATACAACTACACGTGCTTGAATTGCAGATCTAAATAAGATGTTTAAGAACAAAGCACAAGATGTTTTCAACTAAACAAAGGAAGGAAAATAAATTTAATAATATTATACTGCTTACTTTTTAACATCGATAAAATATATTGATGGACACCTCTGAATGAGGGAGAACAGCCACATGTATATAGGAAGTAATTCTTAATGAAAGGATGTTAAAACACTTTAAAATGTCTAAGAAGAAATAAAGAGAAATTGAAGGTTTCAGGAAAATTATGTAGTGGCCACTCACTTTCCACTCTGAGAAAGAGAAAGAGAAAGAGAAAGAGAAAGAGAAAGAGAAAGAGAAAGAGAAAGAGAAAGAGAAAGAGAAAGAGAAAGAGAAAGAGAAAGAGAAAGAGAGAAAGAGAAAGAAAGGAAGAGAAAGAGAAAGAGAAAGAGAAAGAGAAAGAGAAAGAGAAAGAGAAAGAGAAAGAGAAAAGCCAACAATTAAAAAAAATTCAACCACCACTTTTTCTTTCATTTATAGACATCCAATAATATGTTAGGCAATTTCAGAGAAAGAAGACAAATGAGTTTAGAAAGATACATATGCTTTCAATACTGTGACAGAGGGAGGTTTTTTTTTTTTTTTCTTTTTTTAATGATGACCAATCTTGGAGGGAAGGAACAGTCCTCCTAAAGTAAGTGAATGTAACTTCCAGCTTTATTGTAGATTTTCCTATTTTTTGCATAACAATATAATACTGGTTCAATTTAGCAGGTCCAAAATTGATCTGGTATTAATTTGAAGCTTTCCACTGTATTCAGAAAAATCAAATAATCATGGAATGGCTTGTCTTGGAAAGCACCTCAGAGATCATCTAGTTCTAACCCCTTTGCCATGGGAAGAGTTACCACCCACTAAAGCAGGTACCAGATTAGGCTGACCAGGGCCTTATCCAACCTGGCCTTGAGCACCTCCAGAGATGCTATCAATTAACTGGAAAAAAATTAAACAGCAAAAATCACTTGAAATAAGCTTTAATTTCACTGTAATGCATTTAAAAAAGAATAAAAGCAAGCTTATAATCTCTAGATATGCCGCTCCTTGAAACTGCAGTATAAATTTCAGTTAATTTACTGTCATTATTATAGTACAAGCTACCATTCTGCCGCAGAAACTGACTGCACAACTTTACAGGACTGTTATGAATGCTATAGTATCTTCACATAATTCCCTGAGCCAAAGGACTGCTTAAAAAAAATCAGTATGCTTAATTATGTTTCCTTTTTTATCCACCTGGGAAATGAATCTTGTGATTAGATACCACTAAGACTACATTACAGAAATGGATCTCTCCCTATGTAATTTGATGCCGATAGCCCACAGTGAGTATTTGATTTATAGTTGTCTTTGTACTTGAAAAAAAAAAACAAAACCTATGAAAATACTGACATGTTAAATATGGTTCCTTCATTTGTCATTGCTACCAGACAGAAAGTATAAATAAATCCCTTTTGAGATAGCATCCATAGATGCTGTTTATCTGTGTAAAAATGTACACAGCTAGTATCAGTAATTTCTTCCACCACTCTGCATCTAATACAAATGTTCATTTGAACTGTCACAAGGGGTTACTTCAAAACTGCATGAAATTCCATGTGCTAAGAAACAAGTAGTATAGTGAAAGCAAATGAACTGTTAAAATGCACAGACAATCATTGCTTCAGGCTAAAAGGGAGATCACCAGGCAGATACTTGCAGGAAAGTACACCTTATGGTTCCACACTAGACAAACACTTTGATAGTCAAGTGTATAAAGCTAGCAGTTTCTCAGTCAGACTTAAAAAAAGAATCCAAAGTCTACATTCACACAGGAGAACAATTTGGGAAAATGCTTTACACCTACATCTCATTTATGATTTCTGCAGATGATAAACAAACTAACCATCCAGCCATCTCATTTTGCTGTGAAAGATAAAGCATAGAAACTTTGCTAAGAAGAAAAAACACAGACATATTTTCTCATTCCGCTTCAAAAAATTCAAGTAGAATGCTATGAATTCTTGTGCAAACCTCTTGTTACTCTGCAAATTTTTTGCAGTTGATAGTGCTGACATAATTTTATGACCAATACCATTTTCATCTAGCTTTATTTTACAGTTGCATTTGAGTTCTTACTCTCTCTCCAATTATGTTTTTCTAATACCTGACCAAGAATTAGCTAAAATTAGATATGATTCAAAACACAGATATTACCTCCATATACAGATTTGAATTTGCCAGAGATAAAAATAAAAGGGGGGGCCGGGGGGGGGGGGGGGGAGAAGGATTTAAGGTAACTCAGAGAATAGAAACACTTTTTGTATCACTTGCTCATGCTCAGAATTGTAGGCTAAAAACTGTGATTCTTTACTAACACAAAATAGAAATCAAATGGAAATACTTAAGCAGAGCTCCAGAATGCAAAATGTAACCTGGATATTACAAAATGCAGTTAATTTCAGAAATAATTAGCCTTCTAGCATGGTGAGTGATTAATAAAGATTGTACATCAATGGATGGATGCTGCTTTAAAAAAAAAACCACCTTTTAAAACTATCATTAAATTTTATATATATATAAATATAATATATATATATATATATAAAGTATAATTAACTTATTTTCTACATTAAAAACATGGGTATCTTGAATGCTTGAATGCTTACATCAGTAACAAAAATAATTTATTTAAAAAACAAGACAACGGGAAAAAAAAAAAAAAAAAACATGTCCAGAGGAGGGCCATGAAGATAATCACAGGGTTGGAGCACTTCCCCTACGGGGGACAGGCTGAGAGAGCTGGGACTCCTCAGTCTGGAGAAGAGAAGGCTCCAAGGAGAGAATATAGAGGCCTTCCAGTACCTGAAGGGCGCCTACAGGAAAGCTATGGAAGGTCATTTTATAAGGTCATGTAGTGAAAGGACCGGGGGAAATGGCTTTGAAGTGGAAGAGGGTATAAATAGACTAGATATCAGGAAGGAATTTTCTACTGTGGGGGTGGTGAGACATTGGAACATGTTACTCAGAGAGGCTATGGATGCCCTCTCCCTGGAGGCATTCAAGGCCAGGCTGGATGGGGCTGTGAGCAACCTGGTCTTGAGGGAGGTGTCCCTGCAGGGGGCTTGGAACTAGATAATCTTAAAGTTCCCTTCCAACTCAAACCATTCTATGATTCCATGTGTTGTATCTGAAAACATCTGCTTGGTCTGGAGTACACGTGAGGTTTTATTAAAGCATTTAAGAGAAAATAATTCTTCTGAAACCCAAAAATCTAAACTCAGGAATTCAAGTGTGTTCTCAAATTAATTAGATAAACTTGAAGTGAAAGGGAATGGCTGGTTGCAATTAGCGGGTACTTCTGGTAGCTCAAAACATAGCAAGGATTGTACTTTGTAATTAACAGATTCATGAGCTTGCTTTCTTAGATTATTTCCCACCAGCTCAGCTTTCTCATAAACCTGAAACCAATTTGCAAATGTCACTAAATAAAAACTTACTTTTATTACTATGACACCTTTACTATGAAAAATTACAATGAAAAATACCCTCAATCCTAGAGATTCATTCACTATCTGTACAGAACACTGTCTTCAGTACAAAATTCTTCTCTCTGGTTCTGAGCTTTCTTTGACTTCAGTGTTGGAAAGTTTGTCTAGCAATATTTTACAGTGGAAGAGCAAATCTAAATCTCATTATAGATACACAGATAATGAAAGATCAGTATGTAATTACAATACATTTCAAAAGCAGCTTTATGTTGTTTGTATAAAGTCAGTACTTATAAATCTTTCAGAACACTGTATGAAATTATTTTAGTTAATTATTTAGAGGGATTCTCATGGAAGTTGGCTGAGTTTTCCACTGATACAAAGTTAGAAACCATGTGCAAAAAGACACTACCATCTATTTCGTAGTTAAATTGATAGAGGTTGTATCTACATATTTACTGTAACGTGACATTATTTTGTGGGAATGGAAGTGCAGTCTATTGAATTGAGTGTTTCTAATCCTTAAACCCTAGAGTCTTAGTGTCTTGTTTGTTTGTTTTTGTTTGTTTGTTTACACTACAATTATTTTCATTTTAGTTGCAGCATATATACAATATTACATAGGACAAATTAACTTCAATTTCTTGTGTTTCTAAACTGTATTTATGGAACAGACACTTGTACTAATTTTGAAGAAATTTGAACTGTATTTCATGGGAGCAAGCATGGGCCGGGTGATCTGTAAGAGCCAAAGGTTTTATTGGCCGACTTATGCTCTAGGTAGAAGCGGAGAGCATACAAAGAATGTTGTTGTCCTCTCTCCTCCCTTTCATTTTTTTCACTTAACTTCTGCTATGCTCAGTGATGGCAGAGGAAGGCTCTCTGGCAATTCCAAAAAGCAAAGAGATGAAAGAGACTGAAAAAGTCTCTTTGGCTTTGCAAAGATATAAAACTAAGCAGATGAGAGAAAACAAGGACTATTCGCACTGGCATCGTGAATTCTGCATTGTAGAATTTTCTTGTTTGAAGACCATCTGACGTGTTATGTTTTCCTGCATCACCTACAATATGTAAAAGTTCTTAGTAAACCTTAGCAAGCAAGAAATACATGATTAAATGCCAGATCCCTCCAATGGGATACTGCACAGAAAATCACTATTACTTTGATATTAATACTTTGCTTCTGGAGAAATATTTTCTTTCTTTCTTTTCTCAAGGAGGTGATCACAGTTCTTCAAGGTCAAAAAATAGGTTGAAAGTATTGCCAACTGCTAGAATCCAGCAGTCAGCAGCAGCTCAGATTCCCTTGAGTCATCAACAATTCAGCTCCTCAAACAATGCATGGGAATGAGAACAAGCTTTAATATCTTGCTTTAGGTATTTACACTAGGCAGGAAATGTCTAGTTGCTGACTGCAGTTGCCTTCATCTAAGTCTGAACAAAGCAGTAGGAAGAGAAAGGAGAAATTGAAAGATGTTCCTTTCAAGACAGGAAGTGAACAGGACAATGAGAGCAAAAGAGAAACAAAAATAAAGCTGCATGCACAACCTAGCTCCATCTCACGCTGCCATCTATTTAGGTTGCTAAGTCATGAACCAAGATCACTTCTGTGTTCTCCGAGAATTTAAGAAACATGTATGTTTCAGTTGATATCTAACAACCATTCCTCTATTGCTTCTCATTAAGTAATACGAGACAGTGGTTTCTTGTTCTCAGGTACATTTTGATGAAGTCTATTTTAGATTGGTATTTCATTATGCCTTGTTTGTAGTCTATAGTTTTATTTAACTATAGGAGGAGATCACCTGGCTTTCTATCTTTATTACTGACAGTAACAAGTATTCACTTTGTCAAAGAGTAAAATAATGTATGTGATAAACAATGAGTTTGTGCTAAAAATGCAACTCTCACTTGCTGTTGCTATATTATTACTTTCCTAAACTGCAAACATCATCAGTCATTGAAGACAAACTGCTGTGCTATGACAGAATATATATGCTTGCCTTATAGTCATGCTTTTCCTCTTTTATAATGGACATTATTCATAATAGAAATAGTAAATCTTAATGACTGGTTTCAGAAAATTTGGCATCAGAAAAGTTCATATTTTATGCATTATTTTAAGAGTCGTTTTTCAGAAAAAAAGGTATAGTAAATCAGAACTCAAGAAAATGATTCACTGATATTGATTCAGAAGCCATTTAAGTTGATTATTTTTATCATAAAATTTGACATCATATACACCATGAGGCTGGTGAATTTCTCCATTACTAAGTTATAGCTTTGAAGTAGTAAATACTTACAAGTACATGGTTAAATCAAAACAGTGGTAAATTGGCCTTACATCTGTATGGTAGTCCTTTATATTAATGCTGAAGGAGGAGAAATTCAGTCATGGTAATTAATACTGATTTGTATACTGGCATTCTAGCTTTGTCACCATCTTCCTTCTTTCCTTCTCCATTTACTTAACCATCATACCACTGCAACAATTTTTAATTAAAAAAAAAAAAAGCAGCAAATTATTTTGGAGGTTTTTTTTAATGTCAAGTGTCCCTACTTTATTTTCCCAGACATATCCATAGATTTTCTTGACCAGTTGACATTGAATTTGGACATGGAACTGAAATTATGTCATTATTTTTTCTCACAATTACTTTCTACATGGATGTATATAATATATAACAGAATGAAAACATTAGTAATCAAAGAAAAAAAGAGGCAAAGCTACCAAAACAATGTATATACTGCAATATATTTTACGTGTATCTTGTTCCTATAACACAACCACATCCTTAAGTGGCTTTAGGTGACTTACATAATTTATTAGGAGAGTTAAACACTTCAAAACAGGATTAACAAGACTGAGCACATGGAGCTGCTGAACCTAACACATCAGTAAGTAGGTTACTTTAAGCTGAATTTCTCTTCAAGATGTAAAGAGACCCCCTCATATACTTGAGGTTTGAATTCAGAGCTAGAATTTGTTGAGCCAGACACAGGCACAGAGGATTTATTTCAAAGCCTCTCTTTAAATGAAGAAATAAATAAAATATGTTTTAATCTATCAGTCTTAAAGTTACTTAGAAATAATCTGGAAATCACAGTTTAATTCTCTTCTCTAAGAGGATTTAAAACATTTTACCTTCTACAAACAGCACACATATTCCATGTTGGGCACCAGGAATAAGGCTATCTCAGCCCAGCCTCCTGAAAATATTTCACTTTGTGTCAAGCCTTAGATGACTGCTTATCCAGGATCAAAACTGTCAAGATCTGTAGTAGAGTGGTCATCAGAGAAGATAGAATATTGTTCCTGTCAAAATACATTTTATATATATATAAAATATATAATTATATATATATATATGCTTATAAATAATTATAAATAATACTATAAAATTATAAAATTATAAATAATTTTCACACAATAACATTGAAGTAGGCTTTCTGAATATTAGCTTAATTAGTAGTATTTAAGAAAGAAAAAAGTGACACAATTACTAACAGGATTTGTACATTTGAGTGTATAGCTCAAAGGAACTCCCTCCTCCTCCTCTCTTCTTTTTTGCCTTTGAAAGTATTTGTTGTATGTTCCTGATAACAAAGTCAAATTAATTAAGTTTAACTCCATATTATTATTGTATGATTGTGGTATAGAATTGTTTTTATAATATTGTATGTCAGTGTGGAAGAAGATCAGTTAATTGCAGAAAAGCGAGTTAACTGCTGTAGTACAGTACATTTTTCTACTTAAGGCTATACTTACATCCCAACATTTGCAGCATTATTTATGTGGCAATTCTCAATGAACGGTTGATTTCTTGTTTTCTATTAGTCAAGATTTCTTGTTTTCTATTAGTCAAGAGAAGCAGCTAGAAGATAAAAATAATCAAGAATGACCACAATAATGTATAGAAAAGAAACAGCATCCAAAAGAAAATTTTCCCTGACAGTTCCACTGAATGTTTATTCTTTGTGACATATGTGAATATAGGACATTTCAATTCTATAGTGTCTTATATTTATAGTTATATTTAAAGTGCAGTTAAAATTTGAGTCTATTGAGAGCTTGAAAAAAATTTGGCTACTGGATGCAAAACAACAAGAAGCTGTAAATAAATAGAAAATATTAGAGTCATTATTCACTTCTTGAGTCAAAACAAAAGTTGTAACTCATGTAAGCAGTGATTATACTCATGCTGAAGTGAAATGCGTACAAGAATAACCACTAAAAATCAATTTTATTGTCAGCCTTGTATACTATTATCATTTTAGATATCTAATCCTCTGTAACCAATTTATGAAAGAAATTCCAATGGTATGAACTTAGATGTGAGTTACAAAACGAGTACTATACTGCCTGATAAAAAATACTGAACACCATTTTCTACTTAGAAATTACATAAATATTTGTAATTCCTTTACCTCTTTTTGTCAGGTAACAATGCAGACAAATCATTTAGAAACTGGTCATAAGACATGCCCTCTGAACATATTTTTTAAACATTAACGTTATTTGATATTCAGTGGTTAATATAAATTTGTCTTATGGAGAAAATGAAATCTGCTCTGGGATGAAACATTTATACGTTCAGCACTTCTGTCTGAGAAACTGTCAGTTCAAGACCATTTGTTTATACCCTTCTGTAAAATGTCATTGACCAAAGTCTTTCCTGCTTCACTTCAATAAACTCCTACTTGATGAAAATTCTTCTGATGAAACGAGCAGAAAATATTTGTCTACAGGCTTTTTGTTTTGGTTTGGTTTCCCTTAATGTAAGCATGTCTTTTATTTAATTATAAGTCAGTTATAAGTTTGGATGAACACTGAATAATACCTTTTGCATTTGTATGAGATATGTATCTGCTGTGAAGATCAGTTTTTGTTCAAAATGTCCATGATCTTTCTTCAATCACAATTTTAAGAACAAATTTATTTCAAATAGAAACATGTATCAAACTACTAACATCAAACTACAATCATCATC
Organism: Meleagris gallopavo; assembly: GCF_905368555.1. Lineage (NCBI taxonomy): Eukaryota > Metazoa > Chordata > Aves > Galliformes > Phasianidae > Meleagris > Meleagris gallopavo. The sequence continues at coordinate 8,291,556 of NC_139407.1, forward strand.
GCTCCTTTTTGTCAGAAAACGAGTACAGGTCAAGTAAATGCATTGCTGGTTATTATTAGTAAATTGCTAATGCTAAACATGAAATATAAGAAGATGAAAAACTTCAAAGCTTGTGTAGAATGATTTGCATTTTCAGCAATGTATATGTAGCTCCTGACTACGACCTCTTAATTATATGATCTTTATTACCTCTAAGGTCCTACAGTACTTTACATGACTGAAAAGCTCTAGAAAACAATAAATAATTTGAAAAGAGAGCTCACACATCCCCTCCCTTAAATCGGTGAATAAAATAGCAAAATAAACAGCAGGCAACAAAATCACTCATCGTCTTTATCACCAGAAGTGCAGAGAGACCCCGAGGGATTACTGGTGATCACCTCAGGCTTGGCAGAACAGCAGGGAACTTCACCCAGTTTTCTGTTTAGCAGGAAAACTGTGTTTTGTAGTTTGGCAACTTCCTTGCATACCTCAGAGCAAACTCTTCCACGTCAAAATATCTAAAAGTGCTAGAAATCAAAGAGCAGAAGCAGCTCAGCTCAAACAGTTGGGCACCATAATTTCTTCATTGCTTCTTTTTCTTTATATAAACATCACCTTGTATACATGCATACAGACAGATGCAGGATCACATAAAACATTTTAGAAATCACTTGGGTGATGTCCAGGATGGGCATCAAGAGTGAAACTGACATCAAATATGACCTGCTGACATGCTGAAGATGCCTTTTGAAACAGAGAAGAACATTCTAAGTCAATAACCCTTCAACTGAGGAACCCAAACATTCCATTTCTTCTTTTCCAGAATCACAGATTAAAAAAATCCAGCATTCTACCTACCTTCATAACGGTTGCTGAAGACCTAATTTGATAAGCCTTTGTTATCATTTTACTTGTTCAAAACACAAAGAATGGCCTAAAGGAATTATATATGCATTTCACTTTAGAGATTATAAGCTAGTGAATGATGCAGAAATGTTTTGTCTCTTAATTAAATCCCCTAAATTTAGCGTTACTGAGATAAATTATTCAAGGTGGAAAAAAATCCTAATAATTTTTCATTGAATGAATCTGAATGTAGAGAGGATGCTCATGTTGTATCTTCCTATATTACTGAAGATTTTATGCATATATATAAAATCTTCAGTAATATAGGAAGATACAACATGAGCATCCTCTCTACATTCAGATTCATTCATATATATATATATATATATATGCATATTTTTATATGTATAACAAAATGATAACAAATGTTGCCAGAATAAATTTTTGGCACCTGGAAAGTGCCAAATTTCTTATACAAATCCCTATGGTGAATTTTTAACAGGATAAGTGAGAGAAGAAAGGAAAAGATAACCACTGTCAAGTGCTATTTAACCAATGTTTAAAGACTCAAGATATAAGACGAAGATTTGAGAAAGTTGGAGTTTGTACTGCTTGCACTGGTTCTGATACTCAAACAGAAATAACTTTACACTCTAGTGATTAAAAAGCCATGTTTAAAACCACATTGAAAGAACATAACTTTTAGGCACTGTTTATAAATGGAAGAAAAAGAGATCAGATCCGAGGAAAACAAACTTCTTAAAATGAGTTTTCCAAAAAATAAGACTTGTTAGTTTAAAATTGAAATGGAAGAATATAAAAATATAAAAAACAATAATGCAAAATGAAAAAAATAGAAATACAGAAATTAGTGTAGGCATTCTACCTTAAATTCCAGGTCTTTTGCCTTCATTGGACAGAACGTTAGCTTTAATTTTGCATTTTCTCATTTTAAATGCATTTGTTACCACTTTGTGAGCTAAAAAGGGAATTCTATGTTAAGTTATTGTTTTGTCTGAAACATTTTTTCAGCAAATTCCAAGGCAGTACAAACTTCCAGAAATTTATGTCAGCATATTTAAACATACCAGCATCACAGGCTTTGAGAAAGTAACACTCCTCTCTCTAGAAGCCTCTGTTCCACCATGCTGTGCATCATAACGTGAAGCCAAAGTGCATAAACTTAATGGAGAGGAAAGATGATCATGTGCTAAGCCTTTCCCCTTTCTCAGTGCGTAACTATCAGCAGATCTCGTGTAAGAAGAAACTGAAGTCCACACTGTAAGATGAGCTTAGTCATACCTTTATGTGACATAGTTCCGTGAATAATTTATGTATTAGACACAGATCTCGGAGATGTTAATCTTTCATGGAGCAACAGCCAGAGCCCAGACAGAGACTGCAATCATTATATCGCAATCCATATGGCACAGCTACCTTTCTGAAACCACAGAAAGCAACGGAAGGATTGGCATTGCTGCCAATATTTTCCTGGCAAGGGAAGGTGAAGAGGGCAGAGAGCTGTATTTAGGCAAATGTTTTCCCCAGTTTTGGCTTAAGATCTGTGCAATCTGTTTGCTTCCTGAAAGTCTTTGTTCACAGTACAGTGATGCTGTGTTACCTATTCTTTTCCATCGCAATGAATGAAGTAGGTACAATAAGTCATAGAAGGGTAGCTAACATCAGGTTTCAGCTTCACACTGAATCAACAGAACTACAAAAATTTGACATTAATGCTTTGTCTGGTCCTAACGCTTATCAAGGAAACTTCCTAACTTTCTTGGACTTCCATCAAAAATGAAAATCAGATCTACAGCAATTTAATAAATAAGTAACATTTAAAAATGATTACTCCTCATTTTTTCTTCTTGTTTTTTCTTCTTCTATTCAGGATGGTTTTCTTCTATAAAGTGAAAGAATTTTCAAGGCTTGAGGAACAGTGGAAAATACATTACATGTTGTCACGTAAGAGAAGGATTTTCAGGTAGCAAGTAACCTAAAAATCAGTAATAGCTCAATGTTGCCTAACACTCATATTAAGTTAGTAATGCTATATAATTATTATGTGCATATTTAATTGCACGTGATGTGAGTCATCTTCCCAAGAAATATTTTCCATGGTTACATGCCATAATAGCAAAAAGCACATAATATGCAATAAGGGCATAATTCCAAGCTGCAGTGCTACAAAGAGGTTATAGCTGTAATAATTCAGATTAACAATAAAAAATTGACAGACGTATTCAAAGGTATTAAAATTATGTGACATTCCTTACTGCAAAAAATGCTATACGAAAGTGAGGACAAAGCTTCAAATTAAGACAAGTGAGGAGAAATTCAAATATGAAAATACTGTAAATGAATAGAGAAAATTGTTTAATAGGATGACAGAATAAATGTTCTAGCTTAATGAAGTACAACAAACTTGTAATCATCTTCTCCTACCTACAAGAACACCTTGATTTATGTTATCAAAACAGTGTAGTATTTTTGTACTCCAGTTCAGAAGCACAATGTCACAGGAAAGTGATTTTTATAAAGATGAACAAGAAAAGGGCACTATTCTTTTATTTAACTAGCACTGTTCTTTTCTTTGAATTAAAGAAAAAAAAAAGCTGGAAGCTAGTTAAAACATTCTTAATCAGACACCTTCTTAGTGGAATTTCAGGACTTCTTCTGGAACACGCATCAACTAATCCTTACAAGGAACAGGTTGGTACAAAAGATCTAAAACTAGCGTTACATTCTTGGTATCAATTAATATTTGGGAAACCTATCAGGAAGATGTTCTAAATCTTGCAATTATAATCAATACACGATTAATTTATTACAGTTTGTACCATTAACAAGATTATTCATGTCAATCTTATGGGTTACAACTTTGCCAATAGGGTTTGAAGCATATTACAGCTTTTTGTTACTTGTAATAAGTTTATAAGAGGAAAAAAAAAAAAAAAAAGTGTGTTAAGACAGTTCTTTCTTTTACATGTGAAAAAAACAAACAAACAAAAAACCCCACACTGGAAAAGGGAAGTCAATTGTTCATTATTCAGAGAAAGGTGTTTATTGTAATTGTTCAGAGTCACACTGTTAATTTCCCCTGAACTGTTTCTATATCCACCCGCCAATGATTTGACCCTAGACTCCTGCAATAGTTTAACATTTCAAACACATATTATAGATTTGCATTCATTTCACTGGGTTTTAATATAGCTCCAAATGATGGTTCATGTTATTTATATGAGCACACAACAATTTTCCCATCCTCCGTGGATAGCTTCAAAGACCTAGGATTTACATTTTTAAGGAAAAATATAGGAACATAACAAAAACGAAGTTTTTATTTTTTTCTTAACTGTCTCAAGAATTTATGTAAATATGTATCTCTACTTAGTTATTGGAAAAGAGAGAGAAGTATATTAACTTTATAAAATCAGATATTCTTCCCTTTATATCTTCAGAATCACATAGTTGAAAAACACCTCAAAGTTAGCTGTAGGCTAGTAACGCTACATATAGTTTGACTTTGTTCACAGTAAAAAGGAATAAACAAGCGAGAAAAAAGTCTACCAGAGCAATTCTTGTTTACAAGGAAAGGAAAAAAATGTTGGAGTTAAAGTAACAGTCTTTAAAGAGAGACCAACTAATTCAATAGTAACAAAAGTTATGAGTGGAAAAAGGAAAAAGAAACCACACACACACAAGAAGGAAAGACATTTTTACTCTAAGGTACAACTACTCAGAGAGTGGGAATGCACTTTTAAAATATTTATTTTGTATCTGGGGAATGGTGCATCAAAAAAAAAAATTGTTCAGTAGGGCACATTTCCTCTCTACAAGAAATAATACACTGCCTTTTTTCTTGCCAATAATGTTATTGTTGTTTCAGAGATGATAATATCAAAAACAAAATTAAGTCTCATACACTGAAAGGAAATTTTATGTAAGTGGATTGTAAAATTGATCAATAAATCACTAATCCAAAATGAGAAAGAGATTCTATGCTCATCTGTCTACAGGCAGACATAATCTACCTACCTGCTTGTATTTATTTTTTAAAGAATTGTTGATAAATGCTTCTAGAACAAACAGGACACTGCATTTAGTTACAGAATTTTTAAGAAAATATTTCACTTGCAGGCACATCTTATTATAAACTTTTTTTTTTTTCCCTAAAGTTCCTTTAATTTATTATGTAGAATATGATTTAAAACAAAATGGAAATATTTTCTTTTTCTTCAGTAATGTTTTCTAAATACTGTTAAATCACTATCTTCAAATTTGTGCTGAATCCTGTTGGAAAGTCAAAACAAAAAACACCACTGCATATATGCCACTTATAGTCAATTTGTGCCCTTCTTTTGTGATGTGTAAATTATACAAAGCTTTGTCATTGAAAGGGACTCACAAGGATCCAATTCTTGGTTGGACAAAACTACCCAAAACTCAAACCTCATTTCTGAAAGCATTGTCCAAAGGCTTCTTGATCTCCAACAGCTGGCAGTGCCATGACCACTGCCCTGGGGAACCCGTTCCAGAGCACAATCACCCTGACTGTGAAGAAATTTTTCTAAGTATCCAGCGTGACCTTCCCTTAACAGTCAAGAACAGAAGAAAACATAAAACAGCAGGACTGCAATTACTCTTCTCCAGATATTAAAAGAAAGAAAAAGCAGTGAAGTCTAATAGTGTTCAAAAATGAACATTTTGGAGTGTGAGAGGAAGAGAACATAAGTCAGCACTACCGTGACATCAGAACATTTCATTTGTTTTCTGTGATTTGTTAATGATTTGTAAATGCCATACTTTTTAAGCATATAGGATGACTATAAGAAATACATGAATCTGAACAGTAAAATATCACATCCATTAATATTAAATCAATCAAAAACATATCTGAAACAACACTATTGAAAGTAGCCCAGCAACATTGACATTAAATACATGAATCTTTCATGTAATGAAAATATTTAAGGTTGTAGTATCTCTGAAGTATTTTGTTAAAACATATATATTTTTTAAATTGTAATTTTCTGGCTTACAACAATTATATTTCATTTTGCTATGTAACATTAAAAAACTCTGAAGGAATATTAGGTAGTTGACCCTGCTTTAATGTTTAATGTTATAAACAAAGGATTTTTAACTTCCTTTGTAGGTAGAGTGGCAGAAAAGACTGGTAGAATAGTAAACCAGCTTTATCTCCTACCTAGCTTGCAATGTAACATTTTGACAAGATATTTGCATGCAAATACGTAAAAGAGAAGGAGCAGTGGAAGACAATGAAACAGAGCAATATGCAGAATTTTAGCAGAATATTTGAACATATTTGAAAAAGAAGCAAAAGCTATTAAGGCTATAAAGGCAATTTCAATTCTGAAGATGCAAAGTGATCACGGTTTGGCAGTGTGTTTACAAGTGCGAGCAAAGAAAACATATCATCTTGAAATAGCAACGTGAAATAAATCAGCAAGATTTATAAACACAGATCAAAGCACAGGACCAGTCAAAGATAAAACTGAAATATTAGTCTTGAGTGACTAGGAAACACCCATGACCTTTCAGAGGGAGGTGGGAAAGGAGAGTAGACATGAGCATAAAGCTCAGGTTCTCTACTCTGCCACTATAAGTTTTGGTTGGTTGATCGCTATTGCGCCAACATTTCTGAAGTATGTAACTTCACAATCTCTGTTATTGCAGCTTTCCATACATTACTTTAATTACAGAAAGAGAAATAGTAAATTAAGACAGACATGACAAAATCTACTACAGTAGTGAAAAACAGGGATCTGGAAACTTTAGTCCCCCACTCTTGAAATTTATTTATTTTAAGAAATAAAGAATAACATAGGTAAGACACACAGCAAATCTTGAATTAGTGTTGCTCAGGTTTCACAATAGTAGCAATTATCATTCTTTTTGTTTGTTTGTTTTGACATCTCAAAGTACATCTCATTTATGGTATCTTGCATTCTGTAATGTCATTTCTCTTTTTCAACCATACAGTATCACAGAATGATACGAGTTGGAAAGGACCTCTGGAAATCATCTATTCCTCGCATAAGAATTCATTGCTTCACAGCACAGCCATATTTTAATGACATCTAGTAAGCGAGATAAATAAGGAAAATGAATTTACTGCCAATGACAAATCTGCCCCTTTTGAGTTTACATTAATAGCATAACACCTAAGTAACTGAACACTTTATAGTCTCACAAAGATAAACGAGGGTATTATTGCTTACTACCCTTAGAAACTATGAAGCAGAAATCAGTTCCTCCCAGTGTACAAACAATACCCTCATGTTAAATGTCAAAAATCAAATAATGTGTGTGAATTTCACACACATTCAGAGTGCCAGCACTGAGTTAAATCTAAGTAAATCTTGCTTAGTTACTCAAAATAAAGATTTAAACAAGATGTTCAAGTCCTGTCTGCTCCAAGTGCTGGACTTTGCAAAGGATTAATGCATCACTAATAATACTGAAAGTGGTTCTGCAGTTCTGACTCAACAAGCTCACTAATGATGCGGAAAAACTACACTTGCCAAAAGTTAAACAGAGTACCAATTTCAAGGTATCTAATATAGATATATATACCCTGGCAGGCACATTCTGCCTGCATTCTAAATAAACCAGATGCCAGCCTTCTCAAAATCAAAAACAATTAGTCTCAGTTAGCACGATGTTAAGCCAAAGAGCTGAATGTTGAGGGTAGAAGCAACTTTTAAGCATCTTAGCACGAAGATTTTTTTCTAACCTGTCCCAATTGCCAATCTTCCTCTCCACTTTTTTTTTTTTTTTTTTTGTGAAAAGAGTTTGAATCCAGATTTCTAAACTGAACTTACGTCCATGCTCATTAGGTTACAGGAATTCAATGGAAATGATACAGTCTTGTCAGTTCAGATAAACATTTCAGTTCTTTGAGAATCACAGCCTTTTCTCTCTGATTAATATGTTTACTGAAATCTATACACATATTGTCTGATAATTAATTTTTCAAAGTTGTCTCTGGGGCCAAACAAAGTAACAGAATCCATGTTTCCTCTATTAATCAATACGGTTTAACTTGGAAGGAGTTAAAGAGTAATAATTCTTCAAAATTACACAGGTCAATCAAAACTTGGTCATATGTTTCCTAACTCATTCTGCAAAACATGACATATCTGTTTACTAACATATGAGACAAATGAAATGCTTAGAAGACAGACAAAATCCAGGCAAATCTGAGGATAGCAGAGATCCTCAGATTGTAAGTTTTTTCTTCCAATAAAATAACAAATAGAGTACATAGTCTGGGCTCCCTGGTGGTAGTTATTCTTAGATGACAAATTATTTTCACAGGGGCAATTAGGCATCAAACACCTGTTGTTTCACCCATTATATTATGATTTACTTGAGAGAACATGAAAACAGCTTGTGTGCTTTGGTACACAGACAACCCCTACTTGAAAAGAGGAAGAAAAATATTGCTTTATTCCCCTGAAGATCTTCACATTTCAAATATGCATGAAAATAAGACAAAGTAACTACTGGAGATTTGTTCCAGTAAACCATTTCAAACAAAGATATACAGTAATTATTTCACTTAATGTATTATGAATGCATTTACAGAACATAGATCTTAATATATCTAGATATCTCAATATCCCTAAACAATCATTCTATAAGTATTTTATATTTGGTTCTGAATTTTTTAACTGGCAAGCTGAGTGTGCCAAAGGATAAGATTCCTTTTAGATTTAAGAAAGCGGAATCAGGCTATTTATCTGAGGCAGATTATTAAAAGATCAATGGCACCTACTGCATCAGAGAAAAGGAACAATTCAAGCAGGATGTCAGACTGTTTCAGCATGGCTGTGGACTGCAGGAACTATAAATGGGGCCAGATAAAGAACAGTGTTTTACAAGAACAATTCATTTCTAGATGTTTTCAGTAATTATATATTCATGAAAAATATCAACATGAGGCTACCATGCTTGCCAAGCTCGTTGTTATTTTTTTAATCTCTGTTCTGAGTGAATTGTCTACTTGCAGGCTACAAAGATAAGATTAAATCACTGATACTGCAATTAACTCCATATGTGTTTTATTTAAAACACATGTATTCCCTTGCACTCAAGGCACTGCATGTACATAATGAACAAAATGAACTTAAGTACAGATTAGACAAGATCTTTTCATTTCTTTGAGAAGTACTTCTTCAAATCTTTTTTAAAAAACAGCAAAAGATACAAATATTTTGTATTAAAAATATTGCAAAAAAAAAAAAAAAACAAAACCCATTTCCATCTTCCTTTGTACCACAAGTTAAAAATTCCTTTGTGACTTTCAAGATCTTCCTCAGCTAATTTAATAGCTTTTATTTTTTCCTGTTTCACTGACAATAATTTCAGCACATCAGAGTTTTTCTCCTTGACTAATTTTGATTCATATGGTAAATTCTTTGTTTTTCATAAATACTTCTGCTGTTTTAGATATGAATTCCCTCCAGGGGAAGGACTACTCTCAGGTGATTGTCATTTGTTTTGTGAGTCATTCTTGATGTGATGTCCTTCAAACCAAAGTAGATTAAAGAACACAAATTGATTGGAGCTTATTAACATGCATGTTGCCACTTGTCATCTGTTTTGTTATCATAACTGCTCTAAAGAGTCCCTGGTTGTGGATTGTTTTTTCAATGGCTTTCTTCCGGTTTAATTCTTATTTTTTATTCTTTATCTAGCTCAAAAACCTTATTTTTAATAGATTATTATATATATAATTTATATTATATAGTATATTATACATATACCTGAGAAATTTATTACTTTTCTTGAGACTCTTTTATTGAGTTTATGACATTATTTGCATTTTATCTTCTAATATCAATGAACCATTTTTTAATTGCCTTTCTTCAATTGTATTTATTTGCTCTTTAGTTATTATTACTTAGTAATACAGATTAAATCTTCCAGGAAGCTTTTTTTTTTTTTCTTTTTTTTTTCTTTTTTTTTTTAAAAAAGTTCCTAATTTTTCCACACAACTTAAATCTAAAATGAAGAAAATTGTGATTCAAAAAAAATGCAGATTACAGATTAATTCTACTTGAATATGTAGGTTACCCTGAATATAATGCCTCCTATTTACATTCATGACCACTGCAACAAATACAAAGAGCATAATAACACTGACAAAAGATGAAGCAAATTATCACTATAAAAACATATTAAAAAAATTTGCACCATAATCACCACCACTAGCAACACATTTTGACCAGGGATGAACAAGAACCTGCATGCCACTTCTGAAAATATCTGTACCAGCAGAGGAAGTGATTCACTGCCCCACCCACTCTTCACTGCTCACATCCACTGCATGGTCTCAAAAAATGTTCAGCAAGCGTTGATGAATGTCAATGGGTGTTTTTTTTCTTATGTGGAGGAATTCAATGACACATTTTACTTCATACACACTGACAGCTCTCATACTGAAAAAACATGCAGTGGAGTATTGGTGGGAAGGTTCAACTTCTACTGCCATACCAACGACATCCACCTCTGAAGTCACAAGTCTACATAACAAAATAGCAGACCTTCCTTTCAGAACAGTCCTCATATATTTAATACATATTTTATGTATATTGACATGTTTAAATATGTTAATTAATATGACTTAAATTAAATATATTACTGTCCCAATGCAGACTAGCTTGAATGTACTGAAAGAACAATTAAATCCGGTCCTTTGAAATTTGGACATCAAAACTTGCTTTGTACAGAATGTTCATGCACCATATGAAATCTCTCAAATAATGTTAATGATGAAATAAAAATTTTATAGGAATATTGATCTAATTCTATTGATAGACAGTGTTAAAAAAAAAAAGAAAATCGAGTATCATTTGTTCTTCACTGTTCCAAAACGTAATTCCATCTCTAAATCATAGTAAGACTGTATTGTTATCAGTACATGAGAAAAGACAAAATACAGAAGTAGGAGCTAGAAGTTCATCATTTGATGTGTATTTGACATGTGCAATCATCCAAAAGAAAATATTCTCTAGGATTCAGAAAACTTGATCCAATACTTGTGATGTAAATGTTTGGATGGAATACAAAATATAATAATACCAGGAGAATAACGGTACTATAAAATCAGTATTAGATAAAAATGTAACTCATAATTGCTTCTCTTTCTATCATCTGAGCATGTTTTAGTCCTGCAATCATAAGTCTTTTTCAAGCAGCTAATACCAATTAGAATTAGAGCAGAATGGAAGCCAATGGAAGTGAAATTAAAAACAGGGAGGCAGAGAATAGTAAAGAACAGAGAAGGTGAATATTTTATCTCATTTAAAGTCTTTCTATATGAAGGTTTCCCCCTCTTTGCCTCTAGAAAAAGGTTTGTACTTTTTTTTTTTTTAAATCAGTTTGACTGTAGGCTATTTAATGGCGATTAATAAGATGCCATCATATTTATGAAATTGACGTGAAGGACATTTTAGTGGGAGTAAATGAGTGTAACACAAACATAGTTTATGGATCGTCTTCAACTCTATATGACGAAGATAATGTTAATCTCTTTATGATAGATAATAACTAACACTTCTTAGTTATTATTACCTGTATAACAAATTAACGCCTGACAAATTAACTAAATATCATACCTGCCAAGGACAGCTTTTGCATTTGAGTGTTATCTCACACAATCCAGTTTAGCCTTATCATAAGCTGAATTATCAGTCCAGCTTTATGACAAGTAATTACTAAACAGAGCACAAGAAAACAACCCTAGAAGCTGTGAAACAGAAGTTCTTGTTCTTTTAACATAGTCAGGTGTTCTATACCTAGAATAAATTAAAGATATTTTGGAGTTATATTTAAAGCATAAATAAGTCTATTTCCCAGGCTTAGCAAAATATTTCAGATCTTGTTTAGATGATCTCTAGTAAAAGATTTAAGTATTTACAAGCTGCTCTTCTCATTCCCAACCTGAGTAATGCTACCAAGAAAAAATTGTTAACTATTTTAAAAAAGAAAATTGATTTAAAAAGTTATTATCATGCAACTGCATCATTCATTTCAGATACTCTTAAACCAACCGTATTCAATCTTGCAATTGCATAACATGGCAGTTAAGCACCACTGAAGGAAGAAAAGCATCCTAAGTAGCAGCTTCAGAAATAAAGCCTATTCTGGAAGATAAGAAATTCATACACCTTGTGAACTATAAATAAATATCTCTAGTTACCAGGTAAACATTTTTTTCTTCCAACCAGATTTTGTGTACAGATTTGTCTATGCTATTAGAATGCTAAGTGATTTAAGTAGCACCATCCACTTTCCAAACATAGGGTGATAAAAGATTATCATCTCAGTCACTAACAAGAATTTTTATGTAAAAATTGCGGAAACTTTTGGAGCAGCTTGAATCATTATTCTCCTAAACTCCAGATGGCTACCTTCCCATTACTATATTTTTCTTTATCACTCTATTATGCTACAGCACGTACTGTCAGGTAATGACTATTTACCTTTCTCCCCCTTTTTTTTTTTTTTTGGTTCCAACTTACATTTGTATGATTTCAACAATTTTTCCTTATAAAAACGTAATGCCACATGAATGAATGGTTAATCTAATGGTTATTCTCTCTAATGTAATACAATTAAAAACAAATGAAAAGACTAATCATTGAGACTTTTTTTTTTTGAAGTTTAAGCAAGATACATTTTTAATTATATTTTTCTCCATTTGAACAATAGCATATTCTTCTGACATCTGTTTTCTCTGACACTACTATTAACACATTACTAGGTTTTTTTTTATTTTCCTCAAATAAAACTGTTCATGGGGTGAAAGTGTATAGTATATCTTATCAGACTATGTATTATTTTTGGTTCAGAAACAAAGGCAACCACAGAGAGCGTGCAAACTATAGTGTTTTAGAGGAAGATAACCCCATTCACCAATACCCATCTCCCACAAAGACAATCTACACCATCAGTCAAAGAGCTGCTACACTTTCTCTCCACTGTAAAGAATAGGGACTACAGAGTATTTCTTTGGAAAAAAAATAAACAAACTATAGAGGAAAATCTTGCAGTACTATGTAATAGCACCACCTGGTGACTTCAGACTTGATAATAGAGAAAACATCATTCTACATTTTTACCGGCATAGATGTCCCTTTCTCAAGTGTTCATCCCAACAATCTTTGTTTTAATCAAAACAGCTAATCTTCATTTATATTTTGTTGCCAAATATAAACAAGAAATTCAGAATATTTTTAAAATCAGGCAAGTGTTCAAAACAAAGGGCATAATCTTGTCTCAGGAATCTCTACAAGCATGCGGCTAAGGACAACAAGACCTTTAGGAATAATATGGATACTTATGCTTAATGCTATGACATTTTCTTCACTTGATCTTTAAAAGGAATTCAGTTGATTTATCTGACATAAATTAAGTGCACTAAACAGGAGATCAGTAAATAAAAATATATCAAGGCAATCACCAGGCTTCTTCTTATTCCCCTGTGTTCCTTCAAGTGCCTGGAACTCTGGGATATGTCCTTGCAATGACTTAACTTGCAAACTGCACGTAGAATTTTAAGAAGGTTCAAATGAGAGGAAGGCTTGATTTAGTGCACAAGAGCTTGGCCTTATGTCTAAAGAAATGAGATGTTATAGGTTAAGTTCAGCAAGATGAGTAGATTTAAAACGTCATTATAACTTATTTGTATTGCAGTAGCACCTTCACAGACAAGCCAAAGACCAGGACATATTATACTAGGCTAGCAAAAACTATTAGTAAGAGACAAACTGCGTCCAAATTACCTTATTATGTAGAGCTTTAATATATTTAAAATCCAGTCACATATACTTCCTATCTCCTTCTGATACATAGTATCAAATGTATCTGTCGTGCACTGTTTCTGTTTCTTTAAAAGAAAACAACAAAAATCAAATTCAGAATCCATATTTACAAGACAGTAATGTCGAACATAAATTATGTCATTAGTAAGAGTGAATTTTTCACTTTGTTAAGCTCTGTGATATGCAGAGGAGCAGAATTTCTAAATGACCTTGAACCTTCAGCTGCCAAAACACACAAAATATGCTTTAAAGTATAAATGGTATTTGAAAGTACAAAGTGATGTATGAAAGCAGAAAATGATGTATGAATATAATATCAATATTTGGTTCAAACAACAGATACACTTGTTCTTTTTTATGTTAAGGAAGAGTTATATTGGACAGAACATACTTCCAATTAGGTAAACTTGAAAATTCATTTTTAAAGTTTCAAAAGTTTTCATAAATAAGCTTATGGTTCAAGATAAATTCTCTTTAAAATACTGGAAAGGGACTGGAAGGGGAAAAAAAAGAAAAAGACAGGATGAAAGACTAAATTACTATTTTTGTGGGCAGCTTTTCTAATAACAGCTAATGCAACTACAAAATGATTGTGCTCACAGAAATAGAACTTTGCATGGTAAATAGAATACTGAACAAAGAAAAAATGTTCATACACTACAGAGTAATAACATTGTAGAATCATGGAAAGGCTTCTGTTGGAAGGGACCTTTAAGATGATCTAATTATAATCCCCTGCCACAGGCAGGGCCGCCCCCCCCAGCAGCTCAGGCTGCCCAGAGCCCCATCCAACCTTGCCTTGAGCACCTACTAAGGATAGGGCACACACAGCTTCTCTGGGTAGCTGTGCTACTGCCTCAGTACCCTCTGTGTAAAAAATAAAATAAAATAAATCCATCTTATGTCTATAATAAATCTCCTCTCTTAAAGACGCTCCCCCTTGTTTTATCACCATCTGCCCATGTCTAAAATCAGTCTCTCTTCATTTATAAGCTTCCCTCCTGTACTGGAAGGCTGAAATGAGATCTCCCTGAAGGCTTTTCTCCAAGTTGAACAAGCCCAGATCCCTCAACCTTTCTTTTAAGAGAAGTATTACAGCCCTATTTCCATACTTCTTCTAATATCTCTTTGTGATGTCTCTTAATGATGTATCATACATGAAAGGAAATATCTCTAAATATTTTAAATACACAAGCTCTGCTCTGAAAACAATGTCTCCTATTTTGTTATGTTGACTCCTGACACAGTCTTCAAGTGACTTGTCAAAGACAGATCTTACATCAGCAATAACTAAAAAGATAAGGATGTGACAGTTTCTGAGGTTTGCAGAGAATAAACATCTTTTCTGAAATTATTTATTTTTTAGTTTCTAGCTTTCTTGAATCTTGATCATCCTATACACAGGTTGAAGAGGCTTAAGTGTTTAGTTTTGTGTAGTGTTTCACTCATGTGTTGTTTGCTTGGTTAGTTGTGGTTTATTTTTCTACTTTAAATAATAACTCTTGGTGTGGTATCGTTTCCTTTTTTTTTTTTTTTTCCCTTGTGTGTTTGTTTTGCACAGGATAGAGAGCTTATAAAAATAGAGAAGCTACAAATACATAACTAACACATTTTTCAAATGAATCTAAGTAATATTTACATTCTAGAATATCTACAGTGTATGTATTCTCCCACAGCTCTGTGCCCTGCTGTAAGAAAGCAGGTTTCTTCTTAAGCCTGTGAAATTCTGGGCATCCTGATATGGTTATCTTGAACGTTACTCACTACACAACTAGGCATCTGAATCACACTTTAATAAGGAGCTGTTGCAATTGACTTAAGGAACATTATTACCAAAATTATTGTAAGTTACATTTGTCCAGACTGAACAGAGGTAGAAAAATGAGTGTATCAGCTGCAGTAGCATGTCATGTTTCCATTAATGGGAACAGATCATTGAGTAAGCTGTCATTGCTCCAATGAATTCAGTAAAATTTCAACTTGTACCACTAAAAATCTGCCAGAGATGTCTAATGATTTATTATTTACTCCCTACAGAAACAAGAATTAGAGGAAGAAAAACAACAACAACAACAAAAACCCAGCATCTCTCAGCTTACGTGATTCTAACATTCAGAAAAAGTGAGCAACTTTTTTGCCTGCTTTTAGGCACAATCTCTTGGTATATTATAGAACAGAGCTTCACGGTGCACAGGAAAATTAGCCTGAAAACATCTCGGATGCTATGAGAGGAACACTAACAACAGGAATGGCTTGTCATGTCGAAACATTAACAGTCTATAACAACTCTTGTCAGAGTGAAGAAAATGAGAAATGTAACATGACAACCTTGAAAACAGAGGAATCTACATTAGCTGCACCATCTACTCTTTTCACAAAGATGAGAAGTAGCGACTACCATGGATGCAATACCTATTGTAATCATGTAATAATACTCATATGTCTGACTTCCACTCTATAAATCCCTACTATAAAAATGCAAGGGATAAACTATTCACAGAAAACAGTATTGTACAGCATTAAGTTCCGTACTGACCACAGAACACGATGGAACACAGACCGAGAATCCTCTATTCTTAAGGCAAGTGTTACTAGCTTTGGCATACAGCTATATTGGTTTGGGAACAGACTTATTTCCTAAATCTTTTCTGCATCATACCTAACAGTGGCCTAGTTTGGAAGTCATCATCTCCAAAGCTCCTGATTCTGCAGATAAATAACAGAATCACATAATTGAAGGTGGTGGAAGGGACCTCTGGAAATCATTGAGTCCAACAACCCTGCTAAAGCAGGTCATACAGGAAAGTATCCAGGAGACTTTTGAATATCTCCACAGTTAGAGAATCCACAACATCTCTGAGAATTACTTTGTTTTCCATACTTTGCACTTACAGAAGTGGCTTTTTCATATCAATACGGACATCAACCTATTCTAGGAAACCTGCTTTAGCAGGGGTCTTGGACAAGGTGATCTCTAAAAAAATCCCTTTCCATAATTCCGTGATCAAAGACTGTTTGAGTGTTCTGTCACCCTCACAGTAAAGAAGTTTTTCCATCATGTTCATATGGAACTTCTTTCATACCAGTTTGTTTCCGCTGCCCTTGTCCTGTCAGTGAAAACCATTCAAAAGTGTCTAGCCTCATCCAGTTGGTTCACACACTTCAGATATTTTTAAGCATTGATAAGATCCTCTAAGTATTCTTTTCTCCAGACTGTATAAACCCAGGGCTCTCAGGCGTTCCTCATACAAGAGATGCTTCAGGTCTCTTACCTTTGTTGCCCTGACTCTCTCCTGTAGTTCCCTGTATCTCTTGAAAAGAGAACAGAATGAGACATAGTACTCCAGATGTAGCCACGTTAGGGCAGAGTAGAAGTGAATGATTGTTTCTCGCAATCTTCTCTGTGTTTTATTTTAAAAAAATATTAATATAAATAATAGCTTGGCCAGCATTATCAGATTAAATAAAAGGCAGCAAATGCTACTTTTTCCTTTAATGAACAGTAAGAAACAGTGAAAAGATGCTAAGGACTGTTTAACTCCCAATGACTACAAATGTATAGATCCAGTAGTAACACTTAATCAAAATAATTTGAATGGATAAAAATAATCAATGGGGAATATCACATTTATCTTCTTCTATGGCTTACACCCTTTTCCAAGGATGGCACACCCGATACAAGTAGTACCTGTCAAATATAGAAAATGAAAATTATTTCTAGAAGTAATTTAAAAAGAGAGCTTGTGTTGATTTAATTGAGTGTTACTGATGAAATCAGGAAGGTTTAACACTGTTGGATTTTCATGTCAGATCAGATAAGTTCATGAGTGTCTCAGAGGCAAGTGCCTCTTGTGATTCTGGTTTCATTCTATACAACAGTCTTGGGCTGTGCCATCTTTCTATACTGCAATACTTAGACTAAATGCCTCAGCTCAGGATCCCTTTCTTTTTTCTGTAAGAGCTTGAAGAGGGACAAGCACAGGTGGCAAGAGTGTGATCTTTATTTATTTGTTTAAATTTACCATTAGAGGCAAAATTACTAGTATTAAGTATTTGGCACAAAAGTTGAATTCATTCACATTCTTGATGTTATTTTCATCAAATGAAAATATTAGGCTATATAAGCAGAAGGGATTTTTTGTACAAATGGCTTCATTACTACAAAAAAGAAAATCAAACAACAAACTGGAAATTAGAATCCCCTTAGAGTCCCCTGAAATGTATTTCAAGTTCACAAACACTTGTTCATTGCAGAATATAATTTACTTCAGGTGATGCTTTTGGTCAAGATTTCTTTCTTCCAGAAATTCGGTTTCTATGTTACATTCAGTTTTGGATCTGACCAGTAATTGTATTTCAGTTTTGCAATTCTCAGCTGTATATTAACATTTTTAATGAGAAAAACAGAAGACTTGCATCTTTTTCTGAGTAGAGCTTATTCTTTCTTATTTCTATTTTCAGTAGAATTGCATTTTGATTTTTGTATGCCTGCTTGTTGGGTGTTTTGCTTTTTTGTTTTTTAAGAACTGAGAACATACATCAAGTAGAGTCAGAAAATTTTAATGTTGCTCAGCTATATCAGGTAGTATTTTCTTTGTATTTGACAATGTGTATTTTATCTTGAGACTGTCTTCTAGAAACATACAAGATGTAAGTGTTACATGCACACTATTTGATTCCAGATAATTTTTTTTCTTTCCATGGAAAAATATTTGTTGATTTTTAAGGAAAAAAAATCAGATCATCTACAAATCTTACATCTTTTCTTATACTGCCCCCCATTCCTCCACTCTCCTTAACTTTCTTAAGAGGTTTCCATCCATTATTATTTGTTTCCAACACTGTTTGTTGATCAAGGCAAATTTCTAACGTTCTTTGAAATACTAAACATCTAAGCACTTGAGGCAGTCGCTAAGGATTTTTTTTTTCCAGACTTTAGAGATTTTCCTTATTTTTTGAATTTATCACTCTCATTTCAAAACTGGATGTCAGATTTTCATTAAGTATTCACTAAGCATCTTAATTATAATGTACAAAGCAGTATCTTTTGCTCGTCGTCCATATAACATACTTGTGCTCTTAAAAATTGTTAACTATATTATGTCATAAAAATGTATGTATTTAATGATGTACTTAATAATATAAACACATACATATGTAATGCTCTCAATCACTTCCATTTTCTAACTGTCTCAGATGGAGACAAAAGCAATGCACACTTCAGTCGCAAGAGAAAGGCAGAAAGATATTTATATAAAATAAATATAAGATGGTAATTGGAACAATTATCACCTCGAATTAACAAGATTCAAAATGGCTAGATGTCCTTGAGTATTTGCTACACAGAGCGTAGAGGGTGCGTAATGAATATAAGATCAAATCTCAGCAAGGCTGCTATAGCTTAAAAACTGAAAATCACTTACAGAGGGTCAGTAGGCAAGGCACCACCACAACCCAAATGATCCTCTTTGCAGGCGTTAGTTAACCTCAAGCAATATCCCTACTCCAGGTGAGGTTCTGGAGTGCAGGCTTGCAAGAACTCTCAAAGTGGTTACTACCCGCTTGCCATTTATGGGGTACGCTGATTGACTCATAGTCATGCAACATAGAATTGGATCTATTGAACCAGGTGTCTGTTATCAGTTCTCAAAGAACCCAGTTTGAGAAAACAGGGAAATCATTAACTGTCCCCCGGTGCAACCCTGGTTGTTATCAGTCTCAAGGACAAGATCTTTTGCACCTCACTGTACATGCTAGGCCTTTGGCATAATGAGTAGGCTGGGTGAGTCGGTAATGAGTGCACAGCCAAATCTTATCACATAAAAATGGCTGCTTGAGTTATATGACTTAGTGTTTGGCAGTTTGCAGAAGTTAACATTAACACCTTTACATCTGTCAATTTACTATCTTATCAAAAACTAAAAACAAGTATGTTAAACAGAAATCACACCTACATTAATGATGAGTATTAACAATACTTATTTCCTTTAACTATTACGTCTTGAAAGAGCATTTCCATACAGCAGTCCAATAGTTCATGCTAATCTCTGTCAAGCTGCTCTTGTTTAGATTCTTCTAGTGTATGTTAGCACAGGAGTGCTTTTGTTCAGCTCTGGCATTTTCCTCAGTATTCGAGGCTTTGATAAATATCTAAATTATGCTCAACGGCTTAATCTACTTGGAAGCAGTTTGTCTAATCTCCCAAAATTAAAGTGATAAGATTAGATTGTTCAAACTCCTTTCAAGCTACTAACAGAATACAATGTAAACAGAACTTGGATTTCAAATCTACAACAGTTTTTTGTTTTTGTTTTGTTTTGCAAGTAGTATTATCAAAGAAGAAATAGCCAGTGATTTTGAAACAGTTCAACCAGCACATGAATTAATTTATGATATGTTTACTGCAGATTACCTCTACTGCATTTTTCTCTTTCCATTTTAGTTTTATTTTTCTATTATGCATTTTGCTGTTGTTGTTGTGGGAAATACTGAAATCCACATTACAAGACTATATATTGATACTATATTATAAGACTATAACATTTATAAATTTTTAAAATTTATATTGTTAATTTTAACAATTTATAACATTGTTAAAAATTGTTTTTTAAAATTTATATTATTTTTAAAACACAAAGAAAAAGCTATTTGCTTTTTAGTTATGTATATCTTATTTTTAATATATAGGGTGTATGTATTGTTACATAATACATATTATTTATATATATTTATATATTTTTTTAATAACTGTTAAAGAGAAAACTACAGATTTTTATGTAATGAAAAACAATGCAAATTCTACCACAAATTGAAAGTTGACCAAACTGAACTTTAAAAGACAAAAATTGTCTTGGTTTGCTTTTTTAACACCTAATTTCTGCTTTACGTACACTTACAGTCCCCGATTCAAGCTGAGATGGGAAGTAGAAGTGCAGATATATCACAGTAAAGCTTATGTTTGTAGCTGTTCCAGCATGATCTGGAACAGTAGGTACTAATGATTTTGGGAGAAAATCAATTATCGTTAAATTAGTTGAAGCCACTTTGCAAAATTTAATCACTTTTTGAAGTTCAAATAAATGTATATCTATTTTCTGAGTATTTCTCTGAATTAATTTTTTTCTAGGTTTATATATTTATTTGATTTAGAGGCCTTATCTCTCAGGGTAATAGGAAATAAATGCTCAGTTGGACCAGGGTATGAGGAACATTTCTACTATCACTGCCTCAACCTCACTTGCTCAGAAGGTACATTCCCAACCCTACAGACTGGCCAACCCTAAAGAGCTGGAGTAGTTATAGAGTAACTAACATTTCTTGTATTCTTCAGTAACATGCTCAACACTACTATTATTTGGAGCTGTAAATACCCAACTAAGCCAAACAAATTCTAACATTAAACCAGAAACTAACCAAAGGAATATAAACTTTTACATATCCACCAATAGTACAAAATGGAGCAACCCCAGCTACTACTGTAAATAGTTTTGTAATATCCTCAACGACAGATCTATTCCTTTTTTCATATCCATTACAATTAAAGTAGCAAATCTGTGTGGCACAAGATACAAGAGCAAATGCTTTGCAGTAACCTGGAAGCAGACTGCTTTTCAGAATTCAGCCCAACTGGAAGGAGCTCTACATCTGTTAATATGATAAAATGCCTTTCTACTCTATTCCTTTCTATTTATGCTACCTGAACCAGCTCAAACTAACTCAGGACCATGCAGAAAAATACACTCTTGTTAAATTCTAATGATCATTTTAGTCTGAGATTATGCTTTTTTTGTACTGTCCAGTAATGATTTTTAATCACATGGAGTCTTCTAACTCAGTGTTACCTGTTTTCCCTGAAAGAATTAACAGTATGCCAGAAGCCGGCACTACTGTTATACTGCACGCAGCATGCTAGGAAAATCCTAAGGAGCACAGCTTAGTCACTCCTATATGATTAAGAGAAAAGACTGGATAAAAATGTGTAGGATGAGTTTAAGTGACATTCACATGACTGTATGTTTTTTTTCTGCTACCTGAGAACGTGCTATATCCTCACAGTTTCATTAAAAATATTCTATCTTTCCTGGAGTTGGGAGCATGGACTAGGAGGAGAAGAGCAGAAAAGGAAGGATTCACCTGCCAGATTATTTTCTTTGATATAGGCAAGACTTTTTCTAAATGGAGAAGTTATTGAGAACTAAGGTAAGATTTTGGATTCCATTAGGTATTCCTCATTATCTTCCTAGAAAAATATTGTCTTAAATCACACTTGGTTAAAATTATATGTGTGTAGTGTGTGCACATTCAAAGATGTGGCTAAAGAAACTCCAAGACAGAAAGGAGAATGGATAACACTTTTCCCTGTGGGAAGCTGTACCTCACCCTTCTCTCTTTCAAGCCATGCTCCAGACACAGTCCTGATCATCAACATTCTGCAAACATTACCTAAATGTCAGAAGTCAGAAATAATACTTTTCATGAAACAAGCATTCACAAAGGAAAACAACAACAACAACAACAACAACAAAAAAAAGGGTAGTAACAAGTAGCTACTTCATCCATAATTACTCACTAGAACAAATTCCAAAGTTAGGAGCCTTCGTAGAACAAGTAACTAACAAAACATAAAACTGCCAAGCTCTCAGCATACAACTAAATTCATATCATAACCATAATTGTATTCACCACAATTGAAATTCGTCAGAAAATAAACAGTATAGATACTATGAAAACTCACAGGATAAAAATACAAATATACAACATTACTTCCTGTAAAGTCTGAGTTTGGAAGACATAGGAAAGCAAGAAACAGCTAGTGGGCTACTTGCGATATGAAAGAAAAATAAACTTGTTCTGGGGACATCCCTAAATCAATGAAGCGAGCTTTTGTAGTTCACTTAAAAATAAATAAATAATTATCTAGTTTCTTCTTCAAAACCATCTGCCATGTAATCAAATTCTGTGGTCATCACACACAGACTCCATAAAAATCAAAGTACAGATGGTAGTTTATTATAAAATAACATAGGAGGCTTAGAATAGATGATACATTTGGTCATTTTTGCACATAAACTCCCTGATTAAGTATGAAAAATGTGAACATTTGTTTATCTTGGAAAAACTGCTATTACTTGTCAAGCATGACCAATTATGTATTTCTGAACTGTTATCCATATAATTAAGAAAAACAGCCATCTGTAAAGTCAGAAGTTTGCATCTGTTTTTCGTGGATTTTGTTTGAGAATCTCCCCCACCCACCCTAATCCATACATAAATATGATTTCTCTAATCTGATTAATTCATAAAATAATAACAGAAAAAAAGAAACCAGAGAAAGTCGACTGCAACAGGTTTATTGGAATTCCCTTCATTTTGTCTCCCCTAATCTTTTTTTGTTGTTGTTACTTTCTCTTTTTTTTCTTTTTCCCCCTCAGACAGATGTCAACTAGTAACAGGGAAGGAAAATATGAAGACTTTTAACAGATATTTTTATTTTTCACCCTCTACCGCACCTAACAGATGCATAACATCTATATTACAACAAGGAAAAAATGAAAGCCTTTCTTATTTTAGAGTTGCTTGATTGTTTGAATTTCAATTGAGAGAAAAAAATACATTTCTAGATTCCATATTACTAAGGCAAAACTTGGTCATAGAAATATGCAAGCAAGACTAACTGCAGATTAAGTCAATGTATCAAGTATCTGTAAGATGGGGGTGTCTCGCTCCAATTCATAGGAGAAAGAGGAGGTTCTTTGATTCATGCACACCGACATGAGATTAAGAAACAACAGTTCAAATGTTGGTCCAACCAGTTTAAAACAAATCTTAATCACAAAGATGTGGAAGGATGAGGATGAACACTATTACCAATTCAGGTGATGGGGAAGGGAAAGCGGATGACAGGAAAGCAGCAAGAGTTGAGTAAAGATCCATTGCACATTGTTCCAAGGGTCTGAGGTAAAAGCACAGGGGCAGAGTAGCAGCAGCGCAGCTAGCCTTGGACAGCAAGCAGGTACAGCAACAGGGTAAGTCCAGGAGGAAGCAACAGAACTCAGGTAGCAGGCCATGAGAGTCTGACAGCATGCAGGCATCTTGTCATGAGGAATCTGTTGTCAAAAACCTAATCTCATATCTGTTGGTCCGTTTTTCTTAATCCTTCTTCCAACGTGGCATTCCTGGGCGCTTGGGTAAGAGCCATGTGCAGTTACCCCCCAAGATGGCTATCTCCCTCAAGATGAGCCCACAGAAAATGCTTCCTGGCCATTAAGCTGTGGCTTATCTCTCTCTCTTTGCCCCCAGCCTGCAAATCTTCAGACAAAAGATTTTGCCATCTTTGACCAGGACTTGCCTAGACTTGTCTATCTGTGTATCTCAGACAAAGGATTTCTCAACCCTTGCCTAGTGTTCCTCAGCAAGCTTGGAGACAATGGTGCAAAAGAATAATATCTTACAAGAGGGGAGGGAAATCAATAAAAGCACATTTCAACATTTTTAACGCAGAATTAGAAATTAGGTCTGGGAACGGGATGTTCTTTTCAGGTGGTTTCAGTTACTATGAAATCTGCTTATGAAATTTAGAAATGTATCAAAGTCAGAACACTTGAATACTAGCAAATTTGTATCTGAATCAATAATAAGTATTTATATTCAACAAAATCTGAAACTAATTCCGAATAGTCCAACACCTCCCCCTATAATCATCTGCATTCTTTTTGAATCAGGTTAGAGGGAGAACTTTGATTAGAAGTCTCTAAGAAAGAGTGGTTCTAGAGCAATTGAGTAAGTCTATGTTAAAATCACAGAACTGTAATTTATGTTAGAAAGGATCTCAACAAGTGCTTTTTGCTCCAAAGTTGCTCACAACTGTAACTACTCAAGTTCTTAACATCTCCAAGGATGGAGGTTCAACAGCTTCTTAAGCAATCTGTTTATGTGTTTGACAACTGCCCTGGCAAAATCAGACAAAAAATGCAAACACACTAATCATACAAAAATAATCAGCTTTTATATCTTTTCCTAAGCTCCTATACTGCAAAATATCTGTATCATTTCCTGCCCACCTCGGCTGTAGAGGAAATCAAAGTCAGCTCTTGGGCCCTATCTTCCCTAGGCTGTACATCCAGGCTTCCCTAGGCTTGCTCATCCAGTTTCTCCTCATAGGATTACCTGTATACCATTTCCATGTCTTCAATAACAAAGTCACCTGTCCTACTGACCAACTAGTTCACATTTCCCTCCACCTTTCTGTTGCTTCTAAGGGTACTAATTAGAGGTTTGTACGTCACACATAGAGGCTAATATGTGATGCACTTATATGCCATTGTTCACATCTGTTACAGTTGGTGTTACAGCTGGAAAGATTATCGTGGTGAAAATAGGAAAAGAAACAAACAATGAAGGAATGCTCACCTACATCCAAAGATCTAGGTTTGCAGAAAAGACTCCACAGAAGAGAGATCTCCAGAAAGAAATCCTTCTCTAGCGGCAGTCAGCCCATAAATGGGGTCTAGAAGGAATTGCCTTCACCTGTGTTCCCAGGGCTGACCCAAACCTTGCCTCAGGTGATCAATCAGTTCGCATACAACATCCCCCCCTAGTGTCACGACTAGCAGACTTTGATTCTCCTAACTGTTCTTGCATATCCAGACGATGTCTGTATAGTCCTTCAGGGTAACCTCTCTATGCTTTCACCTCCTGTATCCCTTTTGTGTTAAGCTTTATCTCCTGTTTCCCTAGACGCATGTGATTCAAGTTATAAAATCACTTTTACCAAGCTATTTTCATTTTTTGGACAGCTGAAGCTTAGCAAGATAGAATAGTCTCATTTAGCTTATTTAGATTCTTCAGAAGTTCTACAGATACACTTGAAAAAGTAGTATTTGCAGACATAGGTACAACTCAGTATAACACATGCTCTTACTACCAGTGTTCAGGATTGGAAGATAGTTACTTATTGTAATCCAATTTACAGAAATCTCCAACAGCCATCAGCTGAGAAGCAAAAAGATTATTAGAAAAATCAGCATTAAGTGAGCTAGATTTCAAATAATGTATATCTATGCGAGAAAGTCTTTTGCAGAATTCTGAACCTGTTATTTCTAGTGCTTGAAGATTAGAAAGAATGATAAAAAAAAGTCACAGGCAAAAATCCTGGCATGTTCATAGAGGATTTTGGTTTTATCATCAGAATTATGCAGTAACTCAAAAGAGTACAAGCTGCAAGTTTACATAACATACATAACATACTTCCTGAAGAGAGAAGAATACAGCCACACATTGAATAACATTAGAGAATGGTAAGTTTTTGTCATGTACCGTCAGAATTATTTTAAATAGTACCATTCTCTCTAGGATCCTTTGTATAAATTTGTATAGCATAAAGAAAGTCTTAAATTCTTGTACTTCATTGCACAAAGACTTCCTATGATGTTATAGAAGCTTAAAGGGTCATGTGGTTTTAAATACCCCTCCCTGCTTGCTCAAGAAATCGATACAGAAGTTAGCATTTACTATGTATTAAATGCAGTTCATTAAACAATCTGGAGTAATGGCTTCAAGTTTAGTTGGTAGCTATTAGCAGTAGTGCCTGTGAAACAGCTGCTTGATTTAATTGGCAAATGCTAGTTCCTTTCCTTATAGGCAGAATTGGAACCTCACTGCTTGCCAACAAGCTAAAGACTGTACCAATTTTAAACCAGATGTTATTTAACTTGCCTTATCATTAAGGAAGAAAAATCCCACGTCAAAGATTGCTTAGCATATACTCATTAAAAACTTCTGACACTTTCAGCTAACAGAAACCACCCTGGAAGAGCTTTCTAACTTTGATTCACTTCCCCAAAATTCATAATCTAGCTATATTTAAAGATGAAAATTCATTTGAGTCAACAGTTGAAATGGACAATTTAAACAAGGAGAATCAACTATGAAGTATTAAGTAACAGACATAAGGGACAACTGATGAAATGGGTGAGACACACAACACAAACTTCTTGGTAAGTTTACTATTGGTCTTTCTTTCATCCTGACTTTAACTATTCCTATAACTAAATGGTTTGTGTTTCTGTTTGGTTTTTGTTGTTTTTAATCTTTTTAGTGGAATTTCTTCTCTTTGTCCTTGCAGGGTACTCTGTTATCATACTCACTAACTAAACTGTAATCTCTAAATAGAAGAAATTTTTGTAAGACTTCAGGTTAAACAAGTATACATTTAAATCACATTTGTGATTTCAGAACACCAAGGAAAGGAAAAATACTTAAAGCTGTTTTAGCAATATTAGCTTGTCATTAGTGACTGGTGATGTAGAAAATTTCGGAGAGACATTTCTTTGAGAAAAAAAAATAGAAAAAACTTCTAACTTTAAAGTCAATTTTCAGTTATTCTAGTATTACAGATGCATGCTGTTCCATATAGTTATCAGCTGTGCCCCCGAGAAACAAAAATTAAGGTACATACACCTTGCTTGGTTGTGCTGGTATAGAGTAAGAGTACGATAAGATCAAGGAGTTTCTCCAGGTAAAACTAATAACCACAGTAGTAGTAGGTTAGGAACTTCCTGAGACAGGAAGTTTTGTATTTTTGTACTTATCCTCCCATTCACTCTTCTCTTGTCTACAATTAAAATCAGAAACTATCCTTCACATATTCATGTGTTCATTTTTGCCATTGTTGCCACACGTTCATTTTTGCCACATCAGGTCTCACCCCAGTTTACCTAATACCTTTGTTATTTGAGATGCTGTGTCGTTACTATGCCATGCTGAGATGATAGTTTTATGCTGTCTTTTTATGCCTGTATAGGAGGAAAGCACCTTGACCTTCTCTAGAGCAAGTCTAGAAACAGTAAAAATTTACAGAAAAATATTAAAAATGTAAGATTGTCTTTGTTTGTTTGCTTACCCAAGTTTTATCTCCACGACTTACAACATTGTAAACATCCTTCTTGAATTAGATTTAATATCATGTCTGTAAGGTCTTTTGTCCATTTCTGCAATCAATGTTATGAACTACTTTGTACTGATACAGCATTCAGCTTAGTGTGCCAGGATCGGAGTAGATAAGAAACTGCATATCTAAAATTAAAAAGTCAAATACAGTGTTTTCCTAAAGACAGAACTGTCATATAACTGAAGAAGCAAATTTAATCTGTGGCTTCTAACTTTTGTATAGTTCCCAGACTTCCATCTGACAAAACGGAGAGCTGAATCTCCCTGTAGAACTGGCTACAATCCGAATATGTCCAAAAGACAACCAGGGACCATTTCATCTTCTTTTAAGCATCATTGTACAAAGAGGCATCTGTCTGTTATTCCTTTCAATATCAGTACAGGCCTTAGACTCATCTTTCAAGAACTTTCAAGTGCTGTCTCCCCTGAGAACAATTACATACTTCAAGCAAGACCTAAGTAAGGGAAACAATATTTACTTTAACACAAAAAGCTTTCTTTTCCCTCTGACACTTTAGACTATTTAGGTGACGTGCTACATATGCAACATTTTGCTGACATTATTATTACAGTAGATTTTATTTTCTTTTAATGATATTCTCTAAAGCCTTTCTGTAGGACTTTCAAACTGTTAAATACTCATGTGGACATTTACTATGATCCACAATAAGTTGCAGACAGATTTCAAATATTGTTGTGAAAATGTTTACTATTGGTGATTTAATAGGTTTGAGATTGAGTGTAATCATTTGTTTGAAAAAAGAGTTTCAAAATAAAAGTTGTTTCTAATGCCAGTGTATTGATGGACTACAGAGCCATTGTACCTTGCATTATACACTAGCATTCAATTCTAACTTAAAGCCTGCAAGGATCCATGAAAAATTACAATTACTATAATTTTACTGGACAGCAAGGTCAAATATTGAGCTTCAAAGGCAGAATTAAAGAATAAGAAAAAACTCAAGTGCATTTATAAAGAAACAAAATAAACATTTTCTCATTTTTTTTAAAATACTGACAGGTATTTCAAGGAATACAAAAACAAATCATCTTGAAAAAGATAAAAATGCCCAAATCTCTTTGATGCATTGTTGACTAACACTTGCAATATTGCCACTACAGTACATGTAAATGTGTGTTTCTTCGAGTAGGACTTTCACTAAAGTCTCTGCAGTTCCCCTGTATCATCTTTATCAATATTAAAAATTTATTATAGATTTCATAGTGATCAGTGTTCATAGTGTTCCATTTTGCGATAACATTTCTGTTAATAAAAGTAGGTCTTTAAGAAGCTTCCTACCTATTCCTATTTTTATATGTTTCTGTACTGATAGTCATCTATGCTACTTATCTAGAGTCAAGTCCCAGTGCCTGTCTGAGAATTTTACACACCTATGCAGTCAGAGGAGAAATGCATGACTGGCATGCATAGTTACGGACAGACTAAAATATTATAGGAAAACATTATAGGAAAATATTATAGGAAGTAAAATTATCCTTTTACATTTCCTAATCTTAACATTCATGATATAAAGATTGACAACCTTACATGTGAAGGAATAAGACAGGAACTCTGGTGTTCAGCAGATAGAAGACCAATAGATCATAGCGTACCCAGATGTGCCACAGAGCAAGAGGTGACTGGAAATATAGAAGATCTAGATTAATAGATACATTTCTTACATAATGTCATTTCCAATCTGCAGGTAGTGTAAAAACCCCAGCAAAATACATGCCATATCTTCCTCCTGTAGTTGATCTTCATAAAAGTTCACAAATTATGTGCAGCTTCTGCTTACAAACCTTATTAACTGAACTGAAAGCAGTCTGAACTCTTAGTTTAAAGTTTTCAACCAGTTTAAACTGGAACAACACAGGCTTCCAAACCAGTCCCTCATGACAGCCAGTTAGAGTTACTTTCAACTTAGTTTTTAACAAACATAGCAAGTTACATGCAAAAAGTAAGTTGAAAGATCATTAAGCCTGCAAAGTCAAGCACTGAAAAATGAAGAAATGCTAGAATTAACACTGACTGTGCATTTTTAATTCCCTATATCCCTGTGTGTATGCATTTTGATATAATTTTTAATTACTTAATTACATTTTGTGTAGGACAGACAGCGCTCCAGGGATGAATTAGGGCTGCATGTTGAATGAGGCTGTCATCCTTGGGACTTTTGCCTTAGCTGATATAAAAATTGGAATGTGGCAATGGAATACACATTCAATCATTCAATAGCAGCACAGGTTTTAGTATTCAGCCAGGTTATAACCATCCCATGATGCTGGTCACTATATTGACACTGAGCGTATAGAAGTGATTGAGTGTATAGCAATCTCTCATTGCAATATCTCACCTTCTTAATAAATATGTAACACGAAATTGAGATAAATGGATTAAAATAATGTAGGGAAAGACAATAGGTTGTATACACATGTTAAGCTATAAAGAACAATCATCATAATCAGACTCATGCGGTGTTCACATGAAGAAAGTGATGCTTTTTTGGTTTGTTTGTTTTGTTTTATCCTGTTTATTTTTACTTCCAAGGAAATAGAAATCCATTCTGCTAGCACTGTTTTGTTCAAGTTTGCCTTAATTGTTAGAAGTCAGTGTATCTTTTAATTTTTTTAATTTATTTATTTTGGAAGGGAGTAGTTGCACATTTTGTTTTCTGAAAAACAAGTCTGCATCTTAGTAGAACAGCAATAACTCAAAGAGCAAATTCCAATTACTATACCTTGTATTCTTAAATCAGAATCTTAACCTTTGCAAAGGTTCTGACAAAATATTACCAGCTGACTTAATTTCGATGTTATGGGGGAACCTCAAAATGCTCAGCATAAGCCAGTGCATATGGACTTCATTTTGCAAAATGGGCTGACAGTTTGGCAATAGGTTTATAATACTCTATTGTAAGAGCAAAAATCTACCAGTTTTACAGAATCTTCAATACTGCGCATGCAGATTGAAGCCAAAATGAAAAGAATTGCAATATCCCAGACTGCCAAACAAACAAATAGTTAAAACTGGGAATAATTTCTTTAATATTATCTTTTAATTATAAGCAACTAAGACAAGGCAGTATCTCCCAGAGTATTCCTGCAACTTCTGTTAAGTAACAAATTTCTCTTAGAGATACAGTAGTATCTATCTTAACTGCCAAACATTCCTTTCTTCTCTTCACTGGGCTGGCCTGCACAACAAGGGATGGTAAAGCTGAAAGATGCAATAAGATTCTTGCCTAGTGCTTTTTTTCACACAAGCCTCTCCTTTTAACAGTTTTTTGCAGGTCTAGATGTACCTGTAATTTCTAACTTCCTTATTTTAATATAGTATTAGGTAGCACAAGGCAAATTTGAGCTACATAAAAACAAAAAGGTGGTAGTTTGATAAC
The DNA here is from genome assembly GCF_905368555.1 of Meleagris gallopavo. Taxonomy (NCBI): domain Eukaryota; kingdom Metazoa; phylum Chordata; class Aves; order Galliformes; family Phasianidae; genus Meleagris; species Meleagris gallopavo. The sequence goes on from NC_139407.1 coordinate 8,322,586, forward strand.
TAGTATGACTTTCAGAATTCTGAGACATACCTATAACAGTATAAGATGTTCTATATTGTTATATTTCTCCCACAAATAACCTTCAGCAAATAGCAAGCAATTCCTTTGACACTCTCCATTTTGTTCAATTTTAACACATTATATGTCAATATAACCTGCTAATAGGTTTTTTATATATATATATATATATAATCTTAAAACAGGTTTCTTTATTATAAGAATCAAAGATCTGTATCACTAGTACTTTTTTTTTTTTTTTGACATGAATTCTCTCCTTTTTTAAAGGTTACAATACTCTGAGATTCTGGAGAAATGAGTCATTTGAGTATTGATCTTAGAGATTTTCACAAAAGTTATGGAAGAATGTTTTTAGGTAAATTAGACTCTCTGAGCAAAGTTCTTCAGGGTCAAGCATCTGAAATGGGGCCAAGCCTATGAAATGCAAACTTCTCTTGCAGAACTAATATTTGGCAGAAGTTGTGAGGAGACTAGGGATCATTTTGATCTTCTATAAAGGAAAAAGTCTAATAGTAGACTTTTTTTCCTTACAAGACGCAGAGTGCTACACTCAATTCAAAAGAGCAGTAACAATACACACATACATATATATATATGTATATTTAAATATTAACGTTACTCATCATATTAAAAAAAAAAGCAATCATGAATCTCCTTGATTAGTCTCCTAATGATGTTTTTCTTTTCTCCTTGAATCACTTACGCAATGTTATTTTTAAGTGCATTTATTATTCCATAGTATTTATTCTTTGCTAGCATTTCCATCAAGAGTCTCCCTTCCTGATTAGTAATTAAGAACTATATTCTTTTAATATATAGGTCTGGTAGCTGCATTTCTTTACTTCGCTTCCCAAGACAAATTTTAACTTAAAGTAGAAATGAATATATTTCAGTCATAAGCTGGGGAGATGCATCAATTGTAATTTTTGAAGATTGTTTTTTGTGGATCCCTAATTAGTATGGAGCAGTACAATTTTGCCCCTTTAAAACAATTATTCAAATTCATATCAAAATAGAAGAATGCAGTCATTATGTCAAAGATTGTCATTCTTCCTAGGGCAGAGAAATGTGTTAAGTAGAACATAAACATGAGGAGTGACACAAGATACTAGACATCTTTAATGATCAGCAGACCTGCTCAATAATGCTGAGACACCTAATTACTATTTAGAAACTAACCTAATTTTGAAGGAATTTGATAAAAGCTACTATCTGAGGGCATGCATAATAATACAAGGGTGATTTATCTAGGAATCTATTCTTAGAAATGACAACTCCTGAATCACAGAATCACAGAATTGTAGGGGTTGGAAGGGACCTCTAGAGATCATCGAGTCCAGCCCCCCTGCAAAGCAGGATCCCTACAGCAGGCTATGCAGGTAGGTGTCCAAGCGAGTCTTCAATATCTCCAGAGAAGGAGACTCCACAACCTCCCTGGGCAGACTGTTCCAGTGCTCCATCACTCTCACTGTGAAGAAGTTTCTTCACATATTGGTGCAGAACTTCCTATGCTCCAGTTTATGGCTGTTTCCCCTTGTCCTGTCCCCACAAATGTGAAAATGTAGGGGATTTTGTTGTTACTGAGTTTTTTGTGGTTGTCTTTTTTTTTTTTTTTTTTTTAAACCATGGAGATGTTACATAAATTAGTATTTTAAAACTACAAAGAAACTAAAACAAGGAATTATTTTTTTAGTTCATTGTGAATTTAAAAGTTTCTATGATTTTGTTTTTGTTTTTGTTTTTCCAGTTTAGAATACAAGACAATCAAAGGAGTGTATTTTATTACTGGAAAAAATATCATGTCCACTTTTGATTCGCTCTTGTCTTGAGATTTCCCTTTAGCAGATGATGAAGTACATCAAAGAATAAGAATAAGCAATCTCAAATCAAAAAATAAAATAACAATTTCAAAATTTCCATACAAGAGGTTAACCAAATTCACTGATTTTTCTTTTTTCTTTTCAAAACAAAACAAACAATAATTATATTGAGATGCAGTTTGCATCTTTGCAGCAAGAAAAATAGGATTATCTTTATACTTCTGCTATGAGTATTGCCTTCTGAATATTTATCTCCTCCGAATTTGACTTTTCTGTGACTTCTGAAGCTGCTACAACAAGAAGCTGAAATTTTGTTTCTTGAATTTTCATCTCTAGGTGTTTCTCTATCAAAATTAGTTTCCAGAATGGATTAAGAAACCTGCAGAGAATTAATATCCGAGCAAGGAGAAGAGACATGAGCCTTCCCCACAGAAAGTGGCAGAATGCTAGAACCTTTATTTTCTATACATAGCACACATACAACACACTGACATTGCCAGTCTCATTTCAAAATCAATAGATATAAGCCTATATCATCAAGGACATGCGCTGGAACCTCTTCCCTCCCCATATTAGTCCTCATCAAGCTGCTTATGGCTGCAAAGATGCCAATCAGTTACTGAAAGGGAAATTCACTGTGCCCATAATAGCTTCACTGGCTGAGTATGTCAATCAATACAGACATCTCAGACGTGCACTGCACTTGACTCTGTCAATTTATGCTGATGTGTGGATGAAGCTCACTGACCCAGTCTACAGGAAGAAATGGGGTGCCAAATTTTAAATGTTAATTTAGTTAAACAAAGAAGCAAGAACAGAAAAGAGAAAGAGCTGAGAGGAGATGGGAAGAGAGATAGAGAGCAGCAACTACTTCAGGACAGACAGTCTCACCAACGAGGGATCTTAACTTCCCTCTGAAAGCCTGAGTGTAAGAGAAAACATTGCAAATCACATCTCCTTGACCTACAACAATCCTGACTTTTCCCAGGCTCTAAACATTGAAAAGATTGAAGGTGTGCAAAGCAAACTTTGCTTTTTACAGGTCTCTACACATGAGTTATTATATATATTTGCCAACCCAAAATAGCCTTCATTTGCCACATCTAGGTACAGAGGCTAGATTTGTGCAAGTCAGTTCTCTCAACAAAGTGTTTTGCTGATACATTTGCTATCCTCTGAGAAACAGCTGTTTCAGCTTCTTTTGCTGACACATGAGCAATAGGTCAAGGGGCACTATTTGGTTCCTCACTCTAAAAGCCAGTAATGCACAGTTCCTGTCTTCAGTGCGTGAAAAAGCTGCTGCTGGACACTGCTAATTGCCCCCCTAGCCTCACAGCACCAAACTGTGAATGGGGAAAAAGATGTGGGCAAGGAGCTGATAATCTACGATAAGGCTATGACCTGGAATATTTAATGAGGAAGTGTTTGAAGGAGAGTGAACTCAAACAAATTGAGACAGATGGAGTTTCAATCTATTTCACAAAATAAATATGTTTGAAAAGAGGAAATGAAATATGCACAATTATTTGACAGGCTTTGATTTGTCCTATTAGACAAGAAGAATTAGACAAGAAAGAGCTTAGTAGCATAAGCAAAGAACTAAAATGAGTTCACAGGATTTGATCCGCACTGACACTAAAGATCCACTCTGACCTTGAACAAGTTATTTTACTGTTCTATGTTTTCAAAGACGGTTACTATTAGAGCTAATGAATTTCTATGACACATTATTTTCCTATTCTATGAACCTCAGAAAAGGCCTTTTTCTTTCATTAACATGTTTAAAATTTCTAAGAACCCTTCTCACATTTAGAATTCTATTTTTATTGTATCACAGCTAAACTCATTCTATCAGTTAAAAAAAAAGCAAACAAACAACAACAAAGTAATATGCATATTATAATGCTATCTCTGTCTGAGTACACCTGGAAAAGTTTAAAAGCTACACCCAGCTGGTGGATGATCAATAGTGGGTTCCTCTAGGGCACAATTTTAGGGCCAGTTCTTTTTAATGTTTTCATATATGACATCAGTGTAGGACTAGGTGTTTCAAGTTTGTTGATGATACTAAACTGGGAGAAGCTGCATACACCATCAAAGGTGGAGAGGCCTTGTGCAATCACTAACTGCATGAAATTTAACAAGAGAAAATGCTGATTCTGCACTTGGGAAGGGGCAACCCTGGATCTATATGCAGACTGGTGGATGAGAATGCTGAAGAGAAACCTTGCTGAAATAGGTTTGGGGTTCTTGGTTGACAGCAAATTGAATCCGAGTAAACAGTGTCCCCAGGCAGCCAGGAAGACCATGCTGGGTTGCAACAAACATGGCATTGCTAGTAGGCCAAGGGAAGTGATTGTCCCACTCCTAAATGCCCTGCCTTAAGTACTGTGTGCAGTTTTGGATGCTACAGTACAAAAAGAATGTACAACAATTAGTGTCCAAAGGAGAGCTACAGAGATCATCTGGAGGGAAAGATGTGTGAGAAGCAGGTGAAATCCCTTGTTTTTTTCAGCCTAGAGAAGAGGAAACTGAAGGGATAGCTCATCACAGCCTGTGGCTTCCTTACGAGGGGGGAGCAGAGAGTCAGACAGCGATCTACTCACCCTGGTGACAGCAATTGAACCTCAGGGAATGGCATGAAACTGCAACAAGGGAGGGACAGGTTGAATATCAGGAAGTAGTTATTTACCAGAGGGTAGTAGGGCATTGGAACATGTTGCCCAGGGCAGTGACCATAGCAGTGAACTTACCAGAATTCAAGAAGCATTTGGACAATGTTCTCAGACATATGGTCTGATTTTTGGATGGTTCTGTGTGTAGCCTGAAGTTGGACTTGCTGATCTTTATTGGTCCCATCCAACTGGAGATCTTCTATGATTATTTAGCTAGCAAGGGCTTCAAGGGCTTCAGTACCTCATCTGACCCACAGGGAGAGAAAATACCGTCCAGAATAGCTAAAATGTATGGTTTACCTCCTTAAAAAAAATAATAATAATAAATAAATCAGTCAGCTCTGTCAGTTTCAATTTAATGACGTGTAAGAATTACAGTATAAGCTATTTCATGAGTACTGAGTACTGCCTACTTGCGGAAGGAGAAAGGGCCACTCACCGCTGTTCAGCCTGAGCCACTCATCCTTCTGGTGGCTTCTCAGTGGCTTGATTTTTCCAGATTTTTTTTTTTTTTTTTACATGTACAGATCCTCCAGCAGAACAGATCCTAGCTACCTTGCGCTTTCCATCTCTACATGAGGGGTAAAATGATGTTTTAAATAAAACTATGCTTTCTCCTTTACCTATCTACTCTAAGGGCAGAATTTTTGTTCTTTATGGCAGATTTCCAGAGCCTTGTGGTAAGGAAAGTGTTACTTACAGATTTATTTATATTAGTAAACAGAAAATTTATTTGGCAACCTATCAACATAGCTCATACATCATAGCTGTCTTCACACACAATCTTTAGGCCTGAGAGAGAAGCGGTTTTCTAAAACTGTTTCTTCCCTGAATTCTTATGTAAATTCTACAAAATGTATTTATACAATTAGAGTAATTTCCATGAATAAATCCTTAACTTCCTCACAAGTGCAGTAGCTTCTAATCATGTATTTGTATTGCCCATGCAATTCTCAACTAATCAGATTTCAACTAGATTAATCTCTTTCATATTTGCTAAGTTCAATAATTATTTTTGCAAAAATCGATGTACATTTAATTAATAGCAAAATAATTGGCTTATTAAATTAGAGTTACTTTCCTTGTTTTGCTGAGTGTTTGTATTGAAATGCCATTTTTCATCTCCTACAGGAAGTTTAAATTTGGAGATAAGGAAGCTAAACCCATGGGCCATTTTCTAGGTTATGAAATCAACAAGAGTTACTTACATGCAAGAAATTTAACAGCAGGCCAGGTTATAAAACATTTGATCACACTCCTCAGTTGTAAATCAGTTTATCCTCAGTTCAGGTGTTGAACTCAGTGGTTCCAGTGGTTCCCCATCTAACTCAGGATTTCTATGATTCATTATCAGTTCTGAAATCACTGTTGTATTTAAATCTATTTAAGAGAAATCTTCGTTTTCAAAAGATCTAAGTTCCTATATATGTGTGAAAGTAGACAAAAGTATTTTTTCTTACTTCTCTTTTAAAGGAGTTGAGCTGCCAGGAGGAGAAATACTTATTTAAAACAAACAAACAAAACAAACAAAAAAAAAAAACACCTTTCAATTGGTTTTAGCAGTACAATAAATAACAAAAGATTAGGTCAAGAGGCAAAAATCCACAGGAACTTAGATTTCCCAGTTAGATTGTCTTGGAAATATTCTGTCATATTGTAGGCTATTTCTTTATTTATTTTAACAGAAAACATGAACTAAAGTTACCTTCTGGATCAACTTTATTCTACATATACTTGAATATTAAGTACATGAATTTTACTACTGAAATCACATATCACATGCAGTAGATATGTTACAGAAGAAGGATTGTTATAAGGACCTATGCAAGTCCCGGCATAACTGCAACATGAGATAATGATGCAAAGTGATACAGTCAAGTTTATCTATGCATTTGAAACGTGCTCATATATACTCACTCTTTTTCTACAATGGAAGTAGTCAGAAACAGGAGCTAGGAAATAGTATGTAGTTTGTATGCTTTCCCCAGACTTGTTTGTGGAGCTGGTAGGTACATCCTATGCCAACTACTTTTTGTGGCAGGAATAAGGACCTGATCAATGCTGAATAAGGAAAATGTAGAACAGTGTTAGAAATGAAAATGCCTCTCTAATTCTCTACCCCGGTTTCATTCATATCTTCTCTTTTTCTCCAATATTTACACAAATTCAACTTTGAACACTATTTTTCCTTAGATTTTGCATATAAAGTATCTTATAAATATTTTTTTTTGCATCTTTTACTTTGTACAAAGACTAGATATTCCAATAAAAATACATAATTTAATTTTTGAAGTCATTTGATACGTTATATATGAGTGGCACAGTTATTACCATAGTTTGGAGATCTACTTCTTCCTCCATTGCCTGTCTTCAGAGAGAAGATAGGCTGAGTATTCCTCATTTTCAGCCCTTAGGCCTCATTTTCTGACTTGGGCTTTTCGACTACTATGTCAAGGTTTCTAACGGTTCTTTCTTTCAGAATTAATATTCAACACTCTCTCTCATTATTTCCCTGAATCCTCAGTGTTTAATTCATTTAGAGTTGCTACATAGTAAAAGATTTCAGACTCATCTACTCTCACATTATGAGAACAAGATTTATACCTTGAAAGGGCATACTAATAAGAATTTATGGAAGAGATAATTTCAGTATTTCTTGCTGCTGCTTTAAACAATCTATTTGAAGAACAAATAATAGTGGAAATGTATTTTAAAGGTTTACTGAAGGTAATATAAATTACTTTGGACCTAAAACTCACTGATTTTCAGCCCAAATTTTCCAAATGAACATTCAGGAAAGAAGATAATTTTGTTTTCCACAGTAAACAATCTATGGAAATCTTTCTAAAATACATTTAGATCTCCTGTCTTCTTGTTCCATTTTAGGATGCCATAGTTAATAAATATATATAGTTTCATGAAGCAATTAATTAGCTATCTACATGAATATAAGTTTTGAATATTAAGATTCCTTAATTTTAATGAAAATGGAACTGGAGAAGGCTTATAGGGAGGTAAGTTGAATGTTATGGGTGTTTTAACTGCGCTAAATTAGAAGTGTTTTACACTGAATAGAAAACAGTTATTGTAAAACTTAATACTCTGATCAGTATCATAGGCTTTCTGCTACTACATCTCTCAGAAAAGTTTCTTCAAATACAATGAAACAAGCTGTCTTCCTGTCTTGCTCATTATTTGCATAAAAATATTTGGAATGCTATTCATTCTCCTAAGTTTTTTAATTACAGTTTGTCGATGGTTTACATGCTGTTTCGGCCCAGTTCCATGACTAACGGGGAGGGGGACCCATGGACTTACAGTCTGGAAATGGGGAAAAAGAGGAAAAGGTAGAGAGATGGGCCTTAAAAAGAAAGAAAAAAAAAAAAAAAAAAAAAAAAAAAGCAACAACTTGTGTAGAAACAAGAAACAAACAAAGTTACTAGAAAAGATATCAGAATGCAAGATAACACAATATAATAGGAACTAAAACTAATAAATAAAATGAAACAAGCGTCCAAAACCCAAAGGCCTTACTCTAATGCTGAAGGTGAGATGTCTAGCTAGGACAAGCAGAAAGGTGAAGTGAAAGAGGGATGTCTCATGATCTGTGAACAGTTTTGTCTTTCCCTTTCTGTACAGAAAACAGAAACACTAAGTCCCCTGGGGTGTGTAGTTCTTCCCTTCTGAGAACCAGGTACATGGGACTATCCACAATCCACAGAACTGGAGCATTAACTCTTTAACTCCTGGTACACTACATGATGTTTTGATGTGGAATATGCGTAAGAAAAATTATAAAATCATGACACACTGTTTGTCGTGGGAAAGAAAAATGTTCACTTTTCCAAGAGACGTCATGACCTGATCAAGAGACTGTTAAGAGGCATACATCAAGCCACATAACAGAAAAAAGAAAAAAAAAAAAAAAAAAAGATGTGAGTAGCAGACACTTGCTATTGGATTAAAAACGCTGAGAATTTCTCTTGCCTCTCCCTTGTTCAAGGATGTCATAACAAATATTGTTATCAGCTTCCTAACAATTTCAACTAGCACACAGTATGTCAGAAGAAGGGGAGAGGCTGTGAACAAGAGTGTGTTCTTTGATGTATTTTGATAGCTATTTTGAACCATACAGCTGGACAAAACTTTGATTACACCTATATAGCCATATTTATTCTTTAATTAATTGTAATATCTCCATTTCTGCAGTCACCCTGCTTGCTGAAGTGTTCTCGTCTATCTGCTAAATAATCTAGAGTGATAAGAAAAAGAATTTACTCCTAGAAACTCATGGATATCCGCATTCTCAAATGAGAGATGAATTTTCGTTTTGTGCTCCCTAGCACAAGTCATTCAGTTTCATATTGAGTCATACATTTTCAAACCAGATTTCCTTCTAAGGACAGACTTTGGTTTCCAATAGGTGCTGGATTTAATTCTTTCTGGTTGCAAAACTCAGCAACTGACATGAATCTGGCACTCATACTGACTGGCCCATCAAGCAAATAGGCCAAGAAGGCTCAGTCAAGGCAAAGCTCACAGGAAAAACAAATTAACAGTTACGTGTGTTATATCTTTGAAGAATATTGCAGGTGCTGGAAATAGCTTGTTTTCCTTCCCCACTAAGCTTATTCAGAATAACCAGGATTTTTATTTATTTATTTATTTTAAGTTGTACAAATTCCAGAAAAGTTAAAATATAATGTTCTGAATAATGGGTACAGCTTGAGGGCATCATCCTTTCTGTATTTCTACAGAAAGTTGCTGATGCAACACTTATTTGAAGCACCTTTATATCTTTTCATAACAAAAAGTCTAAATTTACAAACATTTTGTTTACATTATTGAATGGGTTAATTAAGGACTTCATATTATCAACAGCACACAGGTAATGCTATTCAATGTACTGGAATTATTAAATAGTAACAATTATATATACTACATTTTCTAGTGACGTGCTACAATAAATTGTTACAAACTAACGTAAAATTCTTTTTAAATTCTTGCTTATTCAGTGATTATTTGTTGAATTAATGCAAATTGCTTTAATTATTTTCCTTTCTATTCTTGGTTTTACCCTTCTTACTGGTGCTAACTATTGGTTTCTTCTGTACTTCCTAAACTGCATGTATTCAGTATTATTCAACTGCAATAACAGTACTGACCAACTCAAAAGAAAATGCACTTAGCCTAAGACTTTTTTGGATTATGATCAGTTACTTATATTGGAGAACTCGCATTCACAGAAATGCCCTCAGTGAGTACAGATATAACTTTGTATATCCTTCAGTAGCTCATTATATTCTGTACAGTTGTGTAAGATATTGGTCACTGTCACAAAGGGAACAAACTTAATCCCAGAACTGTGTGTCCATTATTGAAAAATAAACAAACAAAAAAAGCACGGACAAAATTATCTTCCTTTCTTCAGAATTCATTGATCTCCTTGGACATCAGATAGAGGGCATCAAAATGCATTCATAGCTTGGTAAAAATAGATGGTAAAACATTTTAATAATAAAGCCAATTTCCAGATGCTCAGTTTTCAATAGTAGCATTCCCATCATTGTACTACATTCTTCCACATGCAGTGAAGTTTAGAGGTGCTTGAATTTCAAGCAAGAAGTCCAAGTAGACACATTCTGAAAATAGTTATTTAGACTTACAGATTCCATTATTTACTTTTTTTTTTTTTTTTTAAATCAAAACCAAAAATTCATGTTCAGGGCTGATCTCTCTTGGGACAGATGCTACCAGCTGAAGGTCCTAGCAGCCCTCAAAACAGAAAACTACTATGACATATTATATAATTGGACTTCATATATATATATTCCTTTCATCCTTGTTTTCCAGATTGTTTAATTAGTAGCTAAAGATCCACTGCCTCCCAGATGAAAAAAGACAGAATGATTTCTACAATAACTAAACACAATGCTGTGTTCCTCTGGATGTTTTTAAAAGTTGACCCTCTTGTAAATTGAATGGGGTGATAAAGGTATATGGGTTAAATTATTTTCTGTTGCATAGTTACTATTAACTTCAGTGTTGATTTTACACCAACTCTGGATATGACCAAATGCATTTAAAATAAAACATTACAGTTCAACCATAAAAGCGCATTTTCTCAAACAAAATAACATTTCATTTTGAACGGACAAAGCATTCTTTTATGTGGAACAAAAGAGAAGCTTCAATTAACATGTTCAGAATTGCAGGCATCAACAAGTAAAAGGAAGCTTAAAGCTGTTTAGTCTAGTTTTATCCCAAAAGGTATTCATTCTCCAGTAGCTTAGTTCTCACTGGTATTTCAGAAACTAGTTGTCCTACCTCAGTTTCAAGGGAATAGCATCTTTCTAATTCACATAAGAAAAGAAATCACTTCTTCCTACTCCTAAGATTTTTAAAAAGTATAATCTAATTATCCAGATTTACAGGGTAAGTTGGTCTATACACTTCATTCAATGAGAAAGAAACATGCAAAAATGAAAAGCACGCAACCTTAAAATAAAAAAGTAGAAAGGGGAACATAAGCATAAATCTGCAGTCACACACAGATTAAAATCAAAACTGATTTACCTTTCCTTTCCTCAGGGGATAGGATAAACAAATGATTCCTAACAACTGCATGAAAAATATCCAAGACAGGAATCATTTGAACCTCTGAAGGCAGTTAAATATCTTTCAAAATCCAATTTATATCATTATTTTCAATGACAGTTGATATCTACCTCAAGCATTTCTATATATTGAGGGGCACAAAAACAGCAACAGAAAAGCTACTATGAAGATCAATCTAAGAACTTTGCTAATACTTTCTAAGATCACCTCAACAACAGTATCTCCTGACAATAAGAGTTACTGAAAGAATTACTACCAGAACATGCAGCAGCAAATCCACAATGTAATCCCAGTCCAAAAATCAAGCCCAGGAGAAGAGAGGCAAGGGATGGTAATTTGTGTACACATGACCTGATGTTGGCTACCACTGCAAAATGTTCAGTACTTTCTCAGCAAGTTTATGAACCTGTTTTAAGTGCTACACTAATACAGACAATTATTTTGGTTCACAAGCCATTTCATTTTGGCCTGTTATATATAGTACAAATATACTCTTTGTTCCTAAAGTTTAATTTGCATTTCCAAGTAATTATGGAAGAGAATCAAAGGTGAAGTTACAATGGCATTTTTAAGCAGCATCTTTATTGCTCTCCTATTCTTTAAACACAAAGGATGATTCTTAAAAAAAATATATTCAGAGGAAGGAGGCAGAGTAGACTGTGAAAATATTTGACCATTTTTAAAGTGTTGACAGGTTATTTATTTATTTTAGTGAAAAACAGTTAAGTTCCTTCTTTTCTGATTAATTCCACCTGTTAGACAGTGAAGATTTTTCACTTGCTGGCATTTTGACAAATTGCAGTTTCAAGTCTATTAATTAAAACATTAAATTGAAAAAAAATAGTATATCTTTCATGGGAATAACCACATTTTGTTATTTATGTAAAACCAGCATTTTATAAATATTAAATTGCAATGATACATCATAACATCTTAAAGTTTTTATTCATCTGAACAGTCACTAATTATTATTAGCACTTGCTTTGATCTGTTTTGATCCTAATAGGAAACAAAGCAATCACTGTCAGAAATTCCCCCAAATTAATTCCAGTGGGGATGAAAGTCAAGGCAGTCAGCAGGAGTACCTGGTGACTAGACAAGTGGCAACCTTATGCCCACTTTTAAGAATAAGATAAAGGACAAACCAGGAACTACCTTACCTCTGTGCCAGGGAAGATCATGGAACAGATTCTCCTAAGAGCTATGCTAAGACATAGAAAGAGGAGAGGTGATACAGGATAACCAGCATGGCTTCACTATGAGCAAATCTTGCCTGACCTAAGTAGGGTCCTTCTATGATGGCACAACTGCATCAGTGGACAAGCAACGAGCCAGTGATGTCATCAACTGGGACTTCATTAAGGACTTTTCCATGGTCTTCCACAACGTCCTTCTCTCCAAATCAGAAAGATACAGATTTGATGGATAGACTGTTTGATGATTAAGGAACTGGTGGCAAGATCATACTCAGAGAGCGATGCTCAAGGCTCAGTGTCCAGATGGAGATCAGTGACAGGTGGCGTCCCACAGGGGTCAGAACTGGCACCAGCGCTCCTTAATGTCGTCATCAATTATATTGTCAGTGGGAGCAAGCGAGCTCTCAGCAAGTCTGCAGATGACATCAAGATGTGTGGTGTGGTCAAAACACTTAGGGGATACAGTTTATCGGGGTTTGTTGTGATAAGACAAGGGAAATGGTTGTAAGCTTATAGACTAGAGATTTAGATTGAATATAAGGGAAAAGGTTATTACAATAAGGCTAATGAAGCAATTGAATTAGTTGTCCAGAAATGTACTAGAAGACCCGTCCTTGTAGATAGTCAAAATCAAGCTGGACCAGGTACTGAACAACATGTTTGAGCTGTAGATGTTCCTGTTATTTGCAGTAGAATTAGACTAAATGACAGTTAAAGATTCCTCCCGATTCAAATGATTCTATGATTTTATGATTTGCCATAGCAGCTATAATTTTGAGACTTAGATCACAAAAATCAGCTGAAGCAGGAGTAATAATTCACCCAAGTGAAGGATGGCTTAGTTTCCAAGTCATTTTCCTCTTCCATTTCCCAAATGTTCCACACAGCCAAGGCTGAAGCAACATCTCTAGTTACTACTTCTGTTTATGCAAGCTTTCTTCACCAAAGCACACACTGGTCTGGATTTACTACCAAAACATGTCCCAGAGCATGATAGAAGAGTTGCCTGAATGCTCATGTTATGATGGAATATTATATGATATGATAGAAGAAGAGTTGCTTGAACGCTGAAGGTGTTATTGAAGATGAAATTTAGGAATCTGTAGGCCAACTTTTCTGTGTCGAGAAATGCTCAGAAACATTTCAGTTTCAACAACAGCACCTATCCCCCACCCTGCAAGGCGCTAAGGGCCATGAACTGCCTATTCTTCAACTTGTGCCACCTGCAGCTCTTGAGCCAGCCAGTATTCACAGCTGAAACAATATCCTTTCTAGGTAAGGGTTAAAAAGCATCTCATTTGCAATTAATACACTTTTCTGATCAAGGAAATGCAAACCTTTGCTCCCTCTTTCCATCAGCTTTATGAACCAATCCCTTATTATGATATATACATGCAGGAATAAGATGACATAAATTGAATAGGACATTCCTGCTGTGCCAAACAAGTGACCATACTAGTAGGACAGGTGGTTACCTTCATTTTATTTCTGTGAAAAGATTGGGAACAGTTCAAATATCCAGAGAATGGAATAACAGTTTTGTTTCCTGGCTGAAAATTAATCTGCTTGTAGGTTGCTGCAGTAAAGTAACTGAATGTACCACCTGGCTACAGCCCAGCACCGAGTTGTGAGGTGTAATAGTTATGTACCTCTCTAGAAAAAAAAAAAAAATAGACAACAAATTCCAGAGTTAGGTTACAGTATTTAGGTAATTAAAGATTAGTTACAATTTGCCTGCCTCGGAAGACCTATCAGTGTCTTTTGTTGTTCAGTTATGTTATTATAAAACAAGCTTGAAAATTATTCTTACATAATAAATAGTATTAAGAATATAAACACATACATACACTACACTTAAATACCCAGAGCACAATTGTTAGTATATGAAAGAAATAAGAATAAAAGAGATGTTACATAGAAAAATAAAAATAAATGAGAATATGCAAAATAGTATTTATCAATTTCAAATTTCTACCTTTGCTGTTTTATGGCTAAATCCCAAGGATACAATAACTGATATATTCAGAACCACTCAGAAAACTCATCTTTGTCTTTCCTGAAATGACAGATGAGTCTCAAATTTATTTTTATCATTTTTACTATTTTTTTTAAAGTCTACATTAATTCATTGTTTAATCCTATGACAGTTCATTTTCTGATTCTAAATCTGAAAAAAAAAAAAAAAAAAAAAAAAAGGTTCTAGTAGCTGGAGAAAACCAGGAAAACAAATATCAGACAGCGAATTTCCTAATCTTCACATCAGTTGAAGAGAAATAAAACATTTTTTGTAGTAGCATTAATAATTGGTTCTTTTGAAGATAATAGCTGAAGGGAGATTCTCCCCTCCTCCCCTTCCCCTCCCAACCCCTTCTTCTCTTCCATTTTCAACTGCTGAAATGAAAACACATGCTTTTATCCAGATCCAAACTGAATCCCAGCTGCTGGGAAACTTGGAACAGTTCCAAATTTTGCTCAGCTTCCCTAATTAAACTTGTTCAACCTAGAGAAGCATCCCGATGGAAAACAGTTGTGCTTTACTCAAGGTTAACATTCTTTTAGCCTTTTTCAGAGCCAGTTATCTTGTTCTACTGGCCTCCACATTTTCAGCAAGGTCTTACTAGCATTGATGGATTACTCCAGCAAAGTCTCTTCTAGTTAAAAGGTTTTGAAAGACACCCAAGGGGAGAAATAGCATTAAAGCAGAGATTTATCTATTTATTGCCAGGCAGGGACTCCCTCAGAAAGTATATCAAAGGTAGTTCTCATATTCTTACACATGACATAGGACGATATTTTTTTTTCCATGGCACTTGAATCAAGACAAACATTAGTTTGAAAATGAAAATCATATTAGATAATTTATAGATGATTGTCACTTCACGATGCTTGCAGAAGAATGAAAAAGTTGAAATGTATGTATGTATGTGCCTTTAGGTACAACTATCCTAGGCAGAGCCTCTCTTTAGACTCTACTCAAGAAAAGTCTTAAATATATCTGTGGGAGAAACACTGCTTTCTAATGCAAAACAGTACTACTATAGAATGAAAAACAAATCAAAATAAATTCCCTGTAGCTGTTAAGCAAGACTTTAATAATTATACAATTGATATTTCTCAGTCTTAATGAAAATGGCGATGACTTGACAATCTGAAATTCAGTACATGCACCTAAACAGAGAACTTTCAGAACTGTATCATTATCCAGACTTTGCAACAAAATATAACAATTCCTAGATTTCAGTTGATCAATAAAGCATTTCCCAGTAAGACTTTTGGTATGCAAGTCAAACTCCATGTGAAATCACAAAATGTTTCCACTCATTTCAGTAAGAGATGAAATGGATCCTTTATTATGACTTTATCCTGTTATAGGTCTGTGAGCTCATATTGCACTGAAATAATCTGTAATACAGCCAAAGAATAACTATAATTCACTTATTTTCTGTAATTCTTACAGGTAATGCTCTTGAATGAAAACATAAACATGAAATACTTCTCCCCTCAGAGTTAATAATAAAAACTCTCTCTTGAAACTGGGCTGGAAGAACTCCAGACAGAAATCAAAGTGATAGGCCTCCCATAGCTTACAAAGATCATTAAAAATAGCATGCTGCCTGTAGTCAGTGTCATACAACTAACTGCTTTCAGTTCAATGAGCAGGTCAGTGGATGACACAGGGACAGAGTCTGGTTTCTATAACAATGCAGCTTATCAGCTCTGTCTGTCCCAGCTTCTACAGATAGGGCTGCTAAGCCTCAGAAAAACCACAAACTATATCAAAGCAACACTATTTTCATCCAGATGGAGACCTAAGTTTTCAAGTGTTCTATACACACATTTATTGAAACAAAAGAAAAAAGTTCTCTCCTTAAGAAGAGTGGTGATTTCAAAATGCAGCAAAAAAGGCTTCCTCTAAACAGCACATTCATTTTTACACTTTCTTGATGTTTACATAATAACCAACTAAAGAAACAAATATAAAACCAGGATCAGTTTCACAGACCTGTACAGATTGTCTTACTAGTCCTATTGATAATTTGAAGGAAGTTTTAGATACCTAGTGCACAATGGTCAAAGTATTGTGTGAATTAGGAAGAATTACTGAGTGCCCACTATAGTAACTCTAAGCTGTCATGAATATCAATTCCTTATTCACTTCAGGGGCTTGCAAATATCACAACAATCTCATCAAATTGACAGAAAAACTCTGTTGAGACTATCTATGCATTTCACTGTCATGATGAAATGAAACAGCACTTGTGACGGTCTACAGAGGCCTACTCTTACCTTATGTGAAAACTGCACCAAAGTACTGAAATAGATTTTTGTCAACTATTTACTTTAGCATCAAAACTAGTTTAAAATAGTAGCAAAGTGTGGAAATCCACAAAACCAAAAAACAACTCTACAGATATTTGCTATAACTAAGATAAATTCTAAGCACTTTTAGTTCTTTGATTTGTCAAGATCAATTCCCATCTTATTAGTGATAGTAAATATTATTTGCTGTTCAGTATAAATAGAAAATTTTTGTCCATAATGAACTAATAGTAGTCATTTTTACACTGCCTTTTTGCTCAGTTTCAAAACATGTGTCTAGACAAATAAACAATTTCACATAATTAAATATTCTGATTTTCTTAAATTCTTAAACTATGTGTCCATGCATACTTATTTATGAGATAATTTCATTCAACATTGATAATTACCAAAGTTTCCTATGTAGTTCTGCTAGGCAGGCAGGCATGTTCTGATTCTCACATTTGCAATAGCATTTTCATAAACACATCCTTCATAATTGCAGTTCCACCATCAGCAGTGAAAGAAAAACAGATTCATCCATATTTAGGATTCTATATATTTTCTCTTTCCTGCTGAAATATATATCATAGGATATGTCATGTGAGTTAATAAAACAACAGGTTTTTCTACAGCAATCAGACTTCTAAGGGCTTTACTCCTTACCTGTTAATGTGTACGCCTATCAGAAAGACTGCTGCAGTTGACATGAATAGTCTCAGGAGAGATTGGGTGATATTTCACATGAAGCAGCTCCAGGGATCTTGCAAGGAACTAAATAAAATGATTTATTTTCTTTTGCTTTACGTTACTCCTTACTATGACAAAATAATGAAATATTTGAAACAAATGAAGCACTAACTTTCATGTTAGTTTAAAAAAAAAAAAAAAGGACAATTTTTGTTGTTGTTGTTAGAAACTTGTATATCAGATACCACACACAATAATCGTATTTTCCAATGGGTTGGCTTTTTGGAGGGAAAAAAATAAAGAAATAAGATAACAAGAATTTTAAAATAATTTAAAAATTAAACCCTAAAGCAGATGCAGTTCTCAAATATACTTGATATAAAGTGACAAAGGAACTGCAAACAAAATATTCATTTGAAATTCAATCACATATTGCAGGTTCTCTTGTTCTCGTCAGTTTCTTCTATGAATTCACATCCACAAGTAGTAAAGCAGTTTACCTCTTAATAATAAGAATGAGCTGTAAAGGCACATGCTGCATTTTCTAACAGTTTTTAAATTCATTAAAAAATGTAAACACTAGCTCTGCAAGAAAAGGATACATGGAAATCAGGTCAGTTTTTGCAATGACATCTACGCCAGATATGTAGCAGCTGAAAGTTATTTGGGATGCTTTAAGATTGAGGACTTTTTCCTTTAGTATGTTTTTTAGAGGGATTTCCCAGGAACATTTCCCAAAAATGATGAAATCATTTGAAGTATGGTATCATAGGATGTTTCAAGACAATATCACGTCACCATATGATGACACGATGGAAAAAAGCAAAAACAAATACCTGAAAGAAGGAATGTCAACATTACTCAACAAAAACATTAAATTTTTCAAGCAAATTTCTTGGAAATAATATGTATATCGATCTTTATGGAGAAAGCTTACCCTTAGAAATGTCCAGCTGTCTAGAAATCTAGAAGTAAAAATCCTGGTGGCACTTTGTTCAGGCCAGTTAAGCTCTCTTGAAATCTGATGCATCAGAATTGCTCAGACATGAGAAAAAAAGATCTACATAAAAATGTGGAAAGTAAGGAAAATTTGACATTAAGTCTCATTAAAAAAATTATGATAAAATTAAATAAATAAATTCTTTATCCACTATCTTCAGTAAAAGCAAGTCAACAGGGCTCCCACAACTGTTCCATAAAGTTGTCAGATGTAAGAAAGAAGTAATGGCCTTTCCAGAATCAGGTACTGCAGTTCTAGGAAGAATTAAGAGATATATTCTGCAGTTACTGAATTTTCTTTCATCTTGTCTGTCTTCATCTGTGCCCAGAATAAAAGGATTACTCAAAATCTGTAAACAGTTTTTCCTTTATTTGTTCACAGCAACAGCACCTGAAAAGACCATGGGAAGTGTGAAACTGACAAGGAAGAACTTTAGAAAACTAGTATGAGATCATTAAACTCTCATCATTTTCCAACTGCTGAACATTTTGAACACTACCTGGACCATAGCTCTTAGAACAGTAGAACAAGTATGTCTATTAGGAAGTGTTCTGGATTTCAATTGGCCTCAATTCACAAGGCAAGTTTTTAAACATAGATTATAGGTTAAGTACCTTTATCACCCTAGAGTGTGGTTAACAGCTTGATCCCAGGGATAGTGTGCAGGATCATAAATTTCTATTTTGCATTTTTTGAATAAAACAATGTTGTCTAAGTCCTTAATAAGCAAGCAACGTTCTGCGTATTTTTGCTGCTGTTTTGGCTTTGTTTATTGTATGTATGTATAAATATAATTTGGCAATTCAGCCACAATTTTTCACAGCCGTAAAAAAAAAATATTCTGAAGAGCCTAACAATGAGAAAGCAAGGTACTGGGAGTTACTTGAATCCAAATAAGAATTATTATTACCAATCAAATTTAATAATATTTTTATAATTGTTGTCTAGTTCCTAGGTTTTAATCCCATAAACTACAGGGGTTAATGAGCTGACTGACAACTGGAGTAGGGGAAGACCTGTCAAACATCAACATTTTATAGGAACAATGACCTTAAAGCCAGAAAATTTTCTGGGAATTAGTGCAGGAGAGACACTTCTAATAAAATCAAAGCAAGTCCTGTTTTTAGAGTTTAATGTACATTTTTGCATATATATCACAATTTATTCTATTTCCCCTGCATATTAAGTCTTTAGATATTAGCAGAAACAAAAGTCTCAATGGCTCAATGCTCATGTGCCTTACTACAAAGTAATTTAAAGGAGCAGAACTTAAAGCCCACTACACTGAAATTAATGTAATTTAATCTCCTTCTCTGGAGATATTCAAGATCTGTCTGGATGCTTTCCTTTGCAATCTACTATAGAGAACCAGCTTTAGCAGAAGGTTGGACTAGGTGATCCCTAGAGGTCCTTCCAACTCTCACAATTCTGTGATTCTGTAATGCAAGAGAAAGACTTTTCTTAAAAGTTGTTCTTGTGTGTGTGCCTATGTTTACATTTGACTTGGGGATAAGACTCAGCAGTCACAAAGCATTAAAAATATGCACATTTTTTCAAGAAATAAATGTTTCCATCATGAAAGCAAAACTATTCATAGATTTTGTATTTGAAATATTAGCAGGTTTATGTACTTATTTTAAAGAAGATTGTTTTACTTAACATTATGCCTGAAGTTTGAGTGGATTTTTTTCCTCCAGCATTTAGAATGCATAAAATATTCAATAATAGATATACTTACAAAGACAGCTGTTTATTAAAAAAGGTTAGAGTCATAAAATCCCTAGAGCTGGAAGGGACCTCTGAAGGCCATCTAGTCCAACTCCCCTGCAATGAACAGAGACATGCCCAGCTAGATCAGGTTGCCCATGGCCATATCCAAATTTACCTTGAAATAGCATATGAATAACATATGAAAATCTAATAACATACAACAGTTTATCAAGATAAGAGTGTTGCAGCAAGAAAGTTTGTTATGGATAGTCCTGACAACCTGCTAATATTGTATCACTTACTTTAATCAGAAGATTTGAAAAACCAACAGAACACATACATTAGTTAAATTCATCTTCTTTCTTCCACAAAGCAGATATGTTGTTGTTGTTATTTCCATTCTCATTTTTGTCAAAACAAAAAGTGACTTATGCACATAATTCTCATTGAAAATCTCCAAGAATTTGTAATGCAGAAAGTTATGTGACATTCAAGGAAGAAATTGTTTTGTGAAATTCCTAACAGTAGGACACAGTCTGATCTTTTCTGGAAGACCAGATGCTCAGTTCTTACTCTGAACAATATCAATATTCAGTGTTATTAGTCTCTCAATAAGTCTTACAGCAGTTACACAGATAGCTCAACACTATGAAACAGTGAGAGAAAGTCTAAATTTATAAATCCAGAGGTGAGGTAATCCATTTGGCTATGGAAGATTCCCTGTCTGGACTAACTATAGTCAGGCAAAATAAAGAATTGTCATTTGATTCTTCTGCATCATAGTCTGCTAAGACTACTAGGAAAACAATCTAAAGTGAGTCTGTTTCCTTCCTCTGAATAATTTCAGCATGGGAATATTTCATGCTTTCAGAATCCAAAACATTTTTTGGAGTAGAAAAACATAACTGCTTGCAAATTTGATGTGCTTTCACTTCATCCCCATTATTTATTTTAACTTCATCAATAGTGAGCAGATTTATAATATCAAAAATTGAGTTATCAGCTACAAGTGCACATGAAAATTAATAACATACATTTAACTTGTATGTTTGCTAGCAAAACAGCAGCATTTTTAAAATCCATACTGGAAACAAGAAAAGGGGAAGGAAAATCCATTTTATTATGAAACCAATAGCATTTAAGTTAAACCCATAAGAAGCCTCATTTCTACTGACAATCTTTTTTTACCATTCCAGAGATTAGGGCTGAATGCAAGTTTTTATGCAGGATTATTTGTAAAGCTGACAATCTCACAAAACTACTCTACTCAGAACTGTTAGCATTAAAAATAAGCACTCCACAAACAAAACCAAGTACATATAAGTCAATCCTCTGGCAAAAAAAGTGACCTCCAAAATGCAGTAAGAATAAGAGAAAATAGAACACGAAAAGAAAGAAAATAGAAGGAAATTGCTTATATGGAAAAGGAAACAACCACTAAAGCCCACACAGTTTCCAGCCACACTTTCATATACAGTTTTGCACACCATAAACATAGAGTGGCTTGAGTTAGAAGGGACCTCAAGGATCATCAAGTTCCAACCCTCTGCCACAGGGAGGCTTGCTAGCCACTAGATCAAGTACTAGATTAAATTGCCTAGGTCCCATCCAACCTGGGCTTAAACACCTCCAGAGATGGGGCACCCACAACATCCCTGCTCAGCCTCTTCCAGAATCTCACCACTCTCTCAGTAAAAAACTTCCTGACATCTAATCTAAACCTCCCTTCTTTTAGTTTAAAACCATTCCTCCTTGTCCTATCACTATCTACTCATGTGAAAAGTCAATTTCCCTCATGTTTATAAACTCACCTTAAATATCGGAAGGCCACAATGAGGTCTCCACGCTGAACAATTCCAGTTCCTTCAGCCTATATTCATAGGACAGATGCTCCAACTGCTAGATCATCTTCATGGCCCTCCTCTGGACTCTCTCCAAAAGTTCCACACATATATTCTTTAGACTACCTTACATTATATTCCAAAATTAATTCATAGAATTATAAAGGTAGGAAAAGTCTTCTAAGATCTAGTCCAACCGTCAACCCATTACCCCCATGCCCACTACACCATGACCTCAGTGCCACATCTACCCTTTTTGTGATCACCATCAGGGACAGTGACTTCACCACTTCCCTGAGCAGCATGTTCCAATGCCTGACCACACATTCTGGGAAGAAATTTTTCTTGATATTCAATCTGAACCTCCCATGGTGCAATGTGAGGCCATTACCTCTCCTGTTAATAGTTATCTGGGTGAAGAGGCCAAAACTCACCTCACCACAACCTCCTTTCAGGTAGTTGTAGAGAATTGTAAGATCTCCTCTGAGCCTCCTCTTTTCCAGACTAAACAATCCCAGTTTCCTCAGCTACTCCTCGTATGACTTGTGCTCCAGACACTTCACTGGCTTCCTTGCCCTTCTCTGGGCACACTCCAGGGCCTTATATACAGATAACGCTCTCCATAAAGCAAAATAAATCAGGCAAGGGTTTTGGTCACCTTTTAGGGTTGATTTTAAACAATGATGCATTGTATGTTTAATACCATCAGCATGTCTGTCATGAAATAATATAAAAAACAAACATTCATTCAAGGATCCACACCAATTGGATTTAGTATCTCATTTCTCAATCCTTTATTTTATTAAGGGGGAATTTATTTTACTGATTTCTAAAAACAATGTAGAAGTTCATTGGCAAAAAAAAAAAATCCAAGCTAATTTAAATTGATAAAATCCTGCTTCACATTCTATTAACATCAAAGGAGAAAAACATCTGATGTTTCCATGAATAGGACAACACTTCAAGAGGAGTTCCATTGTTTTCACTAGCAAGTATCTTCAAGTCAGGCAACACTAAATCATCAACTGTCATGCTAAATCAGCAAGTATAAAGATTATTTTTTAGATTATTATTACACTGCTGTTCTTCAGTTATTAGAACAATGATAGAATATGTGCCAGCTGAAAAATATTTTGCCAATTAAGTGTGTGGTTTTGTCTCTATGCTAGCTGTATTGACAGCAAAAAAAGAGTAATAGCTTTTCTAAGGAGCAAGAAACAAGGGGTTGTTTCATAGCTAATGGTAATTGGAACTTTAGAAAATACCACTTTTTATTTCTACAGTGTGATCCTCTTTTTAATTTAAATTATATAACAAATATACGCAATGTGTTTTGGCTATTGATATTCTTTGTCCTTCAGTGGATGTGGCTCAAATACAGCATTTTTGGAAAATCACATTATTTTGGTGTACTACTCATAGTTAAGTATTGAGTTTAGGAAATGAACTTTAGACATTTAGTATTGAAAATAACAATTTATTGACCTTAGTGCAAACATACCAAGAGAGTAATTTAATAGCCCTCTGGCCATTAAACATGCAGGAGGTCAAATTACATGAATGGCTGCTCAGACCTTTAAGTAAACAAAATACTTGAAACTCCCTGAAATATTAAGATCTTGCCTGTTATATATTTTCTTTTGAATTTACAAGACCCCAGAGGTATCAAGATGTAGCTCCTTTCCTGGAATGAGTTTATATGTCACTGGAGGAACCCAAATGAACTTTGGGAACTCTGCAACTTTAGGCTGGCCATTTTAAGATAAAAGTCAAGAGAGTCCACTACCTGTTATCTGCAATAAATTGTGAATAGATTTATGGCATTGCCTTTATGAGAAATAATGGCACACTGGCAAATCAGTGACATGATTTTGAAAGGTGCTAAGGCTATTGGCCTGAGACCAAAAAAGCACTCTATTAGCTACAGAGCTTAAAGCTGAAGGTATTTTGTTAGGCAAGCAGTTACTTAAAAGCTAGATTTTTCTTGAGATTTCTTGACTTGATTCAAAGGTATTCAACTCCCATTAAAAATAATAATAATAAAAAATCATGCATTTAAAAAGCTGGGCAGTAGATCTACTACCAAATTCTCTTGAGGAACATAAGTCTACTTGAAAAGGTTGGATCACTGAAACAGGAGTTACAAAAAAAAATAAATAATAAAGGATGTAACAGTCCCTAAACTGTGTACAGATTTTATAAGTGCACTAGAGAAAGAAGAGAGGTTAGGATGTGAGATGACAAACAAAAATCATAAGAACTTCTTAAAAAACCAAATGTACACTTAGTTGTTTCTCTGCAAAGAAAGCAGAAACAAACAAAGGAAAAGAAAAGAATGGCTACTCGGAAAGTAACTCATTACTTTCCGGAGTAACAGGACCCTGCAGTCAGAATGCTCATATACTGTAGATCCATATATCTAACTTCATTTTTTCAAACCAAGTAAGTATTTCTAATATGGAGATATTTGAAGGATTTTTTCTTTTTTTTTTCCTACCTTAACAGAATTAACTTTGACAGGTCGAGTAAATATATGAATAATAAGCAATTATAGTTTAAATTAAAAGGAAAAGAAAAAAGAACATTTTTGTAGTCAACTGTGAGCAAAATTCAGCAAGACTACTTTGCTACTTGAACCACTCACACTGAATGTCTAAATAGACAGGAAAAAATATTTCCCATAATTTTTCAGGTTTTTTACGGTCCAGTATGTTCCAATAGTACTGTTCCAGTTGTTTAAAGAAGTAAATCCAGATTACATATGCGGTAATGTTTAATCCCAAATTATGTCTACTTAGAAATGAACCGAAGTTAATACATTTAGTGTTTTACATTAGCCAAAGCAGTGTCAAATCAATTTTGTCCCTTCTGATTTCTGCCTTTGACTGCAGAACTACTACAAACTGCCTTGAGGCATACCTTTCCTTTTAATAATATGCAGAAAATACAAACCTTCAAGTGTAGTTACTATTCAGTACTACATAGTAAAAAAAGAAGAAACGTGTAGTTATTAAAATGTCAGACATTAAAACATGCACAAATCATAAGAAAGCTCATAAATTCTGTGCACCAGCCAAAGTTTACAAATTTGGGATGAGTTCCAAGAGACAGAACATCTAAATGTCAAGGACCTAACTGACAACCATCTGCAAATATAAACATGCACAAGAACAACAATAACAAAGGAAATCAAGGATGTCATCTACAACAAAGCACAGTTCCAAGCATATCTCACAGCAGAGGCTCTGAATAGAAAAGGAAATTAACTGTGGACATGGTACCAAGAAGTAGTTCATTTGCCTGATAAGATTAAACAATTAAAACAGCTTAGCTCTTCTAAAAAGGAACATATTCAGCAAAGCTGTATACCAATTAATAATAACATAAGGAATTTCTTACCTTAAAGCAGAATTTTTGAGCAGTACAGACATAAACATCCATACATTGCCACATATAATGTGTGAAGGAATTATCGTTTAAGCAATCCTTTAAGTCAGCCTGAATAGCTTTGAATGAATTATCACTATTCAAAAATAAATAAAACTGACAGAATCTGACTCAAGGGCAGTGATTGAAAGAATATTTGTCATAAGGGAAATGAAACATACAATAATGAGTTTATGGGCTAAAAATTCACATCTACGTATGAGAACTAACCCAGTTGTTTACATTACCTCCAAAGATAATAATTATACGTGAACTTTAGTGATCTCCCGTAACATACTTCTTTATACTAGATTTCATCTATCTGAACCGACATACACTGTTTATTATTTTCAGTAGATATATAAAATTCATTATTTTATAGAGGCAGCTACTTATTCATACGCTTATAATCAGGATAGAGAATAATGAATATTCAAGTGTTTTTTTAGCTTTCTCCACTTCTGTGTTTTAGGCCAATACCATTGCATTGTGCAGTACCCACAAATACCAGTACTCTTACGTATACATCAAAAACATTTATGATTGTGGGGGGCCATCTAATAAATAAATAAAAACAACTAATTTCCACAATTTGCCCTGGTGTATTCACTTATTTTAATGCATGACTTATAGAGTAGACTCTTCCTGTTAAAAACATTGCATCTTAGAGAACAGTACAGATAAATGCTGGCCTAATGACAGGGCTGAAGAAAGAAAAATACATGAAATACAGTGATGATAAAAAAAAAAAATCAACACTTTTGACTCACCTGGTTATTGATTATTGGTGCTTACTATCAGTGAGTTGTGTAGGAGAGAAAACTTTTATTCAATTTCTACTATTTTATTACCTAAAAAATGCTGAAATTATAATTGGGTAGAAAAGATCTAGATATGACAGTTGACATAAAACTGAGCTCTTTCCCAGTAACTGAGCAAGAAGCAAGGAAAAAAAAAAAAGTGTAGTTCAAATACTGCACAAGTCTTCATTATTTTGATGATAAACCTGATCAATAAGAGATATTTTTTTCTGCATACATTGTGAGATTGTCCCTTCCAACCCTGGCCATTCTGTGATTCTGTGAGATTTCCCCTAACATCACCATAAACTGAATAGTAAGCTTCATTTTTCTTTCAAAGCATCACAAAAACTCTTTTTTTTCCCCTCAGTTAATGGTTAATAAACCACACGGTAAGGGGATTATGATTTTTTTTCTAATTTCTTCAAGTATAATAATTGGGTGTTTATAACCATATGGAAGAAAAAAAAGCACATGTGGTTAGACTTCCACACTTAATAAAGTTGTCAGCCTGTCTTGCAAAGGTCACATCACCAATAAGAAACACCAGACAGCAGAGAAAGTCATTGTATATATCAGCCATCTTGTCAAAATAATGATAAAATTGCAACATGTCTATCTTGCTATAACTATTACTCATGTTAGTATTACTGAATGTTTTTAAGTTCAGCTGGTCACCATCCTGTTTTCTTCCTTACTACATTTTTATAGATGCAACTGAGAAAAAGCAAACCTTTATCTCCATTTAATATTTTTGTGTTTCTTAGCAGAGAGATGTTATGCACAAGATGCCTTTAAAATATAAAAATAACTGCATAGAGTAGATTCAAAGCCAGTTTATTATGTTAGTCTAAAGCAGCAGGCACCACAGCATTAAGACTACCAAAGCTGTTCCAATACTCAGAAAAGACTGTCAAAATAGAACATCCTCTTGTTACACTTGGTGTTACAACTGGAAAGATTATTGTGGTGAAAATAGGAAAACAAATAGGAAAGAAATGCTTGCCTGTAACCAAGGATCAAGATTCACAGGAGAGACTCCAGAGAGGAGAAATCTCCAGAAAGAGACCCTTGCCCAGTGGCAGTCAACCCTTAAATGGGGTCTAAGAGAGGTGCAGCCAGGCTCCACCCCTTACGCTCACACAGCCTTCACCTGTGCACCCAGGGCTGATCCAGTCCTTGCCTCAGTTGATCAATCAGTGGTTCAGGCTGTGACTCAACAGATTCCATACACATCTGTAAGGGTGTTTTAAACTAAATCACATTCAAGATAACTAGTTTAACTATTTTGCTATACATCTCAACCATGCGTTTCTTTTCTTTGTAGAGGTTCCATCTTTTTCAGTTTCTAAAACCAGGAATCTTGCAGACAAGAGTAGTGGAAGCTAGAACCAAACCAAAATCTTTCCAAGAGCCATATTCTCTTGTTATAATCCAGAAAAAATGTAGACTTCTTTTTTATTTTAATCAAGAAAGGATTTCCATGTGTTCCAGTGATTGCCCATGACATCTACTGGCAAACAAAGTATATCTTCCAATTCCCATGTTGCATCTCTTTTTTTCTGAATATATATTCATCAAAATCCCACAAACATAATGCATAGTTTGATATTCAAAGAGATAATTTTCTGCATGAATTATAAGGAGGAATAAGAAAAAAAGCTGTCTAAATACGACTGAACACAATGCAGAGTTAAAAAAAATTAAAATCTTACACTTTACTTGTTCAGTTTTATTTTAATACTGCTTTTCATGTAGATAATGAAGGACAGTGAAAGTTGGACTACATCTAATTACTGTAACATTCTGTTACCCTTGGAACTGTCATTTTAAGCTGAAAGCTTACACAAGAAAATGCAATGAAAATGATTTGTCAGTTTAGTAAAGCAATCCCACTGATTTTCTTCCTACATCGACGACACAAAAGTCTTACCCTTTATCTCTCTCTATCAGCAGTGAAAAACTTGGGAAAATACAGGTTGCAAAACCTTGACAGAACAGTCCACTCTTCTAATTTAGGTACAACCCAGTATGCACTTTTCTATCCTTTCTACTGTTTCATCCTTAAATAGGACTATCTACAACAGTATTAATTCACAAAGAAAGGCTGAAGAGGTAAATATAATTGACAGAAGATAATGGCAATCTTCAGTTAGAAAGGATGGAAGTCATATTACTGAGAGTAAATGAGCAGAAGAGAAAAAAGTAAAAATAATGAAATGCAAATTTAGGCTGTATTTCACAAGCATCTTTTCCCAATCTAAGACATATTGAAATATCTAATATCAACTCAGTTTGATAATTGAGTGTTGCTTTATTTGTCTGTGAGATAAGAGCACAAATAAGTTAAATGAAGCGTTTCTGAATTATTTTTATTAACACAGAGTTCAACAGTTACTTGAAGATTTCATACACCTCTCCACACATACGTGGATATGCATACACATACAAAGAGACAGTTAAGTAAACTCTAAATGGATAGCTGTAATTGTGATTTTAATTACAGAAGACTTGATGCTTCCATCAACTTCTAAAGGCTTTAGTTTCCAGAAATCATAAGAGTCACCTAGACTGAGAATTGTCAAAGGGACATACAGGACAAGTTATATCACTTATTTTCTCTAATATGTATTTTCCCATAAAATACTAAATTATATGAAGATAAATACCATTAGGAAGCTTCTTCATGTTGTCTATATTTCATGTCTGCTGTCCTTTCCACCCTCTCTCCAACACTGGATTGAAATTCCTTCTTCTGCTTCCCCTTAACTTTCAGATGTTATCGAAATTTTATTATCCTTCACTGATCCAGAAAATGAAGTTTGCATTAAATGAACTCTCATTTGCCCCAGCATTTCTTTACTGAGAAGTTTCAATATGCAAAAGGAATTAATAAGAAGACATTTCTACATAACTTGCATGAATATTGACTTGTCCTGACATCTCAACATCCCCCCCGGTGCATGATCTTTAAACGAAAAAATAATAATTTACAGCTTCCACAGACTTATTTCTTCCCTTCGAAAAAAAAAAAAAAAAAAAGGAAAATTCTTTATTCAGTTCTAAGCAGTACAGTAATTTGATAGTATCTGGTTTGTGACTATGTGACTTGGCTGTTAGCCTAAATTTTTATTTCCAAGTAGTTATATCCCCAGAAAAATTTAAACAAAAAGCTTGAACGTTGAAATGAAAACTTTGAGCATTCACTTGAAAATGTGAAAAGTTGACTCTTGTAGGCGAAATATGTCAGACTCAGTGCAAGAAGAATAAGTAAAATAACAAAGAATTTCCTCTCAACAGCAACTGTTTACAATGCCCAGTGAGAATTAGACAGTGTTCATTTGTCTTTTCTAACAGCTCATTTTCCTTAATAAGACCAATATTTCTATCATTGGCATCCTAAACCATCCAGTCTGAAGTATTTAGAGATGTTCACTGTTCACTTTGCTGAAAAAGTAAATGAGCCTTATTTGCTCAAAAACAAGTAAACAAAACACAAAAACAATTCTATAAGGAGTTACAAACTCCTTATAAGTCTGCAAGCTTACATGCGAATGCTATCATAGACACTATCATGCAAAGGAATAAGAGAAGAAATGTATCATTTTCTTTTCCAATAATAGCTAGTGGTGGTGCTTCAGAGGGGAGGGAAAAACGCTTCAGAAAAGTTGAAAGATATAAAAACATAAATGGAATAAAATAGATGAAAAAATTGAAGATCTTTTATAACAATGACATAGTATGAGGGCTGCTTTGAAAGTAATGCCTCACACTTATTAAGCTGACAGCATGGCAATAGAGGATGAACCTTCCAGCCAGTATTCCATTACATTTTGTTGCTTTGCAACAGATGGCAGCAGAAAGACACTCTGACAAAATGGTGCCTGACATGGAAGTAATATGAAACAAAGATGTGATACTGAATTCCTCCACGCGTAGCAAATGACTCTCACTGACATCACTGATGCTTCCTGAATGTTTATGGTCAAGATATGGAAGTGAGTACAGTGAGGTGATAGGTGATGCATTTCAGCAGTGGCAACAGCAATGTGGAATTCTTAAAACTTAAAGTATTCAACTCTACACCTCCTAATGCTGATGAAATGAAACAGTTACCACAGCTAAAAATGTTGATTAAGCCAATGTGATAGAACCTAAAATTGTTTGAGCGTGTAAAAAGATCAGAGAAAGAAAGCTAACAGAGACCTGGTAAATTGCCTTCTTCAAAGGTGTAATGTAACATAACAGTATGATATGCAGTAAGGTAGTCTGGGATGTCATCCCGAACAAAAAAGAAATTTGATACTGCCTTGTATCAAGCTTCACTTGACCCAATATAATTTAGGATTTATTTTGTATTTGTCATGCATTAAAAGACTAGCATCTTAAACAGATCAATTCAAAGATTAAAAACAAATATTAGTATGTGTGTGGTATGCTGCCAACAACAAAGTTTGAAAAGATGCAGGTATTGAAGTCATAAGGAGCTTGTATTATGAGCAAACGTGCAAGTCCTTTGAAATTATCATGCAATAACGCTCTACAAAGAAATTAAATAAGACCAGAGAGAAATGATGATGTTTATTTCTCATTAATCTGACAGAGAAGTAGGATTATATATTACACTTTAAAGTGTTATACTACTTTTAGGACTCCACAGACTTTTCAAGTAAGGATTATAATACTGTAAGAAATGTGGGAGAATGCCACAATAAGAATGAATACATTGGGCTAGAGGCCATGCTTATGTAAACAGGTGCAGACATTCACAATGGCTCTAGTTTTGGTCAGATATAATTAGGATAGTCTAGAACTGGTGGAAACTATACTTAATAATGGTTTTAGCATAAAACCTCCCTCAAGCAAGAATTGACTTAGGAAGTAATGGCTCTGTGCTGTCAGTCACTGAAAAGAGTTCAATCGATATTTAATTACATGATGTAATTAGATTCAGATGAAACTTCATTCAGTATGTATCCTATGTACTAATATTTCATAATTAAAACACAAGTGACCAGCATTTATTCTTTTATTCTTCTGAATACTCAAATTTTGCTGAACCAACTGGCCCTCTTAAGAGTCTACAGCAGGAAATACAGCATCAAATTATGATGACCACGTAAGTAAATGATTTTAAAAAAAAAAAAAAGGAAAAATAATAAAAAATACTATGCTACAGATGTAATAAAGGATGTTCTTCCCAAAGTAGTGCCCCCTATTTATTTCCATAGAAACTACAACAGATGCAAAGAAAACCATAACACTATTTGAAAGAGCGAATTCTCATCTGTAAATTGTTTTTTAACAGTCATTATCATTAGGTACGCAGTTTTGGAGCAATGAATAAGAGCTTGATGTAGTGCTCATAAAAATCTGCACCCATGGAGATAATTCACTGCTGCTGTCACAACAGCTGAAATATATATCCGCCACCTCACTGTGCTCACATCCACTGTTTGGTCTCCATAAACATTCAGTAATTATCAATGCATGTCAGTGGGTACAAGGTTTTCCACATGGAAGAATGCCTTTGCTTCAGTTACAGTTCCACATTACACACCAATTGATCAGACTTCCCCTCTTACCATCTGTTTCATGGCAACAAAATGTAATGGAATATTGGTGGGGAGGGTCTATTTCTACTGCCATACCACCAAAATCTGCCTTTGATGTTGTGGGCCAACATAACAAAACAGGAGGCATTTCTTCTGGAGCAGCCCTCATACATTCAGAAGTTTAATGAAGTATCTCATGAATTAGATAGGAATTTTTAAAAGGCTGTGAAAATGAGATAAGAATAACACAATTTCCAACTTTATTGCATCTGTCACATTGAGAAGTGCCCTCTAAGTTCTGACTTATTTAAGCCAGTTCATTTAAATATCATACAGGACCTACATTAGTTCAAAACCAGTATCATACAATTAGTTGTTTCTAAGATCTTAACACTGATCATCAATGAAAGCGCTTAATGTAAACTTCATTAAAGAACAATTCCAAGAGGCATCATTTTCATAACAGTAATAAATTGCTCTTTAAAAAAAAAAATCACCAAGAAGTATGGTACAAATATTGACAATTGAGGTTTTGTATCTGTTTGAAAACAAGCAGAACAAAAAAACTAAAGGACAGTTATATGAAATACTCAGGAAATGCACAGGACTTCCCCTGAAAATAACTAGTTTGACTATTAGGGCAGTATAAACCTTCCAAGGGAGACTTAAATCAAAAGTTGGTATACTAATAAAAGTAAACAGTACCTATTGTACTCAATTTATCCACAGAATAACTCATATCATCAGAAGTCATTTGTGTTGGTGAAGCACTTCTTGCACTTGCTAAATTCACGCTGGGAATTTCTAGTGGGAGCTGTTTGAGATTTATGATGCAAAAATAGAATGGAGGAAGCTAGATTCTTTCTGTGGCTCTTTGTTATGTCCATATGATAATGTTTCATGTCTTGCTTCATTGTCACCATTAGAATAATACAGACCATCAGGTTAGGCTTGTCTTCCAGAATGCATCAAAAATTTTTCGAAGTATTATAACAAACTCTATGAAATTCGAGATTAAATAGAAATTCTAAGCATCTGTTGGGCAGTAGATTGTTAAATTCAGACAAACAAAACTGAGAAAACAAAGATTCACAAAGTTGTCAGAAGCTGGCTCATAACCATTTTGATAAGGTGCATTAGACTTGAATTTATTACAATCAAATTAGGCAAGCCTCTTCACTTCAGGATTTTCACTCCCTACACATTTCAACTAAGTGTTTATATACTACCATTCATATAAAAATGAGAATTTTCATGCAAATAGGTTGTTATCTCATCATATTCTAGGAGAATAGAGTTTATCATTTATCTTCTGACAGCATCTAAGTTTTACATTTTATTAAGTGAAATGTATTTGCTTTATGAAAAAAAAATTCACATGTCTGCAGAAGGTTTTAAGTAACAACCTTTTTTTTAATGGCCGTAATAACTTAAATAAGATGAATATGTTTAATGAATTAGACTCATTTTCTGATAGAACGTCCGCTTAGCAGTGTTTTTGCTTTAGTATCTTTAGCAGCTGAAGCATAGAGCCAATTAAAGAGTCAAAAAAGAATAAAAAAGAATAAAAGCCCACTCACAGGCTTGCTAGAAATACAATTTTCTTAATGGCCCAGTTGCCTCACATATTTATTCTCACTTCTCAGGGATATTCCATACTTCTCTAATTTGGTTATCATCACAATAATCTTTTGAATTTCCTTTAACTGAAAAAACAATCAAGTCTAACAAAAAGCTTTAAGTATTCTAGAAAATAACATTTTGAAACTAATACATTATTCTAGGATCTTTGACATGAACGTAGTAACTTTCAATCCACATTTAATATTCTAACACTGCCTTATTGTGAGAAAAAAAAAATTAACACTTAAAGCAATCACCTCTGACTCCTCTCTGAACCGTCTTTGTCTTTACTTACATATATATCAATTCACAATAATTAATTTCTCGGCATTTTTATTAATGCATTTTTAATTCAGTGAGTTAGTCTAAAGGCCATTTTCTTTTGGAATTATTTACTTCTATTTTTATTGCCTCATAATAATAATTGAGAAATGCTCATATTAGTGTAATGACTATGAAGTACTATAATAATTATGTGAAGCTGAGAAAATATTCTATATATTAACATCTTGTTTTAAAAAGACGAAACTATCTAAAAAACAGAAGATGAACTCTTATAAAAACATTTACATTTCTATCATATAAATTATTGAAAATTTTATAATTATTGAAAATTAAATTTATTGACTTTTAAATTAAACTAAATTGATTAAATGGTACCTTAGCACATTCTCATTCAAGTAAATTCTAGCCTGACAGTCCTAGGAAACTTCGCATCAGCAAGACGTTCTGTCTCATTCTTATTGACATGCTAGAGGAGCAAATCAACTACAATCTCATGAATGAGATTTATAAATCTTTCACACTAAAGAGTTTGCCTGGCACAAGAGACTTCACGTGTTTGCTTGTGTCAATATGGCACATGTTCGTTTAGTTCTCTTTGGTAAAGCATTTGTTGTTCTCCTGCAAGACCTTCTGAGTATCACTTTCTCACTCCAGATTTGAGTACACAATCTCAAATCTGCACATGAAATTTAGCATATAGTATTGATTACAGTGCATTTACCCGAGTGAAGTGAAAATGCTGTATTTTTAAGACCAAAACCAAAACCAAGATAAGCAGAAAATCTTTGGATTGCTTTTGGTGACTAAAGAAAATCTTGATTAGCTTTGAGAAAATAATTTATTAAAGATGGGATGGGCTTCATAAGAGACAGAATAAATAAGAAAAAACTATAACACTCAAAACCAGGGAATAAATTTCTTTCAACCCCAAATATTTTATCACGTATCTGTGCTTTTATAAACAGTGTCAGCAAAACCAACTTCGCCAGCAATATTATTTCCTTAAAAGTATGTATTTCTGAATTTTTGCTTTAAATTTACATGCACTTTAACCCTCCACATACACACCAAGCAGTAGAGAGAGCCTAACCATTATCACCTTAAAAAGGCAATTCAAACATCCACTGACCTTTGTAGAGAGTCTGGCTGCAGTTTTCACACATCATGATCTTAGACATAGCTATGGTAATTGTGGAAGGCACATTAAGTGTTCAAAGAAACGACATGTTTAGAATGTTAATATTTAAATAAGAAGAGAACTAAGATAAAAAAACCATACCTATTAATAACAACACCTTTCTGAAAGTACCCACGACATCCTAATTAACTTAGATGATTTATTGACCAATTTTTGTAAATGAATGAACTCTGTGAACAAGCAAAGGCTGAGCTGAAGGACACACAGGAAACTCTCCGTAAATTGGGCCAGTGACTAACAAATTCATCTCCTTACTCCTTCCTTCATTCTTTAAGCAGATTATCTTCTGAATGCACAGCGTTAAGACATGTTCTGCACTTGTCTTCCACTTCAAACATTTCTGAGTGTTTTGATTTGTGAGAAATATCAAGTAAAACAATGCTAAGCAATTACCACGCTCCCAAATTAGGAAATTAGGTATAGAAATGTCCCCTTCACATGAGCACCTTCAGTACAGAAGTGTGCTGTGATTGGATTAGCAATATTGTGGGCATATACTGCAAGATGAACAATAAAAAGGTATATATTGTCTATTACATGTCTTACTATGTTACTAAAAGCATTATGTATAAATTATCTGTGTACATAAATACATATCTTAAAGACAGATCTTAATCCACAAACATATCAGAGAAGGAGTCCCTCCAAATTTCAGACTAAGAAGCAGAAGATCTATCTTAAATTAATCTGTAAAGCCAATGCAAATTAATTAAAGCTAGAAGGGCAATTCTGAACATCAAAACTGTCTTTTTACACTACTGCATCACAGGATAATTCAGGGTTGTTGGGCAATGATTAAGTGACAGAAGTTTTCACTTAATTAATTGTGTTGTTTTAAAAGGTTCACAAGGGCAGGAGAGATTAATTGATTTATTATTCAACAATGCTGCTATTGCTAATTAAATCTTTCATTAACATCTTAGGAGAATTAGAGATATCCAACCCTTCTTTCTTTTATCTCCTATACTCATTGATAAAAGTAGTAGTATACATTTATGTCTAATTTCCTCAGTTTCTAAGAGTTATAAGACCCTAGCAGAATATTTCTGCTCACTTTTTATTGTATAAAAATATGAAGATTATGGACAAAATAGAACCATTTACAGAAAGATTACTCTTTCTTTGAAAGGAAAATGTATTTACATTTATGCAGGCATTTCCACTGACTTCACTGAGAGTTCTGAGATTTCTAGCAGGTGAATTCTCTTTAGTACTGATTTCTTCTACTGATATCCTTTTCTGCTCCCTGATTACTGTTGTCTTCTGTTTCAGCTCACTAACTTAGTACACTGAATGTGAAAATCCATCTAAAGCTTGAAAAAATACAAGAAGTAAGGGAAATTATTCTGTTTGGAGACTATCAGTAGGTTTTTAATAGATCAATACCTTTTGATTTTGATTTGAGAAGTAGTTTTTATTTTAGACTATTATATTTTATTGTTATTATTATTATTTACAAAATTTCTAAGTCATTAAATTTGTTAACAATGCAGAAATCATTTTACCTACACCTATTGAAGCTGACTGGCAATCTTCACAGAAGAGGGTAGAATGAGAGCATTTGGTCTTTTCTGCTTGGGATCCCAAGTTGTACTGGAATAGTGTTAGAGGAAACTTCTGGCTCACAACGGTTCTGTGGATATCAGTGAGACTCAAGAAGCACCTTAAAAATATTCTGTCCATAATATTCATTATTCAAATCAGAAAATCTTAACTTTTACAAAATAAAATTTAAATTTAAAATAAAGTTTTTTGGTTTTTTTTCAGCTTCCACAGCTGCAGTGACTGTGGAAGCACTAAGGTTGGTATGACCTGCAGAAAGGCCCATAGACTAAGACACTGACCCCCTAAAATATATTCCTCAAATCTCCTAGAAAGAACACAAGAAAACCCCACTGAAAGGAAAAACAAAACAGAAAACTCCCAAACTGAGTCATTATGCAGGCTTTGAACACTTCTTTTGATGCATATAAAAGGCGAAATATTTTCCTTTCTCCTGGTCCTTCTGCCGTGATTCATAACTCATTAACTTTAAGCAGACTCTTTCCCAAATGAGGTATCAGTACAATTAATTAATGTCATCTATTTGTTGTCCTCTAAATTCAACTTCTTTTAATGTTTCTGTATCAGAGTATTTTAAAAATAAAATTACGTGGTTATATTGAATAAGCAGTAAGAATCATAACTCATATGATTTATCCTTATTTCCCATGTCTCTAATTTCTCCATGCATGTTGGAAAGTATGAAATACTTTCATACTTGTAGGAGCATGAAATCTCCTTGTAGGAGTCTGAGGTTTTACATTACAGAGCTGATTTTTGTAATCTTGTTAAAAACAAGCAAAATGAATATCTTATACAAAAATTTACTGCAGTGTGTTAGCCACCTACCTTATCTCATTGAACACTTCTAACTTTGAAACTGCAAAATCTGACAGAGACCAGGTGCTACAACTCTCTCATATTTTTAAACAGTATCAGTTCATAAATAGATACACTCATAACATTTTATTTTCCTTTGTCATCTGTTTTCTGAAGACCTAGTGCAAATACGCGAATTTGTGAATGTTCACTGTGCATGTGAAATGTACTTGGACCACTGAACAAGTTAGACCTATCTTTCCATTTTAAAAGTACCAAAAAAGTATGTGAGCAATATGTAACTTTAAAAATTAGTAAAATACTGTTTTCATTAGCTATATATGTGATTTAGCAAGCAAAATGGACTATTTTTCTTAATAGATTTAGAAAGACTATTTTGTCAAGCTCATTGAAGCAGTTCTAAAGATAACATTTCTTTTAGAAGGCTATTTACATATATTCCTTTCCCAATTCAATTCTAATGAAAGTACAATCTTAAGTGGAAAATATTCAGAATTTTATCTGAATACCAATGTTCTGGTGATTCAGTGTTAAGATTCAGAGGAACTCTTTTGTTTTCTTTCTCTCAAATCTTAGAGTCTTACTTTATTCTTGAAGATTGTCTTCAAGTAGTTAATTGGTTTTGTCACTCAACTGTCACAAATTGGATTACTAACTTTTTTTTAATTTTAATTCTAAATCTCAAATCCTTCTGACTAAAATGGTGGGGAAAAGACAGAGTAACATCTTGGGGTTAGCTGTGGGCATAGAAATACAGTAAAATTAGAGCTCTGAAATGATTTCCAGGGTTTCTTTTAATGTGCATATCTGAACAATATTAAAGGATCAAAGCTCTGTCAATCATTCTGTTTTTAATATCTTTTTTACCCCATTAAAGATTAAATACTTCATCATTCTCTGAATATACTGGAGAGCCACACTGAA
This sequence comes from Meleagris gallopavo, assembly GCF_905368555.1. Lineage (NCBI taxonomy): Eukaryota > Metazoa > Chordata > Aves > Galliformes > Phasianidae > Meleagris > Meleagris gallopavo. The sequence goes on from NC_139407.1 coordinate 8,360,646, forward strand.
CTTTCTCATCAGTTGTATTAATAAAAGATTTTCCGAACAACTTGTTGAGCTACTTAATAAAATATATAAATTCCTTCAGAAAGCTAGATGAAGTTGATAAAAATATATAAAATATCCAAGTGAACATTAATATATTCAATTGTTATTAATTTCAAAAAGGTATCAGTTTAATTACTATTGTATTACATCTGTTGCCAAAATAATCCTTTTTTTTTAAGTGATTTTAAGCCAGCTTCACTTTTTCCACATCTTCAAAAGGAAACAAAAAGAAGCTCATCTTAACATATCTGTTTAGTATTATTATATACCTAAATATATTATGAAAAACTTTCAGTTATATGAACTTTATAACTTCCATAAAACTCTATAATCAGCAATCACTGTTTTGAAACCTGACATTCTTTTACCTAGAAGCTTAAAACTACTTTTTATCAACTGTGTTCTCCTTCTTTTTTGTTATTGTTAAAAGCAAATAAAAAAAAAAAAGAAAAAAAAAAGCCACTGATATAAAACATTGGTGAATGTGTAAAATTTCTCAAGATACAACCTTAATATAGCCCATGTGTATCAAATCATGGAAACAAAACGCTGACTACTTTTTTTTTTATTGTTTTCTTAAGGAAGAAGTATAAATTCTTTTGTTCCTCCAAGTGTACAGGCTTTCCTATCTCCCTGGGGCATATAAATATGGGGGAGGGGAAGGGTTTTTTTTAAGTACATAATGTTTAAGCTTTCGAATGAGGCTGAAATAAACAATAAAAAATAAAGAAAGAAAGAAAACGAGTAGAAAAACAGATGAAAGCCTCTTTCAAAACTCTTGTTATCCCTGGCTCTGTTTAAATCTTATTTTCTTCAGATTTCAAAAGTTTCTAACTAATTTCAATGCGAATAGCCCCTTTGGATGCTCCAGTACAGCCATATGGCAAAGTTATTTGGAATAATTTAACTGGTAAATGACAAAAGCATTAAAATCAATAACCTGAAAGAGCTCCTAGTCATACCAGAACAAAACTTTATCTTGATTTCTTTTAATAATCTAGATTATTCAATGCAGAGTGTTAGAAAACTGGTTTATCCTTTTTGTTTACTGACAGGTTTATCACTTCCAGTGTATACTCTGTCAGAGTAGTTTCTCTCATAATTTTCTGAATTTCAAATAAAGTGTGTTCTCTGATCAAGTATTTTCTTGCTGTTGAAACTAAGAAATGTGTAAGCATATGAACCAATGAGTTCACATTAAAATACTCTCAAGCTTGCTATTGACCAGTTGTATGACTTACAAGAATAAATAATCTTTCAGAAACAACAAGAATGTCAGTTTGCAGTAAAATAGTGCAAAGAGGAGAAAGATCATCCTAACCTTCCACGCAAAATCTGAATCTATACTAATCTAATAACATTGGCACAATTGTCTGAAAAACGTACAAAACAATTTCAAAATGTTACATCTTAACAGTCTCTAACTTGAGAAACTCCACTGAAGTTCACATTCTCCTAGAGTCTTCCTTTCAGAGCACTCAGTAGAACTTAATGAAGTTATTTAGACTGCATCAATTGCTATACGTTTGGCTTCACCAACCTTAACCAAAAAGTTGACTGAAATGCTTTGCAGCATTTCAAAGCTTAGATATTCAGAGGAAAATCATCAAGACCATTGTTTTTCAGAGTATAAAATAGCCTGAATCTTATTCAATTAAACATTGGCTGGACCTCTGCAGTAGAGCATGACTTTCAGATCTGACAAAATCTCTCACAGGGCAATGCCGGTACTTCACGGGTGCTCACTCTGCCCAGAGGCCATCAAAGGAAGTTGGGAATTCATCAGCAGGAGCTGGCAGCATGAGACCAACTGGGAGACAAGTCACGCTATTTGGGGAAAGAGTGCTCACCTGCTGAGCAATTGTTCTTGAACTACTTTCTGGCAAATTCCCTGAAAGGCATCTGTAGTCATGAATAACGGTGACTTACGACACTTTAAGGTTCAAAATAGGCCTTTGTTTTTGTCTAATTGCCACCTATCTGCCACGCAAAGAAATCACTGTGGTAAGAAAGATCCAAATCCTTCTAAAACCACAGAATGGTTGAAGTTAAATGGGTCTTCTGGAGGTCACCTGATCCAAATCTTCAACCCCCTAATCAAGCTGGGACACTCCGTTGCTCTGAACCAAAATAATTTTTCAAATATTAAAATGTTCTTGACAAAATTATCTATTTTGCCTCAGATTTTTCGTACACTCTTATAATTACAACGTGACAGAATAAGGGAAATTAGGTTTAGGTTGTTTTTTTGCTTTTGTCTTTTGATTTATTTTATTTTAAGAGGAGCAAAAGGGGGAAACCAATGGCTTCTTCTGTCTATCTTATCTACCTCAAGTTATTCAGGAATGGAGAAGAGTCAGAAAAATGAAAGTAAAATATTATTTCAAGTCCAATGATAAAAGCTGTTTCTCACAAGTATTGATTTCCTCCCTGACTTTTCACACTATGAAACTTTCCTCTCCTACATCCTTAGTTTCTTGCTTGGAAGAGATTTTGTAGAACAACTGTTAACAGGAGTTTGTTTTTGGTAAAATTACTCAAGATTCTTCTCACTTTACAATTCCAACCTGAAATTCACATGCAAATTTCTACTTCTACACATGCTGTTGCAGATTTTAGCAATGTTACTAGCATTCTGCCTGTGGAAACTCAGGCAGAGCACATATAACTTATCATCTAAGCTTCCTTTTATTTCATGCTGTACAATACCAGGCTCTTTTTCACTTAAAATAATTCATTAAATCATGTAAAATCTTTCTGTTCAGTTTATTTATTTATTTTTTTTGATCAGAGTACATCATCTTTAAACATTAAAACTGTGCCTTTTAACTGCTAAATCACATCTATGATGATAGACTGTGGGATTTCAAACTCATACTGATCAAAGCCTTCCTGACTTTACATGCCTCAAAAACAATCTTGTCCAGCTGGTCTGGGCAGCAGCAGGAAGTCAAACCTGATTTTTCTCAGCTCAGGTTGCTCTTAAACAGAGGAGATCATGCCTTTGAATGGAGCACTGCCTCATACGCTCCTTTGATAATGCAAGGGTAGATAAAGCAGGTGAGAACAGCTCACATTCAGAGCGTTAGTAGTTTCTACTGGCTTTGTAGATCCAGTGGTTCAGAATACGTGGCTACCTTTTCTTCTGAAACAGGATCACTAAGAGTTTATCTACATATCAACACATCACATTAACAGTTACAGCCCGAACTTCAATGCTTGAATTTGTCAGCTGGTAGGTATCCAGGGCAAAGAAGAGTATCTTGCCTTGGAACATGACACTCTGAGAAAACTAAGTTGAAAGAGGTTGTCAGAAATGACCTGTTTCAAAAGATAAACAAATAAATAAACAGAATGAAAGAAGGAGAGAGAAAAGAAAAAAAATTGAACTTTTTCAGTTTCAGACTTCTCCATGTCTTGTCACTATATTAAGTCATGGCCCCGTAGAGGCTTGCCCATTTCCCATAAATTTGCCTGAAGTGTCATGTCGTTTAAGACAACAAACATGTTCAACTATTCAGTTTTGTGAAAAGTATCATCTGTTTTCAAGTTTTACTGTTAAATGGAAATAGATTTTGCATTCCAAGCAGACCAGTCCTTACATTTGAGCCTTACGAATGCGCATTTTCATTGTGTTACTCATTTTCAGGAATAAATGTTAGGAAAATTAAATTCTCATTCATCTTGTAATTTCACAGAATAGCCTGATCTCCAAAAGTAGCTGTGCCTTCGAGGCAGAGAACATATCATGTTCTGTAATTACTGGAGGGGTTAGAAATCTTCAATTTGATTTTTCCTATTCTTTAATTTTCACATCAAAGGCAATATCAACATGCATTACAATCACCCTGACATATTGTAGATTAATTGTTACTTATCAAATATTTTAGTACAAACTTTCTGTAATATCTTAAATAATAAAAATTAGGTTTCACGTATCAACATTTAATCACAATGTTTCGGACAATATAAATTCTTAAGGTTTACAGTGTCACAAAATATTAAAATGTGATTAAATATGACAACACCAAGACTTACATAGTAAATCCACTAGGGAAGAAAAAAAAAAAAAAAAAAAAAAAACCTTTAAAAGTGCACAATATAATGAAACAATATTTTCTTGACTAGAATAATAAATAGTGATACATTTCTACACTTTATGTTCTCTTCTATTTATTAAATGTTACCATCCAAATACTTGGAAATTTATAAGTATTATGAGCCATTGGAGTGTATATTTTTATTAAATAATATTCTCCTCTCTATTAGGAGATGATCTAAACATATTTTCACTTGGGAAATGCAACAGGATTTAATGACAGGATTTAATGGTCCTGAGAAATTTCAGTTTATACGTTAGTACCTTTAAAAATTGTAATGCAGTATATGAGTGTTAGTTCTCATTCTTCACTATCTGTATCTCCTATGAGTTTCCACATGCAGAGATATATGGACTAATAAAACTTTTAAGTTTCCTTCTTCACGGAAAAATAAACGGCAAGCTAAGACAGAACTTGTCAGTGTACACTGTAGAAGGAAAATCTGTTCAGTCTTGTCTGAACTATGAAAATCACAAAACTGTAGGGGTCGGAATGGACCTCTAGAATCATCATGTTCAACTGCCCTGCTAGAGAAGATTCCCTATAGCAAGTCACACACATAAGCATCCAGGTGAGTTTTAAATATCCCAAGAAAAGGGGAAAACACAACATCTCCGGGCAGCCTGTTCCAGGGCTCTGTCATCCTTACAGCAAAGTTCTTCCTTGTGTTAGTATGAAACTTCCTGTGTTCTAGTTTCTGTTCAGTGTCACTTGTTCTATTCTTAAACCTGTTCAATAAGTTCAACATACATGTAATTGCCAAAATTCAAGGTATGTTATAGTAGTATTGTATAAGTCGTTCCGAAAAATTCAGAAGGGATGATTAATGCTTTTTTTCCTTTATTTATATATGTATTTTTCATTCACACACTACATTTAGATGCTTTTACTCTATACAACTTGTTTTCCTTCTAATTCTTGTTATTAAAATGTTTTTAAAAATTGTATGGATCTCAGCATTCTTAGTCCAGGAATAAGTCCTATTGACTGAAAAAGGAGCTGAAATTATAAAATTTTGGGGGTAGAATTTTTCTTTGTACAGCCATAAAGTGAAACAAATAGATACCTATTAGCTTTAAGATGCTATTTCCTAGGTCTTTTTTTTTTTTTTTTTTTTTTTTTTTTCTCAGAGTGTCAAATGACAGTTTAGGTTGAAGATGCAAATGAACCACGAAGCATTAAACTGCTATGAAGTGCCTTCTGAAAGTTTCAGGATACTCTACAGGGAAGGCAATTTTTAGTTGCTCTTGAGATTCAGACTTCATATCTGTAGAGGTGACTTTTTTTTTTTTTTTCAAGATACACACTATCTACATATAAAAGCATAATAAAACTAAGTGAAAATAAAGTTTCTTGCTTTGCGGTAAAATATGCCTGCTTATTTTTAGGTTAAACTGTATGGCTTTTGTCACTGAACTGTCATTTTAAGAGTCACTACTCTATTTCCCTCCATCACATTCAAATCTGTTATCTATAAACTTAATCATGCTAACTAGATGGATAGCAAAACTAGCACTCAGTCAAGGTGATTTCAGAGTTTCTCTCAGCAAATTAAAGCAGTACAAAAATAAGCTAGGAATTTGCAATTTAAAATACTGCTGTAGGGAAACTGGAAAAAAAAATCCTTTAATTTCCTGCTTCCACTGAAGGTTACTTGTATGATCTTAAATCACATCATATACAATACAGCATAATGTAATATGGCAGAAGCTGACCCAAAGTAACCCAAAGAATAAAATTTGAATTTGTTCTGGAAAAAGAAATGAAACTGGTCATTTTAGGACATTCACACAGAATCATAGAATGTTTGAGGCTGGAAGAGACCTCTGGAGGCCACTTGATCCAACCCCTGCTCAGCAGGGCCACCCAGATCAGGGTGTTCAGGCCCACATTCAGATGGCTTCAGAAAAATTACAAGAAGGAGACTCCAGAGCCTCTCTGTGCAACCTGTTCTAGTGCTCCACCACCCACACAATAAAAAAGTGCTTCCTGATAGTTAAAGAGACCATGCTGTTTTCTGATTTGTGCCCCTAGCCTCTTGTTTTGTCAGCAAGCATCACCAATGATATGAGTCTGGGTCTGTCCTACATCCTCCTTTTAAGTATCTGCAGATATTGATGAGGTCTTCCTAAGTCTCCTCTTCTCCAGGATGAACAGTCTCAGCTCTCTCAGCCTTACCTCCTATAAGTTCTCCAGTCCCTTAACAACATTTGCTTGGCTCTCCACTATAACTACATGTTTTTTGTGTATTCAGGTACTGCTGGCATGAACTTCACATTTATAATCTCTATTAATGGCTTTGGTCCACGAACACAAATATCAAGTGTTATTCTGTTTCACATTTTGCAGCTAAACAGAACTAAATATGGGGAGACTTCAGCTATGATATGCTTTGCTCAGGTTTACAAGAAGTTTTCATCTTTAGGCTGCTCATATTAGTTTTCAAATTGAAGACATTTTATTATAAGAATGAACCTATGAATCACCCAAAAGAATCTTGAAACTTGTTCAGTATTCACAACATCTTACATGCTTTCAATAAACTTCAGAAACAGCCTTTGAAATGACAGTACAAGTAATAAGTCAAAGGGTATGCCTCTTATTATATGATGAAAGTAAGTTTTGAAAGGATAAGAACCATTTTAAAAGGTAGGAAAACAGACATAAGGCTACAAAAAGTGAGCGTACCTGACTGGTAATTGGATACATTTTTATTGAAATGACTAAAATCAGAATTCACTGATTTTTTTTTAATCCCAAGGAAATCACACAGCCCAGAGATGGAAATATAATAGTCCACAGAGAATGACTACAAGACTACTGGTCTTCCTGGCTATGCAGGTCATGGCTAACATTTATGACGTACTTTTCTTTCCACGGTTTTTAAGAAAGGTATTAGGTAATTACATAAACGAGGATCAACCATGAAGAAGAAACTCTTCTGGCACTAGATCAGCATAATATGTGAAGCTTTATACCCTTTGCTAAATTGTTGAATATTAGAAAGCAGTAGAGGATTGAATCACTGATTGGAAAACAAATAAAAATTGGTTAATCTTTAATTTGGGCATTTCCACAACAGATAATTTACATATTTCCTCTCAAAGTACTTTTCATTTTGTTGAGATAGATTAACAGATATGAATGTGTGAAAAACAATGAACAGACATGGAAACGTTCAGCAATAGTTTTACACAAAGGATGTGTTGCTCAAAATTTGTCACAAAAATAAATGATAAAAAATATGTACTAAGTTGGATATGTAACCTTCTTAAATACAAGGACTTCTGTCGGGAAAATGGAGAATAATAATGGCAAGTCTCCAATCCCCAGGATACAAGATGCTAGTGTGAGTAAGTACTAGATAAAAGCTGAAAGGCAATGCTAAAGCTTGCTATCTGGGCAAGTGACAAGAGAGGATAAGTAGATTTTCTAACTATCCTTTTTGGGGGGTATCCTTCCAAAATATATTTTATTCAGAAATCTGATTTTATTTTTTAAATATTTTCAAACGGATACAGATGTCCCAAACTTCAGCTAATGCAGATATGTCGCCTCCAGCTGAACACTGCAAAAACACTGCTAGCTTCATTTACATTACCAACTACTCTCTTGTTCTGTATGTCCACATGATAGCTATGAAAGCTTTGAGGTCTTCATTTTTCTGTCACAGGCTGTAGAGATTAATGTGCTTTTTTTCTTTCAGCATGAAGAATATTTCCATATGCAAATTTGTGGTTTTTTTTTTTTTTTTTTTCAAATAAAGCTAAGTATAAAGCTTTTGCTGCTAGTAGTGGAGCAAGAGGAAAAACATGCCCCCACTGATTTTGTTTAAAGCTGTCTGGCCTGGCCTCAAGATCTACATTCCTATTAACCTCAACATTTGTCTTTCACTATAAAAGCAGAGGAATATTTTATATATATAATATTTTATTTTATTATGCAATATTTATATTCTATGTTTTGTTATTTTATTGGTTTTATATTTTTTATATTTTTATATAAATCTCATTTTATATATATCTCTTTTTATATATATCTCTTTATATTTTTTTATAGTTTATAGTATGAAGTATAAATACATTGCTCTTCATACATTCCTGCTCTATGTAATTTTATTACAAGTCCATACAAACTTGGAGAACAAGTGTAAAGTCAAAGGGAAAGAAAAAACACAGAAGAACAACAGCTACCTAACTGCAGCCAACCACATTTCTTAGTGTAATATATCACCACTGTGGTACTGTGAGATGATCTGAACAAGGCTGGTAGCTGATCTTCAGGAAGACAATCCAAAAAACTGTTTTAGCAATACTTAGTGGGCAAAGATAAGCTAGCTATGATTAGGGAGATTGCAAGGAACACAATGTGCTGGAAAGAAATGGAAACTCTGAGTCAATAACTGTGGTCAAACTTCCATCAAAAGACATGATCTACTGAAGTGTTTGGAGTAAGGGCCTAGCTAACAAATTCAGATTCTGAAACTATTGTTCTGGTTTTAACAGCAACTTTGAAAACTGATTGCAGGCTTTAATAAGAATGTAGATGTCTATTTTGTTATTATTTCATTTGTAACAAAGCAGGCAGGATACAAATACTTGTGAAAAAGGAAGAAAGAAAAGGAAGAAAGAAAAGAAGAAAGGAAGAAAACTCATCTCCAAAGAAAATCAATATGATACTGCAAACAGGAATGAATTTTTGATGAAAAAAATCCACACAATAAATCAGTAACTAAATAAATGTTAATTTAGAACACACAAAAAAACCCCCAAAATATAGAAAAAAATTGCTTTTTTCTGACCCGGAGATATTTATGATGAGTTCAATTTTTCAGAATCTACTTCCTATTTTGGAAACTTTAAAGCTCCATTCAGATGTAAGAAAAATAAACACAGTTAATATTTTTGAGAATTTATCTGTTATGAATCTGAGCTGATATCTACTTAACAAATACGTAAATCTGCCTAATTTTCAAGTAACAGAGATATTTTTATATCTTTCTTATATGTGTATACATATATACAATTTACCTTTGACACAATCTCCTTCACTTTTTGAAATACAGTATAATTTGTAGTTTCACCAGGCCTAAAGGAAAGTTTTCCATACCAGATAAGGCCAAAACACATTTAAATGGAATGTGAACCTAGAGATATCTGATTCTGCTGAAAAGACCTTTGATGAAGAAAATCTATAATCAGAAAGATACGAAGAGAAGTTTCCTTTTATTTCTTTATAAACAACAAGTAGTTTTCATGACATTGTCAGATATTGCTTTTTTGACAGCATGAGCTTAAATTCACATAAAAAAAAAACAGAGAAGAGTTGGTCGCAACAAGATCTTTTTAGGAACAAGCATGGGACAGTTGAATAATACTCTAAAGTTCTGAAAACTTATTTCTGTGAGCTTGCATGGAAGAGTAAATTAAAAGTAAATACTATCTGCCTAATATACTCAAAATTCTTCTGACAAATAAAGCATTCAGTATAGTCTGTAACTCAGATATAGGAAAAGATATAGAGTATAGCGGTTGTTTTTTAAGCGTTATCAAACTTGCATTACAAATATTTAATTTTTATACAAGGAATCACTACAAAAAAACTTATTTTTTTTATATTGATCTGTTACTGAAAGTGTAATTAAATAACAGTAATTTTCTGCACTGAGTTGCAAGAAATGTAAAATGTGGAGATTAAATTAAAAGTTTAGAAAGTCAAAATCATCAGTGAATTTTTCTACGGTTACCTCTAGCTAAGAGGTGGAAAGACATATATGAAAAACAAGAGAGATTTAGTGATACTTAGAGCTAAATTGCTAACTTCTATTTAACGTCAGACAGTTAAACCTACTGCTCAAAGGAAGACAGTAAATGATCTCTACCCTAGGAGACATGGTCAAATAGGGAAATGTTGAAATCATTTATTCATTCTGTCCAGAATGAACTTTTACATACTATAGAAGTATGGAGCTTTTTCTTCTTTAACTTAAGAACATTACTCTTGTTTTGGAGAAAAATATTTAGCAAAACCTATTCAAATTCATGATTTTTTTTTCTCTCAGAAGTAGAAGCTTTTGTGAATAAAGAAAAAGGCAAAAAAAAAATTAGACAATAGTTTCTTCACTGGCATTCTGCCTTAGACTTTAAAGCAGTACAGTTCTTATAAGATCTTAAAAAGTATAGAGATTTAAGAACAGTGTAAAAGTATAAAGGCAGCTCTACAGGATTGTGAAGGGAAAGTCATTACAGATGTGGAAATGGGTGGACATTTTGAGATGTAAAAATGAAGGAAAGAACTGAGAAACTGAGTTGTAAAAAGAAAAATATTATAAAGGAAAAGTTAAATAATTCAGATGAAAGACAAGCATTTCTACTCAGAAGAAGAAATTGTTTCATTTTCAGTCTCTACTTGAAGTTGCAAAATCAATCTTTCACTACAAGAGCTTGGTTGTTGGTTTTTTTTTTTTTTTTTGAGAAAAATGATATCCAAGATTTAGATAGTTATATAGTAGTTCAACGGGTAAGAAAATGTGCCAGAAATTTAATTCATTTCACATTCAGAAGCTCCTGAAGTTTGAGAGCACATTTGGTCATATCTATATTTAAATTTGTTAGACTTAGTCATAATTTCTAAACATACTCTCCATAAGTCCTTTTCTTCTTGAAAGAAGCATTCACTGTAGCGTAATGAATATGAATTATGCAAAGAAAATCTTTAAAGAAATTTTTCTTGCATATTTTAAGCCTGTTAAAAAGTTGAATTTGAAAGACATTGTCATCCAGAGAGATTCGTTTCATTTTATAATAAGAAAAATCATCACAAGACTGTAGTACAGAACATGTCAGTTAAGTTCTCTAAGCAGAGAAAATTGTGCCGCAGTTATTTTTTTGAGTCTTTGTAAGGCAAGAAACCTTACACTATTCATAAGAAGTAAAAATATTTTTTAAGTCAAAGCCTTAACTCAACTTGAATACTAAAAAGATTAAATGTTGCCCATCTGAAAAAACTTTTCACATTTAAAATGGAAGTTAGCTTAGAAAAGTGGTTCAGCCATGAAAGTTGGAAGCCTGCTGCCAGCCTCAGTATTCAGCACCACTAAATTCAGTACCAACTCATACAGGAACTACATATAGCTCTAAGTCCATTCTCAAGAGTTTAGTTAGAAATAAGTCAGGCACCAAAAAGACTGAAGTCAATTCATTATCTTTAATCCCAAATAAAAAAAATTCTGCCATTCCTCAACTCAGACTTTCACAGCCAAAAGTGATTCCTTTCCTGGATATAGACCTGAACATTGTCCCTAAAAGCTAACTTAATTTAGTGACCTGTTCCTTCTACTAAGTGTGGTGAGAAGTAACATCAGTCTTAAAGTCTGCCCTAAATTTCCTTTCTAAATCTCACTGTAAAACTTGCTTTCAAGCATTATTTAAGTCGATTGCACTCTCTTTCTGAGTCTAACCTGTTAAGCCTTAGCATACAAACAGCTAAACCAACATCTCTGCATCAAATACAGAGCTTACCAGAAATTCAGCCATCACTAAAAATTCAATGCAAATCTTGCTTAATCTTAGTCAAGGGTCATATTTTGTAGGACCTGACAGATTGTCTGATAGTAGATAGTACTACTTTTTCTGGAACCCATCCTACAGCCATATCTATTATTTTCCCTGATCAGAACAACTCCTTATCTGCCACACTTAGGTTGCACTCCTGCCTGCTTTTCACCCATGCAAAAGATACTCCTTGATTAATGATCTACTTCATCGGTATTTTTCCTCCCACTCAGCTGAAAGCTGAAATTCAGTCCCTTTTTGTAGTTTGTTGGGAATTTTCTTTCAGTAATATCTGTAAATCTTTACTGAAACAAAATTGTCCTTCTTTGGTCTTTGCTGATTATGTTTGTTTTAGCAGACAAATTACGAACAGGCTTACAGTCTGCTCTTATGCTCACTTTGTCTTGTGCATGCTCAAGGAGAGCAAAGCTGAAAATCATTGCAAGTAACAAAGGATATATAGCTTGAAAATGGTATAGCAGTGGAAATACAAGTAGTTCTCTGGATTATTTTTTCCTAGAATGGGAAGTTTTTTTCTAATCTTCTACCAAATAGTCTATAAAGCGAGTCAACATGCCTTAATATCCTAAATAATGACACTTAACAGAATAAGACATTTGTTTGCTATAGTTTTTTGTTTGTTTGTTTGTTTTTCCATTTCCAATGGCTACTGAGGAGATGAGATGAGACAAACAAGACATCTATTTCTTTTTTCTTCTTCTTCCAACCTATATGGTTAGTTGGAAGGGTGTTTTCATGGATGCCACTTGTAGCACACAGAAAAATGACACTTGTCTCCAAGGAAAGTTTTTATCTTCTTTTTACATTATTTTTAGAAGCACATTCCTTCCATCAGCTAGTTGTTTTTATACACATTGAGATCCTTCAGGCCATAGATGGATTTCAGTTTCTGCTTTATAAAATATATTGAGATAGAAGTGTACTTTTAACTTCATAATTTTAATTTCATAACTATCCTTTTTATTATTATATTAAGCAAACTTAGATATCAATATGCATTTTGGTACTGACCCAAATACTACCTTTTCAAATATTTAATATGTAATAAAGTTTCAGTAAGATTAAAGGAAGCTTCCAAAAATATCCTTTGCTTGCGTAAGACTTTCCTGTCAGCACTGCTAGTTATTCTTTAATATTTTCAAGTTGGTAAATTCAAAGTCATGTCATAGAAAGAAGCTATAGCCATCCAGAAAGAGCTCTGCTGATTAAAAAGTTGGTGCTAGAAGAACGTCAGAACAAATCAGACCTATACTGTGTCTCCATCTTCAACCCCACACATAACAATTCTGGTAACTTTAAAAATGCCACCTCTTCCGTGACATGCACTGTCTGTTTGGTTACATGCATAAACTCAGAGATACCAGTGACTCAAGGAGTACTCATTAACAAAAGCAGATCAATTTAAAGAAGATCTTACCCAAGGGCATTCAGAAGAATCATAGGTAGAGGGTTTAGAAAAATTCAGATTAATTCACTTTCTGACCTCACAAGTCTGTAACCACTAAAGAGGTTTTTGATACTTCAATTCACATTAAAAAAAAAAAAATCTTCAAATTTTCATTTCAGTTTCAAGGTAAACTACAGTTCATTGAGTAAGAATATCTACCTGTCTGTCATAAACACATTTGGAGCACATTACTCACATTTAAGTGTTCTGAGTCAAAGGGAATTTGTATACCAGATAAGCATGCGAATTACAAGCATTCATAGAAAAGAGTGAAGAAATAAAGCATTGTTCTAGCAACTTCCAATATTTTCCTATACAGAAAAATCTGATTCATATTATAACCACTGAAACTTAGTTTTCAAAATGTTTAATTACAAGGAAAAGGGCTATCATTTACTTAAGGAAAATAAGCCAATACAAAAATTCTAATGTTTACTGAGTGTCCTTGATGATTTTTTTCCAAGTGTATGAGCAATTATCATTGCTAAGTCAAGTATTTATTACCAGCAGTATTGCAAAATTGTAGAATGCCACTGTTCGATATTTTATTTCTAACAATGTTCAAAGAGACTTGCATTCAGAAAGGTTCACATTTAGACAGAAATCATTCTTCAGTTTTTCTTATGTAACCCAGATTGGTGAGAATGTGTGTAACGTTCATTGTCTCTTTTCTTTCACTTCAGCCTGCTTGCGTTTGTTAGGAAATTTCATCATGAGCAACCAATCATAGTAATATTTTTTTTTAAACTAATAATTACTAGTTGTAGTAAGCAGACAGAAAGCATGTCATAGAATTAATTCAAATTGGAGCAGTTGTTCAGATCTCCTGTGGATTAAAAACACTTAATTTCCTCTGCATATCTGCTTGTAACTATCAAAGCATCTGCAGGATACACTGGAACAGTAAGAACTTGATTCTGCAAATACATATACTGATTTTTAATTTATGAATTCATTGACCTCATTGAAGCTAATCACAAACATGAAGAGAGGAATGCATGTATCTGAAAGTCTTGTAGTATTTACTTTAGAAAAATGGATTTCTATTACAGACAGCAAAGAAATGATGATGCATAATAACATTTACAAAGCATAATAGTGGATGTATAACAGATAATCCTAATCATTTTTGGAGAATAAACAAGAGTATATCCAGTATTAGTTCAATTTTGACAGCCTCAGTAACATATGTTCTATAATGCTATTAAATATAACTGCATAACCTAGTTGCTAAGAGGAAAACGATGATTTTAAATTTCAGTAGTTAGAACTAAAACTATCGAAACGATCTTGGAGAATGCAAGTCTCTACAACAGTGTATAAACAAGAATAACCCAGATTTCAGTGATCTCTGGTATTTTTTATGTCAAAGACATTTGTACACTCAAAACGCATGCCTACAAAGGATGGCATTCATGTCCATATATATGTGTGTGTTAAAGTAACCACTCATCCACGCTTTTCCATCTTTTCAGAACTTAATCACAAGCATATACAATTGGAGACAAACAATTATTAGCCCTTTTCAGCCATTTAAAAGATCTTGGATTCAAATTCCTGCTCCAACAAGAACAGTCTCATCTCATATAAATCAAATAATTGTTTCACATATTATGTGAAAAGTAAATTTCTCAGTTAATTCTCACCCTTGAAAGGAGAATGGGAAAATAACGTTAACATTCAAAAACAAAATTATTTTTAATAGCCATATAGTTTCATAGTAGATAGGATTTTAACCAAGAATAAGAAATCAGCAAACTGTGTTATGTACAGGTGTTGGGAGGACTAACATCTGAGAGGTTGGGGCTTTTTGCCAAGCTCATTTGCTACAGGGCAATGTAGATTAATGGCTATTAAATACATTTAATTCATCCTCCATCTAGTACTTAATTCTGATATGAGACCAAAGTACCTGATACATTATAATTGCATGAAATAAATTCAAAAAATGAGAACATAATCATCCTACTACGAATAAAGATTTTTAAAGGGACAAGAATTAAATAAAGCCTACAAGACTTAGGACTTCAACACAATAACTGGGTATTCAAGAAGGCTGTAAAAGGATGTTTGATTTATGTTGTCTTTCCTTAGTGTCTTAGATCTATCTGGAGATTTAGTAGGAGGAGGTTCAAAGGACTACTCTTTGGCTGAAAGAACAGAATAATGCTATTTGAAAACATTTACAATAGGCATATTTTCATGTGAAACACTATAGCCAGTGTGCTCTGTTCTCTCTCTCCCCACATTCATAAACAATTCTTTTACACAACCCCAGAGGAAAAAAACCTATACCGTGTTCTAGAAGATGACAAAAACCAACAAATCACACCCTACCTAGGAAACATGGCAGCTAAACCCAGACTTTTTGGTTATTTTAACTCAGAACTGATCAGTCAGAACACTACAAATTCAGTATGCTCTAACACTTGCATTATGAACAAATAACTTATTTAACCTTGAAGTTATGCATCAGAAAGGAAAAGAACTATGGTGATTTTGCCTAGGTATAATCCCTTAAGTAGTGCACTCCTTCCTTTTGCATCCTAATGAATTCATCCCAACTGTGTCCATAGTAATGAAATCAACTATCAAATTTCATAACTGCCAGCTAAACAAGGTAAATCCTTTCAATCGTATGAGTGTTTATTTATTCTTTTTCTGAGGGGGTTTATTTATTGCCGTTGCTTACCATCTTTCAACTGTCCTGGTTTTTTAAAACTATACTAAAACAAGTTTATTCTCCTTTCCATCATTGTTTATTACTCAGAAATATACAAAACCTTTCTGAATAAGATTTTACTACCATCCTATTCAATATCATTAATACTTGCCTGTCACTAAAGAAATACTTAGACTAATTAAATTCTTGAAAGTATTAATCAAATTCCAAAGTGGCAGTTCACATTCATTCTCCAAATAATTCAACAGATAAAGATCTCTTCCTTTTTCTGTCATAGCCAAATATGAAGCCAGCTCTTAGCAAGCAGTTTTATTAAGACAAGATTCCGCACATTTTTCCTCCATAATTTCTACTATTGTTTCTATTTCTGCTACCCTCAGCAGATAATATAATCTTTTCCATTCTTTAAGGTGATGTGATGCCTATAGCAAATACATATCCTGTATTACATTTTTATGGTTCAGTGTAAGCTAAAGCAAATAACATGAAACATGTTAGACAGTTGAGAGGCACTGACTTTCTCTTAGCAGCTAGACAAACATAACAGTATTTTTCTACATCAAATACTTTGATTTTTCACAAGTTCTGTTCACTTTAGCATAGTTGGAATGCAGTCAGAAAACATCTGTTCTTCTAAATAAGAAAAGATCTGCTCGTGCTGTACTATAATCTCCTCTCCTGACTGAATCAAAATAATATCTTTCAACAATTATCTAAGTTTTGGAAGGAGTATCAAAAACCAGTGAGAAGCAAGTCTTGGATGATTTAAACCGGTTTCATTCAAATCTTACATATAACAAGAGTATAAAAGTTCATAAAAATTAGAATAGACTCATTTTCTATATATTCTAAAGGAATCTAAAGCATAGGGAAATAACTGAATTTACATTTTAAAGCAGTCCGAAGGTGATCTTTTCTACTTTTTGGACAGAAATGCAGTGTTCAATATGTTTGCAGATGACACTATACTGGGAGGGAGTGTTGATCTGCCTGAGGGGAGAAAGGCACTACAGAGGGACCTGGACAGACTGGATCAATGGGCCAAGGTAAACTGTATGAGTTTCCTGCATTTTGATCACAACAACCCCAGCCAGCCGGGTTTGGGGAGGAGTGGCTAGAAAACTGCCTGATGGAAAAGGACCTTGTTGTACTGATGGACAGTCGGATAAATATGAGCCAGCAGTATGCCCAAGTGTCCAAGAAGGCCAATGGCATCATGGCTTGTATCAGGAATGGTGTGGTGAGCAGGACTAGGGAAGTGATCCTGCCCCTGTACTCAGCACTGGTGAGGCCTCGTCTAAAGTAGTGGGTTCAGTTTTGGGCACCTCAAAGGATATTGAGGTGCTGGAGCAGGTCTAAAGAAGGGCAACAAGGCTTGTGAAGGGCTTGGAGAATATGGCCTACAAGGAGTGACTGAAAGAACTGGGGCTGTTTAATCTGGGGAAAAGGAGGCTGAGGGGAGACCTTATTGCTCTCTTCAAATACCTGAAAGGTGCTTACTGCGAGAGTAAGCCTGATCTCTTCTCACTGGTGACAGATAACAGGATGAGGGAAATGCCCTCAAGTTGTGCCAGGGTAGATTTAGGTTGGATATCAGGAAAAACTTCTTTACAACAAGGGTTGATAGGCACTGGAATAGGCTCCCAAGGGAGGTGGTTGAATCACCACTCCTGGACATGTTTAAAAACTATTTAAAGTGGTGCTCAGGGACATGATTTAGCGGAGGGTTGTTTGAGTTAGGGTACTTTGGTTAGGTTATGGTTGGACTTATCTTTAAAGTCTTCCAACCCAAGCAATTCTATGATTCTTCTATGTATAAATGTAACATTTACTTAATACAAAGAATAGCTCCATAATATCTGCATATATATATATATAAAGAAAAAATACTTTTTTCTGGAGTGTCTAATGGGTTATTCAGTACACAGATTGCTCCGGACGCAATGTATTTAACACACATAAATATTTCTGAAGACACCTTAGTAAACTGGTAAGATTGCAAAGTACACTGTTCTCCTTTTATTCTCTTATTTGAACTTCCTACATAGTAAGAATGACTTATAAAACTATTTGTGATATTGCTTTGTTAAAGCAAACATATGCTATAGCAATCTGTATCTGCCTTTTTTCAGTTGCACATTTAGGGCTGCATGGGCCAGATTCTAAGCTCTCCTAATTCTGTAGCTGAAAGCATTTCTTGCTCATTCACATAGTCAGATCGCAGCATGTAAAGAATTACTTCTACAAAAAGACTGCATACCTTCCCCAGCCTTAATTGCAGTGTTACTGCAAAGGCTGGCTTTTGAACATTCACATTTAAATGAATGCATGCAGATAAAATTGTGAATTTGACAACAGTATGCAACTTCAAATTTGCCAACAACGTTCAAAACTTATGACAATTATGATAAAGTTTTGCAATCAAAACAACGGTATAATGAAAATAATTTGAACTACACAGTAATTTATGTTTTAGAGATATTTTTTTCCTATGAGTTTAATGATCTTCCCCCTCTCCCAAGTTCATATTACATGCAAACAGAATTACAGAGAGCAAGTATATGCTTAAAAGACTTTAATAATTCTGATACTTTGTTTGATGACGTAAGTCTAATTACACTAGAAAGGAGATTTAGAGATGAGCTCCAATCATTCCAGTAATTGGTACTCATGCATGCCGGCTCAGATAGATTATAGTCAGAATGATAGACATGTAACTTTAAATGTCAAATTAACATGAAATATAAAGACAAGAGTATGCTGTAAGTTGTATAAGACGCACTGGAAGGAAAAGGCTATCCAAAATTTATCTTCTAGGTGCAGCAATACATAGTACTTAGCATAATTTTTTTCATTTTTAATGACAAAAATCTAACTGTAGAAAATTAGAGATCTCCTACTCAGTAAAATATTATATTCAGTAATAAATATGGACTAGAAAGACTTAATGGAGAATAAGTGTCATTGAACATATAGTGAAAATACTATGAAATTTCTTCCCCGATATATTGCTAGATATAAGGCATCAACACAGAATGACTATTAACAGTAAATTAATCTCATATTTAAGAAATAAGGTACGTGATGCATTAAACCATATCAGTCCTTCTGTAATCTTAGTAGATAATTTGAGAAAAACTTCCTTAAGAAACTTTTACATACGTATATATGTATTTATTTGATGCTCATCTTCAGGAAAGTTTCAGTTTGTCATAAATTTCTACACAGTTTTATTTAGAACAAAATATTTTGGCTAGGAAAAAAATCTGGAAAAATTTTTGAAAAATAATAAAAATTCTGAACTAGAAAAGAAACTACTTGGCAAGTATAGGAAATCCAAAAGAGATGAGTATCTCTGGCTCTCACAAAGTATACAAAAGATCAAATTTATCAAATGCAGACAAAGAATATCCCACACACTGAAAGGCAAGTGTCATAATCATGAATCTAATTCATTGTTTGGAGGTGGAGTTCAATTTATTCTCTGGTCCAACTAACAAATATTTCAGTTCATTTCTGCTTGATTTTAAATTAAAATAATATTTCTAAGTTGAAAAGGGCAAAACAAATTGTAAACGATAAAATTAATTGGAAGTAAAAACTACTTCTTAATTAAAAAAATACAATATTGATTATTTAAAAAAAAAAACAGATAATTGATGAATGCAAAATTTATTTGTTCAAATATTGATGGGAATATAAACAGATATGTGAAAATTATTTTTTTTCAAATATGACTAATATTCCAATTTGAGCAAATTAGAGAGAATTTGTCTTCTATCCTGAGCTGGACACACATAGTTACGTGCATTTTTATGTAAAATATTTTGTTTTCTCCCACTTTAAATTCAGTGTTTTTGTCATATTCTTTATATATAAAACAAAGTAACATTTTACAAAAAAAGTATTTCTGAACTGCAGTCATTCAAATTCAAAATTGATTTCTTAATAATTGACAAGAATGCCGGAGAGAAATGTTGTCATATTAATTATTGTTTGCTATCACAGGATCAATTCAAAAATTATTTTAATGTTATCTTTTCTTTCTTGTAATTTACATATTTATATAGTGAGTAAGTAAAATAGGAAGCTACTTCTGTAAGAAATAAGGCCTATTTTTACCAGTGTCAGTCATGGCTTGTCACTATCAATTAGACCTTTATTCAAGATTAGTTTCTCTGGAAACCACCACTGACATCACTGACATTTCTTCTTTTTTTTTCCTTTCTTTTTTTTTTTTTTTTTTAATATGTTACTTTTTTTCACTGCTAGCTATAATATCCCATTTCATATAATATGATGCTATGATTCCCAGAGGGCTGATCAAATGTGAAATGGAAAAGGAGGAGAGGGAGTAGTCACTTCTCCCAGCAATAAGGAAACAAGTAATGGCATCAAGTAGAGCTAAGAAAGTTTCAGGTTGGATATTAGGAGAAAATTCTTCTCTTAAAGAGGGTTCAACATTCATGGGTTTACAAACGGTAGATCCTGTCTGATTAACCTGATTTCATTCTATGACAAGGTGACCCGCTTAGTGTATGAAAATAAGGCTGTCAATGGGGTCTACCTGGATTTCAGTAAAGCCTTTGACACTGTTCCCTACAACGTCCTCGTGGAGAAGCTAGCTGCCCATGGTTTGGATGGGTGTACGCTCTGCTGGGTGAAACATTGGCTGGATGGCCAGGCTCAAAGAGTTGTGGTCAATGGAAGTAAATCCAGTTGACAACCAGTCACGTGGTGTCCCTCAGGGCTCGGTACTGGGGCCGCTTCTATTTAACATTTTTATTAATGATCTTGATGATGGGATTGAGTTCATCCCTCAGTAAGTTTGCAAACAACACCAAATTGAGAGGGAGTGTTGATCTGCCTGAGGGGAGAAAGGCACTACAGAGGGACCTAGACAGACTGGATCAATAGGCCAAGGTAAACAGTATAAGTTTCAATAGGATCAAGTGTCCAGTCCTACATTTTGGTCACAACAACCCCAGCCAGCCCTATACGCTTGAGGAGGAGTAGCTGGAAAGCTGCCTGATGGAAAGGGACCTTGTTGTACTGATGGACAGACAGCTGAATATGCGCCAGCAGTGCATCCAGGTCTCTTCCAACCTGAGCACTTCTATGAGTGAAACAAACAGTCCAGGTAAGTGGTGGAGTCACAGTATTCAGGCAATGTGTAGTTGTAGCACTTAGGAATTTCCTTAGTAGGAATGGTGGTGATAGTTTGCCTTGATGATCTTAAAGGACCTTTCCAACCTTAACTTTCTATGATTCTAAAGTATGCATATGGCAAATGATTTCTCAGAAAAATATTTTGCTTTTAAAAACGAGATCACCATAAGTAAAAGCAATAGTTAAAAAAAAAAAAAAAAGCAACAACTCAGATAAAATACAGTCAAATCACATTCAATGTTACAATAAGCAAGATGTCAAGAACTATAAAATTAACTTAAGCCACACTTAAAAAAATAGTCATTTCAGTATGCAAGCACACTTGGTACACTGCTACTGCAACAAGCTTGTAGGGTTGAGAATTTTCACAGAATCGCGGAAATAAGAAGATTGGAAAAGACCTACAAGATCATCCAGTCCAACCATCCACCTATCACCAATAGTTCTCACTAAACCATGTCCCTCAACACAACATCCAAACGTTCCTTGAACACCTCCAGGGTTAGAGACTCCACCACCTCCCTGGGCAGACCATTCCAGTGCCTGACCACTCTTTCAGAAAGGTAGTATTTCCTAACGTCCAGCCTAAATATCCCCTGGTGCAGCTTCAAGTCATTCCTTCTAGTCCTATCACGAGTTACATGAGAGAAGAGGCTGACCCGCAGCTCACTACAACCTCCCTTCAGGTAGTTGTAGAGAGAAATAAGGTCTCCCCTGAACCTCCTCTTCTCCAGACTGAACTATCCCAGCTCCTTCAGCCTGTGCTCCAGACCCCTCACCAGCTTTGTCGCCCTTCTTTGAACCCACTCCAGGGCCTCAATGTCTTTCTTGCAATGAGGGGCCCAAAACACGGTACTTGAGGTGCAGCCTCACCAGAGCTGAGTACAGGGGGACAACTACTTCCCTGCTCCTGCTGGCAACACCATTTCTGATGCAAGCCAGGATACTACTGGCTTTTTTGACCACCTGGGCACACTTGTTCATGTTCAGCCAAGCATCATTTTAAGAGACTTAAAAAAAGAAAGCTTATTTTCTTACCAAATTGTAACAACAAAGAATTAAGCATCAGTCAGGCTTTTCCTGAATCATCATTTCATCATGATTTTATTACATTAAGTTTTCATTTAAATATTTATTTATAACTACATCTTAAGCCATTCTTTTCCTATCTGTTCCCTATTCCCCAAAATTGATATATGATTTAAAATTAGATAAATAGTACACAGCTTTGATAAACTTATAATTCAATAAATACATTACAAACAACCTCTTCCCTCTCTCAAAGGTCTTATTTCTACACAATATCATTATAAGTTTATTTGCTCAGGATGAGAAAGGAAAATAAAAAAAATATGTATTTATATTTCTATTGAAATGAAATATTCAAGTAAATGAGTTTAACAATCTCAACACTTTTTTTATTTGTGTGAATTAGGCTGTCATTAGAATTTAGTAAAGATAGGTATCTTGAATAAGATAGCTTCAGGAAAAAACAGTTGTTCTCTGAAGTATACTTAGCATATTGCAACATCTGCACAAATTAAACAACAATAGAACATATCTGCTGGAAAATTGAAATGATTTTTTTTCTTAACTGAAGATTTTCAAAAGCAAAGAAATCAGCATGTTCATCCTCACTGAAAAGCTGTAAACGCAGTGGATATTACAAAAAGGATGTTAACATTTAGAGTCTAAGTTAAGAGAGTGAGCTGCTTTGATTTTATTAAGTTCCATAGTTCAGCAAAGGAACAACTCACTTTCCATTGCTCTAGGAGAGGGGTATGAAATAAAAATTAATTCATACAGACCATGGACTTCTTACAGTTTCCATAGCTGTAACTCACATCACCTCTGCTGGTAATTAAGTTAGATATTTTATCACACTGATTTAAACTGAGCATTTATTCATATTACTATTTCATTCAAATACCTTACCTGGAAGATCATACTGCAATTACATGCTCTCTACTTATTCCCAATAACATAAGCTATGAACTGGATTCAGGACACGCTGCATCAAATCCTGGATTATTTTTCCAACCTCTACAAGAGAAGAGTGCAAGTGTGCATGCACATATGTATGCATATATGCATCTTATTTAGTAGAAGCTGTTTTTATTAAATGAGATGTTCATTCAGGCATCATACATATGTCATAATACTTCATAAAACTAAAAACAAAGAATTAGAAAGTGCATTTGCACAGGTAAACGATTAGGAATTTTTTCTAATTCTGATTTAATTTTAATTATCAGCTAACTAGCTTTAGTTTCCATTAAACAAAGGAAAATTAATGTCTAACTCCTATTATGTCTTATTTATACTCCTCTACTTGCCAGATTCAATGAGTACACTATGAAAATGTTTAGACCAAGTCTGTAGTGTTAGAATAGATAAAATAGCCTCAGGCACTGCTGCTAATTATGCTGATCTAAGTCATAGTGTTCCTTAGTGATGGGTTGGAAAATCCATCTCGTTTGAAGTGAACAACCTGAGGTTATATTTAATAGGATGCAGCCTAATATAGTTTGCCTCCATGTGGTATTTGTTTTCTTGGGAGACAGAGTTTTCCACTAGAGCAAAAATTACACTGAAGAACTGGAGATTACAACAATGTAGTCCATAAGGAAGCATGTTACCACTCAAAACAGTGGTTTAGGAGAGCCAGTTCCACGTCTTATCAAAATACAGAATCAATAAGCAGTGTTCTTTTAGAAAGTTTTTCTATGCATTTTGAAATATGTTAGCTTCCAACAAAAATGCACAAAATTTTGATGTACACAGGCACAATACAAGGACAGAACAAAAGAAAAGTTCTTTCTAACCAAAAGCACATTTGTTTCAAGTAAATGACTAACTTTACCTAATATACTTTTGTTGTTGCAATATTGCTTTTCCACCTCTATTTACACTCCATGTTTCCTGTGCTGCTTACTCTTTAATTCAATTTACATCTTATCTTCTCCAAACATCTAGGAGGTGAATTGCTTCTCAAGTCATTTAAACAGGAATGTTTCCTTTCCTAACATGCATTTCTAGAAATATTTTAGTGATCTGGTTAGAGAATCTTCTAACAGGTGTTCTGAGGAGAATTAATAGTGTTGAAAGTCATAAAATTTTCTATTTTTTTTTTTTTTAAAGAATGCTGAAGACTGTCACATCTGAAAATTCACTTATTTTCTCTGAGAAGTATAATTACATTGGACATTCTTTAGAATATTTGACAATAAAATTTCTCTTACATACAATTCTCCTTCTCTCTCTCTCTTCCCTCCCCCCCCCCCCCCCCCCCACACACACACACTATTTTAGCATTCCAGATACCCTAATCTAGTCCTACACATAAATCTTTTTCTTCTTTGTGAGATCAACAGAGGCTGCTAGACTTTGACATGGAAGGAAAATTAGAAAAAGATGGAAGAAAAATAAAGGCTAAGAACTCAAATGTTAGCCATTAGGCAACGCATCAGTACCTGCCACATGGTATGTTCATCTCCCTGGTTTGAAAACAGAAATACATAAAAGGTTCAACAAATTTTTATTTATTTATTTTTATACCATAACTATTGGGAAGTTCTTTTAAAGCTTTTGGAGTGAGGTTACTCTGATTTATTTTGATTGACAATTTTCTCCATCTGTAGAACTGTACTTTAGAACAATAGAACATACAGAAGAAAAGAAATATATGGGATACTCTTTAAAATACCTCACCCTGTAACACACTAGTATGAGTAAAATTCATACACCTGAAGTCAGGACACTTTCAAGAATTTAATTAATATGCTATAAGCAATGAATAAAGTCACTTGTCTTTAGAAATAATGCTTATTTACTGATCTGAAGCATTTCACTTCCTAGCTGCAATATACAATTGTCTTCTAATTCTTTTAATGTTAATACAAATTTCCATTTAATTCCCAGGCAGGTTTTCAAAGAGAAAGCTGAAGAATTTGTACTCATTTAGTTTCATCCAAAAATTTTCTGAGATACATTTTCAGCTCTTTCAGTGGAGATAGTTTTCTTATTCATTGTATTCTCTGTTGAATAACTTTGTTGCTATTTCGAGTACCTTAGCTGCTACCTAGCAGACTGATTGTATTCTCCACATCTTTCCGATCAGTTCTTGTCTTGAATAATGTCTGATCACTTCCAAAATTTCCATTCCTCATTTCTTAACTTGTCAAATACTTTTTCATGGATTTGGTCATACATTTTCTTATTTTGACACCACAGTATTAATAATTTTCCCCAACTTCCCGATTTCTTGTTCTTTTCTCCATTTTTTTCTGTTTCCTTTACCATTTTTAATATAAATTCTTATTTGATACTTGCCATAGCATTTGCCTATTTCCCTTTGCACTTTATGCTTGACATTTTTCAGATTACTTTATTGCTGAATAGTGAAAAAAAATCAGTTTTTTACCACTGAAAATAACAATTAATCTGGATTTCTATTTTGCTGCAGATATAGAAAAACACTGAAACACGTTCAACGGAATAAATTCAGTGTATCATTCCATGAAACTTCTGCACCTGTAAGTAACTTTTCTTTATTTGACATGATACTTTGTGAAGAATCCCTGAATTCATCTTCAAATACATGATATTCCTGCTTGTTTCCAACATTTTGCCCATTTCTATCACAATACCCGTAAGAAATGTTCATAGAAATCAAAATACTTTCCCATTTTGTGAAAGACAGTGATAGCTACATACAGCCCAAAGCTGCTATACAAGATGTAGAAAGCAGAGAAATAATTCTCCATAACTAGCTAAAACCTCTTAGTAATCAGGTACATCTACCTACTCTCAGAAACGACTGGTATGAAGCATCAGAGGAATGCAAGGACTTTAGGCTAGAGTTCTTGGATGAAGCCTTTCCACAGACTTGAAAGATCTTTGGGCAAATTATAAAGAGTAAATTTCAGAACATGTCATAAAAATTATCATTCTTATGTTTGAATGTCTGTGTGCATATTTCATTAACGAAATTCAGTCATAACAAAATATGGGACAGATTGCAGGATTAGGATGTTAAATAAGTATGACTTGATTCCATCTTATTAATTAAAAGAAAGGTCAAACTTTTTGCTATTCTTGTTTCTTGCATTGTATGGCACATATAATAGATCACAAAAGGATCAGAACAAATAAAATTAACTGTGCTATTAGTAGCACTATTGCAACTTATAAAACATAATTGGAGAATTCCCTCATAGGCTTTTTTTCTGTTGTATTTCTTTCATAACAGGCTATACATGTCTCCTTACTGCTTTAGTACCTTGCTTTATCCCATCATAAAGACTTTTTATGTCTACAAGTGGGAGTAATCAGCAGGAAAAGAACACTTAAGAGTTAATTTACAGAGCATTATAAAAGATTTTAATAGAAAAAAAAAGTGAATAAATTAGACTCCACTTTGTAAGTTTCACAGAACACCTACACCTCTAGGAATGTACATACATAGGCATTTTTAGAATGGTTGTCTAATTTCCTTTTTCATATTCTAGTTGAGTACTTCTAATAAATTGCCCCGCTTCTTTTGACTTTGCCAAAATAGCAGTTAGTGAAAAATATCTTATAAATTTTTGTGACATTTGAATGATCTGGAAGTGTCTATGCATTACTAATTGAGAATTTGAAGGTCTTGGAAGCAGAAAAAGCAGCAGTAAGAAAAGTTTTTCTTTTATATAAGCACTGTTTCTGTAAAATAAATTTTACAGAAAATAAATGTATCTATCATAAATCATATTTAAAAAGCTTTTTTTATATAAATAAGAAATACAAACTATTTCAGGATGATCTATTTTTTTGATTGTTACTACGTGTTATATCAAGTTGTTCAGAAGGTTCTTAAAATAAAACTTTGAAGAACCATCTCACATTTTTCTTTCAAGAGTGGTCTGATTTTCCATGTGTTCGTGGATTCACAGAAGTAAAATAAATAAGTGAATAGAAGGGACATAACCGAATTTGTGACTGCATTATTTTTTTCCCATTTACTTCTAAGATTAAACAACTTCATTCACACACATATCATGCTCAGTCTAGTCATTCACATCAAGTTCAAGAGTGCTAGTTTAAATAGATTTAGATCAAAGGCATTCTTATTTAAAAAGGAAAAAAAAAAAAAAAAGAAAAAAAAAAAAAAAATTTCTCTTCCAAATGTGCCAAAGAAACAATAGCTCCTTCAGACAGTAATTGTGTTTGACTACACACTTTTTCTTTGAAAAAGTCACCAGTACTGTTTCCAGTGCAATTTGATGACCTTTGTAACAGTGGAGAATATGAACAGTGCTAAGAACTGGTCAATATATTGAAGCATTAGTGAAAAAAGCTAGAATACTGGCATAGAAAAGAAGGTTTTTTTGGTGGTACTAAGAAAAGAGCGTGCATGATTTTTTATATTTTTAAATACACTTACAGAATGATACATAATCCTTTGCTGGATACCTGATAATCTAATTGGCGATTTCCAGTTCTCTGCAAAACATGCAGAACACTTTACATATTGAGCAGTAAAGTCTCCATAGACAAAAACAGTGTCTACACAATATATGATATATTATTCTTATTATAATATCACTATTTGTGCAACAGCAGTGTAAAGTCAGTCTGATCTGAATCAAAGAAAATGAATAAGATGTCTGTACTCTACAACCCCTGCAACTTCTATTGGAATGGGAACAGAAATATGTGACAAAAAATGTTCCACAGAACATTACACATTAATGTTTTGTAGTTGTATCTGATGAAAATGACAGGAAAAATTCCCTGTTCCACTGATCCCTGTCCCCAAAGGTTTAAAAAGCAAGAGAGAGTTTTCTTACCTAAGTACTGTATAAACTTGTTATATGCTGCATACATGAAAATCTTTTATCTCAAAGAGCGAAACAATCAAATTGCAATTATGTAAAACAAGAATTTTATAAAACTAATATTTAAAAGATCTATTATTACACTGCTACTAATAGATGAAACTTACGCTGATTGTCCACATTTTGTCATTTTTTGTCACTTAATCTATTGAAAAATTTAACTGAATATCCCTTAATTTTGTAATTAATCTCCAGATAATTCTCTTAGTTTTATTAATATTCACACTAAAAATTTTTATAAAGTTTCATTTAGACATAAATCGTTGTTTTACATCATATTTTCATTTTTGTTCTCAGTTCTTTCAACCCAACTCAAACATTATTTCTGGGTGCTCTTCTGTATCACTTGGTTATCTACTCAAAAATAGCACTGAACTATGAGATTTATTAGCTTTAAGAACATCTGTGCTAAAATCATTGAGAAAAATAATATTTTGAGGTAAATTTTTTGATGAAAATCTACTCAATGGCAAAAGAGCATTCAATTCCCCACTAGGCAAGAAAGTTCATACTGCTAGTAATGATCAAAAAACTCCAATCTGTAGAGGATTAACTCAACACAACAAAATCTGGAAGCTCAATGTTACCTTACCAAAAAATAGGAAGAAATATATGTTTAATTCAATAAATAAATTTGGTAGGACAGGAAGCTTGTTATTGCCTGAGAAATAAAGATAAGGTTAGGAGGAAAGCACATATTACAAAACAAAACTAAATGCTCACCATAACAAAGATAGACCCTGTACCTGTATTCTCCCCTGCCTACTTCAGAGAAAAAAAGAATAAAAGAAAAATCAGTTTACTGACTCCTCTAGGCAGTGTTTTAACTTCAGCAGCTGAACTAGACCTTAATTATTTATTTTCCCTAAAATAGTTCACGTAATCCCTCGTTTAAGAAAAGAAGATATTGGCTTATTTTATACTTATTGCACTAGTCATTTCCATAATTGCAATACAGCCTGATCATCAGCTGTCTTTTGTGACAGAGCAATAATGCTAAAGAGTCCTATATCTGCCTTAGGCAAAAGTCTACGGATATTAGGTGCCGTGGGTTGTTCACCAAATATTCAGTAATATCAGGTAAAGCCAAAGCAATTGGCCATTATGAGATAACTTGTCCCTAGGGAAACTTTTATTCCAACTGTCAATAGATACTGGTTCTGTGCTCTGGAAGAAAAGAATGATATTCCTTCTAAAAATCCATATGCATTGTTTTCCTTATTTTTTTTTAAATAACATATAGTATATATATTTGATATTACAGTACTCTGTACTCTTCCTATTCAATAAATTGATGCTTCTGTTGCAAGAAAGCTGAAGTGTTGGTAACAGTGTGCTAGCTGAGGGGCTTTTGTATTTATACTAACACATTAAGTTTATGCCCTCTGAAACATATGAAAATTTTCATAGAATGTTAAAAGAAAGGAAGTAGTATCCAGTCATCCTCATCAAAATGACAAAAATGCAAAAGCATGCAGTACTGGAAACCCAATATTTTAAGTTCTACTGAAACATTAGCAGCTGAAGGAAATATATACAACTTTCTACTAGATGATTAGATGGATCTCTGGAATAAGTAAGACAGGAAAACAAGAATAGGCATTTAATATAGCATTAAGGGTGAGAGTAGATAAAAAAATTACAGCATCATTTTCATCAGTTGCATAAATTATACTGTAACAAGTTAATCTTTTATCTTTCTGATCCTGTGTAAGCATGGAAATTCAGAATATAACCCACAAAATTCAAGTGGCTTTATCATGTACATGCGATATTGGGAGTAGAACTCAATCATTCAGGGCATCTCAGAAGCTGGGATTCTATTCAAATAACCCAGATTTCCTCTTTATTATTACTTTTGCTACTCTCACTGTAGTTCATTACCTCACTCAGGATTTTCGCGCACACAGTACGTTAGAGGCTGACCTGCTGGAAGGAACTGTGCAGAGATGGATCGGGGTGTCCTTGTGGGCAACAGTTTGGCCATGAGTCAACAGTGTGCCCTTGTGGCCAAGAAGGCCAATGACACATTGAAAAGAGCGTGGCCAGCTGATCACGGTAGGAAATTTTCCTCCAGGTTGAGAGACCTGGGACAACAGCTCAGCCTGGAGAAGAGAAAACAGAGAGGGGATCTTATCAATGCTGGTAAGTATCTGTTGGGCAGGAGTCAAGTGGATGAGGTCATGTTTCTTTCAATGGTGCCATGTGACCGAACAAGGGGCAGCAGGCACAAACTGAAAAACAAAAAGTTCCATACAAACATGAGGAAAATGTTATTTACTTTGAGGCTGACAGAGCATTGGAACAGCCTACCCAGAGAAGTTGTAGATTTTGCTTCTCTGGAGATATTCAAAACCCAGCTATGTGAGTTCCTGTGTAATCTGCTTTAGAAAATCTGGACTAGATGAACTCCAGATGTCCCATCCAACTACCATGATTCTGCAGTTCTCCTTTTGACCATTGACATCTTCATGCATTAACTACAATTATATGGGAAATGAAAAGATACATATGTATGTATCTGGGGCATAAGGATATCTCATTTATCAACACAGAAACCAAAGGCAAGTGGCAGTAATTAAGTAATAAATCATAGATGGATGTAGAAAACTTGTTAAGCAGTATGAGATGTGTCAAGGTGATTGTGGGAACACATACAACTTAATGTGGGATTTTATATGACCAGCCATTGGCCAGGAAAGGAAAAATGAAAATGGACGATAAAGAAAAATTGTGGGAAAACAGGGGGGGGAGATAAAAAGAGAAGGCTACATTTAAAGAAGCTGCTGGTCAGTGCCCCTATCTGTTCAAACCCTGCACTTAGTCAACACAGTTTATACCGGCTGTTAAGATTTCTTTCTATTTTATGTGACAACTACTTCTTGTGTTCTGCAGACATGCAAGTATGTACCATTCACTATCAGTCCTTAACTGAATTAGCTAGGGGATTAGCAGCTGGAAAGATACCAGGTTTGAACTGAAACAGAGCAAGCATCTGCCTGAAGATGTTGGAGAACTGGAGGGTGCTCCGGCACTGGAACAGCCTTTCCAGGTCAGAGGTGATGGCATCAAGCTACTGGAGTTCAAGAAGATATCATACATATTATCTGATTTTTTTGGGTGGTTTTAGATGGAGCCAGGAGTTGGACTTGACAATCCTTATGAGTCCCTTCCAACCTGAGATATTCTAATATCTGAAATGTTGCAGAGAACAAGAAAATCATTAGCAAATAAGCATGGATACACACGTGTATCCCTAAAGATATTCAGTCCTCATCAACTGATGAGAATTAGGACTGAGATGGACTGCTCATGTGTTGTCAGTTTCTTTATGTGGGACCAAAAAGCCCACAGGATTCAAGAAGATTTTAAATTCACTATTTTTCCCCATATTCTACATGTGTACCCAGTATTTCCTTCATACGTTTTGGCTATATAGTGAAGATAGTTGCCATCTTTTGTCAGGTTAGAGCGCTATCTCAGTCCCATTGCAAACATAGGAGATGAGGGTAATCCTTCTGAAAGGGACTACGTTTTCCCAGGCATTATTTCTTAACACTGCTATTCAAGGTTTCTCCTGCTATAAGGTAAGATATTTGGTTATGTCTACCAAGGATGAAAAATCAGCTAAAGTGAACATCCTCACAAGAACCAAGAATTATTGCATCTACAAACATTCCATGAATATTAACAGCAAAGTCCAGAATGTCTGCATATCATTATTAAAATAACTGGAAACATAATACTTTGGTTTCACACATGGCAAAAAAGTTT
This sequence comes from Meleagris gallopavo, assembly GCF_905368555.1. NCBI lineage: Eukaryota > Metazoa > Chordata > Aves > Galliformes > Phasianidae > Meleagris > Meleagris gallopavo. The sequence continues at coordinate 8,392,310 of NC_139407.1, forward strand.
AACTGAGCATTAATCCCAGATTATTTCTTTTTTCTATTAACTGATGAGAGAAGTCACTATCTTATAAATTGTAATACAGTAACTATGCTGAGTAGAGATTTTTTGCTATTATTAAAAATAATGTACCAAGCAACAGATTCAGTCCTCTAATATCACTATTATCAATGTGATGTTACATAAATTGTAAAGTGACAAGGTGGTAATCAAGAGCTCAACTTATGCTCTTACTCATACAGCTGCATACAGTGTTATGCATTCAGTTACATGCAAAACAAAAGTATATTCTATGGCAAGGTATGTGAAATTCATTGAATTGTGAAATATCAGGAAAAAAAAAAAACAGCCAAAAAACAAGAACTCTTCTCTCACCATGTCCCAGACAGATAACTTATTTTTTGTTATTGTCCATATCAGTACTCTACATGAAACTTTCTTTGTTAATGTATGACTTCGTTGGTATCCATTACTTTATATTTCTCCCAGCAAAAAGTACCAGCCTAAGAAAAAGTAAGCTGGAATTTCCTCTAATAATATGTGTCAAGGACAATATTATTTATTTGCTTATTTACTCCAAGAGAAGAACTGCCATCTTTCATCTCCGTGTACATCAGCCTTGTGTTCTTCCTTATCCTCTGTAGAAAACCTTAAAAAATGACAACAGCAAGCAAATTCAACTTGGAAACACTTAACATTTCCTGACAGTACTGTGCAAGACAATTATTTTCCGGCTTGTACAGTACAGTATGCACAGCCCTTGGCTGTTATGCAAGTTTCTTTTACACAAGTATAATTACTTCAGGGGGATTGAGTACATGGAACTAATTGATGTTTAACATTTAAGAAACGCAACACAGTTTTATGCCAGTGTAAAAATGTCAAAAGTAATTCATAAGATTTGAAATTTCACTGTTGGTAGAATCAATAACTACACATGGGAAATTATCCTAAATAAGAGTGTCACATCTAATATAAAACTCTTACTGAAAATGTAAACTTTGTGGGCAATTGTTGTTATCTCTGCTGTCACTAGGTAGCTGTACCAACTCAAAAATTAAAGAAAACATGTAGATGCCTATCAAATAAGCAATTATATTTTCTAGATATTATTCTTTCCAGTATGGACATCACTTGAAATATAAACAGGTTATCATGTAAACAATGCAGATGTCACCTCAATCCAAGAAGAACAGATGTGAAGTTTATAAAAAATGCACTCATGACATGAATCACAACCAGGACATCAGAAGTTAATAACAAAAATAGGGACTTAATTCTCATTCTTCAGATCCAAAAAATATAACGTATCTTTAAAAAAAAAAGATTTCTCACTTTGGCCAAGACAGTCACATGCATATTGAAAAAATTAATCCAAGCAAGACATCCATATTTCCTGTTTCTAACTGGTCACTAGAAACCTGAATAATACGCCAGTAGAACTGACCTTACATCAGGTAAAAACGGTTTCAAAAACACTCTTGCAGAAAAATCCACATTGTTCAGAGAGAAAGAGAAATAGATCATCTTAAATATGAAATGAAGAGTTTAATTTTGATATGTTTGTGATTTTTTTTTTTGTTTGTTTTCTTTTCTCTTATCTTATTTGAACATGGTATTTTGCATTGTTATGCAATGGAGCACCTATGACTTACATTGCAGAATAGTAAACCCATCTGACACCAGACATCTCATGTCTAAATTATTTTTTCCCTCTCCTCTACATTCGATCAACTGGTGAGCACACTAATAATATAAATTATCTCTTCAGAGATGTTCCTGTAAAAGGCAAGAAATATCAAATGCAAATTCCATTACCAAACTGTTCTTTTATTTGGTCTGAAAATAAAATTTCTGTGGAAAATTCAAAGACAACAAATATTCCAATTTGTCATGCTTTCATAAAGCAAAATGCTAAATTTTGTTATTCTTCAATTATAGCAAAAAAGAAAAAAAAAATTGTCAAAAGAAAAATTCCCTTTTAAAATGTAGAGAGTTTTCATCGTTTCATGCCAGTCAATCATTCCTGTTAGAATTGTGATCAAGCTTGAAGAAATTGAACATCTCCAGGAACAGATAATATTTCCCCTTCATACGGTTTACAATTAGAAAACTGCTGGTTTTGTACCAGCGTTATATGTGACAAGGACTAAGTAACAGAGCAGCTTATACTAACAAGAAATACAAGAAATCTCCAGGATTTCTTAACTTTATTTAAATAGAAATACTACAATTGGAATCCACAAAGTCAAGTACGAATTGAGTTTCATCAAATCATCTTACTGTTACTCTTCCAAGAATGTGTGCACAAGTAGAAAACATTTGTTGATTCTAGCGGGAACAGTCAGTGACTTAAAGACAAGGATAGCATGATTATTCTGATGCTTAGTACTGTCTTGCAGGACTAGTTTCAAGTGACTCAACAGTTTGATAAAAGAAAGAAAAAACAGCAGTCAATCACACACACAAAATCCATACTCACTGGCACATAGTGATTAATAGAATATGGATATAAAAGTAATTATAAGGGATCTTTTCATCTGCTTTTATTCTAGGCCAAATTTGTGTTTACACAAATAAACACCTTTGATTTATTATTTGTAAACATGACATAAATCTGCATTTACATCAGAGTAGTACAGCTAATTTCTGCTACAACAGACAGAAGAGCATAAGCAGTGGGTGAGACAGGGAACTCGTGTTTCCCATGCCAATTCACCATGATATTTGAGACTGAAGCAAATGAATGAGAGAGGTATTCACGCATTTAGCAGTGAAAATAAAAATAAATATTGAACAGCTGCATCATTAACTGTGCGCAGTTCAATCTGCATGCTAAATGAGGCAAAGATCCCATGGAAATAACCCTATGTCATGTAATTAATAACTGCATTGTAATGTTTATGTACACATGTACTAGAGAGAGTGTGGCACAGTTGGTTATTTCTTTGACTTTTTACTTATTTTTAGCTTTTCCTACATTTTCAGCAGTAATCCTATGTCATGGTAAATATTACACCAGGACATAAAGCTAAGAAGTTTTAGTTAGGTGGAAGCTGGGAGAAATAGGCTGCCTAAAAAACGAAATTATCCTAAGATGCAATATCAAGTAATTAAAACAAACTTCAGTATGTCACAGTAAATATAGCATGTCACAAATTATTTGTGAAAATATTTATTGAATTGTACACGTGCACTTTATATCAGTATTAATGTGATTAAATTTTCTCAGAAAAGATAATTCTTCACAACTCTTCATTCTGAGCAACAGTGAGCATCACATATAATAGATATGTACAGAATTTAAGACTACAGTGTTTTATTATAAATTCCATGAATGTTTGAGAGGCATAAAACTAAGACAGTTTAGAGAAATCATATGTGACTAATACTCATGGGGTTTCACAATATGTGATTAGTGCTAGTTTGTTGACAACATAAGCAGTGTAAGAAAACATTGTTTTTTTCTCTCAGCTCAAATGAGATATTCATTTTTGTGTAATTTTGGAAAAAAAGATAATAACCACAAAGAATCACGAGGATTATTATCATAAGAAGATCATTCATTGGTTCAATATAATTTTGGCCAGTAAATATATGTATGTCTAGAATAGTGAAAGGCTATCATCATCTTATTCAGCTACAGTTTATATTCAAAGGAAACAAAAAAAGTAAGGGAACAATAAAATCCCACACCAAAAAGACAATAAGATTATATACTTGTTTTCTTACAGAGTGTTGTAGAATCCATTTTCAAAAGCTGAAACAAATAATGGTGCCAATACTTTAAAATTATATATAACCAAGTGGCCCTAGAAAGCAAACAAGTATTATACAAATGTACAATCAATGAATATACAGACGGTATAGTATATCCAGGAGTTTGGCTGATGCAATTATATTGGAGTAGGAAAAGAAGGACAATCACCCTATCCTGGGCTCACAAAACAGACTCCAGTGGAGTGGATCTCCAGAAGAGATCCTTCCCCCTGGCAGTCAGCTCTTAAATGGGTCTAGGAGAGGTAGAGCCAGGCTCCACCCCTTCTTGCAGCACAGGTGAATTGCCTTCACCTGTGCTCCCGTGGCTGACTCATTGTTAGCTTCAGGTGATCAATCAGAAGTTCAGGCCGTGATTCAGCAGCCCCATACAACAAATAAGCAAATCACTATTCATTTCACAGTGTACTGTGACTGATATGGAAGATGAAGACAAAAACAAAGACAAGGCAGAGAAGAAATAATGAAAAAGAATAGAAGCAAAAGGCAATATGAGAAATGGAAATGAATCATACCGGGATCAGTCAGTAACAATCTTACACGTTTTCAGACCAGTTTGTTCAAAAAGCTCAATAGACTTACTGCAAGAAAACTAAAAATAATAGGTACCAAATGTCTTATTTTAGACTGCCCACAAAACTGAAGTTTGCTTATGTCCCGATCCCTTCATCCAAGAAACTGACTCATTGAAATAGAATGTAATCTGTATGTAGGACCATGATCATTTATCTAGGAGCAATAAAAGAAATAGGACAAACTTCCTCAAACTATATGCATTACTTGGTTGTTTTTCTGGTTAAAAACGATATTAGCTGTCCTGGAAATCTCAGGAGCAGAAATAGATCAAGTTTCATCAGTTTACAATGAAAATAACATATATTTCTGGTTTCAGATTGAACTACATCACTTTTCACAACTCCTGATGTCTGCCTCCTTTCAGAAGTCAGATTCCAATTATCCAGAAGCCTCTACACTTCACTTCCTAGAGGAGGAAAAGGAGGTACTGCTGCAATTTTATATAAAGAAAATGAAAGTCTATCTCACATTTTCCAACACAGTAGGAATATTTCAACATTACAGGTTTTTGCCTACACCCAAATGATATCTCCAGCTAGCATTAAATTATATTCATATATTGAATTGGTATACCAATATAGCAATGTTAAGTATCAATGTTAATTTTTCTTCTCTCTACTGTACATACAACCACAAAAAACAAAACAAACAAGAAATCTAAAACTCGAGTAACTTGTAAGTTTTAAATCTAACCTTTTCTTTACTGCTATTCATCCAATAATACTGACATAAAAGATTATGCAAGGTGCACTGCTATTTAAAATTAAAACATTAGTGTCTACATTTATTCCAATGGGCAAGATGTTGTAGAAGGATTTCATTCACTACAAAACTCCTGGAAATAAGAATCATGATAATTAACACAGCCATCTCTTCTTGATGGGAGCTGACTTTATATAGCATAACTGAGAAAAAACTGTAACAATTTGCCGAAAAAAACTTCAGTTTTGAAATTATGGTATATGTTCTATTGAATCAATATTCGTAGCAAGATCAGAAAGCTTTTTTACTTCTACTTTCAATTGAAAGTAGCTTTTAGCAAACTGCTAAGATATATATATATATAATTTTGTTTAAGTTAGTACCTGTTGTACAGGAGATTGGTACAATAAAATGAAACAAATACTGCATGCTATTGTTTTTCTTTGCAATCATTTAACACTCTCTAGGCAAAACAAATGAGTCAGATGTTTACTGTTTAATATAAAATTGATTCAAATAATGCATTGGCAGAAATCTTTGTCTTCAACCAATATCAGCCTTGGAACTTGTATTGGACACATATGATTTCAGATCTAATCCTCATCAGAAGACAAATTGTAAATATATTATATATTTGAGCAAAAAAAAAAAAAAAAAAAAAAAAACTACCACTAAAAATACTGCAGTGACATGGTTTTAGGCATATAGACGGTCTCTATTGATTCATGCCACCCATCACTACTACTTCTTCTACTTCTAATATCTCAGAACTTCACCTATCACCATAATCCTTTCCTCAAATTGAAGATAATTTCTCACTGTCTGGAGAAGTCTGAAATTTGTAAAGAGACAGAATATTCATAAAGCTCAGGTCAAAAGGGATGATCTTATGTCAGTTTGATGAGCTAGAAGAAACTTCATGCATTCATACCAAAGTGCGTAGGCACATGTTAAAAAGGTCTCGTAACTAGAATTCAAACTTAGCAAGCAGGTTAAGGTTTTAAACTGTAGCATGATAACAGGCTTGATGGAGTCTAATTCTGAAAGTTTTAGAAAAATCAATTTCACCAAATTGATGATGATATTCTAATCTCTTAACATGTTTCAGGACAGTGAAAAATAAATCCTCTTCCATATCTGCTAATCACATGAAATAATAAAATAGAAACTGACATCCTTATAGTGCCAAACAGCAAAATAATACAAATTCTACCATTATAAACACAAGACATTAGCTTTTTCATCATCTTAGGCTTCTTCTGAAAGTAAAGGTGAATACATAAATAAATATATAGACATGGTAAGTATGAGACATGGTAAAAACTATGTGAGAAGAAAATTGACAAAAGCAAAACAAAAATTCAATTAAAATGCTCATGCAATGAGCTTCATATCCCAAGAGAAATTTGTCCCCCATTTGGCACAAAAATACTAAATTGGACTTTATATCTGCATAAAAGTAGGAATTCCCCCATTTTTACATTCTAAGAGCATTCTTCATTTTACAGCAAATAAAGTGGACTTTGTTGCTACAATCTGCTTTCCTAGGAGGAAACTGAGACATGCAAACCTACTGAGAAGTTACTTGAAAAATAAAGGTAATAATGTGAAATACTGCACTGTACAAAAGCAGACAAGAATAAGCCAACCGTTTCTTTTACATTAGCTCATAAAAAGCATTTCCATCAAATGATTTTACCTGCATTAGTAGGAACTGCAAGTACCATCTCCACAAAGAATTTCAAGGTAGTGTGATATCACTGCTCTCACAGTATGGTTACAGTATATTATTTAAAGAAAGCAGCAGAAAAAAAAATACTGTAACAAGTACACAGTAATTAATAGTCAAAAAAAGAAGCATAAGTGTTTCAAGGAATTTGAGACCTTATTTATTTAAAATAAATATTTAAAATATTTATTTAAAAAGATGTCTGACCTTGTCTATACTTTGAACCTGCACAGACCCACGAAATCTTGATTTAATATAAAGGCTTGAAGCAAACCTACTCAGAGAAATTACTGTAAAAAGCTAAAATATTAACTATTACTAACAGTAATTTCACTAATAACCATTACTCATCACTCAAAAAAAAAACCCCACAACTGTTAAAGTCAACAATGTCACATTATGTGGGAAGCCACAGAAGTCTTACAACTTCTGGAATACAATTGTGTTTTGCTAATGAGTTATTTGGATTATTCCAGAAAAAAAAAAAAAAAAAAAAAAAAAGTGATGTATTTTCCACTTCATTAAACAGAATATTCCGAAGCTAATTAAAAAGCTGTTAGTGGAGAAAAATAATATTTCTTAGGTTCACATAATTCAAAGGCACAAGATGTTTTTTTTTTTTTCTTTTTCTTTTTTTTTTAAGGTGTATGGTTCATTTATGTTTTTAGTACATCAAGTCAGTGTATTTTTATAGCTGGAGACATTTACCAAGTTCTAAACAAACTTTCAAATCCCACATTAACAGAAGAATTATTAAGCTTTTCATGCCTGGTTCTGATAAAACTCTTTACAATAACATTAAAAATCAAATCAGATTTGTGGATGGTATTACAGAAATAGTTTGATGACTGTAGCTGCAGTTAACAAAAAAAAAAAAAGCTAACAACCATAAGGGTACAAACAGAAACAATGTCTTCTGAATTAATTAACAGCTCTACCTTTTCATTTTTAAATAGAAACCAGATTCCATTATTTATTTCTACAAACAACTTTAAAATATTAATACATTTATCAGCCTGGATTTCCATTAGAAGCATGGTAGTGGAAGTGAAGTAATTTGTATGCAAAATAACTAAGTATACTTCAGGTCATTTACCATATGTGCCAGATATATGCAAGTATTTGCTACTCCTGAACACTTTCACCACTTTCTTTTCCTTATCTGCCCTTATTTCTTGACCTAAGAAGGTTTCAGGTATTTTTTTTTCCAAATTATTAAATGCTGCTGGGTCAATTATAAATGCTTTTTTCTCAATTTAATTAGCTTACTAGACAACGTGCATCTAATGCATATCCACATTACAACACTTTCATCATAACAGTCCATAACACAAAGTGAAAAAAATTATTGTAAAAAGAACTGAAAAATGAATCCAATATATTAAAAAAATTAATTCCTGTACAAAACAGGAAATAAAGTTGACTCATTTCACTGTCATTTTACATATGCTATCACTGCATAGCCAATCAGTTTTAACACCATATTTATACGACTATACTTTAAAGAAAAATATAAAAATAGAAAAATGAGTCCTCAATCATTGAGAAATGATTTATCACCCCATAGTGTAACCAGCATGAGCTGAAAATAACTGATTTATTCTCATCCAATAATACTGATGCTACTGATAACAAATTACTTTAAAGGTAAGGGTAAAAAAAGTAAAAACAAAACAAAACAAAACACACCCTTTATTATTAAGTAATGAGTCTGTAAAACAGACTAAATTATGTCATTTTACTCTAAGTTCTGCAGGAAGTTAAATTCTGATATAATTTAGAAGAGAAACTAAGATTTCCAAGTTAGTGTTAAAAAAAAATATATAGGAAATAAAAATTGTCCGAAGAAGATCTAATTGAAAATTGCTTCAGTTCAGTTAAAATGAAACTATCATCTTTTAAGGTCAATATATCAGATTTGTAAAACAGTAATATGTGCAGAGTAGCTTTAAAAAAAAATAAAAACAAAACAATTAATAATGTCTCTTTAAATCCATTGGAACTCTATACTGGAAGATCATTTGATCTTTAATGAATCACAGATTCTAAAGTTCTACTTAAATCACTCAGTCCATTGCTTTAAACCTATGTAATACCCTGATTAATTCTTGTATTTCACACTGAATTTTGGGTTGTTAGAACAGTAGTCTTTCACTAGACCAGAAATGGAAAGGTTTAAAAAGAAAAGAAATGAAGAGTGAGAGGGGAAAATAATTCAAGTAATAAAAATGTCCAGAGAATTTTTACAACATAACTTTTTGCTTGCTTAGTCAACTTTTCAGTACTTTGGAATGCCTTGTTCAGTTTCCAATTATGGTCAAATTCTACCTTTTTTCTCATCTTGATTTTCAGTTCTAAAATGCTAGTTGATAAAAGAATGTAGTTACTCCTGCTGCTCCTCTACTTCTTCGCCCCTCAAAGCTAGATGTCAGTCATGCAGAGCACTTGTTCCTTTATTCCATTTTTATAGTTACAGCAGTTACAAAATTTAGGCAGATTAAGTGCCATAAAAGTTTATCCAAAAGTATTCCATCTCCCTAGATTTACACATATTTTTGCTTCTACTTTTAACATTTGCTATCTATCCGTATGTCCAACTGCCATTCAAAAAACCATCAATAAACATGAAATACTATAATTGACAATGTATTTAAATGACAGAGAAAGTAATTTTCAACTATTAGAAAAAAAAAAAAAAAAGAATCCGCAGAGAGAAAAGAGAAAATGAGAAAATGCCCACTTTTTTCTGAAGAGCAGAACAAGAACAATGGATCCAAAAGATACAACATTCTTCTAGTGACTGAGCACATATTCTGGGCACAAGACAATGTTCCTGTAGTTAATGGTTTTGCTACTTTATAAGTCTGTCAACTAAAACTGGAGAAATTATTAAATTTTAAAAAAAAGGCACAATTTGTAATAAAACTGGTAATAATTGTAGAACTTCTGTTACAGCAAAACTACTGAATCTTTCTAGAGAGGATTTTGCAAGAAAAACAGTGGCTAAAACAACAGTTCATATTATTGGGAAAAAAAAATTCATATTAGTAGAAAAAAATCTTATTTGAGAAAATGATTGATATGCAAATACTTTTCATTCAGTCAGATTTGCATTCATTCAATCAATTTTCAGTTGTTTTTTTAATTCACAATTAAACCCACTTCACAGCTTACAGCAAAATGACTGATTATTATGTAATTATACAGAGATAAAATGTAAATCTCAAATCATTATTAGAATGTTCTTGTTTCATTTTAATTTTGCTCGTGTTTAAACAGAACACAATGTACCATCTTGTTTTGTTAGCTATCAAAACAACTCCTGAATAAAAAAAATAAAAATGAAAAGTAAGTATTTACCCCATGGGTATAAAAATGATTTCCACTGAGCTATTTAACTTTGAAACAGGCAAAACCTTAAGTGACAGAATTGTTTCAATCATTTATATTAATAGTATTTTTTTCAGATCTATTGAGTAAAAGTGAACATCGTATGCAATACTGTGTTAATCTTGTCAAGAGAAATAAGCCAGAGCCAGGTTAAGAATTATCACTCATTCCACCAAAACAATTCTGGTAGTGCTTACAGGTGTTATTTCAATTGAGGTATAGCAAAAGGAGGGAACAAACACTGACCACTGATGCTCCAAGTTAAATGAAATTTTCCAGTTTTTTAATTATGAATACACAGTTCACAGTTAAATATTGAAGTTCTCCCCTTTTTAAGGGCAAATCAAAGCAGATAATTGACTTCTGTAGTGCTCAGCTTCAGAGAATCTGTAATCTCACATCCTGAAAGCTAAGTGCTACTTCTGATGCATCCATTCTAGTGTACTATGTGTGATTCAGAGTAGCATACATCAGAAGTCATTTCAAAACAGTTCTGATTTAAGATACTCGTGTTTCAGGGATATAGTTCTTTCTAGAGAGATTAATTACAATAAATAAACAAATCAATGCAATAGAACTCTTGGTTGGAGATATTAAGTAGGTTACAAGGATGTTATGTAAGATTTCTGTGGGGGTTTTAATGATAGCAAAATTATTTCTAATTAGGACAAAATGTAGGAGGAAGACTCATGCAAACCCAAAACCCTCCATTAATTATTTTCTGCAACTCTGTTCTATTTAGTATCAAAATCAGTTTTCAAGTAAGCTCCAGAGTAATAAAAGATGCTCATGGGAATGGCCTAACGAAGAGATTTTTTACTCCATGTCTGAGGTAGAATTTCATTTTCACTTTGTGAAAACTTTTCTGGTTTGGTAACAGGAAACTTATGGCCCTCTACAGACATTTGCTGACCGAAAAGATTAAATCAACCATGAACTTGGAATTCACACCATGCTTTATTATTCAAAGCTGAACCTAATCATGAAAAGCTACCAAAATGTCTAATCTCATGTATTACTCCACTTCCCTGCTGAAGGCATGGGAACATTTTATACTTTCAGATGGATTCTATTCTGTTACAGATCCAAGTAGAATTTTTTATGACTCAACAACAACAACAAAAAAGAATACAGTAAACAGAAGAGTACCCCAAGGTGATTATCAGATACACTTATCTCATCTACAGTCTTTCAAACAAATCCATGTGCTTTTCTTAATACACTAAGTTTTTTATCTACCAAAGAATTTTGGCAAGAACAAAACTGGAGAGAGAAATATTTATTTCATCAGGCTATATAATCAGAGCTTTATCCTTCTTCCTCCAAAGGAAAAAGCCATGACTCATCCCTGAAGTTAGAAAACCAGTCAAATTTGCTTAAGAATTTAAAGCATCTGACATGAATCATAAGGCACAAGAAATTTTTGTAGTATTTGCTGACTTACAGTTTTTCAAGAAGCAATAAATGGAGAAAGAAGTAAGATCTTTCTCTAAAGAGCTTTTTTTTGTTTATTTTTGTGGAAAGGATCTGTCTTATCTCCACCCCTTCCATTTTCCTCAGTTGCCCCTGTATGCTTAAAAAAAAAAAACAAAAAAAATGCAGTAAGAGACTGTTTTTATTCTATCAGTGAGACTGGTTAATAGTGGCTTGTCACTCAGATGGATGTCCTGTTAGCAATTGAATGTATCTTAAGATTAATGTCTTAAGATACGTCTTAAAATACAGATCTTAAATGCTAATAATTTATTCAAAAAATCATTAACAGGTACAAATTAGTGGCTTAAGTAATATTAAGCCTCAAAGCGTTTAGAAGCTCCAGAAGAATTCTACTGAAAATATATTCAACAACATGAATTTTATTATGAACACCTTGCAAAGACAATCAATTTGTTCCTTTATAATTTGTATTTCAGCATCCACGAGAGATGTTGGCTTAAGAAAAGTCTCAATTTATTTTTTAAGGACATCTCACCAATGGTGATTGCAGGATTTTTTTTTTTTTCAGTGGTTTTATACTCTTTGTCATCATGCAGTACATGAATGACAAGTGATATTTACCACACTGTAGTAAGGTTATCAAATATGCTAAGAAAAGGTCTGTAATATTGTAACTGAATTGTGATATAAATATTAGAAATAAAGATTTCATGTTAGTATTAAGTTCCTTGAAATTTTTAATTCAACTTATAACATGAAAATAATTCAAGTTAACCTAAGTGTAATTAGTTGTTTTTTTTTTCAAATGCAAGTTGTTCTTACAGTGTATTTTCCCCATATGACTTCCATACTTTACCCATGTGTGGCTTCCCATTTTTGAAGTCATTTTCAACACTTCTACGCTATGCAAGTGCTCTTCTAAACTCAACTTACAAAATATTAGGTAGCATTTGAAATTAAGTAAAAAAAATCATATTTATATATAAATGTCACTCCAAAAATAATGCCTCTTGCTTATTTCCATGGATAATACAAGAGCTACATAGAGCAAATTCTTATCTGCAAAATACTATTTTTTAACACCATCAGCTACATATTTTCACCAACAATGAAAAAGAGCCTGCATTCCATGCTAGTAAAAAATTAGCACCAGTGGAAATGACTCACTGTCAACACTGATGAAATGCATCACTGTGTTCACATCCACTGTTTCATCTGCACAAATATTCAGCAAACTTCAATGAATAACAGCAAGTGCCATTTTTTTCCACATGGAAGAATTCAGTGACACCCCTTTTCTTCACGTGAACTTCCCATATCAGGCACCATTTTGTCGGACTGCCCATCTGCTGCCATCTGTCACTTGTCAACCAAGGGTAATGGAATACTAGTGGGAAAGGTTCAACCTCTACTGACATACCACCAATATCTATCTCTGAGATTGTGCGCTAATAAAATAAAATGGAAAAGCAGTACTTTTGGAGTAGCCCTCATATTTCCCACAGGAAATTTTACTACCCAAGATTATGGATATAAACCTCATATAAACATAAAATTAGTATGAAGGCAAGACGCACGCATTTTAAAGTCCATACTATGAGCATTCATCTAGTGGGAATGCTTTCCTCCATTTCTTGCTCTATAAAAAAGTATTTGTCTGGTACATTATTTCTAATATTCCTGCATCCACCACAAAGCCAGTGCCACTGACCTTTATCCAAAGCAACCTTCAGATATTCAGAAACTAAATCAAACAAGGAATTCCTAATTTCATTATATTTTTTTATATATATATACATATATATATATATCCTTTAAAAAAAAGTACATCCTCAAAAAAAAACAATAGCAACAACAACAACAAACAACTACTATTCTCTGCTTTTCAAAGCAACTACAATATACCTGAAGGATAAATTCCTATACAGGATAGACAATAACACGAACAAAAATTATCTGGTTGTATGCAGCTGACAGAGCAAATATCCTCTTGGAAAATACTACAGTCTGGGCCTACAACTGGTATTTTAAGATGATTTATCTTGAAAATATGTCTGAGTTTTACATGTGTATTGCAGCACTGAAAAAGTTCTCCAAGTAATTTAATTGAATTCCAAAATTTCTTCTCATGTAGTGCTGGCGCATGAAGTTAAAATTTTCTTTGAATTTCAACAGGATTTATTCTCTGAAATATCTATCTGATTCTTACTTCATCTAAAATCTTTAGGAGGTGGCAGATAACCTTGGTGACTTAGTTATTAGACCTTCTCCATCCTTCCTTAAAAGATAGTTCATTTAGGGTAGATTCTCAAATAATCAGATGAAGTTTTCTTCACTACACTTATTACCATCATAAAGAGTATTTTATTCAAAAGCAAACATAATTAAAGAGTATTCACAATTCTTTATAGTAATGATGAGTACATTGTAAATACCATTACAACAGAGACAACTCCTTAAACTATTTAGGTTAAAATTTTTGTTCTATTTGCCTCCTTGTAGTCAAAGTCCCTGGCTAGTTGTGGGAGTTCTTAATCAGGAAACACTGTCACTTAAAACAATTGCACTGAAAAATAAAGATAAAGAAAGATTTTCATGGTAGGCTTGGGAGTCCATTAAAGAACAAATATTTCTTGAAGATATTTCTTGAAGGCTCAATTGTTCATTTCTTACTGAGGTTACTTTTAAGCACAACTGTTAATATTCACTACTAAAATAGAGCAAAGCAGTCAGAAAGAAAATGGGAACATCAACAAATCCAGGCACACAGATGTTTGTTTAAATGAGTTTTACCATGCACTTTCAGTTCAAATAAGTTTCCCATCCATATTTGAGCAAGATCTTATACCAGAATCAAAATACATATTCTTTGAAAGGGCATATCTTAAAATAATCAAAATGTTTTAGATACTTAATTTTAATTCAGAAGTGCCTATTAAGTTATACCGCTAGTGAAATGTTAAAGAAAATCTTTGAAATTAAATCTGGGAGAAAGGGTTTTAAGAAATCTTGGGGAAAAAATGGTGTTCTTAATCAGAACAAAATTGTTTCTTGAAGAAACCACAAATTATAGAGTAATGCAGTAACTACAAAGCATATAAATTAGTTCGAGAGCAATCTAGATGTATTTCTGGATGGAAAGATTGAAGGATATAGTAAGAAAGCTGTAACATGGATTGACATCAGCAACAAAAACAACAAAGAATCTTGCTGTGTAGATAACATTTTCACATTTCTAAAATTTCTCATATCCTTATCTTTGCACAGCAGGGCTATGTTGTACTTAATTGAATTCTGAAGATTTACCAAAAATGTTTTGTGCAACATGTGTATAGAATTCATGTTAAGCTAGTGAAAGAATTTTCTCTCTTCATATATTTCTTCATTTAATAGTACATGCAAAAGCATTCCCCTACTTTGAGGGTATAATTCAAAAACATGATTTTTTGCTCTTACCATATGCTCTTAAAATACACAACAATTTGAAGCATCTTGGGCAAGTATCATACTCTTAAAGGTCATCAATTGCACTGTGCCAATGCTACTGCCATAGTGTCAACATGCCATTACATTCATCTCTTATCTACAGGGGCTTTCTTGAACAGATACGTATTCAGACACTGACGACATTTCTTGAGCTAGCAAACCAGATAAACTTTTAGTCTCTCAATTCTGACTGGTGCCACTTCTGACTTGAACTTCAATTATTTTTTCTTAAATGCTGATTTAAGGCAAAAATTTGAGAGTCTTACTTATTCTGGTGAAAAAAACAATATGTGGATTCAGAAGGCAGAGCAGAAAACACCTAAAAGGGCACTAAGTATCTCTACAAGTATTGTGAGAAGATTAGATGATTACTCAAGCAAGCAGACAATCTGCTTTTCAAATATCAAAGAATTATTATTATTAACTAGTAGAAAACTAATCAAACTCATCCAACAGCCAAACATAAAAATAATTCTATAACTGGTCCCACAGGATTGGATTTGAAGGCAGAAAATAACATCTTGTAAGCTTAAACGAGAGAACTCCTATTCCAGATGACTGGTACCCTGCCTGTGTTCATAGGCGGAAAAAAAAAATAAATGTAGATATTGGTTTTGTAGCAGCAGAGCTCATACACACAGCATGACTCCTATTGTGTCTGCTAGTCTCAGTTAGCATGAACTGCATCATTAGCAATAGCAAAATCATTACCATTGCACCTGTATTTCCTTCAGTATAAAAAAAAGAAAAAAAAAGTGAAAATTGGTGGCTTTGTGTTTTTTTTATTTCAAAAAAAATTTCTCTGTAACACATTTTCTTTTCTCGTGTTTCTATGTAACAACAATAGAAGCAGAACTAACTTCTATTTGTGCAGCCTTGTGACATTTCTTGCATGAAACATTAGCTTTTCCATCTAAACTGTCTTAGCTTGTGCAGGTTGTCCATTTCTTACCCTTTCTGACTGTTGATTTTTTCACATCTTACTTCTAACCAGTTTTTAAGAAGACAGGTAGAATGTCCCCCACACAGTGACTGGAAGGCCTAATTAGGAAGGAATGTCTTTCAAACCCAAGCACAGCACAAATTGAGAAAATATAACACTGCCCAAGTCTGTAAAACTTAATTCATCATGTGTCTTTCTACTCCTTAAGAATAACAGTGATCAGATTGTGTAGACTGTTGTGAAACCATCAGTCCAAAACAGAAAGCAAATCCGCAGCCATAACGAAAGACGCAGAATTTTATAGGAATACATGTCTTCTGAGTGTTAAGAAAGAACAGCTATTGCTTAAGAGGAAAAGCTGCCATTTCAGTAGTAAAATTTTCTATTACATACAATAGTAAATGTATAAAAAGATGATTTTACAATATTTATTTCCAAAAGTTCTGCAACATCTATTTTGCTAAAAACTGCAGTAGGAAGAAAATGAGACCAGTGCCTGCAAGTCTTAACAATAACAAATAACAAGAAGAATCTATCTTCTGTTAAACTTCTAGATAAGAATTTTAGAGAATTTGATGTGGGAAAAACATATATCCAAATCTTAGGAGGCATTAAAACCTCCTATGCAATAAAAGAAACATAATCTCAGAAAACAGTAAGACCTCCGTTTTCTTTGTGGTGGGAATACATGTGAGGTTCAAATTTTACTTGTACTACCAGAATGGCAACTTCAGTTTTAACAACTAATAACAGACACACAGAAGAAATACTATATTAAATGGGAGGTCCAGAGTTTGTTCTTTGCACCATGGAAACCACAAAGTAATAGCATCTTACTGACTGTAATTCACAGATTCCTTTGCATCCAATGGCCTCCAGATCAGTATTGAACAAGATCTATCACAGCTATTATAATGCATACTAGACAAAAGTTTTTTGTATTTACTTCTTTTTTTATCGTCCCAATAAAAAGCCAGGATGTAGCTTCACTCATCTGTTGTATATATAGTTCTGCCTCAATTTTTGTATTCTCATCTGGGATCAAACTTCTATGAGTAAATGGAATTAAATATTAATTATTTTTTCCAAGAAAAAATGCTTTTGTTCAGATTAAAAGGACAACAGTGTGGGTTTATTCATGCTCCATCTGCTGTTCTATTTTCTCCAATGGCAACTTCAAAGCACTTTAGCATTACTGAGTGTTTGCGAAGGAATGGCAGCACAGTGGTCCTCCCTCAGAGAAATCAGAAGAGTTCAAAAGTGAAAGAAATTCTTAGTCACTCAGCTGTTTAATTCACTATTTAATTGTATGTGTATTTATTTCTATTGATTTCTTTTTTTTTCTTTTTCTTTTTCTTTTTTTTTTTTTTAAGGCTGATGGAGAGAAAATAACTTGCAGCCTTCTTAACACAGGAACAATTACAGCAGGAGCCCATATCCTTTACCAAATGAACAATGCTATTCATAAACGATGAAAATTTCAAAGGTTTGTTCCCTGCTGTTAATTTTGGTAGTGAGCTGAATTAGCAGGGCACTGCTGGGAACAGCAGGAGATCTTTATGATGCTTTTTCAGAAAAATAAAGATCTGATGATTGGTGCTAATCATTAAAAAGCAGTTATTGTTGGTGTCAAAAAAAGATCTTAAATATGATTCTCTCTTTCCCTTTTAGCTTTCCTTCCCTACGCTCTTAACAACACAGCTGTAGTTTAAAAAAAGTTTGTGATTTAAAACACAAGCTTGTATATAGATTACATGTTCCCTTTAAAATTACATTTTACAGGACTCAAAATGAGATCAGATTTTTGCCTCCCTCACCCTCTTCATCTTTACCCTAACTAAGCTATCTCAGTCCTCTCTTTCTTGGTTTCTCAAATCTGTCTGATTAAAAGTATTAACAAATAAATCTGTAGATTTCAGTCTACTGTAGAAAAATGTTTAATCTTGCTTGACACTTTACACAAGTTCTCATCCAGAAGCTCTTAAGGAGCTTAGTTCAGAAATATATTTCATAGATCTTCTGGAACATTTTGATGTGACCTCATTTCCCACCTTGCAGTATATCATTGCCTTTCTTCTTTTTCTGATTTTAATACAGATTTCCAATGTGTGTATATGTATATACATTTTGACACCACGCTTTAGAACTGTATGACATATGCTTAACATTTTGTAGCTGAGTGGTGAAAATTGTCTTGAGACTTTCCTATCCTGGACACTCATTCCTGCTTCTACACTTATGCTGATAAATATATGTGGGAACATATTATAACCAAAAAATGAGGAATAATCCTGCAGTAGATAAATCAATCTCCAAAACCAAAATCCTTTTCATCACTCCTTAGGGTAGAAAGATTCCCCAGAACTAGAGAGATACCTGCCAAAGGCAGCTGAGAGAGCAGATGTCGCAGTTAAGCTGAAGAGGAAACAGTCCTGTGATATGAGCATCACCCAGACACATAATATCTGAACAGGAGAGAGCTTGTCTATTAAGCCATCGGCTATTTTTTTCTCATTATTTCATTTCAATCATAAATAGAGTACTGCAATTGCAAGGTGTTCTTGTCCCCTTGGTGCCTGGGAAAAAACAAAGGCAAAACAAAATGATTATTTTTCAAGCATGAACAAATCAAACCTATGGCATATGTCGTGAAGAGTTTTCCTCATTCCAGCCGTGTATCCTGGAATTAGCAGCTGTCTAGGTGTACAACATGGTGAAGATTACTTCAGTTAAAAAGATGGTTTGTAGATCTGTAGCTATGAAATACCTGCCTACAGTCTTCCATCAGTTCAGGTTAAAAGAAATGATATCTGCATCCCTTAGGCTATTTCCAAAGAGTTAGGAGCTAACAAGCAAATCTGACTTATGATCCACTCCTACATCCATCTAATTAGTTCTGACAAGAAAAATCATGATGCAGCCATACTACTTTTTTACTTCTTCTTTTCTTTTGGAAGGCTTTAAACTCTAATCTACTCAATACTTTGCCACAAAGAGCAGTCTATTCTTTTGGCTGTCAGTTGCAGGATGCAGCATTTTAAAGTGCTGCTATGAAAGCAGTCAGACTCCAGGAAAGAGCCAGAAGTATCGCAACTGAGGTCTGAGTGGTCCTTTTCAGGAGTAGAACGTTAACATTAAAAATATATTCACAGGGAAAACTCACATGGAAACCACACTTCCTCAGATTGTTGGTTTTTTTTGTTGATTGGTTTTACCCCCATCAATAGGATAGCCTTTAATAGGAAGTAAATATTCAGCATATGCTGAGTTTTATTGTCAGGAACATTTCACTGCAAGAGGAATGAGCACATTTTGCAGACTATGCCATGCTAAGCCTGCTGTCCAGTGAATACGTTTCACTCTCATTTCATATACGTTCTGCCCAAAATGCTGGGTGAGTGGTTGAGATCAAAGAAAATATTAGCTGCATGCATAACTGGCCTTAACCAAATAACAAAAAGACAATTCCTGTCAGAAATATTTCAACCAAATACAATATTTTTTTCACCTTTGTTCATAGCTTACTCAGAGCCAACACAGACATCCTTTCATTCAGCAGCGTGATTTATACACAGGTTATATAAAAAAGAGAGCTTTTCCCACTTAAGCTAATTCATTCTGACTTCTTCTGCACCCTTCTAACCAGTGAGAAGGAACTCTGTCTTACCCAAGCTGTTCAATCGTTTGCTTTTTACTGTTTAACCCAATTCTCAAATTACTACATATGCACAACACAGAAATTCAAAACTCAGTGCTACTTCAAGCACCTACCGTTTCTCTAAGAAATGGATTGAAGAAAAATAACCCCCGCTGAAAAAAAAAAGAGGAGAGCTGCACAGGGGCACTTGACCCACCACTCTCAATGGTGGTTTGGTTTTCAGGACTCTGTCAAAGGATCAAGTAGTATCCTTCAGACTTATTAAGGCAGTCAACAGATGACTGCCGCAGGACATCTGTATGTTCGTCACCTCCAGATGCAAAGTCTGGCTTTCCCTCTTGGGAGTATTCTGACACATAGCACTCAAATGATGAAAGTGACTCCTATCAGAGACTCGCGCACATTATTTTTGTCCTTGCACTCTCTCCTAGGTTAGTGTGCTGAATCAGCTCACAAAGCTCCAGTAAATGCCAGACCTGATGCTGGGTAAACAGTGACAGAACCCAGCAAAAGCAGGAAACAAGCCAGCATATCAACACAAACCTAACTTCATCCTCAGGGATTGAAGTCTGAAACAGCACAGCTGTGGATATAGATTATTTTAAGTACTTGTTTTTGAGACAAGACGAAAAGGTAAAAGCTATACATCTACTGGCGGCAACCAGCAAGATAATGTGTCTTGCTTCAGGGCTAGTAATGCTAGAGAAGATGAATCAATTGACTAAAGAAAATTTAATTTCTTCAAAATATTTTGATAGCTTAACTTTACAGCACTGAGATGTCTGCAGATCAGGTAATACTCCTTCTCCATTTAAAACAAGCTGGGTACAAATACTCGATCAGATGATTTAGCTAAAATTCACAGAAATATGACCAGGTGTGTCAGAGATACAAATGAAGGTACAACTTCAAAGGGAAGGGAATTATACCTCTAAAATTACTAAATTAAGGTCAGCCTGCCAGAAGCTACTGTGGTTACTCCAGTCACTGACAAATCTTTGTTTCTATGAAGAGAATAGAGCACTGTGAAATAAGCATATTGTTATTATGCATATCCACATCTTTATTCCAGGAAATGAGTTCGTATATTTGTAGTTATATTCGTGCTCAAGATATAATGTCTCTTGAAAGGTTTTCAGACATATTTATCACTTGCTCAAAGTTGTGAAAACATACCTTCTTTTCTGCTTCTTTTTTCTCAGGAGTGGCTCAAAGTGTGAATTGACTTTCATTCAAGATGCATGTTCTTTATCTCTAGTTGCCTATGACTTTTTAGGCATTGTCATTCTGTCAAAAAATTAATTAAGGGAAAGGGACATTATAGACTATGCACTGTTTTCAGTCACACTTAAATAGATCATCCTGAGTCATACGCTGACTCTATTAGGACTAGCATATTAGGACTAGCATATTGCACGGAACACCTATCAGCAAACCACTCATCATAGTATTGATTTACACTCTGATTACACTTAATTGACATTTCTTTCTGTCTTTGAAGCAATAAGAGGGAATGTATTTTAAAGAATTCTGTGACTCCTGCGAAGATCCCTCAGGGGAAAAGAATTTCTTACATGCTCCAGATATCTGAATTCACATAAAAGCAAGAAAATTTGCTTCACCCTTGCAACTCTTCTTTCTTTTATATCACCTCATTCATGTCTGGATCTTGAATACAGGAAGAAGACAGCTTGGGATCATCTTCATGAGAATCAAAGATGGATCAGTAGTACAAAAGGCTGTATTTCCTTTCAGCTGCTCTTAACTTCACATTAACCAACTTTACCTGTTTTTTTCTATTTTGAAGAACTGGTGCCTTACTTTCAGCATTGCTCATTTTTCTTTCTATTATTCTCCCAAAGTATATTTTCATATACTTGAGAAAAAAGATATTACCACATTGTAAGATGAGTATTATCTGTATTCTTACAGTAAAATGGTAGCAGTGTTATTTTGTAGCTTTAACTGTTTTTTTGTTTTTTTTTTCTTACACTAATATTTAGCAATGCTTACAGAACATAATTAAGTTTATATGGATCATAAAAACAAATTTACACCAAAGTGGGAAAATTGACTGTCTGACATACTTGGATAAAAGTTACACACACCACTGCAGGACTCTATGCTGTGCTGTTAGTTTGCCATCACTCATAATGAGTTCTCCTATACACAGTAATCCATGCTAAGCCACACAAACCCAACTACTAATTTTTTTAATACTGAAAAAAGGCGTAACATATACCAATTATTTTGATTTGCACTATAAAACTGAAGTCTATCAACTTCAGTGTACGTATTGTAAAAAGATAGATGGCATTCTCTTTTTCTGGGGAAAAAATAAAAAAAAATAAAAAAAATTGAGATAGTGATACCTTCACATAAATCCATGAGTTTTTATCACAGTATGCTATTTCAAATAAGAAAGGATTCTCCACTCATGATAATGAATGATACTTGGATAAATTAATAGAAAACAAAACCCACAAAAGCTTAAACACATTTGCAGTACATAAAACAAGAAAATAAGCCAGTGCTACTAAGATATAAGGATATTGCACAGAAGGAAGGAATCCAGGAGTCAGTAATTCACAACATATTGCCAACTGGCAATCAGAAAACTTAAATATCCTTTTCATGGACAGAAATATTTTAGTTCTTACCCTCATGCACTAAAGCATGAAATTTGTCCTCCCTCATTTCTCAAGTCCATTTCTTTCATTGAACTTTTCCTGTATTGGTGAAGTAACCTTTTCTCTACTGGATTGGTAATGCAGAATGGTTTCATTTCCAAAGCAACAGATGTTCCGTGGGTAAGAATTATTTGGAACAGAATATCTTAAAAAATGCTTGTCATGCACCTCAATTCATAATTTTTTGTCTAGACATTGGGCAACTTTTATTCCAAAAGTGAAAATTTGTTCTGGCCACAGTATTTTTTTTTTTTTTTCTAATAAGTATTAAAGAATTACTGATAGGTTCTTAGTGGTTCATGTGATTACCCCCAGTTCAAATTTATATTGTTCCAGAAAGGCTTTCACTATGCAAAACCTTAAAGCTACAACAGACTTTCTGTTCCAACAAACACTATTAACTCTTTAGTGTAAGAGTGGATAAAAAAAACTTCAGTCTTTAGTTTCAGCACACAGAATACACTTAAAGAAGTAGTATTTTGCAAGCAACAGTGTTACTGAAAATGTATCAAAAATGTGAGCCTTGACTTTTAATGTAAAGTGTGTAAATTCTGCATAGTCTAATTTCCTGTTGATCTTGGGATATTCAGAAAACTAAATCCTGGATTTCAGACTGTCTCTAAAAGACAGAAGTCTAAATTGCACTTTCTAGTGAACATCTACAATGAAATTCAGATTGATCAAGAAACTTGGATTCTATTGAATTCAATATTTTAATTTGCAGTTGCATTACGAAAAAAACAGGAGCTAGGCTGGGGGTACATACAAGGATAGAAGTTGAACTAAATAACTAAATAACTTAATAAACACAATAAATCATTACACTCTGTGTACTGTAAGCAGAGTAGCCACAGAAGACTCAAGTTATCTCATGGTCTTTACGTCAGAGATGGCATGTGTGCAAATGGAACCAGAAAGGGCACTGACTGTAATATGTTCCCTGGCTCTCTTTGAAACCAGCTGCGGTATCATCTGTTCTTCAGTAAACAGCTTCTTTGCTCAAAGTTTAAAATTAAGAATGGATACAATGGTCAGAGAAGTTGTGGATACTTCATTCCTGCAGACACTCAAAGCCCTGGGCAGCCTGATCTAATGGGAAACAACTCTGCCCATGACAGGGGGATTGGAACAATATGTTCTTTAAGGCCTCTTCCAAGTGAAGCCATTCCTGTGATTCTATGATCTGCTCAACTCTAATCAAATCATAGAGTGGCCTAGGTTGAAAAGGACCACAGTGATCATCTAGTTTCAATCCCCCTGCTATGTACAGGGTCACCAACCACCAGACCAGACCCAGAGCCACATCCAGCCTGGGCTTGAATGCCTCCAGGGATGGGGCATGCACAACCTCCTTGGGCAACCTGTTCCAGTGTATCACCACCCTCTGTGTGAAGAACTTCCTCCTAATATCTAATCTAAATCTTCCCTGTCTCAGTTTAAAACCAGGAGATAGAATCTGTTGCCACTCACTTTTCAAATTAAAGATCGGTACATACCAAGGGAAAATAGTAGATCTATTTGAATAAATATTCTCATTGGGAAGAGTTATGCTTTTATTTTTCTTCATTATATTAATTTTTATGACTGGATTGAGCTTAGTGTACAAAATAAAATCACTTATAGAGAACCATACCAAATCATTAAAGAAAAAACATAAGAGAGAGCTGTATCAGCATATATTATAATTTATACTATTGGAGTTATACAGGGTTAGTGAAAAATAGTAAACCGAAAAGAGACAAAGAGAAATCTTAAAGCATATTGAGCTTACTTATTTCTCTCTGCCTTCAGTTACAGAGCCTTTCGAAACACACTCTTCAGGCCTCCACCAAGTTCATCTTTTTGTTATTAAAAATAGCTTAATCGAAAACAGTTATAGCTTTAAAATTAAATATCATGATTCTTCAATCAGTTAATCCATTTGAAGTGAAAATTTAATTGCTTTTGATGTGTTTTTCAACTGTATTTAAAACAAAGAACTGGGCATGGGTAGGAAAAATTGTCACAAAGTTCCTCACTCACCAATAAACTCCTAAGAGAAAGCTGGTTTACAAGCTAAGAAGATCACAACGCCAGCACACTATTTAGAGCTAATGGTTTTATAGGCCAAAGCCACTAGTAGGGCATCCTTATCCTGCAGTGTGAATAGGATTATCCCTGCAAACATTCCCCTCACATGGAATTAAGCTGTCAAGTTTGCTTTGCTGCTGCATGGACGCATACACAAAATGAACACAAGTTCAGGTCGAGTGTAATACTGCTCTGCTATTACATATTTCTCATAGGGCAAAAAAAAAAACAGGAGGAGGAAAAACATGTCAGAAGCTGAATTGCTACAGTTAAGCGTGTTTCAGTACATTAGCGGTATTGGTCTTAAAATTCCTGGATGATACTGGAAAGATGTTGACAACCATTTAAATGAAACTTTCTTCTTCATTAAAAAAAAAAAAAACCTGTATTTTGAACCCTAATCTCCTCAAATATCCTTGACTTCAAATCCTTCTTAGTTTATTTCCAAAACTGCTTACTGTCACATAAACATATTTCTTCCTATACTTAATTATAGAATATTAGTAAGGCAAAAAATACATAAAATTATAACTACAAGAACTTGAATATTCATGAATTCCCCGTTATGCTTCCATTTATAATTCACCTACTTTGTGATTATTTCTTCTTCCATCCCAGTATTTATATATCTGCATTTTAGAAATGCAAAGTGATTTTTTCCTCCTCTAGGAAAGAAGAAAGGACTCTTAAAGCTTGGTTAAACATACATAGAGAACTATATTGACACAGATGAAGGCTCAACCAACATATAGTAATGTCTCTCAAATCACAAGCAGCACAGACTCAGCAAGCACAAGTCTGTAAAGAACCAACTAGAAAAGTACTAAAACTAACCATCAGGAAACAGGACCAGAAATGCTAAAATAAATAAATAATAACGTAATGCATAATTAAATGAAGGCAAAACTTTCTTTGTCCATATCTAAAGGAAATACTCTCTTAAAGCCTATGTAAACACATTTATGGAAAACAAATCAGCTGTGGTTATTGAAAACTCAAAAATCTCAGTCATGACTGATGTGAATATCAAGTAGCAGGAGACCAGAGGAGTACTCAGGAGAAAATATATGTTCTTTGCCTTTTTCCTGGTCTCCAGGCAATTGGAAAAATATTAAGCAGACTAACCTAAATTATTTTGATGTTCCTTTTGATGTGAGAAACCAATGCTAACTGATTTATATATCAAAGAAAGAGTTTTCTATTTTAAGTCTCAGGATTTTTCTGGAGGTATTTTTATATTCAATAATTAGTCTCCATTTGGAGAGTCTCCATATAAAAATGCAGCTAAAAAAGGATTTAAAAAAAAAAAATCAAATATTTTAAGTGAATACAAAAAATTAACAATAAAATCACAAGGAAATGAAAAAGTTTTAGTTGTAACGAAACTTCTACACAGTTTAGAACATGAACTTTTATACACTGGGCACATTTGAGAAAGAAATAGCATAAATATAAATGTATGTTAGATCAGACTCTCAGTAGCATGACTAAATATTTATAAATATATATCAAAAGCAAGTAATGTGTCTCTTTATTCTCCAATCAGAATTATGTGCTTTGCAAGGCAGCAATACCACTGGCTCTAGCCAACTTTCTCATCATTATGCAAAGAAAGAAAGTTATAAATAAAGCACAGAAGATATCTTGAGAGACACACATTTTTCATTCCAAATTTAGGCACACATATTGCCATTTTTTTTTTTTTTTTTTTCTCAAATGGCAGTGCCTTCAAAAGGTGATATAGAGTTGATATATCTGCAGATATATGACTGGCGCTTTGCTCAGCAAGCAGAATTTCTTGTTCATCATCAAAACATATTTGCTGCTATGAACGTTAAAGAATTTGCTGCAGTGT
This sequence comes from Meleagris gallopavo, assembly GCF_905368555.1. Taxonomy (NCBI): domain Eukaryota; kingdom Metazoa; phylum Chordata; class Aves; order Galliformes; family Phasianidae; genus Meleagris; species Meleagris gallopavo. The sequence continues at coordinate 8,418,617 of NC_139407.1, forward strand.
CTAGTTCTAAAATAACAGAACACAGCAATAGTTATTCTAAATTTGAAATGTTTTAAATTGTGAAGACTGAATTTTGCTTTTATTTTTTTAAATATATAGGAGTTTCTTCATAGATGCTGATCCTCATGAAGTCTGATACAAAGAAGAATGAGAAAATTTTGTTTACTGTTGAAAAGCGCACTCTTAACAAATGCTTAAATAACTATTCCTGAGGCCTCTCCATAGTAATTCCTACCCCACTCGTGGCTGGTTTATTTTATATTTCTTCTGAAATTCTTGTAAATTTTACTACGTCAGGCTTCTAAGGAAAAGTAACAGCTACTCCCAATAACATTCAGTCAGTTTCTCTTGGTAGATACCATGTTCAAATAAATGACATTGGCATTTTTTCTGAGATGATTTAGCAATAAGGCTTAAAATTCTTTCATCTTCTATTATAGAATTCATGTTGACAGAGTTCTTCATAGAATACTGTGCTACTGGGAAATTACCCAAACAAGAAATCCGAAAAATGCCACAACCAAGGTAAAAGCCATAGAAGCCATGAGAGAGATGATACACCTTCAGTGTCACCATTTATTTTAAAGATTTTATAAATCACCTACAAAACTTAGTCCCTGCAAATGTTAGAAAGTTATGTAACACTGTTGGAGGGTAAGACTGCTTTTTTCAATCAACGAAGCTCTTATCCACCAGATGACAAAAAGCTGAGATATTACAGCAAAGAGTTATGATTTTAAATACATTTTCACTGCAAATAGAGTTACCAAATGACTTGCAATTTTTCCCCTGCTCTCAAACCTCTTATGTATTAGTAATAATGAAATTGAATTATTATTATGTTAATAATATTGTTTCCCCTTTACAGCGTACTAATGCGGTCTAGAACATTTTCTCTCTTCAAAAGAGAAAGTAAGGCCACTGATTTTACATATTCATATTACTTGCAAGCAGTAATGGGTATTATTAAACAAAACAGTCTGGAAGTTCTATTTCATCTTTCCATATTTTGAAGGTAATTTTACAGCAAAGCTTGTGACTAATGACAAGGTGCAAGGAGACTTAAGTCAAGTTATAATCATACTGTACTACTAAACTATCAAGTAAACTACTTTCAGAGATGGTAAAAACACGAGGAATAAATTTTATATGTATTCATATAATTCTGAGAGTTTGTCTTCACTTTCAAAACATTGGTCAGATTTCCAGTAATCAATTACAATTTACGTTGCAATCAATTATCTCTCAAACAAACAAACAAACAAAACACAAAACAAAACAAAACCACAATCCTTGCAGACAACTATGTATTGGATGTTCTTTTCTACATGTCAGTCTGACAAGTAAAACCATAAAAGGTAGCAAAATAGATTATAAGAATGAGAATATAACAGTCTAAGATTGAATATATTTATATTGATTACAAATATATATTATTATTAATATTATATATTATATATATATATTTATATATATAAATCTTTTGTTTACTTTCACCATTCAATGTTTGCAAGCAAAAAAATAGCAACATACTAGTTGATTTATATTAATTTAAAAATATTTACAACAGGTAACAAACAATACATTGGGTCATATCTCAGTACAGAAACCCATGTTACTGTGGAAGTCTTCAGAAGGAGTTGCCATCTTTATTTGATCAAAATTTCCTTGAAGAGCATTGAATTTATCAGAAGACAAATGGTTTTAATGATACAGATCTCAGAAAAGACAATGTCATACAACGTCAGTTAGAAGTTATATGAGAGCTCATGATTGCTACAGAAATTTTATGGTCCATCTATTACAACAATACTGAGCTATATCAGATGCTACGTTTCGACAGAAGTTACTGTTGAAAGCATTTTCATTCTTCTCAAAGTACAGCAGATATAAGAGCATGCTAGCATAGAAGTTGCTCCATAGCACTTATATATTAAATTTGTGCTGACTACAAATATAACAGACCTGGATGCTTTTGTATCTCTTTTCTCCTGATAGGAGGAATACAAAGTAGTAAAATCAATTTGGAATGCTATGGTTTATCTTTAAACCTGAAACTACCAGAGATCTCTATATCAACGACCAAATCTAGTTATGCCAACCTAGAAGCTTCTAATAGGGAAAAAAATCATATCTTATTCTCTCATGCAAATGAAGATATTCACCAAATCACTCAAACAGAGGAGCCCTGACCACTGGACTAATTTTCAATTCATTGTCTTGCTAAAACCAGGTAGTCTTTTCATAGAGCTCTGGGTAATTAAGTGCTGAATGTTTGTCTAGTTTTATTTGCTTTATTAAAGAATTATTCATCACACACTCATTTAAGAAAGCTACATTCTATACACAGATGGTAATTTACAGAAGACATGATTTCATTTTGATCCAATATGTTAAAGGCTTATCTTTTTCAAGGGAAAAAAAAAATACACATGGTACCTAGAAATAATATTCATTAAGAGATCCACAGCATAAGACTTCAGTTTAAATTAAATTTCTCACCATGAAAGAGATTTAAAATTGAGTTAAAAAAAAATCCATTTTTTCAACTGCCAGTGATTCAGAAAATTCAATAACATCGTGTTTGATAACAGATGAATTTTTTTTATTTGAATGGAATATAGACTCAATGAATTGAGGCATTCATAAAACAAAAGCCTCCTAAAAAGATGTCTTTGAGGCCTTTCATTATAACTGTTCAGAGCAACAAGTTCAAGTGGATAGGATCAATAATAAGCTTAAAATATTACCTGAGTTTCCCTGAAGAAATAAACTTATGCTGTCTAAAAAGCTCAGTGCTAGTCATATGCACATACGTACACAGTCACACTATTTCACAGAGACATGAATGACAAGAAAAATAGTCAAGGGGGTAGAAAAACACAAAAAGAAAACAAAACAAAAACCCAAATAACCCACACTGAATTATACTGTTAAGAAAAGAAAATAGTAAGGGGGCGAAAAAAAAAAAAAAAGGAAACCTTGTATATAAGGGGTATAAAAAACTGTGAAGATTTTCGTAGTTTTTCAGAATAACTTTCACAACAAAGTCATAATTAGTTTTCCATTGCTCAGGATTTATAACAAGATTTTTACCAGGTAATTAAGTAGTAATTGTAGTATTGCACATACACACACTGATCACTTTCAGCAGTGAGATTGTCTCCAAGTTCCCACAACTGTGATTGAATTGCAAATTGACAAGTTCCATTTGTTTCATTTTCATTGTTATCTTGGCCCCTCTGGCATGCTTTGGCGTCAAGTCTGCACTGAGAGGAAAAAATTGTGAACTACTAACCCTACACATTTGTTTGCTTATTAAGGGTTTTATAATACTTAAGTGGTTAGGGACTTAATTTCTAGCATGTGTGATATTATAATGCACTGAAACTTTACTCAGTATACTAAGGAATGTGACTATTTTTTATCAGATTATGCAATTTCCTAGAATCTAGTCCATGCCCAAATTTTTTTTATGGAACTCAAAGTACATAAAAACCTCTTACTAAAATAATTGGCAGCTTCTTAAACCCAAGATTATACTGAATAATTTATGTGATATTCTTAATTATGACACTCTTACACAAAACTTTTTTCAGCTATAGGCTGTCAAGATGTCAAGAAGAGCATTTAAAATTTAACATAGAAAATAATGTCTCAAAATATTTAACTACCTTCTTTGCCTTCAATAAAGATTTTCTCAAAGGCTCCAGAAGATCATAAACATTCTGAGTGGATTATAATTTATGTGATTTCTTTTCTGAAATTGTTTTGCCTTCATCTCTGCAGAAACAATAAAAATTAGCATTTCAGGGTTCTCCTAAATTGCCAACATGATTTACAAAAAAGAAAGCTTGCAATAAATGGCTTCACAGATCAGCATCAATACCTTCAGTCAAGACTAACCCAGCAAGTAGTTGAGTAGTAAAGATGCAGGAATCCATCTGTATTTCAGCAAGATTGTTAAGGAAGGCATCACTGAATACAATGCATAGTTTAATGCTTATAAGTAAAAATAGCTATAAGCTATTTTTCTTTGCAACTGCTGTATAAATTCAGTTCATCTTTACCATTAGCACAGATCAAGAACTGATCATTTCTAGCATACAATGAAACCTCTGAGTCAGCATAAGAAATGGAATCTACAGAGTAGCTTGAAGCCTCTGAAGAGAGAGTCTAAGGCAAAGGAGAAAAATAGGAAGCAAAGTCCTGCCTAAGTGACTTCATAAAACAACATAGGTTTACAAAACAAACAAACAAGTAAATAAAATAAATATTATATATATATATATATACACGTATATATATACATATACACATACATACAAGGACACAGACTCCTCTGCAGACAGACACAAGGTCTGATTAGTCTCTCTGAGCTGCAGTTTTTTGTAAGCAAGCTTGGCACAGCCTGTAGCTGTGGCTGCTGAAGGCACACAGCATGACCAGTGACAAGATGTCAGTCATGTTGTGCCTTAGAACCTTGCAGCTGTATGAGGAACTGTTTGCCCTTTCTGATACACTTTGGGAACAAAGGTATTCCCTTATTCTGCTGGGCTGGCTGGTGAGAAGCTGTGACATTTAGCTGGCATTTGGCAGAAACATAAGTACAGTGAATAGAAGTGTCAGCAGGACAGAACTCCACATCACCTCAAGCCTGGTGGTGAGCTACTAGAATGATAAGCAAAGCAAGAAAAATAGCCTCAGACAGTTGGATAAATTCTGACTCCTGAAAACTCCAGAGGAAAAAATACTATTTGCTCATCTCTGATAAAGTCTTCTGCATTCTGAAGAGAGCTAGCTATGCAGGTTTCAGACACAGTTTGGCTTTACACAATAGTCAGCAGAATAAATAACTTATTTTATTAAGATTGTAGCTCCCAAAGACGTCACTGCTCTACACTTGACTTCTGCATGCCCACAGTTTACCTTATAGGTATATCTCTCTGTCTCCAGTGAATCCCTGCTGTGCAGATCAATTAGAAACAGAGCCTACCAATGCTGTTCAAATTGAATTTTCTAGTCAAAATATACATAAACATAATTTATTGACTGTTATCTAAGGCAGAAATAATTACTTGAAATACCTAAGCTGCAATTTTATTCTTCAACTTCTCAAAATTCACAACCTAAACTACTTGCAGATTTTTTTTCTTTAATACCACTTTGAATGTTTCAGTGCTCTCCTCTCACTTGTTTGTTTCAGTTTTTCAAAATGACCAGCATATTCAGGCAATACACTCTTAGGAATCAGAAGCATCCTATGTAATATATCTCCTTAAGGGGTTTTCCTAATTATTGTATTCTATTATGTTAACAGAAGCATCCAAATTTGCTTTTCTTTGCTTTTCTTTCCATGCCCTTTGAATAAACAACTGTTAAAATAAGGGAGTGATGTCTCTCCTCTCCTTTGTACTACTTGAGCTTTGTGAACGTGAACTTAAATTCATAAACAACCCAAACCAAAGCTTTCTTTCATTTTTACAAAGAAATAAAAGCTTCGAAGGGCCAATATTGAATTACATTCTACTAAAACAACATCACAAGCTTTAGTGACTTCATCTCTTTCTTCAAGACTGTAACATAAACTTTTTACAATAACAGCTTTCCACCTTTTCAACAGTGTCAGTCTATTATCAGCAACTCCCTTTCCTATATTTTTTATTGTATAGGTATCTGCAAATTATGGCATTGTTGACTTTCTACTCTTTGATCTATTTTTCAGCTGTAGTACTGGAACTGAATACTTGGGAACAGTGTATTTGTCTGTAGCTCCACTAATGTACGCAAAACACCTCCTCTTGCACATATCTTGATGACATGTTACCACAGCTTATTCACTGACTATTGTTATATAGTTGTTCTAATAGCACACTTAGTCCACAAATATCCAATGCAGTAACACACAGGAAGCAGGAATTTTACTGTCCTAGTACATATATATTGAATGCTTATTGCCTTTACAGATTTAACTTTTCTATTTAGTACACTTTTCATTAACAACCCATACTGGATTTAAAAAATTGAAATTGTTTTCAACAAGCAATAGTTATTTCTTTCACGGAAAAAAAAAAAATCAGTTTTTTTCCCATCAGTTTTTGAATCGTTTGCATTTCTAAATGTCTAGAACTATTTTTAATGGCTTCTCATAAAAACAAGTTAAAAACAAGTTCCTCATCTGATTCAAAATTTATTGTAAGATATGGTAACAAGTGAGGGACTTGAAAATATTTGCAAGAACTTACAAGGTATATTAAGAATTTGATGGAAAAATTTCACATCTGTTTCTATATTTCATTAAGAGTTGAAAGAATAGGAATTTAGGAGAGGCTTTTCTTACCACAATCTCAAGGCTGAAATATTTAATACAGGAAGTAAAAATAAAAGTATCAGACGCCCATCTTTGATAAACTTGCTAAAATGCTGCATATGCGTGGACTTCTGTGATCCTAGCAAATTTTCTTTGTCATTGTTTGCTTTTATGACTTTCAGATTCTTTTCATCCATAAGAAACAATTAAAAAAAAAAAAAAGGAAACCCCACAATACTAAACAGCCAAACATGAATTCAATTAATAAGAAATAAACACTAAAAATGTTATTACTTCTAACAACAGATACAAAAAACTCTAAAGTTTTTTCTTTATATACTTATGTTCATCATCACATAAAGCAAGTCATTTGATGAAATTCTTCAATGATTTTTGTTGGTCAATTAGATCAAACTTGCAAGCCACTACAATTTCTTCAGAAGTAGTGTTACTTCTACTGCCAGAGTACTAAAGCAACAGATACTTCTTTTCATTGACCTAGAAAATAACTTAAACAACAACAAAATCATGATTTAATGAAGTCATCAGGAGGGAGGTTAAACTGAAACTAGAAGTATAGCTTTCTATTTGTATTGTCAAGAAATAGCTATGAATCTGAGCTTCAAGAAAGCTTTTAGCAATATGCTGAACTATAAATTATGCAGACCTAAGTGTTACTGTGCTTTATAGACTTCTCAGTGTCAGGAAAAGGAAAAATGAATTTTTCAACTATTTATCTGAAGTTTGAAGTTTATCAATTTTTTCCTCTCTAAACTCATACTAACTAGAGGAATGCAGAACATTATTTGTGGTCCAATCATCAGGAAACTTTTGTATAATCCTAGTATGGACAGTTAAGTCAGTAACCTGGTCCAAATATCATGTACATATAAAAGCATAATAAAAATCAGAGTTCATTGTCCTAGATAACATTTGTATCCTCTCACTGCTGCTTGTGTTTATTAATTGCACGCTAGCAAAATTATTTTGTCATTCCTGTACCACTTTCACAGGTAGCTTGTTTACAAACAGGTAATCATTTTAGGTATAGCCTGCAGTAACTCTATGACAAATAGTAACACTACTTCAAGCAATTCCAGAAGTGAAATAAATAAATAAATGAAATTCACAAAGACACTATACCAGCAAAAAAAACCGTCAACCTTCTTCAGTGGTAACCAACATAACTAAGTTTACAAAATGAGCGTACTAATCCATCATTCCAAACCAAGCCTCTCAATTTATTGCCCTGAGTAAAGAACTTCCTGCATTTCTGATAATTCACAAAGTGTTTCAACAAAAATACAATGTTTATCAGCATTTTACAGATAGACAATAACACTATATTGAAAGGAATGTAAAGAGGACTAGTTAGTTTCTTTGTTAAATCCCTTAACAAGTGTCAAACATTAAAAAAAAAACTAAATCCCACTTGCATCACAGACTTCCCGTGTTAATTTACTGAAGTTAACTCTCTCAAACATGCATTGTAGAATTGTTCTAGGAAGAAAAAAAACAAAACAAAACAATGCCCATGACATTACTCATCTTGCTTCTCCCAAAATTAAAACCGAGAGGTCTTCTGGGCATCAGGACCAATTAACCTCAGCTACAAGGAAGGAAGGTGCTAGCATAGCAGGCACTGATCCCACTTGTGTGGAAGTGCTTCTTTACAATAAACAACAACAAAAAAACAGAATGGAGATGATCTGATATACCAACAGAATGCAACTATTGGAGATTTCATTCATGTGAGAAATACACCATTGATTGCTAGAATGCCTTGATGTATCCTGTTCTTGAAATGAACTAACACACAAAAAGGTTGTCAAAGGGACTTAATTCTTTTTTCACACAAAATCTGTCTTTCATGCTCTATGAACATATAACAGAATTCTTTCATGGTTAAAAAAAAAAAAATCTCTTAGGAGTGTCCTCGAGATACAGGAGAATGTCAAAGTGCTGGGTGGCAAATTAAATACTCCATACAAGCTGTTCATATTTGTCACATACTTCTTTCCCCCATAATTCATGTCATAAATTCTCATAACAAATTAAGCAGCATTATCACATGCAGAACCACGGGGCAGCAATAACCCAGATACCACTATGAAGCCTGGTGTGGTCTCTCCATCTAGAAAAAAATTAGTGCATGACTGCAAAAATGTAATGACTTCATCTCTGAGAAACACAGAGCACCAATTGAGGAGTCTACTAGAAAAAAAGATGAAGAAGCACTAATCTATATGAAGAAAATATTAAAATATTAAATATAAATATTTAATTGATACCTATCAACTTATATGCATCATGGATTTTCCCTGTTCCCTTTTCCCATTATAACACTGACAGATATTATAAATCTTGCATAAAAAATTTAGTCTCTCAAAATCACTACTAATAAAAGAAAACAACTACAATTACTCCATTTTAATACGTTTCTACATCACCTGCTTCCTTCATTTACAACGTATTATATTTTCTTTACACACATCATTCACAAAAAGAGTTAATTTAAATCTTCAAATTCTGGATAGTAGCAGCAGGCAAGGCAGAATCTGTAAACAGTGGAGACTTGAAACATTCTTGGAAAACAAGATGTAGTAATGGGAGGTGATCGAGGCTAGCTCTGCTTTACCCTCTCAACTGTATGGGGGGGAGGGGAATGCATCATATAGTATGAAGTCTGATACTCCAGTTTTTGAACTTAGGATGCAAGGTAACAGTAAAAGAGGGAGAAGAGAGGAAAATAGACTAAAACAGTCAGAAAAAAATCTGAAGAATATAGAGTATGCTCCAAAAATTGCTGGAGCATTGCAGTGCAATGGATCAATTAATAGTTTAAGAGAATAAAGGCTCCAGGGATAAACAGTAGTTTTATATTTTAAAAAGGTCTTAGATGTGCATATCTTCATGGCCGTTACTATATTCACAAGTTAGAAGGTAGGTACAAGATCACCTTTAGTCATAGAAGTAAGTGAAATCAGCTATTATACCTGCATGGTATGGAAGATAACAACAGAATGATCAATTATTTAATTTACTATTTGTGGGGAGTAAGGTGTGCAAGCAGATGCAATCTCACCTGAATTAACACCTAGTTTAAGTGTAAAGACATATGAAATATAATATTAGGTAGTGATAATATCGGAAAAAAATTCCTTGCAAATAAAGCTGTCAAGAGACTTTTGTTTCATGACGTTACTAGCCCAGTCTTCAACTGAACTGACATTAATTATTCTTGATCATAATGCTGCATTATGTTTTTCCTGTGGCTCTGCAGATTTAGAAAGTCAGTTCTTTGTGATAGATGCAATGATTAAATACTAGTAGCACTAGATTCTGCCGTGGAAGCAGAAGTCAGAGATTAAAGCTTCTTCTTGATGGAAACCCAGTGCCTTGAAGTTCACTGTCATTACCATCTTTAAAAATACAGACTTTTCCATCATCATTGCAATAGCCCATAATAGCATTCATGGGGCTGCACCTTCAGGCCCAATCTCAAGCCACACTGGAAGACATGTCCTTTCCCACCCATGCCTGTACTTCTTCCTTCCTCATCATCCTGGAGAGAGCAACTTCAAGATTGAGTCTGGAGAAGCATTATTACTTAAGGTCCAAGAAAGCAAGGAGAAAATGTTTCACACATTTCTCAATCAAGGCAAGAGCTTTGAATTTGCTCATCTCTCATGCTTAGCTATGGGGATTACCTTATACCATCATGAGTGCTGATTTTATCAAGCTGGCATTGATTTGCTTGTTCTAAACCATATTTCTTCATTTTTCCCTTCTATCAGTTTCGCAAAAGTGCCAGCTTAGCATGACTTCTTTTGAATTAAAATGTTTTTTTCTTATAAGACTTCCAGATAAGAAATTATCAGGCTTAATATCATGTTTACTGTCAGGTTTTTGAGGTCTAAGCAAACAGAGTAGAAAAAATATTTTCCCTCCTGCAGGTTAGTCCAGTGGGAATGCTGTCTACTTCTCAGTGTACTGTCAAGAGTAACTCTACATACAACTGCTGTCACTGATGAGCCAGACAACACCACTCAAGTCAGAAAACAACCTCTCAACCTTCAACATCTGGAGACTGAGCAAAAAAGCTCAACTTTCTTCAACATGTCATATTAGTTTTTCCACATCCGGATAAACATCTGAGCAGTACAGGCAAGTTCTAGGCCAGATCCTCTGCACAAGCTATGAGAGGCTTCGCACTGCCCTTGGAGTCCCTCATGCAGTTATCCCCAGACTGAAGGCAGCATCACACATCGTGTTCTTACATAAAATTTACTTTGCTTCCTTGCTCGCGCAAAAGGGTAACACCTCTGCAGGGCCTAATTGCAAACAAGTTCCTCCGAGATTACTTCTGTTGTTGAACTCTGGCTTCTTGCTTTCTATGCCTGCTTTACGTGTATGCTGCATTTGTTGTCTAGCACTGCATCAAGAGCAAAATCCCTGCAGATTGGTTTATGGTTTATAGCACAACAAAAACCACAGTTTAAAAAAAAACAAACAACAACAACAAAAACAATCCTAAAAGAAAACTCTCTCAACTTAAACCAATCTTTTACATCACGTTTAACTCTAAAACACACAGCAGAGGCACAGCTCCCAAGCACGAACAAGGTGGGAAAGAGCAGCGCTGGCAGAAGCCCAGGAGCATCCCAGCCGACGCCAGCACAGCGCGCTGCTACCACCTCCTGGAGGAACCGCCGCACCCGCTGCGGAGATACGCTCAGAGCAGCACAGATGTCGTTAAGCCTTCAGCACAAGAATAGACACGGGTAGTATTGCGTGTGTTCGCAGACACATTATTTTAACTCGTCTCATTTCAGGGAGTGCGAAGTGGTTCTTCATTTACCACGCGTCATCAATTAATTTGTCATGCCAGATTACAGGGAAAGTGTATTTTCAGGGATATTTTGGAGGAGCAAAAGGGGCCCTGCTCAAAATACATATTCCCATTTTCAGACACTTAAGAGTGTGCACAGTGATTAGGTTACAGCAGTAGCTGCTCGCAGCCTCTCTGCAGACATATCATAGCTTAGCAGCCTAATGCAGTGCAGGGGAATTGGAAACATCTGTTGCTAAGTGTTCTGCAGAGACATAAAGGACTGCATTGTCAAAGTAGTTATCTTTTACTACTTTAAGAAAAAAAAAAAAAAAAGGGACAAACTGGAAAAGAACCTGTTCAATTATTTCCATGCCACGAAGAAGTAGTAATGAGAGACATTCTTGCAATAGTTGATTCCTGTTTGTGACACTGTTTTTCTTTGGCAATACACTTGCTCTGAAGAAGCCAGCATAAAAATGGAAATAATACAGACTTGAACAAAAGTGTTTTTCTAACATCCAGATAGAGTATAAAAACAAAAGAGCAAAACATGTTTTTTAAACTCTCTAGGCTCCCATGACTGCTTCATAAAGACATGCACTTTTCTTTCATTTATGTACCGCAAAAAGCTTAATGGCAAACCACACAGTAGGCTTTGCTTATACTGAACTGCATTTCTCTCTTCAGTAGAAGGCGAGAGGAGTAATTTCCCCCTTAGAGAGAGAGAGAGAAACTATTCTCCACAAAACAAGTGTTCAAGACATCATTGTCATTGAGAGAGCTATTCATACACATCAGTAGGAGAATATAACCTTCAGCGCTTGTGATGGATGCCATAGTTTGAATCAGATCAAACCTTGCAACAAGTGAATCCAATTTTTTGCAAAGTTTTGAGTCTGAACTCATGGGTTTGCACTTATGACTTTCAGACCATGTTCTTTTATCTTTTTCAACCTACATAATTTAGAAGTGGCATTTCAGGGCAATTGCAAACACTTTTTTGCAGTAGCACTGAAATGCAGGCTTATGCATTTCTTTTAAATAAAATGGGACTGAAAATGCAGGAAATAAAGGGATATTTATAAATGCTAACCAAGGTACAGAAGATCTGGATATTTTTAAAAGATTAATAGGAAAATAAACACTGCACTATGTCTTATTTTGACCATTTCTAGTCATTTTTCACCTTAGAATTTATTGTGCTTTTGTTCCTATTTCTTAAATTTCATTGTTTCCTTCTCTCCTTCTTTATCATCATCCATCAGCTTTCCAATAGCTTGCTTTAACTTACTGCCTAGTGTTCTTTCTTGCATCTCCTTACCTCCATCATATTAAAATACCCCAACGCACCAAAATATGCTGGGTTACATTAATGAGTAAGGTAAAATTTATTAACAGCCTTTTTTTTAAAAAAAAAAAAAAAAAAAAAATGCCACACAGGATTTAGGCTAGTTGCCCAGCAAGTCTCACCCTGTATTTCAGTCTATATGCTCACTTATTCCAATTAGGAAGATGTTACAGAGCCCTGTTACAGCCTCAAACTTTAAGTACTGTCAAGTACTCAGAAGCAAGGTTGAGGGTTTTTTTTTCCTGCTCATTTTGAGGTAGAAGTTACATTTAAAATGATAACTCTTTGTGAGATGCGAATCAAGGTCACTCATCTTTATCTCAAGACCACAGTTTCCCTCCAAAGAGTTTAGCACTTACTGGTAGGAAAGCAGAGAGACATGATATATTCCACAAGTTGCAAGAGGAGTTGTTTTTTCCTCATATATGTCACTACATTCTCGAAATGGGATAACTGCAAACCTTATGTACTATATTTCCTCCAAGCGCTGTTTCTCCAAACCCCAAGGTTAACATCCATCTTCTCATGTGAGAAGTTTATCACCTTATTGGTTTTTTGTTTTGTCTCAGAACTTTCTAGGTGAAACAAACACATGTGCCAGAAAGAAAGTAGATCTAAGTGTTGCTTAATATGAAACAATACTTAAAGTTCAGTTTTACAAAGACAGCTAAATTTGTTAAATAGTGCAGTCAAAACCTTGGTTTAGGTCCCAGAACATACATTTCAAGCATCACTGGTGACAGTGTTCAAGTTAATCATCAATATATTTTTAAGGTGTTTTAAATCCAGTGCAAAAAATATGCAGAATGGAGTATGTTCAATCAAATCAGCACAAAACGTAAATATTGTGATTGATTGTACTTTCGGCCTCACTAGGAATTAAATATGCATTTCTAATTTTCTAATAAGTCAATTCAGTATGTTATTGCAGTTTTCAAGTATTATTTCTTTGATTATAGATTCATAAGGCGTTGGTTGATCTTCAGTGTCACAGCAGGGAACACATTCAAAGATTCTCTATTGCATTCAGAAATAGCAATAGATTTGCAAGAAATCCAGTAAGATGAAATACTCTGTTGAATCCTAAAACATAAGGATTAAGTCACTACACACTTAACTGTAATTTTTATATTACATTTCAACTTTAATAACTGAAAAAGTTAGCATGAAATTTAAGGAATATTTTGTTCATAAATTAATCAGATTGTTAGCTTTATGAAAGAACACATTCTCTCTCAGCCTTGATCCATCACATTTCAAATAACCCTTTCAACCTCAATTCTTTGCAGGTTGCATTCATTTCATTTGAAAGCCTGTTCAACACAACGTTAGATAGCCATCTATTTTAAGAAAAACATTTTTCTTTACTTTTTTTTTTTTTTTTTTTTAAACAGTGTTCTTACCCATAAGCTAACCTGAAGGAAAAATGTTAAGAGTAGATTTTGATGCTGAATAGAATTCAAAGTCATAGCAAAATTTTGTTACTGGAGAGCTAGGGACAAAGATCTAACATTCTGGTTTACTCACAGGTACTAAAATGATACCTCCTGGATGCCACGTGAATGAACTTGATGCACGTGGAGACAAGATTTTATGGAGGATTTATTGCATTTCCACAATTCTACTGAGAGTCTTTAAAAAGGAAATAAAAAGAGTGGGGAAAAATTTAGGAAGGGAGAAAAACTGAGAAAATAGAAATATCTGATACAGTGTTCCTCTAATTTCAGTGCTGCTAATCTCGTCTTAAAGTCTCACACTTACTTGGACAGTGTTTCAAGCAATTATTTATTTTTGCACTGCAAGCTGAAGGAAAAAAAAAAGATTTGTCGGCTTTAACTAGAAGATTTAAGCAAAAACTTTACCAGCTGCTGCTCACAATAACAGTTGTGTAACTGTTTTCTTATATAAGTTTGGCCTCTAAATCATGAAAGCACGAAAACATACTCAGAACTCATTGATTTCATTTTAAAAATAGCAAAGGCTGTAGTACTCCAAACTTCTTCAATTTAGTCAGTCTTCTCACTCAATAGAAACAAATAATCACTGACAATGTGTTTCCAACTTTAATTGGATTTTATTAGTATTTTTATACTCAATGAATGTTTCTAGTCAATTTCCTGAGTCAAACTTTACTACTTCTTCCCAATGCACATTTATATTTCTAATCAGGCCAATATACTAAACAGAATACATATATGCACACACACATTCTATTCTCTCTACTATTATTTATACAAACACAGAAAATAAAAAGACTGGTCAAGATATGCTTTACTTAGTAATCTGGCTGCTGTTTAAATGCATAACTGTTATCATAATCTTCATAGATGCAAGATAGCAGAGGAAAACAGTACTGTCAATATTCTATCCTAATAAACAAGGAAATATTAGGCAAGTTACAAATATGTTGGCACAGTTGCCTTTTAAAGGAGCACTTTTGATAGCTGTAGCAAAAAGTTGAGTGTAAATTAAGCAGTTTAAATAAGGTTGTGATCTTTGATGATTAGAAGTTTCTTTAGTCCTATTATAAATTAAATTATTCTGGGATTCTTGGTCCAGTTACTATAATATAGTTTAACTTCCACCATTCTCCTCATTCATTTTACGACATAAAGGCGTGCTTAAATACAGCTAATGGCTGAAGATATAATTTCCCATATGGGGTTCTTTCCATTTCTTTTTGCATCTTCTTTGGTTTTTGTTTGTTTGTTTGTTTTGTTTTGTAAATAATAAAAGTATTGAAAAACATCCATAAAAAGCTCAGAAAAGGAACATGTTCATGTCATCCCTATCCATCCTTTTAGGGATCTTGAGCTACTTAAGTCATGCATACGTGTCCCCAGTATAATCGAAGTTCTACCATTATGTAGAGGAAAAAATCGAAATAAATAGATTTCCTTTAATAAAAATATGAGGAGAAACTTGATAAAGGACTTTGTTATGTTATGCAGCATAAGATAATCAATACTCCTTTGGTTTACTGATAGCACATTCAGAAAACGTACGCATCTTGTCTGAAACTACCTCTTAATGTACTGAAGCTTATAAATAATCACTTTAGCTTTGCTGCATATATTTTACCTCCCTCCAAAAACAATGACTTTGGTTAGTAACTCCAGTCAAGCTTTGTGATCTTTTTGTAAAGAGTTATATTTGTGTAAACCAAGATAGAACAAATCAAGAAAATATTTTCTGATAGATTAGAATGCTTAAGTTTTCACGATTTCTCACCTCTAAAACTTCATATTTTGTAAATAGTGATGCTGTCCACATCCACCATTCACTTATATTAAGACAGACAAGCATTTTAGAGATCATTTATCACAACATTAAAAAAAAAAATTGTTTAATAAAGTAAGAATCCAAGTGGAATTTCAAATCCTCTTTGCTTCACCATTTCAGCTCTGCAACTCCTGACAACCTAGGCAAGTTTTCCCTCTATAAGATGACAAAAATTCACTTTATCTCAGTCTCTCCTTCTGTGAAAATACTAATGCATTTACCTTAAAGCACAAGATTAGCCTCATTAAAATGAACAGATAGTTTTTAAAATAATGTTAAAACCGTGCTTCAGTTTTTGTCAAATAAATAGGCTGCTGAATAGTTTAAAGCCTTATCCCAACACCATGTAAGGAAACACCTTAGTCCCACTCAACTCAATGTATATTTTACTATCAACTTCAGCAAATTTGAAACGTCACCCTAGGGTGGCTTCGCCTTTATGCTAAGTTTTTCAAAGCTGCTTAAGAGATTTAAAATTAATGGAAATTGTGTGTTCAAAATGCTTAGGCACCTTTTGAAATTTCAGTCTTATGTCTAAGTGATTACATGGAAGGAGGAAAGGAAAAAAATCAAAGTAAAATTATTCTCAGAAGTTTCATAGCAACTTTTATGCAAAAGAAATAGTAATAAGAATATATTACGTACAATTACAAAATGTAAGCATTCCTGATAGCTGTCAAACCTCAACAGAAATATACACATTTTATTAGGTAGTTTCTGCAAAACAATATATAATGATATTACAGTACAAGGTGTGTTCCAAAAGTAACACCCCCTATTTCATTATGTTGGCCTACAATGTTAGTAATAGATGTTGGTATGGCAGTAGAGGTTGGATCTTCCTGCCAATATTTCATTAAGTTTTGCTGCCATGCAACAGATGGCAGCAGAGGGACCGTGACAAAAAGATGTCTCACACAGAAGTGCACCAGAAGTAAAGGTGTGTCATTGAATTCCCCCATGCAGAAAACTATGGCACTCTATAATACGCATCAGTGTTCACTGAACTTTGATGGAGACCAAACAGTTGATGTGAGCACAGTGAGGTGCTGGGTGGCGTGTTTCAACAGTCGCAACTGTGGATCACCTCCACTGGTGCAGATATTTATGAGCATGACGTGCAGACTCATGTTCATCATTGGTGAAAATGCATAGCAAATGGTGATGACTCTGTTGAAAAACAGTGTATTGTAGCTCAAAATTTGCTTTGTTGTCATTCCCATGGAAATCAATAGGAGGTATTATTTTTAGAGATACTTGGATGTAATATAAGAACGCTGGTAGGAACTAGTGTCAGGTTTTATGTAGAGTCTAAATCCCTATATTGTCTCTACAACGAACAAAGTGTTTTAACTGTCAAGTCCAACAGATCAAGAAAAAGTATTTAAAATATTCATGAAATCTCACATCCCTAAACATTAAGAAAGAAAAGAATTGAAACGGTCCATTCAGCCCTCTTAAAAGTTGTAACAATAAATTTAAAAATCTATATATTGAGAGAAGAGACTTTACAAGAAAGAAATATAGTTATCTAACCAAGCTAAACAACTAATACATCTAGATGTTGCAGAGAGTGATGGAAAAGCCTGAATTTACAAGTGTGCTGATATATAATTTACATCAACTTCAGGAGGTGTATATTCCACATGTTAAGAGTTGCCTTGATTCAGAGATCTTTGAAGGAAGTGAGGAACACATTATTTCTGACTTATATTGTACTGAAAATTATTCCCAGACAATTTAGTTATTACTTCTGGGTGGCTATTAAGTCCTATTATTCCCTATTCAACTGAAAACAAACAGTATTTCAGACAGAAAAATCTGTATACTTAAAGTATAATTGCTTTCACTTGAGTCATTAAGGACAGCACAAAAATAATCTAAAATTATCTCACCATTTGTTCTAATTATTCCTCGATCAATTTGGAAGACCCAGAACTTACCTGGGACATCCTCAATTAAATGGAATATTAGATTAAAAATAATAAAATACTACTCCAACTGCATCACTGAGAAATCTTCACAACAGACCCCACAGCTGTCAGTGCTGAGGAAAACTGGCTTCATAATTAAGAGTTCACCAATAAAATTCAGTAATTATAATCATATCAATGAACTGGAAGAAGTGAAGGAAGCTAGCAATTTGTACCTCACTTTTAAGGATGTATTTATATACAGTTATAAATAAGGCATATCTGTAAAATGCAATCATGTTTTTATAAGCACCATAATTCACGTTCATCTGATTGCTCTGTTCAATAGGTAGTGCTGCCTAAGACATCAAAGATACAATATTCTTTGCAAAAGAAATGAAATGCTGAAAAGAAAAAAAAAGTACTTTATTGTTGTGAATAGCACTTTTTCCTCAAGAGGTTTTAGGAACCTACAGGAGACAGATACTAAAATATAAGAAAACTGAGAAAATTGAGAGAATGTACAATGACAGAGGTACTCTGTTCTGTCCCCCTTCAGTCAGAAGTGCAAAGAAAGTGCAAAGAAAGGCTTTGCAAAAGCTTCAAGACAAGAGACAAACAGCTGTGGTGATTGGAATTTAGCCATTGCATCTCAAACCTTTAAAGACCTGACTACAAAACACAGAATTCAACCATTAGTTAACAGAAGATGCATCATAATTGAACACTGGATCCCTGCCATCATCTTTATGTCCAAAACTGAATTAGACACCAGACGTGAAGGAATAATCATAAGACACAATGAGAAAGCATGCCTTAGCAGTAGTAATTAATTCTGGTAGAACAGAACACAAAACAGAGCATAGGCTGAGTAAAAGCAAAGAGTGCAGATTCGTGGTAACAAACATTAGATCTTATAAAAATAAAATGTAGTGTGAGGATATTTGTCAAAAAATACAAAAAAAAGTACAAAAAAAGACAAAATGGCCACCACAAAACAAGTAATTTGGCAGAGTGCTGTCTCATTGTAATATTCTAATTACAGAAATAGCTTAAGGTAGTACCGAACTATTATATCAGTAAAATCTTGCAAGTAATTTCTTGCAGTTTAAAGCACTAAATATAATAATTAAAATATATCTTCCAAAAAGTACATCTATCCTCTAAACTGATTTCAAAAAGCATTACTTTTATGATTATGTAGCCTTCCAAGTCAAATTAAATTGAAGCATAGCCTTCCATATTGAAATATTGTTAACTTTCTCACTTCTTGTAAAAGCTTCTTTAGATCAGGAGCTGTGCATTTAATAAGTTTTCTTTGTTATAACTGGAATTCCACCTTTTTCATCATACTTAATTTTCATCTACTTAATTGTTTTCAAACACCACACCTCTCCCCCTCACACATCCCACAAGCTTCTTGATTTTAACTTAAATCAGTCACTTAAGTAACTCAAGGCCTATACTGACTGATACCAGAAAGTGTAAAGGGATGGAAAGACAACTACAAGTCTTGCGCAATCTTATCTAAATACATTAACTACTTGGATTGCAAAAATCTAGCTTCATCAGTATTATCTGGTCTCTGTTCCCTTTTTTTTTTTTAAACATCCTTCGGGAGATTTTATCCCAAATCTGAACTGAAAACATTGCAAATATAACAGAAAGAGGAAACTATTTCATTATTGTTGTTATTGTGAGGGAAAAAAGGAGCTTGAACCCAATTAATATTCCATAAAATTCCCATAAGAAGCTACCAGAATAAAATTAATTTACGTAATGGTTGTTGTGCATAACACACTTTCAAGATTTTGAAGTTCTTGTTGCAGGCAGAAAGTAACACAGTGCTGAAGTGCAAGAGAAGTGATCTTGAAACAGATGTGGCAAGAAATACCACATCACTACTATTTGCTCAGGTGTATTAATCTACTTAGGTTCACATACTTGGATTTAAACTTCTTTTTCTTTCAGCAAATTACACGTCATAGATTGATTGTCAACAAATTTCTCCTGAACAAAGTTTTGTGATTAGTTACAATATACCCTTGTGTGGTACAGTATGTGGTAAGAAATGAAACTCTTCATGCATACTCAAGAACAGTAAAGGAATGAAGATCTCTCTATATAAATGAGCATTATAGCAAGCTCTCAGTTTTACATTTAGAAAAACTGCCACTCAATCTCTAAATCAGAATGAGAAAATTTGGCTTTTAGTCCACGTGCTATGTATTCTCTACCATACCACATTTGCTTCATGAACAAGTAGAAGAAACAGGAACATAACTAAAACATTTCAGAGAAGCAAAATGAGAAATAGCTGTTTTAAAATTCCTGGTATCCTCTTCAAGCACAGTCAGTAATAAGTCTTTAGAAGACAGACTGGAATAACAATGAACTACTTAAGCAGATTTTGTTAGCACCCAGTGCTATTAGCCATTCACATTAAGTGGCTAAAAAGCAGCTGCAGTAGCAAGATTGAGATCAAAATTGATAATTACGCACATATATTCATTGCTTTTCTTAGACATTAGAGTCAGTTATAATTGTTGGTTGCAGTGCCACACGAATTATTTTCATGCATTCATAGTTCTTGCGGACATACTCATACAGCTATTAATCTAGAGAATTGTGGGGTGATGAGGAACAATTTTCCTATCTGAAAAGTGAAGATGTATGCATAAGGTACAGTAAAACTACACTACAACTCATTCCAATATTCATACTTAGTCAATGCAAGAATTATATGGTGACATCCAGTGAAAAAGGAACAACTAAATTACCCACAAGTTTAATTTCTACTGCCCTAAATCTCACTGACTTTGATTATATTTATACAACTACTCAGAAGACTCATCACAAAACATTCCATCCTGAAGTATAAATCTCTAATCGAAAAAGAAATGTAATTTTTTTTCCTCTCTTCTAATATACCAACATGTTATTATAAAACTGTATGGTTCAACACAAATATACAGAAAGTACATGCAGCAACTTTGCTTAGAAGAGTGAAAGTGGTGGTAAGGGAGAACAAGACAAAAAAAAAAACACTTCAGAATAAAAAAAAAACAAGAGTATTATTTTAAATTCTCATCAGAGATTAAGCATAGGTAATATGTACCAAACATGTACAGGTACATGTATAATTTTCTTCTCTGCCCCATGTTCTTACACTGGTAATGCTTCCTTCTTTAAAAGTAATGATTTGCCTTACAAAAATAGAGTAATACCTCTATAACTGTTAAGATGGGAAAAAGTTAAGTATTTATTCTTTTACTGATCATGATGAATGTTTGCTCCACTAGTTACCAAAGTAATATAAATTGGAAAAGAACATCAGTATCTGTGATTTATTATTATTACATTAAGATGGTAAATTTAAATCCTTTTAATCAAATTATCATCCCTCCACCTCAGTGTGAAAGGAAAGCATTAAGCCAGATAAGGTATCAAGTTCAATCTTTGCTAGATCAGCAAGAATTACCTGGAACAGGAGAAGCTATTTCAAGCTTGCTTCTTATGTAAATTATTTAATTTACCTTTATGAATCTATGACATTAATTTATTTTATTTTTTTCCTTTTGACATGTAGTTCTTCACTTCCACATTTCTAAGTCCCTCAAATGATTTATTTTTCTCCAAAATCTTTCAGCAAAGGGAATACTTATCAGTCCTCTCTCTTAGTTGACAGAAAAGTGCTGAAAGTACCACTTCAAACTAGAGGACTTACTTCAGGGCCACAATCATTGCAAGAAATTGGTAACAGTTCTGATGTAGATCAAAGGCTTCTCTTAAATGCTTTTACAGCTGCTGATTCACTCTCCTCACAAAGATTGCAGCAAAGCACATTTAGTCGCTACTTCAAGAAAATTTGGAGCCTCTTACAGCCTCTGGATAAGTTAATGTTACAATGATTACCCTTTATCAGCTTCATTCTGTAAACTCATGAAAATTTCAAGATAATTCTAACAAAACAACAGTCGCTTTAAAAAGAAAAATTAAAACAAAATTAATACAATTGCCTCTCCTATACATGTGTCTTTTTGACATGCAAATCTTATCCTATTCCGTGCTGTATTTAAACCAGATAAATAAAAACCACAGTGCCAGAAGCGTACTAAAAGCTCTCAAACCAATCACTCCAAGATGAGCTCAGAATGAATTATGGAGTAATACCATTGATTAAACCTTTTCTCAGTAAGGTACTAGTGAGCAAGTAGTGATGAGAAAAATCAGACCTTAATGATTAAACTGTAAAAGACTGTGTATTTTCTGATTCTAAGACACACTAGGCTAAAGCATACTCATCACTGAAAGAAGTATGTGATAAAGATTCAATTCTCAACCCATTCTCTTACTTTTCATTGCTATTCATTATTTTGCTTCTCACTAAATGACATCTTGCTGTTAAAAAGCTCAAATGAGAACTTAAAGAACATTGTACAGATTTAGAAACAACAGAAACTCAAAGATCTATCGAAATAAAAAGGAGAAATTCTAAGTGTAAATCTTTGAGAAAATACATATTCTGATGACTTGATACAGCCTATGAATGCACAACAGAAAAAAATCAATGAAAACAATCTAGCATGATGTGAATAAACAGACTGTTGATATCCTGACACCACACTTGATATCCTGTATCAGAAGTTAATTTTTAAAAATCTGTATTCTAATTATATGTTAGAAAATATGAGTACAATAAAAGAAGTGTTATTGCTATATGAAGTTTACATTTTTAAAAACAACCCAAAGGACTCTGAAGTCAGCTAAATAAATCATAACTTGGGAGGAAATCTTTTGAAAAACATTTACTCAAGATGTACATTAAGGTTAAAAAAATAAAAATCAAATGACAGGTTGTAATTTCTTTCAGAAGGAAGAAAAACTTGGCATCTAACATGGTTTTATGCCAAGTCATAAGAAAATCAGGCGCTGGGGATGGATTATTATTCTAACTGATCAATTTCTAGAAGTTTCACTGTAACTGGAAAATTCACAGAAAGTATGTTGTTACACAGTATGACCTTTCACTTTGAAGTCCTTTTTGTAGACATCAGGAAGCAAAAAGAAACAGATTGATGAATACTTGTAGCTGAATTGTGTTTTAATTGTGTTTTAATGTTACTGAAGACAAATAATGCAGCTAGTTATATCACATAAGAATAATGAAGACTACGGTTAGTAATTATAAGAAGGAGGACTTGGGACATCTGTTATTATGTATTTTCCTGATAATGGCTGAAATTGCTAGGTATATTGTAATGCATGGGTGTCCAACCTCATGGCTCACCTGGACCACACTGAGTGAAAAAGAATTGTCTTGCGTACTGTATACATAAGTTACTAGGGAAGTAATACTTCCTATTTATTTCCATGTAAAGTACAACAGATACAGA
Source organism: Meleagris gallopavo (assembly GCF_905368555.1). NCBI lineage: Eukaryota > Metazoa > Chordata > Aves > Galliformes > Phasianidae > Meleagris > Meleagris gallopavo. The sequence continues at coordinate 8,441,700 of NC_139407.1, forward strand.
GAGCAAAAAACATTTTTTGACAGAGCAAATTCTTACCTACAAAACACTGTGTTTCAACACAGTCACCACCATTTGCTATGCATTTTCACCAACAATGAACAAGAGTCTGCATATCACACTTAAAAATTTGCACAATGACAGTGACCCACTATCACTGCTGCCACTGCTGAAACACACCACTCACACCCTCACTGTGCTCATGTCCACTGTTTGATCTCCATGTATATTCAGTAAGCATCTATAAATGTCAATGGGAGTCCTCCTTTCTGTATGGAGAAATTTAAATATGCACCTTTGCTTCATACACACTTCCATGTCAGACACCATTTTGTCAGACTGCCTCTCTATTGCCAGCTGTTGTATACCAGCAACATACAACAGAATATTAGCAAAAGGTTCAACTTCTACTGCCTTTCAATCCTCCTCAGCTGTCTTGGGCCAACTTAATAAAACAGGAGGCGTTACTTTCAGAGCAGCCCTTGTAAAATTTACCATATTGTTAATATATAAGAAAACATTTTAATTTTTAATATTTTTTTTCTGAAAACAACGTAAAGAAAGGAGTAAAACTATAAAACTGGTCAGGTATTTAACCTTGCTTTTGGTAACGACTGCATCAGACTGGTTTGATGGTGGTGGCTGCCATTCTCAGTGAGTTCTCAAGGGTCTCATTAGAAGTTTTTGCTGAAGTTTTACTCTTATTGCACTTCATCCTTGAAAACAGTTCTTTACATAAGTATGTACCGCCAAAAAGTGGTGACGTGAATAAGGTGTGACTGTGAAAGAAAGGATATTTCTCTCTGGTGAGACAGGGATTATGAAATTCTGGTAAAGAGATATATCAGACTTTTGAGTTGAATATCTGATTGCATCTCTGTACATTTCAGTTGAAAATTTGCAGGTAATGTATTTATATCAACTGAAAATGATGTGATATATATTTTTTTTCAATCTTGAAAATTTTCTCAAAATCCTTTATCAAAATAGAAAGCACGGCTGGATATTTTTCACTTTTCAGAGCCCTGTATTTAGCCAATGTATCCAAATGCATATAATTATTCCCCTTCACTTCAGTCAGTACTGCACAGCACTGCCCTCCCATGCTCTGATTTCAGTCAAGACAGCGTTAATGGTGCACCAGAGGTTTGGCTGCTGCTGAGCAATAGGTTCTTGACCAGAGCCACTCCACAGAGAAGCCACTGCCTTCATAACGTGGGGCCAGGTCAGGGCCATGGGTTGGACAGACCGATCGTAAAGTCCTACTTTAAACTATCTTGATTACCAAATAGGAAATCCTGCATTTAAACTAAAGGATTTGAGAAATTTAAGTCCATGACTTCTGACATTTTTATCCAGTAAATTGGTAAAATTTGTAACAACAAAAATCAAGATTCTAATGGCTCTATATCGGGACATACATTGTTCAATATTTCATTTCACATTTATATATGATGTGGTGAGTTGGCAAGGTCGACTTGTAGTAGTTAATTATCCAGATGCTAAAGATGAGATTGATCAGAAAAGGCATTATCATTGCATCTGTATAGAGATATATAAAGCGATAAAAGTAATTTTCAGTGCAAGTATGGTATCAAAGTTTCACTTTGGAACATAAAAGAGTCAAAAAATATTTTTCTTCTTTCCTCACTTTTACACCTATTACTATACCTTACTCTCAGCATGCTTATTTAGTTGAACAGATCGCTGATTTTCCTGTCAAAATACTGAGACAATTGATTATAATTTTCCCAGAGTTATTGTTCTACCAACTGTGAAGAAGTTGAATTCATTACAATCTACATTTATTTCTGACAGCGTGAGTACACTCTCTATACAGAGCTTGTGCATTTTCGCAGATTTTTACTCTGTCCCATTTAAAAACATACAAATAAAGCCACACATAATATATGGCCAATAAGATATCAAGAGTCTCCCAATAAGAACTTACATCATTCAGCCTATGCTCCAGATTATGCAGGCAGAAACAGAAAATAAAATCAGAGGGAAAGGGAAAATGGATGTCCCAGTGGCAGCATACTGCTATTAAGCGTAAATTGAAACTCTTGTATTCTATAGTTACATATTCTTTAAAAGAAATCTTTTAAAGTGACATTATATGAAGCTCTTCTTGCATTAGAACTTAAGCAAAACTCGTATTACTGTAGACATGGAGTAGTAAAAATATTGATAAGAAGGAACTGCCAATTAACATTTTCAGTCACGTGGGACAAGTAGATAGGTTAGAAGGAACTAAAACACTTTCCAAATGTTTCTTTGAGTAAATCTGCCTTGTTATTAGAATAAGTGTCTGATCTTTGTGCTTTGGAGTACAAAAAATCCCATCAATCTCTCTGCTGCAAACCTTTGGATAGAACTTAAGATGAAGAAGTATGCACTTCTAAGCAGGGTACATTCAACTTGAGAATCCAATTATGTTTAGAGGAATTGCTCCTGTATGTCATTATACATAAGTCTTATATTCCGAGAGTCTAATGAAATTTAATAAATCTCAATATGTACGTAGGTTATCGAATAGTTAGTAATTTAGATCAATTGCTCAGTTCACCAAGTACTCTTCTAACTTCCTTCATGGTTTATATTATTTCTAAACAGACCATAATAGTTCTCATAACTATAGTTGATATGCTACAAACACCTTTAACACACTTCACCTCCTACATCCCCTCTCATAGCATTAAATAGGAGAAAATATACACCTCTTCGCCACAGTAACAGTATATATGCTCTGCATTATCAAAGAGGATTGCAGAACTAATATGCCTGGTACTTCCATATACAATATTTAACTAGTATAGAATATGCTTTTCACTGCAAACCGAAGACTAAACTAGTAATATTTCTTGATATGAACAAACATACATCTATCTGTAACTTAATTAAGGCAAGTGAAAACCTCTTTCAGCTTTTCACACAAACTGTTCAATAAACTGTCTGAAAAGTTGTAGTGGGTTTTTGCTTGGTTTTTGTGGGTTTTTTTGGCTTGTTATGTTTTTTGGTGTTTTTTTTTATTATTATTCAGTTGGTTGATTTTGTTGTTGTCTGAAATCATCTACTTCTACTCCTAAATCTATAAGCCTTATAGTACAAATAAATAAAAGTTTAGACTTTGAACGTTAGACTGATCATTCATCAAAAGGTCTCAGAGAAATATGAGTACTGAAGAGCAGCAAAGATAGCTGAAGGGAATTGCCAATTAGAAAGCTGAGAATGATGGCGAGTATATACAGGAGGAAAAAAAAATTGTGAACAGGAATAATTTTCCCTACTATCACCAATTTCTTTGAGATAAATCTGCTGAACAAAAAACAAACAAGCAAAAACAACAACAACAAAAAACACCAATGCAATGCTGTGACTATTCTAGATAGATTGTAAAATACATTCGAGCTATCAGAATTGTAACTAACCACCACAACTAAAGCTCATTCTAACATCCAAAACAAGACTGAGAAACTTCTGCAGATGCAACTTCATCATACTGACAATGCAGTGCACCGGTTGTGGTAGGGAAGATAACATATTTACCAAGGTTTCCTTGCCCTTGTCTGCCTCCTGCTGACATTAGAATCTTTATTCCTACAGTCTACTTAACGACAACTTTAATCTCTGTGAGTTACATATCACCACATTCCAAAAGCCTATTATGAATAAAGTTTTACATCATTCCAATGGGGTAGACCAATTAATGTATGCATTTATTACATATGCAAATGTCACTCTTTAATTAAAAATACATCAAAATAAATAGAAACGTGCAAAAAAGAGATATAAATACAGTCACATCTTTCTAATATCATAGAATCATATCATAGAATCATAGAATAGCCTGGGCTGAAAAGGACCATAATGATCATCTAGTTTCAACTCCCTCTGCTATGTGCAGAGTTGCCAACCACCAGACCAGGCTGCTTCTCTTAGCATTACTTAAGGAAATGTGTTTCATTTTATTTCCTTGTCTATTGATTTATAACTTATTCTCACTCTCCTAAATAAGGAATTGCCACCTCTTCACATACACAGCCAAGGCAAAAAAAAAAACAAAAAAAAAAAACAAAACAAACAAACAAACAAAAAAAAACAAACAACCCTCCAAACCATGCATCACCCACACATCATAATATGAAACATTAAATAATGAAACTTGGGAAAATTTCTCTGAAATACCAAAAGTCCTATTTCTATTACTTCAAGAACTAGTTTTCAAGTTCATTATTTTATTCCTGTTAATAGATATTAGACATCAGCCTCTTTTAAACATGCAAGAATTCACTCTTCTGGATTCAAATTTTGTTCAGTCATGGATTTCTTATAATTTTCAAAAAACATCCAACACTGAAGGTATAAATATCTATCAAATACAAAGACTGAAAATTATTTTTGTTCAGTCGTAACTTTTTCATGGGACATAATGGAAACCTGTCAGAAGGTGCACTATTTTCTGTTTTACTTATTAAAGTTTGCAGATTGTGCTTTATATATGAAAATATAATTTTATTTTTTTATTCTACACATTTTTAATGCTTGTAAAAATAAAAATTCAAAGTGGTGAAGTAGTGTACTACATTAAAAAGGAGTTGTGACACTACTGAAATGCAGAGTATCTGTGAAAAAGTAAAAATCTACTTTGTTAAGTTCAAAACAAAATATAATTAGATTAAAAATACAGTACAAAATCAATATTAATAAATATGAGTACATACATCTAACACCATTTTGAAAGATCACAAAATGAGCTATATATATATAATCCTTGTAGGCTTCGTTTTTATGGCTCACTATTCAAGAAACAAACATGCTTAAAAAAAATGACTACTAAAATATTAATCTGCTTCTATTCTACTGAAATGGATAAATCTTTCAGTATTCCTTCCATGTGTTCGGGCATGGAGTAATTTGATAGTGAACTAAACAAAAAAGCAGGTAACAAGCTACCGTATTTCGGGTTCTCACAATATCTGTGAATTCACGATTGGCTGACTTAGGCAAGGACTTGTAACAAAATTTATTTAACATGTTAAAAGTTACAGAAAATGTACACAGAGTAGGGACAGCCTCTTGCTTACTTGCCACTGATTGAAACACAGGAAATATCTACATGTCTTCAGGCACATCCAACTCACTAAAACCTTGTACGCTCTATCACTCTTAGCTACTGAAAGATCTTGATCTAACTAGATACTGAAGAGAAATTATCCAAGCATTTTCCCAGTTACAGGTAAGCAGGGCCAGAATAGCAGATACTTGACAAGTTATATAAGAATTTGTAGCACTTGTTGAAATTAAAGGTAGAAAATTAAGACTGATTAACGCTAAAACTTTTTTTCCCCAAAATCTTTCTAAAGAAATTCAATATCCATAGATTGGGTTCATGGCTTTGTTATTGGAGCCAGAGTTAAGATTTTGTTCTTGAATAACCAGAATAGCTGCTTGCTTTAGCAACAGAAGTATTTCTAGTCACAAAGGTCTAAATAAAACTAAGAGAGAGTTCTATGCATTTTGCTTTCTCACCTGGTGCTGGCTGTTTCAACCTGTGAGTATTTCATTCATTATGTTTCTTTCTAAAAATCAACATTCAGAATTACTATACAAGTTAACATTGGACTATGTCATTGCTCCTCTCTTTTCACAAGTTTTATCCCCCAATAGAAAGAAATGTCTCTCTGATGAATGAGTTCTTCAATAAATTTCTCTGCAAAACAGTATAACAAAATTGAATATTTGGAATATTTTTACTTGAATTTTCTCAGTTCCATATTAAAAACAGTAAATTGGAAGAGTCATCAGCATATTCACATGTCTATTTTCTCAGTTAAGAATCACAGGAAAAGAAATCTTATAAGGGGTCTGCTATAAATTCTGTAATAAAGGAGATTTAAGAAGAGTAATATAGACTGTAAAAAAAAAGCATATTTTGTCATTTATTAAACAAGGCATGAAAATACTATATTTCAGTGCAAAATTGCTCATGACATAACCCAATTTTGTTTTTTGTTTAGTTTCTAAGATCAGAGTCTTCTGTTTACTCCTGCAAATTCAACTGACATTCAGGAATGCTTTCTGAACGTTGTTGGAGACCAAACAGTGAAAGTGAGAACAGAGAGGCAGTGGATGCAGGTGCATTTCAGCAGTGGTGACAGCAAGATGAAGACAAGCCAGTTTTTACGAGCATGGCATAGAATCATAGAATTGCTCTGGTTGGAAGACACCTATGTATATGGTTCTGGACTCCAACCCATTGTAGAACTGTCTACTTCTTACTTCCCTGTCTTGGACTAAGAAATAAAGCCCAGCTCCTTGTCTTAAAACACAAACAAGATTAGTGAACCCCAACGTTGTTTAAAGCCATTCAAGATGATTATAACTGTCGTGGGGAAAACTGGATCCCTGTTTCTGATTAGCAACATGATCAAGTACAGAGGCTTATGACATTTTGCAAGACACAAAATACAATGAACAGATTAAGAAAATAGAGCCCTCTGTATAAAACTAAGTTTTACAGAGTGTTCTTTGGAGTCACAGTGAAAGCACTTTTCAGGTCACGACTCACTTCTCTGGACCCCTTTCCTCAAACTTTTCCATACTTTCATCGTATATGCAGTGATCTCATGCAGTGGATGATATATCAAGTCCATGAAGAGCATGCACACTTTTTCTTACGTTTCTTCCTGATCTTTCAATGCAAAAATACTCAACGCTAATCTCATAGTTCCTTGCAACCATGTAAGTCTCGTATGCTCGGAGGAAATGCATTTTTCTCAGTTACAAATTGAACACGTGACCAAGTTAACTTCAGCTTTACTAACCGGAAAAGCTGATGTACTCTCTCTAAAATTCCATACTCCCAATATGAATTACACTTGGAAAGGCATTTATTAATATTTTACAACCCGTAATTTAAACAACTATGTATTTTGCTAACAGTAAAGTTTTCTGTAAAAACATCAAGAGCATTTGAATACATCTAAGATAACCTTCACACAATTGCCAGCAGTAAAGCCTGCCTACACTTTATAGCCATTTTATAGAGCACTGAAGTTATCACCACCTTCTGTGTGAATTATTCATCAAGTTTGCTTGCCTGTTAGGTGTCTGCAAGATAAACACTTAAAAAGTCTTATTATTCCAATGGAGCAAAAATCCCCCATCTTCCAGCCTTCATTTTCCTTTTTGAATTCATTGGTCATAGTTGACAAGAACTTACACAAATGATTATTTCAAAAATAACTTTTGCCAACATATATGATTTTTCACTGTTAAAAATGAGTACATTGCTAAGATCCAGTTAGCTAGATCCAGTGTGAACCAATACTGCACTTTACTGCCTTGTGTAAGCAAGTGTACATTATTTGAGGCAAAGTACTGGTACACTAATAAGTCCCACCAAATGGTAATAGTAGTCTGCTGTACAAGATTAACTAAATGTTGAATTTGAATTGCATAATTATTTTTAAATAAGGATATACAAATTGTAGGTCAAGGAAGAGTTTCAAGAGTTTCAGATGCGCATGTTTTTGTGGAGTTTTGAGTCTTTCCAAAAAAAAAAAAAAAAAAAAAGAGGAGAAGAAAGTAGCCAAGTAGCCTGCAATTGGAAAGTTATATGCTATCCACAGGGATATATATTCTAATTCCATAGCCATTTGAATGAAAGACAACTAAGTAAAACTAGACCAAGATATGTTCAGAGTTTAATGCTCTATTTATGGCACTGACAAATTTCTTTTAATAGTAGTTTGATCCTCTACCTTTTCTACTCTGCTGAACTGATATTAGCTAGTACTGATACTGCAAAAAGTAAATTAGATTAGGCTAGAAGAAGTTGCTTAAATAGCCTAATCTACTCATCTAAAGTAACTCATTCAGAAATACCTGAAGAACTTAGGTTTCACTGCATCCATTGACTTTCTTACTATAAAAACCTCACTGTCATACAATGACTATAATCAGAGAGGTGTTTCCCTTCCACATTTACAGTCCTCTGTAAGACTAAGCAGATATACTCAAAATACAAATGCAAGCAGCATTTACCAGTTTGAGAAACTTTTGCAGTACAAAACATGATCATCAACGGGGAACTCTCGAGGAAGAGACATTACCCAAGAAGCTTCGGATACTGTAATGTAGGCTTCTGTAAGGTAAAACCTAAGTTGCAAGATTCTCTGCACTTACAGATTTTGTTCTTTGAATTTGTAAAATACCATGGCCTTATCCTGAAACTGATGTGAAAGTCATGGAAGATTTAAAAAAATTGTGTAACATGTTGACATCATATATGAATAAATTTTAAAGGGTCTGCTTCTTTGCAATAGGCACTGGAACTGAGTTTCTTGAGCTAAGTGTTTGTTAATAACAATTCTGTAACAGAATTAATCTAGGCATATCTCAAGCAAATTGGAAAGAAGTGGAGAACTGGTGAAAGATGAATGATACAAAATAACCTAACAGAATTGTAACTTTAAAAAATGTTTATCACAACCTGCACAGTCTATTGCAGTTCATCCACAAGAAACAAAGCAACGATGCCAAGTTAATTGTGATTTGAAGTGTTCTTGGTCTGAATAACTTTCCAGTAAATACACTATGAAAACATACGAGGTTTGTGTCATCACACACAATACAGAAGGAAATTTTATTCCTGCTCTTTAAGTAACGCTATACCTTCTCTGAATACTATTTTCACCAGCAACAGCTGTATACAAAACCCAGTGAGTATAGTAATCCATAGAAATACTTTCCCAGTGAGTAAGTTCCCCTCTTCTCTTCCCTCTTTAAGTTATAAGCTTTTAAGACTCAACTTTAACTTCACTTTCCATATAATGATCAGAAGGGCAATTGATTAGCCACAGGAGTAAACTACTCATGGTAAGCAGTCTCACTTGTAAGCATATCTCTCCTCAATCGTGAGCTTGTGTGGTGGGATAACTCTCCTACTCACACCTCACTGAGAATTAATTACACCCCACTGTAATTTTAGAAGAGAGAAACGAGCAAAAGGATTCATATATTGGTCCCTAATGCTGCACATACTCCCAAAATGTGACTGGAAGTATTGATCAAGAAATAACACCTAGCCACAGCTCTACTAAATGCTATAATACTAAGCATCATGTACACAGCAAACCTAGCAATAGCTCTTCACTGCTAATGTTTTAATGATGTGAAATATTCCTTGGATTTTATTCTGTTTTTTGTTTTTTGTTTTTTGTTTTTTTCATTGTAGTGTTATGCTATAAGTACATGTTTTCCTATACAAAACAAGAATCCACTGACAAATCCAGATGTCAGGTTATTCTCAATATATCAGAGTAAATATTGGTTTCCATGGCACCAATATATGCTGGGAATGCTCTCTTGTTTTGAACACGCAAGGGAATTTATACATAATCTTCAGTGTCAAGGGAAGTTTGCTACTATTTGAAGGTCAGAAAAAAAAAAAGGCAGCAATAACCAAGAGCAATCAGAGTATTAAAATAAACTGCAATCTTTGCTTACCTTATTTAAACCCTTTTGAAAGTCACTGCTTTATCCTAACTCATCTCTGTTTTAATCAAACTAACATGCAAAAAGCCTTAATAAGAAATAAAGATATAGTGCCTTCTAAGAAGATTGGAAAGATTATCTTTCTTTTGAATGCATGTTAAGTGTCATCAACACAGTGCAGAGTACTTTCAGAGCCCTTTTGGGAATATTGACATCCCTTCAGTAGCAGTAAATAATATCACAATTTTAACATTGACTTGAATACTAGAAGTTAATAAGCCTACATGCATTGAGGAGTGGAAAAAAGAGATTCAAGAAGTCAGTGTTATTTTAAGGGTTTGTTTCTCAATGTATTCTTTTCAAATACAACTTAGAACACACCTGTCCACAGAAGATGACTTCACCCCCAAAAAATAGTTGAGTACTACCATTAGTGGTAGTATAGCACATCTGAGCTTGCAAGATTTGTGGTCTTCATTCAAGGTCAGGTTTATTTTTTCTTTCCCTAGTTAACTCAGTATTATAAAAATATGAGTTTACATTTAATTAAATACAACTAATGATGTCATGCCAAATGGTAGCAGAAAGAGACTTACACTGAATCTGGGCAGTACTGCAATAAGGATGGTATTTCCAATCCTTCACTTGAACTTTCTTCATAAATCCTGTAGCACACTGTAAAGATGAAAGATGCACACAAAATTAATGCTATCCATCTCAATAACAATCAATCAATATAGTTACATTTTTATATTTTCTGCATTTCTGTCTATCTTCTGAACACCTTCACCTTAGCTAAAGCCTCACCTTCCAAGGCCTGGAAAAGCCTCAAATAACAGCAATTTTTAAAAAAGTGAAGTCACCCTGAAGAGGTCAAAGAAGTACCCCTTCTTTTAGTAGAGCTTTGGGCTATTTAGAACCATTTATCTTCAAAATGGATTTAAACTTTTAGAAGACATCAATTCTTTGCCCATTTGTATTAGAGAACAACCACACAACCACATATTTGTGACACTCTGAGTATGTATACCTCAAAATAAGTCTTTAAAATGAAAGAGTTTTAAAGAAAGATCTATTTCAAAGCACATAAGCTGGAAAGACACAGATATGTAGATATACGCATGCACACACAAACATGCCAGTATGTAAGCTGAGAAGTAAACTATAAAAGGAAAATAAGGAAAAAATAATTGAAAAAAACAACACACCACTTCCACAGATGGTAGAGTGGTTTGTGGAAAAAAGGACCTTAAAGATCATCCAGTTCCAAATCCCTGTCATGGGCAGGGCTGCCAGCCACCAACTCAGGCTGCCCCACCAGCTTTGTCTTGAACGCCTCCAGCAATGGGGCACCCACAGCTTCCAAAGAAGTCAGTTCCACTGCCTCACTGCCCTCTGAGGAAAATATTTCCTCCTAATAACTAATATAAGTCTCCCATCTTTTAGTTTTAAACCATTCCCTCTAGTTCTATATGTATCAGACTATGTAAAATGTTGGTCTCTTTCCTGATTATAAGCTCTCTTTGAGTACAGAAAGGCAACGGTGATATTTCCTTGAAGCCTTCTTTTCTTCAAACTGAACTACACCTTCAATCTTTTTTCATAGGAAAGGTGCTTTAGCCCTCTGATTCCTTTCATGGATTCCTTTGAACCAGCTCCAACAGTTCCATTATTTCTTGCACTAGGGACTCCAGATCTGAAAGCAGTACTCCAGATGGGGCACACAAGGGTAGAACAGAGGGGGACAATCATCTCCCTCTCCCTGTTGCCATTTCTCTTTGATGCAGTCCAGGAGACAGAAGATAAAAAATAAAATTCCTACTTCATCTCAGTTTTTTGAATGTTTCATCAACACCCTGGGTTTTTTGTCTTTGTATTAAAACAAACAAACAAACAAAAAAAACCCAAAAACTGTTGATTCTTTAATTCAGCTTACTTTATTGCAGTTGCACTAATGCTTTTGAGCTCTCAAACTCACCTCGTAGGACTTCCTCCTACAACAGTTGTTTGAAACCAAACAAATACAAGGACTCTTAACTCATATGCCTGCTATAATATCATTCAAGGGTTTATATAAATTAGCTGTTAATTAGTTTACCTGCTAATTATGTCATCAATTAACTCAAAGTACCTGTGTTAGATATAAAGTGAGGGAAAAAACAGTTTGGCCTTATGGATAGGTCCTGTATTTGAACACTGTTCTTAGGATACTAAATTTCACTGTGCAATACTACCCTATCACAGGAAAGTAAAAAAAATCCAATTAATGCTCTACAGAAAAAATGAGCAGTGCAACTAGTGGTCCTTTTTAGTTCTGTCCCTCATGAATTTACCATCATTTCATTGCTTTGAGAAAACAGGCATCAATGGTTTAAACTCCACGCAGAGAATTGAGAAATGGGAGTTTCCTGTTGATCTAGATGCAGCAATTGAGGGTGTGTAGGTTGCGTCTGAACTGAACTGTAAGGCACAAATAGAAGAGGTCCAGGAACTTCAGTAGTTTACCCACAGCAGCCCTCTTTCTATGCAAAACATAACTTTTCTCTGCTTGGACTTTGCCTAAAACAAAATTTAAATTATTTTTTTCTTAGCATATAAGCGATATCTTTCAGAATTTCTCACTTAAAAGAAAAGAGTTTAACACTTGTACTGCAGAACTTTAGTTGTAAATAGGCAGCAAAGTTTAAAATCTTCACAGAGCATTAGAGAGAAATCAACACAGAAGACAGCTGACTTAGAAAAAAAGAGACCTCAGTATATGTTTACCTACTCACTTGTTTCACAACTAAAATCAAAGTCTGCCATTTTATTGCTAAATGCTAATGGGCTATAAGGTATTTTACATGAGCTGTGTATTGCACTAAGTATTTTACTATTAAGCAAATATTTGGAAAAGAGAGATAAGGCTTCTACTTTCATGCAAACACCCAAAAAAATAGAAAAATTAATTTTCTCTGGTTAAAAGAATCTTTTTTCAAGTGACACTGTTTCTGCAGGAGAGACAGAAAAATAATATTTTGTAGATGGTATTACGAAAGAATAAAAATCTTGACTCCAATTCTTCTCCAATGAAACATAAGTAAATAACGTACTGGAACTGATAAATAACAATTTAAAATACACCAGATCCCAGATATTTCCAAAGAAACAAAGAATTCTCTCTGTCTTGGCATGGAATTGTTTTCTGTCTTTTTTCAAGATCTGAGTGTCTAGCTGAGTATCTGTGAAAGCCCTTGAACAACTTATGCAGAAGATCTGTCTGACAGCAGGCTCTACCAAGTACAGTCCTTATCCTTTTATGCCTCTTCCCATTGCCCTTGTATTCTGATTTGTTCAAAATGCTTCTTTTTTTTTTCCTGTTTTTTTTTTTTTTCTCCCCTGAGGGACTCTGGCTACTCTTTGATGAGACAAGCCCCTGTTGCTATATCAGCTGAAGTCAAAAACAATGCTGTATTCAAGCATCCCATTGTTACAAGTAGAAGCTATATTTACATGAACTTCTCTAACAAAATCCCTATGAGCTCAAAGGTAGATCAACACAGCTCTCAGACAAGTAGAAAATACTATCAAGTAGATAACCTTCAGGATATTTTTAAACTCACAAAAGCATGCAGAATTATGTCCAAAAGGAATGCAAACCTGCTAGCTTATGTTGAAGATATAGAATTTACAGAGTTTAGTATACAAGATTATATAAAATTAGAGATGTTTACTAGGCAAAATCTAGAAAAATAAATAGAAAAAAAAAAGCAACAAAATCTACTTTGGTAATTCTTTTCTTCCAGTGTACCCAGAAAGAAATCACACATTGTGGCTTTGTTCATCCTACTATACTTGGTTACTTGCAATAAACTTTTAGGTATGGTTATCTTCATAGGAGCTTCTCTGTAGCATAGTAGAAACGTAAATTGGATTAAAGATTTAGTTAATGTGAACTTTTAAGGAACAAGTTTGAAGCAAAGTCTTATGTGTCACATCAGTAAGAAAAGGCATAAATTTGTAGAAAAAAAAAAGACTGACAAGGCATTAATGAAAATTGTTCATTATGAGAAGAAAATAAAAGGAACTGCATAATTTAAACTCTATTATTTATCTAAATATAGAACTGTGTAAGAATTCAAAATCATTAGATTATAAATAACTTTACATTATGGTTGAGACAAACTACAATTAAACTCAACCCCTGAGATACAGAGATACGGTCTTCATTACAGAAAGGGTTGTTGAGCACTGGAATAGGCTCCCCAGGCAGGTGTTTGAGTCACCATCCCTGGATCTGTTTAAAAACCGTTTGGATGTGGTGCTCAGAGATGTGTTTTAGCAGAGGATTGTTAGTTAGGGTAGTATAGTTAGATCATGGTTGGACTAGATGATTTTTAAGGTCTTTTCCACCATAATCTAACAGTGATATTTTCTCAAAAGGAAGTTTGCAGAAGCTACCCATACTTATTCACAGAGTTCCACTGATTAATTTATCACTTACTAGAAATAAAACATTAGAAAATCTTGAAAATGCAAATTCTGTGGAAATAATGATATTGTTGCACAGGAGCCTGTATAGCCATTAGAAATGGATCCTATGGTCATTAGTATCTTCTTGACATTCCTACGTTTCCGTTTTACCTCTCAGGAAAACTGGGGGAAAAGATAATTCAGTTTCTCATTGTTTCTCATTTTCTTAAGAAAGCAAGTCGATGGCAACCTCTGTCAAGTTTAATGCTAGTTCTCACAATCTAGTTACTAAACCAGTAGTACAGTATAACAAGACCATGACTGCTAAATTTCTAGTAAGTATCCAGCAGGCCTTTAATGCTAATATAGTTTCATGAGCAGAGTCCCATTTTGCTCCTTTTCCACTACAAAGAATAATAAATTCAGGTAAATCCACAACACTTAGGAAATTAAAAATAAAAATAAAAAATAAAAAAAAATAAAACCAAAAACAGTAAGAAAGAAGTATCAGTTTAGAAATTAAATGAAATTTGCATAATTGAGTCACCACTATCTATAGTATTCCAGTTTATTCAAAGCCATGAAAAAGAAATTCAGTGATATTTATTTTCTCTTGTGTACTAGAAGCACATCAGAAAATGTGCACTGCACCTTGATGATGGGTGAAGCCTGAATTTTAACGCCTGCCTTCAGATATAATATGGTTACACACATCCCATTCATTCCCATTACCACCAAGTAAGAAGCAAAGCTCTTCCCCTAAAAACTGCAGAGTGTTCAGCCAGCTAACAGCTGAAGAATTAATTTGCAGAATAGTTCCTGCTATATGAATATTTTTTTTCTCTCACATTGGTGAACTATTTACTTAATTCATATTAGCAAAATAAAAATCATGAGCTTGAATTAATCTTTGCCGCCTCAGACCTACTGGTTTTAAAGGTTCTCAACTATATACGGAGGACAGTATGAATATGTTCTTAAATCTGCTGCTGATATAGCTGGGCACCCTTCACTTGCGTTTAATGAATTAGTGCCACATTATTCCAACACTAATTCTGGTCCCTGCTGCCTTAGTAGGAAGCAGTCCTAACTTTAATGCTCTATATGCCAACCTCCAGGGTTTTTTTGTTTTGTTTTGTTTTCAAAGAGAGACCAAAATTGGTACGGTTTTACAGTAGAGAGTCATTTACATTCTCTTGGTCTAGCAGTGAACAGCCTATTAAATAAACTCCTATTTTTCTCATTTGTGAATTGACTGAAAATAAACTGAAGACATCTACAGATAAATTATTGATCAAAAATATATTTGTGGGCAAGTTTTAAAACAAACAAAAAGGTCAAGTAGTGTCTTAATGGTTGAAACTGTTCAGTGAAAAGTTAATTGTTTATATCATGTAGCATGCCATGTAGAAAATTGCAAAAAAATACTTGCTTCTATAAAAAATACACATTGTCATGATAATGGAAACTTTAGTATGCTTTAGTACTGTTATTAGGTCATAAAAAACAAATGGTTATTTCCTTAAAGTCTCAATTTCTCCAAAGTTCTGGACTTCAGTCTAAATACAAAGTTTTTAACCCTCCATAGTCAATAGTTTCTGATAGACTGCTTTAATGAATAATAGCAATGATCAAAACAGAGTTGGCAAAAATTCTGAAATAAAAGCCAAAACCGATGTCTCTTTTTTTCCTCTCTTCCCCCCCCCCAGAATGAGGAAAATGAAAATAATGAAGATTTTTGGTGCAGGTCCATCAATTAAGATACATAATTTCAATGTTCAACCTTGGGCACCACTTTGAAAAAAAAAAAATTATTTTAATTATTTCATTACATGGAAAAAAAAAATCAGGCAGATTATGCAAATAAAGGTTTCACAGATCTCTGGAGATATTTCAGTGTTTCTTAGAGTATTTTATTGTTGTGAATTGTTTACATTAGGGTTCTAGAGAATTTAGATTCTGACAACCCGATTCAAACCGGTGACAGTCTCTGATAGAATAAGCCCAGCACAAATGTCATCTGCATAACATAAATAAAACGTATTTTGTATAATGTGCTGAAATAATCAAATTATGAAACAGGATCTTGTGACAAAGCCACCTCATCTACCTCCTTCTCCTGTTTTTTTCCTCCATTCCTCTCCGAGGTTACAAGAAAATACTTTGACACGTTCAAAGCACTTTACGCTTCCCTGTATTCGTCTTACATTCCATTTGAAAACAATTCTTTGTCCTCCTCTGTACCAAAAACAAATGCTTCAGGGCTTTGAATAATAATAAGAGTCAAGGGTGAGGGAGTGGTCATAAGTATCCCAACTTAGAAAGCTGGAAAAAAAATTGTACTGGTGAACTGATTTCTACAAATGGTGATACATAATAATAAAAAAGGGATAGAATTCATAAATTAGTAGTTGCTCTAGAGAGAAAACAAAAACAACACAGTAACATTACAAACTACAAACATCTCACTCATGAATACTGGGATCATTTTACATTTTCTTCACATATCATTTGCAGTAAAATAACCAGGGATCATTTTCTGAAAAATGAGATCTGAATATGGGACTTTTCAGCATGGCACTTAAATACACTATAGTAATGTTGTCCACTTTCAGCAGAATAATTTTTTAAATGATCTTTTATGACAGAATGTTTATATTCCGCAGAGATTTCAGGCTGCAGAAATTTTAGCATTTTTGCACACCAGACAAACATGAAGATTAAAAATCAGGGTAGGATGTTGTGATGTCAAAGGGCACCAGTCGGAATAAAATTAACAGGTAAAGGAGTCAAATGAGATATGTGCAGAGGTGAAAAAATTATCTTAGAAAATGAAACAAATAATCATTTGAAAACAGTAACAGTGTGGTTTTCAGCTATGGAGACTTGGACTCCCCTCCTTTACAGTAAAAAATTTTAAAGACTTTAGTTCTATCAAATTAAAATGAACAATTTTTGTCCTTATACAGAAGTGAATGTAGCATCATTAACACAGTTGCAATTGGAGTGATCATTGGAAGAGATCATTAGAAAATATACTTTAGTTGTTTAATTTTTGTTACTGAAGACAAAGGTTGTTATAAATATATAAATATAACTACCTGTCAGTGTACATTCTTACACTTGAAATTCATAGGGAATATTTTGACCTCTCTGCTTTTTTTAATCACTGTTAAGTTTATGCAATTGGTAAGTTAAATAAAAACCTAACTTTCTAAGTGAGCAACCAGTTCTACTGGGAGTTTTCTGAAGAATCTAAACCTGCCTCCATCTCTTAAGACAGACAGACAGAAATGCTAATGTACATTTAATTAAGATTTTCTTTCTTTTGAGATTAGGAACATGATGGAGGAAGCCATAGACACCTGCATCTACTTTGAAAATAGAAGGACTCTAAAGACAGCTAGGTTTTTCGAAGAGAAGCTACCACAATCAGCTACCAAACCTATATTTTTAACAGTCTTAAGTATTCATCTAGAAACCTCAGCAAAACAACTCTACCCGTTCTGCATCAGATAGAGAGTTCACCTTTTTTCACTGCAAACTAAGCAGAGCAAGATTTCGACAAGTTTCACACATACACAATTTGGTGCAAAGCCATTTTTCTCTAGTATAACAGAGATTAAATGTCCTACCTATTGCATTTATAGCTCAAATCTCCCCTGTTAATTTCTAATCCATTCTACAGCTTATTGCTTTCAAAGTGGTTTTATTTTCTGTTTTTTTTATTTGTTTGTTGTTGTTGTTTGTTTGCTTTTTATTTGTTTGTTTTTCCCATAAATTTAACAATTCAAAGCAAGCCATTTCCTGGAGAAGAGTTTTTTTTTTTAAGAAATATAGACACTAACACATTTTGAATGAAAAATGACATATTTGTTCTCATTTTTAGTCCTAACAAGACTTACTGCTGAGCTCAGAGGAGGATTTTGAAGGAAGGTTGCAAGAAGAGTTATTAAAGAGATACAGTCTCTGTTTATACATTTTAAAAAGGAAAATTCTCAAGTAATGCAGAATAAAAGCACAAATGAAGAATAAAACTAGAAATGCTATTTCCTTCAGAGGTACTGCAAAAAAAATCTTACAGGAAAATTACATTACAATATTTATAAGGGCATATAGAGTCTTGGTCCATTTACTGCATTAATTTACCAGAACTCGCTAAGCCCAACATCTTACATTTAATTTCTGGTAAAATCTAAACCCCTTCTAGCCTGTATGATGTTTAAAATTATTTCCTTTGTCTTTTCTGTTCTCGTTTTTTTCTACTCTAGAGAAGATTACTCTTTCTATCTAATTCTCCTAATCTTTCTCCTTTTGTTCCTCTTAATCTTTGTTTCCAACTGCATCAGACATGAACACACTTCCTCTTATACAAGTAATTATTCATTCATACTCTAATCAGGACTTAAAAGTACCTCAAATGATCTTGTTAGCTAAGTAATGTATAAACAGATGGCTAGACTCTGATCAATGTAGTTCAAACTGGGAAATGAAGTATACAGGTGATGTGACTCCATTGGTCTGGCTTGGAAGGAGGCAGACTGTTCTGCAGATGCCAATTCTAATAACTTTCCTAGAGATAAGGTTGAAAATGAAAGGTTTTATTCAGTTTACTAATGCTGTATGTATTCTCATAAGATGAAAAAGCAGGCTGAGACTTATGTCACAGCTAGGAAAATAAGGGGAAAAAAAGGATAACCATCTTCCCTACAGGAATTACTCTTCCAAGATCATCAGTAGTATTTCAAAATTCATCAACAATAATAGCTAAACACTGTTTCTAGATAATATTTTTGTATTACCACTTGAGGAGGCGGGTTGTGTCTGCCTAACAAATGGACCAGCATCTGGAAGACTGTAATACTGACATATTGATTAGTTTCTCCTGAATACATGCCACTCTTTTACTTGCTTTTCAAGTGCATCTCTGCCTTGATCACTAGGATCAGCAGGAAATATATGGAAAACACACTGAATATCTACCACATATAATTACAGCAGAAGCATTTAAAATGGTAACCAGAAGTTCTATACTGATAAAATAGACTGCCAAAACAGAAAGGTGAAACAGAAACATGAACTGAAGCAGTTTCCCCCAGGTCTTGTAAGGTGATGGTCCTCTAAAGCTGGCAGTTAATTTGAAATGGACATCATCCTTAATTGCATATCACATAGGTTAACACTGCTGTTCTTAGCTTCCTTGAGCACTAAATTATACAGAACAACTATAATGGTTGTGAAATAAATAACCAGATCTCAACCAAGGCTAGCCATGTTAGATGCCTTTTTTTTTTTTTTTCCCCTGCATGGTAGACTGTACATACCCCATAAAGGAAGGCAATTTTTGTAGTACAATAACTATAGAATGGATTAAGGATTTGTGAGTTTTGATTTTTTTTTTTTCCCTGAAATACTGGAGATTTGCAAGCATTTAGCTTTACTCTTAATTGTTTATTGTTTTTTTTTTGTTTTTTTTGTTTTTTTTTTTTTGGTGTGAAGATCACACTTCTTTTTACAGAAAATAATGATAGAGTTTAGTATGAAAGATGTCAGAAATGAAGACCATATGGTTATTGTGAGAAATAACATTTAACCTTTCTCTTGTGGCTGATGGAGGCCGATGCAGTATTTTATTATCAACATTGGCAGGTGATATATTACCACTGTTTCTACTCCAGTAAAACCACATTAGGCTTTGCTTGATGTATCATTTGTTATCTTCAGACTCCCTGTACACTTTCTGCATGCATAATCTCTTTCCTGTACACACTTGAACAGAAAACGTTAAATATTTAAGTCATGATTCCAGATTTGTCAAAAGCTTAGGGGCTGAAATACTGTAGCTAACTGGATTGTATTAGATGATTCTTGATGCTAACATAAAATTTAAAACTGGAAAAGAGTGATGTAATATAACTGAAACATCAGCCATTCATAATATTATAGGAGGGTGAATTCAGGAATGACAGAGAATAGATCATTAACAGACTTCAAAGGAGAACACAACTTCATAGAATAAATTCATGTTAGTTATTACAATACCACTTACTGCTGTAACAGTAAACTCTACTTTAGGAAGTCTATGAAATATTTTTTTAAAATACAACTATAGTAGGAATTGAACTTGAATTCCTTGGGCCGAAGGAATTGCATTAACTTTGATAGGGCCAGGATTTTATGTTCTATTTAATAGTCAAAATGCTTTTTACTCATAAATTACTGAAAATAAAAATGTTGTCAAAAGGACTTTTCTGTTCTCATGATAACCTTAATATTCTTCATTATTCACCCTCAAAAACTCATAGTTTATAATTAAAATAAAATGTATCACAGTAGGATATCCGGAACTGACTGAATGTCAATACTTCTAGTTACTGGACACAGACATTTTGCCTAACAGTCACAATTAAAAAAAAAAAAAGCCAGGAATGCTTGCAACTTTTGAGTAATTTCTTGCATCTGATGCAATTTTCACTGAACAACATCCTTGTATTTTCTTATTTCTTAAATGAAGGTCTTCTATAAATGTCAGATCAAGAACAGTACAGAAAGCTTGTTTTTACTTTTACAAAGTTACTTTAGAACTTCGATGTAGACCTCTGTTTTCAGATACTTAATGTAATAAGTACATAAGTACAAAGCAATAACTTTGTTTCCTGGTTAAAAAAGTATTTTTCATGAAGTTCTCTCATTGAGCATCATCTTATTCAAAGTCCTTTCTTATCTTATGTAAATTTAATTTTTGGATATAGAAAGGAAAAGTCCAGGCTCCCCTGCTCAAAATGTTGTAGTGTGTTTATTACCATTATTCAGATTTTTATAGAGCTTTATTATTTCCCTAAATCTTCAAGGAAACTGAAAGGAGATTCATAGAGCCAAATAGAAAAACAAGAGGCCATAGTATTATCCTATCACTGGAAGTAATTTATTGATACATATAAACATTATCAGTATTGTGTCATGTCTGTTGCTCTGAAGAGAAGCATGAGGCAAAAGTCTGAACACATGAGAATCTTTTAATCTGGGAAAAAAACAACTGCAGGAAGTATGTGAAGAACCAAAATCTTCACTGAAATGCAGGTCTGCATTGTAGATGCAGAAACTGCTTCACCGAGCCTGTTATCTGATTGAATATTCATAAAAGCCATTGCACATTTGTGGAAGATTTTCATCTGGTTTCTTAAGGAACTGAAGCTTATATACATGAGGTTTATACAAATGCTTTGTTTCTTTTTTTGCTTAATAACTTTAAAACTTTGAGATATGTTGGAGAATTAGTAGTACTTCCATCAAGAAAACATTGCAAATTGCAGCATGTTACCTACACTTTTTTCATTTATGTCTGCAGTATGAGGTCAGATGTATTGTTAGAACTACACATGGAAGAGAGAGATAAGGACGTTGCAGAGTTCAGCTCTTATCAGATATGGGGCAACCCAATTATGAAACTCAAAGCAAAATGCTAGTATCCTTCATAAATTTAATTGCTCAGTCAACTAGCTGTCTACTCATATATACTCCAGGAAAGTCAAAGTGTTTCTTAGCTTTGCTTGAAAATGTGCAGTCTATCATACTGAGACTAAAGCTGTTCATCACCTGAGTTAGGAAAGCTGAACTTTTGTTTGTTTTTCTTTTTTGCTTTTGTTTTTTGAAAAGTACTCAGGAACTAAAGTTCATAGAAATAGACAAAACAAACCAAACTCAGTGAATATTGTTTTCAGTAATCATTCAGCTTCTTGAAGTGTTTTATCTCTTCTGATAATAAAAAAATCCGTAGTGGTTTAATAAAGATAAAGTCTTACTTGAAAATCAGGACATGTTCAAAAATTGCTTTACAAGCAATACGAAAACATTTTTTAACATCAGCCAAAAAATCCAAGGTTATGAAAAAGAGACAAATCAATGCAGACTTTCCTCCTTTAACTACTATAATATTTAAAATTATATATATATTAGAAAAATATTAGGAAGTGAGGTGTCTGACTTTCTTGATGGTAAGGTACTAATTGTGCAGCTTGTTTTGTTTTGCTTTCAGAGGCTGCTAATGATATACATTGGTGAATAACAAGAAAACTTCAAAACAGTAGTCTTTTACCCTTGTCAAGTCTCTTTACGAAGCAACTCCTGCAACACTGCATACTATACTTTGCTTTGAAGTCTCATTAGATATGTATGAGTTCGTAGTTTAGCAAACTGTTGAAATATCTTTTTGAAAAGCTCTGCTTTGGCAGTGTGATATTTGACTAAACAAGTCAATTAAACTGAAGAAGATAAATTACATTCTAAAAGAAAGGTAGCATTAGATAACTACTGCATATTCCTAGCAATTCATTAAAGTGCTCCTCAGTTTATCTTTTCCAATTTAGTATGCAAGGTAAATGTGGTACTAATGAAAACAACGCAGATTATTTATTCACTTAATCAATCAGCTTCAAACCTCTGAATGACAAGATTACTTAAGTTAATTGAACGTATAACTTTGCCAAACCCAAATGCAGTCAAATCCTACCATACTGTAACGCAGCACGCAGAGTCAATGCCATGGACAGCAGTGATGCTAGGAAAGACTTTATTCATGACAATGAGAAACAAAATACCTATTATTAAAAACATATCCTGCCTATCTTTGATTGCATTGAAAGATAAGTATTAGGGTAAATAGAAAATATACGGTCACATTTTGAAAATCAGAACAAAATAAAATAAGCTTCCAAAAATACAGCTTCATTTCTTAACGTGAACTTACTTGTGCATGGAAAGTTTCAACTGCAGTTGTTTTTAAACTTAAAACATTGATGTTTTACTGAAATAAAAGAAGCTATTTAAACGCAAGTATCTTGAAAAAACATGACCCACTCATTTGGGAGGAAAATTAGCCAATTTGTCTCCAAATTAGTGCAATGACTGAAAAAATTATTAACAAAAATTTAATATTAATTAAAAATAAAAGCAAAAAGCAATTTGGTGTAGGGTCCCATTCAGCTACAGTGTGGATTTTTGTACATATCAAACTAAATTCTAACCACATCACTTGTTACTCATTCAGTAAAAAATAGTACAGAAGAAAATCCTTCATTTCATTTGGTATAATTTTTTACTTCATAGATTCATAACCATTTCTCATATGCTCTTGATGCACTGTGCTTCTCCTGTTTTTCATTACAGTTGAGGCTTTAAAGTATTTGTAACTCTAGCTATCCTTGAACTATTCTTCACATTTGCTTATTTTTTTTTCTGCAGTTTTGATTGCTTCAGAATTATAATTTACAGTTCAAGTATTGTGGGGAAAAAAAACTATGCCTGAGAAAACTTGACAAAAATTACATCAAGTTCAGTAATATAATCAAGCTTTGAGTTTGTTGTCCATTGTCATGCTTAAATAAAGAAAACTGTTTTCCTAGAGAAATAAGAACTTTAGCTGTCCCAATAGCATGCAACATTACAAGGATCTCTCACATTGTTCACGTTTAGTTGCATAGCATAAAGTTCTACTTAAACAGAATACAGATGGAAGATAATATGGTCAAATGGAACTTGGCTAAGCCACATGAAACAGGCTATATTACTGCCTTTCAGTAATTCAGATCAGTTCAATGATTTAAAAACAAACAAACAAAAAAATCAAAGGAGAGAAAAGACAGCAATTCTTCAAGTTGTTATTTCATGCTGGAAATCTAGTAATGAATCTGAGATTATCAGATGACTCAGTAGTTCATTATGACAATAAATATTCACAGTGCATAGGGATTGCTGTCTGCATAGACCACAAATAATGATAGCTACTGCAGTGATTCACAGCAATCTGCCTTCAAAATAACATTTGGAAAGCAGATAATCACTTAGTTGGGAATCCCCTTTGCTTATGAATATGCTGCTTTGTTCACTTCCTTTATGAGTTATCATTAGGTGGCACATTGTTATCAAATAAACAGTTCACTTTCCAGCAGGAGCTATCCATTCTTGTCATATGAATAATGAATCAGTGAAATCCTCCTTTCACAAAAAGACAATACTGACTGCCAGAGTGCAGGTTTTCCAAGCTTGTGCTATGTACAATTTACCCCTCTATCAGGTAGGAATAGAAGGAGACAATAACACATAAATGAGAGGATTGTATATTGAGATAAAGTAGAAATAGATTGATGTATATCTAAGCTATTTGATAACTATTCCAGTTGTCTCTGTAGACTGAGCAGTAAGACCAACCTCCTGGTGTCCGAAGCCATGCAAAACTCTAGTGGAAATTAATTCATTTGCACTGAACAACACAGCATAGCAAATGCAAAATAATTCACTAGTACTGGCTGGCCAAATATTTTTTCTTCTCCTTACTTGCAAATGAAACATGCATCTGTGTATCAGATGCAGTAGGATAGTACCTGCACAAGGACATTTATTTCCATAAAATGCCTACCTCTTCCCATCGGTGATGAAATGATATTAACTTAATGCTTTTTTATCACCTCTACCCTCCATTACACAGAGCATTTTAAAGTTCATGAAACTTACAAAAAGAATTCAAAACCATAGTAATTCAAAGTCCTTTCCTCAAGATTAGTAAAATCTGTGATCACGCTGTGGACTGATCACAGTGCTGGAGAGATTTTAAGAGTGTTGTAAGGTACAATACACTAAGCCTATTTATGGTTTTTGCATCATAAAGCCCTCAGAACACTTTCACTAGTTCAGACCAAGAGCCTGTCTCTATATCCTTCCCAAACGTTACCCATAAGAAAATGTCTGGGAAAGAGTAATAAAAACAAGAATGTATGACACCTCCAACTGTTGTGTGGAGTTGATGTGGGCACTGAAAAAGCACATGATGAATATACGTGAGCCTTAATGTTTGGGCTCATTTTCTCTAAAAATTCAGCAAGTTACCTTCACAGAACTGTTCCAAGAGCAGAACAGAATACTACAGCAGCCACATATTTTATCTGATCATTAGTTTTACAGTGTACCTTCCCATTTTGTAGTCATTTAAGTGTTGCACATAAGCCATGAATAGTCAGACAATATTGTGTTATGACTATGTATAATTAGATAAATAAAATTCACAGTAGTGAATTCAACACTGATAATATAATTGTAGTTTGATTTATCAAACTATTATTTAATATCAAACATCTGTATCTTCATCCTGCATACTGCGTAAGCTGTACATCCTATTTGATGTATGTTGCAGTACTTTCAGATAAGAAACATTATGAAACAGGTAATTAAGCTGCTGAAAAATTGTCAGCAGAACTCATGAAAGTATCCCAAAGTATTACAAGGTATCCCAAAATATTACAGGATAACTCAATTCACCCCCTCACCCCTTCCCTTTTTTCCAATGCTTATTATTATAAACTCTGTTCCAGACAGCAAAACAGCTTGCACCTGGTCTGTGTTCTTAATTACGATGTACATACCACACCAATTTAATACCTTCAAATTCAAAAAGTTCTCTTCCTAGCACTTAGAAACCTGGTGGAATTGTTAATTTTCAGAGAAGGCAGAACAGTTTCATATACAACCTACACCCCTTTTTTTGAAATTACAGTTTGGAATACTCATACTTTCCTTGAGTATGCTTAACTCAGGAAGGGTGTGCTGGAAGGTATGATTTCTGATCCTCCTTTTTGACTTAACAGCTACTTACATTCTGGTAATGGAAAGTGTGAAATTACTGTGTAAAGTTAAATTGCCTTGGATTCAATCAAGAGGTAGGCCACCTTCAAGCTAGTTTAAATGTGACTACATTTCATGAAAAGGAAGAGAAGAGCATTGAGTTTGATGGGGTACATGAACAATGTTTATTGTCTGTGAAAGAGAGTAAAATGGATCGTAGAGAGAACTAAGAACAGACAACTTTGTTCATCTACTTTTACATGCCCCAAGTTTCTGTGTCAAAACAATGGATCATCTTTGATACTACGATCATGTCTGCTTCCAAATGTTATGGTAACAGAAAATATATAACTAGTAATCATACTGTGCATATCTTTTTTTATAGATCTCCTTTATGACTTAATAAGACAAAGGAACACTATAATACAAAAATAATCAACTGCAAAAAAAAATACACTATTGTTATTTTTTTTTTTAATTAATATCTGTAAGGAAAATTAGGGAAGAGATTAATGATTCATATAGCAGAAGAAAGTTCAGACTTATGTTCTGTAGAGAAACAAATCAATATTAGTTAATTTTTCAAGTTATACCATAAATGCTTTCATTATTGATTAAAAAGCTATGGAAAATAAAAAAGGAACTTGTTCCTAAAGAATGCTTATTACCATTAAATGAATAACGTATGATTGATTTGATTTTTTTTCTTCCCAGTTTTAAAAAAAACTGAGATTTTGTTTGCTTAATGTTATGTCTCATATCTTGTATTAAAATGAAACAATCACACTGCAGCTGTGAGTCTCAAGAAACCAGAAAGTTGTGTATTGTCAGCTGTGACTGGAGAGGTGATTTGGCTTTTAGAAATCAGCTATACCAAATAAAAGAGAAATATTACACTACGCGATTTTGGAAAGAGGAGAATTCAAAGATAATAAGAGGAAAAGAAAACTGTTTGGAGGTAAGCATTCTCTAACAGACCAACTATATTCTCATTTCTTTACAAAACAAGAGTATTGGCATTTTAGAGGTATATGATGTTTGGCAGATTATACATCATGTATGTTAAGGCAATGTTATAATCATACATTTTCTAGACCAATTTCAGTTAGGAGTTTTTAGGATTAAAATTAATGTAGTCAAGAATAAATTAGTAAATGCTGGAATGATTTTAAGTGTTCTATTTGATAGAAGGAAATTAAATGGAATTTTTTCTTTCCAACGGGACAGGAGCTAAGGAAAAAGGAAATGCATGATGGTAAGAAACAGTCTCTGAGAGCCTCTAGAGTCCTTATTTTGCGAAAGAAAATAGCAACCTGAGCCTTCGACAAGTAGCTGATTTCATTGACATTGCCCTTCTCCCTTATGTACCATAGGTTCTGTCTCAGCAGACAAACAACCAGCTGCTTCTATTTGCTTTGGAAAAAACAAGATCTCAGCATGCCTTTTTCATTCTGTTTTCCATTCTCATCTATCTTCTTCCTGTTTAATCCTGGAAAAAAAAAAAAAACCCACTTCTTCAATTTTTAAGTCTGCTATCTTACATTTGGGTTTTTACATGGAAAGGATTTGGATATCCTACTTGTGAAATACTGGACATGATATCTGAAATCAAAGTCCAGATAATTTTGGAAATAATCAGCAAGAAACTAGCCTGTTTTTTCCACTTCCCAGATGCAGTCTTAGAAAAACTTAATGATGATATTTGTGCAATACCAATTATTTCTGAATCAATTTGCTAAAACAAACCCTGAGTTTTACTTCTTCCATTTACAATAGCTAATAGGTACTGTATTCTGTATGTACCTGGTGGATAAGCAGCTCCTTAAAAAGAGAGAGACTGATAATTATGTTGATGTCATTCTTTCATCTCATGAAGCCTTCTGAAGAGAAAAGTCTAATTAGGAAGACAAATAAGGAAAGGCCATAATGGAAAGATGCCTTTAAGCAGAGGTAATTCTTGATAAGGATGCTGAAAGCAATTGAGTTCATATGAAAATATAATTCCCATTAGCAAGTAAAGAAAAGGTCTCATTATTTCCATTCCAATAGAGCTTTGACACACAAACACACACCAAAAAATAAAAAATAAAAAAAATCCACTAGAAATACCAGACTTCCACAGATTTTCATATATCCTACTACCTGTTGTTGTTGTTATTTTACAGTAAGTAAATTGTAATTAAAAACAAAAAAATATGATCCGAGACTACCACAGATTGTATGGAAGTATCTTAATGTCGGAGCAATTCTGTTTTTTGTTCATTTGTACTTGAATTTTTTTTCTTAGCTGCTGCACTGAAGTCCTGCTAACAGATGGAGGTGCTTGAAGCTTGCTAACTGAAGGGATTACAAATTAACTGTTAATTCTCCAACCTCGAAATAATTGCTATTGAATCATTAACATAGTTGTTTTATGCAATACTCAGTTGCCTAGAAGTCTGTTTCCAGTCCTTAGGCACAGTGAATCTCCTGTTGCACACAGTTTGACCTTACGCTCACAGGAAAATAAACACAGAACGGCATAATCTATAGCAAACACTTTGGGTGCTCAACAGATTGCTCTGTGTGCTGTAGATCTCACTGTGAAGTAATGTTGAAGGAACATGGCTATAATTCATTGCAAGTATTGATAACAATTGACTCATTAAGAAAGAAATCAATTCCTGAGAAGCATATAAATTGAAAAGCTGGAAACAAAAGCAACTGGAGATAAAGAAGGGTTTAGTATGCATGGAACACTTAGTATCAGGTTCTGAGAATTAACTAAAACATTTGCTACCAGAAAATATGCTTTTTCCTAATGCTCATGATTCCTATACTGATGGCATCTGTCTCTTCACTATGGATTTTTCTTTCCTTTTTACTAAACAGGATGATTACACCTCATACTCTTTAGCGCTATTTCAACACATTTCAACATCCTCATCAACTGGTAAAATAAAGGTCTCTCACTCTGTCTTTGCCAACAATATGAACCAGAACGATAACTGGAGGATCATTCCTTACTGTGTGACATACACATGTATGATGTAACGAAGTGGAATATCATTTCTATACAGTTGAGATCATTGTAAAGTATCATCTAGAATGATTGAAATAGAGGAGGGGAGAAAAAATTCTGACATGAAATAATGTGAACATGTCATTTTCAAAAAAATATTTCCTATGTCATTTCCAAAATTGTCTGCTTCACTGCTTAGAGAACTTTTACTGTATCTTTAAGTTTCTGTGACTAAAACACCTTTTACATATATTCGCAATAAAGAATCAAAGTTCTCTAATATTAAATAAAATAGATAATTATCTTACAAAAACTATTTTGTCTTATCTGCAATGAAAGCTCATTTCTAGAGGACAAACAAACAAAAACTGACATTTTGGGGTTTTCAAATTAACTTTGGAGTCTTTTCTCTAAGATTTTCTAAGGAAAAAATCATGCTGTTCATTATCATCTTATAATTATGCTGATCAGAGTTTCCTCCAGCTCAATTAATTAGCCTCCAGTTCAATTAATTAACCTGTACCAGTTCCGCCAGAAGTCACCTGGACTGTGGAGGGTTGCACAGAGGTTGCTCATTCAGATCTATCTGAATCCTAAGGCCTCATCACCACTGCAGAGGGGTGAAAGGGATTTATTCTGAATGACAACTAAAGGCTTCTGGGTAACTATTGAAAAGCACTGAATAAACGTATCAAATGAGGGTGGAAGCCACATACAGGAAAGTAAAACCAGATTTGTTTTGAGTAGGCAGAAAGAACTACATGTTTTATTTACTGATGTTACTCTTTAAAACTTGTTATCACCACTCAGCAGATATCTGACAGAGAACTCTTTACCCCTAAGAAGCCCTTTCCTATGAGGTAGAGAAAAACAATTGCAAGGAATTCCAAGAAGGTGGGAAGTTGGCAAGAGAGCTAATTTTATAAATAAATCAACTTGGAATGTTTCCCTCACCATATTTTCATTTCTTCTAATCAGACTGAAGTTAGTCTTTCTCAAGGTAGAATGACTGATACTCATCTGCAATATAAATGCAATCTGTATTTACAATTTTTAACTTCATCTCACTTTTCTTATCAATTCCTCTAAGCATTGATTTTGTTGCTTAACATTTTCATGCTCTTCCGTCAAGGCAAAGCCTTCCATTTTTGTGTCATTAATAAATCTCATTCATACTATCCTCCTCCTTTTGTGCCCAAACTAGTTAAATAACATAAAATGTATGCCATTAGCATTCCTGCAGCCTGATATTTTCCCCTTTCAATGCAATCAGTCACCAGACCCAACTTATCCAGTTCCTTACAATATCACAATTTTTAATATGCCAGCGTTTTCTTTACTCCAGTTATTTTCTCCCTGGGGACCAGTAAATATTTCCGACTTAATAACTGTAGAACACTGAAGAATCACACATGGAATTTCAAAGCTCCTGCTGCTTTTCCCTAGCCACGTCTATGACTGAATAATTTGCCTCAATTTGGCTTTTTGTTAGAAGGAATGGACTTTCAGTAAAACACAGTACAAGTCCATAGCTACATAATGTTATCTGGGCAAGTCTGGTGCACATAGTTAAGTTTAATTCCTATGATTTGTATCTTTTTCAAATGCTAGCAAACATCTAACTGCCATAGCGATAGCACATTTCTGTGTGCTAAAATGATTATTTCATAACAGAAGGAACCAAAATAACACTTGGAGGATCACTTCATGTTTTGCAACAATTATGTGAAAAGGAACTATAGAAAAATATTATCCAGAGGAAAGCACCTACACCAGCTCACGTCCTTTTAGCAGCTGCTGCTGAAGGAGCAAAACAGCATTGCACTGGAACAAGTCCACTGGGGTGCTTCTATATTGCCATCATTTGTTTCCATTCGCCACTTTGCAAATATTTAAATGTTAGATTTTGCTGAAAGACTGGCTTCTCTGGTCACTTTTCACTACGGTAACAAATGTGCATCACTTTGCTAGCTGCTCTGAAAACAAGACTCCTGTTTCCACCAATCCTTTCATTCCTGTTGTACTAGTTTATCCAAAAGTAATCTTGTCAGCATACCCTGAAGCATAACACTGCAAGCACTGAAACTTGACTTAAGTTGTGAGCATAAGCATACAGAGGACACAGGAACAACTGATACACCTATAAAATAGAAGGCGCACAGCTGTACAGGAAGGAGAAGCATCCCAGTTTGGGCTGCCATACTCCTGCACAAGGCAGGAAAAAATCTAAGATGAAATGGAGAGAGAAACAATGCATAGTTCTAGGACACCCAAGGCAACTTATATTCCACAGCTGAGGTTCCTGAAGAGTTTACCTTGAGGCTTTGGAGTTCCTATAAAATACTGTACAGTAAAAGCTTCCTATCTTCCAATCGATAAGACTACAACCTATGCTTTCACCTGCTGATGGCTTGCCTCTATATCTTTGCTTATGTGTTACACTGAATTACTCAAGACAACCACTAGCAAAACAAAGTAGTAGAGTGGAATTCGTAAGTATATATTTTTTTTTTCTTACATAGAATAATTCAATTTACTTCAAGTACATTTGCAATACACTCAACAAAAATATTTAAGATGCTTGCTTGAAATTTCACTACATTTAACTTCTTTGATCATAAATTCTTAAGGCATTCTAAAGCCATAAAAATCAGTGAGTCCATAATTGACTAGAATACATTACAACAGAAATAAATCTTATGCAAGTCAGAAATATTTGCAACAAAGCATTTCTTGTTTGAAAATACAGTTTTTCCAGACTTGAAATTTATTAAGTCGTTTCTCAAATTCAGAGCTGCTGTCACTTAGAGATGTTAAATGCAAATATTTCATAATAATTATCTGAGACACTTAAGATATATATTTTTCCTCTTAAAGAACTTCACAGAAATAACAGGTTTATAGAAAGATGTACAGGAAGACATACAGGATCACCAACAGGTTACTGTTACAATGCAGCGCCATAGAATGACAACAGGATTTACTCCAGCTCCCCCAGATCTACAGTGAGTCAGCTTAATATACATCTGGAATATATTTAGAAGTGCATATTCTATCTTAGCTGAGTAGTCATGGCTTTCATCCTAGAGGTACCAGCAGTCTGATTTCATAGTCAGTGAATCTGTGTTTGTGAGAAGATACTAACATTCTTTACTTGACCCTTTGTAGGAATGGTCCCACAAGTAGGCTGTAAGGGCATACTTGCGTTTCTGTGTTCATCATTTTACCAGTGAGGCTCCCTTCTCTCATCTCCTACTCTGCCAGCATAGATCGGTGACTAAAATACCATTATACGATCAACTCTGAAGAAACTTAAGCAAAAGATAGATGCAGAGCTGAGGTCAGATGCTCCTGCATACATATTCAATGTCACAAGCTGTGGTAATCAATTACCTCGCCTCGGTTAAGTGGACTCCAGGTTCCTCTATTGGATCTATGAATTAGGATAGGGGGTTTTTATTGCTTGTTGCTTTGGGTGGGTTTTTTTTTGTTTGTTTGTTTTGTCTGTTTTGTCACTGTTGTCATTTTTTTTTTTTTACCCAGAAATATGAGTTAAAAATAAAACAGGTTAATTTGTTGGGTTTTTTTAATCTCAGTACGCATTACTGACATATATTAACTCTGAAGAGATTGATCAAACAACACAAAAAGTATTCCACAACCCAATATTATTTGCTCTGATAAAATCCATTTAATAACCATACTTTGGAATTACTAGATTTTTTTTATTCTTAACCATAGTCTTTCATAAGCTCACTCCAGTTCAGCACATATCTTCCTTTCCTACTTCGAGATCAAAACTCTCACCTGTTTTAAACTTATTGAAATGAAGATCTAAAAGAAAATTAGAAGAGGAAAAAAAAGGAGGGGATTGAAGGGAAGCAGTAGTCTATTCCTTTTATTTTCAAAACTGCAACTTGTTTCACACAATTTTATGGGAAAACTAAAAATAAAAAATCATGGGGCCTTCTGGTGAGATTTTAAAAATAGTTGTTCAAGCCCCAGTGCATCTAATTAAAGTTCATTACATGTGAAACCATAGATGACAAGAACTGATACATAGCAATGCACCACCACCAGATTAGTACTTAGCTTAAGTACAAAATAATGAGCACATTTTTCTGTACCTCTAGGTGGATCTTCAAAGCAAAGCTCGAGTCAATGCACCTTACAATTAGTCCCTACAAGCATGTACCAAATATACTCGTCTCTCTCCTGAAGGACATTGTTTCAGTTTATTAAAGCTGGTAGCATGAAATGAATGTACCAGAGAAGTGACCCTGAAAGTCTAGGTGTCAGTACACACACGAAATGCTGAAATGCATTTTGAAAGCCTATGAAAATTACCTCTACCTTTGTGCTGCCTACACATCTCAAGGCAGGCTGTCTTCACACAGTACTTCCCCTCCTGCCCACAGCAAGGCCCAAATATTCTGGGAGAAAAGGTCTTCTGAACTCTAACAAACTATTTTAGACATGGTCTAGCAAATGAGTTTCCCTCCCACACACACGATTTTATCTTCAGGGTTTATTTGGCAAGTTTGTTCTCTAGATAGGTTTCTCTTAGAGAAGTTTTAGAACTGCTGTCCATAGGGTGATTTGAGGACAGAATAATAGGCCCACTTCTTATTCCCTTTCTCTTTTTTGTCTAGAAAAATAGTGCAATTCACAGAGTGCTAAGTATCAAAAAGTGAAATACTGCTTTTGTTATTCATTTTTAAGAGCAAGACCTTTAATTATCCAAGCTCTCTTGGACATTCATTGGGAACTCCCACTGACATCTTAAGTTAATGCAGAAACTTTTGACTTGAAAGATAAAATATTTCACAGAATAAACATGTAAAGTGTCATTTTAGGTGTAATGCAGTCAAAGATACTACTACTACATCTTTAGACATAAATTATAGCTTTAATGTACATGGCAAAAAAAGTGCATCTGTCACATAAAAAACACTGCAGGTCCCAAGGAGAAACTCATTTCTAGAGCTTGAATTTGAACTTAAATTTTGACACAGTCATCAGTTTTCCAAGCAATCACATTTGCTTTGGACAGGAATAGCTTGCTCCATGAAGTAATGTCAGCATAACTTGGTAATACTTATCAAGTATTTTAGATTTACATGTACGCATATACTCCAACTTGCCTAACATATAAATCTAAAATTAACTCAGCTTTTCTGCACATTTTGCAAAGCGGTGTAATTTTCTGTCAGTAAATTCACTTTCTGGCAAGTACTCTAAGATCTGAATGCAGCATTATTTTCTGTTGTGATGATTAGAATCAGTATGATCCTCTTTAAACACCCAGTCTAAGAGAAATCTTTGTCCTGTCTCTAGAGAATCAAAACTTTGAAATGCCCAATAGTTGGTCTTAGAGGTACATCAACAATGAATATCCAAGAGGAAACCTAGAAAATGCATTGTCACTGTAGTGTGAAAGATTACTTTAGGCCAAAGATCACTGCCAAAGTCAAGTTCTTGAAGTCAAACCCTCCAAGCTCAAACAGCCATAGAAAAGGACCCGCTGAAGCAATGACTTCCATACAGCACAGAGCTGGGAATTTGAAGGAACTGAATAATACTACAAGATACAGAAGCAGCAACACTGGGGTTAAGCTGCAGCTAAAGTTGCAAGATTCAATGTACTTCAAGGTGAGCACATTTTTCCATGGTCAAATGCATCAAGAGCTGCTCACTAAGAAAATAAATGAGGTAACACTTTGGTCTGAATTATAAGCATGGCTAATGACAATCCTGCAAAGGTCTCTTCCAGAGTTGTAATTAGCTCTGAACTCAACTAGAACGTTGTGGCTTATCTCAGATGCTGTTAAGAGATGCAGCCTCTAAACAGGCTTCAAGTAAATGAAAAATAAACAGTCTTCTATTTCCGGGGGTTCACAAATGAATTCCAGATTTCAGGAGCTTGCAGCATAGTAATTGAAGTCACAGCTATTTTGAAGATTCTATTATTAAAGATTATATAAAAATATTAGGTAAGCATCTGTTTTTAGGTCTTTTTCTCTCCTACTTTTCCTATCATAAAAACAAACTATTCTATTTTATCTTTCTCAACTGCCTTTGAAGGAAATAAGCTAAACTATATGATTTTCAAGATTATGACTTATGCTACACAGATTAAAACAGTTTGAATATTACCTTACTGTCTTCATAGTCTGCTCTGTATCTGCCAATGGTCTCATTACTACGCACTGCTGGGCTGTATCTGCATGTCATTAAGTGTAGTTTAGCTTTCCAGTCTCTAGAGGTCTCTGCATATCACATTTTTGCTCAGCGACGTCTCTGCAGGAATTGCATCTTTAAGATGAGACTAAAGAACTGAGTCGAGAAAGGTCTGCTGGCACCAGATTGGACTCTGACAGTGCTGTCAAGAGAATTTAGCTCTCCTAGTTATTTATAGAAGCAAAAGAGAGGGAGATTTACACCGTGGCACTAGCTAATGCCAGCTTTCCAGGATAGTAACATTTCATTTTGTACTTTGACTTCAGATAACCAAAGTTCTTATTATTCAGCCAGAATTGGTTGAATTTGGTGATGTACAAGCATGACTCCTAACCTCAGATGACACACATATACAGGATTTTATACTCTAGCATTTGCCACACTTGGATATTGCTTGCTTTCCTTTCATATTGATGATTCTTTGGAGCTTCTCTTCCTGATTTAATTAACAATAACAGGTTCACTGTAATTTAGGTGTAGACACAATTTATGGATACATCACAAGTGCCTTCAACCTTCACTGTTGCCCTCATCTCTTGTCCAGGAACCTGCATTCCAGCTCACGAGCATGTCTTTGCTGAGTGACACTGTGCTGACATTTATATCCATAATATAACATCTAAAGAAGTCCCCTCAATATCTCACATCAACTTCACATTCAGAAAGCAGTCTGTGGACAGATTAAGGGAAAAAAAGACGCCTGTGCCTACCAGAAGACATTTCTTACTGTCAGTACTTTTTTTTCAGGTATTGTGGCCTCCAGTAACCAGTCCATTTTACTGTCACAAGTAACATGGCAAAACAGGTCTATGCAAAGGCAGACAAATTCAAAAAAACAAACAACACACCAGAGAACAGCAAAAATAACTTCATTGCAGATACAACTGGTACAAAGGCAAGAAAGGAATGTGGCATCTAATTTTATTGATTTTTCATGTAGGCTACCTATTTTACAACTTGTTTTACACAAAACTCAGATGAGCCCCCAGATATTGTAACTTAATTTCAACCAACTTCTTATAAATAATATATTTATGTTAAAGCAAAAATAGTTACTGAGGATTCTCGTCCACTCTGGATTGCTACCTGACCCCAGTTCTGGTCCATACTAGTCGATGTGCAGAAGATTGAATTCTTTTGGTAAACTATGTGACAGTTTTCTTAAGATTCCTCTTTGGTACTTGGAGACAAAAGAGAGACTCTAAAGCAGTTTACAGAGAAGAGAAAGATATCTTTCAATAGCTTTGTTTTTTTTGTTGTTTTGTTTTGTTTTTTATTATTTTTTTTTAATTTTACATACAGCATTTATCAGCTCTGAGAAACATTCATATGATTCTCACTTTTAGTGAACAGTAGGTAAGAAAATAGGTGGATGGTAATTTTTAAAGTGGAAAAGAAACAGCAAAAAACAGAGCTGGGTTATCATCTTATTTTGAATCTTGCAAATAGGAACACGGATTCAACAAAATCTTGCTTTTAATGCCTTCATAAATACATAAAATCTCAAAATAGAGTATTAAATATCACTGAAGAGTTGATGTACCATAGCTGTCACAGCAGAGTGAACAAATCTTGGTTGTAAAGCATTTGGTCTTACTATGAATATTCTTCAATATTTCCAACAGCATTCAATAAAGCTTAGGCATTTCAGCTGGAGAAACCTAATTCATCTTTTAACAGATGCTCTCTCATATGCCTTCCCTGCTACCACTCTTTCTTTTTATCCTCAGCAGGCAATCACAGCTGATTTTGTTTCTACCCTGAGAATGTTTCCTCCATAATGACCCAATCCACCAATCCTGAATCTTTGAAATGGTTATTTGCCCAGCTAAGATTTTTCCTTGAACATACAGACAGCAACGCCTTCTAATCCTCTTTCTAATACACCTAAAAGAAATACAAATTCTGCACAAACCTTAAGCCCTGACACTAGTTTATTGAAAGTTTGATGGCTATTTTTTAGGCAAAAGTAACTGAGCAGCAAAAAGCATACTCAAGTCTCAGGAGCATTGATTCTACCTCTTCTTACTTTTATATTGTATAGTCATTTCATAGATTTGTTTTTTTGAAATATTAAAATAAGCTATAGGCATTTCTTAAAGCTTTTCTCCTATAAAGTTTCATTTTTCCTTGGTGTGCCTTTAGAACACATAGAACATAATGTTGGAACAAAAAAAAAAAAGCATAGTTTCACTAGAAAGATCTCTAGATTTTTTTTTTTTTAATCTTCTAAAACATAATTTTGAGAAACTTTTGTTAGACCTGACTTTTAACATCTTGAATTGTGTGATCATACTTCTCTAAGTCCAGAGGAGGGCAGAAATTAACCTAAACGTATCTCAACTCTGCACTGCAGAGGAATACTTGAGGAATAGCATGCATATTCAGAAAACCATTCTTGTTATTTTCCAAAAGTCTACCAGGTGGCTCTGCAGTTTCGAGGATGCAGGAGAATAATTCTAGCAATTTCCATTAATAACCAACTTCATGTCTGCTAAAGAAAGATACATGCTACTAATACAGTGTGCATGACTTCACAAATTTATGTCATTTATTTTTAGCTGGAAAACTCTGCCTCTAATCAACGTGTACATCTTTTATAAGAATTTACAGCTATAAGTAGGTTACCCAGTACAATAATCAATAAGATATTTTCTCCTTTCTTAATGAAAAAATGAACCATGTAGACATTTAGAATTAATAAACTGAGTATTTAAAAAAAGCTTATGTTCATCCTGGTGTATAAAGCCATGAAATAGAAAATAACGAAACAAAGAATTCTTAATTCTAGGTAATAATATGGGTGGTATTTGCATCAGTGTTGAAAATTCATCAACGTTAACTGCTTTTAGACTGCATCCATGTTTTCAGCCTCCTAGGTGTATTAACATTGAGCAATATTTAAACAATGCAATTTGCCCTTGAGAATCTGTTATAGAATGGATGTTGTCAGAAGAACCCAATAAGCATTATATAGTATAAGTAATCAGATGCTATACATGTGCAATCACTTCATTGTGACAGATGCTTTGTGCATATACAACTCTTCCAGTAATCCGTGCTAAAGTTTCCCAAGGCAAAGAGGCTGATATCTGTACAAACCCTTAGCTGATTTGCAGGAAGGGAAGCATTTACTGTAGCGTCCTGTTTACGATTTGACATCAAAGTAACTTTATGGATTACTTTCTTGGAATCGCTAGAACAGCAATGAGGAAGAGGACTTAACTGCATTGTACAAGAGAGTAGTGAACCTGGGAGCACTGATGGAGCAGGAAAACAAATAGGAATAAAAAAAGATGATAAATGCAGATGCCATGTGCAAGGAACCAATTAATATTACAATGCATTATTCAACACTTAAGTAAATTTTACCACAATTTTTTTTTTTTAAGAATCCAATGAACAAAAATTGGTTGATATTTATTCCTCAGAAGCCAGAAGATGAAATAGACAAGTAGCAACTTCCAATATATTTAGGATTTAGTTTTGAAATAAAGTGGCGAAGGCACTATATCTTTCATAAAACACACAAAAGTAATGGATACCTGTTAAATGCAATTCCTTATTAAGATAAATTGGAAGTCTGTGAACAGTACCTTGGTTTGTACAAACGACTCAAATATTGATACTCAGGTAACCATTAAAAAAAATGACATTAAAGGCAATAAAAAGTAGTGAAGGTCTTATGTTAAGAATTTAAGCATATGACTATTTATAAATACCATTAACAAAAACTCACAGCTGTTCTCTGTAACAGGCGAGTAATCTTTTGTTCTACATAAAATGTATATTTTTTGAAGATAATATGAATTTATTTGCTCACCAGCCACTTGTGTCACAACATTGTTCAGAAGCTTAAGTTACTTAGAATGAGTTTAGTTTTGGAGACAAATGCATTATTAACAGTGCAAGATTGTACACTGACAATAAAAATAATCTTTTCCTTAGTTTAACTGACTTATGAGTTTTTCTCATCCTCATTTTACTAAATATTTTCTTAGCACCATAGCTATATTCTTTCAGTGCTGTCCCATAATGTTTAGACAAGCAATGATAATCACCTTGGAAATAATTGTTTTAAATTTCTCACATTCTACAATGACATTAAGTTGTTTGCCATACACAGTCTTTGAACAGAGATGACATTTAGAGATCAGGAACAATCTTCTATATTTATTGTTAAAGACCTTCCAAAATACATTGCAAAATTTGTTTCAGTGACAAAGAGCACTTGAATTTGTTTGCGTATCACACTTGGTATTTGAAAAAATGATCTGATAATTTGTTTTTCAAACGTTCTTTTACTCAAATGGCAAGTATCAGTCCTATCAGAAGTGATAAAACAGAACATAAAGATCTAATATTTATAACACTGATCTATTGCAAAATACACAATCTCAAACTTAATGATTAAGTGTTCTGTAGATTCTTCCATCTCTAATGAATTTTTTGTGAATTTCTCCTCACACCCAACTAGATTTAGTTTCCCCTAGAAAAAAGTCCTATTATGACCTTTATTACGTGCTAAATAGTAAATCCTAAAGAGTTTTGCTTGTCTTAAAAGCAGTGTATTATAAAAGACACGAGGCATTTCCCAGTCGTAACATCATCGTTAGATAGATGCTTTCCACTACATCAATTTTTCCCTAGAAAAAATCATGACCCCAGCAGTAGTAGCCTCCTACCATTGGAGGGAGCCAACAGCACTTACTCAGAAATTCAGTTTTTGAAGTCTCTGGTTTGAAGAATCAACATTTTCATCACTTGCAGGTGAATTGTACAGAGAAGTGACAGTACTACCCACTTTCCAGAATAAAGACAAATTCTACTAAATGTCTATTCCTTATGATACAGTTCAGCTATACTTATTTTAAAGTATTAAAGAACATTTTTTAAGCTTAAAGCAAGCTACGTTGGTACTTGTTTTATAATTAGCAGTAAGTTTTAATCTATAAAGCTAACATATATGTCCTCTATTTTCTAAGACAAAAAGTGTACGTTAAGTAAATATTTTTAAGTTTTAAAGTAACAGTACCCTTCCTCATCATCTTTTCAACTCTACATTTAGAGAGTACAAGTAGGAAGAAAGTAAAACAAAAATGTTGTGCTTTATTTGGTTACTTTTTTTTTTCTAAATACATGCCTACCAAGATAGTATATAAACCGATATTTTAAATCTTGTATGGTTAATGCAGAGATAGGGAAGAAGATACAACAAAATTTAAATAGATCATTGCTTCAAAATGATACAAAGCAATATCAAGTGATGGCCCACAGTGTACAAGTTCACCATTTAGATTTTCTTTTTGGTCTTAGATTGTAATTTCACTCCTATCTAAACCAAACTTAGTTAAGTAAGGCCAAGGAAAACATAAGACAAAAAGATCCAGAAATAAGTTAACCTAAGAAGTAAAGCTTTGCTCTAATGACCAGAGAATCAAAGAATCAGAGTAGAAAGATGAAATTTCACCTATGCTTGTATGTAGAGGAAAAAAAGGAAGACTAAAAACCCTAAGATTTATGGACATAATGAAATGGAAAGAAAGCATAAGAACGGAGCATGAGCTATTTACCCTTATTTACTGAAGTACACTAAGTTAACATTAGATGATAGGCCTGTGACATCAGGCATGCTATTGCTACTCCATATTTACTTACAGTACAGTCTGAACTAGCTAATTCATAGCTTATTTTCCACATCGCAAGTTACCCTTATAGTAACATTACAAGTTCCCAGATGACTCTCATGCTGGGTTTACCTCAGCCAAAATCCCTCACTTCTGGAAGAAGTCCTGTTTCTCACTGTTAAATACATCCACTGAATTTCTGGGCTGGCTGCACCAGGTTTCCTTGAAACAGTGGTCAACTCAGTACTTCAATCATTTCAAGTCAGAAGCATACCTTATGCATATTCCAATATTCACGTGCTTTTCTTTGTGTCTGCAGAATCAAGGATATTCTAGTTGCAAAATTTGTATTAAAGGAGTAACACCTGAATTATGGTCAGAGATGCTGCGATGTCAGAGTTCTCCAGATATTTAAAAGCAGAGATCTTAGTGCAGCAACTTGAAAAGTGTCTTCTCTAGCACTCCAGGCTTAATGACATTAAATATGTTTTTTCCTTTTGTATTTTAAGAAAATAATGTAGTTTAAGTTAAACAATAGCTCACACCCAAGTTGCCAAGAAGTATTGTCTGCATCATCACCTAGAAGACGACATCTGTGAGAATAGGCTGTTGCCCTTGATGTGAGGCTTTGAGTTGCATGACATGCAAACTACAAACACATACGAGAGTACATATAATATGCTTTCTGTTTTTCATCAGGTCTCATTCTTTGAAAAAACGTCCTGTTTTAAAGACAGCCTAAACAGAAGGACTTAACGGAAGTTTAGGACTGAACATTTTCAGGTGACCTTTTCTTAGCATTGCACACATTTCACTTTCATTCCAAAAATTCTTAGTGTCATAGGATAATATAAGTTGCAAGGAACCCGCTCACAGCAGAATCACCTTTGAGGTCACAGCAGGTTGCTCAAGGCTTTATCGTGTTTTTTATCGAGGAAATCCCCAGGAATGGAGACTGCATAAACTCTCTGGGCAGCTTACTACACCGCTCGGTTGTGTCTAAGGTGATAAAGCCTCTTCTTCTACCCTAACCAAATATCTGCTTCCTTAGTTCTAATCTGTGTGCTCTGTGAGAGTTTTAATCTATCTGTGCTTGTTCTCTTACAGCTATTCACTGGAAGTACAACAGCTGAAGAACAAACAAGTGTCTGAAGGAGTATGAAAATTCAGGTTTTACAAAGTTTCAGAGTGCTTAAATGTTTTATTTTCTATAAGCATGTGCTTTATGATTTACAAATTTTTGTGTGTGTGTGTTCTTATGTAATTTATGTTCAATTATGACTGTTACTCCTAGTTCTTGAAGAAATATATATGACTGCAGTATAAAGAGCTGCTGAAGGAAGAGAGGGGAGAGTAGAGAGTATGAAACTGCATTTATAATAACGAAGGAAAAAAATAAATAACTTGTGTACCTGAACAAGGTAATACCATATAAGATCTAATAATTCTGTATTATCATACAAAATCACCGTAAAAAGTGGTAGCTTTCTGATACTATAATAGAGATTATATAGTAGTGAAGAATGCATAATACAGATTAAAAAAAACACAAAGTGTATATATTCACAATTCTGCTGACAGAGATTTGTGTTGCATTGACGTAACAATATAATTTTAGCAGTTTTCATGAAGATTACCAGAGAACGCAACTTTTTGTGCTTCCAAGCATTTACTGCCTTTAGGCACATCCTACAATTCAAACTCTAAGCTCTGCATCCATTCACCTAGAAACACTGGAAGTCTGGCTCTAGCTAAGCTTTGTCCTTCAAAGATGGTGAAGCTGGGATATATACTTTGAATAGAAGTAGGGTTACTAGAAAGAGTTTGATACTCCAGTGTGTCAGGCATGGTCTGGCCTCTGAGTCCCACAAGGCAGATGCAGACTTCATTATTTTCCTTAGCAGATTTTGAACTTAGCAAAGTTCAAAACAATTGCAGAGCAGCCAGCATTGATCCACACAACACAATAAAGAAATATGCATCCTGTTACATGAAGCTCAACACTGCATACTCAAGCAGCAAAGAGCACAGGGAGTATTTGTATGATCAATAACGTCTTCACAATTGAATATTAAACAAATTCATAAAAATGCTCTGGCAAAATTCAACTACAGTATACAATTGTGATGCTTGTCAGAACCAAAGCACATAAGAATAAACTTTGTTAAGAGAAATATGACAAAAGATGGAAAACATGAGATAATCCATTCATTTTGAAAAATTTCATCTTCTAACTCCTTATCCCTAAAACTAAGACCCATCTGAGAAAAGTTTACTATTTACTTTTCCTGATTGCTTTCACATCTCAAGGGCTTTCTGTAACTAATAACTAGAATAATTACTTTGATCAGCTCAGCGTGACTTCTAAACGATTGCTAATTTCTAAGGGTGAGACAGAAAGCTTACAAAACTAGTTTAATCAGACCTAAGTTTTACCACCAATAGATAGTAACCAAAGTATAGCTGAATCTCAAAGCAAAGCAACCCTTCAAATTAGTCTAATGCTCTGCTATGAATGGTTCTGCTTTTACCCATTTTTAATTAAGTATGCCTTGCCAAATAAAAGGAAAAAAATAATTGAAGTAGAGACTCCAGGAGAAGAGATTTTGCCTTCAGAACAAGAATGTTTCTTCTAATATTTCATATCCACCAATTCATACCCACATGACATAGCTGTTATACACATTTGACTGTTTGCTTATCATAACTCATACAGAAATGGTTTTGTTATTCTATGACCATATTTAATGTATGTAACAGTAACCATTAGAGTCAAGTCAGCTCTGGATAGAATCACACACAGCAATGGAAAAGAAATTGGGTTTGAGTTCTTTTGTTTCAAGTGTTTCTTTTGCCCAGAGTTTTCTTTTGGTTTTATTATTCTAGTCCTTAACTATTAAGTTCAGAGAATTATTGTATGATCTTCATAAGATTTTGTCCTAAAAGTCTTTGTATTTAGGAAAAGATAAAGACCCTCCTGTGATTTCTATTGCAGAACCTGCATCCTGAAAGAAGCTCTGTATGATTCTACATACCACTGTTTTACTTGAACATAAGAAGGTTGCTAACTATATCTGTAAAGACAAAGAATAAAATATGGTTCTCCTATGACAAGTGATTACTCTCAATGAGCAGGATGAGTGATTGAGATCTTCCTGGAGTTCATCTGAGATACTTCTACTGCTTGGTTTTCTTAGTTTTTTTGTTTGTTTGTTTTGTTTTATGATTCTATGTTAAAAAAATCATCAGGATAGCAAAGTTTTTTTTTCAGGCTATAAGGTGGGCAGCTTATATTAATTTGATACTCTAGTTTTTAGGAGTTGAGGGAAATGGTGGGGGGAAATGAGGGTCCCCCTATGCACACTTCAGAGCCACGTAGCCAAGTGCAATGCACCTGCTTTTCTAACAGTAAAAAAAACACATTAGAAAACATGTTTTTAATGTTAATTATTTTCTGAAGTCTGATATCTTTAAGAGCCAACACAACAATCAATGAAGGCAAACTTAGCAAGTCAAAGACCAGTTGCTATAATCTATTCTTTGAAATTACACAACAACACACCGTGGTTATATGAAGGCATACAAGCTTTGGGCAAATAGTTTCTTTAATAATTCAACAATTTTTCAAATTACTATATCCATGTGGCGCCTCTGAATTTACAAATTTTAAAAGTAAGATAATGAAAACATGCTTAACTTATAATGGTATTTCTTACACTGAAAGTCTCTTTTGAACCAACCTATTCATGGAAAGAAAGAAAAAATTAATCAAGGGTGTTTTTTTTTTTTTTTTACAAATTATAACTTTCCCTCAAGACTTACTTAATTTTAATTGTGTAATAATGTGCTTAATAACAAGAACTGGTTTTTAATGAATATCTAGTCAGAAAAAAAATAAGGCTTTCAGGGGATGTTCAAATTCCTTTTAATACCACATGTAGATATAGCATGTAATGCAGTTTTACTTTGTAGCCCTTAGCAGAAGAAACTGTTACTGCAGTGCTTCTCATTTTCTTTGCATAAAATAATTTTACATTCCAAACATTCACACAGTTGTGCTTGTAAGAATTCAGTTATTCAACTAAAGTCATGGTCACATTGCAAATTCCAAATGAATT
The DNA here is from genome assembly GCF_905368555.1 of Meleagris gallopavo. Classification (NCBI taxonomy): domain Eukaryota; kingdom Metazoa; phylum Chordata; class Aves; order Galliformes; family Phasianidae; genus Meleagris; species Meleagris gallopavo. The sequence goes on from NC_139407.1 coordinate 8,486,249, forward strand.
TCAGTTCATAGTTCCTATAGCCTCTGATAACTCCCATACCTCAACATACACACACGTATGTCCCAGTTAACTTCCATGGAGCATAGGAATTTGTTACTACACGATCATTAGCAGAAAGACTCCACTTAGAAGATACTACAGTACTAAGTGACTTAAGTGTTTGGATTCCACGGTAATGGGGAAGGCTGAGAACCTGAATAAAATAGGAAGAATACATAGTGTCACCTCACATGGATGGGGAGGAGGTCTGCAGTTTACACCAGCTGCAGCTGTAAAAACTACACAGGAGGAATCCTTCCACATGGTAACAATGGTGGGGAAAAAAAAAATCTAGAAATTCACTTAAGGTCTGATGAAACACAGCGGAACATAGAATCCATGTCACTTTCTGTCATGCTCTGAAGCTGGACACAAGAAGGAGAGACGAGCTGGTGCCATGACATTAACAGAATGCAAGTTAAACCTCTCAGCTTATGCAGATAGCCTCTTAACTGGCTAGGAAAGACTGGTATTCTGCTACCTTACAAGTTCAGTGAACAGCCTGGATTTACCACAGTGACAAAGCACTCATATCTGAGCAGAGAGACAATAGAGTAGTATTAAAAAGCGATAGCAGTGATGTCAAGAACAAGTCAATTTTCACATGTCTTTAGCAAACTTGATCAGTGTTGACAGTTCTATCAGAGATGAGATAAAAAGAAAAAGAAGCCTCAGGCACAAACGTATAAAAAGAGATGACGCAATGAACTGATAAAATATCTTCAGTACTGCAGCACAACATCAACAAACTAAGTCACCAGCAAAACTTTTCTTTGGCTGAAACATTTACATGCTTAGTAAAAACCAAAAAATTATAGATTTTTCCTTCTGCCCCTTTTTGCTTTCTACATTCTGAATTCTGTAATGCCAAATACATTCAAATAAAGTAGAAAAATCTCAGAACCAAGGAAAAAAACGATTATGTATATTGTTTTGTTTTTTTTTAGTTCTATTTTCTATTCCATCTTTCGGACTAACACAATTAAAAAGACATTAAAAAGAAAGCCCACAACCAACACATACCTAATGATTCCTGCAGTATAGTGGAAGAACAGGTAATTCACACTTGCTAGTTTTCATAAAGATATATCTCCTAGTAGGTAGAGATCAAAGATAACTTCTTAACGAGAATTCCGTAGACTGAAGGCTTTCCATAAAAGCATTTCTCTCTGACAAATAATTACATAATAGAGCGAATCCTCAGTGCATTTACACCTTCTTTATACATCTCCTAAAGCTTGAGGATTAAGCACTAATTTTAGAGAAAAGAATCAGCACATTCAAGGTACTTATGAGTTAAATACATTTCCAGAATGGAACTACAAGTCCTGCTTTTTGGCCTGTCTTCCAGTTCTATTTCCCACCCACCCCCCACCCCACACCCTTAGCACTATCCTGATTCTGTCCTGATTCTCAACCTCAAGACACAACAGCTTTTGCATAGACCTTTCTGTTCCCCCAGCCTGGACTCAATGATACTTTTAATAATTAATAAAAAGGCTATTCTTCTAACTCACTTTAAATAAATTACTCCAGAGAAATCACTTGCCTGAAAGGAGAAAGTGGTACTTCAAATTTATAATTCTAAATACAGACAGAATACATTTCACTGACTACAATACAAATGCACGTTATTCAAAGTTCCATGTTTTTATATCATTATAGATAATAAATAAGTGACAGCATTGACAATTTACCTATCAAAAACAACCCCATTGTAAGCTACATGCCTCTCATCTTTGACATTATGACAGGCATCTTTCAAGAGCCCAGTGCCTCTGAAATTTACTCTTAAGTATAATTTAGCAGTGAGCTATGACCACCACAACACCTAATTGCTGTATGACAACTAATCCCCAGGATTCTTTTCTGTGTGTACTCAACCCTGTTATAATGCTACTTTGCATATACCACACTCCAAAGTCAATCGGTAATATTTTAATATTGTGCTAAGGTGGTTACTTACATATTTTCCAGCCAATAGAATGTTATGATATGTTGGTACCAGGCATTTTTCCTACAAGTTACTCAGAAATTATTTTATTTATGTTGGCCCAAAACATCAGAAGCAGCTGTTGGTGACACGGTAGTACATGCTGAGCTTTCCTGCCAATATTCCATTACATTTTGTATTATTTTGTATTACATTTTGTTGCCATGCAACACGTGGTAGCAGAGAAGTACTCTGACAAACTAAGGGCATAGGAAGTGAAGATACGTCATGGAATTCCTTTGTGTGAAGAAAAATGGCACCCCTTGACTTTCACTGACACTTATCAAACATCTCTAGAGATCAAACAGCAGATGTGAGGAGAAGGGAGGGGCACACATGTGAAATGCAGAATAATCTAGTTCACCACTAGCAAAAATGCATAGCTAATGGTGATGGCTATATTGAAAAGTAGCATTTCGTAGCTAAGAATGTGCACATCAAATAGGGCTCATGGGCTCTTTGCATCTGTTGCAGTTTTCACAGAAAAAGAGACATTTTTGGAGAAACCTACTACAATAATACCCTAGGTAGATATATGCAATATCTAGATAAGTATTGTTACAGACAATTGAACTGAAATCAGCATAAACTCTTGTTTCTAAGGTTTCTAAAGGGTTGCATAATTAACAATATGGCTTATTTGAAAATAACATTTGAAAAAAAAAAAGTGGACATTTAAGAAAAAAAGGCACAAGAAAATAGTCAAGTATAAATTTTTTAATAGAAAAACCGTAGAAGTCTTGTCAAATATTTCCATTATACCAGTACAAGACTTCTATAGATATTTTCCTGTTTGTGTCTGTTCCTAAATGGAAAATCCCTGTCAGTAGTTATTGTATGCCACACAGCATCTGATTTGAAATGTTATCAGTAAGCACAGCACAGCTGATACTGAATTATTGCATCTCTACTATCAAGATAACAGATGATACTACCATTCACCACGCATTCAAATTATTCAGGTCTATTAAGAGTCATATATCCCATCTGCAATATGTTTTTTGTGATTGCATTGCTATCTCAGTACATATTTTCTCCTCTTTTGCATATGGTAGTACAGTGCATTAAAATCAGTTGTTGTGGATCAAGCCCCTTTGTCCCTTCCTGGTTATCCTGAAACATCACACTGAAATAAACCAGACTTCTCCACTGCACTAATAACTCATATATGCTTTCTTTAGATTTTGAATCAAACCAGATAGATCAAGGAAATCAGATTTCTCCTTTGTCCCAGTGCTTTAATGTACATTGCTGTAACAACTGGACAGATCAGTACAGTGGGAAAGGTGTTACAACAAATGTGTTATGATAGAAGGACCAGCACTATAGAAAGGTGCTATAAAGGAAGGGAAGAAGATTGCTCACCCATATCAAAAGATTCTAGATTTGCAGGGGAAAGCTTCACCAGGGAGCAATCTCCTGAAAGAGATCCTTCCCCAGTGGCAGTTAGATCTTAAGCAAGGTCTAAGAGAGGTACACCCAGGCTCCAACCCTTTTGGTCACACAGCTGAATTGCTTTCACCTGTGCTCTCAGGGCTGAAACAATCCTTTCTTCAGGTGCTCAATCAGTAGTTCAGGCCACGACTCAACAGTTACCATATAACTATAATACAGTGTCTCTGATAGGAGAAAACCTCAAAAATACTTAAACGTGTAACATAGAGGGTATGTAAACTTCTTACATTTAGAGAAGCATCAGAATGTACTTCTCTCTTTTTCATTTCTGTAATGATTCTTGTAATCATTTATACTATATGCATTATTATAAACCTAATTAATGCTACACTTAGCACTTATAAAAGCTTTTATTTAGCAATTTCTTTTAGTTTACATAGTGACAGTGGAAATTTTATTATGGAATCCTTAAGAAAATATTTGTATGTATTTAGAAAGATTTAGTAACAATAACAGATAGAATGGGAGGTTTTACCTAAGGATTTTCAGAATGGCAAAATCAAAAATACTCAAATACCTTTTAAGAAGGGATTAGTGGGTGGAAATTCATCAAACCAAATAACTAGTAATCAAGCTCTACATCAAACTAGCCTCCCTGTAGATAGTCTCCCTGCAAGTACCTTAGCTTATCTGTTCCATCCACTAGCTGGATTATTCTACATCCCAGTTCTCTCTAGTCCACTAGAAAATGCTCCATTCTACTTTATACTTCTTAATTTTCACTTTTCATAGAAATAGCTTTCCACAAGTTAAAGTCAATACTATTTTTAAATTAACACTCTCTGTAATTACAGAACTCTGCATTAAGAACAACTGCTAAGAGAAGGCCACTCAAGGAGTTTTCCGCAAAAAAAAAACAACCATACACAGATAAATAATAGATGTTAAGACAAAAAAGCTGTGTGAATCTACAATTAAATCTTTTCTATAAAGTCAAAAATCTTTTTAATAAGAGAAAACCCATTTTTAAATGCAATTTTACATAAAACTATCTATAGTTTGTTATTTTAAGAAGTATCCCTATGTTTTCTGAATACTTATCAACATGTAGAGCACAACTGATAAACAAAAAAGGTTTTACTCAAACAATATTTGACTTTTGTTTAATAAGTTGCTAGGCGCGTGGCTACTGAAATACCAGTCTTCAGTTTAAATCAACACCTCAGTTAAGAAATACTGTAAAAAAGCATCAGCCAAACACTTCAGAATAGCTTCTTCATCAGTTAAGTATGGGAAATTGTTAGCAAAGGAAACATACCTGGAAATTGAACCTCTGAAATACTCAAATTTTATTTTAAAAGGTCTAGAGTGAAAGGCTTAAAAAATAAATGATTTTGAAAAAATAAAAATCAAGCTAGAATCAATAAAAAAAAAGTGGAGCTAAATCAGCAAAGCAAACCGAAAAGATGACCTTCATATCTCATTCATTATGAAAAATAATACCTTTCATCAACAAGTTATTGCATGCAACAACTAATTTTGAAAGGCAGTACAGATGAATGATATGCGGTACAATCAATGAATATACAGATGTTATAACTAAAAAAAGTACAGGAAAGTTAGGCTAAACAGGTCATCACACTAAAGAAGAACAGATGGGGAAAACTTACCTTCATCCTGGGCTTACTGAGAAGACTCCAAAAGGAACAATCTCCAAAAGAAATCCTCCCCCAGTGGCACTCAGCTCTTAAATGGGTCTAGAAGAAGTGAAGCTAGGCTCCACCCCTTCTAGTAGCACAGGAGAATTGCCTTCACCTGTGCTCTCAGGGCTGACTTATTGCTCATCCCAGGTGGTCAATCAGAGGTTCAGGCCATGATTCAGCAGTTCCCCTGCTTATATGTTGTTCAATAAGAAAGCTGGACAAATAAATTAAAAAAGTACTAAGAAACAAAAACTAGTTAAATTGAAAGTTGTACTACAGAATTGGAAAAGAACCTTCCTTATCTAAAAAGGAATTTACCTAACATCTTTAAAATGATATTTGTTATTCTATTTCTACAGTTTCAAAATTCTACTAGTAAGAAACAAAATAAATAAAAAATCAACAGGATTATTAAAAATATAAAAGGGAAATAAGTTCATGTTACAACCTAATGTCATGGAGAAAAGTTTTTTGATGTTCTTGCTTAGGCTGTTCTGAATGAAATCGCTGGCCTTTCAATCTCAGTGTAAATAAAAGAGGCCTCTTTAAAGTTACACAGTGTCACTGAGGAGCTGTAGTCAAAGTCATCTGAAAAGTCTGTGCATTTCCTTCCTGACCTTCAGAAAAGGAATGGTTTAAAAAAATTTTTTTCAAGGTTAACGAGTAGGAGAGCCAAATGCATGCTCATTAAATATTAAATCTCTAATTTGGCAGATAAATAAAAAAAGTGCTCTAATGTAGTCTGTATATAAGTCAACATTTCTGTAGCTGTGCAGCAGCCATAGAATGATTTTCTCAAACAAATAAATAAGAAATGTGAGGGAAGTGTTGAAGACCAGGTTGGATGAGGTTTTGAGCATCCTGATCTAGCAGAAGATCCTCCTGCCCATAGTAGGGGTGTTGAAATAAGGTAATTTTCAAGGTTCCTCTCATGCTTAACCATTATATAAGAAGAGAAACTGTGGGTAACTGAGGCCATAATGATAAACCGTGAAATATATACTTGCTCTTATGGATCACATAATCCGTCACTATGGGGTAAGACTTTATTCCCACATAAATATTAATTTCCAAATATAAAGAAATGTGTTACTATTGTTATCTCTACTATTTCACAGTTTTCAAGTGAATGAATAGTTTATTAGCTACAAGAAGGGTTAGTAACCTACAGTGAGTATGAGAATTTTAAGCTTTTCTAGGCTACTTACTATAAGACACAAATTCCCATAAAATGTATTATGTGATAAATAACAAGATATCTATTCATTACACATGCTTTCATGTGATTCTACGTTTGCTCAATAAAAAAAAGCTACGCGTATTATTTACTGCTTTTGGTATTTGGATTTTCATTAAGGTGCTGATATGAACAGGCATGAATGTTAATGTTTTATTACTTTCTATTTTTGAGTTATACTTTTCTCATTATTGATAAAAATTAGAAATCTGATAAGACAATTTTAACATCAGCGGCCTGTGACCTGAAATAGTGTCCTCTTAACATAGGTAGAGAGTTTGTAACAACTGCAATAGGCTCCACTACATAATATCCCAAAATGTACAAGGAGCCTGGGCCTTAATCTCTGTATGGAAACTGCTTGCTACTTAATGTTACAAAAAATTACTGTTTCCTAGAAAAGCTTTGAGATCCCCACTGTTGGTAGCAACTAGCAGTAGCTGAGAATGCCCTCAGGCTACAGAAACATCTTTTTTAACCATCACTTTCTGAGATTAAAATCTGCTGTACTCTTTTTTGTTGGTCATGATCTTCAGCAAAAATGCACTCTCGTGTCAGAGCCGTAAGTAAAGGGATCATAAGGCTGGCTACTGCTAGAGCAGCTGGAGCTCAGACCTTCAGCAAGAAAAACAGCATCTCCATGGTGCAATGGCAACATCAAAGGCATACTTATGGTCTGCTCTGATAAACAAAATAAAGCATGTGACCAGTGACAGAAGACTTTAAACTAATTCTGGCATTTTCTGACTTTCCAAATATTCATTATACAACCAATTAATCTTTTAACTTCTGGTGGTGATGTTGGCAAGCATTAAGTACCTGGAGGAAGCAAGCTGTCTATACAAAACCATATGCACATAGTTTTTTCCTCTTGCAATTGAAACTTGTGCCTGAGTTTGATTCTGTTTGTGAAATCAAGGTCTGTCTTTTATGGAGCAGTGGATCATATTTGATAAAGGGACAAAAGACAAACTGAGAAGTGAGAAATCTAAACCTTATCTTTAGGACTGATGTTGTAGAATACGGTATAATGTTCCAGATAACAGAAAGACACTAAATTGAAATGCTTGATGTTAACTTGTTAGCAACATCTTCTAAAGATTTTGTCTTTTAAACAGTCCTTGGCAATCTGTATTTCACCATCAACTGTAAAGACGTATTTGAAATGTCCATGCAATCTGCCTGGTCAGTCAGTTTTAGCAGTGCTGTCCTCTACAGTAACTGGCCAAAGCTTTGCTCAGTCAGCTGAACTTTCTTTTCTCTTTCTGTATTTTATTCAGAACCATATCAGCCAGAACAAGAAATGAATGAGCATTTAATCTGAAGGCTGATGTATTGAGTGAATAAGAGCCAGCAATATGCCTTTGCAGCATAAAAAAAAAGGTAGTGGTTGTTCTGGTCTGCTTTAGAAAGAGTGTTGGCAGCAGTTTAAGGGAGGTAATCCTTCCTTTCTATTAAGGACTGATGAGGTCAAACCTGGAGTAATGTGTCCACTCCTGAGCTCCCAGTAACAGAGAGCCCATTGAATACGCTGTGCTGAATAGCCACTGAAATGACTGAGAGACTGGAACACCTCCTGTAGTAGGAAAGGCTGAGAGAGTTGGGACTGTTAGCCTGAGGAGGATCACGGGGACGTCTCATCTAGATGTATGAATATCTGAAGAGAGGGTGGGGAGCAGATGGAGTCAGGCTATTTACAATGGTTCCTAGTGGCAGGACACCTCTGAGCATAAGGAAGTATCTTTTTACTGTACAGGTTCCAGAGCATTGGCACAGGTTGACTCAGGGCTGTGGACTTTCCTCCTAGAGGTCATCAAAAGTCTCTTGGGTGCAGACCTGAAAACCCTGTGCTGTCCTCCTTGACCAAGGGCTGGACCTCAAGAGCTCCATGCCAACCTCAACCATTTGATGATTCCGTAGTAAGCAATTTAAATGAAGTTCTTTTTCCCCATTCATCTCAGAAGATTTGAGCTGCTATTAGTCATTTTCAGGAGACAGTTTTCAGAAACTTTGAGGTTATTCTCTTGCAGAGAACTTTTCCATTCATAGACTTGAATATACTGCTGTTTAAGCTGGAATCCAATTTTTCTAAAGGATCTGAACACCATTTAAAACATTCGAGAGAGTGAACACATTACAGTTACAAATATCTGTCAGGTATGCTTTACTAGAACACTCTTCCTTTCATTTGTGCCTAATGCTGACATGTTCATTCAAGTAATAGTCCTGTGCAGATAGACAGGCAAGATATCTTAGAAGGAAAAAACCCATCTTCAGGCTGCAAAGATTTTCTCACACCACAACTCTGTTTTGGCAACTCTGATTATTTAGTAGTATCAGAAAAACTGCCCAACCACATACTCTTAGATACAGCTATACACAAATATGTTTGTTACAACCAGGAAAAAAAAAAAAAAAAAAAAAAAAGGGAAAAAGAAAAGGAAAGGGAAAAAGAAAAGGAAAGGGAAAGGAACTAATGGCATGGCTGTGTAATGCTTTTGTACTTATACAGAATTCAACCAAAAGGTAGTAGAAAAAAGACATGAATAAAGAAATTATGTTCCTTGCATTGAAAAAAAAAAAAAAATCAAATTTTGAAACTGATCTGTTCAATCTCAGTGCACAGAAAATCTGAGGCAATGGTAGAAGAAGCCAGCTAGCACAAACTTCTTAGCCCTGTAACCCCAAGCATACAAAATGTATTTTACATTAGACTGAAAAACAAATGAATAAACAACAACAAAAAGCACCAAACCTTAGGCTTCCTCACTAGACTTCTGGTTTCAAATGCTTCAGGTTTTTCTCTTCAACTATATGGATTTGAATTTAAAAAAAAGAAAAAGAAAAAGAAATAAATATTGTGCTATCCATGTAAAAATATCCTTAACACATTAATCTTTGGCTAGCAAAGAGCAAGTTTGACTAATAAATACCATCTTTTTTATTATTATTATAATTTCAGTTCTTCACTGTTTTCAGTTTTCCAGTCACATATTCTGGGCCACTGGGTAGATGTCACGTATGCACCTACTTACAGCACTGTTACATAGAGTATACAGTTTACACAACTGGGAATGTTACATATACTACAACTATAAGGAGTCTGTACTTACATAGTTTTTCCTCTAAGGTAATTTTTTGCCCATCTCTGCCCAATTATGTTTCGCAGTCATTCTTTCAGATAGCATTGAAGTTTCTTTAGATATTTGTGCATGTGATCATACATGTGAGCATTAAAATGCAGGGGAGAAAGGTTATTATAGGGTTAGCAATACCTTAGAAATGTCCCCTCACAATACCTTTGCCTAAAAAAGAAAAAATATATATATTCTTGTCGTGTCTGCAAAAGGAAGGGGAAAAAAAGGCAATTTGTTTGAACAGTTTTTATAGTTACAGCTGCAGCTATATAGTTACAGCTGAGGAAGGAAAATTCTTGAATTATATGCTCAGTTTCTAAAATAGTGAATAAGTCAGAATGAAGGAATGAATACTGAGATAAAAATGTACAAATCAAGGAGAAACTACTGAAACCATACCCAAACTCTGAGACATGTCAGTCACTATCTTCTATGGATGTGTTTATTTAGAATATTTTAAGAAATTATAACATTAAATATTTAATATTTTATTATGTCACACTGTCATACCCTCCAGGAATAAGTTAAATAATATAGTTATAGGCAAACAAGTATTCAGTGTCTGGATGTTATAAATCTAGTTTAAAAAAAAAAAAAAAAAAAAAAAAAAAAAAAAAAAGTTAGAACTTCCATTCAAGTGTTATTTATAAAAAAAATATTGAATTGAAAAGTAATTTATTTTGTTATTTCTTCCCACTTGTTATTTTTTCCCACTTTATTATGTTTTTTATTATTTAGTCTCTTGGGAGCATCCAGAAAGAAATTATTTTTTTGTAGTTACAGAAAAGAGGTTCTAAATAACATAGCTGGAAAACAGTGGGAATGCATTGGAACAGGGAACCACAGGAGAGGGAGGTCCTTGTGAATGTGAGAGAATGAAGAAAAGAAAAAGGAAGGAAAACAATTTACACCAGGCAGTCCTACTAGTCGATGATTTTTCTTCCACAAAAAGGAACTGGAATGACTTACTGCAGGCCTCAAAACAAGAACCCATGCGTTTAATATCAGCTTTCTGAAATGAGGTCCAAAATAATTCTCTGCATAATAGGATGAGCACTCAGAATAAAATGTCAGTTCATATCAGTACTGAATCCTGGAGATAAGATGGAATCTTAACTCTACATTATTTTGCATAGGTATTATAGTCAACAACCAGATGTGGAGGTAATAAGGGAGAAAATTTCCTGTTCTTACAACAGTTCAATTTTCCTGAATCAGTCTTTCTGCACAGTAGGTATAAGGTGAAGAGATATAATGGAAGCAATAATGATGCTTTTCAGAGTGGAACATCTCCATTAGAGTAAAACTACTGAGCTGGCATCAGCATCTTGCTATCTGTCCCGCAGCTGAGCAAACTTTAGAAGATGGTTGTCTCCAGACTCTTTAACGACATAAGAATTCATTGTTTTCCAAACAATGCACACATAGCAGTTCTTTGTATGACACTATATATGTTCTGAAGTGAATATGATAAGCTCCTATAGCAGGAGATGCCTCAATACTCAGAAAGAGAAAACACATTCTTTGTAATTGCTTCTTAACATACTCAGAGAATGAGTTTGAAGAAGTAGAAGTGTATTTAAAAATGCAGGATTAGCAGTAGCTTTGTCTCCTAATGAACAGTACCTTATTATCTTAAGTAATGTACCACATAAATCTTTTCAAAACACATGAACTTTATCTTAAAACTAGAAAGTAGAATTTTTCCATTAATGATTCCACTGAAAAATTGCATTATACCTGGTTATATTGAATGCTACGAGCAATATTACAATATCTTTTAACTTTCAGAGAAAATGTGGTTAGAAAATATACACACACACTCCAGAAAATATTGTGCTTCATTGGTGTAAGCTCTACTGCATATTTACAGTGAGAATCCCACTTTTTAGTTATCGTTTTGCTGAAACATGCAATTGCATACTATATTGGTAGTAGTCCTGAATATGTTTTCAGAAATAGATTCAGTGGTAAGAATAACTATTTTTCTTCTTCCACGTTTTTCAAAATAAACTTCTTCAAGAGAAGATTGCAACAATTTTTACTGATTAAGATAAAAATAATAATAAAATTGTCTTCAAAGTCCTGGAATTTCTAAGAATGTTTTTATAGAAAGTCAATTGTATTAAAAATGAGAATAAATCAAATGATACGCACTGTTGTTTTTGTTTATTTGTTTGTTTAATTTTGCTTCATTCCAATTTTCTCTCTGCTCATTACATTGAAAAATTCCTGAGTTTGGAATTTTTCTATAAAACAAGCAGCTTATTCTTCATACTGAAACTTAAATTCTAAAATATGTAGCCCTCAATCTTTTCCAACTAAAATGAATCTAATCCTGAATCTGAATGAATTACTCCTGAGCAAAAAAAAATCTGTAAAATATATTCTAACCAGCTTCAGCTTCTCAGCTACAGAAAGTGTGATTACTACAGCATAAGTTATTAAGAAAAATTAAATGCCTGTTTTTCTCAAGGACTATCCCAAGTTTTATGACTCCCCTTTGTACAGTGCGAAGTACAACTCTGCAGCGGTTGCATCATGGAAAATTTTGTTCACTCTTTTAATTAAGGTACCTTACAGTTGGCTGAACTTTTAAGTTTTAAATAGCCATTAAATGTAGTTCAGTCCTTCAAGAGAACTCAGAAATTCTTTACTAAAATCAAACTGTCCATGGCACTAAAACATACTATCCATCCTGTATTTATATCAGAAAGCACCCAAGCTTTGACTTCAACTGAGTTTTTTGTTTTAACTTTTGCTTTGTGATTCACAATTCTAGACATTACATCACAGTAAAATAAAAATTAACCAAAGACATGAGGCCAAACTGATAGGAGTATTCCACGTTAGGATTTTTGAAACTTTCAGTAATTTGGAAGCAGTGATTTTTCACTGTTCTAGATTCCCACAATGACTACAAATGATTAAATTATCCCCTGATTTTTAAATGACCTTTACTGAAGTCCTACTCTCTACATATTAGACTAATTTGATTGTTGGATAAACTGAGCCTGTGAGAGAAATATTTAGTAGAGGTACAATTTGTAATTTCCAAGGCAATAACTGCTTTAGAAAATACTGTGAGAAATTACTCTCCTGCAGAGCTCTATCATTCCTAAGCTGTTTGCTAAGCCATCAGGTGATTGCAAAGGCAAGGAAGGCTCAAATAGGCCTTCTTAACTAATCCTGTAAAGGCTTGTATTTCATATGAATTCCTAATAAAACTTTTCCACACAACATTTGTTAGCCTGGACCACAGATACCTTTGTTAGTACTGAGTAGCAAACACATTCAATGCTGCAGTTTCAAAGTATTGCAGAATATTTAAAATTTCAGAGATACCCCATGGATTGCCAAACAAGCCCATAGAGCTGAGAGAGTTATGAGGGTCAGCCATGGCAGTAAAGCCAGGAAGGCAAGATCACAAAGGAACAAGGCTGGGGACAGCAAAGGGTGCAACATAGCTCAGGAAAAGGGAGTTTAAGGTGTGAGTGAAGGACATGCTGTACCAACAATCGGTGCAATAATATTGACAGAAAAATGTAAGACAACAACTTTGCTGTCTCTTCAAAAATAAAAATCCTTACACAACCAAGCATAATCATGGCAGGATCTTTACTATTACCTCCTACATTCTATCTTAACATTTTCATTCCCTGCATCATCCTTGGATCCTCTTGAAATATTCCCATCAGCAGTGATAACAATGACCACTTTAAAGTCTCTGCACTTGCCTAATAGAAATCAAAAGTCACTGAATCTAATCTTATTGCAGAGAGACATTTTTCTTCCTCATACAAATTGCAGTTATTTCCCCCACCTAACCTTTTTTCTGGCGAGTTTTTCTTTGAAAGACGCACACAGATGCATAGACATGTGTATCAATTCCTTAAGACTATTTTGGGCCAAATTTTCAATGATGTAATCTTGGAATTATGAGCCCAGAAAGCCACCAAATTGCACCAAAAGAAGCACGGCTAGCAGATCAACGGAGGTGATCCTGCCCCTCTAGTCTGCACTAGTGAGACCTCACCTGGAGTACTGTGTCCAGATGTGGAGACTTCAGTACAAGAGAGACACAGATTTCTTGGAGTGCGTCCAGAGAAGGGCCACAAAAATGATCCAAGGGATGAAACACCTCTCTTATGATGACAGGCTGAGAGAGCTTGGGCTGTTCAGCCTGGAGAAGAGAAGGTTCCAAGGTGACTTGCTAGTGGCCTATCAGTATCTAAAAGGAAGCTGCAAGAAAGAAGGGGACACGATCTGTTGTGATAGAACAAGGGAAAATGCTTTCAAGCTTACAGAGTGCAGATTTAGGTTAGATGTAAGGAAAAAGTCTTTTACAGTGAGGGTGATGAGGCACTGGGAGAGGTTGCCCAGAGATGTGGTGGATACCCCACCCCTGGAGACTATCAAAGTCAGGATGGATCAGGTTCTGGGCAATCTAATCTAGCTATGGTGTCCTTGTTCATTGCAGAGGAGTTGGACTAGATGACCTTTAAAGATCCCTTCCAACTGTAAGGATTCTATGAGCTTTTAAGCTTATTATGGAAGACAGCTCTTTCCAGAAAGAGTCAGGAAATTCAAAAGTGTTATTTCTGAGCAGTTTGGACAATGCTTTTGAATACTGACTCGTTCCAGAAAAGAAGGCAAGAAATATGTTTTAATTTTATATATTAGAATTGTTATTATTACTGTGAAAAGCATTACAGATAGGCATGCTGCATTATTCTGCTCTCAGAAGTACTCCTCTTTGTGGCAAGCTGTCATTGTTTTACAAGTTTTGTAAATGATTGCATATTTTACTGAACAGATTTTCAGTTCAGAATCACATGTAATATGATAATATGTGAAAACAGCGACACACTTGCAAAAGATTTGAGAAAAAAGATATTGAAACTGTGAATATGAAAGAGTAAGTATAATATTTGAGATTTTACAGGAGAGATAATACATTTTAGCAAATACTACTTTCCTATACATAGGTGATTGTAAATAGGATATCTTATACTTTGAAATACATTAATATTTTTGTGATACGTACAGGATGCAATGTTTTAAGAAAAATGTTTTAAGAAAATATGGTAAATTTTTGGAATGGAACAAAATCTTATTGTGAGTCACAGAAAGCAACTTTGCATAGTGCTGTAGAATCCTGTGGCTTAGCATTTGCCCTAGCAGGTGGCATGTGGCTAATACTGAGTCTGTCACTACCTCTTGGGGTAGATTTGGATTGTAAAGGCACGTGAGCATCAGCCGCCTGCTCAGTCTCATTATCTTTGACAGAGTAAACTCCCGTAGTTCTTAGCCCAGCAGCTCAACTTCACTCTTTCATCATGAGCAGTGATTTGAACAATCTGCTTTGCACAAATGCTCCATTCAAGTATAAGGACATAGCAGTAGAGCAAATGAAACTTTCTGAAGATCTATTAGAAACTACAAAAATAAAAAAATAAAAAAAAAAATTGACGTGATCTCCTGAACAATGTTATTAATATTTTTGAGTTGAATTCTTAGATCAGGATTAAACATTTTGCAATGTATTTTCTTCCCCATTAAAGTAAAACAAGACCCAAAACTAAACATTTAATACAAGTTTATCCAGAGCTGGTAGCATCTAAAACATTTATCCCTTACATAGGGTTTTATATTTCTATCAGTTACTGCAGTATTTAAATGATTTTCAAGTAAAACCAAGTGCAAAAAAGTTGTTAATAAGCTTTAAAGAATCCAGAACTTTCTCCCTCTTCCACTTTAGACAAGTCTTTTGATTTTATAGGCTGTTACTCATTTATTTTCTTACTGCTATTAAATTACTGGCAGCTTTTAGAAACATGAAAGTGATGGGAGAAATTAAGTTAAAGGAAGCATTAGGGCCTACTTAAAGTAATCCACTTACCTTTGTGTACCGTAACTGCTTTCCTTGGAGCCTATTTAACCTCAGTATCTCCCCATAAATTTATACACTCATATTTTACCATATGTGAAATAGAGCAAAGAAAAGTTTTCTAACGATGAGCCAGTGAGAAAAAAAAAAAAAAATGTGGAAAAAAAAAGTGCACTATGCATATGTGTGTAAACTTTGACACCAGAAGTAGAAAGTGGATGGAATGTGATGCTTTACGTCTATGAGTACTCAATTTTTCGCTGCTTGTTGTCCACAGGTATGAAAGAATTCTGAAATATGGAGTTCTGATAGACAAATGCATTGTTTGTTTCACCAGTCTATGACACATTGATACCTGCCAGCTTACCAAGCTGGACCCCAGAAAGATAATCTTCCTGTTCTTTGTCCTCTCTTCTGCAATTCCTCCATCTACACCATAAAATTTCGGCCAGATTCACAACTTGAATGAATTATTCCACTTGTGTCCCAAAAAATGCATTCACTTAAAGAGCAAAGACTCAGAAAATACTCTGTCTAAATAGCTTTAGAAACAAAATACAAATTGTGGTGTAATGACAATCTTTATATTATCATGCTAGTAAAACACTATAATTTTAATGTATGGAAATTGTTCACTCTGGCATTGCTGCAGCGCCAGAGGATGAGGCCACTAAAAACCACTCATGATGGTATGAAGAATTTAAAATTAAAAATTCAAATTTTATGTGCAAAGTGCTTTTGGGAACCCACTGTGCATATGCAAGCTCATAACTGAGCTATGTAACAGAAATGGCATCTATGCATTTACCTAGTGGCAAATAGTATTGGTAGTGGTACTGAAACTGCTTTTTATAAGATTTTTACTAAGATTATTGGTAGAATTGATATATAGATCATGATGAGAATTCCTCACTCACTAGCAGTAAGAATAACTCATGAGACATATACATCCTTGATCAGATGTGGTGTGGGTCAACAACTGGCAACCCACCACTAGGCAGGAGAATAGGGCCAAGCAGTCAACCCGCCCACTCACCCCATGTCTGGAGGCCCAGGACTGGGCTCTGGACCCAGCCCAGAGTTGAGCTGAGGCAACCACTCTGCTCATGGGTAGTGATGAGATAGAATTTCTATGTTGTCTCCATTAAAAAACAATGGCTAAAATTTTGAAATAATGCTAGAGATGCCACATGTAACTGCAGGCAACCTCAACAGATGTGATTTCCAGTGGTGTATAAAGGAACATACCATAATTAAGGATATTTACTCTTCCAAAAAAAAAAAAAAAAAGAGAGAGAGAGAGAGAGAAAGAGAGAAGGGAAAAATTGTTTTTTTTTTTTTGTTCTTGTTGTTTTATTTTGTTTTATTGCAGAAGATTCTATTTTGGAGGGTTGCAAAGATCAGTCTACCTAGGTTAGGGACCAAACACAGATGTTGTTATATGTAGGATACTGTAAGTGAAGCAGTGTTACAGGCTGGAAAGTTTTATCTGTAGGACAGCTCCAACTGCTGCCCAGAGATGGTGGCATATGAGCAGGAAAGATGTTGCTAATTTCATGATAGCTGGAGGGAAAGAGAAATCTCTCTTCAGGAGCAAGCAATCCTCCATTTATATGTTTTTGTGACAGATCAAACCATTTTAGTACCCTGCCTGTAAGGAGGATAAACAGAACTTTTGTCCAAAAATGTTTAGGGTGAAAAAGCTTTCACAGAGAGATATTCTATTTTAATATGCTTGTTGGGGCTTTTTTTTTTTTGGGGGGGGGGGGGGGGGGGGAACCCACAAAAGTTTTCATAAGTGATTCCCTTTTGTACTATTGACTTGGAGGAAACCAGATGCGTCCAATATAGTTGGATTTTTTATATCTTTCTTTACCATGAAATTTTGATAGGAGCTATTTTAAAACTTTAAAAGGGAATGCACTCACACTTACTTAAATGTGTAAATGCTTTCAAGTATGATATGTGCCAAGCATTAATCTCAAATGTCACATTGCCACCTAATGACTAACTACATCACTTTTAATGAGCCTCTTAGTTGCAGGAGTAAATAAAAAAGAATACCCAAGTAACTTGAATGCAGGTAGGCCAAAAACTGGAATAATAATGTATGTTTGGCAGTTCCTCTCCTTCCACAGACATTTTGAATCATCTCAAATGAGCTGACTGTGGAAGTGGATGTTGATGGCCCTTGACATGAATCACTGGCCACTGTTTATAGAATCCTGACAGAGACTAGCATAACAATTCAAGAAAATTCAGGTAAAGCATTGCAACGCTAATCATGAAGTACCAAGTTAGTCTAAAGGAACTGGCAACATTCTTACATGACACACAACAGATGTGGAGTCAAAACCCCGGGAATCTTTTGTGCAGGTTTGAATTAATTAGATGTATAATTAAACATACAATACAAAAGTGTACAAATTTCTGATCAAAACTCCCCTGAAGCATCCTATCTTTTTACTCCTACAACACATACAAATCATGCTTCTCTTCTGTTAATGGATAGTTTATAAATAAAATTGGAGGCCCTGAGAATGAAAATTTAAAGAAATAAAAGAAACAACCCTACATACATTAATCTTAAACAACGCTTATCTTAAAAACTACAGGTTCACCCATGTAGTGTATTCCAGTTTCTGAGTATTTCCTTTCCTAGCAAATATAGTTTTGTGAAATTTGCATAGAAGAAAGCACATAATTTCTTAGAAATTTATCTGAAATTTTACTTTTAATCCATTTAAGCCAGAGGATCATTGGAGCTTTCAACCATTTGCCTTGGGAAAAAGCATTTTTTGTGATGCAAATCTGAACACGGAGCCTGGACTTGTGAGTTGTCCTAAAATCATGGGTCCTGAGGCCTTGAAGTGCCTATCCTGAGTGCCTATCATGTAAATCATAGAGTGTGGAAGAACTACACTGAAGGAGGTTTTTTTGTGTTTGTTTTTTTTTTTTTTATTAAAAAAAAAAAAAAGCCATAGAGAATTAGGCAAATAAGCTAAATAGACATTTAGGTGCAAAGCCAGATACCTTGGTATTCACAAGCACACGCGCAGCTTTCACCATTATATAAAAATCAGAAAAAAATTCAATTTTGATGACCAAGTAAAATTTTAATGGATTTTTTTCCTATTTTTTCTCAAACTGTTTAGTACCAGAGGCTGATTTTACTAACTTTAAGATACATAGCTCTTTGTTTTATACATTGTTCTAGTGATCTCTGCGTGAAAGTCAAATAATGTGCTATTCACCATACATGGAGTAGTTTTATGTCTTTAACGTCTCATGTTAGAACTAAGAAAATACTAGGCAAGAGAATACACCCCAGAATAGTTCTGTATGCTTACATTACCTTCCTGTTCTACCTCTTGTGTGGTTATAGTATACAGTACACAGTACAGAGTACATGTTGAACGTGCATTTCAAAGTGCAGAAACTGGTTATTCTTGTTTCCCATGCTTAACATTATTGGTTAAAAAATATCTTGCAAAATGTATCACAAAAATTATCTGTAGAGATGCCTGATTTTGCTGGCTTTTGAAAGTCACACTATGTTACTAATACTAAATTTTAGGACAATCTTAGAATTTTTTATTCTTACATGGAATTGAAAAAGGTTTCTCTCACTTCATGATGTAGTGTTTGCAAGAACTGGCCCTTGAGTGGTTGCCCTATCCTTGAGTACATAGGTCAGTCTTCAGAGGTCTGAACAACAGTGTATCCCCCCAAATTCTCCATCAATATACAGAATAAAAGCCTCCAATAATGAAGACTTACTCCCCAAATCCTTCAGAAGCTCAAATTTAAACCCTTTTGGGACATTAAGTTTTTTCTTAATCATTTACTGTACTTATCTATCCTGGTACATCAGCGGTGTCTTGTTTAAAACTCAAAGCATCTTGACTCCATTTACAGTTATAACATTTTCCAGTATGAGTTGATCACTAATGAATATGCACATATGCAATATTTTTCAGATACAGAATGCACTATAAAATAACACAGTTTTAAGAATTTTGAACTGTTTTCTTGAAAGGTGTTTGATATGGTCATTTAGAGAACAAATCTTCATTTCAAAGTTAGCTGTGAGTTTGAATGTGAATACTCCTGCTAGAATTAGTTAACTGTACTCAAAGCAGTTGTATACTGTATATACAATTCTAGTAATGTATATTCCAACATTTATGTAGGTGCATTTCACTCTGTTATTTCTACTTGTCCTTCCATGATTGTTGCACAATCATCACAATGATTTCTTGTTTTCACTTTTTCCTTTCTTCAAAAGTCCACATATCCTCTATTATTCTAATAATAATTCACTCCACTTCTAACAAAAATATTTCTCAAACTGTGAGAAAATGCCTGCTTGCATTCTGCTGACATTTTTAGCAGTTCATGCCACCACCTTAGGGCATACTCACAAAATACAAAAACACACTTGTGCCAGAATACAGAAGCAGTTTGTTTATGACTTTCTTTTTAGCCACTAGCAGCTGGGCATCTTACTTACGATAATGACTTTAATATCCTTTGGAATTAAAAACATACTTACTGGTCCTTCTACAAGGGCTGCTCTGAAAGTAATGCCTTCTATTTTATTATCTTGGCCAGTGAAGTCAGAGGCAGATTTTGGTGGTATGGCAGTAAAGGCTGAACCTTGCTGCCAATATTTCATTACATTTTGTTACTGTGCAGCAGATGACAGCAGAGAGGCAGCCTGGCAAAATGACATCTGACATGCAAGTGTGTATGAAACAAAGGTGTGGAATTTAATTCCTCAGTGTGGAAAAATTGGCATCCACTGATATTCATCAATGCTTGCGTTTATGGAGACCTAACAGCAGATATGAGCATAGTAGTTTCAACTGTGGTGACAGTGACATAAAAGACAAGCCACGCTCCAGATGGCCATGCACAGTTGTTACACTATGAAACAATGAGTGTCTCAGTCAGCTCATCCATGCAAATAATAAATGATGGAGACTACAGTGAAAAATAGCATTTTGTTACTATGAAACTGCTCTATCAAATAGTGTTATTGGGCGTTCTTTATCTACTGTAGCTTTCATGGAAACAAATAGGAGGCATTACTTTCAGAGCAACATAGGTACATCAAGGTTCAGCTTCATAAAGGAACCCAGTCCTATTATCAACTCTGTCAACATGCTGTAAGGAATAAAGTCTTGCATCAAGTTTTCAGAACTTCTCTATACCAGCAATGGACAGAAAAGCAGAGAGGCATTACCTTTCAGAAATACTTTTAATGGAAAATAATTTGTTGGACCACTTACGAGTGGACAGAGCAAACTGTGCACTAAGCTTCCCCTCACTCTTTTAGCATGCAACAGCAGCATCTAGCACAAGTCTAGCAGTAAGAAAAAAAAAAGTTATTAATATTCAAAAAAAGTAAAGACAGGGGAACATACCATGCCCACACTGGGGGTGTGACTCAAAGATCTTGCGCTCAGGTGAGTTTGGTTATGTAACAGCACTCCTATTGGAGGAGCAAGAAATATTGCACCGGACTTTTACTGGAACAGAGTGGTGAGGAGCCTACTGAGAACTGTTTTGAAAGAAGGTTGTAATACTTCTTTTTGTGGTAAGGGTTAATGAAAACTCTTTCTGGAGGTTCTACAAAGAACCCTTGCAGCCCTTGAAATAAAATCTTCTTGTCCTTAAGAAAGAGGGAAAACTACCAATTAAGGCTTTACTAGATATTGTCCTGCTAAATCAGCAGTTATGTCAGTCATGAAACTTACTGCACAAAGCAGTCCAACAATTGTTTTATCTGGAGCAGCACAGCTTTTACAATGAGACCCACAAATAAATCAGTACAGTCAAACATAGAGCTCGTCCTAAACTGGCCACATTGCTCATATGCCACTTACTTCTATCCAAGAGAATAAAGATGTCTTCTAAATAACTGAGTCACATTATGAAGTTGGCAAACATTAATCTTCCCTCTTGACTTTGTTTCATATAACTCTCTGAAATTAGATAACAAAACTGAGACATGGGAGACTGAAATTGCTTTAAAGTTGCCAGTAACCATGGTATGAAGGATTTCAGACCTTGTCAAATCCAAAGAGAACATCTTAACTAAAGCGGATACTCTGCAAAAAGCTTGACTCTAGAAATACTCAGAGGCAGTGGCATTGTGGGTTCCTATGCAATATCTAACATTTTACACAGTAAGCACTTAAGCAAGATTTTGTATAATGTGGAGTTACATTTTAAATATCACCTCCCTTGTAATTCCACGAATAAACATAAGTTATATTCATGTGCCCATAAGGCTGTTTAAAATACTGAGAAAAATGGTAAGCAAAAAGCAAAGCTATTTTGTACCTTCAAGGGTTAGAAATGTTGGAGTTACGTCAGTTTCACACATGGGCTTGAAAATTTTACTATTTTCTATTTACTTCTATGCAGGATATGCTAATAAAAATAATCATAGTAATCATTTATATATTCTCAAGTGATTGTCAATAATATAATAAACATCCACTAACCTCCGCATATTGCATGAACATAAGTTCTTGCTGGTCCAATAGAAAACCTTTTTCTCCAATTTAAAACATACTTATCTGCATTGTGTGCAATAAGTAGACAAAAAATGCTCCCCAAATATTGAAAATTAGGATAATTTTTCCTTAAGAATTTAACTAATCATATTTTTGTTGTTTACTTCATATGGGATTTTTTTCTAAGTGTCACTTTGAAGTGCCCCTACCACTTTTTTATTTTCTGATTGAATTTTTTTTGGTTGTGCTTTTTGAGGCTTCTTTTGTTCACTTATTTGTTCTTTTTTTTTTTCAGTTGGTTGTTTTTTTAATGGAATTTTACTTAGAATTATAGAATGGCCTGGATTGAAAAGGCCTTGAATGCCTCCAGGGATGGGGCATCCACAACCTCCTTAGGCAACCTGTTCCAGTGTGCCACCACCCTGTGTGAAAAACTCCCTCCTAATATCCAACCTAAACCTCCCCTGTCTCAGTTTAAAACCATTCCCCCTTGTCTTATCAGTATCCACACTCGTAAACAGCTGTTCCCCTTCTGTTTATATGTTCCTTTCAAATATTGGAAGGCCACGATGAAGTCTCCCCAAAGCCTTCTCTTCTCCAAGCTAAACAAGCCCATTTCCCTCAACCTTTCTTCATAGGAGACTTACTAAGGTATTCTCTTTTTATATTTCAATGTGTATATATTCTATAGAAATTTTCCTTTTATAATTTTATTTTCAAGGAATTTCTTAATTTTTCTCCCAAAAAGCTATTACTAGTTTCACAAATTTATGAAAATTAATGTACAGATCATAGTAAAAAAACTTGCAATGATCATGGACTTATCTGAAAATTCAGCAAGAGAAATGAAAGGTAAAAAAAGAACCCAAACATTAAAAAAAATAAACAACAAACCTGTAGATAAATTATTCACAACAGTATAGTAAAGACAAATAACATACTTGCAGATTAATACTAGAATAGACTGTAATGTCTCTTCTGTAGGCCTGGCATATTCTTTATATATGTCTCCATTTTGTTACTACAAAGATTTATAGTTACTTATCTATATACGCAGTAGGTAGGAAGATGCCCTATAACTGTAGCATGTGCAATGTTCAGCATAATTATGATTTCACTTTGTGACTTTTTCACGCTACACTAGAAGCTTGATTAGGTCACTGTCTAGCTAGCTAATAAATATCTGGTTAGAGCGCGAATTTAAAACAGATTTGTTACGGCTCAGAAAAAAAAATATGTATGGTAGGTTAGGCATTATCACAGGAATGATTAACACCAGAAATGCAAGCTGGACACTGTAAGAGGAAAGGTTTTATCTGCCATTCTGCCTTTTTTAGTATGATGGCAATACTTGTCTGCTTCAGCAGGTCACTTACCAGAAACACACAGAAAGATAGCTCAGGGTCATGAGGACATCAGCAGGCTATAGAACGTCCAGCTGCACCAGGACCTTCACCCATGCCTAGAGCTCCCAGTAGGATTCCCTTCTCTGATCCAACTCCTCAACATGTCAGGAGCTTCTGTGGACCCTGGTGCCAGCCTCCATCTCTGCCCACCTTGCATAGGTGCTGTGGGACAGCCCAGCTCCCTGCTGGTGCTGGGGATGCCCCAGTTCCCAGCTCACTCCTCATGTGGCAGCCTCAAATTCTGAGAGATGCAGTAAAATGCTATTAAGACATTTTAAGTAAAATATGCTGGATTTACTGTATCTGCTCTATTTTTCCAGTAACTAAAGGGTAAGATTTAACGTGAAGGATTTATGGAATTAATAAAGTGGAGCCTCTCATTACAGCTTTAAATGATTTGCTATGGATGGCCTGACTTATGCTATTGTGTTCAGCACCCTAGAGAGATAAATCTATACCAAATATTAACAAATTATTATTAGATGCAATATCTCTTATTGTTTGTTATAAAAGGACCTTTGTTACAGCTAAGCTTTTTTAACCTCTTCATCATCATGCTGGACAATAGGAGAGGATGAAGAGGAAGCATTCTCACCACGTTGGCCAGTTACACTGCACTGAGAGGACCAGGTAATGCACAAGGCTGAAGTATACAGGAAAGAAGGGAGACAAAAGGCACAATAACACAAAGAAAGATAAACTTATCCTCAGAGATTTTCAAAAGCTGATTGGGAAGGCTCTGAGCAACCTCATTAAATTTGAGCAGGAATTGAGCTCAGAAACCTCCAGAAATCCCTTTCTCAGTCACACTTTAGGACAAGTTTTAATGACCATGGCTGTAGTATCCTTTTCATTATAAGCCAAAGCACTTAACACTCAGGTGAACTGTCCTATCAAGAATATCACATGTAAAATTATTCTTCTATGAAAAATATAAGAACCGGTGTTTAATTAGAGATTAATTCATGTCTCCAGGCAATCTGTACTTTTAAAATGATCTAATATTTTCATTTATTAATGTCAAACTTGTAGAAAGGTGGGACCTTTACAAACCCTGCTGAATTTTGTTCTTTACTGGTATCTTGTGACAATATGTTATTCAGAATTTGACTTTAAAAAAATTATTTAATCAATTTTGATTTGCATGAAAATCAAATCAGGGAAAAGGATTATGTGTTGCCAGCTTATTACATAGGTGGCAGCTGAGAACAGCAAGGTTACCAGTTAGTAGGAAAGCCAAGGCCGAAGAAGTAATTTAGTTGGCTTTTAGGGCCAGACATTTTGTATTGCTCCCAGAGTTTCTGGAAATAGAAACGTGGATTTGTTTATATTATTTCCCAATCCTTTTAAATATATAAAATCATGAACACACCCATGTACACACACAGCTGCGCTCAAAGTAAGCAACATTTTATACACATTTTTGAAATAAAAATAGGCTAGCAGCAAATTGTCTCAGCCCTGTGTAAATGGGCAATGATCTAGTAGGACAAGCCATGTCAAGTGGCAGAACCAAAGGAAACATCATTTCTAACAGCTAGCAGAGCTCTTACGTTTGGGGGTACTGGAGTCCTATTCAGACAAGGAGAACAATGTAAAGGGTAAAATAACACCACAGAACACTTTGTCTTCTTCTAAGTGGAGAGATAGCACAGGAATCTAGAGAAATCACAGGATTTGGAAGACTGGTGGCAAATCCACATTTGAGGTGAGATGCAAACCTCAAGGTGCACCCTGGTGTCATTACTCTGTACATTTGCAATTTGCATTGATTTTGCAGCAGAATATAAAACATGTTTTAAACCAAGAAGATTGAAAGTAAAAGGAATCAAAAGAACTGTAGGCATTAATTTTGTTCATTTGCTATCTGTCAGTTAGGCATCTTTTGCCTGTTGCATTTTCCCCAAATCACAGAAATCATGCTACCAGTTGGGTGCACAGCTTAAAGTGGAGAATGAGACACAACAATGACTCTGAGGATCTGAGAAAACAGCATTTTTTTTTATTATTTATTTTTTTAAGTCTGAGAAAGCCTTTACACTCTAAATCACATTTTCCCAGTGAGCAGCACAGTGGTGCCACTCCCAAGAGAATCACACAGACAATCACACACACTTAATAGAACAGTTCTCTGTGGAAGAGTAGGGCCATCCCATGGGTTATCTTGGTCTTTATACCATAAGCAAACCTTAACTGACATTCAAGTCCTCCTGGGAAACGTCTATTTCAAACTGATATTTTCAAGCAGAAAAAGAAAAAAGAAAAAAAAGTGTTCTGAAAACAATCATCCTGCACCATTCTGAAAAGTCATGACAAATGGCCATGTTAAGATTTTGTGGGCGAGATTTCTTTAATTAATGCTGTTGTGCCCTTTAGCAACCAGGATCCGAATAAAGGGCACAGGGAATGAATTAAGAACTGGGAAGTCAAGACTGACTTCTGCAATAAGAGAGACATACTGTTACTTTCTGGTAAAGATCTTGTTAAGTGACGGGATGGCTTAGGATATAGTGGTATACCACTTTGTAAGCAGTGAGAATATAGTTCTTTAATTATATCTGTTGAATTAAAAAACTGATTTTTTTAAAGAAAGAAATAGTATTACTGTTTTTAGCATATTCTTTATTTAACACAAATTACAAAATGTGTCATTTCTGCATGGAAATTAATTATGTGTCTGAGCAATGTATAGAAGTAATGTGCATTTCAGTTTTATTACAATTGGCATGTTGACACCCTTATTCAGGGTAGAAAACAATGGTGATGTCTTTTGTTCTGTTATACTATCTTGTGGTAACTGATTATGTTGTTTCCAAAAGCATATCAGGAACATAAATTACATTTATATTTCTGTTCTGAGATCTGAGTAGGGCTGCATAAAGGACTTGCAAATTAGTTCAGGATTTTAGATCCTGAATCTACTGGTCTCAATAATAAAGTAACCTAATACTTGGCTGTAGTATATCATAGGAAAAATAACTTATTTTCCTATGTGGCATAAAGATATAAGGTTATTTAAAGTTCAAGAAACTTCTCTGCTTAGAATAAAACTAGGTTAAAATTTTCACTTTATCATTTCTATAAATTGAAACTTCCTGCACAAATGAGTACAAATGCAGAGATGTATAGCTAGCTGCTCCATGAGAATTTCATTTCAGAACAAAAAGAATGCCTACTGCAATTTACAAAATTAAAAAAAAAAAAAGAGCATCAAGAAGAGAGAACATTTCTGTAGCAACAAAACTTTCTAATTTCCTGTTCCTATCAACACTAATTGTTTTATTTTCTACATTTGTATAGTTAACTCTTCAAACATGCCTAGTAGGCTAGAATTCCCTACAAAGGCAGGTATTCTATGATCATAATTGGATGTCAGGGTAGAAATGGCATTATAATAAGTTCTGCAGTATTAAATCAGAAACCTTCAATACTGTTGGAAAACTGAATGCAAAGTAAACTCAAGCTTATACGCAGAGGAAATTCCAGTGCAAAATATATTTGGCAGAAGTATTAGAAAACTAAAAAATAAAACAACATTTTTAAACATTTTTATATATCACTTATCTTCTTATTCAGCTAGCCAATCTTTCAAATCTGCTTCATTATGAATTTCTATTCATTAAATATCCTGGGTTTTTTTTTTTTATCTTTGGTAAAACCTGCTTACACCTAGTCATAATGAATGGGTGCTATAACCTAACATTTTCCTCAGAAATACTCCTTTTAATACTCAGGAATAATTGTTCTTTTTCTTCTATGGTATAATGTCTACAATAAATAAGTAAAGTTTCTATAATGCATAATATAGGAGTCTTACACTTGCTTGATATTTTTGCAAAATGAATTATAACTCATTTTTATAGCTTATTACATAGTTATATACATTCTGTAGTAAAAGCACAGAGCTATCCAGCTGTCAACATCAGTTCTGGCGGTACAATGAAGAACATTTTAAAAACACTGTTGAGTTGTATGAGAAATCCACAAGAACTGATTCTGTATTTTCGCCTAGTAATAATGGAAATGAGAGTTCTATTTAGTGATTTTTTTCAATAACCATCAGGAAAAATCTAAAATCTAGGATTTGTTACTCAAGTCTCTTAAATTCTTTTTTTACAAATATTATTTGAAATTAATTGAAATGCATCAATCAACTTTCCTACTTAAATAATGCTGAAATAGCTGACTTTTGCGTACTGGAAGACAATGAAAAATGGAAGATTGTTCAAGTTCAACTCATGCTGTTTGTACTATTTGGACCCAAGCCGGATTTTTCCTGCTTATGCAGCAGGTTACATGTATAAAAACAAGAACATCATAAAAGAAGAGTATTGGGTTCCCATGCAAAATAGAATAATACGGAGCATCTTTTATTGATAGGCAAATAGTCTAAGGTTTTCAGAGCAAACAGAAAAAAATAACGGTCTTTTCTTAGAAAAGAGGGGTTTCCAAGGCTCAGATTAGGAGCCATGCAGCACTGATAAGAGATATATGAAGAGCCGTGGAACTGCAGACAGAGCTTTTTAACTGCTCTGAAATGCAG
This sequence comes from Meleagris gallopavo, assembly GCF_905368555.1. NCBI lineage: Eukaryota > Metazoa > Chordata > Aves > Galliformes > Phasianidae > Meleagris > Meleagris gallopavo. The sequence goes on from NC_139407.1 coordinate 8,514,119, forward strand.
CTAAATTCCCAAATGTGAACGGATTTATGAAATATCTCTGTTCATCTTAAAAATCGTTGCTCCTTTCAGAAAGTTACTGCACATTAAATTGTATGAAAAGTCAATAGGAACTGGCGCAGACCTGTGTGCCTTTTAAAGTCTTTCCAAATATCTGTAATCAGCAGAACCTTAGCTGATATTATGCATACATTGCACATGTTAGAAACTCCTACCTTTAAAATGTTGAAGAAAATTTAATAAGACAAGTTTTATCTTGAAACTGGTTTATATACTCCCTAAAGTACTTTTACAAAAATTATCACATCTCCTAACATAAAAGGACAAAACTTTTATTGATGAATTCTGTGTTCCTTTAACATATAAAGAAATTTCTTCTCTTCTTTCTTATTCCACCCTTACCCATCTCAAATAATTTATAACCAAATTCCTTTATTTCAAGGCAGGGAGAAAGGAAAATGTTCAGCTCCAATGCTACAGTTCTTCAAAAATTAGATGGCTTAAATCAAAGAACAAGTCAGAGGACTTGACACAGCTTTTATTGTAATGAGAAGTTTGTATTATATTCTTACTGTTTCATAGTAAGGGAACAGTAATCCTATTTTAAAGTTTGAAAAATGGCTTGTCCAGTGAATATATATAATTTGTGAGGACAGAGTTGGTCTATGAAGAAAAATTACTTCTAATGGTCTGCCACCACTTGGGAAACTGAGATGTATTTTCATGTCACTGTCACCTTTACTTGGACCTCCAGCAGTCATTCCTCCCCTGGACTTAATATATACTTTTTAAATAAAACATTGGCACATATTAGCATGTCAAGGAACAAGTGAGTATGCACTAATTAATTAACTACTACATAAGTTCTTGGCTAGCTGAAAGGAGAAGTATCTGTCACTTAGCTTAGATTTTCTTAGCACTATTTATAGGCCAAAATGTGCTAAAGCATAAAGGGCCCGTTAGTAGTGATAATTTACAATACACATTAAAGCAAACATTTACTATCAGAAATATTTTATCACTGAAAGATATATAGTAGAATGTATTAGATCCATATAATATGAAATTAGTGTTTTTGTTAAATCAGGAAAGTAGTTTCAAAAAATGAAACTTCATTTACTTGTTTGTTTTTTTTTCCTGATGAAGGTATTCAAAAAGATCAATGGAACACCTCTCTGGTCTATTCCAACACTTATACTCCAGTTTAATTTACACAGTACTCAGTTCTGCTGTTTTTTCTACACATTTTTTAATAAGTGAGTGTGCGTGGGGTTGATGGTGAGGGGAATAAATAATTATCTTACCCCTAGATGCTAAGTGAGCACACAATGATCTAGCTGGATCTACTTTCCTGACACATCCTGTGTAGAAAAGGCACGTTTGACCTAAACGCCCTTTAACCACACACTCTGCTATGCAAACACCTATCCAATGAACAAGGACTTCGTACTATCAACAAAGGTTAATGAACCTTTATTCTCAAGTGCAGAACTGTGTGAATACCAAATTTAGCAATCTGCAGCACGTTTATCATGAAGTGTTTCTACTGATACTGCTGGGAAACAAGGATTCTGATTATTCCTTACTTTAATATATCCAGATTACTGTTTAACAGTCCTTGATTAGTATGTTTTCCCATTAATTTTTCCTAGGCACTGTTTGAATTCATTTTTACTTTCAATGACTACGTTCTTTGCCAATGACAACTTAATTACTTCCTTTTCATTTAAATACAACGTTTCCCCAGTAATTCACCTGCTGCATACCCTTAAACAGTCTGTGTCATGTCCGAATGAATTAACATCCTTTTAATTTCCTATTTATAAGCATCCTCATTTTGATGCTTCCATTTGTAGCTGGAATCTACTTAGATAGGTGAATTCACCTCTTACATAGTAAAAATATAGTTATATTTTTCCCTAATTTTCAGTACTATCTTCCTCTTATAGATTTAGACAGAAAGCCCATAATAGTGTAACCCACTCAACACCACCCCAGTCATGAAACTCCAATCTGAAGTGATTTTGCAACACTTTAATTACATAATAAATATAGTCCTCTGCTTTGATTCTCTCCTTCAATTTAAAATACAAACACTACCATTATTCTTTCACAGATAGCTACACTTCCATGTTTCACACTTGATGACTAGAATCATCTTGTTTTTTATTTCACCAACCCGGGATCCATCAATATTTGCATTGTTAAGAAGTGTCTTTATTTATCCAACTGTTTTTCTACATCTGTTAAATGCCAAACTTCAAGATTGTATTTCATCTTTATGTATGTTTTGACTCTACTTAAGTATTTTGCCCTCATAGAATTTGGGTTCTACTCTAGAAAGACTTGGAAGACAGGTACAAACTGTGCAATTTATAAACAATAAATCTGCTAACTTTGTGTAAAGATAAAATGTCTCCAAAACAGCTCAATAGTTCCCTTGGAAAGCACTAATAGGTGTTAACATCAATTTTCAATTTCAATTACTCATTCTTTGTTGAATCTCTGTATTACTTGGGGACACATACTGTAAACATTTTTTCTCTCATTTTGCACTTTAGCAAATGCTAAACAGTTCATTAGTCTCATCCTAGTTTGTTTATGGTTTCAGACTAAAGTTTGCTTTTGTCTTGCCAGATTAGTCTGTGGGTTTTAGTTACCTACTTTTCACTACAAATAAAGCATGAAAACTGCTACTGAGTTACTGCAATAGATTTATTTATTTATTAAGTCTAAGAAACAAACAATATCAAACTCTGTTCATCTGAGTATTACTAAAGGTCTGATTTTGTATCTAATATTTAATTTTAATGAATTTTAACAATTCAGGCAGCTAACTCAGATATAACCCAGAGGATCTTTAGAATTAACTTTCCTCATCTTCTGTGGTTGTGGGAACTCGACTGATTTCAATTGCCGTGTTAATTACAATTAGGAGAAAATCTTTGATAGACAAATGAAGTTATGTTTGTGAAAAATAAGGTGATCTAGACTGCAAGCTGTTTAAGTGTACCAGGAAGGAGCCATTAGATCTTAAGTCACCTGGCAACTTCCGGTGGAAAATTCAAACAAATTAGACAGATAAGGAATTCCCACTTCTGGATAGTAGCAGCTCAATGAAGAGAAGTTTGGGAGCGGGGCATACACATGGGAGATACCTAGATTCTTAAGATGTCTTTGTACATAAAAAGGTTGTAAAATCAGTACGAGCTGAATGTCAGCCAGCCAATCCACTGGGCAGAAAAGACTTCTCCCGTTCTTTCCTCCAGACTACAGGACACTGAATTTCTTTCCATTGTCACTAACTTTAAGACAAAGTAGATATTAGCTATGCTGGAGGTGCTGAAGGAGAGAAAGAAATGGCAAGTACTCCAGTTCAGCTCTTTTGGTTAGTAATTCCACACTGGGAAGGATTTTATGCACCTCAGTACATCTGCCTATTTTTTTTTTCCTGGCAGCACTGCAACTTCCGCATGCTCAATTAGTGTTCTAGCATTCAGTTCATTACGCAATCAGTATTTTCCTGAGAGTTTAGAGTTGACAGTTTACCTTAAGCTTCAGTTTGAGACCGCTCAGGCTCCAGAGACAAATTTGGAAGAGCTATTAAGGTACAGTACTCTGTTGCTACAAAAATCATCTCAGCTAAATATATTAATGTGCCAATCAGTGTAACTGACTTACCATAATGGTCAATACATCTTAGAAGAGAAAACTGCAGTAAGAAAGGTCAATGAAAATTCATTTTCAAAGACCTTTCTTAATTTTCTTTGTTACTCAGTGATAGGTTAATTTTTTCAAAAGGCTTTTTAGATCTTTTAAAAAGATGTTATCAAATACTTCATTAACTTAATTCAGAGCAATTTCAGTGTAGTGATGGATCGTATAAGCACCAGCGCGGGCTACTAGTATTTAAAGTTAATTAATCTGTTTTGGGGAACCTAATCACTGTTCAGACCGATTCTTTCTTCATGTGGTGAAAAGAGTAATACATTTCTCTGTCCTCAGACACCATCTCTAATGTATTTCCCCACTCTAAGGTGGAGTAGAAAACAGTGCGCTTTGTGACTTGGGTTTGAACAAGTATGCAGAGGAAAGATAACTGTATGTCAGCCAGAGCCTACTGGCTGATGAGGAAATGTTCTTTGAATTTACAGCAGCAGTGGCCAAGAAAAATTGGATTGCTTCCATTTATGCTGAATCACACTCTGATATAATATCTGTCAATCAAATCCAAAGTATGCTGTACTCCAAAGGACTATAAAGTACCCATCCTCAAATTAGGCACAATAGGTACATTCAGTTACCCACACACTGTTTGAAGGAGAACAGGGGCTTTTATAAACAACAGCAAGAAATTCAAGGGGAGCAGTGTTGGGGAGGCATTCAATACACTATACAAGTCTAAAGAACTAAAACTGTTTCAAGATCCTAAAGCAACTGTCCTCCAAACATCCAATGTATACAGTTGTTATGTGGCATAACTACCCTTCAACACTGGGAAATAAAGATACTGTAAGACTAGTGTGTAGATGAATTATGCACTTCTGTTTGGCTAGCAACCTACTTCCTTATCTGAACAACCTGGTACCTAGAATAAAACTCAAACATACTGCCCGCCCATCAGTAATGCCCCTCAATGAAATAAGGTATCAGTAAAACCTTATTCAACCTAAATAAGATTGCATCCTAAGTCAGAGAGAAAAAAAAAAATCGTTATTGAATGAATTGGATATTATTGGATCAACCCAGTCAGAGTCTAATATTTCTAATGCACCAGTGAGATCTCTACAGAAAAGTTTCAAATTCTTAAGAGAATGATAAGATAGATATTGAATATAGCTAATATCACATAGCTCTGTACATTATACTTACTAACGTTAAGTACTATAGTTCATAAATAGGTGTTTCCTCAAATAATATATAACAGACTGAAGGAAATGGAAACATCTGAAATTGGAGAATAAAGTATAAACCTTGCAGGTTTATTTTCCCCCACTTCAGAATTTTTATACTGAATTTATCAGAAGTTTATATACAGTTCTTTAGGTTTTTTTTATATTAAGCATATTTTTTCAATCTTCCAATTTCTAATTTGGAATGTGTCAGACTTGAGGTTTTTTGTTTTGTTTTTTTTCTCTTTAAAATATGAAGCTGAAGACATTTGAAGCTGTAAGATTTATTTAAATTTCAGGAACAGTTCATCAGAGAATAATAAATCTGCTATCACATTCTTCACAATTCTTAATAAATTTACCAATTTTTCTAACAAGTTTCAGCTGAAGTTTTTTATTTTGCTGCATCTCTGTCTACAGTCTTACGCTCCCTGCATCCTCAAATGGAAGAAGAAATCTATTGAATGGGAAAAAGGGATCTGGCCATATTGGTAGGAATGCAAGAACATAGGGCATGCAGGGATACCACAAGGAAGGCTAAGGCCCACTTGGAATTATACCTGGTGATTAAGGTCAAGGACAACATGAAACATTTTTTAAGTATGTCAATAGCAAGAGGAAGACTCGGAAAAATGTGGTCCGCTGCTAAATGATGTGGGCATCCTGGTAAAGGAGAACACTGAGAAGGTGGAGTTGCTGAACATCATCTTTGTTTCAGATTTCACTGCTACAGCTGTCACTTGGAACTCCCAGATCCTGGAGATCAGATAGAGTTTGGGGAAAGGAAGATTTCCCTTTGGCCTGTTCAGACATCATCTAAGCAAACTCAACAAAAATAAATCCACGGATCCCAATGGGATGTGCTCACAGGAGCTGGCAGGAGCAGTTCCCGAGCCACTCTCCAACAACTTTGAAAGGTCACGTAGAACGGAAGAGATGCCTGAAGACTGGAGGACAGCCAATGTCACATCAGCAAGATAGTCAGCCTCACTTCCGTCCTTGGGAAGGCGATGGAGCCGTTTATTCTGGATTACATCTCTAAGCAAGTGGAAGAGAAGTTTGTCAAGAGTAGTCAACATGGATTCACCACCAAGGAGAAATCATACTTGACCAATCCGGTAGCCTTCTATGATGTCTTGATCAGCTGAGTAAATGTGCGGAGAGTAGTGAACATTGCGTACCTCGATCTCAGCAAGGCTTCTGGCTCTGATTTCCCATAAAATCCTTGGGATAAGCTTAAGGAGAGTGGAATAGATTAGTGGATAGTGATGTAGATTGAGAACTGGCTGACTGGCAGAGACCAGAGAATTGTTATCAGTGATGCAGTCCAGCTGAAGGCTTGTAACTAGTGGTGCTCTTCAGCGGTCAGTACTGGATTCAGTCCTGTTCAACATCTTAATCAGCAACCTGAATGAAGGGTTAGGATGCACCCTCAACCAGTTCACCAACTATATGAAGTTGGAGGGAGTGGCTGACACAGCAGAAGGCTGTGCTGCCGTTCAGCAAGACCTGTACAGGCCAAAGACTTCAGCAGAAAGGAACCATATGGGATTCAACAAGGGCAAATGCAGAGTTGTACACCTGGGGAGGGAAAACTGCATGTATCAGTGCAGGGAGCTCAGCAGAGAAGAATCTGAGTGTCCTGATGGAAAACACTGTCAACAGTGTGCTCTTGTGAGAAAGACGGCCAATGGTATCCTGAGCTACATTAAAAATAGAGCAGCCAGCAGATGGAGGGAGGTAATTCTCCTCCTCTGCTTCACCCTGGTGAAGCCACATCTGGAGTACCGTGTCCATTTCTCAGTTCCTCTGTTCAAGAAAGACAAGGAAACTTCTAGAGAGAGTCAAGTGGAGGACCACAAAGATGATTAGGGGCCTGGAGCATTTCCCTTACAAGGATGGGTGTAGAGACCTGGGTCTGTTCAGCCTGGAGAAGATCAAGAGGGGATCTTACAAATAACTAAAGGGTGGGAGGCAAGTGGAGGGGGGCAGGCTCCTTTCAGTGGTTCCCAGCAACAGAACAAGGGACAATGGGCACAAACTGGTACTCAAGAAAAAAAAAAAAAAAAAAAAGTACAAATATGACGAGGAAATTCTTTACTGTGAGGGTGACAGAGCACTGGAACAGACTGCCCAGAGAGGCTGTGGAGTCTCCTCTGGAGATATTCAAAATCCTCCTGGATGCCTTCCTGTACAACTGACTCTAGGCAATGTGCTTTAGTAGGGGTTTGGACTCAATGATCTCCAGGGGTTTCTTCCTACGCCTATGAATCTGCATTTTTTTATGTGTTCAACTCTTCTAAAACATAGATATGAATATTTGACTTCATTGTCTGCATACCTCATTTCCATTTAACTACATCTTCCTCTATGATATATTTAATTCAGTTTTGTGATTTTGTTATATCAAATGCCAAAAATGCTATCGCTTTCAAAGAAAAGATAGCACACTTGTTCTCATTACTTGCCCTACTAGCAAACTCAGTAATTTATTTTAGTAGAAAGGTGTAACTTACAGTCTAATTTGTACTGCATGTCATTCTTTTTTCTCTATAGCTTTTGGAAATAAGCTGTGAGACCAAGTATATACTCGACTTCAAGATATATCTAGCTATGCAGCCAGTAGGTGTCTCCCTTATACCCATACAGTAACTGTGGGTTTTGTGCTGTATATGCACATTTAAAAAGGACTGTATGCATTTCTGTGTGTGCAGGGCAGGAGGGAATTATATTACATGCTGAATTCCTGAAAGGGTAGAAATAAATAGAAATATATAATGCAATTTTGTTTAAGCAAAGTTTCCCAAGTCATTCCAAATTTATCCATGCCACAGCAGAAAGTTCAGGGAAATCAGATATTCCTCCAGTGTTATTCTCCTTACATTATATTCATACGATTTTGCTTAGCACGTATTGCAGTCCTGTAATATGAAAAGCAGCACGTAATGCCATCCTGCCTTGACAGCACTAGTAATGATCAGCTGGAACAACTAGATTGAGAAATACTTCAGAATATTTCCCATTAAAAGTTTCAGATTTCCCCAAATCTTATTTTTTTTTGTTTGTTTTTTGTTTTTTTAAATCCATCCTATGGACACATTAGACAGCTGCAACACTTCCCAACTATCTACAGAACATCCTTTGTTTTAGTTAAAAATGTTTTATCATTAACAATTTGAAATTTTATCTCATTTCAAATTTCAAAATAAAACCCAGCAATTTTTCAAACAATTACAATAGAAAATTTAGTCTCACAAGCTTTAAAACCTTCATTCATCCCCTTTCTAACTAATGTTTCCTGCATTATTGCCCTCAGAATTCTGTCCTGAGCCCTGCATACGTATTAAAGGTGTCCATAGTTCTGAAAACCCAGAAGAGCAGAAGATGAGCATGAAACTACCGAGAGCCAGTAGTCTCTCCATTCTGCAAGCCAAGGAAAAAAAGACAATTTGTCAGGTTACAAATACTGTGCAAAGAGAGTCATGAATACATGCACCCAAAAGCAGTGCTTGTGGAAGGCTGAGGCCAGTGAGAACCAGAGGAAACAACTGCAACAAGCAAATAATTGTAGCAGGTGTGGAAACTGTAAGCTGAGAAAGGATGTGATTAGAACAGAAGGAAGTATTGGACAAACATATGGGAAGGAAATGTTCAAGAGTGAGAGGAGTTTTAAGACCTGGTGAGTGGGCTGAGCAAGAAGGAAGTCTGAGAGGGAGAAATTTGCATGGGAAGGTACTGGAATGAGCATAAGAGGACAATGAGAAAGGACGAGCTTCTTCCAGGGTGTGATCTGAAACATATAGCGTATGAAATTGAAAGCTGGGGCTTTGAGCCTCTGAAACAGAGGGAGATTGTACGAGACTGAATTATGGACTTGCAGCTTTCCTATTTGAGCCCTCCTCCCACTCTCCCCCCAGTCAGTATTTTTAAGCAATCATGTTAGACTTACAGAATTCCTTTATAAGAAGGGGTTCAAATTCTGCAGTGGATCTAGATTCCTAGCAACAAAACCCCAAGATATTGAGCCTGAAAAATTTTAACTGAAATGTAAACACAACCTCCACTCTTAAAAGCCACAATCACTATCAGCATTATCTTGCAAAGATAGCTTATAAAAAAGACTAACAAACAAACAGGAAAAAAATACAAGGTACACTGATACAACTGATACACTTGCTTAGTTGCAGACTGATGATAACAGAAAATTAACTCAGTATTCTGTGGTTTCTCTTTAAAGCGGAAAGAATGCATTCTAACCACAGCTAGTACAGCAACAAGACAGCTAAAAACAAGTGAAACATCAAATTTCTTGAAAAGCTGAGCTTCAGAAGAAGAAAAATCATTGCTGAGTTAAGTTCAAATCAGAAAAATTCATCCATTCAAAAACATTTCCATTTTTGACAGCGTAAATACCTTTGTGCCTTTTTTTTCAAAGTGGTCCTTTCAGCTTTTCATCTTCTAATTTACTTTTAAATCTGCTTTTTTTTTTTTTCATTTTCCAGAAATCACCCTTAAACATCTCACATTGAAGAAACCATTTTAAATCAAAATGCTTCCCTTCAACCATTCAAATAGCCAGGGGACCTCCACTTTGAACTTGGCTTCTGGGCCAAATTTGCTAAGATTTGCAAACATATAGCTCATGTAGATGGTAGCTAGGCTGTTGTAGCCTCCTCTGAAAAAAAATAGTAATAATAACTTGTATATTTGGTTGTAGGTGTTAAAACACAGATGTCTAAGTTACCTGTTGGAGCACAGCAGGAACACAGCAGCCTCTCTCAGTTCAGGAGGCAACAACCAAGTCTATGCCAGCAGGGTACAGGCCTTATTACAGCAGAGAGCAGAGCAGATCCTCACACCTCAGAGAAGGACTGACATGATGGGGCTAGGCTTAAATAGGGCCTAAGATGTGGCTCCAGGTGAGGCTGACCAGGGCCAGGAAGGTCTGTGAGTGAGCTCAGGGCTCTGATATTTTCACGTGAAGCATGAGTTGCAACTAAACATATGCTTTTGTTGTGGTGGTTTGCTTACACAGCACAGGGAACACAATGCATGCTAACTGAAGTAACAGGAGACTAATGTTTCTTACCTCATACTTAGGACGTGCTGAAAGTATGGATTTTGTACGCTTAAAACCACATACAGTCTATTTTTTAAATCACATACCAGCGATTATTGATTTAATTGGATTTAAGGCTGAACCCTCAGGCTCTCAAGATATCAAAAAGCATTGGTGTGACATAGGAGAAAATTGATTATTTGAAAAGTCCACAAGAGTGTATTAGAGGAGTGACACTTTTTAGCCATTTTAAGAAAATTTTGGCTGGGTTGCTCCAAAAGTAATGCCTCTATATATTTCAATGGAAACTAAAACAGATTAAAAAAGTACAATAACATTGTATGTTAGAGCACATTCTCCACTACAAATTTCAACAGAGCCACCACCATTAGTAATAATTAGCAATGAATAAAAGCTATTTTGTCAAACTGCCCCTGTGCTGCCATCTATCACATGGCAATGCAATGTAATGGAATATTGGTGGGAAGATTCAATGTTTATTGTCATACCACCAACACCCACCTCTGATTGGCCAACATAATAAAATAGGAGACATTATTTTTGGAGCAGCCCTCATACATATGTAGGACAAATTAGTAAATCTTGTTTAAATGTCTTCAGATGGAGATATAGCAGAAAACAAAAAGAAAAAAATTCTAAGCACTAATATACTTCAGGAGATAGCTTTATAATTGGTTTGGAAACACTTACTCAGAAACCCCTCTGAATCTGTCAAGGCCTAGATGTCATTAAATATTGTCCATAAATGCAGCAGTTTTGTTTTGGTTTTTTTTTTTAAATAATAGACTCATTTTCTTTAGATTTTATGTCCCCCTGTATTTTTGCTTAAATGCAAGGTGATTTTCAAAGCATAGGCAATAAGCAAATATTTCACTATCACAAACATCAAAAACCTTGATGGAAACTTGTCGGCAAGCCCTCACAAAACTGGTGGCATTTTTCCTCTATTTCACACTACTGCAGCTTTCAGTTTCAAATTAAACTCATAAGTAACAATCATATATTACTTTTGTCAGTGCTCCTGGCCCAGAGTAACAGATATTTCTTTGTCTTTCTGTCTTATTTTACAAGAGGGTTTTTTTCTTTTTCTTTTTTCTCTTTTACTCTGTCCTTTCAGTCAGCTTTTCCTTTCCAGTCCAAATGTCCTGACTAGCTAAAATACATGATACAAATAACAGCTTATTTATCATGCTGATTGGTGATGGATGCTTTGGTGATTGCCTCCTATTCTTTTCTGACTGTAAAACTGAATTAGATTCTACACCGTGGAAATGTACACAATACACATTGTAATGGCAGCTGGTGGAGTACTGCTGTAGCCAATTCTGAGTCTTTTTCCAGTCACAACTTCTGTTTCTTGTCTTCTGTGTATAGCTCCCCTCCATTCCCCCTCCCTCCCAGTCAGTACCCTAAAGAATATGTAAAAAGTACCAGGCAGTGGCACCAGCTGGTCCTATTTTCTGTCAACAGATATTCATGGTCTCTGATTGGAGTCATGGATCCTAAAAGACACGCTTACACAGGAAAAGAAAATAACACTGTGCTATTCCCACAAAAAGTAAAACATTTTAGGGAATATGCTCATGTAGCTCCTATCCCAAAGATGCTCATCTAAATACTAAAATGACAGCACCTTCAAGACAAATTTGTACATATACAGAGTATATGTAGAATCTTTACACTTATATGTATTTTTTCTGAATGAAATTAACCCATTTAAAACTAAGAGATTTAAACTCTTATCTTTTGACATCATGGGTACTCTTATTTATTCTTAATCTTATTTTTTTGTACAGTAAAGAATCAAAAGATTTCCGTGATATTTGTGTGTCAATCACAAAGGCATTTTAAAAAGTAACTTTAACCCATCTCAATTTTCTGTTTTGCTTATTTAGATTTTTCTCTGCTTTAACAATTCAAACTTTCTTTGTCTTTTTTTTAAAAACATTCAACACATCTATAAAGAAAGGCACAGAGACATTCAGCTTTAGACTGTGACTGTTTTTTCGTATTAAGAGATGGTCTTCAAAATCTTTTGATTTTCCAATATAATGCAATTTTACATAAGCCTACTGTTAGTCAATCTATGACAATACATATCTTGATGTAGAAGTGTCACTGACAAGCAAAAGATTTTGTGCAGATTGATGCAAGCTGACTACAACCACAATCAATTATTTTACATTTATTGTTAAATAGATCCTCTTTTTTCAGCTGCCAATTACTCAGTTAGTGAGACAGCAGCCAAACTTCTTCTCTTTACCTTTTCTCCTTGAATCTTTATATTTATGCAGCCAGAATGGTGCGTAGTTCTGAAATTCTGTGATGTCTCGTATGTCTGCACTTAGAACAGTAGGTTTAAATTCACACCATGCATTTTTCAGAGTGCTTCATGAACATTTTAATGATCAGGAATTTCAAACCTAAGTTACCCATTCTTACTAGTCTGTCTTGGAAGACTTGGAAAACTTTTTAATTTTGATAGTTTGATATTTCTGTTTTGGTGTTTGAATGGTTTAGCTTGTTTCTTTTTACAGTGCACTGATTTTCATTAAATAATAATACTTGTAATAATAATGTTTTGAACTTAAAAATAGTCTCAGTTTAAAATAAAACCCAAAACAGGCAAAAGACTGTATTGCCTAACAATACAAGAATAAGGAAAATTGAGGAGTATGAATTTATCTCTGTACCTCATACACTCTTGGTTGGCCAAAGCCATTTGTTGCCATATAGGATCTCTCATTCAGAATCGTGCTTCTCAGTGCTTTTCTTTTTTCCTTCTCAACCCTGAGGTAAAAGATGAGTCACAAAAAAGCAATATCAGTTTGTAATAATTGTCTTACCTAGTAGGAATTTTCCAGTCCTACTGCACAACTGCAATCATTTCGTGTTTTACTAAACTCTTGTGCTAAATGAGTTCGTTCAACTGAAGAATTCCATTTTATGTCACAGCACCCTTTAACTTTAATAGTTTGCAACTGTTAAAATGGACTGAGATATGTAGTCTTTTGCATTAAGAATTGTATTTCATCCATATGTTTCACAAAAGGAAGCATTTAGTAAAAACTGCTCCAAGATACAGAGAGAGATTTGGATTCAAACCTAATGACTGCACAGATTTTTGTATGTTATCACACCTGACCTATTACAGTGCCATATTGAACTGTCCTTGTGTACTAACCAATGTGTGAATTCAATTAGTGTACCAACAGTTTTAATTTTCTGCCATCTCTTACCCAGTGATCTTTCCCCAGTAGTTGCTGTTCCTCAGATTCATTGTTTGGTAACCTTAGTACTGAGTTTCACAATACTATATACCATGTTATCCTTGTAAGCTTCACAATGTCCAGACTTCCTGCATTTTTTTGTGAAATATGTAGAGACTAGACCAAGAACAAATCACACTCTTAAGAAAAAAAAAAAAAGAATTACTGGTCTCATTTGTCTGGAGTGCTTCTCTTCCTGATCTCTATGAACATCACAAATATTTGCAAAGATAAAGCATGAAATCCAATAAAATGGTTGGAGAGGACATAAAAAGAACAAGTTTGTCAGTTTAAAGCCCTACCATCCAACACTATGCTGTAAGCTGTCTGCACCATGTTTAAAATTGAAAGAAAGGGAGCAAAACACTCAGAAGATACAGATAATAAAGAACAAAATAGACTATAAATGGGAGACAGCTGGAGACAGCAATTCTAAAGCTATAATCTTCCTTCAGTATATCTAAAACAGAGCAATCATTTCTCTTCCTTGACATTACCAAGGAATAACTGATTCACTGAAAATTTTGAATTGTTCTGATCTTCTGTATGTAGGATTTAGTTCTTCATGACACTGTAACTATCAACTCCATTAAGAATCAAACAGAGATTTATACTGCACACATTATCAGAGGGTACTGAGAATAAACAAAATTATCTCTGACCTATAAAAAAAAAAAAAAGAGAGAAACGGTACCAAAATAATAGCATGAATAATTAGTTAGGAGATGTCATAAGAGTCAAGGATATTATTTTCAGATATAGGAAAAACTCCCAATGTGGCTTTCTCAGAAAAAAATACTAAACACTGTTCTGATCTACTTTATATGAATTTATATGAGCTGCATTGAATTGATCAGAGTTACCCTGGATTATTCCAGAATAAATACATTTAAATGGTCCTATGTGAACCTGAAAACTGTGCTGGAGTATCTAAACTGCAAAACACATTCACTGTGGTTCAGCATCATTGAAAAAGGCATGGTAACTCAGCCCTAAGTCAAGAGCAGCAGCAGCAGCAGCAGCAGCAGGAGGCATATTGGCTGAATACTGAAGAGTAGATTCCATTCCCAGAGATATGAAAATAGAAATGAAACATGAAGCAGAAAGCTGTGGGTATGCAGAAGATACAAGACACTTCATTTGGTAAAATGAGAGAATCCAATTTTCCATATATGAAAGAAATAATCATACCAGGACATTTTTATTTTTATTTTTACTAAAGTGTAAAGTGTCAAGGTTTGCTCTCTAGGTAAAAACTTGGTAAAAATTATTTACCAAACTCCCCTTGGGGTCCATTTTAATCTTTTTTGTACAATATGATCTCAAATAATGGACATATGTCTGGAGTTTGTCTGGGTATTATTTGACTATTAGCAGGAAAGCAAAAGACGCTTAGAAAAAAAGAGTTTTATGGTAAATTACTTTATAAAAACAAGCTAACAAATGAACAAAAACAAAATGCTTACTGTAATTGTATAGGTACTATAATGGCAGGATACAACCCATGGCTTATAGGAATCTAACCTAGGGTACTCCTCCAGCTCCATCTGTCTCTTCAGAGCACCCTGGGATGTTGAATACCAGGCTACTTGAGGGTATTTTGACTGCTATTGTAATAAAAGCAACACTTTCCAGTCCTCACCTGATAGGATGAAAAGTTTCATCAGTGAAAACAGTTTTCTGCATGGGCCTGGCAGAGGAGATACTGACTGTACAGGTGACAGGTGCCTTTTCGATCTCAGATTTTGCTAGACTGCTATGTGTGGGCAACTGAATAAATTCCTGGGAAGTGCCCAGAGAAGTCTACCTGTACTCATGTTCTTCTACTCTTCTTTCAAGCTTGGCTCAAACAGGCATAGCAGCTCTGAAAGTTCTTCAGTACATTAGCACTAAGGGAATAATGCTAATTATTCCCTTTTTTTATTTGACGTCTAACATCAAAATAATGCTAACAAAGAAAAAGAAACGGCATCTTCTTTGTTGGAGTTACAACACAGAAAAAGAAAAATAATGATGTCTGAAAATATCCAGATGTATGTATAACCAATGAGAGAAAAAAAAATGTTATATGCACTGACAAATAGAACTTAAGACTCTCATTCAGCTGCTAGCTAAACATGTCTAAATCTGGACCTCACCATATATCATAATGGAAGCACTTTGTGAGGACAATATTTCTTTACATAAATCTTGTTATGTTTTTTGCAGACAGAAGCTCCTTGCAAACTTCACAGGTGGAACTTAAATAGACAGATTTGAAACCTCTGTTCCAAAAATATGTTTTCTAACAAATGTAGCAAGAATAAAATACATTTAGGTCTCTGATTCCTTTAATCTCACTGTTTCATTACAAAGCAATTCAGATTCAAAATATGCTTTGGAATCTAACCACCTGGCCGTAGTATGCTAAGGTACTCTCTCATCTGAGGAAACTCCACCCATTTACAATGCATGTATGGATGTTTATATGTGTACATATAACGGAACAAAAATAATGATACACAAGAGTGTAATTTTTCTCTTTTTGCAGCTAGTGAACAGAATTAACTGGCAGAGCTTTCCTAATGCTAATAATGTATTTTCCCTTCCCGATTTGCACAAGAAGAGCGGAAACGGAGAAAAATCTAGAAGAAAGATTAAAAATTTTACTTTACAAATTGCCAGTTTTTCACTTACCATCCCAGCTGCAAATTACACATTCTACAATTAATGCACTGCCTAACACCTCACAGGTTGATTTCTGTATCACGAAATAATATACCAGAAATAATACCTGAGTAGTATTATACCAAAAACTGCACGTACGACCTGAGCCACAGAGAAGCCAGATGAAAAGGACAAGTAGATTTGGAATCAATCAGATATAGCATTAATTGACAACATCTTTTAGAGTGATAAGAGAAACTCCACCTCCAGATTAATGGTTCACAACCTTTACATTTAAAATTTCATCTCTGACATGCACATGCAAATATATACACAAGCAAAATCAATGATGCTGTTTTCATGAAATGCTTTAAATTGAGCACCTGAGAGTGCGTTTCAATACCACGATTCTGATAGATCTTTTGAAGGTTTAGGGGCTATTTGCAGACATTTCTGAGGAAAGATTTTAGAACTGAGTCTTCCCTGTAATTAGGGCTTCTTTCATATTTCTGCAATGCAATCAGGGAGAGTTTATCATGAGGTTGTTTTCTTTTTCTCATTTTTTAGGTGAAGATGAGCAGTTAAGAACGTATTACTGCTAGTATTTTAGGTACTTTTATTTAATTGTTATAAGGCATTGTTGTATTTTGAACAGATTTTGGAATTAAAAACAGTGATGAGGAAATAAAAACAACAGTAAAGGGAAAAACAAAAGAAAAACATTTTCTTTACTCCTTAAAAGCAGAAAGAAATACAAGTTGTATCTAAATAATTCACATGTGGTGCTGGGCCAGCTTCTCAGAAAGCAGCATTTCCATTTTCGTTTACAAGTTTCCCCAAACGTTTCATTAAAATTCAAAGGCTGTGCTGGAAAACAAACTAAAGTACTTTCAGGTATGGAGGGTTGGGCTTTTTAGTTTTGAATAGGTTACTACTCTCCTCCCTTATCTTCTTCAGCAGCTGGCACTTATAAATGAAACAGTTTTTTAAAACTGCCCAATTCTAAAATTCTGATCACTAAATAAAGAGTAGTGAGATGTGACACCGATATATTCTGTCCTCCCATGGCCTTTCCTGAACCGTTATGACTAGTCTCTGGCTCAGTGTGTAGCATTTCATTGCAGAGCTTGATTTTTCTGGTGATGAAGAGATAATGGACCCTCTGAGAAATAAGACACCACATAATAATGGCCTGCTCTACAGAAGTAGTCCATTTTAATTTCATGGTTGTTGCATTATCCCATATGATTTCTCACAAGACATTACAGCAGGATCACAATAATGCCACCACTGGTGTATACATAAAACAAAGTTAACTTTAAAAGTGATGTTCTTTCAAGTAATTTCTTTCTCTAAGCCGTATAAAGCATTAATTCATAATGACTGAATCTACCATTCTGCTTCTTTTTTTTGCCAGCTACAAAAGCATATTTATCCTGTATGTATGTATGCTCAAAACAGGTTGAGGGGCTTTGTTTCAGCATAAAGAGACATGAGACCAAGTACACAACAGTAAGTGACAAAACATTTTGAAAGATACACATTGAAAAGACAGATATTCATGCAGTGTAGATATTTGCTATGGCCTTTTGTTCAGATGATGCAGCTAAAATTTTCATTATCCTTGTCAAAATATACCTATTTATTTTTACAATTGCATTCATATCCCAATGAATACACAACTATGATAATGGAATATGCCCCAAATGATATATGCCTTAAAAACACACAGATACCTACTTCCATTGTAGACCTATGAAACAATGTCACAATACTTTCATAAATATCATTTTTTATATCTGTGGTATTTTAGTGTCTGTATTTTGTATTGCCACTGGAGCTCTAAAACCAAAGGCTCTTTTGACACTAACCTCAGACTCCTTGTTGTGCTTGAAACAGTTGTCTGTGCCTTTTTCAGTGGTAGACAAATTCTGATTGTGGTGGTATATAAACTCACTTTTAGTTATTAAGCAATATCATGTATTATTAAAGTTACAAGAAAATAATAGGTATAATAAAAAGTTACACCACAAATACTTAATATCCACCTGTAGCTAAAACATCAGAAATATCAGTAATTCAAAGTTAAATCTGAATTTGGACATAATTGACTTAGTGTCATATCTCTGGCAGTAGCCATTAGCTGGTACTTATTAAAACAGAAAAAGATAGTCCCCTAAAATACAACTCTTCTTTTTCACAAATATAAAATATGTGAACTTCTCAAGTTTGCTTCACAGTCAGCATTAACAGCTCTTGATAGACTTTCATGACTTTTTCTGAGCGCTTTACCGTGAAGGTTTTTGAATTCCAAAGATTTAAATAACTACATCTCAGTCATCTTGAATTTGCACATTTCAATTCACTAAAATGGGCATAAAACAACTTATAGTAGAAAAAGACACATGGAAGAAGTTAGAATGGTACTTCTCTTTTCATAGACCGTGGCACTAAATGATTATCACCTGTAAAATCAGTGCTACTTTGGTGGGTTGTTTTTTTTTGTGTTTTTTTTTTGTGGTGTCTTTTTGTTTTTGTTGTGTGTGGTTTTTTTTTAATAGCCTTTCCGAAAAATTATAAACACATTAGAGCAAGTTCACGTGGGTTGATATGTAACTGCAATATTTTTGCTTCATATCTCATTCCTAAAACCGTTTTCCTAGAGAGGTTGTAGATATTGCAATACCCAGAGACATCTGACCTGCAGGCATCTAAAGCCTAGCACAAAGGTCACAACTCTCAGTTGGATATCTACATGAAATAGAGTGTGATATTTAGCTTGTATAGGTTGGAGCCTGCACACTCTTCAGTGTTAAACAGTTCTACGGTAGTTCTACCAAGGCAGATGTAACTGCTGTGTTAGGCAATCAAGACTGTTTTAAAAATGTTCTTCAGTATTTCTGATTTCTGTTCTGACAGTGTAGGCACTTCTGTTGAAGTTTAATGCCTGTGTTTGCTTTCTTTAAAATATCACAGCTAGAAACTGTAGTGTCAATTTTTTTCCTTTTCCCACACTTAGATCCATGTTTATTTTATTCATATGCTACAGCAATCAAGTGAGCTTGAGAGCCCCACATACAATATTCTCCGCAGCAGAACTCAAACCCACACCTCCAAGGAACAGCTATAATTGCTTTGAGGAAGCACTCTGTTCCTCCTGCTGAGACTGTCACACTTTACATAAAAGAAATAATTAACTGGAGCATGCACTCTTTGGAGAGCAGGTTTTACATTCCCCTTGGTCTTCAGTGTAAGTGTTGTTTTTCTTCCACCAATTAATGCAAAAAGCAAATAATCCAAACAAGAGCTGGGTATCTGAAAGTCCCCCTCTCCTTTCCTAGTCCCTTTGTCCAGAATGTTCTGGATCAATCTGCTAGTCCAAACTATTCATTATATACGTTCAGTGGAAAGTTTTAGCTGCTCATAATTTGTGCTTAATCTAAAATTAATTTGATTGTGGCATTTTTTCTCCAGATGAGTTTTAACCTCTCCCCCCAAAAAATGTTTGATTCTAATCCATTTGTGGTCTTCAGATAGGCAGAGTATCTTACAATTCATCTCAAGTTGCCGAGCTGTGCAAGCCCTCCCAGGAATTTTAAGAATCAGAGAGCAGTGGGGCTTGAGGACATTTAAGATCTAAAAATAAAAGACCAATAGTGACAGGATACTCCCAGAAAATCTGTTCACATACACATGACATAAAACGTAAAGATAAGGCATACACCTGAACAGATGCTCCAGGTGAACTTATTAGTCCACATGCACAGGATTTGGCTTGCTAATACATGATATCTTACCCATCTCTTCACTGTGTCCTCTCTTGGACTGGATTTTTACGTACAGAATATATGGCTGTGTAGGCTAGAAGAGGGCAGTGGGCTTTGAACAGATAGTGCATCTAAACAAATGAACAGAGATAGCAATATACTATAGCTCCACAGCAGGTATTTCCCTGATTTTTTTTTGGTCATCAGCAGGGCTGGGTGCCTGACATTTCAGAAAGGAGAAATGAAAAGTGTTCTGCAAATAAGAATTAGAAAGACTAACACTTTCAGCAAAGAACAGTCAAGCCATCAATTGAATCCTAGTCTTGTAAATCATTCAAATTCTGCAGGAATACAATAACGTAGATTTACATGAGCAGATTTGTGCAACTGCCAATACAATTCCTAGCTGGTATTATTGACTTTGTTATTGTGGAAGGACTATGATAAGACATTTGCACATATGAAGTGGAAAAGAGTGAGTGGCATATTATTTTACTCAGTAATATTTTCATACCCATGTTCCAAGAATTCTGAAGAATGAAACTCAGTATGGGTATAAATTATATCAAAAAAGGTAATGAAAACTGTTAAACCAAAACACTATTCTGAACATGTCTGAACTAACCTATTGCATCTAAGCACCTAATCCTCAAGTTCATCAATACCAAAGGATCAAATTTATTCCCTAAAAGTTAATCAGGTACCATGGGCCTCCTTGAACTGAATCTTCACAGCAAATCCTAGAAAAAAATTCTTCCTGTAAACAATGGAAATATTTAAAGTCATCTCTTCATTGAACACCCCTTTACAATTAAATGATAGAGTAGGAATGAGGTAGCAAATTCATCAAAGTGATTACATTCAAATTTAGTGTTTTTAACTTTTTCCAAGCTATTGTTACAAAGTAACTCTTAAACCCCGATTGTGTTGTGCTTACTTATATCAGGAGGAAACATAAGCCTCCCATAGTATGTAAGAATATCTAATTAAGCTGATACACGGCATATACTGCATTACATTTCTTCTGAAGATTTTATTCAGTATTTCATAAAGTGTGAACCCACAGAAAAATAACCAAGGAATTGACACGACAAGTTTCTTTCTCTCAAATACATTTTTGGCTTGTTTTTAAAGCAATTATATAAAGCACTCTAATTGCTGCTTACTTTAGGAAAAGTTTGAGCTCCACAAAAACGCAGACTAGACCAAAGCTATTTTGAGAGATTTCAGCAAAACATGCAGCGATGCCAAACAGTTGTACCTATGTAGCACTTGGGGTTTCATGGTTTTACCTCTTCCAGACAAGGAGGGAAAATAAGAAAGCTGGCAACCGCCACAGTTGTTTCACTTTAGATGATGCATTCCATTTCATATAAATTTGTTACAGTAGTTACACAAAACAATGGTGCTTCTATTCTCGAGCCATGTTATTTTTTAACATATACCAGAGCTGTCAAGCAGGCAGCCTGTTTGCCTGCACTGCAAGAAGGTTTTATATTGCAAAAGGCTTTCACCCCCTACTCCCTAATGGTGAAAATAAATCATTTTCATCTGCTGGTAGTTTCATTTCTTTTTCTCCCCCCAGTCCTTCCTTTTTTTCCACTTCCTTTGTGGGCCCCTTTCCACAATGCCATATGGCAGCTGAGGGAAGGGTAGAGCAATGATCTGCATTTTCAGCTCTTAACAAAAGATGCAATAGTGTCAAAGAGGCTCATGAATGCATGAGACACATACATGTATAGAGCAGTGCCTCCAGTCCTGTCAGGAAGGACTAAAGAGAAGCCCGATAAACCTGACATCACTTCAGCTTGAAGAAAGGCAGCAGTGCTTTTCTCAGTAGTTCATCTCACTCCTATCCATCTCTCCCAGCTCCCCGCTCCCCTCCCACCCCTTTGGGCCCATGTCAAAATCCCATTAGCTCTATTAATGACATGTGGTTCGAAGCAAAAGCATGTGGCAGAACAAGAAAGGCACAAGATCAACCATTTTATCTATTCATTTTTTATACATGTATCACAAGTTAGAAGTACTTGAGGAGGGGCCGTGTCAGCTTGGCTACATGAACCAGAAAAAGAAAAAAAAAAAACAAACAGCAAGATTCTGTAATCAGTTTCTCAGCTATCCCAATTCATCATCCCAAATCTTAATATATGAATAGATAGAATTTATTTTAAAACAGAGACAAAGTTTTTGGCATTCATTTTTGAAATGCAGCTTGGGCTTTGTCTGCCCCTAGCCCTCACCAGGGCTCTGAGCCATTTCATACTCTCCCACAGGCACTGTGTGGCAGGACTAACACACTGTGTATGACTGCATCCACTTACTTGAGACTCCCTCAGCTAAACACAAAGACACAGCCACCTTATACTATTGGATTAAAGAACCTGAGAAGCATTCCAGTGTGCAAAATATTCTGGTCCTGGAGTATATGTAAGGGCTGCCTACCAGTACAGTTTGGTGTATTTCTTAAGTTTTCAGATCTACAGTGCTAGCAACATGGTTTACCTATATGATGATGTTTGCAGAAGCAAGTATTTAAAAATATATACATATTTTCAAACCTGAATTTGAAAAGTACCCACAGTTGCTTTTCATATTGATATGCAACACCTTATTTTATTACACCACGGTAGTGGAAAAGTATTGAGTGACAGAACGATAAACATGCTGATCTGTCCCTCAGAAGGATACTTCTGCATAGTCCACAAAAGTCAAGAACTAGTTAAATCTATTTAAAAGTCAGTGAGATTTGCCACAGTCTTGGAGACACTTTAAATAATAATAATTTTTAAAATGAACATACTTTCAAAAGCACCTCAATCTACTCAGGCAGTATAAATTCAATCTCTTGACATCTGTGTATAAATTCCTGAGTAGTCTCAAGTAATTCAGAAAATAACTGTTGACCTGCAATTGTCTCTAGGGCAGAAGTATAAAGTTGAGAGTTTCTATTGGATTTAGCTGCATTTAAAACTTGGCTGGATTTTTTGGTCACAACGATGACTGTTTAAACCTGTAACTACTTGGAGCAAAACTATAAAAAAAAAAAAGTCAGCTATTCAACACTTCCTTTTCTCTTCAGGAACATCTGTTTACATAGCTGATGTCCACTCAACAGGCTGTGAGGTTTTATCAGCAGCACAGCAGTCAAGACTACTTGCAGGCAGAATTATTTTTTTTTTCTCCTTTAACATTCATATTGCGTATACATTCAGATTGTACACAAGTTTAACTAATTAGCTTGTACAGTTCTCTTAGACTTTTTTTTAAAGGTCACAATCTATTGAATCTAAGCATAACTGCAAACTGAAACTACATAGAAAAAAAAAAGGTAAAAAAATCAGAATCCTTCATACAAAGTTGTTTATTATTTGTGAAGTGTTGATGATCCCTGCAAGTTTAGAGACACAAGTGGCTTTTGATTACAGTATCAGTGGTCATCAGCTACCTATGAATGATTTCATCTTGAACTCTGACAAAAGTTGAGTTTCTCTGAGGACTGGAAACATTTTCTTGATTCCTGTGTCTTGGCTTTACTCAGGTAAAAACTGTTAATTTCTCTGGGATGTGAAGTTATTTGTGTATAGTGATGCCAGTTCAATGACCGTATGAAATACACAACATTAGATAAATCACTGCACAGAGATAAGCAGACACCTTCTGAGCAAAAATATGAAGAGTTTGAACAGAGTGTTTGTAAATGAAAATATACAAGCATTCTGGGATACATGATTATGGGTATATCTCCAGCTATAACACAGCCATGAGCTGATTTCATGCTGTTTCCCATCAGTAGTTCTTTCTTCCTAAATTGTTAGTGTTTGCTCATCTGTGCTGACATCCTGGATTTTGTCCTGAGGCACTGCTTGGCACAGTGCAAATCTTAAACTGTCTTCAGTCTGTACCAGAAGGTAAGGTCCTGCCAAGTTTGCTAATATAACTTGGTTGATACTGTCTCCACTTCACACAGACCGTGGAAGCACATCCATTTTGGCACAGGGACTTGAGATGATCCTCTTAGCTTTGCACATTTATGTCTTTGTGGGCACATCAGTCACAGTGACTCACAGGCTGCTGACTGGAAATTTCTATACTCGTCACAGTGAACTCACCTGTGGTTTGGGATTAGCCCACACCTTCCTCCATTGCCTGCTTAGTTCTATATAGAGCCTGTAAACTAGCGCATTTGTGGAAATATACTCCATACTCTTATTAAAAAAATGTACAACAGGTATTTCCCTCTATCAATACATAATAGTGGAGGCCTATTATTTGGAAACTAGTAAGTATTGCAGATTGAGGGATTATATGCAGAAAAACTACTTTACAAGCCCTAGCTTAAAACAGAAAACATTTTGATGGATAGACAATTTCTTGATCTTCCATAGGCATCGTAACATATCCTGGCATCACAGCAGAGACATCTCTCTTAGACCAGTGGTAGTGTAAGCAAAATGCCAAGCTTAAAGCAGCATTGTGTTTTACACTGATATTCTCTGATGAAAAATCGTTATTTTCTGTGCTGCTCAAAACAGGAAAATTAATCATGCAGACTTAGCAACACAGAATAACATTCCTTTTGATCACATAGTTTTGGACAACAGTCACGTTTGATCCAGAGACAGATAAAAGGCAGTAAGAATTGAACAATTTCAACATTTACGTGATAATCCTGAAAGTGATGAACACAAGCAGTTGCACTGCTTAGGCTGCTTTTTCTTTTTCTCTTTCTTTTTAATTTATTTTAATTTTCACAATGCCTCGGTCTCCAGGTTTAGTCCCCGAAGGTAAATGCTTTCTGCAAAGCTGTAGCAGAGAAGCATGAAATATCTAGCTTCTACCTCATTGCTTGGATTAGTTGAGCTCAAGTGAGACCTGAGCATGAAGTGACTTAAAAGAGAGGTTCATCGCCTGCTCTAATAACCACTTGATGAGAACTATCTGCAGAAGAGTAAGATGGGGCAAATCACAGGGGGTTAAGTTTTGGATTAGAACTCTCTTTCTATGCATTTCCCCTCTTCTTAGCCATAATTTCATACACCATGCTTGAAATTGCAAGCATGGCAGGTCTATCTGGCTGTAGCAATTTTTTCCTAGCTAGTAACAGATTCATTTCTGTTAAAATTCTATTACTCCCAGCTATTTCTCTCAAGGATTGTAACAATTCTTCTGAAAACAGATCAGCAGCTTGGGTATAATCTTACTCCATATAACTGGAACAAGGACTGCTTCTAGTAAATCCTTCAACTAGATGTGACAAGAATAGAGAAATTATTTTCATTTCCTCCTTGCCACCCAGACAGATAGTAATAAAAGACACGTTAAAATTTTCTGATTCCAGACACAGCATTAATTGCCAGGCCTCAATAAAAGAATGCAACTGAAGTTATAAATATTTTTCCCTACAGCTTTGACATTTAGAATGAACAGCATAGATGGAGTTATTTCCCATGTGTTAGGTTGATAAATAAAGGAAGTTAGCGTGGAATAAATATACGGATCCTAAGAAATGAATTAAAAGGGCATTATCATTACCTTGAGTAATTCTGAAACTGACTTTGCATTTAGATAAATTAAAACCAGCACATGTAAGCTATATAAGTAAACTTTAAATATTACTGATATCAAATTGAAAAAAAAAAAGTTCATGAGCAGCACTATTTGATGTCAAGGACCCTAACTCTGATTTTTTATTTTTTTTTTTTTAATAAAATCAGATATAGGCTTACCCTGTATGCAAGCCAATATGCATAAGATTCAAGTTGAATGTCCCTTTTTCTGAATAGACTGTCTTGTAACATTTGTCAAGTTACTTGACTTTTGGCCAATAAATTACCCATGGACTTGTTTTGAATCTTTGCATCTTACAAGCATTTACTGTTGGCATTTGGCATTCAAACATTTAATATTTCAGCTGTTTTTTGTTGGTTTTTTTTTTTTTAAATGCGACCGGTCATAAATTATTTGGACTTTCATTTTCCTTTGATTACAGGAGCAAGAATAAAAATTAATTTGAGCTCTGACTGTGTGTTCAGGCAGCAGTTTCAGAACAGTAAACTCTTAAGGAGTATGAAGCACACGAGTTCTGAGCTATGGGAAAACTCACGTTGGATAAAAGTTCATAGGCACAAATTCAGACATTATGTGCAGCATTTAACTTTCTGTAATGACACTCACGCAAAGCAACTGCCTACGTGTGCACTGTCTTAGTTGTAATGGGCATTTTTAAATCCTTGCCCAGATTATTTTCTTCTGTTCGTGGCTCTGATGAAGAGCTGTTGGAAACAATATTGTATTTCAAATTATATTGCAGTAGGAACATTTTTGCTGAGGAGCAAAATCCTCCGGCTCTGAGCAGAGAAGTGTCAGCAAAACAGTCTCTGGACATTCAAATGTTCAGAAAATTAATACCAGTAAAAGAAGTTGAAGCAAGTCAGCACCAAATTAATTCTGAAGTGAACCCAGATTTACTTTTATAACAAAACAGACTGTATTCAGTAGGGAATAGCTTATAAATCTGTAAAATTTTCAAAATTTAATCTATACAGAATGAAGTAAGGTAACTTATTAGATACTGTAGAGATGTATCAGAAGACTTAACAGGGGCTACTTTTTCTGTTGTTAGAACACTTCAGGAAAGTGCAAGTGTAGGGCAAAGTAAGTTCCTATAGTTTAGTAATGAAGATGGCAAAATTCTAGATCAGGCACATTTGAAAGACTCTTACTTACTGTGCAAATCTTGTCAGGCAGATTATGGCCAAGGAGTTATGAAAAGGACGAGTGCCATAGGCCAATAGTTTTTTGAGGACATTAAGGAGCCCATAACAAGAACCTTATGGGAGCAAATTATTATTATGGGAGTGTCTATGTTAGGCAGAAGAAATAAAGAACTATACAACTATGTCTAAACAGAAAGGCATGTTTGCTCTGCTCTCAGCAAAGTTTCATTGATTACTCTTCTTCCAAACCAAGCCCAGGCATAGACCTGCAATAGAGTGTGTGCCTAAGTGTGAAATTATCCCTTCTCCTGGTTTGCTGAGGGATATGTCAAAGGCAGGAGGGCTCAGTGAATTTGTGCTGTACTTCCAGCACAGCTCTTGACTAACATTCATTCAATCCAAGAGAAAACTGTTGCTTCAGACTGATATGGCCTGTGAATCTTTGTTTCTCCTGCCAAAGAATAGATTCTTAGAAAGGAATTACTATTATACACTTAGCCTTAGAGTTAAAGGAATTCAAATAAGTTTTTTAGCATGTAAGAGGAGCTGAGAAAATAAGTTACTTACGGAGGCCACATCATAAACCATCAGGATCATTTTACATTCAAGAATTGTTTATTTTCACAGGGTTTTGCAGTCAGCTTTGACTACTACTGCAAATTGACTGTTTCCTAGAGATCTTAGTTAAGCAATATCACCTCCAAACACCATTCACTGAAAAATACCTTAAAAAGTAAAATGTCTTGAGAATCTTCACCACCATCTTTTTAAAAAAAAAAAAAAAAAGAGTCAAAGTGACCTGTGCAATACTGTCCCAATTATTCACAGATAGCGATAGCTTGGTGTTTTGTTAAAAATAATAAGTATCTCCAGTGTCAGATCTCTATTCATTCTCTCAGGAAGCATTTCAGCATTTCAAAACAAATAAGTTCCATATGACTAGTATATTTTAAATTATATCCCAATGAACTGGAAAAACAAAACCAAATAGCCTGGTAAGTTTTGAAAACTGTTAGACTTAATGCATAGGATCATCGAGCTACAAATACACACACATATATAAATAAAGACGTAGATTCAAGTAAATGGTCACAGCTAACATGTGGATAAGGGAATTCTGAGAGTTCACAGATATAAGAACTACTCTGTAGTATTTAGCTGCTTTGCCAAATTTATGTTTTGGGGGAAGAAAACATTTTTGACGAAAGCAAACAATCTTCATATTTACACTTTTAATAGATCTTACACAGATATTCTGGACAGTCTTGTTTGCCCAATTTTCCTGAGATATGAGGCCATTTGCTGCAGAAGTGTTAGCACTGACAGAATTATCACTTATCCATCTGGAATAAGTATTTGACATTTTTGAATGTTGTACACTGATCATCTTCTCCAAAGCCAAGATGATGTTAGAGTAGTGACAAGACTATTACTCACTTTCTCATCTCACAGAATAGCAGAACTCTGTGTGAAGACTGCATGGGAAACAAATCATCTAGGCACTGGGTAATGGAATGGGTGGCAAATTGGTTACAACAGTTTTCAAAACAATTGTGATATGATGAAATGTCAAGATTTTATCTAGTAAGTCTTTATCATCTTACCAACCTGTCCAGTAGACTGTTGCCACCTTTTCCCATAATATATTATACTTCTTTGGGGTGCAATAAGACATTTTATTATATCATATGCACAGTTGATGAGTTTTAAACTTAAGGCAAGGTGCAAAGGAAGGGCCTTGGGGAAAAGGCAGATGTGGGACATTTCTGATATAAACAAAATTGAACAGAAAAAAGGGAGAAGGCGTTGGAGTGGAGGCATAGTTAACATCATCCCATTACCAGTAATTCATTAAATTTATTACATTTTTCTAACCAGCTATCACCAGATGAGCTTCAAGAAACATTTCCTTTCAGAAGCAGAGGATAACTCAAAGCTAATACAAAAACAAGTCCAAATCAGCAAATAGCTGTATTGCTGAGCCTTGACAATATTCAAATATGGATACAGTAGCACTTTTATTCATTAGTTTTCCTCATTTGGGAGTGAAATTGTTATGAAAATGAATTTGAAAAATTGTCAGAAAATTACATTTGGGAGACACATATTCAACATCGGAGTTACTCTGTGTCTCTGAAGTATACCAAACTTCTTATTTTTTAATTTTAACTGGCTTTTGGCAAGTGACCAAACTATATTAAGAGACGAGGCTCCGAGGTGTTTAAGCCCACGGATAGGAAGAAATCCCAATTGTAGCATTATCTTTTGATTTGGCAAAGAACTAAATCACTTTGCTTATGGTTCGTCATTGTGATTTTGGGATATGTTTTGTCAAACTAAGGTTGCAAGAGGAAAGTTTTCTTATGTAACAGAGGATTTAAAGACACCGCAGCTATAGATTTTGGCATTTAACTATAAACTTCAATTTATTTTAAAAAATTAGTATTTGTATCCTTAAGAATTGGTGTTTATCATTGTTTGTGATGTTTAAACCTTTTTTGGACCTAAATAAAGTAGCAAAAACCTGATAAAATATCAGTAGGAGATCTATGATCCCCTGGAAAAACATCCAGTGGCCAGGTGGATGTCCCAAGACATCTAAAGGAATGCTACAAACTTTTATCCTACACATTCAGGATGATGGTGTCAAGTGGGGCTGCTCCTTCTGTAGTGATCTACATTTACATATTTTTCAGTTGTATCACCTGTTCTGATTAAAAAAAAAAAACCTTTAAATTTAAATAACTTGCAAATGGCTAGAGCTTGCTCTCCATTACTGCAGCCTTAGCAGAAACACTAATTGAATTGGCCTAGGTCACTCAGATAATCTCCTGATGCTCAAGTCATCACTTGGTACCGGTAACACTGGAAGTACAAGTTACTACATTAGGAAGTCACATCTAAAATAAGCTCTGCTCAGTTTGTATGAACTATTATGTCATCCATTTATTTTTCAGTATTTTATTGCTTCAGTGAAGTGAGTGAAGTACTTTTTTGTTTTTGTAACAGGTAAATATCACCAGGAAATATCCAAAACATAGAGAAACAATTCTAGAAATAATAAGAAAACACTAATAGGAACTTAAAATCTTCCAAATTACCAGCACTGTTAATGCCAAGATAGTATTGGACATCTGAAGCTAGAACAAAAAGGAAATTAATATTCATAGAATCTGTGGCATGTTTTTTGATGTCATACCCTCTCAGACTTCATATAAGCATCAGATGCACACCAAGAGTTGCATACCTTTATATATATGAAGTATATATGGGAAATCCATTCTTCCTGATTTCACAGAATCACAGAATTGTAGGGGTTGGAAGGAACCTCTAGAGATCATTGAGTCCAACCCCCCTGCCAAAGCAGGTTCCCTACACCAGGTCGCACAGGTAGGTGTCCATGTGAGACTTGAGTATCTCCAAAGAAGGAGACTCCACAACCCCCCCAGGCAGATTTCAACTGAAAACTTAAAATTATACCTTGATTGCTTTGTGGTTTTTTTTGTTTTGTTTTGTTTTTTAAACCAAAACAAGATTTTCCATTGGTTTTCACTGGAGATCCATTTGAATTTTGGATCACCTGCATAGTTTTTTTTTGTTTGTTTGTTTGTTTGTTCCCAATTCTGGTGATATACAGAAACCCAACTTGATCTTCAGAACACCCCTCCAACCTCTAGGACTCTGTACTAAGTTTATAACAAACACACAGAACACTTGTAAGGAGTAAAACAATTCAAATTAGGGGGAAAAAAAATTCAAGTTGTTCAAAAAATCAAAATTGCATTCTGAAAATGTTAAGAACATTGAGGTAATTAGGCAAAGCCAGCAAGTTCCAACAACTTTTCCTATAATAAATGAGGTATTCTCCGTTTGGAGTGATGAGCTCATGCTTTTAGGGAATAACAGAATTGAAAAAATCATTTAAAAAAAGCCAGTAATCAAAGCATATTACGAAAATATGTCCCAAATCTGTCTTGCGCAGTCATCTTTCATTATATATTTGTGTTTGTCAGAGTAGGGAACAAATCTTCACCTATTTCATTGCCATGCTGACTCCTCTAGAAATATAATGAGATATATATATATATATATTTAATCCTGGTAGAGTGTGTGTGAAAGTATTATCTGGGGGCTGAAGGGAGCTTTGCATCATTCCCACCACTATACCTTGCACACCGCCAGCCGTATACTTTTAGGTTGTTACAACATGATCAAGGTCCTAAACAAAAGAAACCTCGAGATCCTTAAATAAAGACCTTACTCATATTCTATATTCTGTAGCTGCACTGAGAACACTGCAACTGATACAGCAGGAGATTAGACAGGTATGTGGATACTAATGTTTTTATTGAATTAATTAATAAATTCCTTTTTTAATTTGTTTGACTTTAAGGACTCACTTTTTAGTTTATAAAAGTCAAAAACAGTTTTCACGCTAATTCCTATTGACTTTTTAAAAATACTTACTTTAAGTCTTTGGGCAAATAAGTCTATCATTTGCCACGCTAAATATGGGCTGCCAAACCTGAGAAACTGAGAATTGCTCAGAACATATTTCCTTAAGCTTCATACTGCATATTAATGGCTTAATTTATCATAAAAATTTGTCCTTTTCTGACATATATTGCAATATTAACATTTCCCAAAGTTGATTTCTTTGCTTTCCATTTTATGAGCATCTTTAGCTGGAAAGTTACAAATCATTATATAGAAACACACTCAGATGACTGAGAAGAAATAAGTCATTAATGTATAACTATCTTTGATGCAGTTTTGTGCTGTGCTGTGAGAATTACCATAATTAGGAATTATTGTGCATCTTTACAGTTTAAGTTGCTTTAATAGTAGTTTTTTTTTTTTCTAATGCTAACATCCCTGCAGCCTAATTTGATAACTTCCCAGGGAAATTGGCCACGTAGGATTGAATTAGAGTGATAACAACTGAATTTAATCTGCTTATCTGGATAATCACGAATAGATCACCTTGTGTTCATGGTGATATTATATGCAATTTCATCAAATTTTCCTTACAGTCAGCATTACTTAATATGTAAACAAGAGCTAGTAAAACTGAAAAGAGGGCATTTTATATATGATAAATTTAATCCTTATTTCTATACATTCACAGGAGAAAAATATTTGTCTAAGTGAAATATTTCAATTACCTGAACACATTTTGGATTGTACTGTGGACAATATAAGTCCTTTTGAAGACAAAGGCAAGTCTCCCAATTACAGTTGCATAAGAAAATTATTCTTCCCATGGAGGTAGAGTCCACATGTTCAAAATAATTCTGTTTCATACTAAAATGAAAATGTTGGTTCCCGAACAAGGTATGTTTTGAGCTCGTGATCACATCATTCTAATCCATTACTTACAAAATGTCTAAAACTATTCCTCTGATATAACTCTTCCAAATAAATTTTTCTTTCACCCCGTAAGAAACATGGAGCCTCACTAATATAATGCTTTGGTTGCAACTTAGCTTTCTTTTCTGAGGCCACTTTTCTGATGCGATACCATTTTACCTCTTTCACCAGTTCCACATCTTGGACTTATGTCAGTGTTTACACAGAAAAGTAGAAGGGAATCAGTTCCCATATTAGTTTCAGTACTCTGATTAAACTCATTTGTATGGATACTGGTATAAATCAGATATTACCTTACTAATCTTTGGTGATAACATTATTATGATAGAAACTGTGGAAAGGAAATTGTTTGCATTCTTATCCAGTGAGGTGAACAGAGAGAAACCTAGAAAACAGATCTCATGAGCTTCCTACATAATGAAAAATAAGGTCATGAACTTTCAGTCACTTTCAGTGCATCAATGCAATACACACTTTCTGATAGATTTTATGTTCACTTAATAATTGATGCAGCCTTCATAGGCAATACTTGAAAATCATTTCCTTCAAGGAGAGATTTATCTCAGGTTAAAGAAAAGTCCACCTCCAATTCTGATCACTTGCATACTGAACGTGGTTATTTCTGTACCTCAAGAGATTGCATTACAGCCCGTAATTCCTTTTTAACCCTCCCAAACATCTGCTGCTATGGTTACATGTGATGTCTTTAACAATCAGTGAAGTTTTCTCCTATCACTTTCTGGTGTTTCTTCTCACAATCTTTGCCCAGCATCAAATTTGCTCTAAGGACTCAAAAGCTACATGACAATATACAGTTACATTAAACATAGATTCAAACCATTTAAAGTACTCAACAATGACATGAGTTAAAAATAAATATTCATAAAGACAACCTCCAGATAAAAATAGTTATTTTCAGCAATAATTGATAAATATTTCTTCACAGCTAGACAATGAGGGAAGTTGAAAGGAACCGGGTATTAACTGCATCTGTTTATATATGGCATTTTTTATCTGTCTGGAAATTAAAAATAACTTTGCTTTAATGTCTAATAGGAGAATAATCTGCTTGTTTTCACTGCTGGCTAAATTTTATTATTATGGTTTATTTAGAAAGACTGACATGTCCTTATTTTCTCTCTTTAGATAAACAGATACTTCGTTGCCAATAAGTTTTTTCTTGTGGTCTGTTCTACCATTTTGGTATAATAACATGCTCTATTAGTTAGTTATTGAGTTTTTTGTGTTTCTACCTTTTCATTTGCATTTGATCATTCCTTCACACTGCACAGCACCTTGCCTCTTCTAAAACAGAAGTTCATTTTTCATTCCACTGACTTTTTAAAATATCATTAACTAAGTACTGAGCTCTTTCATCTGTGAAATCTCTTTGATTCAGGCTAACATTTGTAATCTTACAGGCCAAGTCCGTAGTCAGTAAGTGGGATCAAATCTGTTTAGTCCAAGAAGCAAGCATCCTTTTCAGACAG
Organism: Meleagris gallopavo; assembly: GCF_905368555.1. Lineage (NCBI taxonomy): Eukaryota > Metazoa > Chordata > Aves > Galliformes > Phasianidae > Meleagris > Meleagris gallopavo. Next base: position 8,547,349 of record NC_139407.1, read on the forward strand.
CATGGCTCCAGATTTTCCAGCTTTGTGATACTGGGGGACTACAAATCCATCCGAAGTCCCAGATCTACTTCCACAGAACACACAGAGAACAGAGACACCCCCAGTTCTCAGTTCCCTTAAAGCCTTTTCTAATTAGCATTTATTAAACAAGAGGCCTGCTAGAGTCACTATACAGTGTGTGATTTTTTTTTTTCTTTACAGTGCAGGGCAGAAGTAGTGTAAATTGGCTGCTGCTTTTCATACTACTGTGACATTGCTTACATTAAAAAAAAAAAAAACATTTATTCTTCCTAAATTATGTCACTGACTATCTACTCATCCTTACTAGTCAGCTGGAATTCAGCCTTGCACCATAAATTAATGCCTTTGTTGCTTGGTAACTACTGCCTCTTAGTAATTTATTATGGGCCAAACGTTGACAGGAAAGAGATGAATATCCTAATTTTTAATATATCTGAGACAATTTCATAGCAGGTTTTTGCTATGTGTTTATAGCATGTGTCTACCATTTATGTAAACATCAGTACTACCTTACCCTAGTGTGACAGCTCTGCATTTTCCTTCCTTACCTTACTACATCGGTGAGCCCCTATTTATACTCTTTCAGGTAGATTCTTCTGCAGCCCACACACAAACATCAAAAAATTTACACATTCTTCCCAAAGGGTATGAGTCAGTAGGGTGTGGGTACTTTTTTGGCACATTTCTATTTTAATTTCTGACAGTGGCAGGAAATAAAAGTAAATTTCTGCATTCCTAGCTCTATTGACTGATAATTCCTGTTAACAAAATGTTTATCAAATGATAAATCTCCAACTTTTAGGCCTTTTAAAATTAAAAAGAAAATCTACTCACTATGTACTGCCAACATACTTCATTTTCTCATGTAAATAAATCACAATAACAGTCAACAATCACGGCAAGACTGTATGAACACAGTTCCAAAGATAAGATTAAACAGAAGCAAATGCCTAAACACAACACTAGTATTCCTGTCAAATTATTAAATAGCTAATTCATTAAACCACAGAGCCAAATTAGAAAAGCTGGCCATTTGTGCATGTAGACACACTGTAGTTAGGATAATTGGGACCAGCTGTTGTACTGCTTTGCTTCTGGAAAGGATCCAATAGTATTTGGAGGCAACGCCACAGCATGGAGGCAGACTGCTAAGTGCTGATAGTGTTTCTGCTTCCACCCTTCAAGCCCTTTATCCTCAGGCAGTTTATCTGACAGCCACAATGACTCAAGCCCTGTCCAACTCATGTAGCAATCCCTAAACCAGCTGGAGTGTTTGGACTCAGAATTAGTTGGTGAAAAACAAATAATTGAAATCTCTCCCAGTAATCCATTATGGATAGCATTTTACTCTTCCAAAACATATCTATTTTCTTATGAAATTGCACTAGGACCAAAAAAAAAATCATAACCTAAAGTAAAAAAAAAAAAAAGATAGAACAGGATGAAAACAAAGCTTTTTAATTACATATGTTCCAATTTCTAGTCCCAAATGATTTCCACTGAATAAAAAACTACTCTAAAATCTCATTTTTAAACTTGGCAATTTAGATATTATTGCACAGCACAGTGTGAGAGCTTACATAAGTGTGAGCTACAGAGAGAACTGTAATGATATCTGAAAGGCTGCTTGTTAAGCTAACATTTATTCCATGACAAAGTTGGGTAAAAACAAAAGAGTTTACGAAAAAAATCTTAACCTATAAAGCCTATTGTAATAGGCATACTTCTAAGAATTTAATTCTAATTTCCAAACAAAGTATTAAAGTGAAAGCGTCATGTTACACTGCTTATATGCTCAGTGTTGACTTAAAAGATGTAAAATTTTCTCTTTTAATAATAGTATTTCTGACAGTGAACAGACCTATTTTATTTAAATGGCACAGATCTGCTCTAATTCTGAGATTTAAAGGTGTGAAGATCTTCAAGCATCTCAAACCTCACACTTTCTTGTCAACATGCTGTACAAGTGGATAGTAAGCACCTGGCTTGATGTTTTTAACATAATCTATTTTTTGAGGCAGTAATGTTGTTCACATTTTTCTACCTCTAGAGAGATTGAATGGATTAAAACCTCAAAAAGTTAAGTCAGTTTGCAGGGAAAATATAAAAAAAAAAAAAAAAACAACCCAGTCTTAAAACTAAGATTACTCTCAAATTCCAGAAAAGTACTTTCAGCCAAAAACAAGTTACTTGTTTACCATTCTTCCTCTTGATTTTTTTTTTCAGGTTCATCTAAGGATTTTGTTCTTTGATATTTGACCAAAAAATTCCAAAAAATAAAACAGAAAATAGACATAGTAGCTCTAGAGTGTAACACAAGGTATGCACTGCAAAGATTGATCTATCCCCAGAACTGGTACATTAACTCAGACCTGCACAACACCGGAACTGCTTCCTGCCATTTTTAGCCTGGAATTAATGATCATAGAATTATAGAATGGCCTGAGTTGAAAAGGACCACAGTGACCATGTAGTTTCAACACCCTCCCCGCCCTCCCCGCTATGTGCAGGGTCACCAACCAGCAGACCAGGCTGCCCAGAACCACATCCAGTCTGGCCTTGAATGCCTCCAGGGATGGGGCATCCACAACCTCCTTGGGCAACCTGTTCCAGTTCTTCATCAACCCATGTGAAAAACTTCTTCCTAATATCTAACCTAAACCTCCCCTGTCTCAGTTTAAGACCATTCTCCCTTGTCCTATCACTATCCACCTTCGTAAACAGTCGTTCTCCCTTCTGTTTATATGCTCCTTTCAAATATTGGAAGGCCACAATAAGGTCTCCCAAGAGCCTTGTCTTCTTCAAGCTAAACAATCCCAGTTCCCTCAACCTTTCTTCGAAGGAGAGAGGGCTGGAGCATCTCATCTTCTTAGTGCCCTCCTCTGGACCCATTCCAAGAGCTCCATGTCTTTCCTGTACTGGGGCCCGAGACCTGCAGATGGGGCTCACAAGAGCTGAGCAGAGTGGGACAATCACCTCCCTCTTCCTCCTGGCCACCCCTTTTTTAATGCAGCCCAGAACACAGTCGGCTTTCCAGGCTGCAAGCACACACTGCTGGCTCACGTCCAGCTTCTCTTCTACCAGGACCTTCTCCACAGGGCTGCTATCATGCTGTTCCTCTCCCAATTTGTATAAATGTCTGGGATCACATCGGTCCAAGTGCAGCACCTTGCACTTGACCTTGTTCAATCTCACTAGGTTCTCATGAGCTCACTTCTCTAGCCTGTCCAGGTCCCTCTGAATTGTTACTTGAGGCTTTACACAGCTTTCAGAAACCAAGCTAGTAACGCAGCATCAGCTCAGGCTAGTCCTAGCTTGGGCATCGCTGCTGCAAAGGCAGCATATGTATGTTTGTGTGCACATCTACAGGAAAAGTTTACTGCCACAGAGTATAACAATCTGCTATATATGTATTTCACAACTTATCTAGGGAGACATCAAATAAACTTTGTGCAAATTAAGACTTAACTCTTTCGTCTTTTGAAGTAGATTTACAAGGATAGCTGAAGTTTCTGCCTAGATTAAGGTATCCATACAAATGCATTTCTCATAACTTTAAGGCATTCTTAGAGGTCTTTTCCAACCTTAATGATTCTGTGATAAATAGATTTCTTAAAAAGGAAAAACCAGGCAGTATTAATAGCACTGTACCTTTAGAACACAGTCTATTGTCAGGAATACACTGGGTCATGTCTGAGTCATCTGAATTATCACCGTTAGGCATTGCCACACTTCAATAAAATGAACATAACTGATCATAATTATACACAGGTTGCTCTGAAAGTAACACCACCTGTTTATTCCCATGGAAACCACAGCAGATACAAAGAACACAAACACTATTTGATAGAGCATATTCTCAGCTACTAAAACCCATTTTTCATCGTAGTCACCACCATGACCTACGCATTTTTTTCCAGCAATGAAAAAGAGGCTGCATAAGGTGCTCATAAAAATCTGCACTAACAGAGGTAAGCCACTGCTCCTATCACCACAGCTGAAACACATCACCCACCACCTCAGTGCGCTCACATCCATTGCTTGGTCTCCAACAACATTCAGCAAGCATTGTTTATGTCAGTGGGTGCCATTTTTTTCACATAAAAGAATTCAATGACAACCCTTCGCTTCATATGCACTGTCTTACATCAAGCACCATTGTTGCACGGCAACAAAATGTAATGAGGTATTGGTGGGAAGGTCCAGCCCCTATTGCCATATCACCAACATCCACCTTTGATCTCATGGGCCAACATAACAAGATAGGAGGCATTACTTTCAGAGCAGCCCTCTCATAGGTAAAGTTCCAGCCACTGCCAAAGACATAATAGTCACCAAAAGAAGTCTCAGGATTACAATACAAACTAAATACCAAGAATAAGCACCAAATGCATTGCTAATGCAAAGCATGTAATTAAGCAATTCAAAGCAAACCCTCCACTAGCCTTACAATTAATCTTCCAGTTTCTCCCTTTTTTATTTATTTATTTTATTTTTATCTCCCAGTAGGAAGATAACATGATTGAGTACCTGTAACTTATTTCCACCATAACAAGAAATCCATCAGTAAATATGCCCATACTTTCAAGGTAAGGCTGGAGACTGCCCTGAGCTACCTGGTCTATCTGTGGATAGATCCTGGAATAGATGGTCTTCAGAAGTCCCTCCCAGCTCTAAGGATTCTATGATTCTAGATACATATACTCCCTTTTTAGAAAGCAGAATTATGCATGTCAGTAAGTTTAAATCACTGTACTGCCATGCCAAAATCATCTGTGTGGTTTTGAAGACTAAAGCAAGCTGAGAAACACATTGCAACTCAGTGATCACAAAATGATACCTTGACACCTTCCCCCTAGGAAGAATAGTTTGAACTTGAAATATGCCATTTCTGTTCTGACTTCATTACAGTAGTCATCACGCTTCGGGAAAGAACAGCTGTATGTTCACTGTTCTGTCCTGCACATTTCGGAGACAGGAAAGGATCACCTCCTCATTGCCTGCTGCCAGCTTCAAACCAGGGGGTCAGCACAGAGAGAAACTGCTTCCTACAACTGCTGCAAGCACAGAAGGTAGGGATGTCTCTCACTAGTTTATACCGAAGGGTATAAAATGACCTTTCTGAACACTGTATTTCTTTCTTGTAGAACAAACTACTTGATATCTTTGACAACCTTACAGAGTCAGATGCCTAACTCTTGGAAACATGGGCAATAATCAAAAGAGTGTTTAAATTGCCGTAGTTACGTACTACAGTTACTTTTTTTTTTTCCACCATTTCTCCCATTTATTTTTAAATTAGACATTTATATTTTCCTCTTGGTAGAGAAATTACATTTTACTTTCATTTTAAGTTAGGTATCTTTCGAAAACTGCTTGTTAAACAGGGAAGAAGAGCATAATATATATGCATGGTCTTCTGCAGAGACCAAGTCAGGCTGTTCTAGAAATAAAACTAAGTGAAATAAATCTATTCTTTAAATTAACATCTTTTGAAAGGAAAGAAAAAAAAATCTTATAGTGAATTGGAAATAGTTTCTAGTGAATCAGTAAGCAAAAGAATAAAAGAACAGTGTGGAATGAAAATTAAGTTTTCTCTACTGTGAAATCTTTGAGTAAAGGAAAAAATCTTAAGCACTAGTGACCACACTCATATAGGGAGAATACGCTCAACTTCTAAATAGTCTCTAGCCCTTGCTGCAACCATAATTCAGTGTTTTAAGACAAAATTATGGATCTGTCCCATACAAAAAGTGTTTATCTGAAAGCTCTTTGGAAGTCTTATATACACTGTATTCTTTAAAGCTAGTATAATTTTAATAGAAGTATTTCAAAAGTTTCAGTACTCTAACAAATACCTCAGACGTCAGATGAAGTAAACACTTCACTGAGTGTGAAGATGTCTTTGTCTTGACGAGTTCATCTGTTTTCATCTGAAGAGCAGAAGAATGCAAGGAGGTATTAGATCCATATTATCCAAATCACTGCCTTGTGAATGTACAGCAATGATCTGAGAAAAAAAAACTTGATTATCTATCACATGTGATCAAAGACCATGATCTCAAGTGAGAGAGTTTACTTGAAATTTGTCTCTGTTCCTTGAGTTAGAGAAATTCCTGACAAAGTACCTACCCTGCCTTCCAGGGTTTGATTAAATGATGGTATCAAATCATAGTTGATTTTAGATGTAAGCACTGCTCATATATTATATATTAAAAACCAACTGATTTGGCTATAGAGAAAGGATTTGATCCGCTTATATTTAATACACCTAAAGGAAATAAAATTATAATACGTATGCTTTCTTATTGCCCCGAATCTCTTTGGGGGGGAGAAAAAAAGCTCTTTAAAATTATTGCACTTCATAAACTGATTTACATAGCTAGAAATCTAACCAAAACCAAAATAACTTGTCTGTAAATGTATTAAGTAGGAATTTGTCATAAAATATCAGAGCATGTTTAAACGTTTGCCACATGCCAGAAAAATATCTTCACTGATCTTTGGTCATATTTATGGTCTCAGGCTGTGCTAGGACAAGTGCTGACTGGTCATTAAGAACTGTTTCTCAGAAAGGGTGGTCAATCATTGGAACATGCTTTCCAGGGAAATGATGGAATCTCCATCCCCAAAGGATGATTTTTCCCCTACATCCCATAGTGAGTCTGATACGTCTTCAAGACAGCATGAGTTCCAGCCTGAAATCAGCTGTAGAGAGACTTTTCTTCAAATCATTATGATGGACAACATCCTCAAGTAATGAGACTGACCATCAACTTGGGACAGCTGCAAGAGGAAGTTTAGGGTGCTCATCTTCCAAGGTTATTGAGGTTACCTGACTTACCCTTTGTTCCTCTACACTCCTTTATGTATAGAAGGTGTCCTTTGGTCAAATGACTTAAAAGCAATTAGGAAAGAACATTTGTGAGAGAAATCTGATTAACAAGACTTTTATAGTTTTTTTTTTTTTATGTTCATTAGTGGATGGAGCAACCATAAAGTTACTCCACATGGAAGTCAAATAACACATCAGTAAAGTTACCCACGCCACAGATTCACTTCAAGCTGATTCAGAGCGTAACAAAATAAAGTGAGTTTCTATGACTGCATAACCTGAACCATAAAAGTAATCACTTTGCAAAGCATTTGTAATCATTTCTGGACACTGAAACTTTGTAAAAAGCAAATTAGTTACAAATGTTGAAAAAAAATTTGAAATGTTTTTATTGATTGCAAAAGACATTTTCCATCTGGTCACAAGCATGAAAACATCCTGAAGTGACCTGCATACACCAGGGCTCAGCTCAACCAAACGATCACGTAATCCTGCAAAACATCTCCAGAGAGGAAAAACAGCCTTTCCACTTAGTGCTGGCTACATTCTTCTTCCACTGAAGTCAATAGCAAAACTACTGTCACATTTGGCAGGACTGGTCTCAAACTGATTCAGTATCACTTACAATTGATAAACACAAACATGAAAACTACAGATTACATCTATGTGGAGCAAATACTTGATATTGACTGATTTTCTATCCATACATATTTGAGAATTATAGTCTGAATACAACTAAAATAAAATGGTACATTTAAAAAAGTGGAACAGAATTAGAAAGCAGTTGCCATGTTACCGATATCCATTTTTTCCTCGTTATTGTTGAATTTACACGAAACCACAATATAGAGTCCTCTATATCACACACAGTAAAAGCCAAACGTAGCAAGTCTTCGCAAAAAGACTTATGAACACACGACTCTCTAAACAGATGTTGTAACCTATCCCAAAAATGGGTACAAAGACCTTGCTATCAACCACTGCACAAGTGGACTCTAAGAGATGCTAAATTAAAAAGGAAGATAATTCATATGGATATTCAAATGAAGAAAATGAATATTACTGTAAATAATAGGACTGAAAAAAGCTACTGCCTTAATCCATCTTACATAATAGTTTGAATGAGATTTTACATTATTCAGATTCAACACGTTCATTTCTTTGCCCGTATCTAATTTCTCAAATCTACAAAGTTATTTTCACACAAGTGCTTTGTAGCTCTGTGTAGAGAGCACAGCAGATGGTTTAGAACACAGTGGTTCAGAACAGGAAGAAACAGTGTATTTCTTCCTACAGTCAGCAATCCACGGCTATTTTCAAAGTCTAATAAAATATACAGATGTGTTTCTGATGTTCACTTGAATGCAATATTTTTTCAAGTTATTTTCTGCTAGACTTGAAATATGAGTTTGATGCTTTTAAATGTAGTTCTTCGCCACAGTTACTTTAGAAAATTTATGTTCAGAGGCTTAAAATACCTATAATTTCATGGTTTAACTCCATACTGTTGAAGACTGAATCATACCAAAGAGACATTAACTCATATGCTTACTTCCTAACATACACTTAACTAAAGAAACAGAAGTCAAATATACATTCTGGCCCTCCAGTGAGATAGGTTGTTTATCACCCAGAAAAAAAGGAAAAAATGCAATCGTTAACAAAGTATCTATATCAACTATTACAGCATTATTTTAATGAATTACTAATTGCTAAGTACTAGACCTCCCTTCTAAGCCCAGCCTTTGGAAAGACACAGGACATTGCGCTGTTTTTGGAAAAAAGGGAACAACATGCAGTGGCAAAGTCAGTGAAGCAATGCATCCTTGGGGACTCCATTCTTTTAGAAGGATCAGAATAAACTTCGCAGTGCTTTCTGCCAAAAAAAAAAAAAAAGTTAAACATAAGAGTTAGACGTATTCCCTGCAACTCCTCTTGCCTTTTCTTGAGAAGAATCCAAGCATATGGCAGTGCCAATACTCATTCACATCAGGTCCCAGACCTAAGATCTGGACAATTCTTTCATGGCTGCATGGAGGGAGATTATTTTCCTCCCTTATTTTCCCCTTCGGAGTCAATCTCAGTTAAGTTCTAAATTAATAACTAGAACATAATTCACACAGCAATTTACATGCAATGAGAGATTATGTGGCCTCACTCTGGAATGTTGTACCACAAAGAAAGTTTCTATAGTTATTTAAAGCAAGCAAGCTTTTTCCCAGCTATTAAAGAAATCTAATCTTCTTATCCCTATATGGAAGCAGTCTTTGTTTAAATAAAAAAAATCCCCCTGCCATATACTATCCCCCCACCACTTCACTTTTTGTTCTTTTTTTGGTTTTGCAAAGATTGTGAAGGAATGTGAAAAACTTTTATTAGGTGTTTATTAACAATTACTAGATAGTGAAAACCACTGAAGTTAATGAAAAAAGCTTTCCCTTAGCTTTAGTTAGATTTTCCTTTTCCCATGGGAAAAGTTTACAACGAGAAAATCATCTGTATTATTTCTCAGATTGTTGCAATAAGGCTGACAGAAAGACAGTTATTTTTCACTCCACTCCTTCACAGGACAATCAGGTAATCTGACCTCTAAATCCTGTAACTTGTACCAACCTCAGACAATCAGGTGTTTCTCAGAAGAAGGAATAGTTCAAGCTGCTAAAGTTACAGAATATTCATATATGCCACAGTAATTAGTAGTCCAAAGTGCATAGGGACTGTCATATGGCTATAGATGCATTATGAAGTTAATTATAGAGGTAAGGCAGAATCTTTCATCTGAAGGTTTCACCTTCGGTCTTTAGGGTTTCTTTAACGACATTAAGTAGTTATAATCCAAGAATCCCATTTAAGAGACGAATACGTTTTGGAATTCTATTAGAGTAGCATATGTAGCAGAGAAGCAAAGTTCAAACTCGATTCATATGGACACCTTTATACACACAAACGGAAATCCAAAACTAATTGCTAGGCATGCCGAGGGGTACATTGGCAATGTTAAATTGTTATTACAATGTGTAGACATTTTATTGCACAAGCCAAGGTTTTTTGAACACAGCTGAGTTCCCTGGGGGGAAGTGTCTGAAAGGCATATTTTACTTTCTAGTTTTACTGTTCGCAGTAAACATTTTAGCTTGATATCCAAACATCGTTTTACTTTTAGAAGTGGTAATCAGTCCAAACGTGATTCCTTCTGTAGCCACAACCATGTCAATGGGATTTCAGCAGAAGAAATCAGAACAGCAACTAAATTTCATTTCAGTTCTACAATAATCACTAATGTCTTGTAGCCATGTATTTTACACACAGCGAGACTAAAATAAATCTACTTGAGTGCCAGACCTTCCAGTGCAAAACAGACAATATAAAGGACTAAATTAAGAAGGATATGTTGTCAACTCACTTTCACAGCATTTCCATTCAACTTGGAATAACTGGAACAAAGGAAGAATGAATGCACTGAAAAGATCAGAGCAGCGTGTGAATCTGAATTCTAACATATTTGTCCTCAAGAAGTCTTTTTAGACAGAAAAAGCAGTCAAGATCATACATTTCATAATACTCTTGAAAATAGTAGATGAATAGCAAAATCTGACCATATACTAACGGGCTCCACTGCAACAGCTCAGACTGAATGCATTCACTTCAAAGTCAGAAGCAAGAATTTACAATATGATCATGGAATAGTTTCAGTTCTTTGGGTTACAAGCTAGGGAGACAAACATCCCACATACCATCACCTCTTCCACCTCTACTCCATTTCATAATGCCATTTCATATCAAATTAAAAGGTAAATCCTCCACAATAGTTCTTGAAAATCTAACAGCAGTTGAGGTGGAGAGGAGAGAAGAAGAATACTTAGAAATTACCTAAAAGGAAGACATAAGCAAAAACAAAAAATAATAATGGGTAACAAGAAGTTTGGGGAGATGCTTTTAAGTAGATTCATCTCACAACTGAGAGAGGGGACAGGAGTTGCAATCAAATTTAGCAAGAGCACTCAATCATATGAACAGAACTAATCCTAATTCTATAAATACAACTGTACCCACATCTAGCATTACTGCCCTTGGGGTGAGGGGTCACAATCTATCATTAAAAATGAAGTGTCTCACCAAATTTCTCAGGTCTGAAAGTCATTAAATAACCATTCATCATGTGTTTCCTCACTTGTGTTGATGTAACTTTATTCCATCTCTGCAGTTTAGAAAATTTACTTCTCTGGTCCACTTCACAGCCAAAACAATAATTAACCAAGGTAACTAATATTAGCATAAATTAGTCAGTATACCATCTCTGTGCTAGACTTTTGAGAACTCAGCCAATTTCAATTTGATGAAGGAAAAAACTCTAACCAATCTCATTGGTTAAAATGTTCCTCCTGCCCCTTGTAGGAAGGATATTCACCCCATTGCCTGTTTTCATCAACCATGACTGATAAATTTTCCATTGCCCATTTGTATTGCAAGAAAGACTGCTTAGATACCATCTAATCAGAGCTTAATAATAACAGGAAAGAAAAGTGGATGTATAGGGGAAAGCTTAAGGCAATTAAGTAACTGTAGGGGGGGGCTGAACTATGAGTTTTGTTAACTTAAAAAGCTATAATATCTGACTTCTGAGGGAGTGGGAGAAATCACATCCCTGGTGAGTAGTGAGGGGAAGCTGGGAATACTGGGAACCAGAGCTGCAGCAGGAGACCAGTGTGTGGGCCTGCCTGATCAAAGGCACCCATTTCCCACTGCAAGCACCCTGACAGGAAGTTGCTTGGCTGAGAACGCTGCTGGAGGAAGGCTGCTCACAATAAAGGAGAGTACTTCAGTGACCACAAGACTTGTTTCATAGCTCACAGCATGACTCCTGTATCTGCTGGGGGAAAGGAAGCGTAGCAGATACTCTCTGCCAGCATCAGTAGTTCATTATATTTGTTATCAGTGGCTTTATTTCCACTTCCATTTGCATAGCTTTCTTCAAACCAACTAATTTCACCTTTGACCTTTTTTGTCCAATTCTTGCATAAGGCAAATTCATCCACCACCTAATTTCTTAGGAGATGCTCTTTCATTTGCCTGGAAAACTTCCTCAGTTCTCAGATATTATGCTTTGTGTTTCACGAGTGATAATATTGCCTTTGTTCCTTACTTGACTCAAGTTTTCTAGAATCATTAATAGTACTTAGCACCTGTAGATACTAATACTGGGAAAATTAAACAAAACAAATTTAACTATTTCCAACAACTTAATGCACTACTTTTGCTTTAAAAAAAAAAAAAGACACAGAAGCAACACAGCATTTTTAGAGCCTATTTTTTCCAGAGAAAGACCACAATTTCTGACCATCATTCTCCCCTTCCAACTGACTAGGCACTTTCTGTCGATAGGCAATGGCAACCAAGTCCCATATACCTGGTGAAAGAGCAAGCAGAACACTTACCAGCTTTCAGGGGGTCACAAACAAAGAGCAGCTCCCCAGGAGCAACCAGGACAACCCAGTGACTCCAATGAATCCCTCAAATACTCCAGTAAGAGCCAGGCAAAGACAAAAACAGAGAGCTGAAGAAAGAGGGTTTCAGCACAGCCTAAAAAAAATTAAAGGATCGGGGCTAAGCTTAAGTAGGTACCCAGCCCACCCCTCCCAGCAGGAGAGTAGATGGGGGCCCAGGTGAGGCTTATTGGTACTCTCAGGGCCTTGGCACTTCCAGGTGTCTGGCAAAATGTAATCAGAGTAAATCAGCAGCATTGGTGCTAACTTTTAATCAATAATATGTACGAGGAAAACTGCTTGTCAATCTTTTGAGAAATAGCAGATGCAAAACCCAATGTGGAGAAGCATCAACTCTCACAAGTCTAAATTACGAATAAAACAAGAAATAAACCTGTCAGATCATATCATAGTTTATATATCATAAATTATTTGATTCTTCTTAAACAGACAATGTTGTTTTCATGACAGCTTATATATGTGTAAAGCTAAAAGATAGACATATCAGATAAATTAAGTTCTGCGCTTTTATTAGGGATTTTTTCTCCAGATTTTATACACAATGAGGAATTATCACAGGATTATCAAAGGTTTTGAAGTAACACAAATACTGTAATTTCTGGAATCACTGGCTTTCCTTACTGTGTTACAAAGCTCTTAATGAAAGGCTTCAGTGCTGATTCTTCTTAAATCATAACAGAATCTGAAAAATGCAGTGAGACCTTGAAATGTCAGATATGATTAACCCTGTTGGGTTTGCTTTGGGTGCATCAGTTGTTAACATTTTATTTCCTTATAGTACAACTCGGAATCATAATAAAATCGCCCATTTGTGGTTTTAAAACAAATTCCTTCTTTCATGTGTTTCTCTAAATTCAATGGTTTAGCTTGGCAAGATGGTATAATTTTTAGATTAACAAGGAACATCTCATGAGTAGCCACCACTATTGACTTCTGTGCATTTAAAGCATCACGGTGTTCAAAGAGCATCTCAGTCACCATTTCAGATATTTCAAACACCACATCATGCCCCAAAACTGTCTATTCTAGACTTTTATTGGAAAGAGAGTTAAATTATAAAATATGATCCTTCTCAAATCTGGAGAACTTTACAAGATTACACATTTTTTTGTTAAAAACAATAATAAAATTATTCATTGGAGTAATGATTTAGTTTTGATTTCTTTCAAAATTGAGGTGAAGTACAGATTTAATTTCAAATAAATGCTTTTCCTATAAACTTTTGTAGCTGTCGGACACATCTAATCGATTACAAACAGCTAATTAAAGAAATTAAGTTCTCCGGCAGCTTCGGGAGCTAGAGTACTCTCAAAATTAGCAAATAATAACTAGAAAAGAGTGTTGACTCTCGTTTTACCTCCTTCATTATCAAATTAATAAGAGTAATGATTTCTGCATAGTTTAGGGATCTTTCCTGAGGAAAGAAAAACATTTGTTATTCAAAACACCTGTATTAAAATTTAGAGTTGCCATTGCAAATATGAACTCAATTAAGAAAGTATATGATTTAAAACTGGGCACCCCCAAACCCGAAGTTGATGGTACAACTCTAACTCCTTACGTCAACTATATTTGGAAAATATAATTCTTAACTGAAGTCATCTAGAATATTTCTAACTCAGAAACCTTTCCGGAGAGAAAGAATTCCTCTCAAAATCCTAATCTCCCTGAGGGAGCATGACTCTTGCTTCAGGCAAGCTGTAGGCCCATTGCTGTTGTAAACCCTTTTATTTGACACCATCTCTGCATGTGCTTGTCAAACCTGCTGTTATTGTTAAAAACATTGGGGAATTGCAATGTTGTGACACTGTCAAGGCAGCTACAACAACCCCTGTAAAAAAAAAAAAGCTGTAAAATTATATACTATGAGGCAAATTCACAGTGCATAAAAATATGTGGCGTTATGTTAAACACAGATGTTTCCCACTATTGCAATGCAGCATGTGTTTGCTTTTTTGGATGCCTGTCCAGTTTTATGCCTTACAATATTTCTTTCATTCCTGTTATTTTTTTCTAGTTAGGAAAAAAAGAAAAAAAAAAGAGGAAGAGATAGTATCATATAAGCAATTGGTTCCTTGTGGACTGCAAGTAAATATCCCACAGATGGTTTACAGATCACTACATGTTATATCTCTCCACTCCACAAATGAGGGTCACAGTGACCCTCAGCACATTGTGGAGGCAGAGAGTTCCCAGGGAGCTTTTGGGAACCCTGTGCTCGCGCGGCATGCCTGCTATGACATGGACATGAGCATGGCACATTCACTGTCCTGCTCACCGCCTTTCCCTCTCATGAGAGAAGAGATGGAAAACAGCATGGACAGCAGCAAAGAGCCATTTCGGATTCTGAGCATCGAACCAAGCCCTGCAGATCACTGTTATACAACTCACCGTTTTCCAATAGATAAGTGGCTTGCTTATGTGCTTTCTCTGGCTCCCTGATGCCTGTTGTATATATTCATCTCCTGTGGTTCCATTTTATCTTACAAGGGCACCAATATAGACGCTAACAGTGTATTTCCTTTGAAGATTAATAATACCATGCTGTATTTTTATCTCCCAGCTGCCTTATGCCCCTACACTACCTGAAGTGATACAGAGAGCTGTTAGTACATACCTCCCTTTCTGCTCACTGTGACTTTGCCAGTTATCCACAGTGAGAGGACAAAAGGGCCAGGACAGAAACGGTGTCTTTTCTGCCATCGACATGAACATGTGCAAATGGAGAAAGGAAAAGGAATTTCTGGCCAATTTTGGCCTTCTGGCTTGAGTTTGTCATGAATTCCACATCGCCTTTCAAAAAGAGATGGCTCTTCTCAAAAGAGAATGACAAGATCAAAGATGTGCATACCTGTTGCTCATCTCTGCCACAGGAGCACAGACTCCTCTCCCAGCAGCATACCCAGGAAGGAAGACAGCTCTTCAGTTCCAATAAGTTTTCTCATTTATTGATTTTCCTCAGGTCATAATTTGTCATTATAAAATTAAAATACCAGTTAGTTTCTATACTCAACTTGTTATTTTTAATAGGATTGTCTTACCTTTCCCATCATAAGTAAAAATAACCTGAAAAATATTTGCAGTCTCACAGCAAGATCTGTTGTTTTTCCTCTCAGATGCCTAATCAGTATTCCTGAAAGAGCCAGCACATTGTGCCTAGATGTATTATAAAATGAATCAACCTTTCAAAGGAAAGATGTCGGGATTTGACATGTACAAACATGGGAACTTTCAAAGTTGTATTTTTTTTCCTTAAGCTGGCTTCAGTCAGCAATTCATCCCACATATGGTTCATGGGTAAGCCACCTTTCTGTTGTTTTTGTTCCTCAGAAAGAAAATCTATGTACCTATCAATCTATGTGTGGTGTCCATTTAATCTATGGCAGCAATTCAACTTTTTTGTACACAGCTTTCAGTTATTCACTGCTTGCTGTCAAGACTAGTGCATGCCTATCAGTTTACATCAATGCACAGTGGATGAATATGACATCGCATTTTTTCCTGATGTCACCGAGTTCAGTATGTAATAAAAGCTCAGAGTTTAAGCTGAACCATAGCTCCTTGTGGTCAACTTCACATGGAGCTGCTTGGAGGGAGAATTCTGTGGCCCTCTGACAGCGCTGCCAGACAGGCAGCAGCATGCTGCTAGTTCTTTTTTCCTTGGATACATAAAAAATATCAGTGTGCTTATTTGGGTCACATAGGACCCAGGTGGAGTGTCTTGGTGAAAGGAGTGACACCTGCTTTCTCCCTCAAGACAGCTCATGGCAGAGGAGCAAGTGCTATACGCAGTTATTCCTGTCCTATTACAATGGGCCACAAAAGCTTGAGGATATCCACAAAACTATAACTTAAAGAACTATTAATATATCAACTTCTCATCATTATTTGTTGTGGGATTTCACTACACTGAGAAAAGTAACATGGATTTCAGAGATTATCACTGCTATGTCAATAATTTCACTACAATAAATGCAAAGTTTAGTACCTGTCAGTCCAAATGTAAATTATTCCTATTGTTTGATATCTATTAAGCAAGAATTATATCAGTCTGGACTTACTTATTAATTTATTTATTTGTTGCTTTTGTTGCTTTGGTTCTTTCTTTTTCTGTGTTGTTTTTTTTTTTTTCCCTCTGCAGAAGATCAGTTAAGTCATTTGACTAATTGGGGACCATCATCTGGAGAAATACTGCAGGGAATTCTAATAGCAAATTTAATTGCATATACTTAAAATAAGGATGGTAAAACTCATTCCATAG
The DNA here is from genome assembly GCF_905368555.1 of Meleagris gallopavo. Lineage (NCBI taxonomy): Eukaryota > Metazoa > Chordata > Aves > Galliformes > Phasianidae > Meleagris > Meleagris gallopavo. Next base: position 8,563,970 of record NC_139407.1, read on the forward strand.
TAGATCATGTAGCGAGCATTAAGAGCAACACTCTTTTGCTGTGCGTCTAAACAAACTCCATGAGATTTAGTGTTCAGTAACTAATGAAGGTCAGATAGAAACAAGAAAGAAAAATAGTAAGAACTGTTGCCACTCTCAGTTTGAAAACAGGATGTATGAAACTGATGCACTAAAAAAAGGATCTTCTAAGGTTGAATCTCAACTAGACATGCAACAGTTCAGGTCACTCTTGAGGATGGTGAATGTGATTTAAAATAGCTTAAAGAATAATGCATAGAGAAAAGTTGATGGCATATTTTCCTTCTTTCAGACATCCTTCCATAGTGAGTAGCAAGCCTTGTTGCTTGTTTGCATTGGCAGATGTGCAAGGATGGTAATAGCAGTTCTGGAGCATAAAGCAGTTGAACAGTGATATGAAATGACTATATTGTTACACCACTTGGTACCACAGGCAAATAGGATGAGTGGGAATTCATCCTTTGCCATGACTGTTACGCTTTAACATCATTCCTAGAGTCAAACCAATTTTCTGATTTAAATAAAGATACTTATCAAATGTATCATGATACAGCATGTGTTTATTCAAAGTTTGACACAATACACTCAAACTTAGTCTTCATGAATCTGAACACTGTGAATGTACGGTGCTTTATAATAGTGAAGCCTTGTATGCTACAGATTTGAAAGCTTGTTTGGAACTCTTGGAGTTAATACAGTGTGAGGCAGATAATGATGAAAGCAATAATGATAACAAGAGTAAAAGTGAGAAAATGTGATCTGCTGGCAGAATTCAGAAACAGTTACTTTGTTTTCTCAGTTCACAGTTTATCAATATTTTTATTCTAAAACAAACCTTTCCTAATCTGGATTCTTGAGCAGTTTTTTGACTGAACTTTTATTACACAGAGAACTCCCCTCTTTGAGCTCAGAGCTTGTTTTTCAATGCAGATCTCCTTTACAGTACAAACTTCTTCAATCAAAGCTCCATAGCTTTTTTTTTTTAAAATTCAATGTCTATCTTGCACACATCCCACAAAGGAGACTTTTCCAGAGTATTTAAACCAGCTGTAGTATTCAAAGTTTCCTTGAGGATAAACAAACAAAAAACAAACAAACAAACAAACAAACAAAAAAGCCTAACAATAATACCATGAAAAATGTTAAAAATTTAAGAATAAAATAATAAAATAGCACAACTATTTCACTATGTTTCTAGCTTAGATACTGAAAGACAGATAAATTTAAAAAAAGCACACAATGTATCATAACAAAGTTTGCCTTTTGTTCAGCATATTTTTTTATTTTTCAAAATAACTCATACTTGAGAAAAGGAAAAAAATGTTTCAAAATGACAAAAAAAATAACATTGGGACAGTCAACATTTATAATACTGATTTTGCAGACCCAAATGAATTTGAGACTTGCAAAACCAAGAATTTCTAATCTTTCCAATGTGCTCTGTATAATAATCACAACTTCAACCACTGTCGTGTAAAGTATTCTTATATAAAAGTTATTGTGTCTCTTCATAGCTGGGTCAAATGTTCATGTGTGTTCTGAATGCCTGAAGTTAAAACAGTTGCTCCTCACTCTTAATTCAAAGTCAAGCCACTTGAATGAAATTCCCGTGCTATTTTCCAGTAACAACAGGCTTAATTTAGTATTTTTTTTCAAACATGAAAGCATAAATTTTGTAATTAAGTTTTCACTACCTAATTATCATTTCCACAAAATTGTCTGTGAAATTAATAGGCATAAAATAATGTTTTCTATAGTGTGTGAACGGCTTAGAAAAGTAAGTCTCATTTTCAGAAGAGACAGAAGAGCTCAGATCACCCTGACTTTCAGTAAGACAGGCTTTGCTGTCCCTCAGGCGTTTTTGTCAATAGCAGCTGATTCAGTGCAGAAAACATCATAAAATGCAGAAATCTTCTCAGTACAGGAGAGATGTGGACCTGTTGGAGTGCGTCCAGAGGGCCACAAAAATGATCCAAGGGATGGGGGGGGAACCCCTCTCCTACAAGGACAGGCCGAGAGAGCTTGGGCTGTTCAGCCTGGAGAAGAGAAGGCTCCGAGGTGACCTGATAGCATCCTTTCAGAGAGGCTAAAAGAAGGGGAAAGACTCTTTAGCAGGGTCTGCTGTGACAGGACAAGGAGAAATAGTTTCAAACTAAGAGAGGGGAGATTTAGATTGGATATAGGGAAAAGGTGTTTTACAATAAGGGTAGTGAAGCATTGGAACAGCTGCCTGTAGGGGTGGTGGATGCTCCACTCCTGGAGACATTCAAAGTCAGGCTGGATGAAGCTTCGGGCAACCTGATCTAGATGCTGGAGTCCCTGTAAGGGAACTGGACTAGATGACATTTAAGGCTTCCTTCCAACTCAAAAGACTCTGTGATAGAACAATTAAATAATTGATATTTCTGACAAAATTGAAAAAGGATGGGATCTTCTTGAACTCTACAATGTTTATAAGCAAATCATTTATGAACTGGAAATATCACTGGTAATAGACTGTGCATTTGTACACAGTGATGTTATTTACGTTGAGATAAAGGCTGAGATACTTACTGCAGGAGTGATGATGCTTATCTTGAAATACCTGAAACACATTTTTAAAGTTTAAAAGACAACTGAAATCAAATGTGTCTTTAATTATTCAAACTTCTAGCATTCTGCTAAAGTAAAAAAGATACAAATGATTCATGTAAAGTCTTTAAAATATGATTCTATTATTTTTAAAATGAATTTTCATAAAATAGCTATTGATTGGTGGAATTACTAATACGTACTAATAAAGATGATGAATGAATCAAAATTTCAGAGTTAATTATTTTGTCCATAGTGCAGATTTCATTATAACCTAGATCTTGGTAAGATATGTTTTCATGCATGTCTGAGTGGAATTAAAGAGTTCAGCTTCTTACAGTAGAACTCAGAACGCCTTGGTTAAATGAACCATTTATAAATGTAACAGTATAAATATTCTATCTAGATATTTCAACAAACAATAGATTTTGATAAAATGTCTTTCACAAACATTTGTTTTTTTTTAAACTGAAAATTTGTCATGGAAAAATTGGACACATCTGTGTATGTGCACTCACTCACCTACATGACACTATTCTTTTTGTCTAAAAAAAATGTTTTGCTTTGGCTCAAAGTATAGACACTGTATAAATCAAATTTCATTTTCATGTTAGATGCATCCATGCAGCATCTTTGTAATTGTGATGCAGCCCTCCCAGTAGATACAAATTAGTGGTAGAAATGCTGGCATATCATTAACGATAATGTCCCCTCTCTTTCTATTCCCAAGATCATAAAAATGTATTTCTTTCTTACTCCCATGCAGAGAGTTTACCAAGCCTCAGGAGATCTGAGCTACAGAAATTTACTAAACAGATTCCAGGCTTGTTTTTTTAAAGCGCCATATCAAGGTTCTTGTACACTGTAAGCACAGTTTTGAATAATTCATTTCCAAATCTTAGTTGTTTCATCAGATAGGAGATTGCCAAAGAAGCCTGTCTCTGTTCCTCAGCTGGCTAACATTATGTTTTTTACATTCCCATCCCAGAAGTATGTTTCTAATTAAGCCACATAATAAGAGTTTCCTATGCAGAGGAAGAGATGGGGAGAACAAATAGTTTTAAAAATGGAAGTTTTATTCCATATATGCCTCTTAAACACAAGCCACATTCTGTCAAAAATAATAAACACAGGGGAAAGATAAAGTGAAATAAACTTCTATTTCTTTTGCAACATGATTTGTATACTTGTTTGTGGCTAAGAAAAGGGTTTGCTTTCCTGCAGTAGAGGACCTTCTACCAGTGAAGTTTATATTTCACCACTGGTGGATATGAAAATGACCAGAAATGTTTTTCAAAGGGAGCCTCCTGGCCTGCTAGCTATGTAAGCTTACAATTACTTGAGCTTAAAGTTAGAAAATAGATTGCAGTTTCATGCAATCTTACAGCATCCCTTAAGGGTGGAAGCAGATTGAGTCTGCTGAGTATGAATTCACTCCCTCTGGGACTTTTGAAAAGATGTTGACTCTGAAATAGCTTTCTACTATATTTCTAGTTCTGCTACCTTCTCATCCCCTACCTATTCCAACTTTCCTCCTTTTTATTTTTATTTTTTTTCCCAAATCATATGGCATGAACACTTCAACCATTTTGTCATCTTTCCATTTTGTTAACTAAAAATGTTTAAACCATGCCAGGTTTGGTTTGGGATTTACCAGACACAAAAAGTTCATTCAAACCTGTTGTTAATCTGCCAGTGTTTGGAATATGAAGTTAAAGAACATAAGTTGTTGCAGTTGTTTTCTCAATTAAAAGCAAAGCTAGTGGAATTTGCTCAGTTCTCATGTGTTCATGAATAACTTATTCAGAACACAGTGTTACTGGAAAAATATCCTCTGGGCAGACAAATATCCACATGTTACTGTAAAAGCCAGAAGCTGACAATGTCAAAAATACCACTCTTACTTTATTTTTAAAGAAGGAATATTTTTATTCTCATAAGTACTGTATGATCCTAATTAAGCTGACACAAAAATATTCCCCCCTCTCTCCTGCATTTTTGGTAGTTTCTTTTTGGTATCCCTGTCCATCAGATCAAGTGCTAGTTTTGTGCCTTGCAATCAGAAAACCAGAATTTTAGGCACAAAATGCATGGTGTTACAAGCCGATTCATAATATTTGCACATGATTATTCAGGGCCTTTCCAAATTCATGTCACTAATTTCATATTCAGTGTAATACGAAGACGGTCTTTCCTGAGCTGTTCATCAAACTGCTCTGACGTGCAAGACCTTTTGCCAGTGAACTCCGTGCCTTGCCATTCAACGATTTCATTGTGTTATGATGAATACATCAATTCTTGCAAGATGCAGCCAAGTACAAAGAGAAAATGAATGTCAATGTTCAGAAATTTGGATGGAAGTTGAATAAATATTATCATTAGAAACTATTACAACAAGTAGGCTGGATTTCCTACTGATTAGATGCAATCTTAACATTATGTAGTAGATATCTCTTATTAGGCCAACTAGAAAACTTAAAAGACAGGCTCTTAGCATGCAAACTTTTTTTTGTTTGTTTGTTTCAAATGTTCTACTACAGGAAGTCAGCCTTTTTTTAAATGGGCAGGTTAAATACCCTTAAACAAGTTTTACTGTAGGTAATTTATCACATGAAATATGCTCTCACTTTCCCTTAACTTCAATGTTCCTATTTTAAATATAAGGTATTTTGCAAATACTTAGCAGTGTGAAAGAAAGATTTCTGAAGAGTAGGAAAATAAAATGTATTGTATATTCAGAGGAAGTATTACCTATATTGAGGCTATGGTTCTGAGCACAAAAGAGCAGAAAAAGGCCATGCGCTATTTTCAGTAATTGATCCTGTTCATTGCCTTCCCTGATTGAATGTAAGTAATCACATTTTCCTACCATTCAACCAGGCAGAAATTATCCTTTTTGTTAATTTTATTTGTTTTTGACCAAACAGTTTTTGAACAATTGCAAAGAATCTGGTAGGTATTCCAACCCTTTGTTGTATCCTTGCTTCTATTTTACCTCTCTAGTACTATAATCTTTATGTGGTCTTTGATCACTATCTTCTTACTTAAACAACCACCTCTAGTGTGACCACAAGCCAACAGGGTGCACAAAGGAATCAAACTATGCAGTGGCTTTTCAGGAAGCTGATATGTACCCCAGGTATTCCCACACTCATCTTCCTTTCTTAATAACAAATAGTTATTAGACTAATCATGGGGATAAATTAGTCAAATGGTCTCTGAATGGAACAGGACATTCAATATGCAAACACAGCTATAATCCACAATTTTGACTGTCCAAATATCTCAGCACTCAATATACAGTACATTAGCTGTCACGCTTCTGATGAAGCTCAGCCTCCATTGCAGCATTTCCCTCTCAACCTGGGTTTTACTTGATATTTTGAAAGAAACTAGGTCTTCCTTCCCTTTTAATCCAGTCTTCATAAGAAGCAGACAATTGACTCCTACTTAATCAATGATGTAATTACAATCAGCCTTTAGGCATTTATCATCTAAAAGATAAACAAATCTGATGGTGTTTGTTCAAACCTGAGTCTGGACCTATCTTCAGCAAAGAATATCTCAACCAGAAAATGAAAGTCCAGGAAGTATCCCCGAGTGAGACACACAGGCAAGGTTGTAACAACAGACAAGAACAAGGCTGAGGTACTTAACAACTTTTTGCCTCAGTCTTCTCCAATAACTGCAGACTCTTTATCTGGGTCTGTGGTGGTAGAACAAGGGGAAATGGTTTTAAGCTCAAAGAGGATAGATTTAGATTGGATTTAAGGAAGGAGTTTTTACAATGAGGGTGGTAAGGCACTGGAGCAGGTTGCCCAGAGAGGAGGTGGAAGCCCTGTACTTCAAGACATTCAAGGCAGGCTGGATGGGTCCCTGAGCAGCCTGATCTAGCTGTAGGTGTACCTGTTCATTATAGGGGAGCTGAACTAGAAAGGCCTTTAAAGGGCCCTTCCAAACTCTAAGGATTCTATGATTGTATGATTCTATTCTATGAAAAGGTAAACTCACTGCAGACAGTGAGATGAAAAGGGATAGATGCGCTAAAGTATTGATAGGTAGCTTACTTATATTGCAGCCACATTTAAAAAGCAGATTTATGGAAGAAGGGAGATAAAATGTAAAAATGTCAGACTTTAGCCAGCATTTTCAAAGTAGTCAAAGTGTTGGTTTCCTTGCAATCTACTTTCAAATATCTTTTGACTCAGAAAAATTCACTCAAACTACATTTTTAGCCTAGATAGGAAATGATCAGCTATTTGCATCCAGTGAGAACATGGAGTACCTATTTCCTAGAAATATGCAGCTTATTCAGGATATATGCACAGAAAGTCAAATTTTAGTGGCAAGTGTCCCAGGATCTTGCCTTACAATAAATTGATGTGACCTGTACAAAATTTACTGTCATGTTTTCAATCAACAGAGAAAGCAAACAAGATTGCAGAAACTAATGTACCTTTCTGACAATTTGTTGTTATGAAAAAATCAAGAACACATTTCTGTTTAAGATAAAACTCATCTAGCCACAATCAGTGTTTAATTAGAGAACACGAATTATTGAACATGTGCTTCTGTTCTCTTCAAGCCTCAAAACTAAAGCCATGCAGACTCAAATCATGACATGAAAAAAAATGAAAAAGCACGTTGCACTGAATCATTTTGTAAAGTTCTTTTTCTCTTTTTGACTCCAATATTTTCAGCAGTAAATTCAACTGAAGCTAAAAGCAAAAAAATATTAAAGGTGAAACACCTTGTACACGGGCAGGGAAGATATTTTAAACAAACCAAAACTAAATAAACCTTTATCAAGTCAAGCTCTGCCGCAGTTAGAGTAGTTTTCATCAGCTCCTCTGCTTGTGACTACAGCGTCTGCCTGATCCTAGAAACTCTTTACAGCTTTTAGTCTGTGTGCCCAGCTGTTACTAAAAGTTACCTGCCACAGGTAATGTTTTCTCTCTGATGATGTGTATGCTAGGGAAGATTTTGTCAAAAGAGGACTTACTGATACACTGCTCAAGGTATTTTGGACTTGTATCTATCTGAGCTCCAAGGATGTGAGTAGTCTACTCTGGCCATGCTTTTAAAACAGAATTCAAGGTTGTAGATGCACAGACTACATAACACAACTGTTAGACAGAAGAATATTTCAAATAAGAAAGAGAGAAGTCTTGCCAGGCTTTCCCGTTTTTTGTTTATTTTTGTAAAGCAACCCGTTCCAGCTATTTTGGGTACTTCTTCCTTAGTAAAAACAAACAACAATCTGTTTGTTATAAGAAAAGATACATCATTTGATACCATATGGCCTCCTTTTTTCCTGATTTAGATCACCGTATAGTCCATAAACTTATTTTCTCTGGGCATGCTATACTCCCTAAGCTGGCATGGATACAGCACCCCTAAATACTTTTAGCCACAGTTTTTTCTTGATGATATCCCCAAGAGATATTAGTCCTTATGATTGTGTTATGAGAAATTCCACTACAGTCACGACTCAACTAGATCCAATTGCAGAGAGGGAGTTGTACAAGCATGAAGACATTGGGTGGGAAAGAAAGCACTGTACCCCTTGAAATCAAGAACAAAATTGTGAACAGCCAGGGTGGTATCCAGAATCTGATTTGAAATGTTTATGATCTATATGGGATTTGTCTGTAAATCCTTTAGTACGGTATATATGGTGGTATTTGCCTGCTGGAAAAGGCTACATTTCTGAGGTCATGTTCACTTCCTTTATTACAGCAAACTATACTTGCCCCTTCTCATAAGAGCCTATATGGCATATACTGTTAAACAGCACCAGTCAGTAATAAGGCTAAAATTCGATTTTTACAGTATGAAAAATACAGAATGTAGAAAATACAGTGGAATTATATAACATATAATAAGAGGATCTCAGTAAACAAACAGATTGCATCTGAACTAAATTACCCTTGGCAAAATCAATTATAAATATATCTGGAAAGAAATATGCACTGTAATTTGCATATTGCTTATTGCTGAACATATTTTAGGCATTCATTAAAATATCTTCTAGACTAAGTAAAATTTTAAAGACCAAAAAGAGAAGCAAATATTCAAACCAGTTGTGTCTAACATCCAAAGTTTATCATACGTGTTATGGGTGACTGATTTAAAATTCATAAAGCTGCTCTGGTTTGTAGAAGAAAGCAATTTCACTTTATACAGAAAAACTTACTCTAAAAAGTAAAACTAAGCATTCTGTCAGAAAGGGACCTCAAGACAGATATATCATCTGCAATAACAGGTAGAGCTTTCTTTCCTATTTTCTTTTTTTTTTTTTTTTTTTTTTTTTTCACTCACAGCTAAGCTGTGAATATTTGCCAGATCTTCACTGAGATCTTTCTTCTGTACTCACCTCAAGCTAAAGAGATTTGGCTACAAATCTGCTTCAGGGCTGCCAAGCCTCTTCTGGGAGATTTACATCTGGAGGTTTTTCTTCATTTTGTTTTAAAGGTTTTATTAAGACCTACATGTACTTTGCTATATATTTAGTAACAATCGTTGCTATTTCTTCACAAAGAGCACCATTGCGTGAGCCTGCAAAGTATAACAAATGAGTGAAAAAAAAGAAAAAAGACTTTGAAACATTCTGAATAAAGCTTGGTAGAACAAGGAATTGATAGGGAATCATTGGTCTTGTACCTATACGTCATCCACAGCGCTTCTATCACCCTGACACAACAAAAGTCAAACGACTTTTGTCATTTGACATAGAAAATTATACTTTCGTCATAATTTTCTAATATCTCCTACAAGGGGTCAGAGTCTGGGAACCTATGATGTTATACAGTATTTAGATTACTGTACAGTGAGATGCTGATTGTTCCCTCCTCACTTTTAGGTATCTCAGGTACCAGTATTCACATCCTCCCTGGAGAAAGTGCATAGTAAGATTAGGATTAGGATCAGACTGAACTCTTTTGTAAATGGTAATCAGGCCAAGGAAAAATATGAAACTAAACTTAAGGACATTTAAGGAAGGGGAGGGGAGTCCATGTTCTTTGGAGTTATCAGCAGATTTTAACCACAAAGTGGATGTCTACCAGCAAAAACATATAGAGCAGCACCAAGCCTAGGAGGTCATTCATGCCCCTGGTCTTTAAAAATCACTGAAAACCTCTGATGCTGAAATTTCAAAAGTTAGAGCTAATTTAGGCTCCAGACACGGTGGTCTTAAATCATCTAAATATTAGCTTTACTGAGAAAATTGTGTAGCAAGAATTGCCACCTCCTCATACCTTCCACTGCTTTATCTTCCAGCCCTAAGACTCCATCAGGATTTGTCAGCATATAGCAATACTATTGCAGAAGCAACATAAGGCTGGTAGGCATCAGTTTTAACATTTGAAAAAATTGACTGGGATTCAACTCTATTTTCTGTGGTGCATCACAGAAGATGACATATACGAGGAACAGAAGAGGAGTTTGGTATCTCAAAATAGAATGTGAATATTAAAAACTGCATAATAGAAGTGAATACGCAGTGGAAAGAAAGAGGGGTAGAAGGGAATGGTAATGCACAGATACTACAAGGTATACTGAAATATACTGGAAACAGGTAGGCTATCGGTAAGGTTTTAATCATATTTCAATGAATAAAACTTAAGGGAAGAACATAACTGAATGCAGATGGAAGTGAGCTCGAAGAATGCAGGTAATAAAAAAGAGGATGAATGGCAGGTGAATATGGAAGTTTAAGAAGGAGGAGGCAGTGTGATCTCATTTACTTGCATGGAGGATGTAGAAAAATATGGCTTGAAGAGAATATAAGAGAAGAAAAAACAATGAAAGAAATTTTGTACGATGGGAAAATCTATTGACAAGAGTGTGAGACCTGAAAAACTTTTATATGCTCTATATGAATGAAAGAGAATAGTGGCATTTGTAATATGTGTTGAGCACGTAATTAATTTAAATCTGCAGTAGCTAGTTATAGTTGACTCCAAAGTTTTCCTCAAGGAAGAAATAAAACCACTCTCTTTCTAAGATGAACAACTCATATCCATCAGACAAAAATCAGGACTCACCATTTTCATGCAAAACCTCTCCTTCTTTACAAAAAGTAAACAAAGGCTCTCTCTATTCTGAGCTTTATTTCAACAAGATCATTGCTTATATCAACACAAATCTTCAGAAATTTTGTTATGCATTTTTTTTAATTAGGTTAATTAGGTTAATTTCTTCATTAGCTTTTCTTAAATATCCTTTTGCCCTATTTACAAATGCATCAGTTGTAAGGGCCTTTTGGTCTACTTTAAAATCCCAGAGCAAATTTATTATACAGGCTTCCTCCTCACACAAAAGAAAAATTATCTGTGTAAGGACACATGCATGCATTTCTCACACCTGAATGTGAAGGGAGGAAGCAGCCAGTTGAGGTGCTCTCAACTTAGGTATTTTCTTCACAACCTATTGAGGACTGAGGTAGCACATCTTATTTCTACTAAAACTTTATAGGATGAGCCTATAATGCCCTGACTGAAGCTCACCTCAGCATTTAAACCATGCTGTTACTTCATATTCCATACAATAAGATCTGTCTACACTGTAGACTTATGTAAAGTACTAGCTTGACTGCAAATGTGAAGTCTGTATACAATCTTTTTCTGCTGTTTAAAAAACTTGTAGCATCAAAGAATCTTTTGAGTTAAAAGGGACATTCAAAGATCATCTAATCCAACTGTCTTGCAAGGAACAGGGACACCTACAGCTACATCAGGTTGTTTAGAGCCCTGTCCAGACCAAACTTGAATGCTTCCAGTGATGTGATATCCACCATATCTCTAGGCAGCCTGTTCAAGGGCTTCACCATCCTTACTAAAAAAAAAAAAAAAAAAAAAAAAAAAAAAAACACTTCTTCCTTATACCCAATCTAAATCTGTCCCCCTCTGTTAGTTTGAAACCATTTCCCCTTGTCCTATCACAACAGAGACTGTTTCCCCAGAGCCTTCTCTCCTCCAGGCTGAACAGCCCCAGCTTTCTCAGCCTGTCCACATACGTGTGGTGTTCCATCCCTTGAATCATTTTTGTGGCCCTCCTCTGGACAAATTCTAACAGGTTGATGTCTCTCCTTTCCTGAGGACTCCACATTTGGACATAGTACTCCACATGAAGTTTCAGCAGTGCAAAGTAGACGGGCAGGATCATCTCCCTCAACCTGCTGGCATCACAGGTTTGATGCAGCTCAGCATGCAATTGGCTTTCAGGACTGCGACATCACGTTGCTGGCTCATGTCCAGCTTACCTCCCACTAGTACAGCCAAGTCCTTTTTGATGGGGCTGTGCTCAATCCTTTTGTCCCTCAGTTTGTATTGATTATGGAAGTTGCTGCGACCCTGGTGCAAGACTTTGCACTTGGATTTGTTGAACCTCATGAAGTTCTCCTGGGCCTACTTCTCAAGCCTATATGGGTCTCTCTGAACGGTATTCTGGTTCTTAGGAGTGTTGACCACACTCACAGCTTACTATCATCTACAACCATGCTGAGGGTGCACTTGATCCCACTGTTGATGTGATTGCTGAAGGTATTAAAGATAATAAAGAGCATCAGTCCCAGTACTGACCCCTTTGAGACACCACTTATCATTGATCTCCATTCAGACACTGAGCCACTGATCATCACTTTCTCGGTACTATCTTCTAACTAGTTCCTCATCCATCGAACATTCCACCCATTAAATCCATATCTTTGCAATTTGGAGAGAACTATGTTGTGAGGGACTGTGTCAACAGCTTTGTGAAAATCCAGATAGATAACAGCAGTGGCTCTTCCCTAGTAGTAAAGTTATTTTTAAATTAAAGCCTCAGTTCTCAATAATGCAGCAATTTATTCAATAGGTAAAAAAGGATTGTTTTATAGGAAATTGTTATTATGGATTTGGCTGAATTTCTAAGAACTTTTTCTGTTTCTCCAGACTTTTTCTTATTTCCAAGTGTTGCATCTGGACAAATGAAAGATTGTTTTGATCAAAATGAAATAGCATGTTAAATTTTTGCTGTTTGATTATGCATAAATTCCTGTTTATTTCCATTTTATTTATAAGTAACAATACACAGATATTAGTCTTCAAACATTTTAGCTTCAGTAAAGATGTTTTCCAATTAAAAAAAAATTTCACTTCTGGAAATGTTTTAAGATTGATCCACAAGGAATGATTTGCTCTGCCTTCTTTTATACCATGTTATGATTCTATAACAGCTAAGCGGTTTAATGGATCAATAACTGTGCATAAGTCAAATATACTCACAAGACAATTTCACCAGAATATCCTGAAGGCTTAGGGGAGGAATATATATGCAGGCTTTAAGCTGGGTTTATTTAAAACCAAACATGTTCACTTTCTCCATACACCTAGAAGCCACCAAGAGTTTGATTTTGAAAAGCAGTGCTGGTTCAACTTCACAGCACATTTAAGAAATACCTGCTTTTGCAGTTACGGCAATAAAGCCTTAAAGCTCTCCCTGATCACAAGCAATCACCAGGAGCTTTGCTCCTTCTCAGCGTGCTGGGGCTGTGTATCGTGCATGTCTGAGGGAGGCTGCATACGGCATGTAGACCAAACAGGGGCAACAACTGCAGTGAAGAAAAAAATACAACCTCACTCTAAAAAGAGGAAAAAAAGGTCCCTACATGACGTAAAGATTACATGTCGAGTGTCGCTGTTTTTAGCTATGGGAAAGAGTTGGGAGGCAGCAATAATATTCAATTCCATCTGGTGGAGCAGATCCCCAGAGCCCACAAAGAGAGCGGAGCAGGCTCCTTCAGAAGCACGTGGCCCTGTGCTGGGGGGCCTTCTGACTTAGCCTGCTAATTTACTGCCACTTAATAACAGGAGTGGAGAAACTCGACCCGACATTGCTGGAAAAGGACAGCCTCCAGCTGGGGTGGGTGTTCTTAGAGTAGGCCAAACTTTCTAGCAGGTACAAAAGAAGCCCGCAGCTGAACCGCAGGGCTGCAGAAAGGAGACCTTCAGCCTGCCATGAATTACACACCCGCGCCAGCCTTGTAGCAGCCGCCCAGCTCTGCCTTGGAAGGATAAATCAAAGCTTTAATCGGGCCTGTCAGCAAAGCAGGTGTTTTGACTGCCTTTATGGTTCATTTTTATGCAAAAGCGTTGTGGGGATACAGAAATCATGGGGGATTGAAAATAAATGGCACTGACAGCACCGATCCCACCAGGCGAGGGGGCCAAATTCAGTCTGTCTTTTCATATTATGAAATATACCTAACGGCCGGCTCTTTAAACCCGGGTTACACAATGCACTGTCTGTACGCCCAGGACTTTTTTTTTTTTCACCCCTCCCTCTCCCCCTATTCTTCTTTTTTTTCCCCTCCATGTGATATGCCAGGGGCTCTTTTCTATTCTTTAGTGATGAACTGCCCCAACAGCCATGGCAGGTTCAGAATGTTAAAGAGCCGCCGCTCGCCCGAGCTGACAAAAGGATCCTGTGTTACCAGAGCTTAAAGGACACCACAGGCACTATCCACGGCCCCACTTTAGGATAATGTCTTTTTTTTTTAGTCTTCAACGTTCAACAGAGGCTACAAATCCAACATCATAAAATCGTGTCAGTGCAAATTTCCTCACGTGTCTTGGGTTGGGGAGCATCATTAGGAAGGATGCTCACCCTGCAGTGCAACGGGGTCTGTGCTGCTCAGGCTCCTCACTCTCAAACAGAAATTGCTTTGTGGGCTGTGAGGTGGCACCCGCAGCTGCCCAGATTTATGCTTTAGCACCAAGATTTAGCTTCATTTAATTCCTAAATCTTAATAGCAGGCATAATTTTTAAGTTACTTAAATAAAATGTTTGAACACACTGAAGTTGAATCATTGCAGCATCCTGTAATTGTTAAATTGTTTTTGATAAATGTTCTAATATAGCACGCCTTACCAGAAAGAGGGGGGGAAAAGTGCTTTTTTTCTCTGATTCTACTATAACTCAATACTTTGTACATGGTATTCTGTAACATAATTTGAAATATTACTGCAGGGCATTGCTAGTAAATTTCATTTATCATTTACAAGCCACAAAGCAGGCAAGAAAAAAAAAAAGAAAAAACCGAGTGCTTCCCCTCCTGTATCTTTATGGAGTTATTCATGATTAGTGCATCAAAGCTCATAAATGACAGTTTTTCACAAACTTTTCTAAGGAATGGACTTTTTTTTTTGTGTAAATTAAAAGATGTCCTAGAAAAGAAAACATCCACAGCTGGTACCTCCTTGGGAACAGACTGCCCAAGAATAACTTGGGGAAAAAGAAAAAAAGGATTATGTTTAAAAAAAAAAAATCCACCCAATTGCGGTCATCCATACTGCTGTACCTAGACAGAAATCTTTGCATTTTAGGAAAAAAAATGTGTTGTATTTAATGACTTAGTTGCTTAGGAAATTAAACCAGAATCCTCCTTTTCAAGGTAGGTTGATGCCTTCACTCTCTATAAATGCTTATGCATGCTTGTCTTTTGATCCATTAAAATATTGCATGAACTCCAATGGAAATTTAACTGATACATAACAATAATGGTCACCATACTTTCACACACGCGAAAAAAAAAGGGTTGGTTTTTTTTTGTTGTTTTTTTTTTATTTTTCAAGTAATTTTAAATTGATTCTCCAAACACAGACTTTTTCTCATCTTTGGCCATGCAGTCATTCCATTTAAAATAGTGGATTTATTTACACTTATAAAATATGAAGGTTTTCCTGTTTGAGGGTGAGATATTGTACTTTATCACAATTCATTGCCTTTCTACTTAATTTCAGTATAATTTCTCATGCCAGTGAAGGTATTGCTAATAAGAATTCCATACATATACACAATTTTGAGCCCTGAAACTCCATTTTTTTTCCAAATATTCGAGGACTATAATCTATGTAAGCTCTGAAAATGAACTGCTTCCACTGCTTTAAGAAAGAATACACGTCATCAACCATGGCAAATAAAGTTAAGGACTTCATATATTAGCTAATAATTTATTAACTCCTCTCTTTGAAATTTGCTATGCTCAGTAGTATTATGCATGTTCAGAGCATAAGATAATTCTAACATTTTTATGTTTATCCATATCTTCAGAAAAAAAGGCTCAGCAAAATTTATGAACATTTTTATAAATTGTCAAGTCCCCATTCATCATTCTTTTTGTCTACTAGGCTATATTAATATAAGGCTAAATAAGGCTAAATAAATAAAAAATAAAAAAATAAAATAAGGCTAAATAAGTAATAATAACTAATACAACAATAATAACTAATACAACAATATCTGCAATACTCACATAAAAATGCAAAGTGCATTACAGAGATCTGATCTACACACAAACCTACACATAGCTGCGCTGTCCTACCTAAAGGGTTGAGTTTTTGTTTGGTTGGTAGTTTTTTTTCCTAAAAGAAATGCTCAAATAACTAAACCTTTCGATACATACCAAGAGGGAAATGTGCTGTTCTGAATAATGCATACATCACTTGCATGAGCAGAACTCCCAGTTTTGAACTTCAGGATACTTTTTTTTTTTTTGAATTAGACTGCCATATCTGGACAAAATTCAGATTTCTGCTTTCCATTAGAACTTGATCTTCCTCATAAGTAATTTTGATGTTTACAGATTCTCATCTATCACAACCACCAGAATGTCAGATCTTTCCAAATTTATTGCCTCCAGTCATCTCAGATCAAATCTAAGCAGTTGGGACGAAGTCTGGTTCCCATATACTTAAAAAAAAACAACCAACATATGTATGAATTGAAGGTGAACATACTGCAAAACTGTAAATCAGCTGGGAAATATTTAGGTATAAGTCTTCAAAGCTTAGTCTGAGATCTCTTTAATTGTGCACTGCTGCCTAGCAAACCTCATCCTTCCTGGCTAGAGCTGTCTTTTGTCCTCTCTGTCTTGAGTCCTGAAGCCAGTCTGCTTCCATGAATTTCCTACCCAGCAACATTGTGTGGCAGGTATTTATTTTCATCATGTGCTCATATTGCTCCTTCCACAATGGAATTTCAGCCAACAAGAGGCATCCAGACAGTGACAGAAATATTTTACTACTTACTCATTGGACATATTGGGTTGGTGCTATTCAGTTTGCAGGATTTTTTTCTGTATGTGGTTTGTATTTTGTTGTTGTTTTCTCCTCCAGCATCATAAACCAGTTCTCATATTCATTGCTTTTCAGCTTTCTAAATGGATTATAAGTGTTGGTTTTAACCTGAAGATATTTAAATAGGCAGGCAGCCTACATTTAAGAGACTGCATCAACTGATAGGGAGTGCATAGCGCACTTGTGGTGACCATACTGAAGTTATATCCTTCCCACTCCTTTTACTGAAAAATAAGACACTAGTGTACCTGTGGTAGCCTGCTTTTACTTGGTAAGAGGTCAATATACATCTAAATTTCAGAATGTCTCAGCAATCCTGGTTTCCAGTTCAGTATTCTTGACAAATTTGTATTTAGCACTAATTTATGAAGACATAGGATAGTGGTACACATTTTCCCTTGGATTGCTCAGGCCTTTGATACTTTGTTTTTAAATTATATGAAATGCTCCATGGTATCTGGATAATTAACAAACTCGAGCTATGTTGCAAGACCAACTTTTCCTTCTCCAGATAAAAACAGTGTGTTTCTCACAAACTTGCACCTAAAATCAAAAATTTCTCATCAGGCAAAGATCTTCGTGAAGAGCAGTTGATTCAGTTTATTCATTATTGCAATAATGTGTGCACACCCCCTACTGACAAGGCAGAAGTTCCACACCTAATCAGTGAAATCCATTCTGTTATATACCCTGGGTCTGATGCAGGTAATGCCTCTCCTGGCACTCATTGGATGAGCTTCTCAGGCTCAAAATCTTCCCAAAGCTGTTGCTACATTACAATTCCATGCAACTCTGTTACCAACCCATTGTTTTTAGGTATATTCTGTACTTTTTATGGCAATAGGAGGACAATATTTTCAAAAATTAGCACACTTGTTCTATCCTGTACCAGACTCTCCTCTACCCTATATAACTGTTTTATCTAGTGCTTGTGCCAATTCTACCCAGGTTGGAACATCCCAGTCTCTACTCTGTTCAGCAGCTTTCTGTGTGAAAAACAACTTTCCACTGCAAAAAACACAATCTACACCTCACAAGTTTAACAACAATACTTTAAGAGGCCTTGCACACATCCAGATAGACAACAGTTCAGTTGCCTTTCCTTTCTCCACCAATGTCATCACTCCATAATAGAAGGCCACCTAGGCATGATCTGCCCACGGTGAAGTCGTGCTGGCTTTCTCAGATGACCTCCTTGTCTCTTATGTGCCTTAACATAGATTCCAAGAGGATGTGTTCCACAATCTTCTCAGGTGCACATGTGAGGCTCACTGGCCTATAGTTCCCCAGGTCCTCTTTTCTCCCTTTCTTGAGTACAGGAACGATGCTTCCCTTTTTCCTGTCACCAGGGACTTTACCTGACAGCCATGACTTCTCATATTTTATACAGAGTGGCACTGCAACCACATCAGCCAGTTCCTTCAGGACCCTGCATGTCACCCAGCCCCACTGACTTCTACACATTCAGTCTCAGATGCTGGCTGGTTACACTTGGACTGCAGTTTGAACAGAGATTCATTTGCTCAGTTGCAAAAATACTACTACAGTAAATGCCCATTTACTGTAAGGAGAGCCTCAAGTAGTTGAGAGTGAAGGATTTCCTCCCATTTAGCAGCCACAACTCTACCAAAAAGTTCCCTGAAATTCTACATTTCTTAAGATTACTTATTGTGATACAGCTGTAACCTAAGTTGTTTACAAGTACAGTATTAGCATTGCAAGGCAAGCTAATAATGACCATAAGCTTATTACCTGTGTTACTAAGTTGCACTGTACTTTGTGCATAATATGCCAAAATCGATTTGAATTTTAAGTACCTCAGTTTAACATATGTTCTTATCTGAAAAAAACTCTTTTTGAAGGTTAGTTTAAACAGCTATTCTTATCTGTTATGCCATAAAAATGGTAACAGAAAGCTTAAAGATATTTTTAATGTGCAAATTATATAACGCAGTCAACATGATAAATGTATCTTTAAACACTCCATACATAAGTGTAACTTAGATTGTAGCATCATAATGCATAATACATTTAATAACAAAATAAAAGTATATGCTATTTTGCCAGAAAAAAAAATATATATATATATATATTTCAAAGCTATATATTATGTCATTAAAAAAAATTAGTTATACCACTTTATACCACAATTACATTCTTTGCTTAGAAACGTGACAACAATATAGTTGGGTATATTTTTCAGTTTAAAAACTGTAAAATGTCAAAATGTGAAACCTAACTTCTTATTTGCTACTTGCAAAAAAAAAAAAAAAAAAAAAAACACCTGCCAATTTCCAAGGATTTTTGTAAGTCAAAGCAGTTTTGAAATTGTGAACATGAGTATTTCTCACTGGTAAAAATGCTTTGTCTGTCACTGAGTTTTATTACAAGCTTTTATGTTTCTGAACACAAACAAACTAATTGCTAAAAATCAACTTGCAGGCCATGGTAATTCTCTGTCACCTTCTATTCTCAGCTCTGTCAGAAAACATTTTTAGTAAGAGACAATGAACTGGAGTGTCAATATTCATAAGGAACTTTATACTATTCATATTTGACATTTACCAGCTTCTACTAATGTTGAATTTACTCAAAATATTGTGTAATTTATCTGACTGTGAATATCAATCTTTCTAGTAGTACAACACCATTATTGCATGATTCATATCTATATTTATCTGTCACAGTCTATTTTGGTTGTGTTTTTTTTTGTTGGTGCTGTTTATTTATTTCTCTGCAATGAATGAGTTGGGAATTATTTGGGAGAAAAATAACATACTTAAGCCTATCATGACTTGGCAGTACAAAATTAAATCAGTGTTCAATAACTTACAGTTGAACACTTATGGTGCATGGAACAAAACCACAATATCTATTTCATTGAATTCCTAAGTTTACAGTTTACAATTCTAATTCATATCTTACATACTAAAGATTTTTTTTCCTTATTTACTAAGCAGTAAATGAAGACAAATTAAGTACAATACACAGAAAAACTGGGAGCTGATAAATGCTTCTTTTTAATGGCTTCTCATCACGCGATCATTAGTCCCCTCCCCTAGTCTCCCAAGACATCTTCTCTCCTCATTAATAGGGTACTAAAGCAGCCCCAAGTGAAACTAGAGTAAAAGGATACTGCACAAAACTAATTTTATTTTTCACAGAGTTCTGATCAGGATATTAAAATAGCTTTTTCCAGTTCTTAGTTTTAATAACAATTATATTCTATGGATGTAGTGTTGGTTGATTTTCACCCCAGGGAGGTAGGAAAAAAATATCATTTATGTGGCCTAATATGAGCTACATAGGTCTGAGCAGTCCCTGTGAGTCTGCACAGGAAACAGACTAATTTTGTGGGATCCACAGGTTCCCTCAGAGTACCGCATTACTCACAGACACCAGATGGTTTCTCCAGGTCAAGGGAAAGACTAATGGCAGCTGCTCTCCTCCTGAGCTGAAAAATGTGACTAGGAGCTTCCCTGCACTTTTCCAAGAAATCTGGATTTTTTTTTTGGTTGGTGTTTTGTTGTTGCTGTTAGTTTTCGTTGTTGTTGACATTTCGGGGGGATTTTTTGGTTGTTTATTGAAACAAAATGTTTACTCCTTAGGTGTTTTCTTTCTATTGAAAGAACACCAAGCTAATTCAGACACCAACAAAAGCAACCTCTATGGGGATAGTCCCTGGCTTCATACAGGAAAGCACTGATTACAAAACCTGTAGTAACGTGCTAATTGACTCTCCTTTCATTCTGAAGTACCTGAGATCAAAGGCAAGCCTTCCTTCCCCGAAAATATAGCGTTAATCAGTCAATCAGCCTGGCCAGATATCATTGCAGATACAAACCTGTTCAGCTATTGCAACTTCAAAGGATGCATCCATTCCATCACACAAAGATCAAACCCAAAATACCTCATAAACTGAAGATGACTCTCAGATCTGGTTGATATTACATGGTAGCAATTGCAAAAACATTTGCTGTCCTGAGTCTCTTTTCCAAAAGCAGGAATATCCTTGCCATAAAATAAAATTGCAGTAGAGTTTGGCACACTTCTCCCCAGCCATGTTACATCTTGAGATGCTGGAACAGAATCACAGAATGGCCAGGGTCGGAAGGGACCTCAAGGATCATGAATCTCCAACCCCCCTGCCACATGCAGGACCATCAGCCTCCACATTTAATACCAGATCAGGCTGCCCAGGGCCCCATCCAACCTGGCCTTGAACACCTCCAGGGATGGGGCATCCACAGCCTCTCTGGGCAGCTGTTCCAGCACCTCACCACTCTCTCTGTAAAGAACTTCCCCCTGACATCCGACCTAAATCTTCCCTCCCTCAACTTAAAACCATTTCCCCTTGTCGTGCTGTTATTTACCCTTTCAAAGAGTTTGTTCTGCAACACAAACAACAAAAAAAGATGATAAAAAACCAAATTTCATTAATTTTTAAATCTGAGCTCATTTAACAACTAGATCAATTCAGACATCTTAAACACCAAGGTGAAATAATTTCCGTATGTGCATGTATGTATATGTACACACACACACACACACACACACACACACTTGTTTCTGTGCCCTATTCAAGCACACATGCTGCATTTTATTTACAGTAACTGTATAGCTGTGTTTGGGGCTGCACTTTAAAAAAGCAAATAGCCTCAAAAAGAAAAAAAAAGAGCAGAATACAGAAAGAGTAACAATAACTGTGCTCTTTGAAAAACTAAGAAAAAAAATAAAGAAACAAAACAACCACCCTGTCAGGTGGCTTCAGAGTCATCTGCCAACATACTAAAAAAATAGGCAAGTTAAAAAAAAATACTTGAACAGAATTCCACAGGAAAACAAAACAAAAAAACCCACAAAATGTGGATTCTTTTCTGGCAGCCTCAGTTATGCTTGTGGTTGGGTGACTGAAAAAAATGCTCACAGAATTGCTCAGGCTCAAATTGGCACCTCACATGACCTGGCTTTGGTAGCAGCCGTTATAGGAATTTAACTTCAAAAACAGATGAAAAACAGAACAGAAAGTTGAACAGCAAACAAAGAGACAGACAGACCGATCTCATTTAAAATTCAGTTATTTTTAGCTGGAAGCAGTTTAAGGCTAACCAAATTGTTTTGTTTTGTTTTTTAAACGTTGAGACTTTGACATCGGTTTTGTAATTTTCTGTCTACCAAGTCAAAAAGCTCAAATACTCTTCTTCTTAATTGCCACGTTTCCTAATTGCTGTCAAGTATCCTATCTGGCACATCACCCACCATCCATCACAAACTCCCATTGCAGCAGTGGCACAGCCCAAGTGAAGGATGAGCAAGAGAAGGGATTTGGTGCATGGACACAGCAAAAAGGTCTGACAGCAAACCACATAATCACCAGCAGCATTTGTTCACTTCCTATGCAAATAAATTAAGTGTTCCAGGTCGCAAAGGAAAAGTTTTATCTCTCCACAAGCATCCCCTAAGTTTTGCGTCCCCGCCAGCACCATTTGCCAGCTCAGCTTCCTCTGGCCAAAAGTACCTGGGTGTGGCTCCCAGCAGAGCTTATTCTGAAAATAGCCAGAGGGGACGTGAGGGTGACATGAGATTTACTTCCCATTTCTTCCCTCCCCTGCTAGCTCATGGGAAATGGCCTATGTAACCTAATAAGCATTTTCTCTCCAATTTCCATGCTGTTATGCTTTACAGGAACTGAATCAACTGCTTACTCACAGTTCCCTGCCAACCTCTGAACTGAAAGGAACATTCTACCCCTTCACTTGGGTCCCCTACCTCTGCCTTTTCTTTGATTTTTTTCTCATCGTCATCACCACGTTAATCATTTTTACTACCTATTGCAGGCCTGCAATCCTATAGGTTCTGTTTTCTTGCAAGTCCTAAAATTCTAAAAACAAAATGGAAACCTAGACTTAAAATTTAACATTTTATTGGCACGCATCTCTGTTACTCATCATTGTAGTACTCAATTGCCTCCAGCTAAATAAACACTCAGTATTATGAGAACACAAAATTACCATAACACAGAACAGTGCAAGAGATACCATGGGATAGATGGCAGTGAGAAAAGCAGTGTCCAGAACTTTGTCAGTTATACAAGACAAACAACTGCAAATGGTCTTGTGCTTAGAAGGGTGGGAAGAAACCAGCTAGGGATGGAAAACTGTGTGGAGAAGGCTTTGGTAGAAATGTTCTTCTGGGTCGCTGACACTAGAAAATTCTAGTTTGACAATATCAAATTACTTTATTACTATGAGTAAGTTTGAGCAAAAAGTAATGACCACTTTCCAGATAAAGTACGAGAACATTGGCTGCAGCTTCCATTATCAGCAGCGCTGCTTAACTTGGCTTGGACTGCCTTTCTGTGAATTTTGTTGCTTCTTTGTACAGAGGTTTGCATCAATATAGCAGAACTCATCTCCTTCTGAAGTTACTCCTGAAACTAAAAACACTTCTCATCCTGTTTTGAGTTTTAGAGCAGAAGGCTGTCTGTTCCTACATTAATTCCTGCTTATGGTTTTCAGTTATTCTTTCATCTTGCTTGTGCCTGTATCAGTTTTTTCAGCTGTAAAAAATTGAATAACTCTTATTATCTTCCTGAAGTGCTGTGAATCTTACCCACTGTTTGTGCAATGAAAATTACAAATACTGTTCTCATATGTCAATTTTGGCTGTTGTTTTTCCACCTGTCACTTGAAGACTCCATTTTTTTCACTTGGACTACTGTTCAAGTCACTGAACTACTTACACTTGCCCTTTCAGAAAGTCTTAAAAGATAGTGTTTCTCTTATGGTATGGTATGATCATGACCAAAGAACCTGATGCACTTTCTAGTGTACTTGGCGAAGATCTCTTCTACACAGGAGCTTTTGTCAGTGGTCTAATTATTTTCTTATTTTAAGCTGGAGCAGCACTCTTCTCCTTGCACTCATGTTTGACTAACAATTGTACTCCCAAACTGAATACTTTTCAAAGTGATTGCATATATATATACTCTTTTGTAAAGTTAGAAACATCATTACCAGCTTTTCAGAGTGTACATTTTATAGTTAATGAAAAGTTCTTTAAACACTTACATGTTTGTTCATATTTTTCTTGTCCTCAGGCCACTTCAATTTACCTGAAATGCTAGTCTTCCTACCTTTATTTTTGATATTTAACATACTCTGAACCGATGCCCTGAAAATGCAATGAAAACAAGCATAAAAGCCAATGCTATATCAAGAAAACACATCCAAACTAATTTAGCAAACAGTGCTCTTGGTAAAACAGATTGGAGCAATGCATTTTGCTGGTTTGAACATCGTGTTAAAAAAGAAATTTGAGTCCCAGCAATACATACTCTAGGTTATTATTTGCCCAGTAAATTAAACAATCATAAATACTCAGTAATTCAAGTGAGCAACCAGCACAGGCTAAAGCCAATAGCATGCTAACAGTGGAGCTCTAGGAGACATGGGAAAATTGTGCCTAAGTAAGCTTACTAAATTAAACTTACTAAATGATGTTTTCTTAATACTGTATTAGAGTGTTAAATTACTTAGTAAAGTAAGTTCTCATCTGAGAGTTTTCTGGTATGATTAAAATCTTGTGGCTCACAGAATAATTCACTAAAGCTATGGAGAAGAATTCTGGGAGGGGCAAAGATGCCTTTCTGGGGAGTCAGAGCAAAGCAGACATCTGCAGGTGAGCTGGAATAAGACAGGGAAATCAATTCCTATAGTGCTGCAACTAGAATTTCTCTCTCATTGATTATCGCTTCTGAAATAAGGATTTTAAGCTGTGAGGTAAGTAAGAAAAGGTAATTACTTTGTCTCCACCACCTCTCACAAAAGAAAGTTTACATTTTATGGATTTGGAGAGAGATTTCAACATAACACTCCCTTTCTGCCTTCAGATATTTCTTCAAAGAATGCTTTTTGGAAAGATAACATTGAACTGAGTAATGCTGTTAAACATATAACATTGCTGCTAATGTTCTTTAGAAGCAATCTATCATATCTTATTTAATTTCATCGGTCTCATACAATGAGTCCCAGGCTCAACATTTACCTAAATTGCCCAAAGACATTCTTCTAACTGTATGTAATATACGGTAAGTAACTCTTCTTTAAATTGCCTGGGAACTTAACTGCAGAACAACTCTCAAGGAAAAAAAAAAAATAGGCTGAAATATTTTCTCATGCATCTTCCATCCAGGTGATGCTTCTCTCTCATGCCAGATTTGCCCCCAGCATGACCGAGTGGCCACTAACCTTTTGCCGCCATGTTTGTTTGTGGTTGCTACTGGTGACATTTATTAGCATTGTGCCTGATACTCTTGTAGCAGCAAGAGTTTCGGCACAAGTTTCCGTGTGTTTAGGTTCCAAGGGAGATGGAGAGAACACAAGCTGTCTCCAAAGAGCTTGAAGGAATCAATTTTCATTTCTGAAGTCAGGCAGGCTTTCATTTATTGCCTATTGACTCCATAGAGAGATAATAACGATGTTGCTACTTTCAGTGAAAAAGACCATTACTGAGAACAACGCATTCAAAAAAAAAAAAAAAAAGATGACAGCTCTCTTAATCCCCAGGCTGCTTTTCACTCCCTGAGTTATAAGCTGGGCTCTCTCCAGAAGTACCCTCTGCTACCTGGCCAGCTCTTTCAGATCCCTGGAGCATATGACTTTTTCAGATACAGGTCCAAGGAAGCTCAGATTCTCAGATTCCTCACACTAGATCTGACAGGTTTCCAGCATTTTTGGGCCCCTCGCCACACCTTGAACAGGCTTTGCTGGATCCACTAGGCTCCATCAATCGGTTTCTACATTATCCATCCACCCCAATCCTTACCACTCTCAGCAGAACTGTACACAGCAAGGCAGTAGACAGCTCACAAGGTGCCCAGTATTAAATTACTAAATCCAGCTCAGTATCTGACCCAGAGGGTTTATCCAGAAAGGCATGCTTGATGCCTTGTTAAGGGCCTCCAAACCAGGTTGATCCCTTTTCTGAGGTATTTCAGTGCTGGAGCACAGGTATGGCAGAGTACCAGTACTCTCCAAGGAGAACTCAGTCATTCTCTCTGCTCTCCCTTTTTGTGTGTAATCTAGGGTAAGAAGTAGCATAGAAAAAGTATTTTCTATTTGCTTTTTCTTAAGTTGTTAAAATATTAGCAGTGTCCTCTGAGAGGCTTCTCTTGAGTTTCAGGAAACAGTTATCCATTCTTATTCTTTCACACGCCATTTAAAGCTGCTGCTGATGATACACAGTTTGTCATTCTTTTCCAGTTTCAAATAAATACTACCATAAAAAGTTTACTTCGCCTACTTACAACACAAGATGCTGTGGGAGTCATTGCAATAATACCAAAAAAATGTTCCATGTAAATGAAATAATAATAAACATCCAAAAACCTACACATTATTTGCCACAGTAGCTGACCTTTCAGTTATTCAGCAAAACTGATTTGTCCACATCAGATTGCGTCCAACCCAGAAAGAATAGTGTCACCAATATTTACATTTTTTTCCCCTCTTTCAGTGTGTTTATATTCCAATTAAAAAAAATAAATTGTCTTGCAAAACAGTAACATATTCCTAATACAGAATCTAATTTCATATTTGAATATACGTATTTCTCAGAAATGACACCATCTGAAAGCAGTTTTTTATTGCAATACCATGGCGTGTGCAGTCTCTCACATGAAAATGATCTAAATTACAAGCTTTATTCCTTTTTCTGCAATTGGCTGCAAATCAAATCTATATGAACGCAAGTTCATATAAGGATATGCTTAATATTTTAAGTTATAAAGTTTCATTCTAGTTTAATTGCTAATTAATTATGGTGACTCTTTTCATACACATTTTTAATATATGACTTTTTTTCACTACATCCTGTGCTGTAAGATTGCAGTTAAGGACATTTATGTACCTTTACCATATAGCAGTTTTTATTGTGATATGAGAGAATAAAGTAATTCACTCTGACAGATTAAAAAAAAGCAGAATTACATGTCTAGTATTATTCAGTATTGCTGTGCACAGTTAACCTGAGCTGCTGTTTATTGCCTATGAATGTTTTGTTGAATACTTTGGTAAATGATACTGAAGAAATCAGTGTTGAGTAATGTGCTTCAGAATGTATTATTGCTCTCCAACCTTGCTGGCAGAAAGCCATTAGGATCTCAGCTACTTCCAAATCAGTTTTCAGTGATGTATCTCTTTTTCCTACATCCCACAAGAAGCCATGGCCTCAAATATCTACAGCTGTGCTGTTGATATTTGGACTTGGCTGTCCTAAGCTCTGCAGCGAGACAAGAATCATCAAAGAGACCTGAATTTTGGTTGCCCTTCAACATACAATTCTATGGTTGTTTTGGCTTAATAGGTTTTAAAAATCCAAAGGCACAACCATGGTAGTACAGAATCATAGAATTGCTCAGGTTGGAAAAGACCTTAAAGATCATCAAGTCCAACCACAACCTAACCATACTACCCTAACTAACAACCCTGTGCTAAATCATGTCCCTGAGCAGCTGGATTTCTTAATACAGAGCAAGCGACATTGAACTATTGCTCCACTGCTACAAACCTGAATTCTATTAGATTTCTGAAAGATTTTTAGTAGAAGTTTAAGTGACAGCATTTATCAGGTCAGAATTAAACTTACATAACAAAAAAAAAACAGAAGCCCAAAACTGAGGACATAAAAAGATTTTAACATCACTCACTGATATTTTGTAAATATGATTAACAGCTGCTTCACCACCAGTGTTTAGTGGATACAAATCAACTTATCCTTTTTAGTGAGGTGACGTAGTTATTACAATAATTTAAGAAAGCCAGATGGGTCTAAATTGGCCCAGGTGCTCTCAAGTCTGCCAATTTGCCAAACTTATGTTTTCATTTTATTTGAGTAAGGAGTGTCCATCATTCTTTTTCAGAAATGCACCAAGCTGCTGTGGTTGTTTGTCATCATTTGTCTAAAAGCCAAACCAGCTACCTGTCAGCTTGCAAATATTGTGGATAATAGGCATTACTTGAGACAGCATTGGCCTGATTAACAACAAATATTGGATTTCTAAAATACTACTTCTTTTACAATGCTACATTCATTTGGAAATAATTTTTTTCCCCCACGTACTCTCACATACATGGTGCCTTCAGCTAATTAGAGTACCAAATTCTTAAATTAGCTTTTTCCAGAGCAACCATCCTCTTACTACCCCTATTCACAATTAAACAGTCTGTTCACAATCCACACAGGGAAGTAACATCAAGTCCTTGGCTGTCATGCACCTCCCATCCCATTTCATCCATGTTTATAGCAGTGTACATTTAAACATGTAGTACATCTGTTTACATGCAGAGAGAGCAACCATTTTATTTCAAAACCAGCTGGAGCCTGTAGAAAGGCAGCAAACACAACACTCTCTCAAAGATTTTGCTTATTTTCCTTGTTTTTGCTATAATAAGCGGATAGCTGAATGCTCTGGGATAAAAATATTATCACTGCTGAATTCTTATCTTTTTCTAAGATAAAGACACTAAGTTGTGCCAAGTTATTATAGCCACCCACAATTGCACCATGTGTGAGAGACTTTCATTTTCCATACACAGCTGAAGAACGCTTCCTTTTATGGAATAATTCATCATTTCCACTTAACTCTGCCACAGTGACCCCGGAACACTGGTTCATCAGAGGGAAACGAGTCTCACTAAGTGGGTAAATATTGCAACTTAAAAATACTGTTTTGCACTAAATAATTTGCCACAGGAAATGATTACCAAGTTGTCAGTTTCCAAATTAGCTGTAAAAAAATCTGTGGAGTTGAAGCTTCTTAGTCCCATTACTTACAAGAAACACCTGAACCAGACAGTTAACAAAGCCAGTGATGGCAGTACGGACCAAACTTCAACTCTACAAATAATGATCTCCCTCCATAGACAACTGAACCATTTTTTGGCCCTCTTAAAGCAAGAGCAGCCCAAAAGCATGAAGGCCAGAGTACATCACCAGAACACTGACACGGAAAATAGATTTTGCAGCCTGCCCTGTACTTCATGCTCCAGCAGCTGCCTTCATAGCAATACTCAAATTAGAATGGCTGCATGTTCACCAGCGAGCAAAAGCATAAGTCTGCATAAGTCAATGCCATCCAAAGCCCAGGCCACTGTATACTCTAGAAGCATCATTTCAGCAGCACTCATGAAATTGGGAACAAGCCACTGACTTTAATTCAGATCAGCTCCTTGAACTAGCTCACAGTATTTTTGTTTAGGCAGCAAAGAGTATGGATGGGAATGCCCAAGGACTGCAGGAGAGAGGAAAGGGTCTTGAGTTAAAGTCAGAAGTTCATAAATAAATACATAAGTAAAGCTAAATACTTAAAACACAAACAAAAAATCCAATTATAATGGTGGGGTTCTTTTTTACTGTTACCAGGTCTATGAGAGGTTTCAGCTTCAAATCCTCTTCTCTTCTCAGGAATGCTAAACTTATTGACCAAACTGGTAGTCTACTACATTATTTCAATTCTTGCATTGATAATGCTATCTGTTTATTGTTTGAAATACGTACTTCCAGCCATAGAGAGAAAACAAGTAAACTAAAAGAGTTCAGGGGTGGCCATCTGGAAGGAAGACAATTGATTTTCTAGTGCTTATTCAAGTGCCTGTTTTTCCCTGTTCCTATAGTTTCCTCCAGATTTATTTTTGTGTGCATGTGTTCAGATGGGCAAACCTTCACCACACAGAGGATGTAAGACGAGTTAGGTGGTGGGTCACTTGCCCCAGTATGCTCAGAGGATGATAGGCTTTGGCATGACATCTTCACATCTAGAGAACTTAATGTTGTATTAGTATGAGAAAACACATAGTCAGCAATCACTCTTGATAATAGCAAGCATTTTTCTGAGTAATAGCAATAGAGAGCAGAACAGAAATAGAAGAATAGCCAAACAACAAGAAAGCACCCATATTTTAAGATCTTGTATAGGATTTACATGATACAAAATTGTTAAAGTAACTTACAGTTACTCAAGAGATTTTGTATCTCTACCCTCTAAGCCAATTGAAAATATTTTTGTTCATATATATATACTAAGAAAAAATCTGACTCAAGTAAGATTTATCTGACTCAAGTAAGATTTTCTTCTGTGACTTTATAAACTTTGGGAGTTTACCTGGCATTCTTTGTGCATGGTCATTACAAGGATGAAAGTCCTGCAAGCAATATCCACATAGCACTTTTTTTCTCTGGAATCAGTACTAAACCAAGGACATATGATGAAACTGGAGGTATAGAAACGCTTTAAATGCTTCAGGTAAGCTGTAAAACAGTTTGTGGAGCCATTTCATATTACATTTCCCATAGAGTTAATTCACACAAGTGGGAGGACAACATGTGCGCTGCTCATATTTCAGCTTATATTATTACCTGTTTCAGAATAAGCGTCCCTTGAGTTTTAATTAAACAAGGTATTATTTACCAACTCTGTTGTATAGTTTTCACAGCATAGTTGCAACAGTTCCTGTGCACCTCTTCAGAGAGGTCTTGCTATCCAGTAGGGGGTTAAAACATGCGACATGCAACAGAATGTTTAATCATGATGCTTAATTGATTGAAGTGAAGATTTAAGAAGTGATGATACCTTATGTATATAAAATACTCTACAGAATATGCTGAACGATAAGTTTTATGTGAGGACAGATTCTGACCCTGGGATACCATTTAAGACAATTTCATTCCTTCCTGTAACTGCCTGCATTACTGAAAGAGAGCGCACACATGCAATAGTCTCCTAGGAATCTCAGTTTAGCATAGTGTTAGCCACCTAATGCTCACTAACCAGGAGAAAGCTCTTTTTGTATTTGCTTCTTTAAAAAAGATCAAACTAATCTTCATGCGTGCTCTGAGAAGTTTAAATACAAGATTTTCTTCATAAATCTAGCCTTCTCACAGCTTACAGGCAATCTTTTTCTACTCTAGGTGCTGCTGGGAAGTTTATGTTTCATATGTGCATCTGACAATTGAGCTTTTCAGTTTTTCTAATCTGTGGAAACATCTGACATTCTCTGCAGGTTGCAGAAAAGAGGAGGAAATGAAATTTCCTGGCTTTTTCTATGAATTTCAATTTATTTATTTTTTAATAAAAAAGATAGGAAACAGTAAAGGTTAAATATTTTGTGGTAGCTTTTGTTTACTTTCTATTGCTGTTACTAATATAAGTAACTATAAACACGATCAGGGTGCAGAATGCAACAAAAACATTATTGGCAGCCACATCCTGCACATCCTTTCAATGTGTTTATGCTAATGGACCCTGAAGAGTAAAGTGCAACGCAGTGGTTATGGAAATACTTTAAACACAAATTAAATAAGTGGTGAAACAGCCCACTATCTCTAATCATTATTTGAGTACATCTTTGAGTGTATCGGATACATTACTGACTGAAGGAAGAAAACATACAGGGAATCCGGAGAAAAAGAATAGCTTAACTAATAGATAGTAAGCCATTTATTTACTCAGAAGTAGGAATTTCACCTATGACACCAGCGACAGAATCACCAGCACACAGCACTCAGCAGCATTTTGTTAATTAATATTTGCTGACTTCAATGATTTTTCTGTATCATTGTATCAAGGAAGACAGTTATTTTGTTTCAAGGATATGTCCATCTTTTAGAGAACTCATAGCAGTCTCGTGTTCCAGACAGAATAACCATGCTTATGTTTGGTGCTTAAAATAAACCACCAACACATAATCCTCTATTAGCTGTCAATGTGTAGCAAATCAAGATTTGCTTACTTTTTTTTTTTGTACAGAGTGATGTTTTCCCTGTTCTACACAGAGAAGATTTGCTAGGAGCCAGTATTCACCTATATGTGCAGGGAGTGTGCAAGTGCGTGAAGACACAATAGGAAATATTTTCCCGTTTATGAGGGAAGCCTGACAAAAAGAGGAAAGAGGAAGACTAAACTGAAAGTAGGATTAAGACAGATTTTTCTTCATTTACCACAAGCTTCAGAAGTTTTTACAAGCTCCCTGTTGATTATAAGTGAAACTCAGACTCTGCTGCATTTTATAATTAATCTAAGTAAACATTTTTCGCTCCCAAAACTGCACTGATTTTATAACTGGTGCCTTTACATGATAAGATCCTTACAGCAATGCACATACCAAATATTATTGCTGTGTGATGGCACAGAAATCACCTCTAGGAAAACATTAGGTATTCTGTGATATTTGGATGCCTAGCAATCCCAGAAAAATTCATTCGGATTTATTTTGCTAGAAAGCTCTCCCTGCAAACAATGGCGATTTAAATCATTGAGACTGCCCGTGTGTCACAGGCCAGTGGGCATAAACTGATTTAAGGATTTTAAATTTAAAACAGGTTGGTAATCCCTAGTGGATGATGCGACTGTGAAAATGGAGCTTATCAGGCTGCCCTGCAAGTCTGTAGACAGCACAAACCAATCAGAGCCTGAAGGTCTAG
Organism: Meleagris gallopavo; assembly: GCF_905368555.1. NCBI lineage: Eukaryota > Metazoa > Chordata > Aves > Galliformes > Phasianidae > Meleagris > Meleagris gallopavo. The sequence continues at coordinate 8,596,159 of NC_139407.1, forward strand.
TATTTTCTCCTCTAGAAACAGGAAAAATTATCTATCTGCATTTATTCGTGAAGGAGGGATCTGCATCACCTGAAGGCATGTTTTGTTTTCAGCTGCTGATTTTGTGACAGATAGCAACGTTTTACGCATGTCAACAGAAAACTTCTTAAATAACTTCCAAATGTATTAGCTCTTGCTACGTACCATGGTGTGCATTTTTGACATAGCTTCCAATCCCTTGGTGCTACCTTACACTTCTTGTGTTCCTGTGGTTGGAATCAAATAACAGCTGATTTCCTCAGCAGACATAAATTTTTGTCTCAGGAGCTGTTGCTTTGCCGGAGCCTCCCCATCGAGTGGACCCTGTGCAAAAACAGTATCAGTGAGATGCAGTGGGAGCATCACCCCTTGCAAAGCTGTGCAACGGCCCAATAAAGGGAACTGGGTGAGAAGGAAGGTGGAATCCAGCGTTAACAGCTATGTGTTAAAAATTAGGTCATTTAAGGAATGTGTGTTGACCAGACCAAACTGAAGGGGTCTGACTGGAAACTTCAGCCACAAAGATATTGATACCGTAAGTACTTTGTGAAGTCAGGAGTACAGCCACAAGCCCAATTGTATTAGTACACTCACTTAAGTAAAGAAGAGTCAGTAAGATCAGTCAGAAGAACAAGACAAGAGCAAGAGAACTTGGAAAGTAAAACCAAAACTGGTACAAATGAAAATGAGGGGAACCTGGAAGAGAGAGCTGATATGGGAAACAACCTAGTTAAGAAGCTACATCTTCGTGAACATCGGGTTAATAGGAAAGCTACAGTAGCAAAGTCAACTCAGTACATCTAATAAGGAGAGTTTAGAGACACAAGGAAGGAGATACTCTCAGGAAATACAAAAAAGAGCACAGCTGCCCAGAAGGAACAGAGGACAAACCAGTACCCTCAGTGGCACAGTATCACCCTATCTGAATGCAGGAGGTTGAGCCAGGTGTTGGTAACAACAACCCCCATCATAGCGAAGGAAGAGAGCAGGATGAAGACCTCCCAGACAGCAACAACTGGAGATAGGTTTGGAGACATTATTGTAAATTGAGTCTAAGTCCCTCCAGAACACAAAGTGAGACGACAACCCATAAGCAGATAGAGGCTCTAGGCTAAGCTTAAATGAACTCTTGATGTCTTGGGTAGAGGTCTATTAGTAGAGCCTATCGGAGCCCTATTAGTACCCTCAAGGCTCAGGCAGATGCAAACAATAAAAGCAGACTGTGTGGCAGGCTTTGGGAAGGAAGATGAGTTTGTAGAGGGATAAGGTCAATTTGAAACTAGATGAGGAATGAGAAAAATTGGATCCAAAATTGTGTGTTGGCTTTGGATTGGCACTGGCAACAGACCTAGGAAAGGTTCAACAAAAAGGAAAATAAGAGAAAGGTTTTCAAGTATTTAACGACAGAAATCATGATTTTGTTTTTTAATCAATTGAAAGTAGTTGGATGAGGCTGAAACTATGTATTTCAAAGGTGCTAAAATAATTAACTGAAATGGAAACAAGCCCTCTGCTATTAGATGACTTTTTTTTTTTAAACAATGCAGATAAGTCAGTTCTCTTAAATTTGTACAGCATATTGAGGAAGTGACACATTGATAGTTTAATCTGCATGATTATTTTTGATAGTGTGGATTCTTGGATAGAAGCCTGAGACCTTCTAACCAATGTAGCTGTACTTATCAACTCCTGAAGAGGAGACAAGCTTTTGCAGTCCTGAATGAAAAGCCCAAACACCAGTTTTCTTTCTGGCTCTTTATAACTTAGCACTCTCCCTAAACGAGCATCAGGAATTCAAAACCCTTCGATGTTTCTTAGATGTCAATCTGTTTGTTTTCTGTAAGATCAGATCATGGAGCAGATCCTCATGGAAGCTATGTTAAGGCATATAAGAGACAAAGAGGTGATCCAAGATAGCCAGCAGCACTTCACCAAAGGCAGACCATACCTGACCAATCTAGTGGCCTCCTATCATGGTCTGACATCACTGGAGGAAGGAAGAGAAATCAGGTCACCTACCTGAGCACGCACAAAGCTTTGACATGGTCCCGCACCACATCCTTCTTTCTAAATTCAAAAGAGATGAATTTGAAAGCTGGACTATGAGGTGAACAAATAATTGGTTGGGTGTACAGCATACAGTTAGAAGGTGTACAGTCAACAAATGTACAGTTGGAAGAGTAGCACGATTAGGATAGTACTTTACAGGCGTTACAGTTGGTATGATTATCATTAAAAGAGACAATCAAAGAAGAAATGCTTACCCGTATCCAAGAATCTAGGCTTGCAGTGGAAAACACCAAAAAGGAAGGATTTCTAAAAAGAGATCCTCCTCCACTGGTAGCCAGCCCTTAAATGAGGTTTAGGAGGAGCAGAGCCTGGCCCACCCCTGAATTGCCTTCACCTGTGCTCCCACAGCTGACCCAGTCCTTTCCTCAGCTGATCAATCAGTGGTTCACCCCGTGACTCAACAGTTCCCATGCAGTTGGATGATAGCAGACATCTAGTGGTTGGAAACCCTGCCCATGGCAGGGGACCTGGAACTAGGTGATCTTTAAGGTCCCTTCCAACTCAAGTCATTTTATGATTCTATAACAAAAATCTCCCTGTTTGTGGCTGGCTAATCAAACATGTTTTTGAATAAAGAACTAAAAGAACCACAATGACTCAAACTATTATGTGTGAAACAATATCTACTTCACTGCCAGATGTGATGGCACAATGGTATACTCAGTTTGCATTGAGAGTCCTTCAATAAAAGGAGAAACCCTGCATGTCGGAGGAAATGATTAAGATAGAAAAAAAGCTCTATTCTAGGGAGCTAAAGTACTTCTATACCATTTGACATCTACAAGATAGACACAAAACAGACGCAAAATATAGCTACAACTGCTATGGAAAATAATAGTTTTCCTGAGAGATGCAACATTCATTTTATTTTGTTGTCACAATGATAAAGCAGGCAATTGCAATTTTTTTATTTACATAGGGTGAGAATTCAGCCTGAAGTCAGAAAATCTAATTTGATTGCTGTCTTTCAAGTATATAGCACTCACTTCAACTGGCTTTGCAGCATAACAGTGGCAGAACAAATGAATGTTATTGTTTATTGTTGTGTTTTTGGTTTTTTTTTAAGAGAATATTGAAAGTTCTATCAATTAATTCCATGATTTGTCCACTTGAGGAAACATTCATTTGTAACCAGAAAACCAGCCTGCAATAACCTATTAATTAAATGGGAAAAATGACTTTTAACCAAACATCAAAATAAAAAAAAGGACATTTTAGGCTTCGTGAGAGTTGACAACTCTTTATTATAAGAAAGAAACATTGCAACAAGGTGTTGGATCAGTTATTAAAACTAATGTTTGGATAAGGTTCCAGTGATTTGGATTTGGATTTGTAACATTTGAGACTTAAATAATAATGGAAAGCAGTGACTCCTCTTGTTTTGTTATTTTACATGCCTGTGTGGCAAGAACGGTGGATGTTTGACAAGGATGGTACCATCTATATACATTTAGGAAAACATGCTTGCTGTGCGTGTAGAAAAATAAAATTTATTTGTTAAATTACACATAAATATAAGGTACAAATGTATTTTTAAAATACAGATAATCACACTTGCATTGTGTACATATGAAAATACAGTATTTTAATATTCAACATACACAGACACATTTATGATAAATGCAACTCATTGGCAATGCCAGTTCTCTTCAGTCTGTTTTTTGTTCTTTCTTTCTTTCTTTCTTTCTTTCTTTCTTTCTTTTTTTCTTTCTTTCTTTCTTTCCAGTTTTCCATAAACATGGAAAAATAGGCTTTTGAAACATTTAGTTCTGCCGGACATCTTGCAGCAGCTTGTTAATTTCTGCCACCAGCTCGCTGGCATCCATGAGTTCATGTTTACCATCACTGAGGTGATTGAGTACATTGTCAAAATCATCTTCTTCATAATTCTCCGGGATTTCCTCCATGGCTGGCAGCCATTTAGAGGAGGGCTGTGCACTCGAGTGAGTCCCCAGAGTTGGCCCATTGTTGGCTGGATTTTGGAAATGCGTGCTGGCTGCCCAGGCAGCCACTCCCTGTGGATAATTCACAGCCTTGGCAGGCAAATGTCCCTTTCTGCGCTCCAACGAATTCAAGCGTTCCATCTCATTGCATTCTGTGTAGGCATCTAGCGAGGGAGGCAGCAGGCGCTGGAAGACGCTGCTCATTTCAGAGAGAAGAGAGGAGGTACAAGTGTCTCCTGATTCCTCCTCGCCCTGACAGTCTTTGCCAAACGTTGAAAAGCTCTTCTTCTTTTCACTGGTGTCAGCAGGCTGCGGATCTTCCTCGAGGCCCTGCTGCTGCTGCTGCAGCTGCTGCTGCTGTGGTGACTGAAACTCCTCCCCAGGGATGAACATGTTACTTCTGTAATCAGATGAGGGAGATGGCAACGGTGGCATCCAGCACTGGTCAGAGTGGCCTAGAACCCTGCATTCCTCCGTGCACAGCCGCATTGCTGGAAGAGAAAAGGTGAGAGTGAGCATCCCCCATTTGGTTGCACTTACCATTTACATACATAAGGTCTAACACCCAAGGAAGACAATGGCTGAACTTCTCCAGGGATCAAAGATGTTCCAACCTGGTGTTTGGATTCGCATTCTGTATGTATGAAGTCAGCAACTGCAAATGGCCTGGATTTAAAAGCACTTCCATTCCTAAAAGGTCCCAAAACTCAGGAATGGTAAGTACAGAACTGGTAAGAAAGTGATATCATATGTTAACTAAGATGGCAGATAAACATAAACCCCAGGGAGATAACTAGCTCTTGTGACTTAAAGACATTAATTCCCTTTGTGAAGTGCTTTTACATAAATACAGAAATAAAAGGAAGGTCTTTCTACCTTCCAGCTTTTAATTGTTTCACTCAAGTCTTTCACGTGCAAATAAAGAAGTACATCAGAATAATAACAGGAAAATAAACTGACAGAGGAAATACAGAAGAACAAAACCACGCAGGAGAATCTTCATTAAATTATCTCCTTTTGACCTAACAATTGGGTGTATGTTGAACACCAGGCGATCCTCTAACATCTCACCTTATTAACTGAATCATTTAAATTTTAATCCAGTACTATAATATTTAGGTTTTAATCCACATCCAGGGTGACTCCAGGGTTTATACAGACAGGAGTTACTCTGAAGTGTATCTGCGCCTCTGTAGTTCCAGTTCCTGTGCTATGCTGGTACAGTGTAGACACAAGGGCAGCAATAACCCACGAGATGGGCATTCAAGCCAGCAAGAGGGCTGAAGGGTTGAAAACTCTCTCTTTCACTGCTAGACTTGAGTGGTGTGTCATACATAAGCCATGCATTAAGGCCAGCAATTGGCCCACTGAGAGTCACTGCAAGAGTAGATCATAAACACTGAGGAGGCCTGGGAAAGGTCCCTGGAAGCAGAAACAGGTAAAGACCTACATGACAGGTCTGCAAGAAGGGATGTGCCAGGGCAGAGGCCAAATTTACCTCTCCAAATGAAACTGACTCTTTATGACACAAAGCCTCAGAACAGGCTGGATGCTGTCTGAGTACCTGGCAGTCCTTCTACAAAAGCCCAAGCACTGCAGAAGCCACTAACTTGAATCTGAGCCACATACTTCAAAGAAAGTTCTTAGCAATGCCAGGCTTCACATTATGCATATTTTTACTGTAGGAAAATTTTCCCCTAATCCCCCATGGACTACTGGTTAGATTATCCCATGCAGTGTGTAATTTTTTTTTCTCTCTACATTTATATATTAAAGACGGAAGAAATACCACTTCTGAAACTAAATGTCTTCAGTCATGCCCTGCAGACTTTCCTCATTTTCTCATCATGCTCCCCATTTGGCTCTGGATCCACACACTTTATCAAAAGTTCTTTTTGCGGTAGTGTAAGCAGAAGTGAATAGTGCATTTCAGCTTTGAACATACCCATGATTGATAAAGTGCTACTGTAAAACTGTCAGCATTATTTATCTCTACGCCTTACACAGCCTATCGTACTGTTTGCTTTGCTAATGCCCTTCCCATTCCTTCAAGTACAAACTTTCTCTGCTCCTTACACAAGGGAGCATCAATTTCTTCAAGAACATGGGTTCAGGCTGCAGGCTGGATATTGCACAAAGTATTGCAAATGGCCTACTGATCAGCATGCTTCCAACAGTAAATAATGAAAAGAACCTAGAAAATATCAGTGGTTGACATCTTGGTATGAATGACTGCAATGCCTTAGTGTGCTTTGTTCCCATGCATGAAAAGCATACTTGTGCTGTCTTAACAGGAAATGCCTAAGAGTTAGAAAGTAAAAAAGATATCTCAGTGATCCGTTGTGCCTGGACCAGCTCTCAACTTATTCCAGAAGGTCAAGATTACTCCCCTAATTAAGAAAATTCCTGTAAATTAATGGGAAACTCTCAACAGTTTAGCATTTCATTAGCCGTTGCCAAGAAGGCCAATGGCATCCTGGCTTGCATCAGAAATAGAGTTGCCAGCAGGACCAGGGAGGTGACTGTCCTCTTGTACTCGGCTCTGGTGTGGCCACACCTTGAGTACTGTGCTCTAGTTTGTGTCCCAGGAGCAGCTGAGTGAACTGGGATTGTTCGGTCTGGAGAGGAGGAGGTGCAGGAGAGACCTTACAGCTGTCTCCAACAGCCTGAAAGGAAGTTGTGGCAAGGTAGGTGTTGGCTTCATTTCACAGTTAACAGCAATAGGATGAGAGGGAATGGCCTCAAGATGCACCAGGGAAAGTTCAGGTTGGATATTAGGAAAAAATTCTTCTCTGAAAGAGTGGTGAGGCATTGGCACAGGCTGCCCAGGGAGGTGGTGGAGTCATCGTCCCTGGAGGTGTTTAAGGAAAGGGTAGATGTAGCATTTAAGGACATGATCTGTTGGGGAATACTGGTGGTAGGTGGACAGTTGGATTAGATTATCTTAGGGATCTTTTCCAACCTTCATGATTCTATGATTATCTCATTGTGAGTTTTGCTACTCATCTTATCATGTTTAGTTTTGGTAAAAAATCATAAATACGGACACTGTTGAGCAGAAAATCAAAAGATACTCTGAGAAAAATGAATGGGGTCACAGTCTGCCCTTAAATCACCAATAAAGTAAAAAAAAAAAAAAAAAGAAAGAAAGAAAAAAGAAAAATGCACAACATTTCTTCCCTGGAACTTAAAACTTACCAGGGAAGACTAAAAAGTGAGAGAAAAAACAAGTCTTTTGAGGGCAGTTATTGAACTTTCTGATCCTGATATTTTTGAAGTTTCGAAGGCTTCATTCCTTTCCAGTTCCACCTTAAAAGAACAGATTGCAAAGGCTTTCTCACAGCATTTTGCTTGTGTCCAGACTTACAATGCAGAAACCTTTCAAAATGGAGAGCAGGAAACCTTCAGGAAGTTTTCTTTTCTTTTCCCTTTTTTTTTTTTGTTTTTGTTTGGATTATACAGCGGATTCAAAGCAGTTCACATCTCATCTAAATGAGTTGAGCACACTTATCTGATGGACTAATACTACACATTGTGGTAAACGGGCATCTGGCTGAGATTAAATGCACTACACTACTTTACAGATAAACTGAGTTGCATCTGTACACAGCAGGAGAGCTTTCCTTACTCTGAATTCAATTAGCGTTAGGGGAAGGCCAGGCACTTTTGGAAACCCTGCCCTTAGGCTTCCCGTTTAGAGGGAGAATTGCAGGAGCTGAAGACACATAACAGCATTTCAGCTAGCCCAGAGCGTCGCCACTCCTGCCTGCTGGCAGCCCTCAATCGCCTAGCAGGAAGAGGACAGCTATGCCTTGGCAGCAGCAGGGCCAGACGCCAGTGCAAACACCACTGCACTTCAAGTTCCCCTGGCAACTGAGAGCTGCAGCAGATCCCTCTAGGGGATCTGCTAACCACGGAAGAGAGGGAGACGTGCCTCATGCTGGATGGAGGGGGGATAAGTAATAGGAACTGGGGGAGATTAGGATGAAAAAGGTATTAGGACACTAGATTTTGATTAAAGATTCTGGAAAAATAGTACATTTTAAAGGCCTCTGGTTTTGAACTATTGGGTACCAAAGACCAGGTTAGGAGATAGCTGAAGGTTTGGATAGGCAATACAAGACCTGGTTCCAAACCTTTGCCGTGGGCAGAGATAAGCCCACTGTTGTTTTCTCTGGCAGCAGAGGGAAGGAGCTACAACACTGCAGCCCCTCTGCTCCAGCTCTGGGCAATGTCTGGGGGTCACTGCAGGAAGGAACACGTGCTGTGCCAACCTACAAAGCAATGTTGCTTTGTACATAGAATGACTTGATTGATCAGTCTTGATGTAAACTTAAACCATACTGAAGTTATCCAGCCCTGCCAGTTGGACAGAGAGAACTAAATATGAAATGGGTACAAGATCAAGGGTAAAACCAGTGGCTATGTAATTATCAAAGTCATTTTAAAATGACTATGTCTGTATGCAGTATGATTTCCTATATCCTCCTGTTTTCAACTTAAAACTGGGCAGAAATTCACAAATGGTATTTCATATACAAGTGTGTGTTTAGCTTGCTTTCACTCATCTTCTTCTAAATTTTCTCTCCTCTGCCCTCTACCTGAGCTGTTTCTCTTAAGTTCCTTCTTCTGTAAGTCAGGATTGCAAGATTTAGATCTGGCACATGTTAAGATGCCTCCCTTACTACTTGAATTCATTTTTCAGTGGGAAAAATACTTTCTTGATCAACTTCACAATTCATTTCTGAACTGTGCAAGGCTGTATCGTATGCTATGGATCAAACCCACTGTGGAAAACGTGTCCCCTTAATTATAGTTCCATGTATTTTTAACAAACCACAACTGCCTGGCTTTAAAAACAAACATCCACCCAGTCATTAGAAGTCTAAGGATGTAGAGGAGACGATGCTTTTTGCTGGGGAATTTGGAGCCCACTCAAGATGATGCAAATAAAAGAAAAAAAGTATGAGTTGCTCTGGGCAGATTTTTCAGTTGCATCTGAGTTTTCATTTGCCTAGATACGGGAATGCTTCAGCTCAGTATTTATCATGAGGCAGAGGAGACAGAAGGAAACACAAGACTTGAAAGCTAAAGAATTTTTGCTTTCTCAGTAGTAGCTTTATCAAAGTGACAGCTAGGCAGCACTGTAAATAAACCGTTCAGCTTCCATTGTGCTCATACCTGCAGGAATTCTCCCATCTGTAAGGAAAAGGTCACTGAATCCTTCCCCAAGAAGTCTGTCAATTGGAGACTCTCTACCCAAATCATAATCGCTGTCTCCAGCTTCGCTATCACCCCGGCCACTGTCTTTCAGGCTGAATTTATCCATATCTTGAAGGGCGTATCTGTAAAGAGAATGGTGGTAATGGTGGAATCAAATTATCTCGTGTACAACTTGGATTAAAAAAGAAAGGAAAAAAACACAGTAGTATACTGTCTGATACACATACAGCACAATAGTTCAGATCCTTACCTATAGCTTCTGGAATATTTGTTTCCTCGAAAACTTGGCCTTGGTTGATACTGGCCCTGGTGAAGCATCGAGAGGAGTTGAGAAACCTGCTAAAGAGAAGGTGAAAAGAATGATTCTTCGAAATAAAAGCTCAGACTCCTAGTTCTAAAAGTACTAATTCACTTCAAGTAGGGGTTTTTTTTTTGCCTTTTCAAGTTTAATTAAATCAAATTCCTACATAACACAGTACAACTGACTATTAGTGTACAGTCTGCCACAGAAAATAACTGGAGACGTTTCAGAATGAGGAAATGCACTGCTGTTATTTAGCCTCGGAATTCATTAATAAGTAAAACAACTAATTAAGCAGAGGTTGCATTTTGCTTTGTTTTAATAGATTAGAGTCACCTCTTTGCCATTCCATAGTCATAAATCACTAGGTATAATGAGGCATGGCATTCATTTAAGGCCATTACACCAAAGCTGCAGGAAAAAGTGAAAAGGGTGCTCCCAAAGTTTGGGACATTGTGTGCCATGTATCAGACACACAGTGCCTTACAATACATGCACCTAAACTGTGTCAGTATTTGAATTTGGAGTTTTCCATCCCCATTAATAACTTTCCTATGTTCTTCCGGACTCTTTCTAAAACAGCTACGAGGAGGGAAAGGGAAGGCAAGGAAGGAGGAAGCTTCGTAAACCAGAGCAGATTCCTGTGTACGTTACACTGCATTGTTTCAGCCTTACAGGGAAGAACCAAGAGCTAATACTATTAATAACAGATGTAACCCTGTGGTAATGGGTCCAGTTGCTATTGGAACACAGCTGCAAAGCTGTAACATTTAAAGGGAAATCTGTAACGCGTGGGACTTGGATCTAACTGCCTGTTGCATGAAAAGCACCCCCATACTCCCAAGAGGACCTGTGAGTGCAAAACGAGGTGAGGAGCTTACCTCAACAGCTGGAGTTGCGTGGGTGAGCTCCAGTGAGAAGTTCTCAGGCACGTGGTTGGAGGAGATTGTCACCAGGCTGTTCAGCGATTGGTGGCTGTGGTGGCTCTGCCGGCTGCTCATCTGTCCTCTTTCCATGGTCGGGGATGAGGACGGGGAAGCTCTGTGGTGAGATCGGATGGGTAGCGTGCCGTTAACTGTTGGCACCAATGTGATGTCCCCTTTGTGGATCTGTCTGGAGGGCCGCTTCGGGTGGTGCTGGTAGGTTGATTCTGCCACACGGCAGTTGTAGGACCTGGTGTCCTTTTTCTCTCGATTACATCTCGTAGCAAAGATAACCATGATGACCAGCAACACAGCACATATCGATCCTAAGGATATAATTGTGATCATCGAGACATCCAGAGAGGGCTGGCTTACCAAAGTAGCTTCAGTGCTTGAAAATGAATAAACATACTCAAAAACCGTACACTTCAGAAGTGCTTTAGTACTAAGCTGAGGACTGCCTTTATCCTGGACTATGACAAAAAACTCCCAGTGCTTAGTTGGAACCGATTCTACACTCGCATTGATGGAGATGTCACAAGTTTTGGGATCCATCACAAAGATGCTGTTTTCCTTGTCAGCTGCTATGGAGCAGCTGAGTTCAGAGTTCATACCGGAGTCCCTGTCTGTAGCCCTTATCCTCGTGACAAGAAAGCCAATCCCAGCATCTTTAGGGATTGAGATTTCCGCCGTGCTGTTGCGCAGTGCTGGGCCCACAATGACAGGAGCATTGTCATTTTCATCAATGATGGTAAGCACCACTGTAGTGTTACTAACAAGTTGCTGGCTCCCTCCATCCCTAGCTTGAACCATAAAGGCAATCTGATTTACCTCTTCATGGTCAAAAGTTCTCAAGGCATAGATTGCCCCGTTGGAGGGATCAATGGTCACATAAGTGGTTATAGAACTTCCCAAAACTGAATTCTCCAGTATAGTGTAGGTCACCTGTCCATTGTCCCCTAGATCTGGGTCTGTGGCCGTGACAGATGTGATGTACGCTCCCGGAGAGTTATTTTCTAAGATAACTACTTCGTATCTGTTTGTCTGGAAGCGGGGTGGGTTGTCATTTTCATCACTGATTTGGACAGTAAAGTGTTTTACTGTCGAGAGACTTGGCGTTCCCTTGTCCTCTGCTATTACAGTCAAGCTGTATTCAGATCTCTTTTCTCTATCTAGACTGGCATTAGTCAAGATTAAATAGTTATTTTCATAAGTCTTTTGCAGTTTAAAGTGGCCATGACCATGGAGCTTGCAAACCACCTCTCCATTTACACCCGAGTCCTTGTCCTGTACCCTGACCAGGGCAACAAAAGTTTCCAAGGGGGACCCCTCAGAAACATAAGCCGTTTCTTCTTTTTCTGGGGACATCAAATTTAAGCTAATTTCCGGTCTGTTATCATTCACATCCACAACTTTAATTATAATTTTGCAGTGAGCTGGAATAGAATTTGGTCCCATGTCTTGAGCCTGAGCATCAATTTCATAGGACTTGGTAATTTCATAGTCCACTTGCTTCAGAAGGGTCAGATGTCCTTTTTCTGAATCTATTCTGAAAGTCTCCATAATTTTGGGAGACACATGACTGCTAAAGGAGTACACGACCTTCCCATTAGCGCCCTCATCTGGGTCGGTCGCATTGAGGTCTATGAGCAAAGTCCCGACTGGGGAGTTTTCCAGGAGTTGAATTATATACGACTGCTGCTCAAAAGCTGGGCTGTTGTCATTGGAGTCGGAAATGCTGATTTTCAGGAGGGAAGACCCAGACCTCTGCGGCACCCCCTTATCGGATGCAGTGAGCTGGAGCTCGTAACTCGACTTCAGCTCCCGGTCCAGCTCTTTCACCACGATAAGCTCTGCATACTTGGCACCATCAGTCCTCGTCCTCACCTCGATGCTGAAAAAATCATTGTCGGAAAGGGAGTAAGTGTGCAGGGAGTTGTCCCCCACATCTGGGTCAAAAGCACTGTCCAGGGGGATGCGGGTACCCACCGCCGCACTCTCAGATATTTCAATGGGGATGAGAGCCCTGGAAAACTGAGGGGAGTTGTCGTTGATGTCCAGCACCTCCACTTCCACATGGAAGAGCTGCAGATGCTCGGTGGGCAGAGTGATCACGTCGAACTCGATGGAGCAGTTCAAGTTTTTCTGGCAGAGTTGCTCCCGGTCGATCTTAGCGCCGATGCTGATCTCCCCGTTATCCTCTCGGACGACGAGAAGCGGGGAGTTCCCCCTCTGCATGGCTCGGAAGCGGACCGAGGCGGGGTTGGGGATTTTCAATAGAACATCGGCCACGTCCTCCGCCAGCCTGGCGATGACCGAGCCGACCCGCTGCTCCTCGTAAATCCGGTACTTCAGGTTCTTGCCCAGCACAGCCTTATCGAGACACGCAACCGCCAGTGCAAAAAGGAACATAAAGTGCATTTTGCTGCCAGCCCGCCGCGTTTGTAAGCTTCTGCAATTCATTTCTCCCAGCGAGTTAAGAAGCAATTACTCAAACTTCCTCCGGTACCTCAAACCCCGCGCACATCTGCTCCTTCCAGCCGCCTCTCACAACCAGCCCGGCATCGACAACGCAGTAGATGAGAAAACTTTTCCATACACACCGTGCCGGGACATCCAGGGACGAGCCGCCGCAGCCGCGCTCAGCGCTCCCCGCCTGCGCTCCCGCGCCTCCGCCCTTCCCGCAGCTCAGTCGCTCTCCATGTGCCGCTGGCGGCCCCGAGCTCGGCGGCGTCTCCGGGCACGCCCCTCCCTCCCTGGGCGGCGCAGCGAACGCAGGCGGCGCCGGCTCCGGCCGCAGCTCCGCGTAACTTCACTCGGACAAAGCCGCAGCGCGGCGCGGCCCGGCGCCGGCAGCCAATCAGCGGGCGCGGCCGGGGGAGGTGGGGGCGGTGCCGCCGGCTCGCTCTTCCCGCCCGCGGGGGGGGAGGGTGCAGCGCCGGAGGCTTCGCGCCCTCAGCGTTCCGAGGAGTCCCGGTACCGCTGGCACGGCGCGGTCCTCCCGTTTAGTTAACTGCTTCGCGAGCGTCTCGGTGCCGCTCGTCTCCCTGTCAGCTGCCGCTCCTCAGTACCTGTTTGTGCGCGGGGAGCTTGTCTCGCTCCTCGGAGTCTCCGTTGCCCAGTCAGCGACGCTGCCCGCAGCAGCACTTCTGTCCTCAGCGCGTGTGCTTTGCTGGGTGCCGTTGCGCGGTTCCTCAGATCCGTTTCCTCCCGGCGGGTGCCACGCTCGGGCTGTGCTCGTGCCAGGCGTCTGAAAGAAGGGGCGTTCGGGCAGACGGAGCGCTCCAGTGCTCGTTCCCCTCAGCTTCCTCTACTGTTCTCATGTTTACGTGGCAACTTGCACCGAAAAATAAAATCGGATGAGGGCCGTGTCCCAGAAACGGCACAGATGGCTGCACGAGCTCCGCGCTGCAGCCAGGTCTCCCAAGCAGACGTCTCGTGTATCTGCTCATGACGTGATCCCTATTTCCCCGTTAGTTTATCATTTATCTTAGTTCAGCCTCCCATTGTTTCCCTGCTAACTTCTCCCACTTGTTTATTGCTGTTTCACATAATCTCACCATCACTCTCTTTTACTGCCTTTTTTTTTTTTTCCTCAGATATTCTCCCTGCCATGTCCAGAAATGTAAAAAGTAAATCTCCGATTCTTCCAATTTACTTGCTCTCGGCAGAGCTCAGCCAAAGTCACTAAAGAGGTTCTTGTTGAAAGAGAAAGCAGAGGAGGCTCAGCGTGAACTCTCCTTCTTTTTAAGCATTCAAAAGCATTTTATAAGCCATTGTCTCTCTTTTTTTCACAAACCAGTGCCGTGTGGCAAATTGTGCAGAATAGAAATGCCTATAATGAATGTATTTAGTACTGGGTCACGCCAATGAACATTCTGCCCCCATGAATAATACTGTTTTACAAGTTTGCAGCCCTTTCAAATCGCTGATCCCCAAACCCTATAGGCAAACTAGAAAAGCTAACACAAGCAACTGGGACTTTAGAAACCCATAGCCATCTGGCCTAAATCTCTAACAATCCAAGCCAATAATTATATCAATTCAGGCTTTAGTGAACCCCTTTGCAAACACCAAAAGAGCAAAGAAAGGAATTAGTGGCCATTCTAAGTTCTGGTGAAGAAAATTCAAAGATAATCTAATTCTGTTAGTTCACGGCCAGCTTTTTTTGCAGCTCTGATAAATCTTTCTATAACATTTTTCCAAAACACCAGTGTAAACTCTTTTCTGACAATAATTGGGGAAATGGGTTCAATTAAATGCAGTTCTGAGTGTCAATAAAAAGTATTTTGTTGATAAAAGAAGTCACTGCCCCATTACACGACTACAGAAGATGAATAATTCATAGAAAAATAATTTCCCTGCTGAAATGCTAACACGTTTTATATATATATATATATATTTAAATGATAACGTGTTCCTGTGAGTAACTGTTGGGTACATTTAGCTATGCAGAATTCACTTCATAGTGCAGTTCTTATCACTTTCCAAATAGTAATTCCATTTCATCACCTTGATCTTTCTCAGAGACACCCTCTGAGATACTCTCATATTAATATCTGTATTAACAGATAGCAGGATGCCTATAGATGGGAAAAGCAGTGTCTCTTTTCTTTTCTTCCTTTTTTATTTTGGCAAGTTCACCACCAGGTTATTTATAACGTTGTCACACAAGTCCACACTGTCATGCCACCAAGCATTAACACTTACAGTGAAGATAAAGATGTCACTGGCACAGCCCTTATCAGGATTCTGAACTAAAGCAATGGGGAAGCATTCCTCTGCATTTATTTATTTTTTTCCAGCATCCGCCTGAACCTCTGAGCCAGGAGAAGACCCTCCTCATTCTGTTGGTGCAGAGGCAGCGGCGTTGGAGTGAGGGGCGCTTGGGAACAATCACAGCACTCTCAGGGCTGATTCCTCACTCAGCCAGTGAAAGAGTCCTGTCTGAAAGTCTCTTAAACTCCCGTCCACCTTTGACATGGCAGACTTCCCTTACAAAGGGAAGGGAGAGTCCCACGCGCAGCCCGCAGACATTTCTTATGGAGTGTGGTATTTGAGTGCTGCTAGGCACGTGAGTGAAGTGCTGCTGGCCTCCTGGCTATTCCTACCCGATACCCATCTACTGACTGCAAAATCTCATCCAGAGTTGCACTCAGAATTGCCCAGCAGTGCACCGGTGGAAAGAAAAGAAAGCATCTCCCAATTGGACTTCCTTTTGCCTACACTGCTGCTTCAGAACCACAGCTACACCGCAGCTGAAATAATTTTTCATTTAGCTGAAAATAGGTTTACTTCTCTGGTGGAGATGCTTTAAAGTCCGTCTTGTTTCTCAAAGGTGTTTTATTGAGCTTGGAAGCATATATTTCCTTCTAAAAGTTACCAATCCCCTAGGTGCATGGTATATATCCAAAATTTAGGTGACAAAGAATTTTACTTGGAGGAACTGCTTTGAGAAACAGTTCCTCGCCGGGGACAGGGGAGAAAGAAAATGATTTCCCTGACGATGACAGAAGCACTGTGAAATTAGCACAGTGCCATTTGGTTCATCCACCCCACCCCCAAAAAAGAAATGAGGTTTTATTCACTTTCAGTTTGATTTATTGCCTTATGTTGCAACATGTTACAAAATGTCATATGCACTATGCTCCAGTGCACAAGACATAGCAAGACAAAATTTGATTTGACACCTGTGTAATGAATGTGAAAGACAAGTCTTCCTAAGTCAGAAGTGTATTTTAAAAGAACATTTCCATCACAATGAATGACAAAACTGGGGGGCTGTTCTCTCCCTCTTCTCTTTCTCATTCCTCTCCCTCTGTCTATCCCTCTCTCCTTCCTTCTCTCCCCCTTCCTCTTCAATGAGCTTGCTACCCAAAGTAAAACCAAAAACAGGTCTCTCATCTTTTCACCTTACATTTCCATCTGATGCAGCAGAATGGGCAAAGGGTACCCATGTAGGAAGATGAGTATTACCACTTCAGACTTACTCTTGGAACCACACAGAAGTTGCTAGACGACTGATAGGTGTGAAAGGAGGCTGACATTTCAGCCTGATTTTTTGGCACGGACAACCACATTATAGAACTTATCACAAAGTAGTGCTGTATTTGTCCAACCTGTTCGCTGTCTCATCAGATGTGCTTGTACCTGATACCTCTTCCAGAACTGGGATGCATTAGAGGTTGGATTGCTCTAAGAAACATTAAAGGTTGAGTGAGCCGCTGCATTATCAAATAGAACCTCCTGTGTATCACAGTCTTCTTAAGTAAGCCCAGTGAGATTAGCTGGGGCATTTATTTTAACCTTTATTTGTCCCCCAGTCAGGCATCAGTTATGCAGCAGAGCACTGACCATCCCAACTGGAGACAGGCTGCTGATAGATAAATTAGAAAGGCCAAAAATCCTCTTGATACTATCAATCCTGATTTCCCATAAATCTGCACCTTAAATTACCATAACCCTAAGAGCACTGCCCCTGTTGTGCCCCTTCTTCCCAACAGGAGCATCCTCGATGACTGCTGTCACCTCTGAGACACCTGTGAACGTAACAGCTATATCAGAAAAATGTCTTCTTAGCCTCAGTAGAAGAGCATTTGGCCCATAAGTGGAAGGATGGGGTGACCAGAGAGTTAGGTTTAGGGTTAGCCCTTGAAGCAGGAGAGGAGGGGTGAAAAGAGAAATTTAGTTCATGCTCCTGATCTACACTTTTCGCCATTTCAGGTTTCTTTGAGAAATCTAATCATTCATTAAAATACATCAAACCACAAAATTTTATACATTTGCTGATGGTTGAGAACTTTTTTTTTTTTTTTTTTTTTTAATAAGCGAGTTCAAAATTAGATCTTACATTATCATCAATCATTGTGGCAAAGGGCAGGGGAGCAGATTTTCTGCTACACGAGTAAATTTTCATGGCAGTTTTGCAATGCAGCATTGTGTATATAAATAGCAAGTTAAACTTGTACATGGTTCATGCATGGTAAGTACTGTGCCAAGATATTTAGTCTCTTTCTGAACCAATAAGACATTTATCTCTCATTGTTTTACCAAGTGCAAAAATGAAAAATGCCTGAGCTTACTGAATCTTGATTACAAAGAAATGCCCATAACACATTAAAGGTTACTTTTGAATTAATACGAGTAGTCATTAACAGACAGGCACAGAATACAATGAAAATTCTGTTGTCTGATCCCTTTAAATGCATCTGACATTGTGTTTATCATTCTGTTTAGTTGTTTCCTTGTAAAGTATGACGTAGAATATCTCTGCTAGCCTTTTACCTCAAATTGCTTTAAGAGCAAGGTATGCACCTCAGTAAAACGAGGTTTTCAGCATTATTTATGCCTGGGACATTACCAAAGGCACCTTTAAAAATATGGTACTCTTCTTTCCCCCCACACCTGAGGAAACCACGTAACACTTTCTCACAAATGCCACATTAACCCAACTGTGGCTGAGGTTGTACACAACTGCTCGTTTCCTAATGCATCATTTTTTTCTGTCACCAGAACCAGATATTCCAGAGGACAGTGGCTATAACACTTGGTCCATGCCCAGTGAGACTGGAGAAACACTGACATAGTTGAAGACCCCGGACCCCACTTCCCCATAAGGAAAATACTGTCGAGAGCTGGGACATTCTTCAGGTGCATAATGTTTTCAGCCTTATGCACTGTTATAACTGCATTGAATATCCTATGTCTGCTTTTATTCCAGGTGTTAACAAATTGTTATACTATATATATATACATACCTGTGTGTACACATATTGATATATTATATATAATTGATGTGATGCATGTAATGGAAATACTTGAGTTTGAAATAAATTTGAAATGCTTTCCACCACACTGCTGCAGTTCCCTAGGGATGAACACCTTGCCCTAGCACCCTGCAGAAACTAACTTGTGATGATATCTTCAGGGCCATTCTCACATTTTACAGGGCAGAAGGGCGCTACATTTGTGATTCTTCGCAAGGATGAGGATTTGTAAAGGAAGGGGTTGAAGTCTGGTGTAGATGTGAATGTAGCCAGGGCTACAATGCACACTTGGTTAAATTACCACCTCAAACCAAGCTTTTTAAGCACCTTTAACTTTCTCCACTACCCCTGGGAGTTTAAAAAAGGAGCATAATTGCTGCTTCAAGTATCTTCAGTCCAGACAAAGCATGTCTTCAATCTTCCCCTGACAGCCTAAACCAAACAGTCCAGATCCACTCAGCTGCACCCCCTGCCAGCAGCTGCCTGCTACCAACTCACCCCAAGGACATCTCGGGGTCTGAGCCTCACAGGGCTCAAATTCTGATGACAATGAAAGACACTTGGTAAGACTTGTTCAGAAACAGATATTCTTGGGCAGAGATTTCTTGCAAGAATCTGAACCTGCCCACATGGCAGCATTTAGCAATCCTGCGTTACACACCATGGCCAGTAAAGGAACCTGGTGCTGGTGGCCTTCCCTCTTCAAAACCTCAGGCACAGCTTACCAGCCATCCTGCTCCAAAAGTCTGGACCAAATATGCAGTTTATTTTATTTCACAATAAATATTTATAAAGCACTGTACATGGGTATCTGCATTCTATGTTCTTGATTTTGCTGGGAAAAAAAGGAAAAAAAAAAAGGAATAAAGAAATGCTCCCCACTTTTATGTCATGGGAAAACATGTGGAAATGTAAACCTGCTGTAGGAAGCAGGCACAGTGGGAGCTGTAATGGGAAAAAGGCAAGCATGGTTTATCAGCAGAATATGTAACATATACTGAACATCCGGCTTCCCAAGTAAGTTGTTAACAGTGCTCAATACAACTGTTTCTTTTTAAAGAATCAGATGTTCCTTTTGTTTTTTTCCTTTTCTTTTTTTTTTCCAATAGATGCAGTATGGTAAAACTGGTGCCATAAAGTCATTGCAAGAGACAGCAAACAACTTTGTTATCATAATAGGCTTTTTTTTTTTTCCCCTTTATTAAACAATGGCTCTAGCAGGTGGCATGTGGCTGGGACCGGGTCTATCACCATCTCCAGGGTGCCAAGACGTCCCTTAAAGTTTCTGTGGGAGGAATTTGTTGGTGGGATTTGGATTGTAAAGGCACGTGAGCATCTGCTGCCTGCTCAGTCTCATTACCATTGACACAATTAGCTCCTGCAGCTCCTGACCTGGCAGCCAGAGCCGGGACTCAATTTTCCTGCCTCCCTGACAATGCTCATTGCCATTCATCGGAGCGCTCAGGCTCCTCTTCTCCCAGTCCGGGCCAAGGAACTGTGAAAACAGTTCGCATAGGGACACACTCAGGGTTGAAAGAGCAAAGTGACATAACAGCCTACAATCAATGGCCTTAGTACAGCACCACCGATAAACTTCCAGCATTCATAGTGAAGTCTTCTAGTAAAACATAAATCACTGTATTACAAAAATAGCCTTATTTGTTTTTACACTTTTGTACGCTTTTGGTAAGTATCTTATAAGCTTTTTCAGTGATTCAGAAGACATTACAGAGTGCTACTGCTCTTATTCCATAATCTCAGCCACATTCAAAGTTGTGACAAACTTTTGTTTTTTTTCTCCATTATGAACAGACAAACTCTACTTTCTGATTTTGAGTTAACAGTCTAAAAATGAGACTTTTACTCTTTAGGCTATAGGAAAAGTCGGACTTAATTGACATCTTTCTCTGATGGCCATAGACTAAACAAAATGTTAACAAGTATCTGCAGATAAAGCCTTTGCATTCCTTTAAGTGTCCTCACCCCACATAAAACTGCAATTATTTTTCATTTTCCTACAATAGATGCTGCTTGATTCCTCCCTGCTGGCCCCATGTCCTTTTATTGCTTCAAAGAACCCCTTGCCCATAAATGGAAAATTAGAGAAGTTGCAGTTTTTTTTAAATAAATCACTCAGCTAAAAGCAGAGAGGCGGGGAAGGAGAAAGAGAATGAGAATTTAAGCTGATCTACCTCCTGAATAGAAGTCAAGGATCTCTCTCAGTCTTTGAACAAAGAAAACAGAAGGGCTTCAAGACCCGAACGCGCAGTAAACTTACAGTTTTTGAATGTTGCATAGATAGCAAGTTGTGACCTCACTGAAAAATCCTAGATTTAAGCAGAAATACATTTACCACCACATGCCTTTCCTGAGCCTCTGTCTCGTTCTTTGTAACACCAGAGGATGGAAAATGTCACGCAGAGCTGGGGATGAGGTGAGGGCATGACATTTATTTTCAGATGTTTTTAAAACTCAGGGCAGTGTTATTGTTTCCATAAATCATTACTACAGGTTTATTTTCCTCAGCCCCCTCGCTGTCTTGTTAGGCAAAACACAAGCTGGGCATTGCCACCCCGCAGAGCTAAAATGAAAGAAGCGGCTGCATTTTGGTGAGCTTCCCAAAATGATGGCTGGTTCCAGGCACCTCTGCGGTTGTACAAACCCGGAGCCCGGAGGAGAAGAGGGCCAAGGGCACCTCTCTTGCTGATACTCAGAGTGCATGCTTGTTTGCAGAACTGCCCCAGTTCTTGTGGCTTTGTCATGGAAATGCGAACCCTGAAAGAACAGTCTATTATGTCACATTACAAATTATATTATAGGGTTTTAAGTAATTGTTTGCTTACTGTTGTCACGCACATGTGGTTTATTGAAAGTTGATGTAATCATTTTGGCAAATTTCCACTGGCAAGAATCAGGCGGGGTTAGCTCTGAAATCAGCTGTCGTGGGGGCTCGCACCAGGCAGTTAATGGATGAAAGGCTGCCACAGACACCCTTCAGAGTTAATTTGCACAGACCCATTTTAGAAATAGTGCACTATGGCCCAACTGTATGAAATGTATTGTGTGTGTATTAGTATTCATAAAATTCATTAGAACCCTATTAGTTCAAATGAAAGAGTTCTGTTGCTTTTGTACGATAAAAATGAAATTCTTTGTGGCCAGCAAAAAGATACGAAGTGTACAGAAAACATATCAAAAATGTGTTTTGATTTTCTTGAGACATTTCAATCTGACACAGCTTTCATCTGTCAGGAAGATTTCTGCTTTAATCAGATGTCAATTCAATTAAATATGCAAGACTATTCCAAAATAACCTTAACTTAATGGAATGCATTCTCTCACCAGGCTGCATAAACATGGGTACACCCGCATTTTTTTTTTCTCTTTTTGTGGTCCAAAACATCTATGTCAGACCCTGGAACACTTCAGTATGATGCAATGAGGCAGCTGGCACTTTTTTTACAGAGAGTTTCTAAATTAGAAAATAGTTATAACTGGACTGGTACTGAAGCATGGTCCTCTTAACTCATACACTTATTTTCCAAACTGTGTAGACCTTTTAATGGAGCAAGCTGCAGGTGTTATACACACACACACATATATAGTATGTATTTATGTACATGTAAAATTTTTAAAGAAACAAGGTGTTTAGTGAAAAGATCTTTGTAATGAATCTCCATAAGCTACTTTTGCAATTTTCAGCTATTTGTAATCATTGTTCATGGGTGTCTTTTCCTTAGGGTGTCCGTGTTAGTAAGATGTTGGCCTATTTCAGCGGAAAATGTTTTATCATATGATTATTATTTTCATTAGGGATCACATCAGTTGATTTAGGGATGCCAAAGAATACTTCCCTCAGCTGACTGTAACACTAGCTTTTGTTTATAGCTGACAAAAAGCTCCATTTCTTTGTTGGTGGGAGCATAAGGAAGGAGCCTGTTGACTGAGGTATCCATGTGCATAGGTGAGTTAATGGTTCAATTTCAGCCAAAGTGTATATTAGTGAATCTAGATCAAATCTGAAGACTCCTTGATGGGAACTCCTATATGGAAACTCCTAGATCACAGCCATGTCTCACATTTGCAGCTGATAATATTTTAAGTGTTTAATTTTTGAAGTTATATCTTTCTAACTAAGATCTGTTCACATTCAGTTTCCAATTTCCACCTGGGTCAAACAGCCCTCAGCCATGACAAGCAGCTGACTCGTTAGTAATTCAACATGGTTATGGTCCATAACTCGGACTTCAGGCAGACATTGTTCTCATAACTATGCTTCAAGCTTCATTTCAGTACATTAATATCTGACAGATCAGGATGGTTTGATTTGTTGTACCATTAGGGACTGTGCTGCACTCTCTTTGGCACCAGTAGGCAGAAAGGGACGTAGGAAGTACTGTGCTTGTGGGCTCACCTGGGCTGGATATGTTAACTGAATTGATTGCATCTGTAAAGTCTACCTCACAAAATATCTGCCACTGGGACAAATTCTGCTGTCACCAAGGAATGCACAGGGAACGCAAGTCCTCACTTTTAATAGGATTAAACGAATGAGATAAACCATTTCTCAGTGTATGGCTCATGATGTGTGCCAGATTTATGTACCATTTGCCAAAACTGAGTGTAACTGAGGGGAAATCATTTTTAAAAATTGATTTGTTTCCCTGAAATACAATAGAAGTGCTTGTACTATAATTGCAACAACTCGGAGGAATTTATCTTTTTTCAGAAAGAAAAAAAGGAATATATATATATATATTTATATATCTGTATGAGCCTTAGCCTTATCCATGTGGAAATGAGGCCAAAATTATTGATTTATATTCTCAACCAAGCTATATACCTAGTCTCACGATCTGTACATTTATGAAATGAGAAGGAGTCTTCATAGTCCTTGGCCTTTGACAAATCTGATCGTTGTTACTACTTCTCCAGTTACGAAGTTTAATTTACAGTGCCCCCAGATGACAACAGAAAACTGGCTATTTTTCACAGATCTTCCGTAATGCGTGAATTGTGAAATTAGTTTATTGGAGCTGAGCACCCTGGAGATTGTCAGGTTTCCATGATATGTACACACAAATAGAGGGGTGAGTAAGAGAGAGGAGGGAGAGAAAAGATGTCTCTGACATCTCATTGTTAGCGTTAGCATTTTGCAGGACGACCAACCTACTGTCAAATCTACTTGCAAAATATGTGGGGTTTTTACCTAATGTAAAACCATGAAAGCCATATTTTAAATGAAATTAATGCAGTGTGTATTAAAAATAATAACTACCCCTAAAGGAAAAAATATATATATATAAAATAAACTGAAAGTGAGCCTTAAAATAAAGACCTATATAAATTTGTATGTGAATCCTACAAAGTCAGTATGACTTTGTGAACAGATAAGTGCTAGTAGGTATCTTTGTTCCAGACTTCTTAACAAAAATTGCACCAAGTTACTTTTTGTTGAAAATTGAAAAAATATACTAATTCATGGTAGTTTTCAGTTCTCAGGCTCCCAGTTGGTTGGTATGCCTGCCTTGCTATGTGGCATATATCATTTCTAACAGCTGCCTTTGTGTCATTATGCAAAATTGCTTTCACGGTGTTTTGGACTGCCCAGACAATAACCACCATCTCCCTACAAGCAATGAATTTTTCTGGTGACAACAGCAACCAAGTATGCAACCATGAGCACTATGTATACAAATAACAGAAGTAGATACATACTACACTATTGTGCTGAAATCCAGCGTTCCCAAACTGAAAGTATATATATACATTAACTTCCACGTATGCATTAAAAATAACAGCAGCAGCAGCAGAAAAACAAAACAAACAAGCAAACACCAGAGGGGAAAGGGAAACGTACACATTAAAAATACACAGTAAAATCTGTATGATGCATAACATAAAAAAGATTAAAATGGGAATGAGGGAAACACAGAAACAGCACTAGAATGTATCATTTTTAATTGAAATCAAAGCAAAAAGCCAAAGTCTTAGGTAAACAAAAGCTAATAACAACCTTGTTTTGCATGTTTACGTGCCAGAATAATATGAGATTGGAAATGATTGGAATCCACTGTTGCTGGAAATCTGACCACAAGCAGGACCTTAGTACAGAAGTGAGGAAGGGATCTTTGGAAAGGGGATGGTTCAGCTGTATTTGAACATCAGCATACAGGTGCTAAAGTGCAAAGAGAAATATCTGGGAAATAACAAGTGATGAATCTTGTGGGTAGTGATGGGAACAGGTTTTTAGGAAAATAAACATAGAAGAGAGGCAGAAACAAGGAATGAGGAAAGGAAGTGAGAGATGTATCAATGCCATTCCTCTTTTGACCACACTTAATGAAAAATAAAAAAATAAAAAAAAAACAACCACAGAAGATCACCTGGAAAGGACAACGTGTAAATGGAATACAACATTATATTAATACTTTTCTAGTTCTGTTTTAATCAGTTTGCACAGATTATACTTACAACTGGAAGAATAGGAAGGTAGAAAATGCAAGCAGTATCTGCTTCTGCTCTAGTAGGGGGATTTAAAAACTCAGGAAAAATTCTCACATGCACTCCCGAGTACAGTAATTTCTCAGAAAACTAACAAGTTTTTGCATAAACTCTGGTTAGAAAAACATGAGCATTTAAAACCCTTTCTGTGCTTCTGAATCCCTGAAAGTCTAAACATTAAAATATTGAAAGCCCAGGAGAAATGAGCTTTCAGTTCACTCTCCCCAGCAGCCTGGACACTTACGTTAATAAGAAAAATAAAGCCTTAAATATAAGAGCAAATATCTCTGTACAAACTGTGAGAATGAAAAGTTAAACATTTTTTCTTGATATATCTGCAATAGCCTTCTTTTTATCATCTTAAAGATTTATAGTTATTAGCATATCCACTATTGTAGCTGAAGGGATTTTATGATGCTGTCATCACAGAGCAGGCTCAGTCGTTGTCTTTCCACTTTCTGATGAGAAATAATTTTACTTTAGCATTATGCAGTCTTCATGCTTGTTACCTAGAACAATTAGGATTTCATCAATGTCCTTTTCTGAGTGTAACAGAATGAAAAATCAATGAGTGGCTGTCCTGAGTGTCAGGGGGAAGAAATTCAGTTCTTGTGCAAACGGTGAAAGAAGCTGAAGAAACCAAATGTATATTCCAGCTAACTATGCACAATGATATGCCAGGTAATCCTTAACTCTTTCTAACATATTATGAGAAGAATATATAGATTTAAATGAAATAATGATTTAATAAAAGATATATTCAGGTAAGAGATACACCAAGCTTGCTTCCATCTCTGTCCCGCCGCATGCTCTAAATAACTTGGTTTTTGCAATGTTGCATTTGTAGGGATTGACAAACAAATCCAAGCCTGAAAACAGACAGCCCTAAAGTTATCTCTCAGTCCCAAATATTTTCCTTGAAGGGACCTTGCTTCTGAATGCTGTATACTTCATAAGGCAAGTGTAGTGCACATATTTTACAGCCGATACAATCTGACTTTGCTTCCAAAATTGATGGCTGAGGCAGTTCTCTCAGCTGTTATTTTTCTTCTATATCAAGTTAATACTCAAAGTGCCTGATACACTCTGTTATCCCATAAGAATCAAAGAGAATTACCCTTAAGGTACGTATTTTTGCTAACTGATTGAATCTACAAATCTAGAAAGAAATAGGATTGCATTTGTTAGTTTGGCTTCTGGTTAAACAGATCCCAAGAAGGAATACTTCTTTCCCAATTAGCTTAACATTTTTCTCCTACCCAGTATGAATTTCACCATACAGTTTTAATTGCAAAAAAAAAAAAAAATAGTAATTAAAACCATTGACCATTCCCTTAGCCAATCTGCTTTTTCTAAATTACTTTATTGAATCTCAGAGCTTCATGTGGCTTATAACATTGTTATGGCATGCAAATACTAAGAACAACTTCTGTAGTAGAAAGAGAGAACACCTACATATCTAGATATGAATTTCTACCTCAGTATGGAAAATACATATGAAAAGAATATATAACAGTACTAGTTTTGAGATTTCAGGGATTGTTTTTCTTTTACCATGGTATTTCATCTAGATATCTTACACTCTCTTTTGCTTTATCAAATGAGTCACTTCTGCTGCTTCTCTACTGTTGAGATGGTTTCTGAAATGGCTTCAAAATAGTTTATAAATGTGCATATATAGGCATGTACACATACAAATTTTAAAGCAGATTATTATCTGTTTCTGTACATTATTGTTGTCAACCTCTCTGGTCAGGAACCACCTTCCGTCAAACCTCTGCCATTCACAGTGGGTGCCACATTTGTGACTTTATCCTTTGTAATTGTGCTGGTGAAAAGGAAAGTAGATTCTCTGGAACAATCAAGAAGTCCTGTGGATAGTTTTTTATCAGGCCTAAAACTTCAGCCTTGGTATCATATTTCATGAGAATCCAAGAGAGATCGGAGCACTACAGTGCTATTTTGTCTGCTGTCTTCATAACTACGCAGGAGATTTTCTGTGTTGTAAATTCAGTTTTGAATTTAGGGGGTCAGGTGACCAGCAAATAAAGTCCTCTGAGTATAAACAAAAAAAGAAAAAGATTTCAAAAAAGTACTGGGGAAGACTGACATTTTTCATGATCCTGTGCAGAGCAGGAGGGCTGTTCTGCTGCTGCAGGCTGGCTGGCGCTGGGAGCCAAGACATGTGGGGCTCATTAAGTTCCAAACAAGTTACGAAAGTTTGAAGCAGGAAAGAGCTCAGTTTGAGGAATGAAACATTTGCGAGGAGCCTCCAAGTCAAGAAAATGTTTTGTTCTGCAGCTTTTTGCGTTGTCACTTAGTACTGCCAAGAAAGGAAGGAAACTCAGGAAGTAAAGTTACCTAGTCTGAATGTACATTGTTAACGGCATGAAATTCTTCTTCAAAAGATGGAAAATTCAGCCCTAGTTGGAGGTGGAATGTATTAGAATGGATGAATCATGGCATATTTCCTGTATAACAAACTGCCCAAGACATTAAAAGAAAAAAAATAAAATGTAGAAAATGTCAAGGTTTGTATTCAATTTGCATGGAGAAGCATATGTATATAGGTATATGTGCATATGTGTATATAAATATATATACATATACATGTAAACAATAATAAGTTTTACATTTCAGATGGAAGACTGGTTTCAGGTCTTCATCAGAGGAAGAATAAGTAATGAAATTAATATATTCATAAAAAATGCAGCTGCTTAAACATTTTTGTACAGTCTTGTTCCGATCAGAAGATGTTGTCAGAAGCAACACATTGGCACAAAAAGAAAAATCAGACTTGATAATCAGCATTTTTCAAAATATATGTCATTAAACTACTCCAGAATCACTGCATTTATGAGGAGCAGAAAACCAGGGAACATGCCTTAATTAGAGTAATTTTCAATCAGGATGGAAACGTCACAGTGTAGAAATATCTCCATAGCCAAAACACCTCACAAGCTGGCTACAGCCTAGCAACTACAAATGATCAGGAGAAATGAAGGACATTTAATGCTTCACTATTACTAGCCAGCTCCCATTATCTCAGTCCACGTAAAAGTTAAACCTGTCAATAGACAGTTTTTGAAGCTGCATGGGGAAAAAAAGCCACAAAGTGGCCCAGTGCCTTCTTGGCCAGCTTAGAGTACATCTTTGGACTGATCCATTTGTGATAACTGCCATTACTCAAATACCAGTTTAGGAGCTCAATTAAAATATTTTATTCCTTGTCCAGTTTCAACAGGAGACTTCTTCCTTTCATTTTTAGAAGCTTTACTTTTGAAAAATCAATTATTTATATTTCAGATCAATTCCAAAAAAGCATCTGCATTATCATGAAACAAAGCTAATTCCCACAGTACAGCCAAGTCTTGTTCCTGCATCCCAAGTACTCCCAGCCTTACAGTTCAATTTCTATGAGCTGTTAGAACATCCAGTTGTGCTTACTAAATTTCTGCAAAACCTAATAGAGTATGACCCAGTTTCTTCACGTACACTGATATATGTTACCTCAAGGAATAAGTTGCCTGAAACAAAAACATCTTACACACCTCCTTGACAAAAACAAGCAATCGCTATGACTTCATTTCTTTCACTTTTAGAGTCCAGCCAAGAACCCTCGGATTCAAACCCTCGGGTTCAAACATCTCTCAATATTGCACAGACTTAAGTACATCATTTACACAGGAGTCACATACGTATAATTTCTACCATACCTTTCAAATTCCAACTTTTCAACAACGTCTTATTGATTTGTAAGAGAGGTATCTGACCTGAAAATCCACTTTGTTCCTCTGTGGATGAGATGAATGGCAGATTAAAAAGCAATAATTTCCTTAGAGAAAAACACACAGCTAATGGAGAACTTTTTGTAGATTTGAAGACTTTTGTTTTACTTCCTGGGGCGGGGAGGGGGGAAAAAAAAAAAGAGAGAGAGAATTTATGAGAAAATATATTAAAAAAAACATATTTGAGCAAAAAAGTAGGACTTGAAATATATTGCTGGAATTGATTATTAACTCTGTTAGTGGGTATGATCTTAACTTTCTGTCTTAAACTGTGTTATAGAGCAGCTTCCCAGTGAAAAACTAACAGGGGAAAATCTATCTTGAATTATTCTCATTACTGTGGAAAATCAAAACAAATGCCAGTGCTAGTAACGATAATAATATATCTATCTTAGTTGCTTAATTATATATAAACAACACAGTCTTGAGTGATCTGAAAATTTTGATTTTGACCATAAAAAACCTCGTCACGCTGGCTAAACATAAATGTTCATTTACCTGTTACTTCTGAACATTGCCTGCTCTTCCTCACCTAAACTACACTTAATTTTTGGTTCTGCAGTTTGGGAGATTTGCTAACAAAACCATTATATATTATAATTAGCTTTTCTGCTTATAAGGGTAGAATACATAAACACACACATGTATAATCAGCAATGTAGGGATGTTGATCTAAAAAAATTACATTACTAAATACCAATGAAGCCAGAGCAGTTATATTGGTTTTGTAAGTTCATCTGTGCACTCAGGTAGACATTTGTGACAAAAGTCTACTGAATGTAACAATTTCGACTACATCAGAAATTTCTGCACGTGGCATATATATGTATGTGTGTGTATGTATAGATATATATACACACCAAGCAATTTTTGCTTTTTGTACATTAAGCTGACTTCACAGGGCCTACTGGATGAAGCAGCCATTTTCTATTCAGCCTGGATTCATTTTTTTATAGATAGATCCATATTGTGATGTCTTACAGTAAATTTCTCAAGGCTTTTCCTTGTTCTTTATTCTCTGTTTATCAAATGTAAAATAGCATTGGTCTACAAAGGTATACATAGCTCATGAAACTTGAAAGGTTTTAAAACTACTCAAGAAATTTCCTTTCTCATTCTGGAAACGGTGGAAGAGATAAGAAAAATGTTTGAGTTGTAGAAAAGCATTCAAAGTACCTGACATGGCAGAGGATGTGTTTATGCTGTTCAGGTACAGGTGGGTAGGAAGGGAGTATTGTAATAAGTCTGCATACTCATGGCAGGAATACACAGCTTATGGCAATGAGTTAGCAGAGATAACATCACTGCAGTTACATTAAATAAAATAAAGAAAATGGCATAAAAAGTCTAGTTCACAAATAACTGTATCTCAGCCTCAAACACCAGTGGTAGATTTATGAAATGTGTACATTTTGTTAAGGGAATAGCCTTTGAACCAGCAGTTTGGGACACTTAAGAAACACTGAGAAATCAGCCAATCTTTTCTGGAAGTTACAGAACTAAAAGCAGGCTTGGGTTTAAGTTCAAGGACTTCACAGTCTGCTAGAATTTGGACAAGATCTTGAATTTCCAAGCTCCAAAACAGTAAAAGCTCTGTGTGTCACTGAGCTTGTAAGCTCAGTTAGATTCATGAGCAGCGATTTTACTTCACCAGTTTCTGTACCCTTTGTAAAAAGAGGCCACAAAATGGCAGGATTTGGGGTCCCCTCTGAGAAAAAAGGAAGAAAACAAGAGCATGTGCAGGAGAACCATTCAGATTGCATGCAGCTCTCATGCAGTGTATTTGACTTATCTCAGTGGAGTGTGCACTGTAGGAAAAAAACATGTCACTGCTCTAAAACTGTCTTTTCTAATTCAGTGCATCCATGTATTGTTATAAATCGGTTTCCCAAGCACTGAAAGATACCGAGACAAGAGAGCAACTTTGACTGTTAGCTATCAACTCAGATAATGAAAACTTTCTTTCAGCATTAAGCTTCCAGTGTATGAAAAAAATAAGACTAAAAATATAAATAAATGCCTTCATGTTTTGCCTAGGAGAGGGTTCCTTCTAAGTGCACATAGGAATCAGGCATTCACATTCATCCTGGTTCTGTTTCCAAGGGAGTTTTAAAAGCATCTGGAAGTCTACATTACAAATTGCTGTCCTTTACATTTCTGTATTTCTGAATCTTAATTATAGGGTTGTTGGCAGATGAAGCTGTCAGACAGTCAAGCTTGAGTACTTTGTATGTTTGGGTTTTGTTGGACGTTAACATAGAAGCATATTGAACACGCTACATACCTTATTCTCAGCTATCACAACAAATTACCAATAGGTACACACATTTCAGCAGGTATACTGGTAAATTTACTATAAACATATGTCATGATGAAAGAAACAGAATAATTATCCTATAATAGATTTGAATATTATATTTATCCCAAGGTCAAACATACAAACAAGTAAGTTTTGAATTTTACGGGCATTTACGGACGCTGAGAAACGCTTCCTTCCTACATATACCTGTCCATATTAGGTTGTTCTCTGTAAATTCTTGGTCTTTCTGGATGAAGAGTGATTAGCACTAAGAATATATACGAGTCTCACTTTGTCACAATAAACAAAATGCTACTATCCGTAAGCACCGTAGGGAAACAATAGGTACTGTCTTCATATTAGCATCTCCACACTTGACAGCAAAGATATATTTTGCCACATGGTTAAGTCTCGGGGCAGACAGCTTATTTATATAACTTTGGCTTACCAGTTTCCTTCATAAAGAATGAAACCTTCTCTAAATGATAATCTTTTGACCTCCAACAGGATAGTGATTTACAGAGCCACAAAGACAACACTGTGTTTAAAAAGCTTTAAGACTCCATTTAAAGCTTTTACGGTGCAACAGTGCTTCTAATAATACATTTAGTGCTCCAAGTTGAGACAGCTTGCTGAATAAAGAGATAGTTCTTACATATTTAAAAATGAAGTACTTACTCATGATATAAATATATTTTACTGCAACCTGTGGAAAACAGCTTGCAAAATATAGCTACAGTTTCATAGTATCTGGTAGTCAAACAAGGAGCAGCGAGGGCAGAGTGGGAGGAGAAAGGCTGCATGAGTAACCCCTGGATGTCTGATGGGAGAGAAAATGACATCCTTGATGTAAAAGCACTCTAACAATGTAAACTAGAAGGATGATGTACATAACCATTCTAGTGTAACGCACATGATTTTCACTTGGACAGATATGTTATTTAGATCCTGTCATGAAATATAAGTCTTCATTTTCTTTCTACATCCAAGTAACTGGATTTTCCACTCAGCAAAGCAGCACCGTTAAGTAAGTTAAAGACACAGCACAGCATCAGATGTTCGAAGTTTAAGTATCCTCTCTCCTGTGGGCCTGTGTTATATTCAGACAGCTGGTTGTGGTGCATTTATTTCTAGAATACATTACTCACTTTTCATGTGATCGTTTCTGGGTAGAAGCTGGCATCTGCTCTGGTTTATTCAACTTTTGTGTTGGAATGAGGAGGAAGCAGGACCTTATACTGATGGATCTCTGACCAACAGCCAGAGCAAGCATGTTTTGTTTTGTTTTAATGTGGGGAAAGTTGGTTAAGATTAGAACAGGGCAATTCATTGCATAGGTTTATCTATAAAGTCAGGTGAAGACTGGTCTGGCTTGAATGTTACTCAGATCAGTGTAACAGAGAAGGAATCAGAGTGTTTGTCACTATGTCATGATAGATTTCTTGTGCCTGCCCTTTTCCCCTTTCTAGTGGAAGATATTATTTATATTCTGATAGGAAATGCAAGATTTCACTTTTTTATACGTTAAAGTAACCAGATATTCTGCACATTGCATCACTTTGTGGACCACTTTCCAGGACATATTTTCTCTCCCAGCTGTCAAAATATTTAATGCTTTGAATTAGCATTTCAATTAAGTGCTGTATTTTGTTTCTGCAGTTTTGAGAAGTCATACCTTGGTCACGTAATGGCAGATTTCTGTGAACTTCTGGGATAAACCGTGGCTTTATTCAGGGTACTCAAGTGCTGTGATTTTCAAAAGTGCACTGAGGAGCTCTGGCTGTAAGTTCACCTTCCTGTGTTGGACATGTGGACAGAATTATCGCTTTCAAGTTCTAGCCGTGCCTTTTAGGAAGACAATGTGAACAGATGAAAGGAAAGAAAAATTCCTTACCAGCTGGAAAGAAAGAGTGGATGCAGACATGGGGATCAGCAGAGCTCAAAACGAGAGTAGTTATGGGAAAGGGAAGAGCCTTCATCAAGCTGCAGGTCACCTCCAGCTTATGCATTGTGGAATAAAACTGTCCTCAGGCAAAGGGAGCAGGA
The DNA here is from genome assembly GCF_905368555.1 of Meleagris gallopavo. Classification (NCBI taxonomy): domain Eukaryota; kingdom Metazoa; phylum Chordata; class Aves; order Galliformes; family Phasianidae; genus Meleagris; species Meleagris gallopavo. The sequence continues at coordinate 8,629,040 of NC_139407.1, forward strand.
GAAGAAAACAATGATGCCCAGATCGTAGCTATCTGGGTGCTTCAGGTAGCCAGCAGAAAGGGGTTCCAGGATCAGTGCTCAAGACCAGGAAACAGAGGGGGATCAACTTGCAGCCAGTGCTAGCTGGAATAGCAAAAAGTAGGAGAGAAATCCCTGGAAGCAGCAGGAGAGTTGAGCCTGGCAGGACAGGAGGAGAAAGGACTTGATAAGAAGCTGAAGCTTTTTCCTTTGCTTTCCTGATGAGTTGAGCTCAAAGCAGCAGCACAGTTCTACTGCAGGTACTTAAAGATGTAAAAGCTTACTGAAGTCAACAGACATAAAACAAGCCTAACAGCATGATATAATTTTTGTGTTTCTGCTAGAGCTGGCCAAGACTTTTTCAACTAATTATAGTTTCAGCAAAATATGCAGTTTCACCTAAATTAGTAATTTTGGCTGCAGAAGGAGTATCTGCTCCAATCTACTTCATTTCTCAAAATATTTGCAAGATTTTGTTTCTATTTCACTTGCTTGCCAAATGAAGTAGATTATTCTCTAACATTTTCACAAGTAGGAACTGCTGTCGGAAGACCAAAACAAATCCAGTTCCCAGACCATAAGAAATGATGTTCAAAATCTTTTTCTTTTTTTTTTTTTTTTTTTTTATTCTAATCTGTTCTCTTCATCCCAGTGCCAGGAAAGGATCATCTGCATAAATTAGCACTGCGTGTTAGTCAATGAGTGGGTAAATTTGTCATGGGAGGGAGCAAGGAAAACATGGCTACTCTCCTCTGTTTGGGTGAAAGTCTACAAAACAGCAGCATGCAAAATTGAAGAAAACTAAAAGATGAATTACAGTTGTGGAAGAGCTTCTGTAATTTGTTTTCATATTGATTTATCAGTACATAATATTCATTTGGCTATCACTAATCTCATTTCCCTAGACATGTACACACATTTTAGTAGTACTTTTTCATTTAAGACGTATGTGCCAAAGTTGAAAAACAATTAACCACTCTGAGAGGGAAAAGAGAGTAAAACTGTGACCCTTGCTCCTTCATCTGCTTTGTTTTATAGCAGCTTTATTTTTATCTATAATTTTCTTCTTTTTATTTCCATCATTTCACTGCTGTGCCTGCTATCACTTACCGCTCTGATGATCTCCTGATAATATTCAATCAGGCCATGTATTCTTGCTATGATCAGTATAACAGCGAGCATTAGGGTTGTTTTTTTTTTTTGTAATCTTCAAATGCTACAATCATTATCCACCACACAGAGGCACAGATCACAGGAGGATGCATTTATGAACTACTAAGACAGATTTTTGGCTAAACCTGAGATTAAGTTGTATAAGATCAGTGGGATTTATTTTTAAATGTTTCAGAAAAGTTGGGTATTAATTAGGTTCCTTAGCAGAGGTAAATTAAATAAATTGATCACGCAGTGACTTCTCACTAAACCAAACAGAACTGATAGATATTTCAGAACTGCCTTAGCAAACCAGGAAATTTTAGGTAAGATTTTTGAAAGATGTTTAAATATCCAAAAATCTGAATGATCCCTACAGGAAACTTTGAAAATACCCTGAAATCAATGAGTTAGGTACCTTCAAACAGTTGAATTTCAACTAGAAATACCAGTCTAGCTGAATATTTAGAACTAAAAAGATTTAAAAATATATATGCCTGGCAGCTTCATTCATTAAGAAGGCATGAACTGGACCCCTAAATAAAGCGCACTCAACAGTTCACACTCTATAAAACAATCAGATTAATATTTTTAATAATTGGATGAGTGGAGAACAGAAAGCAAATGTTAGAATACAGTGGTACACCAAAACATACCATGCCCTCCATCCAGTGGACATAGGGACATTCAGGATGGCTAATGCAAAGAAGGAGCTGAAAGTAGAAATGCCTACATCCAAAAAGGATGCACTCAGAACTGTTCCTCACATAGGAGTAACTGGAAAATCCTCAACTGAAAATTCTTAAGCAACTGGTGCAAGAAAATCTTCATATTACAGCAAAAACTATGAATCATCCCAGGCTATAGGAACAATGCCTAAGAAACACAAAAATTGTTTAATACGAAAGGGCGACAAATTCAGCTGTTGGTGATATCATGATGAAAGAAAGTGAGATTTTTATTATATACATGGTAAGTCTAGTCCTGGAATTTACCTTTTTTTAACAAAGAGAGTTCAATCAGAAGAAAGTTCCATTCTTTTTAGCATCCCTATCTGAAAATAACTCGTGTTATAAATAAAAGAGTATATTCTTCTGAAGAGAAAGAAAGCCTGTTGTATCCCATGCAGATGTGTTATTACAGTCGACACTTTACCATATTACAGCAACTTGAGGCTTTTATTTCAGGAAAATAAAGAAGGATTAAATGATTATTCTGGAGACAGGAAAAAAGGGGTAAGAGGCAGAAAGGACAAGCTCTGCAGAACTCTTTTATGCAGCATATTTTCGTAGACAATACTTTTTAGAAGGGTCTTTCATTAGTGCAGTCAGCTGGTCAACTAGTCTCTTTCTGAAGAAACTGATATATAAAAGAACCAAGACTGGAGCAAGAAAACCTTGAAAAAAGTATGTTAGAGATTTTTTATAATATGCAAGGGAGTTATAAGATGAATTTAGTAATAAAGAAATGAGTTTTAAAAGAATAATCATGTTTCACAAATTGCTACATTAAGAAAGACACTTATAATGTCTCCATTTTTAAATTTTAAATATTATTGAACTCTAAAGCCTGGCCCAAAGAACTTTATTACAAAGAATAAGGGAGGCATTAAAACACTGAGTTATGTTCAGATTTCTTTCAGTATTGCCACTGTTTCTTTCTAGTAACTGCAGAAGTTGCAGAAGTGTGCACTAAATTACATATGTGCCATGGGTTACTAAACATACATTATATTATTACACCTGAATATAAGTATAAGTAGAGATATACCCAGGTCTTCTCACATACACTCTGCAATTATTCTGTACGCTGATAGATCAGAAGCTATCAAAAGAGAAATTAATGAGGACCATTACGGAAAAAAACTAAGATGCTGATGACAGACAAATTTAATATTGTTGGAGACAGAGAATTAATTCTCGTCTTTGTACTTCCAGAAAAAGCTAAAGGTCATATCCTGAAGAATGCAAAGGTGAAATGTTAAAAGTTTTATGATAATGCTAATGCAGACAGGCAATTAAAAGTAGAGGTTTGCAAAGCTTTATAAACTCAAGTAAATTAAAAGCCAGGATCAAGGAGAAAAGGTGGTTGTTTAATCCCTGGTAGTGTGAGCAACTCTACATGCCCAAACAGGGTTAATAATTTAGAACTGATATTACAGAAAAAAATCCTAAATGGATAGTGCAGACCTATGCACTCACTAACACCAAAGGTGAAATATTGATAAGAAATGAGATACTTACACATAATTTAAAGCTATTTGAAACTGCTGAAAGCAGCATGGTTTCAGGAAATAAATCGTTCCTTCAGTGGCATGTGTTCTGGCCAGAGGGAAGAAGAATCGAGTTAGCCTGTGGGTAAAAGCAAAAGGGAATTTTAAGGAGGCTTTGAATTATTTCTAATCTATGGTACAACTTCTTAAATTTGAAGCTCACAAATTGTATTCTAGGCCAAGACTAGGCCATTATCTTGATAGATGAATGAAGCATTCAATGGTCATGTTCTAGCCATGACCTGTTGGCAATTCAGCCAGTGCTTCATCCTTACCATTGACTTTTATTTCACATACAGTATGGAACCATGAAAGTTGTCTGAATCTAGAGGAGAGAACATACTATGAATTTTACCAGTGATAGGCTTTTGCATGGACTCACAACAGTCATGTGATACTCAGTTTTGAGGTAAGCTTTGTATTTGTTCAGAGATATTCAGGAACTATTCAGGAACAGTTCCTCAAGAAAAGTGAGAGAAACTTGACGGTGATTAAGAAAGACACAAGTACTTGGAATATATTACAGCATGAACAAGAACAAATGTAAACATAGCAAAAGCCCCAACTCAGTCCACCAGTCAGTGTCATGAACTTCATATTGGCTGCTATTCAGTTTTCTTCTCAGTGTTTATCATTTCACCTCCATTTGTCTGGCACCTGCATTACCAGACCCTTGCTGGAGATCCACATCTTCACAATGACCTTGCCTCCTTGATTTCCAGATAAATGAAGTACTACACAAAACAGTTTTTAGATTAGCAGAACTAATGTTAATTTTAGAAGCAGCTACCAATTTTTGATCAGAGAACTAATTTTTCTAATAACGCTATAAAATCACAGTGCACAAGGTATATATTTCAAGACAGCCAAACATTTTGTGGACAGAACAAAAAGCATTGTGAAGAAAAGCTTATACTGTAAGAGAGAGGAGACGGCAACTTAAATATATTAGATTCAGAAAAGGTTTCTATAACAGTCAGCAGTGATAGAGCACTTCCTATCAGTTTCTGAATATGAATGAATTTGCATTACACTTTGCAACCAAAACTGAGAGCAGCCATCCAAGGTATCTTTGACTGGTCTAGCCTTCTGTTGGCCAGCTGTGAGCTCTGGAGGAAGTCAAGTTGCTCTCCTTCTGGTACAGACCCAAAGTCCAGACAGACTTACTATTTGCTATAGCTGTTGGTACTACAAAGATGTAGGCTTGGCACACTTCTGTCAAAGTTGCAACGAGAGTTAAAAATCAATATGCACAGAGTGACTGCGGGCTTCACAATGCAAATATTCACCCTAGAAAAGCAGACAGCATTGGACAAGACTCTGTCTGGAATAAGCAGGTGATGTTTCTTGTATCCAGCATAATAGCATGAGGCAACAGTCTTCTCTGCTAGATTTTTTTTTTTTTTAATAAAATGTTCTTTACTTGAGGCACAGAGCAGTTAACCTGGCATGAAAACACAAGGTGCATCTGGTATATAGTTACTGTCTTTTCAGCTCAGCAGTGGCTGCCTCAGTAATTCCCCTAATATTCCTGTTGTGATTCCAGCATGAGGAGAGAAACTGAAGAAAAAAACCACATAGCTGCCTCTGCTGAGATTGCCATGAGTGCAATCTGCTTACTCAATTATTTGTTCTTTCACAATAATAGTATAAACATTTGCATGTGGTTTATCTGTCCAACCAGATTTCCATATTTTTTAAAAATATATTAGGAACAAATTCACTTCCCTCCCTGTTTATGTTGTTGCTGTTTTTTTCTTTCAGTGTTAATTACATTTGGTCTTGAGTGCTAACTTAACAGAGTTGTCTGTTTTCTCAGAACACCTTGTCTCTCAAAAGCCAGAGATCTTGCTTGTTAGAAGTATTTGTATGACTTAACTGCATGACAGGCTTTAAAGAAGCTGAAATTAATGAATTACCCTCATAACAGAGAGTTTATAGATATCTCTGAAACAGTGTTATTTAGAAGTATTGTGTTTTCAAATGTATCAGATAGGTTGTGCTTCTCCTAGAGCTAGGTGTCATGTTTTTTGTCTATAAAATATGGAAATGGCTTTCAGGTCTGCAGCTGAAAATAATACCTGGGTGATATATTCAAGAGAGTGTCTGTACTTGTGTCTCAGCTAGTAATCATGTTTTATAAGGCTGTCATTATTACTCTTGGCTTGAGCTCTGTTAATATATATGTATTCTTCAGAAGAGAAGTACAACACAACATTCTCAAGACTTGCAAAGTAAACTATCATCTGATGCCTTGGTATTAGGAGAAGGAGAGCAAGCAATGAAAAGACAGGGAGCTGCTTCTCATTAACTATTGTAAGATGTCAGCAAGATTAAGGTGTCAGGGTATAGAAAGATGAAGAAGAAAAGAATTACTTAGCAGATAGGCATAAATGAATATAAAATGTGAATAGAGGGTTCTAGCTTCTTCTAAGGGTAAAAATGGGCCAGTAGACATTACATTGTGTTATAATCAACTCATCCACTTGATTCTGACCTTCATCCTCATAGGTGAGAGGAGCGAGAGCAGAATGTTACCACATAGCCAGTGCTGGGAACTTTCAGAACCATTATTTCTGAAAAGAAATGAATATTCAAAGGCCCCCTTGACATAATGAAGGTTAAATCCTATGTGGGGTTTTGCGGGCACACGCAAGTGCTGTCTGGCTTAGCTCTAAAAAAGCCTGAGTTCAGTCTGTCTGTGAGCTGCTGGGGGGCTGCACAGCCACGTTAGTGCAAGGCTGAGCTCGTGCTCAATGAACTGGTGATAAAAAGGGAGCATTACTTCGCCATCTCACAAATGCAGCTACACGACAGGCAACGGGTCTGGCAGAACAAAAATATCATATAGACATATATACACACAGAGAAGTCACTTGGCTGCAAATTAATACACAACTGACTCTTAGAAACCACCTTAGGTATCACTAGCTAATAGCAGCTAATCACTAACTCATACCATTTAAATACTTGTCACCTTGCCTGGAAAATATTTAAGTTCAATGAGTTAACAGTGTTTACCTGCCAATGAGAGAAAAACGGTGCCATTTTCTCCACAGAAAAGCAATTCCAGCCAGGTATTGCCATTACAAAAACAGCTCTTCTTTGTAAGAGTTTAAAAAAAAAAAAAAAAAAAAAAAAATGCAGGCAACAAACAGTATAGTAAAAACATGGTATAGCACTTCAGAAAAATATTGTGCAAATTATGGACAGTATTTTAAGTTGTTTTTACTTGAATTTAATTCACAGTGGTCAGTTACAAGTAGAATGGTCTTTCTATGCTTCAACAGCTGCTCTACAGCCATGGGCAGGTGTTGTGAGAAACCTGTATTTCCAAAACCTAGAAGCATTTCCTGTGTCTTGCACTGATTTAAATTGTGAGCCAATTTAGCCAAGCTGATGTAAAACCCAGTATGATTGCTTGAATCAGATTTATGCAGATAGGAAAAGATGCATCCGTTTCCTCAGCAACAGTTTCAGTCCAGAAGCTGTGGAGGAAAAGCACATTAGGTTGTATCCAGCCTTCAGAAATAAAAATTACAGTTTTGAGACTGAAGCTGGCAAAAAAAGTATATATGCACATGTTGTTCCTAGGTGACTCTAAATCACAACTTTTAACACAGATAAAGTAAAGTTAGCTGCCATAATAATGTTAAAACATCAACAACCAAAACAAGCAAACAAACAACAAAGGAAGGAATATAGCAGTATCTTAGACACAGCCTAAAATATTTACCTCACATCATTACAGTTATACAAAATCTTATGTCTATTTCTACCAGTGCCTCTGTGGTCAATGTGTATATCAAGTGCACATTTGTTTGCATTTAGCGAGATGCTGTTTACTTTATGGCTGGTAACATTTCTGGTGATTGCAGGAAAGAAAGCAAAAGCCTGATCTCTACAGCTAAGCTCACAGTCGATCGTTTTACAAAGGTGCACTTTTTGCTACACTTTCCTCTTTTTATTTGTTAGGTTTGGGAGTATCCCTCTCTGTCCCGCTGCATGATAAAAGCTTTGCTCTAGTTCCCATCTGCCGTCTTTGAGAGATCAATTGTAGAATATTCATCAGTGGAAACGTGAGGCTTTTGCCACAGTTTCTCTAAAATCCATCTCTTCAGTCATATGCAAGCTGAAATGGATCAGTTTTCACCAGCCTTGGCATTAAGCCTCTGTGCTCTCCCATGAGCTCTGTTCAATAATTTAAGAGGAGTGGGAGTGGGAAACAAATTATGTGACTATTAATTCCAGTTTTCTTGTTCAGATGCCAGTACATCAAAAATAGATCTCACCAGGCCTGAGCACTTTGTCATGTTATCTGGAGTAATACTGGTTTGTGAATTATGTCTGCTCAGTTTAGTGTCTCTGTTTGGTCACATTAATCTCTTTGACCACTGCCTTAATCACTGATCTCTTCCATCTCATTTTTCATCTTACAGAAAGAAGCTGTCTGACTTTTTGTCTAGTGCCTGGCACAGTGACTGCTCTGTTGGCCCCGCAGTAGCTAGAGGAACGCAGAGGTCTCCTGGGCGGCAGCAGGACTAGCCACAATGGGCACCATCTCATCAAATTCAAGTATCTCATCCATTCCTTACCATGCAAATACCACAGTAACCCTTGGTGGTGTCAGGCTGCTCCATTTGACATACCTCAGAAGGCTAACAACTCACTGCCCAGGAAGGTAGCAACACATCCAGGCTGCATAAAGATCAAATAATTGTCAACCCACTGACAGAAAATAATTACTAGAGAATTCTTTACTTATATGTGTGAGTTACATCAGCCACAAGATGCTTCTCTGTTTTTTCACGATGACAAAAAAGCCAGCAAAGCGCACTGCATTTACTCTTTTTATATAATCTTGATAAGTACATGTTGCAGATACAATTTTGAAACCTATGCTTAGATATACCTATACTTCCATATATAACTTTATCATAAACTAGTAAGTACTAATATTTAAAAATTATACTTTAATTGCATTTTAGATAGATTTTTTTTTAACTATTAAATGTGTGCAATTAATACAAACAAAAATATATTTCTACTATGGGAGCCTATAAAAGCTATGGACTGGAGGCAAATCTATCTCCTTCTGATCCAAAAGCCAATAATAAATACAAGCGCCTAGACATTGTAGTGTGATATCAACTCCCTAGATATATTAGAAACTAGCTAGCATACAATGCAAGAAATATTAGGTTGTTTACAATATCTAGTTACCTATAGGTCTTTAGAATGACATTTCATCAAAGAAAATTTGTACTTTTTGTCTTTTTCTCAGAAAAAATCTCAGATCATTGGGTTTTATTTCTGCCATTAAGGAACATGGGGATGTAGTTTCTCATGAAAAGGCTTGTAGTATTGGGGTAAAATAAGGACTAACATTTCACTAAAGACAGAAAGAAAGTCTAGCCATTCCCTTCCCTCATGTCCCACTTTGTCAGCCCTTTCCATCATTTCTCCTTTATAGTTGTCTGATTTTTTAGCTTCTATCCTAAAAACAAGTGTGTTCTTTTTTTTTTCCTCAGAAACTAACCAAATGGGTAAAGTAAATTCCCTTGAGAAAGCAGTCCCAATTCATTAATATATTCCTATGGCTATGGATTCCCTTGAGTTTCTGAAAAAAGCAGAAGATGATAAACCTAAAATTTCTAGGGAAACTTAGTAAGAACAGAAACATGCAGTTAGAAAACAGTCTCCCAAAGACATGTCACAATTTTGAGAAGTATGTCAAGACCTGATTTTGCCTTATATAGAAATGATATGATGTCTTAAAAACAGAAAAATATGTATGAGTTGTAGAAGAATGACTTTCCAGGACAAAGAATGATGAATTATGTGCATTCATAGTGCCAGTACTATTCCCAATTAAGTCAGCTACCTCTGAAGAATCTACCCCATCTTTACAAGAGGGACTGAAGAAGGAGAATCTATTACAGACACTGCTATGTTGCTCAAAATAAAATTAAATTATACAAGCACTAGAATTAGCTTTCTAGTAAGTATATTTTACAACACAGTATGATTTGTCCTGCTGGCTTCTGAAAAAGAGAGTGAAACATCTTGGAAACAGTGCTAATATTTCCAAGAAAATTCATTTTTCTTGGGCATGGCAGCTAGCTTTTGAAAATTATAAGACCAAAGCAATTAGCAAAAGTCGGTTTTCCTCATGTATTGGGCAGGGATGTTCCTTTGGGTACACTAATACACGGGCCTTGCAGAACTCAGTGCTTCACCAGAAAGCAATGCCTGCAATGCATATAAAAAAGAACCTAAGATATGGATGAGGGTCGCCTTCCAGGGAAATAACTATGAAGAGGTGGGATGTGAATTGAAACCAGTATTTTCTTGTCTAAAGGTCAGCTGTGTTAAAAATGGTGAGAAATTTAGAGACAACTAAGTTCAAAGTTATAGCCCTCAAGACAGTGCATAGTCCATCAGGACAGTAAACCTCCAAAGGCCCTAAGACAGCTTTTTTCAGGAGTTTAGTTGCCAGAGTTTCTTTCCTCGAGGTAAGCTCTCAACAAGCTTTCAAATGCTGTTCAAACACTTCTGAACTTCCTGTGAAAAGATAAACCACAGGTCTAGAGACAGAAATAACAAGGGTCAGTTCAAGAGTAGAAGGATATCTTAAGCTTTCTATCTTTGCTTAGCACAGTCAGAGAAAGTATTACCTTTCTGCATAAAAGGTCATAGCAACCACTGCGTTAGTGCCCTGCTATATTGAAACTACATCTGACAGCATGCACATGCCAACAGAAACAGGAATGATATAGTGAGGATTAACTACAGTTTTGAAAGGGCACTATTTGTCACTGCTCGAGTCGTTTGGCTCTGTCAGTGATGTACAAGTGGAGAAAAAATTGCTGCTGAGTCTTGTTGTCAGCGCCTATAACCTCTAAAGCCAGTGACAGAATAAAAAGTGGGACCATTTTAGGAAATTGCATTATAGTCCAGTCTTTGCTCTGGGGAATTCCTTCAGAGAACAGGTGTGTTAGAAACAGGAAACTGTTACTCTACCTGCAAAGAATTCCATTGAAGGAAGGACTTCATCCCAGAGTCCATGCAGCACACTGCAGGCATTCATGCTGTCTGAAGAAGATTTGTCTATGTACAGATGCCTTATCTTCCAGACAGAGCAGTAACTGATGTCCAAAGCAAGACGGACAGATCAAGATTATCTCATTCATACAACATACAGGAACCTAAACTGCATCTAGACATAGGCATAACAAGATTACACTGCAAGTGTCTGCACTCTTGCACTCCTATCTGCTAGCGCAGGTTCTGCCTATGCTAGGCAGGTTCCCCAGACTTGTTGCTGAATTGTAAAGATCAAGCATCCTTCTGCAGAGAAGGCTGTGACAAGTCTAATATAAATGTGGTTCACACTTGACAAAGAAATGCATGTGGTAGACCAAGTGTATATAGTCCTTTTAATTATTATTCTGAAATAAATTCATATAAGCAAAAAGTTGTTACTATCCCCTTGTTGCCCAGAAAAATTAATTAAATAAATTAATTAAATAAACTCACTAATTAAACTCACCGATACCTCTCCATAAGAACAAAGGATTGGTTCGAAGAGACACATAAGAACGTTTCAAGGATGTCTGGGAAGATGCAATGGAAAAATGCATAGGCAAGAGACTATGAGTTCATGAGCATGGTCAAGGATTGATGACAGTCATCTGCACCCTTCATCCTGGCACCTAGGAGGTGCCTAGTATACTTACAACAGTAGTAGGTACAACTTGCATTGTAATACTAGGTTCCTGTGATTAGAATAACAAATGTCACCTACATTTGATACATAGAGAGTTTATTTCAAGAATCATTACTACTTAAACTATGGTCATACATTATTTCAAAAGAAAAAGCCTTTCCCATGGCAGGGATTATAGCAATATGAGCTGAGGATCTAGGCTCATAGTCACACACAAGGTTAGGCAGCATTGCCCACTCGTGGTACACAGTATGCCTAAGACACTCATGGTATCAGCTGAGCTCTCCAATTGGCACTGCAGTTTATGTGGGACAAAGCCACTTCAGTATCTTCTATTTGTACAGCATCTAGTACTGTCATTGGTGTTGAAAGCACATAATACTATTAGTACATAGCATTATACTCCTAACTGAAGTCCTAAATCAAACATGAACACCTCGTAATGTATGAACCACTCGTAATGCCATTACTGGTATTTCAGGAGGTAACAATTTTGAGAACAGCCCATTTTCTCATTTAGTCTCACTGGCTGAATACAGTTGGCTCTATCACATTGGCAAGGTGAATCAGGCAGTGATGTTGATTCACCTTAGCCCAAGTGACTGTGAAATTTGTTACGACAACAATGGTGTCTGCTTAGTTTAGAAGCTGTTGTAGCACTGAAGTCTTTAAGATTTTGAGTGAGTTTATTAATTTGATATGAAATGCATTGAAGAAGCACAGAGCGTTACTTCTTTGTTTCCTCCTTTCAGAATTGCAACTGGGCCAGTTACTCTTAGTACAAAGGTAATTTAGTCAAGATACTTGAGAGCCACTTGGCTCTGTTTCTAAATTCCTCCCTTTGTCCTTGGCAAAGCTCTTTGAAGTGTTAGTCTGCGAGGTGGATGTTGTAATGAGCCTATTTCTAAGAGGATCAAAGTAGCAGAGCTGCCCAAAGCAGCATCAAAGATACACAACAGAGAGCCCCTTAATGAGCAAAAGGGACACAACTGACTTTTCCCCAAAATAACACCCTAAAACAGGATTTAGATTAAATATTTAAAATCAAAAATTATTTTATTTTTTTGCCAGCAGAAAGGAAAAACCTCAAAGCAAAGAGAAAATTTCTCCAGCTGACACTGCCAAAATGTAATGACAGTCATTTGTTCAATGCTTCACCACTATTTAATGAAGTCCACATACCTGTGGCCTCAGCTAAAGGTGGCAGCCCTGGATGGCTGGTGCAGGCAGGATGGCAGCCCCTGCTAAAGCAGATTCCTTTCCCATGGATATGAAAATAGAAAGCAAACATAAGGCAGGAAGCTGCGGGAACACTGCAGAGCAGGCAGCTCGGGGGAGGGATGTGGGGGTAGGGTGGGAGAAAAAAAAAAAAGAGTGGGTGGGAGGACTGGACATGTAAATTATGTGCCAGGAAATGAATTCCTTATAATGTTGCTTGCCAGAAGCTAAATTCTAGCAAATGTAAGCTGTCTTTTTTCCCTCTCTTACAATCTTTCCACAGTTCCTCTTAGGGTCAGGGAGGAAGAAGGGGGGACAGGAAGAGGGGCGATTCAATATTTACTTACCTATTGTGTAACTACAGAGCTATATGATCCAGCTTGAACATTAGGAGGCATGCAGCTCCCTAACAGTGACAAACGGGATAATATCCTGCTTCTCATTACACACGGCTTTTCAACTTTATTTATGTGGGTACAGGCATCTTCAATATGATCTAGAGCTGAAATACCAGAAGAAATGTGTTTCTGTTCAGAGGCTGGATGTGCATCTTGCACTGTGTTCCATAATGAAAACAGAGCTTATTTTGTTTGACTTGATAGCTATCTGTGCAAATATTGCCTCTGCTTGGGTTTGTGTTTGTTTAAGGAATCACCTACTGGATCTGTCAAGACTGCAGAAATGTATGCCACTGACCTATGCTTAGCTTGGGGATAAATTGAGAAGACTTGTATTTAAGGTTAAACCTCCACGCAGGTTTTTGTTTGTTTGTCTGTTTTCCAGAATTAAGCAGAAACCATCTGGCAGAAGGTTAAAAATACTTAGGAATAAAGCTTCAGCTGCTGAGCAAAGTACATTTCTAACTTATGAGAAATCAATGATATGTGAAGCAGGGAGAAGAATGACTATAACAGTACTGTGCATTAAAAAGGCTAAGCAACCCAGGCTTTCTTTTTTCTTCCCAACTTGCACAACCTGTATATTTCAGCACAAGTAAGGCTATGGACAAAACGAGTACCAGTTTCCTTGAAGATCTCTGTAGCTAAAAGCATTGGACACCTCCATACGCAGATAATTTTTAATTAACTACATGTAAAACTACATTCATTTTGGAAGTCCATATGTAGCAAAATTTCTCTCTTCTATGCTTCCTGCTTCAAATTTAAACCTCAAAAGAATATGCAGGGGGAAAAAAAAAAAAAAAGACAGTCTTTGCAATTGCAGGTAGATGTGAGATTACACAGATACAAGTACAAAATGAAAAAGGAGATTGAAGGAGCTATCAGGCTTTTGAACTTAGATTGCTGAAGACTAATCTCCACAAAGAGCATCAGTCAAGGCTTTGATACATAGGAATTTGCGTGCAGAAGATGCAGGACTTATATCCATCAGCTTTCATCAGACAGTATGAGATATGCTTGATTTAAGCGATTGTCCAAGACTGCCCTATCTCAGTGCCAGTTCTACCCTGTGTCTTAAAGGTAAATGAAGGTTGGTTTTTAAGAGTGACTTATTCCCTGAGTGTTAAATTACTTTTGACCGCAATGATTTCTGCTGATTTCTTCTGCTTCACTACCAGGTACAGCCTAATTACTGGGTTCAGGAAACAGCCTAACTCATTAATAGTAATATTTACATACAAATGATTTATTTCCTATATGGGCTGGACGAGTCCCTAAGATTTTGTTAATTACTCAGCTCACATTCCGTTGATGCATTTTCATCGCTAACACAGATTAATTATAATTAAAACAACAACAACTTGATTTAATTGGGAAGCAGAGTTCTACGCACTCCATATACACAAATGCTTTCTTAGCAGCACTAGTTCAAACAGTTTTTGCTGTACGTGTAATTTGGCTACATCTTGCTATTGGAAATCTGGGGCATGAAATAAAATGGATGTTTCTGCGATAACCATATGATTAGCTAGCGTCAAATTCTGGCATATTGCTCTCCCAGGATTTTCATGCATCAGTTTAGTTAGACTGTATCTGAGCTATTTGCTGCAGTCTTGCTGATTGAATGCTGCTAAACTGAAAAGGAAACCGTGTAGCAATAGGTGCTACAGAAAGTGCTCCAAAAAGTCATCCAGGTAATATAAAACCAACTTGCAATTCACATGTGCAATACTCACAAGTATTTCTCATACGTGTTTCTCTAAATATAAGCTTTCAATATCATTACTAAGAGCTTTCAAAGGTTTATCTGATAAATCAGTAGTCACCAAGTCTCTTCAGAGTAGCCCTTTCCTGTGCATACAGTTACTGAAGACATTTTCCTCCACAAAAACCTTCATTCTAGGCAAGACACAAACATGGTTCCAATAGTCGAACTATGGCAAGGACTTAACTGGAGCATACAGGACCATCAAGATATTGTGGGGCTGTCAGATACCTCCCTTGAAAAAAATCATAACAATAATTACCACAAGCTGTACATTTAAATACTAAGTATACAGATCTTCCTACAGATATCCCCCATGAAATCTTACTGACATTAGAGTTATTGATAGGACATAATTTTCGTAAAGTAATGAGGCATCTAATGATGATACTTGAATGAATTTCATATAATAATATCTTCATTGTCAAAATCATATATGAATAGCGGCAACTGAAAAACAATGCATTTTGGCACATCTGTGCTACCCAGAATCATGAACTGAAATGTAGATCAGCTCTTGCCTAATGTCCTGTCAAATGATTTTGCAAGACTCCTTATTCAATAAAAATTAAGATGAATTCCACCTCCCCATGCAATGACAAGCATTAGTTCAGATCTCATGGCCTCAGGGGCTCTACATATCTGCAGTACCTGAAAGAAGCCATCTTCAGTCCTTTAGCTCCCTTTTTGAAATACGTGGCCCAACTACCCCATTGCCATGAGTTTGTAATAGTGTAATAGAGTTTCACAAAAGGAAGCCATACTGGAAACGCTGCGGAGACTGCTAAAATGTGGGGGTTTTTTTGTTGTTTTTTTTTGTTTTGTTTTGTTTTTTACATCTACACGTTTAACCTACCTTTGAAGAACTGGCTAACTAGCTCCCTCTCTGCTGTTAAGAACAAGAAAATGTTACCAGGCAGCCCAAATACAACATCAAGACAGTAATTATCAGAAACAAAGAAATCTGTCAAGAGTGATTACCACTTGTTCTCATTGCATCTGATCTATACTGAGTCTGATTCTGTATGAAAATTAGATTACTAAATGATTTGTTTGACTTTTTAAAAACATTTCACTTCACTTTTGAGTCCTAGTTTTTGGCCATATGATACTGCATAAACAGTTTACTTTTAATACAATAAAGTGCTAAGTACTTTGACTCTTTTTAGTTCCATTCATAAGTACTTTCTTTTATGAATATTTGATCACACCTGACATTCTTGAGTGGATTAAACACATAGTTATACCTGGCATATTTTAAAACACATCGTAACTCTGTCAATCTGAACATCAAAACCTTGCTGCAGTCAGTTTGGATCTTACGTATAAATCCAGAGCGACGTGGCCAAAAACTGTGATTCCATAAAACATTCTGAAATTGTTGACGACGTGTTTTATTTAATGATTTCCTTTACACTGTAAAGCATTGATTTAAACACATGATAAGAATGCATTCTTGCACATTATTTGTATTCTTTCAACTTCCTTTCTAGAGGGATCAGTAGATTGAGTATTCAGCCAACTGATGGTCAACAGGTCATCAAGTGGACTAGGAAGGAGTACGTACTTGCCCAGTCCCAAAGGAAGAGCTAGAACCACAGTTCTGGCTGCCATGGAGCTGAGAAGCCTGGTCCTCTGGAAGTATGCATGTTCTCATGCCTTTCTCAATGGCACTTCCAATAAATAGTCCTGAGACTATTCACTGATCACTGGTCTGCTCCAAGCTGAGTATTTCTTTCTCTCTTAAGAACACACAATGATAATATAAATAAGCAAAGAAGAAAAACATATCACTTATCTGCTCTTTTGTGTAAGCTTGCCTTTCTTTTCCTACTGTAACAAAAAGTAGTGGAGAAGAATACTGAATAAAAATCTTTGTGACTAACAACGATTTTTAATGCGAGGTCAGAATTTAGCCCAGATGCTGTTTTTCTCTTTTCAAAAAGCAGCAGCATTTTTTAAGGGGATTAGTACTTTCAGTGTCTTGACAATAAGAATCACTCCTTGGAAAGAAAAACAAAGACAAAAAATGCAACAACAAACAAGCAACACAATAGCTCTTTTGTGACCATCGCCAACTAAAAAAAAAATAAAATATTTTCCTTCCTTTTCTTCATTTGCATGCATATTTATTTGTAGAAAGCAAAACTCAACCATATAATCATTTAAATTCTTAAAGATATGAAACTTGGATGACTCAGTGGAAAATTCTCAGAAATAATCTTGATGAAGTGGTTTTATTCATCTCATTCTGCTTTTCTCAAGGGCTGACATATGCATAAAAGGGGAACATGATCCCCTGCACATGTTCTCCATGAGGACTGCGTGTAGCACAATCGTTAACTTAAAACAAGCTTTGCTGACTCTTACTCAGAGGCACTACTGAATCGAAGCCAAAGGAATTCAGACTGGCATTTCTCCATCTACTCTGATCAGGGAATAGGGGGAAAGGACAATCCTGTTGAACTGCACCAAGCATCGCAGGGTTCCGGGGGACCTCTGTGGTCTGTCCCTACACATCTGCTGTGTTGTGTGGGGTATTTAAAAAGTGACCTTTCTTTCTTGTGCTGCTGGAGGCTGAGCACACACACCAACAGAGGGAGGGAGAAGATAGCTGGGACTGCCCGCTGCACTGGGCACTGACAACACAGCGAGATCCTACCAACACCAACCATGAAGACATCAGTGACCCTCTTTTTCTGTCCCTCACACAATGAACCATGCTGCAGTTACATCATCTATAACATATGCCATATTTATGTGAAAGAGACAAATGGAAACCACAGGACAGAACCAGCTCCCAGAGTGACAACATTAGCTGAGAGCACAGGAATGCCCCTGTGGGGAGGAGAGCTCTCCTGGGTTCTTCATAGTCATTTGGCTTTCCCTAGCAGGTTCTCTACTGCTTCTCATAGTTCCAATGCCTATGCCTCCTATTTTGCCTTTTTCTACTTTCCTTATTTGTCAGTTTTACCATATGGTGCCAAAACTTGACAGAGAAGATCTACCTCCAAGTTGAAACAAACCAAACATACAGAATACTGTCTCAGAAGTGGGGATTAAAACTATGTTTAGGTGATTAGTAAACCTGGTTGCTATTTTGAGTTCTTAAATTTGCAATGATCAATAAACCGCCCAGCACATTTTGGGAAATGAAAAATCCAGTCTTTAAGCAATAGTTTATTCTGTAACAAAAATGTTTTTTTTATTATTATTACTATTCAAAAAGAATTTGTCTATAATAGAAATCATCTTGGCTTATATCCAAGCCAAGCAGTTGATTTTTCAGAAGAGTAGTGTGCTGCTTGGAGCCCGTTCAACCTCTTTCAAAAGCCAATTGAGCTTCCCATCATGTCTCCTGGGAAGTGTAGATTTGAGTTTTCCCCTTTGACAGGTCTATCCTGCCTGGTAAATCTCCCAAATCCTTCAACATCTTCTCTCTAGTTAAGAATCAAAAGTGAAATATGGAAGTAAATACATGAAAGGTACCTGACAGGATAAATGGAGTAAGGACAGAGCCCAGCTTATTGGAAATGATTAATATCTTATATGAACAAAAGAAGAATTAAAATGGGTCAGATAAAAAGTTAACTTAGTACACATTTGTGCTTTTGACAGTGGCTGGTAGAAGAGGCAAAAAGAAAAAAAAAAAAAAAGGTTAATTGCTTCATCTGGCTCATGGTTTCAGCTTCCAAAAATGTGCCATTTCTGAGACTTCCCAACCTAGGAACTGCATCCAGAGCACTGTGCGTAAGATCTACGTTACGCATCTTCAAGTTAATATTTCAATCTATTTTTTAAAAAATCCATTTGTACATTTGGCCTTCAGAACTTCCTGCAACAATGAGAGCTTCAATTCAACTATGCATAGTGTGAGAAAAGAGTTTTCCTTCATTCACTTCAAAACTTCTATTTTAAATTGATATTGGATGTCTTCCAGTTCTTTCACTGAGAAACAGAGAATAATGCTTCCCTAGCTACCATGCCAATCACAATTCTGCAAACTTATACCATAACCCTCTTATTGTTTCTCTCTTTATTATCCTCTCTTCCTGTGGAAATGATCCAGATCTTTGATCTCCCAGCCCTCTCGCATATCCTGTGAACTACAGTTCCCATAAGTCTCTTTAAGTAGTTCAGGGAACACAGACACCAAATGAATTTAAAACAAAAATTCCAAAAACTCTACATAATGTTGTGATGATACCCAATCCATATTTTAGTTTAGACCTACAGAGGTATGAAAATAATGACAGAGATTTAGAAAGTTTTCTAAGAATACGAATAGTGATTTCAATCAGTTTAATCAGAAGTTTTCCTAAAGGCAGTTGAGAAGTCCATTCTTACACATATTTTTCTGATCCATACTGACATCAAAATTGAAGTTCAACTTGCCTGAAAATTCAAATAATCTCCAAAATAAACTATTTGAGTCCAGAATTAAAACTGACTGCAGGCAAACATAAAGCAGGCTTCCTTTTAAAGCGAAAGATGGTATAAGCAGAAAAAATAAAATAAGATAGATGTGGTCTTAATATCCTAGAGAAGAATAAAGATCACCAGGTAAAACAAGGGAATGTCCTGTAGGTCTGAACAAATGCAATTTATTTTAGTAGATTTGCCCACATTTCACAGCAGAAATTATCAAGTGGTGTTTTTCCTTTAAGCACTACTTCTCTAAATGTCATGCTGAGGACAGATATCTTTCAGAAACTTCCAAAGTTGTCAGACTAATGTTTGACAGTTATGCACATGTGGTACTGCAGAGAGATTATGCTCTCCAAAAAGAAAAAAAAAAAAGAAGTGAAAATTGCAAGCTGAAATGAAGTTGCTGAGGTCCGACGTTGAGGCATAGGGGCTGTAAGTCATTCCCAGATAGCATTACCAAGATAACAAAAATGCATATGTTTATTTTCAAGGGCTCTGTGTGGAGAACAAGCACACACAGCATGGCTGTCATCTGAACAGCCTGTTTGCCTGCTCCGGCAATGATTTTCTATTCCAAGGCATCCCCTCTCCACCAGTCGCAGTCACAAGCCCCCTTTGCTCTGAAAATAAATCAATTTCATCTGCTGCAGTTCAATTTCTTTCTTCTCTCTGCCTCAGTCCCTCAGTCCCACTCCCTCTTTGAAAGGCTCTTTCCACGGCACCATATGGCAGCTGGGAGAAGGGCAGAGCAGTGATCTAGCTCTTAACAAAAGAGGCTGTGGTGTCAGAAAGCCTCATGAATGCATGAGACACATTCATGTATAGAAAAATGCCTCCAGCTCTGTCAGGAAGGACTAAAGAGAAGGCTGATAGGCCTGACATTGCTTTCGAGTTAAGAAAGGCAGCAGTTCTCTCTGCGGCTCATCCCCTACCCTCCCCCTCCCCGGTTTCATGCCAAAATCCTATTAGATCCATTAATGACCCAAGACACAAAGTCAGTGAACGGCAGAACAAGAAATTAAATTAGGCCACCTTATTTACTCCCTATCACTCTTTTTGAGATAGACTCATACTACCAAAAGGAAAAAAAAAAAAAAAAAACAAAAAAACACACAAACAGGCCTTAAGAGCACACCAAAAAACAAGCAACCAAGTGCTGTTCCAAAAATAAATGGAATCAAGCACACTCCTGTACACTGCCTTTGTCTACAGGTTTGCAGCAGAACTGCAAACTTTCAGGGCAACACTGAAAAACCATTTCAAGCATGCTGTCTGCTGGGTTTATTTTGCTTTCCTAGCATACTGAAGCTGCTGTTGAGACAGACAAAGGACCTTGAGGTTGGAAAATTAGTATCAGTAGACCTTACAAACGTGCTCATTTAGCTTCTACAGAAGTACTATACATGATTTCTGAATATGAGACAAATGGAAACTGGCCCTTTAAAAACATGCATTCCTTTCCCCTCTTCTTCCTCCTATTTTGCTTCTCCTTCTTCTGTTTTGGAGATGTTTGGCATGCTTCAGACAGCACAAACATCTACAAAATAGGGGCACAATCTTTACACATAAACTTAACAAAAATGGAAGGCTGCACGCATCTGAAACACATTTCTCACAAACTTTTTTCATTACTAGAGGAAAGGAAAAATCACCACTCCTGTGCACCAGAATGCAGTGGTATGTATTTATGAAGAATTTTCTTACTGAGCTCTTACTGAAGTGCTAGTTAAACTCTCAGACTAGAACTGCATTTCTACTCCTGTCTCTTCCCCAGAAAGGCCTCAGAAATCACAAAACTCAGTGTCCCTGGGGATATTTAAAGGAACCTGGGCAAGTTTCCAAATGCTGGTATATGTGACCTTTACAAGCATTCAACAATAACAGTTCCCTATGAAATAAATCATTGAACATGTGTATAATAACTCAGCAGAGGCATGAAAGTTTCAAGCTGAAATTCTGTCAACACACTTGAATCGTCTCCCTACAATCAGTCTAGAAGATGTTACTGAATGCAGGGTGTACATCATTATACAAAATCTGTTTACAGTATCTCTCCAGTCTTCCTTCTTGGAATGCACTTAATGTACAGCTATCGAGCAGCATTATGTATCCATGTATGTATTAAAGCTACTATTTATAGGCCCATCATGAGTCACAGACAATGGAAAATGAGCTAGTTTCCAAAATAAACTACAACATCAATTTAAAAAAGCAAAAGTAAAAAAGCAAAAGTTCCTCTTGAAGTGGCTTTGATGGTGTCTTTCTCTAAATGAACCCTGCTATACACAGGAAAAAAAAAAACTATTGTAAATACTGCTCAGGAATGCCTCGGAAATGGCTCTGGGGGGTAATGTCTGTGATATTTGATAGACTTAATAAAACTTAAATGCAGTCAGGTTTGGTGTTGATTGTTTTTTTCCACCCCCAAATGGTAACAGGCAGACTTTAAGCTCTCATCTGCAAGTGTGACTTGTGCTGGTGCCTGCTCAGTGCTTTGGGAGGTGAGGAACAATGTCGCTATTCAGGCTGGCCCATTCACTGCAGCCACATCTGTTTACATGGCCTGTGCCCACCTTTGAAAAGGCTGGTCCTCCCACTGCCATTCTATCTCCCTTGGTCCTGAATGGCTGGCCGTCTGAAAGCCTTCCTACTGAAAATCTGCAGTTTCAAATGTGCTTTGTGAGACCAAAGCTGAAAGACAGACTAACAATAACATTTGCACGTTTCTATAGTCTGGTTTGAATTTTATTGTCATCTGAGAAGGACTATAAAATTGTCCCAACTACCGAGGTTCAAAATAAGTCTGACAAAAGGATCTTGATGCTGAACTTGTGGGGCCGAATTTTGCACTTACTCTTGGTTACGTATAGTTTTAAGGAATTTTTCCTCTAGAAATATTATTATGGTTCAACCATGTTTTAATACAATGACAGTACTCACTGAGGAAATGGATTTTTATGAAAAAAAGCAACTATTTTTGCCATATGTACAGTTACTTTAGAGTCCACTGCTTTATGTTCTTCACAAAATTGCTTACGTAGAAATATTTTGTCTACAAAAAACTGCAATGAATGTAGATACCAGCACTGCAACTTTCAGACTGCATCACTATGCACTGCAGATACATCACAGAAAGCAATATATTTAAGGAATTTTAAAATGGCTGAAGATCAATAGACTACCCCCATGTCTGAGCCAAGAAATCAAGTCAAGAGAAAAATGGCGTGTGACCTTTGGAAAGCCAAAGGAAGCCCACATTAACCAGAGAAAGTAGAAGTAATGAAGTCATGAGTCTATGGCTGATAACCCTCTGCGTCCCAGTGTGTGATCCTTTTTTTTCCTAACAACGTATAAACCTAAAGTAAACTTCATGAATTCAGTGTCACCATGATTTGTTTCTATTGACTAACTGCATTCAATGAACTTATAGCAGTTTCGTCTGAATAAGAAGTGCGAGTTCATACTCCTGCCAAAGCCACCACAGTAAATGTACTGTAAAATTGCTAAGCCTGCAAGTGTGGTGAAAAATCACACAACGGTTGACATGATGGTAGATGGTATCAGAGTGTGTCACAGAGACAGAAAAATCCTACAAGATCCAAGGGAGTTTACAAAGAGAAGTTTTTAAAGGATGCTTCAATACTTGAAGTATTGAAGACAGAAAGTGAGGGACAATCTGAAGAAAAAAAAAACTGAAAAAAGAGACTTAAAAGCAGATTACTCGGATATGAACACAAGTTCTCAGGTGATTTGCAGTGAACTTGTATACTGCTTGGTGACTCAATGCACAGGCCCCACTGAACACACAGTTTAGTTTGCAACTCCCTGCTTCCAGATATCCAACTGTATTCAAGATCAGCTAACACTAAGTTATGTATTTCCCTCGTGTTATTTTTCTTCATTAACTAGTTTAGTGTAATTATAGTAAGACTCTGGGAGCAAGGGGATTTGAGCAAAAGTTTGCCTACTCAATACTGAGCTACAGTGGCTGTGACAATGTTTTGAACTTCTCTTCCATGACTATATTGAATCTAATGATTACTTTTTGCACAAAGTAAGGATTTATTGAAAGGTCCTGGCAGAACCAGGAACTGTTGTTCAAGCTGAGCATTCCTCTCTTCTCCTTTCTCATTTAATATAAATGGGAGGCCTAAATATGAATAGGCAAGAAACAGACAAACCACCTGTCTTGGTCTTGATGTTTCTAAGATATGCAAGCTCCTTGACTCTTCATAACGTATGCTGTAGCTGAGTAAGGAAGGATTGTCCATGTGCTCTAGAGTTGCACAGATTAGCAGATCTGTACCCATCCCAACTTAAGGCTGCAGTGGTATCACCTGTATCTTTGGGAGTAAAGAAAGGGTGCGGTGTATAGCACCAAGCTGTAGCCTAAACAATGTTAGTTTGTGGCTTACGACAGTCAACAGAGATTAATAGTCCAAACTTTGTCCTTCATATGTGCCATTGTACCCAAATATTGCCGTGCAGCTAGAGCCTAAGTACTGCTATCTGAGACACAACATTCCAGAGAGTAACAGCACATACTACTAGGTCAGATCAGAAACAGTGTGAAATCACAGGCAATATGGTCCCATTCTGAGCTCACTGGGAGCATTACAGCCTTACCACAACGACATCCCTGAGGGTAATCTCCTCTCTATTGAAATCCCAGCAAGTTTTGCCAGTAACTTCAGAGGGGCCAACATATTTTCTTGAAAGGTCAAAATTTGTGAAAGAAAATTTAGTGTAACATTAAGAGTTTGCCTGAACATAAAAGAAAATATGTTAGCAACTGAAATACAAATCATGCATTTGGTGGGGGGAGAAAAAAAAGGCATCAGAGGGGAAGCAACAAAGCAAAAGGAGAAAAACAGTTTTATCAAAGCTGAGCAGAAAATCAGATCATTAAACTCAACTAACATTTTTATCTTCTGTGTTTATCTTGCATAGAGGCTAAAATGTTACTTCTATTGAAGAAAAGAAAGAGAACTTAAAGTCTACAGCTAAAAGTCAGCAGACCAGCTGAAAATCCAAGCTGCAGATGTATTTTTGGAATTAAAAAAGTACCACACAAGAACAGATGGTACTGTAGTATGAGTGAGATTCATGTACAAGCTTCATTAGCTTTTTGCCTTATTTTTTTTCCTCCTCAAATAATGTATATATTTTACTATCATCAGTATTATTAATTTCAATGTAGAATATGATCAATGGCCCTGATTATTGTTTTTCATGCTCTTGAAACACAGAAAACCTACGGCCCTCAAGACAAGGATTGAAGTCTATTTATTTACTAAGCAAGTACTAAAGATAAGGAAAAAAAACCATCTTCTAGCTCATATCCTCAAGAAATGACTTAAAGTGTTGTCATTAGTAGTAAGTAGTCTGCTAAGATTTCCTAAAGAATTTTCACTTATTAGCTCTCATGATGGTGCTCTTCTCGTATGTGTGTATGCTCTTCTGTGAAAGTAGAATGTTTAGAAATTCAGGAAAACATTTCTGACAACACTGTGTGCTGAAAATTAAGATCCCCTGTCCATGTTCACAAATTTATGTTTTATGTCTAGCTCTTTCTTCCTGATCAGTGAAAATGGGATATTTGTAGGGGTTTTTGAATGACACTGCTTTCATTTCAGAACAACGTTTTGTTCCAAAGTTTACAAAATGGGCATAAGCATAATGATGTCTTTTAAAAGAGCCTGAAAAAAAACTGAAGGCTTTCCAATGTACACCAAACAAGTGTTTTCATTTCATCAACAAAAAAAAAAAGGGCACAACTCTAACATAAAATTCTTCTCACAGAGATAGCGCTATGAGATAGTGACAACTTTTACCATGCTGCCTGTTGCAGATGAAGACTCTTTAAACTATGTTTGCCCAAATCCTTACATTACTAACTCAGATATTTGAACTTGTTGCTGGAAGAGGAGGGGACAGGAGGAAGGTGAAAAGACCATATAGCATTGTTAATCCCTTGAGCCATCTGGTCACTTGAGGCCATGCTTTAGTTTATGCTTATAGTGAAAACCTATTCCTTTCATTCAGTTCCATTCCCTGTGTCAATTTATCATCGGCTTTTTTGCTGTGTTAGGATTTCTTGCAGTTAATCATAGCGAGAATCAATTGTCTTTTGATGCCACAGTAAATATTAGCACTGGAAAGAGATTATTTTTTTAACTCATTTCTTCCCCCCTCCCTCAGCTTGCTGTGATTTGTAAAAGTTACTGGTATGTTTTGATGAAATGGAGATGAAAACAAGGGTAACCTTTCCTTTAGCAAAGAGGAAAATAAGTAATTCCAGCACCATTTCTGTGTAACTTGAGGGAGTTCTACTGCATGACAGATACTGAGATACTCATACCACATAGGGTTCAAAAGAAATGAGCCTAGATATCACCTTATAGCTTGTCTATCAGAGGTAGCATTTGCATGTTCAGTTATCTAAGAACCAATCTTCACCCACACCAGTAAGCTACAAGCCTCTCAAACCTCCTACATTTGCATCCATACAGTGCAACATACTGCATTAAGCCTGCTCAAACAGTTCATCATTTTCTAGGCCATATATGAATTTTTGACTTACTGACATACACAGTTCTATATGAAGCCAAATCAATTGCATCTCTGCCGTGAAGCAGTGAGACTTCACAGCTACTTGACTTAATTAGCTTTCTTACACACTTGACAAAATTACTCTTCAGGACTTTATACTTAACTTCCAGTTAAGTGCAGTCTTTTCCACTACTGCTTGTCTCATGCATAAGATTATTTTTTACATTGTGGTCCCTAAGGTAGCTGCAAAGCAATTCTGTCATAAACGTGCTGGTTCACTGCACTCAAAGTAAAATCATGTTCTTCTGCATGCTTCTTCCATCTATTAATTAATTCTTTGTAGCACTCTTCTGGCTAGATGGCAGCTCTGATCTGTGAACCTTTCTTTCTTGGATAATTTTTCTTAAAAAAAAAAAAAAGAAAGAAAGAAAAAGAAAGAAAGAAAAGCAAAAAACCTGTCCTTTTCACTGCTATAACTGTTTCTGAACAGCAAAATTAGAAGACTGTAAAGCATAGCACAGGTAGGAAAAGGAGCTCAAAACATCTGAGAAATGAGTGGGACCAAAAGGCTGATTGCCTGAGTCACTTTCAAAGTGAGCCAAGGAGGAAGACAGCTTTCTGGGAAGGATACTTGAGATTTTAACAATTGTTTCAGTTCCTGATTACAGAACCTTGCTGACACATAGCTTAGTTAGAAAGGTGGAGTTACACAGCTATGCCTGTCTACCACTTGCTAAATAGTTCTGAGATACAGAAATTCTGAAATTCTGGAACAATCCTCAAGGCCTAAGAGAAACAGTGCATCAAATTTTGTCTCACAGGGCACAAAGGTTCATCATTTTGTCACCAAAGGGAAAACAAAGGATAAGTGATATGATTAAGAACTAAAAATAGTGAGTTTAAATATACAAGCCATTACGAACTGAGAACATCCCACTGCCTGGCCAGCACAGTGCATGGTAACACATCTGTTGGAAGTGACAGCTTGAAATAAACTCAGCCTGTGTTTTTTTTCTATTTATTCCTGCAAATACTGCAAATTAGAAAATACTGTTAGATAGTTTCTATTACAATAGCACCAAGAGGTACTAATGAAGGTATCACTCCATCTCACAGCTGAGATCTACAGAGCTTTTGGGATCCAAAACATTAAATGTACTCAATAATCCTGAATTAGGATTCAGCGTTATTGTCTCTGCCCCTGCATCTAAGCAGGGCCTGCTCAACTGAACCCCTTGTACATCCAGCTGTGGTATTCATTAAGATTTTTTCAAATTTCTACTCCTGTCACTACAAGAACAAAGCCCCACTGAGCTAGGGTGAAATAGCAAATCACAGCTGAAGAACACAACAGCCTCTGGAACAAATAATGAATTCACTGTATTACTAGTAATGCGTCCGGAATACCTATACTCTATAGCAAATTTCCTTTAACTCATAAATAGTATTGAACAACAGTAAAATTAAGATTATTGGATAACAAGAAGTATTAGAAATAACAAATGCTCATTTTATAAGGCATAAATGAGCCACTAATTGACAAGAGCTAAAAAAAAAAAAAACTTCCCTTGTTAGCTGGTTATTCGGCTGTAGATTCTGCTGCTCTGCTCTGTGAAGCATCTGGTACTGGCCATTACCAGAGATCAAATACAGGACCAGATGGTCCCTTGGTTGACTCATTATAATGGTATGACTGCTGAAATGTAAAAGCTCTTCACAGAACCAGAAGGAGACCATTTACCTCTGAATGCCTCAAAAAAAAAAAAAAAAAAAAAAAAAAAGAAAGGAAAAAAAAAAAGAGGACTTCCCATACCTCTGTGAATCCAAGGGAATAGCAATCCAACTTACTGCAGTGACACTTGCATAAGAAGCCAAATTACTTGAGAACTTTTCTCACTGTCGAAGATCTGGCCTCAGCATGCCTTTTGACTTCAGGGCTTATATTATCACTAAATCAGGGACTCCAGGTGATTTGGGAAGCTAAAGCTGAAGCAGCAACTCAGTGATGTAAGCTGGCAGGACCTTACCATATCACCTTGTTAGGATTGTGCTGGATTCCTGCATGCTAATTAGAGCGTCTGTGATTTAAACAAGAAAATAGTTGTATCCTGCAGAATTATTTTGCACCAGAGAACTAAAGGACTAGTAGACGTTCTGCAAATGAAGGAATCATATCCAAGATGGAAAAAAAAAAAAAAAAAACCAAACCAAATAACGTCATTTCGGAGAAGGGAAGAAGGGGAGACTCAAAAGGTGCCAAATATTTTATTCTGTTTTCTCATTGCCGGTTTTCAGGGCCTTTCTGACATCCTAGGCATGAACTCGTGTTTCTAATTTTAATTCTCCTTAAAATTACTGTGAAGATGAACGTTAGGGTTTTGATAGAAGCACTAAGTTGACATGAAGTAATTAAGATTTGTCCTTATTTTGTCATAATCAGTCTCTAGAACAGCATCTCTTCCTTTCAATCTCTGTAAAGGAAGATCTCAAAGTGCCTGCTACTGAATGTGCCATTCACCTTAGCAGCGGTGGAATACGACCACGAATACAACTGTGCTTCTGCATATAGGATTTTCAATATATTTCTTTTTCATGCTCTCCACTTTTTACCCCTTTCAAGCTTCTATCAAAAGTTTTTTGTACTTTGGTTACTGTTTTCTAAATTAAAATACCAAGAGTTTTAAAATAGAATAGTTGAGTTAGCTGTTATGTAGCCAGAGTAACTATCTGGAAAGATGCTTTGAGAAGAAAAACAAATGCAGACTTTTCTTCCTTGGGTTCAGGAACAGGATAGCTGGTTCCTCGGTCATCACAGTGATTTGTAAAGGAGAGCTGCTGTGTAACATCATAAGTCTTCAATATGCCAAACCTACATAACCACTGGTTTGCATCTTAAGATACCTTCCAGCAAGAGCCAAGAACTTACCACCATTTTTCTTCCTTATTTCCTCCTACTAACCTTATGAGTCCTGAACACTCCGAGACCATTTTGTGTACAAAAGGATCCTAAGGCTAAACTGAAAAACTGATTCTCCGTAAAAGAAAAATGAACTACAAAAATCACACTAACAACATGAAAGAGAGGGGGAACAAGCTATTACATTAGACATTAACAACAATACACCTAAATTAAAAAATATCAACATCATGTAGAAAATTCCAAGTCTTCAGCAGTTGTTTTATTTTCTTTCTGTGAAAGGAGAAGCTTTTCTGAATAGCAATGGCATTATTTAAAAAAAAAAAAAAAAAAAAAAAAAAAAAAAAAAAAAAAAAAAAAGGAAATGAGACAGGAGCTGTGAGGCGTGCCAGCCTTCTTGGAAAGCTGTGGTGATCACATGGAAGGGCTGGGGCTGGGCCAGCCGTATCGTGATGCATCCTATTTTCTTTCAGCAACAGAGAGGAAATGTACATATGAGGACACTGTAGATTCACACAAACCCAACCAACTCCTCAGTACAAATTCAGACATCTAGTTTTCCACAAGAGCCAAGAAAAGACTTAATAGAAAACACAGAAAAGTGCATTTGCTCTGAGATTTTTCCTACGGGTTTTCCTTTCCTTGTTTGTTCACTTACTGGATGTTCTAGTTTTCAAGCGTAACCCTGACCAACATGTGGAGCTTAGGGCAGACAAAAGTGATTGATGCAGTGAAATATAAAACAACAGGTCTTAAGAACAGCTAGTACCCTAGATGGAAATGTTATCAAACTACTTAATGCTGGATTCTGCCTCACTGCATCATATTTCATTTTCAGAAGGCATGAAAGAGAGATTGAGTATTAAAAAAAACTCTTTAGAAAAGTCTTTACTACATTCGTTAATTATTATCATGACTTCTCCAATTGTCCAGGGGAAGTATAACAATTTAAATTTCCTGTGGGATGGCAGGCAGCTATTTGGAAATCTATGGCCCAATATGATTTTTCCAATACGTGAAAAATCCCTAGAGCTGTAGTCAGGAACAACAAAGAATTCAGGTGCGCTGTCCTGTTCCTTAGATGGAAAATTGAAGCAGTACAAAGAAACAGTGAAAAATGGGTAACGTCTGCTTTTTTTTCTGGGCAGCCTCTTGAAAGGAGACAGGATTCTGCTTTTCTTCATCATAGCCTGCTTGCCACTTGGGACTTGGTGCCAGTCAAGTGGCCATTGGTCTGAGTGGCAATCTTTCAACCAATGATCCTAGCTTTTTCTTTATATAAATAGAGGGGAAACTGCATGAATTCCTGCACTTCACATTCAATATCGGCTCCCAAGGTTCCTTCATTGGTTGCTTAGAAAGCCTAACAGAAAACATATGAATATACTGGGTACATTCCCAGTTTCTCAGAGACAACGTCTTAAAAATAAACGAGCTGAGGGGGTGACTCCTTCACCTCCTCAAATTAAGAAAGTTTTCTTTCCCACCCACAGCATCACAAAAGTGAGTGTTTTCCCCAAAGTTTCTGTTTTGCTCTACAGCAAATCCAAGGAGTTAAAATATCATTTGAAAAATAACATTCCTGATGTGGCAGTTAAAAGACCAAAAGGTGTTTATATTCTTAGGAAGATGTGCTTATTTTCACTGAGAAAATTAGTTCCTTTGTGTGTATTATAACATTTGCCACATTCTTGTAAGTATTGTTTTCTGGTGAAATCAAGATTAGCTAATTAGAGATGGTCGTAAAACACTGATTATTCACTCATACTCTTTGTGTTTTCCTATCCAGCTGTGCTTTATGAAGCCTTAACTGGGTATGGCTCTTCCATTTCTGTCACTAGCAAACAAAAAGTTGCCCAAGAAGGCTTGAAAACAAAATCTCAGAAAACATCTTCACTGCATTGTTTGTCAGTGAATGCTCGCTTGATTAAAAAAATAAAAATCTCCACCCTTAACCAATTCCTGTTTGACCCTTAGAGCTACAGATTTTCCTATAGGCTTCCAGAGTAACTAGGCTTTGGATTTATCAGCGGCCCCAAACTGTAACTCAAAATGGCCCTCCACTTTCAGCGAGGCAGGTTTTCCCTCTTTCTTACAACTAAGAAACTGCACTTAGCAGTATGGGCCTTTGTCAGGAAGCCAAAGTGAGAGCCCTTCACACAAGGGCTTGGGGCATTTTGCACCTGGAGGGGCCTTTTGTTATTCCACATAAATGAAGTCACAGATGCTAGCAAGAGCTTTGACCAAATCAGCTAATGAGCCCTCTGCAGCCAGCCCCATGCTCCCTCAGCACCAGTTCCCACATCTGGGCATATGAGTACACAAAATAGGCAGCTTTCAAGTCAATGTAGAAAAAGCTTCATAAACAGCCAATGTGACAACGGGCATTTCCAAAAGTCCAGATAGTGCCAGACCAGCAGACCCATTTGTAGCAGAGAAACTTGCCGTGCCAGCCTTTCAACTGCAGTTCACACATGCATTTTAAAAATGGAGTAGCAGAGATACATCTGCTGTTCCTATCATTTGGAATGGGATCTGAGTGCACAAAGTCTCATGCGCAGAAAATGTACATTTAAGGTGCCTGCTTTTCCATGGACTCTAGATACAAAAACAGCAGTCATGTAAGGAAATCCTGGGAACTTTCACTTGGCCCTACGTTTCTGGAAAATGCCATGTGATTTGGACTGCGACTGTCAAAGGCAGTCAGTTAGATCATCTTGTGAAACTGAGGGTGATAAAACAAAGAAGAACAGAAGCAAACTGAAGCTTTAAAAAAGTAAAAACAGTATACTGTGAGACTGCTTTATATGAAGCTCAGTCAGTCTGTTAGAGCAGTGCATTTGAAAGGAAGGAAGGAGCTGCACATCAAGTTCTTTCAAAAAAAAAAGACTTATGCTTTAATTATTAAAGCAGTGCTATCATACAGAATGCTTATAGGGAATTGCTTAATTTTATGCTTTTTCTTTGGTGATTGGGGACCGCGTTATAAAATATAAATGTGTTATTTTATTTCTTGAATGCGCCTTGTGAAGGACCCTTACTTTCCACATCTTTTCCATTCTGCCCTCCTTTCTCTGTGTTTTTGTTCATGGTGGTAGGGCTGTGGGGGAGAGGAAGTGTTATTTAAATTTTTTAGCGAGGCTTTTCTCAGAACTGTGCCAAACGCATTATTAAAAGGGATCTCTCCTACTTGAGTTCTCACAGGAGGACTCATAAATAAGCAGCAAAGATTCTATTACCTGCCCTCATTCTGGGGATGCAACAGCCAGAAATGTATAAAACCATCTGTAATTTTCAGCTAAACTTCCTAATGGGATATGTCTGCAAGTAACTGTCATTTCCTTGCAGCCTTTCAGAACCAGGAAATCCATAAGGTATTACCCAAGAAATTGGTGTTCTTGACTTCCCTGATTTATAATAACTTTAAAATAGAGCTTATAAAGCAGAAGTGAGACAACATCATGGAGCTTTCTCTGCAAAAAAAATTGTTTCATCATTCACCTGCCCTGAGTGATTCTTCCAGATTTGGGCAAAAGCAAGTTGGCTGAGATCATAAAGTTACTAAAACTCTGACATTACTTAGGAACTGAAGAAGCACTTTCAAAAGGGATCTGTGACACGCCTGGACTATAGCATAAACTTGGATAATTGACACTGGGGCCCAGGCATCTGGGCTAGCTTAGCAGCAGATGTTCACAATCACTTTCTAAAGCCATCTTCGTGCTTCTGTGTTCTGGTGTTGCGCTGCTGAGGGGATGTTGCTAAATTTCTGAAGACGTCTCCTGCATGTGTAAAGCTCAGCTGCTCCCTGCTTAGCCCCCATGCTGTCCTTGTGGGGACATGGCAGGGAAGGAAGGATTCGAAGGAGGTGACTAAAGGAGCGTTAATTCTTGTTGGTTTAATATGCCTCAGTACTACAAAGCGAGAACGCACAAACAGGAGCAGAACCAAGGTAAGCCAGTGAGACAATATTATTATCTGTTGCTGACATATACCTCAAGACATGAGGGGAATGGGGGAAGCAAGATTGAAAAGAGGGCTCTGCTAATACTTTGGTGAGCACTTATCCTTAAGGATTTCTATCTTATTATAAATCAAAACAGTTTGGCTGCCTAATCCTCTGAAACAATGTCTCCAATTACTCTAAATTCCTCTGAAATTTAGGAGGGCTGGAAATGCTATTCATTTGTTTGAGAAGATACAGCTGTTAGGATATCTGAAGGGTAAAAGTGAGGAACTAGAGCTAACTGCCTCTAGAATTTTCCCTTCAAATCAGAAACGGGGAGAGATGCGTATTTCCTTCTTAACTATCTTTTTTTATTTATATATATTCTGTTGTAGTAATTTCATAATATCTCACTTCTGGATGAGAGAGCAGGGGAACTGAATCTACTCAGATGGCAAAGATTTCAGACCTGTTGACAGCTTGTTTCCTTCTCCATCTCTGTTATCACCATTAGGGGGATCATCAAGACAAAGATGCTCAGACTATAAAAAAATCACCACTTCTGTAATACATCAGTCATGAAACTACTTCAAAGGAAGTTCACAATTAAGAAACTAAAAATGTCTTAAAGAAAATGACATTAAATGGAGAAAACAGGCAAAAAGATGAGGTACAGATCCATTGCGATTATAAACATGGAAAAAAAAATACCACTGCTTATGGACAACAATGCAGAAACCTGTGGTTTATAAAAACAACTGGATTTCTATTGAAAGTCACCAACAATCAGGCCCAGCCATGCAGGCATGTCAGTTTACAAATGAACACAGCTGCTGCTGATTAGAAAAGCATCCAGCTAGCCATGTGCATGTCTGTGTTTAAAGTGGTGCACAGAGCTCACAAAACATAAGCTAGCAAAAGCAGAGAGTATATTAGAAAAGAAAAAAAAAGGATTAAAACTCAAAATAATGCTAATAAAAAGATGCATTTAAGACAGCTTATCCCTATTAAAAGTTATTTAATTACAACTTGAGGCACAGTTCCTCCATGTGACAGGACAGATACATTTTGACAGCGCAGTGTTTAGAGGAAAAATAAAATATGCAGCCACATACAAGTTACTCGCTAGACTGCACATTTCTGTACGCACAACAAGGACAAGGAGAACCCCCTTGGGTGACTGTATAATGTAACTTTGCCACTCCATAGCTGGATTCATTACTCTGCACAGTATTCAGCAAAAATGAAATAGCCTCTGTCAGCACTGGAGACAGCGTGATTTCATAACAAACTTACTTTGGAACAAGAATGCGCTTGTTGCAAAACAACTTTTGAGCCTACTAACTCTTCTGTGCCTGAAGTAATGTCTCTGTACCTGAACAAGTCAGCGAGGCATAAGGTGGTAAAAAGCTGAACTTAAATATTTGGAGTATTTTGGACATGCTCATAGGAAAGACTTGGATAAAGGATATTTGTGACTCTTTTAATCACAGAAGAGAACTGTTAGCTCTCAGGACACATCAGATTATATACAAGAGCCTAAACAGATTCTTTACCTTCAAAGACCTCAGGAGCATTTCCACATGTCAAGAAGTAGAGGGATAAAATAAAAAGACCAGGTTTTATGTTTCAAGAAGGAAAGGGTAGTTAAGCCCTGGCAGTTTAAGTATAAAAGTCACTACCATGAGAAGCTGCGGATGCCAAACTAAAATGAGCTGTATAAAGAAACTAGACAAATTCATGGGGCAAAAAGTGAATTAGTAACTATTAAACAGTAACTTTTGATTTTGATGAGTTGCATCTGTGGGAAGATGTTACTTCTCTTGAAGTATTTTATCATTTTATCATTTTCTCTGCTCTTACCTGCCTTGTCATCCTACCTTCCAAATCTTCCCAGCAGCTGTCTGAAGCAAAGCAATTTCCCTTCACCCTGTCCCAAAATTTCTAACTGATCCACGTTTCAATTAAAAAAATTCACAACAACTACAAAAAGAACAGAAAAGCTCAAATTAAATGTATCAAACATGAAGTTTGCATGGTAAGTTTGGTGGTAAGTTTGGTTTCTTACAGGTGTGCTAGGGAAGGGAGCACTATGTCCTATCCTTCTCCCTCTTTATACCTTCTAAAAGCATCCAATACCACACGGTTTTCAGTGGCAGATGATTGCTGCAGGATGGATCAAATGCCATCACTTTCTCTAAAATACCCACTGTGTCAGTTTCCTTGTAAGTTTATCTGATGCTTTTTTTTTTTTCAGCTACCCAGAACGTGCAGCTTACAGTGACCCCTGACTGCAAGAGACTGTCAAAATCCCAGTCTTTATCTCTTCTAAATGGATACAGCATCACACAGAGGTTGTCTTTCTGTCATACTCAGTCCTTCACTGAGGCTTCAATCATCTTGTGTTGTGGTACTCAGCTGTCATTGCTCCATTTCAGTGTGCCTGCCTCTGAGAGCTGCTGTACCAGACAGCGTGTTACTCTGGCGCAGCGCTTTGAGGGCCTGTGGAATAGCCAGTGTGACATAAGAGCACATATAATAAATGCATTTGAATTTAACTTAGCTACGCTGAGGATAATTTCAGATTCCACTCCTCAGTCCACCCCATTCAGCTGTGTAGGAAGTATTAGCTGTTTAAAATTGTTCAGTATTGCTATGGCAACCCTCACTCTCCAGCAGCCTCTTGCCAGACTGCACAGAAATGCATTCATTTTTCAGGCAGGCTGTGCACCACTCTCCAGATCTGGGGCTTTCTCCCTAATGAAACACACATCTAATCCCAATTACTTTTAATTTGCCTCATGAGCACATACCAGTTTAGTCTGTAAGATTTGTTTCATTACCTGGCCTACTGGTTCAAGTGCAGTTAAAGACTGAGACCAGAACGACATGGCTTCACATATGTGATTCAGAGGTTCCTACATCAGACCTTACTGTCACCAACAGTAATTTCCTTCTTCTTCACAAACCTGGGGCGAGGGGCAGGGAGATTAAAGGAAAGGAGGAATATCACACGCTGTGTTTATCAGTCACACAAGGAGCACTGGAAGAGGAAACTGCAGAGTATCACTATGACTCTGTCTTGCAACATTCACAGACAGCAGCACAGTATGTGCCCTTCAAATATTTGGACATACGCTATATGTGAACCCCTGCACTAAAATATGGTGTCCCCAGAATTGCCCAACGGCTAAATATAACAGACCATGAAGTAGCTCTTTAGAAGTCAGCAGAGGGTTTCCTGAGCTGGCAGGTCCAAGCCTCAGCCGTAGCAAACCAAGTTCTTGATGGCTTATGGTAATACCTGGATGTTTCTATGAGCCAAAATTCACCTCTCTACATCTATGCCATTGCATCAAGTGCTGTCACATATCAACAACTCATGGATTTATTTTCCATAAGGAGCATCAAAATACATAGATAAGAACTTGTGAAGACTCTTCTCCGAAGCACCTTCTATGTTAATGAGGAAAAACAACAAAAGACAGAACGTCACCTTTCTTACCAAGGAGGAACAAGAAAGGTTATTTGCCAGTCACAGAAAGAGACTGTTCCCCTAGCAGAACTGTAATCAACTCTCTGAGTTGTAGGCTCAAGGATTGTTACTACTCGGAGGTAGTGTTACAGCTGAAAAGATTATCACAGTGAAAATAGGAAAAGAAACAAATGGGGAAGGAATGCTCACCTGTATCCAAAGATCTAGGTTTGCAGAAAAGACTCCACAGAGAAAGAGTCTCCAGAAAGAGATCCTTCCCCAGTGGCAGTCAGCCCTTAAATGGGGTCTAGGAGGTCACACAGGTGACCAGTTGCCTTCACCTGTGCTCCTATGGCTGACTCAGTCCTTTCCTCAGGTGATCAGTCAGTGGTTCAAGGCTATGACTCAACAGTTCCCACACAGGAGGAAAAGAGTATCCAGTTGTCCACTGACCGCAGCCCCATTATTTGGGACTTCTTATATGCAGTGAATTAAAGCTCCTATTCTCAGTGCACTGTTTGAGTTCTCATCCCCACCACTGAAGATTTCCCTGAGTTTTCTTTCAATAACCACAACATAACACAAACGTTATTGTAGCTTTTCCTCAAAGGGTAATGGCATACTCGGCCCATCACAGGGTTAGCAATTACAGCTTCCTCCCTCGCAGCTGGAAATGTTTCTGCAGCTGTCTGAACTCCAAGCCAGCTCAGAACAAGAAAGTAGAGGATAAAAAGCAATACAGAAATTGTTGTTTGCCTATGCCATGGAGAAACAGTCATCAATGAGCGTAGGCAGATGTGAGAATGTATTGACTAGCTCATCCACTAGCAGAGAATTCTGCATCAGTAAAAAACCTCAACTGATATTGTAAGTGATGGAACAAGCTGTTTAAAAAGAACGTCAAAATAGTTCTCAGAGATGGGGATAAAGCTGAACAGTTTTTCCCAGCTCAGATTTTCATGCATGTGAAAAGCTATTGCATCCAGGGGTCTTACTTGCTCTGGTGAGTAGATGATTCTCTTCCCAAGCAGAGCTGGCTGTACAATTTATTTCATATTTCTGCTTGTTGTTCTGTTCATAGTCATCTGAGAGTGATCTAGCTTCAGTAATGGGAAAACTGCAAGAAAAGTGTTTTCTCTTTCAGATTTCAGTTTTCATTATTGGCTATTCTGTGACCTAAAAAGTGTTCACAAACATGTTTGTGAGAGGATTAGCTATTGCAATAGCCACTTCAATAACGCTTTGCTTTAAAAAAAATGCCCCTGGACTAACATTTCAATAAATGACAAATGTGTCTCTCCATACCTTCCTAAATACAAGCACATTTGAAAATCTAACTTATAATATTTTAATATTTTAGTGGCTGCAGTTCAGCACCCCAGGATATCTCTGCCAGCTATATTCCCTGAGCCATGCAGTCTTTGTTTCCACTGTCGTAGGTGGAGACGCAAAGAATACCTATTATCTCAGCTGATACACGTGCCTTTGGCAAGCCTGTCATACACAACCACAGTGTGACCAAGTGAAAACTCAGCTGCACTGAGAGGGAAGGTTTGTGCCTTCCTGTCCCACAGACTTGAGGCTGCTGTGGTAAGCAGCCTGCAAGGAGCCTGGCTCCTTTACTCCTGGGAGAATCGCGCTGGAAAATATCGACCAGCAGCAACATTCAGAAGGGAGCATGATAAGGTGCAGCAGTACCCTTATTCACTGCCAATCTTTCCAGGCATTGATAATGTAACTAACCCCTTGTCAACATATGGCTATAAATACTCAGCACGTTTTCATTTGCACCTCATCAGTTGTAGTCACATCTTCCAATGCCTTTCCTACAGGTTGGTTGGGTTCGATCAGAGGCAATTATTAGAATTCATTACATGAATTCACTCACCAGTGAGTGTGTACTGACCAACACTGAAGGTTACACCACCAAGGCAGCCAAGACATCTTGAACCCTGGCTAACGATATGCATCCCTGTTCACATTTCTCAAGTGAGTGCACCCATTTTGAGTCTGACAAAGTAAAATGGGACAATAATTTGGCACTGGGCTTACTGGAAGAGAATAGAAATTGCATCAGTCACAGGAAGTACTGAAGGAGAGACTCCCTCCCACTCAGAGCAAGCGATCTGATTCCCATTACCAAGAAGGATGCATTTATTTCTTTTTGAACTGCAAAGATGCAGACCATGTTATCCCATCCCCCTATAAGAGTGATGTGAGGAGTTTATTACAGCACAGTGAGTTTTGCTGCTCTGATTTATTGGAGATGCAAGAACAGACAGGCAGACTCAAGATAGGAAATAGCACGTATCACCCACTCTTGAGTTTCCTCTCTGCAGCTCCAGTAAGTGTGTTTTTTGGCATGCACACTGGAAAAAAATATTTTCCATTAATAATCTGGACTAATGCATTAGCCCAGTGCACTGCCTTCCAAGAACTGTGAGATCCAAAAAATGTTTTATTTAGTCTAAATAGGGCTCCTATGATCTGCAGTACTTCCTGGATATTTGTATATGAGTGTCATTCTGTAGAAACAGGTACAGACATGTGGTTTGCATTTTCCTTTAGCTAATTATTTTTTCAGAGATTCAGAAAAGCACTGACAGAACTATGTTCTGTTGGGAAATGCAAGTGTCTTCAAATGGGGGAAAACGTATTAAATTCATCACAAAAATTTGCATCAAAACCTTCATTCTGATCCAGCGAGGGATCAGACACATTCTCTGACCTGTGTTTCCAAAGGAAACAATTTGCATATCAAATACTTGCAACTGCTAAAATGCTTGTGAGCAAGAAGCTGCGAATTATTCACAGAAGTTATTCAGCTAGCAAGTGTGAATGAAGACGCGCAGTCCTGTGATGTGATGGCATGCCACTTGAGAGCCAAAAGAGCAGTGAAAATCTTTGCTAATTATTATCCCTGCCTATGAACTTGGACTAAAGGAATGCACTGAGATTTGAATGCATCCCTCTCTCTTTTTGTTAGCTGAATATTGCCATAAGATGTATTTTCTCTTCAGAGTTTTAGCCAGGTCCCACAGCATGCTTTTAGACTTCACGTGAAACACAGCATGAAATAATCTGTCACCTTTCTTTAATAGGCCATTATTTGCAGTCTTCCTGGGCAGCTTTGAATCAGATCTGCCACTCTTGGCAAGCCAAAATATTAATATCCCTTTGATATTCAACTGCATTTTTGCCAAGCTGGATGAAATAACTTCTACTGATGCCCCGATAACAACTGTCTGCTGAGTATTAGGGTGTCCACATAAAACAGAAAAAAAGCCATAGCTGGAGAAATTCCAGGCAATCACTATTTCTAAATGAAAAATAATAATAATAATAATTAAATACTGCACAGCATTTCAATTTATCTGACAAAAAAAAAAGCCCAGCAACTCTTGAAATACGGGAAAAAAAGGACTTCAGATGTAACCACTAAAATATAGCAGAAAACTGAGAAGAAAAAATGATGCTGCATTCTAGAAACAATAAGTAAAGCAGGAATGGTAAATCCAGTCACTTCTGCACAAAAAACATGGATATTCTCATTAGCCAGATTGAGTTTACTTGAAAAATAAAGTCATTCCCTGGGAAGATACGCAAAAAAATCTTTTAATATTTGAATACAAAAGAAACACAAGCTGACATTTTTCCTTATAACATAGCAGGGTTTTACTTGCAGCTTTTTACAAGCATTTTTATTAAGACCCATGCAGGTTTGAATCACTAAACGTCTGCGTATTTTTTTCTTTTCTAACTCCTTATGGAGGAAAAATTCTGGCAATCCAGCCCTGCTGATTTGCTTTACATGAGGAGAAACAAAATATTTCTCTAAAAAAGCAAGTCTGGTTCCCAGCAAGCTCATTACAAAGGCCTTTGAATTTATAATAACAAAGAGATGACATAATATCTCAAGAATGTTATCTAATTTATTTTTTTTTTAGTCCAACTGTGGATAGGTAGAAGTTGCCAAATACAGTATCCCACAATTAACATTCAGACAAATAGTCTTTGATGTACATTTACCAGTTTCAACATTTCAACTGTTTTTTCTTCTAACTACCACTTTGGTCTAAATATAAATATTTTAAAATATTTTTAAAATAAAGAAAAGTGCAGAGATTTGCAGTTCAGGCTAGATGGTGGGTTTTAAAGGAAGGCAATTGTGGTTTACAATACAG
The DNA here is from genome assembly GCF_905368555.1 of Meleagris gallopavo. Classification (NCBI taxonomy): domain Eukaryota; kingdom Metazoa; phylum Chordata; class Aves; order Galliformes; family Phasianidae; genus Meleagris; species Meleagris gallopavo. The sequence continues at coordinate 8,669,097 of NC_139407.1, forward strand.
CCAAAGCATCAAGCAAACACTCAAGTTCTTAATCTTTAGAGCAATGACATCAGATGGATTGGGCCAATTTCTGTATTCTAAGTTTAGCTGCTGAAGTTCTGGAAGGTGGAGTTACATTGGGCAAATGGTGGCGGGAGGAATTGAAGTGTCTGATTTATTGCTTATTGTTTGGATTAACTGGATTGTAGTAAGCCGTGAGTATAAAGTGTGTTGGAAGGATGCAGAAGGTTTGCTCTTGGATCTTGTAACAGTCCCACATGAGCCATCTGCAAATGATCAAAAGGCGTCAAGTAGCTGAGAGCAAGAGAAAACCTCCAGGAATTTATTTAGGTCTTCGACTAAACAAAACTTTATCAAAATTGCAGTTCTCTTTTTATTTGGCTCTCCAAGACCTTTCTTCCTGTAATAAACAAATGGCATTCCAGATCTGACTGTATGGTTAACCGTAAATGTCCTTCACATCCAGTCTGGCTCTGAACATGCAGTTTTGTTCTAGAAATGTATTTATAAACAAATATTCTCAGATATTCTCTAGACATTTAGAAGTGAATGCTTTCCGAGCAGGAAATGCTGGGAGGTCGGTTTCTCTGCTTTTAAGACACTAATAGGGAACACATGGAAAGGATGTAAAGTAATTCCTGCATTGTTTGAAGTAAAAAATTAAATACTGATGTGTGCCAGCATAGAAGAGATACAAAGGGAATAACTGCTGAGTTAAGAGGTAAAGTACTAAGGGTAGAGGTAGAAGAACAATTTGCTTCAGATAAAGCCATCATGTTTCAGATAGCCCTTTTAAAAAGCCTCAGATGTGTCTGAACATCCTGATGTCCTTCTGCCTTTTTCAGTGCTAAGCTCCCTTCTACTCTTATTCAACTCGATGCATTCATTGTTAGAACCTCTGATATTTCCCCATTTCCGTTAAAAAACAAACAAGTGTCCTGATCCTACTGTCCCATGCTCCATAATGAAGACGTAAGATTTAGTCTTACTACTTTTTTGTTTAACTTAAAGGTTGAATTTTGAAGTTTAAATTTCATCAGCAGATAAATGTGCTATTTTGTCTCCCATAATTCCCCTTTTGCTCTCTGTCTTTGCAGTGAATGCCTTACCCAGGTCACTCAAAACTAAGATGTCTGTGTCTTGTACCAATCCTAGTTAGAAATGTACATACACGAATACACAGTGGAGAGATTTTAACGTGTCCATATCTGTTAGTATTATCAGTTTCTAATGCATTCCATTTGAAAACCTTCATTAAAATTCACAACCTACTGCTCAGTTACTGAATTACCAAATTAAAATCATTACATGAAGATTTGGAGTAAAAATGTGCAGCTCCATTTTTTTTTCCCTTCTCTACACAGTCTTCTAAAAAACTTGACTGATCAAGAAATTGCTCCACTTTTTGCAACTATTTACAAATTTGGCCTGAAATAACAGTGCCTTCCCCAGCTCTCAAAATCATCACACACTCTTTTCTGTGGCATTAGCACCACTTTCCAGCTACACATACCTTCAGCTATTTTTATTACAACTGCTTACTATCCTTACCCTGAAAATCAGAGTGGAGCCGATTCAATGCAAAACAGGCAGAGCATAGGTGACAGGAATTCTATCATTCAAAGATTTATATCCCTCTCCCAGAGAATTTTAGAATTCCTCCAGGTTTCTCATGAAAATGCTCCATCCAATATTGGCAGTTTTACATCACTGTTTCAATGGAAAGGAAAATATTAACAGATTGAGAAAATTTGCAATAGAAAAGACAAAAAGTATGTATGTGAATGCATATGCTTTTCTCAACATCCATGAACATTTCTTCCCAACCTTAATGTGTCAATATATGTGCAGACAGAATGCAAAGGAGTAGTAGGATGGAAAACATGAAAGGGGTAAAGTCAGTGTGAAATAGCAAAATTTATCCCAACAAGCTCATTCCTCTTACTTTCCCTCAGGCAAAGCATGTTACTTATCACGAGAGCCCAGCATAAGCTGAAGTAGCCTAAGGAAGACTTCATTTTAGTGGTCACTCCTGCAAGAACATGATTCTTTGCCTCAGGAATCTGAACATCTGGTAGCAGAAAGTGCTAATCATCCTATTGGGTCAGTGTAACTCTAATCACTGTTATTCAATGCAAGTTCACCCAATTTCTTGCCACATGATTTTACTTAAAAATATATTGTACAATGCAGTATAAAAATATTTTCCAATGACTGAACTTACATTAATCTATATATGTCATTTTTCCATTGAGAATCACTAATTGATATTGTGTTACTGCCATGTAACAGATAATAGTACTCACTGTGTTTATGTCAAGATATTTTGCCTTAGAACATAACAATGCACTCTCAGACTGCTTACAGCACAGTTAAAGAAAAGAAAAAAGAAAGATTTCTTTCCATAAGCTCCTGATAGGTGTTCAGAGAAAACTGCAGTTAATGTCTGTTAGTGCTGTGGAAGGAAATGTTTAAGCTCCTTTTCCACATTAGCTTTCCAAAAGCAGCAATTAAAAGTAGAAAAGCAGAAGAGAAGCTGAAGGCAATGAAAAGAGAAAAAAATGAAAGAGGCATAGGGCATAGAAAACAAGAAAGAGAAGTGTAAAATCAAATAGAAAGTCTCCAATTTAAGTGAAGTCAAAAACCTCTGAGGGCAAAAAAGGAATTTTTAAAAACCTATAACTAGAAAATTGCAAACAATGGCTCCACCCCAAACATGGAAAGATGCTTGTGAATGGGAATCTAGTATGCAGGGAAAGTCCATTAGGTGAGGTGCCAGTCATAATAGTGTTTGTGCTTACGGACCTAACCCATAAACAAATTAGTCCCATCTTCGTGACAGCAGTTCCTTTTTGAAGCTTCTTTCCTTTCCTTTGTTTCTTACTCTTCCTTGATTATTAGAAGCAGATAAGATATATATATCAGGAAAGTATCGCACTGAGGACGACCTAAATCTATCCTGACAATTTCAATCCTCAATTCTTTTCCACGTTAGGTTATTCTTGAGTTTGTGCACTCCTTAGGCATTCATATACAAGTAAGCAAGGGTCATCAGACCCATATAGCAAATGTCAAATTCTTCAATGCTAAAGAAATGGAAATATAGTATTCTGCTTCTGAAAGAATAGGGCTGAGGGCTAAGTACCATAATTTTATTTCAGATCCTGACATTTTTCCAGAAAGTCAGATGTCTGAAAGAGTCATCAGTTCTGACTGGTTACTGAAGAGGCGGTTGTGAAGACATTCAAAGCCTTTCAATAGCGAGGCATTCCTCTTCTGTCATCAAGTAAGCCTTAGAAACAATTTGGTCTAGATAGATACTTCTGTCCGTTGATCTCTTGGAATAAGACAGCCCCTAGTTCCTCAGAAATATGTTTGAAATGTGAATTCTTTACGAAAGAAAAGCATATACAGACTTACAATTGAAACAGTTCTTGAGAGCTTGAAAGGCCTTTTCAGACTTGAAACACTGCAAAGGGAAATGCATTCTTCATTAGGTCTATTAACAAGGCTTCCCCAAAGAAACCTGACGCAGAAGAACTACAAATGGAGTAGCTTATTTCTGGTCCATAAAATCTATCAAGTGACTAAGAAGATCCTGCTGCTTGGTTTTCTTTTTATTTATAGAGACAATTATTATGAGACTAACTTTTCCATAACATGTAGATTTTGCCAGACGTCCAGTTTTAATGACAAATACTTGTGTGAATGCCAGATCTCCACAAAACTTTATTAATGGAAATATATCTACCTAGAATGAAGAAAAATCTATTTTGTCCTATGTGTCTATCACAGCCAAGCAAGCTTTCATATATATAAGTAGCTGGTGATTCAACTCAAAGCTAAGGAGCAAGGTATAAATCTGAGAGAAAAGTAGGAGCCAGAAACTCAGTAGCAGGAGAGATGTCTTAACATAAAAACTTGCTTTTCTCAGCTTAATTAACTCAGTAAACTGATTTTACTCTCCTCTCAGATTCTGGAGCTTGTTGGCTCGGAACTAAGCGGCATCCCACTCCAATCCATCACAGCTTTTGGTCAGATATATATATTTTCCTAGAAGCTCAGGTAAAACTCTGTGCACTATTTAAAAAAAAAAAAAAAAAAGTTTCTTGCTATGTACTTTGAGTGACTACTTTTGGTTTTGCTCTTCCACACCGCTTTTTCTTGAGCCAGTGCTATTTTGAAGTTTTCTGTCTACCCTGCAGCTTTCACCCTCTTATTTTGTAGCTTCAAGCTACTCTACAGGACAATTAGTGCAAATTCTGCCTTACTGTCAAAACACACTTAGGCACATGTAGAGCAAGCCAAACTCTAGAAGCAGTGTAGAAATGAAGTCTGAAGGTGCTTTGAACTGGGAAGTGTTGAGCAGTTCCTGAGCTGCACGTGGGTGGTGAGAGATTAGTATGTGGTGACTGCCTGTTCTCAGCACAGCATGATGTAAGCATTGCCAGTTTCATTGCAAACCCGTAGGAATTAAAGTAAGGAAAACTGAAATGATAACGAAAGTCATTTTTCCTTCCTTAATGACTTGAACTTCAGACGTTGAACTATAATCCTTCACAAAATCTCAGCCCTGAACTTCCATACCACGGGAGTGCGCTTGTCAGAGTTAGTTAGCTGTCAAAGCACAGGCTGGGCAAGGGGAAGAGGGGAAAAAGCTGAACTGAGGAATGTTATTTCAGAAATGCCCTTGTTTCCACCTCTGTTTCCACTGGAGTTGTTTATAGTAGTGCTACAGCTCTGCTGAGGGGGAAAATAGCTGAGTTTTCAACATGCAATCTATATGAATGTCACTTCCTCATGTATTTTATGTCCTTGATTAAAAAAAAAAAAAAGTCAGAAAATTAGAATACCCTGAAAAATTACTCTTCCGTGCTGTAAACGTACAGTGCTTAAGCCATCTTCAGTAAAAAGGCTTCCAGTCAACACTGGCAGAGTCCCTGGTAAACAATTAACTGCTGGACAGAGAGGAAGAAATCTTACATATGCCTATTTGCATGTAGGCACATCAGACCCATTGGCATTTCACTAAAAGCTGTGAATTTATTTCCTTGAATTGTGCAGTAGGCTTCGTGTCACAAATGTAAAGCAAATACACAGCATATGCATTCACATCACCTGTCCAAGTTATCTTAACCCTTAGAGTCCCTCATGGCAACTGGAAGTGGAATTGCATATCAATTTAAGTCTTATCTGCCACGTCCCGTCTGACTTCAATATAATTCCGTTTCTTTTTGGAGGCTGGTTCAGAAAAGTAAGACTCACTACGGGAACTTAAAATGTATAGCAAAAGTCCATTGATCCTCTCTGCTTCTTTTATGAAATCAAACATTCAATAAATCTGTGTAAAATAATATGCAGTATTTGAGTGCTTTCCACAATGCCAGATAATAATATGTGACTGCAGTTACTTTACTGGGTTTGGATTGTGTACAGCATTTCTCAGTGCATACCAAAGGAAAATTATTGAAATCAGGGGAAGTTTAATTTCAAAAAGCCTTGCTGGGATTTGAAATCCCATAAGAGTTTGATTCAGTAGGACTTTGCTTCAAAACTCTCTTCTCCCTTCAGATCAAAATTCTGCCATTTGCAAATAAGACTGAGACAGATAATATTCAATATGCTGCATTTGGCTGTGCTAAAACATGGCAAATATGACAGAGAAAACGGGTACTTGAAGTAAAAGAAGAAACGTAGAAAAAGAAATACTGAAGTATGTTCCAGTGGTATGATTTCAAATAAAGTCTCTCAGCAGACTACTGAAAAACAACAATGAAAACAAAATAAATAATTAAAAAAAAAAACACAAGCCAAGAACTGTTATTATTCTTTTCAGAAATGATTGACAGATTTTAGATGCCATCTCATTATTATTTTTTTTTCACTCATCACTCACTAACCCCCATAAACCAAACAAATTCTTTCCTATTCCCTGGTCTTGTTCCCAAAGCCCCAAAGCCCTGGGATATTTACCAGATACAAGCTTCAAGTAGACCTTATAGCAAATTTATTTAAAAAAAAGCACAAACAAAAATGAAAAACACAAGAACTTTCCACACTCAGAAGAGATGGGATGTGCTAAGCCCATATAGTGGGGTGTGTGAAGCCCATACATTCAAACTTGGGATTTTTTATTTTTTTATTTATTTTTAAATCTATACCGACGTTGGTGACTCACTGTCTGACCCCGTGGATTACCAGAAATGCAGGTACTTTAACAACACAGTGAGCAACCCAGTAGTGTTCAAACAGTTTTCATTAGTAGCACATAGGATTATCTCTGAAGATTGTTGTAGAATTGGTTCCCAATTCCAGACTGTTTTCAGATGAACAAAGCTAAGAGATGTAGAACTATTTCACAGTGTCTACATTCTCTTTGATAGTAGGCTATTATCTATGATGCATCTTACTATAAAATGTCAGAATCTCTAAAAAATTTGTTTCAATCCTTCCCCTCCCTTCAGCATTTTCCCCAGTCTGCAAATGTTAAGCTCTCATACCAGTTTTTAATACCCATTTTTGAGGGAACATTAGTTGACCAGAAGGAACAATGAAGAGAATGAATTACTTGAACAGCCCTGAAGGATATGATGATGACTTCCAGTATGACCTCCTACAATGCCAAATTCCTTGCATTCCAGTAACTTCATAGAGAGAAGGGGAAATAGTGAACAAAAGGACATACTGGATTTTGTCATCACGGAGATAGTAACTAACTGTTCTTCAAGCTTCCTTTTTCCCCCATCTCTGCAGAATACTCAAACTTACAAAAGATTCTGAGGTGGGAGAGCTGGATTATAAAGAAGAACTCGTTCAAAAAAATGGAAGACTACATTTTTTATTCAAATTTGACAAAAGGAATGGTTTTAGCTATGACAGTTTAACTGAGGAAAATGGGAAAGCAATAGGGAAACCTACCATTTCAAATACGATATGATCCAATCTTGCTATCACTGAAATAACTTCCAAACAAGGGACAGTGGTCTTTTTTTCCTATTCATTCAGTAAGAGAAATGATGTGAATATGTTCTTTTCTGCCTGAAAACAGTTTACCTATATATAGATCTATTTGGTTTTGGACCGTGGCAGATCAGTTTGAGGGGCCTCAGCATAAGTCAGTTTGTTGAAAGTTAACTGCTATCAGAGAGGCAAGATTTCTGTAACATCTTGATTAAGTACCATGCACGTATTCTAATCTATCACAAGTTTCTTCTTATTCTTAAAATATATTCAACTGTGTACGTTGAATTCCAGGAATCATTAAGTCCTTCTGCATAGCTATCAGGAACTGCTGTCCTAGCATTCTGTGAACAGAACATCAACAGATTCACCTTGGTGGATTCATCACAATTTGACTTTACTATGTAACTACAAAAGTGAGTGTATATGGCAGTGTTCTGTTAATGAATAAATAAGAAGAATAATTTAAAAAAAAAATTAAAGATTGGCTGGCAAAACTAAGGTTTTTTTACAACTTTCTTTTTAGAAAAAGTGAAGAACTGAGCACCAAGGTACAAGGAGAAATGTGAGTTAAAGAAATATGTGGAAGAGAAATTGTTGATGGTTAAGATACTGGGTAAAGGGGGAAAAAAGGGTTGTATTAAAAGCTGGAATTGACAGGATGCTTTTGACATGGTTCTTCAAGGATCGTGCATGCCAATCTCAATCATATACATATTATGTTCATCAATCATCTTGACAGCAAATTTCATCATGACACATACACAAGAGGCATTGTAAATTCAAGAAAAAGTATTATTTAGGGGAAAAGAAGCATTTTGAGATGTGAAATTACAGAAAGGGTATGAAATGCTTTCACAAACAGTAAAATGTCATGCAATTTGGAGTTAGTAATAGTTCCTGCCTTATGGTGTGTATCTTTTTGCTAGAAGTAAGAGAAAAACAGAAGTATTGGTCATTTTTCAACAAGCTGCCAATGTAGGGAATATGTAAAAGAAAGTAAAATGTAGCTCTGCTTAGTCAAAAAGATATTTACAGAAAAATAGGGACGTGTTTATGCCATGTATGAAACATTGTTGAGTCCCTGACTTCAATGTTCTACACCTCTCAACACAAAAACTGAGGAAAGATGAGCTCATATTGGAAAAGAGTCTTTTCTCAATACAGTATTTTGCTATCTAAGAAAGGCAAGGCTATAGTTTGAGTGGTGAATCTATCTGTGAATTCTAAATAAACCTCTTATCTTGTTTATTCATAGGTATGAGGTTCAGCAATAGCCATTTGTCCTCAGGAAATTCCCTGGCAAGTAAACATCATCAAAAATAGATATTTACTATATGGCATGCTGTTGCACAAGATGAAATTGATATTTACTGGTCATTAATAAAAGTAAGATAAGAATAAGAAAAGTTTTCTAGGACTAGAATAGTGTGATACCAGAGCAACATTTCTGTATCAGCAGTGGAAGAAAAATCTTCCTGATGAAATCTGACCAAAATATTAGAAAGATTCTAGGACAAACTAGCTTGCGATTACAGCAACTGGAAATTACTTCTGCAATCAAATGTCCAATGCACTTCTATAGACCATATTCTCACAATGCATACATCTTTTTACTTTAAAATATACCACCTAGCATTTTTCAATTCTAATCTAAGAGCATAAAGAGAAATAAAACATTCTTCTTTCCTCCTTTCATTAGGATAATCATTCAAATTAATCATAAAGACAATGCTTATACTGTTGCTTTGGTTCTGAAGAATAAAGCTCATATTCTTTGAATCCCAAAGGTTCTGTCAGGTTTTAAAACTGAGAAGGACTTAAAAAATACACAAATGTGCAACATACTATAATTACACTTGAATTATGTTTTGACTCTGCAACAGTTAAGCACTCAGTGCACTGCTAAGTGTCAGCATGCAAATGGCTCTAACAAGTCTAGCAGAAGTTATTGAGGGGCATCTAGATAAGTGTGTTTAAAAACTCTATCAAATCATTGCCTATATGCAGAGTCCATCTATGTGCTGCTACTTTGAAGAATTATACTGTTAATGTGTCTCGAAGACTTTTGTTTCAGTGGTTTTCAAGAGAAAGGGAAAGAAATAAAAACATTTGTAAGAAGTTTCAGTTTCCTTATCTCCCCAGTTCCACTGGGCCAAATGACTGCAAGTTGCATAGACATTGTAGAAAACTAAACTTCCAATAGTAGCTATCCTTACGCTGATCCCCTTTGCTGTAAATTATCACTTTTCTCTGTACATTAAAGTGCATTTAACAGTGTTTTTCCCTTTTTTTTTAACCTGTATTTCAGCTTGAAGTTACAAAAATTGACACTTTAACCTTCTCAATTAATATTCCTTTCCAAATATTTGTAATAGATGAAGTGAAATAAGTTGCATTGAAATAAATGCATTTTGGTGAAGAGACAATATAAAGCATTCTTTAGAATCGGATCTCATTGTTACCTGAAAATTCTTTATTTTACCATTGCTGACTGCTGTTTAATTTCTGTCCTCCATTCTGTTGAACTGTTTCACAGTTAGAATATGTGACTGAAAAAAAATGGAGGGTCTTACTCCTTCCTGGACCAGTTCATTGTTTCAAAACTCTTTTTACATGCTACATTTTAAGAATCCCTGCAAGAAGCAAGAATTTTCTGAGCTCTGCCAAAAAAAGCATTACAAGAAAGGAGGAAAGAAAGGGTGACTGCGACTCAGCCAAAAGTAATATTATTAAAGAAATCTTTATAGAACTGCCTGGCCAATTCATCCTGTTCTGGAGACTCTAGTCATGCTTCACTCTGGCAGAGCCCCTTACCTGACCGCACGTTGTTCTTTGGTCTGCATCCAAACCCTGCTGATGGACACTGGAGCCTCTCCATGGATTTGAGTGCACTTTGGATCACGGCATAAAAACAGCAGTCAGGCAATTTAAAGGCTTGCTGAATAAGGCATTACCTTCAGAAATGGATTTACGACTGAAAACTTCAGACACTAATGAACTATTCTTTCTATAAGACAATGAGAATACAGTTTGTCCTGTCTTGTATTTTAATGGTTGAAGTATTTTGTTATTTCATTGTATGTGAAGAACAGAGGCTCAAGATGAAAAATGCTTCTGAAAAAAATGGGAATAGTTGGACCCCAAATGGAGATTTGGAAAATAAATCCCTTTCTTTAAATAGATAGGAGAAAGAGGTTGGAAATAATGATGAATAAAATATTCAAATGAACTAAGAGAAAAAAATCTTTTTCAACAGGACAGACAGTGAGAGTCAGAGTTCTAAAGCTATTGCCAATACGTATGGAAATAAAAATGTTCAATACCATAGATCTGAAACAAGTGTTGCTAAATTAGCTCATAGTTTAATCAGGATAGAGTAAATGAATATGTACTTTAATTCACATTTTGGATTATGCTGGAAGGTAGGTGGAACTTCCAGAAGCTTTCAGCACTACTTTAACCGCACTCACTTAAATCAGTAAGAAAAACAGACTTTCTCTGAAGGAAATAAAACCAGTGACCATTGAGATCTTTTTGAGAAACTGTCTCTGAAAGCCAGTTTGTTACTTTGCCTTAAAGAGCAGACCATATGCCTAAAAAATGATCTTTCTGATTGGTGTTAAATATAACCTCTTTCTGAATATACTTCCTGATGAAAGCGAGAATCACTTTTTGATACCATATCTGAAAGCAGTAAATGGGAATTATATTCTGTACTATTTCTAAAGTAGGAAGCATACAGTGGTATCTGATTATGTTACTTACAGTTCTGGAAGTGTTGCTGCTTTAGTGTTTAGTGAAATATGGAACAGACAACCCGGGAGATTATTAAACACTTGGATTTGAGACATTCCTATGAACTTCAGGCAGGCAGCCAGAACTAGCACAAGTAAATGGTAAAATGTTAGGCATTTTTAAATTGCCTTAAAAACATTTGTAACTACATAGTTGAAGAAACAACGTTCACTCTCTTGTGTTATTAGAGAATAACTTTTTGTAGTAGCAACATCCTGATGCATAGCTGCCCTGGGAGATACTTCCATAAAGGACTTTTGTATAACCTTTTCTTTTTTTTTTTTTTTTCCTTTTTTTTTTTTTTTTGAGCAAGTTACTTGTCATACAGTGGCTTCCTTTGATATCACACAAAATGCTGCCATAGACCTGTTTTATGCAACAAAAATCCCCTCTTGTATTCACAAAGTCTGACACATGTTTTCTCAGTGGCTCAGCTAGCCTGTGCCTCAGGGTTAGACAATCTCAGCCCAATTCCCAGACAAGATTTCTACCCCAGTGAGTGACAAGTTGCCAGGCTCACTGCTTTCCTCCAACATGCTGTCTTAATGGAGAGTGAAAGGAGGAGGTCACATCCTGGTGCAAGAGGGAGAATGAAGCTTTTACAGTATATTATTTTTCCTAACAAAAAAAGGCCTCCCACAATCTGGCAAGTATAATCTGCTCAGATACAAGATAAGTGTCAAGATCTCTTATCTTAGCTGATATAGCCAAACTAGACAGCCAGTTCAGTAGTTCCTGCAAATAGCAGAATATTCCTACAGCGTGGATATTGTGTAAATAGCAATCCTTGTATTTGCACATCTATTTCATCATGTTTAGCCTCAAAATACTATAATATAGGTATTACAGGCATTGGTGACCCGTGTTTGTCTTCTATTTATATCTGATTTACCACATATTGTGTCACTCTAAAAAGTCCACGTTATTTCAAAGGTATGTGAATGCAAATAAATTGTATGACTTGGTGTACCATTGACCTGTTCTAAATACTTGTCTTATTTAGCAGCATAAGGGATGGATCTGCATAAATGTTTTGTACGGTGATCCTCCCTTTCTTTTTTTTTAGTGAAGCAAAAAGCAGTTCCTTTATCCCATATAATATATCTACATGTCATTCTTTCAAGTTTGCATTTTCAAACGCATCTTGCACTCACCTCATGCTGATCCTACTCGGATCAAAAACCACCACTAGCATTGTCTGGAAACTGAATCAAACCAGTACCAACCAACTTTGATAATTCTGTTTTCAATATTATTATAACATCACTGAATAGTCAAGTAGGTTGTAATTAAATTTCTTTAAATCAAACACATATCTAGAAGGATATACATTAGAAAAGTGAGAAAAGCTAAGGACAAAATGACTAAGAAAATAAATTATTCCTCAAAGCAAAATTCAAAATTCATTCCAACTTTATCAGATCACGTTGTTATTCCTTCAGGAACAGCTCACACCTACTTAGAGATCTTATTCATGGCTATTTCACAATTATGTTATTGGTTTCAACAGACAATTCACAAACCGGAGAACTGTCAGATGTATTCCTAAAGTCAGGAATAAAATGAGACAGTTTGTGCTCTAATGAAAGGAAGTGCAAAAGAAAAGACATTCTGCCATTTTGCAAATCCAGATTAAGTATGGTAGTCCGTTCAAAATAATAACCATATGAACATTAAATCCCCAATCACACCTAAACAGAATCTCTTCTTTGGATGGTTAGTCAGGGAGTTGGTGGAAAAGAGGGAAAGGGAGGAGAGGATAAGCTGACTGCGAAAGCCATCAGGAAAAACAGAAAGTGAATCTGCCTCATGAATGAACACAATTTACCAAGAACTTGTCTGGCCAAGGCAAAAATGAAGCCTTCCTCCCAACTCCCTACCCTCCCCCATACTGACTGCAAAAGGATTGCAACAGAGAACCAGAAAAGACTATTGCTTTGCCTGCTCTTTCTACAGCTGCAAGTTTCCTACCTTGTCACACAGCTGAAGCTGAAAGTCTTAGTTAGGCGCAAGAAATCATAGCTTCTCATCTACTTTGCTGGAGATGGCAAGCCTCACCATACGCTTCTGCTACCTTGTAAAACCCCATGTGGTATTTGAGATCCTGCTGTGCTACAAGCATACATTTATCAGAGATTTGTTCTGAGATACAAAGCTTGAAATCTTTGACTGCTACAGTACCTACGCTGGCAAGGTCCCATCTCCACAATGAACATCCAGATCTCAACAGTTGCTGAAGTGCCCTCATCATTTTTTATGTGCTGAGGTCTTCTGCGCAGACACATATGAAGCTAAATGACATGTATTATCTGTATTTAAATGATAAGAAACTAAGAAAAATATTCTTCGTGTGGGCTGAAATAAGAGGCCATGTAAAAGCATTCACTGACTCCAAGGCGTTCTTTTCCCAAAACCCCCAACTGAACTACTGGGAAACAGTGGCTAGAGAACTGAGGAGAGGCTGTTGCAGTTGTAGTCTGTTCATAAGAAATCAGTGAGTGCAACTGGGCTGAAGAAGCCGTGCCTGGTGAGAGGAATGGTTCCTGCTCAGGACCTGCGGAACTAGCGTCACATGTGAGAGAAAATTAGCTCTGACGAAATCTATGCATAGAGGACAACCTGAAAATGTACTGCCTATATAATAATGGCATACTACTCCTTTTAATTTCTGAATGCCTGACTTTCTCCTAGAGTTTTTTCCTTTGTTCTCACCTGAATTCTAAAGGGCAAAGTGAGCACCAAACAGGGGCAGACTAACAGCATGACTTTATTCTAGAATGCAGAAAGCAGGTGCTCCAGGGTGCTGCCTGTTCCAAACTCAGCATCTCATTTATTATAAACTAACACAAAGCTCCTCTGGGCATGCTGGACCCAAATAATTCCTTAAAACACTAAATGAATGGAGACAGCTTTAGTACATAAAATAGTGTTTTTACTTAAGGTGAAGAGATTGAAAAGGTCTGATATTTAGTCTCACGTGACCTTTATCAAGGACGGTATAGAGCATGCAGTTTTTGCCTTAATAACTCACTGTAGTCAGGAGTCTTTGACTTTGATAAAGGTCATTCAGGTCCAAAAGGCTGGTTGCTTTTCAGTTACCTTTGTCTGAAATAAAAAAGGCATTCTTATTAGTTGTTCTCATTTGGAGCATTATTTTTAAAAATGTCATTAAGTTCCAAGAGGAACTTTTTATGTTATTCTGTATCAGACAGTCTTTTCTATTGTGCCTGCTAAATTCTGCAAAGCTCTGTTCTCTGATCAAATATGCTGGCTCCTGATCAGGGAAATCATGTGAGCAGAGATTCACTGATGTGAGTAAACAGAAACAAATGGTGAAGCAGAGTACAAACACCACAATTCTTTTTTTTTTTTTTTTTTTTTTTTTTAATAACTCATTCATTAAGCAATGGAACTAAATGGAAATGTGGGACATTTGTGTGTGTAGTCACACTGTAGTTAAGATAATTAGGACCAGCTGTTACTCTCTTCTTTTTTCTGGAAGAACATAGCATTGCACAAAGCTAGCACAGCAAGAAGACAGACATGGGGAAGATGCTGAAGCATATCCTTAAAGCCTCAATAATTTTCAGTGCTGTTCAGAAACTTTCACATTCAGGCTGTGAAAGCCAGTGTGAAAGATGACTTTTTAGAAACAATATTGTCAAACTTATGTTCAGATTTTCACCATGTAAATTCCATGCAAACAATCATTTTTAATCCCCCTCCCACCCCTTCGGTGTTTACCCAGGGCAGTCCACCTTGAACCAATTACAGACATAAGGGGCAGAGACAGAGTTTACTTTATTGTCTGAAGAGGAAAATCCTGTCTGGAAACCATTTCTTTCTAGCACTGCCTGCATTGTACATTCTCCCCTTCAAAACACATCTTAAGAAAAAATTGACAAAGAGTTTTTCTTACACAAGTTACATGGATGTTGCTGTGATGCAAGAAAAATACTTATTTGGAGACAGACTGCATCCATTGTCTCTTGTGACTCAGTAAAGGTAAGTAAATGAATTCAGGCTTCCTCTTCTATCCCTATTTTGTACATAGAGCAAGCTGTGACAAAAAGAGGAGATAACTTACAGGGGTAAGCTTTCCCTCGAGACAGAGGTTAAAGGAAAGAGGAGGAAAAGCAGGTGGTCTGCAACTATAAGGCAGAATAGGGCAGCCAACTTAGAGCAAAATTTTGTGATTGGTAGAGGAATGAGTGGGACGCGGGACACAACTCGTATCTCTACTGCAATCTATTCCAGACTTCTTGGGTCATACATGTCATCCACACTTAAACACTGAGATCAATTCTTAACAGCTTATGGTTACTTACTTTGGAGGCTATACCCTGAACTACAATCGACTGCAAAATATTTCCATCTATTAAATACACATACAAAAACAAGTATTTGTTTTTAATCTACAGCCAGTGAATTTTGCATGACTAACCTGCTTTGATGCTATCTCTCAAGTCACCATTAAAAATACTCCTAACACAATTTGTATGCGTTTGTCATGGCATAGAAAAGATACTACTGGAACTAGGGAACTAGCATGAAAATAGCTACACAGATCCTCCAGCACTAATGAAATAAGATAATATGGCCTTCAAAGTGCTTAGGGGAAGTGGTTTTAAACAAAACGAGGGGAAATTTAGACATTAGGAAGAAGTTCTTTACTCAAAGGGCTGTAAGGCACTGCACAGGCTGCCCAGGTAGGTGGTAGAGTTACCATCCGTGGAGGTGTTCAAGAAATGTTTAGACATTGTACTAAAAGACATGGTTCAGTGGGGAAATGATGGTGGTGAGTGGACGGTTGGACTGGATAAACCATCTTTTCCAACCTTGGTGAATCTATGATTCTGTAATCCCTGGGGATGCTCAAGGCCAGGTTGGATGGAGTCCTGAGCAACTTGATCAGGTGAGTGGCAGGGGGCTGGATGGGCTTCAACATCCCTTCAGCCATTCACTGTATGATTCATTGTATGACTCTATGATTTCCTGCCCTACGCAGCTGGGCATAAGTGGAGCTTGAAAATGCAGATCTGTTCTTCTCAAGAAATCCAGGACAGTCTAAACTGGACCTGACCCCTCAGGTTATAAAGTAAGGGGAAACTGCTAAACAGGCTTAATTACATTTCTTAATGTACTTCTTAATTTCCTAAACACGTGAAATTGTAACTTTATATACCTGTAGATAGAGACTGATTTGACAAAAAATGATTAGGAAACAGTTTCAATCCTACTAGTGGACTTGTGCTGATTTCCAGGAAAAAAAGAAAACCACAACATCTGTCTAGGGAGAAATCTCATATTAAAATGTTTATTTATGGACAAAGAATTAAAGTTTCAGTTAAGACTAAAGGTAACTTCAGCTATCATGTATCCCATGTCACATGTGCTGACCTCATGATTTTATCAAACATAAATTTCCAGACCTAGGCATCCAAAACTATGGTCAGCTCCAGAAATAGCATGTTTAAGAATGCTTTTAAATGAGTCTTTTTGTGCATTAGAAGAGTCTCGCGTGACTGTACTTATGTTAATTACATGAAGGTTATAATTTTGACTGGTACAATGTGTATTGCTTTACATATGCTAAGAAAAAATACGTGGAACAAGGAATATTTTCCTCTAAGCAGAGCTTGCCAGATGGATCACGGATTCATTTGTCTCTGTACACATCTCTATCTGCTTCTTCCAATGAGATTTTCAGGACTCTGGTCCTTTCTGTCCTTTAAAAACTCTACATCTAGCTCTCTATTCCTAACCCCACTGATCCTCGCAGCCATCACATCACTTCCCTTTGCTTCTCTGAGATTTTTCAGGGAAACAGAGATTCCCTTTGGTAAATTTATTAGAAGAGTAGATTTTAACAACATCCAAGCTCTGCATAGCCCTACCAGTAGCTGGGGATTACATTAAAGAGGAAATAAAAGTATTTAGAAGCTGAAAAGGTAACAACCTGAGGAATACTATGCATGGATCTTTCCAACTACAAGATATATTTACTTGGTGTTGAACACATAGCCACTCCCATCCCCCCAAGAGCAAAATCCCTTGCTCTTTATTCCACAAGAACTATCATTGCTGTCCCAAAGGAAGAGCAGAAATAGCATCACATTTTGCACCTGGCTTCCAACTTTCATGCCGAAACGCATGACATATGGGGAAGCAAAACAAGTCACAAAAAAAGGGAGACAACATCGATCTAATTGTTTGAGTTTGATCCCACCGATTCTCAGTTTTCTTCAGCCCAGAGGAAAGGTATACCTCAGGGTAAAGACACAGACAACTAAATCTGTGTTACTCAGTTTGAGTGGCTGACAAAATTGTTATGAGTGTATACTGCATCTCATCACTGGCTTAACAGTTATGGTATCAAGCATGGCATTTGACTGTTGATGTCTAGTTCTTTAGCGGTATCTATCTGTTAATCTCTTTTGACCTTCCCAAGAGCAGCAACTATTTTTCAGACAGCCCACACCACTACATCAAAGTAAGATAAAAAGGTCAGTGATATGTTAAGAAAGAGAGTAAAGCAAGTCACGTGAGGACATGAGCATATGCTCTGTGCATAGGCACACAGACATCTACATACATAGTTATTCATCAAGTTGAAGTACATATCCTGATCTTTCCCTATTAAAAACAATCTGCATGCCCTGCTCTTTTTCTACAGATCGTATCCGGCATTCAAAAGAGACCCTGAGCAGGCACAGACTAGTTAAGAAGAAAGAGAAGGATTATAGTTACGTGTAAATGATACCTTAAAAAGGAAACGGTATCAATAATGTAGTAGTAAAATACTTGAAAGGAAATGGATTTTTGATGAAGTCAGTTTTTCAAAGTCTTTCTCTAGAAAAGAGAATAACGCTTTTAAATTGCTATTCATGCTGACCGCTACTACTTGTTAACATTTTGCCCTTGGGAGAAAATACAGCTTAGTAGTACAAGGGCTCTATAATAAGCATCTTTATCTCCTCGGGATTCTCAGGCCCTTTGTTATTTTTTTCTTCTGGAGTCATACTGAAAACTGCATACCACTCGGGCTGATTCACACAGGCCTTGAGAGGAGGATGCGGAAGAGCAGGCTGCTTTCTCATGAGAAGTTCAATGTGGTAAAATTCCTCTTCCATTTCAGCAGCTCCTAAAGCCATTTTGCACCCAGCTTGACCTGACAGATGCAACTCTTCTGCTCTCTCTCCTTAATTTGTTTATATTTGGCTCAGGTTCATAGGCTTTTGGAGTGCATGATTGCTTTCCTAGTGGATCTGTAAAAAAAGTCTGTGCCTGCTTAAATAACAGTATGAAAATGATAGCGTGGATGCTCCTTGGAAGCAGCAGAAAGGGGCAGACGAGCTGACAGCCAGCATTCCTGTCCTGCCAGCTTGAAGGATGTTGCCCACAGCCACTTACCATATGTTTGGCTCCAAACTATGGAGCAGGCAAGTCAGAACGATGCACAGAATTCAGATGATTTGCTCTCTGTCTCTCTAGAGAGACAGGGAGCTTTGAGGCTTGCAGGCATCACCTGCATTCCTCAGCTTTCCTTCCAAAAGTCACACATCAGAGGAGTAGGAACAGGAAGTTTCATCTTAAATGCTCTGAAAGTATCTGGTGGACAAATGCACAAGGGCCTCTATTCTAAGCTGCCTTCAGGTATATTACCACTCTTTGTATTTACTACCAGGATGAGAGATAACGGTTTCAAGTTGCACCAGATTCAAGTTGGATAGTAGGAAAAAAATTATTCTCTGAGTGTTCAAGTATTAGAACAGGCTGCCCAGGGAAGTGGTGGAGTCACCGTCACTGGAGGTGCTCAAGAAATGCGCAGATCACAGAATCACCAAGGCTGGAAAGGACCTTCAAGATCATCCAGTCCAACCATCCACCCATCACCAATAGTACTCACTAAACCATGTCCCTCAACACAAAATCCAAACATTCCTTGAACATCTCCAGGGTCGGTGACTCCACCACCTCCCCGGGCAGCCCATTCCAGGGCCACTCTTTCAGAGAAGTAATATTTCCTAACATCCAGCCTAAATGTGGCACTGAAAGATGTGGTTAGTGGGCACGGAGGTAATGGGTTGACGGTGGGATTAGATCATCTTAGAGGTTTTCCAACCTTAAGGATTCCATGATTCTGTGAACCTGTTAATTTCAAGCAAAGTAGAAGGAAGACACTTCATAACTGCATACATACATGTGTATTTGCTGAATATTATGGAGTACACTTCAGAAATCCTTGACTTGTGTTAGATATGGTAAAAATCTACAGTGCGACAAAGTGACCATTGGGAAAACCAGTAGGATCAGAAAGCATCACGATTTTGTTTAGCAACAGCTAACTGATTCACACTGTTTTTCATCTGTGTAAAAGAGATAGGGGATGATGCCTTTGTGTCTTCACTGTCCTTCCATGTTGGAGGTGGTCTGTGGAATCTCCAGCAACAGCACAGAATCCTAAACTATACCAATTAAAGATCCTACTCAGCTATCAATTTCATGCCTTTGCCACAAGAGCCACTGTATTATATAAATCTACAAATAGACCAATCAACATTTTTTATGATGCTTACTAAGAACTTTTCTTTGACTTCTCCATCAGTTTGTGCACTACTTCATCTTCCACCCTACATGTACACAGGTCTAAGTACTCTAAGTACCAGGGCAAAAAAAAAATATATGTATATAATGCAGAGAATAATTGAGGACACCAGAGATGGATAAGGAAAGAAGAAATTGGGGATCATTCTACACTTCTTACTCCAGCACAGAAGAGGTTTTTTGCACATGGGGAAGGTGGAGCGAAATGAAGGCTAGCTAGGATCTGTAGAGAGCCTGAGCTCTGGCTGCCTTGGAACAATGTCAGTACACTCACTGAGCCACTGACATACTAAACAAAGATGCTCAGAGCAAGGTCAGGCCATGCCCCCAAAGAACAGTGTTCACCTAAACGAGATGCACATGAGAAATGTCAATTCTAAGCCAATTTACACAAACAAGTGGTCTGCTATTTCCAGCAAACTGTAGTTCCATGCACCAGTACTACCACCACTCTGATGTGCTGATAGCATGTGCTCTTCTACAGCACTTCTGCACCACTGTTGATTGCTATAAACATGCATATATTTTGGTTACTTACATGAACCGTAAAGAGTTTATAAGTGGAAAAAGTTGAGGTTTGAAGAGAGATATGCCTAAAGCAGACTGTCATTGGATGAATGCTCCATTTCAGAGGTCAGGGAGCAAAACAAGATGAAATTAGCTAAAGGGAACCTGGAAAAGAGGAGATATAACACTGGAGTTCTGTTCTTTATGACTTTGTTATGGTATAAGAACTACATTATATGCTTTTTTTCTATTTGAAGGGATGCTTTTTCTGCTTAATTTCTCATGATACAAATCTATTTATAAGCGTATTGATAAGAACGTTTATACATAAATACAACCACCTAATTAATTGCAAGCAATGTATATAGTTTAACAAGCACCTGGACCTCTGACTTGACAGCTTGCTATTTTAATTTTTTTTAACAATTAGATGTAAAATTTTACTTCGAAAACTGCAATATCATGCTGTCTACACAGAACTATTATGGTTATACAAAGCTACTAGTTTACAAAATGTCTTCGGCGACAGAGCAGAGCCTTTTAACAGTTAAGTTCAGTTGTTCAAAGGGCATCTCTTAGGGAATGTAAAATATCCCAATTTGTTTTTCTTATGTCTGTAATTTCACTCTATACACTTTTTCCTGCATGTTATTAGACTCTCTTCTGGGCATCAAATTCAGTAGGACAGAGGTATGATATTGTGCTGTGACAAAATGCTATACACTGGAGAGTTGTTTAGACCCCAACAGACTGTTATTTCTAACCACTATTCTATTTTGCTTCAGAAAAATGATAAACAGGCTGAGAAACGTCAAGGAATAACAAGAAAGATGATCAAGGAATGAGAAGGGAGATGAACAAATTTGTTCCTAATTGGCTTAGCCATCATCCACATTTATGACTTCAAGCAGCAAATAAAACTTGAATCTAGCTTTTGTAAGCAGTGTAAAATTTGCAATCCCTTTTAAATCAGAGAAATAGTATGTTAATAGTATGAGGGAAAGACCAAGAGTCCAAGTATTCCCAAAGTAAAAATCAAATATTCTGGAACCATGTGAATAAATAAAAAGAAGAAAAAAAAGAAGAAAAAAAGAAAAAAAAAAAGCAGCAGCAAAAGTCATCTTAAAAATAGGACAAAGACCTTTGACAAACAACTGTTAATATATGGAAAAGAAATAAATCTTGAACATACCACATTCTGTGATCTAGAAGACTAAAATAACATTTGGAGAGTCATGAATCAATATGAAACATTTGAAAATTGTTGGCTTTCCCCCAAACATATCCCAAACGACATATTGTGGGAATATTCTTTGCACAAAATATTCTAGCTGTCATACAGTTGGTAGCTTCCCATGAAGCTGTAGTTCAAACATTACTGTAAATACAGTATGTTTAACAAATTTATTTAAAAAAAAAATCTCTTTCAAGAATACAAAGGCAACATTCTGTAAGAACACTCAAAATCAGCCTCCCAATGCTTTTCTGAGGCTTAGAAGACCAGATGTACATGTGTACAACAGCACCTCAAACTCGAATATACATCTGCCATAGCCAGCATCATCCTCACTGAACTTACACTGAACCAAATTTTAGTGATTTTTGGGGTGGTAAATACTTTTCAAAGCAAAGATGCAATAACCAGCAAACTTTACTAACATGAGATGCTTTCTTTTATGTGAAATGAAATGCATTGCTCGTCTTTGAAACCTCTCCTTCCATTTTCCTTCCATATACAGATCCTCTATCTACCCTCTCATCCCTGTTTTTAAGCCTGTTTTTAATTATTTTTCTCTAATCTTCCCCCACATACACAAACCACCCATATGCAGCATGCAAATCCACTACGGTAAGCATATGTGAGGAATTCACCAGCGTTGAATTTGCTGAATCTTTAAAAGCAGTCAAAATGAGCAAGTCTGGAGGCCTGATGTCAGAAAAAGTAGTTGCACAAGTACACTCTTTTCACCAAAATAATTTCAAATGTTGCAGAATAGGTTGCCAGTCCACTGAGGCAAAACATATGTTACTTCTGCTGCTGCCCATCATTTCTTGAAAGAGGCTGCCACTTTGGCTTATGCTCAGTAATACCTTGCTCCCCAGGTAGTCCTATTGAAAACTGTGAGACAACGCAGCAAATAGTATTCTCAGTATTAACAGCAGCAGCAAGCTTGCCCCATTGTCAATCATCTATAATCTGTGCTTTTATTTAAAATAGTACGAAGAACTTATATGTATAGTGACAGTTTCCAGCCCTGGTGAAGTAGCCCATTGGGCTGTAAAGGGATTTAGTGCTCCAAGTGCTGCAACAAATCTTGTAACTGCCCAACTATCACTTGATGGCCACCACTCTCTGGCACCCTAGGGGCCATGTCATTGAAGATAAGCTCTGCTTATGTTAACTTGGTGTCAGGATGTACAGCATATGTCTATGAAGCTGGATGAGTGCCCTTTTGCAGGATGTTCTGTACATTCACATTGTGCAGCCAAGAGCCCTGAAGGTGTTGAAAAAGAAGAAAAGGCCTTTCATAGAAAGCTTAATCCAATTAGAGCATATTAATGAAGGTTAGGATCATCCGTCACATTATCCAGACACATCCTTTCATGCATCATCATCTGATTACAAAGTCTGATTTTCTTTTAAGGCTTTTCATCTTCACCAAGAAAATGTGATGGGAAATTCAACACTTAAAATACAGAAGGCTTAGATGGGATTTCTATTTCTTTCTTTCTTTTTTTTCCCTCTCTCTCCCTGGGAGAAACATGATGCTTATTTTAAAACAGTAGTATATCTCAACAGTTGGTACAAACTGGCATGTATCTAGCACAGCCCAGAGAGCTACCCTAAGTAACACCTCCCAGATTTGTGTTTGAGGGAATCCAAAATCTTAACACAGAAAAGTAAAGGAAGGGGAGAGAGAGAGAAAGACTGAAACATGATACACTGCAAATGAATAAAGGATTTGGGGCTCTGTTGCTGCAAGAGTTGTATCAGGCTAGATTTCTTTGATAGCAGTGAGTGCACCTTCCCACCATCACCATGTTAAACAATGTGAACAGCTGGAAGGGAGAGGTCTGCTTCTTTGATCGGAAAAGAGGAAAAAGGCATATTGTATACAACACTCTTCATGATGCTACAGCAAGGCAGAGACAAGAAGATGAGAGCTTGCACAGCAACTGACAAATTTCTCTGCTCAGGAGCACCTGTGGACACAGTGAAGCAGCACTACCTTCCACCATGCTCCTAAGAGCAGTTGGAGACTACAAATCCCTATGCTAAAAAGACTAACTGTAGAACTAGGAGGGGTCCAGTTTCCAAAACTTGTGCAACACGTAAATCCATTAAAGATCATCATGATGAGGATTCCATTAAAGAGAAAACAAACAAACAAACAAACAGGAAATTCAATAGTAACACAGTAACGCCTTCAAAATAAGCATCGGTCTCAGAATTACCCCACGATGCAACTATGACAATTTCTGACTCTTAGCCCTTCACATGGTCACAGCTAACACTCTGCAGAGAGCTCTGGTCTCGTAACACAGCTGGTATGAAAATATTTTTGCTCTTCCTACCCATGTAAGTGCAAATGCCATTTCCTCACGTCATCCGGCAGTGAATCCGCATAGGTTAACCTTGCATGTAAGTCCTATTGCCTAAGGAATCACCCTCAGGAGGTGTTCTGCTTTACTGCACTCCCTTTCCATATGCCACAGAGAGAAAATAGAGAGTATTACAACGATCCCATCCCTCTCCCTCAACCTTCAGCTGGCCTTTGTGTCTTTCTGGATTTGGAGCTACTGCTTCAGACTGCAGACTTTTTTGCTTTTCTTCAAAACAGGGATAGTGCTTGTTTTGGTTTTTGCATGCTTGTTTTTGCTGTTACAGTTTTTTTGCTTAGTTTCTGAAGAAATCACGAAATGCCACGAGTATGGTGCCCACTGTTGGCTTAGTCCAATTGCTGTTGTCACTCTCTAAGCGCATATGCTGAAATTTGTGCAATCTGTGCTCTGATATTTACAGTACTGAGTCCGAAACAAAAAGGCAAGCAGCCAGACCTGCTGGGCCTCTGACAGAATTACTGAAAGGCTGGAAGGATTAATGAAATAGGTAGGGGAGAATTTGCTCATTAGCATTCAAGGACCGTCTAGAGCCTAGAAGGAATGTTAGTTTTTTACCAGATATCTTCTTTGGGGTTTATTAAGCTAGCTGTGTACTTCATGCAAAGAAAGCAATGCAGTGTGCATGACTGGTGTTCTTAATTTCTCAGCTACATTTAACATATTATTGAGGAGCATGCCCTGCTGAGGACTACATACTTCTGTGAAAATTTGACATAGAATTTGACAGAACAGGCCTCATCTTACATTAATTTGATATCTCACGAGCCCTGAAATTCATGTTATTTAAAATAAAAGCCGAAAACAACTTATCTCAGCCTTGCTTCTTAAAAGCATGGTGAGGGGACCTGCCTCCAATTTTCAAAGTTGAAACATGATAGTACTTTCAGCTAGACAGATGGTTGATGGAAAGCTAAGATGTAAGAAGAGATATGAAGCAAATTGTGTTGTTTCTACCTTCTTCCTACTTCTCACATGTCAAGCTAGAGCGGGTACTGCTGTTGTACCACGACACCATTCTGCATGCAGATGCCATCCCAACGAAACCACCACCACTAACCTACTGTACAAATGTTGACAAACATTTGCCTGTAAGCAGATGCAACTCCAACAGCTGATTCAGCAACTGGATCACCCTATAAAGCTTAATCCACTTTTCCTAAGCATTGCCTTCCTTTTTCATCGTATTTCAAGTCCAGCCTGAGGTCAAAGCCACTATCAACTTGCTCCCCAGAGCACTTGAGCACAAGGTAAAAATACTTAGCATGTCAAGGTTAACCTAATTTAACATTCAATATACAGTACACCAATAGACGTTTAGGAATCTAGGAGCAACAACAAAATCATTTCACTATTAGCAGTTAGCTATTCTGCAGGGATGCACACATGCTCTCTTAAGGCCTTCAGTGATAAGTCAATGTCCTGAAGCATAACCTTACACTAGCATTCATTTAAAAAATACAGATTTGGCACAAGTGTGCCTCACTCAACTTGAGGATTCGGATAGCCTTAAACTTTGGAAAAGTTTGCATCCTATTATAATCCCTTTCTAGTGTTATCCTGTTTCCAGTTATCACTAGTCACATTAATCACTGCACAAACATAATTGTTAAATTGTCATTTTATGAAAGAAAAAGACTGCCCTTGTGACAGGCTTACATTTCCATGTACCCTGTTTTATACCAGTAGTAGCAGACTTGACAAAGAGTATGTGACCTGATTTCCCAGATGTCTGTAAATGTACTTGGCATTGAATTTTAAATCTGACTGAATTCAAAGCTCTTCATATAAAATACAACTCAAGTTAACTTTTATCTCTTTGCTTCTTTCTGTCTCTCAGCAGCTGTTCTTCTTTTATTATTTCATGTGCTATATTCAATATGCAAAGTTTCCTTGTTTGTTAGAGTGCATTACACTTTCTAATGCATCTGTCATGTTGGAAAACAGGAAAGTAGCATAAAGCCTCTCTTGTGATTTCGTTTTTTTTTCTTTCTTTCTTTCTTTTTTTTTTCAGTTAATGGAAAGTTTAGTTAGAAGAGGAGGGGAAAAAAAAAAAAAACAATGAAAGGAAATTTGCCTCTAAGCATCTACAGAGCTTAGAAAAGGGTTCTTCAGCTTTGTGAAACTTTAAAAAAGTAAAATACCAGCGAATTTAATGCTTATAAATGACAAAACATGAATGGCTCTGGGAATTCTCCTTAAAAGGATGGTTTTGAAGCTAAGGCACAAGATAGACAGCAGACCTGGATTCTGTTCTACATATACCAATGGCTTTACTGGTTAACCTCTCAGGCTATGCAAGTCCTGGGGATATTTAGAGAAACAATCCACATCAGCATCTGATCCAACATGAGATCCTACAGAAGAGGTTTTTTGTATAAAATAGCTAGACTCACTTTCATTCTTTAGTTAATTCTGCAAAAACCGAGCCAAATCAAATTCATACACAGCCCAATCCTGCTTCAGAAGTCTTTTCAACCTAGAGCTTCCTAGGATATAAATCTTTTGAGCAGACAGATGAGCATGGTTGGACCTAGGCATTTCTTCCCCATAGTCAGAATTACTGTATTCTGGGGGAAGTCCAGCCCAGGTGCTGTGAAAGCAGGCTAATTCAGCCTCCCTCAGCCCCAGCAAAAGTTCACTGAGAGATTTCTGTACTGACTCTGTACCACATCTTATAGTATTCAGCATCTCCATAGTACATTGCACAGCACTGAGCTGCTTTCACAAATATCTGCAGTACAAGGCATTCTCAGCAGTAAACAAAATCAAACATCATCAGTGGGCATTTAAATTAGCATTAAGTATATCACTGGTTGTTGGTGCACACGTGAACTATGTTCACATATGAATAGTTTATATATATGTGCATATATATATATGGACTGCTACGAACACATGATTTTTTTTGTACATTTTTTGAAAACTTGCCTCAGCATGAGTCAACTGCAAAATCTTTTGTTTTTTTTTTTCCTTTACAGAAATATTCACAGAATTACAAGTATTCATTTCTACAAACGGCTGTTGCTTATTTGGTAAGAGCAAAATAACAACAGAAGGTATCATTATTTTAAGCCATAGAGCATGTAACGCCAACTGACTCAAAAATATCCACTGTCACTGGAAGTAAACCAGAACATGCTAAACCTACGTTCCAAGAGCACATCTGCAACCAAAACACAACACAATTCCACAAGCATGTGCTCACAAATACACTCACATCCTTGACCAGTATTCTGGCAAGTTTTGCTTATTCCTTCTCATTTCAACAACATGTCACCAGGACCAAATTCTCAGCAACTCCGTCTGGCACCTCAGCCTGGGCTTCTGCTGCAGGAGCCAGGCAACGTGCTGCAAAGTGCAGACCCAGTTCTTTCACAGTGATTTTTCAAAGATTGGATCTTTGTTTTGCAGCAGTGATAACAGATCTAACATTATCGTCTCTGAAACAGAATAGTTTTTCCACACATCACTACTTCGAGTCCAAATATTCCCATTGGTTTCCAGATTGTGCATGATTTTTTCCTCAGTTTCTTTGGGCATCTACAAGAAAAACAGACTCTCCAGACTAGGTTACAACACAGATGTTGTCTGAGTTGATTCAAAGTTTAGTGCTGACGGTACCTAGCGACGCTGAGCAACTCAGCTACAATTCTGGCTAGTCTCTGCAGTGTGGTCTTACTCAACAAACAGTAATTCTGTTGAAACTGGGTCAGAGTGAGCTGTGCTGCAGCCCTCTATGTGACTTGCCTTTTTTTAAAAGCACAGAGGATTCTCATCTCTGGGCCCAGTCAAGGCATATTCCCTGCAGGACGTGCTGAAAAGACAGCGGCCAAAGAGTCACACGTAAGCCAAAAGCACAACAGAACCTTTAAACACACTGTAGCATCATGGTAAGTCAAAATGTGAACTTGGTACTCACCTCATAATTTCCTTTTTCTTGTTACCACTCTGCTTGTGTTTCACACTGTTTCCTGCATATTCTGTAAATATTTTTTCATTTCCTAGTCTATTTACACAATAACATTTTCAAACAATCTGACGTCACAATTTGAAAAGTTATTTGAATGCCTTAAATCATTTCAAACCTCTAGTCACCTCTTAAATTTAAGTCTGAATGACTCAAAATTAGATCTACAGTTGGGAAGTGTGCACTAAACGTGATCTTAACTTTATATGGTTGCCTAACCAATATTAGAGCATATCAAAAAGTTGTAGCTAAGACTAGATTTCAGAGAGGCCAGCACTCTGAGCTGGAAATTACTTGGGCAATTAAGATGGAAATAAACAGAAAAAAAAAAAAAAAAAAGAAAAAAAAAAAAAGGGGGCTGAGGGAAGGGATGGAAGAAGTTTCATTTCTCTTCTCAAGTGCCAACAAACATGCTGTTCTCCACTGCAGAGAAATACATATCTCTTTGTAGAAAGATCAGCCATAATTTCTCCCCAGGATCCGGAGATGCTTATAAAGACAGCAGGAAGCTCACCAGCTTTTAGTTCAGTCTTCCAGTAACAGTTTGGAGGGATCCGCATCCAAGCTCTCTCTTTGCCTAAGCCCAAGCACTAGAGAGTAACGATTCTGACACTGCTTTCTCCCGCAACAAAGAAAATGAACTGGAAAAAGAAAATTCGAGAGTAAGCATGCTTCCATTTTCTAAGGCTAAAGTTCCTAGCTCTGTCTCACGGGTCATTTGTTGGCTTGCAAAACTATTCAGTGATTTTTGTGGCAATAAGTAAAGTGAAAAAGAAGGGGAAAATACCAACTCCAAATTAATGTTCCTTGGATTTTCCTTGGACAGAGCTGTCAGACTTTAATGAATATAGAGAGAGAGCAAGCATTGACTGCAGCAAAGACTACCATGAACAACTTTTCTCATTCAGATACATCATAAACATTGGATCTATGTAAAGTGCCCGGTCCTTAATCCACCAAATATTTAATTATTCATGTGAAAGAGAAACCATTTCAATAGGAGTGGTTCGGCAAGCTCCAAGCTAATGGCCATGAATGGCCTTATACCTGAGTTACTCCAGAGAAGGTAGGAGCTCAAAATCCCCTCTAAGCAAGTATTCAAACCACCATTAAAGGGCTGGTTTTCTGCAAAGTCTCTCTGGGTGATGTCCCTACTCAGACATTATCAATATGTCTCAGCGCCTTCCGAATCAGGTCTGCCCGGTGCACTCTTGGAGGTACAAAATTACCCAACCCAGACCACAGTCTTCTGCCCAGGTCAGGATACAATGAGACTAAGTACTTTAAAGCACTGTCATGATCATCCTTCATTTTGTCTTGTGGGTTCCTCCTCTTCCTTCTACAGTAGTAGGAGATACACCAGGTGGACAACGCTGAGACTGAACATTGCTTGAAAACAACTCGCACAGTGCTAGCCCTGATGTGACTCTGCAGACCATTACATGATCCTCAGGTCTGGTCTTAAGGTTTACCTTTCTTTTCAAAGCCATATAAGGAAAAAAACATATCCTTTGCTCCCTGTGATATATCAGCACCAGCAAGCAGCAAAGAGGGCATAGATAAATACTATACAGTTAGTTTCTGAGGCTGCTTAGATTTGGGAAAAGCTGCTGTCACTATTGTGCAAGCATTCACCGTGCAGCATATCTTCTGCTGTTTAGAGACCATAACAGAAGCACTAAAAATAATACAGAGATTTCAGAACAAAAAGCAATGCTTGAAACACAGTTTCATCGGTTCTGCAGTATATTTTACAAAAATTCATTACAAAATTATGTTTTAGCACTGAAGCATCATCTTCTTCCAAATTCCTGCTCATGTTTGGGAGCAGGGATAAGCATTTAAATCTATGTTAATATCCCAAACACAGCAGCTCTGTGCAGCTCATGCCTGAGAGGACTGGAAAGGGGTAAACAGAAATGCAAGATTTTTGTTAAGATAGTAGAAGCAGAAGAAATGAAGTAAAGAGAGATTGGAAGAGCGAAGAGTGGAAAGAAAGGTTGCAGGAGCAGAGAAGTGGGGAGAATATTTTAGAGGAAGGAAAGGACAATAGCTTTTTTCATGTATCTTTCTAGAAAGTGATGAGCAGATGGAATGTTTACAACATGTGGCATTTAAAGAGAAAGTCAATGTTTAACAGAAGTTCTTCTGTCTTTTAAAATATTGATTTTTGAAAATAAACACCCTTTAAAGAGCAGGCATGAAAAACACTCAAAAGCAAGATAGCTGAGGTTCTGGGTGTTAGCATACTAAGCAGCTGTTTCAAATGAGGCTGCCAGCTGCCACAAGTGCAGATATACACCTTAAAGATGTAGAAATTGAGGAATAGTTGTCCTCAGTTGTTCAGGTCATATGATTTTCATAGCTTAATTTAACCTTAAAAGTCTATCTGCAATTCCCACAGGTCATGGGAATGTTACATGCATAGGAAAATCCAGTATGAGGTTTACTTATCAGGGCTACAGGCAGGAAGCAGTCTCTAATGCTCTCTTACTTAGGATCTGATGCAGCTGAAATGAACAGGACATCCTACAGTGGTGTTCAGACAAGAAAAGCACCGGCCACAAAAAACATTCTATGCCTCCTGCCCTATCACAAGCAACAGTGCAGGCATGGAGCACATGCCACTTCACTGTAGCACTTCAGTGCCTGCATTTCATGCCTTTCTCCTGAGAGACAAAAAATGAAACAGAACTGCAAAAAGCTATCATCCAGGATAAAGTGTATGTAGGGTGCTTCATAGCTCACCTGTGCCTACAACAGCTCTCTAGGCTGCAATGGTTGCTCTCTTACTAGTGTGACTGCACATATATGTAAGCATTTATCAGATCAAGGCATGGGATAAACACAGTACAGTTATCTATTTTTACAGGAAAATACATGTTTCCATATGTACACATTTTTCAGATGTTACTGATTTAATGATACAGAGGACTAGTCTAGAAAGTTTCGGTCCTCTGCAGAATATAATGATGAATTAATTTGATCTCCGAAATTTCCAAATGATGTGCCAAATACTTATTCAAGCATGTTAAATGTTGTGGCTATGACCAAAGTTGGTACTTCATTCCCAAAAAAAGAGGATTTTGCTGTCATCTTGGAAAGGAATTCTATAATACTTTTCAAAATAGTTTCAGCTGTCTTTTTTTTCACAGTGATATTTAAACTGAGTGCTGTCTCTAAACATCAAGGCAGTGTGGCCTAAACCACCACACATTAATAGGCGGATATTAAAGAAGGAGTGATATCTCAATAACACTTTCCCTTTCAGAAGGGAAATTTCTTTTTCTGCTCCTTTCCTTAATCTGAAGGATATGCTTCTTAGAAATGGAAAAAACACACGTATGGAAAAATATAACAGGAAACTTGGACACAACAGAAGGTCATCTTTAAAAAACTCTTAAATTCCATGCTATAGAAGGTCAACCAGTGTTATTCACCCTTGTGTCTGGTTACAAACCTAGAGTTGGTTTGGAAAACTGTTATAAACAAATTTCAATATGTGCCTGGAAGGAAAATTAAACGAAAGCTGTGCCATGTAGCCAAAACCATAAATTAAATACTAAACATTCATGCCCCAAAAGAGTCAACAACCTCAGTCCAGATAAAGGCTAGTTTATTTTATACACTCTGAGAGTTACTCACATGTCCTAAATTCCATCTAAGCCCCTGAGCATGGTGTTTCCTTTTGACTAAATGTTTCTGAAAGCCTGAAGCTAGCCAAGAGAAAACACCAAGCACAAAGACTCATGGAATTCTGGCTGCATTAATAAGCCCTAAACGATAAAGGTCTTTTCCCTTCCAAAATTTTTCCCCTGAGTAAAGCTACCTTCCCAAAGCCCTTGCCAAGAGGTTCAATATCTCTGAGTGGAAAGGAATTATTAAAAAATGGGAGGACTGACAGTCATCCCACAAGGTCTCAGGCTTTCCTTACAAATAAAGGAAACAAATCCTTGCCGAGTGCAGTGTACAAAAGCCAGCAGTGTATAGTTCAGTGGAGCAAAGAGTACTGTTTATTCACAAGTTACAAGTACATATCCCCAAAAGAACTGCATGATGAGGAGTATATGAACTTGAGTCAGCCGAACTGTTTCTTTCTACTTAGCAACTTGCGTTCTATGTAATTCCTTGAATTTCAGAAACTGTCTTTGAAAAGTGATGTGGAACTAACAGAGCAGCTGCGGAACACCGCTGTTATGTACCTGGTTCATTGCACAGGCCACTGTAGAAAGCATGCGATGAGAAATAGACCCTCTGTCTTTAAAACAAAATAAAAATTAAAAAGCCAGGATCACTCGATGATAACTAGGCATGGTTTAGCATTACGAATCATTTTCAAAGATGATTTGAGCAAGCTACAAAAACTCAGCGCTGCAGCCACAGAAGCTATCTGCAGAATCCTGGACAAATAATTTCTTTCCGATTTCTTTCAGTGTTCCTCAGCCAGCTGCCATCATACAGGGCAGCTTATTCTGAAGCTATCTGATTTTCTTCTATGCATGTATTTAGAGAACTCAATTCTCTAAATACAGATGTTTGACTTTTTTTTTTTATTGCAAGGTATCACCTAGTTTTATAGTATTAAAAACAACACTAAAATCTCCTCGTTTATTAATTTCACTATGTGTTCTGCTCTTCCCCTCCTCCTCTCCTAATGACCTGGAGCTGTGAACAGGCTGTTGTTCTGACACTACAGGGTATGAATGGCCTGTTAGTATTCAAAGTTAGTGCAGACACTGGTTGTTTGGCACCCCTGAATTTATGCCCATCTGTCAACGTGGTTTTGTTCCCACTCAAACAGTCATACGTCAGTTGCAAGAGTACTGGCACCAGGTGTAAGTTTAGAGTAGACACTGCTAGACTGTAAAGAAAAGTTCTGCTTTGCAAGAAGCTTCTATGATAGCAAGTAATCAAAACATACGGAGATTACAGACTCAGATTTGTTGACACTTTGAGGCATGCCACAAACAAATGCTTTTATCCTTAAAATGTTTCATTTGCTGAGAATTTACATTTGAAAAGCCTAATTAAGGGACAATATAGTCCCCAACAGAAAATAAGCAACCTCTACAAATTCAGTGGATATCCTTTTGAAGTGAGCTTAAAAACGTACCCTTACATAAGGCTTCATTTTGTTAGTGGAAGCCTGGTGTTTCTTCCTCCTTTAAACGAGCTAGAAGCATTCAGATAGGCAGAGGCTAAGGAAAGTCATCCTGTGAAAAAAAAATGAAAAAGCAAGTTTTGCTTTTGGGGAACAACATTTTCTTTATTCTGAACACATTTCCTATTCAGCAGCAAAAAGAAGGCTTACTCCTTTGACAATAAGCAATTTGAAACTTTTCTAAAACTGTGAATTACATTTAGAGATTAAGGACATGGACGTGTTTGTTAGGTATTCAGTGCATTTGAAAGATCATCTAACAGATTCAGCCTCATAAGAAGCATCCCAGTTTGAACTCTAACAGAAGTCTTATTTCTGTCCCTCTCCAGTTATTCAAGTAAGTAAACCTTCTCACTGCATCCTACTATCAGGGGACTAGGGCTCTCCAATGAAAAAAGGGTTGTCCCTTAAATATCCTGAGACATGATGAAGGAGAAACAGAAGGCCAATGGGACTTAGTTGAACTGGAGAGAAAAATGACAGAAAGAGATAAAAATTGGAAAGGTTGAATGTAGCACACTCCAGTCATGCCTTGAATACACTGGAAGGAAAAGGTACACTGTTGTGTGAAAAGGACACAGGAGCTCAAAACATATCTGATAGATTGGCTCCAGTAGTTGGATCTCTCATGATGAGTGTAGCCCTGACTTATGAAATTGGTATCTCCTATCATTCCTTTAAGTCCAGTGGACCTTAAGTAGCAGTCATTTACGCAGTTGGTCTCACAGAATTGATTTAATCTTTCTCCCCATCTGTACTTTCTGAAACCTCCAGTTTTCTCACTCTATTACAGCTAATGGTAATGAAAATGCCATGGAGATAGCAGTGAGACAAAGAGAGCCTGGGCCTCTTCACTTGAGATCCCTCAAGGGCAATCTGTCTCTGCTTGTGCATGTTACTTGGACTTTGGGGACATGTGCTGCAATAAACAGATGAAGGACTCTTTTCCAGTAAATTTTGGGAAAGACAAAGGGAGTATTGGAGGAGTGCCCTCTTTGACAGCAGGGTGTTTATATGAGTGAGTGAAAGCATCACTTTGGTATTAGCTTATACTCTCAAGCAGCAGGATCTGGATAGAAAACATCAAATTTGCAAGACGGTTTTGTTCATGAATAGGTACCAGGCATAAAGGGAGACCCGATAAAACTTTGTGCTAAATGTGTAGGGAAAATATAATGAGGGAACATCTTTCTCCCCACATCAAGGTAACTTGTAAGCTAACAAGTCAGAAACAGATGTTTAGTATCTCACTTTCAGAATGAGCAGCTCCCTAAAACGATTGCTGAGTTTTGTCATCTTTGGTGTTCTGCTCAAAGCCAACCATTTAGAGACAGAAATAGTTCTGACAGTGGTATGCAGGCTGGAGCTCCCAGCTATGTTCTCTTGCCAGCAATTAAAACATTATGCTTTATATCCCTGCAACAAAAAGAAATAAAAATCTTTTCTTGGCATCTATGTAGTTGCTATTTTCAGATTTTTACAAGGGTTTTTGTACTGCTTAGGAAAACAGGAAATTGAAAAAATTCAAATAGAATAGAAGTGTCAGGGTAATCCCATAACATACCCCTTTTATTCACATGATGCTCAATTGCTGAGGGTCACCAAACTCTTTCAGTTATGTTAACACGAATTGAAGTCATATTGAGGTGCAATTCCCAACTGTAGCTCACACATTAAGATGCCTTAACAAAAATGTAGGCAGACTGCTCTGGTGTTTGTTGGAAAGAGAAAACGAGAGAGAGAGAAAGAGAGGGCAGAGGATGCAATTCCTTCACAGTAAGTGGAAGCATTTCAGAATGAAATGGTACTAGTAGTACATATTAAATTTCCTAACAGGAGTTCTCAGCTCAAATATCCTCTTTAGTCTTTGATTTCATAGCTGAGACTGGCAGAGCAAAACCACTATGAGACCAGATAAATATAAAAGTTTTACTTATTTTAAATTGCTTTTTCCCTCTAGCATTCAGCTCCAGACTCTCTGGATTCCTTAAGTTCAGATAGACTCCTGTATATCTCACTTCATGCATCAGGGAAGCCACTTCTACCTTCCACATTGCCATATTACCAGTTTTCAAAACTGCCTTGCAATTTGAGTTCTGTTATCTTTTGGCCTCCTCCTCCAAAATCAAAATTAAAAAAATGTCCTCCTGAGTTTTCAGAGAAGATTAAAAAAAAAAAAAAAAAAAAGTCAACTCTGTCTACTTTGCACATCAATTATCTCTAATAAGCTGGCAGACAATTCTCAGCTTTATCATAAAATGTTCAGAGAGAGGTTTTCAAGGCTAGACAGACCTTTTGTCTTTTATTGACCATAACCCCCTTTGAGACTCCTCAGGGAGTCAGATGCTTTCCGGCTTTCTTTCCAATACAGAGCTGTTGGGAGAGGGCTGTAGGCTTCCTTTCCTCAAGGAGCAGTGCACTATTGCTTGTTTTGGACACATTAGTATTTCCTGGGCCTCCTCCAAAATGTCTCCCTGCCCAAACAGACTGTCAGTGACTGCTCTCAGGACTGCCCAAGTCTTTAGCAGGTTGGTAGCTCAATATACAATGACCCTTTTCCTAAGCAAGGAAATGCTCCAACATCAAAGTTCTGCCTGTCCACACATTAAAGCTTGTATTTCCTACAACACATTCATCGGTAACCATACTTAATGCATACCTACAAATGCAACAAATGTGTGTGACTCACTACTGCATATTGATTAAGATCAGACAAAGATGGGCTGACATTTCAAGATAGTAAGTTTGGAACAGAAAGTGTCTAAACAGTGCAAGCAGCAGTTTGGATATACAATAGCTGTTGCTATGAACATGCACTGTACTATTAGAAAATAATCTTTTTCCATTACTTTTGCCTACATCATCACCATACACCTAGGCAATGTCATTTCATTCTCACTATGATTATTTCTTGTGGAGCACTCCTCACACTTGGCAGAACTATCAAAATAAAAATCCAGAAAGCATATGGCTTGATATTCAGCCTTAAGATTTAGAGACACATTTTAACGTAACTGCTACAAACAATATAAATATGTATCCAAACAAGTAGACTGTTTAGTGCATCCCATATGCGTATGTTTATATATGTAGAGAGAGAGATACGTACCATTGTAGAACTGAGAACTGCCGTAGTGGGAGCAGAGGAAAGGAGTGTCTTCTATGCTCATAAGTTGGTACAATCTACAATTTATTTTTTAGGCTTCCAGCTTAATTGTCATAACATATTATCACATTGCTTTAGCCATTATGAAGCCAGTACCCATTGTGTGTAGGAGTTTAGCTCATTACATGCTCAGTGCCAGCTCACTGCTAAGGGCTGTTGTGAACCTTCCTGCAGCTGGAAAGAGCCTCAGTGGAGTCTTCCCTCATTCCCCTTTGGGATCAACTCTTAGACTAAAGGGCTCATCCTTCACCCATATCTGAGCTACCTGTCAGCTGTGCCTACACTATGTCTTGTATCCTCAATGCTGAACCTCTCACAGACCTCTCTTTCCAGCTTGACCTGCAACCTGCCTCACCACTGTGGAGTTTCTGACTGATCACTGGGCTGAGGCCAGTCACAGCCTGCAGGCCTGACCCTGGCAGTGCTAGCGTTGGTGCAGTCACTGTCACCTGCCATCTTCAGCATCCGACCTGCCCAGCCTTGTAGAGCTGCCAGCTGTCATTGCTCTTCCATGCTATACTGACAGCAAATTTGTTTCTTTTAAATAGCAGCTGCTCCTGAGGATCTGTCCTGGATCCTGACCATGTAGAGCTCCTGCATTACTATTGTCAGTGCATATTCCATGGTTGACAATACTTATCTACCTCACATTTGTTCTGTACTCATTCTATTTACTACTTGTCCTTGAGAAGCTCCAAAATTATAGTACGGTTCAGAGCATAACCAGAACCTTAATTTTATTCCTGGCTCTCAAAGATCAAAGAAGATAAAGAAGATGTTGACACCACGGCCCTTGCATATATTAGCAGCAGAACTTCCTCCAGCATGCAGAGAAAGCAGGCGTTCAGCACTCAGGACTTCTTCTCAAGTCCACTCAAGATGCAACGGCATCGAGCCTACTGACTGCAAATGTCAGCTATGGGGCTTATGTGGAAACAGGTCTCAGCTCCCAATAGGTTAGGAAGAACATTATATAGCTGAAAGACAATAGGGAATCAAGTGATTCACAGACAAGTAAAAGAGGTTTTGTTATGTTTTCCTCCCTTGAATCAGAGTCATGTTTCATGGATGGTGGGAGAGAAGAGCCTCTACAGAGCTTCTGTGGATGACATCCACAGAATTCAAATGTATGCTAAGTTGAATCATTAATATTCATACATCAGTGTTACTGCCAAAAGAAATAATTTTTACAACAAATTTAGCTTACTGCGCTCTGAGCTGTCAAATCTCTACAGGATTTTGAAGCTCACAAGCTTCTTTTAAGCTCAAACTGAATCTAGAAAACAAAATCATCTTTTAACTTTTATGAACATCCATTGTTCTACCCTTTTTTTTCTCCTTTTCCAGACACAATAATCCTGTGGATTCAGCTTTCATTTTTTTCCAGTTCACAATGCTTATGAAGAGGTCAGTCACTACCAGAGCCACCAGGGGATATCCTTTGATGCCCACTTCTTATTTTCAAAGGATTTAAACATATTTTTGGCAGAGAGGAAATACAAGTTCTAAAATACTTTTAGAATATACTGCTTTGTTCACTGCACTCTGTTTTTGACAAAAATATTTTGTTTTTATTACTAGGAACTGCTTGAACCAGGTGATCATTTCAGTGAAAAGACTTAACTCAGCTTTAGTCTTAGTCATGATGTATTTATTATGTTTTACTTCTATCTGGTGAATTATCTTTCGAGGCTACTTTGTTCTATCCAGGTACCACTGAGATTTATTAGGTTGTTGT
Source organism: Meleagris gallopavo (assembly GCF_905368555.1). NCBI lineage: Eukaryota > Metazoa > Chordata > Aves > Galliformes > Phasianidae > Meleagris > Meleagris gallopavo. The sequence goes on from NC_139407.1 coordinate 8,706,625, forward strand.
TCAAAGTCTGCGCAGAGGACACTAAAATATCACTACGTAAGTCACATGGTAGATTCCCTACATCCCAGCTGTCTGACTCTATCCAGTAATATGGGAGCAATACAGCTACAGTCTTTTCTCTAAAAAAGACAAGCTGCAAATCTGTAGTTGCTTCTTATACAGAAGATTAATTACTAAAAGGGAGCAGCATTATCTATTTACAGCTGATGCCTCACAAACCAAGGTGGAAAAATTACTCCTTCCCCAAGACTCTTGAGTTTCCTAGATATATCTTAAAAGTTAAGATTTTCCTTTGATAAAAATACTGTCATAGGAGCAGAGGTACAGCAAACTGTACTTCAAGGTTTAAAAAAAAACTGAAAACTTGCCTACATTCAAGCCTTGCATGAAGGCTTCCTTACAATTAGATCATGGGAAATATTTTTTTTCCAGAAATACAAATAAATTTCTAAGAAAGTCTTGGATGTTACTTCTCACATAAAAGTAAGTTCTCAAAATAATGTGAAGTTGAAAAATTTTGATGGCTGAACACAACCATCATGAAAATGAATTTGAAGGTGAAGAATCTTTGGGTGTAATTGCCCCCTGAAATCCCTTGTTTATTTCAGTCATCTGTATCAGACTTTTTAGTGTGGGAGGATAAGAATGTGGCCTTGAATCAAAGCAGCTTCCACAACACAGCTACATTTTCGTAACTGATCTGGCTGTGAAACTAAACTGGAATGCCAGTGATGTATTTTCTCTGTAGGCTTGCAAACCAGACGAACATGATCCCATGAAAGCTCACTCCCCAGTTCATTTTCAACAAATTTGCAATTTATGACAAAAGATTCTGGACAGCATCACAGGCATATTTGTAGCAGAGATTCATACTGGGACAAATACACGTGTTGTTTGTTCTGTAAAACAAACATAAATCAAATAATGACAGGTCATCTTAATAATACTTTAGAAACAAATTGCGAATAGTAAGCATTAAGCCCCTGAGTGTAGGCTTGTATTTGTTCACTCACCAGAGCAGAGCAGCTCTGAACCCTACTATGTCTCCACAACAATAAAGCCATATTTTTCTTACTCAGTAGATACTAGCTTTGCCTGCTTAGAACATGTTTCTACATCCTGTCATTTGAGAGCGGCACAGAAAAGCGTGCTTGGGCTAAAGAAGCACTGCATGTCTTTGTGCTTTGACCGCTTCTAATTCTTTTTAACAAATTAACTTGTATGTCTATATGGTGCAAAACAGCACCACGTAGCAATTCCCATACTGTCCCTCGGCAAATTAGTGCTGAGGAGTGGTATTTCTCTATTACTGTAATACAGCACAGTGTACTTCTGAGAGCTCAGTTGGGGTGCAGAAGAGTGCTACTTGAGTGTAGCATTGCATTCCTGGTCAATCAGATGTGTCAGTCCAGATGTATTACCTCAGGTACTAGAGCTGTGCCAGGGCTGGCATGCGCATCCTGTTCTGGAAGGTACAGATAAAACCATGACCCCTGAAGCACCTTCATTCCATGTCACTACACGTCACTCAAGGGTGATCTGCAAGCCACAATAGTTAACTCATTAGCTTGCTTCATCCTGCTCTATCAAAAGAAAATGGTTGTGAGGCACCTGGGAAAAAAAAAAAAAAAAAAAAAAAAGCCTCAACGGTGCAGAAAAAAAGGATAAAAAAAAAAAGTAGCTAACGCAGAAATATCTTCACCTAACTGAACTGTATGTACAAAAAGACGTGAGGTAATAGCATGAGTCCAGATCCATGAACTACACTGTATGATGGAGATTGCTCAAAAAGTAATGCCTCCTATTTATTTCCATGGAAATTGCAACAGATAAAGGAGCACAGTAGCGCTGTTTGACGAGCAAATTCTCAGCTATAAAACACTATTTTTCAACACAGTCACCACCATTAGCTATGCATTTTCATCAGCCATGAACAAGGGCTCTTCATTTTGTAGTGTGACAGCTGTGCATGGCAATTTGGAACATGGCTTGTCTTTCACATTGCTGCCCTCACTACTGAAATTCACCACCCACTCACTGTGCTAATACCTATTGTTTGATCTTCGTAAACATTCAGCAAGCATCAATGAATGTCAATGGGTGCCATTTTTCCTTCATGGAGGAACTCAGTTCCACACATTTGCTTCATACGCACTTCCATGTCAGACACCATTTAAGTCAGATTGTCCCTCCAATGCCATCTGTCACACAGTAATGAAATGCAATGGAATATTGGCAGGAAATTCCAGCCTCTGCTGCCATACCACCATCATCTGCTTCTGACATCATGGACCAACAGAATAAAATAAAAGGCATTATTTTCGGAGCAGCCTGTGTGATTAGCGTTGATCCTACATTCCTGTGTGGCATATATTCTCTTCTTGATTACACTCTTACATTTAATTTGAAGGTCTACTTTTATTTTTTAAAGGATGATTTTAATTTTGTGTTTATAGCTAGAATAGGGAAATAAATTAGGGAAAGCAATTTACTCAATTTAATTCTTCAGTTGCCCATGAATTCACTACGCTCTTCAATTAATTTATTTTGTACTAATAATCATTGCAGAAAAAATGCTAGTATATAATTCTCTGTCTATAAATGCATTTCCAAGCACTCATTGCAGGCAACTCATATTCAACAGTCCAAAATTAGGTATAGATAACATGCTATCATTTCTATAGCTATTTTGCATAACCAATCAAGCAATTATGCAAGCATTTTTATAGACAAATGAATTTAACAGACTGCTAATGTAAGGTAAACACAAGAATACTTAAAAATGTTTCTAGAAAATATTCCTCTAGGGGTTTATATATTGACCTATTCTGTTCTTTGAGAAAACAGTGCACCATTTCATAATGTGCTTTCAACTTTTTCTTTTGTCACTACATCACACTGAAGAGAGAACCAAATGATAGCCAAGATATAGCCATATGTCTCTTGAGATTTTTCAGAGTATACTGAGGCATTTTTTAAGAGATTTTTCAGAGGCATACTGAGTTGAAAAAAGTATTTTATGTATATTCTCACCCTTAGTAAGTGTCTAAAGACCCAATGATGTCTTTCAAAAAAGAATGTAAATGGCTCCATGTACTGAACAGTTCAGAGCCACCCAGAGGTGATGTAGAGGTGCGAGAGTTTATAGAGTGTTCAATCTGTGTCGGATTTTCCTTTCTATTCTCAAAGTGATAGTTTTCAACAAACTTGCAGTGTTGTAGATGATACATCTAACAAGGACCAAACTCTTAAAAACACATAAGCTATATAGTAGTATAATTGAAAATTATGTCCAAAGGTAATTTTTAGGCTAAATTACAGAGAAAATAACCAAATGTTCTTTGTTTTTCTTTCCATTATTGAGACCCACATTGCAAAGATCTACACCTGACATATTTTCCTAAGATCTCACCATATACTCTGCAGAGATAAGGAAGCACTAAAATGGACTACACACATCATCCTAGTTATTACAATGGCCATCAGACAGAAGCGTGTAAATCTGTAGATAATAAATCCTATCCTTTGGTATTAAGAGAAATTGTTACTGTGAGAGAACTGTAACAGGGCTCTTCAGCAATACTTTTTAATAATCTAATACTCGTTAGTAAGTAGATATATATATCTTAGATAGTAGATACTACCTACTAGTAGATGCGTATATCTTACATCTTAATTTTTTTTCCTGCAAATAGAAAGCTACATGCCAGAGAAAAGTACATTCTTTTCACACACTCAGAGGAGCTATACAGGAAGAAGGCTTCAGATTTTTCCTAGAGCAATTGATCTAACTAAAATTTAAAGGGGCTCCATTTAACTTCTTCACTATTAAGCAATGCAGACTTCCCCATTTATGGAAAAAGAGCTCATCTTCTACCGTAAAAATTATGAAAGAAGATAGTTTGGCACAGATCTAATTTTGCTGGCATGCATTTCTTAACTCTGTTTCATCAAGCTGCTATTCTTTGTATAAATACTCTAGCTGCTACATAAGCAAATCTTACACAAATAAAGACTGTCATTAAACTGTTCATTTAAACAGTTGATTCAAGTGAAATATCAGGGTTCTATAGTCTGCCAGATAAGCACTTGGGAAGTGTTGCTCTGTTATTTGACATGTTTCCTTTTTTTAACTCCTAAAGAATTCCATGACTTGCACAATAAGCAGCTTTACATTTTAAACTGGATGAGCATAGATACCGAGGCAAAAAAAAAAAAAAAATCTATAATTGTAAGAATAAACAACTCTGTTGATACTTCATTGTTGACAGGCTTTCATGAATAGAACCAAAACATTTTCTTGTGTTGGGGTACAAATGGATTTAAAATCTCACAGCAGTCAAAGAATGAATGCAAGCTCAAAAAGCATGGTGTACCTCTGTGAAAGAAAAACCTGTGACCAGAGGATATTCTCTTTCAAAGTACTACTGCAAAGAGAATGAAAGAAGCTCTCATTTTTACCCATATGAATTCCCATCTAAGTCAATCCACAAGTTCTTTTGTTGCCTAATGAAATGAAAGGACATTTAACACTCACCAGCTGACAGTTCAGATCTTTTCCCTCTCCAGTATTAAGTACCTTGGTATTTAGGCACATTTGTCACAAAAGATGTAGACACTTCTGGAATTTAGAATGCCTGTCTGTGATTTAATGCATTCTCGTCTAAAATGCACACGATGAACAGGAAGTAGCATTCTTAGAGTCAAGCATATCAGCCTAGAGCAGGGTTTACACATTGCTCTGAAGGTCAATTGGACACCAGCAGGCGCCTCATCCTCAGCAATAAAAACATGGCACATACATGGCATCCTGGAGGCCATAAAGACAGGGTAACATCAAAATGAAGTTTAAACAAAAGAACTCTAAAAACGCTCAAAATTACAATTCAAAAGATGAAACGATTGAAAAAGAGAAGCAATATGACTTCACAATTTTCTTCTTCAGAAGTATTACTTTTTATGAATAAGGTCTAATGGTATCGTATAAGTTCAAACACTTCAACACAGTGAAAATGTCATTTTTACCATAGTGACTACACAAGGCCAAACAAAAGTCACTTTACCTATCCTTGAATGCTCTGTTCAGCTGTGTAAATTGCTCTCAGGTTAAGGGGAATACTGGTAGATACTTGGATAATATATGAAATCTCACAAATTTAAGGGAAAATGAATTAAACAAGACATTTCTCTTTACCAGGGAAAAACAATCTACTCTGAAATTGAAAAAAATACATCATTTTAGAAATAAATGAGAAGTCTCTTACACTAACTGAATAAAAACAAGGATTTAATATTAAGGATTAATATGTATCCCTTTTCTTTGTGTGTGACTTACAGACAATACAATTCAAGGCACAACTTCATTACAGTTACGTGGGAAAATAAATCTTGTTTATGCGAATTTGTTTGAACCTCATTCTGAGCCATATATTGAGATACGTAAGTGCTTCCATGAAAGATTACCTTGAAATAAGTCTTCATCTTTCTGAACTATAAATTCTGCAAATTATTTTTAGGTGTGCTAAAATATAGCCCATTCAGCAAAGAATAAGCTGTTCAGATAATGAAAATGAGGAGTGTGGAAAAAAAAAAACAAAAAAAAGTCTTATAGATTTATAAATAATATAATCCCAGTGAATGTGTCTTGTGCTTTCTTTTCTTCAGACTTCTGACTCTCTTTGCAAGATTATAACCCTGAAACAATGCTTGTGAGGTAGAGGAAAAAAAGAGGGCATCTATGGCACTTACTAAGACAGTGCTTTTAAGGAGAAGAAGACAGTAAGAACTTTTAACTAGCTAAGTACATCCTTGTCTATGAGGAAGAGAAAGGTACATCAATCAGAACCTTATATTCAACCTCTAAAATGATACATAGAAAAAAAAGAAAAAGAAAAAGAAAAAGAAGCAGCTGCAATACCACTGAAGTTACATATGAATACTCCACATTGCAATTTACTTCAGGGGAAGTATCATTTGCAGGCATTGAGTGAGGCATCTTCCCTAGTCAACTATGGCAAGCAGTCCCAGGGTTAATCATCTGTATTGATTTTGGCTGTGATGTAGTTCATTTTCTTCACAGTAGCTCATGTGTTGCTGTGTTTCGGATTTGTGACCAAAAAGTATTGAAAAAAACACTAATGTTCTAGCTATTGCTGAATGTTGCAAGGCTTTTTTTCATGCTGCCCTCGGCTGTGGTACACAAGTTGGAAGGGGACACAGCAAGGGCACATGAGCCCAAGCAACCAAATGGGTTTCCCATATTATAATGATGTTGTCAAGAGTAAAAGATGAGGTAAAGAAGGAAGAATGTGGGAAGGGGACATTCGTGGTTACAGTATTTGCAATCTCAAGTAACCGTAACACAAAGAAGCAGCCCTGCTTACCTGGAAATCTCCCTCGCTTGCCAATGGAAAGTGGAGAGTGAACTCCTGATTTTGCTTTACTTGCACTCACTCACCTGCTAAATTGTCTTTACCTCAACCCATGACTTTTCTCACTTTCACCTTTCCCATTCTCTCCCTCATCCTGACGGGAGGGTGTGAGTGAGCTGTTGTGTGGGGCTTGGCTACCCCACAGGACTAACCTACATTATCACCTAAGACTGAAGTTAATAACACGCCAAAGAATGGTTTCAACTTGCTTGTACCATGATATTATCCATGGTGGAGCATAGTGAACAGTGAGACACATATGAGGAGAAGGGAATGTAAAAAACACCAAAGGTATACTGATTGCAGTGGTCAAGGGGGAGGGAATAACAAAGTCACAGTGACTGACACATGACCCCAAAACAGCTGGTAATGTGCCAGGCCCAACAGACAGAAAAAAAAATTTCCTATCAAATTTTAAAATGTCAGATGCTAAAGATAAGAAACAAGCAGAAGAAGCAAGTATTACATAGATACAGGATAGTTTTGTAATGCTAGTCGTGGAAACCAAGCATACAGATCAGTGCTACTGAAAAGGAAAATAGAGCCTCTGCTCAAGAGTATGAATGCAATAATATCAATGCTAATGACTGCTCTCCAATTTCAAAATGTTTCAGTACCACAGCTGTCACATATCACATCGTATTTAAGAGGTTCTACCAAAAATGAGTTACAGCTGTACTTTGCTGCTTCCAGGCACAGCTCTCGCTGAGTAAAGGCACTACTTACAGTCATGAGGCGTCCAAAAAGAAGAAAAGAGCTCCTTTTAAAACATAGGTTATTTATCAGAAAATGATGTAAGAGGACAGTGAGAGAATTATGATATTTGAGAGATGGGGGAGGGGAGGGAAGGGTCGTTTCCTTTGTCAAGATTTTTACAAAATCGTGAAGCATATTTGGCCAAGTTTACTGAGATGAGCCTCTGTTTTCCATGTTCTTTCCTCAAAGTACGTGGAGATCCTGACAGTAACACTCTATGCTAATGTTGCATTTAACTACTACCGCAGCGTTTACTTATTCATGTTTACCTCATCGGAGATTTTTGTGTCAGTAGGACCAAGGCCAGGTCTTTCTTACTGATGTAAATCCAGAGAAATCATCACCAAAACCCAAATGCCAAGTTTCTATTTGTGCATGTGAACCACATATTTAATACATACTTGTTTACTTAAACAAGGAATTTAAGATCATACAAAGGGAGAGCCAATTAAAAACTTCTCATAAGGAAAAAGGAAACTGATAACACATGTAAAATAAATTATATAGTACCACTGTTATTAATCTGCCGAGTCAAGCAAGAGTTAAGATTTAAATGCTCATTGAAATACATATACAAGGTATTTTTCTGTCCCCTGTGTACTGTAAAGGACTTAAAAATAGTATGACATTTGGGAGCGCAGCTCTGCTCTTACAGCTTTTAAAATATACAAGTAAAAGTATGTGCACAGCTATTTTGGTCGCTCCTCGGGGGGAAGTTATTTGAATTTTCATATAGTCTGGCAACACATCTGCAATTATTTTGTTATTTAGAGCATATGTTTCATGAAACATAATACCAATTAAAGAGCTGCTCTGTATTTATATTTGATCCTATATATGTGCGTGTATTATATATATGTATTTAAAAGGCTATGTTTATATGCTTAAGTTCCAATCAAAGGAAATAAGAGGATTTAAATGTATTGAGGCTGGTATTATTACCACTCATTTCTGTTTCTATAGTAGTTTTTACCTCAGGATTGCAAGATGTTAATTAAGGCTTCTCTTTAGAGAACTGTTCCTCTCCAAGAATGCTATTTTGCATATGGTTAGACTCATATTAAGTATATAGTAATGTGACTTCCTGAACAGTGATGGCTTTATTACGTAGGTAAGGGCTTTTTTTCTCCTTCAAGGAACTAAATTGCGTGCTGTTGTGAGGCCTTCTCAACTCACATAGTCAGTCCCTTTAACAAATTTCACTCTACTGTAGTTCAGAGAAATGAAACAGGGATCCACATTTTCCAATCTAGTTCTTAACTGGGGGGACAATTCCTTTCCTAGGGATTTTTCTCAAAATGAAGGGCTGGATAAAAGAGGAAACTCAAACCTAACCTGCTCAGTTTTACTGGATTTGTTGTTGTTGTTGTTGTTGTTGTTGTTATTTGTTTTGCTGAGAGGGGAATGATGATGTTCATATCTGACTCTAAAATTGCAGAAAACCATACTTATAGAAACATTAGTTCTCTGGCCACCTTCATGTCAACAAGAGTCATTATAATTTACAGTCTCACAAAGAGGAATAAAAGAGTGTAGAAGATTTAAATGAAAAAAAAAAGGAAAGGAAAATTCTGCCCTATTTAATCACTCGTAGACATGCCTTCAGAGTTTCCCTTGAAGACATGTTTATGAGCTCTTGGTTACTTAATCAAATTACGTGTCAAAAACAGACAGTTTCATTCCCAGCACTGGGAGCCCAGTAGACACAAACCTAATCTCCTCTGTAGACACGCAACTACCTTAGTACAACAGTGAATCCAAGTTAATTTCCTAAACAGCAGGACGGTGGCACTTCTTTTTTTCCAGTTTCAAGTTATAGCTTGAAGAATATTGCAGTTCACTGCAGGAAAGATTTGAAAGTGAGAGAAAGGAGTGAGAAACCCAACTTGAATTAGCTCATAGGAAGGATGAAGCATATCTGACCCACAGTCCCAACCACTCAGGAGTGCCTTGGCACATTTAAAGCCACAAAATGAGCACAGTTGACCAAGAACAAACTCTTAAAATATTGCACCCTTGTATACGTATCATTTAATATGTGTACACAAGTATTTAATATTTTTCCTCTTTCTCTACAGCACTCAGCCTGGACTGGCAAATGGGCTGCACAGCAGAGGCTTCATTCCTGATTTTTGTTATTGCAGAGCCTCTCCAGCAGTGCACTGGGCTCCTCTTGCAAATCAAACAGCAGTGACCAAACACAGACTTTTGTTCTCCTTTACAGCATTTCTGGCCATCAGAGCTAGGAAAGATAGCAATACTTTATGTAATCCAGCTGAAGTCTTAACCTGCTTCTGTTGCTTGTAGGTCAGATCCAGTAAGACAACTGTTTTAATAAGGTAATTTTTAATAAAGCTTTATATTTTCTCTCACCTCCATGGTCTTAAAGTTGAACCCATCTTTAGAAATATTAGTCAGTATCATTTAAAAACTGTTTCTTGAGTTTCTGCAAGTTCCTTTAGAATACATACTCACGATATATTAATATTCAGTTGTTCCAGTTTTAAAGAACTCACTTGGAATAAAACATGCTATTTTCCACAACTGTAAACAACAGCATATGGCATAAGTTGGTAACCTAAAATGGTAATTACACAGCTTAAGAGAAAACAACAAGCAAGCAGCCTAATTAGTTCCACTCCCCCCCTCTGCTCTGCAGTTTAGAGACCTCACCCATCTCAGAAACCCAGTTTAAAGGGACCAGAACAAGCTGTGTCAGCCAAGCAGGTCAAGCCTCAAACTCAGAATTTTCTGAAGATCATTTATGATTTTTTCTTTCGTAATTTTTCCTCTGGAAATTAGTATATTTAATATATAAGATTTCTCAAAGAAAAATCCACACAGTTGGAAAATTTGCACTGATCTCATGAATAAGCAATGTAATAGCAACTACATGTGCAAAGAAGTGCTCTGGAATAACCATTCCTACTTGTATATCTGCTTCCCAAACACACAAGAAAAGTGGTGAACTTTGCTATTTACTCAGAGATTAATAGGCACTTCGAGGTAAGAATCCTAAAAGCAGGCTTAGGGGACGGGAGGGATTTCTGATGAACTCTCCCCTCTGACAGGTCCTTCCTTCTGGAGCCACTGTGAGGTACGAGACGAGGTCTGAAGCACTAACTCACTGCAACCCCTTGTACAGGAGCTGAAAAATAACTGTCATTTCAGAGCAAGATTGTTCACTGTCTCACAAACACAAGGTTCCCGGGCAAAACAGACAGCAAGCAGCACAGTGAAATACTTGCATAATAAGCCAACACTTAGTGTCCTGACTTCAATTTCCGATTTCGGGGCTTAGCATCATGCAAAGTAGCATTACTTGTCTCATAATTTAGACTAACATAGATACTCACAGTAACATAATATTTTGCAGATCTCATTTCTAAAAGCAGAATTCAAGATGCTCACATGTCTCTACTAGCACTTGCTCTTAGAAACTCACTCTGCTCTAGATATAAAAAAGCTATGAAAACATGAATCTTCTGTGGAAAGAGAAAGCACTTTTCTCCACTCAAAAAGTAAACATGTCCTTGAACACAATTGCTTTTTCTAAAAGTGGTGTCCCAAGAGATCACTTGAGATTTACTCTGTTGAGGGCTTGTAGTTCTGATGTGTGAAAGTGAGAGAGAAACTGGAGATCACTACTAACTCCACTTAGTCACTGACATCTGTTGATGAGAACTGGAAGAAGAACTCATTGACAGCAGCTCGGTGGAAAAACGTTCTGGTGGATGAGATGCTGGACATGAGCCAGCTGCATGCACTTGCAGTCTAGAAGGCCAACAGAGCAAGGGAGAAGATTGTCTTCCTCTACTCTGCCCTCCTGAGGTCCCATCTGGAGTACTGCATCCAGGGCTGGGGCCTCCAGCACAGAAGAATGTTGAGCTGTTGGAGCAGGTCCAGGGGAGGGCCACAAGGATGATCAGAGGGCTGGAGCACTTCTCTTACAAAGACAGTGTAAGGGAGATGGTCTTGTTTAGTCTGGAGAAGAAAAGGCTCCATGCCGACCTCATTACAGCCTTCCAGTATTTGAAGAGTGATTATAAACAGGAGGGAAGCTGTATTTTTACACAGTCTAATAGCGATACAGGGAATGGTTTTAAAAGTAAAAAAAAAGTAGTGATTTAGGTTCAACGTTAGGAGGAAAATCTTTACTCAGAGGGTGACGAGGAACAGGAACAGACTTCCCAGAGAAGTCAAGGATGTCCCTTTCCTGGAGGTGCTCAAGGCCAGGTTGAATGGGGCACTGGGCAGCCTGGTGGGGGGGCAGCCCTACCCATAGCAGGGGAAGATGGAACTAAATGATTTTAAGTTCCCTTGCAGCCCAAACCATCTACGATTTTATGATACAGACCATTCTCCTTCCAACTCTCCACAATACTTTAGAAGCTAAGTAGTACAGAGCAGCTCCCCAGTGCTAGCTGTAGGGATTTGTAAATTAATGAAACTCTGTTCTTACGAATCTTCATTTTTGCTGATTTCTTTAAAGTCCCTAGTGTCCTGATTCAGTTCACTGAAGAACAGCACAAACCGTTATGCACTCAGTTGAGTTGCATTACAGCATGAGTTACGTTGCAAATAGTATAGCTGTCCATAGAAAGTCTTAAGCTGCTCTGTTTCAAGTGTCACACCAACAAAATGCTACTTTGTGATAAAGCTAATATTAGTAAAGTAAAAAATAGCATTATTAATACACTAGCTGTAATTAAGTTTATTATTTGGTATATGTTACTTTTTACTTTTTGTCATCAAGAACAAGAATATTTTGCATTATACAGCTGCACAACAGCAAAATAGTTCTCAAATAATTATTTGGCTTGACATCAAAAGCAGGAAGTTTGAACTGTTTCCCACCAAAAGCATCCTGGAAATCTTCTTTGGGAATTGCAGCCCCCTCAGAAATACTATACGCCATCTCAGAACATTTATTTAAGACACTAGGAAGAACGTGAGGCTGACAGAATATGAGATCATGCTTTCAATTTCCACAGCTTCCCCTTTTGCATGGTATTTGCCATCTTGGAAAGACACGTATTTCACCACTCAACTCATTATTCAATAATGATTTATTTTATTTATTTGCACACTGTCATTTTGCAAAGTACGTATTGATGCCTTTAGATTTGTGTTCACAGAGACGTCTTGAGATGTTGTCAACAGGCAGATGTCCTCCGTTACAAGGAGCTTGAACCAAACACCGCAATCAAAAATCAGATCTAAAGACATTGTTGCAAATATACACATTTGTTGGTGTTTTTTTTTTCCCCCTAAATTGGATTAATTCTATTGAAATGAAGGCATTTTCCAAGCCAGTCCAGAAAGCAACAAGAGCCCTCAGCAACAGCACAGCTCCCCTGAGATTTCCAGCAGACCACAAAAGGAAATGTGTTAAAGGCTAAATTAAATCCATCCTTTACATGAGCAGAAGAGGACGAAAAGAATACAAGAATAGTTCCTTTTTGCCATGCTCTGAGCATCATGAGCTGTAACCAGATGAAGGGAAGCAGAATTGTGGCCCTATCCTGCACGGTTTTAGGAGCTAATTTAATCCTGCTGCCCCAAAGCATGGTGCGGCCTGCACATTGCAAAGATGTGATCTTTGAGCTGCAGATTCTTGAAGGACTGGGGAGCATTCAGGGCAAATGTTGTTACACGTTCACCTTGCCTGTATCTTGCCCTCCACAAATCCACCACTGGCTACAGCAGAAGGCATTATTAAGCTAAGTGGACCACTGGTTTGACCCAGCATGGCCATTATGCTCAACATCAGGCAAATTAAGGAGTTCTTAGGGAGGGATTTTTTGAACACTAAGGCTTATCACAGCTCCCACATCAGCTAGCATCTCCTTCTCTCCTAATTATCCATCAGCTAATATTCTTCTCCCAAGTTATCTAAGAGAAATTGTTAGGTTTCATAGGTATTTCATCTTTCAGATCTTGCTTCTGCATTGCTCACAATTTTTGAAAGGCACAGGCTACTTCCTACTATTTCTTCTATTGTTTTCAATAAGGTCTGCTTCTGTTCAGTCTGCTTGTGTATTCATGCTAATTACATAGTTACTTTCTGGCATATCTGCACAGATGTGTGCGGAAGGACTGCTCTTGAAGCCCTAAGGCTTCCCTCACCATTGAAGTCTCATCTGTTTCAGCACATAACTGGTACATCTGGGCTGGAAACCAAGCAAAGTTGGTTTCAGTCAGACACAGCTCCACCTGTGAAGCTGCATCTCTATCCTCAAGCAGCAGGACTCTAAATCCCTACAGAAGGGAAAGGCAAGCTGCTGGGATGGTAAAACCTTAAACTGCAGCAGCTAAACCCACTCTAGCTTTTAGCTGGAGCCCTCCTTTAGGAAGTCTCACTGCTGGATCGCAGAAAAGGTCACATCATTTAAAGAGATATGAAACAAAAATGTTGCTGCTGCCTAATTTTCAAGGCTGTGAGCAAAAGGCTTCTCAAGGGCCTTGAAGAAAATGTCAAGGTACAGAATTTCTTTTCATAAAAACCTTCCCTGCCCAGATGAAAGTTTACTACTCTTAGCCTGCAGTGGAAACAAAGGAAAACAAAAATAATGTACATGCCATAACAACCCCAAGGCACAGCAAGAAGAAAAATAAAGCAGAAAGAAATAATTCACAGCAAGGTTAGAGAAACATAAGAGAAGAACTACAATAATGTAACATAACAGGTGTAAGAAAGCAAAATGAATGGATTAGATAGGGTTGGATCAGCATGAGACACTAGCATGGCCTGACCTTTAGAGCAAAGGTGTACAAACACTAAATTACTGCCAAAAGCAGTTTGTGATCTACTGCCAGTAGCAGCTAATTTGCTTCAGAGGAAGAGAAGGAGTGACGAGAGATTACAGCTGCTGTTTGTACATGGGAGAGGATGTTGCAGCACATATCTGTGGGAAGCACAGTGCCAGCCAAACAGTTAGCGGGCATCTTCTTGATGTATTCTATGTCAAGGGTTCGGAGACATTTTCCTCACCCAGATAATGTCTGAGACATCTAGAAGAAGGTAGTAAGTAAATAAACAAATAAAAAGACCCAAAGTTGCTGCAGATAGATAAGAAGACAAGTCTGGACTTGGAGTGATAGAAGGGCAGTGGCTGTGTAATGACCAAGGCTGGGTGAGGTAACAGACTTGTGTATTTGTAGTGGATGTGAGCAACTTGACATGGGAGCAAGTAAAAGTTGAGTATACACCGCACTTACTGTGTTTTGCAATGTATTCAGTATTGGGTGAGAGACTAAAGAGCCTAATACGTCTGAGAAAAGAGTTACTTATAATTCTTAGAATACTTTCAGATCGGACATGCAATGCATTATACAAGTGCTTGACCTGAACAGAGAAACAGCATATGATCTGGGGTCAGCAGACTGACAAAGGCTTGTTTCAGAGACGACCACAAGAAGACAACTTGGAAAGAGAGCCATTATCTGCATGTCATGAAGAAGACTGTGCTGTATCCCAAAGTGAAGAGAGTCAAGAGGATCCCTAAGGAGATCTCAAAATGTATTCAGGCTTGAGCTTTATTCCTTTGGTCTGATGTCATAAATTTACAATCTCTGTAAATGGATATTGCTCCCAAGTTGATCATTATAGCTTCTCACAAGGTAAGAATGTGACAGCACTGCTCGGCATTTACATCACCACCTTCTGAGGCAGATCCTAATCATAAATATAAATGATATATTTGCATCTGAAAAGGCCCCTTTGTCAACTCAGAGAACAGTTTTAAGCATGAGGAGACAGATGAAAAAAATCTTTCCCTGTCTGTTTAACCATTTTAATTTGTGTTTCTGTATCACAAAACAGCTGTAGTCACACATACGAGAATGTGACTGTGCTTAGTGGAATATATTCACTTCCCCAGGAGCTGATAAGCAAGGCCTCCTGGAAGTCAAGTTAGTCCAGATTAAATTTAGAATTTATCAGATGCCTTTACAGTTTGCAGTTTTACTAGTAAATCTCCTTGAGTTTATGATCTTAGGAGCCTAATTGTAAACAGAATGCAATTACAAAACTATATATTATAGAGTGTGGTTAGATACTCTGCAGCTACAGATCAACAAAATTTCCTTTACAAAATTACTTCATTCTAAACTCTTTGGCTTTAAAACTGATGTTAGTTATAGAAGCAATTTAATTTTCCTGCTACATTTAAATATGAGACTCTAAGCTGTGACATCCTATAAACACATCTGACAGAGATAAACTTCCAAGTTCCAGTTGTTACTTAATAAAGGAAGAGAAAAATTGAGAGAGAAAAAGAACTTCATTGACATAATCTAGTTGACTTCCTAGTTTAAAAATAATAACCTAAATGATTACCTTTGATAGATTTCCGTATTTGGGCCATTTTGGAGTAGAGTGGGAAAAGAAATCATAGAATCACCAAGGTTGGAAAAGATCTCCAAGATTATTCAGTACAACCGTCTGTCACCAGTATTTCCCACTAACTCATGTCCCACAGTACAACATCTATACACTCCAAGGATGGTGACTCACCATTTCTCCCTGGGCAGCCCTTTTTCAGCACCTGACCACTCTCTCAGAGAAGAAGTATTTCTATACATGGAAATATATCATTTCTATACCAGATCATTTCCATATCTGACTTCAACGCTTTGCAAATTCCTGTTTATTAAACAGAAACTCAGAGTAAGATGAAATCACAGCTAATGCAAACTCCCATCTTGATACCACAGTTTCTAGTAGTTCTGCCTAAAATCTGTACCAGAACTCAAATAGATTCTTATTAGAGCTTCAACACAGCTTTTCTGCTTTTGGCTACCAAATTTAAAGAGCAAACAAACAAACAAAAGAACCTGCATGTGATCCTACAAGGAGTTATTGATGGCATTTGTTATCTAAAGCAGCTAGCAGAAGCATATCCTCACAGCAAGAAAGCACATTATACTGCTATACTACTATACAGAGCCAAATGAAAATTTTCTCCCACAGCCTATGGATGTTGATAATGCTAATAATTTAATTACAAAACTAAAATTCGGACTGTGTTGGTTGAAATGCTTCCTAGAGCTCACCAGCGATTCTGGGTTCACTTCTGTTTTCAAAAAGAAGCCACAGAAATCATAAGTTCTGAGGCTGTTCAGTTTTGACCTCACACCAAGTGCATCTTGAAATCACGAGTTTTGATTAAGGATTTAGGTTTGGATTCCACACAAATCCCCAAACACCAAACAAAATGCAGAAAAAATCAGAAGCCTCCCACCATTAAACATACTTGCAATTTACTTGCTTATTCTGTGACTCCTTTTTAAAATGCATGATAAACCTCAGAGAATCTAATTGATAGAAAATTCTCTCTTTGTCCTTAGCTAATGTGGCCACCCAAGATGCTTTGATACTACTGTATACTTAACAGAGAAGAAAGCCACTAAACACAAGCCAGAAGTACGGTCATCTCTGAAGATACAGCTGTTTTCTATGAATGCCCTGAGTTAATGTTAATTTACACACAAGAGCAGTGAAGAAAGGATTTGAAAGCACAGAGGAAAGGGACAAATATTATAGTAGAGTTTGCATACTGTATGGCTTCAGGGAAACTGTGTGTGTGTGTGTGTGAGCAGGAAGTGCTTTGAATGTGGGTCAGTGGCAGAGAGGGGTCAGTCACCGAGATAAATTCACACATGGAAAACACTATTCTGACCTTGTGGGGCCCAGATGCATTCCCCCTCCAAGGAGTCTGGCTCTTGGGATCAGTAAATCAGTTCACTTGAAGTTGTTCTATATTCTTTTATTTTTTATTTACCTATCATCATTCCCTAGCATACAGTTTTCCAGACAAAGACTAACAGATTCTTCACAATAGCTTGCTTTCAGTTTCCTATAGCAGAAGAAAGAAAAGAATGGCTTTGTAGTGGGCTCATATCACACCAGCAGGGTTACATATAACAAAAATGAATAGTGTTTGTTAAAAAATGGACAAAAGCCTTGATATGAAATTTTATTCCTTCACAGTGTTTACCACGTGCCTTTATAGTTAATCAAGTAAACCAAAAGAGTGAAAGAATGCTTTCCAGAACCCCTTTCTAAGGCAGAATAGTAAATATCCTTAATGTTTGTGAAGATTAGTGTAGAGATTGACTCAGACTGATGTGCTGGACTGCCTTTCTGATGTTACTCATCAGAAATTCAGAACCGATCTTTCTTTATGTTTGAATTCTGCTTAAGTATGAGAATATGGCTGGTGAGAGAGCTCTATTTGCATCCTCATGACTCTTATGGACAGTTGACACTCCCAACATAAAGGCTTACTCCAGCTCAGATTGACCCTTATTCTTCAATAAAGCTTACAATGGCCTTGCATTATGGTGAGAAATCTCCTACCTTCTCCCTCTTTCTAGACTGAAACTCTTAACTGGTTTGAATTTGATTTCCCAGTAGCATACCATACCTGATAACCAAGACAAACCTGTTTACCAATGATAATGATAAATTACAATTATTGAGTTTCCACACACAAACAGGTAATGAGTATAACCAGCAAAACCTTCATTGTTTGTCCAATCACCATTTTATCTTTTAATACCATAAAAAAACATCAACTGTCTTTTCTGTTAAGGAGATTTCTACCATTGCATATTTTTCAATTGAAAACGTAGTCCCTTAGTCATTAAAGGGCCAATGGAAAGAAAAGGCCCAGAGATGAAAAGAACAAAAAGATGAACAGAGGACATAGCAACTTTTCAAGGTGATACCTACATCTTTTCTAAATGCTTTTGAGCTGAAAATTCACTCATGCCTATTTTATCCTCCTTCCTAAGTCAACTCTAACAGCTCTCAGCATTGTGATGACACATACATATGGATGGATTCTCTTCTGGGCTTGGTGAATGCTTTAAAAAGACCAAGAGACTGCATTTTAAGTATTTAACCAGAGAGCTTTTCTTCCATGTATGTATCACCTTGTAAATTGCCAGTGCTACAGAATATCCATGGCAACTCATATGGGACCAATGCTCTATTACATCTGATAGCAGCTGCACTGTCATCAAGTATGTTCTGAAATAACCCTATGGTCAAAGCCTCAGGACTACAACTCTGTAGGCTTTGTGTAACCAATCCATCATTTATTATGCTGCCCAGAACTAAGACTTGTAAACCATGCGTAAGTTTTCCTGCCATGCAATTACTTGCTGATGTTGTGCCAAGTTCAGACTAATAGTTTTCATGCATCATTAAACGTAGTCTGAGTAGGGATCCTACAACAGGTTTCAAACTGACTTGAACAGATTTCATTAAGTTCTCCTCAAATGGTCTACTTCGCAGCTTGTGGCTCTCTTTCTTCTCATAAATGATTAAAATATGAAGTTAATACATCAGCTTCCCAGCAAGCGTCATATTAACTGTTTAGTTTTGTTCAAGATAAAACTGATGAAACACATGCCTAGTACAGGTCCTCTAAATGTAATAATGATCTCACTTGCTGCCTTCCTATAGCACTGTCTGGTTTATTTTTCTCAACTTATTTCACTGTATATACAGCATTATAGGTTTGTGGGTTTTTTTCAAATGCAGAAAAATCACAGACCATTGCAATTTGTATAAGCAGTCACTAAGGAATCCAAAATAGTATTTCAGCCTCATCTAGCCTTTCCTCACCATTTTCTAATGCTCCATGGAAAGCAACAGCTTAATCAACCTACATGTTTGTTTGTTTGTTTGTTTTACACAAGGTCATTGTTGTAGGGATTTAGGAAAATGAAGGGGTTTTAAGGAGTCATGACAAGATAGCCATCATGCATTAAAAAAGCCCCAAGCCTAATTACAAAGCTATGGCATGTATCTTTCCTATGATTACATAGTAAAGCCTCTATTTTGACTTTGTCTTCCATGAAGACATGAATCCAGACTCCCTACACACAGCAGTCCTTAAACCTAGTGTAGGCTAGCGAGCCTCATGAAAGAAAATCTCCTGCATTCCAGCTCTAGCCTTCCTTCTGTGTGAGTGTTTAGAGGAAGACCCTGGGACTGACAGCATAATCTGGATTAGTTTTTATTTCTAAATTCTTCTTATTAACATGTTTTTTGCCCTTACATCCAAGTTGCCTCATATGCACTAGAGTATACAAAAAAGCTTCAACTCTGAGAGGCATTTAAGCAAGTGTCACACCTTTGCTCTAACTTGTTGATAAAAATTGCGATTCATTTTTACTTCCTAGCTTAGTAGAGACTATCACACTGGAAAATAAAATAAAGGAGTATATTTCCAGTACCCTTTAAATGTAAACACCATGAAGATTAGCATTTTTTTCCTCTATAACTGATTATAGGAGTATTTAAAAAGGAACTTAAAGGAATATTGAAAGAGGAAAACTTTCCATTTTAAACCTAAACTAGGATGGTTCAGAAGTTGAAAATCATACGTAGAGAAACCAAAGGTAGAAATATCTGCTCATGTGTTCTTTTCCATGGTGGCATTCTACCTGGAACAAGTTCCCTCCTAATCTGAAATAATCTTAGTCTACTAACTGCAGGGGACATTGCCTGTATTAGTGCAGAGTGGGTAGAAGATACACATTGCATGTGCATGGGAGAAGGGTTTCAGTTTCTGGCAGAGGGATGATTTCTGCTTGCTACTGGGGTAAGCCTCTATTTAATTTCACGGTAAATTGTGTCAGAGCTCTGGTGTTGTTTTTTTTTTTTTTCTGTAAGGCTAAATCCTAGCAAATTGTCAAACACAATATATGTTTGCTTTAAACAACCTATTCTCATTGTCCATCAACGTATAAAATTCCAGTCTACTAAAATGTGTAAAATCCACAAAAATCTCTTTACCCTCCAGAGGTAGTGGCATGTCAGTAGCTTGCATAAGGTCTCAACTTCTCTTTCATAGTTAAATGGTCCAAGTTTCACACAAACTCACTCTTTTTCAACACATGGCCTTAACCAGTAGAGAACAGATAACAACAACCATTTTGAAGATGAAAAATTTCTGACAGAGACAAGAGCCAAATAAGCTGTGCTTAACAGGATTTTCAAAAAGTCCTGCATGCCTCTTCAGAGGCTTCAAATACTGTGACAACCCAGCTTCTTACTGCAAAGTCACTCTTGTTTTGTCCTGTATGCGTTTCACTACCATGAACGGGATGTCAGAAGCAAAGCCTAACACAGTTTCCAGACTGTAAGTAAATTTTACACATCAGAAACAAAGCTGTCAGTAAAACAGCTGAAATACCACCATAACAAGAAAAAGAGCATACTAAGACTTAAAGTCCTATATAATATATTGGCAGTTTTTCTAGGTTATTAATTCAGATTAAATTGACTGCCCAAGGAGAGACAATAGCATACAGAAATATAGTTACACAGATACGACAAGAAGACTGGGTACACGAAAACATCAAAGCTGTAAGAATAATTCACCTCATTCATCCTACCACACAATGAGCAAGATCCTATTTGCTGAGGAAGAAGAGGCTCATAGTTTTCTAAGCTTCTTCTTAGAATCACAGAATGGTTTGAGTTGGAAGTGACCTTAAAGATCATCCAGTTATAACCTCCATGCCATGGCCAGGGACACCTTTCACCAGACCAAGCTGTCCAGGGCCCCATCCATCCTTGCTTTGAACACTTCAAGGGATGGGGCAGCTAAAACTTCCTATAATATTTTTTCTACAGAAGCTGTTTCTCACAATGCCATTTTCCCTATCTGCGATAGAATTTCTCTTTAAAAACCTCTGCTCAATTTTCCTGCTTCTTGGTCTGAATTTTCTGATTTATCACTGACAGCATATTCCACTAAAAAATGCTGGCTTCTCAAGGTTTATATAAGTGCTTAAGGTGTGGCATGTTTGGTCAGAGCAGCAGTCTGGACTAGGTCCTGCTAGTACTCTTTCGTTCATTCCCGCCCTTGCCCAAGTTTTAGAAATCATTTTGGTATATGGTAGTGAGAATTACCTTATACCACAGCTTTAAACACTCACATCATACTGTTCTCTTTGCTGATTGCCACTGTTTGCTATTCCTTATGTTGAGTTTGATTATTTTGGTCACCAAGCAGCAATGTCCTTATCCTCACTTTTTACTGTGAAACATTCAGTAGAATATCTGGTGTGTTTTCTAGGAAAGCTTATTGACCTCAGGATTTTTACACACACACATACACACTTATTAGTGAATTTGCAATACCATAGTAACTCTGGGGCTCTACACTGAAAATGTTGTAGACATACCTTCATACCCTTCCCATCCCCTTTCACTGCATCCTTTTTCTTCTTTTGTGCTGGCTCTAGTGAGCAGTTCAGGACTTTTCAGGTTAGCCAGGTACTTGAACACCCTCTAACACAGGAGATTGAGGTCTGGAGGTGGACTTGTGTCTTTGTATTGACCATCTTGTTGTATTGATAAACAGTGCTCTAAGACCAATGCCAGTTTAAGATTCTCCAGCACAGAATTAATGCTACTTTATAGGGTTAAAAACAACAACAACAACAACGAAAGCAGCACAAAAAACTCCAATGGAAAGACTCAATTCAGTGGAATTTAGATTGCCAGGAAGTTCTTTGTCTGTTAAAAATGATAACCAGTAGATACTTTCTGAAAGAAAACATGCTTCATCCTCTCCATTAGAGCACACTATGATCACAGGCATAGGTACATCTTACATAAATTACTGATGGCCCAAACAACATATGGTTTAGTGTGAATATTTTATTCAGCTCTGTCATGGGATTTAATTTTAAGTCAAGTCTTAATTTCATCTGAAAGGCCCTCAAGACTACTTCCCTAAAAACAAACCAAAATCAAAGAAAGCCTTGGACTGAACCCAAGCAACCGGTTAAAATTCAGAATTAAAAAGCAGTGTCACAAGGAATGATCTAAAGTCACAAGAAAAGACACAAATAGCACAAGAAAGCATTTTTCTCACACTCTGTCTAGCATATTCCATTCGTGTTAGAAATGGTAAAGGAAACAGGCAATCTCAGGATTAAATCTGAGGATTAAAACAGTATAGGATATTACAGGATGCTGTGGCATGATTCCTAACAGGCTTTGTTTTTAAGAAAATGAAACATAGTACAGTGTTTCTGTCTTCATCAGAAAATATAAGAATGGACTTACCTGTTACCAAATACTCCTGTAAGGTATGCTGAGACTAATAGAAATAGGATACAAAAGCTCATATGCCCACTAAACCCTTATTCAGGATTGTGGTGGCAAAGTATCTCTCGAAAAAGTATATCTCGAAAACAAGAATAAACATAAGCATCAGATATGAAAGACTGCACCTACATTTCAGCACCCTAAGCAACTTTCCTTTATAAATACTTGGAAAACCTGTCCGTGATTCTGTCTGAAACAGTTAACAGGAAAACAATTTAATATAATGGGTTTTAGATTTGCATTAAGTTGCAATTCTGAAGATGCATGTGAGAGAATGCCACACAGTTGGGTTACCTAATTACACATACCATTTAATTGATCTTTCAAGGCGTGTATTTTCACTAACCTTGCTTTATCTCCTTTAATGAAAACCTATCCTTCACCTGACAGTCACCCAGGAAAGTAGTTAAGAACATATTTAACTCAAAACACATGTGCTGTGGCCTCTCCTCACACTTAAACAAGTGACCCTTTCAGCTGCTCTACTCTGGGAGTATAAGCAAGCCATCAGAGAGCCCACAGCTATCCAAGTGTGAGACTTGCCATTGACTTTCAACAGTCAATTAGATCCTAATTTTTGCAAATTTACTTATCTCAAATGTTCATCTGTAAACCTAAAGTCAAACATGCAAGGGTCACCATTTTGCAAACTGATCAGAGCATACTAAATCCCATGGTTTTCATTAAGTTTCTTCAGGATCTGTCCAGTAAGCAAGCTATGGAGCTCTTTTTGATGTAGATTTTTGCTGCAGCCACTTGATAGTGGCCTGCATTTGAGTCTTTTCTTACCAATATTGCCTAGTAGAATAAAAATACATAGGTACCTAATAACGAACTCAAAATAGGATTCAAATCAAATTCAAATGGCTTCATTTTTAGTTTGGCAAACACACAGCCTCAGAGCATTCTAGTTTTGTCATTTATTCTGTATTTGTAAATCCTATTCATAATCCCCTTACACTCAGAGAACTGCTGGGGACAAGGGAATAATAATCCTTACCAATATTTCCTTTGAAACTCAGACCTTGCGTTCCCTAACGGTAAATCTTTCCAGTGGATTAGTCACAGAGACTCACTGTGAGAACATCAGCTCTACGCTGAAGTTAAAAGTCTCTTCTAAACATATTTAAAACCACTTACTTCATTTATAAAACAGCTATTTTTCAATTGAAGTTGTTCTGCTTACTGATTACTGAGACGAAGTTATTAAGTTTTCATTTAAAGACATTCAAGGTTAAAAAAGCTTTTCTTTCATTAAGTATCTGTAGGAAAGTGGCCTATTCTACACACATTTAGACTTGAATATATACTGAACTGTTTAACTGTTTAAACTGCATTAAAGGAGAACTCATCTGGGGCCTTTTGCCCAGACTTTAAAAAAAAATATCAGGTAAACTAGAAAAGGATTCCTCAAATGATGATGTGAGTCAGTTAACTTTAAACATTTGGTTTAGGGACAGCATTAACAGGCTAAAGAACTGCCATAAACTGTGTCCTAATTAGGGGCCAGATACACATTCACATGGTATTCTGAAGACTGTCCTTAAAGGTAATCTTTTGAGACCAAAATGCAAGTAGATCCTTCTTGCCACCAGCATTTCAGTTAGTTGTCACCATCATAAATTAATTATATTCATGCATTTAACTGAAATATAAATCTTTTATTTACTGCTTGATTACAGTCCAGTGCTGACACGAACTAAAATGTTTGCTTGTAAAAAGGAAAACAAATGGATTTCTGACAGGATTGCAATGGATCACATTAAAGAAGGTGTAGGAAATCCACTACACTGAAAAAGCAACTTCAGACCATGGCTGATACCTTTGCAAGCCAACTGTGTCAATCAAGGCTCTTCAAATTTAAAGCAAGAGAGGAAAGACTGAGATGTCCATCAATAGCTTACGAAATTATGACCAAGCCACCACTTGTCAAAGCAGCCAGGGCTGAAAAAAGGAAAGGAGTATTCTCAAATACAGAAAATTTGGACGTACCAATTGCAGGATAAGAAAAAATACAGGGTTAATCCCAACAGTAATATTCATGTTATTTTAATGGCCTGTTATAACAAACTAGGTGGCATAAAATTCGTTGTTCATAAACCACATGTCATCAAACTATCCTGACACCAAATTCTAAAAGCAGGGGGGTAAGATGTGGAACAGCTCAGGGAAAGGATGCAATCAGAGATATATCATCACTGTGCATTTATTGTATGAATATCATTCCTAGCTCTTTACTTTTTTTTCATTGATTTAAAAAAAAATGCATCATCGTGATCTTCCATAATCTCAACTTCATTTATACACATCGATGAGCATCTTGCTTATGAGACTGATTATTTTTATGAAGTTCTATTTATAATGTCTTGCTTTGTCTCATTATTTTCAAATGAATAATTATTAATGTTACAGTTAATATAAATATTCTCATATGCAGCCTTTACACATCCTCCTCTAAAACCTTTATATGATTTATCATTGCTCAAAGATACTGTGGTTGCAATTTAAGACTCAGAACACTAACTGTGCTTGAATTCCATCCAATTCAAGTACAGTTGGCTGAGAATTGATTTTCCATTGTAATGCGGTGTTGGCATGCCTGTGCTGTATAGAGCAGGCTGCCTGCCAGCCTTACCACTGCCATGCAGGAATAATAACATAATTTTATACAGACTTGCACGTTTATTTCTTTGCAAACTGCAAGGAAAAAGTCAAACTTTTTGAGTAGGAGTAATGCTGTTATTTGATTTGACATTCTCTCCACATTTCTGACTTTGAAATACAACCTTAATTGACTGCATAGTGGAGAAACTCTACTACAGATACTTTTATGCAGACCGATGTAGGTTCTCTACAATTATTTCTAAGGCAAAAATGGCGCATTTGCTGTCTGATTGTAAGCCCTAATCTGACACCTCTTGGCCTTCATTCTAGGACAAGTACTGAAATGGTGTGCTTGACACCACTGACAATGTCTCCCTGTCATCTTCCTCTCGGGCACCATGCATAGGCTAGGTATTGATACAAAACAAAAGTTTCAAAAGTACTTTAAGCAAGAAGAAGGTAGGACTTCCACCTAAACACAAAGATCTATATACCTATGGCCTACCTGCAAACTAAAACACTGCCTTTGTGCAATTAGAAATGGGCTGAAGGTACAGTGAGCAGGATCAGAAAATCCACCCAGGCTCAAGAGTTGCTCCACTAGTTTTCTATCAGCTCTCTATACTGCTCCCTGACAAGTCTGCACTGGCACAAACAAGGTAGTGAGAAGAATAAGGAAGGAAAAAGTGAGCTTCTTTTGGTGGTTTACTAGCATACAGAACTCAGAGAACTACTGCCTATGGGTGATATTGATGCTTATGCTACTCAGCAAGACAATAGTTCCGTTTTTTTCCTATCATGTTTATTCCCAGCTAATCTGAATATGGCCAAAGCACTTAGAAATACAGACAAACATACTTTAAATTTGAATACGTGCAGATAGAACTGAACTGGATCTAGTTACTAAGCCTAAGAAGTATTATGGAGACTGCTTGTCTTCTTAAAATTGAAAGGATCTTAGTTATCTATGGAAATTAAAGTTCAACATCTTTTTAAAAAGTTAATCTTCATTTTCCTAAATCCAATAATTTTAGTTGTTCATTTCCAAAGACAGTCCCATGAGAAACTTATTGAAAGTAAGATAGTAGCAAAATAAACATCTATTTTTGTGGTTAGCACAAAAAATAGTATATTGTGTCCTCTTTTGACTTCATCATCACACTACCAAATAATACCCTCCAAGCTGTGCTAACAGTATTCATAGATGCTGCTGCTGTTGCAGGAAGATATTAAAGTACTATTTAAATGGCAGTTGTTAAATAAAAACAGTCTTGCCTAGATTCTGTTACATTTTAAAGACAGGAAAACAAATCAATGTTGCCAAATGGGAAAGAATAAGATCAATAGGTGGGAAAACAACATTTTCAAGGCATTAAAAATTTGAAAAGCAAAAACAAAAGTTTAAAAACTTTGAGCAGCTACCTGGCTGCCCCCTTCTAAATCAAAGTTTGTGGCATTTATAGAATGCTAGACGTAAGATAATACCCAGTATTTGAGTGCTTAGCACTGCAGTTTTCTGATAATGTACCTCTAAAGGCCTAGGCCTTAGACAGAGCTTTGCAATCATCGGCAGTGATTTATGGAAACAGTAATTTGCTCCCCTCCCTGTATTTCATGCCATTAAAAAAAAGGATTCGGCTGTCAGTTGAAATTCTTTTTCTTTGGGTAGAGTTAAAGGAACAGTAACAACTATAGGCAAAGTTAATTTCAGCAAAGTTAGTTTCTATAGATTAGAACTACATTGGTACTGAACAAGTCCTGAGTTGTCATGAGTGTTATCCACAGCTCTTCCCTTATTTTTCTGTGCAGAGCTCTGAAAAGTACATGGAACACATCATTCCCCTGGAACTATAGCTATATACTGGAGCTCTAGAAAGTCATACAATTTTGTTACGAACTGGAGATCAGTTACTGACATACAGTCCTAGCTCCCATTACACCATCATGTCATGCATGGGCAGAGGCGCCAGGTAAAACAGAACTGCTTAGTGTGAAGCAGGAGGTCCTTTCCTTCTACAGAGAGACTTCAATCACAGTTTCAGGATCCTGTTTCTAGTCTATTTTGGATGCATACCCACAATATTGTTTCCCTCTTAATAAGGGTAGTCATAACACTAAAAGCAATTGCAAAGCTTAGCAGAGCTTCAGAGAAAACACATGTGGTAATGCTTATAGCAGTAAGTTGCTCCCTGGTTCCCAAACAGCAGCCAGACCTTTTCCATGCATCTCCTCCAATACACGAATATCCATTCCTACAGCCACAAAAATTTGGGATTTACATCAGTGAAGTTAACCACCACTTTCTTCAGCAGTTCAGCGCCACTTGTCTTAAGGAAGAAATGTCACATATGAATTCTATTTGTCCTCCCCATCCTACATGTAGTTCAGGGCCTGATTCTTACTGCCAATGTTCTCAGCAGTTTCCTCCACTTCCTTCCTGTAGGCTCAGCCAGCAAGAGAGAAATCCTTGAGAGAAGCAGACATCACTCAGAGCTGCATCCCAGGAACACCAGTGAACAGTGCAATTGATTTTGTTGGGACAAGAGTGTACTCTGTCAGCTTAACTTGGAGCTGAGCTACGAGAGAGAGTGAACGTAGCTTGAACAGACTGGTTGAAATCTGAGTGTGTGTATGGAAGTACATACAGCTGGCACTCACAGGCATGCATATCCAGCACTGGGAAAAGACAGAATATGAAGGTATATGAAGGTGCCATGTTTCTACATGATAATAGAGTTATGTTACACCTTTTTGCATCTGCCATGTCTCTCTGTCATGAGGTTTATTTTCCTTGGATTTCTTTTAGCAATTATACTATTTCTATCACAGCATGTCAGCTTTTGAAGGTTTTCTAACAGCCAGTGTACATCTACATTTATTTCACCCCTAAGCTCTGACCTTTGATTTCATATCTGTAAAGTATAGCTCTCATTCTCTCTCAGACAGCTTCGTTATCTGAGTGAACATTACGTCAGTGAGACAGACATTTCTCTGGTACTGTTCACTATTATTTTTTTATTTATTTTGGAGCCATTATCATTTGGTGCCTTTCTTTCTTTCTTTTTTTCTTTTTTTCTCAACAAATAAGGCAGTATTTAACTCCCAAATGATTTCCACATCAGAGCAAGGTTCTTGCAGAGGCAAGCTGTAGGATTGCGAATGAAAGTAGGGATAGCATTTGTGCAGCTGTGAATACTACCATTACTCTTAGAGAATCTGTTAAAATAAGCCAAAATCATTCATATGCACTTATATTGCTGTGTCTGTGAAATCATTCAAATATTACAGGATTCAGACTTAAAACTTCACTATAAAAAGGAAGGAAAAAAAAAAGGGTCTTACTTGAACTGTACTGACAGACTGTATTTATGAAGTTTGCTGGTTTTGAGAGATATAGAAAACCTTCACTTTAACAGTACAGAAGCTATACAATTGATATTACAGACATTATCGAGACCAAATAGAAACATACTGATCAATTTAAAGCAAAGTGTCTTGAAGTTCCTTGGTAGCCCACAGTCTGAAGGAGTATTTCATTCTTGCTTCTTAATTACTCAAAATCTGTGTCACTAAGAGCACTTTCCCCATAGAAAACTACCTTAAAAATTGTTCTCTAGAATGACTTTTGACTCTGCTTTAGCCAATAGAGAGGAGTGACCTGGTCAGGTATGCACCACATGTCCTGGCAACTTGTGACCAAGTGATATACAGTGTAAACAGAGCCTGGAAATTCCTCCTGAAGAGTTCATGTAGGATGCACTACTAGACTGACACATCAACTGATGAAATGGTAGAGTTCGGCATTCCCAGTCTATCAGATCTGATGGCAACATTGGGCCTATCACCAAAAGCTAGAAAACTTCTGCCAGGTAGGACTTAAGCAGTTTCCCAGAGCCATTAAAAAGCTTTGGAGCAAGTATTGTTTCTTCTTTTAAAGGTTTTTAAATTGTGTTACTGTGGTTTTATGCATTATTTACTGACTCAAAAGAGTAATACAAGTCTCAGCCCTCCAGCCACACGGATCAACCACTTTTTTTTATCTCAGTAATTCATGGAAGGAAGCATTCTAAAAAGCTTTTAAATCATGTAGTTAAAAATATAAAACATTATTTCAAAACCTAATGAACAAGTCTCTGTACTTTCATTCATGCACCTATTCATCATGCACAACCCACCTTCCCATTAAGTCTGGACTAACTGCAGCAAAAGTAAGTAGAATACAAGAGGAGGTCAAAATTTGGCTTAAGTTTCAGAAATCTCAGGGCCAGACAAATGACTCGTTCTCAAAGATTTCCTTGCACAAATCCACCAAGAAACTCATCCTTTAGCCTTCCTGTTGCAGTTTCCCAGCCCTATACACCTGTCCCCTATCACATTCATTCTTCATCACCACCTACCACATAAAAGGAATACTATAGTGCTTTACCTGCAGTCAGAAGCGAGCTTTCAACACGGAGCCGTCAGCTTTTCACCAGTAGCATGCTGAAGATAGATGCTCATAGTACCTAACTCCAAAGTAGCACTGTTTTCCACTTGGCAGGATCTAGCTTCTCTCTTTCATAAACTAAGGATTTTGCCTCTATAAGAACCAGATTCTCATAGATCTGTGATCCTGCAGAACTCAGAAGTGTGACATCTTCTTTCTGCCTTCCTCCCAGCTGGAGTAGAATGTACCATGGAAAACAGGCCCAAAAGGTAATAGCTTAATGATAATCATGAAGAACATTTTCTATGGAGAGAGGAAAGCTACCATAAAAGCCATCTAAAATGGGTGTTCCAGATAGCTGGTTAGAGTTTCTACAGCAAATACTTTCCTAAACATTTCTGTGATGAAAAACTGCTCACCTCAGTTAGAAGTGCAGAATCAGTTTTCTGAGACATTGACAAATAATGTAGATAAAATCAGACTATTTCACAGCCTCTCCAGCAGCCTGTCAGTTTTGCAGCACCATTCCATCCTATGAAGCTCACACTATCAACACATTGTTTTGAAAATGTTAAATGTATATCAATAAACACGTGTGTTCTCTTGCTCAGAGACAAGTTCTGTTCCTATAGGAATTAGATTTTGTTTTCAGACTATGAGTATGATGCAGGACTGACTGACCCAAATTTCCCACTACATAAACTAAATGAAATACAGTAATAACTTAAAACCAGTAACTACAAGGAAGGTATTACATGAAGTAAGAGGCAAGGTAACGGTCTCATAAATTCTATTTGCTAATGACTTAAATAGATAAAAGTCTTTATTTACCTTTCAAACACATGATGCAGGGCAATAACATAGTAAGACATAATGAAAATATGGGATGGAAAGAATTCAAAGAAAAATAAAAGGTAGAAATGAAAGGAACCTTTGTGCTCTTTACTCAGTTTGCCATCATTACCTTGTACGGGTAAATACACAAGGACTCTTCACATTCATTTTACAACTAATTCCCATTACACTCAGTTACATTAAGGAATAATCGAGTAGACCTCTGTATCTTGACCTTGTAAGTTTTCTGTGATTGTTTCCTTAATTCTCCATGTCTCAAGAACACTTTTCTATAGGCTAATACTAATCAAAATGGACTAGACTCTCCCATGAAAAAGATCCATGTCTAAAAAGCCATCAGAACATCCAAAGTGAAAATCTTTGATAACTGTCATTTGATTAGCCATGGGAAAGCAAGACAGATGAGAACCAAAGTAACATTTCTAAGGAGATCCCTTTAAATTGTTTCCAGTGAAGAACATTATAAATATTTTATTGGAAAAATAGATAGAAATTTCAATTGCCCCTTGAAGATCTATTGTGCTAAATTTAGAGATTTAGTTCAACCATTAAAGTATCAAATGGAGAGATTTTAGACCTGCTTTTATTGGAAATCAAAATGCAATTTTAAACTGTGGAGCCTCTACTGATGCCTTTCTAATAGAAGCATTTTGGGGATGAACTCAAATGGCTTGTTCCACTCAAACTGAGACTGAATAGAAGCGATTTAGTCTTGGAATAAAAAAGTAATTTTTCCATAATAAAAAAATGCAGGAGGATTCAATTTTATTAAAGGTACAAACGAGGGCAGATGTTGCCTTTGAATATATTTACAAAGTATGAATCAATTTTTACACATCTAGATAGCAAAACAGAGTAAATTAATGTTCACCATGTGGGGACATATGCAGATGATAAGGATGATCACAGTTCCTTATTTCAATCATAATTTCAACATGTTCCTGCTACAGATGTCTGCCAAACTGAAGGAAACAATTTCAGACTATCATTAAAAACTGTTTAGGAAAGAAGAAAAGAATTGAGGACGGAATAAGAGGTTTTGTACATGACAAGAAATTAAGTCTTCCATATCCAAATTCATGTTATTTGCCAAATAACACTTGGGCTTTCTCTTAACTGTGAAATTCTCATATAGTTCAAATCTGAATAAGTACAACATGAGGAAACATCAAATATTGTGGCAAACATCTATAGCACTTTTTGGGTCACAGTACCAGAGAACCTCAAGGGAACTGACCGAGTCATACAGAAATGCTTGATGCAGAAATGAGGACATCAAACTGCACTATACATTTGGATTAAAGACTGAGAATAAATATCTTTACATTTCCTGCCAATAGGAAAAAAACCAGCTTCTTTTCAGTGTTATGAGATACACACTGTTAGAGTACTCTAAAGATTACTTGTTAGATAGTATTCATTCTGTTATTTCAAATGGAACAGTTATTTTTAACCTCTTGTTAGAGAAAACCTGTCTTGTTTGATGAAACTATAAACGGCAAACCAATAGCATCTA
Source organism: Meleagris gallopavo (assembly GCF_905368555.1). NCBI lineage: Eukaryota > Metazoa > Chordata > Aves > Galliformes > Phasianidae > Meleagris > Meleagris gallopavo. The sequence goes on from NC_139407.1 coordinate 8,738,355, forward strand.
CAAATGCTATCTGTTATTTTGGATTTGGAACACTTGGATTAAGTGTTAATGTAAAGGAACAAGAAAATTGTAAGTGTCTTATGCTGTGTAGAAAGTGCTGTTAGAATTTGCATTAATAAGAAAAGATAGATGTAAATACAGAATAAGTATTTGACTTTGTGAACACATTCTGCAGGGTATGGACTTACATAATAGGAAAAATGTATATTTGCCTACTTTTCTTTTCACTGACTAGCTGAATGTTGATACTCCAGAGACCATCACAAGAAACTCTACATATGTTTATGAATTTCATTAAAAATATGCAATATTGTGGTGAAGCAAAGTACTGAAGGAGAGAGTTGTGATCTCTTAAAAGAACTGTTAGATACAACATAAAAATTCAACTATGAATTAGTAAATTGATATATCAGGTTGTAAACCTACTTGCAATGATTTTAAGTATCTAATCTAGTCCTGGCTGTCCAAGGGAATAGGCAATGCTTTTAGAGAAAACACCTGGGAAGGTAAGACCAACTTTATGTGAGTGTGTCTGAGTAAACTATTCCCCCTTCAGTGGATTGCATAGCAGTAACACACATATATATGCAAATATATACACAGAACATACATTTCCAGTATACATAATGCTTTCATTTTCCTTATTTAATCATTTATCACTAAACGTAGAATTAAGACTGTATTCACACTCAGAATTACTTTAGAAGTGGTAAAAGTACTATAGGAAGCATCTAATACATGGAAAACATTCAGAATCTATTACTGACCAAATCAACAAATTTACATCTGGTAATTTCAGTACCTTGTTTGCTCCCTCTGTATCTCTGAACTCTAACTCAATTCATTGAATATTCAGCCCTTTTTCCTCTCAAACTGAACCATACTCTAAATGGTTCGTTTGTTCCTCTACCCAGAATCCTGTTATAAGTGCATATCTGCTCATCTGCTTCTCCCTCTCTAACCTTCTATTTCCCTTTGCTCTGCAGAAGACCCATTTCCTTCTCAGTTCACAGGTCACAGCCCAGCCCAGCCCCAGCCATGCTGTGACAGCTACTCAGAAAGGAAAGCTAAACCAGCCTTTGTCTCCCTCACTGGCAGTGAGAAGTATGCTCAATCTCTCTCAAACACACACATTGTGCAGAACATCACAGAGCTTGTGTTATTTTGGATCAACTTATTATCTTTATTAGACCCCGAGGATCATCACTGTTGGTCCTGAATAATTCTCTTGGGAGCATAGCCAAAGTTTGTCATTCAGAAAGCAGCAATTTCCTGCTTCCTGCATGTGAATTCATATCGACAGCTATCTGTAAGCTCTACAAACTGGGGAGCATAACAAGATCATTTCAGAGGAAGATTTCATTCTATTGATGACTTCTGTTTCAATCTACCAAGGTGTCATTTTAACACACAGTCTCTGTGCAACATATACCAATATTTCATGTTTAGATTTCTGTTGCAGTTCCTTTCTTGGGGACTATGAAATGATAGTATTGGATTAAACTTCACTGCTTCTAAGGCACGTAGTTTCTATCTGCTATTGCATAGATTAAGGATGGTGAGAGACTCATAATATATATATATATATATAATAAACTTGTATTAAAGTGGTCTGTTTGGCTTTCACATGTAGTTAAAGTCAGAAATTAGCTCAAAACTAGAAGCAAATATAAGCTCACTACCACCAAGTGCCAGAGGCCAACTAATACAGTAACGTGTAAAACTCTGAATGTCAAGAGATACAGCTTGAGCATTAGGGATAGCAAGAACCAACACTGGAGCATCAGGTTCTGTCACTATTCTGTAGTAGCAAGAATTGTCACAAACTCAAGGCTGAAGTTTTTCATGGGCCAATTAAACCACAACCCTAAGGGACAAACGTGAGATGGCAGTGAAAAATTTTGACATATATCCCTATTATGAGAAGAAATAGAACATGGTACTGTGTATGCACTAAGCATTCATACCAGCACAGAAGAATACTAGGCTGAACAAATCATGAGATTGAGAAAATAAGGGAAGTGAATAGTCTTTTTTGTAAATCAATGGGATTATAAAAAACACCTATTTTACTTTAGATTTATATTTAAATGTTTTGCTGAAGTAAGGTCTTTTGTAGCCTACATTGACAGATTGTTGAGGAATTATTTAGGTACATGTTTTAAAGTGCTTAAGTTATTTTATCAGTAATCAAAACATATCCCATTCGTATTCGATCATTTCAACTCTCATTCTTTTACATTCTAGGTTTCTGTATTCATTGTTAACTACCATAATTTATCTTCTGATACAACCAAGTCATTAGGAAATGTATCTATGGATTTGTTCTTTAAATAAAATTAGCACATTACTCTTGTCTCTTTGAGCTAATCTAAAAGATTATTTTAGCCTCTCCGTTTAATGGAGAAAAGTATATTGCAGAAGTATGACCATGGTGCAAAGCCAGAGAGGACACAGAAAAATGATGGCAGCTTTCAGACACATTGCCCTAATTGCATTCTTGCAACACCACAGACTATGAATTTGGAAAGAAATGCACATCAAATCCAGAATACTTTTTTACACAAGACTATGTAATCCAAAAAATTGCAACAATGGAATAGACTTAAAACCCTAAATCTATAGTTAAGTTGTAGAAGCTCAGGAATTTCTAGCAAATTTACCCAAATTTACAGGTATATTGTAACAAAAACATATAGCAACTATGTTTGAATTAACCTTCCATAAACATGTCTTGAAACTACATCATGCAATTCAGTATGGCTGAGCTGGCCATAGCAATTTCATAGGACGTTTGTCAGATGTTTACCAAGAGTAAAATTTTGTTTTTTTGTAGGAACTGTTTTATCAGTGTAATGTTCTAGAGATACATAGCACATAGGTTTAAATTTTTTGTCCAATAAGCGTCCAATCAACGCATGAAAACCAGGACAAGTCCAGAAGGATAAGAAAGAAACCCACTTCATAATATCCCATTGCGGTTAAGGTACTCTTCCACAAGCAACCTATTCCTATAAACTGGAAAGCTATTCCTTTAAACTAGAAAGAAAAACAAAACAAAACAAAATGCTCTGTTGTTAACACAGAACGGTATAAGATAGAATATATCTATATATATATACTAGATATTGACACTAAACCTTCCTATTAATGTCAAATTCTTTAAAACAAAAAAAATAAAAATCAGCACATAGGCTTTCCATATTAGAAATATCACTTCCACTCGTGATTATTCTCTAATCTTTACTCAGATTTGAAAATGGTATCTCTTTGGCCAAAGGAACATGCTTCATACAGAACTGTGAGAAGATAATTCCCCTAACATGAAAGTGACGAGGCATTACAATAACTGAATTTGTGCAATTCTTCTGAACTACCCAAATCGGTAAGAACTAAGAATATTTTTATAGCTAGATGTTAATTGGAAGATAGTTGGAAGAGTGGAAGAATTCAAGGTAAATTTCAGATGTAATAACTGATAGAACCTAAAGGACAATAAAATACCTCCCAAACTTCATATCCATGCACCTCATCCTTCCCTCTCAAAAATCCTGACTCTCATGAGAAAGCAAATATTCACACTGCATAAAACCACGTAGCTTGCAGATCATCATCTGTAATGCTCTAAGAGTGCAACAATATTTCTGCCACCATGTTCTGTGATCTGGTACGGAAGTGTGTGAGACAAGCTTGCAATTTTGAATATTTTTTTGTGTGCGCAGCTCTGCAGCAAGCATGGTTATGTCCCTGTAAAAGCATTTTGTAATTCATATCATTGCACTGTCCTTTGTATTCACTCCACACATTTCGTAACACTGATTATTTTTCTGAGAAGTCTGAGAAATAAGATACACCTCCCATATTGTGACAAAGGGTGTCTAAGTGCAATTCTGGGTCCTCTGTTAGCTGTGATATGAAATGGCACCTCCCTTTTGATCCATCACAGTAAACCTGTAGTAAATTTTCACTCTTGCATCAGTCTTAAATTAACCCATGTGCAACACACAAACAGCAGCTTCTCCTCTTAGCATAGCTCATTTGGACTGAAGATGAGTCACATCTACTGAAAAGCTCCATAGTGGCTATGCACTTGACAGCAAAACTTAGGAAGCTTTTAGGGAACTTCCTCACCGTTCATCTGTATTCTTTGTCCTAACAACTGCTGTTTTATTCCTCTTTATTTTATTAGTTATCTATCAGATAGAATTATAATAGTTCAGACCTGGGAGAGGTTGAATTTTACATGATTATGGCAAATATTAATAATATAAGATGTTTTTGTGCTATTTGATTGGAAGAATAACAGAACATTTCAAAGAGTTCAAACTCCCCTAGGGTTTACATACTTGAAAATAACAGTATCTCTGAATTGCCAAAAGGAGAACAAGGGCGAACAACAAACCTTCAAATTAATATTACATTGGCAGCAGGTTTTTACAGACTACTATCAGGGCTGTGTGCTGACTCCCTGGCTTAATGAACAGCTTGATTTAAAGCTTAAAATTATTAAGTGTTCCACCAGAGTCATAAATAATGCAGTTTATAATATTCCGATCGAGCTCATAAAACTACATTTGTCTTCCATTAACAACACACTTTTTAAGTAGCCTGACCTCTTCAGATATATAAGAACATGCAATTAGTGCAATTTGTCACAGGTCCCTTACATTTTAATAAGATGTAATTAATTGTCTGTTTAGTCTAATTAACTTTGAAACCCTGACGGTTCTTGCTCTCTGGTATAAAGCAAGCTCCTTATTTGAATTGCTAATATTGGACAGAATGTCTCCATACCACAGTAAATTCAAATCTGTGTACCTTTGCAGATTAAGAGACACTGGACTAACCTACTAATATTTGCATTAACTTTTTCTAAAGTCATTTTCAGCAATCTGTGCCAATACATCTGTGTCAATAAAATATGGGAAACAGGCAGAGTAGAATTTCATTAACGATCCCACAATGGTTCTACCTCAGTCATACTACCCAAGTATGTTTCATACATGATTTAAGAAATGAATTAGGGACTCTGCCAGGGATGTAAATCCGTTATGCCCTCTCAAGTTACTCTGCTCATGAGACAAAGATATTGGCTGTGTGGAAGTAACACTGAACAGATTTAACTGCTAAAAGCTTTGGAACTCAGATTTTTTCTTCCCCTTCCCCCTCCAGCTGTATTAAATTATGAGACTGTATCTTGATTTTAATGCAAATTTTTTACTTTAAATATAATGAACTTATTTGATATTCTTCCTTGATGATTTTAAATGCTTAGAGAATTGTATTTGCCATGATAAATGACACTTAGTTCAACTGAATAGCAAAGAAAGGGCAGATTCTGAAATACTGTCCTCTTTTAAATAAAATCATTCTCTGTAAATGATCCTGCAGAAGTTAATGATCCTCTTCAGAACCACAGAAACAAGAGAATGTGAGAACGTATACAGAAAAACACACATGGGGAGAACAAACCATTCAGTGAAGTGTTGATACATGTTCAAAAAGAGCATATATAATACATTCAATGGAAATTTTAGCAAGTTGAAATAATATTTTATTTCTTATTCTGAAAACAGGAATAATTTCACAATCTGAGCCTTGTTGCATGGCCCTCACAGAATGCCAAGTAAGGGGATACATAAATCTCACCTGCTATAACACAGACACTGACAGGGACAGAATGAGCACCAAAGCAAATATGAGGTAGAAATGATTTTTTATTACTTTAGGTATTTCCAGATGTCAGATAAAAATGAGAACATTGCTAAAAATTTTACAGAATGACAGCTCTGCCTTATGGATAACTTTCTATATTTTGATGTATGAGGCAGAAAATGTGAAAAATATTGTGAAGTACCACCTTGACATGATGATGGAATGCCAAAGGAAGCACGCTCACTCTAGAGGAATGTAATAGACCACTTTTATTTAAAAGAAGGAAGCTTCAAGTCCAGCAAAAGAAAGAAACATCAAACAGCCTTCAGAAGAATGAAAGTTGCAAAAACTTTGCTTCTTTTTATGCAGCAACCCAAGTTCTGATGTTTTGTTTGAACAAGATTATCCCTCAGAGTTTCAGTAGTTGCAGAGGACTTTGCAAACATAGTATGCCTTTTACAAAACAACAACAACAACAACAAAAATGCAGCCACTCCAGCATCACAAAATTTATAGCACAGGCTATTACAACAGACTATGTATTTTTTAAAAGCACTCAAATATAGCACAGGAAGGCTCACTAAGCAGTAGTTATGTAGCTAAAGCAATTTTAAAGAACTGTTATAGCCTCATTTATCAAAATCTGCTCCAAGCCAGACAATAAACAGTGAAAAGTTGGAAATGAGTAAGTATCAAATCTACTTAACATGCTGCTAAATGTCCACTTAACATCACACATACATACGATGTCACAGATGCATCCATACATTTCATACTTGAGTACGGAGTACCATCATGTGCTGTCTCCTTGAAGCAAGGACTACAAGTTGAAACCCTTTCATACAATAGGGCAAGAATGGCTGGGTTCACCCTGCAGATCAAGGCCATGTACACACCCTGTTTTCATTTTAACACCAGGCTTGGATGAGACCTACATCAGCAATATTCAGGAGGAAGCCAGTCTTGTGAGCAGAAATTCTGCATGGTACCCCAAAAGTCCATCAGCTTGGCCAGCCAAGGTGCCAGGCCTGATCCATGGGCAGCCTTAACTATTGGCTGAGATGCCACATGAAGCCTACACTCACTCTGAGGCTTACTTGTTTGCCAAATGTCTTTTTCACTTCCCCACAGTACATGCACTTCCAGAGTCAATGGTCAAAAGCACTCAGATTGCTTTATATCACCTCAACACTGACAGCCTTCCACCAGCATCATCTGCTTGCTGGCATCCCCTCACTGTGCCCACCAGTGGATTAGCTGAGTAATCTGTTATCTTGCACCCAATTAACCCTCCAATGTATCAGTTATTAATTTCTAAAAAAAAAAAAAAAAAGCAGAAACACAGTGGAGCATTCCACTCTACTCACTACAGGATATGCATTGAATACGGGAATTTTTTTTTATTAAATAAATATATAAAAATACAGAATCACAGAAGTGCAGGGGTTGGAGATCATCAAGTCCAACCTTCTGCTAAAGCAGGTACCCCAGAACAGGTTGCACAGGTACATGTCCAGGTGCATCTTGAATATCTCCATAGAAGGAGACTCCACAAGCTCTCTAGGAAGCTTGTTCCAGTGCTCCATCACCCTTACCATAAAGAAGTTCTTTTGCATGTTAGAACAGAACTTCCTATATTCAAGTTTTAGGCCTTTCCTCCTTGTCCTATTGCTATGCACCACCAAGAAGAGCCTGGCCTTATCCATTTGCCTCCTACCTCCCTTTAAACATTTATACACATTCATCAGATTCCCCCCTCAGTCTTCTTTTCCCCAGGCTGATCCAGGGTACTCAGTCTTTATCACACACAAGATGCTTCAGACCCTTCATTATCTTAGTAGCCCTCCACTGGACTCATTCTAGGAGATCCCTGTCTTTTATGAACTGGGGAACCAAGAACTGGACACAGTATTCTCAATTGCTATAGGCTGAACAAAAATCACAGTTCCAAAGCAAACTATTATCACTGCAGGTTTGATGATCTTACACGTCAAATGCATCTGAAGAAAAACAGATAGAAAGTGAACAATGATTCACCTGATGATGATCAACAATAATAGTAGCAGCACATAAAAATTTCAATTTTTTTTTTTTTATAGAAGATGATTGGGAAGAACATTAATCAAGGCATCTTTTCTACAGCTTATCACATCTTATTTTGTAAATGCACCAGTAAACATTTTTGGCAGTGTCAGATTAATCCCAATCTCCATTTATCTTAGCATAGCAATAAACAGTATGGGGACAGACATTTGTAAGGAAGCAAGTAGTGCTTCCCCCCCTTTGGAATTTTAAGTCATTTCTTCTATCTTGAAATAAACAAGTTCTCCAAATATTAATCACCATATGATCACTGTTCAGCAATTATAATGACACCAATACTGTAGCACTCTAGTGTAAACCAAACGGGGAAAAAAAAAAAAAAAACACAACATACAGAACAAAACAAAATAACAACTACAACAACAACAACAAAAAAAAACACAGAACAAAGAGCAGTCTTTATTAATGGAATAATACCTATATATAAATACCTTTATTAATAGATTAACACCAAGAATAAAGAAGAGGCTTCGGTGTTTGGTGCCCCACTTCTCCTTTAGGTCTTTAGGAAGACAAAGAACAATTTTCTTTGTCTTTCATTCACAATGAGCAGACAAAATTCATAAAAATAACGGCCAAAATTGACATTCTTATTTTATATTGCTGAGCATCTCTTATAAGTCTTATTTCTACCAATATCACTCACTGTTCTGGGCCAAACAGATTTTTGAAATCTGGTCCCAGAACTGTTCTACATGAATTCAGCTGGACTACTGGAAGAAAAAAAAAGATAGTACAACTGCTTAGTTTTTTAGGGCTAGAATCCCATTTAGCTAAGGTTACCTAAGGAAGTAACAGAAAAGGGAGAAACCAGGTATGAGGTAGTAAACATGTTTAAAACTTTTTTGATCCCTGTAGTTAAACCAATCAACCCAAATACACAGTTTCACTGACCATCTCTTTACCCTTCAGTTTCTTCTGAAATCAACAGAATCATCTCGAGCACACAAAATAAATATAAAAAAATAATCAAATGACCAATGAAAATTGCACACCTGACATCATTAGTCAAAGACAATCTTAATAGTGAGGAACTTGGATAACTGGAGAAGTTGGCAACAAAATGGTGGCTTAAATTTAGGTAAGTTTTAAACATTCTAGAGTATAAGAAAAAACAAATACAAATCAACCATAAAGTTGTAGAAATTAAGAAAAATAAAAAGAAATCTCAGTAAAAATGAGTACAAAGCATCATACATAAATGACAATACTGAAGATAGGGCAAGGTAGTATTCTGCACAAGACTCCACCTACTCTTAACTCTTTTTAAACCCAATAAACCTCAGCCAAAATACTGCCTCCATCTGGCACTGGGAGCCCCAGTATAAAGAATAAAAACTAACTAGAAGTGTAGAGAATATCAATGGGAATGAAGCTCGCAAGGAAAAAAAAAAATGTTGAAGGAATTAGTTTAGTAACTTCAGAAAAGTTAAGTCCAAATGGCACAACAAGAGATTACCAAATAAGTAACAAGTTGTTCCTAACTGATAGTAAGTAATCTGTCTCTGGTGGGGAAGAGAGGAATTAAATATTGCATATTAGTGGGATGTGGTGAGGAATAATCTTTCTTAGTCATAAGTGAAATTTTCTTTAACCATTTGGTTTCAAAAACCAAAAAACACGTTTTGTATATTTGTTTCAGAGCACATAATTAGATAATTTTATGGCTTGAAACCATTTTAGGTCAACCTTTCAAAGAACTCTAATAATATACAGAAAATGTTGTTTCTATTATACAGCAACATTTGAATGGAAATGAACTTGTAAGAGTAGTGACACACAAGTTATGAAACTAAATAATATCCAAGATTAAATAACTTTTTGTCTACCTATGAAAGCAGAAAGAGCTCTTACATGAATATATTCTAAATTAATGTGTGCCGGAGGAGAAAATCCACTGAAGAAGTTTAGCATTGTCGACAGTAGTTGACATGCAGGTGTGATTGATGTCTGCCTTTCCTCCAAAGATGAGTGGAAAGCTGGCAAATGCCACATATACATAATGCTTTGAATTTTAAGCCAAATTGGGTTTCAGACATCATACTTGACATTTCCCCCTCATACTTCAAATTATTCCTTAGTACAAATTGCATGTTTATATAATGTGTTTTGCTGTACCGTCTGGTTTGATCATATCTCCTTTAGGCTTTCTTGAGGCAGCTGCGGTTATAAATAGGCCAAGAGCACTGCTTGTAGTAAAGATGAAATAGAGATTACCTTTGCCAAAAAAAAAAAAAAAAAAAAGAAGAAGAAGAAAAAAATGAAGGAAAAAAAAAAGAAAGAAAAGCCAAGAAAAAGCTGAGACCTTTAGATGGAGCCATTAGCAGAAAACTGCATTTTTATTCCACTTATTCTAAACTGCCACCCAGGCTTCTACTGTTTTCCTCTATTAAGAGGCAGCAAAATAAAAATAAAAAAAAAATAAAAAAAATAAAAATAAAAATAAAAATAAAAATAAAAAAAAATAACTTTGGCCTTCCTGATCTCTTTTATGAAGTTGAAGTAACAAAGCCACAGGGAGGAATTTTGGAGGGCTCATCGGCATACAGCCGGCCCTACTGCAGTGGCCTAATAAGGTTCAGGAGGATACAGACTGTGAGGTGAGGAACACAGACCCAATTTGTGGACATGAAAGATGCCAGTGAAGGCTTTACTCAGGATCTCCTGTGACGCTGCTGTGCTGCTGACTCTGGTTTGTCATGCACCATGCCTGTTCCTGAATAAGATAACCTGATCTATGCCCGAGGCCTGCCTTCTATTTCAGTTTTTGTTTCATCAAAACTAGGGGGGTGGGCAGAGAGGAGGAAAAAAAAAAAAAAAGCAGAGTTTCTAAGTTTACAGGTCATATATTCACTTCCTGGAGACATGCACAAAGACTAAAGGAACAAATGTGACAGCTATGCTTGCTGTTTCAATTAAGGTCTGTAACTGCAAATCCTGAGACGGTGTTGCAAGTACTTGGTGAGATAAAGTCTAGCTGTGGAGTAGCGAATTAGAATCAGAAACTGGAAAGGTATCTAATGAACAGCAAACACTTAGTTTGCTTAAATGCTTAGCTATAGCGCATTGATTTGCTCTCTGACATAGTCAAGTATAACTAAAAAAAGACAAAATCCTGAGTAAAGAAGGTAGAACTCCAGATATTGATCCCCAGACTCCTATCGGTAAGTGCATGTTAAAATGTAAATATAAACAGAGCCTCGAGTTTCACCTCAAATAAAACCCTCAGGCATGCTGAGGAAATTTGAACTGTGAAAATCTGCCTACAGGCATCACAGTTTGCTGAAACTGTAGCACTCCAATTAGAAAGATAAAGATGCAGAGGTAGTAGCTGTAAAACAGTCTGTTTCACAACCTTGGCCCTCTCTTTTCCTTCACAAAACAAGAGGCAGCTGTCTGGCTCTATTAGGTTAGCAGCTGCACATCCTTCAGCAGTGGAGATAGAAATATCTAAAACAATCTCAAAATGGATGCAGGTCCTTCTGTTCAAATCCTGGGACAGAAAAGTATCAGTGCTCCACAAATCACTCATTTTAACACCAAGCTCCTTGCGCCAACTTATTTTATAGTCATCAAGTTCAGTATTGTTGGTGAATGTTTCCTAAAAAGTCCTGAACTCAGAATCACCTCTGAAGCATTAAGCTGACCCAGGGTTTTTTGAAATCATGTTCACAGCACTGATTATGGTTCAAGCTGTCTAACTTCCTGGCCTGGAGTTACACCTTTGACATGAATACCATAACCTTATGTTAAGAATACAAAAGGAGAGATAACAGAGTTTCCCATTCACAACTCTAGCAACTAGTGCGATTTCCAGAAGTTGATTGATGCACTGAACTCCCATTTATTTTCAGGGTAATTTTACTTGTTAAGTGCTGATAGGAGTGCTCACTATCCTAGATTCTAATAAATGCGGAAGAAAAAAGGCCACAGTACTTCGGGTCTGAAGCTCCAACACATCGTATTCTTTGACACCATTCTGTTCAAAACAAGTTCAAACAAAACTGCCCTAAGCTACAGTACAGTAATCATTAAAACTAAATCTAAGTTAACATCGAATGCTGTTAACTTTCATAGCAGTGCTAGCCAAGAAACACCCTGATGGGAAGCTGACAATTTTAGCTGTTATTATCATCTTGTTTCTCAGAACCAGTTGGATGCTTTAAAAGTGGAATTGTATATTTTCCACGTTTCGATATCATATCTTAGCACAAAGGCATATCTACACAAATGCAAGCTGGTCTGTGCACTTCTGTTTATCTCTTCAACTTGTAATGAATCTTTCATTTTAATCTAGGACTTAGCAGAAAACATTAACTCACCAAAACTTCTAATTGAATCATCTATCAAAGATTCCAAAAGAGGCATCATAAAAAAGCACAATATGCTTCAGGCCCCTTAATCCCCTGCTTTCTCTGCCACCAGGCTCATATTGAATTCACCTTGGGACTTTAGAAAAGGACACAGAATCATAAAGTCAAGAATCCTTAGAGTTGGAAGGGACCTTTAAGGCCATCCAGTCCAACTCCCCTGCAATGAACAAGGACACAACAGCTAGATTAGGTTGCCCAGGGCCTTATCCAATCTCTCCTTGGAAGTCTCCAGGGACAGGGCATCTACCACATCTCTGGGCAACCTGTTTCAGTGCTTCACCATCCTCACCATAGAAGACTTTTTTCTTATATCAAACCCATTCAGATAACCACCAATAAACGAAAGAAAGAGCAAGAGGAGAATGATTGCCAACTTGTATCAGTTGATAAAACAATACTTGCTGCATTTAAATAAAAAATAAATCAAGCTAAAAGACACATTGTCCTGAATTTGCTTAATAAGCAAGTTCAAAAACTCCTCTCAATATTGATTCCCTCAGCATCTGACTATACTATATACACATCAGTTTATACCTACCAATAAACGGTAATGATTTAGACATCTTCACATGCAAGACTGTTTTCAGTTCTGACTCTTAAAAATAAAAGTAAAATAATTTTCTTCTATCGGAAATATAAACAGGTGACATGCTGATTTATTAATTCATACATCTCACGCATGTATGATTACTATGGTCTATTTTCCTAAAAGTAGAGCCATAACAGAAATAAGGTATTTAAAATATTTACCTGTTATTTTCATTGGAGTTGAAATGGGTTAGAAACAGACAGGCTCAGGCATTTTGAATTACAAGTGCTGAATTTTTAATAGATAGGAATCTGAATATTTGCTCTCTGTGGAAAAGCTAAGTTAATGAGTTTCCAATAGCCATTTTCTTGCCCTGGAAGAAAACCTGAGGCATTTACATAGCTCTTATGTGTTCTTTATTTAGGCAGACTTGCTGACTTCAGTGGGAACTTAGCAGTGCAAGATCTGGAAGTAAAAATTGAATGAAGACATTAACATCTGTTCACCTGGAAAGAGTATCTGGATTTTTCTTGGCTTACTTTATACCCAGTGCTGAATAAAACAGGCAATGGCATAGTTATTCACAGAATGTTGTGAAATGGATCATTCTGAACAACTCACTAGAGAGATTAAGAATAGAGGAGATACCTGATTTTCTGAACTATACATTGAAATTCCATCTTCGAATAGTAGCAGTCAAGCGGAGCTTCAACTGCATAAAAGGAGACTACACAAATGCTTCTGGCATACTTAAAAGCCTCTTTGTTATACTGAAGAGACAAACTTAATATAAATTATAAAAGGAACCTCATTATACGACGCTGAGTCTCCTACTGAAGCCATGCCTTGACAGTCCTTATAAGCTTTGTGCTGAATGGGTGTACTGCTTTTGCCCTCATTTCTCCTCTCTTCCTGTATGGCTAGAAATTACCTATTTTGGCCTCGTCTCATACCATAGTTTTCACTTGGTTGTGGGTTCTCAGGAGCACACTTTGGACTAGTGTTTTATAGAGACATATGGTACCGATGTTCTGTGAATCCTTCTAGACTAAATGTCTATTTATATCAGTTGCCTGTTATGCTAACACAGTAGACCAAATGACTTCTTGTCCTTAATCTGTATTCTTCGGAAAAAACCCTTAGCTTTTAATGCTCTGTCTTACCATTCTCTACTATGGATGCTTCAATTTCTTTCTCCTCACTCAAATGGGCTTTAGGATGCAATTCTCCAAAAACGATAGTAACAAAATGTCACGACTTTAAATCTCTCAAGAATCATTTCTCATGTAGCTTGCTCTAAAAGTAATGCCTTCTATTTATTGATATGGAAATTGCAACAGATACAAAGAGCACAGCAACATTATTTGATAGAGCAAGTTCTCAGCTACAAAACACTACTTTTCAACATCGTCACCACCACTGCTATGGATTTTCACCAGCAACAAACAAGAGCCTGCATGCCATGCTCATATAAATCTACACGAACAGAGATAACCCACTGTTTCACAGCTGCTACTACAGCATCACTGCTAGGAAGATGTCGCCCACGCAGTTCATTAGCCCAAACAGATAGAAATCAGAAAGCATCAAATCTAGACTATATAGTGGGTGAGGTAGGACACTGGCAACGTGCTCCACGGTCTTCAAACTGATATGGGACCTGGTGTTATGTGTTGCAAGAGAAAGATTTTCTTTTCTGGCCTGATTCAAGAAATTTGAGCCTTGAACATAGTCAGCACCACAGTGTAGCAGTCAGAGTTGATGGCTTGTCTGGGTTCCAGGAAATCTAGAAGAATCACTTGGTTAATATCCCAAAAGACAGCGCATAATACTTTACTCGCTGAAGGATGCATCTTGAACTTTTTCAAAGGGGAATTAACATGTCATCACTCCATGGACTGTCATTTTGACTCTGGCTTATAGATGTGAAACTATATCTTGTCACTAATCCATGAAACTGTCACATTCAGCCTCATATTTGTTCAGTAGGTTCTCATATATGGTGTTGTGTATGGTGTTCTTTCTCCTCTTGTGTGAGCATTCATAGGACCCACCTGGTACAAACTGTAATATTCCAAGATGGCCACCACCGTTTACAACGCACAAAAGCTGATATTCAGCTCCATACACCCTGCTTGTGATTCATCAATTTGCCTGGATGAGCCGATTGAGATACCCTTTATTTTGTGGTGTGAGAGCTGTGCACAATCACACAGAACGTGGCTTGTCTTTCATGTCATTGTTGCCACTGCTGAAACACGCTGCCATTGCCTCAGTGTACTAACACCCAACTTTTGGTTTCCGTAAACATTCAGCAAGAGTCAAAGCGTGTTAATAGGTGCAATCTTTTCTGCATGGAAGAATAAAGTGACAAAAAAATAAAGATTTTGCTTCATGTGCATTTCCATGTCAGACACCAATTTGTAAGACTGCCCCTCTGCTACCATCTGTTACACAACAGTAAAATAGAATGAAATACTGGATGAAGATTCAGCCTCTACTGCCATACCACCAACATTTGCCTCTGATGTCGTGGGCCAACATCATAAAATAGGAGGGCATTTCATCTGGAACAGTCCTTGTAGTTTTTATTTACTTTACCATACATTGGAGGAAGTTACAATGACTCCTGAGACCTTTAGGTAATAAATGCTCTTGACTAGCATAGAAGCAACCAACTCCACACATGCCAGCTGAGTACACAAAGAAAGTTGAAATAAGTTTCTTGATCTCACTGAGCTAATTACTAGATTCTGAAACAGGAATTCCATACAAAAGAAAGAAGGTACCTTGAACCTTTGAAGGTAAAAAAAAAAAAAAAAAGTAGTCTGATTTCTCCATAAGAAGGTCTGAGATATTTCTGTATCTGCTTTTGTTTCTTTATTTGAACCAGGTATTTTCATTATATTAAAAGTATTAAGCATTCATAAATACAAATAAAAGCATTAATATAATGCAGCCAATGGCTTCCTTTGCAACCAAGAACAACTCTGTTTCTTTACTCTCCACTCCTACTATGGTTTCTTGAACATGAGCGTCTTCAGCCACAAAAAATAATAATAATAATAATAAAACACATAGTAATTGAAAACTACTGGCTAATTTCCATCAGCTCTTTGAAGTATTTGTATTTTATATCATTCTCCTTCCCTGGTTCTTTCGAGCAAGTCACAGATGATCAATTACTCATTTTCTCAACCATTAATAAAAATCAGGCTTAAATCTCTGTGAAATCACTAAGCCCTTAAAACTTCAAAGTTTGACATCCTGAACTTCCTAAATCAAATCATTATGAGCACACTTCCATGTCTCCACAGATTTGATAGCACTACTCCTGTGCATTCTTAATCTGAAATCACTTTCTGCCTGAGGCTAGAACACAAAACGTATCTTCCCAACAGATGCAGAACCTAGTAGTCATCTAACTTACATTAAATTCCATCTAAGTTATAGTATGTTTGTGTGTCTCTCAGTGTCAGTTGATAGAAATAAAAATAAAAGTGCTCTTGGTCTATTCCATTTAGCCAGAAAGTCTACCAATAAGCAGGAATAAAAATCAACAGAATATCCAAGCTGCTTAGTCTGCTAACAGACTCCGTTCTCATATTACAATAATCACCTAATACAGAGGTGAGACTGTGAGCTATCCAAACAAAAAAGATAATCGGACACAGATCAAGGAGAATATTTCATGAATTTAGAGCTATAAGGATGTAATAAAATTGAAGCAATACTCTAATGAATTTGTACTGAATCAAATGGAAAGGCATTTGTGATTTTTTTTGAATTTAGGAAGAGAATTGTAGTACAATTGTGACAGTGATGGCAGCAATTCCTGCAGATATGCCTTGCTATCTCATCAAGCTTCTCAATCAAAAAACCTTTTTGTTTGTTTGTTTTTGCCAGTGTGATCAAATATTTTGCACGAGAGATTACAAGATTGAGCCAAAACACGTAGCAGTGTTAGAGGACTATTGCATTTCCTACAGTTCGTGATTTTTCTTTTACTGGTACCTGGACTTCTTAAAAGAGGCAAAAGATATACTCTCATTACCCACTCTACAGACAGACTTGAGCTCTTCCTGATCATTTATGGTCATTCTACACTGGTAGTCAAGATCTTCTATATACAGTTACAGGAAAAATAGGTCTCAAAAGGAAGCCAAAGACGTTCTAGTCCACCTCCATGTGTTTCTTACTGGATTAAATGGTTCCTAGTTTATAATTTCCCTTTTATGTGGGAAACCTATATGAAAGGAACCCAGTAAGCAGAGTGACTGGGGTCTTTCTTGTTCTTTTGTTGGCTTGAGTTTTGTTTTTTAAAAGCTTTAAATCCTTCCAGCTAATAAAATCCATAACTGATTCTCAGGGCTCTCAGAATATCACCTTTTTTTTTTTTTTTTTTTTTTTTTTTTTTTTTTTTTTAGTGACTTACCAAAATACAGTTGGAATTATTTTCCTTTTCTCAGCTCAGGCGAAACTCTGCTACTTCAGCACTACAGCAATGTACTCATGCTTGCCTTATCTGAACATAAGAAAACAATTCTGCCCTGTTCAGTTCATCATCAAAATGGAAAATGTTCTCCAACGCTGAAAGGGTGCAAGGTTACTCTACAAGTGACAATGCTGTTTTCACCAAGCCAAGTGGGCAGCTTGTCTTTGCACAGTAAATAGCATTACATGTTCTGACTTAAGTCTATTATGAACCTGACTTAGGAAAAATAAATAAATCTACTGTTTTTTTCTGAGTTCATGTATTGTCTACTTCTGCCTGGATCTAGAAAAGTGCTTTTGTCCAGCTTCCATTCATTTCTCGAATTTTGTCAAGTTCAACCTAATTCATTTCTTGGTAGTATCTTACAGCCCCCTGTCATCTTTCTGTCACCGCTATGGAAAGTAATACTCTCCAACAAGCGTCAGAATAGCTATTTCAGTTTAATATGGAAAGTTGGTTACAACTAGTGCCTTTAAGGAGATAAATACAGCGCATAAGCAGTGCAATACCTCTGATACTTAGAGACCAATTTCTGTATCACACTGGATTTGTGAACTACTAGAGCATTATCAAGGTATTAGTTGGACTAACAGCAAACATAACATTTAAAACACTTCTCAATTCTTTGGATATCCATTGTGGGTGGCTGAACTGGGAACTTAAAGAGGAAGATATAATATGTTGCATCTCTTTCTTCCATCATTTGTCTTTTTTCTCATCTTTGAAACGGGGTGCACCCACCTTAAAGTAAATGTTTCTTGTGGGGAACTTTGGAAACCCACTCTTTCACAGCTATGAAAGCAACTACAGTCCATTATCCTCTCAGGTTTCAGTTTTCACTTTCTGGCCACATCAGAATATCTTACTGCTAATCTTGTTTTACTTTCTACAGCTCTCTATTTACCAAGTTATGGAATGCAATTGCAGCAACCCATGTAGTTGTTCACATGTACCAGAAGGGCTGGTCCCTCATATTTCTTGTGATGCATTCCATATACCTGTAACCTTGCTGAAGTCTGGAAATGAGAATCCACGCAATGACTGGACTCTACAAGTTTATCAACACTTTCTTCATTCCAATCTCTGCCCTTTTGGCACTATATGTAACAATAGGCAAAGTACAAAGTCAAATTCGAATTTGGGTATGTCCCAGAGTGCACGATGATAATAAACTAGTATTTCATGCTGCACAAGCTACCGGATGTTTTCCCCCATATTAAAAATACCTTGGTATTTAGAAGTACGCAAAAGAATTGACTACTTATCTCAACGACCCCCAGGAAATTTGAACTTCCCACCCCATCAGTGTGCTGCTGAACAAACTGACTAAATTTCAAGAATATTCTAGCAGGTATTCAAATATTTGTGCATTCGTTTTTGTCATGTTTTCCAAACTATTTAGCAAAATATCTCATATAAGAATCTAAGTGTTATTATTATTAAAAAGAACATACTCTATTGGAGTGATTCTTACCAGAAAATTGTGATACATTACTGTTCCATTACAGGAATTGCAATAGGAAAATATACCATACAGAGTTATTTGTTTTCAGAATTAGGCAGAGACACATTTCCAGTGCCAAATGACTTTTGACATTTAATTTGAAACCCAAGATACCTGAAAGTTAACTATCCAGGAGTAATAATGATAAAGCACCAGAGCGTTCAATTTCCAGGAATGCATTTTTCTGGTTGTTTTAAATAAATGAAAATTCATCTTATGGCCAGCACCTCATGCTGAGAAATTTTATTTTCTTCAGTAAACTATTCAGTGTGTTCAAGGGCTGAGTTTGGATTGAATCCTCTGTGCATTCTCTTACAAACTGGGCTTTTTGTTTTGTTTAATGGAGACCAAGCTAAAATATTAAGAGATTTTAGATAGATGTTTCAATTACCTGAGCATTTTTTATGGACAAAATCTTCCAAACACAACTTCTTACAAAATGTTTCAAACGGGAACAATTTATGAACTGGTGCAGAATGTAATTTGCTTCAGGAAAATTTTTAATTAAAAATATCATGCTCAAGTTCTATTTCATACCTTATCCCATCATTATTCTAGGGGGACATAGGTCCAAAATTTTCACTACCTTTTTTGAAATGTCTTACAACACAAATAGAACAAGCTATTTCCTTCATTTAAAATTTGGATACCCCATTTGTATTTTACGCTGACCCAAAGCCTACAATATTTGTGGTTCCTTATATAAACAGTTGTCCAAAAATCAAGAACTGAAGCAGGACCACAGATGAAGTTAGATGATTTGCTAGTGGAAACTAAGACTCTTAGTGATATGGTCAAGTACTTGAGAGTTGCTTTCAGAACAAGATAGAATAGAATAGTTCAGTTAGAAGACGTTTAGTTCAACCACCTGACCTCTTCAAGGCTAAAAGCTAAAGCATATTACTGAGGGAGTTATCCACATGCCTCTTGAACACTGGGAGGTGTGGGTCACCAGTCACCTCTCTAAGCAGCCTGGTCCGGTGTTTAACCACTCTCACAATAAAGACATTTCCCTAATGTCCAGTCTGAACCTCCTCTGAAGAAGTTTTGTGCTGTTCTCATTCTGTCATCAATTCCGAGGAGCAAAGCCTGGAATCTGAAGGGCAAGGAGGTCACCTCTGGGCCTCCTCTTCTGCAGAATGGACAACCAAATGTCCTCAGCCTCTCCTCACAGGACATGCCCTCCAGACCTATTACCAGTTTTGTTGCTCTCCTCTGGATGCTTTCAAGAACCTTAGCATCATTTTCATATTGTGTAGCCCAGAACTGAACACAATATTCAAGGTGAGTCCACACTTGGTAATGCTCAAAATGTGCTTTGTCCTCTTTCATTGCTAGTATATGCTGCTGGCTGGTGTTGAGCTCCTGTCACCATCACCACCACGTCCCTTTATTCTGAGCTGCTCACTCACCACTCAACATTTTCCTTTGCTGAACTTCATGCAGTTTCTGATGGCCCAGAGCTCTCAATCTATCTCAGTCCTTTTGCAAGGCCTCCCTCCTAGGAGTCAACGTCACTTCCCAGTTTAGCGTCATCCTCAAACATTTTGAGGATAGACTCCATTCTTGGATCCAGACCACTGATAAAAATGTTCAACAGGATAGGGCCTAGGACGGAGCCCTAGAAAATACAGACCATCTGCCAGCTAGAAATTGAGTGGCAGAAAAAAAAGTGAAAATTATTTGAAAACAGCTCTACATATGTGTATGGAGATATGACATTATGCATGCACACCACTGTAGCAGCTCTTAAAGAACTAATTCTACATAAATGTTGAAACTTCCTTAATGATATACTAGGCAACAAATTAGTGTCTCACGAGAAAAAAGCATCATTATTTGAGCTACATTAGTACTGAGTTGTGTGCACAGGAGGAAAAAGTTTCTTTGTCTAGGAGAAACCAAATTAAGAAGCTGAGCATTTAGAATAAAGGAGAGATGCAAATTAAGTATAATGTTTACATGCAAGGCCCTTTATCAGGAAGGGCAATATGTGCTGTTTTAAAAGAAATTTTAATAGCTATCCCCGTTGAATAATTCTTCTGTTAGTGTTTACAGAGCCAACAAAACAGATGAGATGAATTTTGTACTTTAGTGGCATAAGCACAATCAATTAGAGGATGATATCTGTTTGCTGTATCTCACAAATGAGCAGTTCTCAGATCAACACTTATAACATGTGGTTATTTTACATGAAATGTGTTCCTCAGGAACATTAGCCAGCTTAGAATTTCACTGCGCAAAAACATCAACACAACAAGTTTCAAAGGCTCTCTAAGAGAAACTTGGGCTCTCTCCAATGTGAGCAACAATCTATTTCTAAACCAGTCTTTGTATTTTCCTCTGCCAACAGTTATTGTTTCAACTGGCCTTTGCTTTTTCAGAGTAGTTTTAGTTTGCTTTCTGTTTTGCTTTCTTATAAATGGAGAGAAGGCATACAGCGTAATTAACCAAACCACTGACACACAGGCAAAAGTAAGAGAGTATATGTGTGTTTATGTTAATCTCTTTAGAGACTAGGATTATTTGGATTAAAAGGAGAAGCCATTCAAACACAGGCTTTTCCCCACCCAGAGAAAACTAATAATCGGCCTAGAAATCCGAGAGCATTAAAAAGAAAGCCAAAACAACTCTCTTCTAACAAAGAACATTTCAACTATGTAAAATCCTTTTCCGTGCGGAAAACAAATAATTCTATCAGTCGAGAGCAAGATTTAAAGTGTGAATAACAAATTAACACATGGCAAATTAGGTCAAATTTTAAATGTGCTTCATCCATGCAAAAAATTTCCCCTGCAAATAAATTTCTGAGCAAAAAAGAAGGTGAAAGAAGATGAAGAAAAGCTAGGAGAAGAAAAGTCAGAGCTGCAGTAAAACAATTTAAAATGCTATCTGTAAAACAGTGTATCTGTACATCCAAGTCCTCACAACTTAAAATAGGAGGTATTAAAAGTATTTTCTTAATCAATTTCCAAAGTCTTAAGTGTAACAGAAGCTTAAACAATATAAACAGCTTCTAAAGTGGGCACACTGCAATTATATTCCCACATCAAAGCCTACTAACTGAGAGTTGGTGGAAAGAGGAGACTAAACTTACAATAGACTCATATCTCCAGCTCTAAGTCTAATTCAGGTGGGAGTTTTTTGATTGTTGTTTTTTAAATTGTGTGTATGTTATCCTCATGATGCCCAAGAACCACACCGCTTTGACTCTTGCATATTCCCCCATTCACTCCCAAACACAGCTCTCTGGTTGAAGGCGCAAGGGCACCCAGGGCTCTCTCCTTCATCTGCAAGCTGTTGGTCCACTTAACTGTAGAAACATAGTCCAAGAGGAGAACTGACAGTCTATTCAAATTGGCAATGCCTAGGTTAGAAAGCAGAAAGTCCCACATCAAGTTCTTGAAAGATTTTTCCATAGCCATGTTTTCAAGTATAAAAATCAAAACATTTAAGCAAAAACAATTTGGCAAGTAAATGTTTTCCCTGAAAGCACTTTCCAGCTAAATGAATATCTGAAATTTTATTTGCCTTTGAAAATCAGTTCTAATGAACTTTTATTACTACTTTTATTTGTGCCCCTAGTAAAGCCTCTACAGTAAAAGAGGTCTCTTAGTTTATTCACAGAATCATAGAATTGCACAGGTTGGAAAAGACCTTAAAGATCATCGAGTCCAACCAGAACCTAACCGTACTACCCTAACTCTAACAGCCCTCCAACTAAATCATGTCTCTGAGCACCACATCCAAATGATTTTTAAACACATCCAGGGATGGTGACTCAACCACCTCCCTGGGGAGCCTATTCCGATGCTTAATCAAACCTTTCTGTAAAGAAGTTTTTCCTGATATCCAACCTAAAATTACCCTGGCACAGCTTGAGGCCATATTCCGTGCTTTAGCCACCTACATATCTTCAAATTAGAGTTTTAAGGACCTGACTCCAAAATTTAGAACCAAAAAAACGAAGCATAATATAAAATTGGAAATTATGAATCAGGCTAAGATTTCATCAATTGTGACAGATTCTTTGTCATAAAAGGAGAGCGTTCCGTTCCACAATGGAATATCCTTAAGAACTGCTTAAACACTTTAATCGCTATACTCCTCAAAGTTTGAGTAAAACATATATTGCACAGGCAGTTGTACAAAAGACAGTCTCAAAAACATTTTTTTTTTTCCTTGTATGTGGTAAGTCTAAATGGATAGCATAGCAGGTGTGGGGGTTTCTAGAGATTTACATGGCTTACTCTAAGTTTAATTAAATACACTTGTATGATGTAAAGTGAAAGAGCTAAAAGCTGAGGATAACTTCAGCAACTTCCTTTCATGCTGAACAATTTCATATTTAATTGTAAAAGTTCAAACTTACAATCAGGTTAACTCTAATAACAAAATTTGGTTTAAACTGAAGAATGGAAACAGTTTCATGCACAAATCTGAACCAGGAGAAACCAAGTTAACACAGTGACTTGAAACTTAATTCCATGTTTCACAGAACCAAAACTCTGTCAAAATATCTTCCTGTTCTTTCAGCTGATGAAATGACTTCTTACTGTGGTGAGAGAATGGTAACAAGGGACTGCTGCTTTTATATAAATTCTAAAGACTTCATGAAGAACAGATAAAGATAATAGCAGATCGACTGTTGAAATACGAGCAGTTAAGTGGGTATTATTTATTGTGGACCTAAATTAAATCAGTCAGAAGTAGCAATAGTGCTATGAGAAGCTATCAGAATTAGAACGTTGAAGTATATTAAAAGTAAATTAAGAATTGCAGTAGAACTCAAGCATAATTTACTTTTTTATAATCAGGGTTCCATTCAAATTAATGGCTGTAACACCCAGAATACTTATCCAGGTAGGGCAATATCCTGGTTTTGGCACCACTTTCTGACAAGAAAGTAAGCATAAATTACCCGAGACATCTAACCAATCACGCAGAACTATGCTGTGATTAGATATCTAGAAAATATAACTTTCCAATAGCAAAGAAAGGACACCCTATGAATAAGGTATTTATTTTTGCATAAACGAAAGAAGTATACCATCAAGGCAGAAGGAAAAGGAAACATCGTCCTCCTTCTGAATCTCTTTCAAAGAACTATGAATTTCTAATGCTTTGAAGTATAATTTTTAGTGGATGTAAGTATATTTCTGGCAACAATTTTCTGTTTTGAATTCTTAATGCATCAAACTCCAAACACCTAAGGACCTAACTGTACACTTCTACAAGCGTCCGAACTCCTAACAAGGAACTAGCCTGAGGTATTTGTATGATCTATAGCTGATATGTAGTTCAAACAATTCTCAAAGACATGCAGTGAAAGCACAAGAGGAAGCAGCTGCAACATGCAAAGTGGGAAATTCCCATTGGGCATGAAGAAAAATTCTTGACTAGAGGGGTCCCAACACTAGAACAGGACTCCAGAGAGGTGAGGAAATGTCATCCTTCAGACTTCTTAAAGCTCAAGTGAAAAGGGATCTGAGCAACCTGACCTAATTTCCAAGCTGCCCTGTTTCAAGTAGGAGGTTGGACTTCAGAGTTCCTTCCTCCTTAAACCTTTCCATGGTTCTAACAATTTTAGAGTTCATATAAAAATGCAAATAGCACCACACAGCACATTCTAGCAGCCTGTTACTAACTAACTCTGAGAGATAAAACAAAAAAAAACTATTATTTCTGCCTCTGCTCTGATTTAATTTGCCCTGAAGAACTTTACTCTCTGATATGACTTACACTTTCCGCTTGATGTTATGCCTGACAAGAATGGCTCCAGCACAGCATTATCTTTCACTTTTTCTTTCCCAGCCACCCACACATTCCTAACAGGGAGCAGCTTTAGATTGGATTTTGCTGGAGAAGGAAAGGAGAATTGCTCAGGAGGAGATGGGGTATGTAGCAGCAATAGACAACTTCATGGCAGGTGGAGTAGAAGGTACTGTCAAAAAGTGTGATTGTCACCTGCATTTACAAACATAGTGGTACCATGGCACACCAGTACTTGCACAGTATTAGCCCATCACAGTGTCTGAGCACTGCACAGTGCGATTCACATCACTCTAACAACCTCTCTCTGTTATTTGCTACCTCACAGACCTTTATGTCATCCGAAAATTTCACCAGCAAAGATTTTACATCACTGTCTGGATCAATGATAAAAATATAAAGTAGTCCTGGCTCCTAGGAGACTGTAGAAAGAATGGTATTTCTCATTGATCTCTCCCCATTAGCAACTACATTTTGATACCTGTCAGTGAGCCAGGTTCTAATCCATTTGCTATGTAGCCTGTTAATGCTACACAATGCAGTGTTTTTAAATTGAAATGTTATGTGGTACTAAATTAAATACCTCAGAGAAATCAAAGTATCTAATATTGACACAGCTGTCTTTATCAACCAGACCTCTAACTCTGCTGAAAGCAAAACAAAAGTAGATTTGTCTGAGGTTTCATACTGGCAAGCCCAATTATACCTTCAGTTTCTAATTCTTACTTAACCAAGTCACATAGTCCATTATTCTACCTTGGGCTAGCACCTGACCAGTGATTGCAAATTCACTCTCTCAGTCTTTAAAACCAGCAAAACTGTATTGCCTATCCCTTGCCTAACTTTTTTGTCAGATTCCCAAGGAGTAGAAGTAAATACCAAGGCAAGAATAGGTTCCTCAGTTCCTTACATCCCCATGCGCTGTAATCCTAACAGTCGTAACATGCTTTGCAAAGCATGCTGGCCTCCTTCTCCCTGTACCTTTTGGCACATGGTCACAGACATGTAACAAAACACATTTAATAGGAAAGGGGTGAAAGGAAGGTTACCCATAGAACTAAACAAAAGCAATCATTTGTTACCACTTCTGAAGCCAATTCACATAAACTGGGTAAAACCAACTCTGCTCAGTAAATAGTTCCAAAGCGATGAACTGGCTTATGACTTCTACGCATTTATCAGCTGGGCTGCACTAAGAGCTCCAATATGGAAAACTCTCTCCTGTACTCTCCAAAAGGATTCTTTCACACTCCTGACATGCACACTTTGGCTCTGCTTCTAAAACCAGGGTCAGATTTGATGTGTAGGTCTCTGAAGAGTGTTGTTTTTTCCCCCCTTTTGTTCCAAAAGAGCCAAGGTGTTCATTCCAACTTTTCAAAAAGAATGTGAAAATCTCAAAGTCCTGTACAAATGAAAATTACCATTCTCTTGACAGTTCCTAGAATCATTTCCAGCCTCTTTCTCCCTTAGTTCCCTGCTAATGTTTCAAAAACATTAAAGCTCTGCTCCCAGCTTGTAAGTTATTTTGAAATTCAAATCTTTTGACTTTAGAAGTAGAATTGTTTCACAGCTGTCAGGAAATACAAGGAAGCTGAGTTATTTTCCCCAAGTTACACAATGGATCAGTAGCTCACCAAGAATAAATATTTATTTATAAATCAGATCATGAACTTTTTATTCTTTCATGCATCTATAGACAGGTAAAAAGTCTTGTTTATTAGAAAGGATGTTTAACCTGAAGAAGGACCAAGGAACAAGAAAAAAATCAAGTACTTAAAAATCTGATTAAGAACATCAATGTTCATATAATACAGCTTCACAAAGACAACAGAGTATTCATGCTTTAAGATGCCATTTGAGTAAAGATGTCCTTACGCTTTCTTTGAATGCTTTACACAGTTATGATATTTAAAAAAAAAAAAAAGAGAGAGAATTTCAAGAAGAGCAAGTCAAAATTCAGACATTTATGCAAAGAGAAAGAACTAGACTTCACTTTTCCTGAGGTACATTTCAGGGAAATGCATGACATATATGCATGCATTTATGCAAATATACATAAAGGCTGCGCACCATTTTACACTACAGCTCTCATTTAAAAATCTGGAGAAGACAGACAAACTTTGTTTCATCATTTGCTTTTTCTGCAACAACACGTACAGGATTTGCTTTTAAAAGTTGTTCGACTCTCAAGGAACTGCAATGTCCTAATTTAACTGTGCCATTGGGAGCCATCAAAAAACTAATTTTGTCAGCCAACTTGGTAGCTTTACATCCTACCTCTTAGTGGCAAGAAGTTCAGGTCTCCACTGGCTGCCTGGGACAATTTTCAACACAGCTCCAAACACTCATTTCCAAGTCTGTCATGAAAAGAAACAAGGTCTGAATGGTATTTTCTGAAAACAGCCTCACTCCAGTTCTATAAGTTAAATGGAAAAAATAAAACAACTGAGGATGGGTTCAGCACACAAAGCAAAAAAAAAAAATGAGGACACTGGAAGACTTGTCTAAACCTCCCCTCCTTAATCAAGTCAATCTGCTTTTACCCTTAGAAGCAGTACAGTTTCGGCTCAGAGTTGCAGTTGCATTTTAAGGCTAATCAATGTTGCTCAGTGTTTCCTAAATAGTATATATAGAAGAGTACACCTTGGCAGTATCTGTTACTTTCTGAAACAAACAGCAGCTAGAACAGATTCATCAGGGACAGAAAGAGTCATCAGTACATTTTGGCTGTCAATTTAGATTATTTAAGTTCATTACTTATTTCACGAGGCAGACTTTTCTTGGGGGGGGAGGGGGGAAGGGTGAGTTGTGCTATGAAGAAATTTAACTTTTCAGAACACACACAGAAAAGACTAAAATGTCTTTTTACTTCACCATCAAATCAAATTACCTTTTTTCTCTACACATACTCATTTTCAATTTCATCTTGGCACCTGTTATCCTTTCATAACATTTCAAATATCATAGTTAAATATAAGCTAGATCATTTAGTTTCTAGGTTATAAAGCTTTGGCTTCTAAATATCTCATCACACATCAATGCACAGATCTTAACGAGTCTTTTCCAGTACTGAATCCAGTCCCCTGCCGCAACCATGGATTTCAAAAACATGAAATCCACAAGCTCTGCAATTTGTCTAATTTATGAACTTGATAGTATCCCTCTCAGATTCCACAACTGGATCCATATGCTCATTTATATCTGTTTCAACAGAGCAGCATATGGAGAAAGTTTGGGTTGTAAATCCAAAGACAGATGGAATGGAATGGGAATATCATTATTTTCCACTACCTACTGAAGGTTTGGATTCAGTTTCTCATCTGTAGGGCTGCACCAAGTTTCCCACGCTTCCCAAAGGCAGCAAAGGGCAAGGAAACCCACTAGGAACACGGGCACTCTAATTTCAAATAGTTGCCCTCGCTGTCAGACACTACTACAAATTATGTGTTCATGTAGCAGATCACAAAAAGCACTCCTCTACAAACTCATTCCCTGCTATCCCTTTATTTTATTCAGATGAACTCACATTGAAATCACTGAAGAATTCTGCTTTTCCAAAGCCCAACTTTGTTTCCAAGATGTCGGGGTTGTTTTTCTGTTTGTTTGTTTTGGGGGGAAATTGACTTAATGGAAAAAAATCAGTTTTAAAACCTCTATATTTGATTTAAATGGTTCCACTGTTCCTCCTCCCCAGCCTTAAATACACACAACTTTTTCCTGATCTTAGCTGATTGACATCTTTTTATTTGTTTTCACTTGTTTAAGTCTCATCTGGAAAAAACAAGCCAAGTTCTATCACAATTTATGAAGCTTTTAAAAAATTCCTATCTTACATCAAAAGAACTGATTTGATACTTTTGGAGTAATCCTGAAGTAATTCAGCCACTCAGAATTTCTGACAGAAAAATTTTATCGAACTCCCTAGACTTTTTTCACTAGACTTTACCTTAGTATTACAATTTTAGATAGCGTTTTCTAAACTCTAATTCTCCTCCAAAAGCTCTAGAAGTCAGTTTTCAGATCCTCCAATTTCTTCTTCAAACTAAGTTTTCATGATTGAAAATTCCACACATCTCACAATTTCACACATCTCCAGCATTCTTTTTACCACCATTCAAAAAGACATTTCCAAGCCATATTTAGTCCATACTAAATGTTGAATAACATGCATTGAGATCTCTTACTGCTCCTGTGGAGTCTTAGAATCCGGCTCTTAATTCATGTTTACAGTGACTGGATTGCTTTATAAAGATTCTTTGCAGAAAAAGTATATCTAACCTCATATTCTAAGTATACACCATGCCAACTACGATAAATAAAAGCAGCAGTACAGCTTTCCTCCGAATGTCAGAAACACTGAAAAGAAAGATTAGACATTCATGCATAATGGTCAGAAAGTTTATTTTTAAATTCTATAAAATGAATTAAAAAATATGACTGTTTTGTCATTCCCTGAACAGATCTGATTTCCCCTGAAGTCTTTGCTCATCAGTCCTACCAGTGATCTATTAAAAGATATTCTGCAACCCCTCATTGCTTCCTAAACAGAGCCTTATATGGGCGGCATCAGAGATCAGGGAGACTATATACCTCTAAGACAGATCCAGAAGTAGACCCAAGAAATAAAACTAATATTCAGGTCGAAAGTGTCAGCCAAACTACCACTAGATCCAATTAAAAATACTTAGATCAGTTACTAGAGGACCATTGAGATTTTACAACACAAATTCAAATAAACAGTAAAATAATTTATTATTACTTTATTTTTGAACTAAGATGAACAGTACAGAAATTCTGTATCTTAAATTATAACAACTACCACTTCCTTCTCTCTATCTCGGTTTCTATAACTGCACGCAACACTAAAATTGCTAATTTTGAACTTTTTCCTAAAGCATAGCAATGCATTTTCCCAAAAGGAAGACGCTCCCAAACTTAGTCTATATTAAAGAAGAACAGTAAATTTCACAGCTGCTCATTAATTGCCAGTTTTCTAAGGGTAGGATTTCTCAAACACCAAATTGCAACCCCTCTTTAGACTTACACTAGTCACAGTCCAGACTATTATTGTCACGGAGGAGACAGAATCACAGAATGGGCAGGGTTGGAAGGGACCTCAAGGATCATGAATCTCCAATCCCCCTGCCACATGCAGGGCCACCAACCTCCTTAATAAACCTTAATACCAGACCAGGCTGCCCAGGGCCCCATCCAACCTGGCCTTGAACACCTCCAGGGATGGGGCATCCACAGCCTCTCTGGGCAGCCTATTCAGCACCTCACCACTCTCTCTGTAAAGAACTTCCCCCTGACATCCAACCTAAATCTTCCCTCCCTCAACTTAAAACCATTTCCTCTTGTACTGTTACCTCCAATAACATCCTGAAAATGAATAATCTTTGTCCTACAACCAGTGCCAATTTTTTTTTCCCCATAGAGCTTCCGTGCGTGTGTGCATAAGCTCAAATTGAAGCTGCCACTGGACTTCAGCAAAGCAAGATGCTC
Organism: Meleagris gallopavo; assembly: GCF_905368555.1. Classification (NCBI taxonomy): domain Eukaryota; kingdom Metazoa; phylum Chordata; class Aves; order Galliformes; family Phasianidae; genus Meleagris; species Meleagris gallopavo. The sequence goes on from NC_139407.1 coordinate 8,768,291, forward strand.
CACTCCAACCTGCTCTATGAGTAGCAATGCAGCTGGCTTTAAACATGCCAGGTGCAATGCACTAAGCACGCTTGTTTTAGTGAAGGATACTTTTCCCCATTATGAATAAATAATTATATAATAAGATAGTTACAAGAAGCTGTGAAAATTAAGCATGGCTCTTAGATTATACAGTGTTTAAATTGCTGTATAGATTGGATATTCTCTAGTGATAGCTGAAGTTGCGTGGGTTGTTTTGGTTGTTTTTTGCCAACTGAAAACCTTAAAATAGAATACAAGTCCTTTAAACTGGTAATGATTTTCAAATGCTGAACAAATTGCTTTTTTTGATTAATGACTAATTTGAATACTCAAGGGTAAAGTCCCCAAGCACTTTGTATTAAAAAATTATATTCTCTATGTAGTTCTGTAATGAAGTAGTTTAGAAATTTACCCCAAAGCATTCACAGATATTCAAAACTTGACTTAGAAACTATGTTAAAGCCCCAGTGACTTTTCTACCAATATCATTTCTTAGGAAAAATAGAGGAGTTTGTTCATTCAGTTGTTCTTGGCTTTTGTTTTCTTTTTTTTTTTCCCCCCAGGGGAAAAGAAAGCACTGCATTTCCAAGTCTTACTTTAAACTCATGGACTCCAAGAAAGCGCGTGTGGAACAGATAACTTAATTTTCAAGACATTTATTCATTATCCTGGTCTTCAGCAGAAAGAGATCAGAAAACATTACAGCATCAGTTAATAACATTAGTACAGGAATATTCTTCAGTGTTTTTTCAGTACACACCTTAATATTTTCCTGGATTACACTAAGTTTCCATCAATCAACACTTCCTGTATCAAGCATCTGTCCTGAACATTCATCACAGATGTGCTCTGCTAGGCACTTGAACTACTGTTTTGGCCATGCATTTTTAAAGTTCAAATTGTTTTGTTTCTGTTCATGACCTTAGCTCTGAGTTTTCAAGATTTCAGTGAGGCAGATCCTTCTCCCATCATCCTCTAGAAGGTGGAAGGCTGTAGCCTTTGCTGTTATCTCTGCAGTATAACCAGTGGTGGAAAAACATCTTTCTCAGTGTTCAAATATAATACATTCACTTCACAGCTCACTGAAGATACTCAATAAGACTGTACAAATCACTGTTAAACCACAAAATACCAAATATCACACCACGTGTCCTCAAGCTTTCAATCTGAAACTTAACTGAGAAATTGTGACAATTTATTTTGGCCTTATTTGTAAGTGAGGAATTTTATTAGTGAAGCCATGTTGAAATAAAGATTTTTCAGGTTCTAAACCAGGTATATTTTACTGGTACAAAGTAGGTTTTTTGTAAGTGTTACAAGTAATTTTGAAAACTACCAGCGCTGGAAGGTAATGCCATTCGAGCCACTTCTGCCTTCCTTTGGGGTATCACTGAATATCCTTCCGAAGTTCTACCAGTTAATCAGCTGCAGCAGCCAAGCAACTATAGAGAACTCAATTGTTTCTCTTTTTATGAGATGTGTGGTCCTTATTTAAGATTGCCTCACTCCCTCTATCAGTCACAACAACTGCAGGTGATCTTCTTGCCTAACAGCCTAGCTAAAAGAACACCATGGAATCATAGAGTCCTAGAGGTGTAAGGGGCCTCTATTTTGTGTATGGTTGGCTATGTAAGCAAAGATGCCTACCCTGGAAAAGCTTTAACACTTTTCACAGCTAAACCATATTACAAATCACTGGGCTATAAACATAATAAAGGTAGCAATAAATGGAAAGATTGAACTGAGCATTTTTAAACACATATGTGCTTACAAATCAGCAAAATAAACTCACAAAGGAAGTTCTTTAAAAAAAAGTCTTCAGAATAACAAAGATAAACAGTGGAGAGGAACAATTCAAGCATGAGATTCATCTCCCTCTTTTGATAATAGGGCAGAAAATGAGTGCAGCTACTTTTCTTAGAAGCATCAAGTAACAGTAAGTAATAGTGATCATAAACAAGGAGAACACAAGGCATATTCTGGTTCTTAAACTACATTTCTATACCTACCACTGCCATAACAGTACCTAAGTGTTATTCCTTGGTGCAGATAAACAGTCTAAAGCTTGTGAAAAAAAGGCAACGCTGCCACAAGATTTCAAGTTCTTCAGTGATGCTATAACAAGTAGTAGTGGCTGCACTTAATGTTCAAACATATTTTTCTGTCGTAATCCAGTTCAAGTAGAAATCCTCATTTTCACATTAATTTTTGCCTAATTAAAACAAGAGTCAAAATTTTTAGGAAAACAGTTGACTATCAAAACCAAGTTATTCAGAGGATAGGTTTGACAACCTGTCAAGGTCACTATGAGCATCACTGTTAGTTTGGCAGTAAATAAGCTATTCATTTTTAAGACCTGTCTAGATTTAGAATCTGAGATTGGTTCTATATCACTTGCTAATTTTACTATACCATGCTTTCAATATAAAATGCTACCTTATTTCCAATAGAGGCTATTTTATCATTGTATATCTTCTCCATTCTGGTCTACCAGTATCTTGTATTTTCCCTTCCACCAAGTTCCCCATGTGCCTAGTTATGAGCACAGTATTATAGCTCTTCTGTCTTGTTAAGAACTACTACATATAATTTGCAGAAACTTCTTAAACCCTAAACCAAAAAAAAAAAAAAAAAGCTTAAGTGTCATGGAATTATGTCTTATTTATGCTTGTATGGTTCTATCAGCTTTAACAGTTGGTTTCAAATGATTCTGTAGTTGCCACAAAATTACAAACAGCATTTGCTTAAGGATCTGTTCTACTAAATTCAGACTACAGAAGAATTAGGACTTATTCCTAAATTCCAGGCAAAGGATGTTGAAAGGTGGTCTAATTTGCCTCCTACCATCACGTTCAAAATACCCCAATTAAATTACACTGTATCTTATTTTTTGACCTTGATTTGGTGGCTGCCTTTTGCTTTCATTACATAGCTATTAGAAAAGAAGTTTTTCCTAATGGTTGCACCCAAGCACCAACAGTTGATGGTTGCACTATAACCCCAGGCTATCAGATTTACTACAAAAGTGCAGCAGAGTTGAGTATCACTAGGTAGCTTTAATATCAATAGGAATTTTACGGTAAGCAAACAAGATGTATTTCTGCCTCTATGTAATGGATTATAAGGATTGCTCGAAATGCATTAACTATGAAAACATTAAATATATAAAGTTTTAGAAACCAGATGCTAATCCCTGAGGTCCCAAATCACAAGCTCCTTAGTACATTAAGGAACAATCAATTTTATGTTCTCGAGGTTTGTGAACTGAGCCATAAACCTTTAAATCAGTGAACTGTAAATACCATACCTATGAAAATGAACACTGTGTACCATTTATAATACTGCAGTCAAACTCCTTGGCTTGTTTTTAATCTCCGTAGACAGAAGAGTAGGGAGTCAAGGTTGAGAGAGAACAAATAGCAGACGTGATTGTTTACTATGTTCAAAGTTCCTCACAAAAATCAGTGGGGGCTTGGGAAGTACTTCTTGCAAGCACTGTGTGCCATCTTCCCAGGCCTCAGGATTTCTTGAAGTTCTGCAAGCATCTCCAATTAATATTGTCACAATCTTTGCCTCAACTGGGCAAGTGATACTTGTGTCATGAATCCCAGAGCTGTGGCTGAGATAACCCAGACCAGGAGAGCTGTCAGGGTTCAACACAGCTCCTTTTCCATCACTGGAGTCAGGAGACAAAGGTATCAATTAATCTCATAGTGCAATCTTAGTACCTACCCAGGGACCAGAAACCCGTAGTGTCTGATATAATAATAATTTAAAAAAAAAAAAAAAAAAAAAGCCTGGAAACTGACTTGCAGCATTACCAATAAAAGAGAAATGTCTCTACCCTAAGCTTCATCAAATGTAACACAGAGAATGAGCCTAATGATTCTGGTATATCACCCTCATTCTTGGCCAATGTAGTTATTTTACTGAACCAGCAGTTCAGTAACTGAGAAGGAATTAAATAGTTATATATCTTTTTAGTATTAGCTTACACATAGCTGTAAGAACTTCACATAGGAGCACGTACAAGTAGTCACTACATCAAGCCAAACATGATTTAAGATCACAGCTTTGAGCTCTATCACCACCTTCACTGTTCAGTCCTACGAACCTAAAACTCAAATGACTTTGAATGAGTTTTCACATGAACAAGGAGAGAAGCACTGGCCTTTATTTGACATCTTTCTGTCTTTTTAATTAACCTTTGGATAATTCAGAGTCATACCTTTGTTTCTGCAGTCAAGTAAAACAATCTGAAAAGCAACTTTCACTATTAGGAAAATGTCACCATTGCCTTTCAAGGAGAATAGAGAATCTCTAATATTTCTGGTTGATTCATAGATCAGAAGTTAATCTGGTTTGTTATCTTGAATTTTGTTACCATTCAAAATGGGCATACTGTAACAAAGAGCCAAATTAGGATGGTACATCACACCCTATAGTTGCTTTGGCTTGATATTATTGTAGCTATTTTTAAAATCTCTTCAGAATGACATCTGGCAGCAAAAAATATACTTAGAATTAATTATAAGAGGAAAAAAAAATAATGAAAATTTATTAATTTTCCATTTCCCAGTAGATTTTAAAATGAAAAAAAAAAAACACTAAAAAAAATTAACATATTCTTCTGTCAGGATGAGCGTTGCCATCAAATCAATTACCAATATGAAGTTAACCTGGAAGGTTGTTTCTGAAGGAGGAATAGAACACAACCAGTAACAACTTATCAGTTAGCATAATACCATTTACCACTTTTCTGACTTCATGTCAAACATTTCATCTAATACTAGCTCAGCTTAGTGGAAAACTTTAGATCAGCAAACAATGACCTCAGTAGAAGTGGCCATCTGCTTCAGATTAGGTGTATAAGCAAATACCCACAGAATCAAAGCCAAGAACAGCCATACAGGTAAAGGTCCTCGAGCATGGATTAATCACCTTGTCCCCCCAAGGCCAGGAACACACTCACCAGTTTATTTTAAGAAGTTATGATCTCATTTGTTTAGAGCTAAGCAGACGCTTGAATACATCTGTTTATAAAATAACTTTTTTTTTATTATCATTTGCAAGAATGTAGGCCTCTGGTAACATTTAACAGACATTTAGAGAGAAATCCTACTTTCACAGACTTCCTTTGGCTAAGACAGATTCAAAGGGGCACAAAATTTCATCTGAACTCTTGGATGCCAAATTGCTTTCCCAGGCTTGGACTAATTGACTCTGCTGCTTCTACTTCTCTCTGCTCATCTGCAAGACATTTTCTTTTACACACATTCACTTTCAGCATCTTGGAAATGCACTTCATATGCACTTTTCTCCCATGTGGGCTTTTTATTTTTCACTGTTTTTGCACTGCATCCTGTCATTCCATTTCCTCGGATTCATTGTTTACTTGATCAAGTTCCCAGAGTGAGTTTATCACAGTATTTGAAGTGGAACTTCCTCACCTCCTGGTGTGTATCGTTCCTCCAATACCTACAATCTTTACACTTTCATGCATCTGCCCCTTAATGCCTCAAAGACAGAAAAATACTTTTACAGAAAGAGAATTGAGGTGCAAACATAAAAGAAAAAATACACATAGCAGTTTGAAATCAGGATCTGTGTCACCTTCACTGGATTTACCTACATAATCAGCTAGTGCTGATTAGTGCTAAATCTGTGTATCAAATGGAAACAGAAGTTAGCAAAGACTGTTCATTATCTCATAAGATAGCATTTAAGTGACATCTCACAGAGGTGTCTGCTGGCACTCAGTAATATAGGACCTCAAGCTACTAGTTTGGATTAGGGACCAACCCAAATAAGAGATGGTTGTCTTGATTTCATTGACTACCTAAAATCACCTTGAAGACCTGAACTAAAGGGAACATTTACCTAGAGGTGCAGGCAGACACAAGATTATTCTACTTGCCACATGTCAGCAGCTGCACGTGTGTCTATTCCTCCACAACTCCTACTTCATAGCACAAGGAGCCAGTAAGCAGATGGAAATAGTCACACAGCAGGACTGAACCCATCAGCTTGGAGCACTGACAAGGCAAGCACCAGTCTGACTGCACACTCGCCATGTGCGCTCCCCATTGTAGCATACATAACATCCCTGACACCCAATACCAAGTCCTGGTCTAACTTTAACCACACTCCCATCTGTCCTCCTCTGAGTTCTGTATAGTCCACATCTCCTGATCATACCTAAGGAGTGATAAAGTAGGAATGGGAAAGCTAAATCCCTAAGTTTTCCCCTCAGCCGTAACTCTGGGCATTTGCACTGGCACTATTTTAGACCCTTAAAAATAGAAATATCCTAGGACAACCAAAGATCTGAGGTCTTGTAGGGTTTTGGGAATGTGTGCTGACACAATCTCTCTAGTTATCAAAAAACTGTTGATTCATTTATTCCAGTGCATTTACAACACTGTGCAGTATGCAAGTATGGACGGCATGTAGAAAGCTTCCTCTCAGGAGACAGGGAGAAGGTGATAATCCCCCCTTCCTGTAGTGCTGGCATACACGATACACAAAGAGACAAGATGTCTTTCCGACAGTCTTTCATTTCATTCTTATCTCCTTTACACTCATTTTAAAGATTGAAATCACTCCAAAGACCTAAACTGAAAATTAGTAATCTCCCATCCAGAGCCCAGAGTTAAGTAATGTAAATAGTCGTGTGGGAGAAAATGTACAAATGAAAAAAGTGAGATTAACCTTCTTACATGACAGAAATAGTGGATTCCCCATCATATTTCCAATTAAAGATGAAAGAGACTAAATATGCACCAACATATTGGATTTTTTCCTATTCCAACTTTCCCGATGGGAATTGTTAAGCATTGCTCCCTCAGAATCAGGCTGAAGAACCATTACTGCATGCAAATCCACAAAGCTGTAGTATTTCAACATATCTATTAGGCTCAGAAGAAAAGGTGTAATGTACAGATATTCTCAGAGAGCGAGTTAAGTAGCCTTACTGGAAAAATACACTGATGACATCAGCCTGAATCAAGGTTTTTTTCCAGTACTAACATGGTTTAGTCTCAGACAAACCCTCAGACTCTTATTTCCCTTGCCTTACAGTTCATCATCACATCTGACTTCATTCTTGAGCAGCCCAGAAGTTCTCTTTCGCCTCCTGCCCCAGGCCAGGCTGACATCCAAAAATGGACACCCATCTCTACAGCACACACACCCCAGGAGCACTTGCACACTCACCTCTACCCAGAGTGCAGACACCCTGCTGCCCCTCCATAGGCTTTATTATTATTATTATTATTATTATTATTTAATCTTAGGGCCTCAGATCCCCAGTCAGACAGCAGCAAGTATTTGGGCTTAAAAGGATTCCTTCAAAACAGGCATTCACACAGTGCTCAATTTCAAAGGCTTTGCTGATATGCGGAAATAAATGCTTCGAGAAGGAAACTGAATGAGAAATCAGCATGTTTTGTCTAGTTTAAGAGTAATTAACATTACGTTTATAACCTTTCCCTACTCAAAAATTACACTCTAGAATACAAGCCCCTGCCATTAACAGGTGCTAGCTTAGAGAACAGAAATAAAACATCAGCATTTGCAATGAGGGGAAATCAGTGGAGGTTTTATCACTGAAAGGTCAACAAGACTTACGAAAAGATTTAATCTCTAAAGCCCAGCAGAATTTCACTTAAAAAAAAAAAAAAAAACCCACAAGCTCTGAGCACGGGGACTCGCAGGCAGCTCCTCGCCCGGTGACCCCGCGCCTCACACCGCGTAGGCTCACTGCCACCTACAGACGGACAGACAGAAGGACACGTCTCGATTTCCGAGCATGTTAACACCGACGCGTGAGAGCACCGATTTTTCCCTACACTTTCCACATGAACATGAAGTACAACGAACTACCACAACATAACGCAACCAGCGTATGTAAAGAACATCCCCATCCCCTTCCCCTCGAAAGACCATATTCGGTAGCACGATCTATTTCCACGCAGAGCATAAGAAAAGAGAGGCTGACAATGAAGTAACGATCTCCTAATATGTATAACACACACTTGTGGATAAGAAATTAGAATTCTGCCTCCAGTCAGAGATGAAGGCTTTGAAAAAGCAAAGAGAAAGTACAATTTCAAAATCATTCCAGCATTATAATTTTCCCTAGTTAAAAGGAAAACTGGGCTGAAATTTCAGGCAGAAACTTTACTAACATATTTAATGAGCATTTCAGACATTTTGCAGAATGTGCCTTTATGTTTACTGTTAATGCTGAGGTACTTCACGTGTTCATCCCCCTCCCCCCCAGCAAGAAGTGATGAGCAGTGTTTACATTTTCATTAGGATAAAAAATAACTATGTCAATTTAATGAGTTTTTGCATAGATCAGAGAAATAAAGGCAACAACATTGAATCACAAGCATAGAGCCTTTAAAATGGCACATTTATAGTCAGAATCCTACAGCAAGAACACTAAGATTTGTCTTTAGGAGTATCATGCAATTAAAGATATATATATATTCTTAATAATAGTGGACTATTTACCTTAACACTATTTGAAGGAAATGCCACATTTCCATCACTTTTTTTTTTTTTTTTTTTTTTTTTTTAATACAACAGGACACACTACTGGCAACATGGGTAAACGCACCACCTGCAGGACTGGCACGCTGCAGATATGCTGTAAATCCTAATGGAGCTCCTTGAAAGTGCTTGACCTCTTCTACACAAGACAGAAGTGCTGTGCTTGTGTAGTAAAGCCATGAGAAGAACAATGGCCAACCTGAGGCTGCCAAAATTGCCTTTCCTGAATTGTTCTCAGATGCAGAAATCCAAGTTGTCCTAGTAAAGCTGTACATTTACCAGCTCTGTCTGATTCAAATACTGATAGCAGTATTACTCACTTAAATTACACTTACTCAAGCAGTCTAAACTCATTTTATAGCATCCTCAGAACAATAATTTCAAGTAATTCACCTTCCATACTTCTGGTACCAAGTATAAAAAGAGCCCCAACATGAAAAGGTTTATCACAAGAACAGAATGGATGGACATGCACAACTGAAGTAGCAGGTACAATTCTTACCATGCACAATGCACCAGCCACCACTGAACTTATTTCTCTTGTGTAGCAATTTCTGTGGGCATGAATTAAAAAAAATTTAAAAAATCAGCACTGCAAGATGCTTCAAGTCACATGATTCCAAGACTAAGCATTGACTTTACTGAGAAGTATATGGAAAGGTCTAAATTCTTACTCGCTTGATATTGTTAATTTATGCTCAAGAATGTAGAACATTTGAAATCATGTTGCAGTAGAGCCCCTGATCTACTCCATGTAAGTGCTGACCCTTTAAATCCTCACGTTCACCTGGTCTATCCTAGATTTCATCGCAGTTCCTGTGAGTAGAGGCAAGACTGATTAAACATATATGGATTGATCAAGGCAAAAATCACTCTTGTTTAAACCCTAGGTGTCATAAATAAGGCCCAGATCCTCCTGGATTCAGATTTCCATCAGGTCCATCCTGTCAATCAGATCCTGCTCATATGCAGGAGAAAGATAAGCAAAGGTAAATCCCAAACCAGGAAGAGTATTAACTACAACACCTGCCCTGTAAGGGATTCAGAAGCTGTGCTGGGTCCAAGGGAGAAGAGAGTACTGAGACTGTGTCCATTCAGAGAGTTTGGATAGGAATTAAAGATTCTTGTTTAGACAGATGTTTGTTAGATTGTAGGAGATAGCCAAGGCCTATCTGCAAAGTGTATTCAGGTCTATCATACTCATTCAAATGTATTAACATACTCATTAAAAACAGAGGTATAAGCTCCAACTCCTTAAATTTCCCCTTGTAGAAAGAAATGCAGTGAATCCTATGGGAACATTGCTGGGAAGACCTGGCCAAAAGCATGCAGGAGGCACAGAGGTCAAGATGTTCCCACTGGAGGCACAGAACTGAAAGCAGTGAATTGTTCAGAAAGCTCCTAATAATGCACCTGCTACCAAAGAAAACTCCAGAAGACACGGGGCAACTTTATTCAAGCAGTCATATCTTGCACAGCACTCTGCAAAAGAAACAGTGCTATGTTCATGTTGTCTTGAGTAAAGGGTGCTTGATTTTACAGAAGGCTGGAAGCACATCAGTCCTCTCACACACTTGAAGTCACTGTCTTCAAAACATAATAAAACTGCCGAGATTATTTGGCTACAGAGAATTCTCTACTTCTCATGTCAGCCACTATAACCCATAAATATTTCAAAATACATTTTTCATCTCTATTTGGCTTTACACTGTACAGAAGCGTGGATAAGCACTTCAGAATCACACTGTTTTGTACCTTTAATGAGCTGCAGAGAGCATTTTTAAGTATATGCATTCACATCAACTCCATCAGCCTCATTCAGATTCCAAAGCGTTTCTCTTTAAGAAAATTGAAAATCACCAACGAAAGACTTACAATTGAAACACTGTAATTAACCTTAGTTCTTGCTAAACTGACTGTAATGCGCTTGGAATCTAAACCGCTGTCTCCCAATTGCTGAGCACTACACTTCGCCATGAAGACACAGCAACTCAGTCCAGGATCTCTAAGTACAATGACAACCTAGAAAATGCGTACAAGTTCTTTTAACATACAGCTCAAATAGAAGACTGTTGTGCTCCCCAAAACAATTGTGCTCCTAGTAATCACCTTGTCATGACCAACTGCCTCACCACGTGCACCACATACAAGAATAGAGGCAAGCACAAGGGTTGCTCTATTAACGCATGGAAGATGTTGAAAAGTCATTTCGTTTCCTCATCTTCTGGTTCTGCCTGTCCCAACAACTCAAAGGTTTTTTTCTTGGTTTTGATTTTTTTTTTGTCTTAACGTTGGCCTTCTAGGACAGTAGTATATACTCCCAGACAAACTTTTCACTTCTATAAGGTCATCTTTAGCATTATAAACTTGTTTCTTTTTTCTGCAGTCTTCCACAGAGACCGACAAGTTATTTTTGTCATGAAGCATTTGCATCTTTCTAAAGTCAGATAAGGACCAAGTGCTGAAACAAAGCTCATGTCCCAGCAAATACGCTGAGAAGACAACTGGCACATCTCCACTGGTCATCAAGTGTTTTTGCAGTAGACAACATGTTAAGTAGTCCACATTTTATACAAAGCATAGATCCACAATTCATAAATAAGGTATTTTTGTTCTAGTTATGTAGCCATTTCTTTTAGAATTCTGTGGCTTTTAGTTCATATTCCTTCCCAAGATTTCTGGCTGTAAGTCATTAAATAGACAATAATCTCCTAGAACAGCATTTCTCTCAGAAAATATGAAGTAGCAAACTTTCCATTGCTAATCCAACTACTCATTGTTTAAGCAAGTTAACAATAAGGCTATATCCTTGTTCAAGTAAGAGAAGGAACTTTGGCAAGAAAGAAACATATGCTAATTTGTCATAAGAACAGCCTCAACATTTTCAAGGAAAAAAAAAGTTGCACACTGGAAGGCAAAGACAAATGGCATTTTAGTTGCTCCTGTTGGTGCGGATTAGGTTGGAAATTTTTTCTAAGCGGTAACATGGCATTATAGTTTCAAGAACTTTCAATACAAACTATGCTTGTTGATAGTAACATTTTAACGGTTGATAGTAACATGTTAATCACTAAATGTTCTGCAGTCATATCAAGAGAGTGACATTTTATGAGGAACCTCATTACAGTACTTCTGAGCGTATATTTGAGGGGACTCAGGTTAGCATCTTTTCATTCACAAAAATCAAAGATTCTGAAGGAGAAACTACATTCCCAAACAACCTAACAGATAACAATTGCCTATATGTACTTGGAAATACAAAATACCTCTTTTGAAGTCTGCTGAAAAAACTCTTACGTTGATCCTTTCTGTATTAATCTCAAAAAACTTTTGCAATGACTCCTCCCTCACCTACACAGTTTTTGATTCTGCTTTTCTCTTTGTAAGAATACCTAGAAGAGACGTGAAGTCTTGGAAATACATTTTTCTGAGCAGAAAATAAACTAACATTTTAGTACAGTCAGTGAGATCCTGCACCATGCTATTAGGGAGAAAATGTAAAGAAGTTGTCATTTTACTCAACATGGTCACATTTTTTCAGTTGAGATGCTCTAAATTAAGAGCAAAAACCCCAGAACCGCAGCATTCTTCACAGATGTTATATCCTGCTTCCAACACGAAAGAGGTTCGGATTTCTAAACATGCATGTTCTCATCTACAATTGCATTAATCGTGTGTTGTTGCATGTGAGTTGATGTATAGTTGCATGCTGCCTAATTTCTAGTCCTCACGGTCATTTTTCTTTTCTCTCACATGCTTAACTTGACTCTTTCTTCCTTACCTCATTACAGTTGTTCATGCCTAAGACCTTACTGCAATGGCAAGGAATTTGATCATATACAAGGCCTGCTCTGCAGGTAACACTTCCTATACTTTTATGTCAGTCCACAAAACCAGATGTGAATGGTGGTACAGCAGTAGAGCGTGAATCTTCCCACCAATATTCCAGTATATTTTGTTGCTTCGCAACAGACAGCAGCAGTAGTAGAGCAGTAGGAGAAAATGGTATCTGACGTGTGTATGAAGCAAAGGTGTGTAATTAAATTCCTCCATGCAGAAAAAAATTGCACCCATTGGTGTTCATCAACACTTGCTGAACATTTATGGAGACCAAACAGTGGGCATGAACACAAGTACAAATTTTTACAAGCATGGCATGCAGGCCTTTGTTCATCACTGATGAAAATGAATAGCAAATGGCACCGACTGCATTGGAAAAGTAATGGTTCATAGCTGAGAATTTGTTTTGTCCAACAGTATTATTGTGTTCTTTTTATCTGTAACCATTTCCATGGACATTAAAGAGCAGGTACTACTTTCAGAGCAATCTATGCCATTTTCACCAAAAAAATGGAAAGAAGAGTAGAGTGCCACTGGTCAGAACAGCTGTGGAATCTGGAATCTTCACAGTAAAAGTGAGGACAGAGAGAACAGAAGGAACAGTCAATGATGTGCACATGGAAATACAAAGGACTGAGCTGTAATACCTTCCTTGTCATCATTACTTGATATAAACCATTTTTATACTAACAGCTAATTTACAACCTTTTTACAAGAAGGGAACCCAGCAGCTTGCTTTTCAAGTTATCTGATTTTAAGGTTATTCATAAATGGTGTGCTGTACTGCATCTACTGCACTCTCTGCCCTTTTAGGGCTTGTCTTGAATCCAGCTCTGACCTTCGTTCCAGCAGCTATTTGGAAACAGAGAGACAAAGTTTAAAAATTAAAAGAAAAAAAAATTCAGTGCCTCCTCTCTTAATCAAGCAAGACTCCAATCCACCTGCAGTTTTCCTGTAGGTTCCAGTGAGTACAGGCAAACTTCCAGCCCTAGAGCAGGCATGTTCAACTATGGCCTGTCATGCTCTGTCGTCATGGCATCAGTTCTAACCCAGCAAGTGGCCCAGCCCAGGGACACAGGGAGGGCACAGTGCAGTGCTGACAAATAATATCCTTCCAAATTAAGCACAGTGCCATATTAGGTCAGTTTTCAAAGATTACAATTTGGAAAAAAAAAAATTATGAAGAAACACGCTGCCAAATCTGATGCATATCAAGGAAAGCTTCATAAAGACAAAATAAAGAAACTGAAAAAAAAAGTCTGTGACCTCAATAAAATTTTTTTTAAAGCATTATAACTCAAATGGACTCTTTTTATAAAACTTAGTTATAGGATCTTTTTGCAGTCAGACTTTCTGTCCATTTCCTGATGGTGAGCATGTCAAGCAACATATTGAAAGCATGACAAACAATGTCCTGACTTATAAAAAAAAAAAAAACAGTTTGTCACACCAGACTATAGACAGGTGAACTGAAAAAAAAGCCAGGAAAATCTATTAAAAAAAAAAATTGGAGTAAAGCTGCTAATTTCAAATTTTATGCTTTGGCAATAGATTAAAGTAGCAATGCCCCAAATACAGCTCAACTTGCCATTTTCATTAGAGGTATTAGTAACAAATATAACGTCACTGAAGAAATGACTTCTTTGGTGTCAGTGAAAGACACAGTAAGTCTCTCGATTTGTATGAAGCAGTAAGTAAATAAATTAAAATTATTTTCTTTAAACTCTGTCACCATACCTTGTACAGCTCCTAAGAGTGCCCTGGTGGTAACTGACTAAAAGGAGGGAATTATAAAATTAATAGAAGACTGGACAATTATCAATAGTATATCATGTTTCATGAAATATCACTGCATCAGACATGAAGAAAGTTTACGTGAAAAAAAATCAAAAACAGGTAATATGATGCAAATTGTCAAAACTGTGAATTTCGTGAAGTCCAAGGGATTGAATCATCACCATTTCTAGGACTTCCTTAAAAGTATGGGTTCTGATTATGATCATTGTTTACTTTTCTGAAGGAAGACGACCAAGCTGGGGTAAAATGCTAGGAAGACTCAATGATTTGTGCAGTGAATCAAGCCCTCTACAGAATCAAAAGGAAAATGTGTGCCATACCATGAAGATTAAAAATGCCTCACAGATTTAGCTTTTTTTGGTGTATCTGACCACTCATTTAAATGAGTTAAACATGTGTCTTCAAGGTGAAAATCATCTTATCTGTGCTGTGTTTCAGACAGTAATAGCGTTTGAAATGTAACTTAAATCATAGCAAGTTACAGTTATGGCAAATTTCATGCATTTTGATATATAGGCTAAACACGGTCCTTTGAACAATGAGAAATACACGGTCATGTTTTAAGGTTTGATCCAGGAATTTGAGAATAGGTTTCAAGATTTACCAAAAAATCATCATTTTTCTGTATATTTGTGACTCCATTTTCAATCAAAACAAATATATTACTTGCAAATTTTCACATAGAATGTATAGAATTACAATCAGACATTCAGCTCTAAGAATATGATTATGTCTTTTTACCACAGCTTCACAAGCCCTATCTTACCAAAGATAACTATCCCTCACTTCAGTCACACCTTATTCATGTCATCAGCAGTATGCACATTTGTGAACAACTGTTGTCGAAGATAAAGCACAGGAAGAGTAATATTTCATTGAAAATCTGATTAACCCCTTGAGAACTCACTATGAATGGTAATCACCGTCATCAAACCAGTAGTTTCACACAACAAGTTCAAGCATCCCACTAGTTTTATGTTTTTGTTGCTCTGTTTTTTTAAATTAAAATATAAAAAATATTGAAAAAATAAGTTTTGTTACTTATATACAATAAACTTACTATCTACTTTACATGCAGCCCATGGCAATTACCGTTTGCTTAATGCAGCCCAGACAAGCTAAAGGGTTGGACAGTAGTGCCCTGGAGCATGGAAAGAATGAAACAGCACACTGCAGGCTCTTGATGTACCTGACATGTTTCCAGGCCTTGGATATTGACTTTATTTGTGGATTCAGTTAAGAATAGCAAAATGCCAGAATGATTTTAATGGAATTTCACAAACCAAGATGGGGATGACCTGGGGTTGCTCTGCAATTCTTTTGTCTTTATCATGTGCATTCTTAAAAAAGACAGCAGGAAGAACACCTTCCATTCAAACTCACAATAAGTGTTCTAATAACAATGCAAAAAGAGACTACCAAAAGCCACAGAAAGACAAATTTCATAATACCAGATGTCTTCCAATACGCCACTGCATTTTCAGTTTTAAGCTGTTTTGTACACAATTATGGACAGGATTCCAGACATAGGTTGTAGTATGATTGTTTTCTACTTTCCTACAAGAAAAGTTACAGGACGTGAAGGCACAGATCATAAAGCAATGTTGGGAATATCACTATCATAATCATCGGGATTATGGCTTCTAGAGTGAAAGTGAGCAAGCATTTTTCTCTTAGCTGAGATAGCACATATATGACACCTTCATTAGTATTTATCATGCCATTACACACTTCAGGAGACCAAGAAGCAGCATCCTACCAGCTGACATCAGTAGCTTCATTTTCTGCACACAATCAACTCCTTATGTCCAGAAAAGCAATTCTAATACAGTATCTGGAAAATTCCTAATATTTTCAGATTTGAGTAAGTGCCAGTGGCTTAATTGCTGTTGCTGTCCTTCTGCATAAGGAATGTTTATTTTACTAAATATTGATAAGAGGTTCAGTTTCAAGCAGTCAGAAAGAAACTACTTTGCTGACAGACAATTATAAGCTAATGTAAGTGACTCATTCCAAGATCATTAACAGCTTGAGTTTGCTGCCCTACTGGACATCGAGAAAAGGTTAAAAATATACAAGCTTTCTTAGACAAAGTTTGCTTAGAAGCTTTTGCCAAATACTAAATAAAAGCCACACTAGGTGGCGATCTAAAATATTTCACATCACACGTACCAGTGGTAAAATCATAGTGCCAACTTCATTAGTGGTTGAGCTGATTTCACCCACCCAAATGTACTGTGCTTATACTAGTAAATAGTGCAGGACCATAAGCTAAGTCTAGGACCTCAGAGCAATGTACTTGGAGAGCATGGTTTTGCCTTACTGAATACAGTGCCAAGAACAATCTGTTGGCAACACACAGGTAGTGAAGAATCACCAGCTACGTGCTCAGGGTCCTTGCTGTTCCTTAGATACCGCATCCTGCTGATTCCAGTAATTGAGAAAAGAAAAAGCAAGGCTCAGAGGATCAGATGCACTAAAGGAGTACAATCAGATTATAACAATGCTACTATGTAACATAACAGCCAGTCTTACACTGGAATTTTGATAGACTAGGACAAGAAGCACACTAGAATGCATATGAAAAAAATAGCAATGAGTCAAGCTATGGCTAGACAGCTGTGTACTTTTCTCCTTTGCCTGGATTTCCTACTTTTCGGGTTGATTAATCAAATGTCTTCAAGTTTATCTGCTTTTGGATATCTTAAATCTCAAGTCCATTTCATGCTTGTACCACCAACGTTTTCAGTAGATCTCTTCTAGCACATCAGAATGACAGATAAGTTCCTGAAGCCAACCTTGCAGAGAGCCCATTATTGTTTCAGACTGTATACTCACATTGGAGGTCCTCTGCACAAAGGCCTTTAGAATTTTAGGTAATTTTAAAATCTGTGTTGAGTAAAGGAGTCATTTCTCCGCTAGAGAAAGCTTTGTAGCAGAGGTCAAAGCAAAGTTCTGCATTTTATACAGTTTGATATCATCAGTCCACATGCTAAGTAATAAGAACAGAAATAACAGCAATAAACCCTAAGTAACTCAGTGCAGAACTTGAGATCTATTCTATTTATTTATATGGTTGTCTGCTCTATGTTAAAGTGCCATAAGGTTATTTATGAGACAGTTCTATTATTCTTCCTTTCAAATGTTTCATGCTCTCATTGGCAGCACAGCAACATTATCAGCATACATTTATCATTCACTTGCAGAATGGTGCTGGTTTGTAGCTAGTATCCAGTCACTGTTTTCCTTTAATGAGAATAAATACTGGGAAAAAGAAGAAAAAAAAAAAAAAAAAATCACAACTGAAACCCCTTACACTAGCTTTTGACAAGTTAATTCCCTTTCTTACTACAAATTTTTATCCACAATAGTGAATTCAACCAGCCTGTAACGCAGCTGCATCAGTAACAGTGCTTCATTATGATTGTCATCATTGCTCACTTGTACATTTACTCTTTCAAAGTGAAAATAAGGTGCCAGACTGATCAACTACATCAGAAATATCATATCCTGCCTCTATTCCACATTGTGCAGCTGTTTTCTTTCCATGCAGCTGAAAGGACAATCATCCACTCGGTCTTGCAAGATGTTTATAACACAAGTAATTATTTGAGATAACTGGAGTCAGAAACATCACTACTTGCCTTCTTCCTTTCACCCCCTAAACAAACACTTCCAAAGTTCTTTAAGCTGAGTCTTGAAACTGATACATAACTCTGTACTAGAAACATTGGGTGTATACTGGATATGTTGCTGTAAGGTAGCTTGGAAGTCAACTGTGCTCATGGAAGCACAAGTGTCGCTGTTGGAAATGTAGGCCTGAAATCACTTGGAAAAAGTTTCCTTTTTAAGTAAAAAAGAGCAGATCTCTCTGTAGTTTGCTTCTACACATTAAAAAGAGAACTCCATGCATCACAGTCAAAACTTGAGAAAATAGCCTACAAGCTTTTTCAGGGGTGGGGGGGTGAGGAATGGAAAAGGAAGATATTTGGGATCTTGCCAAAACATTTCAACTATGTAGGTCTTCCAACTGATTAGATTGAGGCAGAAGCCCAAGATGGTGTCAAATAAGCAATTGCCAATGAATTGGTTGATATTAATGAATGTGATTGATATTAACCACAATTGACACATAAGGATATAAGGTAACCACTGCCTTCATGAGCTGCAGTCAGCACTCAGCATGTGTTTGAAAATTACTGCATTTAAATTCTATCGACTGCCTAAAATTCATATGATCCAATTTAAGACATCAATCATACACAGAACTAATGCCATCAATATACAAGAGTAAATGTTATTTATGTTTGAGTATGTAAGCAGTGTGTATTTTTTACCAATATTTATCATTCTTCATGCATGCTCAGAAGAGTAATCTGCTTTGTAAGCTGTAGCAAGCAGTCAGATACCAAAAAGGTATTTGTAGAATTTCTCTTCCCCTTTAGCCAGACCTGGAAGCACTCTCTAGACAGCCCTTCCTTTCATTTAAGTGAAGGCTAGCTACAGGGTTGTTTCCCTGGAAATCACGATTTTACAGCACAAACCTGAATTTCCATATATAGTCAAAAGTGCTTCTCTCTCCTGCTGAAATCAGACAAGTTCCTCAAGGGACAGCCTGTTTTAAATCATATCCTTTTCCTTGCCTGGTTTTCTGAATAGGTTTACAATCACCAGACCAATACCTTTAAGCCTATGCAATTATAATTTCTAATAAAATTGTAAGGAGCTCATACTAGCATATATGAAGTGTGCTTTATGAATGGCTTCTACATACAAAATGCTTTCGTTTAAATTACCACCTAAAGCTAGCTGATTCTATGCTTTAACATGTTTGTTCTTCTTCCCTGATGAAATAACCACTCTTTCATTGAAGTCTACCTTACATTGGTGTGGACAAGCAACTAGAAGACTAATTATAAAGATACCACTCACTAGTAGAATCAAACATATTCTTTATATTAAAAAAAAAAAAAAAAAAAAAAAATCAGAAGAAGAATAGCTATCCAGGAGAGTAGGAACATGAAAAGCCAGAAGTAGAATTTCAAATGCTATTAAACTTCAGATACGGATCAGACCAGTATTAAATCTTACATGGTCTCTACAATACCATTTATGTTGGAATCACAGTAAGGTGTGCCTATTTGATCATACTGATCAATGATCAAAAATCTTTCACCCTTACTTATCAGTTCACCTTTTCCCATTGTTAAGTTATGAATGCAGCTTACAAGATCAAAGAACAAAAATACCCAAACCCAAGCTGCAGACTACTTAAAATCCTGCATCTAAACTTGATACAATAATCTGGTTGCACACTTTTCTACCTCAATCTCACCAGAAATCACACTGCATTACTTATAGCAATTCAACACTCAGACAAAACAGCCCTGCCATGATGGACAAAGAAAATATTTAATAGCCTTCATTCTGAAAAATGAATATCACCTTCTGAAACTACTTTCTCATATAGTTGACAGTACGCAGAACACTTAAGCAAGAACATCTGCAGCATTCTTTCAATACTCTGGAGAAAGCATGAAAAGCAACATGTTAGGCTAAGAGCCTAAGTAATGAGAATTCTTTCTTTTCAACTCAGTCAAAAGATGCTTCTCATGTAGGCTTCTTTAATTTTTTAAAAAATGAGTTTATTTAGACTGCTTAAGGAAGCCAGGTGTTGTTATGGTGTTTCCATGCTTCAAAATCCTTTAACTGTCAGAAACTAACATGCTTATTCCATTAATTTACATGTCTGTGAATGCTTCCCATAAACTAAGTGTGCTGCGTAATGCATGGCTGTAATATAATGCATTAATTCATTCTTTCGTAATATCAGCCCCCCAGAAAGGAGTGAATAGGCAAGGGGGAAGCTAGAAGCAATGGGCAATTTTATCAACTTTTTTGGCATCAGGCTTTGAATACTGCACTTGGAAAGTCTGAATAAGGTCTAAGAGAAGCTGTGCTGCTTTCCTAGGACTAAATTTAACATACACCTGCCTAGGTCTCCAAATAGTCAGTGTTCCCTTTTGTTTTAAATTAGCCACCACATCCAAACTGTGTAAGTCTAGTTATTTCCAAGCTTCAGATCAGACTATAAAATGGATATACGTTAAATCAGTATCCAACCATGAACCAATCATTCGTCTAACTACTACTAATTCATCCAGGAAACAGCTTGCTAAATGCATTTGTATTTTGTTCTCAAAACAAAATACCAGTTTATGAAAATAAATAAAGAAATAAAATCAGTGCTTTTTTTTTTTTTCTTTGCAGTTAACTATTTCCTTTCTGTCTCTGTTAAAGAAATGGCTTTCCTTGGGTAGTCTAAGTCTTTTAAAGTGGTCCCCAGAAGTGGTAATCGTGTACAACAGCTACAATCTGAGAAAACTATAAATAAAATGGAGCCAGGGCTGATAGACTTCTAGCCCCTCCTACAACTAATCATAAACTCTAGTACAATTATAGGAACATTGTTTTTCCATCCCTAATCAGTCAGAAGAGCTTCTCAACTGAATCCAGTTGAACTGTCAGGTGTAGAATGGCTCACATTTTAATATCATGCCATACACACCTAATAAAGAAACTTGAAAGCTTCTAAAGACAATGAGAGTGCACACTTAACTGTCCACTTATTACAAGAAATAGTAATTAATCTACTTCACATGCTGAAAAGTCATTTAAAAGTTATCTTTATTTTACTGTTTATGTTTCTGAACAGCAAGTCTTCAGAGAACACACTTAAAATCCCTGTTACAGACCATGTTTCTTTTTGACCTTACTGTGAATAATACAAGCTCTCTTGGCAGACACTATCCAGTAGGAAATACCACTGGGCTTCTGGACCTTATGAGGTGCAGGAAGTTGCAGATCTAAGCCTTTTGACAGGTCGGCTTATTCAAAAGGAAGGTCACAATGCCGTGGAAACCAATTAAAACATCCCAGTTGTAGTTTTAACTTACAGAATGGATCACAGGCACAGAGCCCAGAAATACTGATTTCCAGAGTGAATGATTTCCCTCCTCTCAGTTTTGGACATTCAAAAAGAAACAGTCTAATATTAAGGTCCATTTGAAGTATGCTTCTCATCTATGAACAGCAAATATCAAGAGTCTATTTTAAAAACAAATTCTGTCTCCCAGCTGCAAGATTTCTATGGTTTTCTAATCCCTCATACCAAGTATTTCATCCTTGATGATCCATGAAATTAACCATCACTAAGCTTCACAACACTGGCATTTTCCCCACATCATTTGGTACAGGTGTGGTTCCGGTGGGGGCATCAGACTCTCCTCTGCTTGGAGCAGACTCTTGGGCACTGTCAGGTCACAAGGGACCTGTTCTTGCAATGGAAGTCCCGTGTACCACTGAAACTAGAGGTTAATCAAGTGAAGTAAACAGAGGTACTATAAACAGAAGCATAGAAATTGTGAGGCAAGAGATGAGAGAAATATCAAAATTAAGGACTGAAGGACTGTTTGAGAAGATGGCAAAAATGGAACAAAACCATCTTTTCTACTTTGAACTTTGAAAAAGCAGAATCTGTACTAGTTCTGGAAAAATTTACAAGAGACTTCATAAAAATCACAGAATTCTTAGAGTGGGAGGGGATCTTTAAAGGCAACCTAGTCCAACTCCCCGCAATGAACAAGGACATACACAGCTAAATGAGGCTGCCCAGAGCCCTTACCCAGCCTCACTTTTCAAGTCCCCAGGGATGGGCAATCAACAACATCTCTGAGCAACTAGTTCCAGTGACTCACCACCCTCACCAAAAGTTTTTATTTAGATACAACTTAAGTCTATCCTATACAAGCTTGAAGCCACTTCCTCTTGTTCTGTCACTGCTGACTCTGCTAAAGAGTCTGTCCCCTTCTTTCCTGTAGCTTCCCTTTAGATATAGAAAGGCCGCTATCAGGTCACCTTGGACCCTTCTCTTCTCCAGGCTGAACAGCCCCAGCTCTTTCAGCCTATCCTCACAGGAGATGTTTCATCTCTTTGATAATTTCTGTGGCCCTCCTCTGGACATGCTCCAACAGGTCCATGTCCCTCCTGTGCAGAGGACTCCACATCTGGACACAGTACTCCAGGTGAGGCCTCACCAGTGCAGAGCAGAGGGGCAGGATCAGCTCCCTCGAACTGCTGGCCAAGTTTCTT
The DNA here is from genome assembly GCF_905368555.1 of Meleagris gallopavo. NCBI lineage: Eukaryota > Metazoa > Chordata > Aves > Galliformes > Phasianidae > Meleagris > Meleagris gallopavo. The sequence continues at coordinate 8,790,659 of NC_139407.1, forward strand.
TTGATGCAATCCAGGATATGGTTGGCTTTCTGGGCTGTGAGGGCACATTGCTGGCTCATGTCAAGCTTTCCATTCACCAGTATCCTCATGTCTTTTCTGTAGGGCTGCACCCAATCCTTTCATTCCCAATCTTGTATTGGTAGTGAGGGTTGCCTCAACCCAGGTGCAAGGTTTTGCATTTCTTGAATCTCTGGTGTCAACCGCACCCCTCAGCTTGTTGTCATCAGCAAACTTGCTGAGGGTGCACTCAACCCCACTGTCTGTGTCACTGATGAAGATTTGAAGAGAGTGGTGAGGTGCTGGAACAGGTTGCCCAGAGAGATTGCGGATGCCCCATCCCTAGGAGTGTTCAAGGCCAGGTTGGATGGAGCTCTGGGCAACATGATCTAGTATTAAATGGGGAGGTTGGTGGCCCAACCTGTGGTGGCAGGGGGGGGTTGGAGATTCATGATCCTTGAGGTCTCTTCCAACCCTGGCCAAATTCTGTAATTCTGTGATATTAAAGAGTATCTATCCCAGCACTGACCCCTGTAGGATACCACTCATCACTGATCTCCATTCAGACATGAAGTCATCAACTACCACTCTCTGGAGTTGATGCTGCAGCTGGTTTGTCCACTCAACAGTCTAATCATCAAATTCATATCTTTCCAATTTGGAGAGAAGAATGTTGTGGGAGACCACATCAAAGGCCTCACTGAAGGGAAGTGGGTCTTCCCTTGTCCATTGATGCAGTGACACCACCATGAAAGGCCACTAGGTTGGTCAAATAGGATTTTTCCTTGGTGATGCCATGCTGGTTTTCCCATATCATCTCCCTATGTTTCATATGCCTTAGCATAGCTTTCAGGAGAATCTACTCCATGACCTTTCCCAATACATAAGTGAGACTGATAGGACCGTAGTTGCTGGGATCATTCTTTTTACCCTTCTTAAAAATAGGTGCAATGTGCCTTTTGCATTCACCAGGGACTTCACCCAATTGCCACAACTTCTCAAATACCATTGAGAGCAGCAATAACATTGAGACCGACTTCAAGGACTAAATGCAGAACTCCTTCACCCATAGAAGTAGTTGTCACTCCCTGTTATCTATAATCATAGAGTAAGCCCTTAAGAAAAGATTCAGTGGCATAGATCAATTTGCCCCCAAGTCATATTGGTTAAGCCAATTTCAGCAGTTTGCTCCACTTCACTCTATTAGCTTTAAAAGGATGTAGTCATGTTACGTACCTGACTATCATTAACAGCAGAAATACATATACATATATACACACACATACAGAGAGAGAGACATTATATACACTGGGGTGAACACAAGGAGCGTGAGAAAAGCACAAGTTAAGTATTTACAAGGAAAGTGAATGAAAAAAAATAACATTCCCACATACAAACTGCTTCAAAGCCTCCTCACATCATACACTCAAACACTCAGGAATCTGTACTGGGTCTTGTTTGCATGCAAGTTTGTTGTTCATTTTTTAAATAAAGATTGCAAAGAAATTCTGAAGAGTTAGACCTACCAGCCCTTAGTTTGTACTCTGTTGGATTTCACTGAAGTTCAAAATAACTGGTCCAGTACAGTACTAGCTATCAATAGCTAGAGACCTGAAAAACATCTTTTCATCAATATTTTAAATAAACTACTGCTCTGTAATCAGTCGCTTCTGCAGACAAACATGATTCTACATCCACTGCATACAATACTCCTCCACTGTAACGAAGTCTTCCCTTTGATGAAAGCGATTGTAATGACTATGAAATGAAGCACTGCAGATAACCACTCTGCCCTTGATAATTAGAGATGAAAATGAACAGGTACCAAAATAGCCACAAGAAACCATTATGAACTGAGGCAACAGTGGGAATAAAATGACAATAGTGTATAAGAAGCCAGGGTGTTCAGGAATGAAAAAGCATCTTACATCAACTATAAAGGATGTGATGGAGTGAACACAGAAATTCTAAGGCAAAAGCAGGACTGTTTACAACAAACAAACCGCATGCTCATTACATGCGCAAAGGAAAGATCATGAAAGAGTCACGTCTCCATAGGAGAATATAACATTCATAGTATCATGAGAGTTTACGTAAGAGAGAAAGAAAAGGTATCATACGTGAGCGCATTGAAAGGAAATGGGAAAATTTCTTCAAAAATTATTTTAAGAATATTTCCCTGGAAGGAAGATCTGGAGCCAGATAATTTCATAAAGCAGTAACCCATTGTATTAAAAAAGAAAAAAAAAAAAACAAACAGATTTCTTACTATAGCAGTACTTCTCATTAACTCTACCTACAATATACGTACTATATCTGATGATCGTGAAAATTCTGCAGATCACAAAATTATGGAGACGTTCATATTCCATTTCTGGATGCTTATTTGAAGATTTTTTAATTCCCTGAAGAACAATAAAGCAAGTTGTTCCTTAGAAATTACTCTTAGAGCTGTGCTAGCAGATATTTTTCTCTAGAAATTGTACTTCCATATGAGCAGAAGCGTTCAGCATTGTATACTGATAAGTCAAAACTGCTTCATATACCAAATGCTGAACTCTGTTTGCCAAAATTATATCCAAATGCGAAGGCAATTTTCATGCTTTATTCCACATGATATTCGATACCCCACATCTCAGGTCTAGAATATTCCGGATGGTTTTAAAGCAGAAGTCTCAACATGTAAATTCTTCCCTGCAAAAACTGATCCAGTTTGTAATATTTGTTAGTAAACTGACTGTATTTACTGGGGAAGGAAGAAGGACTGGGAGGGGATGAAAAAAAAAAAAAAAAGGTATTAGCTACTCTCCAGAGTTAATTTGCTTTCCTTTTAAGATACTGGTACTCAGAATTGAAAACTTACCATTCCCTCCTCTCAGTTTGCAACTTGCATTCATCGCTATGAATCATATGAATTTACTGCAAATCTAGAGACGAGTGTCAGGAGAGGAGTCTTAAAATGATGTCAGCAATTTTACTGCTGTTTAAAATACTACAAATAAAAAGTCAGAATGGAAGAAGAAATCTAATTTCAGGCCAAGTGTCAGTTTATCTACCTGACATAATCACCTCTTGATCAATAAAAAAGTCAAACATTTGATCCAACAAGAACACAAAGGCAGCCTCCTTTACTGTGCTCCATCTGACCAGCAAGGTCAGCCAGGCTCCAGCTTCAGGGACATTTCCTCTCCTGTCAGAATCAGAGAGCCTCCAAGAATTCAATCATTAATTTCAGCCACCACTTGAAGCAGATTGATTGTGCCTTTAATTTCTGAAGCTACAATTTTTTTAATATGTATCTCACCGAAATTTGGTTGTCAGTGCGTTACTCACAAATCTTTCAGTAGCTACAATATATGTTTCCAGAAGAAGTAAGCACACTTAACCCCCTCAGATTTCTGTTTTCTGCACATACTCAAAACCAATGCAAGACTAACAACCAAGAGCAAACTTGGACCCAAATTGAGCACAGTATCTCAGTGAAGCAAAGTTTCAATCACCATCTGAAGTAGAGATGACTGTATTCCACATTTACACAAAACTCTATCCATGGCAGTGACTCCTGACTAGAACCAGGAAAAAAAAAAATTAAGAAAAAATTCATTAGGGTAATAAAGAAATGAAGTTGCCACAGTAGAACACTTACCAACAATCTAAACTAATGGTATACGTGCACAGCGTATTTTCAAAAAATCCCTCATTCCATTTGCAAGGAGTGAGATCCATTCCACAGGGTATTTTTTTTTAAATAGACAACTAAAAATTTACCTTGGAATACATACACAAACAATAGGAGCAAAATGCAACACAGCACAAGTGCCGGATGAGGAGTTTCAGAACTGCCTTGTCACAGCAATTCTAGACCGACAGTTTCCGCAGGGTGAAAAACCATCCTCAAACAAAATGAGAAAATGACAGTGCACAGTAAATTTTCCTCATCGATATCACAGAGTTGCCCCTTTTCCACAGGCATTTCCTCAGAACACAAACACATGTAGATAATGGCTTTAAACTAGAGTCACTGGGGGATGGGAACCTTGACCCATCTCTCTTGGAGAGTGATGATGGTAGTGGATTCCTTGGGCCTGGAGGTGCGTCACAGACAAAATCGACAGCACCTAAAGATCAGAACAAGGAATCAACTGGTATATTAGCCTCAATGAAAGCCCAAATTAGATGCCTGTGCACTAATGCATGAGGAACAAGCAAGAAGAGTTAAAGGCACGCATGTGCCTAGACAGCTGTGATGTCATTGGCGTCACTGAGAGGTGGTGGGATGGCTCTCACAACTGCAATATAGAAATAAGCAGGTATAAACTCTTTAGGAAAGTGAGGCAGGGGAGGAGAGGAGGCAGTGTTGCTGTCCACATCAACAGTCCACCTGAGGATGGATGAGTCGCTGACAGAGAGCTTATTGGTTTGGGTTAAAGGGAAGGCAGAGGAAGGAGACATCAAAATGGGGGTCTGTTACAGGCTGCCTGACCAGGAAGACCAAGTGGATGAGGCCCCCTATAAACAAATAGGAGCAATGCCATATTCCTCAATTTCCCAAGTAGTGGGTGTGGAACCTTTCTGCTATTAATAAAGTTTTGTTATGTCATGAGTTATAGAAAACTGTAAATAACGATTTAATAAAGTCACTGTTCCTGTACATCTCAGTTCTCTTACTGATATTCTATTAAGCGTCAAGCGTACCCAATTTAATTCTTGGCACTGTATTCACAGTAAAGATTTAGATGACAGATCTAGATTAAATCAGCAATATACAAGCACTCATCTACAGCTTCTCTATAGATTGAGTAATGAGACTCAGACAGTTTTATAAATCTAAGCTAGGAGCTCCAAATAGCAGTTAAGCAATTCACCATTAAACAGTACAAGTGAGGGAAGCATGAAAGGTTTCTGTCTATGGAAATAGATGATTTTTATTTATTTCTTTTATCTAAAATAATGATTTTCAAATCATTTTCATTCAAATTCAAGAGCAGCTTTTGTTTTGTTTTGTTTTTCAGAAGTGATATAAACAAAGTCAGTATTGTCCTACTCAGTACTGCAAACTCCTCTTGTTCAGGTTGGAAGTGGAACCAGAGTTCAAAATCCTTTATGCAGAACAGGGACTAATTGGGGTCCATATTGCCCTTCAGCCGAGATTTACACAGTTAATATTTCTCTAGCAGAAAGTTCATGCAACTATAGCAGCTGAGAAAACATTTATATCAACCACCTTCACCTTAAAATGGAAGCACGGTATCTTGGGCCTTAACAGTATGTCATGAAGATGACGTGTTGTATTTCTCTCTTATAAAGTGCTTGAAACAAAACGGATCGTTGCCCCACATGCAAGATAAACACTGAAAAATCACCACACCAAATTTCCAGGAGAACACAAATTCCTATTTTTCCCCCCTTATGATGCTGAAAGCAAAACTAACATAAAATGACAGATGTGTATGGATAAGACATTTCTGTTGGTACACCTCACACCGTTTGCATCCAAATAAAATGATCTTTGATATTGTAGTGCTAGCATATTTCAATTTTCAAGTCATCAGCTTTAAACAGAGATAATGAAGAAGTCAGAGAAGCTGGTATATCATTTGTTCAATATTTTTACTCATAACTCTAGCAGTGTAGGATATAAGCTTCCCAACGGTAAATGTTTAGTAAAGATTAAAGTAACAATTGCATAGCTTGTGCTTGCACCTCAATTTAACATCAGCCCCGAGTCTCCTCCCTTACAAGATCTGCAGAGTAGAACAGATTGAGTGTTGTTAGAAATAAGTTCATTGTCTTGTTAACTCATTTGGCTTATGAATACAAAAGTAACTTTTCTCTCCTTGCAACATGAACATCAGGATGAGTTAACAATAATAAGCCACAAACAGGATATCTGTGCACAAATCAAACAGAACAGCTTATCTACAAATGTTGTAGCTACCGCCTCCTTAATCAGTGGAAGCATTATGTAAAATAAATAACAGAGCTGGATTTTGCAGGTCTGGAGAGGAGTTTTTGTCTTTTTGTCGTTGCTAAATAAAGCTTCTTGAAACAACGGAAGAGCTATTTTTATGCCTTCTTTGACACGTGACAAATCCCAACATCCATATGAAAAGACAATTAGATTAGAATCAAAACGACAGCTAGTCCTAAAATTACTTGATTAAAAAGTAAGATTAGGCTGTAGGTGCATTCTTGACTTCTCTGATTTATTTCTATTCAGAAGCAAGTTAAAACTTCTTTGCATAGGTGCACTTTGCATTTCATTGCTTCTCATTTCATTATACAGTGTGATTCTGCCTTGCCAAACCAGCTTTTTATAGTTGAGGAGAGTTTTGTAATCCTCTAATTTAAAAGAAACATACAGAGAGCTCAGCTAGCTCTAGCGCTAGCTCATGATTTATTTTACAAGCAGTTTCACACAGCTCTTTACTAAACAGACGTTCTTTGTGCTTTATTACAAGTTTGCTCCATTGAGTCATGCTCTCTGTGGGATGCTGCGTCTATATTTTATTTTACTCTTGCCATTAATTACCTTGTGGGCCTGTATCATGTCTCTCTCAGTGTCATTTATTATAACGGCGCCTGCTAGCGTTGCTCAAGTTAAGAGGCTGTCAGTATTTCCATTAGAAAACCCATCTCTCTGGGGTTTATAAGTCAGCTGTAAAACTTTACTCGTGGTTGATGGTTGGCATACATGGCCGCAGCCAGAAGGTTTCTTTCTTTTCTTAACATTAACTAAAAAAATAAATAAATAAATAAATAAAAAACCCACAAAGTTTTCAAGTCATAGACTCAGACATGAGTTTTAAGACTTGTTTTTAAGCTCAGAAACAGCTTAATTTCTTTAAGCCAAGCAGGATCTTTGCTGATTATCTAAGTCACTGCTTGTGAGGTTTTACTTGTTGTTGTTGTTGTTTTTTTTTTTTTTTTTTTAAATCGATTCAAACCAGTCTTCCACTTCTTTTCTACCATTGAACTTGCACCCTTTATACCTTGCATCCAAATAACAGTCCTAGATTCTGCTCCTCTGTAGTTGCTGCAGTATGAAAAAGCTTTCAAATACTCCTTCAGAAACCTACTCTTTTGTCTGACATCACAACTGAAGGCACATGCTCTTCTGCCTTTATCTCTACATCCACCATGCGTTCACTTGCATATATTATTTTGTCTCCATTTGAGTAGAACTAGAAGGAGATAATCCATGAGACTTAAATATATCAACATCTGATTTCCCCCCCCCCGCAAATGAAATTGGGTTTCCCAAAAGCTTTACCGTAATGACTTTGGGATGATTTGGAAACCATAGCCCTGAAAATGCAGGCAATCAAGGAGCATCCTCAACATTCAGAGAGTCAGCACCAGCAGCGAGGGCTCAGTTGGGCCAAGAACCTTGCCTTGTCACATGAAGGCACCTGAAAATCTGTCTGGACTCCACAAACTTACTACAATCAGGCCATCCCTATAGAACACATTGACAACTCAAGAGTCCCTGGATGACACAATAGAAAAATAATGTGAAATCAGTTCCTTCCATTCTACTCCAAGCCATCAATGAATGTAACACAAGCTTTCTATGAGAGAACATATCCAAGAGGAAAACAAAACAAACTATAGAAACTAAATAATGCATACAGATCTTCATCTAACAATCAGAAGGCACAAGTTTTGCAGATGTTTGATCGCAGTGATCCAACTGCAAGAAAGTATCTTTAAAGTATAGGAAGGGTAAGTATCTACAATTGAATTCACATTAGTTATCATAGTGACTGGTAATTTGTCACAGAAATAAGCTATGAAAATTCTGCCTAGATCACTTCTTTCCAAATAGTCTACTGTACATAAAGCACAAGTAGTTTTCACACACTGTACAAAGGAATGTACAGAAAATAAGCCTGAAGTATATAAGTATTGGCACACTGATTGTAACAACAGACTATTGACACTGCCTTACATCAGGTTTGTTTTTGTGTTTGTTTGTTTTTAAATAATTCATACTTGGTGCTTACCTTTGGTTTGTGCTTCTATTGAAAAACTCTCAAAAAGTCATAATTAGACCAAAGTTGCTCAACTCAGACAACATCTTAGAGACCACAACATTGTAGCATCTGCTTCAGAGTTTGCATATAGAACAAAGAAATTCAGCTTTATGTCATTACTCTTTTAAATCACTTAGGCCAGCATCAAGGAGTTTCATCCTTTTGCAGCCACAGTATTCTTCATAGGATGTTAAAGCCTCCCAGAGCAGTTCAAATGTTCACACACTACCCCTCTCCTCAAAGGACTGTTTCAAAACATAGCAAAGAAGGGAATCAAGTACCCCATCAAAGTAATCATAAAAAGAAAACAAGTTACAGAAGAATATATTAAGTTTCTATCAATCCGTATTTTATACATCAACTGTGTAATGGTTGGAAATAAGGCAGTTATCAACTACAGAGAGAAAAGGGAATTAATTTGCTTGTATGAGCTGCAGGTGGAGTGGAAATGAATACTGATTTAGCAGAGCAAGGAATGTGTGTGCAATTAACAAGGACTATGCACCACCATATCATCTGAAAAGAAAAAAAAAAAACCACTTAAATACAACTACAGACATCACAAATCAGCATAGCTTGCCATTAACCTTCATTTGTCTTAAATCAGTTCCCTAAGATAGATCTAGGCTAAACCTCTTCGGGTAGATGCTGGCTTTCTTCTTTCTATGTAAGTGAAGGGCATGGTCTAACTTTTGAATTCAGTATCCTCATCCTTATATGTTAAATGGTCAGGATATTCACTTATATATATTATTACATTTATATAATAATATAATATATATTGTATATTCTTTTGTTACCTGAAGACAATACAGTTGACAGTCACTCAGTTCTATTCCATACCATCGAGAATATTTATAGGTTATGCAGAATGGGAGATGAGGTACAGAAACAAGTGGACAATAAGTCTGTAGAAAATAATCTGTCTTACACAACTTAAAGAAAACATAAGTTTAAGAGGAAATGAAGATATTGCTTGGAGTAAGTGTCCTTTAAAAACAAACTTAGAATGTTGTCTCAAGAGATAAAATGATATTACATTAAGAAGTTGACCTTACATAGTTAAAACCAGCCCAAATCCAGCCTTTGTGACTCTTCTTCCTGTTTTTTCTAATATCCTGCAGAGCAGTAGAGCTGTTCACAGCCTCTCATCCCAAGAAAATTATTCTCTCCCCAGCTAAAGTGTACTAACTCAAGACAATTTGTATTTTTATTACTTTTTATTTTTTAAAGCTGCAGACTCAGAGCTGGCTGTTGCAAAAGCAACCACAGGTTTGAAAGGCAGATCCAGAATTCCTCTGCAGATTGGTCCTAGTATTTGCAGTTGGGGTTTTTCATGCTTTTTGTTGTTGTTTTTGTAGTTGTTTTTGCTTTGTGTTTTTTGTATTTTGGGGTGTTTGAGTTTTTTTGTGTGCACGTGTGTGGGGCTGGGTGGGTTTTTTTCAGTTGCTGTTCTTGCAGGTGTTGTGGGGCTTGCTTTAGGATATGCATATGTATGATTACTGAGAAATCCTCCCTTCCCCATTAAGAAGTAACACTGAATTAACTACTAGGCCAGCAGACAGGTAACTGTGGCACTTCCATCAACCCTAAGCACATTGTTATACACAGAAAAAGAATTTTCAATAAGAATTTTCAATAAGCAAGGTAGAAGCAAATAAGGCCTTTTGGTCCCCTGTCCCCAAGATACCTATTTGAGAACATCACATCTGCACCTGAAGTACAAAGCAATAAATAAATCCTGGCTTTGTAGCATTCTGCTTCACTGAGTAGCTGCGCTGCTCCAAATATCTCTTTAACTTAAATCCCAAGAGTAGGGCTGAATGTGTAAACCTCAGCTCAATACTGAATGCTATACAAATATTCACCTAATGAATTGAAACCTTCTCATGCTAGTAGGCCTAGTATTTTGGCATCAACTTAATTTTACTTCCCAGAATTTTATAGAGAACAGCCTTAAATACAGCTGGAGTTGATCATTTACTTTTTCTTTATTTTCTGTCCCAGGCATGCCCGAACAACATTCTTGTTTCATAACAGTAATTCCAAATGTAATCTAGAGATGCATTTGAACAGAGGCTCACCTATACAACCCCAAAAAGCTGAAATCCTCAGTTCAAGTGCATCACTCAAAAATATATCTAAGAAGAACAATACAGAACAAGAGTTCAAACTTCGATTCCAATTTCTTTGTTTGATTTTCTATTTCTGCTCCTAGCTCTTACTGGAATTAATAGTGTTTATTTATTTTTCTCTTCCAAGTTTACACTGGCACTAAAGATTCACTTCAAACAAGAAGTGGTAGCTCTTAAATAAGATCCATGTTCATATCAAGTCCACAGCAAGCTTACTGCCCGCAAATCAAACTGATATTTCTCAGTAACTCCTCTCCAGCTACTCTGCTCTCTTTTCTAATCCAAAAAGGTATTGTCAGTCACATTTATGGGATAATTTTCATTTTATTACTTCGGCTGACTAACAGGCTTCCTTGCTAAATCTGACCTATACTTGCCATTCTAAAATAATTAGAAGTGATGCCTTGAAGTATTTACCACTGTGGATTTATTACAATTAACTTTTGCTCAGCAAAAGCAGCAACTTGCCTGGCTGAAGATAAAACCTTCTGTGAGGATATTTCCTCAGCTATGAATAACAAGAGGCTATATAATCACTCTTCTAAAACTCACATCTATTACTAAATATAAATTGCATATTAATGTGGTTCCTTCTCTTTTCAGGAAGTTAAGAGGGTTGGCTGGCAATCAGCGTAAAGCTCTGATGTGCCAATAGTCACAATTACTTGCACCAGTCTCTACAGAGATGCACAAGTAACAAATGCCATTGTCAGAAAAATACTGCATTATCAACATGTTTTTGTTTTCTGCACATCACATCCCTCTCCAAATAGTTACACAAAAAGCAATGGCATGGTGTTCTTCCCTGTATTGAAGCCTGTGAGAAGCAAGTTTATGAAAAACTTTCAGCTTAAATCTTCTATATAAGCTGAAAAAAAAATGCATAGGGGCAAAATTTGAGAAGGTGCCTTGAAGGCTTTGAAATAACGTTTTAAATAGGAGATATTATGACATACTTTGGCTTATTGGAAGATGAAGCCATAATACAGTTTAAAAAAAAAATGAGATGACTTATCACAGTTTACTAGAAAGCATATTAAACAGAAAACTGCTTGTTTAGATTTGTACTTCTTAAGAAGTGAGAGCTTGGAAAGATGAAAAGCTCTTGAACCCACAGTGAACTTCAAGAATTACAATAATAAAAAGCGCAACTTTATTAGAATAAAGATACTACTTGTCTGAGGCTTTTTTCAAAATGTTACATTTAAGATTCACAAAAAGTTGGTTAAATTTACTTGGGATGCATTACACAAAACTTCTTATGCATTTTTAACCTGGTTTGCAATGATTACAGACACATCCTATGCATTGCTTTGCAATTCGACTGATGTATGATTAGGAAATACAACTACCACCTCCAGTACACTACTTAGCAGGGATATTGTCAAATACACACCGAAGGCATGATTTGGCTTTTGCTGATACAAAAATAGAGAGCTTGCAGAGGTGCAAGTCAAAGAAGGCAGAAGAAAGCCTGAACTACCACTGAGAAGGTAAATTGATCAGTTCAGATAGGGGACTTAGAGACGCTTAAAAAGATTCTGAGCCTTAGGAACTCCTAATACCAGACCCACAGCTTTTGGCCTTAGGGACAAAAGATTCTTCAATAGACAGCTTTCGTTTTGTATATACGTAATACAAGCTGGAATCTTCAGAAGGGTCTCCATTATTTACATCAAGCCCTAGCAGACATGATATAGAGGCTCGCCCATATCTTATTCCACCAGCATACTTCTCTTCAGGACAGAATTAGGAGGACAACAGCATCAAAGAGCTAATTCTTAAAAACTGGAGGGATCCCGCCATGGTGGGCCCTACTGCATAGAAGACAATCAAGCACTTTCACTCTTTTAGTTCCTTTTGCCAACATCAGAGAAAACGGGAAAAACCATCTACAGGGTTTAGCTCTCCACAAAAATCATTTCATAGGAGTATGCAGATTGAAATGCAGAGCAGAAACACAAGATTTCATTAAATGTGAATGAATTCTGCCATTAAATATTTGCATAAAGTGAACATGGTAGAAGAGTTGAATCAACTCTAGAAATTGCCCACAAGAATCACTCTTACATTGCTCAAAGTAGATATATTTCAAAAATACCAAAATATTACTTTTCTGATTTTCATATAGCGATAAAACACTAGACAGATGAATTTATTCTTTGTTGATATCAAAACCAGCTAACTGGAATAACTTTGCAAACGTTAACTCTAATTATAAATGAAACAACAGACAAGCTCTTGTATTTAAAGAATTATATTGATTGAATTCTTTTTTTTTTTTTAGCACGCCATTATCTTCTAGCAAAATATTTGATTTATGATGTAGATACAGTGTAAGTTTTATCCCATACGTGTCATAAAAAAAATAAAGACAAAGCAGGTTTCTAACCAGGAATGACACCAAATGTCAGCATTCCTGCAGTTTGTAGAAGAAATGTGCTTTCATGCGAGTATTACTGCAGAGGACTAGGGCAAAACAAATGGGACGAGTAACCCATGGGGGAAAAAAGCCACTTAGGAATGATTCCAACACCTTTATGTTGGAAATGCTGGAATCTTACAGTCATTCACATAGAACATTTTTTCCCAAGCAAAATCAACGTCTTTCACCCCCTCTTTGATTTGACCTTGTCTACTAATGCACAGCCTTCTGAAAAGCAATTTTAAGTCAACAACACAAATTCCATTATTACCTACATTTTTCAATCAAACAAGATTAATGCATAGCTCAAATCTGTGCTTAAAACATGTAAAACTGGCACGATCTTGGAGGTGAAGCAGTATGATTTGGATTGTTAGGATATGCATAGTTAATTTAGCACCAGTGCAAATCTGAACTTGAAGAATGTCGTATCAGAACTCAAAGGCAGAATGATAGTTATTTTAAACTCGCAGTTATAGCAAAGTACTTCAAAAAGAGTCACTCCATTGTTCAATCCAGCTAGTCTGGATACACAAAAACCTAGCTTTGCTGGTCACAGTGCAGGAACAACATCTGGAAGCAAATCAGAAGCTGTCTGTGCAAGGGTAAGCAATTCTGGTAGACAGGGTGCACAGAATCACTCCAAGACCCTCTACACATAACAAGCACTGTTTCAGCCCAGCTACATACAAAACACTCTGCTATTAACCTCAGATTTGCAGCCCATACACACTAGGAAAATGAGCTCTTAATTAAGTACAGGGGGGTGACCTCATTGCAGCCTTTCAATACCTAAAAGAAGCCTACAAACAGGAGGGGAATCAACTCTTTGAAAGGGTAGATAACAACAGGATAAGGGGAAATGGTTTTAAGTTGAGGGAGGGAAAATTCAGGTTGGATGTCAGGGGGAAGTTCTTTACTATGAGAGTGATGAGGTGCTGGAACAGCTGCCCCTAGAGGCTGTGGATGCCCCGTCCCTGGAGGTGTTCAAGGCCAGGTTGGATGGGGCCCCGGGCAGCCTGGTCTGGTATTAAATGGGGAGGTTGGTGGCCCTGCGGTTGGTGGTGTGGCGGGGGGTCGGAGATTCATGATCCTTGAGGTCCCTTCCAACCTGGGCCACTCTGTGATTCTGTAATAGAGGAGTGTGAAGAAGCCTGCATGGTCACCATCGTAACTGTAAGAGGACAACATACAGTGTTCTACAGAGCAATCATATAAATGTTCTGTAAGATATTATTTAAACAAAGAAAAATCTATGAGATTGCCTGCTGATTTCACAGTAGAGAAATACCTAGGTGCTCTCAAAAGAATAAGTTTAGAGTCAAGGTTTTATTTGCATGGAAACACACAAGAATTTTATCTTCTGAAAGATCTGACATTCTTTTCAGATATCGATGCAAGGAAAAAAGGCAACAGTGACATAATATGGAAAGTTGAATGGAGGAAAAAAAACAATCACACCTAATAGTGTAATATGAAACCAATTAAGTGAAATGCTGATCAATTTTTATTTTTTCAAGATGATCAAGACAAGAGAAGAGCGTTGTAGCAGCATCAAAATTCTGCAAGAGCTCATTGCAGCCTTCCAGTATTTCAAAGGAGCTTATAAACAGGAGGGAAAACAACTTTTTCTATGGGTAGATAGTGATAGGACAAGAGGGAACAATTTTGAACTAGGTAAGAGGAAATTTAGATTAGATGATAGGGAGAAATTGTTCACTGAGAGTGGTAAGGCACTAGCACAAGCTGCCCAGACAGTTTGCAGATACCTCCACCTCTGGAGGTGTTCAAGGCCAGGTTGGATGGGCTTCATCTAGTGCCTGATTTACTGTGTGACAACTCTTCCCACTGCAGGAGGGTTGGAATTAGATTATCTTTGAAGTTCCTTTCAACCCAAGACATTCTATGATTCCATCAATTTCCACATGCTCTTCCTCTTTGTTCCCCCCAAAAATATTTCTTTCACCTTCTGTTACTGTAGCTCAACATTAAAATTAAATAATCTCCAACTGTAAAATTGCTCTTGCACAGGATTTGATTTTATGAGGAAGCTGGAATTCTGGGTCTTATTTTCAAAGTACACTTGGCACGCTTTGAAAGGCAGCACCTCTAATCTTACATGTAAATGTAAGTGTAAATGGAGACAATGCAGATTTACAACAGCCAAAAACCAAACTGGGAAAAAAATAATAATAAAAGTATTAAGCTGCTCAGGACTATTCCAGCACAGATACCCTTCTAACAGGGAAAGTGCCAGTACTCCCCTGGAGTGAACCACAAAGGCTACCACTTCTCCCAGGCTGAATTTCTGCCACCCAAACTAAAGCTTCAGAAGAACAAGCCTTTTAAAGCTCCTTTTCATCACCTGTAGGAAAAGGGATGAAGTTCACCATTGCCGTTTATTTCTCCAAAGTCAAAACATGACAGAACAGAAGTTGAATAAGCCTCTCAAATCCTAAAAGCTATGGCAAACTTTTGGGACTGGATTAAGAGCCCAAACACAGCTTTACAAGGAGGCCATGCAGAGGGAGCATCTGTGCCTCAGGCAGCCCAGTAAACTGAGTGAACAAAGAGCAGAGCAACTCATACCTCCAGGCTTCAAATAGTGCAAAATGCCTCCCCACAAATGCTGCTCATTCTGGTCCTGGGGCTAGTGGCAGAGACCGCTGTTCCAGCTTTTTCTGAACTTCAGAGAAGGTTGTGCCATTGAGGGCTTTAAAATACACAGAAGTCAAAACTGCACTCAAATAGTGCAGCAATAGGTGCAGATTTTAAGTAGCAAAGAGAAGTCTGCTATGAGCAGGTATCAGAACACCTGTTTAAACTTACAGAGCCCAAACACGCGATGTTAACAGTGACTGAGCTAACTTAGTTATCCATTTCCTTTGCCGCTATGAGAGAAGGGGATTTTCTAATGTGTAAACTCATCTTTTTCTTTCATCTTTCTTTTATCTAACTTGGAACTGAGGTGCCCACTTACCAGTACAAATCAGGAGGAATTGGAGAGGTCCTTTGAATAGAGCAGATCAAAGCAAATCTCTGCCTGCTTGCATTACAACTGTTTAAAAGTGCGCTATAATTAGGTTACACAAATGACCAAGAAGGGATTTGGGGAGGTGGGGGTATCATTTGCTTCTCCAAAGAAAGCTTGGGATTGTTCACTAGTTAACTGACCATTCCTAGTTTCTTTCCTAAAGATAAAACAGCGGCTGTAACACATTCTGTCTTTGACTGCTGCCAAGAATTATTTAGGTCTTTAAAATGCAAATCAAAGTAAGATAGCAATTGAATTCTTCTTTCTTTTTATGTTGAAATGTCATTCAAGAAAGCCTCTTCCAGGCTTTTTCAGAATAGACAGACGATTTTCCTTACAATGCCTTACAGTTGAGTTTATCGTGAACAACCTGAGGGGGCAAAATTGAAGAAGTAAGAACTGCTCACGCAGTGCAGGGAGATGAACAATTTAATTGCTACTTGCAGACGCAGGCTTCTAAATACCATCTTTTATTGTAGAGGTAGCGAGCCACATTTATTCTTAAAGGACTTGTTTTGTGGCAGGCAGATGCAGTCTTTAACTTTAAAGAGAGAGAAAGTAATAAATATTTCAGGACACCCACAGGTAGTTTGTGAACAGTAGTTAATGTCTATTCAAACTACAGGGGATGCTTCAGAGGAAGTAGGCTTTAGGCAGTTTGCCCTTTACAGCTTGCACAACTTCACTCCAGACACAAGATGCTTTACTTATCTTCCTGCAGTTACATCCACCAGCATAATTCATCTGCTTGGAATACAGAAATGGTCCATCATCATTGCCTCCTTAAGTATTAAGCGGTGAGATTTCTGTCACGAGCCATTTGAAATGCAATTTCTTCTACTCTGCTTTGGGAGTAAGATCTAGACACGCAAATTCAATGTCTATAAGACATTAAACATTACTAATAATACACAGGAAACGTGTGAACTAAGTCAAAGCTTTGGACATATTTCAAATCGTATGCCCTTTCAAGATTACCTTACACCCCCATCCAGTTTCCATGTCACCACAATAACACAAATTAAACTCAGGTGAAACTGACTGGTAATGCATCGCATCGAGTGCTCTTCAAATTACTTTGTCTATGTAGTTTATATTTTTTGTAGATGTGAGACAGTTTGTACTTATGAAGCCTGGAAATCTAAGACATAAGTGGCTGAGATTCTGATTTGCTGTATATCCATTTTATAGTCTAATCTGAAGCTTGGAAATAACTAGACTTACACCTTTGGACATGGTGGCTAATATAAAACAAAAGGGAACACTGACTATTTGGAGACCTAGGCGGGTGTATGTTAAATTTAGTCCTAGGAAAGCAGCACTTGCTTCAGTATCATCTTGTGACTGCAGGAATTGATGCCTCAAGTTTGACAGCCCACCAAGCACAAAAAATCTAAAACAATTTATTTCAATTGGATTTGGTCACTCATATTTCAGGAATCTGAGTTAAAGAGATGAGGCTTTAACCAGCCCTTGCTCAAGAGAGGAAGAAAGGCAAGAAATATTACATACTTCTCTTAAAATATCATCAGGCTCTAAGAGCTAAATGAATCTTTGAAATGGAAGGGAATAGACTTGCAGACAAGTTACACTTGGATGAGCTATAATGCTTTCAGCATTCCTATAGAACAGTCGTATGAGATATTTTTGCTATGCTGCACTACAGACCACAAAACTACATGCCTAATGCTCAGGACCCAAACTCAAAACAAGTGAAGGCAGGGGACTTATCACTTCTGACTTTTGTAAATGGAACAGAAAGTTCGGGGTTGGTAGAGTCCTTAAATAACTGCTGATGAGTTTTATATGCACAGTAGAATTACACACTGATATTTAGAGAGCCAAGAAATTCGTATGCAAAACATGACACCAGTAAAATCTGTGGAATAGAAACATTTCTGTAGAAAAGGATGAGGCGTGTAGACATCCTAGTACAAAGCTTGGTAAATAAGAGTCAGCTAAATAGCTTGGCTGTGTATGACTTTGCTTCTAGACGCTGCAAAGCCCAATCAATCATTATATCAATCTATGGTGCAAGGCACTCATACAGTGGAAATGAGAGGCAACTCTGCCAACAGAAGTTCCTTCATGATCAGCCAACATGGCTCCTGCACATTCTTGTCAGGGGAGAGACAAAATTGTGCTGCAGTTTTTCTATTCCCTCCCTACGGATGGATCTCCTCCCACTTCATGGTGATGCTTTCTCATTTACAAAGTCCAACTAACCGTTCATCAATGCTTGTGAATACAAGAAAAACTTACGGATGTAGCAACGAGGCCCTAGAGGTTTCAGAACTGAGCACAATCTAAGAGATTGTACAGTTTAGGTCAAAGCTATATGAGAGCCAGTGTAAAGCACACCTTACCTCTCAGGTTTTTATTAAAGCATAGATCAACCTTTCTGCAGTCTAATAACAAAACATTCACACAGTCCTTATCAAATATTACACGAAACTATCATTATTCCAGTTACTGCTCACACACACTGAAAACCCTTTGAAAGCACTGCTATTTTGCCTGTGGACAGCAGAATAATTGTTTTTTTTTTTTTTCAGTAAAGCCTATTAAGATGAGACTGACGGCTACTCTGGAATCAATTTTTCCTGCAGGTACACCAATGCACACACCTAGCATACTTTGGTTAGAATAATTTCTGAGTTACAGCATTTGTACAAAAAAAAAAAAAGCAGAAAGTTGAAAAGACAGCAACTGACTGCTTTAATCCTCCAAGTCATCACAGGACTACAGAAAGCTACTCAATCGGTAACTCTGTTAGCATAGGTCTAAGGTTGTTATAACACAGCCCAAATGATACAATCTGTTACCTAAACCCCCCTACTTTTGCAATTGCACACAAAAAGAATGTTAGAACACATATGCTAAGACATAGCATCAGATGGATAATGTGGACCTTACTGTTGTAAAAGAGGAGTAAGCAGGTCGTTTCTAAAACTTCTTTTTCTTTTAGAACATTTAGAACATTTAGAAAAGAAAGAAGAAAATCAAAATGTTTGTCACCTGCTTTTCAATATTTTATTGTGAAATGATGTGATATTACTCTGAAGTTTCTAACTCTTTCTCGTGCACTCCAGGAAGCTATGGCACAATCTCCTCAAGGCTTTTTTTTCCAAAAATAATTTATTTCCTTTATTACAAGTGCGTTAATCTTAATTCTCAGAGCTTGGATTGTGAAGGGAAAAAAAAAAAAATGGAGGGGGAAGGATGTGGAAGAAGAGAAAAAGCAACTTCAAGTTCATTGCAGTCACCAAATACCCAATTTCATGTTTTTAATCTAAGGACAGCTTGCAGTGTAATTTTTGCTTCCACACTGACTACTCACCAAAGTGATAGTAAGTGATGTTGACACAAGATAACAAGGCATGGCACAAAGCATCTAGCAAACAAAGAAATCCCCAGGAAGAATGCAATAACTAAGATGGCTTATCATCTTAATTCTGAGACACTGGAGTTATTTGTGGATGGATCTCTCTCCTTTCAACCAAGCCACTCTGACTTTCCTACTTCACTTTCATTCCTTTCTCTTTGATCTCTTTCACATACTCTGAACAAAATGCATTGCATACTAAAGGGCTCAGTCAGCAGCTGAATATGTCATAAGCTTTAGACATTAACTCGGAATAGTGCCATGAACGGAGGGCTGTTCTGCCAGTGGGATGTCAGACCAGGACACCTGTCCCCTTAGGGGTGATCACCATCCATGGCACACCACTGTCTCAGGCACAGGGCAGGAAAAGGCACCTTTGCTGACCCCAAGCACTCATAACAGATGTATGTTGTTGATTGTTACTCTACTACTGACATTAATTGCAACACCATAATGAGTTTGGTCTTTAAAATACAAATGTGAAAATAGAACAAGTCATTTGAAGAGTCCAACTCAGACCTTCAAAGGCTCTTAATCTAATTCCTAATGAAGTCTATGAGACAGGACATCTGATTTGAGGAATCAGACCCCCTATCCCCTCTCTTCAGATGAAACCTTAAGTGAGTTATCAGCTATGCACAGAACTTAAGACTCATCAAAAAGTTACTATTTAGGAAAAAAGAAATGACTAACAAATTAGGGGAAAAACAAAAACACAAGAACTAGGGTATTCTGTACTACATTCCTAAAAAAGTTCTGAAATACTGTACTTCTAATAACATCTGTTACCACAAAGCAGTAGAATAACTATTATTTACTATTGTTTACTATTATTCACGAACACAGCAACTGCCTCTGGTTATTGAATGTCTTCCCCCAGATTTAAGCAGTCCAGTCTTCAGAGTTTCTAATTATGTAATCCTCTAAAACCGAAAGATGACCAGTAATGACTTAAGACTGTAACATTTACTTCAGCTTTTGCCTAAAATTGCGTATCACTCTGAGCAAAAACACTCCATGTTACTGAAGGAGACCTGTTCAGTGCAGTAAATTAGAGATTCTTCAGAGAACCTTGCAATATTTATTCCTCTACCCTGTACGCTGTCTTCGAGAGTCTCCTTTTCAAGGATAGATCCAGGCAAGTTAAGATTAGAACAGCTTATGAAATCTGTCAGATCGCAGAACAAGGTGGGATGGAAAGTTGCTTTTTTTTTTTTTCTTCCCCTGACAAAAAACAGCTTGAGGGCATTAAAGGACAGTGCTGGTGTACCTGAGGATTCCAACAAGGATATAGAGAACCCACACAGGAACTGTCTCCTGACAGTTAGTTTAGTCTAATGGAAAACACAAACCTGATCAGAACCAACCGCCCCAACCCCACAAAACCAAACCCAGATCTAGTTACATGCCAACAGTAGGAATTATCTGCCCTCACAAAAGGATTGAACACCAGCTTAAAGCCAAGATGCAAGGTTATCTCACCCTCTGCACTGTTAGCATACCAAAATATAATGGAATGATTTAGAAAGTCACCAAGGCCAATTTGTACTTTTCTCAACAAATTAGAGACATTGCACTCAAAGCAGCTTGTTAAGCATTAATTAACATTTTTTAAAAGGCATTTAACAATCTGCTCCTTATACAACTCCTTTCTAGCTGAATTGCACCCATAAAGTTATAGCAGATTTGCTCTGGAATCACAGCAAGCGTTGAGTTGCATGTTTTTATTACCTGGGAGATGGTTACTTCAATAATTACATACACAGTTTTCTTTTACTATACTCTATGCACAATCCTGCAAAGTTATCTTATACTTCTGCATTATGAAATTACTTTTAACTCTGATGCATCAGATGCCAGAGAGCTGGCATTCTTAGAATAATGACCATTCTTCACCTGCTTTGCGTTGTCCTCTTCACCTAACCATCCCACAGGCTTCCATACATCCATTTTTTGAAGCTGCTTTTATATTCCAAGAGATTTTGGGGGGTGTTTTTTAAATTGTTCTTGTTTTTGTTTTATGAAATCACAAACTGGCAGTTTCCACACCACTGTCTCTCTCTCAGTTCCACATGCCAAAGGCAGGATGAGCTTTCCAGCAATATCATCCATCAGCACAACTTGTCACAAGCTCTTCTACCGCAGCATTTCAGTTGATCCGCAGAGAGCAGCCATGAGGAGACAAGAGGGGCTTAGGGCACCTCTCCCTTTTGGTGCCATGGTCAAGTACTTCCATTACGGCTCCTTTTAGCCTCATACTTAAAACTCATTCAAGGACATGAAGTAGTTTGTTCTCTCTTAATGTGAAATCTACCTAGAGGCAAAAAGACTCCAGTGCTTCCCATAACCAACAGTTCTTAGAGCCAATCCTTCATCAACGCATAAAACACTACAGCAATATGTGTCTGAAGTGTTTGTGTACTTGAGAGCAGCACTGAACTGCATTTTCTTCTATTCCACTTTGTTCTCTATTATTAACA
The DNA here is from genome assembly GCF_905368555.1 of Meleagris gallopavo. Classification (NCBI taxonomy): domain Eukaryota; kingdom Metazoa; phylum Chordata; class Aves; order Galliformes; family Phasianidae; genus Meleagris; species Meleagris gallopavo. Next base: position 8,812,151 of record NC_139407.1, read on the forward strand.
CAAAATATTGCTGATTCTTATCCTTTCACAAAAGGTCACAAATATCAGTTGTAGATAGTCGTTTTGCCTCATGAATAATCAATGAAAAAATCTGTTCCATCCTTGTACATGTAAAGAGCATTAAGGATAAAAATATCCTTTATCCCACGTGTATTTTCAAAAAACTTTCAGGTAAACTTCCTGCTGGGTCCTGTTTTCCAATGGGAAACATACTTTATCTGTGTTTATGCACAGATGCTTGTGCTTATGGATGTCAAGGGTGCGTAGATGGAGAAGAAACTTGGAATAGATTGTTTGCTTTTAAAAGCAAAGTGACCTTTGCATTATTGAAGCCTGTTGTCATGCTTGTTCAGCCAGCATAAATTATGAATTGCCATTTCTGAGACATCAGGTCACTGCTCTTATGTGCTCCCACATTAACTTGCAAGACAATCCTTGATGATCTGAAGACATCAGGCGTGCCCTCCTCTGGGACTTTTCCTTCCCTGTCAATCTGTATGTGACAGCACAGCTGTTTCCAGAAGTTAGGTAGAAAATAAATAGTACCTGTGCTTCTGCCCACATGTCCATCTGCCTAGACATGTATAAAATACACTGCATTTCTTACATTTGTAACCAGAGCAGTCTCGCAGAGAGAGTATCAGCATCACCTTTTTTTACTGGAATCAAAAAGCCCAAGTATGACAACAATACATCTGTGTAAGTAAGATATTCTAGATATTTTCTATGAAATCAAAGCGATACTCCTAAGCAAAGAAACCATTTCTGCTCTTAAGCAGCATTTGTAAAAGGCTTACAGAATTATTGCATATTCAGGATCACGACATAGCTACCTTTAGTCTGTTCATCTAGTTAAGTCTTACAGAGCCCTCCTCAGCACAGGAATACCAAGTATGGCAGGGAGGGCAATAAGTGTTGAATACAAACACGTAGCTGATTTTGTAAGCAATTTCAGTCTATGTCAAATTAGTTTCACGGGGCTGTTGGAGACAAAAGAACTTTTTTCAAGTACGTTTATTAAAAACTAATGGAATATGAGGAAAAGTCAGGGCTGTTTCCTTTTGGTAAACTGCTTGTCCTCTATCTCAAAGATAACTTCCACTTTTTCAATCTTTTGACTTGCCAGTTTAGACATGATTGGTCTAATATTAATTTATCATAATTAGCAACATTAATCTTATTAGAGAGAGTCTGTTGAATTACAAGCAACAGGAAGAGTCACTGAACTATTCATCTTATTATTAAGAAGAAAGATTAAAATAGTTACAGCAGAAGTCTCAGAGCCAGAATTTCACTGTTCCAATCTCAGTTCTGTGACAACTCATTACAGAAACTCCCATGGGTTACTTTCTTTTTTTTCCTTTTTTATAAAGTGTTCAAGGAAAGAGGATATAGAAGTATGCACCTATGAACCAAGCTTTTTTGCATAACTCTGAGGCTCAAAGTTTGTTGAACTTTAACATCTATAAATTAGGAACCATCAAGGAAGAAATGCTAAGTCTCACTACCCATTTGGTTAGGGCAGCATGAGTCACATGCATATTCAATCTCAAAGTGGGCAATATCTTATTATTGCTAACTTCATTCTTACAGAATGCATGAATTCTAACCCCACTTTTTGTTTCTAGGAAAGAGGTAGAATTAAGAGTGCTCCCTGTACTTCACAATTTCATTCATTTTATTCCTGATGAAGACAAAATTTACAGAAAAACAGAAGTCAGAAAAGCTGGGCCCTGAAAAGATAAAGAGACATACAAAAATCTTACAAATCTGTTCGACAAAAACAACTGGGCAACATTCTCCCAAAGTAAAAATTTTACTGTAGAAATATATTTTTTTTTAATTCACGTGTGCATTATAACTGTTGTGAATTAGTTAATGTTTGTTATCAGAGTTTCAATGCTTATGATTAAGATTATCACTATTTGATTTCTCAGCTGAAAGTGAAGGTAAGCTTCATGGGAGAAGGAAGTGCAAAAAAAAAAAGTCAGATGATTTGACAGTAGTCAATGAAAAACTGAAGGAGATAACCACAACACTCACAAAAAAAAAGTGGGAGCAACCTGCCTTTTCCCTCTGGTGAAAAAAACAGGTGGAAGATAGTCTTTGTGCACAAGAAGTGAATAGAAAGCTGTCATTCTCAGGAGTTTCCCCATGTGTCCAGTTCTATAGAATCAGCTGGAGATTCCCTTTCCCATACACTGTTCTTATTTCAGTTAGGACAGAGTTGATTTTCCTCATAGCATCTGGTATGATACCATGTTTTAGCATAGAAAACACACCAATGCTTTAGCTGTAGCTGAGCAGTGCTGCAAAAAAGCCAAGCATGTCTCAGCTTTTCAGCTTCTTCTCCTGCCCTATCAACAAGGGGCTGAGAAAGCACAAGATACTGTGGAGGAAACAGAACCAGGAGAGCTGACTTGAAGTCTTATTCCTTACTGTATGACATCATGTGAAAAGGTATAATGCTGTGGGGAGTTAGCAGCAGGGGCAGCTACTGCGCAGGGACTGGCTGGGCATCAGTCAGAAGGTGGTGAGCAACTGCTTTGCGCATCACTTCTTTGGTAAACATATATACATACACGCACAATAACTACTATTATTTCTCCTTCTTTCCTGTCTTAGGAAATAGAACTTATAGATTGGATTAAAAACTATTTATTTCCCTCTCTCCTCCCCACACACACCACCCTGTTTCTCTTTCTTATCTGACTGGGCGCAGGGAAAGCAAGTGAAAGGCTGCTTGCCAGGTTAAGCTACAACATATATCTGTATATTTGAGACAGGGCATTAAGGCAGGAAAACAGAACTATCTGCCTGCTCCCTGATCTACCTGTATGCATCCTTGCTAATCACATCAGGCTAATTAATTTCTTGCTCGCTCAGTTGCAAGCATGGAATTTTTAGAACACTATTGTTTGAAGCATTGCTTTACATTCTTCCACCCGTATGAAATTTTCACCAATTACATGTCTGAGAAGTGGCATTATGCACAAAAATAGCCAGAGACAAGCATGTTTCTACTGATAAAAACAAGCAAAGAAAACAGGGATATTGCTATGGTACACATCGTTATGAACAAGTCCTAAAAGAGGGGCTTAGAAAAGCAGGACAGTCAAAAACTTGATTAGTGTCCTTACTCCCCGTTCCTAGGTCATGTCTTCTTTCATGTACACATTGAGCACATACTCAAGAATATCCCTATCACAGCTTAACTTTTAAGTACATGCTTGAAGACTAGAGGACCTTCAATTGGCATTTGAAGGTAATGAAGATGCCATTCTAATGCGTTTAAGATAAAATATTATCATAACAGATGGCTACTGCCCTAAGCTAGCATCTTCCAAACACTTCGCTTTGATCTTCCAGAAAATCCTTATCTAGATCCTCCAAGACGTTGTTTTATTATTTTTTTAAAGCAAAGGTTAAATACAGATTAAGTACCTTTTGTCTAAGAGCCTCTACTGAGCTCAAGATAAAGGCCATTCAACAGATTCTAACAACTTAAGTAAGCAACAATTAGTACTCACTTAAATCAATACTCACTTAAACACTTCCTGCAGTTTTAGCCATTAATTGCTTCACAAAAGAAAAATATCATTTTAACTGCCTGCAGTCTGGTAGAAAAGCCTGTACTATTTTGCAATTCTCTTTCTTTCTGGGACTCACACTTTTTCCGTGTCCAAACAGGCTTAAAAAAAAAAAAAAAGTTGTTATGATAAAATAACCTACTTAGGGAGGTACAAAATTCATCTTCTGACCATAAGAATGTATAGGATAGCTAACAAGTAGAGCAAGTATCCTGAAAACATAACTAGAAACAGTTTTCATTTGAAAAGGTTTTTTCCCTTGTCTAGCAAAATATCTCAGCTAATTTGCTTCTTATGTTTGAAGAAGTATGCAGTTTTCATAACCAGAATAATTTCAGAATGTTTAGGCGTATTTTTATACAGAGACAGTAACTAAACTCTGTTTGTAACATGAATCTCAAAGCACTGAAAAAGGGACTAATGAACATCTATCATCAGCCAGAACATATTTTGTATCCAAGTTATCAATATCCACATGTGATTGAGAAATAAATTACTTGTCATATTCCTACAACTCTCAGAAGAGCAAAGAGTTATTACACAATGCTGGACTTTATTCACACCATATGAAAAGCATTCAAACATCTGCTCTGCTTAAAATGAAAGAATTCGTTTTTCATTTAGAAATTTCACGTGCCACCTACGGCAAACCATCACCTGTACAAACCTCTTCTATTACTTCATTTCTGCAGAAATCTCACATGGATGCTTTAATTTCCTCTTTGCAGAGTAGTGAAATACTCTCCTCTATGTCTTTCCATACTCCAGCTTGCTGCCCACACACTAGAGACCAGCAGGAAAAATGACTACATCATCTCCACTTTGCAACAATTTCTCCATTGCCCTCTCAGACTTGGGCATTAGTTTCCTCTGAAGTTGTAAAGCCTGAAGCATCTTGTATGCAAGGACACCAGGTTCCATACTTAATCCCTGATCTACTCACTGTGACTCCTTCTCAGTAAATCTGAGCTGAGTGTTCAACAGGCATTACTTGCAATGATCTTTCTATATTAATAATAGATCATTTAATAGACTATATCACATCACACGTGTTCCATGTGTAAGCTGTAGCACAGGTAAAATTCGGCAGGAATGAACAAAACAAGCTTCAAGCACTCCTAATTAATAGCTCAGAAGGCTTACTTGTGGCTAACATTCTAACAACAAAAGCTCTGCATATCTACAAAATACTCTTGAATTAGTAGGCACCAAGAAATTTGCACACACAAACACCTTTTGTGTTGAGAGATCACCAAGGCTGACCCAAGTGAAATGACCTAAGAACTTCTTCCAGATCAACCAGACTTCATTTGCTTATGCCAATTCTATGTGCTCATACCCACTCCTGTCCTTCCCTCCATTACCACAAATACAGTCAAACTGAGGAAATTTTTGTATGGCCAAATGCATTGGGACAAAAGAAAATTTTTTGTCGTTGAACGAAGTAGAATTCAAATTTGGGTTGAAACCTCATTTTCTTATCACACTCCCTAAGATTCTAAGTAATCATTCACACTTAATCTTCCAATCTTTAAAATGCAGATAACTCCAAAGATCTCTGCACCTTGGGAAGCTTTAAAAATATTTGCACAGAATACAAATTATATAGAATGTTTTAAGGCATTTCAATGAATATAAAAATTCTTTCTAAATGTAAACATATAGTGTAGTGTATCTTTTACATATCAGTGACAAGCTGATAAATAAGGCAATATAAGAACAAGATCTAACACAAAGCACAAATATTTTTGCTTTAAAACTAGAAACGGGTATTTCACAGGTGCTCTGCCCATTCACTTTCAAGGCTACATCACAATTCTTTGATAAATAGACATATAGACATAGATTTCATATACAAGAAGCTTCTGTTTAAAGCAATTGCAAGTGAGAAAGACAGACACGCGGCACGCTTAAAGAACACTAGTTTTAGTCAAACTGAAGATTGCTAAGCAAACGTATTGCTTGTGTTAAGTTTAGCTGTGCAGATATTGAGACTAGACTCTTATAAGTAAAATGTAGTTGCAACAAGGGCAGTGGAAGACATCCATCAGCACAGTTCAGCAATTCTTTGAGAAAACAGACAGAAAACATGCCACGTACACAGATCTCTTAGGGCAGGTGCATCTTTCCTTTGAAAGATTATACACACTCGATTCCCCAGCGCATGTGGGTCTAGGCACGAAGTGACCTCAAGGCTAAGAGTAAAGAGGAAGATACAGTTTCACATTTTATTTCTTGGGTTTTGAGAAACCTTAGCCATATCTCAGGAGCAAGTCCTTTGCATTTGAAATCTGGAGCATTAATGAGCGAAGAGCCATATTGACAGGGATCTAAAGAAGCAGCACCTACATTGTGCAGAAATACGTTTGCTAGAGAAGCTGGCTTCCTTCTTTAGCTCATGCTCCAAACCAGCAGAGCTATCCTGTCACTCCAGACATCTCCCAGTCAGCATCACCTGTGCAAGGATCAGGATATCTAGAAGGGCTACTTCACACTGTTTTACAGTCTCCTAAAACTTCCAGCCTAAATAACCTGGGTAAACAAACACACTTTCCCTCTTCCAAGAGCTTCCAAATCGTTCCAGCTGGAAAGGCAGACTTGCAAAACTGTAAAGCAGCTTAGATCCCTGCCCCAACCCACTGCCCTGACACCAGAACAGAAAAATCTCTATTAGAAAGTCTTATAATCAATTTCTCCACCTTTAACCTGATCACCATAATTACTTATAAAATTAAAATAGCTCAACTTCCTACAACGTTAAGTTCATTGCCTTAAAAAAAAAAAAAAAACTTCAGCAATATCTTAAACAGTGTTCTATATAGTTAAGTATTAACATTAATATTTGACCTCAAAGCACTTTGTTAATATTGTATTAATAGATTATCATATCTGAGGTACTTGTTTGCCCTCAGATTTCTTTTTTTTTTTTAGACGTCAATATTCACTCTGCTGCTCCATCAACATGGCAACCCAAAATATTTTAGCATCCATTTTTAATTTTAAAAGTTAACAGGAAAAAAAAAAATTGCCAGGTCAGTTCTCATTCATTTGTTCATTTACAGATCCTTAATTCGTGAGCTTGAGGTAGAATTTGTTCAAGCAAGGATTTACATCTTTTAATAAGTGATTAAATAAAAAAGAAAAAGAAAAGAAATCCACACAGACCTAAGGTTAATTTTAATCTTAAAAGTCAAGCTTCATAGAGCCAACTAGTTAAAAACAGACCTTGGGGTTGAATTCTACAGTCATTTAAATTCCCTAACTCCTCCCTAAAATAAGTTTCCACCCTTAATCATTTAAGTGCTGCCATCAGTTCTAATCAGGAAGCCAACAATAAAATTGTCATAAACAGTTTAATGGGACTGTCTTTAGGATACTCAGGACAAGCCCTGTATCTAAAGAAATTCATTCTCCTCCATCATCTATTACTGGCAGCCTTCGTCCTTTGTTTTGTGGAAGCATTCACTTAACACCAACTAAAAGCCCCAGTGAACCTGACTGAATGATCTGCAAAACAGATAATGGTTAATAGGGCTTTGAGTATTTGGCAGATAACTATAGGATATTTGTATTGATTCAGTAGAAGCCAAACTAGTGCTTTCTCTTTTCGTTTCTCAATCAAGTTGTTCTACCTCTTGGTTGCCTAAGAAGACTGATCAAAACACAAAAATGTTTCATGTTCAAAGACATCATAGATTTGTTTCTGAAAGTACGCACATACACGCAAATAAAGTTCATTTCCCTCAGAGCTTCTCAAAACCCATTAAAAACAGTTGTCAAAATGCTAGCATCAAAACCATGCTCTACTGCCAGCACTGTGAGATTCTCCAGCCCAACATAACTGTCCAGCCCATGCAACTTCCATTCATGGCAAGAGATTGCCAACTGGACTCTGCAACAATAATCAGTTACTTTAGTTTGCTTCATATTTGTCCTATGGATATAACTGAAGAAAAATACTCCCTGACAGTTAGCTTTCTTACATAAAGAACTACAGGGATGAAGAAGCAGATCCCAGCAGCAACTGTCTAAAAAACACTAGCACACCTGTAAGGTATTTCTTCCAATAACCTTTACTGTGTTAGAACAAAAGTGCAACAACCAGAGTTAGAACAGATTTGCCATTGATACTAACAGGAATGGTGAAAGAAATCTGTTTGGAAATAGGAATAATAGGTTTAAAAATAGGCTTAAAAATCAACAGTGCAACACACTGTAGAGCTTCCTATCTAAATCACCATTGGACCAACTATCACTTCAAAAGCCACAGCATATTGTTAAAATGTGAGTATATACAACATGCTGCTCCTTGAGATAACTTGTCAGGAAGAAACACCTCCAGTGGTTTTCAGGATAGTCCACGAGGGACAACCACCATAACACGTTAATACAGACTGTGTCTGTGAAGCACAAGAAGCACAGTGCCCCATGTTTGATCAGGAGAAGCCAAGCAACTCTTTGAGATCAACATTCCAGTTAGTTTTGCATTGACAGTCAAGTCACACTTCCTTCAGATCAGGTAACAATGCTTCATTTTGAGTACCTCAAAGCCTGTAACCCACAATCAAGCTTGATTTTGGACACCGCAAAATAAGTTGACCAGATCAAACAAAAGCCATAGTCACATCCCAACCTCATACAAACATACTGAAGTACATAAACGCTGAATATGCTAAAGCAATTAAAGTCACTAAAAATGTTCCCTTAAAAATCCTGCCGAGATTTGGCTTTCGTTCTATCCTTAAGACCTCACAACTGACAACATTTATAAGTCACAGCAGATCAGGATTTTTCAGTTGTATTTGCTCTCTGAGATAGCAGCTCCCCAGTTTCAGTTTGATACCTTCCCTAGTGTGAATCAAGAACTTGAGAACTCCTTCCCTAGCGTTAACCCTCATCAGAGCAAGCATTACAACAAACACAATGCACAACATGATCATTTCCCACCCTCCCTCCTGCATGTAGTGCTAGACAATTCTGTTCCATAATAGTACTCACCTCTCACCCATCACCTTGCCACGTAGTCTGTAAACTGGAAGTCATGGTTCCTTAATATTACTTCTTTCTGGAACAGACATAATACCTGAGTGAATAAGCATACTCTGAAACTTTATAAGCTCCTTCATTGACATACATAGCCACAGATCATCAGCCCACCTTACTATCATTTCACCTAAACAATTCCAAAGCAGAGACTACCAATCTACCCTTTGGATTACTTAAATTGCACAGGTGCACTGGGTCAGTCGACGTAGTCCTCACTTCAGATAGGGATGGGAGAGGATAATTAGCCCACAGCTGACCAGCAGAGTTCATCACTGCTGCTGAAGAGCACACAGGCGTCATTCATTTAGTTTAATTATGCTAGGAGTCTCACAGCTGATAGAAAACATTTAAAGAAACATGAGAATAAGAGGCAAAGAGATTGTTAAACACTATCCAAATTTCTGAGGTTAGTTTCACGCTGGCTTTTCAAATAGCAAAAGTCAAAGTCTTAAAGCAGAAAACTGCTAATTCCAGTCTTCTGTGTCACTGGTCATCCTCACAACTCCATAAAGTTCTGGTCAAAAACTTAGAAAAACTCAGTGCCTAGCCTGAAGATTGTCCCAACAGACACCCTCCTAGACTGCCTATTTTGTCATTACTTCTTAAAGCTCACAAGTTTCAGAACATATTAGGTCTCTGTGGAGTGACAGACAAGCTCTGTCAGGCCATTGACACTTCGATGTTGCTTGCAAACACCCCAGGTTCTGGCTGTCAGTGGTTATTTTTTAGAGCTGACAGTCATCCCAAAGTTGTTTGGATGAGATACTCTGTTTGGACAATCTTCTAAGCAACCTTTCACCTGTACATTCACAACATTTACTCTCTAAGAAGGAAAACAGTGGCATCTGTTCCTCACAGAAAGAAAGTGTGGATTGTTTGATGCTGTACACGCTCTCTTTTTTTTTCTTCTCTGACTGCTAAAATAATTTGTTTTAAAAGTTGATTTAAAGTTAACGTGAACAAAAACAATTCTTGAAGTAGAGAGGACAACACCACTTTGGAAATTCCACCTTTTCTCTATTCTTTCTTTCATTGCTTTAAAATCCATTGACTTCGGAAGGATCAAATCAGTAAACATTACTAATGAAAACATATTTCTAATGGAAACATTTCAACTATTCTTTTAGCCTATGCTAGCAAATGCAATTAAAACTGAGAAAAAAAAAAAAAAAAAAGAAGTAGTTAAGGAAAGTATGGCTCCTCCACTCATGCATGTACTTTATATTTTAAAATGCTTGTACTAAGTTCTTCAAGCTCCAACTTTAAAATATGTGAGTTTGGGGTTATGTGTGTAAGGATTACAGTCAGGACTACAGTCAGTGAGGATTAACACAACTTCAGCTGATGTGGAGATGATATGCAAGAACCCATAATGCACAATTACCCAGAGCCCTGGCTTTCTCAGAGTTCTTTATTACAGGTTACTAGTAGCAGAACAAATATACACTTCCATGTATCACAAAATTACCACTGTGAAAGCAACTACATATCACAAGTGTAAAGCAAGTATGTGTTACAAGTTACTACAGGATTCCAACTAGTGCAGCAAGTACATGTTCATGAACTTTTACATATATGCATGCCTATACATATATATTTTATGTAAGGTGTTACTGGTAATGGCACGTTCCAAAGCACTCCAAGGAGCAGGGCTCATCAATAGTAGAACTCTCACGTCATAGACATTTCACGTTAAGAAGTCCAGCTGGTCATCCCCAGCAAATATCAGGTCTGTTTGTGGGCTCTCCTGCAGAGAAGCTCGTTTTCGGTAGACAGTAAGTTACTTTTTACTATTGTTTGGGGTGCACTTACATGAACGGGCACAGGTGTTCAGCCCCCAGACCTCCTGTTGCTGACCTTCATTTTCCTCGGAGGTCATCACTTCATCACCACGGTTTCTTTGTTCTGTGCCTATCGAGTTTCTTTGTCTTATCAGCTACACCTCAACAAGGAGGTTTTACTGAGTTTATCTGGGATGTCCTGTGGCTCCCAGATAATTAGACATCCTTCTTTCAGTATGTTTACTGGGTCATCTTTGTGGCAGCCAGGACAGTTAAGGACCATCAGTGAACCATTGTAAGTTACTAAGCTCTTGACTTGTCAATGCAACAGTTAAGAGACTTCCTTTATTCCTGGACAGCTGATAAACCAGTGTGATAAGACAGCTGATTGTATTCTCTTTGTCTAATCTGGGAAAATCAATCTTTGTTTAGTAAAAAATGATCAAGGGAGAGAAAACGGCCCTCTTTTCCAAATAATCTGTTTTGAGATAAGAAACAACCTCCTTTTGGATTTTTTTTCCCTCCCATGTAAAACCTGCTGAGGATGTTTTAATGTTTTTTCCTTCTAGCTGTCCTACTTACTCCTTTCTGGATGGAAGCTACCTATTCACCAGCGCTCAGTTTGGATTAATTCAAAGCTAATATGTTCAAAAAAAGGTAAATTAACAGTAAATTTTTGTTTGTGAAGAAGCTACAGACAGCAAATAATAAATATATGGGAAGAAAGTTTTCCTACAGACAGCCAAAGCAATGTTAGTGTCAATAAACAGTAACATATTTCCATTTGAAACATCTAGTATTATTACACCGGGAAGTTATACATGAAAATTAGCATTCCCGTTTTCTAGAAAACTGAGAGGTAATTTGTAAAATTCAGATCATCTGAATCCAGTGTCCTTTGTCACACAGTTGCTGTTGGAATTATGATAAAAATAATAACAAAGTCTGGATTTCTACTAAACGCATTAATACTTTCCTTAATTGAATGGGCCACATGAAAGGATAATGACTCAAAAAAAAAAAAAAAAGTGTATAAAGGAATCACAAAAGAGCATAAAAGTATAGTGTTCTATTGGAAGAAATTGATTAAAACAAAACACCGTGTAACACAACAAAACGTAATAAAATAAAAAGAAAAGCCAAGGCAAAGTTATATCACTCCTCACAGTGAAAAAGAGTTTCTCTAGAAGAAAATGGGAAGCTGGCTCCTTTGGCTATGTATTAGCCTGGTTAAATGGTCATTCATTTTTTTATTGATTAGTTGTCGTGTTTTATCCTTATGTTTTTCGAATGATTTTCTTGAAATTCTTTCTAATGTAGCTTGTTGTAAAGCACAAGTAACATAGCTTTAATTTTCCAGTAGTTTTATAGAAGCCTATGTCAGATCACCCAAGAGGATTTGGGATTTTTCTTTTTAAATGAGCCCTTATTCTTCAACAGCAAAAAAGAAAATTACTATCCCATATTTTGCAGAAAAATTAGACTCTTCTGCTTTGATCAAGAACTCCTTCCTGTACTAGCATATACTGACTTGAATGTTCCTATGCAAATCCTTGAGCTGGCATGCAAACTCTGGTGTGTAAATAATCCCCACTTGAATCATTTACCATCTATACATATAAGCCTAGGCACAAATTGCTTATTGAATATTGCCTAAAAAGATACTCAGGAGTGAAGAAATAAAATTCATCAGAATTTTATTTGGAAGAATCTAACCAGCCAGAAGAAAAAAAAAAAAAAAAAAAAAAAGACTTTTCTGCTGTGTTTAAGAGAAACAGTTTGCTTTCCAATGACAACATGTCTGATTCTGATTGAGACAAAATACGATAACATAGATATAAAAATCATCCCCAATCTTTCAAATGCCCTGTCAAATTTAAATTTAGGGGGAGGTAGGGGGGAGAGGGGAAATGGAAATCTCCAAAAACTGTTAGTGTAAGTAACACTATCTGAGCAATGCCTTGTTTGTAAGTAATAAATATGCAAACCTCAGGAAAGTACATAAAAGTACGTACAGTTTTTGTCTTAATTGCTATCGAACACCTAAGCAAAAAAAACTGCATGATTTGGTATTTCTCTGTGCTTCGGATTTCCCTTACAAATGTAGCACTAGCTAACATTTTCATGTAAAGTAGGATCAAGCACATCCTCACTTACAGACAGGTGCACCCATCAAGGCAGTATTAAGGCAGAACAAGAAGGCAATATACGAGCATGAGTCCTATTGGCTCATTTCATGCTGCATGAGCAAGTCTGAGAACATCTGCAAGGTGAGTGGGTCTGCAATTGTAAAAATCAAGAATAATAATGCAACTGGAAACAACAGCAGTCAACATTTTTATAAACCCATATTCTTCTGGCAGCAGGATATTGAGAAAAACATTTTTTTTTTCCCCATGGTGGTATGTTTAATATGTCCAGTCTCTCATAGGAGCTCCACAAGCCTGAGCCTTCATTGCCTTCTTCAGTGCAGAGTATCCTGTACCACTGCCAAATGCTGTCACTAAGGAGATGACAGGGAAATCACAGACTTGGAGACTGCTTGCAGTGCCCCGGGGCAAAGCACAATGTGAGGCAGGAGACATCCAGCCCCTGAATCTCTTGTTAAGTACAACTGCAACGTTTAAAATGAAGCTATGCTATCAAGGCCAGAGCCTTGAAACCTAAGCAAATGCTTTTCCCTTCTCTGCGGTCAGAGCACTCTGGTTCTCACCCCCTTAATGTGTGATGCTCCCCCAGCAAACAGCATGGATCAAAGTGTCCTTAGTTTCCACAAAGTCTGTGCTAACAAGCAATAGCGGAACCAAGGATGACAGCATAAATACTCAGTTTCTGAGTCACATGCTGTTTCTTTCTGAGTTTTGACCTTCAAGCTCCCCATTAAAACTGTTGCTTTTGGCAGAAGCAACAGTTCTTGACCACAGAAAAAGAAGGAGAAGGGAGAGGAAGCAGCAGTGATGAAATGGAAAAAAACAGGCATCTGCCAGAGTTTAGACTGCTGGAATAATAACATTTCTTAGTTATTTTTCCCACCAGAAATATGGGATAGAAGGGCTGTGATAGCTTCTGAAATCATCAGCTGCAGGAATGGTGGGATTTGTGATAACAAAATCTAAAAACAAAACAAAACAAAATATTTTGTCCAGCACTCTCTAAACTTTGCATAAAATGGAGACACGTTATCATTCCTTTGGGGACACTTGGGAGGATGAAGTGATAACAAGAAACAAGTCTACTAGACAGCTTTTTGCTTCACATCTTCCCCTCCCCTCCTCATCCTGCTGCACCCCTCGGTTCCTGGCGCAGCCACATGAACATCTCCAAGCAGAGCAGAGCCAGCCCAGATCCCACACACATGCTCACCCTGTTCACAAGGGTTGCCCCAGCAGAAAAGCCTTCCTGTGTAAAGCAGATACATTGCCCTGGGTAATGCCTTATGTTCAAATTCATCATTTCCTGACTGCATCTGATTCAAGAGCCATAAGCATAAGCTTGCAAAGATTGTGGGTTTTTTCTCCATCACAGCCTAAATTCCAAAGGGAGGCATTATTCTTATTGTCATTTGATTCTGTACCTCTCCGAGGAGAAAGTTGGAAAAAAGAAAAGTACAAAAGCATAATTTTAAAAGTTTGTTCATTTTCCATAGCAGTTGTTAGCCTGATTTTCTAACTTCCTTTGACTGCTGTTGCCTTGGTCTTACAACCACTTCTCCACTGTGCCCTGCAGTGCACACCCACTGCTTGGGATGAGCTGTGTGTGTGTGTGCACATGCAGCTACTCCCTTTGCACCATCAGGGCAAGACACCATGGCAGAAATGTGTTCTCTCATTTTCAAAGAGCATGGGGCTGAGACACAGCTTTAGCAGAAGAAAAAAAGTGTCTAGCTAAGGAGGAGCTTCAGACAGAACAGCTTTGGAAAGGAACAGGTCACGCATTTCTTTGAATCTGATACTGCCTGAAGTTAACAGCTCACATAAGAAGAATAAACTGGTGGTTCTGTAATTGAATTTTTATGGAAATAAACAGGTGGCAGATTTACTATGGCTGCGGGGATAGCAGGGGGTGAAATGCTGCAGCCACATTAACCTGTTTAATTTAATAGCCTCTCTACTCCAAGAGAGAGGGAAAAAAAAGATACTGCACAGTTAGTACAGTCAGCTGGATGCCAAATGTAAATAACTACAATTACCCTACTATGCCCATGTGCTAGATGAGAAAGAGAGTTCATGCCAACTCTCACTTAGTTGTCGTATTTCTTAATTAAGCTCCAGGAAGTTTAAAAAACAGCAACAACAAAAGTTTTGATTCAAAAACAAGACATGGAGGAGGAGTGTGCATATGGAAGCAAATATAGGGTTCACCTGGGTCTGCTCTGCAGCGTCTGCTGCTGGAACTCCAAACCACAACCTCCAGGTGTGACCATACTCTCAGAGGGAAGTCAGGACTGAGTCGGCAGCTTTGTCTCATGTTGTTGCCTACTGGGCTATTGAAAACTGGTCAGTATTTAATAGCAGCCTTTAACCCTCACAGGGAACCTGCAGCAAACAGGCACAGAGATCCAAAAACCATTATGTGTTTATAATCAAGGCAATTGTATGGGGAGGGCTGGAAGTACTGGATTTAGCTTCTTTCGCCTTAACTGCTGATGCAAAACAAAATAGGCTGAGGCATTAGTAGTATTGTATTTGCATCCTGGCATGTTAGAGATAAATGAAAGAAATGCTGCTATAATATTCAAAAAGGGCTCCAGGGCAGCCCAGTAAAATTACACATTAAGGGAATGGGGAAGCTGCACCGTTAAGCAGTTGCCAGCCAAAATTGGGTTCCAGGGATCTGCCCCTTGTGCATATGGATGATAATATAGTCTCAAAGTAAATGATCAGTCTTTAATGATGAAATATAACAACAACACATTTCCTGGTGCACTGCTCTCAGTAAATTCCTACACCTGTGGATAAATAGCCATTAAAATACTTTATATGTGGCATTGCTTCCAATTCAAGCAAACAGTATCTGTCTCATTGAATGTACTTCTCCAGAAAATTGCTCTATTCAAGAAAAGGTGTCAAATTCTCTGTTAGTGTATGCTGACACGGACTTTAATAAAGCTACATTAATTCATACGCATTGAAGATGTGGTCCAAGTGATCATGTAATTGAAGACAGCAACGCAATTGCATATTGTTAGTATGGCTGAGATAATGCCTTAATTTGCCTTTTGAGCAATGTATCTGGGTTTTTAACACACTCTCACTGTTAGTGCTTATGTCATTTCCCAGATACTTAAGAGTATATTAGGAAACAAGAAGATCCTGTAATTTGAAATACTTGAGTATGCCACAACTGGAAAACACACAGTGACCCATATCTCATTCACTAGCCTCGGTGCAAGACATAATCTGAGCACACAAGCAGCCCTCCTTTCTCCATCACGAATCTTCAGTGCATTACTGTCTCTTCTCATCTGGCCACAAACAAAAGCCCTGCCTGCCCCTCTGAGCACTGAGCAGCTGCTGCTCAACTCACAGGAAGCTTCAACCCCTCTCCTTTTCATACTGTTGTGTTATACCTGAGGTCAGGATGCCTCAACTTTTAAATTGTGCATTGTGCTAATTTGGAATAGTTGCGCTTATATATAAAGCAAATACAGAACAAGGGCCAGGTTTCCCTTCCCAATGACATATCTAACCAAGCAATGCATTTAAAAACCAGCATTAGACTGAGAAGGAACACACATCACAGGATGTAACTGCTAAAATAAAACTCATTCTTGGACACTAGTGAGCCTCCTCTTCTCTAGGAGACATCACCATCTACCTTAAATATTGCTATACACAAAGTATCTGTAAACTGATGGTGCGGGAGGAACTGCTCTGAACTCACATTTCTCTCGATAGCCTTCAGTTTCACTCCCTAGCAGTTGCTTCCTCCCGCTTTACCCAGTCAGACTGGCAGAGCAAAGCGGAGCAGCCAAACCCGCTCCCTCAGAGGGGCGCGGCGCCATTTTGCAGCTGTCCCTCCCTGCAGCGCCCGCCGTCGTGCCGCTGCTGCCACCGTGTGGAGAGGAGCGTGAACGGACCGCTGGCTGAGGGGGAGCGGGCGCGGATCAGCAAAAAGAAAATGCATCTAACGAGCCTCGCATTGCGCCGAAACCGCACAAGAAACGGGCCGTGGCTTAACCGTGCCCTTGTGCTTGGGCATTGGTAAGAAGCCGAATGGTAAAAACTGACAGGAAGTGTTCTCTCCCTCAGGAAAAAGCAAGTCAGGGCTCCGTGGAAGTCAGCGCTCTGCCATCTGCTGATAGCAAAGCAGGGTCCGTGTTCTGGGTGTGTGGGAAACTGCCCTCAGCCTACGAACTGAGAACCCAGTATTTCTTAGTGCTGCAGCTATCCCTAACATCTTGAAACACTGCCATTGCAAATGCAAACAACATTAACTCTTCTTATTGGCATCCATACCGAATTCAAATAAAATACAGAGTTCCTTTATTTCCCCTGAAGTCCTCTTAAACTTCAGACAGCTGCTACTCCAGAAGAAATATCTTTAGGCTCCCCAGTCCCACACAATGTCAGGATGTAGCACTCAGGGAGAAGACATTTTATGGACAAAACATGCAGAATATTGCATTGATGGGGACCTTCATCCTCTGAAGCCTGTCTCTAAACTGGCCACTATACACCATAAACGCAGGAAAATTATGTTGCTTCTCACAGTGGTGTAGTATAATGCAAGTGCTGAAACAAGAAAATATGATGCAGGTATATGTGTGTCTTGGGAGTCTGAAGATATCATAAACTGCTCGTGCTTTTCTCTTTTTTACCATCAGAACCCTATAATGCCTCCTATGTTTTATCACCGTTTTTTCTCAGTTGGTTTTTTATGTGTAATGGATACAAATAACTCTTACAAACAGTGGTGTAGTATTCATTTATGTAGTACAGTAACCTCGGATTTTATTCTTTCCTCATTAGGTACGTTTATTTAATCCAGGTTTCTTCATGGCATGCCCTCTTGAGAAGCGAAGAATCAGTCGAACGGACAAAAAAATTTGAAGTAAACCAAAAAGCTGTTAAAATGAATTTGGAAGGATTTCCCCCTGGCTGGATGATAAATATTCTAAGGACTCCAGTTCTACATATTTACAGCAATATTACAACTGTTCTGGTATGCATTGAAAAATGGGAGTGTAAAATGCATTGTAAAAATAAAGGCCAAGTATTTTTAATATATATCTGCTGATCAGATTCACCATATCTTTTAATATTTTTACATATTTTGATTATTGTCACTCAAACATTTCATGTTAATTTCCCATAGTAGTATTTTCAGGCCAGAATTATGAATGCAACTTACATTTACATCTTTTGATACTGATACTTACATTGGTTTTTGGCTTCTTGGCATTTTGTTTTCTTCCACAATCTCTGTCTTATAGCACTGTGCTTCAAAACATGCCACAGTCTCACTCATAGAAATACATCATCCTGATTACATTTTTATGTGTGCATGAACTCCGTAGAATGTTCTTCATTCTTCCATTTCAAGAGTGGTAAAAAACTTGTGTTTTTATTACAGACTACGATGTAAAAATTTCCTTCAACTCTAATCTGACTGGCTGTAATACCTCTGAATTTTACTGCTCCCAGCTCCAAGGGGGATCTGACCCTACTGAATTTCTATTCAAACTTGAGTTTAAACTGTGTTCACATCACCTCTATTCAAGCTCCTAATTTTCAGATTTCGTAGTCCACGTTGTAAATCAAATGAAACTCAGCTCACATTGAACCTAACATGGTAGTGCCCAATCATGTGAAGTGTTTGGGAAGCTCTGATATTGTAAAACAAGCATAGCCTAGCTTACACCAGTAAGCTGTAAGGTGACTCACATAGCAGGCCAGAATAAGTCCCATGGTTTCAGAGCCATTTCACAGTCAAAATCCAAACTATCACAATTGAAGAACAACTGTGATTTGCATGTTTCTGCTGGTTTGCAAATACGCAGCACTGCTTTTTAATTGAACAAAGCCAGGTGTATGAATACAGACATATAAACTCAAGGGGCCCAGAATCTCTCCTTATGAAAATCAGTTTACATCAGTGAAATTGGTTAATTTACACTATTTAACCATCTGGCCCTCTGGCATTTTCTATCAAGTACAGCTAGAATAATAGCTGAGTAGTTGAGCATAAACTGACAGACAGCAAATGCATGCACAACAGTTGTAACCACTGTAATTGGAAAGTAAGAAAGAGATCTGCGGAGAGACGGCTCTCCAGCACTGTCAGTGCCTTGACTGTAGATTTAGATGCTGAAAATACCCAGCTTCGGTCTGCCCGTCGGTACTGCACTGATCTAGTCTCAGCTGAACCCCCACAGACCTACTTAATGTTTGTGCCATGGCCAATCCCCTGCAGAGCTCACAGGCAGGCACTTCCATCTCACCTAGAGGTATACTGAATTTCCCCTGTTGAAGTGGCTTGACTTGCAAAAATGGATTCAAAATTAAATCAACAGGCAACTTCAGTCCTATGCTCCAGGAGAAATAATCTCTTTTTTACATTGTTCAGAAAGACTGAGGGAAACTGAAATCCCCTCAAGCCCTCAGAGCTATGCTGGTGGCATCTCCAGTATTCATTATATTTTGTTGTTTGCTTGCTAGTTTGGAGTGGGGAGATGGTAACCAGCCTCAGCCTGTATCTCCTAGCCAGCTTTCACAGCTGCAAACCCTAAATATGCACAGGGCCTTTCCCTCCCACATTTTTAAACGAGGCCTCTAAATTCTTCTGTTCCTCTCTCCTTACCAGGCTAAACAGCTCCCACCTCAAGTTTTTTACAGATTCCAGCCTTAGTCCCACAAGGTGTGCAGGTCAGTGTGGGTATCACAAATGCTGTGTCAACACATTACCCATCAAGAACCAGCTGGTGTTTGCCTGGAGGTTTGTTGACAGCCATGCTCCTTCTGGTACTCAAACCACCCACTGGCTCACTGAGTGATGCCAACTGCCTCTCTCTCTGCTTCATATCTGGGCTATGAGGTTTGCTACCGCAGTGAAAAACCCACTTGGTAATCTAGTCTGAGTTTTCTGTGCCTTGAATAGGCTTGTTTGACTGTAGCTGTAAGAAAACTGAAATTTTGTCTTTTGGGATTTTGAACCCAGATCTATAAACTTTCTTCATGCTCCTCTCGCTCCATAAAATCCGTTCCACCTGTCTACTGAAGCTGTTTGTCACTTATTCCACAACGACACCAAAATAATGCAGTCGTTGCCCAAATGCCAATTGCTGCCATGTTCTCAGTGGGAGAAAAAGGATCTTTGATCTGAGCTAGTTATTCATCCTGCCCCACACCTAGTACTACTGTTAAAAAACATAGCACACTGGAGGGAGATTGTGCTATATTTCATGAACATTCATTGCTGGCGCTAAGGGATGTACCCATCTGTTATTTGCTCTCAGCTTTGCTTACTGATAAAACAGGAAAGACAGCTTGCTGATGGGCTCTTTGAAGCAAAAAGCTTCTCTCTTTCTTACAATTAATGCCTCTAAATTATTTTTTCATTAGAGAGCATGCAGCCTACCTCAAACCAAAATGACTTCTACTAAATTAAAATTAAATATTCTGTGCATTTTTCTGCATCATGTGACTGACTGACAAAACTTTACAGCAACGTGACTGTCTTTGAAACATGTTGAATTAAATGATTTCCTAGTACTGTGTTATTTGGATTTCAAACTGTTACATTCAGAAAGACTAGTGCAGTGGAAAGGCAATACAGGAATAGAATGACAAAAGAACAAACAGGAAAGGAATGCTCATCTGTCTCCGAAGATCTAGGCTCACAGGGAAAAACTCCACAAGTGAGAAATCTCCAACCAGAGATCTTTCCCTAGTGGCAGTCAGCTGTTAAATGGGGTCTAAGAGAGGTGCAGCCAGGCTCCACCTCTTCTGGCCACACAGCTGAATTACCTTCACCTGTGCTCCCAGGGCTGACCCAGTCCTTTCCCCAGGTGATCAATCAGTGGTTCAAGCCATGACTCAACAGTTCCTATACACAAACATATGCTTCAACGTGTGTTTCAGCTATGCTACCTTATAAAAACGTTTGAGAGAGGAAGTGTGTTCTGTCTCAGGGACCCAAGAGGGAATTAAAGGCAGAAGACAGACAGGACATGGCTGCCTGTAGGATGAGTGCTACAGTAGATATGAGGTTACATCCTGGCAGAGTTACTCTTTGTTCATCTTTATGGCCCTCATATTTCCCAGGAACATCCTCATACCAATAGCTTGTTCACACAGGAGCAACCTCAGCCTTCCACCATGCCACACAAAGCCCCTTCTTTGTTTGCTCACCAGGACTGAGTTGCCATCCACTTTGGGCTCTCTCAGTGAAGCCAGGGGCACTAGATAGGGAAAGTCCTCACACAGTGGCTTGAGTCTTACCACAAAGAGCAGATATTCTTACCAGTTCGTTTCCAGGTATCTTGCTGTCCTTTCCCTTGCCGATTTTCTGCCCAAGAGTGTAGATCTCTACTGTGAAGAGAGTAAACAGGAAGGCATAAAGTTGGCGTTAGGAATGTACTCCCCAAAAAGCATTGGTTTCGTTGTGCTCCTCCCCTGTGATTGCTCAGGCACTGCTGAGAATTCAGACTTTTTCAAAAAGGCAGCATCTGAAGATTTCAGATCTAAACAGTGATGGTTATCACATCCAGGAAAACCCAGTCAGAGGTAAAACACATGTTATACACAAAGAAATTGCATTGTCAGAGGAAAAACTGGTCCCTCCTTTTTGTTACTCAGAGTAATAATCATTGTATTGCCAGTCACTGCTAATCAGCACATTGGCTGAGATTAAATCAGGAAAAGTATTACAGGTCTCCTAAAAAACTCGCTTGTGTTTTGCCACACAAACCTGACCTGGCTGCAATTCATCTGATGCTCAGCACTTGTGACACAATTTAAGTGCTGCCAATGGCCTGCTGGCCAGACACATGTCTGCTCTTTGTTCTGTGTGGACAAGTTTGGCAGTGACAGCTGTGAGAAACAGAAGCAATTCAATGCAAGGGGACATCAGCAGCAGTGGATATGTGGTTCCTTTTGATATATACTTTAAAGCAACATTTAAGGGTCTGCGCTGGAAAATTAAACTTGCTGACGCTATAACGCTTGCCCCTGTTACATACATAATCAGGAAGCACAGGAGAGCAATCCTCCATGATCCAGTAACTAGTTCTGAGCTTTCCAAAGTTAGGTACGCTACCTAATAAAGCGCACTAGTTAGCAGCCTGTTCTGTACATTTCTCAAGATGTCTAAGAACAACTTGTTCTGACAAGGTCATTCCAACTGTTTGGCCCGATTGAGCCTCTTAAAGAGAAAAAAATAGATTGCCTGTTAGCACAGAAAATTCTGCTGTAGATTCAAGATACTTCAACGTGCCTGCATTTTCCATAGGTCTAAATAAATCGCCTTGTAATTCTGGAACAAATCTGCTAGCAGAAGCATCTCTGTACAACCTCTTTCATCCTCGTGAGGGTGGTCACTGCTGCAGTACGCACATTCACCTGGTTTGGACTCAAAAGGCATTTGAAAACTGAAAACAAATGTAGGGAAATGTTATGTCAAGTGCAGTCACCTCCTCTCTGGCTACATGAGGCGGTGCGCTTCAAACATGCTGCACCACGGGTCATCTGGGCCCAGCTGGTCGATGGGGGATACACGTGCATGTATACAACTATGGGGTGCAGAGTCAGGAAAGTTTTACAGTGAAAAAAATCCTAACTGCGTTTTGCCTGCAGCAATTGTTGTCATCTCTTCTGGAATCATATCTGTCATTGTTGCAGCTATTCATAATTACAATAGCAATTTGTCTACAACTTTGTAGACAATCTGTAGTTTGCAATGGTGTGAGCCCAGTGCCAGGGGTGGCTCTGTTCTGTTCCTCCATGCAGCATGTTAGCCATGCATTTGTTTATGATCCTTTGATTTTTAATTTTCCTTTTTGGGTAAACAACAACAAAAAAGCAGGTAACAAAACAACATCCTGTAGCCCCAAGGCCTTTACACTTGACTCAGCCTTTGTTCAGAAAGACTGACCCCATCAGTAAAAGAAATGTAAATACAAAGTGGGAGAGAAACCACAGACTCGTGCATTATTTGTGACAGATTAATAAACGTATTTCATCTCTACTCGTCAAACACATCCAGTCCATTATATACATCTGTGTATGTGTACATAAATCTATTTCTTGGCACAGTTAGTTCATTTGTTAGCCTGCTTTTACATCATCAAAGGTCTTCTGAGGAAAATGCTAGGGATTTAATGGGTACTCTGAACTTGTCATTCCTTCCTTTCAAAAGAGGTCTATGGATTATTTATCCATTTCCTTCAAATGTGATGCATTTCTGCTATATAATGCAATTAGACCCCCTTTTATCACTTTTCTTGATACGCCTTGAGGTATTGCACTTTCTAAACCTATTTCATACATAAATTCACTTAACCCCACTTCTCCCCATCCACACATACACAGAGTACACATTTTGCCCTTCCCTGCACTCCTTACAGTATTTAAGTATCATCTTCAAACTTTTGTTATGAGCCTAGCCAACAAAATAGCACACACTGCACAGGGATTAGTTCCATTTTTTGGAGATGCTGTAGAGATGTTTTCTTTTCTTTGAATCGTAGCTCTGTTTCTCCTGGTCTCATGGCAGCTCAATCCTTTGAATAAAGTTGTCTCAAAAGCCAGCCATTTCTAAAAGATTGCCACAGCTTGTTGCTTTCTCTGGTGCACTTCTGTCATTTTCAGAGCTGTGCTGAATGTCCTGGGTTATATGATTTCCTTTTGTGGGAGTGTACCATCATCATCTTGATACTCTTCTGGCAGTGTAGCAGTTAGTATACAAACAGTGCAAGCAATGAATTTCAAAATAGATATGTTGGGAGCTAAAGGGCATTTTGTTAGTTTTCAGAGTGTTATCACAATGCACTAAAATCCTTGGATAACTATCAGAAAAAGTGAAACATCTTTAGAAAAGTTATAATTTGTAACAGAAAGAGTTTCTATTCGAAAAGAAAATAAAAATAAAAACAAAAACAGAATTGAAGAAAAAACTATCAATCCTTCATCAAGCAATCTACTTGAGGAATCAGCTATCTCCTTACAAGCAATACTACTTATGAGTGAAGCATCCTTCACTCTTCTTTCTCAAATAAGTTCCGTGCTCAATAAAAGCATGAACGCGTGATTACATTACACTTCTCACAGTTCCTTGCCTGACTACGTTTAGCTTCCTTCTAACCCTGTCAAGTTTACATTTCCCCTATCGTTATTAGGCTATTTTGTTCAGTCTGTTTCTCCAGCTCTCTAATGAGCAGATTGGTATGTGTTTCTGCTATGCCATCATTAGCAGCAGAATGAAGCAAGGCAGTGCCTTTCTGGAAAAAAGCCATGCAAGAGAAGTGCCTCGGTCAACTCCAGCACTCGCCCAAGAGAATTCCCGAACACAAAGAGCCAGAAAATTTCAAGCCAAACAGGCTGTCATTGAAATGTACCGCATTCCTCAAATACAAACTGTTCAGCGTTGATTTCAGGGAGAGGTACTCTAAGAAATATGCCTGGTTTTCAACCAGGTGGAACAACTTTTAGGAGCCCAGGGTCTATCCTAGAAGCATGCCCGCCTTTGAGAAGCCAACAATTACCCCACTGTTCAGAGCCGAGAAACAGATCCAGACTGCAGGATGCAGCAGGTGAGGCCTCCATTCATTTCTCAAGGAATCTTTTTCCCTAGTTTTCATCTGTTCAAGTTCTTTGCACATAGTTATTCTTTTCCCTAAAATACTAATAAAAATATCCAAGCCTCCAAAACTCCTGGATATCTCCAGAATATAAAAGGAAATCTGTTTCCCACTAGCTGCATTCCCTGGTGGTGACTTCTCCAGTCATCATAAGTTTGAAATGCAGGTCTACAAAACTTAACACTCATGGTAAACATATGCTTTAAAATATATTTGGTTGGTTGCTCTGCGAGTTCAGGAAAAATAGTGATTAGACACATACTAATAGCTATGCAGAGTTGCCCACTTCTCTGTTTCTAATACTCCTTTTAGTAACATGGAGTCCATTTCACCTTTTTTTCCCCCCACTGGAGTCATCAGCAATAGCACATAGCATATTAGAACATGACTTAGGCTTCTTGAGGGGTTCGCTGAGATTTAATGGTAAGTTTAATGGTCTAGCCAGCCTGCTCCTCTTCTTAATCTGAGTCTCATTACAACTTGCCTGTGTGAAATGACATGAAGATCCAAAACAGATGAATCAGTGCTACATCTGCAAAATGAGTACAGCACTGAACTCTGGTCTTCTCACCAGTGTAGTGCAGCGCAGCTGTGGAGATGACTTATGAGGCAATTTTTCCGTATTAATTTAGATGACATGCTCTCCCCCTCAAAAATAACTTAGGCACTCTTCTGCCCATGCTCTGAATACATTTGGCTGAGTCAGCCTTTAGCTAGCTCTTTATTTCAATGCCATAAATTTTCACAACAAGTGATGAAATCCATACATTTTCTTCCTTAGGAGCACCAAAAGTTTAAAAACTACGTTTCTCTAATTTCAGAGTTGGGTTTGATCATTATCGTAGAGCTTGGGGGTAAGTTGTTGCTCCTGGGCAACAATTGCTCATAAAAACAAGTCACCATTTGTTCATATACACTTAATTGTGTTCTTGCCAGGAGAAAACAAACAAACAAACAAACAAAAAACTACATATAAACAATCCAAAAACTCAGGAGATATGAAGATGTACCTTACAGCTGGGAGTGGCAGGCTGTTGATAGCCATATTTAAAAATGAAGCTATGTTGTCATACCATTTTAACATCCAATTGCCTTAAATATTTCATCAGCAG
The DNA here is from genome assembly GCF_905368555.1 of Meleagris gallopavo. NCBI lineage: Eukaryota > Metazoa > Chordata > Aves > Galliformes > Phasianidae > Meleagris > Meleagris gallopavo. The sequence continues at coordinate 8,837,478 of NC_139407.1, forward strand.
CAGCATCTACCTTATTTTTTTCCCCTTTTTTTCAAAATTAAAAAAAAAAGATCATCTCTACATGCCAGACTCTAAAATCAAGATTTCATTTGAGTGATATCCTGCATTTGATAGATGCCTGGGTTGCTATTGCTGCTATTTTAATCCTGTTACTTGCAGGGCATATTTGCCTGCCAGGCATGGTATGATGCCCCACAAAGTCAGAGGCTTTTTTTCCCCTGGCATTCTGTAAACTCTATGTAAAGATGCACTTTCTATATGAACAAATAAGCCAGATCTCATGTCTAGACAGACGAGATGGCCTGCTGAATTGGAAAGAACAAGAAGACGGGGAGTTTTAGCTCCTGTTGTTTGGAGTATACAGTGATTCACAGGTTCAGATGGGCTGAACTTAACCTAACAAAACACTGTGCTCTGGAGATATGGGACATTGGTGCATATGTCAATAGGCCTAACTTCAGTCTTTCTCTATTTTTGTTTCTGCTTCTCTCTTGTGCCTCTTGCTGTGATTGATTGTTTTTGTCTTTGATTCGCTTACTTCAAATCTCACATTGATTATTGTCTCTAATAGAGTGATTAGTGACCTGTGAGTCTGGGGACAAGTGGGATAGATATTTTGTAAGCCCTTTAACCTAGATATCAATAGAACAGTTGCCTTTGATAGTGATCAGATCATTCCTGCATTTCTAATATATTTGAGCAAATGTTAAATGCATCCTGACCTTCCTTCACTTTGTTTTTTCTTCTTAAAAATGTCATTTGTAGCATTATTTGCCATGACAGAAAAATACCAGAAAGTGTGATGTGAAGCTAAAGTTATCTTCGCTTGTGAACATACGCACTGCAGAAGAAAGTGCAGTAGCACCTTAGAGGAGACATTGTTGTATCTTTCAAGAGAAAAAGAGTCAAAACACATATTGCAGAAAATACATACTGAGTTTCACCTAAAATATCTGAAATGGTAGATGGTAACATTGAATCTTGGATCCATGTTAACGGAGAGAAGTTATCTTTGTTCTGTCTGTAAATATAATGAAGGACTAAGCCCAAATGCACTGCTCAAGGGTTGTAAATGCCCTTCTATTTCACATTTTAAACTTATTCTGGGCCCCACCTCCAGAAATTGTCCTTAACTATAGAAGTCTATAGCAAGTTAGAAGTCCACAGTTAATATTTATAACTACCCCAGTGTTTCAGCCTAAATTAAAAGCTTCAGACGATTGTGTCCAACTGAAATTAGGATGTTGTAATGGAAAACATTCATTTGTTCAGCATCAAGTTTGTTCCTCTCATGTAATACCAATTCCATTTATCTGTAAAGTATTTACTTGTCTTACAACCACGAGGTACATGCATGCAGTTGTGGTGATGACCACTAACCTCAGACTGGGCTGTATATGCAAAACTGAAGACAGCAAGTCAATGAAGTCTTTGCAGCACTTCTGTGTACTGGATACTGTGCTCAGTTTTAGGTTTCCCACTACCAGCAGGACATGGACATACCTGATCGAATCCACTGAAGGGCTATGAAGCCAGCTAAGGATCTGGAGCACATATCTGAAGGAACAGGCTAAGGCACTGCACGGCATGGAAAAGGCTTAAATCTTCAGCTGTCCAGTGAGTGGTTTTAAGGACGAGACCAGATGCTTCTTGCAGGAACAAGAGTGAAATCAGAAGTGGCTGAGCTGTAACAAAAAAATTATTTCACCACAAGGATGTTCTAACGCTAGAGCAGGCTCTCCAGAAGGCTGTACAGTTGTCGTTCTTAGAGGCACTCTTAGAGGCACGCCCCTGAGCAACTTAGCCCAGCACAGAAATTGCCCTGCTTAGATAATCAGACTCTAATAATCTCTGCCAGCCCAATTTTTTCCTGTTATTCTAGACTGCAAATCTAAAATTCCTACAGAGAAAGGAAGCAATATATGAAGCAACGGAAACAAGTATAAGGAAACAGAAGAAAACAGGCTAATTCTAATCCAGAACTGAATTCCTCCCTCTGCCATCTGAAATGGTAAATTATTTCATATGAAACTATGGCAATGTCCCATTCCGAGCACTGCTTATAAAATGCACTGACCTTGAAGGAAACCTTCCAGGACAACACACTTCCCCTTCTTATAATATATACTCAGATTTTTGATGACATTTCACAGAGGGACAGCCAGCCCTTAAAGAGCTGATTAATTCCACTCCCTGTTCACCATGAGTAGGTTAAAATCTTGGATGCAAGCATCTAGCCTAGCAATACCAATTACAATATCAAGATGACTAATGAGATGAGTAATGGAGGTTATCATGGCTTGAAATTCCACCTATCCCAGAGATGAAAGGTTCAGGGAGATAGTTGCATTTATACTCTAATTTCCCCCATGAAGGGACCAGATGGCTTCTAGGATTGATTCCATTGATTTTTTTTTTTCCCACTTTTTGATTTGACATACCAGTAAGAGAGCTCTTCTTTCATAACAGCTGTGTGACTTATCTTTGCATAGTGTTTCTTATATGATTCTTTCTTCCCTTTCCTCATCTGTACTTACATCCCCCGATGCATCTCTTTCTGGATAAACAAAAAGCCAGTTTTGCAAGATTTAAAAGTAGTAGCAGTGCAAGACATGGCAGAAACTTTGTTTTGTTTTGTTTTGTTATTAACATGGTTTGTCACTTATGCTAAACACAAGTTCTGCCCCCAGAAGAAACATTACACACAAGAGAGATAAATGGTGGCTTCTTGTACAGAAGCCTCAGACACTGTGCCTTCTGCTAGGCTCTTGCTCTGTACAATATTGTATACTTAACTTCACACTCAAAAAAGAACTTCAGTGCATACTTTTTAAGTGTGACAGTTTGCTATTTAGGAGCCAACTACACAGCTGGGGATTCCATTTGCCTATTCCACGTTTAACAGCAAATCTGAATAAATATTCTGGTATGAACCTTCAGATGATAATAGTAGTCCAACCATATTGCAGTTAGGATACTTCCATCCATGAAAATGTTGAAAGCTGAGCACAGGGAATGTCTTGACCTCAAGAATCTCTTAGAAACTTTTCAAAGGTCACACATGTTGACTCACATTTGCCATTTCTATGAGCATATTGAGATGCATTTCTTTTCATGGTATGACAGCTGTGCATGGCCGTCCAGAACGTGACTTGTCTTTCATGTCACTGTTGTCACTGCTGAAATGCACCAGCCACCACCTCACTGTTCTCACATCCGCTTTTTGGTCTCCCAAGGCATTCAACAAGCATCAATGAGCGTAATTTTTTCCACATGGAGGAATTGAAGGACACCCCTTTGCTTCATACCCTAATTCCATGTCAGATGCCATTTTCTCAGACTGTTCCTCTGCTACCATCTGTCACAGGACAATGAAATTTAACAAAATATTGGCAGGAAGGTTCAACCTCTACTACCATATCATCAACGTCCACCTCTGATGTCATGAGCCAACATAATAGCATAGGATTGCTTTCCAAACAGCCCTTGCATCTCTCTCTCACTTTGGGTGTTGGGGTGGTGTTGGTGGCTTGTTTTTTTTCCTCCTCTCTCTCTCTCCAATTCGTTGTCCTGAATTACTTTTAGATGAATGGGACACTGTCAATTTGATAGTATGACTTTATTAGCTTTGTGTTCATAACTTCATCTGACTACAGAGAGTCAACAGTAATAGGAAAGACACAGTGCAGTACCATAGCAAAACTGCTTTTGAAAATTTGGGTCGAGTTTACATTTATATATTTCAATTTAGATAGTCTATGACTTCTCTACTGATAATGATGACTCAGAGAGATCCTTCTTGCAGCCTGTCTCGCCTCTTTTTCTGATTACTCAATGACATCGACATCATGCACTTGAGACAAGAATTGCAGCGCTGCCTAGTTGCCATTGCACTACTAAAATTTTTCTCAGATTTGCCATCAGCGTAGTTTTGGGTATCTACATATGCGCGTGCCAAGATTTTTTTTCTTCCTCCTGGTTGGTGGTAGTGAGAGGCACATGCTGATGGGAAGCAAGGAATATTTACCCTGTGATCCATCCAGCGGGCCCCAATCTGTTCTCTATTCCATACCTCCAGGAGCTATTCCTCTGTTGTTAGTGTAAGGTGGACCTAAAACCACCAAAGGATACTTTGGAGAAAGGAGCTTTTCTCACTGTCTTGCTCTCCCTGTTTTCCTCCACTGATGGACATACCCTAACATACCCAATAAAAATTTACAGTGCAAGAAGAAAGGACCCTCCTTCCTGATAGAAATGACTGCATTTGCAGCTAGCTTTCACCTAGGGTTCATATATCACCTGTCAGCCTTCTTTAGCCACTTTCAGCTTCTTTCCAGCTACAAGAATCCTCTAACCTATCCTGCCAGCTGACTTCAAGTTGAACTTCAAAAAGGCTCTGTTACACATTGACTATTCAGTTCAGCCACGACAGTCCCTAATTCAACTGCAGTATCAGGAACTATAGAGAGTCAAGTGTGCAAATTCAAAGCATCATGCAGGCAGCTCTGCTGCGTAAACCTTTTCATGGGGGTGGACATGAGAGAGTGTGTGCACGCATGTGCATACACACTACCATTGCTAAATTACTTTTTTTTTTTCTTCCATAACTTCAAACTGAGACAAATGAAATCCCCCATTCCACCTCCCACCTCAAAAAATAATCAAAGCTAAATTGATCTCTTAAGTGGATCAATACAAACTTAACTGAAATGGATTGGGGAGTTTATCAGGCCTGATGCAGTAAAACACTAATAAGATCGCTTCCAATTCACACATATAGGACTAAATTTTCAGCACAAATTGATCTCATTGCCAAGGATGAATGGGAACCTTTAGTAATGGATTAGGGCTGTAAAGCATTCTTCTTCTATACAAGCAGTAGGTTTTCCTCTTATCCTCACTGATTGCATGTTTTTAAGGCTGCTTTTCTTCTGTGCAAAACACTAGATTTCTCTTTCAAGTGCTTATTTGTTTCAAAAAGCAGACTGCCGGGTTATCTGCTGAACTACATTTCTCTGAATGGTACCTGAGAGAAAGCATATGGAGCAAAATCCTCTTCAAGGCATTCCTCTTGGTGCCCTTGTGGCCTTTCCTGCTGCAGTGCCTTCATGAGGGCTACAGGTGGAAGCGAGCAGGCTTAGGGGAAGGAACAGAGGGTATCTCTAGCGACAGTGCAGAGCCTAAGAGGGGAGACCTGAACAGCATCTCCCATCAATTTGTCAGATCACTGAACAGTAAACATTTTGGTTCTGAGGTTATCTGTGAGAAAGGGAAAAAGCTATCTTTTCTCCTACTCCTTAAGCATAAAATCCATAACAAGCAGATTGCTGTCTCTATCCCAGAGACAGGCATCAAGACACCTTTTGAAGAATGGTTCTGAGCCACTAACAGCAGCTGTCTTGCAGTCACATGCACAGCTTACCTTACCTCTATGGACTACCCTCTGTGGTGGTCAACAAGAAGCAGCAGGCTCCTCCAGAGGGAGCAATGAGAAAACCTGTCATACTCCAACAGCTGCAAACTGAGATGCATCAGAAGATGCCAGCATGAACAGCAGCAAGACTACAGACACAAAGAAAGAAATGCTCTTGGGGAGCAGAAAGCAGGCACCAGAGGCACTTACTCTACTTCCAGGAAGGGGCAGTTTCTCTCCCAGGCTGATAGAGATCTTCAGGACTCTCACTGACTAAATGCTTGGCTTATAGATAGTTAGATGCAGGTGGAATCAATACAGCTTTGAAGACATCAGCTCCACAGTGGTGATGTTAGCTCTTAATCTCATCCCTTTATTTATTTATTTATTTTTCTGGAAGGTTGTTCTTGCAATTGAAATATAACTTTGCTGCGCATTGATCAATTTAAAGGAGAAAAAACTGAGGTAAAAGAGAAACTGAGGTAATAGAGAACTCTCTATTTTGTTAGCCAGGAGTAAATGAACGTATGTACAAATGAAGCAGACCTTGCACAGCTTTGCGTTTCTCTGTCTGAAATAGAGAGAAAATAAAAGGAATTGACAAAATAAACCTTTTTGTGCGATAGGACATGAAAAGAAAAGGCACACTGAAGTATGTAGACAAGGAAATAAACCTAGATTTTGAGTATGTGCAGTTTGGTAACAGTAAGTCCCTGTAAGGATACAGTGGGGAAGGACAATGTCTTCCAAGAAGAGTAGATTAATACTGACGATGCTTGACAGAAAGACAACTGAAGACTAAATGCAGTACTGCTAGCATTACCAATTACTACAAATAAACATAATGAAAAACAGACAGGACTGGAAAAAAAAAACAAAAAAACAAGAGGGTTCCTCGACGAGAACTTCTGAAAATAAATTTTCTGAAAGAAACACATTAAAATATGACATATTGTAATATATGGGAAAACAAACTAAAGTGGAGTTACAATCAATTTTTGAAATAACAGAAACATAAATAAAAGAGCTGCAGTATCATGGTACCCATCAGGCCTGTATTTTGTTAATGAGGAGTAAAGGATTTCTGCAAAATAGGCTGTTAATGTAAAATCCATAACTGTGCCTAGATTTCAGATAACTGTCTGTGGAATGATAGCCCCTGGTCTGCTCCTAGCACTGCCAAGAATACAGGAATATAAACTGCATCCATTGCACAGATAATAAAAACAAAGTCTCTCTCTCTTTTCCTTTTTCTTCTCTCAAGAACAAAACCTTTTATTAATGGAAAGTTTAATTGCAGGCTCTGCAGGCAAAAATTTTCAAAGTGCATTTGTAACACAGTGAGTGCTATGCACAAGAAACACATTACACTTTTCAGGAAAATAAAAATACTGGATCAAATAAAGCTCCTAATTAAAGGCTCTGAAAATTTCTTTTAAGACTGAAAGTTAAGCTCAAAATATTTGAAATTAGACACTCCAAATCACAGACATCCAAAATCTGTCACTGTTTTTTAATATGTTTTTCTTATTACTTCAAAGACTTAATTGCAGCAGAAGCACTTTGTGCATGTTCTTTTCATCATCATTTGAACTGCAGTGTTTGTAATGGGTATCCTAGCAAAACAGAAACCATATTTTGTTCCTGTCCTAATCAACCACAGTTGATTTATTGATGTACTGCTTCGATCGTAGAGAAGAGAACTCAAAATAATGTTACATGAGAACACACATCAGCTGAGTCTCGGGGAGCCACAATTTTTCATATCTACAATATTCACAAAAAAAATGAGATGCAATTTTCAAAGGAATCATTAGAAAAAGTGTGTCCATATATTAGTGACAAACCTTCCCAGGGAATTATTTACATTAGGGATCCTTGAATCTGATCAGACTACATTCTTATGGCCTTGGGCTGCATGTTACCTTTATCCTCTGGGCTCAGGGGGCTACGTGTGAGCACCTGCTGAAGGCTCATATCCACCTGGCTCGTATCCACCCATGAGCTCTTCACGGCTTCTCTCTTTTCCCACTGTCGCTCTCTTCTCCCATTCCAAAACCAAAATGCAAGAGAAACCCACCACCCACCAGTACTAGCACACACACACAAAAGTGGCTATTTTCTTCCTAGATAGGCTCAAAAAGAGAGGGAGAACATCTTTAAAGGAACAGGCACAAAAAGCCAAATCAGGCCTAGTGGTGGAAAATGTCCAGATTTATAATTTGCGGGCTGAAAATAAACGGGGAAATATGGAAGGAAAATCAAAGATCTCAAAAGGATTATACGAATGTTCATTTTGCATTTGTACAAGTGAACGCAACAGGTCTGACATCTTTTCAGCTCCATGCTAGTCTGTGCAGCTTTTTCAGACATCCTTCCCCTGTCCTCAGGTTTCACTCATCAGCCTTTCTCTGGCAAGGCGAGTCAGGGCTGGCTCTTTGGCAGCCTTCTTTAAGAGGACTTCAAGCCTGTAGCTGCCCCTTCAAGGCACCACGTCTTGAAAGTCATGTGGACAAAACTTTTCCCATTTCTTCTTACAGGCAGTGACTGTCGCTGTATTGCTCTAATCCTCAGTGCAGTCTGTCTTCCTACTTCTAACTTTCTTCTTTTCACTAGCCTCTTTAAATAAGCCAGCCTTTGCAACTGCCCTCCAGTAATGAGGCTCTAAGTTCTTTTTTGAGATGCACTTGGCTCTCCAGGGAGTTGAAATAATTATCCCCTATGGACAGAGGAGCACAAAAATGCACGTGACACTGGCAGCATTGATACATTCAGTTATGGGGTCAGTCTATTGTTGCTCAGTATAAAAGGCCTCACAGCTGGCAAATGTCTGGACAGGTTGCATTTGTCACAAACACCGATTTCCGGATGGGTCCTAAAAGGCACCTTTTTTCTCCCAAGTCTTTATTTTCTCTAATTCAGCAGCACCCATGGGTGCAACCAGAGCAGAGGACAGCAGCCCACAGCTTGCTCTAAACAACCATCTCCTCCATCCAGCTAGGAGAAACTATCACAGGCAAATTTCTCCCGAAGAGGCCGTAACTCTCTTAATTCCAGAGTGTTGTCCCCAGACCGTGGCAGCACAGCCCTCTCTCTTACAGTTCAGCGCTGGCATCGAAAGAATTGCTTTTAGATGCTGAGACCACCTGTAATTCTGTATTCCCCTTCTCACACACGCTCATATACACACACCCATCCATTTTTATTAGAGGGAAAAGGTTTTATATAAGTCTGGAGGATTGGATGTTATTTTTAAAATGTTTGCAGTAGTGCTTCTGAAGCATCCATATTATCCAGCAAAAAGAGGAATTTAATGCAAAACCGTATTTCAGTCGCTCTCCCAACGCTGCCGCTTCCCTTACAGAAATTGTTTTATTGAATCTCATTTTTTTGAAATGAATTTGGTATTCATGAAAGAACTCAGATTGATAGCTTGGAAAGTGGTGGCCAGATTTCCACAGAGTCCACCCAGCAAAACCTGTGTCAGAGCCACTGCAAGGAAGTCTTGAACAACATCAGCTTACAGTGGGGATCTGCCCGGTTTTTTGTTCCCAACCAGAAAAAAATATTTCACCCACGTGCCCAGCCTGATGCAAGGAAGCATTCCCAGACCTTACAGACCTATTCTCAGGTTTGTTTTAAAGGCATGTGTTGGGTGTGTGCCTGTTGAGAGGCAGTGTAAATGCAGAGGGTGACCCATTACCTGATCATACTGTGATTCATACAACTGATCCAACATCAAAAAGGTGATTTATGACCCAACAGATCCAATCCTTTCATTCATCAGTTTACTAAGAAAGAAAGGAAATGGTCGTATCTTAAGAGCAATGTTGAAAAATATGGTACAGATGAAGTACAAAATAGAATTTTTTCAGCTTTAGAGCACTGGAAAAAAACTACCTCAAACCTCTCACATTCTCAAAGTTTGCAGCAGCATTTATACGTATCCAAGAGCTGCTTTTGCACAAACTGACATGCACAGGCACTTTTCTGTGGGTAAAGACAGGTGCAGATTTGCATCAGTAAATAATAATAATAAATAATAACCATAATGGTCTGTGTTATGCTTTTCCAGCAGCTCTCTTTTTTTAATTTTTTCCATTTTCATTTCCAACTAGCTTTGTTCCAAGTTCAAAACAACAAGCCGTCACTTCAGGCACAACTGCAGTGTTTGGCAAAAAAGGTGCCAATAGGACACCCTACTCACAAAGATGTTTCCATTAACTATGCATAAGGAAAAGAGGATCCATCTTATCTTCACTCATTTATAAAGGGAAAAACAGATTCAGAGAGACTGCAAGCTTATTGCGGGGAGCTTGAAAGGAGCTCCTAATTATTATTCACTGTTTTATAGATCACTGTTAAAAGTGTTAATTTCAATTATCTAAACGTTTTTCTGGCTTGTATGTCATTTGCAATAAAATTACCAGGGCCAGATTTACTGGTGTACACCATTTGCTGCGTGCAATTCCAACCTCAGGTTTATGGTTGCTTTGTGTTGCTGGAGCAGCACGCTGAGCTCTCTAATGATTCTGGCTTATTGCCTTTTCCCCACACATTCTGTATCAATTTATTATTCCATGGTGGATGGTTATATGCTTTCTGCAATTTACTTTAGAAATAGTATTAAAAATGAAGTTGACATGCATTAAATAATATTTTATTGATTTTCTTAAACTCGCAACGCAGGAGTGCATCACTGCACAGCTTGCCCTAAACAATACATACATATGTATGTATATAAAACCACATGTGCACTGTAAGAAGAAGCCAAATGAAAGGCATACGTGTTGAACATAAATACATCTCAAACGACATCTTGAAAACCATTGTGAGAAAAAGCATCATATTGTACCAGCCTGTGCTTTGTACACTGGCACATTTGTGAGGTAAATGACACAATTTCACCATGGGCAGCATCTGAACAAGCCATGCGGCTCTTGGGGGAGGGGAAGCAGGAAGGGAGAGTAGCCCCAGTCTGCTTTCCTGCATTCAGGGAGGTCGCTCCGTTTCCGAGCCTATTTCAAGTACAGACTTTGGAGCAGACATCCATTGCCGAGAGCCGCAGAGCAACAAATCACACCTGGATGTGCAGGATTGGTTTCTTTCAGATGCTCCATTTGACAAAGGCCATTTTTTCTGAGGCAGGAAGAAGGGGAGTGTTTGAGTGACCACCTAACCTTATAATGATTTCATTTCTAAATGTAGCAACTCTGAGTGAGCACAGAGATAGGTATTTTATTTCCCACATGTGTCTGTTTTAGATAAAGGCTTTACATTTCCATTTTGGGAAGGAATTTGAAAACAATTTCTGTTTAAAATATGGGTAGAAGAATAAAAATGGGTCAAGGTGGATTCAACACAAGAGATAATTATTAGCATGAGCTACAGCCTGAAGCATTTTAGAGTACACATACCACTGGATAAATATGACACTGGTGCAGCACTGTATGCTATCTTCCCAGCTAGCACGCTTTTCATCATCCAGATGTCTTTGTATGATCTAAAGCAGAGCTGCATGGGACTTGCAATCAAATGCTGTGCTGTCAGAAAGGTGTGATCAATCATCTCTGCCAGGTTGACAGCACAGGATCTGATTTATCCTGCCTCTTTCTGACGCTGATATTTATTATAAAATCAAAGGTAGCCAGAGTTTAGCATCGGTACAACTGCTGGAGCTTTGTTCAGTAGTGAACTGTTATATGTGCAACGAGCACCAAATCTCCTGGCATTTAATGATTCATTTTAAATGTATCTGGCCCGTGAATTAGCAAACAGAGCTGTGAAATACTAACAGCAGCCAAAAGTAATTTATGAATATTGAATTGCACGGTGCAGTATGTCAAGCAAAAATACAGCAAGAACTCCCTTGGAAGCTTTTTTGCCTGCTGCAGGTTTTTCGTAATCAGAACACAGAAACCTGAAACACCCCCCTAAAAATGGTAAAAGGAAATTATTAGTAAAGCACTTGGTAATCGAAGGTATGCAGTAATAAAATACACGTGGATGGCTAATCACAGAATTCACCATTCTGCACACCATCACTCAATTTCTACAAACCTACCAGTACCTACCAGAGCTTTCACAACCTGCAGTAGGGTTTGTCAGGTGCCCAGATCACTCGGGGCAGGCAGCCATGGCAGGGCATCCAATGGGGCATTGGAACATGTGGAATCCATCGGCGTGGCTGCACCACAGGAGCTGGGTGCAACACGCTCAGCATTAGCAGTCTGCAAGCAAAGCTGTAGGAGCCTGGCAGAGTGGAGTTGCTGGGTGAGACTCGTGTGGCCACAACTTACAATCATTTTAGGTTTTAAAATTACTGTTATAGCCTGGAGAACTGGTTGTCTATGACATGACAGTTTTCAGATGAGGAAAAATATGAGGCTTTGAAAAAAATTGAAAGTGCATGGGCAAGAATAGCACCCAGCTTAAAATTAAATACAGATGTCTCGAAAAGCTGTCCTGCAGAGGAGGCACTGAAAGGAAATACTCTCAGTGAAAAGTTATTTGTAACCTTCAGCCATTGTGAATGTGGGAGAGAGCAGAGGGAAAATGCACAGAGGAATCATCTGCCTGAGTTCATATTTACTCCTTGTTTCCTCCCAGAGCACACACACTTACACAGTCCAGAGTACATCAGTCTTCGTGCAGTTTCCTGGGCATTTTAAAAGTAGCCATCTGCCTCAATCCAGAGGTCCTGTCCTGGTAAGTTTACATGGTGTGATATACTGGTTCTATGGAAGATCAGGTTCTTGTGAAATCATCCAAATGTACAAGTCTATCTGCTGTGCTATGCATACTCATTGATCAGTATCCTTAGAAATCAGCTAGATATCATAATTAAGATAAGCCAACATTGCTAGCAGCAAATTATACATCTACTTTAGATCCAATTACACTGTAATGACTGAGTGGCAAGGAGATATTGGCAGCTAAAACAGTGTCAAATAGCTTTCTTGAGGTAGAGCCAATAGCAGGGGGTAAAATTAGAATAATATCCCATAACATTTTAACCTCCTATAACAATCAGGGCGGAAAAAAAAAGCCAAAATTCCTAGGTAACAAATGTTAAAATGTTTTGAGTGGGAGTGGTGATTGTAAAAGTCAGCTTCTTCCTCAGGCTGAGGACTCCAGCTCCCCCCTGTCAGACCAAGCCCTGGGCTCTGCCAAGCGTTCATCTGCAGCCAACATGTGTTAGCTTCCAGAGCATCCTGCTGTGTGGAGAGGTGCACCCTGGAGGAGGGGAGGGGGTTCCCTCTCAGATGGAGGTCTGAGTGATTCCTGTGAGCAGGAAAAGGCCTGCAGGAAAGCTGAGCAGTGGGAATGTATTGTAGCTTGTGCAGTAGGAAAGAGAATAAGCTGTGCAAGCATAAAACCCATCCTAGCCACAGTCCTTTTATAATTGTGTTGGATCGTCACCAACATGATATTTAGAAAATATCAAAGCTGTGGTTTAGATCACAATGTTGTAGATATTCCTGTTGCTAGGAATTTAAAGAGAATCCAAATGCTCTCTTGATAAAGTCAAGCCTTTGTTGAGAAAGGTGTTTAATCCATTTGGGTCTTTGCACTTCAAGGAAAAGAGTATTTCAAAAGTTCCTTTGAATAGAAAAAAAAGAAAGCCAATGTAAACTGAATTGGTGTGTCAGTTGTAGTCATGGTCCCCAGCAGTTCCCTGGCAAAAGACAATAGCAAAAATCAAATTGCATGTGGACTGACATGTAGGGGGAAAAAAAATACAGGCTTCTGAACACCAACAAGAAATCCAGCATCAGTTTGCCAAGTCCCAGCAAGTCGGCAGAAGGCACTTCATGTAAGGAGACCTTCCTAGATTACTCCAGATTTGCCACCTCAGAAAAGTAAATGAAACACAGGTTGGGGTGTCAGGAGAAAAACACAATAGCAAGAGCTGCGAGGCTACGCAGAGGACAGATCCTGTGTGAGCACGGGGGAGTCTGCACCCTCCCCCCTACTCATAGCAGCGAGCAGAAAGATCAACTGGTTTTCTAAAACCACAATTGATAGAACTCTGTCTGAATTCTGGAATTTGTCTGATGCTTGAAGCAAAACTTGTGTTACTAAATGTTATAGAAAGTCTCTTGTATCAACACAATTAGCAACATATCCTGTGAACAGGGTAACTTAATCTTTTTCTTTAGAATATTTGAAATATTCTCAATTGAAAGTTGATTTTCCTCAGAAATGAAGAAGAATATGCATTCAGCTGAAATATTAGAGCTACTTCCAAAAATATTTCCACAGAAAGCTGGGATATGAACTGGCTACTTAGTCAAAGACAGATGAACTTCCTTCTGAAAAAGTTGCTTGGTTTGACTTTGATTCTAATTAGAAAGTCTGGGAAATGCAGTGTGTTCTAGTCAAATGAAACACCTATTGCAATTTGAATTGAAAAAGAAAGTAATTCTTAGGAAGAAATCGTGATACTCTGTATCAGTTGGCTTATGTTATATGCACTTTTAGTAACTGTTTATACTGGTTGCAGTAACTTCAGGTTCATCTCACTCTCACTCAGCATGCCTACAGCTAGCCATCCCATCTCCTTCTTTAAGAGCAGAACTGCAATTGACTCCAGAAATCATCTCATCTACTAATCTACTAACTCTAAATACTTGTCTTAGAAACTTTATCACTGAGACTGGAAAAAACCTCTAGGATCACCTCCTAGTCCAGCCATCCACCTATCACCAACGTTGCCCACTAACCCATGTTGCTAAGTGCCACATCTCCACGTTTCTTGAAAACCGCCAGGGGTGGTGACTCCATCACATCCCTCAGCTGCCCATTCCAGCACCTGACCACTGTTTTGGAGAAGAAATTCTTCCTAACCTGAATCTCCCCCAGTGTGTAATGTGGGGCCATTACCTCTCATCCTATTGCTGTTATCTGGGAGAAGAGGCCAAGCCCCACCTCACCACAACCTCCTTTCAGGCAGTTGTAGAGAGCGATAGGGTCACCCCTGAGCCTCCTCTCCTGCAGACCGAACAATCGCAGCTCCCTCAGCTACTTCCCATAATACTTGTGCTCCAGACCCTTCAGCAGCTTTGTTACCCTTCTCTGAACAAACTCCAAGGCTCTCATGCCTTTCTTGTACTGAGGGGCCCATGGGATGCATCTTAGGTCTTAGCACAGGACATATCAGACCTGTGGCAGCTCAGTTTTCTCAAGCTTGTCTCTCCCTAAGCCAGCATCACCCTTAATTTCTTGATCAGATGCATATTTAAATTAAATCAGATTAAATCCCTTTGTTAGAGTGCGTTAGCATTAAAAGGCAACATTTAATATGCACAAATGAGAACAAAAATAAGCAACAATATCTGTACAAAGTGAAAAATGCACCAAAAACTCAATAAAAGACACGAAAGTTGCTTTGCAAACACCTCCAGGAGATATTAGATGTGTGAGAAGTTTACAAAAATCTTTTGGTACTGCTCAGTAGCCTCTTGAAAGACAAGGCAGGCTCCAGTGTGGGACACAGGGCCCGTAGCAGGCAGGGAAGGAGAGCACATTGCACCCATACAGCACTGTGGGCAGGCTGCAGGGGCCAGAGCAGACCTTGCTGGTGTGATCATGCCTCAGGCCACACAGCAGGCTGGATCAGGGGAAAGCAAAGTTAGGTCAGGATTTCTGAGGCTTCAAATGCTGACCCGCTTCTCTCAGAGACGTACTAAACCTCAGATGTATTCTCTACTTGCATAAAGTGTTCATTTCTGCTGCCTTTGGTGAGATTTCTGCCAACACCCCAGAAAAGCAATAAGTTCAAAGAAAAAAAAAAGAGCAGCACTCACCTAAAAAACAAAGAAAGAAGTTGTCTGATAGAGCCCAGTGGACTAACAGTTGTAAGGGCAAGAAAAAGTAGCAAAACATTTAAGGATCTTTAAATTCTCCACAGAGCACTCTCACTGGCATGATCTCTAATATGAAAAACATATATATAATATATCTATTATCCTAGAAGAATTTCCTTTATGACACTGAAGAGAATACTTTCAAAAGGCTTAAAAAATAACTCCACATCTTTAAATATATATATACATATGTATATAAAGTAACCTATTTTCTCTCCTTTTTTGATGATACACATCATTTCCACGTATCATAAAAGTCCTTAATACTAACTTTTATAACACAATGGAAATCTGATTAGAACATTGTGTGGGTGTGGCGATTGTATGTGCTAAAGAAACTAAAACAGAAATCAGAATCAACAGGCATTTTCAAAAAAAAATTAGTTTTTTTATTTTGCAGGTAACATCTTTTCTCCCAAAATATACATCTTCACAAACAATGAGTCAAAGGAGCTCTCTCAGGACAAATTAAGCCCTTACACGAACAGAAAATACAGTAAAATACAGTCATTGGGTCAGACTTCAGAAACATTCCTAAACTTTAAAGTCCATGACGGCAAAAACAACAGAAATAAAGTAAGATTCAGTTATACTTACAGAGCCATTTATTTCTACAAATTAACACTGGCTATGTCTAAATTTTCAAGTAATACGGCACAATAGGAGTGAATACGCAGAGTTAAACAGCTGATGTGGAAGACCTGCTGCCCACAGTATCAGTGTGGAGGAGGCTTTGTTCTGGTGGGATTTCATAAACAAGGAGTGTGATAGTCCTGCTCCCGGAGGGCAAAAAGCCTTTGGTTCCATGAGAAATGGATGAAGATGGTGTACGCCTAAGGTGTTCCATGCTGACACAGGTCAAAACGTGGGGGACTGGGATGGGCAGGAGATGGCCTCAAAAGCACACTTCTGCCCCATGTGTAAATACCAACTAACCACTTGCACTGTCAGTACAAAAATCTAGCCAAAGTGTTTGCCTAAAAGAATTTTCAAATAACACTTTAAGTTACCGTAAACAGCAAATATTTAAAGTTAAAATAGCTTGGAGAATGCTCTCTGCCTTAAATTTCCACTCTTCTGGATCATCAGTTACTCCCATTTCCCTACTTCTATGAAATTCCACTACAGAAATACAAGAAAGAAAAACATTTAGGAATTTTAAGATATTTTACTGTACACCCTTAAAATGGTAAATATTCTGGATATATACAACACATGTACAAAATACAGTCTCCCTTTACTGTAGTGGTCTGGCTATAAGTTGTGCTTTCCTCCCTATTTAGGAAGTCTAATGTTGCTTAGTTCCATAAAAGTTTTCATGAAACGTACAATTTGCTAATAGCAAACAGATCAAAAAGTAGTGCATTCAGTAAGCATTATATTCTTAACGGAGTGCTAACAAACCTTAGTCTTAAGGTTGAGTAGTCTCTCATTAATTGTATAAAACTGAATTTTTAAGCATTAAAAAAATTCCTTATCTCCATTTTTTTTTTTATAGGGCAAAATTTCAGCTCATATTTGAGCCAGCTTTCAGATCAAACATCATTCTGAAGGCGAAACTTCAATTTAGTTTGATTTTATCAGTTTTGATAGCTTTTCTCTGTTTCAGCTGAGATAAAACCAGGAAGAAGATGGCAGAGCACCTGTTCCCTGGGTGTTTCAAAGCCCAATTAATTGGAGTGTGCTTGAATAAAAAACCCACAGATTAGATGTGTTCCCAACTCAAATCAGCAAATCTGTTGTAGCTTGCCTTAGACCTTACTCATAAAACAGTATTGCATTTATTGCCGTGTCTATACAAAATTCCCACAGATTATAAAACCAGTGACCATTATTCATTTGCTGCCCATGAGTAATTATCTAAAACTCTAAAATCATGTTTGCCTGACTGATAAATGCACGTTTGTATGCTTCCAGATAGAAAATATTCATATAACAACGGAGATCGGATTCAAATACCGATTTGAAGGTAATTACTCTGTTGCTGTATTTCTCATACACACAGACAAAGAAATGTTGGCAAAAATAGTCATAATTTCTTGACTGGTAGAAACTTGAACATGTATGAAATTACTGCCCTCAGGCTAAAATCTACCTGTCCCGCTGGTAGAAATACTAATTCTCAGAAGATGCTTTTATGTGTTATGTTATACCTTGATCTCACCACCACAAACGCAGTAGAAACCACTGTATTTCTGCATCAATGCACCGGTGCTCCAAGCAAGACATAAGTAAATTAGGGTTGCCAAACAGAGGGAGAGGAAGAACATTATTAAGTGATACTCAGCAGCTTCATCTGCCCCTTTCCCTAGCCAGAGTAGGTTCTTCAGGACAGCAAGTAGGATACCTTCTTCACAGTACACCTGACTATTACTTACACAATGCTTAAACTTACTTTAAGTGACAATGCAACAAAAATCCTTGTTTGAAGAATCTATGTTTCATTAAAACATAACACTAACAAAAAATAGTAAAGAGTCCTTATGGCATAAGTTCTTGCTCTCTACATATAAACCAACCACATTAAAAAAAAAAAAATTGCAACATCATAAAATACAGTTCTGGCAACTGACACACTCAGTATCCATCTCAGCTGTGATTTGTTCCTCCATTTTGCAGAGCACTAGGAGGAGGAAGACATCTCCACACGCTCTTCCTCGGGTTGAAATGAAACATCAAGCCAAAGGCTGCGTTTTTGGGTAGATGCAGATCATGATTTCTGGTCCTCCTCTGACGGGACAACTTCCAAGAGGATTTGCAATGCTTCAGTTCCAGTGTCTGCAAAAATAAAAGCATACGTGTGGGAGATTCTTTGGGTGGATGGAGAAGGAAGAAGCAGCCAGGAAAACTGTCTCATCTGCTACACAACCTGCTTGCAGGCAGTGTTCATGAGTTACATATACCTGATGCACATATCATTTAAATGCCTGGCTTATTTTTTTGTCATTTTAACTATGTGTTCTTTACCTCTCATGATATTGACATAAAATAACAACAGAAAGGTATATAGGTATAAACCTGTTCAATAAAGGTATGCATGCATTTAAGGACTACTGTAAAACACGATTGCTCTCCGCAGCTGCTTAGTTTTAACACAGTCATAATGTTAAAATAAAACTCTGGAAGGGTTCAGACAAGTTAATTCAGCTGTGCCAAGTTCTGCCTAACCAAAAAAGGAAACAAAACAAAGAAACTATGGAAGAAAGAAAATGATTATAATGCTTCATAGATCTAAGGATGTCACATGTATAAAGAAACTTTACATTCTTTGTCACTGTGGACATATTTCCATCCTGTAAGTTCCTTCCACTTAGAGAACTGATTCATAAGTGGCACAGTTCATTTATATATTGAAGAGTAAAAGAGCATTACCACTTCTTTTATTAGTTTTTTTTCTTTTCCATTTTCAGCAACACATTTTCAGCTAGAAGGATTTATTGTGAAAGAAAGTTTCTGTTTCCCTGTCTAGTAATACGTGTCAGCATCTACACCAATGAGGAGTGAGAAGGGTAAAGCAGTGCAGCTCTCAGAAGACACGAATCAGAACTGCTTCCCTGCTTCGCTGTCTAAGAGCCTCTGCCATCTTCTGCTCTTTCCTCTGGAGGTCAGCAGCACAGCACATAGCCAGCTTGCCCTCAGACTACACACTGATGGAGTCAGAGAGGCTGAGATTCAACAGGGACTGGCATTTTCTTCCATCTCCCTCCCTTCCAGCAGCAGGGACTTCAGATCTGGGCTGTGTGGATCTGAGGTGAAGGGCAGGAGGATGGCCAGCAGTGGGAAGCCAGCAGGGGTTCGCCCTGGCTGGCCCACTCCTTCCAGGCTCGAAGATGAGCAAAGGAGTAAGAAGAAAGAGACGTGCTGTCAAGCTGAGCTGAGGTTCTTGGAGAAAGGGCACAGCAGCAGAGAGAGAGCCAAGGCACTTCGAGATCTGTCTGGGATATCAATATCCTGTTAGACTAACCATGCCCAGCCACCTGCAGCCAAGCCTTGCCCTCCCTGTAGTGGGAGGCAGCCACCCCTCTTTCACCTCCATGCAGTAGAAGCAAATGGAGAAGCAATCGCACAAGCATGGGAGTGAGGGGGTTGAGTTGCTAGTTTGGCTGTTTTTGGTTGCAATATATACAAGGTAAGACGGAGTAAGAACATTTCATTCTGTCATCAGTCAGTATTTATATTGTCAGCTTTTAGCAGGACCTGGATTTACAACCACCTTTCCATTTGTAATGAGACAAAGTATCATCAGTAAAGACACCTCTTCTTTCTACTTTCAACCCTAATTTCCCATTTCAAGTGTAGAAGTCGCTGTGAATAAGTTCCAACAACCTTAACCAAAAAAAGCCCTGAGCTGGCAGTTCTATGAGTGCCATATAGAGCTTGGAAGATTAAAAAAACCAGTAATTTTCTGCATATTTATAAGACTGGACATAAAATCTGCAGCAACATACACTGAGGAAATTTTCTGTGGATCACCGCATCACATGCTCAAAAAAGAGAAGAGCAAACAATATATGATACTGTGTCCTGAGTGAGGAAGCATCATCCTCTGGTGTTTGTACATAACCCTGAAGGAGACATTTCATTATATAAACAGAAAATTTCTCTTCCAGTATGGGCTCAGGCTATGAAGAAAGAGCGTTCAACTTCTAAAGACTTCCCGATTCAATCCACTCTAGAGAAATAAAGCATGAATCTACTGTTGGGTTATCAACTGAGAAGTCCCTCTGAAAGATTCCTGGTGCTGGTGCCCCATCCTTTTACACATTCATCTGCTTCAAAGGATTTGCTAGACTTGACTTTTTTTCATTTTCACATTAGTTGTACAAAAAGCAAGCAAGCAGAGGTCAAATGAAGCCTGTACTACCTGAAAATGATTTGTCCCAGCCATTTGGTGCTACAGCAAAATTCCTTTGGAAAAGAACAAAATGTTATTCTCACTGCAAAATACCACCCAGACCCTATTAACCTCTCCAACTGTGAAGTGATCTTTTGTTCAATACAGTAATTTGGTAAAGAGAATGGGCAATGTAAATGCCATTAAGGACAGTCAAAATGTGCTCATCCAAAGAATAAAGACATTCAGTCTTTGGTGGGGATTTCTTGGGTAATGCGACTCATCTTCAGGCTGGGTATTTGAACTCACTATTCCTGGCTGTTCAACATCCCTCTCCTCTGATCATTACAAAATTACAAAATACTTATATATAGACTCATCTTCTGTGAGGCTGGTTTGTACCTGCGGGATCTTGCAGCATGTTCCAAGGCGTGTCTGGGGAGATGAACAAGTGACATTCACCCCAACAAGGTGACTGCAAATGGGCAAAGAGGGACCCATGCCACCTGCACACTGGGCACAGCCTTACCAGCAGGACACTGTGCTCAGACCAACCAGCTCTGACCCCCAGCAGTACTGCACAGAGTGTTCTGTTCAAGTCTAAGTACACTAGATCTATTGCATTTCCCTTCTGTCTGGAAAAATCAGTTATCTTCTCAAAGACAGTTAGCCAGCTCATCTGGCAAAAATCTGCCTTTGGTGAATTGCAATCAATTTTTTTCACGCTCTCCACTTACACTGTGTCCAGAATTACTCTTTCATGCCTAAACTCTTCTAATGCATATGGTTTCGAAGCAGGAATAACAATTTCTCAGCTGTGCCATGACTATTCCATCCTGTATCTCACAGAGGTACCTTAAGTGAATTCATCCTCATTCAGTGCATTTGAAAAACACTCTCAGGCCATACAGAGGAGCACTCTTCGCTTTTAAAGTCATGCCAGTTTAATAATGACCTCGTGCTGAATGTTTATTGCTTACTTTGAGAAGTAAAAAAAATCTTTATATTTAACAAGTAAATCCCCTCTCTACTCCACCTAAAAACTGTCAACATCACTTTTCCATCATTACTGTTGTTATTTTGGGAATAATAATTGTAGAGCAAACAAGCTGTTTCACCCACTGCCTGGCACCCGCTGCTCTCCCCCCTGAGCCAGCACACTGTGTCCACATACATTACACAGGCACCCAGCCTTCTTTCTAGGAGGAGAGTTTTGTGTTATCTGAAAAGCTAGAAGATTTACTTTCATTGTCACAGCTGGCAGAATGAGCTCCACATGTACCCAGACTACCTTAAAGAGAACATTTTTTCTCTCATGCAAGTAATGTGGTTCAACACTGGCATCCTGTGGCCAGAGATTCAAGTGACTATATTCCAAAACCTCTGAGTCTTCACAGAAAATGCTAAAAATCTCCAGGGTATGATAAGGGAAAATCTCCTAGTTCCTAAATATCTATTTGTCTGAGAAATTACAAACAGACAAACAACTATTTAATGGAATGTCTTTTTGCACACAATTATTTTCATCTGCACTGGAATTTTCTACTCAATCCCAGGGTATTTCATGTAATTTACAACTTTCCTGATATAAAATTAAATAGACCAGGAACTGATAGCCTTAAACTAGCACCTTTTTAATGTAAATATTTTCTGCTCTGTTGTCTATGGATTTCCCAGAATGAATTGAAAAATTCATTAATTTTACAATAGATGAGATATAAATACATAGACTTAATTTTTATCATCTATACGTATATAAAAATACATATAATAGGTTCCAGTGTAATACATATAAATACTGAGATACTCTTATGGTGAGCATCTCATTTTAAAGCATTCTTTAATAATGCAGCACAAAAAAACACAGATTTTCAGTTCACCACCTATATTATAGGACAATATACATAACTTTAGTATATACACTAAAACTATTTGTAGCTGAAATTTTTCAGGAGTTGAGTTTTTTGGTTTGCAGAAGAGATTTTCTTTTAGTTTCATTTCTCCCATCTCGAGTACTTTGCCCATATTCTTAATTCATTTTTTGAATATTACCTGCATTTTCCTAACTTCCTCTCGTGTTCAGTGAGAAAAAAAGAAAAGAATAAATGACAATGATTTCTTTCTATGCTCCAAATAACCCTTCTCAAGCATATCCGAACTTTCACAAATGCCTTTATAAACATTCAGAAAAGGCATAAAAATGATTCTCTGTGTATTTTACGTGTCACTTTGGAAGTTGTTTGTCACAAAGCACGGAAACCATTTCCACAGAGCAGTGTCAGGTTTGGTGTCTTTTTCCCTCGTTTGGCTGGGAGCCATCCTCAAGGACAATACACACCCCCACCAAACCTAACCAAGCCTGTCCCATTTTCACACATTCCTCAGTGGTACACAGACATGCAGTGCCAACAGTGAGTACCAAGCACATCCTGTAATCACAACTGTGACATTTAAGTTTCCAAACCAATTCTGCTACGAGTGAAATACTGTCTCTAACAGTGTAGAAGAGAGGGAGATTGAATTTAAAAGGAATCACATGGTTGTAAGGACAAGGAGGGGAAAAGGAAGCAGAAAGAGAGGCATGCAGGCATTTGAAGTCACTCTCCTTGGCTGAAGAATAGGCTTGCTGTAAACATCTCTTTTAGTTAGTTGACATTGATTGTAACCAATGCTACAGCATACTCCACAAAGAAACTTGCATTGTCATGCCCGGAGCAGAGCAGCCAAGGGAATCGATAGCAAGGATTTCACAGCAGCCGGAGCCCTGAGAAATTTCTGGAGTTGGATCAAGGAGGGGAGCCCCCTGGGGACTTACCTAAGAGCTTTCTGAACCACTTTGGTTTCTTGTCCCATACAATAAAGAGGTAGTAGGCAGGAACTCCAGTCAGGGTTATTGCGAATCCAATCCCTGTATTGACTGGATCGGAGTAAAGTGACAGTGCAACCATGAAGAGGCAGGTGAAGGAAAACAATGCTGGAATAAATAGAGGCACCTGGAATACAACCACACAAAGAATCATTACTTGGCATTGACCTTGCTGTTGAATGATAATGGTATTTAATGTTCCATGAAATGTAAACCAGATAAAACTCAGCAGTACAGGATAGTCCTGGAGAAATGCAGGTCTTTAGAAGAGGCACACAAAATGCCAGTGACTGCAGGAACCAAGCTAAGCCAAGTGCTACGCAGTAAGCACCACAGAAGTCTTTTAATTACACACTAAAACACTAGAGTGTTTTATGCCCTTTAAAATGTAAGGGCTGTAAATATGTTACATTACAAAATTCCTTTCTCTAATCCTCCAGTAGATAAGTAAGCAGCACTAACTGCAGTAAAGATTTCCTCTTTGATAATTACCTATTAGAAAACATTTTAAAACACAACATGGAGCACAAGCCACCTTTTAAAACTATTAAGAAGATATTGATTTTCTTCCTAAGGTAAAAATCAAAATCTGGCAGGAAGAGAGCAAATTAAACACCCATTTGACAACTGATAAAGATATTTGATACCATTATGCAACTGATAGCTTCTGGAAAAGCAATTTTCTGACAATATGACTGGTAGCATTATCAGTGTCAGTGTTAAAAGGATAAAAAAAAAAAAATAGCAATATCAAATTAATTCTCTCAATTTTAAAGAATGCCACCACAATCACTGTTACCACCTTCCTGTGCCACAGCTTGTGAAATGTTTGGTGTAATGGAGAATTAGAGAATTCCCTGGAGACTATTTTCTTCCTTTCATGCCTTGAAACATTACTGTTCCTGTTTTCTGCACTGTCAAAGCATTTTTTTAATCAAAGCAAAATGGGCTGTGCTGTTGACCTTCTTATTTGCTGTTATGCCCGCGAGAACACAACTGCACATTCTGAGTTCTTCATAAAATGGATTTCTTAGGAATACATAAATAGGGCTAGAATCCTCCACATTTGTCATCATGATACCTTTCCATACACATAATGGGAAAACTGACTCTGTAAGATGTTACACGAAGCAAGATCAGCAACAGAACTAAGTTCAAAGTAGCTATAGTTCAGTGGGCCAAACTATTGTTATTTTCTTCTGGTTTCATAGTAACAGTGCCTGCAAACCACTCGTGAGTTCCAAATATCACAGTAATATCACTACTAACTTATTTGCACATCATGTTTGGTATAATTTATAATGAATAGACGATGAAATATAAATTGAATTTAAAGCTCATACCTGGCATGAATTTTGGTGGAAAAATTATTCAAATCTTTAACAAAATATAGAATTAATTGAGGACTAGATGACTAGCCCTAGTATTTGGAGTTTGAAGCTTATGAAACTACACCAGACTGGAGGTATTTTCACACAACTTTGCAGAGCATAAATACCTTAGCTTGCCTCACACTGCCTCAACACGATAGGCAAAACTGAGCAAACACCTTGCCTTTTGCACAGCAAGCTCAATCGCTCCCCTACAGCCACCAGGGAATTAATAAAAATTGTCTTTCAGAAGGGAGCTCAGCCAGGATAGCATTGGAGGACTTGAAGGAAAACACGAGGAGACTCTTCAATGTAACAGACTATTTTCTATTAACTTCTGTTTTTTTTCTCAAAATAGGCTAACTTTTTACATCAGCAAATGCTGCTTTGCTATCTGACTAGACAATAGATACAAGGGAGAAAAATTCATGTAGAACAGCATAGAGAAAAGGTTACCTTGAAAGGACGAGGCATATCAGGACGTTTATATCTGAGATAAATCAAGCCAGCAACTACCAGTCCAATAAAAAGCCACCTGGCAAAACTGAGGAAATTCAGGAGGCTGTAGAGATCCCCACTGAATAACATTATCATTGTGAGAGGGTGCTGCAAAAGAAATTAAGAGTGTAAGAGGCTTTTAATGGTCTGATTTCTGTTATTTTATAGCCAAATCCATCGCCATAGAGAGAAGCAACAGTCTTATCCAGAGATACATGAGGGCCACAGCCTTCGAGTCTGCCAGCTCATGCAACCAGATGTTTGATAAGTGTCTACCAGTTCCCTGGGATCATGTTTAACCAACATTGTCTATCCTGGCTGACCGCATGTGAGCCATATACACCTGTCCCCAGTGACCCAGACAAATACACAGGCACCACAACACACGTGCACCCTGTGCTTTGTTCTCACAGGGCCTGCCCACCACTCCTCTGCTTGCTCATGACAAAGGAAGCATGTTAGAGGTTGGCTACACACCATAGGATGCTGGCTGGGCACACCAGGCTGACGCCAGCTTGTATTAGCAGCATGCCCTGTAGGCTTGAGGGGTGTAGACTTACTGCACATTGGAAATGCAAACATTTCTAAGCAGAGATAAGCAATTAGCTGTCACTCAAGAGGTTGCTGAACAGCAAAAAGGGAAAACAACAGTAAAATAAATACATTTCTTCATTAAATAGGTCTTTTGAGTTATGTCTGTGAGATGGCTGAAAGCTTATGCACAAACCAGAGTGTTGTACCTGGGGTTGGATGATTAGTGTAGGCTACATGGATCTGCTTCAGCATTATCTCTGGACAAAAGCAGAATATCTGTAGCTTGGACCAACTATAAAGGGTAGTCCACACTTTCCACATGAGAGATTCTATACCTGCAATGACACAGCCCTTGCATTTGGGGATGAAGACACCCACAAGCATCACTATTGTGCAATCCTTCAGAAAAAGAGAATGTCCTAGTGGTGACAGTCCCTCTAGGTTTATTGAAATGCAGCTCCCTAAAGATTTAACTGGGCTAAGTCTTCGTATAAAGAACATTTGCATTAGAGATCTAGAGTCGCAGTCTCTATTTGTTTTTTTTTTTGTTGTTTTTTTTTTTAAGCAGTGAGGACTATGTGGATTTGAATCAGAAGGATCAATACTTCAAATATGGATATCTGGCTTCCAAACTCTAATGACTTACAAAGCACTTAGTTCTTTACTCATGGATATTAAGCAAACTTCTCTGTAAAGATCAAAGGAAATTTTTCCACTGAATTACACTGGGTCAGAATTCCTCTATATAGACTCAGTCCCTAGAAGAAATCTCAGTTATGGGAGTGATATTACAACAAAGGGCACAACCAGTGAAAATGAGCTAAGAGAATCAAAACCATACTGAATGGTTTCTTGGAATTGTTACATACACATCCATCAAATATCAGGAGATACGAAATACTCAAATTTCTTAATTCCTAAATGTTTGTTTTTTGTTTTCTTTTTCAGGCCTCAAACACTGAACATGCTCATTTTCTCAATTTCTCCTCAAGATCCATTCCCATTTGTATAGCATGTAGAGCTTGAAAGGAGAAATAAAAGAAGAAGATGCTAAAATGCAGACTACTGATGCAGAATATATCCTGCAACTACTCTGCTTGCACTGAGGTAAGAAAAACATAATCCTTGAATGAAAACCATCTTCATATGAATCTGACTTTTTTAAAGGAGATCAATGCACTAGTAATGGGACCAGATGCAACAGAAGGAAACATTTTTCAGGGTAAAAAAATAAATCTATCTATATATATGAATATTTTAGTTTATTTAGGGCATTTCATTCCACAGAAAAAGTCAATGCAATTTACCTGATGATTATGAATATTTCAGCCCAAAGAAATAAAATGCAAAGTGAACATTTAATTAAAATGAATTCCCTTAAAACTTTTCACCATAATTATTCTGTCTAGTTTTGCAAACTTGGATGCCTACAGCTGCGTGGGCATATATAAGATTCAATACTTCAGCTGGCATTTCAAAAGTGAGCTCACAGGCATGTCTAGCAAAAACTGATTTAAATTCCAGTACTAGCAACTGATCTTGCTTGTGCAGACTTATACGTACACACATCTCCTGCTGTAGTTAGAACTCCCCCGGATGCAGAGGTCTGTCCAAACACATTACAGTCATGGGTCCCAAAAGAGTGGTCGAACACCCACAGCTATGAAAAAATCTGCAAGTTAAGTGGAAATCTACTTGGCACTATGCAAATTGGTGTGAAGTTTGTATTTTGACATTTTGTCCTAACATTTCACTACACAAATTAGCCTGCAATGCAAACACATAGCCAACATTCTAGCCTCTATGCTAGAATACAGTAATAGGATTTCCACTGTAATACTGGTGCTTCTCCTCAGACGATTCACAGACTATTGCCCAGGCACACATACTCTCATTTTTTAATCACCACTACACCACACTGCTGAGGGTTCACTTTCCATTATCGTAGTGCATAATTGTTTGCATTTTTCACTGTAAGGTGGTATAATGAGCTTTTAGGGTGCCCCCAGACACCAGTGTTTAGCTGCACTTTCAGTTAAATGAAGACCTTTTTTTGTTTGTTTGTTTAACAAGAATTTGTCTCTCTGAAAGGGAGCTAGCTCATCTCTAGCACATCCTTAGGAAAAAAAAGGCAATAAGACATGAATTTGGTTCCAGCAATAGGCAGTCACGCGCTACCAACAAGATAGCAAGGAGGAGATGATAGGACAAGAACAACTCCCAGGTCTCATTCTTCTCTTTTCTGTCCTCTACCCTGCCCAAAGCCCGCATATACATCAATAAATGAGACTCAAGCAGTGCCCAAATTCTGTTTGAATCCTCCTGAGCAAGCCCATAATACGAATTCTTGTGCAGGAACATTTGTTTGTATGATTTACCAAAACAATGACAGCTGGCAGAGGAGTGTGCTTGCGGACATGAATCATGGAGAGAATTTCCGGAAGGTGACCCTCACGGGAGGCAACGAAGAACATCCTGGTGGGAAATAAATGTGGACAGACTTTAAATGTGCTCATTACTGTGACAAGGCAAAGCAGCTCATGAAAGTCACACAACACAGCAGCACTTCTTAGGCTCGTTTGAGGTGCTCAGAATGAAAAGAGTAGCAGAGAGGCCCATAAGCAGAAATCAAAGTAATCTCTGTTTGTGTCCCCCCCTCATCTTATACTATGATCAGTGTTTAGAAGTAGTTAATGTTTTCCCTCCAATTTACCTCCTTCACATGAAACAAAACAACCATTAATGAAGTGCTACACTCAAAGGGATCCGTTTCCAAACTGTTCAAAGGGTTTTAGCAATGATACTAAACTCAACAGGAGAAAAGCGAGGGCAGAAAAAACAAACTTTATAAACTTTTCAGTCATTTTCAATTTCCTACTGGAGGAATAAAGCCTTTTCTTTCTTCTACTTGCTTTCTTATTTTCAATATATATCCTACACCTTTCATTTCCAGTAATATTAACATATACTTACCTGGAGACTGCAAAAATGCCACCATTCATAGATCCAAAGCAGGAGAGAGCAACAAACACTGGTACAGCTAAAGAAAAGCTTCCCATTAATCGTTCGGCAAAGGTCTGTTGGAGGAGAGAAAAACATACCATGACTTTTCCCTCAGAAAACATGAAAGCAATTTTATTTTATTAACAAATTATTAATAAGCATTTTAATTTTATTTATAACCCTCTTTGCTTCCCTCACTGAAACTTGTGCTGTGCATTTGTGACTCCTCCCTCTCCAACACAAAGCTGCTGCAGATGAGGTCTTTCACTCTTACTTCTGACTGTCCATGATAGGCCTCCAGCTGAGACAGAGCTGTTGAGGTGGAATCAGGCCTTGACTTTGCCTTCAAAAAGAAGACTCACTCTGAACAGATCAGATTCTGATCTACAGATCTGGTATTTCTTTCCACAGCCTTTATTTTCTTTAGCTGATGCTACTCAACACTGCATTCCACCCAGTCACACTTTGTTGTTCAAGGTCACTGAAAGAGCCTTACTTGGTGTTTGGGGCACCACAGGAGACCTGCACAATTTTCTGGAGATCTGCAAAATGTTTTTTTTTTTCTTTTTTCCTTTTTCCTAAATCTCCCAGGAGCTACTGAATTGGCCATTTTTTAAATGACACATCAATTGAAAAAGTCACAGGCTGTGTCACTACTGCAAAGTAAATGGAAATTTTTATTTCCTCATTGCGAGTCTGATATCATATATAAGAATCAGTGTCATCACTGCAATTCAGCAAGACCAATCACAGCAGTATTCCCAAGCCAGGTATCTTGCAGCTCCTTTCCAAATAAGCTCCAGTATTCACAGCACTCCCCTTACTAAGTACCCACGATACACGATGTGCAGAGACAGCATTACTGCTTCCTGCTACACTAAATAGGCTAGACCCCCCACTTTCTCAAGTATCTGTATTTTCTGCTTCCCAGGGGTTCAGCCCATGATTTAGTAAAAAATTTTATAGTTAAGTACATACTGGACAATTCAAGTCCTATTGACTTTGTTACATCAAGTAAATAGATATGGTCTAACGTTATTAGTATGGATGCTATGACCTTAATCATGACAAAAATCAAAGTTCGCCTGGTTGCTACACTACTGTGTAACAGAGGAACCATACAAAGCATGATTGGATATGCGTCCCACCCAACCTTTTTCCCCTTGGAAATAAGAATATATGGACAAACACAACTGCAGCAGAGATAAAGCTTTGTATCTTTCTTCTGTAACTTACCACTGCTACAGCTTTTGAAAGCAGCAATTCCCCAGCACTGATTGTAGTGAAATAAGCCACGTTTGTTAACACATAGCCAACTGTGACGATAATCATTGAAATGCATATTGCGAGGGGTATGTTTCTGAAATACATAAGGTAGCTCATTATTTTGCAATCTGGTTGCTGTCTCCCGAACATGAAACAAACAAAAAAAAAAAGAAGCAGCCGTTAATGATGGTGAGTGCATTTTTGGTGATCCTGCAATACCATAATTAGAAACTACCAGTGAAAATAACACATCCAAACAAAACCATCTAGACAAAGTAAATAGTTCCATAACAAAGAGGTGGGACACCTTTCTGAGGGAAGAATCCTTTGGGGATCCCAAAAGATCATGGTTCCATATCTCCCATACAAGACTCACGGCACATTTTCATTTCAGACTGAGCCCAATAGTAAAGCAGCAAGTCTTAATGCTGGAACCAGCTATAGCATGGATGACATGGACAGGGTGACCCAGCACTTTGCCTGTCAGGAGAGAAATCGCAGTGCCATTTCCAACAGGTGCTCAAGGTGGGCATTGCTTTCCAAACCTGGCAACACACTCAGGGATGGTTTGATATCTTCCCCTGCATGCCAAGACATCTAGCACATCTGCCCTCACTTCTCCATGCAGTTCTTCTCTTGCACCCCTCACACACCTCTGTTCTCCCCATCATTTTTTCAGGGATACGTGAGAGTAGAGTGAAGTACAGAAAGAGGAACAGCACAAATTTGTGCCATTCCATACTATGCGTATTGATCAAAACCTCTGACATTTTAGCAAAAAAAAAAAAAAACCCAAACAATCAACCAGTAACACAAATAATAAATTTAAACTGGTATAGAGTATGTCCTCCCATTCAGCAAAATAGAAAAGCAGAATTATTTTTGTTTTAAAGAAGAAAAATAGAGGCATGAGCAAAGTACATTGAATTGATCCAAAGCACACTGTAGGCAAATGATCAGGTTAGGAGGACAGACTAGATGTCTCAAGCGTACTCAAGTTTCTTTCCATTTAATGCCATCACTAGGCTGAGATGATACCTACATGAAACCAACAAGAGATTCAGATCAGGAACCAACACCAAGTCCTTTGATTCCAAGGCCACGGGGTGCAGTTTGAAAGAACCCAGTATATGCACTTCCCCAGAGCTGAGAGCTGCTCCCTCACAGCCAGTTCACTTTGGCTACCTATTCCAAGAGGTAGAAGAGGTGTTAGGGCTGCAACAACTAGCAAACCTTGCTGGCCACCTGACCAGCTAGAAGCAGGAAGAGAGAGAAGTGGGAATTGTGGTGTACCAGAAGAGACCACAAGTATAGTGCAAAAGGACTAGTGTATTTACCTAAAGGAGAAGGCAGTTTGAAAGCCAATACTGATGCATTATTTTCACATATTTTTTCCCTAAAGAAACACAGCAGGGTCAAAATTTAATGATCCTCTTCACTCCTAGTCCTTGCTTCTCAGAGAAACCTTTGCCATTAGTATGCCTGAATACAGCTGGAAAAGAAGCTCTAAACTGAATACATAAATAAAGCGGGGTAGCATCACAGTTGCACATCATGCCCACCTCAGCAATCATTGTGCAAACCCCTGTAGCTAACCCAGATACACAAGATCACGCTGTACCACAGTATCAAATCTGGGCAGATATGATATCATTGCCACCTCAGGCCCATGCTCTCAGGTAAAGAAGCTGGAAGGAGTCAGTTTATAACATATGCTTATTAATGATGGAGTAGGCCATGGCAAAGACCAGAATACAAGGGCTATGGCAAGCAGGCAGACCAGAATAGAAGTGCTTTATTGACAGAAAAAAAACACCGAGTTACCAACTCAAGAAGTACTGCAGAACTGTGTGTTCGTAACACAGCTGTGCAAACTTTTTGCCAGATATTCTGCAGCTAGCTTGGTTATGTTTCTAACTCAATGTTAGTATAAATTAAATCTGTTTAGTACCTGATTCAAGGTAGGAATACATGGTTTGAAGCCCTCTCAAAAAGACATTTTAGTGATATCTTTTGCACCACAGACAAATGCTTCAAGCATGATGCTGTTGAATAAGTCAGCACTCACTCCAGCTTTAGAAAGTGCTTCTAACCAAAACCAGCAAACTTGCACTATTTTCACAAATACTGTTTGAATTACTGAAGCACACTGTGTCAGACTTAAGAAACTATCTTTGTCCATTCTATCCATTCTCAAAATCTAGTTGCCATATGTTCTTCTGACTTAAATCTCAGCCTCATTTCCTCTAAAATAAAATGGCAGTTCAAAACTAAGTGCAAAAAAAGCACTTGCTGCCAAATGTGAACATTCCCAGCACAGAGTCCTGCCTACAGTGCTGAGGAGCACTACCTCATGCTGATAGTAACCACAGCAACAAAAAATCCACAATTAAAAAAAAAAAAAAGAAAAAAAGGAGGAGGAAATAAAGCAAAATAACAAAACAAGCCTGAAGTAGTCAGCTCATTAAGAAGCTCAGAGATCCCAACTCGCACCTGGAGCACCACAAGGAGTGTTGCAGCTTGCAGTTTCAGAGCAAAGCACGCTCAGGTTGTGGTTCCATTCGTCCCTCAGCATGAATGCCTCTGGGAGAGATGCAGCACATTTGCACACAGCTGGCCTGGGGCTGCTTGGCAGCTGCCCCCCATGACAGATTTCAAGAAAATTAAAGGCCACGTGCAGGACTTCAGGGGTGAGGTATATAGCATGGCTTGCTTCTCAGTGACACTTCAGATTTACACTTAGTTCTTGATTCATCTGAAGACACAGAGAGAGGTGTGAACCCTCTGTAGTGCTGCTAAGTGAGAGCTCTGATCGTGCCTTTCTTATCCTTCCAAATCAAGAGGCAGTTCTCAATCTGCAGCAGGGTATCATCAAATTCACTGCTATCAACTTCAGGCACTACACTGGGGTAAAAACTGTAATGCCATTAAAAGATCACTTTATCAGTTTTCTAGTATTTCATCTGCTCTCCTAGGCATTCTCTCCAAATCAGGAAGAACAAGACCCAAGTCTACTCTCCATTAAATTACCTCTAACAACATAGATTTCACCTTTTCAGTTCTCTGTCCTATGAACCAAATGCAACATAAGGTGTTAGCAAGCCAGTAAGTGACGTTTCTGATACACTGTGAATTCATAACTGCCGTATGGCTAGACAACCGTTTTGGAGCAGAGAGAGTCAGAAAATTCAAGGAAGAAAATATTTCTCACTTTTGAATGAAGTTTTTCATTCATTGAAGCTAAAACTTTTGACAGGAAACCTAACCATTTCAGTATGACATTTCTTTGGAAAAAAAGTCTTAGCGCCAAGACAAATTCTTGTCCAACCCAGACAGACCTCAGGATGGCCTATGGCTTAAAAACCACAGTATTATGCTCAGACATGGAAGACTGACGTATTTGTTTTGTATAAAGCTGACCCAGGATCTGAACTTGCACTGAAGTTGTCACTGGTTACTGCAGGGCAGTGTTTTCTTTTTGCATTTCATCTCAGAGTAAAATCTCAACGTATTTCAAAAAAAGAGAAATCATTCTCAAGGTAGCTGTTTTTCTGAGTAGAACTCTTAGTGTGGATGCCTTGGAACTGGCCTGTGTGTTACCACCAAGATGGCATTCAGGTAGGCTGCTTCTCTGATACTTCAAAGAAAATCAGTATCAAAAGGCAGGAATTCTGGGGAGACCTGAGCTGGGAAAATATTGACAATATCGCTAAAAGTATTTTTCAAATCAGATGAGATTTAGACAGTGAAAGAAGTTTTTAAATGGTAGTTAAAACTGAATTGAATCTCTATGCATTTTCAGATTCACCACCCCTAATTACTGTTCAAAGCAAATCTTCCCTTCCTACCCTACATACAAAGTAATTGTGATGAAGGATCATGATAGCTTAAGCGCAGGTCACATCTACCTTTTGCTCTCCAGAAGAAAAGTCACAGAGGTGTCCACCACCACAAAGAAATCTAGCATTAGCAATACAGCTAGTCCCACCTGTGACTGTGTGGGGCTGAAATACATTGCTGTGTACTGCTGAGCTCTGCTCTATGGCCTGGAAATAAATTCTCTCCTTCTCAAGTCTGAAAGGGTCCCAGAGCCAGGGCACAGGTTCAGTCAATCAGGATATCCACTGTGGTTTGGGTTTGACCCCAGGCGTTGCAGAACCATAGATCTTCTGATAATCTGCTCTGACACCACACCACCTCACACACATATTTTCGAGAGAAACGCACAGAGAAGATTGAGTAAGAAGTAATAAAAAAAAAAAAAAAAAGAAAAGGTGGAGGGGAAAAGAAAAGAAAAAGAAATCGAAAGTGAGAACCTGGGGATAAGAAGAACAATGTCAATAAATCAGCTGAGGAACATTCCCAGAAGTTTACAGCTCATAGCTCAGCTTAATGACAAATTTTATAACAACAAACAGTAACTGCTAAGAGCTGTGACCACTGCAGACTGATCTTTCTATGAAATGACAAGCACGCCACCAAAATATGCCCCACAGATTCAGCTGAGGTCACAAGTACCAAATACATTGTCACCACATCCTGTGCTGTTTAGAGGCCATAACAAAATCATTCCCCTGCATGCACTTTAAATCTGAGTTTTACAAATGCTTGGTTTGAGACGGCTGCCCTAGAAAAAAAACTGCATTGATGGGACCCAGTCAAGGAACATAAGTAAGAGGGTCTAGACAAATGCAAAAATTGCTGGTAAAGCTAGACTTAATCAATCACATCTTTACTACATTGCGATAATTGTGAATTTTTGTTGTATTTAAATTTAAAAGAAGGAGAGTGGAGAACTCTTAATTCCTTCTCATGGATTCCAAGAGAGGATTTGGTTTTCACAAGCATGATCCTACATATTCTTCATTTCTTTAGTCAGAAATTTACAACCATGGGAATTTCAAGATCCTTCTCAAAAGTTCCCCTGTGCAATAATTTATTCACCATTTGCAATCTGTTAAGCAATTTTCCAAATGAACTGCTTCCAGATTTTGGCACTCCTAAAATCTAATCATGAATTGCACAGTCCATAGGGCCAAAGCTTGGCGGAATAAGTCACAAGTACATCTCAATACTGGAAAAAAAAATAACCACATATGGTACAGAAGGCAGCAAAGAGAACCCTGGTAATTTAATGTTCCCAGGACTTCACTGCAAGAGAAGAAAGCACACAAACTTGTAAATACTGTGTACCAGCACTGACCTACATCTCCAAGCATTCCCACAATGGCAACCCTGAATCCTGGGCAACACAGCAGTAGGATCTGACACACGCTTACTCGCCTTTTCATGTTAAAAGCAGTGCCTGCAAGACATCCTGTCACACTAAAGGAATCAAATGGTTCTCAACACATTGGTGTGGGGGAAAATTACAACCTTACACCCATCAGTTACAAGAAATGGAGTAACAGGAAGATGCAGAACATAGAGGCCACCTCCCAGAACAGAATCAAAGGTAGGAATACAGAGGCAGAAAGTAGGGGATCATCACAGCACATCTTGAGTCCATGCATCTGTAAAGACTAACATGTTCTCAGCAATGACTGGTTTTAGAAACTAACTTTTATTATTTTGTTTATTGCACCAAGCATTCCCCTCAGCAGATCCCTGCATCTCTCCCTTCACTGCTCCCCAACCTTATGTTCCAGACTGGAACTGCTGTCAGTGGGCTTGCAGTGCAGCCACTATTAAATTATGTGACTTCTCTTTATCTTCTTTAGATTGCAATTTTCCAGGGGAGAAATGAAAAAGCAGAGACTGGCTATTAGCAGCACACTCTTCTGTTGCTGGGGTGCCAGTAGAAGGGCTTCTGTCTCCATTCTGATGCCCTGGTTCTGTACCTCTGACTTCTACAGAGATGCAGCAGCACGACATCAGGATAATAGAGTGAAGAATCAAGTCTGCATTTAAAGCCCATCTCACTTTCCATCACCTTGCAAGAGAAGAAAAAGGTTACTGCTGTGTCTAATTACTTGCTTTCTTCCTGGTGTTTGACTTCACAGGTTCGGATTATAATTGGTTACAGTTCATAAAAGGGGTCTTCTATGGCCAACTGACTTTGAGGGGTCAAACTGTGATGTAAGTGTGCAGGGAAGGGCAGGAGATTTTATTAACTTCTCAGATGTTTTCAGTAGCCCTTCTAAGCAGGGTTTCCTAAAATGTGAATTAGCATAAATACTCTCTTGACTAAAACTTAAGACCTAGAAGGGTACCGCCTGCACAGAAGAGTACTGTTCTCCTTAACATCTTTTTTCAGCCAACCTGGTGACAGCCCTGGAGAGCCTAAGGCTAATTGTTACACTAGCAGTGTGATTTGTAATCTTTTAACAGAGATTTGAACTTGGCTGTAGTCATATCACATATCCACTCAGGCTATGGTGAGCCAAATCTCACCAGAGTGCAGAAATTGTTTATATTCAGGTCCAAGTCCTAACTTGCTAAACCAATGTCTTTTACAAAATAACTTCCTTTGAAGAGCAGAATTGAGTCATCTGAAACTTGGACTGCTAGCTAAGGAGACATTGGACATTCAAGAACAATCCTAAGTCATTTCCCATGGAGTGGGTAGCTCCCATTTGTTCCAAGGAAAACCACTGCACGTATTAAGGATGACAGCAAAATCCACAAAGGACTTTTGAGATTACAACACTAAATTTTAGGTACACTGGCTCTGCTTTGCTATACACATTTCCTTTACACTGAGCATTAAGTATTCTTAACCGAGAAATAAGCACAAAAAGAGGAAAACAGAGCTGCTGACATGACAGGGAATGCAAGTAAAACAGGGCCTAAATTTTAAGAAATATGTATCTAAAAAAGAAATAAAATAGACTTAAAACCTAAGATATAAATCATCCTCCTGTGACGTCTCACTCAGCATTTTGATAAACCATCTCCATATATTCCTTGAGTGTCAGTATCTACTGTCTCTAGATTGCTTCCTTTGCAATCTTACTGTACAAAGTTTATGACTATTTTTGAGAGATGTATAAATAAACAGACCTGGCTTTTATTTTGCACTGTAACTTGATCATAAATCACATCCTTCTGGAGGACCTATAGGTCCAAAGGATCTGAACTAGCTTTTCTTTCTCCTTGTAACAGTCAGTCCTGCTCATCCCTGCACAGGCCAGGCTTAGCATTGGAGGAAAGTCAGGTGCCTGAAAAACCTGGCAGCAGCTGAGCAGGATCTCTGAGGAATGTGTGCTCAGCATTTCACAGCCCAAAATGAGTGGTGATCCTCAGACCTTTCATGGATGGTGGTTGCTCACCTTTAGAGACAGCGTCAATAACCTAGGCAAGAAAAGTGTGCCTTAGGTTGGACCCATAATTAAAGCAGTGTCTGCCACTCTTCCACAGAAGGTTGTCTTTTAAAGAAAAATCTAGACTCAGAGAATTCAAATACAAATGTATCGTCACTACCAGCTTTCAATCATGACTTTGATAAATGACTTCCTTGTTCCCTACTAAGTGTCAGCATTTTGACATGCTCTGTTTATTTCACTGGTAGGAAACTTTCATGTACTCTAGGAAGCTTGGAACCTTTTCCAGTCGAGGCCCAAAAACTCAGATTTTATTTGTATTGCTTAGCTCCCATTCAGCCAGGAGATGAAGGGAGCATCTCTGCTCCTTCACACGCTCCAGCTTTGTATTTTCTTCTGAGGCCTATTTGCCGGCGGTGCTTACAGCCCTGCCAGTCATGGAGGTTATGATGAGAAGCAATAGTAAATCACAGTGCTTGCTTAAAGGCAAGGGAGCTATAACCACCAACCTGACATGAGATGCTAAAAATAAAACACCGGCTGGGACTATCAATTCCATCGCATATGGAAATGAAGGGGAGTGGAGCAGAGCAGCACTTCCAGGCTCTCCCTCCAACCTGCATTATCTAGCACAGGATCTCAGCTCTAACTTCCTCTTAACTCTTCAACACAGAAACATATCTCACTGCCAGACTTAAAATAAATGTAATAAGAAGGGTGTCAAGAGATAATTGCCTATTAAAAGTAGTTTTATCTATTACAGGAGGTTGTCCTGGAAGTCTGAAACTATTAAATCACTGAGCACCTGATTTATGAATGGGGTCAACTTTCCACAGGCAGAATCACTTCTAGCAGGAAAGGAGGCATTTCCTGAAGTTCCCTGCACATTTCCCAGCCTGCAGAGCTATGGCCCTACAGAACAATTTCCCATAAAGCACCAAGAGCAGCAGGCAGAGCTGGCAGTAGCTGGAGTGGGATTTAGCAGTGCAAACAAGGCACTTGAGATGGGAAATGAGCTGACCAGGCCCCATAGCTCAGAAAGGTAAAACAGCAGGGAGTAGGTACCAAGTAATACCAGGAAAGAGATTATGGTGCTTGCAACTGGATTCCCACTAAAAAGTCCTGTCACGGCACCCCTCCCATACTCCCACAGGTGCCCTAGCAATTGCAGGTAACTGGTATGGGGTGAAAGCAGAGCACTGCCTTGCTCTGTATGCATTTATATGGTCTATACTGAGGACATACGTTTCTGATTTATGGAACAGTAAATGGCAAAGCTACTCCATAAGTAATGCAAGGGAAAGGGTCGGCTCGTTTACTATCATTCTGGAAATGAACCACGGAGGTTCAGAGCCCGTGACAAGCAGCCTGCATACCAAGCACCTTGCCCAGCTCCTGGTGTGGGTACAGGAGGGAACGCTGTCCCTCATCCAGCATCTGAACTTCTAATGAAGCATTGCCATTAGCATATTAATGACGCCTTATGGGAGCAACAGAAGACAAAAGCTGAGGATCACAGAGGGGTGGAGGAAGGAGCTTATGTCTCCATGTGTGTCTCTGAAAGGAATCAGATTTTTCATACTGGTTGAATTCCCTGACATTTAATTTTGAGCAGGAGAGTTTCCACAATGCCAAAGATCATGAAGGAACAATTTGCTGCCGTATGTTACCATTGATATTTCGGCATGAATGGAAATTGCACCGTTTGGTGATGAAAAAAGAGCAGCTACTTGTAATAAGGAGCACCATGGAAACTGAAATATCATTTACCAAGGCAGACTCTTCTGCTGAAGGAATTCGAAATGAGAAAAATGGCAACTGCAGGTGCCTTGAAGTATTAGAATTTTAAAGCTATAAAAGGGTTTAAATGAAATTAAAAGGAGAGCTCTTAACAAGACCGCTTTGCTAAGAAGGGGCTGTCCAGCAGACAGATATTTTGCTATGCAGTAAGTAAGGAAACGAGGCTCCAGCTAAGACAGCCCAGCAGACGAGCCCTAGATGTGGGACAGCACAATGAAACAACTCCACAAAATGACAGAGTTCTGACATAGAAGAGAAATCCGTCCAAGTGTGAGCTGAAATGTGCCTTTGCTCAGTACAGTTACTGGAGGCAACTGAACAGACTTCAAATGGGAATATTTGCTTTTCTATTTTATTAGCTTTATTGCTTCTCACTAAAAATTCATAATAATTGAACTACAATCACATGCACAGGAGAAGAAAAGCATATACATACAAAATCTTCAAAATCAATGGTGAAGCTGAATTTTCATTTTCTACGTCCAAGCTGAGACTCTCAAGTCTAAGCCTTAAAGGCTTATATTTAAGGTGTAAGGTACTGAAGGTACTTAAGGTATAAAGTACATTAAGGTATTAAAACCCTTCTGAAAAACCAGCTCCTTCAAAGTATTTCGAATCAGATCGTGACACGAACTAGCCAGAATTATTCTTTTTCAATGATCTTGGACAATATGGTCAGTGAGGCTTAGGATATATTTTTTAAATGGATCTTTGCAATTGCACACTGTCCAGTGTATCTTCTGTCAATAAGATGCTACTCTTTCAGCTAAAATCTTAAAGTGATAACGATGTTTTCTTCAGACCTTTCTATGTTGTCTCTTAGTCTCACTCAATATCAACCCATTAAAAAGCTGTGTAATGGTGCCACCAGGAAGCCCTGTGCCCTGGTATTCCATAGAACACTGGCCAGCACCAGCCTCTCTAGCATTCACACCTAAAAACAAGCCTAGAAAAAACACCTTAGACACACAAGAAGCTCATTCTACAATGAAGTTTCACTTAAGGAATTGCAATTTCATGATATTTGTGGATAAATATTTACATTCATCTGGTTTTATTTAGCAGCTGTTTTTGTTGTTGCTGTTGTTGTTCTGTAGTAAGTGAATGTGAAAAAAATAGAAGTGCTTGTCCTTTGTGATAGGCTGAGCCTGATTCTTTTTTACTAAAATAATCCCAATACAAGTTAAACCTCTTGTCATACTGGAGTGCTGCTATTCTCTACCCATTCTCATGATCTACGGTGGGAGTTCCTCCATTGCTGTTAGATCTTTTCAAATGATGATATCAAAACTATCCTTCTAAGGGACACTTCAAAAATTAAATACTGTTATTGTATACTCTGCATTTTTTGCAATGAAGAAAACATAATGACAAGGTGAAGATGCAAATAAGAGTACTTGCTCAAAAACAAGCGCTACAAGTGAATGAGGATTGACATAATAGACCACAGCAGTGCAACTTGTAAAATGCAGATTATTCACTTCACAGATCCTCTGAAGCCATTATAGTCTTATATAAATCCACTTAGTTTACAGTTCATGGATGCAGGCTACACTGTAATTTAAATGATTGAAAACCCTTATGGGATGTTAGTTAACCATTTCCTTCACTTAAATAATATATCACTGTCACTGCATATTTAAATTTCCAGTGCACACAAAGGCAAATATCAAAACATAAACTACACAGTAAGCAACCCAAAATATCAGCAAACCCATAAGCATAGACACAAAACAGCTACCACGTAGGGAAGAGGTATGCAGACGAACATGAATCTCAACACTCACTGGGTAAGAGGAGCCTACAGCCTTCTCTGATGGAAATTCTGCCATCACAGAGTGGGAGACGTTCATCTACAGGAAAGATGCACAAATCCAAATGGTCTTGTTTTGATACAACTGCAATATAACTTAAATACAAGTCAGCAATTCCACTGCTCATTAAAGTTGAACAAATAAGACAGCCGCGTTAAATTTCTCATCCAAAGACGACAGCATAAATGTTGGGTAAGTTGCTCTGCTAGCTGACGTAAGTGAAATACACATCATTTCTCATGTACAATGATACCTATTGATTGCTATTGATATGATACCTATGATTGCTATTGATGCTTTGATTAGGCTGTTCTAAAGGATAAATACTCTTGATGACATGCTACATGGTAATTACAGACTGTGTAGTTCTGTAAGTCACTTCCAATACACCTGGGGACAATAAAGAACATAATACCCTTGGTATTTTAGTAGTTATTTTCTTTATTTGTGTTTTGTTCTCCAACTTGTGTTTTATACAAACAAAAAAATGCACTTTCATACAGTTGCTGGAATCAGCCTACAGATGTTTAAGAGGGTGCTCTTGTAAAAGGTTGCCATTAATGGCATACAAGAGGCTGCTACTGATTCTGACATAACGCTTAGGGCTCCGCATGTTATCATTTCTGAGGCTCAGCACTAAGGGGAAAGAAGAATAAGGGGGGGCACAAAGAAACTCTTCCAATTCTGCAACCAGGAAAAGCTGTAGCAGGCACAGACCATTAAGCTGAATTAACCCAGCAGTCTCTGCTGTACATAATTATACTTAGGTAGCAGGTGTTGGCTTGCTTTTGCAAATAACAGTTGTTAGTCTAGGTCACAAGTTTCCTCCTATCTATGTGATCTACAGAGTACTACTCAACAGCAAAAAGAGAGTCGCAGAATTGCACTCTGTATCAAAGGGCAGGCTCTGAAACATGCCAAGTCCCCGTATGCTTTATTACCTTATCCAGCTGCCAGCCTGAAGTGCAACCTGATAGCAGTTATCAGCTGGCACAATCGAGGTTTTCCTGCATTGCACTATCATACGAACATGCAGATCATCACAGCTGAATGAAAAACTGGTTCCCAAACCAGTAATTCTTAGATAGCCAAAGCACTTGTTGATTTGGGTTGGAATGTTTGACGTTAACAAATCACATCACTATGCTGTAGCTGACGCTGTAAGTCTATAGACTTAAGTTTATCTGATTTCTACTGGGACACTGTTTGGTTTGGTCTGGTTAGCTGAGGGGGTGAGTTTACTCACTTTCATATCTACCACAAATGCACTGCCCTCTCATCTCTTCTCTGGTGAACTCAGCCAGGCCACCAAGACAAACCCGCTTAAGAACCTCAAAAAAATGAACAAAAAGGGCCAACAAAAGCCCACAGCCTTCACTAGCTTAAACGTGAGTTGTGATCTCTCCAGTAAAACAGAATAGGTTTTACAGCTTAGGAGCTTTAAGACAGCATCAGTCTTGCAAGTGGTTTTTATTCCTGCAATGAATATTCTGCAAAGCAGCTCTGAGTTCCCATGTGCCGTCATCCTCCCATACATGCACAGCTGTGGACCTAGGGCTGCACATCCCTCAGCAAAAGAGGAGATGTTCCAATAGGCTTGCGTGTATTTTGGGTGCCAAAGTGGGGGAAATGAAGGAAAACGCGAGGCAGTGGAAACTCAGAAGGCTACACTGTTTAGTTGTTACATTACACGAGCCTGCTGTTAAAGCAGATTAGGATATTGCCAACTACCCAGGGAGATTGTGAATAAACATTTGTTTTACTTCTCTAGCAGGGCTGATTCACAGTAACAATGATTCACATAAACAAACAGAGAAGGCAAAAAGCAAAGCAAACACACCTTGCACTCAGCAGGTTATCACATCAGCACGCCAAGTGGGCTGCCAGGGTTTGGAGAAGGCAAACTGCAGCAATGTGACATGGGGCAACGCAAACACAGCACGGCCACAGCAACAGGCTGGGCAGCTGCCTCCCAGCACTGATGCAAACACAGACACACACCATGCTGTTATGCTCAGAGACACCAAAACCTTGTAAAACTCTTGGGAAAAGAACTTGGAGCTCTGTGCCACCCAAGAGCCCTCTAGCAAGGCGAGGCCCAAGAAAACCAGCAGGTAAAACTTTCAGCGGGTAAAACTATTGCCTCTGCCTGGTCACAACACCTTACATCTTCAACATCAAACTGACAGGGGAAGTCACTTGTTAAAAATCAGGATGTCACAATATCTTCACTCCCACGCAGAAGAGATTACCCCATGCTGATGCATTTGCAGGACTACAAATAATCTTCAGAAAATTTTTACTGTTTCCAGAATTCTGAGAGATTTCAGTCATTCTCATTTCAAGTTGGGCTTTTGTCTTAAACCACAGAATCTATGTAAACATGAGCAAATCCAGCAAAGGAAGCACTTCCTTAATGTACATGATGCCTTAGCAGAAAGATGGTCGCATCACCCCTCTCATGCCCCAGAGAAGCACAGTCATCACCAGCTGTGTCAGTATGGCAGTATGGCCTTGACCTCCCCAAATACCTTCCACCCT
Organism: Meleagris gallopavo; assembly: GCF_905368555.1. NCBI lineage: Eukaryota > Metazoa > Chordata > Aves > Galliformes > Phasianidae > Meleagris > Meleagris gallopavo. Next base: position 8,880,548 of record NC_139407.1, read on the forward strand.
CTTTTTTTCCTTCCATCCTCCAGTGATGTTAGCTGAATACTTCCGATTTCTCAAGCAGCTGACTACCTTTCTGATTTCATTGCTGAAACCATTTACAATATCTTTATTACATTCTTAAAACATAAAAGGGATTAGAATCGCATACTACATCAGACAATTAGGAGAAAGTGAATAGAAATTGCACTATTAATTTCAATACAAATATCCACAGCTAAAAGACAGCACAGCAATACTGAACCCTACATCCATAGCATTCATCTTTGTTCTTCTTCCATTTTGCCCATCACCCTTCCTTAGGCATCCATGTGCTCTAAGTTAGCTCTGACTGTTTGAAATGCTCACACTGGGAAAATAAAGCAGAACAAATGAACAGAAAAGACAACTATGCTTTCCTTTATTATGACCTCAAAGCTTAAGCTGTCAAAGTTACGTCTCCCAGTCCTGAATATTTCCACAGCTGTCACCTCAACTTTTGTGAGAGTAGAAGCATTTCGTACCAGGAATATAAATGTTAGAAGAGGTAATTATACAAGTGACCTTGCCTTTCTTCATTCAATAGAGAATTATTAGTCTTCCCAACTGCAATTTTATAAGACATCCTTATTGCCTTAATTAATGATCAAGGTATATCTTTGAAGTCTTTACAGACACCACAGATTACATCAGTCTCTTTTCTCATTTACACTTCCTGACCTGTCACAGGTAGCTCTAATGAAGTGGAAGCAGAGGACAGAAAGACTGGAAGTCACTTGAATTAGTTCAAATGCTAAAGTGGTGTTTAGAAAGCAGCCATGAATTACACAGGTGCCAGGGCCTGAAAACTGCAGCAAAGATCATTTCTCCTCTTCATGGCATGGAATTTCCCCAGAGGACTCAGTACTCATAAAAGCACCATAAAGATGGGCTGGGGAAAGAAACAGAAACACACAAGAGAAAAGGAAAAAGAAATAGCAGTGTTTGTTGAATGCATGTTACACACACTTTCCTAGGCATTATAGATGGTGATAGCACCCATGAGGTCAGTACCTAACAAAATGTAGAAAGAAAATGTGCACACTCTGGAAAGCAGTGCGTGCATGCAGCAGCTACCTGTAGCTGCCTGCAGAGGTGACAGTGCCAAGTGAAATGGGCAGTGTGTGTTATCCTTGCTGCTGAAGCCTTTTATCCCTCTGATCCCTATTCCAGAGTCTTCGTGTATGTGGTGTCAACCACTGCAGACTCATGTTGCACGGCACATCCTGTTTTCCAGGTGTGCTCCCTGTTTTCCTTTCTCTTGACTGCTATCCAGAAGGCAACACTGCATCCCTAGGGCAAAGGACACCCAAGTGTGGTAGGAGAAATTTGCATTCAATAGCCTCGAACAGGGAAAACAAAAACTAAAGGGCTGAATTCACATCCTCAGGTATTATGAGCTACTTGCAGTAGCTACTCTGCTGAAACACTTGAAAATTGCAGTGTCAAAGAAACACCTGTGCTGCAAGACTATAGGGTAGCTTACGTTACCCAATCTAAAAATCTAGTTCAGTACAATTGAAGTTTTAAAAAAAAAAATCACTTGGATTTTAATTTGGGTCTCCAATCTCAATTCCCTCCTGACCTTTTCCCTGTTTTAATTCAAGTTACCAACAATTACAGTCACAGTTTCCCTCCTTCACTCCAGGTGGTTGAAAACACTGGGCATTCAGTGACTCCCACCAAACCCCATCACAGACGGCTCCCAAGCACGGCTCCCAAGCACTCTGCAGCCCTTCAAACATTTGTACGTCTCATAGATTGCTTAATTGCATCCACCCTCAGAGAAGTAACAGCTTGTGAAGGCAAGGCCATCTACAGCAGGTCTCCTGGGGGGGTTGGAGAAGAGAGAGAAGTAAAAGCTGAAGGCAGAACTCAGCTGAACCAACCACAGCATCTGCTGCTCCAGCATGGACAATTTCTTCCAGATCCTTTCACTTGTGACTAAAATCTCCACTCACTGACGTGCAGGACTGCACAGCAGTATGTCCCGAAGGAAGTCTGGCTGCTTTTATACAAGTGCATTATTCCTTATTGATTTACTGCCATTCCCACTAGGAATTAGGAAGAAATTGCAAGAAAATTTTCCAGACAGCAATACTACCATTCCTAGGTTGACATCACAGCTGGCCAAGCAGCTTGTTCAGTCCCCCACACTCTGCAATTAGCTTAGAATCCAAGCTGCCCCAAACCATCAGCAAAAATTAGCTGGAATCAACTACAAATTAAGTAATAATTACTCCTTCCTAACGACGAATTGTATTTATGAAGCATATCATGTCATAGCTAATGACTGCATTGCCTCCCACATAATATTTTGTCAAGCATTTCTTAGCCTGATGCTGTACCTGGGGCCTTTGGGTATTACACATTGGGAAGCTTGGCAGGAGCCAGGGGCTGAGCATTGCAGCACTGCACGGGCTGCCAGGCTGAGCCACAGACACCACAAACCCAGCCCCAAACCTGAGCTTCACTGAGAGACAGCACATAGCAGTACAGATGCTTTAGAAATCAGGAAAAAAACATCAAGTTATCTGCCAATTAACTTCTTCCAAACTAGATGTTTACTGGGAAAAAAAAAAAAAAAAAAGATAAATAGGAACAAAGCAATTCAGAATATTTGGGTCCCACTCTAGGAGAATCTCCAGCTTGCAGCAAAAGAAGGAGCATCAAAAAATTAGAGTAAAAAGTGCAAAAATTTATTTCCAAACTGAGATTTCAGAAATCTGAACCCATCTAAAAAACATGCATCCAAGACTGAAAAGCTTAGCTTCAGAAATGAATTATCAGCCTTATAATAAGAAACCATAATGAATGAGTTGATGATGTGAAGCATGCAAGCAGTAAGCAGTTAATAAGCTTAGAGAAAGAGCAAAAGTAAAAGCAAGTTCATTTTATCAAGACCAATTTCATGCCGGTGAACTAGCTCCCCTATGATCTAATAATGATCTCTTTCTCCCTCACAAAAACACACAAATGCTACTGAATCGCAGACTTAATTAAATTCTTTTTTATATACTTCACAAATAGCCAAACCCATTCTTGATTCCGTGGAAGTAGGATATTTGGTCTGGTAAATTGTTTTCTGCATTCAGGAGATTCACTTCCCCCATTAAAGGTCCTTATAGGTCTGAGGGCTGTGAATCGATCATTTTACCCCTGACACAGGGCACAGTTAAACTCTGGAAAGGAAGGTTAGATTCACTGGTGTTTGGACAACTTGTCTTCTGAGATGCATAGCAGAGAACTGATGGAATTTAGGCAGTTTGCTGTGCCGTTAGGTGCAAAGAAAATTAGAAAGAGTAAGATTTCCTTAACAACGGCTTAGAAGTAGCTGGAGAGTTTTAAATAGAACATTCTCATTCTACGATGGAGAGTAAATATTCAAAGAGAAAAATAACTCAATACACAAGTAATGTACTGACCTGAGTTTCACTTTAAGGTAATCTGACGAATTCACATGAGCAAATAGGCTTTGCAAAATAGCTGAAAGATTAGCTTTTGTCTCTCCCGATTATCTCCAGATGTAAATCCTATAATTTCTGCACCGAATATTTGGCACTGTGGCCTGACATGAACAAAACAACTTGCAAATGCATCTTTTATGAGTAAATGGAACTGAATAACAAAAGAAAGGTTTCAGTCTGCAGGTAGAGAAGCTGCTCCGCTTACATAAAGGCGGGATATCTGAATCCAGCTTCAGACTTCAAAGGATTTGTGCTTATACTCAGCTACTTTGTGAGAAAGCTTGTCCAAAGTTCATTTGGAAAAAAAAAAAAAAAAGATTGTAGCCCCATGGGGAAAACCCTCGGCTGCTAATTGCTGTCAGGTTTGTGTATGTATCTACACATTCCCTTGTTCCACTGATACCACATGAGCCCTACAGGACTGTGCCCTAAAGAAGCCACACACAGGGCTTAATCCACCTGCTAAAGCCTTCGGGTCAGGCAGGAGAGACAGTTTTAAATCCAAAGAAAGTTTCCAGGTTCTCCAACTTTGGAACAATTACAGACTCTCAAACTGCAGCCTGGACACGGTACCTCTCACACCATAAGGCAGATACAAATAGAAGGGAGGAGAGAAAGCAGGGAAATAGGAGAAGAAAAAATGAAGTAACCCAGCCTTCATTTTCTCAGCAAGTCTGTGCTTGACCAGATCTCCTGAGTCCCCGTTTGGTGCTTTTAACTACATTGTCTTTCTTTCCCAAATAAAAAGCAGTGTTGAGGCGGGTCACAAATTAGACAGAATAGCTGGAGGGAGGTCAGTCTCTTACTTCATTCATTTTGTGGTTCCTAAGATTATAATCATCGATATTCTGCTTCTGAATAGAGCTTGGCATTAAATTATAAAATATCAAAAGTGAACAGAGAAGCACAGAGGTGGCAATGGCTTGCGTCCTCTCAATGAACATTTAAACTATTTTCCATTGTGATTACTGAGCACATCACACACATGGGGTATCTACTGGTGGTCTCGACTGGTAGTGAGCAGCAGCACAATTCAAATTCCTGATATTGATTTTGGAAGGGGAGGTTTATTCTAATGTGAAGTGCCAAAATCAGACAGCTACAAACAAGAGAACTGGGGGAGTTTCCGTGTCTCAGCCACAATTCTCCTCCCACCCATCTGCACCCCTATGGTGTGCAGACACCCTGAAAAAGCCTCGCTCGGTCCTCCTAGATGCCAAGTGTGACTTTCAACTTTAATTAATACAAATGGGTGGTACACTTTAGATTAATTAGACACGACATTCACATTATTTAAATCCAATATAAAAACCGATTACAGCAAACATTTTGAAACCCTAATTTTAAAAAATGTCTAATGACATCAAGGCTTTGTGACTTGCTATACATCTACTGTTTCTTGCTTCCTTAGAAAAGAAGGAATAAATGAAGTGAGAAGAACACTGGAAAAATCTAATAGACAAACTGACTAATCTCAGACCCCAAGGTCATAGCAAAGCAATTCATTTCTTGGCTTTTCAACAGCTCAAGACATGATTTATCAATCTGAGACCAGGCTTATAAACACTATACATCTCAATAATATGTTCTTTGCACTGTGTAACTTTTTAAACAATGATAGATTGCTTGGGCTGGACCAAAGTTATTTTACAAACAGAAATAGAATTTTTGCAAATGAAACAGTCCAACAGGTAGAAAAAAGACAAAGAAAAAAAAGAAAAGAAAAAAAGAAAAAAAGAAAGAAAAAAAAAGAAAAAGAAAAAAAGAAAAAAGAAAAAGAAAAAAAGAGATGAGGCCAGATAGCAGATTTACTTTACTTAACTGCTAAGGAATCTAACTATCTGCTGTAAAATATTTTCAGGCTCCACATCCTTTAAAAAATCTCCTGTTCATCGTTTTATGCAACTGAAATTGAAGACCACTAAAGCAAAAAATATTTCCTAAGTCCAACAGCACTGACAAAAAAAATCACATTGTAAAAGAAAAAATAGATATTGGGGTTCCAGAAGGATTGTGAATCAATACCTGCAGTTGCCCACTTGATCACAGACTTCCCTCAAGTTGTTAATGAGTTCAAGTCCTAGTTTCCTTTCTCTTAAACTGAAATAATATTTTTGCCCTTCCGCCAAGAGCCTAATCTTTATAACATGAAGCCTTCAGGCTCATCATCTGCTCACACTGAGGACGTGGCTCATGAATTTTTTAAAGCAGGGTTCTCTTTGGCCAGCACCTGACATGAACTGGCCCCAGCTTTGACAAGGCTCTGAAGGCAGCGCTGTAATGTAAAACACTGCTGTACCATTTCCTCCTCTGCAGCTTGTCAAATTTCCTGACAGAGTCGAGCACCAGCCGCAGAGCCTGCTCCACCTGCAAAGGGAGGAAGGAAGTACTGACTGGGCACCTGCTGCTTCTGGGGTCTTGACTGAAATAACTCGGGCTGTTTCTTGGAAGAACAGAGGCTCAAGAATACAGATGAGCTCAAAGACTGTGTATAAGGAATGAGTCTGAAAGTTCAACACGCTTGATTTCCAGTCCTCTAAATTTACTGCTCCAGGCAACACAGCTCCTGTCAATTTTCAGGTGACAAATACTCTTTCAGAGACCTGGCTGTTCCTTCGCTCACTTATTATTTAGACAATACAATATGACCTCAGTCTGAGTAGGGCTGATCCTTATAATGTAAGAAAATCGAAAAGATCAAAGCCGCGCGTGATGTGGCTGCATGAGGTTATTGTAGGGAAGCTTTGCCTCGGGGATTAGTCAGAGATTCCATTTCAAACAGCAATCACGATTGAGCCAGCACACATATGCAAAGCATGATTTTAAAAAGTAAAAGTGAAAAAGGAATGCATTATTACACTTCAGTGTTGTTCCACTTACTCATGTTAATAAAGTTATTTCAGGCTCCTTTTAAAAATACCGCACATTAAAGAAGCTGAGCACTGCAACCACAGCTCCCAGTGGAACAAACACCGACTTGGTGTTGCTTCAGGGCCCTCTGGCACTGATCGGGGGAAGCTCTTTAGCAGAAAGGAATAAAAGAAATAAGTTCAGGCTTAAAAATGAGACATCAAAAGGGGGTTTAGCAGGAGACAGAAACAGCTGCTTTTACATCTTATGATAGCTCACACTATATTAATGTCCTTTCGAGTGTACAAAAGAAGAGACTGTACCATTTCCAAAGTGAGAATCATTGCTGTTTCAAAAGTCTGGAAAGACAGCAACAGCATTCACTTTCAAGCTGTTTCTTTTCCTTTCCCATTTTCCCTTCTGTAACTTAAAGGGCGCTTCCTTTCCACTTGGCTCATTTCCACTCTCCCTGTCCAGGATTTCATATCACCTAGGTATCTCAGTGCCTCAGGCCCATAGTATTTTATCCTATTTATACATCTAACTCAGCAATTTACTGTGCCTAGGCAGAGTGCTGCACCCACATAGACTCCCAGGCCCATATAAAAAGCCTCTCTGCCAGAGCACAAGGGCAGTTTTCCACTGGGTAAGGCTAAGAGAACCATCTATCCCTGCATCTCTCCTACCCCATTGCCCTTCCAGAGGCATTTGCTACACTCCAGCAAACTTCCTGGTGCACCATGCATCACATCAAACAAAGAAATCCCTATCTGGAAAATTGCTCCATTTAAAAGATGACCCAGCAGATGTTTGCATCTTCCTGTGCATTTTATGATATAATCAAAGGCTCTGGTCCTTCTCTCTCTCTCTCAACAACACAAGAGTGCAGAGGCAGCCCACGACTTACCCAGTAGAAAGGAGCATTTCTGCATTCCCACTCACGTAAGGGCGCTGCTGCCCCCAGAACCTTCTCAGCACATTTCCCTGCGTGTTTGCAGCAGGAGGGGACGGGCTCAGGCTGATTGCCCAAGCTCCTGCTGTCTGTTACTCTAAAGCTGCCTCACACCTGGAAACAGGCAACTGTGACTGATTCTCTGACAAACATTTACCTTGGCATGCACAGTGCAGAAGGAATCCTCGCATTCACCTCTGTCGCTGTAAGCAATTTGCATCTCTAACACTGACAAATATTACAAATTGCACACCTGGAGCTGTTACAAGCCCCAAGCGGCTCGAGGCTGCACTTCTTCCATTTCAAAAACACCTGGAGTATCACTACAGCACTATGTGTGATCTTTAACATAAGGAACGCTACAAGAGTGAGAGGAAAGACAGTATCCTAGCTCAAAATAAATTATAAAAATGCCTGTGACATTGAATGTGATCAGTGGCTCGCGTGATGCCTGTATGCAACTGGTTTGGGCTTGCTTGGGGTTTTTTGCCATTCACAGGTGGCAAATGGATAAAAAATATCCCCACTGTTTCACTTCCCCTTTTTGGGTGAAGGGAGTCCTGCATCCCCATTTCCAGGGAGTGCAGAGGACTTTCCTAACACAGCAAAGAGCCACTCGCCCTGTCCCCACCTGCCAATTACTAAACAGGGTGTACAATCCCAGCCTTCTCCGTTGTTTATTTGTCCTGGTGCCCGGAGGTTGTGATCTCAGTCACCCTGCTACAAGTACTGTGCTCTTGCCTTTATCTTTGTCTCCAAGTGCAACCCAACAAGCAGAGTAATGTAGAGAAGCCCTAACAGCTTTGTGACAGCACTGTACAGGAAAAAGCGAGCTGATTTTCCACAGCTGCCTGGGAAGAAATCAAATCAGGTGGGCAAGGCCAGCCCTGCTTTGAGAAGGGGGGTGGGACAGCAATGCCTTTCTGTCCTAAGCAGCAGAGGGCAACATGATCAAAAATATGCACACCTCTAACTCACACCACACAAAACAAAACCGCAACACAAACCAAACTAGCTCTAACAAAAATCAGCAATCACTTCAGTCAGTCGTTGTACAGTTGGCAGGATGGCAGAGACACATACCTGTATGAGAAGTCCCAAAAGGTGGTAAGCATATGTATATTTAAAAACATTGTACAGTACTGATGTTAACCATATGAAAATTCCTAACTTATATTGCATCTAGCAAACACTTTTGAACCCATCATCAAGACTGATTCCCAAGCCATCTCCCAGAATTTCCTGAAACAGACTTGAACCAGAATCATTTAACTCATTTCATTTAGTTTCACATTTCTTTTTAAATCAGTCTGCCATAAAAGTGACTTTTTAAAGCATAAAAATCAACAGGTCTGCCTCCCTTAACTTTATAAAGTACATAGATTCCTGGCAGCTAAACCCAGATCTGCTATGAGATCCTCTAACCTGATCCCCTGTGTGTCGCAGGATGGGAAGCGTCAGCCAGTTGCTTGACATGGAGCCAAATGGCTTGGGTTTCACTAAAGCAAAGCTTCTAAAAAGGTGTTCTGTCTGAATGGAAGACTAACGATGAGGCATCGAATGTTTACATAGGTATTTGCTCTAATGATTAGTCAACCTTGTTAAATATTAATGCTATTTCCACCTGCATTTGTCTGGCTTCAGCTCCCAGTCATAAATGCCTTGGTATACACATCCTTATCGCACTGAAGAGACTGTTAACACCCAGAACCCCTCAAAGGCACTGAGACAACAGAAATCTGTCAGCCTTTCTGCCACCCTCATGTTTAACATCTTTTTTATATATATAATTATTTTTAGGTCTCTCAGAAAAATACCGAATGGCACCAGGCTGAACTGAGACTTTGAAGAAGCCACCTAAAGCCCTTCAGCATGCTCCCTGCTGATGGCTGTGTGTTGTTTTTTTCTTTACACATCTCAGATGTACAGCTTTATATGATCATACAGGGCTGGAGATCCTTTTAAACAGAGTTACTTGGTACAGTCACGTGTCTCATTTAAAAAAGAAAACCTAAGGAAATGACATCTATCTAATCATTTTTAAACAAGTAAATAGTTATTTTTTTCCCTCAAATAACCTAATTTGATTTGGCAAGATGTTTTCTTTAATTGCAGAAAAGGTTAATATTGTTTTACTATTGGCCACTTCCACCAAGATGTATCTGTCAAAGCAGACCTGCCAAGTCAAGCTGTCCATAACAGGAGAGCTTTTCTTTTCACATTTTGCAGACAGGTACTATGAGAGATCTCATCTCTGGTTTGAAATAGACTCCCACCAATACTCCATGTTAGGCTTAATTGGATGGGATGCTGTTCTGCACGCATTCAAGCTCCTGCAACACAGGGACATCTAAAGCAAGGAGAACTAAGTATTGGATTAATATTTAAACATAGCAAAACTGCCAAATATTGCAGCAGAGAAGTTTCTCAGGCAAAATTTCCCTGACAGGATAGCAGCAACTTTCACTGAAAGGAGCCACTGATAGTTACTTGTATCCTGAGGGGGAGATCGGAGCCCTGGAGAGCTGCTTAGTTTTCTGCTCTCCGTGCACATGAAAGCAGAACACATAACAAGGTCACGACAGGCCAAAAATAGCAAATCTTTAAGTAGTTGCAATTCAAACAGATATCAGATCTGCTGGAAAGTAAGCAATTTGACCAGCATGCAGAATTTCTGAAGATCACTACTTTTACAACATTTTGTATTTTACAAATACCCTTCAAAAGTTAAAAAATAAAATTAAAAATAGGTACATACTTTTCAGGGTTTTCCACTTCTTCGGTAACAAAATTGAGGTAAAACCTAGGAAAGAGTCATAAATATATCATGAGGCCTCAGTAGATTTTAATTCTGTATTTATTTCAGAGAGAATCAAGAAGATGCATTTAGTTAAGCAGTGCTGTTAATTCCAGCAGGCTCCTCACGCTCAGGAAGGGAATTCTCAGAAATGACAGCAAAACAGAAAAAAAGACAAAGGCTATGTCTTGTCACTGTGGGATAAAATCACATCTTTTCCCTTGAGATAGGCCAACTATGCTCCCCCTAATGCTACACAGATAGACCCAAAGATATGCACGTTCAAGTCTTTTGCCATGTTGTGACCCAACTTGAAATTCCACACAGCCAGGTTTGCCATCTCATCCAACCTCCTCAGCATTTGTTTCTAGACTTGCTACTGTGTGCAGCACAAAACAAGGAGTCAGGACATTTCGAAAGGGGGATGGCTTCTGGCTAACAGGACCCCTAGGACATTTTTTCTTGTCTGAGTGCTGCTACCAGGTAGAAGTAATTTGGTGGTCCTGTATTAGTCATTTTATTAATGCAAAGACATGTTTCCTTGCATTCTTTTCTCTATTTGTCCTTTTTCTCCCAGCATTTTATACCCAGTAATCTATACTTGCTCTTGGCAGGATGAGCCCACATACATAAGCAATACCACCTTTGTTTTGTACTTTAAAGCTGTATCATTAAAAGATAATAGTGTCACAGGCTATGCATAAATTTCTGCCTCTGTCCTGGGACACATCACCAGCACTTGCAGCACTCCTTCATATCCAGCTTATTGGATTGATTTAGCCCCATGAAACTGATAGTGCAAGGGTATTGACACTCCACTTAATGGTCTGCTCTTCTGTGCTCTCCGGCAATCAATTTGAGCTGGTGACAAAGACAAATAGGCAGCTTAGGAGAAGCACTAGCCAAACGAGATCTTTTCCTGCTAATTTCTTCTATAAGTGGCAAATCAGGACCATGAAATAAAAGTCAGAATGTGTAAGGGAAAAACAGAGATGATTTTTATTTCAGGAGGTTTGGAATGTCATGTGGAAAAAGGAAAGAAATAGGAAAGAAACAACAGCAGAATAGCAATCTTCTTGATGTAAGATTTCACAGTAAACCAGCTCTGCTTTGGCAATGAATAATATTAAAGACCTTTTAAAGTTGCCACCACAGAAATGTGTACACCAAGGGCAATATTTTAAAAGTGAGAAACCATCATGTGTATGGATGTATGAGACAGAGGTGGCTGTATCAGAGAAGGAAGAGGGAAGAGACTGTCCCTATAATGAGTTCAATTTCTTTCAGCCTTCAAAATGCCAGGCTCTTTTCTTACGTATCTATCAGAGATAAAGGCTGTGGACTCGCTCAGGTTACCCCCCCGCCCCACCCACCCACCATTTAATACAAAAGTGCTGTTCAGTGCTTTAGTGTGCATGTTTATACTGCTCCTGCAATGGGGGAGTTACAGGCCAACAGAGAACTCAGATGCTGGTCCCATTGTCCCTCTGAATAAAATAAATAAATTCCTTATCATTCGTTCCCCAGCTTTTGTACAAGGGAAAGAACTTCACTGCCTGTGAGGCTGTGGAAGGGAAAAGGAAGACCTCCAGACAAAGCTATCTCAAAAATAAGCCCAAGCTCTGCAGTCTTTTTGTTGTATATTGTAGTCTTTTTTTTCATGCCACTGCTGCAAAGCACATCAGCACTGTGCAGAGTGGAGCCCTCGCTAAGCACAAACAAATTGTAAGGTAGATTTGAAGTGTAGAAGCTCCTTTCAAACCAGACACTGTGTACTTCGGTGGGGAGAACTTAAAAGAAAGTTCTGAGCCAAATACTTGAAGGCAGATTCTCATTACTTTGCTCGCAGTGAATAGCACTTAACTTTTATGGAAGCCAGTTGCACTTCTTGTTAAGTGAGGTCCAATTCTGCCAGAGCAGAAGCCACAAGAATCAGTGTTTTCATCTTGTTTTGTGGTCTGCACTGACCTTATCAGAGTTTGCTTCTGATTCTAAAGCACTGCTTTTACAAAGCAAAGGCTGAGGTCCACACAAGTGGGATGGAGATCTACAACTTTATATCAATTGAGAGAGATCTTTTTCACGTAATTATTGTCTTCTTCAACAAAATCTAATGTAATATTATCCCTTTTAGCCTTCTATTAAAATACTTAGTAAGAATTTAAGAACATTCACTTCTTGTTGCTTTTATTTTTAACCTTGAGAACAGAAATATGCCTGATTTTTTTAGTGTTCACTGAGTGCTTACATATTGCATATTGAAAAAGAATAATCTTTCCTTCCCAGAGCTGCCTACAGAGAAGCTACCGAGCATATGGGACAGCAGCAAGAGCTATCCTTTCTACACAGTGCTGTTTGGCAAAAGAGGCAAAATGTGCGACTCAATCTGTTGTATAAATAAATGCCTCTGTTAGTTCATATTAGTGTTTGCTTTCAGGACAAATGCTTATAGGTTTCAACAACTTACCAGCCCGAATAGGCGTACATTCCTGAATAGAAAGCAAGTGGTAATCCCATAATACTGGCATCATTCCCTGAAAAGGCATTTTTAAAGTGCCGTGTTTCTCCTGCAACATCAAAAAATAAAAAATAAAAAATAAAATTGAAAAACAAGCTCTTTGGTCACTTCCTACTTTAAAACAAATAAATATATCACACCATGGAACGTTTAATCACCCAGTAGTTCACTGACTTCAAGTTCTGCCCTTGACCTTAATTTCCTCTCCCAACCCTCGCAGCCAAATTCTGCCAGCAACTGTTAAAGGTTCTCATGGTGTCCTTAACCATGTCACAGCAGAATCTGACCTGTTAGTTTTTGTAAAGCATTCTGAGTTTGATGACACTCACCACACTGTTGTCTCCAGCAGTGACTTATATCAACACTGAAGAGCAAAATGAGCTCTGGGGTTTTTGCTATAAACATTTCCCTTGTTAGTTAACATTTTCTTAAAATGGAGCATTAATAGCATTTCATTTATAAGAAAAAAACCCAGTATCTTAAGCCTTCCTGTGATTGAAGTTCTCAGTGTTTAGTAAGTTTCTCTTCTGCATTATAGGCAGCACTATCGCTTATGTTATAGCAAGAATCATGCTTTTCTAAATGCAAATATTTAGACATTTTGAAAAAAGTACAAGGCAGAAAAGGTGCAGGAATAGCTGAGTGCTAAAGATCAGTACCAAAAATGAGTGTGTGAGAACCAAAGTCTCTGTCCAAAAACATTATATATACCGTGAGACAGAATATTCAGTAAAGATCTTTCCAATCCTTTGATAATGAAGGAAGGTGCTGACAAAGCCAGTAGTCTTCCTGCTGGTGTAAATGCGCTGCCTCTAAGGAACACCAGACATTCACCTCTCCTCGTGGATGGGTATCTACAGCTGAACAATGCAATGGGGAGGACCCACGCAGGAACAAAGCCTGCAAGGAAATAGTCCTCCAAAAATTGTAACAAACAAGTGGGAATTCTAAGATCACATTATGTGCTTTACTGCTTGCCTTTGACATAGTCAGTGGTTGTGCTATTTCATTACCCATCTGCAAGGTCCTCTATGGTTCAAAAGACCAGCCCACAAGCCCCCAGATTTCTTGAGAAGCAATGATCCTCCGCAAAAAAAAAAAAAAAAAAAAAAAAAAAAAAAAAAAAAAAAAGCAGTAGGAAGAAGGAGAATTCACTGAGATTTAAATGAGCAATGGTCAAACCCTCTCCTCTCCTCTTTAGTGAGCCCTCAGGCAGAACTTCCATTGGTGTGGAGACCTTTTAGATAAAGGAATTGGAAACACTCCCTGAGGGACAAAGCCGTCCAAACCTGGTTCTGGCCTGTTCCAAAGACCTAGAGGAGGAAAAGGGGCAGATAGAAACACAGAGAAAAAGTTTGCGCATGAAAGGAGGTAAGGGAAGGCATGCCAATGGCCAGAAAGCAAGTGAAAAACATGCAAACAGAAATAGTGAATTAGCAAAACACTGCATAGGTTCACCTTTCTTTCAGAGGCTATAGCTAAGGGCAGTGAGCTGCCTGTCCCTGACATGCGCTGAGCTCATGGCCAGTGCTATGTGCCTGCCTCAGGTGTAAGGGAGTCTTGTGGGGCACCAGAGTGGCCCCGGAGCTGGGCCAACCACTGCCATCATTTTTGCTAGATAAAGTCTGCCACCAATTCATTAAATGTGTCCTCCTTTCTGACTCACTGTGCTGAATGGCTCCTGGTGCTTTGTGTAATTAGTATCTAGCTCTATTGTAATGAGAGAGAGTTGTGGCTTGTCCCCATCTTTAGGTTGGGCATTAGGAAAAACTTCTCAGAAAGAGTGATCAGGCACTGGAATGGGCTGCCCACAGAGGTAGCAGAGTCACTGACACTGGAGGTGTTCAAAAAACATGGAGATGTGGGACTGAGGAACATGGTTAGTGGGCATGGATGTGTTGGGTTGACGGTTGGACTAGATGTTCTTAAAGGTCTTTTCCAACCTTAACAACTCTGTGATTCTAATCTACGATACAGCTGCATGCTTTTGTTTTTCAATTGTAAGAAGTAAAGCACGCATGCAGCTGAGCATCCTGGAGAGCTGCAGGCAGGGAGTCTGTGAAAACAGCAGCTATTTTGTCTCCCAAGACAGCACCTCTACATCATTCATTTCTCTCTGATAATGAATCATCACAGCCATTCCTACTGATTGGTTAAAGATTAGCACCCACAATTGGAACAGCCTCCACAATAATGTTTCTTTCATATATCCCCAAATCTGAGCCCTTATGACCACCACACCCCTGTGCTGAAGAGAAGTAGGCACCAGCACAGTTCCCAAAGTTCACACAGAATGCAATTTACAGAGAAGGGCAATCCTGTCACTGGCTTGAAAACCAACTCTATCTTAATAGTCTCATTGGCATGCAGAAGGAAATACCAGTTCATCCCAGTGTAGTTCCACCTCTAATCAATTACATGACAGTACACAGCTCCAGTTGAACAAGCAGAGACTAATTAAGAGATTTTGCTGCTATAAGCATTATTTGGTGGAGGCAGGTGGGGGGAGACTGGGGAGGGTAAAGATAAAAGCACTTTAAAAGCATTTACTTTTCATTTCATACCTTTAATTAGCTGGATAACTCCGGGGACTATAATTATCAGAATTGCTACAAGCTTGCAAAAGGTAAGGAAAATCTGAATGCGGGCACTCCAGCTGACGCTTGTGCTATTCAGGACCATCACTAGCGCTGCAAGAAGAAAAAGAAAAGTCAGAAAGAAATATTCCTTCCACTGAAATCACCACAAAACTCTCTGAGGCTGCACAAATACTAGGCTCTGCAGCGCTGAAAGAAATAACACCCTGATAGCCTTCTCTATTTGCTGCCCTCCCACCCCTCTCATGTTTCCCTTACAGTTTCTGTACTACTAAACGCTTGAGCTGAGCCCTTTTTAGACCCTTCCATTTCTCCGTTCTCCACTTGGCTCCTTTCGCACCGAATTAAAGCTTCGTTTACCCAGGACTGTTAGCTGTTGGTAGGTGATGGGCTGACAGAAGCTGCCTCAGATGAGAAAAAATAATCGCACAAGCCCTGTCACTCCAGATTTCTGTACCGGTGCCAGTTTGATTAGAGATTTGCATTTTCAGAAAGCAGTAACAATTAATAATGACATTAAACTTTCTCACCCCCATTTAGGCCCTGCATGAATTTGTCACTCACTGCCTTGTTTACACCTCCTCCTTTCTCTTGCTATTTCCCCTCCTGTGCAGCCATTCCGTGGCGACACAGGAGGGCTAGAATGCAAGCGGCATTCCTGCCCACCTGCAACTGGTGAGGAAACCAAAACTCAGATTCACCCCTCACCAAGCCAAAGAGCACAAGGGTGAAGAGATTCCCTGCCCTGCCTGCCCGACACACATCCCACTGGGCCCCTGCTGGAACTCAATGACGGGAGGTCCTACAGCTCAAGTGCCACTCATTCCAGTTTACGTAAACAATTACCCTGGCAAAACAGAATCAATAAAGTAGCTCACCTAAAAAAAATATTTACTAACTGAATGGAAAATGTGAGTCATTTCAGTAGATAAAAATTCCTTTTTCCCTTCTGCCACAGGGAAAGGTGAGTGTGGCACAACAAGCCTGCTCATTGATCATCTTGCTCCTTCCATCGTGTGGAACTAATGAATTAGTCCTTCATCACAGCTTTTCCTTCTCTTCAGCCCTCCCAAGAGTGCTGCTCTATCTGCCTCATCAGCCACACAGTGCACCACAGGATGCATAGAATTGTGAGGCTCTGTCTCCCACTAGCCCCTGCAGGTTTGTGGGAGCTGGCATCACAAACCTGGCACAGCACAGGGCTCTGACTGCAGAAACAGCTGGGCTGTCCCACACCTTCTGTATCGATTCTGGCCAGTGGCAAGGCCAAAGTGTATTATAAGCAATTCTCTGTTTAAATCAAAAAGATTACAAGAAAGACAGAGAGCTGTTGGAGAGCATCCAGAGGAGGGCCACAGAGATGATCAGGGAACTGGAGCACCTCCCCTATGAAGACAGGCTGAGGGAGCTGGGCTTGTTCAGCCTGGAGAAAAGAAGGTTGTGGGGTGATCTCATTGCAGCCTTTTAGGATCTAAAGGGAGCCTCCAGAGGGGAGGGGAATCAACTCTTTGAAAGGGTAGATAACAACAGGATAGGGGGAAATGGTTTTAAGTTGAGGGAAGGAAGATTTAGTTTGGATGTCAGGGGGAAGTTCTTTACTATGAGAGTGGTGAGGTGCTGGAACAGCTGCCCAGAGAGGCTGTGGATGCCCCGTCCCTGGAGATGTTCAAGGCCCGGTTCGATGGGGCCCTGGGCAGCCTGGTCTGGTATTAAATGGTGGCCCCGCATGTGGCAGGGGGGTTGGAGATTCATGATCCTTGAGGTCTCTTCCAACTGGGGCCATTCTATGACTCTGTGAGAAAACTACAAGCAATCGAGAAAAAAAAAGTAAACAACATTTTCTAAATTTGTATTTGGGAGAGTGCAGGCCCCACACTCAAGTGAGCAATTTACCAAAATCAACCAATATTGTTGACCAAAGTCAACACAAACTCACACTATCACTTAGTTTTAAATTTGCACCCAAAAAAAAAAAAAAAAAAAAGATCTTAAAGGTCACAATATTTTTCCAGTTCTGTATTTTACCATATTTTAAGACTGAGACATCATTTTCTGAGTCACAGAAGTATCACCTGGACTTACAGTCTCACATGAGACTCAAACACTTTTTTGGTTTATTAAATCCTTGTGTGTGTGTATTTGGCAGGAAATAGAAAATCTATGGGGCCCATCTCATTGCTCTACTTTCCCAATATTACTTTGATGTAAGTTCACTCACTGAGATGTTTTGAAAGCTCCTCTTAAGTCACTGCCGAATAGCAGTGCTTAGTGAGGCACCCCCTCTTTCTTAAGGCTTGATCACCAGGAAAATAGGGTAGAAATGGCTAACAGCTGTCATTCAAGCATGTATATTAACATAGTTATTTAACCAACAGTGATTAAGCTATTAAGAAATCCCATGCCATAAACAAGCACTGACTCTTTTCAGATTTCTTGCAAAGTTCACTATATTGCCTTTTTCTACTTCACAGAACAAACCCAGGAAGGGACTGGACTATGAGAAAACGTCACCTAAGAGTTCCAATCTCAGGAAAAGATCTGTGGCTTGACATCTAGCAAACTCAGAGTTCAAGACCCCTGCAGCAATCAGTCTGCTACCTGACCTGTGGCAGAACAGCTTATGTGAGCATCCTCACCCTCCTCGAGTGTCATTAATGCATCACTTCCACCCACCAGATACACATATGCGAATGTCATCAGATGGCAAACTAGAATGAACACTAATTTTGATCCACTCATCACCTTGCTTGCTCATTAGCCGCACACAAATCACAAACCACAAATCTGCCTAAGAGCCACAGCGGCTTGAAAGAAAAGCACCTAGACAACGTTTCTGTGAAGACAACCTCCACATGAGCAGGCTGCTAAACTTTTCCCATCCCTGCCCGTGGACTCAAGCCAGCAGAGTGCTTCAGCTGAGGTTTCTTAATGAAATGGAGAAAGCAAAATGGACACAGCAAGGATCTTCATTTGACTGGAAAGGTAAAAGAAGGCTATGCTTTCAGCCAGTCCAGTGCACAGTGCCATTAGTTTGGATGGTCCTCCAGAAGAGCAAGTCCCTTGCAGAGTTGGGCAACTGCACAAATGAAGATGGAAATTTTATCTTGGGTCTGTAGTCATTATCAACAGCACACTTCTACAAATAGGATCTTGCAGAGATATTTCAAGATTGCAGAGATTTTGATACAGGATCAGAGCAAAGATCAGAAGGACACAGACAAAAGGACAGTAAAAGCAGGACTCACCTCACAATTGGCTAGCTAAAAGTCAGGTGGCTGGTCTGTCAGCATCCTCTGTGAAAAGACATTTACCTCCACAGGATGATTAATCACCCATCTTTCAGACGCCTAGCAAAGAGAACAGTTGCCTTCAGGAAGGATATCCCCCTCTCCCCCCTCTTTCCTCACTAATTTTACAGGGAGCTGAGGCAACTGGCTATAACTAAATACCTAACTAAAAGTGAGATGAATGCTAATCTAGGGGACTATGGAGAGAGAACAAACAGGGTTTGTGAACAATTGGTAACACTAATCATGTTGCTTTTCACAATCCTTACCCTTCACACAGCCACAGCTATAAATGGATAACAACATCTGATGGGAGAAGCAGCAGCAAGCATCCCGGCCTACTTTTTAGGAATACGTGTACCATTGCCTCAGCGGGAAGCCAAGGGAGCTGCCTTCCCCTGACTTGTCAGGCTGTTAGGGTCAAGGCATTTACTCAAAGCAAAAAGTATCCTTCGGTTGTGGCTTTTAATGCATCAATTAAAATGAAGTCACAGGAGGCACAAAAGCACCCATCGGAGCAGCTTTTGCCTTTCCTACAGCCAAGTGATGTCTTAATTTAAACCACTTGTCTGAAAACTGTCAGCAGGAGAGAGCAGTGTCCACAGCATCTGCCGTGAAGGCAGAAAAAGCAGCTATTGGTTCCCATGTACATCCACAATTGATGCCAACAAAAATTCCCAGAGTATCTGCCAGCAAGCCCTGACAGATCTGTAGAGCTGACCTTGATTTCCAAGCACGATACGGCTTCTGTCTAGCAGACATGACTTGGGTAATTAGGTCTTTTTGGCAGACCTCCGAACACAAAGAGAGGAAAAATTACATATTTTATCCTAAATGTGCTTGACTGAATTGAAAAACTCTATGAATGTGAGAGTCGGTAGCCTGCTTTCAGTTTCACAATTCTTTATAGTTGAATCCTGTTTATTTGACTTCTGATATTTAGACCAAACGAAAAGATTAGAACTGGCTCATTTAAGGCTGCGTGCCATTCAGGTTATACATCAACAATACAGTTCAATATGTTAACCCAGCATAACCTCTTGCTCACTATTACAAATAAGCTTAACATTACAAAAAGAGTTAAAAGATACAAATAAAGCAAAATTTGAATGCAGATTTTTATTTTTCTTTTGCACTGCCTGTCTCCATCCTTTGTAAATGTCTTCTTCATTGGGAAAAGCAATAAATACAAAGAAGACTTTTTGTTTAAAGAAGTAAGAAAGAAAAAGGTACCTATGACAAAAGAACCATAGCCTGGAACAGAAAATTTGCATCTACAGCTCAGGACAGGTGTGATTTTAGGGTGAACTTTATGCCCAGCACATCCTTGCTCCTATAAATAACGAATAAAGATGGAAATATTTTTAAAGGTCACCATCTCCCATGGTTCCATTTTAGTTTTCATATGATCTCCATCTTCTCTGCAACACCCTTTTTCCTTTTGCATCTCAGAGACACGGAGGTGGAACAGTGCGGGGAGGAAAGAGCTATGGCCACTCTGCAAGCAGTGCTGTTCTGCAGCTAGTTGAGGGTCAGCAGTGTCTGCCACTGCCATCTTAATCCTGCCTGCATCCATCTCAGGCAACCTTTGCGTTGCAGTTCAAAAGGAACTCTCATGAATATCATTCTTGGCCATGCACAATGTTGGTATGCAGTACTTCACTGCTCCCCCCTTATCTCCCTTCACAAACCTGTCCTGCTGACCAGAAAGAGGAAAGGAAGAACTGCCCTCCATATTCACTCTATATAACACAAGGAATAATAGGCTTAAATTGCAGAACAGAATGTTTAGATTAAATAGAAAAAAAATAAAAAGAATAAGAAAAACTTTCTTGTGAAAAGGACAGGAAAAACTGGGCTACAGCACTGGGTAAGGTGTAGGAACTCACCCCTGGAACTGTGAAGACCACTGCAGACAAACATCTGTTGGGAGCTGTTTAGAGATGCACTGATCATTTTTGGGGCAGGGGACTGCCTGGAGATTTTTCAAAATCTCTTCCTTCCCTTTGTAGTATGATCAGAAAATAGAGGATAACACTACAAAGTAAAGTTTCTTTCAAGGACACAGGTTAGTGATGCTTCATACTACCTTCCTCCCCATGCAGTAGGTATATAGTGAGCACCCTGCAGACGCAGGCGGTAGAAGGGACCGAGGGTGGATAGGATGACAAAAAGCTCATAAGCTCATATTTTCATTAATTTAACAAAATCTCCGGTGGAAGTAAACACTACCTTTGCCACCGTTAAATTGGATTATAAGATCTTCAGGGCTCCAATGTGTCTGTGCAGCTCAACATCTTAATCTCACCTATCTCTCTGCCTACCAGCACAACACAGAACATTCATCACAGTCACCACACCAGCTAATTCTCACGGTGCAAGAATAACAGCTGTATGTTCTCAGATAGCTTAGCCCAGAGTGTAGCATCGGATCAAAAAACCGCCACAAATGAAAATCCACTACAAAGCACAGTGCGAAGAATTAAAACGAAGCCTCAGTCTGGCAAGCCCCCGCTTGTCACAGCACCGTCCCATTCACAATTACAAACTTTCTACCAGAATCTCTCGCTTCAGTGAGACAGCAGCACATCCTACCTGCTCTGCACAGACCCTTGGTCACCATAGGAACAGGCTGCTGTGAACTCCCATCTCCCTTCAGGGTGTAATTATTCCAGCGTATCTCCCCTATCCCCCACCCCCCTGCCCCGCAATGTTACTTCTTTGTTTAATTACTTTGTGTAGCCTCGGCTTATCACACAGATTTTCAATTAAATTAAAAGCAATAAAAATCTATTTCAAATTGTTCGCTTATTGTGCTTGAATCGCAATGCACTTAACAAAACACTTTTAATGGACTCCTCACTTAACATTCCTTCTGTCTCAGTGACCTTGAAGTTACTGAACATCTGTTTCATCCTTATCTTTCACTGAAATATTTTAGACAGATGTAGCCATAAAAAGTCATTGACCTCGAAATTCAAGCCTTAATTCAATTATTCCTATGAAACCTATAGTTTGTGCATAATTAAGTCAGAAGGAAATGCGGTCACACACTGATTTTTTAACACTCCTGGCAGAAGAGAGCTCTTATCAAGAGAGCTCCTACAAAAAGCCCCAGTAACCTGGAGACCAAAAATTTCCATGTCAATTGAACTCTCTACTCCAAAGAAAGAAAAAGTCATCTGAACCTATTATTGTGCAAAATTAAAGCGGTCCCCTGCATGCCTTTGATCATTTTGCATGTCTTAATTCCTTTTTCCAGCCCTTTTGTTTCTGATATGTGCACTGGCCGAACTGAAAGAAACAATCTGTTACTAATTACTCGGATCTGCTCTGCACGCTCCTCCCAGCACAGCTGAGTGTGTGTGTGTGTGTGTGTGTGTGAGACAGAGAGAAAGAGAGTGAGGAGCATCATCCACGATCACAGCACAAAACTGGAAACAAACCTCTACTGCTGCATGGCTCTAAGTCTCATTCGCACCAGGACCGTGCTTTCCATTTCACACAGCTTCACACGCTGTTCAGGCATACCAAGAAGCCCCTGCCCAGGGCTAGCTTCCTTCTGCCATCAGCATGTTTTACTTCTCGGTGTCCCCAAACAATCCCTTTACACTAATTGTAAAGTTGCAAAGAGGAGAAGAATCTACTCATAATAAATGAGCATTTCGAGCCAACTGCTCACCCTGCTCCCAAAGTCATTTGGGTTCCTGCTTCCCGAGCTGTGAGTGCCTCAGTAAGCTTTATCACTGCATAGGACAGTGAGGGACTAAGGATGATGATCTCACGTTGCCTGTGCTCCAGTCAGAAGTGCTACATTTCTTCATGGCATCATACTTGGCAAATGCTTGCCTGCTAAAACAGAGGTAGAGCAATGCACTTAAAATCAAGTAATCATTCTTTTGTATCTCTGGCACTGACTCGTCATCTCCCAGGGACTGAAATTGCTTCCACAAAAGTAATAAGAGTTCTGCCATTAATTCAAGTGGCAACAGAATCAGGCTTAGCAATAGATCTTTTTCTGCCATTAATAAAGACTGCTCTTCTTTTTTTTTTACTATTGCGTACCTTCAGAAACACACACTCAGGCAAAAAAATCACACCGATGCCCTTGGCACTGGATGCACACTCATTCTGCAACAATTCACAGCAAACAATTACCTGTTCAGTGTCTGATTAACTTTTTTTTTTTTTTTTTAATTTACATCAACTTTACTCTTTCTGACAACTAAAATCGGATACTTACTGATGCCAACAGCTGTAATAAGTTTAATCGCAAGTTCTGGGATTTCGCACTGCATAAAGAAAGGTTCCAAAATGTAGCGTCCAAATGCCAAAGATATCACTGCTGTGGCAGCAGGGCTAGAGCAAAAAATAAGAATAGGAAAAAAAAAAATCACAAAATTCATCCACAATAGCATGTAAACAATACTCATTTGGGATCACGCTGTAGCATTATTATCACAGAACCACAAGGTGTACCCAGCTTTGGTCCCTTTTGGTGACTATGGCACCACAGGCTGAGATTTCTGAGCATAACAGACAACCAGAAACTGTTTGGCTTTGCTCAGTGGCTCTGATCCTGCCAGTGACAATTCTTACCCTGTGGGGTTTTACTACTTCCATGGTGTGAAGCAGCCATACAGAGAAAGGAGATGCATCAATGCAAATATTCATTGCCATGCTCGCAGTGAACATGGCCAGATTTAATTTGTATAGGCAAATTAAAAGTTTAAAAGTTGATGAAGACTGAACTGTGGTAGTGAGATACATCTCACCCCTCATAGACAAGCATATTAATTTCAGTGAGGAAGAGAATTCTGCTTTACTGAAATAAGAATCACAAAATTAACCCAAGCCTGTTACTAAAGTCTGAGACAATATAAAAGATGAACGAAAATGGCATCTCCTAAAATGCAAACACTATTTAAAATGCATGTTATTTTTATTGACAAACAACTTTCCAGCATTGTGGCAGGGAAAATCCTCAAAGCACGGAAAGCCCCTTTCATACAACAGAGGAACATAATGAAAGGCAGGCAAGCCTGTTGCATTTCCCAATCTGAAATGATATCCCTACAGCCTTTCTCCTTGAGGCAAGCTAAGTATTTGCCACAAGCCTTCACATGTTACCTTCCACTGGACAGATCACAGGATCTGATCTCCATCATACTGCTACACACAGCAAGGAGAAAGGGGGCCTCAAAGGATTTTTGAGTGAAACAAGAGTCCCTGCAAATTTGTTATGAAAAATCTACAGCATTTAATAAAACAATGCCTTAAGTGCAGAATATACTTCTCCCAGTTGAATTTTAACTAAAAGACAGTTGCTAAGAACTGTGTGGAAATACTGCAGAGAAGTTGTTATTGTTCACTGAAATCCTAAATTGGATTTCCCACCAGAGAGTTTTACCTTTGAACCAAAAAGAGCCACAACCCAACCAAAGCATCACACACTGCATTGGACAAAGCCACAGGGAGCAAAGACCTGAAGCATCTTCCTAAGAAACTTTCTACATCAAGTGAAGGCAGACAATAGCCTGGGCGCTTGTTCTACCCATCCATTTGCTGCCTTTACTTATCTAACTGACATAGGCAGCTCACTAGCCTCCAGCTCTCATATTCTGTATCTGCCCAGTTTGAAGTGGCCTAGAAGAACAGATCTCTGAAGCTTTCCCTGGGCTTGTCTGCTCAGCCTCAGTCCCTTCCTCCAGAACCTGGATTTTTCCCTCTTGTTTTAAGGAAAATCTAGCTCCACACCATTCACTTTTAAAAACAAAGCTCGTTAAGGTTATATCTTTAATAAATAGCTAAGTCTCCTGGCTTCTCACACTTGGAGAGATGCTGCTGGCAGTGCATTTAGCCAGTTGAGGCCAAGGCTGAGGGAATGGGGCATTTTCCTTTTGACTGCAATCATAAGGATCAGCAGGCTCCTAACAGCTGTGCGCTCACAAATGCACACAAAGCAAATTAGCAGCTTTCATTTAAGGGCAAAGAGAAAAGAAAAAACCTGAAGAAGAAAGCCAGCGGGCAGGGGCAGGCAGAGGGCCGGCAGCACACACTGCAGGTGCATGAGTCACCTCTTCAGCAGCACGCTCTTACCCAACCTGTGGGCAATCACCAGCTCCAAGTGCTGCAGACAACTCCTTCAGTCATCCTCACTTGTTTGAGAACCTGCCTTTTTTTTTTTTTTTTTTTTCTTCTTCTTGTTTTTAGGTGCATGGTACACCTGACTCCTGAGAGAAAAGGTGCTCCCACCTGTACTGGATGAGGAGCGTGGACCGCTTCTACAGGCAATGCTAGCATGGTTTACTCAGTATGTGGACACAGCTAAGTGTGTCTTAGACCATAAAATAGTGGCTTTAAGTATATATGAGAACAGGAAATGTTTATTTTGGTTGTGGGGGTGAAAATCCCGCAATCGTTCAGAGGAAAAAAGGCTGAAGTGAAAAGCATGCGTGCAGCTCAGCCTCCTGACAATAACACTGCTATGCACCAAGGCTCAGCCCCTTTGGTAGCTGCAGCCAACTAGTTTGCCATGCTAGAGTCAGCCCTAAAACTGTGCCCAGAGTTTTGGCAGTGCCGCTCTGATCACAAGTTACAACAAGTCCATCTCCCTCGCTGCCTCTTGGGTTGGATGATTAAAGGACCCACTGATGTTCTTTCCCATGCAATCTGATTATGTACTGGGTGTGGGGCAGAGTGCAATGACTAAGAGTGTTTTGATGACACTCCTGGGATGCCGTCGTGTGTACAAAAGAAAAGAAAACAATAATCGAGGAGAGGAATTTACAAGGTCTGGTTTCTTGTGGGTACTCATCCTAGGAAAAGCATCCCCCCACCTACTAGGGTGCAGGTTAACAAGGGGATTTCTCACATGACTCTCCTTTCATTATTGTGTAAGGGTATAACTATGTTCACACCACTGCCTCCCTCGATGAAAACCGAAACTCTGCTTCCTCTTTCTGGTTTTCTTTTCAGAAAGCATTTAACAAGATTAAGGGATCCACTCTTTTGTCACATTTGATGGAGTTTATTCAAAGGTTACGTATGAGTGAGGAGGATTGCAAGGGGCCATCTAACACGCACAATCATTTCCTCTGGAAATGAGATAAGGATTTAAGGTTTCATAATGAGTCAGCACTGTTAGCAATTTTAAATTCAACAGTCTATGCTAGAACTCGTCAATATTATGTAAACATAGCTGTGATTTGTGATGAGGCTTGTGCATCGGTGACTCATTTGCTCGTATCAGAAGAGAAGGCAAAGAAGTACTGATTGGCCCAGGGCAGGAACGCAGCATTCCTGAGTTTATGTCACACAAATGAACTGCCCTATTCTATAAGCAACGAGCCCTCCAGTTCCAGTAATACTATAAAATAATCATACTTTTTTTAAAAAATGAGCCACATTTTAGTTTGACAAAAAGATCCGTTTACATTATGCAAATTTATTTGCAACAATCTAGTCATTCTGCATCTTCTTGTTGCAATTTCCCTATACAATGCCAAGGGCTGTATCAACCATAAGCTTACACACCACATCAGTACTTTGGGCATTTTAGATACATAAGGACTCAATGTTGCTTTATTTGGCCAGATTTCTGTAGTGACTTCTCCAGCACACCAGGATAACAGAAGATGGGGACCAGAATTGACATCTAGAGAAAACACAGCGCACCCAGATCTCAAATCTTCTGGGTGACAACTGTGCCAGGTGTTATTTCTGTATCCACAGACAACAGAGACTGCTCCAAAAGCCAGCACCTGGGCTTAGAAAATGTAAAGGTGACATTCCTCTTCCACTATACTTCATGTAGGCATGGGTATTAACATCAACGGATGTAGCAAGCTTAGCAAAATCAAAACATGAATTTGTGTGACAGACAGTTTTTGTAGAATCTTTTTTTTTTCCCATACATACATATATATATGTCTTTTTGAATGTTTCAACAATGAGACGTAAAATAGCATTGTTAAATTGTATGGAGCAGCCACACTAAAAAACTTAGCTGATAGATCAAGATATCTTTGATTTGTGCTTCACACAGTGGAGAGTTTTCATTATGACTGAGAAATGCTGTGCCACAAGAGAAGGAACAAACTTACCGAATAACGAGCAGTTCCACCCAGACTCTCACAAAAGCAGGCAGCGGGCCAAAGGCCTCCAGGATATACGTGTAGTGACCACCAGATTTCTTAATGCATGTTCCCAGCTCAGCATAGCAGAGGGCACCTGTGAGCATGAAACTGAGGCATCACAAGAAATATCCAGAAACAACTTTCCAAAGATCTGTAAGGTGAACAACCAAGCTGCTATGGTAACACAACAACTTCTGATACATTCTAATCCTCCATATTCTTTTTTCAAGAGGGTTAGAAGTTTCATGTCATTCAGGTGAACTTGTGTAAGCCATGGCACAAAGTGTTTACAAGCAAGGTGCTTCTTACTCACCCACATTGGTGTGGCACAAAGTGCTGCATCATGCCAACAGTGCAAAGCCCTATGACACACAGTTGTGAGCAAATATTGCCCGGCACCATCCAGCTTCAGAAAGCCTGCCTCATCCTTGGGGGAAAGCCTGAGTATGGCATTCCTCTCCCTCCTCAGCCATGGAGAGAGCAAGCAACTGGCTCACATTTGGAAGCAGGAATCACAGATGGAGGATTTTCCTTACTGGTACCCCCGAAGTCATGCACACCAAACTCAGGGAATGGCTTAGCTCTATCAGCACTGGGGCAGCATTGGATTTCCCAGCAAAGAACAGCTCCCCGAGGAGATCCTCAAGGCTGCTGTCAGCATGATGCGTCACCTCAGGCATTACAGAGCTGTAACAGCACACTGCAGCCATGAAGGCCTACACAAACCACCTGCTAGCGCTGCTTGATGGCCCTCATCCAGCCTTACAGCCTGTGGATTCTTCGCTCCATGGGCAAAAAGGACACTGGGTCTGCTCAATGCAAGCAGCCCTTTTTGGAGGAGCCACAAGAAAACCAGTTTGTAAGCACTGCATTGCACAAAGCATTACACAGATCAGCAACATATGCAAAGCCTTTTCCCCACCTGCTTTTAGGCTGCTACATGTTAAGGTGAAAACTACAGCTTTCAAAACCACCTGACACATACCAAGCCCAATAAAGCCATAAGACTTTACAACACATTACATCCTCCTTCTTTTGCTTTGTTTGGGGATTTGCAAAAACATGACAGCTTTTATCCAATCATCTTTAGCTTTCCTGGAAAGGTACTTACAGAAATTCTTAGAGCCACATTAAAAAAAAAAAAATATATATATATATATTCACAGGCTTTCTCTTGCCATCCTGCTCTGGAGTGATTCAGAATGAAACCAAACGATGCTTTGATACATATTGCACAGACAGCCTGACTTTTTTCCACAGACTTTACTTCACAGTCAGAAAATTACTACTATTGAAGTTAAAGGTAAATAGGAGATGCTTAAGCAAATTCTGTTTTGACTACACCTAAAGACCAGGGTCCTACGACAGGGTTACAAATTTGAGGTGTTTCTTTGTAGGAGAATTTTTGTTACAGGCAGGACTTAAATGTTTGGACAAGAAAACATGTTGCACATTGTGCCACTACAATTAACATTTGACCAGAACAGGTCCTAACTTCCTTGAAATGTCTGTTTGGCTTGGGTGGACTTAGCCTCCAAACGCTCAATGCTGCTTTTAAGCTCAGAGCCAAGTTACACAGGGTGGCATTTGCACATTCCACCTATTAGACAGACACGTGTTAGCCCCTAGTTGTCCTCCCTACCTCATGCCAGAAAACAAGTCGTCTCTGTTTTAAATAAAGCCAATACTCATGTTAGTTCCTCCGCTTCTTTGAGATTAACTCATTAAGGAGGTCAATGGACCCTCTGTCCCCCAGGAGCCAGGGTGGGGTTTTCCGCTCTGAATGGGGCTTTGTGTACAGAACAAACCACCCAGCATTCCTCAGAATGTAATATTGTTAAAAAGAAACACAGCAAAATTAGTAAAAACTGTCAGAATGGGCAGGCCAGCCATAAAACTCATTTTACGCATTTGTTTCTGCTGCATTCATCCTTGCAACCTGAATTTTTCAAGGCACACTGTGAGCGGGGAATAAAGTGAAAAGCAGTAACATGAGACAGGGGAGAGGGGCTGTTGGTATTACTGCTCTGCTCCCTCTCATACCAACACAGATTACACCCGGTGGGAGTTATTCCCTGAGACCTTGACCGAGCCTCCAGGGAACCAAGCAAAGCTGCCTCAACACTTTGCCCTGCACACCAGCTGCCAGGGGCCTCACAAGCAAGCTGTGAGCTACTTCTTAAAGCCAGAAGAACAGCATATTACATACAGCACAGCTAAAGGGAGAAACTGGGAACTTACTTTTTTCTTTAGGGACCCATGAGAAACAACCTGCACTCACAACCTGCGCTGACACAGCGCCGGGTGACAGGGATTGTGGACTGCTGTGCCTTGCATGCAGCAAAAGCCTTCCGCAGCCCCATTGGTTCTCAGGCTCCATGCTGAGCCTTGATATCCAATGGAAAATCAGACAAAAAACAGGAATAATCCACCGGCTGCCCCTCCAGACCAATTGGAAGCATTGAGCAGACTTACCGAAGAGCGAGAGGATGCCGCATGCTGTCCAGACCATCAAGGACATGCCCACACTGCCTGTGTTCTTCAGGATCCCCTTGGGTGAGATGAAGATGCCAGCTCCAATGATAGTGCCAATGATGATGGAGATCCCCCTCAGCAGCGTGACTTTCTTCTTCAGTACCACCTTCTCCTGCGGCTGCCTGCTGTCCATGGAGGGCAACCTGCCATTCGGCTGCCCCTGCAAGTAGCTCCCATTAGACACTGTCACGACGGCAGCTTTCCTCACCATGCTACCGTGTCACCAGCGTGCTGACAGCGAGCACAGCCAAAAAGTTCACAAGCTTTTTCCTCTCTCAGCCTCTTCCTCCGCCGCCTCTTATCGGCGGCGTTGCTCCTACGTGTAGGTAGAGCTCTGCTCTGCCCCGCTGCCTGCCAGTGCTCGCAGCACCTGCACCCTCACCCTGCCCACGGGCACTGCCCTATCGTTGGGAACCAGCTCAGCTTCCGCGTGGACCTGTATTTAAGCTCTTGTCGTACCAAGTTACTCCAGCTGAATGATGATGCAAATTCTCCAGGTTTGCATCAGCCATTTGAGAAACCTCTGGCATTACTCAGCACTTTTTTTTTTTTTTTCTTCTCAAAGCGTAGGGGCATGTTGCACAACCGACCTGAGCGTGGTAGGAGGAACAAAGCCCTCACAGGAAACCCAGCCCATCGAGCTCAGTACATCGCCGCCGGCACCCCCAGACACGCTCCCCAATTTTTTACAGCAACTTGTATGCAGAAACAAAAGCCTGCCGAAACACAAAGCATGTCGGAGCGCGAGGGGAAAAGAAATCAAACAGGATACGTCAGCTCTGGGTCTGATCCAGCTGCTTTTTCTCTCAGTTCTCTTAGTGAAAGTTCAGCATGCAGGGCTGAACTCCTCATCCTGCTGCAGTGGGTCAGCCTCTGCCTACCTGCGAGCTTATGAGAACTGTCTACACCTACCTAAAGAACACATACAAACCCCCGTTAGCCCGTGTTGCCTGGCAACACACCCAAATCAGACTGGTGAAAATCTAGGTTATTTCCCCAGTACAGTAATTTTCACACAGGCGGCGTTTCTGGGATGTTGGTAGCAACTAGACAGTGACACTTCCCCTTCAGAAACACCATCCCTGTCTGCAGATGCTATGCTCTGGCAGGAGGAGAGCTGCAGGGAGTCTCCAGCCACTCTGCAATCCAAGTGTTCCCTCTCACAAAGCCCCTCAGAGCGGTCGGATTGCTGGACCCTGCAAACTTGTGTTTCACCACCCGATTCCTCAAATTCCAACCTGAGAAATTAAAATCTTAAAAAGAAGAACACTCTCCTAAAGCAGAATGAAAATCACTAGCCTTCAAGCGCTTGTCAGCTAATTAAGGGGCATGCAGTACGTGCCAAAGGGAAAAATCCTGCCCAGCTTAACTTCTGCAGCTGCTCGTGGCTTCAGATCAGATCAGTGCACAAAGAAGTGATTCCTGGGGTTGCTGTTTAATTGGAACCCGGGATTGGGGTGGAGAAAGATAGCAGTAAAACGGCATTTTATCATGTGAAAAACAGGCGCTGAGCTCTGAGCACAACTGTGCCTTCACATTTATTTGGGAAACAGGAGATGCTGGGGTACTAAAACACTGCAGCTGTAAAATTACAGTGATTTTAAAGCCTCACATTTTCAGTTATCACTCACCTGTAATAATTTGCACCAAGGTGAAACAAGGCATGCTAAAAGCTTATCTGGTTTAAATGCACGCAGGTAAAAACAGAAAGCATTTCAGCTTTTGACTGCAGGCTGGCACTGCCTGTCTTCTAAACACATCCTGCCCTGCCTGCCTCAGCACTGCTTGCACCTGACCTCGGGACATGCCTGCTCCTCATGCAGCACTGCTGGCTCTGAAATGAGCTGACTCTCCCAGTTCTGGTCACACATGAAGCCACGAGGAGGTGTCATACTACATGGAACTGTTTTCCCTTGGTATACATTTGTTAGACAGTCTCTCAACAAGATCATTAATGCCTGAAGTAAGTAACCAGATCGAACCAGGAAAAAGCATTAACCACAGAACTGGGCTGGGCTGATGATCTTTATTCTCATTTCCGAAGGCTGTTTACAGAAGAGACACATGACATCTTGAAACATCTAATAGCATAATGTAGTCATTCTTACCTAATGCTTACCCTGTTTCAGTAGGAAGATGGCTTCAGGATCACATCAAAGCTCAGTGGCCTCTCAGCTGATCCCCAGGCAGCTCCCTGCCACCCAGCCATCTGCATCAGTAGTAACACTGGGCAGTCAAATGGCTTTCTAATTTCATTTGATCCTTAGCCAAAAGAATGCAAAAATGTTCTGAATCCACATTTGCCCTTTGGACATCGCTAGTAACACTCGCCCACACGGGGAAAAGACTGCTTGCTGCTTCTATCAGGGAGGATGGTGGGCACGGAAAGCTTAAGACTATGTAGAACTCCCACCAAACTGTCTAAAGTGTGAATAATCAAGGAGGGATAGATGCAGAAAACCCTTTTTCTGAACTATTGGCAGCTTGCTCATGATTACGCTATTCACAGCCTTCCCAGTGAGCACTGCAGTGCACAGCAGTTCTCTATACTATCCATTAATGTCAAACAAGTTCCCACATTCAAAGCTTACTTCAAACTATCAGAACAGAGAATACTTATTTGGTGCTCGGGGATAGTTTGTGGTTTTCTGGAAATGTCATGAGAATCCTCTGCTGAGAATGCCCACTGCTGCCCCACAGTATACCGCACGTTCCAAACCTGTATCCATCACCTGCAGCCCACCACAGGCTGTGGTACCATCCTTGGGCAATCACAGCACAGCACTCAGTCTTTTTCAGAGAGCCCTTCCAAAGGCACGGGGCTTAACCTGCCTGACGTTCAGAACAGCTTCTTCTTCCATAAAAACCTGTGCTGGAAACGGAACAAAAAGATAAAAGGTACAATTTTCTGACTGATGAAATTATTGGAAGCAATGTTTCTAAAGATGATGCTCTGAAAACAAACCTTCAGTCCCTGATGGCAGCTGGCATTGTGCACAGCTTTTTATTGTTTCTCTTTGCTCTTTTTCCCCCTCACTCCCCAGACATTTTCTCCTGAGCAAACATTTTCAAACATAACAGAGATCATCACAGTGAGATGGCTTCCTTCTGAACTGCACCATCAGCCCTAGGACAGTGCTTCACAGGCTGAAAAGCCTTGATGCAGAGTTGATACTAGCAGGCCTTGTGCCAGATTCCTGGATACCACTAAACCTTGACTCTGAAGAAGCTACAGTGTGGATATTTCCCCTGAGAAATGCTACCAGGCACAAACACACACACCTTAACAATCAAGTCTGGACTTGAGTTTCAACTTCTCAAGCCCACATAAACTCCTTGATTTCAAGGTGTAACAAGAATGTTTTGATAATCCTTCCAGGCATTTGCATATCAGCTCATTGCATCAAGCATCTCAAGAGTCACAAGTCAAGCCTCCAGGCCATACACTGCCACAGCCACTGAAGACACAGAATAAAAGGAAGTATGGCGAGGCAAGGAAAACCCCAAACTTCTCCGTGTGGGTGGCACGGCATGAAAAAGTTGTTTAGAAAACTGGGCTGAGTCTTCTCTGCATAATCCCAAACTGCTTATGTGCCTCAGAATGCAGCTCTGTAGGAAAGTGGTAGTCTGGTTTCACGTGTCAAAGGAGGACAAAATACCTACAAGTCTTTGTTTCATGTAGACTATCTAGTAGTAAAAACTTGTGACTGGAGATTTTCAGTTCCTTTTGTAATGTTAAATATTTTAACTAACTCTGGGAAAAAAATATCTGTAAGCAATTTAAATGCTTGGCTGTTACTGGGAATTAAGTGAGAAAAGCATCATCATTTACAGAAATCCCAGTAGATCAAGATGGGTTTTAATGTTGTAAAGAAAACCTGGAACTGTAAGAAGATGGTACGGTCTCTACTGCAAGCCAAAGTTTTAGTTAAAAAAAGGGAATTATAGAGAAAGCTGGGGGATGTTATTTTGTAGTCAGTCTCACAAATTACTCAATTATTTTGCATCCTACTTTGTGCTGGATTCTTTAGAAGAAAGAAAAAATAAGAAAAGGAGAAGGAATGAAATAGTTCCCCAGTTCATAGGTTTCAAAAAATCAAACAAAAACCTAGAAGAAATCCAAAAGCAATTCAAATGTTATTTCATGAATTTTCAGTAAAAGACTGCCAACAAAATGCCTATGCAGTCAGCAAATAGAAATCCGCTTCCAAGAAGCCTACAGTCAATGATAGCAGTTTAGAAAGCAAATACTTCTGAAAGATTCAATCTCCAATTCCAGGGCTGTTCAGCCTGGAGAAAAGAAGGCTCCGGGGAGACCTGATAGCGGCCTTTCAGTATCTAAAGGGGGGCTGTAAGAAAGAAGGGGACAGATTCTTCAGAGGGGTCTGCTGTGATAGAACAAGGGAAAATGGTTTCAAACTAAAAGAGGGGAGATTTTACATGAATGTAAGAAAGAGGTTTTTTGTTTGTTTGTTTGTTTGTTTGTTTTTTTTAACCATAGTGGTGATGAGGCACTGGAACGAGTTGGCCAGAGAGGTGGTGGATGTTCCATCCCTGGAGACATCCAAAGTTGGGCTGGACCAGGCTCTGAACAACCTAATACAGCTGTAGGTGTCCCTGTTCGTTGCAGGGGAGTTGGGCTACAGGACCTTTAAAGGTCCCTTCCAACTCGAAGGATTCTGTGATTCAATTAGCTGATATCTGCCTATCAATTTTCAGGCAGAAAAGAAAAAACAAAGCTTTTCAGAAATCCGTCCTGTATTTTTCACTACTAGAGCTTTATTTCCAGCTGCAACCATGATAATTCCAACTGAACAGTTGGATGTTTTAATGATTTTTTTTTTTTCAAATGGACAAAAATCATTAATGCCTGGTGCCAAGCAAGAAAACTTCAAATGAAAAAAAGCCAATTTTTACTGAAGCCCTACATACATGGATAAAGGATCGTGCTTTAAACCATCTCATTTTTCGTATTTGGAACCTATGCAATTATAGCCTAAGCAATGCTGTACATAAATATTATTCTTAATTTTTCCATGTTTGCATTTCTTGTCAGCAGGATGAGACAACAATTTTCAGAGTCTCTATGTTATCCTTCCTTATCTTTTGGATGCACACGCTGAGATATCCCATGGCTTTCAAGAATCAAAACTTTGTGGTAAATTTCTGTCAAAAATGCACAGATTCCTGGCACAAATACAAGTTTTTTGTTGACTTCGGGAAGCTGCGATTTTACTTGAGATTTCTTCACTTAGGCTGAGTGTGTCAACAAAATTAATTTCCGCTTCTGAAAAATTAGGCTTTCTAAAAAATGAAGACAGGTAATTATTACAGAAAGGGTTTTCTTTCCTAGTTCATCTCTCCATTTTCTTGATGAGAATTCTTCACACTAGGTAAAAAGCTTATAATGTGAAGAAACCACATAACAGTTGCTTAGATTATTATACTGAGAGTTAGCCGATTAACTAATCCCTGTTTGCTTTTACTGCATTTTTCATACAATTTATCCTGTATTATATACACAAGAAATAGGATGCTGGGGCACTTATCTTCCTCCTCTATTTGGCCAGGTCTTGTACTTCACGCGAATCACATTCTCCCATGATGAGTCAAATTTTCTATGAAATCCTTTTAATGAGTTAATGATACTTATTCCAAATCACAGGTGTGACAACGAAATTCAGCCTCTGAATCCTGTTACTAAAATAATCTATACAAAATCTTGGAAAGGGGAGTTTTCAAAAAGTTGAGCAAAATTTCAGTGTACTGACCACTCCACAGGGAAATCTTTCAGATCACTTTTCCTAATCTGTACTCCAATTCTTTAAACTCACCCCAAAAGAAGGTCACCCTTCCTTCTTGTCAAGTTTAATGAGCTTATTCCCCTCCTGTTGCATACAACTTAGACTACATCGAGCATAGATTCAAAGTTATTTGATTTTTCTGAAACAGAAAACTCTTACCCAAGCACCCAAGAATAATTGTAATGGGATTTTTAGTTCCCTTCTCATTCCTCTCTCGATTGCCAGATGCAGCAACAGAATTGCATCTGTGGATTTCTCCTCTGGTTCATTTAATATAGCTTTTTGTCTGGAGACCAACCAAATCCTGGCCACAGCATCTCACAACTCATGAACACAAGGTCAGGCTCCAGTCAATAAATTGTCAGGTTGTTAGCACTTCTTTAACATCAGCAGCAATGGCACAACATGCGCATTTAGAGATGGACAAAATCTTCACAGTCAAGGGCTGAAGCAGTGTCAGAGTTTACCAAAAGGAGGGATTAAACAGAGAAAAGCAAAAGCACTACTCAACGTGGGTGTGCAGAAATGCTTCACCGGCGATTGGTGGTCAATCATTCACACTGGCATCATAATTTAGCAATGAAATGTGGCCTATGGATCCTACAGGGAATTGTTTTATTGGCATCTAAATGTGCACACTATGTCTTCTTGAAGTATTAAAAACTCCATCAGAAAGAGCAGTCGTTTGGAGTGCTGCCAAGGCAGTTCAGCAGTTTGTACTAGTGCTGCTCCATATATTATTCCTACATTTCAATAGGGTAAAGCATCTCAGTGCTGAGGTCAGCTTCTGCTTCTTCTTTGAAAGTGAAGTTCCTCTTTTCCACATTCACAATATACTCTTCAGAGGTACTGTCCATCCAGGTAGGACTAGAAGAAGGTACTGAACGATGCTATACTGCAAATCACATGAATATTTAAGTATTACAGAAACTTAAGCTGGGAGAAGCCTGGCCTTCTCCTGTATCAATTTTTGTCTAGGTTACATGATGCACACTTTTTTACGCTTAATTTAAAAAAATTGGAATAAATATTTATTTGACAGGAAGATAGTCTAAGCAGAGAGATTGAGATAATCATTTGAAGATAT
Source organism: Meleagris gallopavo (assembly GCF_905368555.1). Lineage (NCBI taxonomy): Eukaryota > Metazoa > Chordata > Aves > Galliformes > Phasianidae > Meleagris > Meleagris gallopavo. Next base: position 8,916,592 of record NC_139407.1, read on the forward strand.
TATTTACTAATAATTAACTTCAGTTTATTAAATTTCTTCAGAGAAACTAGGGAAAGTACAGTATCCCAATTTGGCTTTCTGAAAACCATATAGATTTAAAGACACAACCTCATACACCACAGTAACAAGTTTGGTATGCCTGGGGTATTTTGCCATTTATTGTTCCTCTACTTTGATTTTCCTTTTTCAGTTCTCACCTTTTCTTGCACTTTAAGTACACTTTATAAATTCTGAGCTGAAGTAGGAGCTATTCAGAAATTTCTCTTATTTTTCCATACTTTTCAATGCTCCTTCCCAGGGCAAAGAATAAATCTCCGTGAACAAAGTCTCATTCATTCTTTGATCTCAGCATCCATCATGACTGCAGATAGCTTATTAAACCTGTATCAAGCAAACAAACAGCTTATCTCAGGGCTATTTTATTGTCCTGCTTGCCCCTCAGGCTATTTCAGCATTGCTCATTTGAGGAGGACTTGACCAACCAGCTCTAAGCCAGCCTCACTGTGAGGGCGTTCTCTCCCTGATTTTTTTCTCCCAACTTCCTCCTCCAGCCCAGCCTTGCACAAGAAAACAATGAGCAACAGTACTGATAGCACTCTCGCTAAAACAGATTAACAACCACAAATCTGTCTCAAAGTGGGAGGATGAAAGAACTGATAGCAGACACCTGGTTCAACAGCTAAGGTACCTAAAAGCAAAGCATGCCTGTGAATCCATTTATCTTACACCACAAATAGTGAGCAGCCCAAGAGCTCCTTGAGTGGGGCTGCAAGACAGTCTCACATCAAGTAGGGATGCCTCTTGAGGTCATGCAGAGATCCCTTACACCTTGATGACAACACGCCTTGCCAGTGCAGATCTTGTGAATGTGACTAATAGTTTCTTTTAAGTTTAGCTAGCTTCATTAAGATTATATCTTAGATTCACTGTAAGCTTTGCTAGCTTTGCCAAAATCACATTTTGGACTGATTGTGCACATACAATTCCTTAGGTATAAACTACTGACAAAGCCTGGGACTAGGAGTGAATCCAGCTGCACTTAGGCTCCTTCCCTCTGTGGTTCAAAGATTTTAGAAAGCAAGGGGTTCTACTTTGAACATCGTGACTCAATGGGAAGGTCTCCTGTATGTGTGTATTTAACCCTAATATCTATAATCAAGTGCATACAGCCATCTCAAATCTTAGTTAAGTCACTGTTAAATCACTACATTATATCTATATTGTATCAGTAAACATACTCCTGCTTCTCTCTCATTAGCGAAGTGTATAATGTAGTTGTTCCCAAATATGATACTTGTGTGTCCACACTAGTGCACAGTCAAACAGCAACCTCAGTGAGGAAATAGCCATTACCAGGGTACCAGCCATTTCTTAATCCATCTGGAGGATGTATAGTGTAGACTGGACCATGCTAACTTAAACCACAGGTGCCAAACTTCTTCCTCTCCATCCAGTGGTCGCCTTATGTGAGACAACTGAGCTGGCGGGCTGAAAGGTCAGTGAGTCAGGACTAAAGCCCTTGGCTCAGACCTTGACACACATAGCATGTAGATCCTCGTAGCTCCATCATAAATTATCCATGCCCTTCACTGTTTCATCTTCCCTGTGATTCTTCTATAGGCACCATCCTTATTCACTAATAAAAGAAAATTTGAATTTTTTAATATGCCTCACTATCAATAGCAACTCTTAAAAAACAAATTCTCAGAGCATTTTTGCCTGGGCTGTGAGCACACAATCAGAGCAGCTGACTGGCAAGGGTCATTCTCCTGGTAATGGCAAATGAGAGCTGTGCCCTAAGCTCAGTAGGTCCTTTTTCAAATGGAAAAGGCTTTATCACCACAAAAAAAGCTTTACCACCACAAAAGAAGAGGCACTAACAGTCGAAACACCAAAAAAGTGCCAGCAGATCCTGATGCAGGAAAAGAGTAGCTTTGATGGACCGTCCTCCTTCTACAGACAGCCTGGGTAAGCTGTAAAGAATTGAGGATACCTTCGTGAACCACAGCACAAAGGACTGAAAAGTCAAAGTAGTAAATAATTTTACTTAACAGAATGTATTTGGCTTTATATTTCTAATATTACTTCCCAAGACAAAAGTTATTCTGAACACACTGGGTGACAAAATAGGAGTCCAATCTCTTGACAATTGCTCTGTCAGAGACCTGGAAATGAGAAATGATGCTCTGAGAAACCATTTGTCTTCCTAACTCTCCTTTAATCTCCTCCAGTCCAGTTTTTCTGGATGAGTTCCGAATCTCCATTCTTCTGCACGACCCACAAGCAAGTAGGTATTTGGGAACCAATGCACCAACACAGTGCAGCCACAGTGAATGGTGAGTCTCTCCAAGATGTGGGAGAGTTTTTCACATACTCTGTTTTAATTTCATCTGTTGAGATTATCCTACCCCAGCCTGACCTATACACGTATATAGAAAACATCTCTTTTAACTTCACAGTCTCCTCATAAGTAAATCCATCTTTTTCAATCTGAAAATGAATTAATCTTCCCATTCCACACAGTCCAACATGTCATCCACTCGGTGCATTTTCTGGTCAGTTAAACAATAAATACAAATGCACTTTTCAATCACTTAGGCTAAAGGCCAAAGCTAAAATTCCTAGCCTTAAATACAACAAGGGTAGAACTTTTTACACCAACTCTTATCCTGTTCTGAGTACAATAAACTCAAACGACACAAAATCCTACTACGTATTCTCAGAAAGCAAGCTGTAACTCCTCAGGGCAAAACACCTGCACATTTGTATTTCCTCTTTGTGATCTTGCATATACTTCCTCTTCCCCACTTCTGATAATTAGTAACAGACCTGGGAGAGCAAGGAGGAAGGTGAAGACAGAAAAACAGGAATTCTGCCAACTTCTGGTTTGAAAAAAATGTTCTCTTCTTAATTCTGGTGGCAAAGTTTGCATCAGTTTTCTTGCATTCCACAGCTGTAGCTATCACCAATCTCGTTTATAAGGGAAAACTGTCAGAGTATGCAAAAGTAATCCCAAAGCTAAAAAGCAAGAACGCTTCAGCCTCTGTCTTCTGGATTTTCACATCTGTTGGCAGTTTCTGTAATTGAAGCAGCAGATTCAAAACTCAGCGCCACAAAATATATAATGAGGTGTAACAGTACAGAAGTTTATTAGGTTAAAAGGAAACCTGCAACTATTTTGTTCAGCAAACATAGCCTGAAAGTAAAAATAATATCGTGGGAACAAAAATAAATATGTATTAGTTTGTTTTTCTCCTCGAAAATAAACATCCAGGTGCATAAGAAACTGCATATTTCAGCTCATCAGGGAGTACACCAGGGTAGATGAAAGGACTTTTGGCTCCTTTCTCTCTAACCAGTTCACAGGCTGGTCTCTGAATTTTAATAGAGCCTAGGGAATATATGGTTTTGTTCCTGTTCAGATAGAAAGAGAGGCAGTCATATCCAAAGCACTGCTGTAAGGACTGCAAGAAATAACACCAAAATGGCAGGCAGGCATCAGCACAACCCCAGCATCATCAGTGCAGAAGAAAAACTTGTATCTCTGTGATTACTTGTGGCAGAACCTATCAGCTTCAGGTCCAGAATCTGCCCCTGAAAATAAATATAAATTGGTCTGATTGTGAGGGAAGTACCCAGGGCAAACATTTTCAATTGCCTCTTTGAGCAAATTGAATTGTGCCTATTGGCAATATCTATCACCTCGAGAAAGGGATGCATCTTTGCTCCAGACAAGACAGATGTGCAGTTTAAACCTCTCAGTCACCAAAATGTCCTTCCTACCTAGCTGCCAGGCAAACTAGTCAGCTTTGCATGAAGACCTGAGGATATGATGTTCTGTACAACCTCCCTGGTATTTAAAATAACAAAATTCAGCTTCTACTTACAATTATGCTGAGTAGATAGCTAGGTTTTGCTTAACTTTACCTGCATGCCATTTCTGCTACTTAACTCCTCTTCAAATCAAAATTGTAGAAATTTACTCACATTTGGGGTTCTTTGATGTATTCATTTTGGTTATTTTTCTGTTCATTGGAAATATATTTTTATCCTCTAGAGTCCAACACCATCCTGAAGAGGAAAAACATTATAAACAGATTACAAGCAGCATGCATTCAAATAAATTACATGTTTAAATGTGTCAGTTAAATTATAATGCTCAATTAGACAGCTAATTATGTTGAAAATGCAGTTGTGTGCATATACTGATGGCCACTCCCCCAGCCTGCCTGGCTGCTTCCATTCATACATTGTCCCTTCCTAGGTTTTATCTTTCAAATATCACCTGGTGGAAGGTTTACATAAGTGCAGTCATACACTGCTCCACTGTTACTTCATTTAAAAAAATCATTTCAAATCCTATACAGCATTCCCACTGAGCTGTGCTACCTGCCATCAGAACTTTAGGGCCGGTAGGGTAGGATCTGTGGGGCAGGTGGCCAGATTTGTAGGGGTCACGTTCCCTAAGGCCTTTCCTTCTGCTGGTGAAGTCTCATTTTTAATTACCCTCACCACATCATTTTAAAAGCATACAATCCATTTGTTTTTAATTTATGTGCACACGTGAGTTTCACAATGACCTTTTGAGTTAACAAAGAAGCTGTGTATGAAACCATAATGGCAACATTTACGTTTATAAAGCACTGCATTAAAATTGCCACTGTGCTCATTAATACTAGATAGCACAGTATTAAAACCAAATAGGAGAAAGACTCTGCAAGAGTAAATGAATCAAAATTTGATTTAAGGATAATGCCTTGTATGACAAAACAAATCCACATATACATTTATGACATATACACAATCATTATGCAAGAGAGACCTTTTAAGATACATTGTCTCTGATTTACCCTTCATTTAATTTCTGTAAGTTTACTGTATATATTAGGATCCAAACTAACTGAAGCATTTACACAGCAAAATCCAAGCTCTCATAAAGGGTGACTTCTCTGAATAGTTAAATGACTTGTTTGGCGCTTCCAGGCTGTGACATATCTCATTTCTTACAATATGAAAGGGATCATTAGTAAAGTTCATCAGCATCACCATGTTTGAAATTTCAGCAAAATAAAGACAGCATGAAACTACCAAACAGAAAAATCAGCTCCACTGCAGTTCAGCATACCAGTAGCACTTCAAACAGTCAGCTCTGCTATTCAGTTCTCATGCTTAGATGATGCAGAAAAAAATAATGCTGGAAAAAACAAACAAACAGAAAAGAACAAACACCATAAGCCTGGCCATTTTCTTGTTGTTTGATATTTCTTCCAAATGGCCGTGAGTATACATTACATTTTAAGGTCTGAAAAAATTATGATAGAGTTTCTCCATGCTGTCAAGCCATATATGCCAGAAATATTTGTAAAATTGTTCTCAGTTACTCTATATCTCATGATAATCCATGTGAGACCTGCCAGTAGAGGTAAAAACAACAAAAATAACCCTGTGACTGTAGGTCTCAGCATACGTGGCAGCAAAACTGAGCTTCTTGCAACATCAAAATCAACCTGGATAAGTACTGCAAGTGATATATGAGCCATGGCCTTGACAATACAACAGACAAAAATGATCTATTGTACTCTGCCTTTTTTATTTATTACCTGTACGGTCATTCAAGAAGGAAAGCATTCATAATTATGCTCTCAGGCAGTTCCTCTGAAATACCTCTGAAATCAGGGGATGCCAGGGTGTGTTTTTATGGCACACACTAAAAATTATCAAATTGCACTTTGAAAATAAAAATTCTGCTTAAGCCCTCTTCCAAAAATTTTTGTTGAAATCCACATATCAGTGTCTGACACGTCACTTTGAACCAGTAGCCATGGCACAACAGACTATTGGAAATACACGGAAACGAGGTTTGTACTTATCATTCAGCTCTAGGTCTCTGAGCAGCACCGGCCTGCCAAGGCACAGAGTGACACTGAGAGGGGATACAAACTGCTTAAAGATTTTTAAAGGTTCTTATAACTGTCACTAAGCTCAGTGCTCCACAACAGATTGAAAAATGTGAGAGGCTTTCCAGCTGAAGTCACGTGGGTGTTAAAGAGGATTAACATGAACAGCCAACTAGCAATTGCCAATTTCTTTCTTTCTAGTTTTTTAATCCTCCTTTCTTTATATCTTGCAATAAAACATTTCTTGCCTCCTATTCTATATATTTTCCTCTCTTGGAATAATGCATAAAGGAAGCTGGAAGCCATTTAATAGATGCATCTAGCACAACAAAATTCTGCACTATAGAATCTGCGGATGCAGACTGTGCAGTAAATCACACTCAAAGCAGAGAGTATTAAATCACAGAACTACTGGAACAACTCAGGGTCACAACTGCTCATTTACACAATTCAGCTGCTGTATGCTTATCTCTGCATTCTCTCCAGCCCCCAGTGCGTATATCAACAAAACCTGTTCAGTCAGAAAAACACCTTTTGCTTTGCATCCAAAACCACTTCAGACAGAAATAGAATAGAAATGTTTTGGATGAATCAAACCAAACTGCAGTCTTCACAGGGTAGAGCAATCATCACAGGGTGTCACCACCTCAGAAGGAGAAGGGAGGCTGTGCCACCTCGTCCCAACAGCGAGGGCTGCTTTCACTTTCACCTACACCTGTGAAACATGAGTGACATCATGGCTTGGTCCAGCCCTGTAAACATCTTCCAAACACAGCACAGTGGAAAAAAGTGGGTCCAGAGTACTTGTGGTTAATACTGAGCCAACTGTATTCATCTTTTTCCTCTAGGAACATTTCTTTTGAAAGTTGTACCTTTCAACAACTTTAAGGAAATAGATTTAAAAAAAAAAACACAAAAAACAATGAACCCCAATCTTCCTGATTTCTAACTCAGGATTATATAACAACATTAAGGTTGTTGAATATAATTCAGAAGAGCAATTTGGCATATACGTGCACTAAAACATTTCAACATTTCTCTTTTAAATTCCTTGGGAAGCAGTGGTCAGATTTAAATGCCAAGATGAGGAAGATAAATTTCCGAATGAGACCTCTGAGAGACAGGTTATAGAGAATTTTAACTATTATGCTGAGTGTTCTCCAGGTGGAAAAGAAGCCAAAGGTAAAGTAGACCCCCGGTTCTCTTACATTGTTCATTTAGGTCAGAAACCTTTGTAATGCTTAAATATTTTAAACTAATTCCCCCAGAAAAAACATCATATGATCTCTATTCACCTTTTTTTAGTAAAACTCTCTTGAAGTACAAAGTTGGCTGAGCCCATACAAACTGCTGTGGGGAAGAAGTGGAACATCAGTACGGTGAGAGATTGATTGCACCACCGGACTGATGCTCCAGTGCAGCACCTTCCTCTTGTGTCCTGTTGTGAGTGATATTAACTTGAGGTGAGCCAACTCTGCTCTCAGAGATGGCCCAAAATGGGGGTAGTTTAGATGACAAAATAAATAAGAACGATAATTTTCCACCATATTTGCTTTACTTCTTATAATTCATATAGTCTTCATTCAATTATCTTAAACCAGATAATCTATATATCCGAGTTTAACAAGGACAAAATACCCTTCAAGAGATACCTGTTAATAGGATATAAGGCGTTAACTATCTGAACTCTATCCAGTTCTCTGAGAGATCTTTAGCTCCTGCCTATTTGGGTAGAGGTTTCTAGATGTAAGAAAGACAACTTCAGCAGAATATTGGCTTGATGATCTTTTAAAATACATATTCAATAGCAAATAGCAATTTAAAAAAACAAACAAACAAAAAAAACCCAACAGATTCAAACAGATTTAATGGACCACAATAATGTAAGGGAGAAAATCTGGCCGATCTTCATTCTAAAGTAAACAGCATTTGTACACTGAAAGTGCTAACTCCTTTGTTAACCCCAGCATATGTGAAAAATAGAGAAGCCAAATTAAGAGGAAGAAAGATTCATGTTCTCCTCATGTTCTCCTGAGGGGACAGAGAGGAAGTTCCAGAAGTACATTCTTGCATCCAGTTGCTGAAAGAAATGTGTGTTAGCTGCACAACAACCTCTGTCATGAACCATCAAGAAAATGCGAACCCTATACTATAAACCACCTTCAGTGCAAAATTAACTCTACCAACTGGCAGCAGTAATCAGAAACACAGTAAATTTATATATCACACCACACAAGCAACACAGAAGAAAAAAGGAAGCAACTGTGCACATTTACTTTTTGCACAGCAGTGCAGGAAGAAATGCATGGCCAAGCCTATGTGATTTAACTACGCTTATTCCAGAATCTCATCCAATGACAATCACTGACCAACCTCAGCATCTAATCACAGAGACACTGACAGTACTGATCATTTTATTTTTACATAGCTATCAAGTAATTTCCATTGCTTTAAAGAGAAAGCAGTTTACCCTCCTTTGTCTCTTGGGTTCAGTATACTCATTATCAATATGAAAACTGCTCTTTCATACCTTTCATCATAATCTTGTGCTTTTGATATCATTGTTTGCTGTGGAAATCATTACAGATTAGTGAATTATAAACACCAGATTGAGCTTTTTACTTATGTTAGAATACGTCAAGTTTCCTAATGTAGGTTTTGGTAATTTTTGCAAAATTTCCACCCCTGTGAGTAATGAACAAGAGGGAATTTTTCACACTATTTTTCCACCAAGAAAACAATTCATAGCCTCCATATGACTGTGGACAACAGGTCCGGAGAATCCTGTTTTCACCATCAGCTTACACTCACACTTCCCCTTTCTTGTATCCACAGCTAATGTCACAGGTCTCACTGCTTATCCAGTGCCTCCTATGCTTAACTTTATATGATTAATAATCATATTTCAGTGGGATTCGGGCTGCAAGCCCTTCAATGCATGGTTTGGTCTTCAATTTACACATGGACACCCACCTACACAGAAACGACTCAGATTGCTTGAACAGGAACAGGCAAGGGCATCTTCTCATCTGGGATATTCATGCTTCTGTGGCTGCTCTGGTTCCACCATCCACCCCAGTTCATTTTAGGTAGGCACCTCTCCAGTCTGCAGTATAAACACATCAACAGACTCAATCCATTCTCAAAACTCAGCTGGATCCATCAGAATGGAAATAAACTCACATGGTACAACATGCTTCTTCTAGTTTTATTGTTAGACCAGAACCAGCCTTCCTCATAGCATATGAAGCTGAACAAGAATATCTTTGTTTAGGCAGAATTGCTGCATTCACTTGCACGGAGACAAGTGACCACCAAAACATTTGCTAGTCTCTGTTTCTTCTCCAAATATTGTTCGATGTGCAAAACTTACTCTTTAGACTGTTGTAATTCCTGTACTTACTGCAGGACACTGTACAACAAGGTTTTCCATCACAACTACATCAGCTGGCATTGGAGGGCAGAATAAATCACTGTCAGCCCAAACAAAGATAGCAAAATCTTTGGCATAGAAACAGATTCACCAACAGCTGAGTAGTTTTGCAAGCTTAGCTTATGTCATTTGTCATTTTTTGTACAATGCAAACACTCTGCACCTCTGCTAGGCAGCTCCTCCACCTTGACTATGTTAACACTGTGACATATGCTAGCGTACGTTACCATAGCTATTCTAGTGCTGGCAAGGTCAACAGGAACGTTCAGCATCTCCAACATTTCTTTTCATTTGTATCTTTTCCAGGGGGAACAGAAACCCTGCCTGGAGAAGGTGGATTCATTACAATATTTCTCTTTTCTTCTTTCAGGATGGGTCATCAGAGACAGACAGAGGTTAGCCTGGGCTCATAAAAAGATACAGAACATGCAGAGCATGCTGCAAGAACTGTCTCATATTCACCCCTTGCCCTGTTCTAAGTTAATATGAAAACTATGCATGATTAATCTTTTAAAAATTGGAAAAGATGATGCCTAAGGCATCTCTAATCAACTTGCTTGGCAAAGTACATACAGTTCTGCTGTAGTTCTGCACAGCAAATAAGCTACATAGAATTTTAATACAGCAATTACCGCCTGCCACTTCAAGATAATGATTACTTACCAACCCATTTAAGATGCTTGTGTATGTGCATCAGCAAGAGGGATAAATTATGGGCTCCTTCAGCTGAGGAGGCAGCAGACTGAGGTTTTTACTAGAAAAACTACCCCATAGCAATCCAGCAGGGTAAAAGGAGCCATCTAGGTGAGGCAAATTTACAGCAGAGCGTATCTGCTACTATGCCCCTCTGCAATGCTCCAGGGTCAAATACTGGCAGCATCATAAAAACAAAAAACAGGACCACCCATCCAAGCTACAACACCCAGCATTAAAATAAAGCCAGTAGTACACCAAATATCCCTGCACAGACACATCTGGGAGCAGAAAAAAACATTGATAAATGTGGAAACAGCATTAGGAAAAGTGACAAAGAGGGTTGTGAGTACACTCTTGCTCCAAGAGGAACTTAAAAGAAAAAAAAAAAAAAGCATAATTTTCCAGTCCCTCGCCCCTTGCTTGTCTCTCTGACCTGTTCCTGAGCTTCTCTGCTTTTCAGACACATCCATATAATCCTTCTGGGCCATAAAAGGCTCTCACAACAAAAGGTGGTGTAGTTCCTCTGCTTATCTAGCATTACACAGCCCGGCTTTAAACCAAGTGCAGCCAGATGGAGAGGCAAAGGTCACTGGTTATTTTTAAGCTCCATCTAGGAAAAGCTTTTTCCATGGACGTTAACTATCAGTTAAGTAATTGTGTGTACTCTAGTGCACGTCAAGATAATATTGTGCTAGATCCAAGCTACAACAAGCTTCTCTCTAGCAACACAAAAGTAATACTATGTATTATGATAATACAGCAATGGACAAAATTTTGCAGAAACTTGATTAAGGCAGAAAAACGCAAGTTGCCCCTGGAGAGCAAAAAATATATGTTATTGCCCATGTAAGTATAGCTGTGTGCAATTTGCTCATACTTGGTACTAGCAGAGCATGGAAACATAAAAAGAAACACAGAAGAAAGAAGTTATTACTGCCCCCATCCACAGAAGCAGTCAGCTTTGAAAAACAGCCCAGCTTTGTAATGAGTTTCACAACAGTGCATAGAGTTATTCAGAAATACAAGAGGTGATGGTGAGAAGCACTGAAATGTATCAGACAATTGTGGAGTTTCTCACCACTGTGGGTAGATGCCGAGATAAATTTCTTGTCATTAGTCTTCTCTGAATTTTGAAGGAACCCAGTGTGTGCACAAAATTCTACCAAGATGATTGATTCTTGGTATTGTAATTGTAAACATACTGTAATTATATACATATACATTTTACACTCCTTAAGATTAGTGGGATAATAACCATTTTGTCAAGAGATAACATGAAAACACTCACAGAAGAATTTTCACTGGAAATCTGAGCATGAGATTTGTTCTCCTCCTCTAGACAACTCCAAGATATCTGTAAAAGAGGAACAGATTCAGGTTTTTAAGTGTTTATTAGGAAAGCTTCACATTCAATGCACGAACGTAAATTCAGTAATAAATAAGTAGATAAATTGAAAGTTGTACTACAGATTAAATACTGAAAGACAGAAGATCTCTAAGTTACAAAATAATGGAATTTTAGAAATACTAATGTCTTTTGCTTTGTTTATCAGCAAAGCAGGAAATGGAGTAGAACAGAAAACGGGCTGATGACTAGAAGTAGTAAGAATTATGAGGGAAAAATAATAAAGTCCTGGTAATAGTGAAGTACAGGCAATACCATTCCAGCTAAAACTGGCTCTACCTAAAGGTCATCTGTGAACAGAAGTTTCTCATGAATTAGTACAGTTGCAACATCTCTACACAAAATTATAGAGAAACTATGTGGTTACTGAGGAAGTGCAACAGGGAGCCCTCATTGCACCGAAGAGGTCAGAGGAATAGTGTTCAATAACACATTTTAGAATACCCTACCTGATCATTTCCTGAGAATACACTTTTTACTACATTTTGTAGCTTTACAAAGATGTGGAGCTCCACTCTCTTCGACATGTAATGGTGTGAACCTCATATTCATGACCACACGTTTCCCAGCTCTTAGCTTTGCACTTTCTGTGGCTCTAGTTCTTTCTGAAGTTCTGCCTTCACCAACCCATGGCTCTTGGAGCGTAGCATCATTACACCTGAAGTCAGCACCAAGCATTCCTGACTTCAGAGGAGCTGTACAGGATCCAAGACAACAGTGCTACATGGGCAGCAAGAAGCCCTCAGTTAACAAACCTGTTGACTGCTTTGCCCACACAAGCACAGCTTCCTGATTGCATCACTTGCACAGGGCTAGCAGGATTTTATTTTAGAAGAGGACTTCCATTTCATTTTCCCCAAAGACAGCACATGTGAGTCTGAATATCTAACAGAAGATGAGACAATTCTATCATCTTATTACTCACGTTTCTACAGAACAACCTTGTGGAACAGATCCTCCACTTAAAACTTGGCTCATCCTATGTTTAAAGTCTGCAACAACAACAACACATAAAACAGGCTAGCAGACAGCCTTTGCCACCAAGTCTACGGTTTAATGCATAGCTTCTGCATCATTCCTTTGCTGAAAACTCTATATAAGGGAATGTGGGAGGTGGATGTTTTGTAAACATACCGTGATATGTGCCTGCATTTCTCACTCCCCTGACAGCTGCCTCATACTTAGGTCTTCTTTCTGGAAATTGCATATCATTGCATGTCAGGTCGAAAAGATTTCAGAGGAAGTATTTCTACCTGCTCTGACTTTGCTGTTAGCAGTTTGTCCATCATGGACTCAAGTACATTTAAAATCAAAATGAAGATGTTACTGAATCACTCACAACGCTATTCATGTTTTTTTTCCTTCAGTTTGAAGTGCACTTCACATTCCTTAAGATTAATATTTTCTTTTTCATTGAAACATCTTCACTTATTTAGAGTATAACACGAGGAAATCTTGGGCACATTAAATTATCAGGGCCACAGTCCCAGCTCTTGATCTTTGATTACTTACAGTTGTCTCCCTAAGCCCAGGAGTATAAAAAAAGAGGAATAAAATAACACCAGAACAGAATACAAAGAGGATCAGCATGGGCTGCAACTGGAGTTGGAACATGCAGCAGCTGTAAACTTGTGACAACTACATTAAAGAAATACACGGAAATAGCCATTGTAAGGGAATCTTTAACCACATACAAAGAGCAGAGCAAAATGCTAAGCTGTGCAGCAACCTTGGTGCTATGGCAGGCAATGCCACTGCTAGGACTTTTGCTGAATAGGAAACTGCTAAAGCACAACCTTTGCAGCAAGGACATGACAATAATATGCAGTTCTCATCCCATTTCTGATGAATAGCTTTTGACAATTAAACCTTTAATGCACTCTGGATTTTTTAGTATTATTTTTACTATAAGGGACAGTGATTTTTTTTGTGTGTGTGTTCGCACTGATATCAAGCAATGCTGGCAGCAGTGCTTCTACCTGTAGGACAACAGAGGACCCAAAAGCCATGTGCATTCTGCTTTAATGTAGTGCTGAGACCAGTGTTAGGTGACAGCAGAAGCAGCTTCAACAGAGCCAAATGACTATAGCACTTGATCTCTTCTACAATATATTTCACCATTTATATTGCATATTAGTAACCTTCAGCAAAGTGTGAGGTATCACTGAAAACTGTACACTGGCCAAAATAGAGCTAGTCTCTAACTCCACTGATAAGTTTCTAAAATCACCATACAATCATAGAATCACTTGAACTGGAAGGGACCCATAACAGTCATCTAGTCCAACTCCCCTGCAGTGAACAGGGACGCCTACAGCTGATCAGGCTGCTCAGAGCCCCATCCAGCCTGACCTTGAATGTCTCCAGGGATGGGACTTCCACCACACCTCTGGCCAACCCATTCCAGTGCCTCATCATCTTTACAGTAAAAAACTTCTTCCTTAAGTCCTGTCTACATCTCTCCTCTTTTAGTTTGATTTTCCTTTGTCCTTTTACAGTAAATCCCGCTAAAGGGTATCCCCTTCTTCCTTACAGCCCCTTTAGATACAGAAAGGTCACTACCAGATCTTCCTGAAGCCTTCTCTTCTTCAGGCTGAACAGCTTCAGCTCTCTCAGTCCATCCTTGTGGGGAAGGTGTTCCATCTGTTGGATCTAGTTAAAGTTATATTATTATTCCAATAATATAATAGGAGAAGAGCGTGGGTATTAAGTCATTATTCAAGTTTGCAGTTGCACCTCTGTCGTAACATTTCTTTTTCAGCAATGACACAAGGGCAAAATGGTGCCACTCAAATTCAATAGGAAAAGATGGAAAAAATCCAAATATTCCCAAATGCACAAAAACAGAGGAGGTTGTACAAGTCTAAGTTTCAGTAACAGACTTATGATAGAAGACAAAATGTAGCTTTATGCCAGTAAAATATACTACATAAACACAACAAAATCCCTGTGGAGAACATGAGAAATAGGCTGTTCCTAAAGCAAAGGTCTCTCACTGGTCTAAATGAATGTGCAAGTCTCATACCTGCAGAAAAAAAAAAACATAACTTCTATGTATATTCATTGAAGGGTTGACTTAACAAGTGAATCCCCTAGAGTTTTCACAATGCCCAGAGATGGTAATTTGGTCTCAGCAAGACTCCTCTTCTTGCAGCAAAAATGAAAGCCTACTGAAGATGAACAAGTAGGTAGGCCTTCTTTCATTCTGCAAGGTCACAAGCATGCTGATTACAGCACGGGAGCAATTTTTGAAGAAATACTGCCTGCACACCTGAGGGATGTGGTGAGTCGTGAGCTGACCTTCCAGCATTTCCCCAACCTCTGCAGAGTTTCCAACAGCATCTCTTTGCTAGTACAGAGGCAGGTTTTCTTAGCATAAAAATAAAGAAAGGATGGTATCTTACTGAGAGAGAAAACAGAAGCTGTCTACCATGTAAACGAATGACCCCAGTCCACCACATTTTAGCAGCATTTTCCCATCCCAAAGCCACTACCAACCATGATTCCAAAAGGCATGCGACAGACATATAAAACTAGCTGGTTTTCCAAAGACAGTTACAATCAATACAGACCTTGTAGCAGCTTTACAAAATCAGTTGTGCCAGCACCAGCACCCCAATTAAATTTCTGCTCAGGTAATTGCAACACAATGAACAGCCTCTTGCAAGCCCCAGCCACCCACCTTTCTGGTTCTTCATTTCATCTACAACACCACTCAATGCAGTCGAGCACTCTTCAGAGACTATTGCATTTCAGTGGTGGGCAAAGGTAACTTTGTGAAGCTCGGTCTTACCATATGCTGTGGAGTTCTCAGCAAGTTGAAGTTAGCACACAAATATGATATTTTCTTTCTGAAGGCATTGTAAACACTTGAAGAGATTATTTTATCTTCAGACAGTCCTGGGGAGAACTTTTCTCTTTCAAAATTCAAAACTTTTCAATAAGAAAAGCAAATTCACAACAAGATGACTAACATCAATTTTTGCTGTACACTTTTTGCAATATTGTATATCTTATTTTACAGATAGCCTTTTTTCAGGCTTCAGATAGAAGAGGTCATGAGCTCCTAGAACATCCCAGTTCCAGTGGGCTCCACAGATTGTTTGTTTGTGTCTAAGCATGAAAGGTCCATAAAGTGAAAAGGTTCAATTGTTGCATCTAAATCCAGACTCAGTTGTTATTCTGCAGCTGTTTTCTTTAAACCTCTGTTTTCTTTACTGTATATTTGTTTTGGTCTACAGAGGAGGCAAAAGTCCTTTCTTCTAGAGTTATTCTCAAGTAAATCCACAGTAACCTGTGTGGACATAGCTCCTGATCCAAAATCAGAGTTAAGTACAACGTCAGAATTCATTGTCCTGGGGGTAACATTTATGACAGCACTTAAAGATGACACATTTTAATTAAAATACAAAATGCTAGGATGGATATTTTTTCTCTTTTTATAGTTTTGTGGCCAGGCTGCTCTGTAGTAATTTAGGAGTCATCTTATTATTATGATCTTCATCATAATTATTTTCCTTTGTTTAATGTTCAAACAGAGTTTCATTTCCATCTTCCACTTCATTTTACAGATTTTGATCTTACTAGCAGCCTAGAGAGCCTTGCTTAATTCTCCTACATGTTAAGACCAAAGAAGAGAACTAATTAAAAGGAAAAATTGGTAAGTACAAAGAAGATTCTAATGAGAAAAAAAAAATAAATAAATAAAAGAGAAGTGCAACAATAATTGCCAATAAATGAATACCTAATCAACAAGCAGAATTGTTGAGGTATTACTCCAAGCAGTTATTCTCCTAAGGAATTTTGCGTTTCCTTACTAAGTCTGGAAACAAATTTCTAACTATATTTTCATGAGGTTATAACACATCCAATTTTCCTACCACGTTGTGCATTACAGAAGTCCCAACTGTTAGAATTTGTCTGAAAACAGGAATTACTAATGTCACAGATATCACTTTTTCCCTCACTTTCACTGAAAAATTTCACCTAAATTCATTAGAATTCAGGCTTTACAGAGTTCTGCAAGATCAAATCCTCATCTTTCTAGGCACTGATGGAAATTAAGTGATGCATTACCAGCTCACATCTCCCATTCCCTTCTGTATGTTCATCATGTCCTAATGGGAAAAATAATGTTGTATCTAGGGAAGCAGTATGTTTGCTGTTTTTATTTCAAAATAAAATAATTAACTTGAAACTAGGCATGAATGTACATAGATATTTTTTCTGAAAATATAGCAGAATGGTTTGCACTAACTACATGAAGTCACTAACGACTGTGTTGGTGATGCAACTAAACTACTGTCTCTCTATTTACTACAGAAATTATGAGATCTGAATATGAATTACGTAACAATTGATGTGTGTCAATCCAGCTATCTTTCTCTTAACAGCTGTGATGTCCAAAATGTTATCATCCCCCTACATTGGTCCTTGCTGAGTATTAAAAACAAGTTCTAGTGGACATAAGAGTACCATCCATACATACCATCCATAAAGGATAGAAAAGAGCAGAACGTTTCACACTGATGAATTTAGCAAAGCAGAAAGGCCAGGAAGTCACTTTAACCTCTCACCACTTTAACACTGATCCAAGTACCCAGATATCGATGCCTCAGCCACAGGCAATGCCTGATGTCCCTCTGCCTCAGCTGATGTTACAGGTGGGTCATGAGTATCCCATTCTTCCAGTTTCACATCTGCCAGTCCTACAAAGGCTATATCAGCAATGTAAAATGCTTTAGGTGCCTACAATCAAGTACCTGAATCACTACCCTTTTATCTGTCTTTCACAGTCTGAGAACTATCAGCTCATAAATACATGACATACAGCTAGTCCTGAGTGCCACTACTTTGTCTACCACAACCTACTGGCACTGGAACACTCAGTACTTTGTTTTAGAAAATGGTCAGATTTCCCCCTACCATGAATTAAGAAGATATGCACCCTTTAAATGGAAGGTAGACACAGTTGAGATAAGTATATTTAATATTCAAATTTATGCATCAAATGGACAAGGCTGGGGCAGGACAAATTGCAAAGCGTTTAGAAGAAGGCAGAATTTCAAGAACCAAACTGCAGCTCCCACATCCATGCCCAGGCTGCATCCCAGCTCCACCAAAATGCACTCCAGGGTACACCATCAGAACTCTCTGCAAGTTGCAAAGATGCCACTTCTTGTAATACTCAAATTGCATTTCCTCCCTGAAAGAAACACTAAGCCCCACATACAGAAGTTGTGAGAAGAAACAAAGATTAGAATTTAGAAAACTAACAAAATTATACTCTCCAGCTATTGGGGTTTCAGGAGACTGGCAGAAATTACCAGCACAGACACTTGCTTTGAATTACAAAAAGCAATAGGGAGACAGACTTGTTAAGCTTTCAAAATTGCTTTCATTCCATTTACACCGAAGAAATCACACAGTGCTCAACACTTCTAATTTTCAATCACAGCTAGCCAACCTTGATCCCATGGTCTCCTATTAATTTTTCCTTCTCACAGACCCAACCAGCTATATTAGTTCACCATTTTAACGTGCTTTCACCCTGTGTAATTTAAATTCCAATGGCCAAACTGCAAATTTCTATTGCAGGCATCTCTTAAATTGGATGTAAGGACTCAGACAGCTGCTGTTATCAGGGAACACTCGATTGTTTATTACTGATATGCCTGTGGTTTGTATCCAAGACAATCCTGGTGCCTTACATATAACAAACAGTTCTGTGCTTTCAACGTTGTCCAGAACCAAAAGGTCTATACATAAGAGCTGCACTATAATGTAAATAACATCATATGAATGCCAGTGTTAGTGCATGGACACATCCCAAAGCAAAGGACCCTTATGCCTTTTCCTTAGCGCTGCTGTTTGTGATCAATTCCACGTGCAACTCCAAATCCTGTAGGATTCATATCCCATTATCCAGTAACACGTGAAAATCAGGACTTAAGTGTCAGGTTTTGTACCAGGTTATCTTCACCAAATTTTCCAGTAAAGCCAGCGCAAACACTTGCCATACCTCGGTGGTCTACAGCTTATACAACTGTGGCTGTGGCCCCAGTTTACCTCATGGACAGCACCAAGACATTTGCAATCAAAAAGCATTATTATTACAGTTTACAAGAAGATAAACTGAGAAAGGAGAAGAATTCCAAGCAAGTCTAGACTTCAACTAGGTGAGTATTGATATCCACAGCTTTTTCACCCTGATGCTGCTACTGCTCTTTGGTTTAAGACATTTCTGAATTTATTTATATAACTGCCAACTGCTAGGTTTTGATTACTAAGCCTTCATAGGTCACACAAGTTAGGCTTCATATCAGCCATAGATTTTGCCATAGGCTCTGTTAAAAAAGCATGTTAAGGTCAGGATCATATGACCTGTTTCACATCACTAATGCAGAATGAGACCAGTCTTGCCCCAGACATTCATCTTCATTCCACTGACTGTAAATAGAACCAAGTGGTTTCCCCAGGCGGAGACTCACTACAGGTATCTGGAATTGAGCAAACGAATCCCAGCCAAAGAGGCAAAGGGCAAATTGTTCCCCATCCCAAAGAGAGGGGGCTGGGTGGAGATCTTAGCGCTAATGATGACAGCAACTGAGAGCCACAGCAAAATCAGTCCAGGACCTAGAAACAGTGGGGTGCTGCATTCAGGACAGCAAGTTCTGCAAATCCAGCTTTGTGGATATGAGCTCAATACCCTTAGCGTGAGGTGCAGGAACACTCCTTTACATCATGAAACAGTATTTTATTCCTATTTGCTGAATATAAACCACCAGATACAATTGAGTTCAGGGAACTGGGCTTGTTTAGCTTGGAGAAGAGAAGGCTCGAGGTAGACCTCATTGTGGACTTCCAATATTTGAAAGGAGCATATGAACAGGAGGGAGAATTGTTGTTTATGAGGGTGTATAGCGATAGGACAAGGGGGAATGGTTTAAACTGAGACAGGGGAGGTTTAGTTTAGATATTAGGAGGAAGTTTTTCACACAGAGGTGGTGACACACTGGAACAGGTTGCCCAAGGAGGTTGTGGATGCCCCATCCCTGGAGGCCTTCAAGGCCAGGCTGGATGTGGCTCTGGGCAGCTTGGTTTAGTGGTCGGTGGCCCTGCCCATGGCAGGGAGGTTGAAACTCAATGATCGTTGTGGTCCTTTTCAACCGAGGCCATTCTATGAGTATATGATTCAGTGAAGTCCACACAGAATGACCTGGATTGGAACAGACACCAAGGATCATCAAGTTCCAAAGTACTAATCCCCTGCCACAGGTAGGGCCACCAGCCTCCAGATCTGGTACTAGACCAGGTTGTCCAGAGCTCCATCCAACCTGGTCTTGAACACCTCCAGGGATGGGGCACTCACAGCTGCTCTGGGCAGCCTGTTCCAGCACCTTACTGCTCTCTGTGAAAAACTTCCCCCTGACACCCAATCTAAACCTTCCCTCCTTGAGCTTAAAACCATTCCCCTTTGTCCTATCACTATGCACTACTTAAAATGATTATTTGCAGTCTGAGATGATTCAAGGTTTGTTTATATTTTACAAGCCTAGAAAAATATATTATTAATAATACAACAAAATATGCAGCAACAACATAATGTCCCTTGCACTGCAGGGTCTGACTTTTTAAAAACTAGGGCAAACTCTGTGTTTCAGTACCACTGGATACTTAAGGGTAAATTACAGTTTAATTTCTTTAAAGGCCTAATACTTGACAGCTACGAACCATTAATACTTCCCTTCCAAAACAGACTTGAAATCATAGACATTACTTTGGAAAATACAGTTTAGTTCACAAGAGTTCATATTTAAAGTCTTCAGAAAGTAAACTAAAAACACATTAAAAAAAAAAAACAAAACAAAAAAACAGCAACCTAAGAGCTTTCCTGTAATTGAAGCCCCTATAAACAAGTACTGTTGAACAGCAAATTACCTTTTAAGATTACACAGTTAAACAAAGTCCTTCAAATGAGAAAAGAGCATATAAGCTACTGAGAAAGAGACAGTTCTTATGCTTGAATGTGCCTTAAAAAGAA
Organism: Meleagris gallopavo; assembly: GCF_905368555.1. Lineage (NCBI taxonomy): Eukaryota > Metazoa > Chordata > Aves > Galliformes > Phasianidae > Meleagris > Meleagris gallopavo. The sequence continues at coordinate 8,937,066 of NC_139407.1, forward strand.
AGATTTTGTAACTGGTGCCTTCATCAGAAAAGGTTTTGCTGATCCAACACTTAGCAGCTTCATTTCCATCGCATTCAGGTGATACTGGGGGTAGGAATAACAGATGTCAGGCAGGACTTATTTAAGGATGGCTATTAGAACAGGTTGTGTTTTCATCTGAAAACAAAGGTACTTGCATTCTGAAGTTACAGTTTTATTAATAAATGATGAACAGAAGGTCCACTCTCTGACTGGTTTCTTCGCATAAGTGTGTGTCCATTTTCAGGGATGTCTGGCTGTGACATCACATACAATCTAGGTTTCCAAACTCTGAGAAATTTTTGCAAGTTAAAATCTCTTGAAGTTATTTAATGTCTCTAGCAGTTATGCTGAGACTTTATTCAGAAAATTAACCTCAGAAACTGTTGAGCTAGAGCTCCCTGTCAGCAGTTTCCAGAACAAGCCCGATCATTCCACAGGCAGCACTACATTTATAACAACTGTCAGTCCTATAAATGTAGCCTTGGGCATTAGAAGTCAGACAATAAAAGCCATGTATTTTATTCCCAGCATAACAACAGCAACAACCAAAAAAGATTGCATGAAGCTGTTTTCTCCCTAGGAAGGACAGAATCATACTTTGATGTTACAGAATCCTGGTCACTGACACCTCAAGTCAGCATAGCCTTTAGAAGTCCATTAGGATTAACTAGTTGTATTTCTAAGGATTGAATTTTGGAGAATAATCAGAGATAAGAAATAGAATAATGGGATGAAGTGAGGAATAGGAAAGCACGCATTAGTCTTCATGCCCACATCCCATGTGCTCACAGGGGGCTGGTTAACTTCCCATTCAGTTTTCTGAGTTTCTTCTGCTTCCATAGATAAGCTCAGAGGGTGACCATGGTTGCAGACTCACACACTCTGGAGCTTGAAAGCTTAATATGTTAAATACCTAACACAGTACTACATCTGCCCTGGAAAACAATCCTGACCTGGCAGAAGAATCAACTTTACGGTTTTATAGATCTGTTACACTTATAATTAGCAGAACTATAGAAAACTAACACATGCCCTACAACACCAGTTAACACATGTCAGTGCTTAGCAAAACACTTCAGGCTAGGAACATTATAAACTGTTCAAATAAAGACACTGTATTGCAGCAGCTTTATCTCCGCTTCTTCAGAATTAATCAGACCTTTAGTCACTTGTTTTGCTGACTATTCAAGTCCTGGCCTTCTCAGGACAAAATAATCCTGTTTCGCCTGGGCTGGTATGAGCATCACAAGGAAAAGAAATGAAAGAATAACTTCTATTAAAAATTAAGTTCATTTAAAACCTGAAATTTTTGAGGTGAACACATTTCATCATTTCCAGCTCGGCGTTTTGTTCCCAACATTAACAATGCATGATTGAATAGTTTGCCTAAAAATAAATAAATCAATCACACGTGCCAAGATATCTATGCCCTTCTCTGGTTCTTTTAAAAGTAGATGATCATCCCAGGATGCAGTTCAAACTGTGCAACACACGGGCCAAATTTTACAATCAGATCAATTCAAATCAAGTACAACTTTTTAAAAAAAGATATTAACTATTGATCTCTTTTGGCTACTGCTACCTTAACTTCTTGAATTTAGCCTTGCATATTTACGTAAACAAAAGTTAGATGAATAGTCCAGAAAATTTCGACTGGAACTTTTTATAGCTATGATATGCCCCAGGAAAAAAAAAAGCTGTGTTTAAAAAGAGCAACGGATTCTCCTTTCTGCTGTTTCGATCACTTATGACATATTTCTGAATGTGGTCATTTCCAAGTTACCAAAAAAGGGCTAGCTTGGCTGGAAGGGTGATCAGAGTACTGACATGTTTCTCCTTTTGCGAGTCCTGCCAAAAGGAGGCTGCCACCTGAATGATACATTCTTGAGCTGGACACGATATCTGCATGCAGAGAAAGCTCCCAGTCACTGACTGACAGCAGCTATTGCAGTCACTCATCCTTAAAGAAAACATTTTCTGTTAATACCTTTAAGTTCCTCTGCCAACAGGAATTTCCAAAATTTGGATTATATGGCTTCAACACTCTTTATTGATCTATTTTATTTTTTTATTGGAGTGTGGCTAGAAGCAAGATGATCTGTTTTCTATAATGTTCTGACCTTCCCTTAAGCTTGGCAAAATCTCAGGCATAGCTGACAGTACGGATGTCAAGTAAAAAATAGATTTGGAAAGAGCTTTTGAAAAATCACTTTCCAGTTAAAGGTCACTGAACACTAGTTAAATTATATAAGGAGAGTGGGAATTAAGATTATGCACCTTTGGCTGTTTTCCTGCTTCACAGAATATGAGAACAATTAATAATGCAAAGAGCTTACAGTATTTAATGATGCAGAGTGCTTAGCAGAAATATCCATGCTATTCCTAAGACACCACAACAAAGACCAAACCATCCAAAGGAGGCTTGCTTTTCTGCCTGCACTGGGTATCTTCTTGTTCCTTTGTGATTTCTGAGAGCTCTACCCTACTCATAACTTCTTTCCTGAAGAAGAAAAGATGAGCACAATCCAGAATTCCCCCTCCTTAACCAACCTCCCATACAAAGACTCCAAAGGTTTACATTCTGTCCTCAATTACCCCCAAACCTCCAGTCTACTTCAAAACAAAAGTACCCAGGGAGAAGGGGGAAATTAACAACGTGGATTAATAACCAGATAAAAGAGATGGGAAAAAATGGCCAAGTTTTGCACTAGAGGGAAGCTGCTGGTGAGGTCTGAGCTACATCCCATTCTGCATCCCCAGCATCTGCATGGATAAATAGTCTGAGAAGAAAGGAGACCACATGGTGCCACCTATGCCAGTGATGCTAAATAATTCAATGCATCCTGTCTGGGTTCCAGTTAGTGTACTGGTTTGTTAGAAAAAAGAAAGAGATGGGAACTGTGGAAGTTAATCTGCTATTTTAACATTTCTCTGAGGTATGTATTCAAAATAACAGATGATCAAAGATAACAGTGAAAACATTTGGTTGATGACTTCACTTACACCTTCTCAATAGCAGTTCTTAGAGTAAAAGCTGAAAACGTGCAAAGTCGAGCATATAGAAACAGGAGCTGGGGAGGACTGGCTAAGAAGAAGAGAGTCCGAAAGGCTGGGCACCTCAGGACTTGTGCTTGGCAACACCTTCCCCATTCCCTCCTTCTGAGGCAGGTCATAGCTGTGGATTTGAATCCCTCATTACAGTGCAATTAGACACGCTGGGACGCGCTGTGCAGCAAGGACTATGCAGTACAGCTCTGGGAGCCTGCTGGGCTCTGGTGCCAGTCTGCCCACGAGAGCAACGAAATGAGTAAGAACACACCTAGCACCACACATGAGCAACACAGGCACCCGCTTCAGAGAGATCCTAGCAGATTAAGTATCTGATGACCCTTATCCACAGCTCGCCTTTTTGTACTAAGAAAAAAATAATAATCTAAAATAAAATTTGGCACAAACCCACACCAACTCCCACATGAAACTGAAGCATTCTCAAACTCTACATACTTACTTGATCAAATCTTTCTTTCTTACTCACTCTAGACACAGAGTGATCCAGTAAAGCTGAGATAATGAAATCATGTAGTTCACAGTCTTAATTAACTGGGAAAAAAATATCCCTCATTCATTTAGGAGATGTGCATAAGGAAGAACAGAAAGTGAATGGATGGAAGCATAGAAGAAGAATGCTTTATCTCAGAGAACTAGCAACTTCATTCTGGAGTTCTGAAAATGTTTTTCCTATAGTGCAAAGTGTACTTAGTGCATACCTAATCAGTCTACAGATTCATGTTAGATATGCACATCTCTTACAGACGCATGCTTTCTTTGTCAGGTCAATCTCAGCTCATTATAGCAGACTAAAAATGAGGAGACAGATATAACAGCCTTATTATTTTCTTAATTTAAGGTATGCATCTAATCCAGCATTTTAGAAGAATAATACTCCTTTAACTGTAAAATAATAGAATGGGGGACTGGCTTTAGAAAAAGTACAGGGCTTTTGGCAAATCAAAATTTTGAGCAAGAGATTGCATTTCATCTTGACTATTGATGTTTTTCCCCTATTATGGACTCTGGTATTTTTTGTTTCCCCGGAGTAAAAGGCAATTGAGATGAGCTCCACCTCAGAAGGGTGTGAGCACAAGCAGTACTGCTACTGTGCTCCTCGTTAATACATCTAAGGAAGGGAGCACAGCTGGAAAAAAAAGAGGTGAAGCCAGACAAGAAGAAAAAATTCTGTTTCTGATGAAACCTCTCATGAAATGATTTAGTCTCTTTGTCCGACTGAGTTATGTATTCTCTCCTTTCTTATTCTCTCCCCAGCATTCAGCTCACGTGAATAATCATTTCCAGAGCATCCTAAACTGTGGTTCCTTTTTTTTCAGCACCAGATCCAATGCCACCAGTTTCTTCAGCATGAAAGACAAGAACAAATGCCTGTCTTTTCTTTGTCATGGATTTCATGCCAGAAGGAAAGGCAGTGCTACATAGAAGCCCTATTTTTGTCATCATAAGCAGAAACAAAAGCTGTTTGAGTGTATCTCTATTAACAGCCTTAGAGAGTTCCCCTCTACAAGGCAGGAGTGCATACCTGCTCCTCAATTCGACACCTGCATGCATCCCAAGCAAGCACAATCTTTTTTTTTCCTGAAATCTAGCTTCTACACCAAGGACATCTGAACACATCATAGCTAACCCCTGCACATAGTCCAGGTGCAGCTTAGCAAAAGTCCTAGAGGCTGCCATGGACTATGCCTCCAGATGAATTTCATTAAGAAAAGCAATTCCTTCCAACTTCCTTAGATTTGGGAGTTTGGCAAGAAAATACAGACGAAACTGACAAGTTACATTAACTTCTGCTTGACTCATAAAGATTTTGGCTGTGACTGAGAAGTCCCTTCATCTGTAATTTGCAAGACATTTGGAAATAAATCACAAATGATAGTTAACTTTTTTAATAAAATCAAATACGCACTCCTACAGAGAAAAGCAAGTCACCAAACAAAGCATAAGAAAGTATAAATTATATCCGAATTTTTAAAATTAACCATTTTGACTACAAAGCCCACGACAGTCGATGGATTTTTTCTCATGATAGGTGGTCCTTAGATCAAAAGCATTGGGATACACCAATTCAATTGCTGACCAGGCTAGTTCTGTGTTTGGGTGGCTGCTACCTGCAACCAAATGAACACTGTATTTAACATCTGAAAGAGCAAAATAACTCTTCAGGTATGTTAGAAACGCATACTGCAAGAGAAACAGGACAAACGACTGAGCTTTGTAAAAGTGCAGGTACAAATGAATATAGAAAAGTGCAGAAGATGTAAGAGAAATTGAAAAAGCAGGAGGAAAAGAAAAGTGTGTTTCAAACTATGGTCGTCCCTCACCCTACGCTGCCTATGCTGGGTCCTGGGGAATGCAGCCCAGCTGAGGCTCATCTTGTAGCAAGAATCCCTTCTTTGCCATAGGCCTGCAGCCAAGCACAATCTCGCTGTGAACAAGCAAGAACTCTCAGTCCAGATGGGTGTTTTGGTTGAGAACAGCCCACGGCCACAGGGCCCAGAAGGCGTGCTGCCACTGCCAGCCTTCCTCCCCACCTGCCTGACAGGTGCTGCTGCCCCAGAGGCAGGGATGTCTGACCCACCCAGGAATCAACTCTAAACCCTCATCATTTCTCAGCCCATCGTTTTATGGCAAACTGACATCAGTGGAGCAGGCAGCAAGGGCCTAGTTTCCACGTAACTCCACATATACTAACATTTACATGCAAAATAACAAAAGGTACATTATACCTTGGTTATACTTCGTTGTTTTTTGGTTTTGGGTTTTTTTTTTTTTCTTGCAAAACAATTGAAAAATTACAGTTCTGCAGATATCCTAGGTACCATATCCCTGATGAGCTGTAAAAGGAATATTCTCAGTGTTTTGTTCTTTAGTTCTATCTGACTGAACCAGGGCTAACGAAGTAATCCTAGAAAAGACAGTCATCACGAAAATAAAAAAAAAAAAAGGCAGTAAACTTTCCTAGGGGAAAAAAAAAGCAATAAGTTCCATAAGTATATGGAACTTAGACACAGGTTGCAAAAACCAAGCACACTGAACACTGAAATTCTACTCCTTAAAGAGTTGTGGGTCTGTTTGCCTGAGGACACAATATTAAGGACAGTATTATTTATAACATACAATAAAGGCACAACTTTAGGTCCTTTTAAAAAGTTACTGATATTGATCTTGGGTTCTTTATACAAGACAATATCTGTTACTTTCCTAAACATTTACTGGATTGCAGCTAAATTTATTTTTTCATATAAAATGAAAGTGTGTCTGACACAATTTACTTTTTTTTTATAATGCTATATTAAATCAGCCCAGAGACATTGACAACAGAGTGGTAAATACTTAAGATTACATCTTCTTTCCTACAACATTATTCTTTTCCTTCTCTATCAGATCTACTGTCAAATAACTCAGTTCCTCCTTTTATTCTCACTCTTCAAACACTCTCAGCATCTCAGCTACACTAAGATCATCTGATTTCATTGGCAAGATAAGGAGAGATCAGAAGTCAAAAAGAGCACTTTGGGCATGGTCCAAAGTTACAGGCATAAACAGAAAAGAAAAAAAATTGTTCAACTGGCTCAATACTGAACCCCAAATATTTACTGTCACTTCAAATGATTGTATGTCAGAGTCTCCATTATTACAATTAAATGTTTATTTGAAAATGGAAACAGTAAATGGGACAAAACATGTCCAGATAGAAAGCTCTAATAGTCATCATCTTTCTGCTGTCTAGAGATTGTTAGAAGACCAAAAAAAAGTATTTATTTCCATTTCTCTGTCTAAGAAAAAATCAGAGAAATCTTTAGAAAAGTAACGTTATCTAGAAGAGCTAGGACAAATCTACAATTAGTACTCTGATCTGGAATTACCTGCACTTTGACAGCTACCTTGCAAGAAACACTATAGATCAACAGGCAATCATTACACACTTCCTTCAGAAAAAAAAAGCAAATTTTAATCATTCAGTTGAGCTTAGATATGATGGCACAAAACAAACACACCCTGCCATTCACAAACATTTCTCCAGAGAAAGCTTTTGTGCTTGCTTTTCTATAATCACATGTTGGACCAAGCAGGAGGTTGTATTACTTGGCTAGCTATGGGCTTTTCCTGCTGCTGTTTTGCTTCTCCTATAACACAGACTCACTTTATTTGAAATTCTGATACAAACCACAGCACTAGGGCAAAGCTCAACATTTCAGGGATCTGCCTTTAGCCATAATTATAGCCTCACCTTTGTGCTCTGCACTTTCAAGGGTGGCAGCTGCTATAAATTACCACAGGTGGAAATAAAAAAAAATATATAAAATAAAATAAAATAAACCGGCAGCTTTCTTGAAGGGACACCAAACAAGCTACAAGCTTGTCCACTGACATTTTCCTCCTGGATAACTCAGGCCAGGAGGTCAAAACAATGGCTGACTAACAAGACAGCATGTAGGGAAAAGGTTACCATTAATAATGCAACAGAAGAGCACTATGTGGACAAGTAATGGTAGAAAAACATACCGGGAGGATAAAGAGGTCATGAAAGAAATGACTAGATGCTAGTTGGAGAAGCGATGTTCTGAAAAAGGTGCAATGTTGTTAGCTGAACGCCCTTCCAAGTGTTCAGTAACTTCTGCTCCCAAAATATTTCCCTCAGAGGTAGCAAATACAGATGTGCTAATGTTCTTTCTTCATTATTACCATAAGCCAATGCTTAGATGATTTCACTAGATGGCTTTCCTGAACAACCCCTGACTTACACACTCAAAACACAAGGAATACAACACAAGAAAGGGTAGCTTGAGAATAGTGCCATTCAGGCAGCTCAGACAGGAGGATTCCAACCACAACCACACAAACAGTGGTGGATTTGTCAGCTGAAGCCACCGAATGCATTCACAGTCACCCCTAAAAGTTTCACTAGACTGTGCACTAAATTCAACCTTTGGTCTAACAAATAGATATTGATATTGCTAAAGACTCATAAAGGATTCCTGAAGTAAGCTATTATCAGCTAACACTATCAGCTTCAGTGAGAAAAAAAACCTCACATCCTATCATTTCAAGATCTAGAAAGAACAACATACAAAACATAGACAATTTCAGCAGCATTTTCATAGCCAATACTGGTAAATAATGACCTTGTACCTAGCTCAGATATAGCCTTCAAACCTAGATCTTCTTTCCCTGAACAGTGGAAGACCAGCCTTGGGAATGGAAATCCAAAAGCTCCACAAATAAGCAGCAGAGGCACTGTGGTGCTGATACATCAGACCTTTTGAAAAAAATTAATGTACTCCACTTTTCTGCAGACAGCATTGCATTTCAAATCCACTGTGGTACAGACTTGGAAGCTTAAAGACTGAATGGTGAAGATTTCTGATTTCCAAAACAAAGAATTAGTAGTATTCTGACAATGAAAATATCTTTATATGAGAAACAAATAACTTTAAGTTTCTAGGAGTGCATAATGCATCTGGATGTTAGTGAACTGGAAACCTCTTTCATTTTCTCACAGCTAAGTATTCCCTAATTCTTCTCTTACACTATTGTAGTCCAGTTACAGCAGACCAAGCCTTGTGTAAGTAGGAAAATAATTACAGCATTTTATATAAACTACAAGAAAGGCACAGAGTTTAAACAATGGTTTTATAATCAACAGCCCTTTGTATCTAGTGCATGACCAGAAAATAAAATCTGTCTTTCATAATAAAGAACAAGTGGCTCACTTACAATTCCTTACATGAACAATAAACGTGAGGTGCAAACCACTGATTGGGATGAAATAATTACAAGGTAAAAGTGGATTGAAAAATTATTTTCCTTTCTGGTAACAGCTTTAGAAATGGTTTCGCAATTCAGTTGCATGCAGGCAATTCATATGGAGAAAAGGGTGTGGGGGTGGAAGTATGCAATTGTACAGAGAAGAGAGAGAGAGGGTGCAGGAAAGCTGCCTGTTTAGTAATCTTTTTGCTAAATAATCCCCTGTCTTACCAATGGCAAAATGGAGAATAGATTCAGTGGCCTTGCATTCTCTTTCACTGCTTAACTAAGTACACTCAAAGAGAAACCTTCAGTCACAGCCTTCAAGTACAAACAGTAAAAATTATTTCAGAACTGCTTTGGTGAGGTCGTAGGGAAAGCAGCCTCTGCACAGTATCTTCTACATACAGGAGACAACAAAGGATTCCGTTTCCTAATGCTCTTTAACTCTGATCCTGGTTTTGTGATTTTAGCTGATCCTCACTGAAGGCTACTGAAGTAAAGACTTCACAGGACTATGATTGGGACCTTTTAAAAATAGCTAAGACTTACCCATATCATCAAAAACTTCTATATTTGCTGTACTATCAGAAGTCTGTCCTGGCTATAATTGCTGATGTCTCAAAGATCAAACCAAGATTCATCACTGCAAAATGTCTGAGGCAAAAGAACAAAAACCTCAAGAGAAGAACTAAATAGGTCTTTATAAGACGATTATAAAGCAAAAATAAGACAATTAGAAGTGACTACACTTATTTTAAAGATATTACTGCTTCATAAATGCTAACAAATCAATATGAATACAATGGCATGTGTGAATCGGGAAACTGTTGCTGCTGTATCTTCAACATCACCCAATCGATATGGAGAAGAGGCTGCCCTGCATTATGTACTAGTTCTTTCTTTTCTGAAATGTCAAACATTTTACCCAGAAGGACTACACTACAGAGACAGAGAAGACAGATTTACAGTCATATCCCAACTGATTCATTTCCAGAAAAATTAAGCTACATCCTAAGACTCTCCAAATCTCTAATGCTCTTTATGCTTCATTGGCTTTATGCACAGCCCTAAAACTGCTATATGTTAAGACACAAAATAAAAAACGATCTGGCCTAAGTGTTCTCAACCAGTGACACTCCTGCTGCACTCCTTTTTCTAAGAGTGCAGCATTGTAGGAGAAAACATAAAGAGCTGGTTCGCAGAGCCGGTCAAGAAGCTAAGCAACACTAATCCAGCATCCCTCAAGGAAAGGGAATAGCTTTTCATAAGCTGCTTCTCTTTCTAACCATGTGATATCTCATCTCTGTATCAGAGACATACTAGAGAGCTGAAAAGATACAAAGGTGCCGAGACAATGAATTTTGCTAGACTGTGTGAGCTCCAAGTACCTCAGGCTTAGAAATTCAAAGCAATGGAGAAGCCAAGATATGGGCAGGTAAAGAATAGGGGTTTTGTACAACTTGAAGCTTACTGAGAAGCACACAGAAAGACTAAGGCAACACAGTATTCAAATAACTGAAAACATGACAATCTGCAGATTTTGAACTGGCAAATTCTCTTCATCCCTTACTTAATGAACCAATGAAATCACGCTAGACATAAAGCACTTATATCTCAACAGCTCTCTGCCATCAGATTTTATTCAGATCACCTGAATTATAAAGCTGACAATCAAAATTTATCTGAGGATACACAGGGAAACGAGACTGTGTCAATCTGTGGGGCAATTCTAATGGGACAAGTTGTCATTTTCTCATAGCTGATGCTCTTAAAAATCAAGAAAAGAGATGGAGAAACAGTGAGCAAATGAATGAATATACATACCTTTGAAGCATCTAACCCCAAACAGTGTGACAGGATACAAGGACAGCCTGGATTTCACAGAATCACAGAATTTATTTCTTCATGAACACATCTGTGCAAGCCAATCTGAGCAGCTGTTCTGTGACAGGCATCAGGAAGTAGAGCAGGTGGATGGAAAAAGGGTTTGGTTTATACCACAGCAACTCTTACGGCTCTTCAAGTAGGAGGACAGCAGGCCAGGAACGAGATTCAGATGCCTTTCTTATCTATAAGGATCCTTAAGGATTCAACCTCCATCTAGACTAAAGTAAAACACCCCCAGCACTAGTCTCTCTAGAAGTTCCTGTGCTCTGAATACCTGTACTGCCAACAGTCACGTGCATGCTATAAGCCTTCTCCTTGAAAATTCATTTCCTCTCCCCTGTCCACAAGAAATCAAACTGAAACAAAACCTTTTCAAGAAGATGAACATGAGGAGGGGTGACTGAAGTGATGAAAACATTGAGTTCAAAGGAAACAAACGTTTATTATAGTAGTATTTATTATCTCACCTTTGACAAAGGGGAAAAAATAGAGCTTATTTTGTACATATCCATGTCGAAGACAAAAAACAGAGAAAGAAAGGATATGACAGAATGACAAAGGTTCCTGGCAACTAAAAAACAAACTGCCTGCTTTCTCACCCAGTACATGCCAAAGAGTTGAAACTCGTCCACTTTTACCTTGTGATTGAGACTATGACTCAGGGTGGCAGTCCCTTGATCTAGAAAGGGTCCATCTCAGGTGACACATGGGGTCCCTGCAAGAGAAAGAGCCATTTTATCAGAGACAAACAGGCTCCCACCCCATTCAGTCCACCCGTTCCCCCCAACTCACCCACTTCTGCACAATTTTTAAAAGCTGGTATAAGAGCTTGGAAGGATCAGAAGAGACTGCAGTCATCCCCACTGCTCCTTTACACAGCAGCCAACACTGAATCAGCAAAGATTCCTACGAATCTCACCTCAGACTCAAGGGAGATTGTTATTTGAAAGGGAAATGAAGTAACTCCACGTAAGCGATTGATCAAAGAGGGACTCCAAGTTATTGTTCCCATGACACCTCTTGTTAAGTTGACCTCCAGATGAAACCTGAGCCTACAAGTTGCTTATCAGAATACCTAGCAAACTACTGAATGTCAAGTTATTGAGAGTCTAAATGTATTTGCTTAATATCTGAAAGATTATCTTTCTTTATAACACACAAACAATTGAAGGATCAGAGTAATTGTTTCACAACCACGGAGCTTTTTGTTCCCATAATCCACTAACTAGGAAGAGAAGCCAACCTGCATAATGAACAGAGCAGATTAAATTGTTAGCTGTCACACATGAGATAAAAGAGAGAAGTAATTTCTGTGCCTCTGTTGCATGGGCAGGATTCAGTTCCAGAACGCATGCAGTCTTGCCAGTTCCTGGCATTATCAATCCATTAGTGAGCCTTCATCTCTCCCTTTCCTCAAATGTCTTTTTAAAATCTCTCTCTGAAGATTTGTCCCTTTGTCCCACGGTGTGTTGTCCTTTGTCCAGACACTGAGGAAGAATTAAGCTCCTGTTTTCTGGCCTTTCCCTGCAGAATAGCTGCGCCAAGAGATCGAAAACACATCCTCCTCTTTTTCTAATAACAATCTCCCTTTTGGGATTCAGGGTTTTCAGAAAACCAGAGGTCTCTGAGAAAATGTCAGTTCTCAAAAACACCACATATACTTCCCCGACATGGTGAAGAGAAACCAGTCGTGATCATAAGAGTATCATTATGAGTGAAATATGCAAGAAGCATTGGATCATGTTAGAGTTTTGGAATGTTTTTAGATGAATCCATGATACAATTAAAACACGATAAATTGATTTGCACATATAATAGAGAAAAAGTAGAGAACTGTAAACAGTTGTATATTAAAGACTCTCAGATAAACCAGTGAGAAACAGCCACAACAAACACCAAGACGTCTCTAATTCAAGTATAAACTACTCAGCTAGTTCTAGGCACAAAGGGTAAATCTCTATGGCCTGAAATATCAATTTTCCACATACAAAAAACAATAATAAAAACTTTCCTTCTAGACTATCTCAAGAAGATCCAGCACCAAGACAGTACTTTAGCAGAGTTTTCTTATTTACCTTTTCTCAGGGGAGAAAAAAAAAAAAAAAAAAGATAATTCTATGCCTCACCAATGAGCAGACAAGGATTTTGAGAATCCTGAATTGAAATTAAAGCTACATAGCATGTCTGCTCATATCCACTCACTAGAAAATTTCAGTCAGCTGTAATTGCAACTCCATCCCCTGTTCTTTGGCCATAGTTTATATTTGTAGGGTCCCTCTAACTTCAAAAAAATACCTTGTACTTGCAGGCAAGTAAACTCAAAGTGATGCAAAAAATCTGGACCACAAAAGCTCATATAAAACAAGTTGTAAAATTAATTTGAGCTTAATACGTTTCTTATGCAGTGAAGGGTGCAGACAAGCAGCACTTGACCAAGAATCAGCGCAAGCCAAACTGGCTGTGTTAGAAATTCTTAATTTCAAACTAAATTCTAAAGGAAACTTTTTTTTTTTTTTTTTGTCTGTCAATTTAGATGATCCCTTGCTCCATAACACATAGGAAAATTTGCAGTTATTGTACTGAAATGTGACATTCCTTTGGCAAAGGGGACATACTGACATATATCTTGGGTCAATGGGACGTGGCATAAGTCAAAAGAAACTGAAAACGGATCAGAGGAATCAGAACCTAAAAATACCCTTTCTTTCCTTTGTCAACACAGTTTAAGGTGTCTGCCTATGATTCAGAGGCATCTGAAGTGGAGTAAGATGAAACCCAGCACCAGTAGTTTCCTGTGAGCACTCATACGTACGTATTTCACTGACAGAACTTAAAGAGGAACCTAGTTTGGTCAAGAGAAGAATCAGCTCCAGGGCTGAAGGCAAAAAAGAAGATGAAAGTAGAATCCTGTGTTTCTCTGATACAGTCATAAATGTACACAGAGCAAATATAAAACAAAAGATCAAAACGAGCAGAGGGGACCATCTTGCTGAGAGCTCCTAGCCTTATTGGCTACCATTTGACTCAAAAGGTCACTTTTTTCACAATTGTCATATTTATGATATGTTCAAGTTTTGAAGGGACAAGCTCCATGAGTAATCAAGTTTGTTTCTCCCATCCTCCACCTTCTTGGTCTTTCCACTAAAAATGCATTTATTATTTTTTTTTACTTTTCAATGCAAAGTCATTTCAAACATGTCATTTAAATGCCACGTACATGTTTTTAAATGGAGAATAGGTGTCTCATATAACTTCTAATGGGATCTATTCTATAGTTTGTCGTTAGAATAATCTCATAGAACTCCAAATTCAAGCACCCACCAAAAGGTATCCTAAACTTCCTCTTTAAAACTGCACTTCAAATTCAGAAGACTATATAGTCTATAATTATGACTAGCTAAACTGTGATGCAAACATTTGTCTTTGCAGAATGGAAATTTTGAATTGCAATGAAAGTTTGCAGTGATTCTATTCTCAGAAGGTGTATTTTTTTTTTTTTTTTAATCAAAAGTACCTAACTATGTAATATTCAAGAACTGTATACTATTCTACTTTATTAAGGATCTATGTTTCTGAGAGAATACAGCAAACTTCAAGTTTGGTGTTTATTTTTAGACACCACTTCTACTTCTGTTTACTAATAATTTGCCATGAATAAATGGAGAGAAAAGGCAAAGGAACCATTAATGTTGGGAGAAGAGAAAATTTAACAAAAGGTAAATTACAAATGAACACTAGAAAGGGAATAACAGACTTGTTTTACTTTTAAGTTTTTCAGGTTTTTCCTTAAAAAAGATGGTGAACCAAAGAATGATATCTCAAAAGGTCACTGTTCTAACTATAGATATTTATTATTAAAATCGATCAAAAATCTATCCAAAATTTAGCAAACTGAATTTCAGTGAGTGCTATGGTGGAGAGTAATCAGACATAAAATTAAAATAAAAAATATATATTAACAACAGAATGCATTGTACTGATTTGCCTAGAGTGAAAAAATTAACTAGTTAATAGTTCCAGCCCAGTCTTTGTTGTTATCTCATTACAAATTCCTGAATGAAAAACACTTCTGCTCTTTTCCTGCTGAATGTGCTATTCTCTGTCTTAGGACATCCATCTCCTGTTGCTGCTGCTGTTGTTGTTTATTGAAATGCCTTCCTGAATGTGATAAATGCGTTAGCACGCACAGGGCTGGCAGCAGTTTGACATACACGGTAGGCATTTCCTGTAGCTTTCTTTCTTCATTATGGAAGATCTGCAACTAGATTTGTTCCCCAAATATGAATGAGATTACCTAGAAAGCCAAGAAGTTTTCGGGTTTGAGGCAGCCCTAAGTCATCATTTAAAAGAAAACCTTTATTTTAGAAAACTATTCTTGGGGCCATCCAGCTTCCCATTTCAGTCTCATGAAATTCCCACTTCAATCTCATGCACCAGTCAGTACCTCCTCACTGCAACACATCCTCCCGTTTCAGGGTGACATATAAACCTAATCTTAACAAATTAAATACTCAGGCTACTTCTTCACCAAGACTTGACTCTATTTTCAGTCATTCAAAAAACAATTTTCCTAATGAAGACCCAATCCTCTGGGAAATGAGGCCCAAATTTGCTCATCACGGCTGTCATTCACCAAGATACTCAGCATACACCATCACCCAAGACAGGTCCAGGTCATGAAGGAGAAGTATAGAGAGCAGCCTATGAGCGCCAATTAGTGTTCAGATTTGAGCTGACTCAGCTGCAGTAGTAAGATAGTTTAAGTTTTTTTGTGTACCAGCAATTTTCTGCTTTCTTGTGCCTATCCTCCAGCTATTACCATGCTTCACTATTAAGATCTTTTTTTTTTCTCCCACTTAATTCCAAATTTAGCTATCGCTTCCTTAGGCTCCTGACTTTTCTTAGTTGTTCATCTACTTTTTGTATTACAGGCTAATGATCTGTCAACTAATATTAAATTATTTGCTCTCCTAATTGCCTATTTTGAAATAATGGATTGTGGAATAAGGTGGCTACCTTAGCACTTTCCCTGTACATTTCAAAAGAAGAATGGATTGAAACATTAGAAATGAAAGACTGAAACCCCTAGAGATGCCTAGCTCTATTTATTACTCACAAAAACACGTCATCCACAAAATTTAAACATTTTACAATATTTCTGTAGAATTTATTTTTTGCCCACTTCCAGTATCAGTTGCTTTCACTAAGAAGCCTACGAGGCTTTCTCATTTTGAGATCAAATGTTCAAAGCATGCTGACCATTTAATATCACCATAACAGGTGTGATATTGTACAGGAAAACTAAGAGGAAAAAGAAAAGTGGTTGAATGCACTGCCTTTTTTTTTTTTCCCCCTTATAAAAATATTTCCTAAATGCTAATGAAAAAAAAAAAAAAAAGAATTTTAAACAGCTGGACAGGTTTAGGATCAGTTGCAACAGAGAAGTTACACAGACAATATACTCAAGAGCTCAAATTTTCCAAAACTTGAAGAGCCTCTGTTAATGTCGCTCTCCCTTATAACAGGGAAATGATAGTAGTAGAGTTGCCAATGGAACGTACTCGTACAGGAAACAAGGTCCCCTACCTGTCTCCTTCAAATCTCGTAATTATTTTTTTTGGATGGATTTTTGTTCATGTTTTCAACTCTTCCAGGACTCTACAATGAATCAGTTAAACCAGTGGAGCAGCGTGGTTACCTCAAACTTCTGAATAGACTGAAGGTGTAAAAAGACATGGAAAAACACCAACTGAAAGCCTGCTGGCAACTCAGTAGAGACATTGGAAGGAGCCAAATAAAGATCCTCTCTTTTGGACCACTCAGATTTACAAAATAAATTTGCACCAACACTCCACCAAGAGCTTCATTCTCATTTCATGAACATGAAAAGCACTTTGGCAAAAAAAGCGCATGTGGTTTTGGAGAACAGAAAAACGAAACCTTGCATCACTGCAGGGCACTTGCAAAGGCTACAAGAAAATTACATAATATCAGTTATAGTAAAGTTGTGGTATTAAGGCCATTCACAGTTGTATTCCTCGCTGTTCGCTCCACTTTTGAACTTACACACTTTGTTAAGCAAATCGTCCCAACAGAGACAGAAAGATCAAGATGGTGTGACTCTGAGTTAAGCCTTGTAATGCAAATCTTGTGTGATTTCCTCAAGAAATTTGCAATAAATTTTTACAGATTATTAGTACATACTGAGCGATATGTCTACCAAAATTCATTTCTTGGTACACAATAAAGCTCATTTTAAGGGCTAATTGGAGAGATTAATGCAGAACATTCCTTAGCTTTCAATTGTTTGTTTTTATTATTATTCTCTAAAAAAATCCTCAGTAAACTTTCATGGCACCCTTAAAGTCCTTAGTAATCTGTGACATTAAACACAGGAAGCCTGGGAAGATTTCAGCTCTGCCAAATATTCTGAAGATAAGCAGAAAAAATAAAATAGGAAATAACCAATGAGACCATAAGCCTACATTGATCTTTAACCTAAAACCCATGATGATTAAAAAAAAGCCCTAAAATAACTTTCAAACAAATCAGAGATAACTTTAAGAGAACTTCCATTTTCCTTGTGAATTGCAGTTAATTGCTAACAAATATACCTGCATCTGTCAACAACTAAAGATAACAGAATTTAACTTCTTAAAAACATAATCACAAGGTACTTCATCTCTCATCTAATGATATAATCAAGAGATGATGAAGAAACTCTTCTTTAAAACATTCACTTTGCCCTTGAATTCATCGGTGTGAAAGTCTCCACCACTGCAGCCTGCACAAAAAGGCTGAAGATAGGCAGGACAAGAGCGGTGTCACAGTGGGACATGCAGACCATTTCGTTCGCATGACGTCAGGTCAGAATTAGCCATCTGCAAACAAAGGGAATACCTTTTTTGTTCTTCCCCAAACATCTGATTTCCATGAGGATGAGTGGGGGTTGCTTGATTGGTTTTATGCAAGAACATTAATATCTGACTGTATTTGCTAATAAATCTCTCTTTGTTGAAAGACTGTGGGAGGGCAAGGCATGCAAATATCCCTGTCCCTTTAATTATGTTTCCTGTCAGCTCCATAACTTTGTTCCTTTTCTTTAAGAGTTTGCCTGCATATGGAAGAGTTCTAGTCCATATTCTAAACAAGTTTTGGAGATCACCTTTTCAGAGCAGATTTCCTCTGAAGCAAGAAAAAGTTTAATATCATACTTCTTGAAAACAGAGGCAGGTGCTGCACAAAGGAAACAGTTACAAATCGTTTAAGAACTGAATTCCTGCCCAGCCTCAGTGACCAGGGTTAGAATTTCACTGTGATTTAAGAAGCTCTAATATGAACTCAGGTTTTTGTGTCATCTGTACAACAAGATGCCCATTCTGCTCATGCAAGTTATTTTCCAAAAAAAAAAAAAAAAAAAAAAAAAAAACAGATTTTTTTCCCCTTTTCAACCTGGGACCAAAGGAGAAAGACTCCCACTTGGTTGACTATCACAGACTGCAGTTAACAGCAATACCTTCAGAAATTTAGAACAGCCTTGAGAGAGGTTTGGATGCTTCCATGCCTCCCCGCTGCAAAGGGGAGCATCTGTATTGGCAGGGTCAGCATCGTGCTAAGCAGGACAGCCTTGCTCATGCAGAGTGACAGGTGACAATGAAAAGCAGTGGGGCACCGTATATTTCGCAAAAGGTTTTCAAGTCACTTCTTCCTTTTCCTGTGAGCCAAAGTCTGATATAATGCACGGAGAATAATAAAAGAGATGCCCTTAGTCTTTAATTTCAGGTTTACAACACAGAAAATGTTAATGGGAGTTAAATTAACTATTGACATTTATCACAATAATTTGCTGTGCTACCTCTGACCTGCAAGACAATATCAGGATAATAAAGGCTTGGAGACTTGCCTGAGCTGGGAGCAGTCTCTGTCAGTTTGCCCATCTAACAGGCAACTCCTTGATTTACAGACAAAGAGAACTCGGTGAGGACTGTTTTACCTTTGAAGTAGGCTCACGCACAGGCAATCACATCACCTTTCATATCCATTCTATCCACAATATATGCAAAATTAGGTCCTGAAAACTGTTTTTAGAGGAAGAAAGCTAAATTGCTATTGAACGTTATAGCATACAAAACAAGCAGCCAATTCCTTATAAGAAAAATGCTTAAAAAAGTAGAAGATAATTTGCAGAAACAAGGTTAGCTTCAAAAATATGAAGCAATTATCTTCTAACCGAATTTTAAGCCAAGTAATCTCTTCTCCTAGGTAAGAAGTGATAGGACAAGAGGAAATGGCCTCATGTTGTGCCAGGAGAGGTTCAGGTTGGATATTAGGAAGAATTTCCTCTCAGAAAGAGTGGTGAGGCACTAGAATAGGCTGCCCAGAGAGGTAGTGGAGGTCACCATCCCCAGAAATGTTTACGGAAAGGGTAGATGTAGTACTTAGGGACATGTTCTAGCGGGCAATGTCGGTGGTAGGTGGATGATTAGACTAGATGATCTTAGAGGTCTTTTCCAACCTTAAAGATTCTATGATTCTTAATATAAAGGAGATCTGAGACAACAAGAGATCATCTTATTTACTTAAAGATTTGTTCTGTGAAGAATGTAAAAACTTGTGGAATATTGCAGCTTTTTTTCAGAATAATACTTAACATTAGAAACTAAACACATGGCAGGCAGGCAGTTCTGTATTTTCACAATGTAGATTCATTCAATTCCACATCATGGGCACAGTTGTAAACATCTTTTTTGACATTAGCAAAACAAAGAGCACATAACAGCTAAAACTTACGTTCTAGAATTTTCTAAGTAGAATGTTAGTATTAACATGGCAGAGATTGTGTACTCCAGGAGAAAAAGCACGTTAATAAATACTCATATCTTACCACGTGCTTTTTTGCCCATGCAGAAAGCCTCGCTTCTTGGTGTGACTCTTCCCAAGACTTTATCCTTGCCTAAGGATTCTCTGCTGAAGCCTGGCCCAATACAGAGTAACCTGGCTTGAACATTACAGGGTAGAATGCTTCCTACATGCCATGCCCAAGTGTTAGCTGATTGTTTCATGAGAACACATTCCAGAAGCATAAGGGACAATGAGATGGGGTTTAGCACTCTATCCTGTGTTTAGGCACTGGACAGTAGGCAGTATTTATTTAAATATACTTTTTGCTAATTATGTGATCATGTGGAAAAGGTGGAATGATGAAACTCATCACACAGTCCTTAATTAGCCCAAAATCTATTGAATTAAAGAGAAGACCTCTTTAAGAATTCAAGGCTCAGATAAGTCCTCCTGCACCCAGCAGTTGATCATTATTTTTCCCTTGAAGGCTGATTAATTACTTATATACAGTAACTATTTTCCTGGCTTATGTAACTGAAATCCTTTTCATGTGTCTCGTCATTTTTTATTTTCTAACCAATCTACTGGCAACAGCATCATCCTGCCTCAGCAATTCCTATAGACTGAATAAATGTCGCATGAAAATGTTTCTCTTCATCTGTTTTAAACTTGTTGCCTTTTAATTTCAATGTTCCTTTGTTCTTTTATGATGAGAAAGAGTAAAATGACTGAGCTTCTCCATACCAGTTCATATTTTATATAACCCTAACATCTCCTTCCTTCACTAGGTCAAGCAAGCCTCTTTGCTTGTTAGCCCCTCTGCTTCTAATAATTTCCATTGCCCTCTGAATCTTTTCTATTTCTGCCACGTCCTTCTGCAAGTAATTCAACTAGAGCATATTCAAGGTTAGGAGAAAGATGTACCTCTGTTTAGATAACACCAATTAAATATTTCCTGTGTAATTTTGTGTCACTGTCTAACATACCCCATCACTTCACTTGCTCTTACTGCTACCGCAGACCCTGTCTCCACCTCTACAGCACTGACCCTATGCACCTCACAACCTCTGTAAGTCAACACATTTCAGTAAATTCAGTCTGGAGATCAAAGCCTGACAACAAAACACCCCAGCTCACACAATATATTCTACAGCTCATGTTCTGCCACCCCTCACACAAAGAGCCCACGGCTCTGACTGCAGTCCCTGAGCATCCCTGCAAAACACAGCAATTACAGCACCCTGGAGGCACTGCAAACCAAGACCCTGCCCTCACAAAAACTTATTCAGTGTTCGCAAGAATTAAGTTACATCTCTGCCCAGAAGCCTGCTAAGGTGAGGGTCATATTTATTTCTGTTTCTCAGTTTTAATCACCTATTCCTGTGTACAGTATGTGGTAGCTGTCTATTTGCAACATTTCCTGAGGTACTGGTTATTTCTATTATGAAGGGTGCCCGTTTCCCTCAGCATATAGGTTAGTCAGTTTTCTGTTAGTTTTTTTGTTGTTGTTGTTTGTTTTGTTTTGTTTTCAAACACCAACAGAGCAAAAATGCCAGCTACAATTACAGTTTCTCTGCCATAAATTATTAATCACTCTCAAGAGCCTGTTTGCTTCAGAGAGAGAGAAAAAGGATTGTTTACCTAATAAAAGAAGAGCTTACGATCATGCCAGTAGTTTTCAACACCGATTTTTTTAAAAAAAATCTAATAATCTTGCAGTACTGGAAAACACAGAAGTACTTATCGTTTTATTTGGTAGAGTTTACTTTTAGGTTAGGAGATAGTTTCTCAAGGTGATTGATTTTATTTTTGATTCATAACTTATTTCCCCACAGTGTTGTAGATTAACGTAGAAATATATATATAGTATGCTGCATTTAACTCCTTTGCTGCCTTCTGCTAAACATATTGAGACACAGTATTTACGTTCAGGAGATCATTGCCCTGATAACTGACCCAGAGCTCAGGGCGCAGCCCACCAGGATAGTGAGATTCATACCTGCAGCAAGACAAGAGCTAAACTTGAGGACGGAAACTGTGTCTCGTCTCATCTGATCCATGTAGACTGGAAGCTCACCTCAACTGACCAGTTCTCAAGATCTAAAGCAGCTTTCTAAGCAAATTTACAATAAAACTGTTACATATACAGTTTGAAATTTAGAACTTTTTAAAATTCTCTCTTTTAGAGGTGATATGGTATAGATTCTCTGGCATTTTTGCTCACCAATACCTCAAAAGCAGCTAATCCACTGTGTTTCAGACACACTGTCATACACCTCTGAGATCCCACAGCTGGAGGTGATCAGATGTTCATCATCTGACAACAGATCATTTAGAAAAGTAGGAAGGCATGGAGCAATCTGCCAAGAGATATCACACTTGGCTCTATTGTAATTCATTCTCAGAGAGTGAAATCCACATACTGTTTTTGAGAAGACCTTCCCTGGAAATAACAAGCTAACCATAATAGGAATAAAAAAGAAAAAAGAAAGCACAAAGTCCCTGACCGTGTTTCATTTTCTCTCATGGCCCTTTCTTTTGTAAAGCATTTGAAATGCTATAGTGAGAAGTTCTTTTGAAATATCATAGACTGAATTATATCTGTAACGTGATGAAAAATTAAAGGTAGATGCCCAAGCAGAAGAAAATGCAATTAGATAGATACAGGTGCCCCAACTGTCTGAGAAGAGAGGAGATAAATAATGGGGTAGAAGGTAGCAAGGCAACATCTAAGTGGTTGTTTTGTAGCTGCTTTACTGTGTCAGACAGACACTTTTCTTCTACCCTACCCCATCACTTTGTTCAGGTTCCCGTGACAAAAAAATCAAGGTGCTTGTACTAGAGATGAGCAGTTGCACTCACTGACCAGGTCTGCAACCTGCCTAGCCAGGAAGGACACAAAAGGTTTCTGAGTGCACCATGGAAGCACCATTTATTTATTTTTCCTCCCCCAGATTACTTGCAGTTTTGTGTCAGCCTAACCTATTTGCAGGACACAGCAAGGTGTGTGTTTAGATTTCTGCCTATGAAAGCTGCAGATCTCCATGAGCATTAACAACTCCATCAGAAGCAGCTTTGTGAGCCAAAATCAGAGTAAAGAGGGACCTAAGTAATATCTGACAGGTGTGTGTAGGACTACTTTACAGATTTAAAGATCCCACATGGAAAAGCAGCATTATTTTTCTTCCAAAAAACTCAAGAATTAAGCTGGTAGAATTCTTAGTGTTTAGCTTGTTTGTTTTTGTTTTATTTTATTAGGTTGTGGGTTTTTTTTTTTTTTTAACTCAGAAATATTTCAATATTTGTTTCTGGAAATATTCTCAAAAAAAAAAAACAGAATAGTTTTTCTTTTGGAAAAAAGAAGTGCATTAAGCAGACAGGAAGAAAACACAAGTCCTCTTGTGGTTCTCTACCTGCTGACTTGCAATTACTCACCAATTGCCTAAAGTCGTCTTTGATTCTCCAAAAGAGGAATTCTGGGATTTGTGCATAAAAAAAAACAGATCTGGATACTACTGAGAACAGAAGGAGGTTATCAGTGCTGCTGCCTGTGGTAGCTGTTCATCTTCATTTGTAATTCTGGAAAAGAAAAATACATCTGTCTTTTGTGGAAATAAGCATACAGTTGCCATCTAGAAACAAACAGGTACTGAAGTGATGAAACAGAGCTTTCTGGGGGCGTGTTCACTCTGTACTGCTTTTAAGACTCCCAAGGAAGTGCCAAGTAAGTTAGTGCACAAAGTGACACATCAGCAGCTACACAGGGGGTTCCCTAAAATCATGTGGGCACAGAGAAACAGTGCTGATGAGCTGAAATAATTAGTTCCACTTGAGTACTAGGCATACATGGCTATAGTGCTTCAGGTGAACTCCGCTCACTGCAGCACTGTATGGTGTATTCACATCTCATAAAGGAAAGAGGCTGTGTTTGTGAGAGAAACTGCACCAGCATAATTTACCACACAGTTTCAGTTCAACCGCTCCCATTATGGGAGCTTCACCACTGCTTTCAGTGGGAGCCAGCTTAGGCCAACACTTGTACTTTTGATCAATCCACCCTAAAGACAAATACTTCGGAGTAAACAATCTCAGCAGGAGCAAATAAAAAATTAAAAAGAAATAGATAAAGAAGACTGCTGGAACTCAGACACCGTGTAGGCAGCAATAATCGGGTGGGACATTTGAAGTTTGAAGATTAGGTTTCATGTTGGCTGTCAGGAGTCAATCTTTTCTATACAGCAGGCACTGGGAAAACCCTCCAATTTGTTTTACTCAGCATCAGGAAGAGAAAGTTTATTGTCTGTCCCTGTGCTGCCTGCTATATAAGAGATGCTAGTCAGGATGACCAGGATACACAGATGAAAAGATAGCTAAAAACAAGAAAGAGTCATTCCCAGAAACTAGAAGAGACAGAGTCAAACTGTCTCTGGTCCTTGAATGCCACGGATGTACCACCCCAGAGAGATGAGATGATAATATAGTTCTTAATACAACTTTGTACAGGAGGTAGCCTGATTTGCTGAACAACACAGTAGGGATGGAGAATTGAGGTTCTCTACCTCTAGACAGCCGAATCAGTCAATTTGTTTTATAGCTCAAACAGAATACAATTAGACAGTAAAACAGTATTCACTGCTGTACCGACACCCACATAGCAAAACAAATAAATCTATATTATTCATTTGGACTAACAGAAAGGATGAGTAACTCACAACCTTATTGTAAGGAAACACTGTCAAACAATCAATGTCTCCCCACTTTGCAGTCAATAATTTTGCTCTGCTTTGGTTTTTGTGAATCAGCAGGAGACCATTATTTTGTGACAATGTACTCCCGTTTATACCACCTCTTTAGAAACTGTAGAAACTCCCAACTGGCAGGATTTTACCAGTAAATATTGATTTAAGATTAAAAAAAAATAAAAAATAAAAACCCCATATCTACTCTGTAATTCAAGTAAAAGAATCCTTCTTGAAAATAAAGAAGTGTTCTTCTAATGAAGAACAGTATGACAAGGGAAAAAAAATCTTCTGTAGAGTTAAAGCATGTTTGCTGCTAAATAGTCTCTTTGTATAATTAGGATTTGCAAAGTGGCAAAACACAATCCAATTAAGTGAGTTAGGTTCATATGATTAACATCAGACTGCCAGTATTGCTCTCATAGTTCATCAGTAGCATTACTAATTAGGACATCACTAAGCAGAGACATCTGACCTTGGCTCAGCCAGTTCAGATTACGGTTGACCCTTCTGAACCCTGAAAGAGCCTCACACTGCTTACTTTTTTCCTTACCTAACTTACTGATGAACACTTTCCTACCATGTTCTGCATCCTCTGAATATAATTCCATCAGTGGTCCATCAGCCATCATCAAATAATTAGCGCCTCTTTGACCGCTGACCGATGATCAGAAAACTGAAAATGGATAAACAAGCTTTTGGCAGACATATTTTTCTGTTCGTACTCTGAATTCACTACAATATTAAAATCAGTGCAGTGGGTAGAAAAACAGCCCGGAAATAATTTGAAGTTTCAAATAGCAAAAAATAGAAATGATCTTTTCTCGCCAAATAGTAACCAAAAGTGGAAATGGTGTTAAGTGGAAACGTTGTCACAAACGTTGCTCAACAGTAGCTCGGTAATCAGAACTGAGGGAAAACAGGAACTGTGATTCCAGCCTTGGCAGCATCCCTGACCCATGACAAAAGGACAAACCATGGTCACTGATTGCCTTGCTTCATAAGCTGCTGCTTCTCCTCCACAGCTCTGCAGTAGCTGTGACTGCAGCACTTATTATCTGGGGCAATTATTTCTTCTAAGTAGAAAAACAGAAAAACCTTTCAGATACTATTTTTGCATTATACCTGTGTGGTTAGGTACCCTTAAAATCACTGCCAACAGAATTAAAGTCTTTAGAAAGTACCTGCAACTTTTTGATAGAGATGATACAGTAACTGATAACCATAACATAGAATCTCTAAATACCAGGAGTAAATACCACTGAATCAATTTTTTTTTTTTCTAGAACAATGCAGAACATCATCTGGTAAGTATATAAAAAAAAACAAAATAACTTTATCAAATATTAAATTAATAACTCACAGAGCACAAAAAAACTCCTATTTGATAGTACAATTCTTCCATCTGACACTACAACTCCTCACCACATCCTTCCTACTTATGACTGCTATGGCAGAGATAAAAATACTGAACACAAACTAACTGGAGGTCTTTGAGGATAAACCCCAGTAGTCCAATTGCCCAAAAAAGTAAAATGTATCTATGATATCAATAAGATGGTAATAAATGAATTAGCGGCAGGGAGACAAACAATGAATTAAGCAAATTAGTGAGCAAATGAAACCTCTAAGTACAAAAGAAAACTAATTATAGGATTAGAAGGAATTAAGTGACAGAGCCTGTGATGGCACTGAACATTACTCCATAATCCTCAAGATTCCCCTCTGTCTGCTATTTCCAGACTTTCCAGGAAGCATTCCAGAGAACAATTCACTGCTGCATACACCTCTCCAAAGTCTGCTCCATTTCTCAACTAACCAAACTACTTCATAGCTGATGCAAATCATTTTCCAAAGAAAGTACAAGCAACGTACCATTGCTCTGCTCTCCTTCTGCTATACTCTTCTTTTCCTCATCTCCTTGATTTACTTCACTTGAGCCACTGGAAATGCAAAGGCCGAGGATGCTGAACTTTGCATGGACGTTGTGCTTCGTTCTTGACTAACTTGATGCCATTGACTTAATCTGCACTTCTTTCCAAGACCAATGCATATTTTCAAATACCACAGCAGTGCCTCAAAATGTTGTTTAAGTACTCATGGCTTTCAGAAAGCTTCTGTGCAGAATTCTACAGGAAAAAAAAAAAGATTTAAAAAAAATATATATATCCATTCCCTCTGCTTTCCAGTAATATCAAAAAGCACCATAATGGCTAGTTTTCAGTTCTGGTTAACACTTGGATGTGGAATTCAAAAGCAACATGTCGTACCTCATTCATTTTTCAGTGATAAAGAAACTGCTTACAATAAAATGCTTCACTTATGCTATCAATTTCTCTAATAAATAAGTCAAAATAAATTGCTCAGCATTTCAGAAACCTGACTGGTCTAATAAACGCTTTCAAAAAGTATAATCTCCAGTGGGGAAAATGGGTTCTTAAACTGTTTGCCAGAACATACAAGTATCTATCTGCAAAGTAAATCTTGGGAAGACATAAAGAGGAAATGAATTTCAGGCTGGAACATGGACAGATGACAGCATATACAAACTATTTATTATTTAATGCATTTGGAAGGGGTTGTTCTTTTTCGTAGGTTTTCTCTGTTTTATTTTTTGTTTGTTTTTCTTATACATGTTCAGTATTGTGTATGTTCGTGCTTAGACTGTTCTAATGCTTGCAGATGTTGCTAGGGTGAGTGAAATGGTCCTAGAACCTTTCTTTCTCATGGACACCCAAGCGCAGGGTGTACAGAGACAGCAGGGTGACTACACACATTTGCTTGCAAGTTGTTTATAGGAGAGTGCTTGCCGTGTGACATTGCGGCTATTTCTGTTGTCACCACAGAGCAGAATTAAGGCTCTCTGGATCCACTTATAGTGTGGTTTAACCTCAGATTTCATTTGAGTTATAACTTCTTATATCATCTTCTTTAAGTTGTATCTATCTGATTTATAACGGATTGCGTTTGGGATAATTAAACCTGGACACACAACTTTGCTTTAAATCAGAGTTCCAGTTGGCAGCTAAGCCAATCTCACAATTTTTGCACCAGTATTTCAAGGATACTGATCCCAACCCCACTGACGCACACCATCTGTGAGGGGCTTTAGGTCAGGCTTACAGCTGTCAGGATTTCAATAACTTTAGCAAAGGCAACTCAGGAAAGAAAGGATTTGAGTACTGCCAGGGATCCTGCTTTGACAGAGGTAAGTGCTTACACAAACGCAAGCCAGCTACTGATCAGGTGGGCATTCATGAAAGAGAAGGTGGAAACCTTCATGAGGAAAAAAAAAGGGACTCACTTTTTGAGTTGCCTTTCAAGATCCAACCTTACAGAAAACTGCATTAAGATGACAGACTGCTGCTTGGATCTGAAAACATGGACCTGAGTAGACTACACATTATACAACAAATTCTCATGCTATCACATCAAATCACCCTTTAAATGGGATCCAGATAAATCAGTCCTTCCTGTTGTGTCCCTGTGGTTCTCCTTCTGAGTACAGAGGTGTCTCCTAGCCTTCTTCTTCCCTCCGCCTTCACGTTATCTGTGATTTTCTTCTCTAGATCACATTGTTCCAACTTTTTTTCTCCTTTCTGCTAAGAGCAAAAATGTGAAAGTCTGATGACCACTGTCAGGTTTCTCTGTCCCTTATGGTCTCACTGCCACCTGCAACAACTGCCACAATTGACCACCTCTCTCCACCATCTCGCATCAGATCCATAGCTAGCTCTGATGGATGGAAATGGACAGTGGCAAATGGAATGTGCCCAGCACAGCCTGGAAACACTGCCCAGAATTACAGCTTCTAAAGATGAGTACATGAAAATCATAACAAAAAACAATGGTAGGAAAATGGAAACTCACTGTCCATCAAGTTACAATGCATAGTTAACTCTCAACACAGAGCTCTTATGTTTTTCTCCCTTCCCCTCCACACCTCTCAAGTGAGACTTGCAGGCACTGTGCTGCTGCCCTGCACACACAACAGCAGCCTTCTGCTGACCTCTCATCCTTGCATTGGGCATCTCAGCCTGACAAGCCTTACAGCTTCCTGCTTACCTCTGCAGAAGCTATGGCTCAGCTCTTTCCCTTGACAGGAATTGGGAAAAAAATAATATTAATTGCGAAGTGCACCAATTCTCCCATAAATCTGCTTGAACAGAGCTCCAGAATTCAAAAAAGGAAGACATGATCAGGGAAAAAGAACAAATTAGTAGTAACCCTACCCAGACACAATTTCCCACAATAGGTGACACTGCTAAATGAAGATTTACATCTAAGAAGGAATGGTTCAATTAAGTTTCATGAAATACAGTCCCTAGCGCAGATCTTTCACTGATCTTTCACTTGAATATTAGCTTCATGAAGAAACATACCTTTCAAACCAAACCTTGGAATAATCAAGAAAATCTCCTGTTCTCTTACTGTGCTTCCACTTGAAAATACCACTCACATCTATAGATCTTATGGGAAAGTAATGCACGTATCAGAAAACAGCCACGTAAAGATGCACTATAACTTCAATGGCTAATAGGGATGACAAGAAATATTTTACTGTATTCCTCAAATTCTGACTACCAAGCCAAAAATCTTACCTTAATGAAAATCAGCACACTGAAAACACTGTATTAGAAGATGACGGCCTAGAATAAAACTTGACCTTAATTTTATGCAGTGACATCACAATTCTTCTTAACTTCTATTGCATGCACATAAATTTAATCTCTGCTAGTTGGCACTACATGCAGATGATACGATTATATTACAGCACTCTGTAAGAGTGATACATTCAATTGTAACTGATGATACATAAAGCAGTAGTTATAGGGTAAGGCATTAAGAATTCTGGATGGACATTTGTTTTAACGTTTACCTAGTGAAAGTGATACATAAGTATACTGATTTTATAGTAAGTATTTAGTAGCAGGAATCTTCAAGTTCAACAATCTGCAAGTTAAAAAAGAGAAATATCATACTGTAAAGTGTTTAGAATGAGCTACAACACTCAGAGTGCATGATATGGCATCAGTTTATATCATGCAAACTCACATTCTTCTCTTTTTAGCCCAAATTTGTGAATAATATTTACCTTTTGATAGAACTTAAAGTTTCAAAAAGCCAAAAATACTAATAGCAAAAAGGGATTAAGAATGCCAAGCCTTTTCCAGCCTTCCTTTGATCATTATATAAACTATTCTGATGCAATCTTGAAAAGTAAAGACACACCTCAAATATTTTTTGTATGGATGACCAGGACAGAGCATATTAATGTTTTCAGTTTCATTAGGTACTTCAGAATGTACTTCTAATTAGTTTAAAATGTATTTGGCTTTAATAATCTTTCTCAAAAGAAACAAACAAACAAAAACAAACAAACAAAAAAAAAACAAACAACCACAACAGCTTTTTTCTTTCACTCCACAACAGCAAGTAGTAATTATGCAGGAGATTAGAAATTATTATCTTAATGGTCTCTTCTGGCCCTAAACTACATTCCAGCTACGAATTAAACTTTCATATCTTTGACTACAGCTTGAAAGAACTACTTTTTAATATGCAGTAAAACACTGCATCAAAGTTTAAGCTAAAATCCAAAACAGCCTCCTCCTCCTCCGTATCCTAAACTTTTTTGAATCCTTCACACAACAACAAAAAAGAAGGCAAGAAGAAATGCAGAAGGACACCTTCCAGCACCCTATGAGTGTGTCCTCATAAGTTCTTCCTTTCGCCAAGATTGTTCATTGGCTGTCAGAGCTTCTGCCCTCGGTGAAATCATCTACAGAGGCTTTCACAGGAAATAAGAAACAAACAAACAAACAAAAAACCCAAACACATCCACTCCGAGTTAAGCTCTCAGTTTTGCAAAATGAGATTATTAGCTTCCTCAAATAGAAATTCTCTCTCCTCTAGGTCACAGTATTCATTTTAAAGAAATCTTTTTTATTTAAAACGTATACATCAGAGCCAGTTCAATACACATTCCTGCTCCCTCAAAGAAAGGGTTAATTACAGTGTACAGAAAATCTAACACGCACTTATACCACACACAAAGTCCTAAATTATAAAGAAGGCAGAAGTACTCGGAATGGGACTTAATAAGAACAGTTACCCCAAAACCACAGTGTTGCAATCACAAATCAGCTGACAGCTGCATGGGTAAGCGTAAAGCCCCACCACTGCTTTGAATTCCCCCTCTGCACACGACCCTGACATCCACCTCCCAACATATGCTCCCCATCACTAAATGCCAATGTCCCTTCAAGAAGGGGACTCTTACATTGCATTTGTACAACAGCTAGAACAGTGCCTTCCTAAGTCCTGGCTGAGGGCTCTGCCTGGCAAATAAAAACAGGATACATATATGTACATAAAATCCATTCACATTAAGCTCCTTGTACTTTAAGTAAACCTTACTTAAAAGTTCATCTCGTACTTTACTTCTCCACTTGCAGAATACTGCAACATAAGGGAGTGTAATGTAATGGATTAGTGAACCGAATCTCTGAAATGTGCTGGAGTAGATCACATCTTATTAATAGCAGCAATCTGGGTTTTTTTCTTTAAATGCCTTTCATAAGGAAGAAACTTAAATACTAGTCAGTTTTAAACCAATAACAGCAGCTGTGTCAGATAAGCTGGGCTTGTTCTGTGCATGGTTGAAGTGTTAGAATGCAGAAGCTTTAGCAGTGCAAGACGACCTTATGCAGCCGGAGAATACCTCACCCAACAGGGAGACTGTACACAGTACTGTCCAAGGAGTACAAACAAATCATTCTTTTGCCTTTAAATTATTTTTCTGCAACAGCAGGGTTAGCCTTAATCAGAAAGGTTTTGCTTACAATACACTTGAAAAGGCAAGAACAGCTAATGTAGTGACCCAAACTAAATGCCAGCTCCATCATCAAGAGTTGACGTTAGCCCCCTGTTAGCATTAAAGCCTTTGTAATAAATAGGTGCACTCTCCAGAAGTGTGTCACACCATGCAAAAGACTCAGGATGTGCCCAAGTGGAACAGTGGTGAAGATACCTCACCCAGAATACATTTAATGTGAATGATCAATCCTAGGAAAAGTACACGCTACAGATCCCTGTCCTATGCCTGTGAGCAAGAATAAATCCTCAAAGCAGGTCAGCAGGAAAGGAAGAATATTAGCTCTGCAGCTAGAACTTCTATTACAGGCACAAGCTGGTATTGAGGCCATCCAGTGACTCCCATGAGGATACACCAGCCAATATGACAGAGGCTTCTCACTCTTGCTTGCTCTTATCAGTCTATTGAAGTTACATTTGGAACAGTTTCCCAAAGTCTGAAACTCACAGGACTCCTTCTAATTTCCTTTCCTCAAACATCACAGTTAGACTTTGTGCCATGGAATAAGTTTTATCCCATCATCTCCCACATCATTTGTAGTTACTTCAGATCAGCCCTCACTAGTGGGGTGAGGCAGCATTCCCACTGCTCCCTTGGCTGTGTATTGATACAGCCAATGTTAATATGTTTGGGATAGCTCTCATGTTCTTCATATGCCTCACAAATAAAACATCTTCAAGGAAACAGGTCTTAGATACAAGTTGCTAAAAAGTGATAGGAATAAAGTGTTCCTGGGCATAGGGCGACCAAGAGGATGAGGAGCCTGGAACTTCTCCCTTGTGAAAAAAGGCTGAGAGACATGGGACTGTTCAGTCTTGGGAAGAGAAGACTGAGAAGAGATCTTATCAGTGCTTACAGATATGTACAGGGTGGGAGTCATGTAGACAGGGCCAGCTCTTTTCGGTGGAGCCCAGAGACAGAACAAGGAGCAATGGACACAAACTGGAACACAGGAAGTTCACATGAACATGAGAAATAACTTCTTTACTGTGACAGTGACAGAGCTCTGGAATAGGCTGCCCAGGGAGATTATGAAGTCTCTTTCTCTGGAAATATTCAAAACCTTCCTGGATGCCTACCCGTGCAACCTGCTCTAGGGAATCTGCAATTTTGTGATACAGACAAACAGACTGTGGTCAAAGGATCCTTAAGGCAGCCATGAAGTGGGGAGCCTACAGGAATTTAGTCCTGACTGGCAGAGACAGGAGGTGTACACAGGCTTTTCAGGCTCACAGTTCTGGATATACCTGATGTGTATTTAAGACTATCTCAGCCAATCTCTCTTTGTGCCCCACCTGTGAATATCAGTCTGCAATACACAAAGTGTTCATATGTAATTTTCACACCATTTCTGACTCCTGACTTGTTTCACTAGCATCCAGAGCAGTGGGCTTACCTAAAAGAGAAGAAAAGTAATGCAGAGAAAAGTTCAAAAGCAGATGTGTATACTAGAAGATTAGCTGAAGGAGCTCAAGACAATGTGAATTATCATTCTGAAATTCTCCCTCATTCCACTGATGGCTGGAGCATCTTTACCCATCACATCAGCATAACACCAGACTTGCAAAGACTGATCTCAGTCACTTGAAAAATGTCATAGGTTTTCTGAGTCCATCTATCACTTATGTTAAATCATCAAGGATACAATACTAATGCCAAGAAAATAATAAACTGAGTTGTCCTATTAAATTGTTATTTGGGCAGCCAGTAGTGCTGTGCCATAAGATCTTAACAAGATTTGAAAGTGTCCTCTCAGCAGGCTGCCATAAACATTTTGCTTCACTTTGAGAAAGCTGACTTGTGTAGTTTATGCTGGATAAGTCACACCAGCCCACTCAAGGACACTTCTGTGGACTGGATGCCGGACAGGAGTATAAGCTCTGGAACTATCATTAAAGAAAAATAGATAACTAATTAAATTTAAAAAAAAGCACTTTGCCTTCTTCTTTCATGTTTCTGAAGTGTTCATTTAGCACTCTTAGTGATTCTTTTGATCAATGACCCAAACTGTATGCTAAAAAGCAAGTGGTGGCTAAGAAGTACAGTAAAAGGCTGGAGGCCTTAGAAGCATTAGACAAATATCTTCCCATACAAAGCACATTTTTCCATGCAAATGAAGGGATGTAATCTAAAGAGAAATTCTGCAGCTAGTGCAATACATTTATTTGCTAAGTCTCAAAGAATATCATCAGCATTCCAATCCATAAAATAAATGGAAAACGGCATCCTCAGTACTACAGAAAAAGATCAAAGAGGGTGGGGGTGGGCAATGTATCTTTTGCAAATAACAGAAAAGATTAATAGCCAACTTCAGAGCTCTCCTATTGCTTCTGAAAACAAGCACTAGACAAACAAGCACTAGAAAAACATTTTGTTGCTTAATTGCTGGATAACTTAGAAAACAGTCACTAGAATTGCTTTTTTCTAATTAACAAGGAGAAAAACGGTTTCTTGTATGGGAACATTAGAATCATGTCATATAAGACAAAACAAAAGGCATATTTGTTCCTAGAAATTAGGAAACTTGAAAATGATTACAAGAATAGGAGAGAGATGCTGTCATGCACTGGTGCTTCACTGGAAAAGTTTTTGACAGTGATGACATTTTTCATGTCATCGTTCACTAGCCTAATTTTCACAGCTTGACTCTAAGCAAACTCCAGTTTCCATGCATGCAAAATTTTTCTTGGAGCAATGTTGGGTTCAGTCCCTCAGCAACCAGCACTGTCCTATGGAGTCTGCACATGCACAATAGCAACATCTCTCAACAACTTGGGGTTGGCTTTAGAATAGGACCTACATGACACAGAGGTAACAGGAAGCAATCAGCCATGCAGTGGGGATGCCAATGTGCTAGGATGACCAATGCCATCTTTAGCATATGAATTTGAAAATACTAAGATTACAGAGAAATCATGATTGTTTTTGCATTAGTAACTGGAATAATTGTTACTGGGCCGGTCCCAGTGACATCAGTCTGTGAAACAAGTTTAGAGAGGACAAAATTATATCACTTTGTAACAGAAGCAAAGACAAATTTTTGTGCTCTACTGATATTAAAAATTCCAGATTTTCCACTTTACATAAATCTAGCTTTGTTATCTCAGAGGGAATTGACAGTATTCTTTGGAAAAAAAAGAGCCAAATTTGTAGGATAGAAAGCAATATGGTTTTGTTCAAAGCTTTAATAGTGACACAGTAACAGTACATAAAACTCTACAAGTCCCAGCTTAGTACTCGTTACTCTTTCATTGTATTTTCTACCACATGACCGTAGGTGATGCTAAATATGTGACTATTTCAATTTTTAACATTCTATGAATAAATTTACTACTACTACTATGGTTACTAAACATATAGAATTTGGGCGTTGGAAGCAACCATTAAAGATCATTTAGTCATTCCCCCCATCACCATGGGCAGGGATATGTTTCACTGGATGAGGTAGCTCAAAGCTCTGTTCCTATCACACCTCACACATTTTATTCAGCATGCAATCACTGCTGATAGATTAGTTTGTGGTTTCTTTTGGTTTCCAGTGGGAACAAATATCCTGCAGAAAGAGAACATATAAGAGAGCCAATCACTTTGCTTAACAAAGTGTCCCCTCATCCTGCAGTGTTCCATCCCTCCAAGTATTTTCAGCATTCTATTTCATTTATTTAGAGGAGGATAGAGGAGTATTGAAGCTTCTAGAAAGTTTGTAAATTTGAGCATATCTAGGATCACGCCTATTCAAGCAACTTGCTCCCCCTGAAGCCTGTTCTTCAAAGTTAAAAAGACCATATGACCTATCACAATACAAAAACATGGGAATAAACTGAATAGAGTGTCTGCCAGCTAGACTATTCAGGAATTAGCAATAGAAAAATGTTTGTTCCTGAATTCCTTTCAAGTTAATTCTATACAACAGAAAGAATTCAAAACAGAATCAATTTGTTGCACGTTCTGCTGTCATCTGTAAATCTTTATAAATTTGCAAGTTAAAAAAAAAAGTGTACTTTATATTTGATGCTGGCAGAGTTCCAGGCACTATTAAACAGGCAATCCATCACAGTTGCAGAGAAAAGAGAAAATAAAAATAACCAACAGAATAAATCATGAGCAAGCTTGTGCACTGCTTAAAAGATTTAACAAGGGTTTGTATGCACAAGTATAATCTGTTCTAGTTCTCCAGCAGTAATGTTACATCTGTAAAAACACCATCTGAGTAGCATTTGCTTTCCATTTTGCTATATGTTTTATATTGCTAATAAATCCTTTCTCCTACATTTCAGCCTTTGCACAGAAGCCAATGTCTTTTATAATATGTAAGAATTTTAGTAGACAACATTCATTCATGGAAAGAAAGAATAGGCACTTCAGCTGCTCTCAATAGAATTGGCAGTAACAAATATTCTGTTTCCCCAGGTCACCACCAATACGCCTTCTGCCAGGCTGATCCCACACAATGAGCGTCCAGCCTTTCCTTTGCAAAACTTGTGATGCTTGCCCTCCTCCCAGGATAATCTACAGGAAGCGGCTGTGCCAAGTAACATGGCTGACAGCATCCACCACACTAAATACTATTGAGAAAGACATGCAGATACATCACTGGATAGCAGAATTTTCAAAGCATGTTCCCAGTGGACTGAAAAAATGCTAACTGTAGTAGCCTGACATAGTGCCAAATACTGTCAAACAGCTGTTTCAGATGCTGCTGTCAAGCTGCAATGAAGGTGCTCTTGTAAACTATGCCAACCCCTCACACATGGGTTAGTTACCCTCACAGCATCCCTGTTCTTAGCAAGGTTTTTTTTTTTTTTTTTTTTTTTTTTCAGGGGGTTGAGAGGGAAAAGGATTTTGATGTGAAGCTCCAAAATGCATCAAAAGATCAAAAAGGAATTTTAAAAGCTTCTAAAAACTTCTGTCATCAAAGGAGTTAACCTAAGCTTTGAAGATTTACCCTCACATGGCATTCTCTCAAGAGCTGCAGGATATGTTTATGGTGAGATACCTCTCCTTTAGCCCTCCTTCTCTTTCTAAACCAGATTCATGACTGTGAATCACCACAAAAGTTCATAAAGTCCTTACGATTGCACTCATTTACTGTAGAACCATGTGGACTATCAAGTATATTTGCACACATTCCAGAAAGAAACCAGAATTACTACACCACAGTAAAGAGTTGGTCAAGGGGCACAAGAGGGAGGGCGGTGAACATTTCTTACCACCATTGCACATCTGTCCTTGTGATGTATGCATGATTTTACTACCCTTGTCTGAAAACAGAAGACTCTTTTGGTTATATCATATGGTATATTCCTAGCCTCACGTCCTTTAACGAGGATAAACACAGTGCTTTCTAATAAATGGAATATATATAAAGTACTTGCTGTAGTTTTGTTTAACATAGGTAACTTTTTTAAAATTCCTACAGGGTGAATAAAAAGTTACAGCAAGTATCTTGATTGAAAGAGAAAAAATAGCCATTGCCCTTAAGATTATAAAATTGTTCCGTAATTGTTGGGAGAAAGAAATCATAGGAAAACATAGCTAAGGGAAAGCACCTGAAAGTGACAGCATGCCAAAGACCATGGCTGTTATATTTAATAATCATGCCTATTCGTTACGTGGGGTGACTGTGTATGTTCATAATCCTTCATAAAAAATAACTGCTAATAATCAGGAAAAGTTTATGTTCTCATTTAGGGCACAGTTTTTTCCATCATTAACTCTGAATGTCAGTGGGGCAAGTTTCCAGCATTGCTCCCCTCCACTATACTATAATTATAACGGATCCCAAATGTTTCTGATTTTTTCAAGGCCAGCGGATGATTCAAACTCATCTCAGCATTTACATCTCTCCCATTGAATCACAGTTTCTGGAGCACACAGCACTTTCTTATGGTCTCTCAACAATAAAATGATGGAAGTAAATGATCTTAATTTGTTATGGATGAGCTGTGTTTCTTGAACATGGTACAAAGCACAGGAAGTGCATTCCAAGTGTCCATGAAACTCTTAAGCAACTGATCTCAAGGTCATGCTTGGCCCTGCACCTCTGACGGCTTTCCAAGAAACACTGAGCAGATTGCCTTGGAAGTTTATAATTAAGTGATACCATCATTGCCCCCGTGTTCTGCAAAGCAGTAATCCAATTCACTTGTGATAAACTACCTGTTCTTCAGTCTCATAACTCAGCCACTGAACATTCAATTATTCTATCATAAAACAAATGGACAATGCTATTGCTGTTGTTATAATTCCAAAACAAAAAAAAAAAAGAAAGTTAAACTTGCTAAGTGAAAACAACTAATTACTCCTCAGTTCACAGTAAAATGGTAGCAGATGAATAATCAGATGAATAAGTCATTTTAGTCAAGTGGCTTGTAAATGGATGGTAGTCCATGAGGTCTAAGACTTGATATGATGCTGGGCAAATTATAGAAAATAATAGCAGTTGTTACTTTCTGAAGCTTTTCTGACCTTTCTTCCTACAGAAATTGGGCCACCCAGAAGATAATACTCCACACGTGCTTTTCTTCATCCCTTGGAGCACCTCATTTAACTCCAGACTTGAGCAATACTACAAAGCTTGTGCTTGAGACTGTGGTGACACTGCCTCAACTTTGCTCTTCTAAATAAAATACAACAATATCCTCACACAACTTCAACAAGGTCACAACAATCAGATTTTAACTGGAACAAAGGGAAAAGATGAATCTCCTTCAAGACAGCACCATCTGATCTTTGCCCCTATATAGTCTTTCTAAGGCTCTCCTTTTATAAGGAGGACACACATTTCCCATACATACATAGGATGTCATTTCTTTACTACATTCTTGATATTTATTTGGTGGTATTGAAATTCTTGATGCAGAAAATACAACATGATGGATAAATCAGCAACACTGATGGTACCACCATAGCAGCACTCTTGTCTTGGTGTCTCACCCTGTGTGATATGCAGAAATTCTGTGTGCCCTGAGAGACAGAGCTATTTCATTTGGGTAGTCTCCTGTGAGAGATAAGTGAAAGGATGGCAGCTCAGCATGCCAGTGTGGTCCAGCTGCCAACACAGAATTAAAACTTTCTCAGTCCCTACTTGAGAGATCAAGTTATCTGGGGAATAAGAAATAAACCAGGGCATAGAGAAATTCCAAGATCTACCCTAAACAAAACATCAAACATCAGTTCTAATGCTTTTAGGGATTCTTTATCGTTCTTGCTGGTACCGCAGTTTTTTCTATATCATTAAAAGCACCCCCACTCTTCCAGAATGCTTAAGAACTACTCTCATCTTGAAGTTCAGCATGAGAAGAACCAAAAGAAGTTAACACATAGATCCAAAATGAGATGCTGATATTCAAGCTCCCCTCATAACTCCAAAGTGATTCTGCTCGATAGCAGTGCGAAGCCTGGGTATGAAACTTTCCTTCTACGAACCAACATAATTTGTAGGTTATAAAATCCCAGAAGAATCTTACTGACGACAGTATGTCGTCCTCTATCCCCTACTTAATGTACAGAGAAAAAATTCCACGGTGGAATTCCACAAGAAGTATGTGAAAATAATATTCAACTTCATCAAAACATATAATTCTGTCCACTGAACCATCAAGATACCATTTGCCTTCACCAGAGCCAACGTGGGCTTTGAAGGACTCCTTTCCCTTTGTTGGACCACACAATATAGTGAACCAGCAATCTCAGCATTTCTGGTATCATCTTGGGTCTTGTTCAGTTTTCTGAAATGGATCTGCGCAAGTGGTATCACAGGCTATTCTGCTTGTGCACAAGTGATAACAGAGTAGAATCAAGGGGTCCCAGATAGGAGGAAAATGTGGAAGAAAAAAAAAAAAAGCAGCCAAAAAAAAAAAATGTTTACAATTTTCACATCTCTTTCAAGAAGCTGAGCTTTACATAATAGCTTTTCAATACAACATTGATCTTCTAAGAGCAGTGAAAATCTCAGTGAAATCTAAGCAAATATTTAGCACAGATCTCAACCTCTAAACATTTAGAACAAATGGAATGTTCATAGTTGGCACTTTTCTTCACAGTAAAATCCGTTATGTTCAGAACAGTGCCTAAGCGGCTAAGTAACAAAATCTCACACAAACAAGTAGTTTTTGTCATCGATAGTGGTGCTCATTCTAGAATTTCTTCTGGTGGATAATTATCTGGCTGAAAAAAAATCCTACAACGATGAGACAATATAGCTTCTGAAGACACTTCCTTCTGGACATAGTCTGGACGTTTTGTATTTGTTCTGAAATTTCAATGCAAGGCAGTAGCACGGAAAAACAAAACCAAAAGAAACGTCTGTATGTAAAATCAGACTGATTTTGTGGAATATAAACAATACTAACCTTACACTCTTATTGCAGGCAGAGATTTAAAATAGCAAGTGCCTCCATGTGTTTTGCAAGACCAGCAATGTTTTTGTGAAGTATAGGCTGTAAAAGACGAAGAAAACAGAGCACACAAGGATAATTAGTGTTAGAAAAAAAATTATCTTACTGATAGCTCAAAATAAAACAAGAACTGCTGTATACACTGTGTGAACATTCATGGTAAAGCATACCAAACTCCTAAGCTCAGCCCTTCATGCCTTGATATTTAATAAACGATTCATTGTTATGATTGATAAAGGTCGCAGCCTACCCATCTCTAAAATTGCAGCCTTCACTTAGTCTATAAAGCTTTGTCTCTATAACAGTTTTTACCACTAGAGATTTATGTGCAGACACTCAATGTAAGCCAGGAAAACTCCATTAATTACATTTTTTTTTTTTTTTAAACAGCAATATCACGTCCTTAAAAACCACAAGTCCTCAGCTAACAGATAGCTACCACCAAAATATCACCGCAGTGACAACAGCTTCTCTGTACTGCATAACGAATGGACTCCACACTGTGCTCTGCAGCCTTGCTGTCCCAGTCACAAGAGCGACTGGTGTGACTGGACATGACTGGAGTGGGCCATGATTTCTTTCTGGTTCACTTGTCCAAGTTTTCTTCTTAAGGAAACCACGGCACAGGGAAGGCTAGCTGACACAGTTAAGGCATACGTCAGATACAGGTGTCTGGAAACAATACTTTGGCTGCACAATTCAGATATTGCTTCTCATTTTTGTGTTGGTGGCGGGCTGTGCTCCAGATCTGATTCTATCATACACACAGCCTCAGGATTTCACAATCTGCTCGGTGAGGTGAGAAAGAGATGGTGCAGGGCTCCTCCTGGATCTGTCAGAAAGGTTTGACACAAAGGGCTTAATAACAGATATTTTAATAAGGTAGAATGAGAAGAGGAATATACATAGCGAATAAATCTTATGATAGGAACCCCATATTCACAGGGCATTAATCAGAACTTGGATTTTCCCACAATGCTCTGCTCAGATCCTGTTCATATTTCTCATCATTCAAGCTAAGCTATGAAATCCTTACAAGAAAGCAGCTTTATTCATCTTTTACTTCCACTGCCAAAGAGAAATGCCATTCTCATAAAAACACCCCACAGCACCATCAGATAAATGCAAGGCAGGTGCCACCACACTGTGCTGCATGGAGGCTATGTAGAGCAGGCCAGTGGCCTTGCCAGTGGCAGCAGGGCCAGCACCCAGCTATCCCACTGCATGGTTCACAGGCTACCCAGGGCACCTACAGTGCCCTGTACTTATGTGCTACAGTCCTGCCTGGTGAAGAGATATAAAGAAAGAAACCCAAGAGATCTCACAATGGGAAGGGGAAGAGAGGTGGGCAAAGACACTGCAAGCCCAGCTATGAGAAAGGAAACACTTCAGAAGACATTTCAAGAGGGGTTGCAAGCAGACACAAGAAACAGCCTAGTAATGTTCCCTTTCATGCTGAGGAAGGGGATCATCCATACTGCCCCTCATTGCTCATACATCATGTGAACGGGATGGCACGTGCCTTCAAGCACCCAGCAAGGAAGAGGAGGGAGGTGCCAAGGATGATGCTGACCTGTCTGAGAGCGCCTGGAGACTTTAGAGACACAACAGGCCAGCTATCACGCAAGTCACAGGGAACAGTCAGGAGAACTGACCACTTCAGACATGTTCATTTTTCTTCACTTTGATGCCCGTCATTTTTTTTGAAAATGGCAATTCTCCCTGACTTCCGATGGTTCTGATTTTAATTTCACAAGTTTGTGATATTCAGTACTAGGTAACACCAGAGCCATTAGGCATTACTTCAATTCTAAGCTGTTAGAAAGTCATTTCAATTGAAAGCATTTTATGAGCAAAGGGTAAGAAAAAGAGCGACTTCTAAGTTATGCTAAAAAAATAAAATAAAAAAAAATCTCTGCACTTGCTGATAGGAGAGAAGAAAGCACACAAGGAATTGCAAAAACACTGTGAAATGGAAAACAAAAGTGCAGCCTGTTTTTCCTTAGCATTCTTAATCCTTTTCTGCTAATCAAGTATTAGATAACACATTGTTTACATGCCTCCCTACGTACTACACTAAAAGACAGAAAGAAAGTCTCTGCCTGATCCGTCTAGAGACTGTATCAGCTTCAACTGCTACAGGCATCAGCTGCAAGGTGATACACAATCAGCATCAACCTCCTGACATTACTGCGTACCCAGAGCATATGTGTGTGAACTGCAACTAGAAAACTCAACATAGAGCAGCCCAAAATTGCAGTGCAGACCTACACCTGCTGGGCAATCCTAATGTCTTTTGTAGAACTTAAAGTGGAACGGACCCTGCACAAGTGACTGTGCAGCAAAAGATGTAACACTGAAGTCACAGGATGCCAAAACCAAAGATATCACAGTGAGATAAAACCAAAGCATCTCACAGTGACTGTTCACTATAGTAAAGTATGCTGTTCAAAATCAGCATGCTTTGCTTCTTGACAGAATTTTGAAGG
Organism: Meleagris gallopavo; assembly: GCF_905368555.1. Taxonomy (NCBI): domain Eukaryota; kingdom Metazoa; phylum Chordata; class Aves; order Galliformes; family Phasianidae; genus Meleagris; species Meleagris gallopavo. Next base: position 8,979,139 of record NC_139407.1, read on the forward strand.
AAAGCTGCACCTCTGCAGGACTACAGTAGACGTAACTGAAAAGTGAATCCCATCCACATGACTGCTGCTGGGTGTCAGTACTGCATCTTCATTTTTTTTTATTTTTAACCAAAGGAGAAAAGACAAAAATTCAAATCACCCAGTCTCTGAAAAGTGTGTTGGTTCCTACACCCTTTTTCACTTGAAGCTGCCACTCTGAAGGGGCATCAAAGGAGGTGACTATTTTTTGCTGTGACAGATCTAACAAAATTTGCTCTTCTGAAAGATTTTAACAGGCTCACAACAGGTCATAATGGTATGCAAAAGTGCTGGATGGGAGCAGGAGCTCAGCCTGTTTTCCTTGAATATCTGCAGGTGAGGAAGAATAGGCCAGTGGCTACAGCACTGGTAATTTCCCACTGTAAAGACTAAGGGGGTTTTAGGCACAGCTGCAGGACGAGAGAGGCTGTCAGTATTTACAGGCTGCTCAGGAGACACAAGCTTAGCATAGACTACACCAAAGGGCTTGAAACTGTATTTCTGTTGCATCCAGGGGATCTTTGGAGATACGGGGCTGGTTTATTTCTCTTCTGAAGCAGAAGCCCTTTTTGGTTCCAGAACACAGTGCCCCCAACAAGGACTAGAATATTAATTTCTAAGGAAAGGTCACAATCCGATTTTTGTTATTGTTAGTCTTCAATCAAAACCATACAAAAAATAACAACAAAAAAGCAGTAATGACTTTCCATCAGTGTCTTGAAGGCTTTTATGTGCTCAGAAATTACTCTAAGGAAGAAGTTTGCTTTTTTTTTTTTTTTTTTTGCCACCTAGAATTTTAAACTAAGGCTGTCGTGCTTGAGAATATAACAGTGACACCACATGCCAAAGAGATAGCCTAAGTTTTTACAGACTTTTTTTAAAATAAAATAGTACAGTAAAAAGTTGACTACATACCTCTGTGCTAGACTCACTCTAATCCTGTTACACTTGTAACTGTACTGTCTAATGGAAGGACTCTAAAAAGAAATCTCCTAATAAATCTAAATACATCTGTATGTCTGATCACGACCCGCTTATTTCAGCTTGTTAACACAGCCTGAATCATCACGTTGATAGTAGTCCTAATGAGTCACTTCTGGGCAAATAAGTGAAGCCTGTTAAATATCTTAATAAGTTTTCACAGAGCACTTGAAACTGACCCATAGTTTTTGCAATCCACAAAATACACCTGGAAGGAAAAGTGCAGCGATCTGTGCCTCACCCAGCTGGACAAAGCCATCACGTCCCACTTTTAATGAGAGCCACACTAATTGCCTTTGCAGGGCAAAACAAAGAGAGATTAAAAAAAGACAACAAAACAAAACGCAAGGAAAGGACAGAGAACTACAGGCTCAGGCTTGAGGTGGAATCCAAACTCATGCCCTGACAATATTAAGTATTACCTCTTCGGGGCTGAGTAAAACCACAAAGAGCAATCACCCTGACATCAGATATTAAAAACACCTCTAAAAGACACCTTACTTGAGAATATAGTTATAGCCTCAGCATATGGTAGATGTTTCCCTCCAATAACTGAGAAAAATAAAGTTGATGTTATTTAAAAACAATAAAAAAAAAAAGCATACCAAAAAGAAAACCACAAAGCAAATAAGGGATTTAATTCTTGTGAAGCATACTAGATCTTAATTTCTTTACATATATTCGATAAATGGCTTTTTCACTACTTGAAAGTACTGGGTGCCATCTTGTTGTCTATGTCTGGAGATGCTGGAGGCTGCTGTGCAATGAAACAAAGCCCTGCTAGAAAATGGCAGAAGTCCCACTGCACTAACTCATGGATCCACATCAATGTAAGCTGAGGACTGCATCAGGAGAGCCTACACTGCATTAAACACAAGTGGAGGTTTGCCATGTCTCTGAAGCCAAAGACAGAAATGAACTTGAAAATTCAGAATTCTTCACATACAAAAGGCAGAGCAGCTAGCAAAAACATGTTAGAAAAGCACTTCTGTTAAAATGGCTGTTGTAGACATATTAAACTACAAGGCTAGTTTCCCTCCAAGTACCTCTTTCCTGTCTACTGTATTTCAAATGTCCAACACATTTTGTGTTATTTCAGGCTAGTTCTGATCACCCTAAATCCATACAGCATTCTGCAACTCAATCTGTAGCTTCCCTGACTTTCAGTTTCTGCTCTGAACAAATTGAAAGGGGAAAGCACAAAGCAAACTTCTTCAAATTCTCTCTTTGACCCATAATGCTCAGCTTACAGCTCCCTGTACTAAGGGAATTACCTCCAAGCCATTATCCAAGAAGTAACCACTGCCTGGGAGTCCCAGAAAACAAGTTCTGAAAGCTGCAGGGAAGCCAGAGGGCCACAGACTGCAAGTCATGCCAACACTTTCCTAAAAACAGCAACATAACCTTAAAAGAAATCTCAGGGGATGTTCCAGCTTTTTCACAGGAGAGAAACTTCCAGCCACTGCTAGCGAGTTTCTCTTCAGTATCATCTAGCCTGGTTATTTCCACACATTATCATATTCTGGTTTGCTTCTTGTCATGCTTATGGGTGATGAGGTGTTTCCAATCTGGATCTTCTCTCACTGGGGCATTTTTCAATGTTTCAAGAGCTGTCACACAGACCAGAAACAAATGGGAGAGAGGGTATCCATGTAACAGCACAGCTAGGAAAAACAATATATTTGCAGCAGGGAATAAAAGGTTCCTAATGGAAGAGCATTTACAAGGACGTAGATTTTGTCTCTAATTAACTGTGCTCTTGTTCTCCCATATTTGTGGGAAAGAAAGAAGCCTGCTCCCTTGGTTTTGACAAGCTCACCTTCCAGCTCTCTTCATTTGCCCTCATTTCTCTTCAAGTCACCCTCTTCCCTCCATGCGTTTTCTTCAATCCCAGGAGGACACAACAAGAGAGGGCTTGCCAGTGACTCTGGAGGTGGTGGCCAGGATAGCATACATGCTGTCAAGTATATCCTTGCTGGTCTCACTACCCACCTTCCTACTGCTTTGTAAGGGGCAGGCTTCTTTGAGAGCACGATTAAAATAGTTAGAAGTACAGTCACTTTTCCAGTGTAAGAACCAGACTGCTTGGAAACAAAACAACTGATTTCTAAAGAAACTGCTTTGCAGGTGTGTTACCCAAATTGGGCAAATGGTCACGGCAAGCAGGGATGGAATCTGTGCATTTCATGTTACATGAAAGCTGTGTTACTCGGCCTGTCCCACAACAAATAAATAAATCACATTTTACATTTGCACATGAAACAAAGAAAGATAAATAATGAATTGTGAGGAGCCTGGTGCTAAATGAGAACGAATGGAAAACCAAGACTCTGGCTAACCCAGCTAAGAGAGAATTCTGAAATAAAGTGCCTTAAAGAAGCAGAACCTGAAGCATATTTTCTACTTGCGTTATGTAAACAAATTATCTGGCTCAGCACAGTGATGCTGTGATATTACTACACTTTCTGCATTATATCTTCTCCCCAGTGGGAGAAAAATAGACTGGACTTGATGGACAATGTTAAAAGTATGAATCTGTAACCTGTACTGTTGAAGAGGTCACTCTGCCAATCACAAAAAAAAAAAAGCATGGTTAGTTTTCTTAAAAGGAGATTATAGAAGAAAAGCAAAGTAATTTTTTTGTCATTTGAATTTCAAATGTATGTTTGCTACAGAGGGGTGGCAGAAGTAAGTAATACACATTTTGTAGTGTGCTAATTGCATCCGAAGCACCTCAATGGCTTTTTAATTTTGGTTCCTTTGCTCCTCCCCAGTTTAAGTCCATTTCCTTGCCTCCCAGTTCATCATTTTTTCTTTTGGATTTTTCTCATTTCCATATTTTTTCAGCTAATCTCCTCTTTTCCCTCTTTATCACTCCTGTTCCTAATCCCTAAATTCAGTTTTCCATATATATAGGCTGTTAGATTTTGGTACTCTTCTTTGAGGCAAAAAAAAAAGATCTTGTTTCCTTTACTTTTCTTGCTGTTCTTTCTCTGCCAGTACAGACAAGATTGAATGCCAAAACTATCGCACAGTCCAATTTTAGAGACTGTGTATGAACAATTCTCAAATATATTTTCATGGGCATTTCTTCTCTCATGGCCTTAAAATCATGTTATACTTCTCCTTTTCCACCTTTCAGCCAGTTGTTTTATCTGATTTTCCTTTTGAGGTCAGAATAGAACTGCAGGCCATGCACCAATACAAAGCTGGAGGGAAGAAAAGGGGCTGTTTGGATTCGGTGTGCCTGCCTGAAAGCCCTGAGAAACAAACACAGACCCAGAAAAAACAGATTTAGAATCCATTTCTGAAGCTGTAGGATGTTCAAGACCTATGTTAAATGTTGAAGTATGTGTTTTACTCCATACCAGTTGTTGCTTACAAGAGAAAATGCTATTGTGGATCTTGACTCTTCATGCATACAATACCCTAATCCAATTCTCCTCCAGGGAACAGCATGCAGAGGATTTCACCTCAGCTCTCACTACCTCCTTGGGTCCTCACTTGTTCCACACTTGATAGGCTCAATAGTTTGCTGGCTCAGAAGTTTGAGTATTCCTTAATATACCCCTTTCAGTGAGTACAGTCATTATCGGTTGTAATGTTTTTGGCACATTTGCAAAAGTATAGATTTCACCTTCTCTCACTCAGGACCTCTGTCCCTATGGGTTTGGTAATGCTCCCAACCAAGATGTCACGTTAGGGAGTTGTGTGGAGCAGCTTTCAGAATGGGCATCATTTAAACACCTTGGTGAGGTTCAGCTTACTTTACAAGTTGGGCAAGAGCTAAGCACAGTCATGGTGCAGGGTTATGTGCATGTTGCATCCCCAGCGAGGCTCCCCCAGCTCAAAAGGCCCCAGTCTGCCAATAGCCTGGCACCCTCACCATCCCAGTTACCAACATATTAGATGCTCTGCAAGGCCCCCAGTAGTCAGTCATATACTAGTTCCCTAGTTTAGGTGTTCCCTAGCTTAGGTCTTCCCTTCATGGGTAGCTCAATATACCAGTCAGGTTTCCTAGGCATATCTCAGCACTCATTTCCATGCAGCTACCCTCTCCCCCCTTATTTCTAGGATCTCTCTTCCAGCCAAGATCTTCACATTCTTTCTAAGAGCTCTCTGGAACATCATGGCCTTGATTTCCATGTCTGAACAGTCAGTGTGCAGAAGCACTGTGAATGTTCAGTATCAGGCTAGTGGTACTCATGTTTCTTCTCCATTTGGAGAATTCAAGATGTGTCATGTGTTTGTTTTGTTTTTTAAACTTTTCACAATATCAAAATTACAGCCAGCACTTATCAGCTGTGGCTAGCAAGAAGCAAGCTTCTCCTTGAGATTCCAAAGTTTGATTTCAGACACTCACCCACACAAGCACCCAATTTTATTCTGCCCACTGACATTCACAATTAAAGTTGTTTGTTTGTTTGTTTTTAACCTACAACAGCACCTGAGTGCAATATGCAACCAGATGCTGGTTTACAGACCAGCAGTCTTCACTGGTTCAAGTTTTAAGAGCTGCAAATACCACCTCATGCTTCCCTCTTTCATAACTCTGCTGATAGTCTGTAGCCAATGTGGGTTCAGCAGTCAAGATGATCACTTTCAGAAACAGAAAAGGAGTAGTGTAGGCTCCTGCCATGAAACCACAAAGTCACTCCGAATAATCAGTCATACACCACTGTGTTTTCCTGGTCTTTGATTCTGCAAATTCAAGAAACATCCGGAGATACTCAGCATCAATTTTCAGAACCTGCCACATGTTTCTGTCAGCTGCTACGTACCTCACGGGGTCAGAGAAGTTTCAAAGAAGGCAGGATGTGGGTAAGTTAACTGCACAACCTAATTTACTGAAGAAAGTCATAAGACTAAAATTTGAAATGAAGAAGTAGTGACAAAGAACACTCCATTCCCTCTTCGGCACATCCACACTGATTAATGACTATATTTCAGAGGCAAAATCATGTCTAGTTTCTGAAGAGGCAAAGGAGGCTGTGACATGACAATGGAAGTCACAGGACAGCCTCCACATCACTCACTCTCTCAGATAGCCCATTTCTCAACCCGGCACCCACAGAAGCTTTACCAAGCACTACTGATAGAGTCCAAATAGCACACAATCTTGGCAAGATGGAGAAGTGCAAATCATAGGCCTTAGCTTTACTGAAGCAGACAAAGTAAATTTAAACACTACAGAAGAAAACTGCAAACACTGACCACCATACTGTATTTTAGAATGGGAACAGAAATGGCCATCAACAGAAGCTACTGTGGCACAATTTCTCATGTAGCTAGAGCATACATTATCCAAACAGGACTCTATTCAAATTTCAGAGTTAATATTGAGCAAAGTACCAAGAAACTTCTAGTGACCATACACAATTAGAACCATGGTTACATCTCACATGACAGGAGCTCAGGGGTCTCTGCTTCAAGAACACTACCAGCACGTTGATGAAAATGGTTTTTAGTCACCATCTCACACAACTTTCCACTGACATGCACTGTAATGCTGGCACAAAGCCAAGTTATTTTAATACTGAAAGTACCAGTACTATTTTGTAGGATTAAGAATTTGCATCTGGATCTCTCTCTTACAAGGAGAGAGCAGTTTAGGTACAAAGTCAGTATGTTCAGGACGATGCACCAGTTTTGCTTCAGAAAGCCCTGTGGAGCAGGGCCAACGCAGTTTCAGATGAATTGTCCTGCTGAATACAAGTTTAAAACTGCATTCAAACCAAAGTGCTTGGATAGTTCAGGGCTTAAAAAATTTCTGTTTCAGCCAGTTTTCAGATTAACCTCTGTACTTTCTTCACAACCTATAGCACTATGGAGGGATGCAAGAATTCCCTATGCTGCCATTCATTTTATGCATTACAGATATTAGTATCTACATTGTATTATGTATTCCTGAGATTTTTTCAATGAAAGCAGAAGCGTTCTTGTAGCTGTAAGGAACTGAGCAGCTATTTGAAGTCATTTATGCATCCTGCTGTGGAGAGCTGCAAAGCCAGGCATGCACCTCTTGATCTCACAGCCAGCAGCAACCCTCCCAATCTCCCCACCCCAGCACCACTTGGGGAAAGAGATAACTGCTGATAGCTGAGGCTTGTTCTGCCTTCCCAGTCAGCTGTGCAAACCGTGCAGAAATCCTACTATGAACAATGTTTTAATCTTGTTCCAATACCCTTTCTCCCAACCCCGTGCAGGCAGGCAAACTAACCCATCTCCTGCATGGCTTTGCTAAGCCTCAGAAGTCTTTTGTTCTGCTTCCGACTGTGTGACTGTGTTGCCTGCAGTCCAGCAGTTTTGTTTTGAAGACTAGCATCAGAATCCTTCTCTCGATGGTTTTAGTGCTTTAGTAAAGGGTTTTCTTTGTCTTAAATGTTTTTACAAGCTCAAAAGTATGTTTGTGAAGAGCACCTTCTCTGCCTGCAGGACAGTATACAATGATGTGACATTCCATTCACTAAATTTAATATTATCAAAGGAGGGAAAAATTCTCAGAATTCTTCTCTCCAGTTTTCTTTGTTTTTTATCTGTTCACTAGGAAAAAAAAGAACTTTCAATTATGAAAGGTCAGCTGTTTAGTGATAAAAATCCAAATAATGCCTCACACAAAATACAGATATTTATATTCAAAGACATAAGGACTTGCAACAACTACTCTGCATCTCGGAGTACAGCAGAATAACAAGCAAACTTCTATTCTGAATATTGAGTCTGTATCTTGCTGCACCAATCTTTCAGCAGCTGATCTTAATAGAAAGATCTTTGCACCATCTTGTGACCCAAAACCACCCAAACCCGAGGGAAACAAAATGACTCAGAAGAAGTTCAGAATATATTTCTCCCTATACTGCCTGCGCTGTTGGCATTTGCTTTTTTCACACCAAAACGAGAGAAGGTATAAGGTCAAGTGCTTTCACACTTTGGAAAATGAAGGCTGAACATCATCCAGGTCAATGAGCACAAGAGTTGGTTTTGGTAGTACAAACTGTTACCAAGTGCACCTCACCTCACTGAAGCACCACCAGAACCAGAGACAGTTCTGTCACAACATTCCAGTAATGTTTGTCAACAGAATAAAGAAAAAACAAGTGGTTTTTCATCTAAGTAGTTAATCCAGAAACATCAATCTCACCCTGAGAATCTCCAGTCAGGTTAAGGATGAAGACAACACCCAGCCATAAGTACTTTGGGAGCAACATGCACCAGCAAGGTGCTTCCAGAGCTCTGCAGAACACATGGGAACCTGGAGGAAGGCCACCCTATCCTATAAGATGGCCATCAAGCTTTCTGGCTGTTACAACATAGAAGAAGAAAGCAGGCATAAATGTTGGTAATTTGTGTTTAAAACAGTCCCAGACTCCGTTGCAGGTAACACAGGTAAAGCAGCTCACAGCTAATATCTGAACTGATTTGGGATTAAGATTTAAAGACTTTTCTGCTAAAGCATCTTTTAGATTGTGAAATATACTTTTAAATAAAAGTCATTTAGGAAAATGACTGAGATTTATGGATACTGATTGTTATCTCCTCTCCATCAACATGCAGCAGGTGTTTGGACCACTCCTGCTCAGTGAAGAGACCTTTGCTGAGAAAGTCTTATCCTGAGCCTAAGACAGTTGGAATAACAGCTAATTAAGCCATAAGGAGAAGTGGGACAGAAATGCAAAGGGAAATAGAAACAGGACAGCATTTTGGGGTGCAACATAAGAGAACGGAGAAAATATTGCAAAAGTTGACATTTTGAGTATGCTCTGGAAAGGGCTCCTACATGGAGAAAGATGTGCTGACTCTAAACTCTATTTGGTCACATTTGCCCAAAACAGTGAAAATCAATGCTAGTAAAGAGAAGTATGCAGCAGCTCTAATAGCCAACATGAGCACAAACATGCTTGCTTGCTTACAGTGCCTATAGGACTGCTTGTAGATTCAGTATCAAGCTCTGAGCCCCGAGGCCCTCACCTGGGCTGTTGACCACAACACAGCTCCAGGCACTAAGGCACATTTCCCATTCATTTTACTTATTTCCAGGCTATCTTCGTACTAATCCAGACAGAAGCTTAGTGCAGAACTTCAGGCCAAGACCTTGTCCAACTCCCTTGTGAGCATTGTCATCCTGCCTCTGGTCTGCTGCTCATTGCAACCCTGAGGGCTATTGCCTTTCAGTCATATTTACAGGGGGCGAACTGGGCTATAATCAGAGATGCACAAATGTAAATACAAACCATGAGTATGGCAAGAGTTCACTAGTTAAAAATACAAATACTCTTGAGGTATCATGAAGTTAGTCATTTAACAAAAGCAGGACGTAGGCTATGAGGTGAAGAAGGCAAGCTTTGCAGCGTGAGACACAAGGCAGGCATCATGTCAGCTTCACGCTCTTCTGTTCCTCTTGGCTGACTTCCTAGACACACACCACAAGCCAAGAGCCTCAAACCAAAAAATTCTTTCTTGAACAAGTGAAAACCAGAAAGTCCCTATAAGCTGACCTTTTGCACGCAACAAAAATGCAGATGCAGGCCACAGAAGGGTTGGGCAAATCCAAAAAGGTATTCTTTGCTCTCACTCAAGCAGGTAGAAGCCTTAGCCACATGCATATCAAGGTCTCAAGCAGACATAGGCAATCTAATCGTACTAGTACATCACAGACATAAAAACTCCATTACAAAGCATTCCCAAAGCATAAGTCTGTTCCTCTTACTGAAAGTCATGCTAGCCCATCGCTAGACGACCAATTACTTCAGTACAAAGGGACACACCAGTAAACACAGCTATGTAGTGAGCTGGTTTGAGGCAAAATTATACCCACTTCAAAGGAAAGTCAAATTTTTGAATATACTCCTGACTGTGTGCCTCAGCAAGGAGCTGCATTCTGCAGGCTGAGGCTTTTCAACATCAAAGCAAGGCAGTTTAAGAAGAAACTTGAATAAACAACCCCTCAGTTTTTTTGCTATGCAGGTCAAGAGGGAGATGAAGCAGCAAACTAACCCAGAACTCTGTTGTTGTGAGACACATCAGGAATAAGAGCAAAGATCTTCTGTGCTGAAGATGTCAGTACACCTAGCCATTCAAATAAGCCACATCTAGAATATGTAAATACAGCAGAGTTTTTTTTTCCCCCCACGTTTAGTGCATAAATCTATATACTGTAACACCAATAAAGCAGATTAGAAGCATGGTTTCAGAGAAAGGTTTGACTGTCCCAGAGACTCTCTATCCCCTCTTCGCATGGCTTTCCATCTTCATTTAAACCATATGTTTTACTACAGCTCTGAGTGCTCAACACTCTGGAAAACTGCACCAGTAAATTAGGGGATTGTTTATGTCTGCTTGTACAGAAATCCTTCCTGCTAGCTACAGTAATGAACGAGCAAAGCTTTCATTTGTTGCACTGTTGCTAACCATTTCTCTAATGCATCACTGCCTAGAGTTTGTGGAAAGATCAGTCTTTGGTGAGACAGGAACTGTGCTCAGCAAGTATTTCCAGGACAATTTGGAAAAGGTTTCATCTAACTGCAGTTCTTCTGTTTAAGCTCAGGAAGAATTGCGAGCCCCAAGCCTGACAATAGGCCTCTATTAATATTTGGAGAATTAGTTGTTTTATTAGAGAAAAAGGCCAGGCAGTCAGAAAGAGATTTTGTGAGCTCAGACTAAAAATAGTAGTAAGCATTTATTCATCTGTAAGCCTGTTTATCTTGGATAGTTTTTCATTGATTTTACTGGGGCTCTTCCAGGTCTCTAAGCTTGAAAAGCTTTTAACAAATAAAGGTGGTTCTTTGACAGATGGGCTGTTTCCAAGCTTTCAGAGCAAGAAGCTCCCTTTAACCTTTGCAGCAAGGCCATCAATAAAGGCGATGATCAAAGAGGGCCAAATTCTGCCCTTCACGGTACAGAACTGTATAATCACAATTCCCCAGAGAACACAAGGCTCCTTTCTCTCAGTACACATGCAATAACCAAATAAACAAATGGAAAGCAGCTCCCAGGCTTTAATGCCACATGCACATTTAACTGTCCCGGTCTTCCAGATAAGTGATCAGCCTGGGTCACCACAGGCACAGAGATTATTAAGAAGATGACAAGTCACACAAAAGCAGGTAACATGCTACTGGAACTGTACCTCCTCTTGCATTAGACTTAATACACATTTGGAGATGGTATTTCTAAACATCTGTACCAAAACATTGATTTTATTTTGGATATAAAACACTTCACTAGGAAGATTCATATCTGAAATGCAAACTCTTCTGATGTAAAAGATAGCAAGCATAAATCAGAGAACAACAGAAAAGCTGAGGAAGAAGAGGGAGCGTGCTGCTGTCCTGAGCAGAAATTCAGTTAAGTTGGAATTCTGCCAGCAGAACAGGAGCACGGGGCACTGACAGCCCCTAGTAAAGTTCCAGTGGGTCTTTCTGAAATCTTGACTGTGATTGCTGTCTTAGTCAAACAAGAGTGAATGCAAGTTTTCCTCCTTCAAACTCCTTTGCAGAAGTTTACATAGATTATATTGATCACAGAAGTTATCCTCTTTTTGCATCACAGGCATTTTCACTAGCAGCTGCCAAGTTCCTCAGTATTGCTCAGTAATCATCTGTGAGTGGATACAGTCTCTATATAGGATACAAACACCCACCAGTCTCATAACTGGATCCTTTGGAGTACAGAGTATGTCTTCAGTGTCCTGTCCACCATAAATTGCTTAACACAGAGCTTAATACCTAAGATAAACCTCTTTCAAAGCTTAAAAGGCTACCTCTGCTTGCAAATTAAAGCAGCTTAGTGTGTCTAATCAGAAAATCTATGTCCCACAAAAAAGATATTGTCATCCCCATTAAACAAAGAATTATCCACTGAATGTCGATGGAAAAAAACTGGCTGTTTGAAGAAAATCCCTTTAAACATACTCCTCAATTACCCGTTTCCAAAACTAATTGGAGTGTACTGTATTACACAAACAAAAAACGTCACTGATTAATGTCTTCATGGAATCTTACCTCACTTTAAGTGAAAATTTTTAGGACAGATTTTTGAAGTACAGCTAGTAATACAAGCACTGTCATTTCTGGGTGCAAAACCTGACGTCCTTGATAGAAAACTGCTTTTCAGAGAGTGTCAAACCCCTTCTTTTTGAAAATCAGCATTCAGTGCCCAGCCCAGTAAAGTCAATGAAAAACTTCACTTACTGTAAGCAGTGAAGGATTTCCCATTCCCAACTTTTAACTTGGTCACAGGAAGAGCAGCTGAAAGAAGGCAAAAAGGCTGGGTCTGGAAAAAACAAAACAAACAAACAAACACAACAACAACAAAAAGCCTAGATAAAAGTAATTACCTGGTAGAGTTCAATCTGAAGTTTTAAAAAAATGTCAAAATTTTGTTTTTAGAATGTCCTCTGATCTCTTTTCACTGCCCCTCTCACCAGGTATCAGAAAGGACTAACATATCTCCACATTGACAGTCTCTTATAAGCAACTATATCTTGTGCTGGCTCCAAACCACATTCAGATCATGACTACTTGCCAAATGATATTAAAATGAAAAGCATATAAAAACAACCATCAAATCATACATTAGATTCATTTATTTTCTCAGAGCAGGATAAAATGTTCATAAGCAGTTGTTAACTTCAGTTTCACTTCTATTTTCAGTTCTTCACTTGAAGTTTCACATCCTAGTATGGTGCTTTTACTGTCAAGCTAGGCTTGACACATCTATCTTAGCATTTGAGTCCAGATCACAAGTTCCCTTTCAAAAAAATCTCCCAATAATCTTCCATTTCAGTGAACTTCACATGTTGATAAAGCGATTGCGATTGTTACTTACTTCTCCCCACTCCCTTACTTTGTTTTTGTTTTGTTTTTCTTTTTTTCTCCCAGAAACATATTTCTTGCTGTTTGCATTGTGGCTACTTAGCATATCTGTTTGGCATTTGGAACCTGCACGCTGTGAATGGTCACTGATCATTGGTTCAAAGGGATTCTAAATGCCATTTGGGATAATTAATCACAGGCAATAGAAATGTTGTAATAATACCTATGAAAACATTTCATATTCAAAGTCTCTACCTGCTGAGGCTGTTCAAGTGCAGCATGCAGACTGCAATTCAGTCTTTGGTGTATCTGAACACACCATAAGGATCATAAGCAAACAGAGCTAATGGTTTTTTTAGCTGTAAGGCTAGTTCTACAAAAACACATAATGCCAATGTATATCACTTATAGGTGCAGGTTTTATTCCATTGAGCATATTTTTATTACTCAAAGTTTCAAAAATATTGTTGTTTATTCACTGTCTACTACTCTACCAGATTGAATTAGACCCCTTAAAACTGTCACAGAATTTTCTGGCAAACCGTAACAGGCATTTTCATTAATTTTTGTATTCAAATGTACACAGCTTTAGAAATATGCCTATGCTCAATCCCCAAGAAAAGCATAAAGCAAAAACTCAATATAACCTCAAATAAAGATCAGTGAGCTTTGACAGGCTCTGTTACTGATTTCAGTTTATTTTAAATGCTGTCATGAAGTAAGAACAGTATATCTGTTTTTCACAATGGAAAATGCAGTTTATCTTTGATTTTCTTGCAAGCTGTTGGTCTTAATATCGCTGTACACATTTGTTACAGCTTCAGTAATAACATATGAGTATTACTGGTGTCTGTAACTAAGAAGCAACAGGAAAAGGAAGTACAACTAAATTATCAACTGATACAGGTTTACCATCAAATCTAGTTTTCGCTTTTATATGACTAGTGTCACTTCAAACAGAAAAAAAAAATCATTAATAAGAACCTTTCAGCTGACCAAGTCAGAGCCTCAATGTACAGGTTTTCTGATCTCCTTCAGAATGATATTGCACCATCAGAAACGTTCTAAAATAAAAGATAACATCTGACCAAAACCAATGACGTTTAGCACTTATTGTTAACAAAATACAGGGACAAACTATCCTGTTAGGTCACCCCAACCAGTTTTGTATTTTATGCCAAAAATACCCACACTCGTTAGCGCCCACAGAGCAGCTGTTTGCTATGCATCTAATTCAGGATCCATCAAAGCCACAGTGCACACAAGTGGAAGGCCACCACCAGAGGACAGCTGGCTTGCAGCTTCACCACGTGTTAGCAAATCTCATCCACAGTTTGAAGGGCTCTATCCTGCCTCAATTCCAAATTCATCAACCCAAACAAAGCCAATGTTTAGTAGAAGTAAAAACCATGAGCTCTAATATATGAGATTTTACACACTATAATTGGTTCTCCATTGCAGTGAGGATTCAGAGCCTGGGCCCTGACTAACCTCAACCCAACACCTTGCCAAAATGCTTAAACCACAGTCTTCAGATGTCTTTTAAGATCACAGGTTGCAAGCACACATGCTTGTATACACAAATGTTTCTTGATTTGCTTTCCAGTGTGAAACCTGATGGTTTCAAATCATAGAATCAGCAAGGTTGGAAAAAACCTCCAAGATCATCCAGTCCAATCGTCCACCTATCACCAATATTTCCCACTAAACCATAGCCCCCAGTACAACATCTAAACATTTCTTGAACACCTCCAAGGATGGTGACAATATTGCAAGCGTTGCCATAAAATAATTCATGTATGTCAGCAGGTCCTTCACCCCACGGCATGCCATGAATCCTCACCCAGAAGCATGTCTTTAGGGAGGTTTCAACCAGCCCGGTGCACCATCTCCTTATAGGCCTTTCTTATACAGACTCAGAGTTAGTGTCTCAAGAACAAACTAAACTCATTTTTCTTTTCATTACAGGCACCAAATAAACTCATAAAGCTAGTACTAAAAAAGATACTTTCTAGGGCCTTTATAGAGAGACAGTAGTGTAACTCAAACTCCACGTGCTTCAGGGTACATTCCAAAACACACAGTTCACTTGGAGAAAGACAGTTCAGTGAAAAAAGGAGAAGAGCTAACAGCAATACATAAGCAAGTAAAGGCATTGTATGGAAGAGGAAGGAATGAATGCAGGAAGCCCATTTCAGGGAGTGTGAAGACAGGTGCTATATCGATTTAACTGCTATAATCAATATCCCAAAGTGTTACAGGAGATACGTATGTGCTAGAACTCAGGTCAAGCTGCAGTGCTACCACTGCAAGCTGGTCTGTGGACAATGTACAAACAATCTCTCTTTCCAGAACTAAATTTTTTCTTTTCTTTTTTTATTTTTTATTTTTATTTTTTTAATTTTTCCACTACTATCAGGGGACTGAAGTACTTATAAATAGGCAATAGCAAGAAAGCAGGGAAAAAGTCACCCCCCAGAAAGCTCACAGGGAATCTTCAAGGTTTCCTGTCACCTTCACTTTGTTTTTTTCAGTTCAGAAATACATTCACACTATCCACTCCTTCTATAATCCTTCTTTGCAATTCCTCTGGTTTGAAAGCTGGCATAAAGACATCCTAAGGAAAAGGCTGGAATTCACCACTCACAGGTGCACCATATTGCACTGCAAAGCTTCCTCAGTTATTTCAATTTAATTATTTGTGGCCAATGGTCCAAAACATATGTCCCCCATCCAATTGCTTTTTGTTTGGAGGATGAAAACTTGAATGGGATGATTTCACTGATCTGGGACATCTCTCCATCAACCAAATGAAGACAATGTCATTTATGTGTACATAGGTTCAAATCGTTCATGTTTAAGAGTTTTTTTTTTTTTTTTAAGGGACAGTATGTTTCCTACTTTTTAAATTCTGTGTAGATACAAACTAGCTTAAAGAAAAAGTTCATCCAAGATTAGTGAGGGAGAGCCTTGTATTAAATTGGATAGAAAGAAAACATGGTCTAGTAATAAAAATATGACTGGAAACCCAGAGACTTGAATTATATGCTTCATTTCTCATCTGACTGGACAAGTTGTGTTAAATCCTATGAGTTCCAAGTGAAAACATTTCCTCGTACCAGTGTTATACACATTGCTCATCAATGCTTATAGTCCTCTGTGATTCCCAGATAAAAGACATTGCATGCTACAAAGGTCACCTACTCATATGTTTTTTCTGTTTTACTTCGCTGGCTTAACTTGTGATAAATGTCCATTGATTCTTCTGTATGAGATAACTGCAGGGATTAAAGCTCCTGTACAGCTGTTCTACTTCTCAGTTCCAAACCTCATGCCTTTAATTTCTAAGAGAGGATACTTTTCCATTATACACTACACCTGGTATTTTTCCAAAATGCACTCTGGATCAGTCTTGACTTCTGAAGTTTTCTTATTTCTTAAGTTGACTAAATGCATTCATTTGTAACATACTGTACTTAGGCAATCAAAAAAAGTCATGTAGCAGGCTAACAAAAGACAACGGCATAAGCCTCCTAACAATTAATGATAAAAAAGACATAGCAGGGATACTGAAACGTAGGACATCAAAAAGATTTTTCTACAAAAAGGCATGAAACAAAAGCTGCTCAAAAAAGAGTTTTTTCAATAATTTTAACATGTTGACAAAAACTCCCAAAGGAATTTGTCAGCAAATCCACAGAGAAAGCACTTAAAATATTCAAGAAACCAAACTACAGAAAGTTTTAACAGGTCTCTAAGGCTGAGCAACTCACTCCCACCAGGATACTTCTCTGCAGAGGTCCTTCCTATATTACATGTGATAAAACACCCACAGAGCTAGTAATAAATGCCTCTGAAATCAATCAACAACAATTATTTTACTGTAGTTATATTTTTATTATAGTTTCCTAGGACTACAATATGTTATTGGTGCTCCCACAACTATAGACTTCTTTTGTACAGCAATTTTGCTTCACAAAGACTTGGCAATTTTATTTTTTGGCCTTCTATTACTACTCTGCGTTTTATCCTTTACTGTGTTGCAGAATCGTGGTAGCAAGGCCCTGGAGGAAGCAACTTCCTTAGTCTATTTTAGTCTTCTATATCACAAAATGCGTCGCTTTTTTTTTTTCCCCACTAATCTTAACTAATCTATTCCAGTTATTTTAATTTTAGATTTATGCAGAGGAGTAGAAAGGAGAAAAGTACTTTCCTGCAGAAGGCAGCAAGAAAGCAATCTATTACTGATACACAAATACAACATCAGTTCTTACAAAAACAGATCTGATGTCCAACAGCTCTGATGTGTGAGAAGTATCATGTGGGGGACAGATCATGCATACAGAACAAGTAAACCTAATGATTAGAGCTGAACAGTTCTCCATCAGATTAAATTTGTTCCCATCCCCGCTATCCCTCTGACAAAGTAAATGTTCTCACATTGCTCATGGATTGCAAAAGAAGAGTCAACACGCTTCCTTGTACTTCAGTATCACCTCCAGGGATACCAGTAAAATTTGTATTCCTTCACGTCATTTCATAAATAGCAGACAGACATGAAAGGAAAGAAAGTAGAATTTCTAAGGAGTTTTAAGTTGCTAGCTAATAAACTTGTGAAAACTGGGAGTAACGCATCTACCAGTTGCCTCACAGAAGACCTTTCACAAAAGGTAAGTAACAAGCTAAGCAAAAAAAAGTTAGCGTTTTCCTACGCTTTTCTCCATGCATGGTTACAGAGCCATTAACCCACTCTCCTTCCATTTCTCTCACTGGTGAAGAGAACCTGAGCTGTCACTGAGAGCCCTGGCCCTCGTTCTCAAGAACTCATTGTTTGATTCAGCACCTGTCTTCTCAGCTGTAAGTAAAGAACATCCCAAGTATAACAGAAGAAAGGAAAATCAGATCCACATACTTCCAGAGATCTAAAAGAGCTTTTCTTGAACTCTTTTCTTCACAAAGCTGCTTACAGCTAGAGGTCAACTGTTACTGAATAATTGCAGCTTTGCTTTATTTCAGGAGCATTAACTGCTTATCAATGATTGTATGGCAGCACCAATGAACTATAAATATCTTGGGTTGTGCTTTTAATTGCTTCTCATCACTCATCATTTGTTGGCTTCACTGCAAATTTCATCATCTATCCAGGATGATGAACATGCACTCCTGTGCTACTGGTAAAGCATATCAAAATGGTGATAATCTGTTTTTTCAAATCAAGAACAATGAATCACAACTATTTCCTTTTTTTTTTTTTTCTTTTTCTTTTTCTGATATCCCCTTTCACTCAATCCACCACAGTTCTTCCTGCATATTCATTTATGCTGCATCTAACACCTGGAGTGACTTCCTTAAGCTTTATTCAACTGATGACAGGAAAAAAATACAGACATTGATGGCCCATGTCCAGCTTGCCATCCACTGGTACCCCTAGGTTCTTTTTGGCATGGCTATGCTCTATCCTTGCATCCCCCACCTTGTATCAGTATTGGGGGTTGCTGCAACCCAGGTGCAAGATCTTGCATGTGGTTTTGTTGATCCTCATGAGGTTCACCTGGGCCCTCTGCTCAAGCCATCTAGGTCCCTCTGCATGGCATTCCTTCCCTTGGGTGCGTTGACTGCACCCCACAGCTTGGCGTCATCCACAAACTTGCTGAGGGTGCGCTCAACCCCACTGCCAATGTCATTGATGAAGATATAAAAGAGCATCAAGGATGAGAAGACGCAATGGCAATATAATAGCGAGAAAAATATCTACAGCCCAAAGTCAACATTAACCTGTATGGGGACATCACAGTTATCAGTGTTAACAGAAATCATCGGTCCATCAAAAAAATGCAATACCGTACACAGTTCTTGATTCTAACTACAAGTTAATCCCTCAAGAAACTGTTAGATAACTGCCCAGCCACCCACTGTTGAGTTTCTGTAAATTCACTTTTAACTTTTCCTTAAATAACTTTTGTGCAAGAAAGGGGTGAAACCAACATGAAAACTCCTGAAATACTGCAATATGTTCCATGCTTCCAGCTTCGAGGAAAAAACAAACAAAAAAAAAGTGGCTTGATTACTTCCTATAATTATTTAAGGCCACAGCATCAAATAAAGCAAATACTTGCTTCTATTCCCAGATCTATTCATTCTTACCCTAACAGCTGATTTCATTACACCCAGAAAAAAAAAAGCCACTTTTTCTTTTAGATTCAATTCTAATTTAAGTCAGAGAAATGAACTTTAATATATAGACTGAAAAGCAGATAAAGATAATTGCCACTTTAGTTGTGAGTGATTAGAACAATTCAAATCGCTTACAGCTAATTCATTCTCCCAACTTCCACTCTGATTCGTTAATCTTCTCACAGTGTGCCATATCGTGCATAGAAAAGACAATCACAGGGTTCTAGATGCTAAGCTAAAATCAGAACGTAATAACAAATGTTTAAATACAGTCTCTTAAGTTTATAATCCCTCTACCTTTACGTCAATTATGTCCCTACAGATGGTTTCTTCACAGCCCTGTAAACTTGCATAATCCCTTTCCTCATACATAAATCCTTCCACTCTGTTTGTCATGTAGATGCTCTAGGACACATGCTCTACAATTTTAGTACATCTTTCTTCAAAATAGAGTAAGCTAAGTTGGGCAATAAATGTCAGATGAAGACAAAATGAGTTCTATGAAGTGACAGCATAACACTCTTAGACATACAGCCCACTTTATGCAAGCCAACATCTTATTAAACTTTATTACTGCTGCTCACTGGTCAAGGAATTTAAATAACGTGTGTATTAATGCACCTCAATCAATTTCTTCTTAAGCATGTACGAACATATTTGAAATTCTGTGTATTCAAGCCACAGACCATCCATCACATTCATCTTTTAAGAGCTGGCTGCATCATAATATAACCATAGCAGGTTATATTGTGTAAAAATCAGCAACAAAAGACGAACCATTGTGTGGATACAGTATTATTTCAACTCATAACAAAAGGAACAAAGTTAACCACTAATTGATTCTCCTTTGCTAAATATAATTGCTCCCCCTCCTTACCAGTTGGCTTCAGTGAAAGTGTTGCAAGTGTTATGCTTTTGAACACATTTTCAGAAGGGTAGGGAAAGGACAACTTTGGGAAATTACAAGATCTTTGTTCTGCATGACAGAATTATGACAGGGTGTGAATTTGCATAAAGTTCACTTTCCTTCAGAGAAATTTAATTTCTCTGCAGAGGTTTATACTCCTCAGGAATTCAGAGTCTAGATTTGTTTGTCTTTGTGCAACACTTACCATCTGGCTTCTTGTGTCCCTTCCACAGAAAAGTTTGCTTTCCTGTCAATTCTGTGTATTTGAGATGTTTTTAATCTTTCTTCTGAGATCTTAGAAATGGCTCCACAGAGTCTGGCACATGGCAGCATTTAGAGAACTTTGCTGAGTGAAAATTACTCATTTATTGTGCTGTGTGCCAGCTGTACTTTTGCCTGTTGTGTCTTTTCCTGACTGCAGAGAGACCATTGAATAAAAGAACACAAGCATGAAAAACCCCTCTGTTCTTCACACACTGTGGGCTGCGAGTGGGCTTGGAGACCCACCAGGATTGCACAGTTGCTTGCTTTCTACTGTCTATTGAAAGGATGAGGTAAATCTTCAATACACTGAGTTGCTAAGGTGTCATTTCTATTTTTGCCAGCATATCTACAAATACACACACACAAAAAAAGTAAGATGTTTAAAATGTCTGCCTCCATCTGACAGCAGCTACTTATGCAGCACGAATCTATTCCACTGTAACGGAGAGGAAATAATTCTCCCTCATCTGATTCTTCATTTACTCCACTTTCAAATCCAGGCTGTTTCCAGCCCCTCCGAGTCTCTTTCTACCCCACTTTTGTAGCCAAATATCTCTTCTCACTTTCTCCATTTTCTTTTCCATTACCTATCTTATCTCCTCTTTAAGTTCACTTTCAGTTGGAACAAATTTCCCTCTCATTTCACTCCAAAAATAAAGCAGGAGAGAAAAAGGGAAAAAGAGATGAAACACAAAACAATAGAAGAAATGGGGAGAAATATGCCGTCTATAGATAATGAAACAGAGGCAAAGCAGGCAGCAGAACTGCAAGGAAGCTGAGTGGAGCACTGCAATGGGTAGGGAGCACAGCGCTGTGGGATGGGATGAAGATCTGTACCCACGTGCTGCATTTGGCAGGTGCACATTTCAGTTTCCCTCCACTGCCCCCAAAAATTCTCCTTTCACTGACAACTGAAAAACATCTCGCATGAAAAAGAAGAAAACCTGTGAAGCACTGACACCAGGTACTGTTCTCAAGGCATATGGCTGTGTAACTCAGGAGGAGTGGCATGTTTACTTGCATGCAGCTCCACAAAGCTCTCCACGGGCAGCCAACCCCGGGTGAGTGTGACAGCAGGAGATCGAGCTCTGCAAAGAGTCGTTGCAGCTGACAGAAATCTCTAAACGAGTTGTTTAACTGGCCCGGGGAAGTTACAACCTGCTTAATACTCCTGATCCCAAATGATTCAGGTCTGCTGGCTGTATGTGCCTCTACAAGCATTTGTACATGAAATTGTCCCCTCGCGTGGGCAGAAATGAGAGATTGGCAAAACCAAGCTGCAGTAGCAGCCTGACTCACACAGAGGAAGCACAGAGGTGCAGTTGTGCGAAGAGGTTGCTGCCATGCCTGAAGCTGCACTTGTTTGTTTGCTCACCAGAAGTCCTTAGGCTGGAGTTGATGCTCATTGCCATGCAAACACGAGCTGCGGGTGGCATGAATCAGCTCAGAGTCTCTGCCCTCCTACGCGGCCTGCGTCACACTGTTTACCACCCTCAGCCCTGCCTTTGCTGGAAGACATTGTTTCCTCCCTCAACACAGAGACATTCATAGGGTTCAATGAAAATAAAGGATGTCTGACATCCACAGCTCCACACAGTCTAACACTACATGACTGGGGACACTGACACAGGGCTGGGCTGAGCCACACAACCTCCCAGGAGTTCCCATTACAAACAAGACAGCAAATGACCATCAAGTGTGATGCCAGAGAAGAACTGGGAAATATGCAGTGCAGTACTCCATATGAAGTATACAAAATTCCAGGTAGAAAGAGGGGCTTACTCTCACAGCAGTCGATACCCTCTGGGAACTCTCAAGTTGTGCCAGCAGATGCCAGCTCAGCCTTTAGTAAGAATGTGAGGAGGGCTCTGCCTCAAGAGCCCATATCCACCAAGTTTCTTAAGTGTTCCCAGGAGAGCCTATGTGTTCCTCGCAATACACTTGTACCTCTTCTGGTGTTTTCTCTCATGTTCATCCAAAAATCCTGCATCAGTTCTTCCAAGCTAACTCATGGATTCAAGAATAATCTACCCAATAAGCTACCTGGGGAAAAAAAACACTGCAGACATAAGCCTAGCAAAGCAGAGAAGAAAATATTGACAGCAATGCTCAGCCACAGAGGAAGTTCTCAAGCATAGAAAAGGTAGCCAGTGAGCTTCAGAAAGAAGCTGTGGAAGCTTAAGAGAAACATTCAAAGCAAGACAGTATTTGGTAGCCAACCCTGACACTGCACCTACATTTTAACAACAGAAGTAGAGGCTCGCCTTCCAAATGACTGCTTCTAAAGTTTTTTCACAAGCTCTTGAAGAGTCACCACAATCTTATGTAGACAGTGGCTCTCCTGCAGCAAGACCCCCAGGAAGATGTGGTACAAGTGACACAGGCTGAAAAACAGAGTCTTTCAGGCTTCACTGCAAATGTAAACTATTTTGACCAAATAATTAATTTTGAACTTGTTCTTGGTAATTTTTTGTTCGCATTTATCACCTGCAAATCAGCACTGCTTTCTTTGCTCCAAACACCGTGTTGTCATTATTATTCCATAGCTATTTTCACAAGGTTAACTCACACAACAGGATGTCAAACTAATCATCAGAAACACATAGGAATATGAATATTTATAACAAAATCTGGTGCATACTCCAAACTAGGACCATTTCCATCACTGAGAGACAAATACAATCATCTGATCACAGGCTCTCAAGAGACCAGGCAAAATACACCTTGCCTGTATTTAGGATACTTCCCATATGAATTGGAAAATAAAACCCTTCTTGAACATATAGTAGATGGAAGAAATTTCCTTGCTAATTTATATGTCAGAGCCCTGTAGCAATTAGAATATATATGTGTGTGCGTATGTTTAAACATAAAGCACAGTAAAGAAGTTATGTAGACAGTGTAAAATCCTCCTATCTTCCTTGCAGTACCTTTGGCCATCTGACTCTCTCAACTCAGTGGTACTAGTATCCTACAGACAGTTGCTAAGAAAGCATATTCTTCACCCATCTACAAAAGCTACTGATGTTTGGACAAGAACACAGTATTTGTTCCTGGTGATCTCCAGACCTAAAAGGAACTTCTACTTACATCAGCTTAATGAGTCAGATATCACCAAAGTCTTCTAGTATCCCTCACGTTCACTTCCACAGAAAGACCTAATGTGGTTTCCACACCTTTCTCCACCTTGCTTCTAAGGAAGAAGAGAAATCAAAGTAGTTAAAAGCTTCTCTCACAGTCATCATACCTTGCACTATTCTGGCAGCTGTCCAACCACAAAGTTATTTGTGTTAAAGCATACGTGAATAGGCACCCTGCAAGAAGCTCTACCGTTTTCACTACCAGACAGGGAGATCCCACAGATAGAACTGCAGGACACGCACGTCTGGCCTTGTTTCCTGCTCCCAATGGCTGTCAAGCCCCGTCTGAAGTTGGTTCTATAAAATTTGTGATTGACGTGCTGGACTGTATGACATTTATGTTCAAGAGTAACTACCTCATTCCTCCAAATTTAAAGCAGCACTCAATCTAGTATATGCCTGTGTTCAAGCATCCAAAGAGCTCACGCAAATGTTTTCCTGCTCCTCTGCTACTTCAGATTTAATCACCACACGGAGGCAGAGGCATTCTTAGAGGACTCAGGTACCATTTTGCTGCAAGAGGCATGTAAGCCAACTTCCCTATATTTAGGGAACTTCTTTCCCTAAAGATATAACTATTTCATGAAAACTCATTTCAAAAATACCAACTTTAAACAATATTACATTAATACATGCAGGAATATATATACACATCTAAAGTCATACGTTTCATGCATGTGATGAATTACTGACATGATACACACACACAGTGCTTAATCCACCTGTGGAGCCGGTTTTCTGAAGCTCCTTTTTGCAGACCCTTCTTGTTCTGCCCTCAAAGATGACAAAAGCCCATTGGGAGAGTAAGATTTTGGAGGTTTCCTTAGCAATAGTTGTTAGCTGTGGTGGGTAAGCAGCCATGAGGGGATGCAAATTGTCAGAGGAAGAAGCAACCAGGCGCCCAGCGCTTTTGAAAATCACTTATTCAAATTGAGGTTAGGGCAGTATTCACATCTAACTTTAGGTATTTAATTTCTGCTTCCAAATCTGGCAGCTTTCTTCTTTTGTTACTACTGAATAGAAATAGCTCCTAAATAAAGAGGTTTAGACATAAGAAATATTTAAAATTATATAGTGTCAACATTCCTCTTTCTTTTCTTCTTCCAGTTCTCACCTCCTTCTAGAAGGAGCAGCTTAAGTTCCTATTAAAAAACAGCATCGGATTGGATATATTTCATACATACACACTTAGAAAGGAGAGAGCTGTCTGTTATTTCCCATTGTTTTGTTTAGTCTTGGGCACAAAATCAATGGATAAAACAGAATTACCCTGGCATCTCAGGTACAATTGATCACAGAAATGTGAAGGTATATCCCTGCTGGGCTGTGCGACTTCTGCATTTTTGATGTCTCTTCAGCTTGTTCTACTATGCAAGTCAAGCAAGGAAAATATAAATGTCAACAAGATACTGCATTTTACTTGCTTCTTTTTGACTCAATCCCGTTTGGGTTTGTGTGCTTCAAATAATCTCAAATAGATGGTAGTACTTCTGTGGAGAGGAGTTGTTTGGATTGCAATGTGAAGGCCTACACTTCTTTGTCTATTAAGGTCTTTGTTTCACTCCCAGCCTTTACACAGTATCTGGCAGCACCTGGGACACATACAGAGATACTTCATATTTAAATTCTTGGGAGAATCAGCATCATCCTAGTACCAGATATCACAGCTCTTTTTGGTCTAAGTCAGTTGCAGCTTTGTTTTTCTTAACGATATATGAAGCTGTATACAAACCAGCAAAATGATTTGATATATAGTTCTTACCTTTTTCCCTAAATAATACCTTCTCTCCTCTTTTCACTTTGTGGAAAAATTGTTCAGAACATAAATTCCATTGGTTTCTCCATAGAATTTAACAGAAATCTCTATTCCTACAAAAATCTGCAGAATTTCCTTCAGTTGAGACGATGTGGGCTGTTGTTTCCTTCAGGTAGACCTAAGGCTATGAAATGACAGTATGTTTCTGTATGACTGTTACTGATTTGCCTTAATTACATTGCAGAGCCAAAATCCGGCTCTAAGCTAGATTTCTATGAATTTATTTTTGGTTTTATTTCTTATTTAATTTATCCTAACAGTTGTTAAAAGCTACCTGCCCTCTGTTTGCCCACACAGATAAAGCCAGACAGCCTAATAATTCAAGTGCTGTAGCCTTGAAATGACGATTACATGCTCAAAGAGACACTTCTATTCCTATTTCTGATTTTTTTCCCTCCACCAAAACTCCCAACAGCCTTAAACCCTCCTTGGGGCTGACTTGTTCTGAGGGCACCATAGCTGCAAGTGAGCTCAGAAAGCTATTTCATGTATCAAAGACCTGTATTTTGATCAGCAAATTGAATGATATCTTGTGGTATTACTGAATCTATAGACTAATAAGTTGAATACCGAGATAAGAGAAAAAAAAAATGGGGAAAAAAAAACCCCTACACTTGAAATGAATCCTTCCCACTTTTCTAACTATATTTCCAAGCTTCTGAGGTTACATTTGCAAAGAAAAAAAAAAAAAAAAAAAAAAAAGAAAGCAGCTCTGGAGCCAACAATCATCCTTTCCCAGTACAGCCAATTCCCTCACTGCTAATTTCAGCCAGGGATCTGACATTTAAAGAAGTGAGGAAAAAATTATCCTCGCATCAGCAGATAGGGAGAATTTCCAGCTGAAACAACATTTTCTTCATAGATTACACATCTTAGAGGAATAATAATGAGAATTATATTTGTACAGCAATTTTCACCAAACACCTTACCATGCATTCCAACAGAAATGTAAGCAACAAATGGCTATCCAAGTATGATTTCAAATCTTGGACGAATCTAGGTTCCCAGAGTTTGACAAACGAGCCCATGAACAGAGAACAAAAATATTAAAGGCTGGGCACACCAAATGGCTCCTCCTCATTTTTTGGAGCTGTGTAATAAAGGCAGACCTTTAATGCCTTTAGCGATGTGCAATGACATTTGAAACTGAGTAACACCTTTCTATCCATCTGTTCATTATGCAGGAGCCTCCTATGGCAATAGTGCTGCCTTCACAAATGCCAGGAAAGCTTTCACGTTACTGGGAGATTTTTGTCTTTAACTTTCATCAATACAGGTTTTAGGAATAGGCATACTATTTTGACATAAGCTTACCTTCCTATCCTAATTAAGGGGAAGGGACAGGAAGGTGGGCATTAGTGGTTCCCTGAGTCGCTGGGCTTTAGTCCCTACCTCCCTGGAGCTCCGGCATGGCTGACAGTTGTGTGAACACCGGAGACCGAGCAGAATAAGCCAAGAAAGGAGAATTTGACTGCAAGCACCTCTTTACTTGGATCTTTGCATTTTAAACAATGCTGATGTTACTCAGTCTCTGCACACATTCTTATTCTATAAGCAGAGCAATTACCTTTCATCTTTATATACAGGCACATGGAGAAAACAATAAAACAGGAACCATATCTTATCTCCTGCTTTCATATCCATGACACAATGTGGTTATACAAGTGATGTTTTAGTCTATTAAAAAAAAATATTGAAATGATATTGTTTTATTTTTACAAAACTAAGGTTTTATGCGGCTATTTGTTATAAAATGTACTTGAGGATTTAACCTCAAATTTTTAATTATGTTTATCTCTGTACCTAAAAACCTGTAAGAAGCATCACCACAACACTGCAGCACTCTCCAAGATATAGGATTTGTTCTAGTTTAGAGACAGCAATGCTTGATGGAACTGAGCTGAACTCCAGCATGCCACATCTAACGTCCCCACTGAGAATATCAGCTGTTCATACAATCAAATTCTCATTATAGAAAAGACTTTGCCACAGAATAAACATGAGCATTCTTTGTAAATACATTATTTGTTTCACAGGTGGGAAAACAGTGTAATGAATTCACAGAAGATACTATTTACATAAATTCTTTCATATACAAAATCGTTTTACTATTTGCGTTACTCTTACTTCTAAGGTTTACAAGATTTTACATTCAATAAATGGATTTTCAAAGCCAGCTGTGGTCACAAAGTTTTTCTGAGAAAACTATTAAAGTCTGCCATTGCCACATGGTTGCTAAAAAAGGCAAGAACTCTTAATTTACTGTGTGCAAGCATTGCTATACAGACAGCAGGGTCTGCCATGACCCCTCCTGCTCTACCAGGAGACAGAATGAGGACATGAGATTCAGTGGTGGAGGTCCAACCCGTTAGGGAAACACTTCCCTTGATACTTTTGGCTGAGTCAATGGAATAGCCACCATATGTAAGGTTATCCATGCTCATTTCTCAGTAACACATGCTATAGTTGCACACACAGTAGCTCAAGTGTGGCTGAATTTCGAAAAGCCAACTCATGCCAACTCAAACTTATGTGCTAGCAACTGTATTTCTGGATGCAGATGCACTTTTGTTGGACTTTCAGCTCTAAGCAACAGGCAAGCTGTTGAATTTACTGCAGCTTCTCACCTAACCGTAAGAAACCATTTTGTGTTCACAGCCTCAGGTCTGAACTAGATACAGAAGCAGCTCAAATTCTCACACCTCAACTTCTCTAAATGGGGAAGGAAAACAACGACAACGTAAAAGCTGGTTTCTACTTCATTGCTTCTTTTTATATAAATTATTATGAGTTACTTCATTCTCTTGCTCAGAGGGACACAACAGAAGTCACCAGTTTAATGGAACTGGACTGCCACATGCAGCATAAAGGCATCTTTAGAGCATAAAGAACAAACAAAAACACCCTCCACAGGTCTGCTATCAGCACCTCTAAAGCAAACCAGCAGATGGAAAGTGTAGCAGTCTCTCCTTTGCTGAGGCAGTCACTGCTGCGCTATTGGAAGCCCTCTAATCAGATTTGCTCGTATTCTTTCCAGGACTGCTGAGTCTTGTCAGCAAAAAAATTTCACAAAATGCTAACATTCAGCATTTTGCAGTCACTCTGGCATTTTCATTTGAACTATACCTTTTGCAAGCCGTGTGCCTTCCTCCAGAAAGGAGGAGAATAAAAAGTATTCGCTTATCTTAAAATAAACAAGTTAAGTTTCAAAATACCTAGGAACTCCCTGAGGTTGCAAACCAGTAAAAGAACTAAAAAGAAAAAAAAATCTGGAATATAAGGACATTAAAAAAAGAGAGAAAGAAGTCGTCCTATGTCTCTTTCTCCTCAGGATCATATTTTAAGGTAACAATGATTGAAAACAAAGTACTGCAGGAGTAAACGTAGTAGTTAGCCAGTGTTGATTGTTTACTTGGAAGAAAATATAGAAATGCATACCCCAATACCTATATTTATGAAAAGGTTCAATAACTCCTCATGAGGTAGAACTATAAATGCCAATATTCTAATAATTCACCCACCTTGCTTTTACCTAAGAAGCAGTTGTCTAATCTTCAGCTTTTCAGTTAGCTACATAAAAGTATCACCTCTTCATATTAAATAGAAAAAAAATGGCGAATTAAGACAAGAAAAATTGCTTTATCCAGTGCACAGTGTGAGAAAATTGGGAATATTTCTTCATCTCCCATTTATTTATTCTTACATTCTTCACAGGGATGTTCTTCCTTTCTTGACACAATATGCTATTGAAACATTTCAAAGGTGCCACAAGGTTTAAATGTTCTCATCAATATACGATTCTGTGGCATCAGCCTCTTATCCTTGGGATTTTAACTATCTCTGGAATAATAACTTTTACAATTAAAGAGCTGCATTCATTACCTAAATCACAGCAATATCAAACAAAAGGATAAGCCACCAGTGCCTTGAGGAAGATAAAAAACAATTTAGTAAAAGAACTTATTTTATTCAAACCAGAAATATCCTTTTTGCAATAAATAAAAGACAAGTTTCATTTACAAATACAAGCTTCTAGTATATAACTTTCAGAATCTCTCAGATATGATGGTAAAAATATATTGAGCCCGTAGGTGTGTTTCTCCTACTGCCTGCTCTTTCCTGCAGTGATTACACCGTGTGAGTAGGAGTGCAGGTTCTTCAACTGCTACTACGCTGAAATACACAGCAGCAGGAATTCCCATGTCATTCTCTTTTCCCTCTAGCCACCTGTCACAGGCTTCCTCTTACACAAAAACTACTATTAGTATCCAGGATGGTCGCTAATTTCCTGTCAAGCAGCCACTGCAAATTATTTGATAGAAGGATAAGCTGTAAAGAATGTCTTGTCTTTCATGTTTTTTTTCATACAGACTGATTTCCCACTGGAAATTACGCCTACTGGGCCATCTCTCCAAAATATAATACAATATAATAAAATATATTACAATTTCATATTTAAAAGTCGCTCTGAAAGTAATGCCTCCTGTTTATTTCCATGGAAACTACAACAGATACGAAAAGAACATTAACACTAATTGACAGACCAAATTCACAGCTACAGAACACTGGTTTTCAACACAGTCACCACCATCAGCTATGCACTTTCACCAGCTATGATGAAGAGCCTGTATGCTATGCTCATAAAAACCTGCACCAGAGGAGGAAATCTCCTTTCACCACTGCTAAAAAGCACTACTCACCACCTCACTGTGCTCACCTCTACTGCTTGATCTGTTCAGTGAGTGTCAATGAATATCAGCGGGTGCCATTTTTACCCACGGAGGAATTCAGTGGCACACATTTGCTTCACACGCACTTCCGTGCCAGACACCATTTTGGCAGACTGCCCCTCTGCTGCCATCTATCATACGGCAACAAAATGGAGCTAAATATTGGTGGGAAGGTTCAACCTCTACTGCTACACCACCAACATCCACCTCTGGTGTCATGGGTCAGCATAATAAATAAGAAGCTTTACTTTTGAAGCTGTCCTTGTAGTATGATAATTTGCAACAGGTGCAAGTAGGTATTGCCCATTTGGCATAGACTCCCTGCTTGCCCTGTGAATAGTTCACCACAGAGGAGCTGCTCTAATGGTGTCACTGCCTAGCAAGATGTGGTCCAACAAGTCTCCTTCATTTAGAAATATTCGGAGCTAAAACCTCTGCTCACTGTCTTAAAGTAAAGAAACAGACCCAAAGATCCTGCAAGCCAGGTTAAAAAAAAAAAAAGCGCTGTGAAGCCAAACGCTTTGAGTCCTGCTGGGAGAGGCAACACTTACAAGCTGACCACAGCTGCCAAACACCAAGAATGGCAAAGTTCAGACACTTACCAGTACAAGGAAGCCTACTGAAATTGAACAAGAAAACTTAAATAGGGAAACTAACCTAAATTACCTACAAAGCACGTAATAGCCTAATCTTTTTGAGAAGTTATATGAAAAGGTTCCTCATCCACTCCCAGAATGGGAATCAGTGGTTTTGACTGATTTATTCACTTTCCATGCATCATTTTTAAAAGTGCTGTAAAACCACAGTCAAACCAATGCCACTGGTTAACTATGTCTATGCAGAAGTTAGGAGATAAAATGATTCCAACATCAATCTCTTTTTCCAGTTTCTTGCTGAAAAACACAGCAATAAATTGCAGACAGTTCACCACAAGGCTAAGATGTAATGCTGTAAAAACTTCTATAAAGCTTCAGTACCAAATTTAACTCCAGTGATAGTCTGTATCACAAGATCCTCACAATGTGGCAGGAGATGGCTTCGCTAAACAGTAGCAGCAGATCAATTAAAAGTTGCAGTAAATAGCACAATCTCTTAAAAGCATTCAAGTACAAACATAATAATGCTCAATGTTATATTTAGGAATAGGATATAAATACCATTCACTTGTTCTTTGATTAAGAATAAGACATAACTTTATAATAATTATAGCTGAGGAGGCTTAAGGAGGTTTGAAGCAGGCTCCGTTATAAAGCACACTTAAAATACTGACTAGCTGCTCTCTTACAATATTAAATCTCTCTGCTATTCTGTGTAAAACTCCTCCTGCTAACAAAAACCCACACCTTGGTACCTGTAGGAATATCACCTGTCTGGTTGCCCGTGCCTCCTGCAAAGGGAGAGGAGATGGTGTCAATGGGAGCAGGCAGCAGGGAGGAGCTGGAGAGAAGAACACACAGGGCAAGTGCCATCTCCAGGCTCTGGTGTGCCAGCTACGTGCCACATTGTGGTCCCCTACAGAGTGAGTGCTCCTTCAGCGACCAGACTTTTGGGAACCAGGCAACTGAAGGCACACAGGTATGAGCTGTTCACGTGTCCAATGTAGAACAGTCCACTCCAGAACACTCTTGTCAAACATTCAAAAGAGTCAAAGCATGACATACTGACACCAGCTTCTGGGATATCAGAACAGCAAGGAGGTCATTCTGCAAAAACCAAACTTTTGCATTCTCCAGAGTTTATGTTTCCACGTCTCTAACTTTTTCCATCAAATAACTATTATCAAAAGAGCAAGCAAGGAGGAATGGTGGAGTGTATTCTGCTTCTGCAGTCCTAAGGCTGTGTGTGATCATTGCTTTTATAAGTCCAGAGTACAGTAGGAAACATTTTGTCCTATAGTTCACATAGCATCTGAAAAATCCTGGACAAAATTTCTGTACTTTACCCTCTGGTAGAAATCGTGGGTTAAGTATTAACAGAGATAATCTGGAATTAGTACAAATTTATAAAATATTTTCCAAGTAAAAGCAAAAGTATAATTATGCACATTTGCCTCTGGGATGCTGGAGAACTACAATATTTATAAGATGACACTACATAAACTTTGGGAAAGAAAGCTGATGAGACTAAGCAATCCCAATGTTTTCAGAGACAGGTCTTTGAGCTGTAGATAGTTACATGCAGCTCAATATCTACAAAACCCACACTACATCCCTATGTAAACTCCTAAAAAAAAAAAAAAAAAAGCCCTTTATAACCTGCCCTAACAGAGGAATCCTGCTCCTAGCTAATGAAAGCACACTGTTTGCTCTAGAGACTACTGCACATGAGCACTACTGGAAAGATGAAAAGAACTTGGGATAAAATTTCATCATCTTTCATCTAGATTCAGCAAATTACAGTCAGCTAATAATCACAGAATGAATCATATTCCCCTTTAGCAGAGAGCCTCTTCTGCAAATCAAGAAGAAACAACAGCTGATACTGGCAAGGATGCCCACTCAATGCAGTGCCCCCATACAGCGTCCCCTGGCTCTTCAATTCCATAAATAGAGAGCGTGTTCTTGTGCATACTGAAGATATTCCTCATGCAGAGCCAAGTGCAAATACATTAAAAGCTCTGGCAGCAGATTTCTCTTTTACTCAATAGCATATCAAAACAATGAAATATATTTCCCCCTTTATGATGAACATCAATCCTAATGGAGTTTAATGCACTGATCTTTTTGTGTGTTAGAAAGTTTACTCCCAGATTCTGTGGAACAGATGAGGACAAGACAGAATTAAACACTGAGGGAGAACACACAGAGAAGTGACCACAGGCTGAGTGCACATGCAAGCATATACATGTATACATTTTATAACCTCAGTCCATCACACAGGCCAACTACTCATTTAAGGATTTGGCAGCATAATCAAAAACAGTCACAGTGAACACTATTTTTTCACTGCATTGAATATGTCTTTCACCCAGGGGCACGGGCAATTTAAAGACACAAAATTCCAACACACTGTGATGGAATCCATTTTTTGTGTGCATCTATGCAAAAGAAAGAACAGCACAACCTCCATGCAACAGGAACCATTGTGTACAGCTACAAGAGATCTAAATATACACTCTCACTCTTTCTAGGTAATTTTTCTGTGACAGAGAAGTAGGTCATAGGCTTACCCATTTTAGATTAACACCTTCTGTCCAGCTCCTTACCAGGCTACCAAGGATATTGTCCAAGGGCACCATATTGAAATTTTTTTTAAAAGATTTTACTACAGAGGCTGATTCATTAAAAATGAGAGCTTGTGTTTCTAAAAGTGGCCATCACATGCAACATCTGCCTACTAAAAATACACTCCGGCATCAAGTAGAGAATTAAAAATTCTTGCAAAACTTGTACACGAGTAAGATTGGAGTTGGATAGTAAGCCATCAACATGGGGGTTCTGGGATGCAGGGTTTTTTTGTTTTTGTTTTGTTTTTTCTCTCCAAACAAGCAAGGCAAAAAATAAAACTGACACATTTGTGAAGATCAAGAGTTCCTTGAACAAAATTTTATACAGTGATGGGACATAATGTAGCAAGGACATCATTTTTCTCATCCTAGGAAAATACACCTATTAAGTACACTCAGCTTACATACTGATTTTTACATCTGCCACCGTAAATTGCCCTGTTACCTGCATGCTTGTCTTCTGTTCTTTGATGCAATGCTAAGAACTGGGATGATCATTTCCTTCTCTGTGGCTCAAACTCACATTTGACACCATCCAAATGAAATAACAATATCAGCAAAAATTTTTTCCTTCCTCTGACAATACTGTCCTGAAAAACTCTGAGATACTTACAAGGCTCCTGGAAAGGTCACCCCATCACCTCTCAGACAAATGGCAACGAAGAACTCAAATCCCAGGGAGAAGAGAAGGAAACTTGCATGAACAGCAACCCTGTGAACTCTTGGTGTTATGGAAAATGCCAAAATACGCCTTGTTCAACCAAATTATACCTTTGCTTTTTCCACAACCAAAATAGAGAGCAAACAGAAAAAAGCCAAAGATGTTTCTTGTAGAAACAGACACACAAAGCAATTCCAAAAACTTATAAAATATTAATTAAAAAAAAAAAAATTAAACACCTGAGTACAAGAATAGCCATATTCTTTCTTCAGCACTGTCTTAGTGCACAAACTAAACTGAGCCTGTACAAGGGCTGCTTCTATTTTATTGTGTTAGTCCACAATGTCAGAGATGGATGTTGGTGATTTGGCAGTAGAGGTTGAACCTTCCCACCAATATTTAGCACCATTTTGTTGCTGTGCAATAGATGACAGGAGAGGGGCAATCTGACAAAATGGCGTCTGACATGGAAGTGCATGTGAAGCAAATGTGTGCCACTGAATTCCTCTATGGGTAAAAATGGCACCTGCTGGCAATGATCAGCATTTGCTGAACACTGATGGAGACCAAGCAGTGGATGCGAGCACAGTGAGGCGGTGGGTGGTGCGTTTCAGTAGCAGCAGCAACAGTGACAGCAGGTCATCACTGCTGGTGCAGGTTTTTATGAGCATGGCATGCAGGCTCTTCTTCATGGCTAGCAAAAATGCATAGCTCATGGTGGTGAGTGTGTTGAAAAACTGTGTTTTGTAGCTGAGTATTTGTCTATCAGTGTTATTGCTCTCTTTGTATCTGTTGTAATTTTCATGGAAATAAGTAGGAGGCATTACTTTCAGAGTGACCTATGTACAAATTAGGTTAATTCTATATCCTCTAGACATCGATATAATTTATATGTGTAATTATCAAATTTTTCATGCTAAATGTGCTATTAAAACCCATTTTATCTCAAATGCATCACAAAAGCCATGTTTCAGTGCTAGAATGTGGAACCACACTGGTTTCTCTTGGGGTTTTTTGCTTTTCATTCTGGAAATGACTTCAGATTCTTCAGTTAAACGATTTAACGCAACAGAATTTAACCTCCCTAAAATATCATATAGTTAGATCAGATTTCTAGGGATCAATCTTTTACAATTTGCAATTATTAGCTTATCACTTTTTAGGACCTCCAAATTCACATCTGTCACAAACGCACTTTGAAACAAAAGCAATATTTCTTTCCTTTTCAAATGCTGAAGTGATGCTTAAAAAGAAGTTTGTTCTGCTCAAAAAGAATTCCAGTAAATAAGGAGAAAAATATGTAGGTGTTACACCGCACGGTTAGCAGGGCTGAATTTGTTGATTTGATGAATTGTCAGTGTAAGGCTATAAAGGCCAGACGATGTCTGTCCTGTATAGTAAGAGGAGTTCTTGAGTTTACAACTTCCCACTACCATTTAGTTTCAGAATCCACAGTCAGTAGTGACTTCCACACCAGAAAGCTAAAATTCACATTACTGTTTTCCACTGCCAAAGGAGATGATAATGACTTCTACTAGACAAGGCTACTTCTCTTTCCTTTCACATTTCTTCCAAAGCCCAAAACTAATTATATTTCTGATACTATCCTAAAAAGTCAAGATCTCATCCAACTTCATAGCTATATAAATCAAGAGAAGGGTACTATTTGAAGTCCTAAACATACGTCTCTTTTCATGATCAGGATCCTACCAATAAGAAATATTTATTTTGGTATACTAACATTTTTAAAACAGCAAGAAATGGGTGACTACTTTGAGCTAATAAGTCACGTTCAGAAGTCTACACGTTTGAACTCACTTAAATAACTACAGAATGTCACAAAGTTCACATCGGTCATGAGTTTGCTCCCAGAATATCCAGAGATATTCTCAAATCCCACCAGTTTTTTTTTTTTTTTTCTTATTTTTCCCTTGCAATGGGCAGTTTTCTAAACAATGCTAATTGATAATTGTGATCTCTCTCGATCACAAATATTTGACCACTTCTCTATAAGCATATAGCTGGCAATAAAAATTAAGCCCATTTCTCCTTGCCTTCATTTCCCTTTTCATGATCCATCTAGCTTTACTCTGATCATCTTGAAAAGACAGAAAAACTCCCAAAATCCACCTGCGCATTTTGGAGTAATCAAAGTGGTTCTGTTTTTCCTTCCATTCTTTGTCCTTCTCAGCTTTGTAGTACAGCAGGGATTTCTACCTGTTGCCAACATCAACAATCCTCAAAAACCACAAACACTGTTTCTTCTGCATTTAAATGCATCTTAGGTACTTCATCTCACTGTTAATCTGTAAACACCCACAGTCGCAGAGTTACTTATGTTGCCTAGAGGTGAATTTCCCCATTACCGTCTTCTCTGTAAACCAGAGATTAATTATTACAAAATCCATGTCCTGTAAGGACACTTGAGTGCACCTATCATACGGCAGCTCTGCAGCACCTACATAATACCAAGAATCAATCAGCTATGTCATGGGTATGTGCTTGACTCCCCCACAGAGATTAAAACTAGGGCTTCATAGCTTCTCCTGAACCCCACAGAGTGCCCTGGCATTTTCTATCCAAGGTAACAAGCAGTGAGCCCCAGAAAACCAGGAGAAAAATGAGAAGCATGCGTCTTTAAAAAGACACATTTAAGGTCATGAGACTTAAATATTTTTTCTAGCAAGTAATAATTTGCACACTGGTTCAGGTATTGAGCCACATTAAGAATGGGCCTTCAGGGCACTTCTTTTCTGGCTGTCTTCTGATAGAAATCAATGTGATATATACACATTGCACAGGTTGAATTGCATCCTCCATTTTGTGGGGTAGCAAATACCTTCTTCATCGATTTCATCTCGTCTTCACTTCTTCATTTGTTAGAAAACAAGGGCAGCTGAATGTTCCAGCCCCAGAGAACATTATGCTGCCACAAAGATACAAGAATCAGGTATAAGCAGCTTGAATCCCTAGACATCGGGAGCTGCCTTTCTCCTCGAGTAAAGACAAACAAACCAAATAGGCTTGAGCTGCATTACCTGCTGTATAAAGTGATGTGAGATTAACACTTCAGAGAGCTATTTTTGTCAGCTTCAGCTGAATTCTAGTGTTATTTGATTATACATCATATTCTACATATAGTGCTTGAGAATGACTGTGTAAAAATGATCTTTTGTGCAAGCATTATTGATAGCACTTAGAGAAGGTTGGTTTTTACCTTAAGGAATAGTTAAACGACTGCTGGACTCTTCTGTAGAATTCTGTTCCTAATCCAGCAGAGCATCTTAAGAGGTTGAGTATTGTCATATGCTTAAAGCTTAGCGTATGCAAAAATGTTTTGCCAAGCTGCAGCTTTTAATAGCTCCACATATGCTTATAATTAACACTGTGATTATTCTTCATTATTGGATTTTTTTTTTTTTTTTGGTGAAAACTGCAGGAGATTTGACAGACCTGCCATAATCTGCAGTCACTCAACAAAAAGAATGAGGCAAGCTCATATTAGTGACATTTAAGACCATTTGAGTGTAGTAAGAGCAGAAATCCAAGCTGTAAAGGAGACAGTTTTACAGTGCCTGCTCAGTGAAACAACATACAGACCTGGCGATGATCAGAATAGCTAACTACAGCAAGACAGTCACCTTCCTAAATAGCTGGATGCTATCTAGTTCTAAAGTTGCCAAGGCTTTCTCTTATTTCCTTAGCTGGTGATCACTGAAGAGATTTTTCCTTTTTATTCAATTTTGACATGAAGTACAACTAATAGGTGTCCTGAAATGGGAGCCCAGGCAGGACAAACACCTCCTGCTTCCCTGAAAGAGGAGGAAATGCCTGGGAAGAAGCTACCAAGTTCCCAACATTTGAAACAAATTTTTACCTCCCCTCTTTTTTTTTGTTTTTCTCTCTAAATAAATAAAATTAAATGAATTAAGTATCAAGTTGACTGATTTTCTTCAAAAGCATTAAGTGCACTCATATGCAGCGAAGATGCAATACACAATGATTATATGCATGCACTCTGCAGTTGGGAATGGGACTGCAGCATCTGTGGGACTACTGCTTGTAGCTCTCCTTTGGACACCCTCTAATCTTCTGCAAAAAGAGACTCCCACTTTGTCACAGATCCATGGTTACCTTTCAGCATTAGTTAGAAGTTGGCAAGGTGCTGCAGTGCAGGGAGAATACATGGGGCAATATGCTGAGACTGAGTTTATCACTCAGTAAATGACAGCCATGGAAATGTCCCCACCTTCTGGTTTATGCTGCCTGCTGGGAACATCCATCCATATATTAAACTCTTATATAAATCCTGCCTACAAAGTCACAATAGCTTTCATTGGAGGCATATTGCTTAAAATTAAGCAATTCCATTCAAATTAATTCTCATCACCAAGATTATTCCTATTTAGTTCAGCTACACTCTCTGTCATTAGAACAGAAAGAGGGATCAGCACAGATAGAAAACTGGTGCAAGCACGTGGTAAGGTATGGCTGGAAAGAGAAGGCTTTCAAATGAAAAGTCCACCTCCATCTCTTGATCATACTAGGAGAGACATAAAGAAACACAGCAAAAGTTTTGCCATCTACTTCCATTACTAGCACTCTGAAATAAAAAGAAATTAAAAAAAGAATAAGATTAATTTCTAGTTAATAGGGCAGTTGAATCCCATCCAAGTTGAACAGCAAAATATGCACACAACTCACAGTGTTGTGAGCCCCATACTACAGCCCAGAAGACAGGACAGAGGAATTGAGATCACACCCAAATTGGAGGGAATTTGGGATCCAGGGCCATGAAAAAAGCATCGGGTCTGCTGGAGACTTCTGTGTGATTGCTCTGCTACCATGGTCATATCACAGAATTGATGAGTTATCCTGTTTTCCTAAAATTTAGTAGCACGAACAGAAAGAAGTCTTGTTTCATACACCCAAGGAAGAGCTCTGAGGACCTAGTACTTTCAATAACATTAACATCCTGATCTAAGACTGCACGAGCACAAATTCCCCTCAAAATTTCCATGTTGTTGAGATCAAATTACTTCATTACCTGTATAAGAACATTAGTGAAGTCAGGAGTCAAACTCAGTTTCTGCTGTTGGGTTGACCTGTGGCGCAGCATTCCCGACTCAGGAATTCTGATCCTCTGCAAACACCACAGACAAAAGATGCCAGCTCCAACAGTAAAAACCTGTCTAAAGAAAATACTTCCTCAGCCTAAAGCTTTGATTTCAGGCTATTACATGTGACAAATTACAGTCAGAAACAAGATTATGGAAAATAATGAGTGTATTTACTTTTATCTTACCCGCCCGAACACAAATGGATGTTTTACTGGCCAAAATAGACAGGGAATGTCTGAATGGTAGCATCTCATTTTATGCCCACTCAATAATAAAGAAATACTGAAGTGCGATACACCCAAGAATAAAAAGTAGATATCCATCAAATCTATAGGACTTGGTTTGCACGAGTACAGATAGACCTTTTCAGTTCATGGAGCTGAGATAGAAGAAGAGACAGCATCAGGGTGAAATGCTGGTCACTTTAGAGCAGAAAAAGATTATTTTCAAGTGTTATAGTATATGTAGACATTCAGAAATTCAGGAAAAAATTTTGAATAGTTTCAGACACAGCCTGTCTGAACAAGTAAACCAAAATCTTAGGATACACAAGGAAAATACATGGAATATATTGAATACATTGATGGAGAAAAACTTAAGTTATGTGGTCATGCATAAACCCCTCCAAGGCTCTGTTTCATCTTTTGATCCTTGTAGGCCTTTTAGCAGGGCTCCATCTCACATGAATATCAAATCTAACAACTTTGTAATTTTAAGAAGAGCTTCTTGGTGCCAACCAGCTAGAGATGCCCAGTTCTCTAAGGAAAAAAAGACATCTTAATCATCAGTCAACTCTGATCTCCATCTTATTGACATGCAGAAAAAGAAATCCTTGCTTTTAATAATAGGGCTTCCTTTCATGCAAAGATAGCGGAGGCTTTCAAAGGATAAATAATTCATGGTCTTCCAAGCTCTGAGAATAAATTTGCTCCTTTTCTGCTTTGCTTTCCTTTAAGATATGACATCTTAGGCAAGCAGGGGGAAGGAGACTGCTCTTTGCTTCTAAGGCTATAAACACGCTCACTGTTTCATTCCCCACTGCAACAAAACTATAAGATCAATAGACAAGCGCTGAAAAGCTTTTCCCACCAGGCAGAGACTGTGCCATCTAAATAGTCTCTCAAAAGATATAATCTCACAAGCAGCAGCAAGAAAAGAGCATCCGGTGCATAGCTAGGGAGCATGCTCGGAATAATCTCACATGGGGACAGCTCCACAATAAGACATCAAGTTAATTAAGCTCGATCGTATCACTGACTGATGACCTATAGTTCCGTCTCCATTCTTTTAAGTTTTATTTAAACTCCAAGAGGATAGAGGAAAGTTGTTTTACTTATTATTGTGACGTATTCTGTAAACAAAATAAAAAAAAAATAGCACGCCAGGTTGAATAACAATGCAACATATTCCATCTGGAAAGCTGGGCTGTCTTCATATAGGTCTAGCGCAGCAAAAAAGCTCTGAGCAAAACAGTCTCCATTTTTCACCATTGACTGACAACACCAGCAAGTTAAGCAGAGGGGCACAGAACTCATGGGACTGTTCAAGCACAGGAATCACTCCATTCTTAGTCCAATTGCATTTGACTGACGATCCAAAATTCAGCTTGGAGATTATTCTCACAGCTTCTATTTGTAATAAAGTAGAAATCGTCTTGGATAAGATTTATCCATGAATCACAGAAGGTAGATGGATGAACATAAAAACTGCCATCTAGTCAGGACAAGCCAGATGAAAACCTAGGAAAGCATTTCTTGCAAGGAAGAAGGTGATCCCAAAGGATGATGTGCGAGCAAGAAAACCATGGCTAGTATCCCCATCCAGCCAGCCGGGTTATTCCCTGACACACACTTACAAAGTCTTTGGTCAAGTTCACATTTAATAAAGATTAGAGCTTTCAACACTTACTTTTAAGGGCTCTCACAGCATTATGCAGATAGATCATTGCCAGCAGCCATAGAAGAGCAAACGTAAACACAGTTCTGCAGATGACAGAGTAATATTTTCTAATGATATTTTTAAGCAACATATCCCTCTTCAGGAAACTGAAAGTGCATTTATATGAAAGATCTGCTGACTAAAAAGGGAGTAGTGCCATTTGAAACTTATAGCTGCCTAGTGCAAAGTAATACTGGGGAGGATGGGGGATAAAATCACTATTTAAGCATTAAGTCATTAATTTGCACCTCAGTGCTGAGCATGAATTATTGCCAGCAGAACTGACAAGAGAAGCTATGAAAAAAATCCCGATCCCTATGCCAGATGTTCTTCTAATAGCTGTTATTGTCAGCTCAGTTAATCCAGTTAAGAGTCTACCAAAACGATCAAGGAAGTGAAAAATAAGGTTTCCACAAATATGGTCCACTCTCTAATCAGTTTACTGCTTCACAATCAAGTATATCAAACAGCATGTTTGCACGCACAAAACTGCAGCTTTAAAATCATGGCATCATAAGAGAGGAAAAAGGGAAACCCAACAGTCGATTGGAGATACTTTGCGTGGTACCTACAACCACACTGCTGAAAAGCAGTGAAATTTGAGGACAGAATGGAAGAGAGAGCATTTACAGTGACAGAACAGCATCTAAGTCCAAGCAAGCGTTATCTGTAAGCTCTGGGAACAGAGATTGAATACACTGTTGAAATGGTACTGAAAACGCATTCAATAACCCACAGGAATTCCAGTTCCAAAACAGGGGAGCTTTGCAAGCTTTAAGGACTTATCTTCACCATTACATGCACACTCGTATAGGGGAAGAAGAGGCGGATGTCTTCCCCTCCTACATTCTGTTCATTCCCTATCTCTTTGTTGGGTTTGGTCCCACTGGCAAAGGTGAGGGAAATACCCAGCAACACTAAATTAAACTCTGGCTCAGCTCACCATACACATCATTGATCAGGTACCACAGGAGGTACTCTGCAGCTACACCATGCTGGGAAGGAAAAGAGCTGGTACAAACAGCAGTACCCCAGCAAAGATTTTCTGCCTCAGCACTACTGTACCATGAGGAGAGGCTGTATGGGACTGAAACAGACTGCACACCCAGAACCCAGTGCTCCAGGGAGGGAAAGGAGGAGCCCAGGCTTGGATCCTGTCAATGTGTAATGAAACTAAGCAAAACCTTATTTCTCCCAACTCCACGCTGCTATGACTAGAATAGAACTAGTACCCAAACTTAACTACATTAAGTCAGGTAATCCTATTCCTACAATATCTGTTAAAACATAAGGGCATCTCCTGCTCCAGAGACACTGGGTTTTCAATGCCACATGGCCAATTCATCACTGATACAGCCTAACAGTCTGAGACAGAAACCATTCTTTTCTTACAGCAGTTTAAATGTGTGTGTGTTTATCTATCTAATACTATATAGTATTGCCTTCTTAACTAGTATGGTACATGACTTAAGGCAATCTGGTACATACATTCAGTTAAAATCAAAACACGTAACTTCAAAGAATTTTAACTAAATCAGCTTTAATACACATGCCAACCTATGGGGGGTGCAGAGCAGAAAGTGCATTGCTCAGGCTGAAGCTGGAACCCTTCTCTAAAACTGGGCTACGTGACCAAACCACACACTGCTATCCATGCCCTTCATCACAGTTTTTCAGCCAATCTTCACTCTTTTTGCCAACATATCTGTGTCGATCAGGAATGTGATCTGGAGCCAAAAGGTGAGCATCAGGAAAAGCTATCAGCAAGGACACAAGCTACAGCAAAATTCCACTGAGACCACCAAAGCTCATTTCCTTAGAGAGTAGGAATAAGACAGGTTGAGAGAAACACAGCTTTACCATACCCTTACCATGTATCAGATGTGCCATTATAAGATGAACACAGTTACAGATCTGACCCAAGCAGAGAAGCCAAGCAATTCATGAGAAATTAATTTCACCAGATGACTGAAAAGGCCTTTCACTTCCCAAAGAGAGCGTGCTTTGTTAGGTCACCAGGGCTCAGCTAATTAGAGAAGCTTCTGTCTCTTCCAGAACTGAACCTATCAAGCAAAATTGCTGAGAAAAAGGTTTTCATGCAGGTATCAGTTTCAGTCTCTCAACGTTAATTTCTATCCCCCACTCAAAGAGCTCCCTCTCAAAAAATAAAAAACAAAAAAACAGCAACTGAAAAAGTTTGGAGCAGTGGTAATAAAGTCTGCAGAGGTCAATACTAGACATACTGCAAGTGCTGATTTATTATTTGTGCAGCAGCGCTGTTCAGGATTTTCAGAGATCCAGAAGGTCAGTTAGCATCCCAGAAAAATGGCTGCTGTTGTTTAGGTCGTGGGCATGGCACAGCATGGGCTTGTATGGGGTGCACTACGGGATCTGTAACTGACGTTACAGCTTCAGCTTCCTTCACAAGTACAGCACATACACAGAGCATGTATTCATGTCACAATTTGTTTTATAGGGGCATGTAGAGACAGGACAAGAGAAATGGCTTTAAACTGGAAGAGGGCAGATTTAGACTAGGTAGTAGGAAGAAATTCTTTACTGTGAGGGTGGTGAGACACTGGAACAGGTTGCCCAGAGCAGTTGTGGATGTCTCCAACCTGGAGTCATTCAAGGACAGGCTGGACGGGGTTGTGAGCAACCTGGTCTAGAGGGAGGGGTGCTTATCTACAGCAGAGGGTTAGAACTATATGATCTTACAGCTCCCTTCCAACCCAAACCATTCTATGATTCTATCAATTTCATCACACATGAACATATTTTTGCTCTGTATTTCTTAAAAGAAAATGAGGAAATTTCTTGCACATTTTGTTGTTCATGTAGCTGAACAGCCCCTTACATCTCTCTAACATTCCCTCCAGTTTGGATCACTCCAGCCCTACTCGCATTTACTAGGGCATACTCATGTTTGTGTGATCCCAAGAAGATGCTTTTCCTGGATTCACACCTTCATATCATGAGCTCCCAAACAAGGAAAGTGTGTCAAGCCTTTATTAGCCTGTTAAGGATTTCATTAATGAAGATTTACACACATAGGACAGAATGTTTTACAACAAAGTAAGGTCAAAATGTCCATAGTATATCAGATTCTGTAGTCTCGATTTCAAAATCAATAGTGCCATGGCTTTCACATTCTTCTCAAGCTTTTTCCAATGCTCAACAGATCTATTCTTACATTACTGACTGAAGACTGTTTCTCCAGTTCAACATTGTACTTCTTTTTGAGATCTCATTTGTCTCCCAAACTGCTTTTGCTCCAGTCTGCAGCATGTCACTATCAGACAAAACTGGCTACAACAGCACTGTATAGCAGGCTCCAGCACTGTATCCATTCCCCACAGATCCTTCTTTTTGTAGAAATCCTTTCAAGCTATTGTCTGCATAAGGAAAGGTCTTCTCGTGTCAAGTGTTAATTCTACAGAACTTGTTTTAGGGTTTTACTCTTAAAAGGCACTTGGGGTTGAGAAGCAAGGAGCTATGAAAGAGCACGCCCTCTCTGCTGCTATAACGTGAAACAAGGTCATCTCCATCTCAGCCACACTGCTAAATGAGCCTGTTGTCTTTTATTATATAATTGATGTCGCAATTTGAAGAGTTATTACCACACAACAGTGGACTTCCACTTCTCCCCCCTCCTCCCTGATTTTTTTCATATGCTTACATTCATCCAGTTGAACTGACAGCGTAGACCAACTTTAAGGCAACAGGTTT
The DNA here is from genome assembly GCF_905368555.1 of Meleagris gallopavo. Classification (NCBI taxonomy): domain Eukaryota; kingdom Metazoa; phylum Chordata; class Aves; order Galliformes; family Phasianidae; genus Meleagris; species Meleagris gallopavo. Next base: position 9,023,656 of record NC_139407.1, read on the forward strand.
CACTACTCAGGATTAAGCAAGCAAACAACAACAAAGCAGTTTTATCTGCCAGGAGTTACAGGGCTCCAGAGAGTATTTACACACTGCAGTGTTTCTGAAAGTGACTCTGGCCGTATCCAAAGCCAGCTGAAGCTTGCCCTGTGCCTCCTGCCAACACACCCCAGGCACTCTTTCAATGATAATTTACCTGTTCAGAAGATCAAGTCAGACCTGGAAAGTAATTGATTCCTTGTGTGCTAGAATAATTAAATAAATGAAATCAAGGACTTTCTGAACAGCCTCGAGGGAACTGGAGTCTTTTCCACGAAACATCATTAAAAATATTTCTGAAAATATTTAGGCAAAAAGTTCCAAAGCATTTCTCATAAACAATCTGTAAGGGCTAGTTATTGTTTGCCCTAGATCTAATCAGTTAGACAATAGTTTAGACTAACTTTAATAGAATTACAGTGATTATTTCTTTTTTACTCTCAGATTTACTGTTCTTTTACTGTAAATCATCTGCGCTCATGCTTCATAAAAACTCACAGGAAGAGAAGATCTAAACTAAAACCTTTATAAGCAGCTTAACTACTTATACAGATCTTTCAAGGTTTGAAGTCAGTTGGCTTGCAGAGTGCACAAGCTGATCTCTGAAAATAAACATGTTCTAGAATCTTTCCTCATGTTCAGACCAGTCCTTGAACTCCAGTAAGACTTTGGATGTATGAGAAAGTCACACTTGGTTCTCCCATGTATGCTCTTTATAAGCATCTGCAATTAAAGAGGGAGGGAAGCAGCTTTACATGACTACCTTTTAAACATGCCATTACAACATTTAAGGGAGAACAGAGAGAATCCATGCCCTCAAGCAGAAAATACAAACAAAACAAGGGTTATTTAATGGTTGAGGGTTTATTTCAGTCTCCTTCTCAAACAGGAGTTTTGTATTGTATTTGCTATGTGAACGGGAGCACCTGGTCATCAGATGTTACTGCAGGCTCTAGGCTGGTTTCCAAAATACACCTCAGCTGGGTAAAAAGTGTAAGCCTGATTTATAGCCTGGCAAATGCAGCTATGAAACGAGCAGCTCGGCTTGGTTTTGATGATGTTCATAACCATGGAAGGTAAAAGGAGTCACTAGCTAACCCCCCTGACGCACTTGCATAAGACACTCTAATGACTTGTTGCAAAACCCATTAAAGGCTCAAGGACATTTCAAAAGAGAGTAATTCATCCCAAAACGAACATGGCAGCACACTGGGAGGACACGGGGGAAAGCAAAGAGGGCCAGCACAACTTCAGAACTGCCACATGCAGCAACACCAGGTTACTGGGGCACTGCAGCTGGCACAGACCTACAGCTCAGAAGGGAGATGCTGCAGTCTATGAATTCCCAGGGATGTTAGTCCAGAAATGGTTGCTCCACAGAGCTGTATATTGTACAGATTTTTTCCTGCCAATTCTGATTGTTCCTCCAGAGCCTTTATTGTAACTACCCTATACTAGAATGTACACGCAGCAATCCAGGTTACTACTAGCAGTGTAAAGCAGATGTAGACCAATGTTCACCATAGATGACAAAAAAATATTCTGCTTAGTATTAAAAGAATAAACAAGATAATAAGAAAATCAACCAAACACAAAAAACAGATAATGCTATCCATGCCCATTTAGTGAACTGAATGCATACTGTCTATCCCCTTAGCAATATTACTGGAAACAAGAAGTGTTTTAGCAAGTCCTTTTTCTGAATTCTTTGCCTCATTCTTAAGAGAAGCATGGAAACAGTAAAGGTTTGCCCTCCTTACACTTAGCTACCAGTGCCTGTTGCTGGAAAATGCCCTGATTTGGTCTCTGGGTCCACCTCGTCAAGTTATAACTGAGCCTTTAAACGGAGCAAGAAATCTGCAAGCTGTCAAAACCTAAGTAAATTCCTACACAGCCATCATCATTTCTTCAGCACTACTTTACACCTCCCAGGTTGTTAGAGCCCCAGAGAATCCTCTTTCTTGCTAATATGAGGCTTTGAAGCCTATAGCTCTCATACAGACCAAGTTGGTTATTTCCCAGTTATCCCAACAGCTGAAGATTAGGATATCAGAGCTCTAAGATTAAGCTTTTGCTGGAGTTTACACAGAAGGAGCAGGATTGCAACAACTGCTCCTAGTCCAAGTTTGTTCTTGAACTGAAACAAGAAAATAAAGATGGACTTTTTTTCCCCTAGTTTTAATATTTAATACAAAAATTATTTCAACAGAAGTGTTTTCAAAAGGCTAGAGAAGCAAAGGGAACTGAACAAGGAGAAGCAGCAAGAAACAATTAACATAAAGGAAAAGCGATGATTAAAAATCTTCTATTAATATTTTAATTAATAGTTTGCTGCACTAACACTTCCAGCCACTGGCTTCTAAACCTTTCCCCTGATAGCCTTGAACCTGAAGAAAATTGCACAACTTCACATTTCAAGCAGTCTCATTCAACTCAAAGGGAAGGATCAGCTGAAAATGAGAGACACTGATCTATTTACATGGATTTCTGCAATAGTTCAAAGGAGCCTGGGATGGCACTGATGAAGACTTCCTGAGGATCAATGCAAGCTCAGAATAAATTTGGAGCATCAACAGTAAACATAAAGATATAAGATTCTTGCACTGCTTTGCGCAGTGATGAAACCCAATCTTCCAGGATGCAAAGTTGAGATGACATCTAAGCAGATTTCCTCAAGTCTCAGGAGATTCCTGGGTACATTACAAGTGTAACTTGTTGGTGACAACTTGTATAAATGCCTTCTTTCTTATGTCTGATGACAGATTCAGTAAATTGAATAAACATTTCAAGGATAGCAAACAGTTTACTTTTGGGGTTTTTTTCTGCTAGAGAAAAGGGATTTTCTGTACTGCACAAAGCCTACAACATAAGAACGCACAGCTTTACAGTAATTATTAGCATATGAGTTGCTTCTTAAAACACAGGAACGTTAGCTGGAGCTGGAATAGCTAACCCCAAATCTTTCCATTTATGCACAATGCAGCACAATTGTGACAGTAAGTACTTGGCCAGCATACAGATTTCTAAACAAGCTGTTAATGTATTTATCAAGATTACATTATGATTGATTATTAATTCATTTCCTATGTGACTGAATCAATATTTAAAGTCTAAACTTAAAGCCCCCCTGTTAATTATGCAGGAAAATGAATGATCCTACAGGTTAGCTTTGTCAAAACCAGTTGCACCATCTGCCAGAGATTAATGAGGAAAAAAATTTCTAAGCACAAATGAATTTGTCACATTTACTGAAGAAAAATGACTTAGAAAATTATTTTCTAATGAATACAAATAATAATTACGATTGTGACCTCTTGAACTAGACATGTAACTTCATTTCAAAATAAGGGAAGAGGCAGAATTATAAATTCACAGATCTGTTAGATTTTCATATATGCCATATAAGGAAAGCTGCACCAAAGCAGACTCAAAACTGTTGAACCTTCCATATAAATTCTTATTTAAGTCTACAACTGTTTCGCATCTTTTTACTTCTTACTAACAATACAGTTAATTTTAAATTACTATTAACTGATGGGTCAAAAGGTATTAGCCTGTTTTAGAAATAAAATCATTTGCTTTTAAAAAAGAAACCAGAGGAACAGTCTAGAAAAAATACTAAGTATCAGACATAACAGTTTGCCTGGACTCTTTAAAAAATTCAAAATACCATTCAGAAATCAAGGATGGGCACTTGCTCTGAAATAAATATTATGATAATCATGTTGTTCTTTCTAAAACAGGATTGGAAATTGTGTTTTATCTTTGTAATGTATTATTAATTATTACTTACTATTCATACTGCACTAGCTCCTAGCAGATTTGCCTGCTAACTGTTACACAGAAGTGTCTACATCAATTCACTGATAAAGGTTTTTGTAACAATCACAAGAATCTTAAATTACGTTCTCAATTTCCTACATATTCATCTTTCAACTTTTAATTTTCTGCTGGCTTCATCTTAGGGCTTTACAGGATAAGGGATTGTGAAATCCTATATTCAGCACTGCTTTGAAGACATGACAAAAGTACAGCAGAACTGCCATTTTCTTCAGAAAATGCAGTTCAAGTTGTATATTCTGTTTAATGCTTGCTAGGGCAACAGCCCAGGAGGTACATCAGTACCGAGTGCAGTAGGTGAAATAGGTAATAAACCTGACTAGGTGCAGATATTACAGAACAAGTGTTGATAAGGCCATCACCACCAACCCTCACTGCAGATTGCACATCGAGCGAGACAGATTCCCCAAACCCCAAGCAGCCTGAAGGAGCATCAGGGTTGCTCTTGGAGCAGTAACTGGTGCCATTTCTCTAAAAATATTGCCAGAAAGAAAAAAAAAAAAAAAAATCCAGTTGCCTTTTACAAGCTATTTGCTTTCATGTTGTGCTTCTCTTTGTTGCGCCTTCTAGACAGCAGTACTGACACACTGCGGCTCATTGTGCTTCATGGCAGCACTCTGCCTGCCCACACTGTCCTCTTTAATTAGCACTGCTGCTGGTGGTCAGCAGTCAGGAGATGAGCAGTATCGACAGAAAAAGCACAAGTGAGACTTCTGTTAATCGAAAAATGCTTCGCAGTTATTGTGGGACAACATTTACCAAAAAAAAACCAAACTTTCAAACCTTTCAATAGAAATTTTTGTTTAATTCCCATCTAGAGGCTCACTTGAACAACTCAGATCCACTGGTTCTGATGCACTGTGTAGCAAACTCAGGCTGCAGCAACAACAGGTCTCGGACAAAAATTTCCAAGCAGCTGGGGATTGGCCATAAGAAAAAGCAAAAACAAAGAGCACTCTGTACAACGCAGTGGGATGGTCTGAAAGTGCAAGAGCCAGAGGTAGCTCAAGTGGGAAGAATAGAAACAAATGAACGTAAAAGGGGAGGCAAGCAGAACACAAGGCTCTTTTGTAGGGAGGGAAAGGAAAGAAGTTTGTTTTGGTCCTGTTATAATGCTTTTTTTATGCACTCTGAGGCAGGCTTTAATGGTGAAACCCATAACAAGCAGCTCAGGCCAGGTGAGGTAGTGTGAAAATTAAGATGTAATCTGCTCTTGTAGTCTTCAGAAGAGCCACGCTGCTCTCTGCTACAGTTACCATTTGCAGCAGTATTGCTAATAAGGTATAAATTGTTATCCTGTTGGTACCACTGCCAGTGCTTGGGTTAATGAAAGCCTAAACAAGAAAACCATAACCAGTGTTAATGACAACATGATTGCTCTGTCGTGCAATGAGGCAATGCTCATTACATCTGCGGTTGGACTTGGGAACACTCTGCATTAGCAAGCATGAGAACAGATGGGGGAGAAGAGGAAAAGAAAATGTTTATGGCTGTCTGAATTTCACACTGGCTCTGTCCTCAGCACAGTTCAGAGCAACCTTGCAGCTTGTGACACAGTGAAGAACATGACCTTTTTTTTCCAAGTGCAGGAAAAAAATTAGAAACAGGACTGCACTTCACACAAACGAGAGAATTTGCTCTTTACCTTTTGCTCACTTATTTTTTGCAGCGACCTACTCTATTACCATTTCCATAATAATCAAACAACACCATTTTTTTTTTTGTCTGAGAAGTAGAACTAATGAACTTGCTCCCAACACATCTGCACCCTCCTTCCCCTTTTTCTCTATTCTCTTCCATTTCTGCACACCCCAGCTCCCTCCCAACACTCCCACCAGAGACCAGCCTGAAGCTGCCCATGTGTTGGCCAGGCTAAGAGTTCTCTCTCCCTCAGCAACAGCACTAACGCACAGCTCTTCACTTGACCAATGCTAGTTTTGAAACAATCCTCAGAAGAACAGCATGCCTTTAATATCCCTACTCTATTCTAATTAAGTTACAATTGGCATCCATTCAAAATTTAACAGGGGAAGGCAAAAAACATACAATTTGCACCACTAAAATGAGGGTTTGTTTCTTAAGGAAACAAATCTAAAACATTTACGTATAACTTGTCTTGGTTTCACACACCAGTGTGGCCATTGGTTGCTGCTCCTCAATAAAAACAAGGCTAGATGAAAGAGTCTGATCAAAGCGTACAGGACGTACACATGCCCAGCCTCAGTGATATTAAATCAAAGGTGAATCCAAAGAGAAGGACGACAAGATCAACACAATAAATCTAGTGGGCAGATTATAACATTTATCCTATTTTCTCTGTTCAAAGTAGACTTGAAAAACGTCAGCAAAAAAGTTATATCAGACAGAACATTAGATCTGTTGGATTTCTCTGGCTACCCACAGCTCGAAATCTAAATGGTTCATCAACAATCACTTTGAAGAGCAGCACATACAAGTCCAAATCTTCCCAGCAGGATAGGAAGAAGGTCAGTAACTCTAGTACTCTGCTCTTAAACACTGATCAGTCTCATCGTTTTGGTCAGGTTCTCTGTAAGAAGTAAAGTTTGCTGCACACTTAACCAAAATAAAAGCCTTGAAATATCTCTGTTATTTAAGTTTAATCCTTAATTACAAAACTCTGCCTTTAGCTGTATAAATACTACATATGGAAGAGTCTAGCACAATTTCCCTGCCCACAGAGATCACCTCAGACACACACAGCACGGAAATGGAACAGCACTGCTGTCAACTTGAACACTGATATTTTCTTATTTAGGAATTCACTTTTCCTCTGCCACAGTTAACAAACATCTTTTTGCTACCATCAATAATCCATTACGTAAATCCAGGATATGCGTTTGCTCTGAAAATGCTTATCAATATCCACTTGTCCAGATTTATCCCCACAAACTCCAGGACTCTTCTTACAAGAACTCCAACTGACAAGCATGCAAAGTATGCACAAATTAAAGGCTGTCGCAGACCACAAACATATTCAGTGGACACAGATGGTGGTGCTGCTACAAATATATTACTACTAGGTGGAATTTCACCTTCTCCCAGCAGGTAATGAAGTATGTTAAAAGTTACTTCAGCACTATCATATGAGATACCAGTGGTCCAACCAACAACAGAAGAGCTCTCTCCAGACACTTCTCTCAGTGAAACAGAAAAATAAACATGCTTTATCATGAGAACCATTGAAACAAAATACATTTTAAAAAACACCTGATGTTAACTCTAACACCCAGACAATGACTGCAATTAATTCAAAAAGTGTCTTAGAAAAAGTTTTGATATATTGATAAAAACCAAACTATAGTTGTAAACATTCCAGCTGGTGCCTATTTGGAAATAAAAGGTAAACCTGCAGTACCAACTGGTAACGAGGGCATGAGCAAGGTACAATCTGAAGCAATGTTGTTTGTAAGATGATACTGGGAGTTGGATAAGATGGACTTTAAAGGTCCATTCCAAACTAAAACAACTCTATGATTTTATGATACTTATATTTTGTCTTTACCAGCAGTCCCATTTGCCAGCATGGTGCAACCCATGGATGAGCACAAGGCTACCTGTTGGGAAATCTGGCAGTCATGGTAAACGGGGCACTCCAGCACCTGTGCTCAGATGCACGGCTCTGACTAGCCTGGCCACGGGGATGAGAACTCCAAGGGAACCAGTGTTATGCTCACATGCATTCCTCAACTCAAGTCCAAACCAAAAAGTATACTCAGGTAGTCAAGTGAGCAACACCACTAAAACCCAGATACAAAATTTAAAATTAATCCTAGCAAAATCTTGGGCTATTCAGAAAACATGCAGTTGTTTCTAAAATCATTTAGACTGTAGAACAGTCCAACTCAAAACTTAACCAAAATCAGAAAAAAAACAACTGTGAATCTATGGGCTTATCGTATGCTAATCCCAACGAGGGTCAATAAATATCCTAAATTCAAGAGACTGACAGCCCATGTTGTTTTCTCGTGACAAAAAAAGTCTTTCCAGATTACAGGACTACATTTGCCTTTACCTGGTACTGCATGGTTTAAACACAGCCACTGGTGAGACCCCATAGCAAGCAATGGAAAGAACCGCTGCACCAGCTGTGGGAGAGTGAAAAAGAAGGTCCTGCCCTTTTGGAAGCTTCTGCTCTTTTTGAAAAGTCTTATCTTTTCCTTAAGATTATACATTTGTAAAGACTCCTTTGAGAAACTTAAAAGCTTATGAAGTCCTTCAAAACACAAAGCAGTGATTCAACTTTACTGAGATTCAGAGGCCCGACTTCAAGAAAAGTAGGTATTTTGAAGCTGAACTGAGGACATCTGTCTTTCTCACAAATACTATATACATGTACATCCTTCCTTTTCATTCTGCTTTGATATTTCTAATTTGATGGATAAAATTAAGCAGTAATTTCAGCCAGGTCCCACTGTCCTATTCAAATGCATTTTCACCAGATTATCACTTTCAGCAGTGATAAAAATATTAACGATTTTTTTAAAGGCAATGTTGTACTTAAATATTTCAAAACCATTGTTTTGTATGTGTCAATGAGAAGGAAACATATTGACTGGAAACTGCAGCTAATGCTGCCTTTTATAAATCTCCTGTCAGGCACAAAATGGCTCTCCATAGATTCTAATATGATGTAGAGCTCTAAAGCAAATACTCCTATTGCCAAAAGGCTCAAAGGGAACTGCCACTGCAATATCATGGCCTGAATAGCGGGATTTGACTTTATCTGTCCTACCACAGAAGCAGAGGAAAAAAGAGGAGATGGATCAGAATACTTCAAGTAGAAAGTTGATTGATTTATGGAAACGTCAAAACCTCTCGATAAGCAAAGTTGCTACGCTAACGATTACAGGGAATTTCATTAGGTGACAGCACAGCAGAGACAATGAGTTGCTCCCACTGGTACTTCAGTGCAGCTCTGTACACGCATATGCATGTTGTATGGGAATGTACAAGTTTCATGGCATCCTGGCTTCAGCGTCTGTCAAGTCTACAAGAATGCTTTCAGCTGTCTTGTGCAAACAGAACGTAAGTACCACTGCAACAACAGAAAATTCTAATGCAAAAAGAGATACATTAGCATGATCTAAACATTCCTAACTGCCCAGCAGGAGAAAAATAAATAAGCAAACGTGACAATTTAGCTTATTTAATCCTCTATTATAGAATCATAGAACAGTTTAGGCTTAAAGGGATCTTAAAGCTCATCTAGTTCCAACCTCTCTTCAGTGAGCAGAGACACCTTTCAGTAGATCAGGCTAGCCAGGGCCCCAATCAACCTGGCCTTGAATATCTCCAGCAAGTGTTCACATCTTCTCTGGGCAACAAGGTCCCATGTCTCAAATAAAGAACTGAGGTGATGATTTTTTCAGACCAACTTCTGTGACTTTTAGCCCTGTTTGACTGAGTCTAGCGAGCATTCTGGGAACAACACATCAGAGCACACTTCACAAATTTCTTCAAAAATTCTGGCTCACAATTTAAGCCACACAACCATTCAGAAGTTGCAGGAGGGAATTGGTTCCCCCAATGGCTGGGATAAATCTCAAATACAAGTCATTGGAGCATCAAGTCTTTCAAGATCCAGCAGAAACAGATTAGAGGAAATGCTGCCCTGTGCCCAATAACAGCCTTGTTCCTCATAAGAAGGTGTTTTTGCAAGGTTTATGCAACCGTGGAGACTGCAGTCATTCATTTTTCTGCCATCGCTCATGAGATACGACACTGTGCCCTGGCCACATACATTCTAAGAGAAGCATGCACTGCTTGTCACAGGGAAAAACTGCTCATCTTGCAGTTAAAATCAAATCAGGATTGAAGCGGTTTATTGACTTATTAATGATGTGTAATTAACAAGAGATCAGTGCACCATACGTTCAGGATCGATATTAGCAAAATGAGGGACATACCTCAGCAGTGGGCTATTTCAAAATGTCAGTAAGTACACATGCACATGGTGTCCAGCAGTGTGACTCTTCACTAGCCTGGCATCTACTGCCATGAAGCGTGAGTGCCCTCTTGGTCTACTACTGTGAGCACGTTGATAAGTAGGGTTGAAACTGGTCATAGGGCTCAACGAGGAATATGCTCATGTGCCTGGTAAGCACAAGGCTGCTTCCTGAGCAAACCAGTTAGACACTAGAAGAAATGGAGCATTTTGAGATCAGAAAACCTGGGTAAGGAAAGGAGCAGCGCTTTTCTAGTAAGCAAGAAGGTACTGCAGGAACACAGCAGTGAGTTACACCTCAGATAACCTCCCCACCACCAAAGCAGCAGAGAACTGTCACCCGCGGGCCCATCAGAGACACAGCACTGTGCCAAAGCTTGGAGCCGAGGTCTGACAGAGGGGTTAACATCAGGCACCTTCAAAAATATACTGCAGGTCTTTTGGCAAAGCAAACAGGATTGGAAAAGCCTTGCCATCACTTTCAAGCAAAAACTGCTAGACATTATACCTGCAGTTTTTCATACCGATTTCCCCATGCTGTTCTTACTCATGCAAACAGCTGCAAAACTACAGCAAATATACATATCCCATTCACGTGGTAGTTATTATGAAAAATCCTGCAATCTAGCAAGTGACTTTTGATTGAGTTTATTCACAATAAACTATTGGAATTGACAGATTAAATTCTGTTCATAGCTCTCCAGAAGCAATTGGTTTGATTATAAATAAAAGTAATTTGGTCACTTTCTATTCCCCAGCTTCTTTTCCTATGCAAATCTTCAAAATACATTTCTTAAACACATCCTACCACTCTGGTGGTAATGCTTCTATTTCTGTGCCAAAATCCCACAGGAAGCAAAGGAATAATAATTAAAGTATAGACTTCTCTGAATTTTTAATTAATGACATGCTCCATTTGTTCCCGTTGTTTTATTGACAGACACTTCAAGCACATTCATTAAAAGGTTCAACAAATTTTGTAACAGATATATTACACAAATCTGCCAGTCCCTGGGGATGGCCCTCCTACCAGCCATAGAGCATTCTGGTAACCTGGCTTATATGCCACCATCCATCTTGTTTGCTGCTGAGCAGGCTGACACAGAGAGAGGACTGATGTCCAATTTAAGTTGCACGAAGTCAAAAATCCCCAGGAACTAAGGAATTTCCTTCCAGAAAATCTCCTATACCACCTGAGCTCAAGGTATAACATAGCAAAACAGATCCAGAAATGAAACAAGGCTTGAGCTTTAGAGAAGCATCATATTTTAACAAGGGCATGCCACTCAAGTAACAAGCTGGTTTCTGGTTCAGGTTTTCTGAAGAATATCTGCTCAGCTGCTGGATGCTTTCTGAAGAAGATTAAAATAAACCTTCATCCTCTGCTACAGGCTCTGGTTACCGGTTTCTGATTTATTATCCATTTATCTGGAGCAGAGAAATTGCCTCCAGTGCTCTTATTCTCAACCCAGCTGTCTACCCTCTGTGTGTGTGGACAGCAGAAATGGCTCCATGTTCTTTCAGATGGGGCAATCTTTTTAACCTTGATGGGTCTAAGTGACAGGAGGGAAGTACCTGTGCAGCAGAGAACAGTTTCTTTCTTGCCTTTATTGCCTCCCAGGGCTGTAAATCTACCAAGATCTAACCTTGTTTCCCCAACTTCTGGATCACAAGAGCCTGACGTGCAGTTTCTGATCATACTTTGACCTGGCAAAAAGAAAGACACAGAACTCCAAACAAACAGTCCTACTCATTATCTATGCAAAAAAAATAATAAAATTCTATTTTCAAATAAGCTTCATTTGTATGGACTCTGCTCTGCATCTAAATATAACCCACACTTTTGCATCCACAATGCAAAACCATTTTGTTATTCAAATAGGAGTAAATAATCATAAAATATTTCACTCCAGGAGTTTCGGAAGTAGAAACTAAATGTAATAAACTAGAGGAATTCTCTAAAAGTCTTCAGCCTTCCAACACAGCGTGACTTTCCCTACAGTCCCATGCTCTAAGGTTACAGAGGGAAGAAGCTCCCTGACATCTGGCATTGGCAGTAAAAACCAACGGGAAGTTTCATCCCTTGGGAAAGGCAAAGAACTGCTCTGTAATGTTTATAATCTACTTCTGAGAGGTGCATCTTTTAGTCACAAAGCATTTAAATTTGAGTGTGGAGTACTGCAAAGCCCTTACACAGTACAAAAAGGAGAACAGAACTGTACCTAATCTCTCTGAAATGAGACACCTTCCTAAAAGAAAATGTTTTTCCAGCAGTCTGGAAACTGCACATTCATCACAAGGGGAGATATGGGAAGAGGGCTGTCATTTTGCAGGGAGGAATTTCTAGTAGCTTCAATTATCCATCAAATGCCCTCACCCCAAGTTCCCTATCATAACAGCAAGGCAGAAAAGAGCTGGAACAGCAGTGCTGTAGGACTGCAGCATTGCAGACTTCACCCTGAGCTCAAAGGCAGAAGAAGAGTTGCACAGAGGGTATCCTGAGGTGCCAACACAACACAGCCAAGCACTGAAGCACCATCATTCACAGTATGCACGCAAAAGTTACCCTTAGTACCTGGAGGCAGACTTGCCAGCTGCATTTGGGATTTCACTATCAGTTGGTAGTAAGCAGCAAAGCAAAGCCCACCTGATGGGTGGGCAAGTACTATGTCAAAAGTTACAAAACAGCCTTTTCTGCATCAAATAACACAAGCGTTGTTCCGTGACCAAAGTAATGATCTGTAACCATTCAGAGAACAGGAGTGGATTCCTACGTCCCCAAAAAATGCTACACCAGCAGTGCAAGCAGGCCACCAGACATCTGATCTGCGCCAACACCAAAGTTACAAGAAGAGGAAGGTGTTTGTTACTGCTGACAATACAGTGCTGCTGTATTGCTGTTGACTTCGTACCATTCCCTCGGCAAGAACATTTTTGCTTGCCTTCCCACGGCATCAATACGCATGAGAATACAATAGAGGGCTGATCCAAAAGTAATGCCTCCTATTTTATTATGTTGGCCCACAACATCAGAGGCAGATGTTGGTGGTATCACAGTAGAGGTTGAACCTTCCCACCAATATTCCATTACAGTTTGCTGCTGTATGACAGGCTGCAGCAGAGAAGCAGTCTGACAGAATGAAATCTGACGTGGAAGTGGGTATGAAGCAAAGGTGTATCACTGAATTCCTCCACGTAGAAAAAAACGTCACCCACTGACATTCATCAATGCTTTGAGAGGAGCCCTGGAGATAGCTTACGTTGCTATTGCTTCCAATGCCCTCTGAATGGAGCTTTTACCTATGTGACAGACAAGTATTGCCCCAGCAACCAGAATACATAGAGAATAATAATTCTCCTTAGACTTGAATATGAGCTTTATATTTTCACCTCTGTCCATTGTACAGGGATAATTTTAGACACTAGCTGCCAATAGCTAGTCATTATCTCACTTCAGGAAATGCTGTGTTCATCTGTAAAATAAATCTGCTTTGCATAGCAGACTGAAATCCTGAGAAAATCTGCAACACGTTGAAGGAGTACACTGAAATCCTGTAATGAAGTGCACTGAGTCCTTAGGGCACTGACTATCAATAAGCATCGTCACTTAGCTAAAAATGCCATTTCTCTGGAAGTTAGATAAAATGGGATCAATAAGATCAATGCAAAAATAACGCTTCATGCTGATGAGACCAGAAAGCCTATTCTAAAGGTAAGTTGTAAATGGAAAGCCAATTATTAAACAAAGAAACCAAATTTTGTCTTTTTGGACTGATATAATCCTGCAGCCGTCATCACTCAGCACAAGCTTGATGAATGAACAATGCCATGCAAGTTAAGATGCAATAAATATTACTAATACAGTGTCATAGAAATTGGATTGCTTCTTTCTCTTCTTTTTCCTGACTCTCAAGGTGCCAGCAAATCTCTAGATCGCTTCTAAGTTATGAAGGCAGCCAAGGAACCAATAAAGCCTTGCACGCAGCACTGCTGATATTTCATAAGATGATGGGGAATAGCAAACGAAGTTCAAACCCTGGATCTTAAAAGTAATCGCAAAGGGGAAAAGCACTTTGAGTTATGTGCGATCAGCTGGAATGCACAACCCAAGACTGACATGCAGGCAGAAAGCTATTCAGGGGGGAAAAAAAAAATAAAAATAAAACTGGCTGTTTTAACCAGAGAAAAGCTAGGTGTGCCCTAGCAGGGGTTTAACCACACAAAGGGTTTCAAGACCATCTCCCTTGCATCCCTACAGCACTCAGCTTGGTACAGCAGCTGAGGCAGCAATACGCTTTCCCAGTCCTCCTGTAGTGAACAGCACCATCACCAAGGCAAGCTGCACTGCCAGGTCACTTCAGTCCTGGTAAGCAACAGCCTAGCATTTTCCACAGATGAGTTGCATATTAAGAATGGGGCTTCAAACCATCACTTCTTTAACATCAGTTAATTTTCTGCTCATACTTAAGCCAAGATTTTGAAATAACCCTAGTGAAACTACACAAGTATTTACAAGGAAACACAATATAATGAGAGGAGAAAGAGTGTTACAAACAACTAGCAGCATGTTGCACAGTTGTGATAACTTCACAATGCTGCCATGCATTATTGACAGTCCTGGAAACAAGAGGTGTAGGGCACCATCATCAAACATATCATCGAGCAAAACAAGCTGCAGCACAAGGACTAGACCAAGTGGCAGGACAGCCCACAGAAAAGGGAATAGGCAGAGTCATTGGGAAAACAGGAGAGCAAACTAGGCTGATTGGACAACATCAATTGCAATGAATTACACAACCGAAAATGCTGTCCTCTGTTAAGCATCTGCCTGGCACATAACCTGTAGGCCAGCTAAAGTCAGCAGGAAGGTTGCTGCTAGTTCAGCACAATCTCCCCTTAATTCTCACTGGGTTTAAAAGAATGCTTTTTTGTCCTTCTAATTCAACATTGTAATAGACTTGGAACAGAAGGAAAGAAATCCTAAGGCTTGAGTCAAATCACAAGAGAGCTTGTGTTATCTGTATTAGTTGTCTGAGGCATCTACTAAAGAAGAGAAAAGGCATTCAAACAGAGAAGAATCATACAGCAGTTTTATATAGCTCTTTTAAACCAGACCTTGAGTCCATTTCAAAGCTTCTAGACTCTTCTGGAATTTGAGTGAATAAACAATTACAACAACAGCCAAAGCCTTCAATAAATCACTGCACTCCATCAATCGTAATGAGTATAGTCCATCAGTTAGAACTGACACGAGACACACAAAAGGCACAAGGATAAACCATCACTCCAAGAAATAAATTTTAATCCCTATTCCAACTCAAACAGGGAGCAGGAAGGTTAGGTACATGAAGTCACATAAATTAAATGCAGGAAGGTGGGGAAGGGGACAAAATCACTACGCTCCTGGCCTTGAAAGCCAAAGGCAGCACTATGATTAAATAATTAAACCATCTCACCTTGTGCAGTCAAGCTAAATTTCAACAGGAGTAATTAATCTTCATGTGGTCTTTTATACCCTGCCCTATCTGTACTTTCAGCCAAAGTAAAACATTTCCTCATATTGCCTCTTTCTTTCCGAAAGGTATAAATATATGAGGAAAGAATAACTTCTCATTTAAATTAAATCAATGCCATTTACAAGGTTGCTATTCAAACATAAAGGCTTGTCCTTGTGCGAGTTTTCACACACATTTGCAGACTTAATACTGGGTAAGTACTATAGTGTTCTTCCTGAAGAAGCACCGACAATTTCAAAAGACTGCCTGTACCAGACCAGGACAAGTCTCAGCCTCTGGAATTTTTTTCCATAAACATACTAAAAGCAGGGAAAAAGCAGGAAATTGTCAACAGTCCAAGCTTTAAGTCCCCACCTGTCATGTGGGATACCAGATCCAAGTCCCCTTGCTGAATTGGTAAACCATGCACTCAGCCAAGCTGATTCTTCTTTTCCTGTTAGTTTCAGCTTTGGAATACTGTAGAATAAGACAAGTTTCCTAAAAAAAGTTTTGACTTTCTAGATTTGAAGGCTTTTGTTGTTGTTGTTGTTTCAGTTTGTTTTTTTGCTATTGTTTGGTTGTTGGTGGTGGGATTTTGGGGTTTTGTTTTTTGGACAAAACCTGCTTGTCTGAATTCCCGGTTCCATAAACACAACATAACGGGCAATACTGAGACTGTATCATATCCCAGGGGCTCATTCCACTGCTTGTTCCCAGCAACATCAAGTCCTCTTGAGTGTTGGACTAAAAAGACAACAACATGAAATGCCTAAATCGAAACAGGGGTTCATAATCACGTAATAAGAGAAGAGTATCTCCATTTAATGTCAGCTACAAGATCAAGGCAAGCTTTGCACAAAATCAGCTTTTGGCATCGGTGTTTGGATTATGAGCACTTTAGACACCTCTTTGTGAGATGCTACAGCTCCATGTCACATAAGCTTACTTGCAGAGAGTCTGAGAGCCTATTTTGGACCACAAATGCTATTAAAAAGGTGAGCAACAAAGAATTGGAGGAAAAGGTCACCAACACGTTGTGTCAGCCAACCTGCTGGAATGCAGCACAGACCACTGCAGAGGCTGCAGGCTTACTTCCCTTGACTGAAGATACAACTCAGATTTGAATGAGATAAGGTTGACTGTAGTAGACAAAAAGATGGGGGAAAGAAATAGAAGGAAAGAAAAGAAGGGCTTTAAAACTCCTCCCTGTAGCCTTGAACTATTGCTTGTACAGATCCTGGCACGCACAGCTTGACTTTCAGGGTTCTTTGGCTGCTGTAGGAGGCAACTTGCAGGCAAAGCATGCTTCCAATTTAATCTTAAAGCAGTTGTTTTAAATGAATACTCCAGGCAGCTGTTTAGAAACAGGAAAGGTGAGAAGGAGATGGATAAACAAGAAATAACAGGAGATCATGTGGAAGAAGGAGAAAAACAGCAATTTTCCATTCCAGAAGGGGATTAATTGTCCAGTGTAACGTACTCTGGAATTCTCAATGATTTAGCTCTAAACCTTGTACTGTGTGACAAGGAATACTCAATATAAAAATAAAAAATAAATTTAAACAAAATAGAAAAAAGAAAACACAAACACCTTTTCCCCCTCCCCCCCCTATTCTGACCAGTATTCCAGTATTCTCAGATGTTTCTTTTGCTTTTTCTTCTCTCATTCTTTTTGACCCTGTACCCCTGCCCCCAACACTCAATTTTTTATTTTATTTAACTCACTTTTTCATTTTTTCCATTAGCAAGGGAATAAATAGCAAGAGTCCTCCCTTTCAAAGTGCAATGCTGCCCTCCAGAGCTGTCTGGAAGAAAATTACTTTATGAAACACAAAACCATCTCAGAGTAAACCGCAGTCGTTCAAATGAGATTTCTGGATTTAGTCTCATATTTATTCTCTGGATTGAAAACCAGTCTGCACAGACATGTTATCTGGCTGAGTCTGGTTTACTGACAATCATTTTGCCAGCTCATCCAAATATACGATCTGTGCACTGATTGCAAAGCAAACAGAGGACTTCTCTCCTGTGTAAAACTGTGGGAAAACTCTAACAAATAAATTAAGTTATTGCTTCTTCGAGTCACTCAAAATAAGGAATGACCGTATAGCTTTTCAAATCGTGACTGCAAGGTTCATTTAGGAGATACTAACTGAGAAGGACAAGCTCCAGAACAATCAATGGGCAGGAACGACAAGAATTCAGTTACCAAAAACAAGTATTTGACTTTAGATCATTCTTTAATTTTACCACTGGGAATAGATGCTCCTACTGACAATCCTGAAAATGATGGTTCTGGTGCTGCCTCATATCATATCAGAAATTTGTTTTCTACATGGATAAAATTTTAGCTGTAATTGGAGAATAAAATTACTGCAGTGATTTATAATGAAAAAATGCACAACTGGAACAATATTGTTAAAGTTCTGCCTGGAAGAGCTGCCTTGTTTATCATCTGCAAAACCATAATGTACAGCTTGCAAGGAGCTTTCATTTTCTGTAACACCAGGTTCCAAGTCAGCAATTTTCACTAACTTAAAAGATGCATCACCACAAAAAAACAGCCCTCCCTCTCCTATTCATTAATATCACTTCCTAATGGCTTCCAGGAGGCAACAGCAATAACAGATAAGATGATCTCCAAACTGTTTTCTCTCATCTCTGAAGTCTGATGAAAAGAAGTTTAGAGAGGGGCTTAAAAATCAATATACAGTGGATTCCAAGCCCTCCCTTCCCACTGCAGAGAAATTGGAGCATGACTGTACACAGCCATCATGCCTTAGAAGGCTACAGCAAAAATAATTGTGGGGATTTATCTGAATTCTTCCAAAGCTCAGAACTCCTCCAGTTTGAGGAGGGTCCGTTCAGGGCTACCAGTTAGAGGGGAGGGGAAAGAAAGAAATTCTCATTGGGTAGGGTAAAGCAGCCACCTTCCTGCTTGTGACACCACCAACCCCAGAACTCCCCAGTTTAGCTCTCACATCAGATTGCAGATGCTCTCAACCCCTTCACACTCAGGCTGCAATGGCTCAGGCCCTCACTGGCACGGAACTGCTCACTTCAACAGAAACAATCTGCTAATGGCAAGTGGGAATATGGCCCCACCTGTTTCACCAAAGAAAGCTGTAGTCCTGACCAAACACTGCTGTCTAATGTTTTGAACTAAGTGCATCTAGACCACTTTTATCATTCCCAGCAAGTGTTCAACCCTGGCGAATGCTCAGCTTTTCACAGAAAGGGACCTCAGAGATAGAAACAACCTAACACATGGATGCAGCGCCAATGCAGAGAGATTCCAGGAGGTGATCTGAGTTACCCTGCAATGGATGCCCTGGAGACCAGATTTACACATTGACCTCAGTGTAGGCTTTTTGTGATTCCTATGCTTATTCCTGAATTTAAATGCCAAGCAGAGTGAGCAAGAAGCCTGGGAAGGGCCCCAGATCATCAGGAGTCGAAGAGAAGAGATGCCCCATTCTGCAACGGGCAGAGCACAGCACTGGGAGCAGTCAGTTCCCTTCCAGCTAACTACTGGGCTGCTTGGTGACCCAGGATTAACTGTTCTGCTTTTTGCAGCTCCGTTTTCCCATCTTCAAAAAAGATGGAGAAAAAAAGCTTGTTACCTATACAGCCTCCACAGCACACCACAAAGGTCTCAAAGCTATTAAATAAGTAGACCTGGAAGAGAAATACCAGGAACAGCAGGATGACTTCATTGTCAATAATCTATTGAGGAACACAGTTACTGCTAAATTTTAAATCAGATACCAGTTTTGCCAAGCTCAGAGGGTTTCATACACTATAATTTAACCTCTCTTATGCCTTTTTGTCACTTCCTCCTCACATCGTATTTTGTCCTCTGTACCTGCATACTAGATACTGTAACCAATTAGGATCTAGAAGTACATGCAATCAATTTTAATACAAAGATTTTAATTAATGTTATGGGAATGTAATTTATCCATAGCTTTGGGCAATAAGACAAAGCTGACAGCCCTCTGAGAATCTTTTTACAACTGTAACACTAAAGTTTGAACACAGCCACGTTTACTCTCATCATACTTTTTCTCTATTTTTACTTCATTTCAAATTTTTTTCTCACCTTGTGCAATTTTTAGACCTCTCTTGCCCTCTTTTAGACATTTCTGTTAGCAGTGGAATCTTAAAACGTTGCATGGCTAAATATGCTTATCTGTAGAACCACAAATCAAGCACATACACCACAGGTTTCAGACTTAACATAGAAGGACAAGTATTGAACTATAGTATTTGCCATATTCCAACCCGATTCCACTGAGAACAACAGTTGGAGTTGAAAAATAGATGACAGCTTTCTCAATTATTATAATCTGTTTTAAGGACCAGTTTTCCAGATTGTCTCCAGACGGTAGAATTTTAAAGGCAATTTACCTAGTCCCTTCACTGAGGGCTTTGCAGTGGTTTTCTCCAGAAAGCTCTAAAATTCATAAAAATATAAACTGCTTCTAGTAGGAATAACTCAATGAAAAGAAATGCTTGTTTATTTCAATTGGTGTTCTGTTAGATAATCATGGACCAATCTTGTAACCTCATCTGCATTAATGGATTCTGAAATGTTTCTAGCAGTGCCTGAGCTTCATCTGTTTTGCCTCATGGCTCTCCATTTCAGATATTAGCATTGATTTTGTTGACCATATATGGACACGTTGGGGGGGGGGGGGGGGGGAGAAAAAAGCAGTTGTTTTTTTTCCATAACTAGTTTCAATAACACCCTAAAGCCAGTCAGTGAAAAAATATAGAGAGATATTTAAGTCCTTTCTGGATGCTTTCCTGTGCAACATACTGTCAGGAACCTGCTCAAGCAGGGAGTTGGACTAGATGATCTCCAGTGGTCCCTTCCAACCCATACGACTCTCTGATCTGTGTAATTGAAAAATCAAGCCATGGCAGCTCCTTAAAGAATACCTCTTCTGTGAGACATGTTCAGTTTTCTGAGAAGAGGTCACATTCTATATTTTGGTTCTTAGTTGATATGTGATGGATTCCCCAGAAGATAATCCACGCATAGACAGGTGAAAAGCTGGGGTCTGCAGCTAGGAAAACTAAATGATCCAAAGGCTGATGAAGGACTGAATAGCTAAGTATTTATCGGCATGAAGAAGCCTCTTCTGTAGCAGCATAACACAGGTGAGCCTTAGCAACCAGCTCTTTAAAACCCCAAGTGCCTGAAGCTCTGGAGTCAGCAGTTGCACCACAGTTTTCTGGAAAGTTCAAGAGCACACGAGCAGCAATACCACACATGACTAGGAATACATTAGAATACTTTCAGTGAGGGCTTAGAGAGAACAAGCAGACGAAACAGCAGATCTGATCCCCTCTGCTTTCTTATGCTGAAGATCCCAGGACAGGTGATCTGGGGTTGGATGGGGTACTCAGGGGTCACCAAATCCTCAAGTCAAGGTACCTACCACCCCAAAGGCAGGTTGGTAGTTAGCTAGTGGAACACTGAGATCCACCCAGGACTCCTCAGCTTTGGGCCAAGTACAGCCTGGTCTCTCAGTTCCGGGAGAAGCAGCAGGACCACAGCTCACTTGTGCTCACACAAAGCATGCATTACAGCCACAAAACAGTCTAGAAGTGGGAGAGACCGTGCCAATGGCTCTGCACCAGCCTTTCATGTTTACCCAAAGTTACAACGTGCATCTATTGCAGCCAGAGCAGTGCCAGCAGACAACTTCCAAAAACAACGCCAATGAGCATGCCTGAAGGACTGCCACAGAGAAGTGATCAAGGACTACAGCAGCAGAACACAAGGACAATTAGACACCCTCACTGTGATTAAAAGTGATTGAATATGGGAGTTAATGAAGTGGAGTTAACCATTAACAAATTTCTCCTTTCTACTTAAAGCCTTGGTCCACCTGCCTCAGCTGCGATAAGGCAGTACACCTTTGCAATGCATGACAAACAGAGAGTGGATATAAAGGAGCAGAGGTGGCAGCCTAAAAGGATGTGGGATCGGTGTGTGCTATAAAGCATAAGGCTTTGTAGTGCCAGGGTTTCAAGATTCAGCATTTCTGGCATTCATGACTTACAGCAACGCACACTCCGAAGCCAAGCAGGGCTGTAAGCAACGAAACAACACAAGGCCCAAACAGCAGCAAGGTGACACTTGGCAGGTCTTTCCTGTTGGAAAACCTACACCAAACCAAAAGCCCTGGCTCAGAAAGACACAGCCTCATCCTTTCCTTAATGAGATCATACCAATGCATAAATACAGCCTGTCAGTCAGAAAGGCACAAAGTAGCTTTTGGGAATTTTGTTCTGCAGACTATGTGAAAGTCTGCTTAAAAGATGTCTAAGGGAACTTTTAGCTGTAACACTTGCTCGTTGGTTTTTGTTTTTTGTTTTGTTTTTTTAAACCAGCAGAGATGCTTAAGCTGAAGCAGGTCTATAAGGGCGGGAGCAAGGAAGAAAATGGGGCTGTGTGAGAGAGAAATGAAGAAGGCAAAACTACAAACAAATCATCCATCTTTTTGGCTCTGCTCTGCCAGCAGCAATAATGCAGTGCAAAAGCCTTATGTCCCATACAACCTGCCAAGTACGAAATCAGCACAGCACATCCTCTCTGTCGCTGAGATGCAGAAAGAGATAAATTTCTTGAATCTATCTGAACAATAAGTAGATGATGTAGTGTTAATTCCATTAGGAATAAGCAAAATAAATCATTCAGAGTCATCTCTCATGAGCTGCCAAAGCCAAATGGGGGCTTAACACAAGAAAGTGCAATCTTCATGAATGCAATAGAAAAAAATAAGATACTGTCTGATACCGAAGGCCCATTGATGCTTAGTAACCTGAGGTCAGCCCACATCTGCAGGCCGTGGAAGAAAAATGGTTTAGCAGATCCTTGTCCTGGCTTTAACCTAGTGCACAACATCAAGGACTGAGACAAGCAGCACAGTTTGTCACTGTGGAGGAGGAACATTATCTCAGAGGCAGAGGGACAGTGAAGAAAAGTTGGAGGATTACAGAAATAGAAAAATAGTTGAGACAAAAAAGAATTAAAATTCTGCACAACACGAGAGCTTCTCCATCACTGCAGAACATAGAAGGAAGTACTCTATACCATGTATTTTGGGATTATAACAATTTAAATATTTCATCCAAAATAGTATCAGCTAACTGCAGCTCACCATCTCCTTCAGCTCACTCCAGCTCTCCATTCCCAGTTGCTGCAGTGGGCACTACTGCCTTGTGCTCAGCTCCTCTGCACTTTCACCTTCTCTCCCTTCAAAGGCTGGTA
Organism: Meleagris gallopavo; assembly: GCF_905368555.1. Taxonomy (NCBI): domain Eukaryota; kingdom Metazoa; phylum Chordata; class Aves; order Galliformes; family Phasianidae; genus Meleagris; species Meleagris gallopavo. Next base: position 9,046,271 of record NC_139407.1, read on the forward strand.
GTACACACACTGAGTATAGGATCTGGAGCCCTGTCAGAAACCTGTGCTCAGGCTCAGTCCTCCCAGGCTGTTTGTGGTGGCATTTTGGCAAGGACAGCGTTGGCCCTCCTCAGCTGAAACAAGTGGCATCAGCAGAGCTTGCAGAGCTGGGCAGGAACATGCAGAGAGGGAACCTAAGAAAGTCCCCTCAGAGCAAGTGCAAGCAAAAGATGACCCAGCTTAAGAGGCAGGTACTTAGAACAGCGCTCTGTATACACTTGGGGTTTCTTTAATTATTATTTTATTAGAAAAGACCCCACCTTTTTTCAAAATCCATCCCCTCATCTTGAAAAACAACTTGAGACCAAGGGAAGACACATTAAAATATATCCATATTATGAAGGCCTCTCAAGTGAAAGCCATTAGGAGAACCAATTAGTGTTGTTTCACCACAGGCAGGAGTTCCTAGTAGGATGATTATTTGCCTGAATTCCATGAAAGCCCCCTCTTTTGTAGAACAAATTGCCTATGACCAAAGTAATCATCTCAAATGTGAAAGATCTCCATGACACGTAGCACAGAATTTAAGGCATCTGGTAGAGTCGAATCAATACAGGCATAAGAGGCAGCCAACACCTGAGCAGGAGCTCTGAGCCCAGCTGTGCAGCTGAACTCCCCTGGTACCACGTGCCCAGCAACAGGACAAAATGTGGCATCCCAGCATAACTCCTGAATGCACAAAGAAATAAACCGTGTCTCTATCAGCAACACAGGCAAAAACCAGGTCTCTAAGTGAGGCCTGTGATTCAGGTATCCACATAAAGAAACTGGCTTACGTGGTACCAGAACTATGCATTATTCTCCCTTGCTCCCTCTTTCCACGTGTATCTGCCTATCTCTTATTTTGAGTTTAAGCAAGGATCAAAGCCTGAGTTTTTATCAGGAACTTCAGCTCTTTTAGATAGAATAACATACTTTTTACCTTTATCTTTTCATTTTTATTTTTTCCCCTCTCTTCAAGTCTTGAGCCAAAGCCAGTCGAAGTCAATTGAAAGACAACCGATGATTTCAATAGGTTTTGGCTCCAGCCCTAAATGCACACTGCATGCCAGACATGATGACTGGTTCTATATCTGTCTCTAGGAAGCACTTAAAAATTGAAATGAGGAAAGGGAAGAAGAGAGCAAGTCTGTGTATATCACACACTGTATGTTCAATTGGCTTCAATAAATTTCAGAAGCAGCACACATGCTGAGAGTTGTTTTCAATCAATAAATAACACAGAGGTTGAATTGTTCACCTGCCACCTCATTACTGCCCCCCAGCAGAGGTGGAATTATCTTTTAGCCTCAAGGTTACTTGCAAACTAAAAGTTAAATTTAGAGAAACATCTATTTGCTAGCCTTTTATTTTTTTCCTTTATTTCCATTACAGGCAGCAGCAGTATTTGACACCCACAAGGACCCTTCTCAGCAAGACATTATATATCACTCCATGGAAATACATAAATGACAAATTATCCCTGATAGCATTGTGTCTCTGCTGACCTGCTCAAGGTATAAAGGCAGATGGCAATTAAATGCCATGGCTACAGACCTGCTAAAGGCTTAGGTGAAGCCGTATTTATGTTAACCAAAGGGTATCTAATGGTATTTTGTAGATGTGTTTGTAGCTAATGGTATTTTGTAGATGTATTTCTCAAATGCATTTGCATAGTACTCATTCTTTTACTTCTTAGTCAAATTTCCTCTCATGTATTACTGTTTAATAAGCTGAATTCTGACTTGCATTGGTAATTACATATCTAAGCCAAAAAACTTGCTTCCCTCCACTCCCACCAATTACTTTGGTGAGCACTTGGGAACTAGAAAGATACCACTTGCATTGAATCTGCAATACCTAAAGATTAACTAGGAAAATTGCCAAGGAGCACTACTAAGAGCTAGGGGCTGATTGATCCTGGGGAACAGAAAGCACCTGGTAGAGTTTGTTCATTTGTGGTTTTTTGTTTTTTGTTTTTGTTTTTGTTTTTTTTAATGGAAATACTTGAAAACTATTTCTAACTATTGGGGTAATTTTAGGGGCTTTGGTTAGTTTTAATTAAGTGCAATAATACTACTTTCTCCTGGGAATAGGCATTCAGCCTGTCCACTGTTGAGAAGTCCTAGACACAGGACTTAGACTCAATTATCTCACCCTTGGCTTTCCTGGAGCAGCAAAGCAAAGCAGCTCAGCAGACACAGCTACTCCCTGCTACCCTCTGCGATGGAAGAGGAACACACAGCGTGCTGGGAAAACATACTCCTCTCTGAGGTTCAGTGCTTCCGTGTGTCCCCAGGGCAGGGGGACCCTCCTGAGTGATGTTTCTGACCAAAGCTGCATGAGAGCAGCTGTCCAAAGCTGCTGGCTGAGCTGGGGTGCGAAGGGAGAGCTGCTACAGCCAGAGGAAGAATTGAAAGTCGGTGTTTTTAGAAATAGAAGCAAGTCTGAAGGCACATCAGCTCTGTTGTTTGGACTACTACACATGTGCATAGCATAAGAGCATAATTCTCTGTGCACACAGTAAGTCTTAGCCATCTAATCAATAACCTTATGATTTGCAGTAATCCCTATACCTTTACGCTTCCATTCACTTAAAAGAAAACCCCATCCACAGCAGACAACAGTGACACAACCACATCCTCAGCTCTTACAATTCCTAGACTTTTCTCTTAGAACGCTCCAACTTTAGACATGAATAATGGAGTTTTAAAATGCATTCAGTGCAGGAAAAATCTCTATTCCTATCCCAATCAACAGGAAGTTTCCAAATGATTTCTAACGAAGCAGAAAGAGACAAGATTTGTGTACTTCAGAAAAAAAAAATCCAGTTCTGTATGTGCGGGATGGTTTCATTGGTTTGGAGATGATATTTGTGTTCAGTTTTTTGGTTTTTGTTTTCTCCGAGTCCAAATATACCTGGAGCGATAATGTATAGCAAATTTTAAAAGTGAACATAATTCTTGTGTCAGAATTCATTAATGTAATTCACAGGGACCTCAGAGGCTACAGCCTGCTGTTTTATGATCGGTATTCCAACCATGCTTATCAATTAAATACAGTGATAAACTGTGCGAGTCAGACAGTTTTTAAAGCGCGTAGGAAAATAAAAGCCATTTGATTTTCTGTGATCAAGTATCATTATTAATCACATTAATTGAACCACCGCCTCCAACCAAGTATGACACATGCTAGGTTCTCAAGCTAAAGCTCACCCTCCATTACACAAGACAGTCTACCTCTCCACACTGCTTTTGCTAAAAATTATCAAGATCCCAGCATGCCATGACAATCTCACTTGAGTCAATTTGTCTTTTCATCCTAACAGAGATTTGAAAGGTGCCTTGCATTAAGTATGCCACAGATCTGACAGCACACTGACTCAGTGAAAGATAAAATCACGCAAAAATCTTTTGCAGTCAGAGGAAACTAGTGACCTGCTGAGGTATCCTTCTGTTACAAATGCAACATCACAAGGTTGTAAAGGATTTGTTGGAGAAATAATGGAGACATCCAGAGACACCTGGTCAGGATAAGGAGAGGAGCCAAAGAATCAACAAAATCTTTTGGGAAGGAAACAGAACCAAGAAACCAAAGAGTTTACAACTGGCAAGGAAGTGAACTCAGGACTAAGAGTCTGAGAATGTGATTGAAGTAAACCAGGATGACTAGGAGAAAGAGACAGAACTGGGCAGACTGTGAATGTGCAAGGGAAAGGAAAAGCCAGTAAGCAGATCAAGGAGAGCTGAAAAAGAAATGAAAATTCAAAGACCAAAATCACTTAGGCCTTTTCAAAATCACTATTTAACTCCAAAAGGGTTATTGTGACCCAAAGGCTTTTTAAGCTTTTCAGTCATTATTAAAGTCAGACAAAGTTTTGGAAATGAAGGATATACAATTGCATCCCTCAGTTATCCTAGAAAGGGAACTACAAAGATACAGTGTGTTAAGAATTTCACATTAAAGCTGTACATCTGGTTTCCTTTATATTTCTCTTCTGCAAGGAAGATAGACTTATTTACACCTTTTGATCTAGTCCAGAACAGACAGAATGCCTGTAGGGATACTCTCCCATATGGCAACTGAATTCAGTTCCAACATCTTTAGAAAGAAGCAGGACATGCATCAACTGTGGTCACCAATAAACAGGTGAGCAAAGAAATAAATCTATAGTCAAAGATTGAACAGTTGGCTGACAGGCCCCAGTCATTTAAAATGTTTCAGTTTCACTGTTCCAACACATCATTTAGTTAAAAGCAGACACTTCTAAGCATCACTCAGAAAAATTAGCTTTGTAGCATGAGATAGTGGGGAAAAATCTGCATAGGACTGAATCTTTGTCAGTTAAAAACAATATTCAGAAGTTGTGACTAGACAGTTTTTTTGTAAATAAAGGAAGAAGCTAAAAAGTGCTTTAGGAAGAAGGACTCATGATGTGAAAGCAAATCTCACAGAACACTTCTGTGAGCATTTGACTTGTTTTTCTTTACAAAGATTTTATCTATTTTTATATGCAGTGTGCACATATACATACACGTGTGCACACGTACACACACAGACGTGTATGAACTATATGTTACTGCCATGAAAGCCAGAAATTGTATGCAAAAAAAAAAACCAAACACCCACAAGAGTATCTTCACTACTTACAATTATCACACAGGAGAAATGCATTCGTGCTGCTATTTTGTAAGGACGTTCAACTCGCACACTTCCCATCTTAATTGGTCTGCAATAAAAAGCAAATGGCTCTCTAGTGTCAAAAAGTCTCTTAACTGAACCTAAAGATATTTCTCTCTCATAAACCTTATTCAATCTGTTCTACCCACGTAAGATAGGTGGGTGGCAATCATATCTCTTTCAACAAAGAATATTCTATGTTATTAACTGCTTTTCCATTAGAGGAAGGCATGTCAAAGTCATGCACTCTCTCTAAACTAATAGCGTGCATGTGCAAAGTACACATCTCTTATACTGTCCATTAGCTTGGAGTATTGCACTTACAGTTATAATAGTCTATTTTTCCTTCTTCCATGGGTAATGGTGCATGGAATGAATGTCTGAATCTTGAAATGGCACTGTAGACTAATAATCTTTAAAAAAGTTTCCAGCAGCAAGAAAGGCACAGGAGAGCAATTGTTTGCAAGTGTCTTCCTGATGGGGAAGAAGCCATCAGCTCAGTTTCACTGCAAGTCAGAGTCAAGTTACAACTTAAAAAAAAAAAAAAAGAAACATAGAGCAGAAAGAAAAAACAGAAATCAGACTTCAAGGCAAAACATGAAGCACACTTATTAGCTTATCAGAAAAACCCTTCTAGAAACATTTGATTTTGCTTACTATATTGTTGCCTAAGAGTCTTTGTACAGGACTTAGTGCCCCAGATAGTTCATTACAGTCCTACCCTTACGCTTGCCCTGCATTCAGTTTACTACTGAACTGTTCTGTCATCCTCTCAGTTTTGCTGAAGTTGTTTCTGTACAATAGCAAAGGCTTCAAATGATTGCAGGGAGCTGCCTTTCAGTTTCAGTGTTATGATCTGAAGAAAATACTGGAAAAGCCCACAAATTAGCTGTACCTGCATGTATCACCAGCTTAGGGCACCCTGCTATTGTTTGATTTTTGCTATGCCAGTTATGAGATGCATTGCACTTAAGGTATTTCTAGATTCCACTATAGGTCAGTCTTAGACTCTCTGATGCAACATGGAAATCCTGTGTCAAAGTAACAGCTCCTAATGAACATAAGTACTACAAATGAACACGTCTGCAGTTCAAGACCATGAACATTAAGCAATAAGAACACAATGCAAGAAAAGGGAATGGGGATGCAAAAACATTCTCTAAAACAATTTTTTTTTCCCATTCTTATTATTGAATATGGTTTTAGGAAATGATTAACAGCACCTGAAAAATGAAGGAAAATGAATCAAAAATTTCCACAGGGGATGTACAAAACCTACATGGAAGGTCAGGCTTTACATCCTACTGTCATTCCAGGAGACTTCAGTCCTGAATATGTAGAAGTGGAACAGCAATAACAACTTCGTGCCTGTTCAGTCCATTGCCCACGTCCCCCCACTGGGTTTTGCTCCTTTGACCCTAACAAGAGCAGCTGTTGCTTGTAACCCAGGCACTTGTGTACTCAAAAACAAGCTGTGAAGCTAGTGCCCGGGAAAGCCTCTAAGGAGCAATTTTTAATCAACAAATCTCCCCGATAGTTCCCTAGAGTTAAATATAGAAGCAAATGACCATTCAGTGACCAAGATGCAAAGAATAAAATAAATCCAAAGTTAGAGCCAATAATGCTGTAAGCAAGTTCTCCCAAGACTGCAAAAGAGTCCAACATTCACACTCACCACACCTCCCCTTAAGTTCTTGTTCACCCACAAGCAACTGTGATCAGCAGTAGGCAGCAGTGAATGTAGTCCCAAGCCTGTTAAGCACAAGCCCTTAGCACACTGCTTAATACCACAACCAAGAGCCAATGTTTCACTGTGGTAGCACAGCATGGAATTGACTGGATCCAGCAGCCAGACGAGGAGCAACGTTTGCAAAGTCCACTTGACAGATACACCCAAGGCCCCATGAGTACAAGGCTCAATGTATTTAGTTAAATGTATACAGATAACTTAAGGGAAGGGTATCAGAAAAATGGGGGCAGACTATTTTCAGTGACAACAGGAATGAACTGAAACACAGGAGGTTCCAACTGAATGCAAGGAAAAACTTAATTGTGAGAGTGACAGAGCATTGGCTCTGGGCCACCTGCTGTAGGCATCCCCACTTGAACAGGAGTTCAAGTCAGGAACTGCTGACTTCCAGAGATCCCTGTCAACCTCATCCATTCCGCACCTGATTCTACACATGAAACCAACTACGCACAGTCCTGAAAGCACTGGGAGCAGCCAGCACAATTACTGAACTGTTTGCAATAAGAGGACAACTGTAGAGATGGAAGCAGAAGACAGACCAATAAATTCAAGTAGTTGCTAACCATCATAGAGCATTTGGACAGGACAGGACAAGAAAAGAGCATTTAATGCTACACTGACATACATTGTTGTAAAGGACAACTTTACAAAATGGATTTTGTCTACTCAGGCAATAATCAAGTTGGATAACACACAGCCATAATACAAGCGAAGATCAGTTAATTCCACCTACTTGTTAGGTTTACAGTATGAAATACAACATTGTGTCAAGAAAAATACAAGCAATACCTCAATCCCCCTTGGCAGACATTCTAATGCAGAAGCTGCTGCCCTGGGAAATGCAATGATAAAAGGCTGCGCCCTTTTGAAAATAAAATTGTCACATACACACATACAGGCATTTTGTCAGAAATAATCTGAAAGAAAAGAATGATATACTGTCTGTTATAGCATTGGTGATAATTATTCTGCAAACAACGGGTGTTTTTTCCTGTGCAACTGTCAGTAAGAGGTACCTCTAACTCTCCATCTATGCAAGGCAGGCTCTAATAGCCAGGCAGTCAAGGAACTGGCACAACCCCACATCACCCAAACCCCCGTAACACATAGCTCCCAGCATGTAGCTACCTGGGACTGCTGCCTGAAGGTAACAAGCCAGTCCAACATCAGCCAGAAGACTTCAGCCACTGCAAATAACAAACAGGTCTGTGAAATATGGGGTGTTCTGGGATATTTCAGGAGCAGAAAAATCAAGACATGAAGAAACTTCTGAGTTGTAATTTTTTCCTCTTCTTTGACATGGCTGAAATAAGCAGGGCATATTAAGAGCTATGAAGATACAACAAGGAACATACATAAAAAGCAGATAATTAAGGTGATTCTAGTAAGGCTGTATGACCAAATCATGATTTTAAGGTTCTTCCTCAGAATGATACGAGGTCCCATTTTCTGTAGGAAACTACCCTTTTAGGGAAGGTGTGACAAAGCTATCTGCTGCTTTATTACAATGGCTTTTTATGGTGGAGCAGGGAAGCGGTACTGATCACAGAAACAAGCTGCTCAGCTAGAATTCAGTGCATGCCAGATTCAACAGAATCTTCGCCCACATGCATTAGAATTGCAGGCTCCACTTGCAATTTTATGGGCAAGTATTTTTTTATATTTATTGGACCACATTAGCTCCTACAAGAGGAATATGACAGATTTCATCTGCTTCACAGCCAAGTCTAATTGTGTTTTCTGTATGAAATGACCAAAGACAAAAGTGCACATGTCTAGGTACTTCAGTGATGTGCCATATGGAGTTTTAGATAAAGGTTTTGTCAGTTGCGAGAGCTCCCAACAATAACTGGACACGGCCTGAATCCTGAGTAGGTGGAGCAGCAAGGAGAGAGCTGAAGGCTCTCCTAGAATGGAGAAATAAGGTATTCGGGTATTTTTCCACAAAAAGAATGAGAAACCTCATGCATTTCAGTTTTCAGTAGAATGCACATTTATCCTTTGCTTCTTACCAGAAGCCTGTGCACGCACCTACATCTAAAACTACATTTGATTTAAAATTTGTATAGTAAAGTTATGGCATGCAAAAATATCCCTATAATCACTTGGAGGACCAAGTGCAACGGAAAGAGAAGTTAAAATAGATCAGACATCAACACCGCTGGAAGACATCAGTCACCAAACAGTATTTAACTGGTGAATCCAGTCCAACAAGATGGAAAGCAGCAATCTAGTCACTACAATCCAAACATTTTCAATACCTTTTCCCAAATAAGATGTACTCTTTCACATAATGAAAACAAAGCAAAAGGAGCATATGTCCAAAAAAATCATCTCCAACACATGCAAATCATGACTTTAGTGACCATACCCATTTGAGTCCTCACTATCCACACCACTGTAAGTATTCTTTGTTTCTTAATTCTTATCACATGGTAGTCTAATTTTCTGGCCCTCTCCTGAAAATCCATCATCATCTTAAGCAAGTAAATCCCTTCTGTTTAAAACATTTAAGCTTTCTTTCCTCAAAACCTCATCATTCCTACAAAAAATAAACACTTTCAGCACAGCATAAGAAAACAATTCTTTTACAAACATAACCTGGAAATGCCACACCACTAAACTCCCTTTATACCACAGGTAGCCCATGCATGCCCAGCTGCACGACATCTGTAAATTCCTATGGTCATGTCATTTCTAGTTAGCACAGTGAAATTAAGGAAATCTTTGTGATTCAACTGCAAGCTTCTGTTCAGCAAAATAACTATTAAGAAGAGGATATAAACTTCCAGTATTTATGCTGTTAGAAGAACAAACTATGGCTTTCAGTACATCATCCTCATTACAGTCACTGTTAAAAGAATGGTCTAATTTGTATAATATAATATTAGCCATAGAGTCCTTGTAATGAAAACAAGTAACCAATTTTATTGCCCTATATATTTTGGGAATAGTAATGTGTTCTAATACAATGGACTTTCTAATTTTCTCTGTGTTTGTTGATCTCTTTCGTTGTGATGGGAAAGCTGCAAAGAAACGTGGAAAGAGGTGGCAATGAAAGATTCCTGAAGAATGCTGTCGCTGTGGCACTAATTCAAAGAACGAATGGAGTCTTAAAGCTCTCCGGCCCAGTTAGTGGGACCAGACCACAATGGCAAATGAAAACGACAATGCTTCAGCCAATCATTATAACCTTCCCAGCAAGGCCCTGTTCCAGCATTTATTACTGATGTTGTAAAAGGGATATGAACATCAGAAGTGCCTCCATTCACATTAAATTAACGTCCCTCCAGCCAGCCTCCCCTGGTCTGTCCCAACAAGACTTCAAACGCTCTTACATTTTGAAAAAGAATAGCAGATAACCAAGGGCTATTTATCTGGTGATGCAGGAAGTATTGCTTAATACAAAATGATCGCACTTGGAGTTCACACAATCACATTTCTGCTAACATTTGGGACATTATTGCAATGTGCTTTTTAGATACTTTGATTACTGTGACCTTCTTGCTGAAGCAGAAGAAGAAAAAAAAAAAAGGAAAGAAAAAAAAAATGTAGCTGACATAAGTACCTGAAAGCTTCCCTGATTTTTCTAGCTAACAAAAAGCCAAACTTCCTTCTACAAGCATTTCTCCACGTCAGACAATTGCAGATACAAGAGTACTGAATGTACTTGGTTATAAAAGGCATTACACAGACTTAGAAGGCATCCAATAGTAATTCATTAATCTTATAATTGGAATATCCAGGAATGCTAAGAGTGTATTTTTTTGTTGCTACGTAACTGAGAACAATGGTTCTGTCCGATATATCTGATATGACTTTTATTATTATTTTTTTTTTTAAAGTATATGCAAAAAACAACACATACATATGGATCTCTGTACTTCTACCTACAGGTAACTGCCAGAAAAGCTTTAGGACCTTGCTGTGTTGCTATTTGTTTATTACAAATTATAGAGCACAACAAATGACCATTCTCTGATACATCCTGCAAACAACTCTGACTCTTTTGGAAGAGCTAACTGGTCACAAACACTTTTTTTAATCACTGCATTTTGTAAAATCTCCTACAAACAGATTTCCCATTGCGTCTCAAAAATAAAAAAATCCCTAAAGACATCCTTGGAGAACACTAATGATGAAGGAAGGTATGGGGAAAAGGGAAGGCTAAGGCTAACGCTGATATGAGAAAACAAAAGAGCAGTAGCAAATTCCAATCAATCTCATCCAAACTCTTCCAAAGACATCAGTGGGAAGGCTATTTCTTCCTGCTGCTTTCAAAAAGGTCATCGAGATCAGAATTGCAACAGGACTCCTCTCACAGCAGTCACTCAGGGTCCTGGGATGCAAGGGAAGAGGGCTGCTGCACCAAGTTGGCAGATGAAGATAAAGTCTATAGGTTTAGAAGCTGATTGTTTGTTTCAAGCACAGCAGTCCTCCACGTAGTGAAGGAACTGAGTCTCTGCGTAAGTATTCACAATTAAGTAATTCTAAAACTATACAACAGTAGCACTCATTTTGTAAATCACAAGCCCAGACGCTGTGTCACAAAGAAACCAGACTCATTATTTATTACCGGGCAGAGGGTCCATGAACCTTATGTCATTTCAGAGGCCAAATGATGGCCAGCCCTGTCAAGTTAAGCGCCTGCTAAGGAGGCAGCACCCCAGGCCTGCTGTTCAGAAGGAATTTACTCGCCACACGGGCTCCCAGGGAATGATGTGCCCTGCCTGACACTGACCCCACAATACCCTGCCAATGACAGGTTTTACTTCTTATCTTTGCTTTTCAGGAGCAGACAGAGTTCTTCTGCATTTTTACAAATAGCCATAAATTTTTCAGTTCACGAACAAAAGCTCTCCCCTTCCATTTGGTTTCCATTCCTCTTTGTTTGGCATTTGGATGGCAGAAAAAGGAGACATATCTCTATCAGCAGCATACACTGTGTTTTCCAGAAACTGCGCACAAATCCTGAGAGACGGCAATAAAAGCCTCCTGTAAGTACTTTGGATGAGTTTTCAAAGTAAACGCAGGATTTTTAGCCACATGATTCCCATCTATCTTAACTGCTTCATTGCTGCCTCGCAGACGAGGCTCACCGTGTCAGATGTGTCCTAAGAGCCGGCTGGCGTTCCCATCGCCACATGCCATCATTTTTCAATCACAGATGCTCCTGTGTTCTGCCACAGCACAGCCGCCAACGTGGAGAACAAACAATCCAGTTATTATCAGGCCTACCTAAAGCTCAGTACCACACACACCGCCCGCTCCTACCAGCTTTCCTCATGCTGGGCGGTATTTTGCCTCAATAATAGTCCAGCTGATTTCTGCAAAACTATTACTCCACATGAGCGAGAACAGAAGCTTTGCAACTTTTCACATCAACATCTTCAGGCTGGAAATAGCTGAACAGTGTTTCAGCACATCAGAACAATGAGGAGAGAATATCACCTCATCTTGAATGCTTTCCTAAGGTTCTTATTGATTAGGAATTGGGGGAGGGGGAATCCATTTGATTGGATACAAGATACAAAATACAGGTATATCTCATTTCAAAGAAATGACCACATATAGCCACAAAAAGGCACAGTACAGAAGCACATGGCAACATATGTGTTCAGACAAGCCCCACATCCTACCTGGGCAGGACAGATGTTGATGAGCTCCACTTGCTGACAGATCTACACCGCGATCACCTAAAATTCAGGTAGTGAGGAGCTGCTCTGCTGGAGCACCATCACCCACCCTTCTCCCAGAGTCACAGCAAAGTGCTGCTGTACGCACAGGACCGGGCCACAGGGGTGAGGGCTGCGTGGAGTTCTGATCTCTGTCTCCTCAGTGCAAAGCAGCCCTGGTGGAAAGGAGTGCATGGCAGATGGAGCCTGCCAAGTGCCAGCACACAAACCTTGCAGGTGGATGTAATGGGAGATGATTCCAAATACTGATCTGACTTCCTCAGAAGTTTAGGATGCCTCCAGCAGGACACTGACCAGCTCCCCAAAAGTTACAGGAAACAGTTTAAAAATGTGTGCTGATGTCCCTCAGAAGCTCTCTCTCTCAATTTACACAAATACAATTACAAAACAACAAAAATTATACCTAGCATCCATACTACCCTGACAGAGTCGTGCTCGGAGTCTTTATTTTTTCCCCAAAGCAAACACAGCATGAATTAGCTGTTCAATTCTTTCCTCGCAGCAGCCTTTAACTTGAGCACTTGCATCAAAGCTTTCACCTTCACAGTGAAAGATGTTGGGATTCTCCTCAGAGCTCTTTCACAACGGTCTTTAAATCAGGCAGAAAGGTCAGCACAGACCAGCACAAAGCTTTACTATCCTCAAGTCTACGCACACTAAATTACTAGTGATTTTCTGACAGAGTAAATGTTATGCTTCCTGGCAAGGATAATAAACCAGGTTAACTGCACAGCTACTTTTAAGGATCTAATTTCTTTTCAATTAGTAAAGATTTTACAATCACGGCCCTTTTTAAAGCCACTAGAAATTGCTGAATGCTTACTTTGAGCGTGCTTTAACTCCTTCATCCAGAGACCAAAAATGAATCTGATTTCATTTGTCAGAGATAGCAATCTCACACTTATTCTCCAGAGGACAACATCTATACCAATGAAACAGCCAAACTACTTCCCAATAGCCTTCTTGGCTGTCTCAGCAAAGGTCAGAAAATGTAGAGAGAACAAATCAGCTTGTCCCCCAGATGAGATGTACGAATACACTCAAGTCACAAATGATGAAGTCAGGTATGTCTAACAAAGCAGCTCAGTTACAGTCATTTAGGGCTTTCATCGTTACGCCCATTTAAATCAAACAAATCCCAAAAATTAACGACAGTTAAGAATTCAGTGTTTTTTTTAACGGAAGAAAAATTCTATATGACATTTGAAAACAACTGAATTGAGAATATAGACTGGTTAATTAAGAATATTCATCTTGTGAAGTTTCTGTTCATTTCTTTGAGCACTGAAGGACAGCAGCCTCTCAGCAGATACACAGCAGCAGCACCTCCCCAGTTTGTTCCTCTTCCTAACCAGTGTCTGACCAATATTAAGTTCCTCCACACCTACACCAAACCTGTTACTGGCTCCCTCAAGATCAGCCCACAGAAATATTTTCATAGCCTACAGTCAAAATTCCATTTGCCTTCCTTAAAGTAAGCCAACATTTACTCTTTCCATTCAGTACAGCATGGAGAATTCCTTTCAGCAAAGGAAAATTGCTTTCACCACTGTGTTGGCTAGTCCTGCTACAAGAAGGCAATATTTTTATAGGGCTTATTCTCAGGAGAAAATGTCATAAGCTATATTTATCTCTAACTAATGCATTTCTAGCTCTTACTCTAAGATTAAGGAATTAGAGACTGCTACAGCTGCTGTCCTTATCGCGTTAATTACTCTAAAGTGGCTGTCACCTCAAAAAAGAAAATCCACTTCCAGGGAATGCCTGGCACCATGCTTCATATACCAGGCAAAGAGGGTATTGAATATATCATTAATGCAATGCTCAACAAATAAAGCTTGATGCCCAAAAGCAATTGGTCTCAGTACTGCTGTTCTTAGTCCACACGCTGGTTGCAGAACTGCAGATCTAACCTTGCACACTGTTTATGCTTGATTTCTATCTGGCACAAGCTACTTCCAACACCAGCATTTGAAAACTAGCCATGGCTCACATGACAGGTGTAAAAAGCACTAACGTGCCAAAACAAAATGGAAACTGCAAGAACCTGCTATAGAATTTGGGCATGGAACTGTGCCTTAAGTAGTGCCTTGCTAACCTTTCGACTATGATTACTTTTCAGAAATGCAGCAAAATGTAAATGCATAAGCAATGCTAATAATTCTCATAACACTGCTATAACAACTCTGTAACTCAAGGTGCTGCACTCCCTAGTAACATGAGTACCACAGTGGTAATCTTTCAAATGCTTTTACATGCTTGTTCATCGATTCTTTCTGAAGAGTTCAATATCTACAAAAATACTAAGAAATATAATTTCAACTAATTCAAATAGGATTAGTGGTTATTTCAAGCTATCAAGTTTTCTCCATCCAACTCCAGCCACCTGGTCAGCTGATGACACCTACAGTGTTCTGAGAGGTTTAACAGCACTGGGAGCACTAAGAGACCCCACAGACCCTTTCTTTCTGCTCTCATGAGCACGTATGTATACGTTTCTCTCTGATGCACAAGCAGCACAATAGTTCCTCAGTATGATCAGAAATCCAGTCATGAAAGAGAATCTACATATTTTGATACATATGCCTTGCCAATGAAGAAGCAGACAATCTTAATATTAAACAAATACCTTAATTTCCACTTTGACTTGTTAAAACAAATGTGAATAATAATCTTTTTGGTTTTGCTCTTCTATTCAGTCCTTCACAAACAATTTCGAAAAATAAACGCTTAATTGCTGAATTGGAAACCAAATTACGATTGAATACAGTATTTTGTAGGCTATATACTTTATAGAGCTTGACATTAAAACCTTATTTCTTATGGGAAGTCACGGGATTTTCCTGCAACTGCTACTGGAGAGCTTGAGAAACACGCACAGGTTCAACTTTCTACTACAATAATTTTTTATTTTTCTTACAAACCGACATTGTTTCAGATTTTGAGATGCAGGTTAAAGTAATAACACTGAGAAAGCTGAGTTTGGGGAGCACATAGTTTTTCAAATATTCCTCTAGCACTGTAGTTAAAATGAGTCTCTCATATCATCATTAATACCTATCAATAATGAATATTTTCAATTAAAGAAAAAAAACACAGAGATGTTCTTAGATGGTGAAAAAGTAGTAAGTAATCATCTAAGAGACTGAAGTCAACCAAGCAAAGTTAGGTATAGTTCTGATTTTTGTTTGCTGTCCAGATAGCAGTTTGATACTTCACTGGCTATATGACCAGAGCCCGGAATGCCATTCCAGGACAAAATTTCCAAATAAAGACATTTTATTCAGACAGATGACACTCATGCACCAGGTGACTCTTCAGAGCTTTCACACTATTATCTTTCATTTCCCCTCCATACTACTTTCCTTCCCAGTAGCTCTGGTATAGATTAATTACACAGCCTGAAGCCGGCCTTGCCAAAGCCAAGATGTGAATACAAAGAGAATTTCCTAATGAGAGTTAGTGCCAGCTCTGATGCTGAAGAAATACAGTCCTCTCTGTGACCTTTTGCTTCCACAATCTAAAACAGATAAACGACACAGTGACTGTCCTCGGACTACCCCACCAAAGATACTTTGACAGTCCAAGCAATTGTCAGCTCTCATTTTAAAACTAAATTTCAAGATAGACTGATTCAGCTCTCATGAGATATGTCATTCTATTGAAACTCTATTTATTTTCGGATACGCCATAACCTGGCTGAGCAAAATCTTAACTGCATTAAGTTTTTAAGATTCTTTCAAGCAACAATTTCATGAAATAGCTACAAAACCCAGGCTTAGACCTACACATCATCTCCCAAACAGAAATCCATTCTGACATGTTTTATTGAACATAACCCAATAATAAATCCAGACTCTGCAGACTGTACTCTGGATGCATGACTGTATCGGGGCAGAATTCCCACTGTGCCATCACATTAGGTTCTGGAATGACAGATTCAATTGCCTAAATTATGGGGTGGCTGCTTGAGGAGATTAGGGGACTGCTGGTCTTTTTTTTTTTTTTTTTTTTTTTTTTTTAAACCTACTACTTAACCTACTCTTTCCAGCAAATTTCATGGAAGATTCTATGCTGCTGTTAGCTAAAAGGAAGCTGCTGTTGTATAAACCAGTTCATGGTTTAAACAGTTTAAACATAGCATCCCATTCTCCAGGGCATGGAAACTCGTTATCATACCCAAAGATTATGTGGCAGCAGCAGCCTTGAGTAGTGTTCTTCAGT
Organism: Meleagris gallopavo; assembly: GCF_905368555.1. Lineage (NCBI taxonomy): Eukaryota > Metazoa > Chordata > Aves > Galliformes > Phasianidae > Meleagris > Meleagris gallopavo. Next base: position 9,062,639 of record NC_139407.1, read on the forward strand.
GACCCTTATTTATTCTGAGCCCAGGGAGCTTCTCAGGTATCATCCAACGGAGCAAAAAAAAATCTCTCCCGACGTCAATCATTCCTGGCCCATGTGCACTTTCTCACTCATGCATCTTAACGCTAAAGTGATTGGTCTTTTCCCTCTGGAGCAGACTGAATGATATAGCAGCTTTCTCAGTTGTGATATTAACATTTCATGTCAAGCCTCAATCCACTTCTCCATCTGAGAGACAAGATATGAGACCTTAGGCCTGCAAGCACTCCAGGGAAGTTTATTCTGATTTTCAAAACCTCCAACCTCTTAGAGTTTGGAAGTCTTTTGGTAACCAGGATGCCTCGAGTTTGAATTCCTTTTCTTGAACACAGAAATAAGTCACTGAGATTTATAATCAATACTGCTAGTTTTGATGGGACACTAAAACCTGGCTTGCTTTTGTAGCATCCTAGTAAGCACATCTAGTCGGCACGCAGGACCATACCAAGCCTGACCAGCAAAAATCCCACCTCACACATACTGGAGCAGTTCACACATCCCTCCACAGGCTGATGGGCCACCGCTTAAGCCTGTGGATATACAGGAGGACTGGCAGCTTTCTCTTACCTCTCCTCTGGGCAGCTAAAGTGAAAAAACAGCTTGGGGTCTACGCTCATGTATGAGTCCCACTCTCAGATGCAGAGCCACATGCCCTGGTAAACAGAGCAAGTGTCAGCAGCTGCAAATAAGGTGCTGCTCACTTGTGTGGGTCAGCATCTTACTGCTGAAAACCTGCATGTTTTACAAACAGATGTACCATCTCTATACTATCCTGCTTTCTCGAGATGCTGAACGTAAACAAAAGGTAACTTGAAGAAACATGAGAAAAAAATCAGACATTAAACTGTTCTTAGTCCTATAGTCAGCTACTCCAGCTTTTGCACACTGATGGTTGCTACCCTGTTCTGCTTCCTCACAGTGCACATGCATCCATAGATCCACATATTGCACCTTTTGTTCAAGTGCTGGCACAAGCTTTCTACGGTAACATCCAAAATGTCAGCGTGCACTGGAAACCTGGGGAAAGTTTTTCCAGCGTGGTTTCATGGAGTGCCTCTTGGGCTGGAGTTTGACACAGAGAAGAAAACCTTTCTTATCTTGCTTTGAATAGGGCGAGAGACCTTTCGAGAGAAGAGTAAGATCAAACAGCTCCTGTTTCTCTAACTCTCATGCAGGCACCTGGAAGTCTGGGTAAACATCCCATTACACGCTGGAGAACCACACAAGTGAAAAATAAAGTGATACAGCTCTGGCAGAAAACAGCACTACCCAGGTTTAAACTCTGACACATAAGTTCAGAAGTATTAGAACAGGCTCTGGCTTCACTGTTGTCAATGGAAAAGCTCCCATGAATGTGAAAAAGGACAGGATTAAATTAACGTTATTCGCTCTGAATGCTGATATCTACAGAGGCAAAAAGAAACGGTCCTATAAAACAAAGGAATAAGTTTCACATTATTCAGTAAAACGCAACCATAACTGTAGATGATGAATAAATAAGAACTACCTTCAAATATAATCCATATTCTTACTTATTTATATCTTAATGAAAAATTCCCTTTTTGATCTAAAATGTTCTACACTTGCTTTCAGCTCTAAGGTTTTTTTTTTTTTTTTTTTGGAAAGCTTTGGCACAGAGATATCAAAGCAATGTGAATAATAGGAAAAGGCAGACAAAGAGAAAATCATCTTTAAAATACAAGTGTATGAGGATATTTTACTAGTGGAATGAATCTGCTTATGTCATACAAAGGAACTGAAAGATAGCATTGACTAATATCTCATTTCCCAGATCCCTTAGCTATTGTATCTCAACCTGAGATTAGCCCAGAGCAAATAGATATGCATTTTTAAATATAATTTTTCCTCAGCAAAGCAATGTAAAGAAAACAAATTAACCACAGAAACACAAAGTCTAAAAGCTATATAATACAAAGCAGGGAAAGGTTTGTACCCTAGATGACTGACTTGGTGACTGAATGTGCCTGAAAAATCCAAATTTTTCAGAAGGGCTCCCCTTTACATCCTCAGTCTGTCACAAATGTCAATAGCATCTCGTATATTTCCAGAAGAACTCAAAGACATTAGAGCTGTAACACAGTATTCTCCAGATTGCACAATGCAGAAACAACTGAACCAGCTTAGATGTGGCTCCTGGCCACTGAACCTTCAACATCACTGACAGTGGGAGATTCAAGAGAGCAAGGATCACTCTGGCCAGCACCTGCCAGTGCCAGGGATGCCCTGCACACCCAGCCCATCCCACCCCACTCCCAGTGGGCAAGGCACTTGTGGTGTCACAGCCATTGCCCACGCTTAGGCATCTTCAGCAAGTCCTCTTTTTGCAGATTCTCTGGGACACTGCAATAAGAGTGACACCTGCCTGTAGGAGTGCTTTGCTACCTGGGCATCAGGCATGGAAAGTTGAGTATGCTGATTTTTACATCCAAGCTTTAAGGCCAGAGAGAAGTATTATTAATACCCTATCCACATCCCACACCGTGGCACTTAAGGAGCTGTGCAGATCTAGTTTGATTACTTCAACAAAATAGCTCACTTTCCCTCTTAGAAGATCTCACAATGACTTTCTCCCTTCTTTCACTCTGCAAGCAAGAATAAAATTACCTCAATTTCTCTGAGTTAGAGCTCTTCACCCAGCAGGCTGTACGCAGAGTTTCACAATGCCACCCACATCTCAGCACTCAGGAACAAGGGGAATTACAATATTATCACTGTAGTACCTGCATTTCTTCATCAGTTTCTTGGAGTGCACCTCTATCTGTGCAGATGTGCTGGAAAGAACAGGAGACAAAAGCAAAACACCTGTAGAAGAGCCATTCCCCCTCTGGAAAAGGTACTGAAGCTTTCCTATCCTAATCAACATATCTCTTCCATACAATAATTAAAATACATCTCAACTTCAAGAAGAGGATAACAAAGGTTGAAACTATTAGCTGACTAAAGCAAACTGCACTAGCTTCCCTCCTCCTCCACTGACAGCAAACAGTTTCAAGTTTTCCAGAAGGAGAAAAAAAAAAAAAAAAAGCTGAAAGGCAGAAAACAAAGTAGACACTTAAATTAGAAATTATTTAAATTGAATTTTATATGAAAAATACTCAGCAGCCAGCCTGTTTAAGACAAATTTCAAGTTTTCTGCATGGCTGGAGTCACATTAGCACAGAAACAATAGCCTCATGTATTCACTAATCTATTACCATCAAGTTAGAAATAGAATACTGCATTAGCATGCAGAGGGCTGCAAACCAGCACTACAGGGGAAACTGGAATTTCTGCAGTAAGCACTGCAGAATGGCAGTATAGATGTGTATAAATAATGAGTCAGAAGGAAAAAAGTGAGCTTGCACGTTCTGAGGTTTATGTGCCTTGATTATAACATTGATATTACATCAATTTTAACGTGCCAACTGTTCTCAAAGGCCTACCAAAGGCCAACTTCTTACACTTGCAGCAGGAGCCTCTCTTTCCCTCCCTTTCATTTCCTCAAGAAAAATATTAAAAGAATTAAAGCTCAGATGTCCTGAAATCTTTCATCCACTGATGACTGCCAACATTCAAATTAAATTCAAAGGGTTTACTCCAGCTCTCAGCCTTAGCTATATGATATACAAAGCTTACTCAGAGTCACTCCAATCTAATTAGCAGTTCAGTGGTGATTATCACTCGCTGACTGTACATACCTGAAGTTTTTCTTTTGAAGATGAGGAAAAAAGGAAAAAAAAAAAAACTTTTGACACCAGCATCTTTCCTCTGGGCAATGCTTTGAGAAATATTACCAGCGGGTAGCCTGGCGTGCCACATGCAACCTGATGCAATCTTCCTTCCTACCCATTTTCTCATTAACAGGAACAAGCCGCTTTGCAGCACACACTGCAGCCACTGAGAAGACAGGAGAGTCCTCCAGCAGACCACAAATTCCACCCCTCCGTTCTCAGGTGAACATTATTTCTTTTTCAAGAAGTTTGTTCTTCACTCTCAGAGGATATTAGTAGAGATGCTGACCACTGCCACGTTCACATTTCTTACGTTCATGCCTTAAACTTCTCTGTCTCTCTAGCTAATTTTTATTTCCCACTAGCAGTGACAGTACAGTCCCTACAAATATTATATAGTTTTTGTCTTTTCTGCCTTCTGAAGTTGAAACCCTGCTGCCTCGGGTGGAGGGCATGCCTGTAAGATTTTTAACAAAGGAGGAAAACCAAATTGCTAACGATACTGTTAAAAAGAGGATTCAAACTGTGGCAATGCTTACAGGGAAAAGAATGGCTCAAAGGAAAAGGATGTTGCAGTCCTTCCTGAGAACCCTCAAACCATGGATTTACCTGAATTTCTGTGAGCTGCACGAGTCATCAAAGCATCCTCCAGAGTAGCTGGGATACACCTTATCCCCAAACTCAGTATTTATACTGACAACACAGCCATAAACTGAGTTAGAGCTGATGAGCTTTCCTGCAGGCATGGACTTGGGACATGTCTTCTCAGAGCATTCAGGGCAAAAGATGTGCAAAAGCCTCCAGAGAGCTTAGCAAACAGGCTAAAGTTTTGCTAGACGGACTAAACCCTTCATTTATTACAAGTACATGGTCTTTTCCAAACTTTGACTCACATCAACCACCAGGCTCTTCTGGAGAGATTGCCCAGAAGGTCGTGTGCTGCCCCATGTTGAGGTCTTGAAGGTGTTGAGTTGCAGAACTACGCTGCAGCCATATGTATTGTGCTCCAGAGAAGCGTGGGTTTAAGGCAACTAATGATTACTGTAATGCCAAATTTGGCAAGTGTGGCAAATTCGGCTGAAAATTTGTCTGACATCTAAGATTTTTCATTTTGACATCATCCAAATATTTGGAAGCATTTCATTTAAAGATGCACTGAGGTGCGAATGCTCAGAAGGAAAAACATTTCTGAAATGAAACAGTTCCCAAAGACAACACTCCAAAAACATCTCTTCGCCCTTCAGCTTTTCATTCTTTTCAACAAAGTCAATTTTTCACTGGTCCACTTGGGAATTTGAGAGAGAATTAAGAAAGATGAGAGAGAAGGGATAAGGATAAGCTGCTGTAGCCCAGGGCATCCAGACTGCTGACTCCCATGTCATTGATGGCAGCACGCAAAAGACCAAATAAGCCAGCCAGTACTGCAGCATCTTGAGCAAGAGAAACTGAAGAGTACGGTGGGGTCCCAAGGCACAGGACCCAAACAAACAGCTGGCTGAGCATCTGCCAAAGCAGAGAACCAGCTTCCCTGTCAGGTTCCAATAACTCTGCATCTTATTGTTTACAGATTAAATCTCTCCTACTTGCATATAAATATAAGGAGAGATCCTCAACATATCACCTAATTACATACTCAGACACCTCTAAACATAAGGCATAATATATAACTGCCTGAGATGCAAGAAAACTGTCAGTTTTCTACTCAAAAGCCATTTAGCCAGCTGTCTGAAGGCAGTACAGCAGTACCTCACAGGCACATTCCAGTGACTTGAAGGAAAATCTGGATACATTTAGGCAAGAGCATTTTAATTTTATTTTAATTAATTGAAAGCTGAGAAACTTTTGCATTACATAGTTTGAGGGTTTGGACCAGTTGTTAGATCTCCCCATAGTGGAACACATCACAAGAGATTATACTGATCATCACAGAGACATGAAAGGGAAAAAACAGCCTAGATATATTCAGTGATCACTCTCTCCTTACAACCTCCATTTCAGCTGAAAATCTGATCTATGTTCAGTCTTGCCCAAAGGGGGACAAGTATTAGTGGAGCCAGAAGCAGGGATTTAAATGAAGCTAGTTGTATTGGCCTCCTCATGCAGATGCGCTTGCACTGGAGAAGAATCGTTCAAAGAAGGCAATTTTCTAGTACAGCTTTGCTGAAATAACTTGTAAAACTATCCCATGCAAATAGTCAAGCTGTGAGAATATGCTTGGTAAGGAGATGGTTTATGCTGCACATCGCTATTTCAGTGGGAGCAGAAAGGAAATGTAATACAGTAATATCAGACACTTCAGGCTCCAATTCTCCAATCCACTTCAATTTCTTTCCCCTTAAGACTTCACAAAAACACGGTAAAAGAGTTATTTATCTGTTCTCTCTGCAACTTTGCAAGAGTTAAGTTCGAATTGCCATCTCCATGTGGACACTGCTAGCTATTAAGATGTGCATGCCCTACAGGGGTGTAATTAAGGAAGCATTAAGATGCTTTCACCGAAGGACAGTTCGTTCATTGCAGCTGCACTTTTTTTTTTTTTTCTTTTTTTCCAGCAGGTTAACTACTTGGCAGCCCTTGCATGTCTACCCGGTCTATCGCTGTCTAAAGGATAGAGGTGAGTGGGCAGAACCAGGCAGCCCATCTTCTCCATCTCTCATTTATTACCACATCAGTCAGCAGTCCTGCTGATCTGCCTCACCTTGGAAACAGGGACCACATGCTGCTGGGCCAGTGCAATAAGACAAACAAATTCCCTTTGAAAGGAAACCTACCCGATAAAAGATAGAAACATTAATGGCACACAGATACCCAGAAAGTCCAAATACTTTAAAAGCAAGCTGTTATTTCACTTAGTCCCGTTTTCCTCTTCCCTCTGCTACTGAATGCTTAAAAGAGACGTTGCACAAGTACAGGTAGTTGTGCAGGTACAGTTATACGTGGTTACAAACAAAATTACTCCCCTTAGCTTTCAACCTGAAACAGCAACTACTTCAGGTCTTGTGAAAGCAAAATATCACACTTGGTCCTTACACAAGGGCTGCCACAATTACAAAGTCTCTTCCAGGTCAGACTACAGCTTCCAACAGCAACATAGTCACGAGTATCACTATGCCACATCACTTAGGCCCTTCTGCTACCTTCCTGAAGCAGCAAAAGAAGTTGGGGAGGCAACAAAGCAAAGGAGAGCTTCCTAGATGTTTAAAAGGAATGGAGTGTAGTCAGTTCAAAGAAAAGACTCCCTGATCTGAAGGCTAAACAGAAAAGTGTGCAAAATCTCTTCCTCCCTGCCAAGACCAGCTCATCTGCTGCTGCCCAGCCCAAAGTGCAAGGATCAGGAGGCCCTGTAAGGTCCGTGCTCCACATGATTAGCTTATGCTCCTCATACTCAGCCTCATGCCCACTCAGGGACCAGAACAGCCCATGATGTCCCGCAAAAGAGAAGCAAACCATTAAAAGTGGAAACACCGAGGCTCAGACTCTCTGGGGACAGGAATTACTATAGGATATGACTGCAAACACCAGTAACATCACTAGCAGGAAGCTTGTAAGAGGACTTAAGCCATGCATATACCCAGAGTTGGAGTGCTGTTACCAGCACTGGCATTGCCCATGCCAACCGCGTACGGCTGGCTGCTGCTGAAACCCAAGGTGACATTCCAGTCAGCATTCATAAAACCATCATCCAGCATCAGCAACCTCATCAACTGAAGTGAAGTAGGCTGAACTAGCTGACAGCAAGACCAGCAACAGCTCATCTCAAATACCATAACTCCCCGAGACTTCTCATTTGGATTTTGGGACACGACAGAAAAGCAGCATTTGTTTCTCTGCTGTTTCCTCTGGTTTTCCCGATGCACCCAAAGTCTTCCTCCTCCTTTTACTGCTATTTTAAAATCAGGTACCAGTGCAGCTTCCCTCCCTGGACTCTTCCACACAGCCCAAGCCCTCTGCAGAGCAATCTCTTGGAAACAACTGCACAACAGCTACAGGAGAGCATAAAAGATTAATCAGGTACAGAATAGAGCTCTATATGCAATTTGGTATTTAAAGTGCTTCTGCATTAAGAATCAGATAAATCCTGAGCAGGAGAATGAACTTCTCAAGCAAGTTTAAGTGTGCTTAGATCTGTGATTGATAGACATGAGTGACTGCTTCATACTCTAGGGTGACCCTATTCACACTCTCTCCTCTGACAACAATTCCAGAATAAATTGCCCTGACTGGCAATGGCATAAAAAACATTATTCTGGAAGCCCACTCACTTAACCCATACCCACATGACTGTGCTCTAGTTGAAATACCAAGCCACTCAGTGATTAATTTTGGTGTCTTAGTCATTTTTTATTTTAGGGAAGCAATGCTTGTGGTGCATAATGATGAATTTTTATTTTAAGGCGCCTATCATCTGAAAAAAAAAGAAAAAAAAGACTTTCAGATTAACATTTCCATTCGTTGACATTCAGCAACTCTCAAAACACTCTCAGGAACATGTTTTGGATGAGTAGAGATTTTGGTTGGAACAAACACCTTGGTAAATCAAAGAACAGTACAGCAAGAGACTTTCCAAACGAAAATAAACGCTAGTTCTGCATTCAGGATGTACAATCCAGGAGTAGAATTTGCTATTAGATCTTAAACATTTTTGTTGCCTGCAGTTCAGTCAAGTCTGGTACCCACACACAAATAACATAAGCCAAAAACAGTTTTACATACATAAGACAAGTCACAACTGAGTTAAAACAAATCGATGGGGCAGATAAAAAGGGAACGAATTACAGTTCTGAAGTACGAGCTATTCTTTTCAATCAAGAAGTGGTATCATCAGTCAAACCAGCTTCTTCCCATTTCAGACTTTAGCAAGAATTAAATTTATCTTAGTGGAACCTTGTTAGCAATTTGGCTGAGGTTTCAGGAAATCAGAAGAGACAGGCTTGTATGCCCTAAACTGTGCTGGCTTTAGGGTATTGAAATTTTTTTTTTTTTTTTTTATCCTTCAGGTAAGTAGCTATGACCTCTGGCCAGTGTTCAGTGAGGAAGAAGCTGTACTGAGCGAGGAGTCTATTTACATACCCACTGTCATTACCTTAATAGCACTTTAAAGGAATGGGGAGATCCAAATTTAGTGTGTACCGAGGATTGCTGTTAGCACAGTTAACTGAGATAGCAAAGATAATTCTTTGCTACTGTTAGGGCAGAAAGCCAAAGATAAAGAGAAAAGCAGTGTTCAAGGTAACTTTTCCTTAAACTGCCATATCTGGACTGAGGCACAGGCTAGAAATTCAACACATCTCTGTGAGGAGTCTGGTCACCTCTGCATCCCTCCTAGCGGCCCCGCACTTTGCAGGGAAGCTGCCATCCCACTGGGCTACAGCACACATTTCTGTCTCAGTCCAGCATACCAGCATCAGAACACTATGCTGCTGCACAACCTGAAAGAGATGAAGTAGTTCTCTCTTCCTGCTGAACTCTCTCTAGATCCCAGGAAGATATCATGAATATTTACAGAGTTTTCAGTCTACTCCACTAGACCACAGGGATCAGCCTTAGATAATAAAACCATCAGCAGATGATGAAAGCAGGTAATCACCTCCACTGGTTGTGAGATGCTTTCCTCCCTTCAAAGGCCCACATACCGTTTGCTCCAGCAGTATGAAAGCATTAAGATACACTGGTATGAACTGTTTCTCTGTGCTCCCCTTAGATTGGCATTCTAGGGGAGATCCCTGCTTTGGTCTCATCTTATGGCCCTGACTCCTTGCAAACTTAATTCATTTTGTGTGTTAACTGCGCTTTAATCTCTGAGACTGTCCATGCTCAAGCTACCAGATAACTAAATCACTTTCAACAAGAACCTAGCTATGTTCAGTACACAAGGTAAATTACACAGGTCAGTAGAACAAAGCCCACGAGTCATTGCCTTTATTATTTACTCTCCTGTTCAGTTCTTTCTTCAGTAATTCCTGTTCACCTCTAGCAAAATCCCAAGCTACAGGGAGCACGTGTAACTCAGGGCAGAGCCATGCAATGTTCCTGAGGGTGCCAAGCTGCTGCTATGCACCGGTACAAGCACCCATCTGCAGCCTCTTCCAGCTGCCAGAGGTAAGCAACATGGGCTGCTGACCTGGGCACAGCACCATACCTCAGCTCCATCCACGGAGGCCATTCTTTTCATGTCCTAAGATGCTCTATGGGAGGTTCAGGTTGGATATTAGGAAAAACTTGTCAGAAAGCACAGTCAAGCATTGGAACAGGCTGACTAGGGAAGTGGTGGAGTCACCATCCCTGGAGTTGTTCAAGAAACACGTGGATGTGGCACTGAGGGACATGGGTTAGTGGGGAATATTGGTGGTAGGTAGACAGTTGGACTAGGTGATCTTGGAGATCTTTTCCAAACTTAATGATTCTGTGATTCTTAGGTCCTCAGGTGCAGATGCCCTGAGAAACAGGTCATTCTCCTTTCTACACAGAGAAATAGCCTTCTTTTGATTTCTGGTTATGCTACAAACAGTTTAAAGGAAAACAGTACATAATGCAGACCATAAAGCTCAGAACAGACCACTTAGAGACTGTTTGCCAAATATCACACCTTATGGACTGGCCACATTAGCACAGCAAGGGAGGAGAGAAGAGCACCAGGGAGTCATGAATAACACATGCTGCATACTGAATTCTGCAATCACAGTTAAACTGTTTGTTTTCCCTATTATCAATGGAAATAAGCAACATAACATTGTAGGGCTTAGTAAGTGCATATTTTGTTTCACACCAAGGAAGATGAAGGCCTGGGTACAGTCAGAGCATTCGCTAGGCTTGCACTTTCTGGGTGCCACTAACTGAGGCGTGGAAGTTTCAGAGTTACCAGAAATGCTATGGTGTTACCCTGAAACAAGAATAGTGCGCAACCTTTCAACATGCTGCAGGCAACTAGCATGTATGATGAGCAAATAAAGCAATTTTTCAGCATAGCCCTTGCTTCCTTGGAAGACTATTGCCACAGGACCACAAGGAGCCTTTTGGTTCTCTTCATTCTCTGTTCAGATCCCAGCATCTAATCACTCAGTCCTTCATCAGTTTCTGGGCTTGCCCCTGCAGATGCAAACCAAGCGTTCCTCTCTAATGTCACAAAATTCAGCATCACTAGATCCCAAATTTAGAAAATGAACTTTTCTGGCAAAACTACCTCTGCCAGCACTGTGCACCCCTTGAATGAGATAGATGGTCACTTCAGGACTAAAAACAGAGTCAAATGTTGTTGCCAGCCGAACTACTGCACTTAATGCAGAGATAGCAAACGTGTCCTGAGAGAGAAGGGAGGTCAGGAAGAAGTCACGCCTTTGTCATGAAAAACCACAAGAGCCTTCATCCTGCTGTTTTACAGCTACTTCTGTCCCTTTGCAGCCCTACCTCTTATACCCCTTTTATCTGCCCAATGTTTCTTTCCCCTGCAGGACAGCCAGCATCTCATAACACAGATGGGGATACCACGCACCCCAACAGCCTTGATAACCACGTCCTCCACTCACAAAGCAGTGGCCCATGGGCACCCCGAATTTTTGAGACCTGGGCTGCAAAGCTGCAGCAAGCTCTCTAGCTTAGGGCTTGTAGTGTGTCTAGGCAGGCAGGGATTGCACAGGCACAACAAAAATGCCACACTCATATATCCAAGGGCAGATCTCCTGCAGAAAGCTAGTCTGAAGGGCTGAGGAAAGAGAGCTGTGCCTCTAAGGAAAAAAGGTCGCTATAATTATTTCCTTAAGAAAAAGCATTTTTTTCTGTTTTTCCTCCAAAATAACAAAAATAAGATGGAAAAAAAAAAACCCTAAGAAAATTTTCTAAACAAATAAAAAATGCAAAAGCTGGAGGCAATGACCCAGCATGGAAAATGAGCTCAAAATCCTAGAAAATTATTAAATGGAACAGAAAATAGTCTTATAATGGGAAATGCCAGGCAACCCTAGGAAGAAGTAAAGCTTCCAGTCCCACCTGTAATCACCACCACTGCACTCTTAATAGGTTATCTACAATTACACGCAGATGGTGAGAGATGGTGCAACCTTCTGCTGATGTTCACAGTTATATATTTTGTTTAACAAAATGCTCAGACAAATTAAGGGCACTCCTGGAGATTTCTCCTTTCAAAGATTACCTCACACATCAGAGGGTAAGACTTAGCAGCCATAACAAACAGTTTAGAGGAAAACTCTTAAAGTGGCTGACAAGTTCTTTTTAAAAATTTTATATTATTTATTGTTCTAGTGTATAACTGAAAGATGATGTTAACATTTATTTTATAAAGTCTGTATCATATAAGGCTCTTTTACTGCAAGTGACAAATAAATCATCTAAAGAATTCTGTTTTTAGAGAAGACACAAAGGAAAAAATGAAATCATCTTATGCGCAACCAGGGCATGAAAAGAGATCATTTTCAGATATAAGTTCGGTATAAATATAAATTATTTCTAAAAAACAAAATTGATACGACATTTTAGAAAAGCCCTTTTGTGCTTTTAAAAGAAATTGCATTGTGCTCAGAATACTTCAAGGAGGTGTTTGGGTTGAAATCTGCATTTCTCCAGAGCCGAGTTTCAAATATTCAGTTTAGAAGTGCCTCCACTTTTCCCAGGAAAACCTTACGTAAATTCCCATAAAAGTTTGCACAAAAAGTCATTTCTGCTATAGTAATTTCAAAATGTTTCTTCTTCCAATATCAAAGTAGTAAATTTGTACACTGAAATGATTTGCAGTTCTTCATTGCTTCTAAATTGGTTTTTGTTCTGTTTAAATATGAAAAGTTGCACTGCAACATGATGACTTCATTTCCTCCTGAAGACAGTGAAGATAGCTTAATTTCCTTAAGACCTATTTGCAAATATTTTTCATCTAAAGAAAATATATGGCTTCTCTATACCAAAAGAACATATATACTTGCAAACACTACAGCAAGTGGCAGCTAATACAAGAGATCCTTTAAGGTTAAAGCTACAAAACTAGTTACCTGAAAATACTTACCCAGCCAAATCACTGAACATGAAAGTACGAGATACCTATTCGAGTTATTGAGAGCCAAAGTGCATCTCGCTGCTATTAAAATTAAATAAATTGTAAAAGTTTTATCTAATTAATACTTAAAACTTTCTTTGAGCGCATGAAGCATTTGAAATGGCTGATCTTCCCTTAAACCCTGGCAAAACTTCATAAAACAAAGCAGAATAGAGACGTTAAATTCCTGCGCTAGCATTGTTCTGATAGCATCCTGTCACAAGTTGAAGTCACTAATTACAATGAACTTTGTCGCACACCTACTCACAGATCAACTACTCAAAAGAAGAGACAGTTAACAAGGCAAATGCACAAACACATCCGAGGAAGGAAAGATCAGAGGGAGCACGCGTTGAATACCGTTGAAGTTTGATGAAGGCGTGGCTTTCCTTTGTTAAATATCTAGAAGGAAAATGATACAGAAGTTTTCTAGCTTAACATTTACACACCTTTAGGAGCTTTTCTGATCCAAAATGCAATGCCTTCCAGGCAAGTCTATGCACGCATGCACTGAATAAGCCCCAAAGAGTGAGTGGTCAGCCTGAGTGATAAGGAAAAAAAATCTTACACAGAAACGTAAAGGTTCATGTGGGAGAGCTGCAAAAGGGTAATCAAGAGATTAAGCGCGAAAAGGTGAAGGGAATGCTTGGGCTAATTAGTAAATGAGAAACCCGAATAGACAGAAAGAAATAAAGGAGCTCATACTCCACTCTCCTGTGAGACATGCTGAGATCATATACCAGCAATCAACATGACACTAGAACTTCTTTTTTTAAACCAAATTTCTTAAGATTACTAGGCAGAATAAGGCGGCAAAGGACATTCAGACCCCAACCTCAAAAACAGTCTTATACAAAGATTGCATTCATTATGCTCTTCCAATAGTTGCTAACCAGGATTACGTGCTCACTACAGTTCTCTGACTTACAGTTAGTTGATCAGACTTTCCACAGAGAACTGCAAAAAGAGACTGAAACCTTTCAATGGAGTATTAGCCCACCTGCTACACAACCTCCTGGAGGCCCACTCAGAGCAAATTTTCCCTGCAATATGTCAGGTCCCCAGTATCAGAAAGGTTTTCAATTCATTACTCTCCTTTTTTATAATATTATAGAAGTAGGCTGAAACACCTGTGTTTTAGGGCTTGGACTCAAACCTAAATGGAGAACCTTCTTGCTATTGAGAATGTAGTTCTTCTGGATAACTAAGTATGCTGAAAAGCAAGGATAGAATAAGTTTGTTTTACTACAGAAGTTGAAAACTTTAAAAGCAGAGAAGGTCAGGACTACTTATCCAATCATGGGTCAATTTTATTTGCTTTGCTTCTGATACTACTAAGAAGCCTTCCTTGTGATTACACTTTGGGATACTGCATATCTTAGATATTACAACGAAAAAGAATCCTCTCTTTAACAGCAAAGAGAAGGCTACTTTACAGGAATTTAAATAGGACAGCACAAGGTGAAGAAAATAAGAACTGTAGAAAAGTTGCTGACTGTATTGTGACCTAATTCTCTGAATTCCTGATTTTGAAGGGACTACAACACCATTTAAACTCTCAGAAGCACAGATATCAAACTTCAGAAAACAAACCTCATCAAACATTAAACACTTCAGACTGCGTAAGATTAAGAAGTGGGATTTTAGTATAAATCCTTCTTATGTTCAAGATCACTAATGCCTGTAGAGGGTTTGCTCTTAGAATTAACAAAGGCAAAATTACTAGGCAAATACAGTGCAGCAAAGTCATTTTTTTTAATTGTTACTTAGGAAAAGAAGGCTTCTGAAGAGCAGCATTCTTTATTACCTGCCAGCTCAAAGGAACAGATTGGTTTGAGAAGAAAAAACTGCTGACAGTTCTCATCACACACCTCGGCAATGTCAAGACATTTTGTACTTAAACAAATATGTATATATTTTTAATCAAGAATGCAACTAACCCAGTCATCAAGCCCAAAATGTGACAAGAACTATGTCTGTTTAAGGAGAATCAAAGCATGACCCCTCTTCCCTGAAAGCCTGTTGAACTGAAGAAAAAAAAAAAAAAAACAACTCTTCTCTCAGAGACAGTGGGTACCAGTGCAGCTGGAAAATAGGGCATGGCAAAGCTATACATAGTAAAAAAAAAAAAAATTCTCGCATTTTTTTAAAAATCTAGAAATAGAGGATTCCAACCTTGTGTGGCCAGCAACCTCCTCCAGTGAAAAACTGGTCACTAACCTGGATTTCAAACAAAGAGGTTGGGTCCTCATGCCATTTGTCCTTTAATTACATCTCTTTCCTGTTGCCTATTTATTCAACATGCATCTTTATTACTGTTGACTTTGAGGGAGTAACCCCCTTAAGGAGTCTTATTTCTTCCTCAAAAAACAAACTGAATGAAAGCAGAGAAGCGGCCACTCAAAGTGGCATCAAATGATAAGACTCCCTGCAAGAACACTTCTCTTATTTACTACACTTTCTCCTGTGTACTGCATAAGCAAACCAGAATATTCAGGCCAGTATTCGACAATGACACCACAGAAAGACAAAGGCTAACTTAAGTTGAAAGTGTCTCTGTTTAAAGAAAATCATTCATATAGAGAAAGTGGATCTACGCATATGAAGATTTTGTCCAAAACCCACTGAACTTGCCGGAGTGTCACAGATCTCATTTAGGGTCCAGTTCTAAAGCACTGCAGGGAAACAGAAGTGTTATGTGACAACCAGAAGTTGCCCACCAAGGGGCTTAGAACCACGCCAAGCTTACGACCACTCCAACATACCTGCTGGGACATCAACGGAAAGCCAGACACAAAAGGGTTTAATAAGCAAAGAGATCACTGATAACTTAAGAATAAAGCTGAACAAATGCTATTCTGGTGCCTCTTATTTCTGGCAACTTCAACTGCCACGTGAAATTTCAAATGGCAGCGCTCATGCTATGTGATGTAGACTTGCCAGTGTGACCTTCAGCATACAATATTTCTTTCACACACCGTTGACTGCATCAAGCAAACCAACCAACACTCCTCCTCCCCCAGCTCAACCACTGCCAGAGCATTCAGACCTGTTCAGGATACTAACAAATTGCTCACTGCAGAGGAAGATGGATCCTATTTGGGTCTATGACAGAAAACCACTTATACATTTCTGAACTTTATCATTAAACTCAAAGTGTAGTCTGGAGAAATAAAAACAATAAATCTAAAACAAAAAAAAAAAATCATCTTCTTACCAAGTACAAATGACTCTTTCCAGTGATTATAAATATAATCAGTAAATTGTGAAGATCATAAATATTTCCCCCAGTCCTGGAACCAGCATAATAAACCACAAGAGCAAAATTCACGTGGGTTATTATGTCACTGGTGCCATGAAATGTATTGATGATCCAGTTCACCACGTTCCTATATTTATGTTTCTGTAATGTGGGGATCCAACCACAAATTTTAATAGAAAAACATAGAAATAAAACTTGGAAATCAAGATTTCTCTCCTGGCACTTATAAATGCATACCTCACTTTCCACATTAATCAGAAGGAATTGGCAATACACCAGTACAATGCATACTGACACAAGGTTTCACTATAGCATATGAAATTAATAGTTAACCCTGAATTATTCAAGTGACAAGATCCCTAGGCCAACATGACTGAAACTGCCATTTATTTTTCTTCTCTATCCTAGATTTCCCTCTGAACAGACTGATGCACCAGAACAGCACCTCCTTATCCTGCTTTCACTCTTTTCAGTTGCTCATAGTTCCCCAGACTGCTTGCTTGTTTTCTTTTTTGTTGTGATTTTTATTAGAGTGGTTGATGTTCTGGGCCACTGAGTCCAGTTTTATTTCTATTATGTTTGCAGCATCCCAGATCTGCCAGCTATGGGCACTTGAAAACACATTATTGGAAAAAGAAGAGCTACACGGACGTTATTTAGGCATTAATCTATTCATAATGCAATAAGAACATTTGAGGACAAAAAAAAATAAAAAAAATCAGAGGCTTGATGCTTTACAGTGGAGGATATGGCTATCACCTTGAACATGTGGAGCACTGCACTGAATTATGCTTAGCCAGCTTTTTCCCCACATCATCTACTGAATACGATCCCTCCACCTCCAGGAAGACAATTATATTTTATTTTTAAAATAATCACTATGTTTACAACTCTCTCTCTTCCTTCCCCATTCTCTCTGGAGAAAAAAAAAAAAAAGCAGCTTTCCTTTCTCTTTCTAAAGCATTTTTTAAAAGATGAATCAAGACAGACAAATTTCTTTCACATTCTGTATGGAGGGCCCAAAAGCTCAGGCTGGCAGCAGAGTAGAGAGCAAGTACAAATCCTGCTGCTGACTGACACCTTGTTTTGTGTTTACCTATCAATCACAAATACTCCAGCCATGCCCTTTCATTATTTAGAGGCCACTGCCACCCATCTGAGAGCCCTGCCTATTCCCTCTATCGGGCTACCAGATAAAAACAGATTAAAGGAAACCAACTTCTGTGTCTGCGGTGACAGCAAATCTGAGGAAGGAAGATTAATTCATACCATACCTCTAAAAAGGAAAAAATAATGAAAGGCAATGAGGAAATGGTTTGAGACAGTGTTACGGCTGAACCACGAGGTTCTGCTGACACACACAGGCATTGACAGTGCTTGCTAGCTGGCACAGAGCTTGTGCTGCTGTGCAGGGAGTTGTTGACAGTGGAGCTTCACCATGCCCTAAAGGTCATTTCTACCCATGTGAAATCTTTGTGCGGTGGTGTAGCATCTGGTATGGAAGTCAGAAATGTTGTTCTGCAGATCCCTCCTCAGCACTGCCTGGCAAAAACCACTTTGTCATGAAATACTAGAATAGTGTCAAGGCACCACTAATGATGGGATCGCACCATACTCTCTAACCCTTTTCTCAGCATGCTTTAAAATCAGGGCAGCTGAGCTACTATTCTCTCACTACACAATAGCACCTATGGGAAGCTCACCAGCACCGAGGAAAAGATAAAGGAAATTTCATTTGAAGACCACAAAGAATCACCACATACAAGAGCTGCCTCCTTCAGCTGAGGCTGGTTGAATCAGACACTCTAGCAAGGAACGGCCCATTTCAGCTACACTCAGAAAAATGAATTAGAACCAAAATGCCATTTTGCAGCTATTGTTCATGGTCTACAACGGTTTCTTCAGCTTCAGTAGATAAAAATTCCAGAAAACATAAATCTATTACCCTTCTGATGAAAGCAAACGTGCCTTAATATGGACTTCGGCTGTTACCACGCATTCCTATTTTGGAGATCTTTAGCATACTGTTTCTCAAAAAGAATTGCTTCAAGTTACTGATGTTTTAAGGGCTGCTCTATCAAATATTTTTGCATAGCCAGTAAACTCTATTCAGCCTTCTTCCACTGTTATAGCTGATCTTACATACTAACTAAAAACAGGCTATGCTAATTAGATCACACCATTTTCTTTAGGAGATGCAAAGTCTTTTTTTACTTGCTTGCTCATGGCTTACTTCATAAGAGAGACTATAAAGTCGCTTGGCCTTCAACACCATCAGCTCTACCTTCCACAGTAGGAGAAACAGCCGGTCTTTTCTCCCTTCCACCACACATACCATAAGCATCAAATCCAGTTTGGTAACAAGTTGCTACCAACTGACAGCTTGCTTTTTCTGTTTTGTGCTTCTATTTTCGTACAAACAGAGCTGTAGGCCCTACTGCAGTAAAGAGGAGCGAAGATTCATCTCTCCTCCCTCTGTTTTTTTAACACCAAAGCAGTTAATCCCTTATTTGCAATTCTCTGTCCTCACCTTTTCTCTTGGTTTAAATTTCATCCAAGCATAGCTGATCTCAGCATTGGAAAGCAAGTTCCAGGAAACAGTGATTCTAAAATGGAAGACAGGTTCTTTACAGAACTCCCAACTGCTGATAAAGCAATTGAAACTTCAGTCTTCTTGGTTGCATAACCCGAGAAGCAAGCATGCTATCTAAACCAAAATATCTCGTCGTTTTCAAATTCCCTAAGGCTGAAGCACTTACCTGCTGAGGAACTTTCATGTCCTTCAAAGATTGCCTCTTGGTATATAATGCAGATATTGCTTCCATGTGTTCTTCATGGAGCTACATGATTGGGCTAGCTGTTTTAAGTTCCAGGGCTTTGGTTTTAAACACACAAACTCTTGATACCTGTTTCTACTATATTTGACTTGGTTTGCATGGTCTGACACCTTCTGTGGATAACTCCAGGACCATACACGTTGAATAAAATGAAATACATATATTTCTTACTAGTTCTATAATAGTGAACCTGATTCTTCATAGCAAAAAGACACGTTTGTGTGGCAAACAGAAGCAAAAGATAACAAGAACTTCTATAGCATCTTAACTGCAAGTTAGTTTTTAACTGCAGGTGTCACTGAATACAGAGCTGGTACAGACTGAACCGTTCATTTAACAAAGTGATCACAGAAACCATTAACTAGGAATCTATATCTTTCATAGTGAGACCTCATGATTCATTTTTTTTTTTCCTTTCAGATCCCAATTTGTCTTCAAATTACTCTAATGATCATTTCAACCTTCAGACAATGATTCTCCCAGAGACTTCCACTGTGGCACAGGAAATTCCTGAGGTTTTTATGCCAGTTATATATACATTTGAAAACAAAAGACAATCCTAAATTACAGTGTTGGGTCTGCAGTCTCTTTACTTTTAGAAGCAAATCCAATTGTACGTGAACTTTGCAAGTGGTTCATAACCACCATTCTGTACGTTGTTAAAGCTTTCTAAATTCTCACAATCTGTCAGCTAAAGTTTATGTTTAATCTGAGTTATTAAAAACAAATGACTTTATGATTTTACCTCTAAGAAACAGGTCAGGTTCTCTTGGACGTCTGGTCAGGAACACACTCTTCCCTGCACCGAAGAATCTTTCCACTCCCCAGGAATGGGGAATGACTTGCCCTTAAGTGCCAGTCCTAAAATACATTTGAAGAATAAATTGTAGAGAGCTATGACAGGTATAATCTCATAACACTTTTCACAGTAATTTAGTCTTCTCAGATGCCATGGCTCAGTTGACTTTATGCCATTTTACTGAGCTAGGTTCATTGATAACCCTTTGGTCTGAGCACCTAGTTCTCCTTGCAAGACTTGTCACGTCTTGAAAGGGATAACTATGCACTCAAGTACCCTTTGTTGCAACCTTTGTCTACAAATATCGTTCACACAATCCAATACAGAAGATGCCAAAGACAAAGCTCTGAGACCCAGATGTACAGACACAGCTAACACGGTAACTCTTCCCTACCCTGCCCTGAGTTTGCAACAAGTCCTAGAGGACATCTACCATCTAGCATGTCTTACGGAGAAGCTGTATCACCCCTCTACTGCCAACAAGTGCAGCGTTACCTTCCTCTATACTGAGTTGGCCAGATCAGCCAACTGATCTGGTCAGACCATCAAAACTTCCCTGGGCTACCAGCTCCCAGCTGGTCTGACACACTCCTAGCTGCAGCCACTACAGAAACTGCCACGGGACACAGAAAATGAAGCCAGTAGGCAGCAGGGCCACACTAGACATGCTCAATGCTAAATGATCTACCCATCCTGCTTCCCCTTTCTTTCTTTCACCTGGTCTTCCAACTGCATTCTCAACGTTCAAGAAGCCCCTTGCTCCCCTTGCTACCAGGGGAGAGCTCGTTGCTCCTACCAGATCCCTCTCTGCAAAGGCATATTGAATTGCATCCTCTGTTCTCCTGGAAAAAGAAGAGTTCAAACTCCCATCACCTTCAGTAAAACCTACCACTGCTTTTTGATCAGACTTGCTCAATGGCAGTCATTAACTCCTCTCCAAATAGCTTTATTATTTTATTCATGCAGTAGTGCTGCTGCTTAGCAGCTGATGTATTTCATCCTGGAGGAGCTTGTTTTTCAGTGCTGGTGCAGCTTGTAAAAATCATTTTGTGAAGCACTATGTTTTTCTCCTGGGTGAAAAGTCCTATACAAATAAAAATCATTTTCATTTTATGAAATTCTGCTCATCATGGCAAATGCTTTGCCATGGGATGCCCTTTAAGATTGGTTCAAGCACCCAACACTGACTGTAACCCAGGCTACCAAAGCAGGGGAAAACCCTGAACAACCTCTGGCTGTTTTTTTCTGTCACCTAAAGCTGCGTTCAATCAGTATTATTTCCAGGATTTACTAAGCTTTCACTGCCTCAAGAGAGCTTAGGACTCTTAGTTGCAAACTTGGCAACTTAAAAGAAAATACCCAGTGCATTATGTAAAGGTATTCTTACCACATACACGTAACTTCCAAGTAGCATAAGTCACAGTGAGTGCTTTAAAGTGTTTAATAAGAAAAATGGTAATCCAATAGGAAGTTTCTACTCTGCAAGTCCAAAGCACGTAAGTTCGTGTTAAACTGCTTGCACTTAAGAGGAATCCGGTAACCTGAGGGATCAAGGACAAGCCTAGACCCTGTGTGCAAAAATCACAAATCATGGGCATGCTCAGATCGTCACACCTAAATAAATTCTGCCATCAAACCAAGCAGCTGTGGTCAGTGGGCAGCAGCAAGGCCAGTCACATGCAGGGAACGGGCATGGGGTCAGTGGGTAACAAACAGTCACAGCTGCCAGGTGACCAGGCACACCTGGCCAAGCAACATCTGTGAGGCTGTAAGAATAAAACTGAAGAAGAAAATATTAAGGACAAGCAAATGAGGCAACTGTATTCTAACATTTTAGCACGGATGTTTTTCTTTCACCAGCTCATCCAGCCCTGCACTCCGTATGCACAGACAGCTGGATATCCTGCCTGTCAGAAGAGACTGACAGCTGAGCAGCCACCCAGCAGAGCACACTGCTCACCTGATTTTTTTCTAGAAACTTAAAGCTTTCAGCACGATTTCATCTGCAAGGGCTATCTATACAGGCCTCATACTGCTAGCAAATGCTTTCTCCTTTGTCCCATAGGTCCGTATTAACAGGATTTATTTATTTATTTTAATCTTTAGAGCAGCCTCATTTGCTGTCACAAAGTTCGCATAGCCAGTGGCAAATTGCACCACGTGTCTCGTCTGCAACAGGCAAGGCATCATACTTAGTGGGCCAATTACTCGAAATGAATGGAGCCGGGGTGCCAAGAGCAGAGCTGAAGATGGAGAGGCTACCTGATAAAACAAACTGCTAAAATGAGCCATATCTTAAATGTCCCCGCCTCCCCACATGCACCTTTTGACTTCTCCCTGCAATTGCAATTTTTTATTTGGAGGCTGGGAGAAGCCCGGGTTGCGGCCCCAGGCTCCCACGGCAGTTGTATGTTATGAGGAGTATGCTTAGGGTGATGGTTATAAACACGGTCTCCAGAAAAACACTTCATTTACAAAACAGATTTGACAGCTCAGTTTGTTTGCAATGCAGAGCACTCCTCCCGTGTCCCCCTCCCCCCCCCATGGTCTTGTGAGCCTTGATTACTTCTTTGATGCCAGCTCTTCCACAGAGACCTCTGAAATGGAAGTGATGAATGAGGTCCTGTCAGGCTCCATTCCCTGGGTGGCCTTGAATCCATCCACTTATCTGTTACACTGCCAGCCCTGACAGTGACGAACACAATGCAGGCATCTGACAACACCCCTATTCATTACAAAAAGAAAAAAAGAAAAAGAAAAAAGGAGAGATGGAAAGTCATATGCCTGCCACCTTTCAATGCTTCACTCATCGACGCTACTTTTATAGGACCTGCTTGGGGAGGAGGTGATGAAATCTGTTTATGCAATTATGTGGAACAGGATATCCAACATCCCTGAGCTCCTCCAAGGCTGAACATTGAACTGCCCAGATGCTGGCATTTCTTCGTCCTTTATTTCTTTAATTAAACTGTCTGCAGTTCACATTTACTGCAGACATGCTTTCTGACACGTCTGTCATATGCACAATGGCACTTCTCTTTTTGTGCGTCATGGACACACCATCTCCACTAACAAAGAAATATCTCGCAGAAGGATGGAAGCTGGGAAGAACTGCTAGCCTAATTTGCTGCAACTGTAGCAGGCTACAGAGCAGCCTTGTTTTCTCCATACTCCTAATTAAGTACCAAAGTTCCTTGCAGGAGGGGTACCCTCTTTTCCTTTGATCTCCAGCCAGCTGCCTGAACCAGTCAATGCCTGCATGGTAACTGATGTGCTGAAGACTGGCCCACAGCAGCTCACTAGCAAGTTTGCTACTTAAGAGAGGCTGGCCAGGCAACACGCACCCAGAGCCATCATCCTCTCCTCAAGCTAAAGACCAAGGAAGAGAGACAAACAGACCCATAGCTCAGACCTTGTCATTTTTCATGCAGATGGGCATTGCCAAGCCTCACTCTTTCCTTGCGAACTCCTTGAATTACAAGTCAGTCACACAAGCCTAAATTTATACCTTAAAACCAAAAACAAACCACAGAAACACCAAGTCTCATTTGTGAAGCAGACTTAAAAAAAAATTTCTAACTCATTATGACAAAAAAAACAAGGCTCCTGCTTTTAAACCCAGAATCCATTTCCATGGAATGCTTTAGTTTTCCACCAGTAAGACACCAAAGTGGCATGGGAGGGGCACTTGTACTGGATCTGCTATGCTTTATTTTGGAAAAAAACTAACCTGGTTATCTCCTGCCTATATTCCCCATTCCGACTCATAGTCCCCAAGCTCAGTCTCAAAAACTGGACCAGGGAAAGCTCACGTTATGCTGCAAAAGGACACAGTGCAGAAGAATTTCCATTTCTTCCCGTTTCAAGCAAACATCTCAGTTTGATTTTGCTCAGAACTCACAATCTCTTAGAAAGTTTAAATGAAATGATTTTGTTTATTTTAACTTTCCCAGAACAGAGAATTTTCATAACAAGCATTGGATTTATCCACTTAACTGTTTAAATGGCATTTACTGTTAACCAACTATCTGAGCTCTGTCTGTAATCACTGGAAAGAGATGGTTCCAAAAGCAAATCACCTCTTAGAAGCCATTTTATCTTAGAAACCTCTCTTCAGATGGACAGAGCCCTTCAGGTGTTTATCCTCTTCAGTTTCTCTTGAGAAAGAGACAGTACTTACAAGAGACGCCTAACTTTGCTTAATAGTAAGATCTAATGAGTAACATACTGCAGAGACCTTTCCTTTGTTTTTCTGGCACCTAGGTGCTAAATCTACAGCTGTCTAAAAGAAATGGTGCTTTGTTTGAGGAAACAATAGCTCTTTTATCCACAAACAAAATTATAGTACTTGAAAACTCAATTTAAAAGCAGAACATTTCTTACATGGAAAGCAAACACTGTGCCTCTCTTGTTCTAGGACAGGCTTCCAGGCAAAAGTGGAGGAAATACAATACAAGAAGTACAGCTGACATGACTTTATTACAGAAATAATGTAAAAAGACCCAGTGGCAAGCTAATCTGCACAAGCTGTAATTTTAAATTCATTTCTTTTAATTATTTTGCCTATCTAATAGACTAACATACACTCTGGCTCTAATTATCTCACAAATCGCAAACCCACTGAAAGCTCAGCCTGTAAATTAGTGATTACTCATCTACATCTTAATATTTTCCTCTGCCAAGTCTCCACAAACCAGATAGTAAAATCTGGTAACCTTGGTAAAACCTAATTTAACACAAAACTTTTATCCAAATAAATGGTGCTGAAACACTTGTCTTGAAAACCTGGAAGGCCATGAATGGCTGCTTCTTAGCATTCCTCTGTTTCATCAATCCTACAGACTTAAAGGTTCAGCCCTACCTGCTGACTCAACTGCTGCAACACCCCGTAAGGAAGGAGTCCTTCTGGCAGGCAGCTCCCAAGCTTTACAAGCCTGGGACAGATTTGTCCCATAAATTGCATGATCCACTGTGCCCTCAGCAAGGATTCCATTTTCTGCACAGGTTTAAAATCCTCTCTCATCATTTAAAGCAGAAGCACCACAGACGAGGAGGAAAGCGGAAATCCATAAGATCTGTGCTGCTGCAAACGTACTACAGAGGATGTTCACCACTGGATTAACCTCTAGCAGAGGCTGCTCCATTTGGGACACTGAGTAAATTCTGTTTACAGCAGTGGTAAATCCAAAGCTCAGAAAGAGTGTAAACAGCATAAACAGAAAGCCTGACCCTTATCTCAAGTTGTAAGACGCGGGAGAAATGGCTTTGCCTGCTGATGAGATACTGTACAAGGTCCACAGTACCATTTAGAGAGCCAAATTAATGCAGTAATTCTATTCTCCCAGACTTGAAGATACAATCAATCAATTAGTATTTGTCTGTACTACCTGGACGTGTTCCTGAAGAAAAAGAACACTGTAAAAAGAGTTGTCTTTCAAAGAAATAAATCTTTAACTATTGAAATAAGCATGCTGCAAGTAGTTACTGAACTAGCCTGGCCAGCAAAAACCAAGCAGCAGAAATGCAGGAAAACAAGAGAAATAACAGACTAATACGGGTTGTTTTAATGCTAGACCCACAAAGGCACACTAGGTGTTAGTGATGTCAAAAATCATATCTCCAGTTTTGGACACCAGATGTTCAAAAAATGAGTAATGAGACTTGAGTTGTCCACACACACACACACACAAACACACACAATCTCTTCTGCCCAAATTCTGAACAAAGCCTATCATTTAGCAGATATGGTGGTTGTACAGATGAGAGATAGAGCTGCAAATGCATCAGGAGACACGAAGTACTGGCCTCACAGACTGGTGGCCCAGGATCACAGGGGAAGATGTTCAAGTCTTTACCCTGCCCATAATCCTCACCACTGTCCTCCATAAATCTTTCTCTGAGACCTATGCTGCAACCTCATGTTATCAGATAAGCACAGAAAGCAGGAACAGGGCCCCTTTCCAGCACTGCAGGGCACTCCATGCGCTGCCTTCTCCAGAGCAATGGGTATTGCTCCTGTAGCACTCTGGGTTGAGTTAATCAGTGACAATCATTTACTCATCTCTCACAGCTCATCACCCAAAATAATCTGCAAAATGTAGCAATGAACTGCATTTATCTTCTGTTCCAGTATAAGCACAGCATTTGGCACTGCCATTCAAGAGTTCCTAGAAATGACTGCAGTTATCTCCAGCTTCACATTTTTGAGCATGAAATCACAAATGCCTAATTGTTTGTGTCTGGGATTGGGCAAATAAAAATATGCACTACCTTACAATCTGGAGCACTGCATTTAGCTAAAGCTACTTAAATGGAATGTGAGGTACAGCGGATATATATTAAACTCACAGAATACCCCAAGCTGTCAGGGACCCACACAGATCATGAATTTCACTTCCAGGCTCCATGCAGGACCTCCAAAAATTTCTGATAGCACTGTCCAAACGTTTCTTGAACTCAGCTGACCTAGTGGCTACTTCAAATGAATCCAGAATTAAGACTACTGCATCTGTCTTTCCTATTCTTCGTGCTTAATGCACAAAATATGTACCGTCAGTGCACTGCGGCAGACAAAAAACAAGTCTCAGCACCTTTTCTCCTTCCTTCCACTTCAGCCAAGGGAACTTGCAGCAGGCTCACAATTTACACTCTACAGGAACTTCTCTCAGTCACAGAGTCACAGGGCTGGAAGGGACTGAAGGTATTGGCTCCAACCTCCTGCCTCCACCAGAGCTCTGTTACTCCTTACAGGTGGTTATCAAGACTTTACGTCAAGGCCTCCAGCAAGAAAGAGTCTGTGGCATTATTTTCTGGTGGTTTTACCACCATTATCTTTGAGAAATTTTTCTTAATTTTATCCGAACTTTCCCCACTGCAATTTAAGCCCATTTTTGTCCTGCCCATTTTTATATCAAATCTATTATAAGCTTAAGCTCTATTACAATTATTACAATTACTGGCAGACTAAGCCCTTCTAAATAGTCGTCGTTATTATTACTGACAGCCACCACAACAGGATCTGCAACATCTGAAGAACTCTCTTGACAAACAGAATGGAAGAAGGTAAATTAAACATTTCCAGCAAAAAAGAGGTAGTCTGAACTTTTAAAGAACTACACAACTTGGCAGATTCCTTCAATACGTTACTGCAGGCTCTGTATCAAGCGTTTACACAATGCCAATCCTCTGAGTTGCCTCTCCTAAACTTGTGGCTAACTCTATATTTACAGCAGAGATGTATTTTACTCTCAAGATTAAGGACGGATGAGTGGTTCCTTTGGCATCTGAAAAATCAGTTTTCTCACTTCCCAGCTGGTTGTTGAACTTTCTGCCTTTTGCTGCAAATAGCCACTGAAGTCTGACTAATCTGGACCCCTTTCTATTGCCTTTCTATCCACTACTGACAAAAAATGTCTTCATTTGCAAGTTCTCTGCGAAGAGTGGAGCTGATAGACAAGAATGAACTGCCAGCATCGATACTCAGGCAAAAGAATACGTCAACCCTGCCAGGGCTCTTTTATTCAAGTTAATCAAAAGCACAAGAATATCTTAAACTCCAAGAGTGACTCAGAAATTTCCAGAGTTTCCCAAAAATGCTTCTGATCAATGGACCAGATTAATCAAAGAACGGAGAAGAGCTCACAGCTTGCAGTTCAATTACAAGGGTGATTCACTTCTAAGTGTACAAGGCCTTAAAATGGAAATAATCCAAGCAAAGGAAAGAAGCAAATCAAAGCTCTGGGAAGAACACTATCAGTGCAGGAGCAGGGTAAAGACAGGAGTTATTTTTACTCGTTTCTAACTCCCAGCCCATAAAAATTAAATACAACTCAAACAGAGAGAGAATGTTTAAGTGAATATGTAGGATCGTAACCCAGAAACCTGAGGCCACACAAATTACTGCCTTGTCCCACAGTATCAGCCTCCCCACCACCTTCATGCAATAGCATAGGGTCAGGCTGAGGCACTGGCACGCTCCCTGAAAACCGCATCTGAGCCCCTGGAAGGGGCCGCATAGGGCTTCTCACACTGCTTTGACTTTTGACAAATTAAACCCCCAGTCTGAAGGCCTGTTTCACCAGCCAGGCAATGCTCTGCCGCTGCTAGCAAGCTTGCCAGGCTTCCAAAGCTGAAGTACTCTTTAAAAACCCTCCTAGAAAAGGTAAACTTCGGAGACTGAAAGGAAGCTCTAAACCAGTGTCTTGCTCTTCTCTCCCACTCCCTGGAGCTCTTGTGTAGCAGACCGTATGCACCTCCGTTTGCCTTCAGACCTGTTTCTCTGCTGCTTCTAATTGCTGCTTATGCACATAGCAGTCTCTCAGGCTAACTAGCGGGGTTCTGTCAAGGAAGATCTTTTACTTTTAAAAAAAGGGAGGAAAGAAAAAAAAAATAAGAAAAGAAACCCAGAGTCAGAACAAAGCATTTGTTTAACTTGAAACCCAATGTACCGCTCTTTCCTGACTACGTGTATTGTTAACTTTTATCAGAGGAACAGATATTTCAGGAATCGCTTCAGAGCTACCACCGCAATGATTGATGACCGGTCAAAAGAAACATCCAGAAAGCAATAAGCTGTAAAAGGGAGAATGCACTCAGCCTGGTTCAGGACTGCCTAGCTGTGCCTTTCACATTTCTTTCATCACAACTGTGACTGTAAGCACTGCAGGGTGAGAACAGGCAAAGGCTTTGCGGAATATTCAGAGGTGCTGATAGGTAATCCGTACTGCCATCAGTAGCAACTTGAGGATAAAAGTTTTAAAGAAATGGACACACAAGGACTTGTGGGGGCTGTGAAAGACAAAAAAAGGGCAAGAACAGTGAGATTTATGTAAACCCATTGGGAGCGCACTGGAAAGCTCTTTGATGAAAGATTGAGATTGCTTTGAAAGAGGCCGTATTGAAAAAAAAGCAAGGGCTGTATACAGGGAAAGGGGTTAGCCGGGTTACTTATCAGTCCTGCCCTGGTTTTCCCCCTTCTTTCCTTGAAAATGTACACATGCCATATCATTCTCTACTACCCTAAAGCCTGCTCTCAATTGAAATATCACACATCAGGGGGAAGTTTTGTGGAATTTGATTAACTTACCCTCTGTTAGTGCCAAAGCCACAGGCAGTTTATACAGGGGAGGAATGGGAGAAAAAAGACAGCACTGAAGAGACTTATATAGAAGGCATGTACACAAACAAAAGTGTATATGCTATCAGTGAGATGTTGGCACTTACAGGAGCAACACTCAATGCCAGTTAAGCAATTGCATGATACCTACTGATACATTTCTTCCACACTCGCGATTCAGTGATTTGGTTTCTTGCTGCTTTTTTCCTGTGGACTTTTTGGTTTGATGTTCTTTGTTTGTCTGTCCTGGCTGGGGCATCTTTTTTTTTCTTCATCTTTTGCAGGAAAAGATGAGGAAAATTTCCTCAAACATAGGCAACTGTGGTTTTAAAAACAAGTGCCAAATTTTTACAGCGGTTCCTAAGTACAGGAACCATTGGTTATGAAATCAATATAGTTAGCCAAACGTGTCTGAACTTGTTTATTTAAGTCATCCCCCAAGACTTCAATTCTCCTGGTTCTGGTGCACGTTTAATGCAGAAGCACAAAACTTAGTGTTTCTTTTATCTTCTCACTGCAGAGCAACATAATTTTCATGAAAGGCAGGCACATTTCTTTTCCCTAGTCCTCTTTCCTTTTTGCCAGTAACTACCAGTGGTTTGTTCTGGAAGACATTAAGTTCTGACACCAGCCTTCAGCAATTTTGAGTCTCTTCCCTCTTCACGCACCTCCTTGATGTAGCAAACAGGCACTTTAGACAATACAGCATCTAGGAAAACTCCGTACCATCACCAAAACGTAAAGCTCTCTGGCACATGAAGACAACTGAATCCATTTGCTGCACTGCTAGTTACTACTACGCTCGTTTAAAGAGAATCAATTAAGTTTCCTCCCTGCCTTCTCCACTGAAACCCTCACTAGATTAGCAAAGATTAAGCTCAATCTAAGCATGCTGCAAAAGAGTGTGGGCTGAAATCAAATTATTCTGTGATAAGCACAGAAAGCTGTTTCTACTGTCAGGTGACATTCTGAGATTTACACAGACCTTTGCAGATCCCACTGAGAAATCAGCAGTCTTTCAGCCAAACACGACTGCTCCAACAACAAAAATGCAAGTCAGTGATGGGTCCCTAGGACAAAGCCCACAGAAGCAGTTTCCATACATCAAATAGTGAAAGCTAAAACCAGGTGAAGTTTAACAGTTAGATTAGTAGACTGCCACAGGGAAGTGCAAATCCATCTGCAAGCAACTCAGCATGAGATCATTTTTTCTTTGTCCAGCTGAGGACAGCATCTCTTCTCATTAGTTGGTCTGCGTGCATGTGATGTTATGTTTAAGAAGAAAACGTTCCTCACCAAAACTGGCAGAAAAGTATGGAGAAGTTGGTTTTAGCTTCTATTTATTTGGCGTTATCTCTCGTGACAAATCAGCACACTTTCCCCTGTTGTTTGCTATCAGTGTCTCCAACAGACTACATCTAACAATTACAGTCCCAACTTGCCAGCTGACTATACGTACAGGAGGAAATCTCACAAGATCCTCACTCATCTGCCAGGCTTCTCATTAAAAACAGTAAGTGTACATTTTCTTCTGACTTACTGCACTATAAAAAATGATATGAGGAACTTGCCGTTCTTCGCAGTTTGTCTGATACACCTACAACAGTATCAAACATCATCTAACACCACCTTAAAGGATGTGCCAATTACAAGTGGAATCCTGGGTCTGCTGGATTCAGCTGCAGAAGCCAGCAGGAACAAACCTGGTCAAACTGCCCCTTGGGGGTTACTGTGATAAGGAGTACTCGGTGCAGAGTTATGCCAGGAGCACAGCCACCAGTACCCCTGCAGGGTAGCAGGAGGCCATGGTACATCATAGAGTGATTCAGGCAATGCAGGAAGTCAGTAGGATTTACCCCACTTCGTAATAAAAACAGCAAAAGAAGAAAAAAAAAAAAAAAGAGCTGCAAGATGCACTAGCAAAGGACAATCCTCGTATCCATTCAGTGGGTGCAAAGCAACCACCTTGATAAGCTTGGCTCTATGAGTCTGAACTGTCTCACATTGGTCCCACCTAGGATGATGGCTAAAGAACACTCCTTCCTTTACAGTACTATGCAAACAAACACCAAAAGATTATTTGGCCACAGACGTTTACATACAAAATTACAATTGTGCCTTACAGAACCCCATTTTTTATTTGCAAGTCTTAGTTATCAAAACAACACACCTGTTTTTTTTTTTTTTTCCTCCACCAAGACATGTTTCTGCCTAACTCACAGGGAGGAGGTGAAGCTGATTAGCATCGAGATGAAACAGCCTGGCTTGAAATGCCAACCACCCCTTGGTGGAGGGCTCTGAGGAATGAAAGCAGGGTTTGGAGATGAGAGGAAGAGCAGCTTAAAAGGACACTCTGAAGACCCAGAACTGAATGTGATCAAAACCAAACTTTGTTTAGAAATTCCTCCTGATCCTCAAAAATCTCTCAGTTATCCAGAGCAAGAGCTTACAGTACCAAATGATCTGCTTGAAGCACACGAGTCTCTGGGTTTTCTAGAAGTCACAAGTCCGTCACACTCAACTCACATTCACATCATGCATTTACGCTTCTTTAGTTTGAGCTGACTACTGTAAATATACTAAACTGGTCCTCTGGCAGCACATTTCTGAAAATGCATACAAAACCCAAGTAACTGGGATTTGAGGTTGCCTGTTATGCGAGACTAAAGAAAACGCATCCTCTGCAAACAAAGATCCAGGCACAGCAGTTGATTCTCAGCATTAATATGCAATGCTTTACACTCCCTACAGTCATCCCCAGGCCCACATCAGATCCAATTTCAAGTCCTTTTTGTAGTTCATTCGTGCCTTCTTCTCTCAGACCAAACATACATGAGAGAAGCCAAACCCCTCCCGAGGGCACATGGTCCAAAGGCTTTTCTGCACACCACATAGATTTTTCCACCCCATTCCTAAGCCCCTAAAGAATTAACAAACACCAGAAAGGGCAGGTCAGTCTGAGAGACTGTTTTAAAACCAAATAGCTTGAAAATTACTTCAGGGTTAAACCCAAGTTTGAAGGTCACCTTTATATTACCTTTAATGTTTGCAAGGTAAAAAGGAGAGGTTTCAGAGGCACTGTGTGCTTACAGCTGTCTGTGGTCTGCAGCATTGGGCTCTCTCTGAGCCAGGCATGAGCTACAGTAGGTAAGTGAAGCAGGATAACAGATGCATTAGTAACACGTCTCCCTTTGAGAGGGCATTGTTCCTTACATTTCCAGCTTGCATGAATACATCTCTCTTGTTCGGTTCGCGTGGTTCTTTCACAGAGAGATATCATTAACTTTTCAAGAGACAAAAAAATAGAAGGGCACGCCTTTGAACTTGGATCAGAGATAAAGGGTATTATCTGGTAATAATCCAGGTTTTTCTGAAACTCGAGGGATCCAACATCCGCTATTACAATGCAGCTGCTTAGCAGAGAATGCTGGGAAACATTTACACCTCAACAAAGCACGACATCTATTTTCCTCATCCTACACGACTCTCCACTGAGTCACACAACCTGTTTAAAAACTGCAGCTTTTACTCACAGACCAGTTTTGTTTACATCAGCTGGTACCACTAATCTCCACTAAGGAATAGCAAAGGCATCTTACAAGAGCTCCTGAAGCACAATTCCAAATCGTGGTCTGAATTTGGGCTATCAGTTGCTGTCAATGAGCCCAGCAACAAGTGAATATGAGTCCCTGCTTTCAGATACAAACCACTAACCTACCTTCACCATAAGAAAAGGGTGCATCACCCAAGCTCGGAGAAACAACCACTGAATAGGTACTCCCAAATTTAGGTCATCTGGATGCGGTCCTTAAGGCAGCTATTACATTTGTTGCAGAGAATAAGCCACAAGAAAGAAAAGCTCCTGGGGTATCTCCCAGCAGGCAGATAACCTTCAGCTGTGGGAGGCACTAACATTTAGCCATTTGAAAACAACAGAGCTGTGAAAATTTACAGAGCTCTGCCCACAGGCTTGGGGGTTCTTGCAGGGTTACGTCCCAGACCTTTCATTTATTTTAGGTCCATTACTGCTCAGTAAGGAAGAGCAAGGGTAAATGAATTGTATCAATGTAATAGCACTAAAGTGATAATGTGAAAAAGTGCTGATTTGACTTATTTAATAACATTTATAGGAAATGAATTTTTGAGTGTGCGTGTATTTTAATCAGCACACTCAAGAAGCACACTAATAAAATACTAAAATGTGAAATAGATTAAGCTATAAAGACACTTTAACAGCTGCAGTTCCTCAGAGCTTCTTCAATTATGAATTTTCTAGATACATGCTTTTTAAGAAAAATAAGGTAAATAGACATTTTGCATTTTCAAGTAGAAAGCTTGATTTCTACCCAAGTTAGCCTGCAAGATTCTTCAGTAATTGCATTGATAAGGAAAAAGCACATTAAGAGTAATAACACCTGTTAATCTTAAACTTAACTGAGAGTCAACAAAACAGGTGCATTTATTCTTAATTGCATTCTTATGATGTAACTGTAAATGCAAAGTTCATTCCTAAAACAGATTAGATGCCACCTCAGAAACCTGAAGGATCTTTTCTTAACAAGTTAGACTACAAAAACATTCAGAAAAGACACAAATTTGTACTCACTTATTCAAAAGCTTTCTTTTCAGCTTCTCAGGCTACCGATAAAATCCTTTAACTTGTGCATAAAAAAAAATAACTTATCACAGACTCAGCTTATGCCATCCATCCTTTTTCTGAAATGTGAATTCAAAGTGGTACAAGTTTGTGCTGTCCTATCACATCCCCTTGGACTCCCAGGAATCCGAGGACAGAGCACACTGTTGTCAACATTTAAATTAATGCACCACAAGGAAACTACTGTCCTCTGCTTGGAAGTTACCAATCTTGGCTAAGAGGAAACCTTGAGGCATATTCTCCAAGTGATAAAATAATGGAGATCATGTTGTGAAAAAAAAAAAAAAAAAACCACAATTTTATTTCTTTTTTAATCATGTCAGTAATCTCTACTGTGCTTTAAGATTGCCTGTTACATTTCCTCTTTGCAACGAGCTACAAGCAGACAAGGTCAGATACTGCTTCTCAAGTTGCTAAGCTTGACCAGATCACTTGTGGTTCTGACCACACCTGGAAGCTGTTACACAGACCTGGCACTGCTCACCATTTCCCTTTCCTGGCAGAACACTGTGGGTTTTGCTTTTGTGGACTGCTTTAAAAGATGTCATCATCATAAAGCTTCGCAAAATTATAAAACTAGTGGTTAAAAAGGACCAACCTGCACTGCTCATGCAGAAATGTAGCTTACCTTGAACAACCTCTACATCTGAAATGAAAAGTTCCTTTAGTCAAATAACTTTATTTTTTTCCTGGAAAAATAGGGAAGTATGGATCTTAGAGTAGCCTAAATTTCTTACTCACTTCTGTACTACGCGCTTAGTTTGAACTAAAAGACTGGGACTCATCTGATCACATGTAAACATTTGGCCAAACTTGGTTGATATTGGTCCTTTTATAATCAACGTTAATTAAATTGAGACTTCTAGGACAAAATTAGACTGAGGCAGGCATCTGAAATTGGGAAAAGAACACTTTTTTCTCTTGGAAAGGCAAATTAACTCAAACGTAGACAACTGCCTCCTACATGTGTAAAGCCAATAAAATTAAATCCCTCCCAGATAAGATCTATGGTGTACAAAGCACTGCTTATGAAGAGTAATAAAAACACACTGTGGAACAGCTGCTTTATGCTGCTTAGACAAAATATTTACTCAGGCCTATTCTAAATAGAAACAAAAAGTCATTGCTGCATGCATTAAATCATCTGTTCTCCCTGGTGTGGGTAGCTAGAAGCTCTTCTAGTATTTGTAAAGAGGGAACATACCCCAGTGAATAAGCAGTGGAGAAGACAACAGGCGTAGTGTAACCTAACAGCTTATCTCAGGAACTTTACCTCATGAACCATGGTGTAGTTGGCGTCCTGTCCTAAAGTCATGCTCTGGCATTAGGGTGACTTACTTCTGGGTCTTGGTATGCTCACAATATTTCCCAGGCTTCCAAAGAAGATCACTTCGGCAATGCAAATGTGAAGTTATTAGTTCAGTGGGATAAACGTTGGCCAGCAGCCCAATATAATTTCCAGAGGGAATGCTGCAGAATGGGAACCACGGGTGTGCTGCTATAGCTGCTGCTCAGAAATGCTTTCTGCAGTTTGTCACTCCTTTTCTATCAATGCAAGCTATGTAGAGAGGCATCTTGTACACTTTTAATATTAATTTTGTTTTGGAGGTTGAGAGGTGAAATAATGTAAGCTCTGCGCTAATGATTATGCAGCTGCAATATAAAATCTTGATATTTGCAGACTCTAGTCAGACAAATCCCACATGCAGGATCACGGGGTTGACAAGAGATAGGTGTATGAAGAATACATGAGAAGAATTTGGGGGAATAAATCATCCAGTAGAAAAAGATAATGCATACTGTGGACTCTAAGGAAAAACTGTAGAATCAAGTAATGCCAATATTGTATTTGTTCTTGGCAGTACTTTAGAATTTTGTATTAACATGACACTGCTAGAGTACCTTAGAGATATAAAAGAATGAAATCAGTGAGTTTCCTGCATTGTAATTGGTGCTGTTTGGAAAATTAATTTTTGAAAATACATAGATTCTGCTTTTTGTTTCCACTCTTACAGTTATGATCTTGCTCTGCACATGACCTTTTTGCACTTCCTTATGACAAGATGTATAAATACAGAGGCAGCAAAACTGCAAGATTTTCACATCCTCTCATCAGAGAGCTAGATTTCTGACTGATATCCAAAGGGCTGTGCTAACACACACCCCAGAATTAAGCTCTAAACATATCTGCACTGCTTCCACAATGTTATAACTGCACATCCATGTCATTTTCCTGTGTTAAGGAAAATGTTTGGGTTTTTTCTGCTCCCATTCTCAGCAGCTGGCTGTGAGATACACAGGGATTCTCCACATTATGCTGTGAGGACAGGGTTGCTTGCATTACTTACAGTGTCTGTAGTTTACACTTTTCAATTAGGAGGTAATCAGCATGCCATTATGACTAAAAATTGTTGAAATGACCTTTGGACCATTTTTTATCTGGCAAATTCCCCAGGGGCAGCTTGACTGAAGTAATGACGGGAGAATGAGCTGAGCTAGACTCATGATAAATAAGAACAATTATCACACTTATTATCTGATAAATAATGCATCAAGATTTGCCATTAATCTATCACAAAACACCTACTTCAGGAAAAAGCCCACAGCCTGACTTCCTTTTGTGCATCGCTGCTTAGTGTCAGGTATTTGTTTTAAAGGAACATAAAAGGAGTGTTTACTTGGAAGTAGAGATCTGCCTCTGCATCTTTGATCATTTCAATCAGGGAGGATGAAATATGGTCCTCACAGAAGCAACAAATTGATTCTTCTGACTCACCGCTGCATGCTTAAGTACCAGAGACCCATCACAGGAATAGGTACTAAACACTCTGATCCACTAGGTCAGAAAAGACTTCAAAGCACTTCACACATTGCAATGATTATCTTTTTTCCCCATGGGTTAATGCGCTAAGATAACGGAGACACAGACCAATTTTTTCTAAATGCAGTACCCGTAAAACAGAACTCTGGCTCAGGAGCAGGACTGCCTCCGCTTGGAATTCTCCACTACCTGCAGCCTGTTTGCTGCTCCTCATCTCACAGGTCTCACTTCTGCAACAGGGAAGAGTCAAACACTGCATTGCACACTAGCGTGTAGTTAGGAAATCAGCACTGATTTCCATAGGGTACATCAGCAGCTGCCCCATGGTCAGTCCAGCTCTAATTGCCACACGTATGAGGAGCACTGATCTCTTTCTACCTTATTTTATTCTGACTGCTTTTGCAAACAAACCCCCATTGGCCACCTGAATAAAATGTTCAGATTTTTTAGTTAAGCATCACCATTCCTATTAGACACTGAAGCTTAATAGGATTTGCTTGAGTTAAGTCACAGAAGAAATCTGGACCAAAATAAGAGTAAAAAGAACATACACTCCTCCTATCATGGTCACCCAGCGTGCAGAGGTCCCTTTACTTGTGTCAAGTCCATGTCTGGAGAATTAGCCCCAAGAACTCACTGGCTAAAGAGTGCAATTCTCTCTCAAAAAAATAATCCTGGCTAAACACGAGCTAACCAATCAGTATTTAGCAAAAGCTATACAGAACCCATTAAATGTACTCCTAATGTAGGAAGCAAAACATTTTTTTGCTCTATATATTCATTACAGCCATTCCAACAAGTGAGAGTGCATGCTGGTCACTGATACTCAGTAAACAACCTGGACTTTTTGTAAATTAACTACTTTTTTCCTAGGAAACTTTTTAATTTGCTGATTCAATGCCATTTTTAAACCACTTTTTAATTTATTGTTACCTTTCCTTCCAAAATTATCTGAAAGTAAAATATCTTGATCCTTCCCAATTTCTGTTTTTACATCCTTCAGCCCTGGTCCCTACAGTTCTAGATTTCTTTTAACAGCTGTATATATTTGTTTAGGTATTTGAAAGTCTCGTAGACAGCTTTTCCTACCATTTTTTCAGTATTTCCTTCATACATTTCACAGCATTTCTTTTTCCATTTTCACATTTTCTCTTACGTGCATCTGATTCTCCTAAAACTGCGCTCTATCTCCACGCGATAAATAATGAAACTTAAGTAAATCCCTGAGTAGTTCAGCTATTGGGGGAGGAAAAAAAAAATTA
The DNA here is from genome assembly GCF_905368555.1 of Meleagris gallopavo. Lineage (NCBI taxonomy): Eukaryota > Metazoa > Chordata > Aves > Galliformes > Phasianidae > Meleagris > Meleagris gallopavo. The sequence continues at coordinate 9,100,199 of NC_139407.1, forward strand.
GCTTTCACACATCTCACTAGCTGCAAGATTTTTTTTTTGTTGTTATTATTCCCAAACACAGAACTATTTGGCCATTTCAACCATTGTATTTTTAAGTCTAACTCAGAACTTGGCAAGATCTGTGTCAAGGGCTATTTGAAGAGAAGCCTTCTAGTAACACATGCTTGCAGATCACCCGCACAAAACCAGAGGCAGAGGGGATCAGAGAGAGCATGGAAATACTGAGAAGGCAGCAGGCTACCAGAGAAAAAGACCAGAAAAAACGAGGCTAACAGCAGAGAGAGGGTCTGAAGGGAAAAGTCACCTTAAATTTTACTGTGGCATTAACTGGACACAAAGAGTCCTTGCAGCTGTTAACACAAAAAGTCAGGCGTTCTGATTAAGAAGGGATCCCCGCTACCCTCCCAAACATCATTTCTTTTTACTTCTGAAAATCCAATTGTTCAAAAAAAATAACAAAGGCTTTACAGTGGCAGAGCGACTTCTCCAGCAGCTATCCAGCTGTACCTCCTCAATGGGCCAAGTCTTCGAGGTTTCACGTTCAAATGTGCATAATCTCAAAGACAACAAAATGAATTTTGCAGATCTCGTACTCTTCTGTTGCACTCTTAGCTTCTTGGAAATCAACGTTTTGGGAAGATGAGCTTGCTGTTAAATGTTTTTCACCAATAAACCGGCTCAGATGGAGTTTTAATTTAATGAGCTGCATTAATCATCAGTCAGCAAGCTTCCTAAAGCCCTATTGCACTGAAAGAATGACATCTCTGTAGAATATTTTGCCACATTTTCCATGCAACCAGCTACACCAAATGGGCAAGCACATAAGGTGAGACTGAGATAAACCTAGCAGTAGGCCCAAGATGGCCACTTGAAGCTAAGTAGGTTTTCCTCCAAGCACCTGCTTTCATGTCCACATTGATGTCTCTGTGTTCAGCACTTCCAAAATTTCATACTTTGGATCTTGCAGAGGTCATCCCAGTGTGGTATCTCTTTCTGGTCAAAGCTTATCTAGCTGCTCTAGGAAAACACTTGCTATTCTTTTTACTATCAATGCTAAAGGTTGAAAATAAAAATCTTGTAACCACTAGACATCTCTGTGCTGAAACCTGAGTGTAGTTGTCTCATTCAGGAAATCCCTTAAAACGCATGCAAATTCATGGATATTCCCACTATTAACAATCAACCTCCTTTTTTATCAGCTGCTCCCTTATCATATGGTAAAGATCTTCCCCCTTGCAGGGAGGGTCCCAGAGTACAGCTGTGTGGTGGGGAGTACATAACCATCAAACCAGTACTGCAGTACTCGTGTATAACCCTGTGTGACAAATATAGACAACAAGCCACTGTGTCTAAGACCGTTAGGATGATTCTGTTTTCTCAAGTTTCCTGTGATCTTTCTCACAGAAAAGCAGAAATCAAATATGGGATTGGGCTTAGAACACTATCTCATGCCCAGCAGAAAAAAAACAGGTAGAGGTGAGGTAATTTTGACCATGTGTTGACCAATGAGAAAAGACTATCAGGAATTTGAAGGCTGAGAGCCCTGCCGAAGCAAATGAGCAGGGCTCTGGCTGAGAGAGGCATTTCTCCAGTTGTTCCTTGCTCATTGTGCCATTATTCTCACATTAAAATCCAGCAGGAGAAAATACTGAAGCAGAATGAAACAGACATAGCTAAAAGGCAAAAAGGAAAACATGGTCTGGTAGAGCACTAAAATCTGAGCAGCACTTATTCAGGCTTCCTGCGTCTCCAGGGAAGCGCTGTGCATCACAGGTCCCACTGTCATTAATGGGGTTCAGCTGCAGTTGGGCTCATAGCATCTGACAGCACACATCATTTCTCAGGAAGATTTCAGCACCCAATCAGACAAGCTGGAAAGCAAGCAGCAGAGAGTCTGAAACAACTGGCATTTTCAGCCTCTGTTACATGTGTGCACACCAGTAAAAAACATGGCAACATAGCAAATCCGAGGCCAAAAATGATTTGCATAAAGCAATGAATGGATTAATGATACGAAAAAGAAGATTAAAGTGTGTAAAAATCAGGAAGCAGGTGCTAAAAGGATTCTAAAAGGTTTTTCAAGAGCTACTAGAAGCAACTGCTAGCAGCAATGACTTCCTATAAGTCCTTGAGCACAGGCCAAGTCTCAGAAGGCTGCAGTGAAGGAAATAAAGTGCCAATTTTTAGGAAGGAAAACTCAACTACTTAAAGACTAGAAATTAGAAACTGACATTCTAGCCATCAACAGATGAGCAACTGCAAAAGATTTGAACACATCAGGAGAAAAGAAAGCAAACAGCCTGGACAGCAATAATTTGGGAAATGCTAGGTAGTGGGGTAGTAACACAAACCGGAAGATATTTAGCAATGCAAGTTGCCATCCTGGAAGTTCCTACTGGAAGACTTGGATCCGTAAGATTTAATGGGAGGTTAAATATTCTTCTGCTACAAATTTCAGAAGTGGTAGTCCTTATTTTTCACATTAGTGCTATATAATAACGTGGTGAGCAGTGAAATCATATCGTACTTAATTTTTTTCTACTGTAAAAAAAACAGACTAGCCTGCTACCTCCAATCCAAACACCTACCACAGGTACATACAAAGTTCAGGCATTTCTGGTACCACCTCTAATGCTTTAGCAAAACGTATCTCCTCTGTCCAAAATTATTCCCTTGCCATCATGATTATTTCAGCTGTATTGTTAAAAATATCCTCTGTCATTCATTTAGGTAGAAATTATTTATTACTAAGAGCAAAAACGTTTGCCCTCTATCTCCTTGTCTCTCCACGTATGTTCAACAAGCAATTGAACACTATTTGATTATTTAATGATTTTGAGTTTCTTTTGGAAATGCCACAACACTTCCATTTTCATCTTCTTCAAAGTTAATGATGCAGGACAGTTAGAAATGCATCAAGCTGCTGAGCCAGCAGAGGGAGCAAAAATGGATGGGCCATTCCCTCAAACACTAGTGATCATTTTGGTTTATTTCCAATTCAAATATTATCCGAAGGGAGGGAAAAAAAAAAAAAGGAAATTTGCATTTAGAAATCCAAAAACTATAGATGAGAAGACTGCATTTTATCCTACGTTACAGGGGTCTAAGAACAAAAACACAAGAACAGCCATTTTCAGAAAGACATGGACTTGGAGTGGGATACAACTTAGGAGTGCAGAAAGAGCTACCAAGGCAACACAGGAACAGAAGAGGAACAAAGTGCCTCCCTTATAGCTTTGCAATGGGCTGCACATTGCAGGAGTACAGACATGGACAGGAGCAACGGTGGCTGCTCCAGCATCTACAGATCTACTTAGTGTCTGAATCGTTGCTGCTAATATAGTTTCACTTGCAGGCCTAAGCTGATAGAGAAGAAATTAAACCTGAAGGGATTCTTTCGCTGATGCTAATTTTCATCAGCTTGCGTTTCATTAAGCATCATTTATGTGCGTTGCATGGCACCACATTACTGTACTTATCCAGCCACTAACTGTAGAGCTGGGGTTTGCAGCAGAGCAACCTGGTGTCCCCAATCCCTGCTGAGAAACCACGGTACCAGATGCTGCAGCAGCCTCTACATAGCAGGAGATTTGGTACGCAGAGACTCCAGGTGGGCTTGGGGATCTTGAAGCACTATAGATGACCAATGCAGCAACCGATTCTTTTTGGCTTCACTGATTTTTCATCTTCAGCATCTCTGAGGCTGCCTGTCAGCCAGCTCTGCTTTTAGCACAATATTTGACACAACAGTGGCTCAGATTACTAAGTTGCCCAAGCAAGGTGACCTCAGGAAAAAAAGAACAGATTAAAAAAAAAAAGATACGTAACTTACAAACAACAGTCAACAAATCACCATATTATTTTAACCAATACTTGAGGCCAAACAGAAGAGCTGGTAAGTCAGAGATGCAGTTTTGGTGGGGAGCGTTGCTTCTAAAACCCAGTTACTCAGAGCAGCTCCTGGATTGCTGCTGCAGCCCTGAGGTTATCCACTGCTGTTTTTCCCTGACGGCAGGACAGATCTGCCAAACAGCTGGAGGAGCAGGGCAGCTCCAGCTCTGCCCGTCCCACCAGAGCCCCCTCCTGCCTGCACGTAGCCAGGGCAGAGCTGATGTGATTGCAGCATAGGTCACTGTGGCTGGAGATGAGGAAGGTGCTCCTCTGAGTATCATCTGTCATTTGCTCTGTCACTACGGGATTAGCATGATTAGCTGTATCAGAGATCCCCCCTGACAATCTGAAAGGAGCTTAATGCACTCCATCAGTTCTGCAAGAGACATTTGGAGCAAAATTTGAAGACTGACAGCACACACAGGCTAAGAAACAGCTGGAAGCTGTCCACCAGCCACCAGGGTCTGCACACCACACCACCCACCTGGGAATTAAAGGTAATCAGATAAACATGGGAGCAAATGCAGCTGCCTTTCAGGGTAAATAACACCCAAGTATCACAGTAAAACTCAAGCATGCAAAGATTGCACTGTTGCCTTCTCTTGTGCAAGCCACTTGTAGTGCTGCAGCAGCCTCTCCTCACTCTGTGCCTCATCCATCTGGGGTAAGGGAACATGCTGATGACTGCCTCTGATTAACAGGCCACAAAGTCTTGTCCTAGCACACTTATTTCCCACTCTTTGGCCTCAAGAGGTATACTTCAGGCCTAGTTGATCATCCACCAAAAGAAACATTTTTTTGGCCCTAGCTGCTACTTTTTCCTAACACAGATCTTCCAGACAAACATAATGTTACAGCTGCACAATTGCAGCTTGCATCCCACTGAGAAGCCCAGTTCTAGCATGACTAGAAACTCACTTCCCTCCCCACACCTAATAACATCCTCATTACTACCAGTATCTACTGCCCCACGGAGGTATATTACAGTATATTACATAACACAACAAACTCATCTCAACTGGAAAACCGATGCAAGGCATTTTAACTATTCATTCACTGTTGGTCTGTTACTTTTAAAAATATATTGCACTGTGCACGTTTTGTTATTGCAAGCAAGCTCTGCTCCCACCGAGGACCTGCAAGACCATGCACTGTGGAAGATCTCCCACATGGCATTTGACGTACTGTACCACAAGTCTTTTGCTTCTGATTTAGCACCTTTCCCAGAATTTGTGCAAGTTGTTTTTGATGGTAATGTTTTTGTGGTTTTTAGGACATTAAACATGAAAACAAAACATAAGAACAATTCAAAAGAACTTAAAGCAGAAAATTGTTCTATTGCAGAACATAAGGCGAACACAAAAGGAGCTTTAATTAACAAGAACAAAAGAAAGAAGAGGGCTGACACTTCAGAACTAGAGATGAGTGTCAAAACTCAGGATCAGACATTTCAAAGACTTTAACACATCAAAGTCACACATCCCAAGTTTGTGCACCAATAGTTTCCTACCTGAATTGCAAAAAGCCAGGGGGTGCCCCTCAGCTAGTAAATGCCATTGAACACAGTGTATACTGGTCTACACAAACCAGTGTCCTCATCCTCAGATTTACATGCTTGTACAAGCTGTGTCTCCTCATTCAGATCAAAAGGCTATGCGCTTGATTTTCAGTGGAATTCATTTTCACTTACAAGTTCATACAATGAGATGGACATGTGCAACATTATAATGAAATGGCAAGTACACTGATAATAGCAGGGTGGCAAAGTCTTTGGCTGCAGCAAGTGAGGACAAGCCCAAATATAGCAGTCATGGACACGGAAACAAAGGGAAAAAGAAAAAAAAGAAGAAAAAAAAAAACAGCTGCTTACCCTTGGAAGGCCTCTGTAGACAGGGATCTCCAGACAGATATCCTTACCACTGCCAACCTTAAATGAGGTCTGGGAAGGGGTGGATCCTGGCTCCACCTCTTCTGCTCACTCAGGAACATTGCATGCACCTGAGCTCCCCTGGGTTGGCCCTGCCTCCCCACCAGGTGCTTAATCACTGCTTCAAGCTGTGACTTAGCATTTCCACTATAACGTGTTAAATACCAAACAACATATACAGCAGTGTGAATAGTTTCCACCATTCTCTTAGGCTGAGAGAACGTTTTTGAGGACTTGGCTATGCCCTTCCAATGAAATGTCACTTAATACTTTGGGGAAAAAAAAAAAGGAAACAGAACAGTGGTCATAACTCTCTCCATAATCAACAGTTATCTGACCTTTCAGGCAGTTACCTCTCTTTAACTGACATAGGAACTACAACTGTTCCAGCCACAACCTAATACCAGGACTTGGAAGCTCTACTAGCAGGTTGAACCAGCAGATGTACTTAGTTATCTTGCCAAAAATTATTCCAACAAAAGCTCCCTAGTTACAGCAGCGCAGAGGTCTGCAAGTCAATTAGCCTTCTCAGAGCTCCATATTGCTGCAGTTAGCCTGCTTCCAGCATCTAAGCTAAGCGGGTGTGATGTGTTTATTCCACATGAAGGAGTAACCTTGCCCTTGAGATGTGCCCTCACACACAGTTTCTCTTTGACATCAGCTTTGTAGTACAGGACAGTAGTTTATGGCTGCCTCACAGTACTTTCTGCAGCTAGTAAGGAAAGCAGTCTTTCCTCTTTACTCCAGCATCCTCTCGCGTTTCTCACCCATCAGCTCTGCAGAAGAAAGGCGCCTAGCACATTTGAATCAATCCCCCATAGCTACTGCTTCCCACCACAGGTATGTGGTCCAAGGCATAATGTCATCCTTAAAGGTTATGTCCATCCTGCTCACTTTCTTTAAGAAAAAAAAAAAAAAAAAAACACTTCTAATGTTTTTCTCCTTTGAGGGAAAATGACCTTTCATTGCAGAAAAACATACTAGCTGCACCATTAGCACTGAGGAGTCAAGTCCTCACTGCTTTGAGTGAAGAGCTGTGCAAACAGGCATCCTCTCACTGCTGTAAAACTGGAATGCTGCAGTTTGTGCTGTTCCCATTAATTGCTGTCAGCTGTACTTAATGCAGACTGTAGATATGCCAATTACTGCACATTATAAAACTTCCTTTCACTTAATAGAAAGACTCCTTCCCATCCAAAAGGCATGACATTTAGTACAGCACATCTAGGAAGGCCAAACATGGTCTGCCATCAATGGTTTCAATGTAACATAAGTACCTACAGTTCAAGCAGACATCCACCTTAAAGAAAATCTTATAATGACATAAGATAACCCATCCTTATTCAAGTACCTCACTGATTCATTTATGCCACTCAGTTTGACTGATTTAGTTCTTTATTACTTAAGTTCCTCTATGCAGAGATGTTCTTACTCCAGGCAGGAAAGACTGGTGTTTGGTCAATTAAGCCATTACAATGGATGAATACATTTGATTTCCTCTGTATATGAAGCTGCACACCTTCATTCCTCGAGTAAAACTCAGACTGTACAGTGGGAGAAAGGTGGGAGTGAGGCAAATCTTGGTTTCCACCTTCCTTAGTTTCTTAGTTACTATCTTAACTGCTGTTGGTTTGTGGGCTTTGTTTGTAGGGGGGTGGAAGATTATCTAGTTTTAACCTCTGCTAATAATAATAATAACCAGGACATTGATAGCAGGTATTTGCAGCACAGCTTATTTGAATGATAGCCATGTGTCTAGATAGCAAAAACCAGGCAATCAAGGAGTACCTCTGGACCCGAAATTCACTCAGACCAGTGTTGTCCACTGCTGCCACACGTATTGCAGCTGGGATAAGTACTTTGCATACAGTGCAGCAAACACAGAACACCAGTAAGTTATTTACTATGTTTTCTATTAGTTGCTCTAAGTGGAGCTACAACATGGATAGTTTTGAAGCCATGGATACAACATGTCTTTGTTTTGTATTCTGTTGCACTACTAGTACATAAAAGTATCAGCACACACTTTCCTCTCTAAAATGCCTCAAGCCTAGAGTCTTCTTGCTTACTGAAGTAGGGAGGGACTGCATGGTCTTCTATTAGTTCACCAGGAGACATTTCAAACCAATTGCCCTGCATTATGGAATAAGAAAGACTGTCTTTCTGTGTCTTAGAAATCTCATCTGTAAACGCACGTCTTCAGCAATAGTTGCTGTGATTACTGTACCCCAAATAAGCTGCACTGACTGGAACACAATCTTTGAAACAAGCAGGAAACCAAGACACTAAGCCAATATGGTGATCTTGCTTGGGAGGAAAAAAAAAAAAAAAAAAAGTAAAAATCAGCATTAATAACGTTCAAAATGTTTTCCAGTTAAAGATGGTCAAATGAATAGCTAAGCTGGCATTTGAAATTCAGGGTGCAAAGCATACTGCTCGGGTTTAGTATTCAGATGTTTATAATTATAAGCCAGTCATACTCGGTTCCTTGCAGAGACATGGCCTTTTCTGCCCTGTTTCTGAGAAAAGCAGAGTGTGAGTGTCTGCACTACAACTGAGCCTGCAATACAGAGCCAAATCTCAGTGCCTTTCATCAGACAGAAGCCCTGACTCCCACAGTAGGTTTGCCTACACAAGAATAGAAGGCTTTGGCTAGGAATATATTAGCCAAAGCTAACTATTTGAAATCCCTTTCAACAAAAATACCTAGAAACGTCCTCTGCATACCTCAGCCTTGGATCTCTGTCAGGCATAGTTGTTAAGGTAGCACAGCTTCGGCCAATCCAAGACACCACTCAATTCAAAAGCATTTCTCTGTGTATTGCCAGATAAAATGACAAGTCCCAGTGAGCCAGGACAACACACACATACTCTTCAACACATTACTCATAACCATCAGTGAGCAAATGCCTTTTGCAGGGAGACTGAAGACACTGGAGTTCCAAGTCCACTGCTCAGTGCTGGAGAGAGAGCCTATGCTTGGGGAAATGGTCACCTTGGTACCCTGGGCAGCCCCAGACACAGGAGCATCCCTTCAACTTGTGAGTCAACAAAGGACTTGCTGGATTATTTCTGTCCAGGACAGAGTACTTTTTGATATCATCTACCTCGGAAGCTGCAGCTGTGGTTATCTGCTCACTCCTCAGGCTTTTAAAGAAAAAAAACCAGCCCAAGCAAGCAATTCAGCCACTCCCTAGTGATGCTTACACCCTGACCACATCATTCACCCAGGCATACCAGTACCACCTGTACTTCTCCCTTTCCACACCACTTCCTATTTCTATCTGAGAATCCACTTTCCTCAACTCCAGGTTTTACCTAAAAGAGCTCTAAGGACAAGGGGTTCCCCTCACTACCCAAATCAGCTTTGCACACCAGTTGCTCTTACCTACCAGGCTCTGCAAGAAGTACTCCGCTCCTCTACAGCACTGCACTACATTGCTGTTCTAGGCACCAGCTGGGCTGAAATGGGGCCTGGGCAGAGCAGTCCCAAGTGGAGCTGGGCAGGGCTTAGGCAATTAAGGAGCAACAGACCACAGCTGTGGTCCTCTTATCCATATGTAGATAGATAGATAGATAAACACATACATAGTTACTCTGTGAGAGGGAAATAATTAATGAAGAGTTGCCACGTATGTTTGGAAATCTGCAATCCAAAGAGAGAACAGGTGACTAAGCCACTCCAGTAAGAGACCTGTTCAGGTTAATATCAGCTCAGCCTTTGTCTGGAAGCTCCCTGGCACCCTGTCAACATCCCAGTGAGCCCCACTTATACAACATCTTCAGTGGGGCATTGTTACAAATGCTCATTTATGCTTAGAAAGCAATAGCTTCATTTCCTGCCACATGGAGGAGCAGATAAATGGAAGGATACTCTGTAGAGCAGAGATTGTCAGGGGTTCAGTGACTGATTTTGCGTGTGCCAAAGCACATCCTGAGACTCTGCAAGGATGCTTTTGCAGAAATCCAAGACTTTCAAATCTTAATACACAGCAGACAATGTGTTGGAAAGACAAGGGAGAATGGAATTGTATTAAGCATGCAAATCAGCTGCTACAGATCATCTCAACCCTACAGCTAGCATGGAAGTGCTGCTACCCAGCTTGTCTCAAGCACAAGGTATTTCAAAGACCAGAAATAAAAATAAAAACAAAAATGAATTCAGAGAATTCCCTGCACCAAGCCAGAGCTCAAACCTCACACCTGCAGCATTCATCCTGCAGCAACAGGCAGAATAGCTGCACATTCAAGTTGCACAGGGGTTTGGTCCTGTATTTTTCTTTACTATGAGAGTGGTGAGGCACTGGAACAGCTGCCCAGAGAGGCTGTGGATGCCCCGTCCCTGGAGGTGTTCAAGGCCAGACTGGATGGGGCCCTGGGCAGCCTGGTCTGGTATTAAATGGGGAGGTTGGTGGCCCTGCATGTGGCAGGGGGTTGGAGATTCTTGATCCTTGAGGTCCCTTCCAACCCTGGCCATTCTGTGATTCTGTGATTTTGAAATGGGGGAGAAGAGAGCTTCTGCTCATCTAAAAGAGTCATGTTTACACCACACAGTGAACAGATAGATATTCAAGGCATTGTTTTTGCAACTGGTCAGCCACGGTTGCTAGAGAAAAAATATGCATTTTGGCCCACTATTAGCAGTTTCACAGAGTTTTCTGCCAAAAAGTTTCCTGACAATCTGAATGCTATTCCAGCTAAACAAGTAGTTACCTGAAAGGTGAGGCCATGCTTTATTAACCAGCTTTATTCTGCAAGACAATCAGCCCCATGTGTGCTCACATATCAGCCCCATCTCTTTCTTCCCCAAGAAACAAAATTGCGGAAAAAAGGGGGGAAATGGCAGCTGTGATAGTCCTATCTGTACCTGAACATTAATCATGTAAGAACATCTAGGAAAGAACCTTTTCCTCACTTCTAGAAAAGAAAAAAAAAAAAAAAAAAAGAAAAGAAAAAAAAAGAAGAAAAAAGACACCAAAGCCAGCAAAAGTAGAAAGAGGAGAGAAATTTTGATAGCAGGGATTACCACTGGCATCTGGTATCCCCACTGTGATGAAGGACACAGCCTTTTTCTGGGAAATCTAAAGTCCAGACTACAGACATTTTCATCTGCTGCTTAAAAATATATACTTTTATATTGTGTGTGTGTCAGGTGTTTTTTGCTCTCTCTCTGTCATGTACAATTGCCACACCAGTGGAAAGAGCCCCTAATGAACGAACCCTCCATCTTGGATTAATACAAACGGCATTTCTCCTCGACTATGTTTATATAGCTATCATCAGCCACATCACCTCTATAATCTCATTTTAGTCAGTACAGCCTTACAAATGCTTCCTGGCTTCCCTGGAAGTATCTGCAAGTATTTATATTTACTCTTTTTTCCCTGGGGATTTAACTTAGTTTGGTTTTTGGTTTTTGTTGTTGTTTTTTAAAATTACTTTTTCTTGTAATCTGCCTGGCAATCCCACAAAGTTTGCAGAGAGAGAAAAAAAAAAAAAACAAGCTATGGGAGGTTGAAAGTGTGGAATAAGTCTAAATATCTCAACTTAAAAAGCACTTTTCCTCTAAATGCCCTTCAAACTTCAGACTTACCTTCTAGAGAGCTTTATCTATTTTTAGTTCACAGGGTCAGGAGACCTTTCTTTGCCAATTGCTAGATGGTCAACAGTTCAGAAGCTATTGACCAACCAGGAGAGGAATAGTACAAAACTGTTTTAGGTCTCATGACCCTGTCTCAGCCAAATGGATTGTTTTTGAGAAGCCCTGGGGATAATAAATTATATAGCCAAATAGACACATTAAAACACTTTGGCTGCATAGAAGACCAGAAAGTGCTGTGGTGATGATAGGCCACATTTTAACTCTATAATGAGCATAGGTCAGATAGTGGCTTTTAATTTACTTGAACCACAGTCGTTTGGATGTTAAGACCTCAGTTCCTCCATCAGGCGAGGGAAGCTAAAAACATGACTCTGAAATCTCCTCACAGTTTAATCCAAGTGAATTTCATTCGCACTATTTACCTCCCTAACAATTAATTTTGGGACAATGTCAGGCAGATAAACATACAAACGAAAAAAAAGTAGGCACTACTGCAGCACTCCTATGGCAATGCAAGCCTCTCCCAAAGAGAAAGGAGAACAAAACAATATTAATGATTAACAAAAAAAAAGTAACCCTAATTTTCATCTCTCTTGAAGTTTACAAAAAGTCACAAGACTAAAGGAAGAAAAAACTGATATGAGGCGCAGAATGCATCGTAAACCCAAGACTTGAGCAGCCAGTGCATAAGCATGACAAGGCATGCCATGTCTTCAGCCAGGGCAGCTCTCCCCTACTCCAAGAGGAGCCAGCAGGGTGACAGCTGAGGAGAAAGAGAAAGTGGAGTGAAGAGCAGCCTGACAGAAAAGGTACAGGATGTGCTGCAGTGCCTCAGGTGCCACACTGCCAGGGGAATGCTGCACATGTCATCTCCTAACTCTTGGAGTAGCCTAATTAACCCTGCAAAGCCTTCTGAAATAAACAGAGGGGAAAAGCAGAATGGTCTAATGACCCATTAACCCACTGATGAGCATTTAAATTCTAATCCAGCTTTTGGTTTGTGGACCAAAGCAAAGAAGCAGCTTTCCTATTGGCTTGGTCCAGCCTTTGCTAGAAAGGGTCAAGTTCATTTTTCAGGTTTTGAAGCAGGTCCATTGAGATGGTCTGAGCTAGCATAAAAAGGAGTAAAAAAGAAATTAAAAGAGAAGAAAACCCTTAAAGGAAAAGATTCTGTTAAGGAAAAGCCATGCCCTTTTTGATTTCTCTGAAGTTACAAAGCACCCCTTAATGTTTTTCAGTGCCTCCCTTCATGCAGCTTAGGGTGGCTGTACCCGTGTCACCACTGTAGTGGGAAACAGCACCTGAAACAGGCCACTACAATCCTTCTGGTTTTATCAAATATTTTTTTTTCTGTGGACTCACAGCAGCTCCCTTCAAGGAGCAGAGTCCTATGAACCCTTTGAGTTTGCTGACAGAAACTCATTCTGCATCCATAATGGCAGGCAGCTGCAAGTGATCCTAAAATCCACTTAGTTCACAGACACACAAAAATTTGGATTATTAGCTTAAATATAGCTTTCCAGGTTAAGGCATATTAAATGCCAGCCTAAGGAGTTTTATATTGACAGTGACAGCAGGATTTCATTCCCTAGGGCTGGGTGTAGGAGTTTGGCAGCTCAAGACAATCAGACAGATGTCTTCTCCTTCCCAGCCTTTAGTCATCCATGTACCTCTGCTAGTTTGTTATTCTAGGCAGCCGTCTATTTTACTGGTATGACAAGGCTTGCATAAGCCAAGCAACTTAGAGCATACTTTATCAATTTTTCCCAAGACTACTTTTGTTCTAGCACATGCAGAGCGGGTTTGTTATATCAACTCAGGAAAAAAAAACCTCACAGACATCAGGAAACATACAAGAGCCCCACAGAGTGGGTGCATCAGAGAGCAAACAGGACACTCCAAATTTGTCTTTTGGCACAGTGAAATAATAACCAGACAGCATAGGGTCTTATATAAAGTCACAAAAGCGAGCATCTCAACAGAAAATGCCTCTTCTGCAGCTTTTCTGCATGCAGTTGACATATGTTTTTTTGATGGGATTTGATCCCTCTTGTTATTACGAAGAGCATCAGGACTATCTGTTACTTGTATAGTAGCTGTAACTTCACTGATTTCAGTGGAGACACAGCATATCAGCCACACTGACAAGTCCAAAGTTGCCCATTATTTTTATTGGTCCTCGCCTCTCCGGGTAGACATAAGACATAATGAATCTGTCATCGGTATTTACTCATCCCCCATCATCCTCGCACCGCAACGTCTCATAATCTGTAATATATTTGCCCTCACGCTCTCCAAGGCAGTTCTGTTGTTTTTCTCTCACAGGTGAGAACTCAAAGATAGGGATGCACACAGCCTAGGAGTCTCGCGCCCTCTTTACCTCCCGCTCCCTGCTTGTAAATTAGAGACCAAATCCCTTCAGAAAACAGCAGCACATCAGACAATCAGGCCTTTCCCAGCCTAGGACAGCAGCCACAGATGTTCCCCAGCTCCACATGCACACCCTGTGGTTGGGGTATGGGGAGCTTCTGCCCCAACCCCAGGTCAAGCATGAGCACAGAGCACCAAGAACCGAACAAGCACCAAGCGGTTCTGCTGCTCAGAGGCAGGAGGGGCTCAGGCTTCACAGCACATTTCACCAGAGATCCATCTCAGGCAGCATAGTTATTAACTGTTAATTCCCTACAGCATGCCCAGTGCTGCGCAAAGGGGATGGCTGCTGAAAGGAAGCTGACTTCACACTGTGAATTGATGCGGTTTTCGTCCTTTAGCATCTCCCTCTCTTCCTTCTTTGTCTTTTCAGTCAATCAGAATACTTTAAAAGTCCATGTGAAAAGTAAATAACCAGCCCCAGCTCATTTCACCCCCCAACACGAGCTGTAAATAACATACTCCCAGTCATTCATATTCTGTGACTTGAACTTTATGCTGAAAGGGGTTATGTATGTTAGCACTGGAAACATATCTCTAAGGCAGGCTGTGCTTCGTAGTTAATAGTTATGTGCTGCATACCTTGGCTGAGGAATCATTATACCCCCTGTGAGCAATTCCAAATTTATACATAATGATCTCATTACTAGTCAGCTATTCCAATTTTATCTAGACTTTAATATTTCTTGAAGCAAAAAGCATACAAAAGGGGTTCAAAATGCCAACTCAATCAAACTCCGTACTGATGGACAATTACTCCACTGCAGGTCAGTATAAATAGAAAAAGGGAAAGGACTCTCCTCCAGCTGGACTAAGCTGTCTTACCTTGCTTCACTCTCTGTATGCAGGACTGTTACCAGCTACTTGAACGTGGTACCAGTGAGAGCTGGATAAGTTTTGACTGGAGTTGTGCCAACGCAGCCCTGCTGCTCCACAGCATGCTGTGCAGAGGTTTTCCTTTGGTTTTCATACACAAGGTTCTCACCTCCCACCTTGTCTGTCCTCGTAGTTATACCTTCAGCCGTTGTCTGCACAAATTTCAACTCTCATCATTACATCCACACCAGAGGATGGCACTGGGCTGAGACAAGAGACATACTAAAAATGTTCACAGGACAGAGGACATGTATTCACTCGCTGTAGCAGAAGTTCCTTTTTCAAGTCACTGACACCCTGTTCCTCACTCTGCTTTTTGTTAAACTTTTTTTTTCTTTTTTGCTTTTTGTTTGTTTTTAATTTCCCTTGGACAAGAAAAAAAATTCCTGATATTCCTAGAGGATACCCCAGCAGTCATAGAATCATAGAATGGGCTGGGTTGAAAAGGACCACAATGATCATCCAGTTTCAACCTCCCTGCTATGTGCAGGGTCGCCAACCACTAGACCAGGCTGCCCAGAGCCACATCCAGCCTGGCCTTGAATGCCTCCAGGGATGAGGCATCCACAGCCTCCTTGGGCAACCTGTTCCAGTGTGTCACCACCCTCTGTGTGAAGAACTTCCTCCTAATATTCAACCTAACCCTCCCCTGTCTCAGTTTAAAATCATTCCCCCTTCTCCTATCACTATCCATCTTCACTGGGGTCTTTACATTTGCAGTCTACCACCTTACACCTGTTTCTCAAGGTGCTAACAATTAAGGCCACACTGTCTCAGCTACATGCTGTCTATACAAACATTCCACATGAAGCGAGCTCTGTTTTTCCCATTTTCCTCTCCCATTAACACGTCAGTCATAAGGGCTGGTTGGCTCTGAGCAACACATTTTGCCTTCCCTTCACTCCCCTTGCTTGTTCCAAAGCCTGTGATGAAGACTGCAACAAGAGCACTTCGTGGTACAAAATAGATTCATTCTAGTGCCACAAATTGTAATGAGAAAAGGGCTGGGAATCAATCCTATCTCGTCATGACAATCTCAAGATTGGAATCACACGGTCTTCCTCAGATGCGGGCATCCATCACTCCTACCGCAGCAACACTATTGGGCAGCAGAAAGAGAACACTTTCCCTGTGCTCCCAGCACATACAGCAGTAAAAATAAAATACAACTGGCTGCTGCTGAGAAATTTCAAAATATTACTTCCTTTTCTAAAATATTAAGCAAAACCCATTTGTTTTAAAAACTATCTCGGAAAGAGAGAATGCCCTACTGACCAAAATTTGTTACGATCCAATACTGCTCCATGAACTGTGTCATCAGTTTGCTGAATCCAAGCCATACACTCTTTTGCTGTGAGAAAATGGTAGGTTTTTTTTCCAGTGGTTAATGATATATGTGATGTGAGTATGCCTGAGTACGTTTTTTTCATCTTGTGGGTTCTTAACTTGTCTATCTGCTTGAGTTTCTTGCAGAGAAAATTCAGTCAGGGCACAGTATCCCCAGTAGATTGTTATTTCCCTGTTCTTCAGTTTCTAACTTCTGTACGTGCAGTGATGGCCACCTCCTACCCCTGTGGCTGTATCAAGTGGCACTGTGCCACCATGCAGTGGTCTTAGCATAGCAGGCAGGGCTCTGCCTTGCCTTCTCTTATGCCCACTGCCACAACGAGCACCCGACAGGGACTGCCCATCCTCTTGTTTGCTGGTGGTGAGCAGCCCATAGAAGAAGGCTGAGTATGCTTTGACTTCGCAATTTTGCCAAGTCCCAGTGCCAGGCTTGGTTACAGCCTAAGATGGGGGGGAAATGCTCACCACATGTAAATGATGAAAATGTTCATTACTTATTTATACATCTGAAGAAGGATGACGAGAGAAAAAGGAGCGCAAATGAACAGACTCTTATACAAAACTGACAAAATGTAAGAAAGAAATGGTAAACTGTCAGCCAGGGAAAACTACCCATAGAGAACACAACCTGACAACTTTATTAACTCCAGATACGTTCCTGTGCCCTTTGCTTAGAGAAACAGGCTCTCTTGTCACAGCCTCTCTGCTTACGCTCAGCTAACTGAGTAATCTCCCAAATCAACAGCACCATCCCCACCCTTGCCATCTCTGGCTTCATTAGCACAGCCAGATCTTTCAAGGCAGAGCTGAAAAGCTTGTGTCTGATGGAGGGAATACTGGGAAACTTAACTACAAAATCTCCCCTCTCTTCCCAAACACTGGAAAGTGCACAGTGCCTTTCTGAAGGGACACGAGGAGCTGCTACTGCTCTCCAGAATCAGCAGCAGTCAGGGGAAGAAGCACGGTGATGCACCTCTGGGAAAGTTCAAACCAAGGCTGTCTGAAAGTCATTCCTGGCTCATAAAGGTAATCCTATGTACAGTCATCTTCCTAAGGTCTGATAATGTATTCATCATGAGGCTGGAAGAAATTAAAGTTTGTGTGCCAGCACTGAGTGTGCCAGGCTTGCATATTCAGCTCCACTGTACAGTCATATCATTGTATTGCTTTAGCTGCTTATGTTTTATTATTTGTTCCTATGGCAATGGCTTTGTTATTTCCCTGGAAAATAAGACCAGTCTGTCAGAGTACATGACCAAATTTCTGCTCGTTGCTATTAGGTGCTTGTGTGCTACAAAAACATGGTAATCAAACCCTCAGCCTGATGGCTGCTCTTCAGCAGTACCCAAAGGAGGACTAGCTGACCTCTTACAAATCTTACAAACTGTGCTTACATTTGCAGTACATTCACATTATGTTACAAGTAGTCATAAATACCCGCATTAGAGTATTTACTGCGGCTACAAAGTCTTCCACACAAATTGGTAACAACACAGCTAACTATCTGTCTCCTCCCCTATGTTGTTACCCATTCGTTTTTACTCCTAATGACCACAGTCTTATATTGCCTGTCTGAAAATCGTGATATATCATGTGATGCATTGGGCAAAATACTAAGTGCAACTTACTGGCACCACCGATAACATAAAAAGCATCTAATGTAATGCTTTAGTACGATCTGTCCTGTTCACTATGACCTGCAATTATTTTTTACTCAGCTGTGCATTTCTTCTTTCAGACACAGATTTATCTTCAGCTAAGTTCAAAGGCTGGAAGAGTGAAATTAAGCATTTTCATCTGCCATTAGAGAGATACTGAGGTGCGTTCTTTATTTTCCCATTCCTTGTACAGTTTCCACCAGTAGGAAGCACTGTTTTGATGGAAACCAAGTGATAGCTACAGGTCTTGGCCATCGTTCAGTAAGAATGCTAACAAAGACACAGTGACAACTCCTAAAAACTGCAAGTTTTCTGCAGAGCTTATGTTACAGTTGCCCACAGCAAAATAAAGCCTGCTTTGTGCAACATTACAGAGGTTATGGTTGGCAAATTAAACCTACGTTACACCTGTACTGTAATAGCACCTGTGCTTGCTGCATAAATACATCGCTCAAATGTGCCTACTGAAGGGCAATAAATATGACTACTGCAAGGCAATGTAGATTGTCCCCTCCCCACCCTCGCTCTGCTTAAAGATATCGTGCAGTCCTTGCCTTCTTCTGAGACAATATTTGAAATGTCATCCACTCCTTGCTTTCAGAACAAGAAAGCATCACTAAGGGCAAAGGCCTTCGCTTTACAATGTACGAATTTATCTTTCTCTTATTTCCTAATCCTATTATCTATATCTGCTTTATCTGTTAAACCCAAACTCAGCTGTATTCTACCTCCATTAATACCTTCCAAGCAGTTTATCTTCAGCGATCAGAAGCTCACTTCCTAATGCAACTTTTTGGGTAACACACTCCAAACTGCCCCTTACGTACTCTTTTCTTCAGAAGCCTTTGCTACTGTTCAGGATCCCTTTGTGATACGAGCACTCTTCTTTGAATCTGTCACCTGAAAGCACTTTCTGAGCACCTGCATTCATTAACTCAGGGAAATAAGTTGTGCTTGCCACAATGGAGCCTTCTTAAGTGAATCCGCATTTGTTTGAGAGAATAGACTTCTTGAAAAGAGATGTAGCAAAACTCCCCAGAAAGGGTGTAATTCCCCAACATATAGCAGCAGTCTGGTGATGCTAGTGAAAATGGGATTGATGTTTGCACGTGTATATCCATAGTAACATACTACTAGTAAAACATTCTTCCCCATTTTCCCTTTGCCCCCCCTTGTGTGTCCCAACTAGCTCACATCTGCCTACAGAGGGTTTTATCCTACAGCCCTACGTGGGTTGTAACAGCACTAAGTTCATTCCAGTTGTGGTTTGGGGTTGTTCTTTTTCCCCCCATGAAATTTGTGTTTAGGATCAGGGCAGATTTAATTAGAATATTTGAAAACAGCCTAAGTCAGTAGAAAATTCACAATCTTTCTGACCACTGCACCTGTTACAACACTGGTATGTGACTACAAGGTAGATAGTCAGTTTGTCTGAGGGTAGACTCAATGTCCTTAATACAAACCGAAAGCAGTCTTCTCATTAAGTTTTGATAGCCCAAAGCCACAGGAAATAGAGAGCAGGCTGGGCTTTTCTGCACTTTGTTAGAGTGAAAGGACAATCAACATCAGGAACATTAGTGGTGGCAGAATACGAGATTGCTCAGCAGTGTATGAACAGAAAACTAGTCATCTGAATTGGATTTTCAACCGGGGCCTAGGAGGCCAAATTTAATCATCCACCTAAAATTATCACACAAGTCAATATTCCCCGCTTCCCTTTGCGAGGGAAAGAAACTGATTCTCTGTTTTTCAGTCAGGCAGGTGGCCTTGAGGCAGCTAACCAGCTGGCTGATAGCTAAATACCTTTGCCAAGACACAAGCGAGTAGCATGATTGATTATCTTCCTATTGCACTGGAAGCAGACCCTCCTCGCTGGTCAGGCTCCCGAGCTCCTGCTCTGCTAGCGTGCAGCAAAACTCTTCCAAGAGCTCACAGCGGTGCTCCCAAACACCAGCCTCTATCTGGCCTCTGCTTTAGTTACCAGCCTGGGTCAGGTCAATTTGCTGATGGGGCAGCAATAAAAACACTGCAGTTTTTAATTTCATTTTAGAAACACTGAAGAGATACTGGCAACATCAGCCAGGCAACAAACCCACACCATAGCCACGATGAGCACACCGTGGTGCAATCAGGGCTGGAAGAGCATTGGGGTGACAAACCTGCACTGGGCTGAACAGTGGTGCTGCAGCTCCACCAAGCTTAGCAAAGAGGCAAGAAATTCCTGACAAGCTGGATGAACACTCCAGCCACATCAGCCACACTGCTGTGGCTGCAGAGCTCACAGTGCTCAGGCTGACACTCAGCTTACAGACAGCCCAGAGCCTGCCTGCACCACCGTGCAGTCAAAAATCATGAGTCCCATCACACCCACTTCTCCCTCTTGGGTCACATCCCGACCTCCTGACATATAAAGCAGCTTCCTGGGTGCCTGTGACAGTAGGCACGCAGCCCTGCAGAAACAGCCCCCTGTGACCAAGTAGCACCGACGTTGCCTTTCAGCCACCATTCCCTTCCAATTCTGGAAGGCTCCAGGACTTTGAGAGAAGGTCTTGTGATTCCTTTGTCTAACCCTAGCACAGATGAGCTTCCCAGCCACTCCATTTGTGCCTCAGTTTTAACATGTGTGAAACGGCTATGGCAAAAATAAGATGTGACATAGACATTAAGGAAAGAAATCAAGCGTAAAATGAAGAACGCTGAGGTTGCAGGCTCATTTCTCATTATCTCCCTGTCAATCCCCTCTCCCCATCCCAGCCTGCTTTTAATCACCCCTCCATGAAGCCCCATGGCTGTTCCCGTCACTTTCCCTCCACACGCAGGAATCACAGCGCTGGCTGTGCATGAGGATGCCATCAAATGCTTCCCAGCGTTTCTTGAGGCAGGAGAAGCTCTGCAAACTCCTGTGCAGCTGACACAGGCAAAGGGCATCCATAAATTACAGAGCATTGTCTGGGCCTGAGGACAAGTGGATGTAAGGTAAAATGCTCAGAAATAGCCAGAAAACAGAAAGGAAAAAGAATTATTCTTTCTGCAAGAGATTTTCCAGCTGTACTTCATATGATATTTTAACTGGGAGGCACATGAAGGGAAAATGTTTAAAATATAGATTGTTGCAGCTGTGAGGGGATTTCTATCCTAGGCAATGCAAATCTTCAGGGAGAAAAACACAGGTTTTGTTACAGTTCTGTGTTACAAATGCACAAGCCAGGAGGTTTTCCTCGCTGCATCAATGCATGAAGACAGAATATTCTCTCTTCGGGAGGGGGAAAGGGGAGAGACCTGATCCAACAGAGAGAAGTGCATGTCTGATTAGGCACATAATTCCAATGAGTTCAATCAACGAGCCCATTTATGAGCAAGTTCACCTCCTACATCACCGCTCGCAGAATTGGACCCTATAACAACATAAAAGCCAAGGAGCAGACAGGAGATGAATTGCAAAAACAGCTTCCACTGAGTAAAAAATGCCTCGAGTTGATAGCTGAGAATGCACTGCGGTCTCTAGAGACAAATTCCCTCATACCAACTCTCTTACTGTGTCGCAGAAACACTGTTTGCTTGGTTTTCGTTTTTAGATGAAGGCAAGCAAGAGAAATACTTCAGTGAAACTATGTGCCATTCATGGAAAGAGCTTGCTATAACTGCCATGTTATTTTTTGTTTTACAAGGGGAACCAGCAAGGTGTGTTGGGAATATTGGAAACAACACGAAGGGAACGCAGCATTTACACTGCAAATAATTATGTTATTTCTTGTGCATATCTCTGCACCGCAGCTGTATGCTTTAGCTTTGCCTGAGGACACACTGCAAGCCTGTACCCGGAGGTGTAAGGCTGGATTCTGCAGGGCGCAGTGAGTCCTCATCAACTGGGATTGCAAATGCCTGCAGACTTTGCAGAACAGAGGACAGAAAACTGGACAGACGGCACGAGAGAGCCTCCAGTGGGCAGGAAGCTGCCTAGAGCCTACGTCTGCCTATGGTTAGATATTCAGAAGCTGCAGGTTTTAAAGCAGCTGAAGTCTTCCAATCCCTGCTTGCTTTTTCCTGCTCCCCTCTTGACAATACATTGAAAAACCCACAGAAAAAAAATAATAAATAAATACTGTTTTTTTCAGCTTGCTCAATCCAGTTTCCTGAGCAGCTTCAAAAGCAGCTCTGCCTCAGAGAAGGGACAGAGCAGAAGGGACAGAGCAGAAGCAGAGATTTCTTCTTCTGACACTGCCCCCAAAAGACAGAGCAGCCTCAGACTGATTTGCTGGACTCATATGCCCAGTGATGAGTTTGTCCACTGACAGCAGAAAGCAAAACTCAAGCCTCATTCTGTGAGAACTGCAGGGTTTTCATTCTGTTTTGCTTAACTGAAGATTCGACAAGCTAGGAGCCACACAACTCATTTACCATCACAGAGGCAAGGAGCACCTTTCTCCAGTTCTGTTCTGACAGGTCTGTAGCACCTAGCACTACTGAGAAAAATCAAGCTCTGTGCACAAGGGAAGGTGGACAGCAGCATGAATGCTGATGATAACATTGCCCTTCCTCTGGAGCTGCAAATACATTTAGGAAACAGATTTGCTAAATTTCACTAAGCAACAACTAGGTGTAGATCTCTAAGTAGGTTTAAAGGTAACTAAATGCTGATAAGACTGAAGAGGCCAACAGGATTTGCTTCAGTTCTGAGCAGAACTACAGCAAACATTCACCAAGAAAATATGCTAATGTTCAAGGACTTGCATTTCATAGAAACAATCACATTTTCAGCTCGAAAATGAACATCCTGAGATCTCTTTCATTCATTTGGATGCCTCTTCTGAGCACAAATCCAATTAAATTTCAAATTGCAAAATATATTTTTAATCTACCTCAGATGTTCCGCTTCTAACAAAAAGTAGGTTGCCTGTGTGTTTGTGGTGAAACCAGTGACCCCACGACACTCATATTTTCTGTATACCTCAGTCTCCCTGGATACAAAAAAAAAAAA
This sequence comes from Meleagris gallopavo, assembly GCF_905368555.1. NCBI lineage: Eukaryota > Metazoa > Chordata > Aves > Galliformes > Phasianidae > Meleagris > Meleagris gallopavo. The sequence goes on from NC_139407.1 coordinate 9,122,908, forward strand.
ACACCAAAGGTGTAAAGTACTGTGAAAACTAAATCAAATGGAGCCATGGAGGACTCTTTTCTTGGTAGTCAGAGAGCTGTGAAGTACTTTGCGTTCTTTATGCATACGGTTTCCAGAATAATAGCACAGGAAATGTGTACCCAAGTATGAAATCAGTGAAAGGAGATCAAGAAAGACACCAGCAAACAAGAATGATGCAGTTCTGCATAGCCGATAATGCTCTGTGACAGAAAATTAGGGGAGCAATAGCTAGTCACAGAACTCATGCCCATCTCACTTTTGCTAGCACAAAGAGCACCCTGACATGTTAGCAAATGAATTTCTCAAGAAGTATTCCTTACCAGCTGCCTCCTGCTACAAGGTCAAAGACCCGACCATGGGCTCTAAAAACAACGTGGCCCTGCAATCCTTAATTCCCAGTCAATTCCCGCACACCAAAAGATTTTTAAAGTGTCTAAAAAAGAAGGGAAATTATTTTCTAGAACATCGCAAATGGTCTGGGGACAAATTGCACATCAAGCTCGAAAAAAACTAAAGCTTCTGTCAATCATAAACTCAGGTAGCAGGAAAGTAACATTATACCATACCGACTGGCCTGCAGGCAGAGTGGGTAGGTGTTATCCACAGAGAACAGTATCTCCAATTATAGAAGGAAGCAGAAGACCTGCCAGGAACAGAGGGAAAAGGAGGTGAAATCTGAAGGATTCTTGGTTGCCACATGACTTCAGGCTCATGTTCTTGCACAGGGCTGCAGGGAGCTGGAAAGTTGATGCCCAGGCTCCCCGGGTGCCCCTCAGCAGTGAGGCTCTGCCAAGGGACTGAGTCAGAGTGACAAAAGACATCTATCAGGACTCTCTGAGGAGAATCCACAGCTAGGTCAATGCAACCAAAGGGGTGGCCCAAGGGACCTCCTGGGCCTTGCACTAGCATCACAGAAAGGCTCAAGAAGGGCAGGATGGGAGGAGAAAAAAAGAGGCTATAAAGTTATCTTATCCTCCTTCCTATCCTTCAGTGTGACAGCACAAATTCAAGTTTAAGGCTTCCAAGATTACAGTACTAAAGGCAAATCAAGTTATATACATTAGTCAAGATACAGTGCTGCTTGGGAGGAACTGAGGGTAGGACTTGGCCCTAGACTCTTATTGTGTGCTGTTAAAACAAAGAATATACACAGAAATTCAAAACCAGAGAACTAGAACTAACCTGGGCCATTAGACAATTCCTACCCCGAAGTTTATAATTAGCTAAAGTCAGTATAAAAAATGGCATTGGCTCTTGATAAGGCATTCAGGAAAGGTACATCATTAAAATAAGAACTGTCCACACAAATTTCCCTTGCACATTCTCCCAGTAACACTCAATCCTGACATGGCTACCTTTTGAATAAGAGTTGGTGGATTCTTCTCCATACATCTCCTTTCCACGCAACTCTCTCACAGAAAAAACAAAACACCAAGAGTTACAGAATCCTGGAAAAAACATATAAAAGTGTAAGGTAGGGAAAATTAAGTACTTGCACAAAACCGAGAGAAGGGAATAACGTTAAAATTGTCCTAGCCTCAACAATCCTACTCATAAAGTTCAGCCTTCAACACACTCCAAAAACACTGGCAACACAGTTATGCTTTCAGCCCAGTTGAAATCCAGGGGTTTGGGTTAATTCAGAGCAATCTGAGTGAAGAGACACTCTTCTGCCCTTGTCCAAACTCTAGAAGAGAAGTATGACTGGCTGGACTTACAGAAGAGGACAGCCACCAACAGCCCACTACGCCAGCAGCACTGCAAGCATGAGGAATGCCAAGCATCAGCTTCTTCTGATGAGATCCTCCTCTCTGCATTTCAGATCTAAGGCAGCACATGCTGATAACAAGGAATGCTCCTGGGTGGCTGTGCAAGCCAAAGCTTTTACTGTTTTCTCTCATCCATTTTGTCCATTAGCACGTTTGAAATGGTGACGGCCTTTGCATACATTCCCTCACCAGCCCCACCGACAGCAGTTCACAGAACCAGCTTAAAGAATCTAAAATTGCCTCCCTGCACGGCAGCTCCCAAATCCCAAACTGTAAGCAATGCTTTTAGAAAGGCTGTTTTCAAGGAAATCATGTATAATACTGCATTTCACACCATTCTCATGTAGGATGAAAGGAGGAAATATCACTAATGGCTTTTAACCTATTTTTCATTACTGCTGCTGAGAAGAATGCACAAAGCATAATGCCAGTGATAGGAACAGGCTGAAGTGTGGGTGCGTGGCAGGTATAAGTCTGCTTTTCTTCACCCTCCTGAGAATCAGTGATTTTTTTCTTATTATATTATTACCAGGGGAATATATAATGTCACTGCGTGGCAGAAAATAATTTCTGTTCCTCTTCTCACCTGTTTTTTTTATGTCCAAATTCTTACCCGATAGCAACAGATGATGACAAAACAAACCAAAACCGTGTTCCACTTTCCTCCTTGACTATTTTGCCATAATGAAGCAAACCTTTGCAAAATCCCTTTCTGTGCCTGGCCACTCTGTCTCAGTGGCTCAGCACAAATACATTTTTACAAGGGTAATGTTCCTTTTTAGGCAAGGAACAACGCTCTCTGTCCAGCCTGCCACAACTGCACCTTACAGATTGGCACCCCCGTGTGCCATCAGCCCTGCACTTCCCCACAAACATCACACAGGTGTCTTGGTCAGCTCAATTAAAGGCTTAGGATAGGCATTTCTTGGAAAGGAAATCCAACAGTGGGAATACGCTATGTAGTTAAAACAAACCGGAGGGGGGAGGGAGGAGGGAAGAAAAGAAAAAAGAAAAGAAAGGGTCGTCTCTATTGCAAATAACTGCGGGTTTGGGGAGCGGTACGACACGCACTCCGCAGGACGCGTGACGAACCCCTTGTTGCACGCAGGATTTATGACCATGGTCCCTCTTGTACGAGGCTCTCCGAGCTACGAGCTCACTGCACAAACGCTTCCCCCATCGCCCTTTCCGAAAGGCTTTGCTGCCATCTAATGGCTCTTGTTGCAGTCTGCACGGCGCTGGTTTTTCCGAGCCCAAATGCCAGCGCTGGGCTGGATGGGGCACCCACCGCTAGGACGGCAGAAAGCAAGGGGCCGGCTCTGCCTCTGGCAAATGGTGGAGGAAAGAAGCGGTTGTAAAACTGGACAGTTATGGGAAGAAACACAAATGTCCCGGCTTGGGACCATCGCCCAGGCGTGATGCTCAGGGGCAGGGAGAGGGTGAGAGGCAGTGCCCAGCCCATCTCTGGGAGACCACGTCCCTGTAACTCCTCTGTGGTTGTGCCTGCAATTCTGCAGCTGGGTTCTCTTTGGAATTCGTCCAGATAATCATGTCTCTCTACTTTTTGTTTAAGCTTGCCTAGGTTAAGTGTAATTTCAGGGTAGCAATGCTGAAAAATCGGAATAGCGGAAAGTCTGGAAGCAACTGTCATCTAAATACATATTTCCAAGAGAAAAAGCAGTAACGAGATGTTTCTCCAGTAAGCTGCATAAAAGCACATAATACAAACAGCTATGGAGCAGAGTGCTTAACAAAAGCCATCAGCTAGTCAGGAAAGATCTGTGATGCCAGCAAGACTGCGGGGAGCACAACTGAATCCAAGGGCCCTAAATGAGCATGTAAATGCACAAAAATAGAACAGAAGCCATATAAGACACAAAACTATGCTGTGTTCACAACTGCCTGCTTTCAGTTTTCAAGGTCTGAAATGAATAACCTCATCAAATTCAGGAAAGAAAAAAAAGAAACAAAAGAATTGCTGCCTCATTAGTATCATCATTAACTGTCTAGGTAACATCATATTCTTTTTTCAGGTAAAATCATAGAATCACAGAATGATTTGGGATGGAAGGGACCTCGCAGATCATTTAGTTCCAACCCCTCTGCCAAGGGCAGCATTGCTGACCAAATCAAGCACCAGATCAGATTGCTCATCAGTCTGGAGATGCACGAATATGAGCATGGAAGGGCCGTAACCCAGAATAGTATTATCATATCAACATATCAACATCAATAAGAAGGAAACGGATAAGTTTAAATGATTTCACTTTGAAATTAAAAGTCATTAATGGAAGGAAGGTACTCAAAAATCATGTCAGCTAGTATCTGCTTCTAGTATAGATACGAGGACAATGTGTGGTCATTTTCTTGCTTGTCTGCTACTGTACTATTATTTAACCTGTAATTAAGATGTTTCTGTAGTGTGCACATCCACAGCATTTGTTGAAGATCTCAGCACATCTTGCAGATGGCAATAAGCATAACTTGTTTATATTCTTGGAAAGCAGACACCCCTGTCTGCAGCCCACAGGCAGAAGAATCAAGGCAGGGTGCAGGGAAGTACTTTGCATGAGAATCCTTTCTGTCTTCACACAGAGCAGCAGAGTCCCAACTTCCGTTTGCTTCACAACTCTTTATGATAGTTTTCTCCGTTGGGAATATCTCACTGACCAATACTATCAGTGAATGCACTGGTGAATTAAGAGAATTTCCTCTTAGTGTACTTACAACTCTCCCTTTGTATATAAGAGTTGTGTTTGAACCAATTTTCACAGACATTCCAATTTCTGCCCACTGCTGGAATATTGCTTTGTCTCTTGGTTAAAATACTTTCAGGCAAATTTGTGTTTGACAACTGGATGAACTCATAAGGCCTATCAAATGAATAGTACAGCAGCTCTCAACAGGGTATCTTGTAATGTTGTACAGTTAACTACCAACACAGCCCAAAATAACCATATTTTTCAGGCCAAAATGACAAAAGGAAGCCTACTGTTTAGAGGCACAAACACAAATGCAAGGGTGATCTGTTTAAATCACAAACTTACTTACAGATGTGTGTTTGCCCAGATTCTTCCGTGTGCATCCATTCCTGATGGCCACAGGCAGCTGTAGAACAAGCACACAGCATCCTCTTTAAGGAAACATCATCAGAGCTAGGAAACAAAGACTGCAGAAGGAAGAAAACTAAACCTTTATGATGCAGAGCAAAAAAATGAACAGTTCAGTCATCTCTGGATGTAAACACACACACACACACACTGAATTCTCAACGCAGGAGCTGAGATGAATGTAAATAAATGTGGATATAAGCATTGGTTATAAACCTGTGGATGTGAAATCAGATGCCAACGTGGAATTGCCTTCAGTTGCCTCATTGATTAATGTACTGGAAAGACTAGCATAACTTTCAAGGACAGCATGCTCTGTGATCAATTGGCTGGATTTTCTTGAAACCTTTAATATACCATGCAGTAAAGGGATAATAAAATAATCTCCCTGCATTTTCAGTACCTAGCAGGAATTTGAGCTACACACGAATACATCCTGCATGATCCAAGACAAATGTGCTGTAATGACTGAAGCGTTTCTGAGCTTCTCTAGTACAAGCCTCCATGAAAAAGCATTTCGAGCCTGAAAAACAAAAGGCAGTGAAAGAGGAAGGCTTTGTGACTCTGATCACCAGCCTTGCAATAGCTAATCTCAGGCTCCAGCCTGTATTCCTTCCTCTGCAAAGATTGCAGTGCCTTTCCCTCAGCTCGGCATACTCCCTGCATTGTATCTATAGGGAAATACACCCACTTAGTCACAGATTTATTCCAGTTGTTTATTCAAGTATTATTTCAAGCTATTATTTCCCTCTCTTTTCACGATCTCAGGTATGTGTTGTGTGGCCTTTTGCACTTTTTTAACGTCTGAGGAGATTGCTGTAGATAGCCTTGGGCTAGCTAGCCTTCCTGTCATTATTTTTCCAAGGACACCGAGCTCACCTAGATCCTCTTAAATCTTCTTCGCAATGTCCCTGTGGACAGCAATGGACTATTTTCAGCCCATGGATCTTCTCTTGAGAATAATCTACCTAAGCAGCAGTAGTCGTATTCAGTCTGAGCAAAAATGCATTTTTTTTTACTAGGTTTTCCATTTTAGTTATAGAGTCGTAACATGTCTCAGCTCTATCTGAATTCAAAATAAGTAGCCTTTAATGTATTTAATGCTACAGCTTTAAAAAGGTCCAGGAAAAGCTTTGCAGCAAAATTTGTTTCCTGAGAAGATAAGAGCAGGGAGAACAAATTCTGATTTTATGGCTAGAGCTCTGTATTAAGAGGTCTTCTCAGCTATTTTTTAGCAAATAAAAATATCCAGCTACTCCCCATTCTCCAGGGAACTTCAGAGTCTTCCACACTGTGTCCCACCACAGAGGTGCAAGGGATGCTGTCGACAACAAGCTACATACAGCTACGGGCACTAACATCAGCGTTGCTGACCAAAGACATCCACTTCATCATAGCAGGGCAGGAGAACCACACACAACCTCTCCCCACCCTCTTGCTGTCTCCAGCTTGAGACACCCCTAGCACCGGGCAGCCCAGGCATGAGTATCCACTGCTTTGATGCTATTTTCCCCTCTTTATTTTCCAGGGGATACCTCTGTGCTCACGGTATCTTCCCACTTGAGAGCATCAAAGCCATAGTGTTGCAGGTAGTGCCCCAGTAGCCCTTCTGCCCTCTTTGCCTCTTTCTGGAGGTCTTCAAGAGTTCCATTTCCATGTCAGAACCTACATTCCTACACAGGACTATCACCTCTCCCTGAAATAACACACCGCATGAACTGCAAGACCAAAAAGAGTAAACTTCATGAAAGGAGGCTATCTTCCAAAGGTCATGTTTGAGTGTATCTATGTGGAGAGTCAGAAGAGGGAAGGGAAAGGGAAAAGGGGAAAGAGAAAGAGAGAGGCAGAGAATTGCATGCAAGCGCTCCCTGGACTGTCAAGCAGATGCACGCTTCACTGAGTAGTTATATGGCACTTTTCACCTTTCAAAGCAAGGATGTTTCCGAAGTCTCCACACCTGTCTGTCCACAGACCCCAGCGTGACATCAAACCTACAATCTCCTGCCCACCAGCACTGGCTTCAGCCGCTGCCCTCCGCCTGGTCACAGCTTACCCATCACTTCCCCAGACAAAATGATTCTGCCCCTAGAAAACACAGAACACAAAATTCCTAGAGAAAGACTTCTGCCGAGTTCCTCCATTCCAATTGCTGTACTTGAAGCTGAGGCTTGCTACTCCTGCTCTTCCTTCAAAGCTCACTGTATTTTGATAAAGGACATGAGTGCCTGCGAATCCTTTCATCAGAGAAGCATCGACTATTTAATTTTACAGTTGTGGCTCTTTTCCACAAGGGATACAGAGAATTCATTAGTAATCACACATCAGAGAGTGCATCCACCTACATGTTCCTCTCCTTTGGCAGTCGTATAATTACACAATCATTTCTTATCAAAGAAATTTTTCCCTTTAACTTCTACACAATAATTGCCAATGGCTTTGCTTCCCTTTATCTCCCACAAAGAGAGGGAAACTCTAAAAAAAAAATACTTGTGTCGAGAGTTGTTCTGCTTCCCTTTAAACAGCCGAGCGCAGGGCAGTCAGAAGCGTTAATCTACTCCCAAAGCAGAGAGCAGAGTTCAACAAAATACCCCAGCCAGCAAGTGAGAAAGGCACGGCCACGGGGCCGTGGACCCGCAAGCTGCTGCAGCTCTCTCTTTCTACACTGCTGCTTCCCTCTCCTTTAATTCCTCGCTGGCGTTTGGTTATTAGTCCCCACGCAGTAAACAATGGGTTGCAAATTCTGACAAAAGGAATGGCTGAAATGATTATTCATCCCTCCAAGAGATTGCTCTGCGAGCTGAGAGCTGCACGTTCTGCATGCTGTGACTAAGATACAGTCCCATGTGTTTTCCCGGTTCAATCAAGTGTGCGAGGAACTGTCACAACAGTCCCTGATGCCAAGAAAATAAAATTTAGGGTAGAACGGTAAACCTGAGCTGCATTTTAATGGAATTTCATTCGCACCTGTTTTCCCTACCCTTTGTTTATTTTATTCTCTTCTAATCTTTATTGACAATTCATTAAAGCATTAGCATCCCTCTCAACAGCGAAAGAAAAGGGAGTTGTTATTGTACCTGTCTGGATAATTGTTGCTGAAGTGTTGTCAAATTCTTAGAAGTGGCTATATATCTTTCATGGCAGGCCACTGGGACTGATACAAAAACATTTCCAGGCGTCTGTAGATTTTTTTCCTGCCTTTAGAAGAAGACGTATAAAGAACAAATAAGTCAAAATGATAAATTATGACAGAAAAAAAAATCAACATTTGAATTGCCTGATAATAGCATGAGCGTAGTGCTTGAGGGAAGATTACAGCAGCATCAGGGAGGAACAGAACTGAAAGTTATTTAAAAGTAATAGAAACCCTCTAGGATCTGCAATCCCACCATTGTTTCCCTTTGGAAAAGTGGTTTTCAGAAGCTCCAATTAACCTTAATTGAATTCTGCCTTAGCAATATCTAGAATTTTAATTGACTGGGAAGGTGATCATAAATCTCTGTTCCAAATACAGCTTGGCCATTAGCAATTCCCAGAATGGCACGGCAACGTGCCTCAGAGAAGGACTGGGCTGTTCTGCAGGTAAAGAGAGCTTATAAAAAAGATGGAGACCGACTTTTAACACGGTCTGATGGTGGTAAAACAAGGGGGGACAAATTTAAACTAAAAGAGGGGCAATTTGGGTTGGATGTGAAGAGGAAATCCTTTACTCAGAGGGTACTGAGGCAGTGGCACAGCTGCCCAGAGAAGCTGTGGGTTGCCCCATCCCTGGAGGTTCTCGAGGCCAGGTTGGATGGGACTCCGGGCAGCCTGAGCTGCTGGGGGGCAGCCCTGCCCACAGTAGGGGGGTTGTAATTAGATGGTCTTTAAGGTCCTTTCCAACCCAAGCCAATCTATGAATTTATAAAGGTACTGTTAGACCATAAAACAAGTGTTCAGAGGTGAAAATCCCAGCAGCAAAAGCCAGTCTGGTGGACAGCCATCATCTCCAGTGCTGGGAGTTAAGGAAGAAGGAGCAACATATGCACACACCCTGCCCGCAGCATCCCTGAAGGCTGCCCCACATTAGCCCAAACTTCTGGTCTGAGAGAGACATCCCAGACTTCTCACCTCTCGGTCACCAGCAGGTGCCCACCTGCTCACTGTGTGGCTATGACACATGGACAACAGCCCTTCAGACCTCAGTGAGCACACATTTACCAGCACTTAGCCGGGCACTGAGCTCAGCCACAGGCAAACTGGCACGAAGAAGGGCCATGAACTCAGTTCCATTCAAAAACCATGAAGTACATAGGTCTCAGAATGCTCACAGTCATCAAAGCGCTTCATAGCACAGCCTCTCACCCTCACCACAGCTCTGGCCAGCACACAAGCACACAATTATTGGTAGATCAGCTCTGTAGCTGAATGAGCTAATGCAGAAGTAGTCAGAGGAAAAATAGAGCTAACACAGACACATACATTCAGATATTTAAACGTGCATATGAGAATGTGCTGCCCACTTCTAGTTCCTAGAGAGGTCAGTGGATGGCAGCACCTGAGCAAAGTCAAAGGAGCTCAGAGAGAAGTGAAAACAAAGGCCCTACTGGTCTCCTCAGGGCTACAGGAATCAGAAGGTCAAATAAAAGATCCTGGGGTCTGTTTTCTTTACTGCAGGATATAAATCCCATTTGCTTTAATAGGAATTTACATCATGCAGCAATAAGATGGGACCCTGGCTTCCAGCTGCACGCTCAGACAGCATCACATACGTTTAGAAATAATACCATCACATGCAGAGGAGTCGCAGGAACTTGGGGGGACCTAGAAAGCCTTCGCCCAGGCTGAGGCAATGGGCAGCTGCATACAGGAGCAACCTGAGGACAGAGAGGATGCCTGAACCCACAGCCACCACACTCACATCTGCCTTTACTTTATTCCAAGCCCAGCAAAGCTACAGCTGAGCCTGAGGTCTACAAGGCAGTTCGACATCGGACTGGCACTGCCAGCCCATTGATCCCCTACACATGCTAGCTGCCAGTTCGGCTCCCAGTGGGAGCTCTGACTTCAGAAGAATAATTCTAAGGCCTTTTTTTGTCATCTTTGCTCTGCAGCAGGCTTCTGCTGCTGGGGAGGGGGCAACTGCACCGAGGTGGGGCTTTTCTGACTTCAGTGCTCCAGAAAAGAAGGAAAAGCAGTTCCAAGGTGTATAAAAGGGTGCATGGATGTTCTCGAGCCTCTTTCAAAACTGCCCCTTTCTCCCTAGCATATGAGAATGATAGAGAGAGGCCTTTTACACGGGTAAGTTGTGACAGGACAAGGAGAAATGGTTTAAACTAAACAAGGGTGGCGAGGCCCTGGAGCAGACTGCCCAGAAAAGTTGCCCTGGGAGCAGAAAGGACCAAACGCAGACCTGTTTTGTCTGCCCACTCTGCCCTGTCAGCCCTCAAAGCCCTTGAGGCTTCAGGGACAGTTCAATACACACAGGGGCAGCATAGCCTGCCCCTGCACTGAAGGACATCCTAATGTCCAGATCCACTGGACAAGAGACTTGGGCAGGTCACCAACCTGTGGCAGCACCAGGGATGTCTTGGGCTTGGCCGAGAGTGAGAGAGAAAGGAAGTGGAACCAAGGAAAACAGCCAGCCCCGTACTCTCACCCACCCTGGAGTGCCCTGGCAGGCAAAGCCTGGCCCTCCCTCTGCAGGGAGCTTTGCCTGGTAGAGCAGCCAGCTCCAGCCAGGATGGCCTTTAGCCTATATAGCTGCATTTCCCATGCTGTCTTTCACAAAGCAGGCTATTACTTTCCTGGCATCTCACTCATGAGCTGCTGAGCAATGGGCAGCGATGGTAACAGTCATGACACAGAAATACTGATTGCATCTCTGCAGCACCCAAATTCAGTCCTTTTAATAGAAGTTCTGTTATTGTTCTTCCCAGCACAGCAAGAATTTCTCTTTTAAAATATATCTCTCTTATTCGATATCATGGATAGTCTATTTCTCTGGCAGTAAAACATCCGCTCTGTCATCAGGTTTAGAGTTGAAATCAATCCAGGAACACAATGTTAGTTCAATAACAATCCATTCTGGCACAACAAATCTGCGGTGCCCAGCTGCCCACCATGGACCCACCGCCGCCCACCGGAGCGGTGCTGGGGCCACGCTTCTCCCTCCCCACACACCACCCCAGTGCTGCCTTTCAAGAGTCAAGAGTGGATATTTGATGCTCAGCGACAAGAGTTGCATAATGGAGGCAATGCATCTTCAGTGGAGAAAAATGACAGCCGCAATAAGGCAACTAAACCAATTCATCACTTAATGCAAAGCATTATTGTGCTGCAGCCGGAGCAGCGCACCGGGATTGATTACAAACAGGATGACACCTCCCTATGGACTGTCTGCTGTATTATTATAAATAAATACCCATTCATTTTGGAGTCTGTATTACTGCAGAGGATAGATTACAGCTCGAGTATGCAGTAAATATCCCATTGAGTACAATGTCCCTTCCTCTCCAACAAATTATTTTTGTCTCACATAATACAGTTTCGTGAACAAGATAAGGAACAGAGAAATGCCAGGAGACAGAGAGATCTGCCAAAATCTCGATGGGTATTAAGGAGCCACTACCATGAAGGACGCACTAAAACTTCACTCACTCATCGGCAGAGGGAGCTGAAGGGCAGACGGCTGCAGAAGGCCCCGAGACGGGAGCAGAGCTCCAAAATCTCCCCAGGACTGCCAGCGAGACAACAGCACACCTTTCTGTTTCCAAACTTTCTCCATGCCCTACAGAACGAAGCGTCCCATTTTGCAGTTAAGGTGGCTGAACAGACAGCAAACAAATTGGATCCCGAGAGAACAGAGGAAGCTGCAGAAGAGCCAGGAGCTCAGCCAGGCTCCAGCTGCCGACAGCGGAACCTTGCTGTATCCCCAGGGAGGCCTTGCACACATGGGAACAGCTTTGGAACAAACAGTGCTGTTTGCTAATGCGGCCAGCAGAATATCAAGCAGTAACAAAAGCAGTATTTTCCTTCCTCTCTACGTCCTCTCCTTTCTGTATTTACCTTCTCTTCAAATAGCAGAGAAACCCTTCTCTACACAGACACATAAAAAGGAAAAACACTCAGGCAATTTTCCACCTCCAGTCAAAATGGCAGCTTTCCCGTTGATTGCACATTCCAAACCACACAAAGATTGCTCAGTTTCCTTTGACTGTTTTACAAAGAGTGATCTCCATCTCCACCTGTGGCTGCTGGCTTCCTTGCCACCCAGTATTTTCACCCATGGGCCATCCAGGCACGTTTTCAGAAGCTTAACTGATAATCATCTGACAGGGAGCTGCTCTTCCTATTTCTCTTGGGGTCCAATTGAACCCTCTGGAGAGCCCCAGGGGAATTTGGGGCTGCTGTGGCAGTCCTACTTCCCAGGGAGCCCATCATCGCCATTCACACACATGGTCTACCCACAGGTGCCAGCACTGACCATTCCCAAAATTTCATAGAATTCAACCACGAGGAGCTGGATTAGAGCAGCTCATCCCTTCCTACGTCTATTACGGAGCTCCAAAATCACAAGAAAACAGCAGAATGCACAAGGGTGTGTATGTGTCATCCCTCAAGGAAGAGAAAAAAATGGCCACAGAGTGAAATAGAGGCAGGTCTGTCACGGGCAGTGTGTTTATAAGCTGCAATGCCTGCCAGCCCGAAAAGAAGCAGTATTCCCAAAGCACAGCTCTCAACATTCTGTTCCAAGTTAAAATCTTGAAGAAAGCATATTCTATAATCTAGAGGACATCTGCAACACTGAACTCACACCAAAATGTAAATAAAAAGCAGCAGAAGCCAGGCTTGCCTTGTTATCCACTCTGCCTAAAGCACAGTTTATTACTGCCATAACTAGCTGGTGGCAGCATCCCTGGAACCGATTAAAAATCTAGAGGAAAAAGAAAGGGAAAAATGATACTGTGCTGTGCAAGCACTGTTTACTCTTTCCAGATAAGACAACACAAGCACAGAGGCAAATGCAGACAGTGAAAACTGCCACATATACCTGCACTTGGCCAGAAGGAACAGCAGATAACCAGGCAGAGAAGATGCCCTGCACAGCTGGTGGTACGGATGCAGCCAGCACCCTTCACCCTTATGCCCATAATCTCGTGGCATAGCAGAATAACAGTGGTAAGTGTGCTCTTGCAGCCCAGAAGGCCAACAGTATTCAGAGCTGCATCAAAAGAGGGTGGGCAGCAGGGAGAGAGAGGGGATTGTCCCCCCACCTACACTGCCTTCGTGATGCCCCATCTGAAGTACTGTGTCCAAGTCTGGGGATCCCAACACAAGTAAGACACAGAGCCGTGGAGCCAAAGCTAGCCTACCCTTGGAGCTGCATGGAGACGGATGCTAAGGCTGACCGCTTTCAATTCCATGGGTGATGGCTATAATTTGAGCCTTGCGTATCCAACAGGGATGCTGGGATCGCAGGAAGCCCCTCTGAGCAGCCTGGTGTGATAGGGACCAGCCCAATGGTCCAAGCAAGGACAGAACGCACAACCAGACCCAGCAAGCCTGCCTCTATAGGGACCTCTGTGAAGCAAATGGACCTTGTAAGAGACAGGGAGAGGTAGCTTTTTCCATATGCATTTCCTCTCACTTCAGTGTTTCTTGTAACACTGATCAGCATTGCTCTTTCATAGGGGAGAGTGATCTCTAAGCTGGTGGCAGACCTTTAATACAGCTATATTTGCTTTTCAATCAAATTCCACTGCTTTCTGGGCAAGAAGAATGGACAATTTCCCAAGCTCTTTGCAGTGGGATTTTATTCACCCTGCTAACAATTAGGACTGGAGGATTGGAGCTGGCCTTTATGTTCATTCTTGAACATTCAAATTAAGGTGATAACATAGGTGAAGTTTCCTTTAAGAGGAGAGAAGTCATTGTATCTCACAGTGGTGTGACGGTGCCTAAGTACAGTGGAACTGCAATTTCCTGTGTTTGCCAGAAAAGCCAGAATTGCCATTGCAGATGGTTATGGGACAAGGTGATGGTTGGCTGCTCCAACCAGCAGCAGCTGGATGGGGTTCAGGTCTGTGGCGGTGAACGTGCTTTAATTCCTGCATACACCCACCCCATAGAGCACAAAGGCCAAGGGCTAGGAGGCAGTGGGAGCCTGGACTTGAGTACAAAATCCCTTCACTAGAACAAAACCCTGACTGTGCTCGCCCTTCGGACCCAGACAGCACTGCAGGGGGCTGTGCTGAGCGGTGACCTCTCCCCACAAGACACACTATCATACCTCCTGGAGCCAGCAATGATCAACTACCCCAGTTTCACCATGCTCACAAAGTATGTTTTCTGGTCCATGGGTTTGCTCCATGCCACGTCATTGCCAGACCAGGTTACTGAGCACCCCTGCTTAACCTTCCGCAATGTATTTCCAAATGTTATCAAAACAGGAGGGCCCCTCCATGACACTCCCTATCCCCACATACCCCACGAAGCCTTTTATTTCAGCAAAAGCCCCCCGGGAGCCAAAAACCCCCACTCCTGTGGGGGCCCCTGTGCCACCTTCAAGTGCCTGAGGCTCACTGCTCTCCTGAGGGCACTGGCTGCTGTCCCACCTCAGACTGAGCCCTGAACAAGGTCCTACCTGGAGTGAGGCCCATCTGGAATACTGCATCCAGGCCTGGGGCCCCCAGCACAAGAAAGATGTGGAACTCTTGGAACAGATCCAGAGGAGGACCACTAAGATGGTCAGAGGGCTGGAGCACCTCTCCTATGAGGAAAGGTTTAGGGAACTGAACTTGTTTAGCCAGGAAAAGAGAAGGCTCCAGGGAGACCTCCCTGTGGCCTTCCGATATTTGAAGGGACCATATAAACAGGAGGGGGAACAGCTGTTTATGACGGCAGATAGTGATAGGACAAGGGGGAATGGCTTTAAACTGAGGCGAGGGAGGTTTAGGTTAGATATTACAAGGAAGTTTTTCCACACCGAGAGTGGTAATGCACTGGAACAGGTTGCCCAGAGAGTTTGTGGATGTCCCATCCCTGGAGGCATCCAAAGCCAGGCTGGATGTGGCTCTGGGCAGCCTGGTCTGGTGGTTGGCGACCCTGCACATAGCAGGGGGGTTGAAACTAAATGATCATTGTGGTCCTTTTCTACCCAGTCCATTCTATAATTCTATCATGCCAAGGTCCTGGTGAAGGGACTTTCATAGGGCAGTCCCTGTTTCCACAAGAAGGATAACCTGATCAAAGCTGTCTCCGGTCTGTCCACTGTACTGAAATCACCTAAAATACTATTTTAAAGAAATCACATTCCTGAATCTATCACACAGCTCTTTTCCTACCTTCTTTTTGTCAGCAGTGGGCGCATCACTACTTCATACCAAAAAGCCAGTGCTGCTATGTCACACATCCCTCTTCTGGCTGGGAAACTTCGGTGGGACCGCAGGAGCGGGATTCACATGTGCCAACAGGTGGATTTAGTTTTCCCTTTAAAGTCAGGTACATCGAGAGCAACTTCTGGCTTTGCCTTCCTCTGTAAATTCCCTTCTGGAATTGCAGCTAATGAAAGCCTGTTCCTGAGAGGCCATACAAATATCATAATAACCCTGAAATAAAGAGGGAAAATCAGAATTCCTTTTAAAGAAAGGAATGAGAATATGATGAATTCAGAAAGCCAAGCTGCTCTACCAAAAAAATATAAGCAGGCTCACCCAAACTCAAGCACATATGTGCTAATAAGAGACTACTTTGGTGGAAACAAATGGGGAAGAAAGCTACTGGATGAGCCCTGAGAGTCACTCACACAAGAGAAACAGGAGTGTAGAGAGAGCTTTCTGCACCTTGTAACTCTGCCCTACAACTGCAGAACCTGTCATTTTGTGTTTGATGCAACACAGATAGGCAACTCAGAGGAATGTGCTATAAATACAACGTTTGTGGGATACACACTTCATTCCGAGCAGTGAGGCTTTTGCACACCCTGGGCTTGGCACAAGTTGAGTGTGGAGGGAACTGAACATTCATCCCTGGCACTCAACTGGCACAAGCTGGCACCGAGTGCTTGCAAAACCACAGGGACAGGTGGCACTGGATGGGCTGCACTCTGAGCAGACAGACAGACGAACAGTGGGACGGATGTGGGAGCGGCAGCAGCCCTGCCTCTGGGACAGCCCAATCACCGCACATGGCCCAGCACACCCCCGGGGAAAGTTCAGAGCTGCCCAGCCGCCAACACCGCCTCTGTGAGGAATGTGCCAGCTGGAACCCAACCACTGGAGAGGTCGGTCACCAGGACACCAGGGTACCGTGAAACTGAGGGAATAAAGTGTGAAAAGCTGAGGTTATTCCCCAGTTGGAACGTTAGCACTCTGGAGGTTATTCCTCCTGAGGCTCTCGGCCTTCCCACCTCAACGATGGCAGGCCCTGGTCAGCACCTTGCTTCTCAAGTGGAGCCAGACAGCAGTGTTGTTCAGTACATAAATACCTTGCCCACCATTTACAGGACAGCTTCCACAAATGCTGGTACATGTGTATGAAACCGTCATCCCCAAGCTGCCCTCCTTGCTTGGGGCAACCCCAGCCCAGTATCTCTGTGTGACATCAAGCATGTGGCCGCCGTGAGCCCTGCACACTGTAGGGCCAGCACCTCCACCGCTGTTGCCCTGCAAGGGAAAGCACTGGCCACAACCAAAGCCTGGCCATGTCACAGCACCCACTCTACTGCCTTCCCCGTGGGCCACTCCAACCTCACTGCCCCTCCAAAAACTGGCACGTAGCGGAATTTCATCGGGTCAGCACAACACAACAGCCCCGCTGTGCCCAAAGAGCCCCCAGCCTGCCTGCAGGCTTCCCAGAGCCACACCACATCCCACAGGTGCCCAGAAACCAATGCCTAAGTGCTGCTCAACGATCTAAACTGTGAGCATCCTACTGCTCTCTCCCATGTTATGGGCTGCAGGTGGCATGGGAATCCCTGTGGCTGCAGAAATAGAGCCAGGCACACCACGGCAGCCAAGGGGAAGAGATGTGAGATGCTTTGGGAAGCTGAGTCACACGTACCCTAAATGAACAGCACACTGTGTATTTCCAGGAGGACTCGTATTTCCCATTCCGGGCCACCGAGCCGTGTGAGTCACCCTGCAGCATACCAGCCAAAGCACCGGTTCGCACCTCGGAGCTAAGCACAGCCCGCCCGGCTTTGGTACAAAGCAATCGGTGGGGAAAACAGCCTCATATTCGGAGAGCATCCGCCCTTCTGGGAAAGGTGATGGAGAAAAGGTTACAGGGAAACGAAAAAGCTGGCAGGGTGCTAACTTCATACCTTTAACATTTAGACACTTAGGGCGGAGTGCAAGCGTTACGGAGGCGAACCGGTATGCGGCCGCCCTCACACAGGCGCGGCGCCGAGCAGGCGCACAGCGGCTCAGCTCCTCGTGCCGCACGCCGCCTCGCAGCGCCCCGCGTGACACGGGAGCAGCACCGCCCCCCGCGCTCGGACGTCACGCCTTGCCGCTGTCGTCACGGCGGGTTCCGCGGCGACACCTCCGCCGGGCGAGCCCACTTCGCGGCCGCGCGGGGGGAACGAGGCGACCGGCATGGCGCGACCCCGCGCCGCGCGCCCACGCCCGCGGCATCGAGAGTCGCGGAGCGCTATCGGGGAGACCCCACGGCCGGTCCGAGCCCCGAGCTCGGCGGGGAACGTGGGGCTGGTCCGCGCGGCGCTCCCCCGCCCGGCGGAGCTGGTAGGTGCCGGACGCTCCGCCGCCGCCGCCCGTAAAAGCGCCGCCGCGGGGCGGGCGCGGAGCCGCCACTGTAGCCGCCCCGCCGGTAGCATGTACCAGGGCCCCGCGCGCTGCCTCTGCTCGGCGCTGCCCGCCTTTCGCCGCGCGCCCGCCGCCGCCTCGCCGCCCCTGCGGCCCCGCCGTCCGCCTGCCGTCGGTCCCACCGCCCCGCGGGCTGCAGCGGGGGCCGCGCCGCCCCGTGCAGGTGGGTGCCGGGAGGGGTGGAGGGAGCGCGATGCCGTACGGCCGGGCGGGACCGAGGGGTGTTGGGGCGCGGCCCGGGTCTGCCCGAGTCCCGGCGTGGCGGCGCTGGGCGGAGCCGAGCCCCCCGTTGGTTGGTTTCCGCTCTCCGGTGCCCTAGGGGCTCCGCTGTCAGAGCCGTGCTGCGCTCCGGCGTGACGCGCCGAGGCGAGGCGCTGGGCACGGCACGGCCGGCTGCGGTCGAGCGCGAGTGGCGGTCGAGGTCCCGTGCGTGCCGGTAGCCGTGCCCTGCTCGAAACGCGAGAGCCCGGCCTCGCGGCCCCGGGTGCGAAGGCTGCCCGAGGTCGCTCAGGTCCCGTGTCCCGACACGAGGTCAGGGCCCGACGCTAAAGCCGTCGCCTGACCGGGCCTGCGGAGCGTCACTCGGGCAGGGTTTCAGCTCTGGCTGTGACTGGCGCCGAGTCCCACCGTGACGTTCCCGCTCGCTGCCAAAGTCAAGGCTTGAACGGCAAGCGGCAGCAAGGGCCGCACGCGTAGTGTGACAGCGGGCAGCCGGTGTGTCACACAGGGACAGAGAGCGCTGGGGTTGGGGTGGGAGGTACAGCAGTGCTCTCTGCTTCTCTGGGGCAGCCGTCCCACAGCCCTTGGCTACGAAGCAGAGCCTTCACAATAAAGAGCACGGTCCTGTCATTAGATGACAAAAGAAGCCTTGGACTTTGTGCCGTGGTGTTCTTCGAAAGGCCAAGACCACACCTCGGCTGAGAAGGTGCCTTCTTGTCCCTTTTCCTTCCTCTTTTACTCGCACACTGAGTAACTGCAGGCGGTGCTGAGCTGGCATTTCCCATTGCAACATCACACTGTGGGAACTGTCTGTGCTCAGCTAAAGGACAACCTCGAGAGTGTATGTTTCCTGGTGTGCTCCCCTTCCCTGCACAGCTGTGTTGGGGTCCTGCTCAGGGGCTTCATGGCTGTGCCCCGTTTCCTGGCCATTAAATGGTATCTCTTCTGCTTGTGCTTGGCTTCAGACAATAGTTTGAACTGACCAAATCTCTGGAATTGAAGTGCTGTAAGCAGTCCCTTAGAAGCTCACCTCTTAGCCTGGGGAGCCTCCTGGTACCTCACTTAAGGATGGGGATGGGGTGAGGATGGAGGATTTCCTACGTCCAGTTTCTCTTCCTAACTTACTGCCTTCAAACAGCTCTAAGAAACCCCTAACTGGGCATAATAGAGGCACTATTCCATTGGCTTACCCATCTGGAACACCTAAGTATTTTTTTTAGCGTCTTTAAAAGCACTTGTTTTACAAGGCTGTGAGTCTCCTGCTGCAAGATCATTCATTTATCTGCCTCCCCTCATTCCCTGAGCTGCTCAGGCTCCTGTCCTGCTTCTTCCCCTCCTGCCAGGCCTGGCCCTGCCACACGCCTGTCACCAGCCCACACAGAAAGCAGTGCTGTGAACCATGTCTCCTCTCCCCACCCCAAGCTGTAAGCCTGCTGAAGCACTCAGGGAAAGTTGCTGCTGGGAATAAAGTCCCAGACGGAGGTTGCTATTAAATATTAACCTGAGACAGAGAATCAGCTGCCTGCTGCTCCGTGGGCCTTCAGCCATCCACACTGGGAACAGGGCACTGGGCTGTGCAGCTTGTGGCCTTCATTAGCGCTGTGCATGGAACAGTGAGCAGGCAGCGTCTGTTTACCTGCTGGGCTCTCCTCAGTGAGGAAGGAAATAGTACGCTTTGTTCTGCTTTTCACAAAGTGTGCAGAAGTTAGTCCTCCCGTTCTGAATGAAAGCCTCCTTTCTCCCCTTATGGGGTGCCTGCACGCTGTCTTAAACGAGAGGGTTTGCACGCTGCAGCACCTGTGGCACCCAGTAACAGGCAAAACGAGACGGGACTGTGAGCAGTGCTAATCCCTATCTCTGCACCCTATTTGTTTTGTCTTGGGAGCAAGTTCCTGAGCACAAACCCCACGTTACTCATGCGTAACGAGATTATCTGTAAGGCACACGGACATCACTCATGCCAGTTTTCCCTCTGCAGCTTGTTCCATGGGAAACAGCACCAGCCGGCTCTACAGCGCTCTCGCCAAGACGCTGAGCAGCAGTGCCGTGTCCCAGCACCAGGACTGCCTGGAGCAGCCCAACTCAGCTCAGCTGGAGCCCATAGACCCCAAGGACCTGCTGGAGGAATGCCAGCTCGTTCTGCAGAAACGACCACCTCGCTTCCAGAGGAACTTTGTGGACCTGAAGAAAAACATGGCCAGTAACCACCGCCCCATCCGGGTCATGCAGTGGAACATCCTCGCCCAAGGTAGGAGCTCGGGTTGGAACCTGGAGACCAAATGCAGCAAGAAGTTTTAAATGCAGGTGTGTCTGTGCAGTTAGACACACCTGGGGCTGACAGGATAAAGGGAGAGAGATGAATGATGCGAGGCCCAGCTGTTAGGGGGAGATTTTAAGCACTTGAAATGGCAACTTGTCTTCTGTTTGGAAGGAAAGAAAAAAGGTCTCCCTCTTCTGCCATCTCTGAATCCAGAAGTTGCTCTGAATGCCTGTCTTAGAACATGCAATGTCCAAAAAAGACACGCCTGTCGCTTTTAGTTGTCAACTCCCAGAAGAGAGACCCATCTCTGTAAATTTCTTTGTAAAGCTCTTCTGTTTTCTAGTTGGTGCATTGCTGAACCATTTGGGGATTCAGGTGGGTTACAGGAATTCTTAGTTCTTCCAAATAATCACTATTGATTTTTCTCAGAGCCCTAAAGTCAGGACTGTAAGTTGAATTATGCAACAGCCTCACCTTTGAGGTGGGAGAGGGCAATCCTGTACGTAAGAACTGCCCTCGTATTCTGTACTTAAGTAACCCTTGCAGTGCTGCATTTTGTCTCAGGTAAGCTGTGGCAGCCACAAGTGGAAGACAGTGTGGTGACCTTTGAGAAGAAGGGGAAGAAGTCTCGAATCTGAGTTACTTTTGCCACTGATAACTTCTTTCTTTCACGCCTCTAATTTCAGCTCTTGGAGAAGGCAAAGACAACTTCGTTCAGTGCCCCATGGAAGCTCTGAAGTGGGAGGAGAGGAAGTGCCTCATCCTGGAGGAAATCCTTGCCTACAAGCCGGATATCTTGTGCCTGCAAGAAGTCGACCACTACTTCGACACCTTCGAGCCACTCCTGAGCCGACTGGGCTATCAATGCACTTTCTTCCCGAAGCCGTGGTCGCCGTGCCTAGATGTGGAGCAGAACAACGGGCCGGACGGCTGCGCCTTGTTTTTCCTCAAAGAACGCTTCGAGCTCATCAACAGCGCAAACATCCGGCTCACCGCCATGAAACTGAAGACCAACCAAGTAGCCATCGCTCAGACACTGAAGTGCAGTGAAACTGGAAGACTGTTCTGCATCGCCGTCACCCACCTGAAAGCTCGTACTGGCTGGGAGAGGTTTCGGTCTGCGCAGGGCTGCGACCTTCTCCAGAACCTGAAGAGCATTACCCAGGGTGCAAAGATCCCTCTGATCATCTGCGGAGACTTCAATGCGGAGCCAACCGAGGAGGTCTACAGAGAATTCTCCAACTCCAGCCTCAACTTAAACAGCGCATACAAGCTGCTGAGCCCCGACGGGCAGTCAGAGCCCCCGTACACCACCTGGAAGATTCGGCCCTCGGGAGAGTGCCGGCATACACTGGATTATATCTGGTATTCCCAGCATGCCTTGAATGTGAACTCAGCCCTAGGCTTGCTGACTGAAGAGCAAATTGGGCCCAACAGGCTGCCCTCATTCAATTACCCTTCAGATCACCTGTCTTTGGTGTGTGACTTTAGTTTTAACCAAGACCCTGACAGACTGTTATAATTGGTTGGAATGGCACCCGGCATTGCCGTATCTTAATTCACCATTGTTTTGTGTTACTGAGGCTAGAAGCTATTAAGGATGAGGAAATACCGTTGACTAAACATTCTTTTAGGCACTTGTTTGGAATTACACTTACCCTTCAGAGCTCGTTCATCCGTAGCCTCTGAAGGAGGAAGAAAGGAGTCAGTGTTCCTGTAACGGTGGTCTTTCTGTATTCAGATTTGAAAACTGGAAGGGAAATGAGCTTTATCCTTTCACTAACTCCTGTGCTAAAAGTATAATCCTCTAATGAATGTGGAGGCCTGAGTATTTAAAGTTAAATGTGCGTATGTAAAACAGTTTGCCCTGTCAGCATGCTAATCTTGTTTATTTGATGTTAAGCTTGTGCCGGTACCAAAGGAAACAAGGCTTGACTTCTCAGATTCTGTTAACTCCTTTTGTGTTGCAGATGAAGGAAGCTAAACAAGGTTTAGACATGAACAAATCTAAGATCATGTTGGTGTAGTCTTCTTATTTCCACACGACTTAAGAGGAAGATTCCATTTAAAGTGAAGGGGTAGTAGTACAGTGTAAGCAAGGCCCCCTCCAGCCAGTGAGGAAACGGGCTAACTGCAGCACATCCTGTATGACATCCTCACTTTTCCAAAGAATGCGCATGTGTCCATCACACAAATGCTCTGTAGGTATACATTCTGTGCTTCCCTCCAGAGTACACACCTAACAAGGGAGTGTTTTCTCATCTGCTTCAAGTATTACCTTTATAAATGGTTTAAATAGCCTTGTCCATCTTGCAGTTTCAGTAAAGGGCCAATCTTCATTTTGAAAGACTTCCTTTTATTTATCTTCGGAACCTAGATCTACACTGGAACCTGGTAGAAGACAAATTTTATTTATTGTGAGAAGCTGGTAATCCTGTACCTGACTTGAAATCGCACAGCAGCAGCACTCAGGAGCACCTACAGGTCCTCTTTCCGTGGCCCAGGTCCCAGGCCATGACAGAGGTGGGGTAGGGCGGTAGCTGTTGTGTGTGGCATGGTGCTCACTGGTGTGACATAGGTATTTTGAATATGTGGATTGTATATGTGCCACTGTGCCAGGACATGGGGAAGGGAGAGGAGAGAACCAATAATTGGGGTTGGGCTGACATGTAGATAGTTTGGAGACTAGGCAGAGCAAATAAAGCAGTACTTCCATGCTGCATAAAGCCCACGGTAACTTGTAAATGTTCCAGATGTTTAATAATAAAAGTCCTTTGGAAAAGAAAATATCCTCTACTGCCATCTTTTTCATTTTCTTACCATAAGTGGATTATACTGCCACTTCCAGACCTTTTTCCTCCAGGTCCACAGTCCTAACCTTACAAGTTGTCACAGCCACTTTTGTAGCAAGTGGTGTTTCTCAAACTTGCATGCCTACATTTCACAGCAAGTCTGTAGGGATAGGGGTTACTTCTGGAGAAGTTAAGCTGCCTTCTCCCCTAGCTAGTAATGAAGCCCAGGCCTTAAATTACCCTAACTATTTCTCTTCCCATCAGCTGTCTGAAGCTACAAACAGTGCCAGCACCCACCTCAGGACTGCACCCCAGGCTGCATGTATTCCTCCCCGAGGAGCTGCTAAGCATGCCTAGCAGGGCTGGCTCCTCACAACAGGCAGCTCCAGTTGTCACTTACGAAACACCTGAAGGGCAAGAAATAATACAGGTATGTGATTTCCACAGCCCATGAATTACACTACAGCATGGACATATTAAACGGTACTGCTAATAGGCATCTACCACACAAGTCACACCAGAGGGCTGGGGTTTATATTCATCCTGTTCTGTTAGTTTCTGGAAGAAACTACACTTGCAGTAGTAAGGCAAAGATAGGCATACAGTATTATTAACCAGATAATACAGAACTGTATTTAAACAAAGCAAAAGCATTTAAAAAAAAAAAAAAAAAAGCTCTAATTTCCATTTTGCTTTTGTGCAAATAGCTCAATTTTCTGAATGGTATCCAAGCGCTCATCTGCATGGCACTGCTTCACTGTGCCCAGGATAGAGACTCTGGCTTTCAGCATCAACTCTCTCATGAGAAGAACAGAAATGGGGGCATGCAGCATGAGTTCTGTGATGCTGCCATCACTGTAGAGCTTTTCTAAAGAGAAAAGGGCTGTGACGCTCATTTTGCCCTGGACACATGACAGTGAGTGTCCACTGCTTCATATCCTTAAAGGACAATTTTGAAGGGAGAGTTGTGTGGTGGGGAGGAATGTTAAAATCACACATGCCTCCTAGAACAGTAAATGCTTTCCACTATACTGTAATAAAGGACAGACAAGGCTCAACAAGGAACTGCTAACTTCCCAGCCAGCTTCAGCTTTTTATTCCAGCACTTGCTATAAGATGTATTTTTGCAGATGGTGTTATAGAAAGCTCAAATGAAATACTGCCCTTGCTTTTGTTTTATCCAGCAAGCGTGAGGCCTGCAGCAGTGAAATGCTTCTACCCTCTATAAAAATCAGTATGGTGAATATTTTTCATAGGAAAAAGCAGGAGGTTTTTTAATTTTTTCAGTGTAGCAGCATGACGCTCAGAATAAAAACATCTTCAGAGCTCATTTTGTGATCGCCTGTCTCATAAGAACACCAAGGCTACAAGTCTCTGCACCTCCCTTGCTCTGGTCTTGAATAAGAGCTGCATTAGGTCTAGCAGTGACAGTTTCCTCGCCCCCAGGCCAGCTGAGGGAAGAAGTGACCCACTTACTCAATTTGCTGAAAGGCAGAAGCTGCTGCAAGCTTGTTGGAACGCTCTCTCTCGGATAACAATTAGATCAGAAGTAGGTAGTGTCATTTGAATCTTTCCCACTTAAGCTCAATGTCTCTCCAAGGCAGGCACTGAACTTAGCTTATATGGGTTGTGATGGTCTCCACGCATAACTGAGACCCCTGCTGGACGTGTCAGGGTAAGAACTGAGCCTTCAGGCACCGCTCCCCTTTCTCGTCTCACACCTCAGCACCTCTGGCTCACTGCTCCTTCATCACCTCAGATAGGATTTGCCAGGTCCAAAAGTCCATTAAATCAGCAGAGGATCAGAAGAGCCAAGCCTTCCCCACACCACTCTTTTCCCAGATCACTTGTGCCAAGGCACAGAACCCTGCACTTGAATGCTAAGCTTGAGATGCCAGAAAGAAGTTTTAATGAAGAATAAAAACCTTTCACCAGGTTTGCACAGCAAGATAGACTTTATCGGTTCAAGAGAGAGCAACAAAAATAATTCTCAGGGATGAGATTCCTTTTTCAACTTTTCTAGCCACAACTCAGAAAAGCTGCCACACGTTACAGTTTTCCCTGTAGATCACGCAGCATTACCCTTTCCCCCCTATAATTTACAATATTGTAAGAGGATATTTGAAAAATAATCATGATGTATAATGTGGTATCAGTGGTACCTTAGCAATCTATGCCTTAATGCCTTCCGCATGAAGCGTGCTCACTCACACTCCATTTTCATTCCACTGGTGGCATCCACAAGAGTTACTACTTGCCCAGGACAGGTTCAGCCTAGACTCTTCTTCATGAGCCACCAGTTACTGATGTCTTAAGACAGCACCGCTACACAGGACCAGACTTTCAAAGGAACTGCAAGTCTAACAATGTATCTAGATGCTAACTTCAGTGTTTTAGTTAGCAGCCTTTCAGGTGTTACAGACCTGACCAAAGCTCCTTCATCCTGAGTTCATGTCCTTCACCATCATCAGTAAAAATATTTCCTGCCCACACGGTAATTACTTTGTGTGAGAATGAAGAAGAATGTTAAACAGCAAGCTTGCACAATCTGACTTCAGTGACAGTCAGCAATCTTGTTCTTCTTAGCTGCAGAAACCCTCCACGATAACCTTTACAAGAGATTGCCTCTTTTAAGTATGGCTTGTGAACAAGATGACACACTTCTGATAAAGAATAACTGCTCACATGTACACAGAGGAACAACACTGAAGAGCAGCACATAAGCAGACATGCTGAAGTCCCCACCTGCCCTGTGACAAAAAGGCCACCTGTATTTACATCTAGCAACTAAATGTTTAAAAAAGTGGGGCACAGAGCCATACGTGGAAAGGTGAATGAGAAGGGACTCTCTCTGACCTTGTTAAGTACTGTTTCAGTTACAGTGCACCTTCATACAGATTTAAGATTCTCGCAGCACCCGATCTACCTCTACTACATGTCCTGAGGCAGCTGGTACATGGCTGTCACTCACTGCGTGGCCAGGGGAGAGAGCCAAAGGACCATCAGCAGCTGGAGGGTGGGCAGAAACTGCAAGTATGGCTGAGAGCTGTTTATCTAGCAAGCAGCAGCGATCCGTGCCTGCATTCCTTCTGTTCTTGCCATTACATGATGAAATCCCGGATCTAACTTAAGAGGAGGAGGTTGTCAGCTGGAGATCCTTTCCAGGAAGGTACTCTGCCCTCAGTTGACTTCGTGTATCTAAATTAGGTGTGGGAAAGGTCTTAACTACAAATACGCCAGCGATATACATTTCATGCTGTGAGATACAGCATCTCTCCTTCACACACGATCAAGTAACAGCCATTTAGAGAATCATTTCTTACAGACAAGACTTAGAAAAGTCGGTTTAAAAATGCTACTGCTTTTGTCTTTGTTGTCTCCAGCCTATTTTACCCACACAGCACAAAGCACTGCCTGCCTGCCTCTTTTCACCCTGCTCCACTTCCTTTACACAGTAGAGTTGCCTCACAAACTTCCATAAGCATACTCCCATTGACTAGCTTCCCCCACTTGGCCTTCTGGTCTACCTCTTCCTTGGCCATGGCCTTCTGACCTACTTCCTTAGCAGGACAAATGCTCTTCCTTCTTGTTCATCTCCCCCTTTGAAAGAGCCTTTCTCCCTCATTTCAAGTCTTGGAAACACAGTTCACCTGTAAGAACCTTTTCTTCTTTGGGCTAACTACTGGTGGAAGGGATTGCTGCCTTCTATACCCAAGTTGTTTCCCTGCTTCAGCTTTGTTCATCCCTTTGTTCTCAAATTCTGCTTCCCTGCTTAGAGTATCCAACAAGTCTCTTCTTCAAAAGAAACACAAAGCCCCCCAAATGGTAGCCAGGCTGTATGGAACTATTCCCGTATTTCTCACCATTTGAAGGCAAGAATAGGTTTACTGCTAGGACTCTGCAGGTAGCTTGTTTTTTAGCTTTAGAAGTTAATGTGAAAAAATAAACTTTAGCGCAGCTGTTTACTACCGGCCTCCTTTATAATTAATGAAGACCTCAGATCCAGATTTCTGTTTTAACTGCTCATCTAGGCATGAAGTACATAAATGGTCGTTTAGGCTTTGATTACTTTGAGATTTACCAAGCCCCTGCTGTGAAGACTTCCCAGAGCATCTTGCTAGCAACTGGAGGTTCCTCTTGGGCACCTGGGTACCCACAAGCTGATGGGCTGCTCCTGTAGTGACAGCTGTAGTACCACTTGTGGATCCCCATGAAAACAGGATGAGCTACTAACACCTTTTTTAGGCCACACTCTTGTGCACAGGCTGTAACTGTGGCATAACTCTTGTACTGCACTCTCACCCGAGCTTCACCCTGCACCCACAGCTTACGGGCAACTATAAATACAAACCCTATTTAGATACTTACCTCATTCGGGGGGGAGCAGGGAAGGTTACCTAAAATTACTGACTTGTGTAGAAGCCAAAATATTAACAGTTGAAGATGCCAACGATAACAGCATCAAAAAGTGCAACAGTGCAACACATTTCTCCTTTGTCAGTTTCTACTCACCAACGTTTTCTACTTGCCTCTATGAGACAGTCAGATCAGTACAATCAAGTAGAGAAGTCTGCTCACTTCCCCCTTTTTACTTTGCAGTGCAGCCTTAGAAAATGAAGGAATTGCTGGAGCAGAAAGTTGTCCCAGAGCTTTAGAAGATACCGGTTCTCAGAGCTATTTCAGCAAACCCTGTTTTCTTTGCTTTACAGCAAATGGGAGCACACAGAAAGTTATGGGCTGGAGGGCAGCACCTTCCTAGCTTCTCGAGTTACTCCAGTACTCATCTGATCAGCCACAGTGGAAGAACACTGAGTATGCTGACCGTGCTAAAAAAGCTTAGAGAACAAGACCCCTGTCAGAAGTCAACTACTGCAAGCTTCTCAAATGCTTCAGTGAAACATATTTCAGTGCGCTGTGTGGGAGAGCTGCCAGCCATGCGGAGTATCAGAGTGCTGGGGAGCTCCATGTTACCACACTATCCCAGCTACCTGAGGCTGAATGCCTGGATGATTTCAAGTGAGCAGAAAAGGAACCAAACAGCTGAAAGGAGAAAGTTAAAAACAGAAGGCAGACAAAACAAATTTCATTTCTATATTTCAGTAAAACCTACTTGAATACACTTTGAAACAAGAGTACAACAAAATAGAATATACTTCAAATGTTGAATATACAAACTATTATAGTTCATTCTGAACACTGGTACTTCCCTCTTAACTTCAACTAAAAAAAAAAAATTTACAGGTTTAGAACTACCTGACAAAAGCTCATGCTGGGTGTGACCTTTCAAGTGACAGAGTAGAGCTGAAACTGAAATGTATGCACAGATGTCAAGGCTAAGTGAGAGACACAGGCATGTTACAGCAAAAGGCCGGAGGCCTGCTGCTATTTTGTCCACAATTAAGAAATTTAGACAGACTTTACCTACCATACAAAATATGTTACATGTAATTCTATAACAATACTGTGCTAGGTACAAGATTTTTTAAAAAATTTGTTTTAATAAAAAAGCTTTAAACAAACAAGCCATTAGCTTATTTCAAGAAAGATAATTGAAAATCAGTCTAAGGCTTTCATTTTAAATCTGCTTAAGCTATGATACAAAAATCCCTCTAGGTCTCTGTCTTCTTTTAGAAGCTCTTCAATCTCCTTTATTTCACATTCTACAATACCTAGTAGCAGAGGTTTTCACTTAGCACCAGTTGAGTACTGCGGGCACACAGTAGTGATTGCTGGTATGCATATAAAATTCATCAACTTTGCCATTTCTAGAAATGAGACTTTCCTCTTCCCTGAAAACCAAAAACCAAGGCAAACCTCTCACACAAATCAATTTTAGTGTTCCAGGTCTTAGTGTGCTGTGACAGCGTAGTGAACTGTTTGGTCCCTTTTCAGTCTCTCTATCGTTCCTTCTCCATGGGTTCAGCTGTCTCCTGACTGGAAGAGGCCGTTTCTGTCAGCATAGCAATGTGGTTCCATTCCCACTGAAACACGGGAAAAATACTTCTTTTTCTCCCCACTAAGTCTCCAATATTACACATGTTTTTTAACACTTCCAAACTCTCCTTTTTGACGTGGCGATCGCCTCCACTTCCCTCCCCAATTATGTCAGTTTAAGCAAAACAGTAACAGTCTGTAAGTCCACGATGGAAGCAACCTGTTCTTCACTTCTCACACGTTAGGATTCCTTCTGTTTTCATTGTCACAGGAAGCGCGATAGCCGAGGGCGTACTAACTACTACTACGTGGGTTACAGTCTTGCTCCCATCTGCCGTCTTCTCTTCCTGTAAGAGCTGCAGCGTTTTCACTTCACGTTCTTGTGTTACAGCTGCTGTGTCTGATTTCACTTCCGGGCTTTTTATTACTGCACTAATAACCCTGGCGGCAGTCTGGCCGGACGCCTGCTGCGCAGGCACCGATAGTCTCATCACTGGTGTCCCGTGAGCTATAGACACTGGGGTTAGCGCTCTAACAGCCAACGGGGTTCCAACAATGTTGATGCTTCCCGACCCAGTCAGGCCTGGTTTTGTTTGTACCTGACACTGCGTCAGCTGCGTGGCGGGGATCGTAATGATCTTGGCAGGCTGCATCGTGATTTTGTCTCCGTTCTCGGTAGCTGTTGGCATCACAGTAGGGATTGTCTGGATTACTACCTTTGGAGTTGTTGCCGTTGTTGGACTTGTGTTGGTAATTAACGGCGACCCTGCGTTTACTGACTGTACTGCCACAGTAGAAATTTTCTGTCCCAGAGAGGTCATTACAACAGGCACTTGCATTGCCACACGTACAGTCCTGCAAAATAAAAACGTGTATTTAAACCGTTAGCGCTGAAAACAAGGATACACAAATCCCAAATTTGCAGATTTCTAGCTGTTTTCCTTAAAAACAACGACGACAAAAACCTCCTGTCCATCTCATAATAGGAGCTTGTAGATTGAGCAGCATCTCTCTCTCCCTTCTCTACATGATTTTAAAATATGCTTGAGGGCAAGCGCACTGACAGGCGGTCTCTCTCATAAACCACACTTTCACAGTATTCTATCACAATTCATGGCTGCCTGTAAATCAGAGAGGACTTCCAGCATATAAAGTAATGAAGACACCGTCCCAACCAAAAAGCTGCTTGTCATTCATTGGTGAACAACAAGCCCAAGCCACATCAATACAAACCTGGGAGCTGACGATGCTGGGACAGTAGTAGTGGTTGTCGAGGGGCGAGATGATGATGTATCGTGTGCTGGTGAGGCAATATTCACCACTCTGGTGACTGCTTTTTCTGTTCTGGTACAGCTTAACTGAGACAAGTTTTTTCCTCCACGTGCAGAGGTTGCTGCTTTCAAGAGGTTTTCTGCAGATAAAGACACTCTCTCCAATGACTTTTCATCTGTAGGCATTGACAAATCTTCACTGCAGGGTTCGTTTTTGTCATCATCGATGACAACTATATTTTTTGGCATCTCCTTAAACTGATAAACAAGCCTCTGTCCCTCAACTTTGGCAAGGATTCCTCTTTGATAGTAGTATCTGCAAGAGAAGTACCGTTAAGTAGTAACTGATATTGCTGATTCTAAAGAAAAACTCGCTCTGTGCTAACATAACCACAGCCAAAAATAAAACGTAAGAAGGTATGGCAAGAAGCTGGCACAGCATCTCAAATATCCAGCTTAAAAAAAATCTGGCCCTTTAAACACAAACCTCTAAAGGTAAATTGCAAATTAACTGGTAACATGGAAAGCAACAGGAACTGCAAAACTGCTGCTTTTTCATCAGCCAAGTCAGCAAAAGGGCAGTTTTTAACACCTCAGAATTTGTATTATTTCTATAGAGTTCAATTTAGACTTAAGGATTTAAGAGTCAGATATGAAACTGCAGGAATTCAGCAGCTTGAGATTTTACCTCAGAGCTCTTCCCATGGTCTCATAGTTCATGTCAGGTTTGTTTTTGTGTTTTCCCCATAGTTTGGAGACAGCTTTCGAGTCCACCAGCTTAAAGATTCCTTTCTCTCGCTGAGTCCACTTAATATAACGAGGACAAGTATTTTTGTCCTGGAGAAGGTCCAGAAGAAACTCCCATAAGTATGTTGTATTTCCTATAATCAGAAAGCATTTGAACATTAGAAATCCACTTTCAAGGGCAGCAGAAAATTCTCCATATATAGCTAACTCCAAATGACCTAAATTACAGGCAAACACTACACAGAGGATGGTATGTAATGTAACCTGCAAGCATTCATTCATTCTATTTAGTAAAGCTTTCATAAATATTTACATTCTGAGAGGAGCTAATCCTGGTGATCTGTTGTATAGCACAGGAGCCTCTTCAATTCCACGCTCATTCCCAGTTCTTGAAAAGTGAAAAGTATAGGAGGGTGTTCCAAGACTCTACAACCTACAGCTGCTCTGCACAGATAGGAAGACAGCTCAGAATTTTCTTCTCAGTTTCTTAAGCAGAGGAGAGAAATGCCAGTGCACTTTAAGATGCTGAAGTACAAGAAGACAGAAATAAACAATGTTCAAAGGCACACAACTTTCAATAACCAACCATCTAAAATGGCAAAAAGGCTACAGCCTCCTGTCCAGGACTGTCCAGGATCATCCTGCTGACTTCGATGGGACATCAGCACCAAAGGGGCTCTCACACCTGCTGCTGACAGCCCCGTGTTCTGATCCAAATGTATCCTGCAGAATAACCAAGGCTCTGCTAGGTGCAAAGCCAGTCCAGCTACTCCCTGCAAGGATTTACGTGGCAGAAATGCCACACACCTTCCTGTAACTGGGAAGGTACAGAATGAAGAAGCCTACAGAAGAAGAATTCAATACTTCTCAGGCATTTCAGAGGTGTACAATCTCTGTACAGTTTCCACTGGAGGTGCCCCAAGACAACATTTGTAACAGTGACTATCAGGATGGCATAAAACATAACATGAGGGCTGCCCGGACTCTGACTATGCCTAGGAAAAGGGAAAGAAAAGCAGAAGGAAAAAAAGATACCTCTCTTTTATCAGTATTGCTGGAGAAGACTGCTAAAGCAATTCAAGAAGGGAAAACCAAGACAGATCTACAAGAGTAACAACCTCAGAATGTCAATCTCAATACACGTGATCATGCTTCCAAGCCACCAGCAGGTGCCATGGGCAAATTAAAATATACACTCCAGTATTTTCTGTGTGCAAAGAGATCAGTAACTCTTGAGGTTTAATGGCCCAGCACACTACTTGTTTGCAGCATGGAGTAACAACAAAAAATATATTAAGGCAGCTGAAAGGCCACTCTTACAGATTCCAAGAAGTCAACTATCTTAGAAAAATCTCATTATGGTTTTCATCTTCTGGATGATGATCTCAAAGACAGACTACTCAATATTTTTAAAAGTGCTCCAGTAAACAGCAAGTACCGAATCAAGTGATATGAAAATCCAGCTGCATTTCAGAGAAATCTGTATAGGACTTATATGAGGAAAAAGAGTCAAGAAGAGTACTCCAGAATCCTGGAATCGTCCTGGATAATCTTAATGCTGTAATGCTGCGGAAGTGAAGGATAATTTTCACAAAACAAACTCTTGCAGCTTTTTATATCATTCTTCTCATTTCATTTATCAAGTCAGAATAATCTTCCCTAATTTATTAATCTCAGAATGCTGTTTATTAGATGCTAAGTGTTTTAAGTCCTCATAATTGCACGTAACCAAGCAACCAGTAAGTTTCCATTTCAGAAAGAATTCTACAAGAGAAAAAATATTAACTAGTAGTGTATTCCTTGAAATTAATTCTGGTTTTTTTTGTTGTTGTTGTTGTTTTTTTTTTTCCTCTTAGCTCCTTAGAGATAGGATATCTGGGTTCACCAACAAATCCTGTAGAGGTCTGCAACAGTTTCACTGCAGAAATAAAAGTGACCTTCGAGAGAAATCATTCCTGAAAGTGCCTTATTTTTTCTGCTGGAATGGAGCTGCTGACTCAACACTTTTTCCTTTTTTCTTCAAACTCTTAGTGACCTGAATAACATTTTTCCACATGAGGGCTATGGAATAGTTATGTTACTCAGAGGCCATCTACTATGCCAGTAAGCTCCAGCAATACTACAGGTATGCTGCTCTGCCAATTATGGTTGCTATGCATTTAACACAAAGCTAACTTTAGAAATGTTTAACAGAACTTTGAACTATTTTAAAATCCTCTCTCCCTAGAAAACTAACCTTTCCTAATACTATGAATCCGAGCCTATTGACTCCTGAGGAAGAAAAAGATATGACTATAAAATGTATTATCTGAGCAGGTTTACATTCATGCTGCTCTTATGCATCCAAAATCCAGCATGGTAGACATAAACACATATTACATCTTGCTAGGGAGACAGCCTTTTTCAATAGCATGTAAAACTCATCTCCATGCCTGGAAGGTCTCAAGATCACCAATGTATCTTAAGAGTGCACAGAGTTGACACAGTTATTACCCACCTTACCTTCAGTATAGAGCAATTTGGCACAGTGAAATACTTTTTTTGTGTCTACCTGATTATTACAACTGTCTGTTACTTAATCATAGAATCACAGAATCATAGGATCAGCAAGGTTGGAGAAGACCTCTAAGATCACCCAGTCCAACCTATCACCAATATTTCCCACTAACCCCACTCCCTCAGTACCACATCTAAACGTTTCTTCAACACCTCCAGGGTCAGTGACTCCAACACCTCCCTGGGCAGCCTGTTCAGCACCTGATCACTCTGTAAGAGTAAAAAGTTTCCTAACATCCAACCCGAATCTCCTCTGGCACAGCTTGAGGCCATTCCCTCTGGTCTTATCACAACTTACACAGGAGAAGTGGCTGACCCCCACCTCACCACAACCACCTTGCAGGCAGTTGTAGGGAGTTATCAGGTCTCCCCCGAGCCTCCTCTTCTCCAGACTGAACAATCCCAGTTCCCTCAGCCACTCCCTTTAAAACTTGTGCTCCAGAGCCCTCACCAGCTTCGCTGCCCTTCTCTGGGCACGTTCCAGGGCCTCAGCGTCTTTCTTGCGGTGAGGGGCCCAAACCTGAGCGCAGTACTCGAGGTGTGGCAGCACCAGGGCTGAGTACAAGGGTACAGTCACCTCCCAGCCCCCGCTGGCAACATGATCTCTGATACAAACAGGCTGCCATCGGCCTTCTTGGCCACCTGGGCACACTGCTGGCTCACATTCAGCCAGGTGCCAAACAACACCCCCAGGTCCGTTTCTTCCACACAGTCTTCCAGCCACTCAGCCCCAAGCCTGTAGCATTGCCTGGGTTTTTGTGGCCAAAGTTATGGCAGGACTTGGCACTGGTCTTGTTGAAGCTCATCCTATTGGCCTCAGCCAAGCAATCCAGCCTGTCTAGATTGCGGTGTAGGGCCTTCCTACCCCAAAGCACATCAACACTTCCTCCCAGCTTGGTGTCACCTGCAAACTTACTGAGGGTGCTCTCAATGCCCTCACCAATCATCAGGAAAGATATTGAACAGGACTGGGCCCAATACCCACCCCTGGGGAACACCACTTAGTGTGTCAGCTGTAGTCTCAAAATACAAGGACTAACAGCCAGAAAGCATGTCAATGATACAAGGCATTGCATGTATCAACTGTCACATTTGTACCAGCACCTATATTGAAAGGCTCAAGGCCAGTTCCGCTCCCTCCAACTGAGGGAAAAAATCTCCTGCAGCTTTATGCTATCTGCCTACACTTTAAAAAGAGCACTTAAGCAAAGCAAAAGCAAAGTAAGGGAAGTGAAGCCAGATATAAACTGTCAATCTTCTATGCAAAGACAACTACTAGTACTTTCATCCCAATTAAAAACAAGAGTCTTCAGTTCCCTCAATATAACAAACTCAAGCTGATTATCTACAGTTGCTTTACTTTGTACTGCAGCCAGAATGCACAGAGGAAGAAGTACCTACATTGACAACAAGCAACCTGTTTCCAGCTGTGTACAACCAGCTGTTCTCCTCCTCCATGACTTAAATCTGCTGACAGCACTGAGCTCTAACAGTAATTCCTGTTTCTCCAGAAATACGTTACATGTAAAGCAACCTGCATATGGCAAATCATTTCTGGAAAGAAACAGTAAAAAAATTAAGCCAATAACAAAATATTTTGCAAGACTTAAAGTTAACCTTCATGAAGAAGGAAAATGTATTTTGTGCCAGCTGTGGTGTAAAATATGAACTGAGATACCTCGTGAGAACAACAAACGAAAGCATATCCTAAGCGCCCATAGAAACTGGAAAAAAAGAGTAGTAACATCTCACACTTCATAAAACTAACAGCTAAGGAGAGAAATCACCAGTAGAGACACAAGCTGGAAGGGACAGAAACACATCCTCCTTTCTGCAAGTCATTTCTGCAGCAACTAGGCAGTTCACAAATGCTCTTCAGATAACGGAAAGCACTAATAGCAACATCAGAATTACAAAGAAGGCTTAAAAAATAACTTAAAAAAAAAAATCAAACAAGAAGCACTTTTAAGAGCAGCAAATACAAAGATCTGCTACAGCGAAAATCAAAGGCACCAACAGTGACCGATGCCTAGAAACTTAATTATTTTCTGCACCAGTTTCCATGAGCCAGCATCTATTCTTCCTCAACTCCCCAGATAAGGAATGACGTAAATAGCAGAGATCCTGCTTTCAAACAAATCCTGAAATAACAGCTCTCGTGCTGACAACTGCATGGTCTTTCAGCTGGTACACTGCTACTGAGAGTCACTAAAACTCTATTTCTCCCAGCTGTAAGTACAATCTCCTAACAACTTTTCGTGAAGTTAGCTGGGAACAAGATCCATGATCTGCACCTAGGCAGGGCTAAGAGCTGATACACTGTACTGCAATTCAACAGTAACCTGTAAGTGGGTGCTGTGGGTCTGTCTGATGTCTGGGTGAAAAGCTGAGACTTGCAAACCAAGAAAGGACTCTTCATCATGAAAAACAATAAGAATAATGACTCTTGTGCATAAAACTCCTCACTCAAGCCGCAGAGAAACATATCATCATTTGTTTTCACCCTCAAGCCAATTTGCATCTATTAGTCAAGCAACACATTCCCACTGAAGTTGTGAATCAATTAAGGAAACACATTTCCAACCCTCAACAAATGCCCACAAGCTGCTTCTACTTCAGAGCCAAGTCCTACAATGGCAGCTTAACAAATTATTTGCCTGACAACAAGTTAACACACACCCCAAAAGACAGCAATAAATGCAAAGCAAATGAAAATGTACGGGTTGTATTACAGGGCACGCAGGGGAGTTAGGCACATCCTTGCACTCCATCTTGCATCAACAAATGCAAAGAAATCAAATAAAGTTGAGACCGAATGAAGTCAGTGCAAATTCACCCACCAAAGTTTTCAAGATCTTAGTTTTATCTATGACATATACAATACATATAAATGACATGATCTTAGACTTAACAATGTAAAATTATACCTTTGCCTTCTCTAGGTTTCTTCTTTATACCTAGGTCTGGAGACCCATCTGAAATGCTCGATTGTTGGCTCTTGGGTTTACGGCCAGCTGCACACACAAAACATGCAGGGAAAAACGAAAAGTATTAATTGTATGCAGAATAAAAGCATTTTGTAGTTTGATTTTCCTGAAAGAAGCAGTTCATTCTATTTTTTTTTAATGCTATTTCCTTGCTTCAAGTATGGATAAACTGACATTCTCAGATTACAACTATTGCACATCCAATTTAACGCATCATTCGTCTGCTTATTTCATAGGCAGATTTAACCTCATTTCAGATGAATTACTGGCAGGTGAAGTACACACATATGAAGTAAATCCAGTGTATTTGCATTCCTTTAGTCACATGCCTCTTTTACTCTGGAACCTACCACTCTTTTGCCTGCTTTGTTTTCGATATTCTAGCCCATGTGTCCATCAAAGCATCAGTTTTCCTACAAAATCCTACAGCTGAAACCACAAACTCCCACTTCCACTCCACATCTGCCCATTAAAAGCTACAGGCAAGCTTCCTCTCAGCGTGCAGCCCCTGGGATGCAGGTCTCAGGGTGGTGCTGGGGCTGCCCTGCCCTCACAGCCCCCTGCTGTGTTCCTATGTCAGGGAAATCCTCACCCTTTTACACTCCACTGACCTTTCCATCGAGGTAAACAGGCCCAAGCAGGGATCCAAGAGGATCATAACCCAGGGCAGCAGACTGTAAACAACCCTTGCTTCTGCCGTCACTTTGAGTAACTCTCCTTCCTCAGGAACAACAGCATTATCTTTTGCTGATGAATAATATTCTTCAATAAATGCTGAATTCAACAAGCATTAATTATGACAACAGAAGTTATCATTCTGTTGCTGTAGCTGAATGACCTTACGCACTGTCAGCTTTCTGAGCATAGCCCTGTAACACAATCTGCCCAGTAATGACTATTCAGACAGACAGTGAAAAAAATGAAGAAATGGTTTAAATCCAATATACAGCTATAAAAAAGCACTATCATTATTTTCCTGCCTATGTCATTTAGGGTAGTTACAGCCATTTGCGACACGCATATGACTTCATCAAATCTCAAACTCATAGACCTCAGCTATATAATGCTTTATCATGACACTGCAGTTTTTTTCCCCTAAACGAGAAGCAACCCCGCATACATACAGCTGGAATCTCTAATAAAGTTCTCCTATGGTTAAGTGAATTATAACATGCCTGTAGGCAAACTGCTAGCCCAGACTGATACCAACCATTCAGAGCCATCTCATTTGGTAGCTGAACGCTTAGACCTTGTTCATTGTTCCTAAAGTGTCTCCTCCAAGACACACCAATCAGACAAACAAGATACTTCTCTCACCAGAAAGACACTGTACTGATTCTGTAAATCAATTTACGCACTTGTAAGCTAGTAACTTTCCTACTGTTCTATTCGAGGACTCCTGAGACCACCCACTCTCACATACCTATTCCAGAGAAATATTTACCCCCCCCTTCAAGTCCTTTCCGAATCCTTCTTTACCCTTCCACCACTCTGCAGACTTCACTTAACAAGGCACAGAGCAAAAAAAGAAATCCTTTTCCTTAACTGTTGGTGAAACGCACTCTCACTACTTTTGGTTGTTGTCACAGGTTTGTTCTCTAAGAACTCACATTTCAGACTTGAACCACACTGATAACACGAGCAGAGAAATCAGCTAATCTAACCCATCCGTATCCATATCGACTGCACCATCTGTGGCTGTCTGCATACGAAATAAACCCTGAGGTAGCTGCTACGAGGAGCCATACGCACCTTTTTTCTTCTTCATTCGTTCATGGATATCAGGGGATGTTCGAACAGGAGATGAATCCATTGGTTCAGATTCATCTGCTGGCACCTCTACCACAGTTTCTGCGATCACATCGGGCCTCATGGCTGCATGGATGAACTCTGGGGTTGACACACAAGGAGGGACCAAAACTTCCACTAAGAGAGGAAAAGGGGGAAAAAGGAAAAAGTATGTTACGAAGTTTCTACTTGACTATTCTAATCTCTCTTATATAAAATTGTTTTAAATAAAGCAAGTGCAAAAATGTAGCAAGATTCAATTCCAACAAACCGCCATGTAGAAAATCAGTCCACTCCCCAAAACATGCACACCTGTGATCATTGTTAAGCATAAGACAATTATATCAAAGCAATACTGTTTTGATTTAAGCTCAACTTTAAATTCAATTTTAATTGAAGAAAATTAGAGCTCAATCTCTGATCCTTAGTTAATTAGGGACCAAGAAATGGGTCTGGTTTGCACCCCAAATTCCATTTCATATTTTATAGCTTTTGGGTTCCAGTCTGATCACAGTTTCATCCAATGTATATTAAGTAACTTCAGAAAGAAGATACAGTTAAAAGAATCATCAACACTGACTTCTGGGTTTTTAAACTGGTAACAATTTACAACATCCTGTATTCAGATATTCTTTCTAAAACAGAAGAACAGATGAAAATAATTTTCCCTTGAAGTAACTATTCTAGCAAAGCAAAATGTCAGGTTCATAGCATCAAAGACCGACTTAAGTAGGACGGGATGCCTGAGGCCACCTGGCCCAACCTCTGCTCAAGCACGGAGGCCCTGAGCAGGGTGACCATGATGTTCCAGTTAGTTACTGAGGAGCTCCAAGGAGACTCCACAACCTCTCTGGGCAACCTGTGCCAATGCTCCATCACCAGCACAATAAAAAAGTGTTACCCGATGTTTAGATGGAAAAGTCACTTTAAATGTGTAGCTATTAGAGTATGTGCACCCCAACAGCATCACTCAGGTAAATGATATCACCTGGAAGCATGCTTCTTACAGGTTGATGGTTTTACTGATTAGTGGAAAGAAAAACTGCTTGAGGAGGAGAAGCTGTAAATGACATACCAGGACTCCTGGCATTTCTCAGGCAGGTAGGAGACTCCATATGAAGCAAGGCCTCTGCAGCTTCAATTGTCTTATCTGTGCAGTGTACATTGCTTCCGTGTACTGATGCTTCCACTGCAGAAGGATAAAAGTGTTATGAGACCAGATTAGTCATACAAGTCATGGAAGGTTTAGGTCAGAAGGGCCCTTTAAGATCATCTAGTTCCAATCCCTCTGCTATAGGCAGGGACACCTCTAGACCAGCTTGTTCACAATCCCATCCAGCCTGGCCTTGAACACTCCAGGCTCAAGTCCATACATATCCCTGTAAAACAATGCTGTTCAATCTTAAACATGAAGATCAAGAAGTTGTCCAGTGTCTTCACACCATTACACCTTACTGCCAACAGAAACGTTTAGGGGAGACACGAGACAAGCAGTCAACAAGAACCAACACTGTCACTTCTGAGATCTCTGGCTCACAGCCAAGCTCCCTGTTTCTGTTAGGAGTTCAAGAGCTTACAGAAACAGAGTTTTGAGGGTTTCTGCTCCACTTCCTATTTAAGCAAAATAAACCGGATTGTGATGAAGATGGTTGTAAAATGACACAGCAGAGAGAAACAAAGCCATCTCCAACTGTGATCCCATTAAGATACAAACATCACTTCTCTTCAGATTTTCAGTCTATTTTGATTAAGTGTACATATAAAAACAAGATTAATTTGCAAAACAGTGATATCTTATTTCCTAATACTGAAAACATTGGCAAGCTGGGTTTAACAGGCCTGGTTGGTAACGAGAAAACAACAGAACCACAAAGCATTCAAATACTAGGAGGTGCTTAAACAACAGCTGAGGAATTAAGGCAAAAAGCTCTTTTTTTGAGTTCTGAAAACTCATGAACACTAAGTAGTTAAATAAACTAATATAAAGTGACTCCAAGAGAACGCACTTAAACTTGGGTACAAGGCAGACCATTGGGACCCAGCACAACACCAAAAAAAAGGGAACCCCAGGCATTCTGGATGCCAGCTGCTCTGTGGGCAGGCTGGGCAGGGTCCCAGGCAGCACAGCCACCTGTCCCGTGTCACCGCAGCACAAGGTGCCGGCTCCTGCAGCTCAGCTCACCATTTAAGGCAATGTGTCTCTCCGGGTCCCGGCGCTGCAGCCAGAAGGCAGGGCTATCTTTAGCTGCAGCGGGGTCACCTGTCTGCAGCCCCTGCCATCCGAGGGGCATTCGGTGAGCGTTCTCCACGAGAGCTCTGAGGCACCTATCCTGTTACCAACAGTGTCTGAGAAACAAGTGATGGCTGCGTGCTGGAAAGCAGGAAAATACCATTGCTGCTACTTCTGCCTCGGGAAATCCTACAGAAACAGATTAGTGCAGGCACACGTGGGGAAAAGCTAGCAAATCAGACTTTAAAGGTAAGGACTGGAAGCTTTAAAGCCCTTCAAGCAAACACAGAAGTTAGCAACACCTGGAAAACACAAAACTTCTAGCAGAATGAGACACCCCGCTGAGCCAACCCGCTGCCACTGCCCTGCCCAGATGCTATTTAAGGGGCTCTATCTCCTGCAGCAGTAGGTGCCTGATAAGGCTGGCATTCCAGCACAGGGCAACAACAAAAGCTCACCCTGCGGGCACAGAGATCAGTGCCAAAGGACAGGTTGTTACCTGCTGTGTCCCAACAGCCCTCCCCAGCAGCAGCTCGGAGCGGTCTCAAGCCCTGGGATACCTGCACCCACAAGAGAGGCCCTGCAGGCAACATTCTACCTGAGCGTTCCTCCTTCCCAAGGGAAGTCTCAGCCACACACAAGCAAATGACTGGCTCATCTGGGACAAGGGCAACAAGGTCATTCAGGCCACTCTTTGTTCCTTTCCAACACCACTCCAGCACCATGCCAATCTGACCAGGGGCAAGGGAGGAGAGGGTGAGGGAGAGGGAGAGGGAGCCCCAGCCCCTGGGAGCAGCAAGGCACCTGTCAGATGCAGTGAGTAACCCTACTGCACTGACACATTGGGAAAAGCATCAATCCACATCTCAGTGCCAATTTTAAAAAAAAAGCTCTTTTAGCCCCTCTCAAAAACGTCCCATTAACAGATGACAGCAAGGGCAAGCACCGAGGGACAGGCTCACTAAGAGAGCGGGACGTGCAGAAGGCAGAGCCATCAGCCCAGTTCCCCTGTACTGCAACACTGGGAGTGCTCCTCATGAGAGGTGTGGGGGAGAACTGCACCCAGAGGAGCAGCAGTGCTCACCTAAGTGCCAACTGCAGCCAAAAGACACTGCCATGGGAGATCACTGAGGTTCCTCACCATGCAGCATCCCTGCAGCTCACACTAACAAGGGCATACTGCAGCAGTCCATCTGCTCACCCATGGCTGTGGGACACCACATTTGCTTCCATCCTTTTAACCCAAATCTCATCCCATCGCTTTCATGAAGTAATACGATTCTAGGGTACTTTTTTCGCTTTACATTAAAACTAAGTTTTCTGGTCTGTTTTACAGAAGAAGAAAAACATCTGCTTATAAAATAATCTATGTTTCTACCAGAAAAGAGAACAACTCTCCTTTTTCAAATGGGAAAAGAGAACAGGCCAGCTGATGACCATCTCCAACGCTGACTGAACACCTCCCAACCCCACTCTCCCTTCCCAAACAAATGCTGTGTGCTGTGTGTATTCAGGGCTCCCAACTGCTGATGCAAAAAGCCCTACTTGGTTGGTAAAAGGGCTGCAGCTGAGCTTCACAGCAAGAAGTACCAGCAACACACACCTTTGGGAACAGTGCTCCCAAAACAGGAGCAACCACAGGACTGAAGGCACAAGAAGAGCTAGACCGCAGTTTCCAAAACAGAGCTTTGTGATGCTGTGCTGCAGCAACCTCCCTTCACCTGCACAAGGTCAGCACGGAGCTGCAGCCCCGGGGCTTACAATGGCTTATCCCTTAATGCCGCCAGGCACCGGCGCAGAGCTGCAATGAGGGGTTCCCAATTCCAAGCACGGATGGTGGGCAGGAGCAGTTCCATGGGCACTAATGCACCTCACAGAAGGTCGCCGGGTTCACCATCAGCATTTAAAGGAGCACAGCGAACAGCAGCGCTGCCAGGCCGGTGCCGCGAGCAACGTTATCTGCCAGCCCCTCCGGCTGACTGGAGACGCTCTCGTGGACGGCAACCGAGCCAGCCGCAAACAGGAACAATCCGGGCCCAGCTTTCGCCTCCCGTTACCGACCGCACCGCCGTACCGCAACACAGCGGCCGGTAGGCACAGGAACCGGCCGAGGACGGGAGACGCCCGAGGCTCCCGACGGGAACGACCACGTGCGCCCGGCGCGGCGTCGCCGCCACTTCCGTGTTTACACTCCGCTCCCCTCCGCGCCGCCGCGCGCCCCGCCAACCCGCGGGGAGCCGCCGCTCCGCCGCCCGCCGCGCGCCCATTGGCGGCCGCCGCGCCCCGCCCCGCCGCCCTCCATTGGGCGCGCTCCGGCCGCCGCCCCCGCCTCCCCCCCCCCGTGCCGAAAGCGGGGGGCGCGGGGCCGCTTCCGCCGCGCGACTCGGGGGGGAGGGGGACCGCGGCCGCCCCGAGCCGCGCCGCACACGTGGGCCGCGCGCGCCGCCGCCCGCGCCGAGTTTAAAAGGGCACCCGGGCGGGGAAGGGGAGCGCGGGGCCGTGCCGCGACTCCGGGCCCGTCCGCGCGGCGTGGCGGGAGGCGGGCGGACGGCGGCCCGCGCGCTTCCTGGTTGCCGCCGCAGCCCCCCGCCCGCCCGGCACCGTTCCGCGGAGCCCCGGAACCGGGCGGGTGCCGCCGCCGCCCGCGC
Source organism: Meleagris gallopavo (assembly GCF_905368555.1). NCBI lineage: Eukaryota > Metazoa > Chordata > Aves > Galliformes > Phasianidae > Meleagris > Meleagris gallopavo. The sequence continues at coordinate 9,166,043 of NC_139407.1, forward strand.
CGCCCGTTTCCTGCCCGTTTGCTGCCCGGTCGCGGCGCGCCGCGCTCCCCCCTCCCCCTCTCCCCCGTCCCGGCGCGGCTTACCGGCGCGGATGAGGAGGTCGAGCTGGTTGGTGGGCCCCTCGTGCAGGGAGGTCGCCATGTTGACGCTCCCGCCGCGGCTTCGCGTTGCCCGCCGGGCGCGCGGGGCGGGGGCCGGCGGGTCGCTGCCGCGGGGCGGGCGGCGGGCGGGAGGCAGGGCCGGGCCGGGCGGGCGGCGCGGGCACCGCGGCGGCGCTTCCTGCGGGGCGGCGCGGCGCACGCGATCCTTCCGCCGCCGGCCCCAGACAGGAAGTGCCGCGCCGGCACTCGCCGCCGCCGCAGCGCGGGGCCGCCCGCGGGCGGGGGAAAGCGCCGGGGCCCCGCCGGCCGCCCGCCTCCCGCCGGCGGCGGAGCAGCGCCGCCCGCAGCGCGGGGCCGGCGGGGGCGGACGGACGCCGGGTGCCGCGACGCCGCCCCGACCGCGCGGAGCGCCGCGTGCAGGGCCCGCACGGGGACTCCCGCGGCCGCGCGTTTCCGACCCTCCCTCGATGACGCAGGGGGCGAACCGCCGCTTTGTGCGCGGAGTTCAGACTGCCCGCGGCCCGGCGGACGAGGGGAAAGGCCGCGGCTGCGAGCGGCCGCCTCCCGTCCCGTTTTAGCATCCCCGCGACGGACGCGAGAAGCGCGAGTCGGAAGCGTTCGGAATAAAAGCCCGCAACTGCTCCGTTCAGCACATCGCATCCTTCTGAGGGCCCCCTACTCCTTCCGCCGCTCTCACGGCGTCTTAGGAGCGCAGTATCACGACCCTATTTCTCCCCCCATACACACACACACACACAGCGGTAGGGCAGCGCAGCGCTCGCTCCTCCCGGCAGCGCCTTCCCGCTAGGGGACACCGCCGCCTTCCCCTGCAGCAGCGCTGCCCGCGGGGCCAGGCCCAAGGACACGGAAAGGCACCGCGCGGGCACGCAGCTCCCTGCCCGGCCAACCCTCCTGAAGGAGGAAGGCCGCTTTTCCCCTGCGGTTCCTTGTGTTTGAACCGCGTAGTTTTGCGGTATTTTATGCTGAACGCTAATTGATTCGTCTCGCTAATCTAGTCTTAATATTTCAAGGGGATGGGGGAAGGGAAACAACCTACTGTCACTAGGGAAAAAAAGCAAGCGTGCACTTGTTAATCTCTCTTAAAGCCTCCAGCCTAGGCAGCAGGCTAGCAACAGGGCTGCAAAAACACTCTATAAAACGATGGGAGGCCCAAAGAGGCAAGAAATAATTATATTGCAGAATAGGACTACGTGAAGATGAACTTCCATTCCTCCATTGCTAATAAATAAATAGAGGGTTCTTTAAACCCATTAGGATACACTGTGTTTCACTGTAATGAGTTCACACAAGCTCAGCTGGCAAGGCAGCCGGGCCTCCTCCAGGTAGACCCACACCTATCACGTGCTACAAGCAATGATTGCCAGAACAAGGAGAAAAGAGAAACCCAACAGCATTTCATTATTCAGGAAAGCCCACGCTGAAACAGGTCAATGACACACATGAATTACCACTTAGTGCATTCACAAGTGATTTCAAGAGCATTTGTAGCAGACACACATCTCCAACCCCACACACTTGAGAGTCTTTGGCAGAGAAGGCACTTGGATAACAGGAATACAATGTAAGTGAACCACACCTCCTTACACTTTGGAATACAGGAGTAAAATAACTATCACTTTACCCTTTCCTACTAATGCATACAACCAACTCCATTCACGTTAAAGGAAATAAGTTTCACCTTTACACTGATTATTCCTTAATATGAAAGACGACCCAAGAGAAGAAGCGGGATGGGATTAACTGCATGCAAGGCAGCTGACGTAGAAATTCAAAATAAGACAAAGGGAAAGGTTTCAGCTGATCTGCAAAGAGAAAGGCTCACCTATCCAGCACTTCCTTGGGCAGTCCTCAAAACCAGTACAACATCCAGCAACTACAGAGGAATTGCAAGTCTCATCTCCCAGAGTTTCCCATGCCAAGTTTCCTTTTCCACCACAGTTCTGATGAACATGTTGGAAACGTCTCTGTTAGCAGATTGTGGCTTCCCTGAGGAAGCTCCTTCACAAGCTTTGTAACTCCACATGCTAAAATGACAGCCTTCTAATGGCACCTTTATCCATCAATGCCCATCACTGATGACAAACACTGAATCGGAAAGACAGACATGTACTTAACTATTTTTATCCACAGAAGATTCCAGAATGATAAAGCTATGCTCAGAAAAGGCAAATTATCATAAAGCAGTCACTAATTCTTGGCAGTGATTGGTTTGACTCTGCTTGTGTAAGGAGCCGAAGGCAGGCAGCAATCTGTCACTGGGTGGCATTTGCAGTCTACATGAATGCCTACAACAGTGATAGGACACGGTTTTAAACAGAGACAGGGGAGATTTAGGTTAGATATTAGGAGGAAGTTTTCCACACAGAGGATGGTGACACACTGGAACAGGTTGCCCAAGGAGGCTGTGGATGCCCCATCCCTGGAGGCATTCAAGGCCAGGCTGGATGTGGCTCTGGGCAGCCTGGTCTACTGGTTGGCGACCCTGCACATAGCAGGGGGTTGGAACTGGATGAGCATTGTGGTCCTTTTCAACCCAGGCCATTCTATTATTCAGTGATAACAGAGGAACAATACTCAAATGTCATCCAAACTAGAAAGTTTCAAGTAACTTCAGAATTCCAGGCCAGTTTTGCACAGAACTCACATGCAATCCACCTCTAGAAATTACAGAGATAGCAGTTTCATGGTTGCTGTCCTCAACAATGGGCTGGCACTTACTATTGCATTGCAACCCTCTGATGTAAAGGAATAGATTTCAGTCCCATTCTAGCAAGCCATTCAATCAGCCTCACATTTACCACAGAAAACAATAATAACGACTGAAAAGCATACACTAAATTAGTTTTTATAACAAAAAAACTTAGCGTTGCAATGTTATTTTTCTTGAAGCACTGAAATCAGCAAGGTAGAAACCTGAAATCTAGAAAGAACTGAATACCACAGCCAGGCCGTTACTGCTACACAAAAACATCAACCACAGAGCACCTGCACCACTCTTTCCATTCATATCTCAGAAAAGGAAATGCCAGCAAATATGACGCAAAATTTCAGTTGCAGCTGAATTTTGCATCTGATTTAGAAGTGTCACTGAAAACAGATGTCCGTGTCTGTAGCAGGAATGCTCCAAGAGCTACACAACGTAGCACATGCAACTGGAGAGGCATCATTTTGTTTCATCCTCACTGATATTTAGCTAGCAAAAATGCAATGGATTTCTTGGCAGTGTGAGAACTCACACCAGTGTAGTAGCAATTTCTCTTTTTACACCATGTTAACTCACATTCTAAACTTATGAATGTGTTAGGGACATTTAATCCTTGCAGTAGAGCAACTATTCCACACTTTATTCAAAGTTTCATGGCTGATTTTTTTCTTTCATCTGGCTAATGGGCATCATCTCAGCTCTTTGATGAAGACAGCGCCAACTTAAGCTGAGAGTTTAACGTGGTTCATAAAACATCCAGACTCTGGTTTCTAATCAGCACAGCCTTCTACAGCAAACTGCTCTGCACTTAGAATAATTTCGGTCAAGCTGTCTGAGTAAGGAGACAAAAAACAACCACCACAATATGTCAGCACTACTGCAATGTCCACCAAATGCCCACTTGTCTTGTAGAAGAGGCAGTTCAATCAAATCACGTCTGGACATGAAGGATACTTTGCTTCGTTTATCCCCAATGTACACATAATAAAATCAAATGTAAGGTTTTTACCAGACCTAAGTATATCACATTTAATGACTGATAGAAACCAAAGGGTTCACAGGTTCACACTCACATAAAATAAGTCAGCAGAAAACAACTTCAGCGATGATGAGAGAAGACAAAGAAATGCAAATACCTGAACAGGTAACAATTAGGGACTTTGTGACACAGACACATGGAACTGGTTCTCATGCTGATAACTGAGTAATAACCTGAAATTTCCTCTGTAAAAGAAGATTTGCCTTAACAATAAACATTTCTTCATGCCTTTCTTTTAATCGGGGGAGGAGCTAAGCCTTAATTCACTGCATATCCATCTCCTCCCTCCTTAAGGAAGGTTATCAATTTACTTGATAACTTACAGGAACTTCCAGACAGAAAAAAACCTTACGAGATCACAGACAAACATACCATCATTGTTGTCTTTGTAGCACAATATTCTTCCATCAGACTGTAATCCTAGAGGGGCTCATTTTCAGATGTCCATGAAAGTACATGAAAGAAGTTTCATGCACACCTTCCACCCCTCTGTGGGGATACCATTTATAGAATTAAAACAGAATTTCAGCTTGCACCACAGGAGGACTTCTGATGGAACATCACATTCAAAGAAACGTGGCTCAAAGACAAAGCATCATCCACATACAAGAACAGCAGATCATGTCTGTGGTACTTTCAGATCTGCATAGAGAATAAATCCAAAGATTAGATCACCTCATTAACTAACATATACATCCACTTTAGGGGCTCTGTACCATGGCAGACAACTATAAAAACTCCATTTCAGAGAGGCTGCTCCTTTAGGGATGGCAGCTTATGCTGTTACATAAACCACAAAGGTTTTGCTGTGAAGGGCTAAACACTGTAAGGATGGATAAGTAATCAGGAAGTGAAAGCAAACAAAATTCACGTATTATAAACCAATTGTTAAGAAGGCTTATGATAGAAACACTTTGACTGTTTCAATAAACAAAGATGGTAACTCTGTTCCCAATAGTCCAAAGGGTGATAAGAGTGATACCATGCGCAGGAAGATAAATTTAAATATTATTTCAATGTAAGGCTTACACTTTCCCTTCAAAACATCAGAAAGGCTTTTTACTTCCACTGAGAATGTAGTATGAGCACTTGAAAATATTATATCTAAATATAAATATTAAAACCCTTGCATTTCATTTTCCCTAGATAACTCTTTTAATCAAGTTTTTCCCCCATTCCCAGCTCATAGGCAGCTTTTTATTTCCTGGAACAGGACAGAAAAACTGAACTTGAACCAGCTGGTGTTTCTTGTTTCTTATGGAAACCTTGTTGGGCTTTACTTTTATAGTTCATGGATTAATTCTTATAGTTAATTGACTAATTATGATTAATGACTCTCAAGTAACAAATCAAGATAGATTAGCGGGAGATATGTATATATATATATTCCCCTCAAATTAAATAAAAAATCATCAGCATTCATAGAGTCGTGGAATTCGTTGAGTTGGAAGGAACCCTTAAAAGGCCCTACTAGGGTCATCCAGTCCAACTCCCCTGCAATTAACAGGAACACCTACAGCTACTCAAGCAGCTCAGAGCTCAGTCCAGTCTGACTGAGAATGTCTCCAGGGATGGGGCTTCCACCACATCTCTGGGCAACCAGTTCCAGTGCCTCACCACCCTCACTGTATATGACTTTTTCGTCATATCCAACATATATCTACCCTCGTTAAGTACGAAGCCATTTCCCCTTGCCCTATCACCACAGATGGTGATAAAGAGCCTGTCCCTTCTTTCTTGTAGCTCCCCTTTAGATACTGAAAGGCTGCTACCAGGTCACCTCAGAGCCTACAGGTAATCATACTTTAGAGTAAGGCCTTTGACAGAGCCCTCCCACAACATCCTTCTCTCCAAATTGAGAAGATGGATTTAACGGGTGGATTGTTCAATGGACAAAGAACCACGTCAGCCACCCTGCCATGCTGATCACAAAGGATGCTGATCCATGCATCTGAAGGCTAGAAATGCTGCCTTTTACTAAATTATACAGGATTCAATTAACTGCATAGTACAGAAGGGGTTCATTGAACAACATGATTTTTTTTCCCAAGATATGCAGAAATCGAGCCGTTGTATGTATCTAAATTAAGACATACCAGGAGCACATATTTCACCAAACAGGCATCCTGAAATGCTCTTAGTATTGGTATATCATCTTTACTTGTTTCTCTGTTTTAGCCTGCTTTCTCATTAACACCAACAATAGCACCTTTTATCACATCTCCAATGTCAAGCTGCTTCCTACCAAAGGCCTTTAACAATGAAAATGGAAATAAAACACACTCCAATTTACACTCCTGCAGCCCATTCCTTGTAATGGCACATTACCCAAGTGAGTGTTTCCTGGGTCCTTTATACTTCCAGCCCTTCTGAACATACTGAATATAGTTCTGAACAGCAGCTAAAAAGAAAGAATCCTAGAGAAGGACTGTGAGTTTTTAATTGGCATTTCCCCCAATTTACTGTGGCCAGAACATAATACTTAAAGACAGAAAGAGCTCACTTGCAATAGCTCCTTATTCTAAGAGTGCTGCCCTGTTAGTCATTAAGCTATCAAAATCTCACTCACAAGAAACAGGATACTTAATGTTCAAAAAGCAACACTTCTTAATGCAGAAGGTATCAAAATATGAGCACTTGAAAGCTTTTGAATGCAGGTTTAATTCATAAAAGTCAGCTTCTTGGGAAGAGCACCCTCACCTCCCACTTACCTTCATCTTAAAAGTTTTGTCCCAATAGTGAAAAGTAACTTCTAAAAAAGCCACATTTCATACCTTTCCTTTACATTAATGTAACTTATAATTAGTATATTTAATTAAAACCGCATGTCATTAAACCGAAAGCATTCCAAGATCTGAACAATTAGTTCATACATATCTTACAAAGATGATGCATGTGATTTTTGATGCGGTGCCACGTGAGATTAACATTCCAATTCCAAAAATGTATGAGCAATTGCATCCACTGCTTAGGGAGAAACTGGAGTTTAAACCTACTTTGTCTGATGGAAACGTGCACATATTTACTGCACTACTAAGTTAAACAACTGTGAGAAGAGTCAGCCAGCTGTGTTTAGCCTATGTGACAACATGAATTCCAAGTCTCTCTCTAAGTTAAGCAGCCCAAAGATATGTCTATCAGCTAGCCACATTCCACTCAAGTGGTTTAGTACAGACTGCCCAGGAGGGCTTTTCCTCCCTTTGGTTGCAGTTCCCTGCCCCAGCACTGAGCCACATCAACATACTAATCCTAGGAAAAATATAAAACATTTTAGTTTTATTGTTTCTCTGCTATTTGTTCTTGCAAAATTAGCATAGAGGAATGCTTTTCAAAAGTTTGATGAGTATGAGTAGCACAAGAAAGCAGACGGGGTGGGTGACAGCCACTGCAGCACAGCAGCAGCCAGACAATCAGATGTCACTAGGCTCTAGTAGGAGCATAACCTTCACTTCTTCAGACAGTTCAAACAGCCAATGGTCCTCCTCAGAAAGTTTAGAGCTCGTGAGCACGTGTTTTGCAGAAAGGTTTAGAGGTACGTGTATCTTTCTGTGCACAGGTCAGGTGCTTTAATGCCCAAGCTCTACTCTTTTCTTCATTCATAACTTATTTTACCATATAGCACGAGTTAATTTCAGTCCATTAGGCTTTTTGCCTGTAACAGGACAGTCCAATTCCATTCCCCTCAGCCATGCACTCCTGCCACTAAAGCAGCAATAAAACTGCTCTCAGACCAAAAACGTAGGAAGCAAGGAACAAAGCGTAGAGCTCATGGGGAAGGGGAAAGAGTTTGAAGATAGGCTAAATAGAACAATGCAATCCATGTTGCCAGTTGTCCTGCAGTTATTTGGTTCAGACACACAGCAGAACTAAATTCTAACCAGGTTCTTGGCTCAGCTGAGTTTTAAGAGCTCCAGGTTAAGTTATCTAGTTAACCCCCTACATAAGTAGTAACAAATGCATAAATGAAGATTACCCTACTTATGAGGGCACACAGTGCTAGAATACAGCATCCTAAACCTGAGGGGACATTTTTACCTGTCAAATCCCAGTCCTGCTGCCACTGAAACTAAGTACAATTAACTCCAGTGCTAACAGATCTGATCCCAGGTCAGGATCTCTACCCTGTGAATAAACGTAAAGTCACGTTCCTCAGGGACTTCTAAAAGTAAGAAAATCTACTGGAAAAAAAAAAAAAAAAAAAAAGAAAAAGAAAAAAAAAGAAAGAAATGAAAAAATAAATTAAAGTCTACCTGTTTCCACAGTTTCAGTCTCAATTTCTTGTTCCTCTGCTACATCTTGCATCAGATAAGTCTCGTCATCATAAACCAGGACCTGAGCAGCATAACCCTGTTCTAGTCTGGCACTAGGAACTGGCTCCACAATCACAGCTGGGAATTCAGAGACTGGCTCATTTTCCTATAGAAAGGGAAAAACAAAAAAAAAAAAAACCCTCTAAATACTGCACTGTTGAACTCCAAATCAGTGTTTTCCTCTTATGCTTTTACATATCTTTTGAATAATTATAACCATTCTGAAGATTTTTAAAGGAAATTTTCCTCTAAAGGAAGAGATTAAAAAGAACAAAGTAGAGCTTACTGTTCACCCAGGGGATACTCCTGAATCTCAAAGGTGTTTTTTACTAACTCTAAGCACTTAAAGTTATCTGATACTTTAAATCTTAAGATATTGGAAAAGACCAAGCTTCTAAGTTACTCAGCTTTACAAAGTGTTTCTTCTCCCTCTGCTCCATACGAAATGTAATCAAGCCTTTGTGCATATACTGCAACATACCTTTGTCTGATCTGTATCTTATGAACATTCATGTTTTGGATTAAGTATGTAAGTTACCATAAAAGAACTAGCTAATTTGAAGCCCACATGCTTATCTTTCTTCGTTTAAGGATCAAAATATCTGTGACAGTATATTTAATCTGCTCAAGTGTTGCAGGAGTGGAACTCTGCCTGCTACAGTATTTACTAAAACCTACAGGACACTTTTGTTGTGGTTTTTTTTCTCTTTTAAGAATGCAAAATACAAGCAAATACAATGTTTGAAAAAGGTCCTTCTATTGTTTTGCTCACGGAATCCTACCTTAAGTCATACCTAAGACCTTTAATTTAAAGAGATGCTTAATATGCAATTTAATTCCGGAAGCTCAGTCTACAATTGTACAGCAGACCTCAAAGCTTCCTATTTCCACTTCTCTGCAATAAAACAACTATCTACTAAGAGATCCTTGAAAAACGACCTGCTCTGTAAACACTCCCTAGTTCACTTCACATACAAGCGTACGGCAGCTTTTTCTTTCAAATTAGGATAGAAAGTATAAAGCATGTTAGTTAATAGATTCTGCTTATTTGTCTAACCTCGTGGTTTTTCATTCCAGTGCTGTCGAACTCCAGGCCAGGGCCTCCAGTGTCAATCACTGCTGATGTCATGGTGCATCCCCTGAAGAGGCTTGGAGAGCTGCTATCTGTCCCAAGGCCTATAATGCTGATAGGCTGAGGTTATCAAAGGCTTACATTCACAATCCACTTCTGTAAAACAGCTAGGCGAGGGTGGCTGAAATACAAAATAATTTTAAGTTATTTGCACAGCTGATATTCAAAAGACTTTCACCATTTAAGAAAGTTACTTCATGCTCTACCTCTACATTAAGAAAGGGCACCAGCAAACACGAGAGAAAGATTGTGCTGACCTCGGTGAAGTTAACACTGAATACTGCCATATAGTAAAGACAGAGCTTACTTGTCAGACTAACAATCAGATGAACTTTTAATAAAAAGGTAATAAATAACAACGATGCTGACGTTTGACATCAGTGAGAAATTCGAAGTTACGGAGGTACAGATACATACAAATCGTGCAATTTGAGCCAGCACGGCTTTTCTGGAGCTACTTTTAAGTTAGGATATGTCTTTTTTTTAATGACACTTTCTTTTTTCTATTGATTCCACAGCCATAAAGCTATAGATTCACCTATAACACTTTCAACCATATTGCCTTTTTGCAATATAACGCACATCCCATCAATACACATCTGATTTCTCATCTACGGTTATCTTTTAAATTAAAGTGCACTGTAGCAGCACCACATTTTCCTTTTTCTAGTGGAAACTGTCAGGAGTCTGAAGAAGGTAATTGCACATCATAGCACTCTAAGTTGGGTAAATCACAGACTGGTTGAGCTTAAAGAGATACACAACCTCCACCTTCTTCAATCTCTCCTGACTAGACTGAGGAGCAGAGCTTTGTTTCTAAACAACTACTATATATTTATTATAAGTATTGCTGTTTATCTCCTGTTTTTTTCCAAGAGGGAGATAAACCCTGGGCAGTGAGGAACAGTTTACAACTGCAAGATGCAGCCTAAGAAGTTTAGCTTCTTAGCTCTACAGGAGAAAGCACATCTTCCACGTCAGACATAAGAAGCCAATCTGATATCAATTACCCTTGCAGCTAACTCCACTGAGATCAACGCATTGGAGCAGGTTGGATGGGGCCCTGGGCAACCTGGTGTAGTACCAGATCTAGAGGTTGGTGGCCCTGCCTGTAGCAAAGGGTTGGAACTTGATGATCCTTGGGGGCCCTTCTAACCCAAATAACTCATAATTCTATGATTGTAATACAACTCCAAAGCCCACCATAGACAAAAATAACCAAAAGGAAAAGCAAAAACACTTATCCTGGAAACAGACTTTTCTATTTTTCCACGTACATCCACATTAGAAATACTGCCAAGCACAATCATAACCCAAAAAAAAAGAGTCCAACAAATGGAAAATTTATTTCAGTTTGGAAGCGCAAACTCCAACCAATTCCAAGCCCCAACATTATTCCTGCAATTCTGGAATAACGCATTGATACAAAAGCAGAGGGAGCTTCAGGCAGCACTTTTGCACTTTTGCCTAAGCACATCACAAAGCTTACCTGGTCCCCATGCTATATAGCAATACAAATAAATATTCATGCACTAGACCATGAGTCCTGTATGGGCATATTGAATCTACGATAATCCCACACAGGTGGCTAACACAGCTGCAGCAAGAGAGAACACTTCATGTGGTACACTAGATCAGATTATGCCAAAAAAATATATATATATATTTATTTGCCTCCTAGGATGGAAGAAGCTTAGATGACTTCTGCACTGATTTCTCTCTAAGTGAATAACCAATTACCTGTAGAAGCAGAGATAGGGTGATGTAAGAATACATATGCTCTTAGATCATCCTCACTTTTCAGTTACAGCCAACATTTCTAATGAATAAAACCCTCAAAGAGAAAAATATACGGGAGAATCATTAGGGCACTACACCCTTGCATTCACTAAAAGGTGGTATATTTAGACAGATGACACAAAACAGTCCAGGAAAGGAATCAACGAAAGCTACGGAGTCTCTGGAAATCAGGATTCCAACCTTACACAGAGAATCTTCATATTCAGTAACTTATTCAACAAACTTGCAGGGTGGAAAAAGACAGCAGCCCACCGACCCAGCCTGGTTTAGCAGTGCTCAGACAGATAGAACAGCACACATCCTGGTAGGCGTGTGCCGTGCACACGATAGAGTCCTGCAGACACACCTCTGGAAGTGGCCAAGCTCTCTATCGTATCGCAGAGCAGCACACCCCAGGACACCCTCCTGCCTCCACCTTGAATCTCACACAACTCTGGGCCTGCTCCCCATCAAGTCCCTCACAAGAGGGAAAAGGGCTTTGCTGCACCGTATCTAGGTCTTTTTACACATATCCTGTGGGAAAACAGAAAGAAACCTAGCTGCTTTCACCCTCGGAAACTAGAATCACAAAAATGGTCTGTGCTACATACCCAAACACCTCCCCACAAGAAATCCAAACACTCCGATGATGCTTTCAGCAACTACCAGACAAAGTTAAAAACACTGCATGCCACAGCTGTGCTGAGCACGTAACAGCCATCCAAAAACAGAACCTTAAGCCAATCCCTCAGCGCACAACCGCTCTCCAGTTGACAGCAAAGCAAGCACACAGCTCAAAAGAATTAGAAAATTAAAGTTGATAAGCTGGCACGAAAAAAATGGCACAGCACGTCGCCTCTCCTACGCCAGGTTGGGCTCAAAACAAAACTCAAGTCGGTTTAGTTTTACTTCAATTATAAGCAAACAAAAGAAAAAGAAAACTCGGTGCTTGAAAAATGCACACACTTGTACCCACACAGAAAACAAGAAAAACACCCAGAACGCTGGGTAGCACTGATGGGAGGCAGCTGCTCCTGCAGCACTCAGAAAACGTGTAAGAGCCTTTGGAACAATGTCTCCCTTTTATTCAGTTGGCATCCAGAACCGAAAGGGTAGATTTATGCGGATACCTACATAGATACAGCCGCAGGAGCAGGACAGCAGCCAGCAGCACTATCACATACCAGTGTTTTCAAGCAGGCCTTCCTTTGGTTCGGTCAGAATAACTAAAGAAGTTGGCTTGCACACAGAATCAGTTATACAGACAGAAATGCAGCGGCTGAGATCGCTGCCGAATCCCACTGACTGCAACAAGGCTTCCTATGGGTACAACAGCAGTCTTGCACAGGCAGCACCTCGAGCACACCAGTAAGTGCCACTTTCATCCTGAGACCTACAAACTTGAAAAGAAACATGTTATGCCAACTGAAAGCTCTTTCCAAGACGTTTTCCCTGACAGAAGAAATTGTGAGCTCATGGTGTTTTCTTGAAATGCAGAACAAGTCTAGAATCAGAGAAGCTTCTGCAAAAGCAGAAAAAACAACTTCTCTATAGAATCACAAGGTCTGCTCAAAAAGCTGACGTGGGTCAATCTTTGCATTTCAGGAAAACAAAACAGACAGTCCGGGCTAGTTACAGTATCTTATCAACTACAACAGAAAGGTACAGAAAAAGAACTCAAACAGGGGAGCACTCAGTGCACACTGTCCTGTCACAACACGTGTCCAAGGACCAGAGCTCCCATCTCACAAGGCAGTCATTCTACTGCTGAACACACAGGAATTATTACCATGGATCCAATTAACAGCGTACCAACAAGCAAGGAACTCGAGGAACTCAACTTCCATATATATAGGATTGGTCAGAAGAAACCTGACCATCCAAAGTTTGTTCTGGAAGCTCAATAGCTGAAGCTGACGAATCCCATGACATGTAAGTTTGTGGTGACATAAAAAGCACCAGCACTCTGCAGAGAGCTTTGTGACTTCAGTACACCTATCTGGACCCTGCCATGTTTTACCCTATGACCGGGCTCCCTTCCCACTGGCCCTGAAACCTTCTCACCCCTCACTGCCCTGCTTGGTCCCAGGCCTCCTCTCTCTGCCTCGCCAATTGTTGGCCCTTAACATCCGTTTCCACTCCCCGGCAGGCCAAAGTAGGGAAAAATTATTAATCGCTTTACATAATAAAAGAGCAGGGACCAACGGAAAGAAAAAAAGTTAAGGATGTGGGTTTAAAACCAAAACAGCACAACAACAAAAGGAAATGGCGTGCACAAGACAGGATTCATTTTCAAAGGATGTTCTAGAGGCCAAAGTGGTGAGAGCATTCAAGCCAGGAAGTTATGGAGATAGAAACCCTCACCGGTCTAAGCGACCGCGCAGCACAAGGATGCACAGCCTTACGTTCCGAGGCTTTCTGAGGCAGGCATTGCCGGAACTTCAGAACAGAGTGCCACCAAAGGGGCCATACAACACCTCCCTTTTCTAAATAACTGATAGCAACGGAGATAGGCAGAGTGCAGGGAACCATGGCTCAGACCCACGGCACGTGGACCTGCAGCTTCCTAAGGATCCGGGAAGCAACGGCTCGTGCAAACAACCACAGCTCCAGATCTCTCTGTTCCTCCCAATAAACCAGGCAGCTGTACCAAAGCCCCAGCAGGAGCTTTCAGCATACGCTAACGCGTTGCTACAAAGCTTTCTCCAACACGCCACCAGCATTCACACCGTTTCAGTCCAAAGTTACGGCACGAAACGCGGTCCCCACTCCCCTCCTTTCGGGCCACAAACACCAGAGCAGCCTGGACGCGTTACTGCCAGAATCCCGCTTCTGGGAGCGCCGAGGACCCCCTAGCGCAGCGCGTGGGCCGGCCGCACCCGCTCCGCGCCGGAGCCGCCGAGGGCAGAGGCAACGCACTCGAGGCTCGAGCCCAGCGGCGAGCACCCCGAGCCGGGCTGGGGGAAGGGGAGCGGCCGGCTGAGTACCGCTCCACCAGCACGCATGACAGCGAGAGAGCGAGCGGCCGGCCGCCGCGCTGCCATCTTCCCCGCGCCCCGCGTAAACAAGGGCTGCCCCGCCGGCCCGCAGGCCGCGCCGACGCTGACAGCCGCCGGGAGCCGCCCGCCGAGGGGGCACTCGAAACCGAAAGCGCCGCGAAAAGGGGGCGCGACGCGCCGCCCCGGCTCTCGCCGCCGACCCCTTCCCTCGGGCGGCCGCCTGTCACCGCCCGGCCCGCCCGCCGCAGGAACCGGCGCCGCGTCCTTACCGTGCCCGCGGTGCGGAGGCCGCCTCCTTCGCCCGCCTGGGACGGCGGCGGGCGGGGCCGGGCACCGCCTGTGCACAGCCGAGGCCGCCCCGCGGCGGCGGCGGCTCCGGCGGGCGGGGCGGCTGCCGCGGCTCAACCTGCCCGGCCCCCCCGCGCCGCCTCTGCACATGCTCGAGCCGCCCGGCGGGGCGCTGCGGGCATGCGCGGCCGCTCGGCCCCTGCGCAGGCGCCGGCCGGAGCCGTTGCCCCGGTCGGGGTTGCGGGCCGTCCCGCGGGGGTGCCGTGCCCGCAGCCGCCGCCTGACTCGGGAAGGGGCGGCTTCACAGCGCCTCGCGGCGCCGGCGCTCAGCCGGGCTATGCGGGAGCTTGTCCGGTTTCAGTCCCAGCCGTGTCAGTCGGCTTTAAAGGTTTTGTGCCTTTCGTGAGGCAATCCACCGATCGCGGTTGTCAGCGTTGGAGCACACGCTGCACGAAATCGGCCAACTCCACAGCGCAGCGTTTGTCGGGGTCCCGTCGGTACGGACGGACCGCTGTCAGCCCGCTCACAAAGGAGCGTTACGGCCAACCGCCTCCCTCCCTTGGTTTGGGAGGTTCGGAACAGAGCGACAGACACGGGGCTTTACCGGCTACAAGTACCCTTCTGGACACAAAAACAAAAGCTTCACAGAAGCCACAGCTCACGGCCGAGGAGCCCGGCATTGCCCAGCCACCCAGCTCCGTGCCCTCCTTGTAACACTGCGTGTGCCGCAGCGAAACTGAAGTCTTTCCACACGCTGAGCCTGCCGAACATTCACCAAAGCACACACTTGGATGCTGTTTGGTTGCTGGATCTCCTGTTACCTCCCATCACCCACTTTTCAGCAGTAGTAGATCTCTATACCAACCCCTGGCAAACGCCGCTAGCAATACTGGACGCGCTGAGCCCAGCAAAAGCCACTTAGTATCGTTGTACAACACAAAGCAACAAATGTTTCCTCCAGCCCTGTACTTTTGTACAAGAGTCACGTTATTTTAGCAGGGATGTGGGACCTCATTCGAGGACCTAATTTTACCCTGCACATAGCAGGGGGGTTGAAACCAGACGATCGTCGTGGTCCTTTTCAGCCCAGGCCATTCTATGATTCTATGACCGTAAGTCACGTTTGTATTCTCAAGCATAAATACCAGATTAATAAAGATTACGTCCGCAAAGAATGCCAGACTGTTTATCTGTTGGCAAGAACTGTCAAGCCTTGAACTCCAAGTTAGGCTTCCATCTTACCATAACAGCCTCAGCACCACAGTTTGCCCTAGAACTAAGTTGCTCACTGCAACAAGCAGAATGAAAAGGAGCTGTACGGTTAAGCTTATTAAAAACAATCCAGTGAGCAAAATCATACATTATTTATTTCCTCCTGTTCAGCTTTTGGGGAATGCTCTCTGCTCTGCCTTTTAGTATCCCTACTGCCTTTGATTGAGTGCCCTCTTCTGTTTGATTACGTGAGTGCATGTTAACCAATGGTTAATTACTCCCACGTAGCCCTCGGGGGAAAACAGCTTTTCCCAGTCACTACTGAAGAACCAAAGTAGCCTGAAGAAAAAGGAAGGTGGGAAAAAATCAGTTTACAAAAGGGTGATCTACGAAGTCTCTGCAGACCTCTGTATGTTAACTACAGAGAGGGAAAGAAACACAGAAATTACCATCTGGATATGCATTATTCTCTCTTTTCTTCCACTTCTTCATATTTTCCCCCTTAATTCGATTGGTTTGCACGCTGAAATCAATATCAAAGGGGGGAATTTCAGTACAGATGGCAGAGCTTCCTGTACGACACTTCTGCTGGGGCACAGTCAGAGCTCGCCTGCATCTTTTGAGACTTTATTAGGTAAAAAGGTTTAAAATAAGAATAACTATCACTGAATAAGCAAGATTCTAGATAACTAAATGACACTGAATTTTTACACGAAGCCAGTACATATCAGAAGCCCTTCTTCCTATCCCAGTAAAGCTGGAGGACCCAAACTCCCCTGCAGGGGGAGTAAAGAGCAGAACGAAGGAAAATCCTGTTACCTACCACACCATTCAGTGATCACAGCTGTAGAACAAAGTTTAAACTTCTCTCATTCTCCAAACCTTCTTTTTGCTGCAGCAGTAAGCAGAGCAACAGCAGCAGGGAACCAAGAAAAAAAAAAAAACTTTCCAAAGAGTAGAACTATCCATGTGAAAATAGGGGCAGCACTCTAGAAATAAGCTAGTTAATCCACAGGCAGAACCCCAAGCAATATTTGCTCCTACATCCCTTGGGACAGAATACCTTCTGCCTTTTCATGTGTCCCCTCAGAAAAAAAAACCAACACATTTTAGATGGATGTTTAGCAACAGACTTCGTTCAAGACTATTTCTTTACAAACATACTCAGTGCACTATTTTTGACTGCAGGTTATGTGAATTACAGCACAGAAACACTACTGCTGTGTAAATCCTCCTCATCCGATGGCTTGTAAAAACTTGATCAGCTACCCCCACCAAAGCATGATTCAATGAATCCCTTGACTTCAGCCTTGCTACTCAGGTGTAAGTTATTTCCCTGCACGTTGGGCACATTTGCTACTCCTTACACATACAAATAGTTATTTGCTTAACTTTATGCTTAAAGTAAAGCAAACATGTTTGCTGAGATCACCAATGTAAGTAATTTCATGGCAGTGCCAGCCTGGGGCCGAGACCCACACACAGAACTGCTCCATACTCTCAAAATAAAGGGCAACAACAGCGTATTCAATACTCAGACAAACTCTCAGAATCAATTCTGGGCTACATCTGATAATTTCCTCCATTACTACTATTACTACCCCTTCACTGAATATGTAGTATTTTTTTTTTTAATGTCAAGTAGTATAACAGTGCTGCAATTTTTAGGGCAGCAAGATGTTGACGAGTGGAGAGAAAAAAAAAAAAAGGAAAAGGAAAAAAATAAACACTTCCTAACACTATTACTTCCTCTCTACTGTATCATTTGTGTGTCCTCAGGATTTGTAGACATCGAGCTTTTTGAGGATACAATGAAAAGTAACACCTTCTTTGCTCTGTTTCCTTCTCCTCTTGTACTGGTGCTCCAATAACTAATGTTTTAATTGCTAACTCAGAATAAAAATCATTTGCAGAGTTCCTGACCTGGGAGCTTTATTTGCTTAGCTTTCTTTTGCTTCTACTAACATATTTTCTACCAAGCTTCCCATTCATATTCTAGCCAAGCTTTCCTTTCCCCTTGGGGTTCTATCAGCATCTTACCGTATAGTTTGGAAAGAAGAGTCACATGGAATAAGAAAATACAGACAAAATACTTTTTCTCTGTGAAGTAATAAACTTTGGTCCTTAACACCAAATTATTACAATTTACCAATTTATTTAAAAGTAATCAGTCCCATGCTTCAGGAGGCACAGATCAGACCCAGCAATGATACTGTGCTCAGTATTTTTCCCCTAGCACAAACTAAAAGTACAGAGAGCTTGAGAAGTGCTTTTAAAAAAACAAAAATAGGCTAGGAGGTAACAACACCATATTTATACTGAAGATAGAAAGAGAGGAGTTCATCTGTATGAGGCAATACTCCAGAAGTCTAACATCTCTATAATTTAAATCAGCATTCAAAGAACAATTTTTGCCTAGGAAAAAAAAAGTGACTCATGTCTCAATCCAGTCCGCATGGAAGATAAAGCCGTAAACAAATACCCAGATTGAGAATTGAGAAAGTTTTGCGCCCTAGGCATTTAGAAGATGCTAGCAGTGATTCTTAAATAATAAAAAATACTACTTTTTTCTCTTCTTTTCTTTTTTTCTGGGCCATTGTTGAGTGTGGAAATACAAATCCACCAGAGTGCACATGCAGACTTTCCACGTGCTGCAATTGCCACTACCAGGGAAAGGTATCAAGGGGGATTGCAGGAAACCACCTGCTGCAATTGTGCTGTGTACCTTTAGGGTTCCTTAGCAACTTCTTCAGGTGCCTTCTCCTCCTCAGAAACTGAAAGTGGACACAAAACACCAATGAGAAACACTGAATAGTATACATGCAGAAGCAAAGGAAATGACATACTCAGCTAGGAACAATAAGGATCCTTTGGACTAAGGGGATGTGATTTCCTAAGTCATACTAGGCATGCAGACATTTCTCCTTTAAATGTAATATATCTAGCCATAATAGAGTTTAGGGGCCAAACCTCAAAACTGCTTTGAAAATCTCTGCTGTGATGATCTTAACACACGTTTTTCTTTGCATGCTATTCTATCATTCAAACTGAAGAGCAATCCTTAGTAGCTGCACCAAAACATTGTAAGGTTTACACATAGTGCATTCTATGTTTTTCTTTACAGTACTGTAATTTAAGAAGATGCTATCTTTCAAATTAAGTCAGACGCTTTATAAAAAAGCATATTGCATCACATGTAGCAAGAGGGAACTTTACTTCCAGCCACTCAGCCAGGCACTGAGCTCAAATGCCACCAGCACCCAACTTGTATCTATTTCTAATGCACAGCAAACAGTTTTTCAAAACAACGTTTTCTGCTCCCACTAAGTCTCCACTAACAACACAAGGCGTCACTTCAGCTAGCTCAGAGCAAACAGCCATTAGTGATTTTAAAAAGAAAAGGTTGCAGACCCAGCTGCACTCCTTCACCTTCTGAAGCTCTCCCCGACTCCTCAGCATCAGCGTCCTGGTTCCTCATGGCTGTGTCAGACATCTCTTGAGCTGCTGAGGCTACTCCTTCTTCAGCACTGTCTAAGTTTTCCTCATGGGCAGAAGAAGCTGCAACATCCAAGACTTCACTCACAGTTTCTATGAATCAAATTAGACAGATAATTGTCTCGTCTTCCCCCTCCATTCACCGGCACAAGAGAGGGAAAGCAGTCAAGGCTCACAAAGAGCAAAGTGCCCTCCTACCAGGTGTGTTGGAAGCAATTGAAGGCAACAGGGTCTATAAGATGATTAAGTTTTGCTACGCAAATACATTTTGCAAGTGGAACTCCACAAAATGTTACAACAGGTATCTGACTCTTCCTAGCCCTGAGGCAGAAAGATATAACCGTGAGCTATTTTCACATATTTAGAAAAAAGGTTCTAAGCTGCGTATTCTCTTTCAGTTACAGATTTTTTTTCTGCTTTCTCCCAAACTGTTAGTGATACGCAAGATACTTACGGCTAAGATTCCGTACAAGTAATCCTCATTTGATCAGCAGCATCAGACATAACACATGTACTCCATGCATCCTTGCAAAGATGCTGTTAGTAGACTTAATGTAAATGTGTCCTAACTGCAGGCTGAGATTCCAGCTAGCATGATTGCCAACTAGCCATTTTTCAGTTCTCCTTAAGGATAAGGCAACATGTTTGTGTAGTAAAGTCCACGTTATGTCTATTCATTAGTGCATCTATGCATGTCTACACTCTGCAGGGAGATCAAACATATCATCCATTATTTACATTCCAAATTTTACTCCAATAAAATATCTCCCATCATAGCGTTCTAACCTAGGCACTGCATTTTTTTTTTTTAAAACGTTTGTCTGTACATATGAGTAATTGTCCCTGGTCACTTCAGAACACTCTACCTTGTGCTTTGATTCTTTAGAAAGTAGAGTGGCACTCGCACTTATCCTTTGACTGCACGTGGACAGAATTCTGTTGGAGCGACCTTTCTGATGCCATATCACAAATGCTCTTCTCAAGAGGAAAAGGCTGGAAACAGCTCATATTCAGAATGTGTTTGCAGTCACTACCCACTGCTTCAGACATTATCTTCAGCAAGGATTCGGGCTGGCCCAGGAAGATCATTTAAGCACTGCCTATTGCCCTATTGCAATTATGACTAGCTACTAAACATCGCTTGGTGTTTTAAGCACTACAAAAATAAGTCCTGCTCATTTTGTAATTGTTGCTACCAGCGCAGATTTCTTGACATATATGCAACTAGAAGTTGCCTCACATCAACCTCATAAAAGCTTACATTTAAGAAAAAAAAGTTTTATATAGAAGTATGTAAAATTTAGTAAAGCACTGGAACAGGTTGCCCAGAGAGGTGGTGGAAGACCCATTTCTGGAGACATTCAAGGTAAGGCTGGACAGATCTCTGAGCAACCTGGTGTAGCTGTAGGCGTCTCTATTCATTGTAAGGGAATTGGTCTGGATGACATTAAAGGATCCCTTCCAAAACAAATGATTCTATATCAGTATAGATATAGAAAACTATTTAACACTTGCAAGATATTAGCTTCCCCATATTGCTACAATTAGAATTTAGGTGGGAAATGCAATCAGCCACTCAATGGGGTCATCTGTTACACTATCATTCTGTTCCCCAGGATAGTGTCACGTGTACTTTGTAGTCTAAGATGCAGTAGGGCATACAGATTGGGGAGGATCTTTGGTTGTTTCTGGTTCAGTTTCATATTGAACAGCTTGCAGAGAAGTGGAGTGTTCTTTCCCTGTATTTGCGTTGCCAACATATCTCCCAAAGATGGCATAATGATGAACACAGTGTTGTACCAGTCCTTAAACATGAAAGCTCTAACATTAATTTGATATACCAAAACAAGTCTATTTCTTGCTCTGTAAGAGGCTCTATCTTGGAACAAATACTAATTTCCACTCACCAGTTAAACAGATTTTTCTCTGCTCTAGGGAATCCCAGTGATCCCAGGGCAAATCCAGGTTAACGATTACCTGAGAACAATCTGAAACCACCCCCTCTCTTTCAGAATCACATCTGTGAAGAACATTAAATATAACAACAGATCATCATACCTGCCTCTTCTACTGATCAACTAGGAGCGCAAAGCACCAAGCCCCGGAATTTCTCCTTTTTGTTTCCCTGTATATTGATTTAACTTCCTGAAATCACTTCTCACTTTCATTAGTTCTACAATTCTACAAAACTTAAGCTTCTTTATTTTTCAAAATAGAGCTCTAGAGATGTTTTAACATCTTAACTGATGGTGTTGCTCCCTGAAAACTGATCAGATTGAAATCCTGAAGTCCTGATGTATTTGCAGAGCAATGACTGGGATCCATTTTCTCTACTTACACCAGCTTTCTTACATTCTCTAAGTGCTTTGAAAATAACCTGCATTGTTCATTACCTCTCTGCAGCAAAGGAACACAGTAGTTAAGTGCTGTTGGCAACATTTGTTCTACTGAATGCCCAGCTGCTTGATCACAGCTACTATACAACACTACTGCAGCTCCTCAGCATCTTTTAAAAAAAAAAAACAAAAACAGATTTGACTGGAACACTCCAAATATATCTCAAATGATTCATCCTGAACCACATAATGTAAAGTCTAAAAACGGCAACGTCCTTAAAATTCTTAATTTCTTCCTATGTGTTTTCTTCTTAATTCTGCAGAAACAAACAAAACATCACTTATCAACAGCACTGCAGTCAGATGGTTTCATAATTTGACAGTTTCATTCAGTGTTTCTTCCCTACTTCTGTTCTTATTAGGACATATTACCCTACAGACTCCATATGCATCATAGTTTCATGCAAGGTATTATACTGATAGCAAAATTTCAGCCTTCCTGTGAAAAATTTGTTTCTGGGAAAAAAAAAAAAAAAGGATTTATTTTTTAAACAATTCCTCATTAGACATTTGTCAATTATAAGTTTTTCTCTGGAATAACAGCTAGGTCACAGCATCAATGGATACTATTTTCATTTTGCTAGGTATTTGCATATAATACTGCACTTGCAGATTTCAACTAGGAGCTTAACCTTCTTGCCCTTGTAACAAAAGATAACAAACTTCAGGCCTTCGAGAAATCTTTCCTGCTCGCTAGCTGATGAAAGTAGTTACGCTTTACAAATCACAGAGTACAAAGTCCTGAGGGTGTTTTGGCTCCTGGCATGGTACTCCTGCACAACCATCAGTACATAACTCAACGCCTTTGTAATATCCATTGCTTCAGTTTAACACTGAACTCTAACAAAAAAACCACCTATTTACACATAAGATAATTACATGCACTCATAAGCAGGTTTCAGCTCCTTTGCTTTACAAGATCACTCTTTAGAGAAAAAATATGCCCTTCCAAACTACACATGCAGAAACAAGATTGGGCAAGAACCAACCGTGCACTACACACGCATCAAACAATGCCAAACTATTTATGCTCTGGAAACCCATCTGTTTTGAATTGAGCAAGTATGGAAAAGGAAATTGACTTTTCAGACAAAAGGAAATTAACTTTTTGTTTTGTTTTTCAACAAAGCAGCAGCATTAGGAAGCTCCAGTTGGCATGGTGTCCAATATCTAGTTCTACCCAGAAGTACAATTTTAAGAGAATTGTATCCCTATCATTTCAGTGAGAAAATCTTCCTTTTGTATAAAGTTATCATTCCTACAGTCTCTAAGAACACAGCTTTTACTCCTACAAATTAAAGAAGTTCCAGCATTGAGGACTTCTCTGTGCATTTGCAACAGAACAGAAAGCATTCCAAATGCGTTGTGGCTCTGCATTCTCATGATTTTCAATTGACTGGTCTTAATATTAGCAAGCTCAGCATTCTCCCAGCAGAACAGATAAACATGATAAGCAGGGACTTGTATGCCCCGTATGACTGACTGATGTTTGGTCCAGATAATAATTTAAAAAAACAATTTCAAATCAGACCTTCTACAGCCAATAACAACAACATACGGATAGATTTTCAGAATTCAGATCCTACTACTTTCATGCCATCTTCTCCCAAAGCTTTGAAGCTTTCTAAACACGCTTTAAACTTCCGAGGGAATTCTCAGATCGGAATCAGTCTGGACTTTTGTCTGGGACTCACAGTTCCCTTCTGAAGCTGAACCAACTTCCATTGGCAACCATGTCCCACCACCTGGAAAACAAGATGCTGCTGTAGGGTAGTTCTGAAGCAGGCAAGTGAAAGGGAGTTAAAGAGCAATTTGAGCAGACACTAATGGAAGAGGATGTGAAATCTGTTAAGAACTTGGCTCTCATAAGAAGTTTATAGAAGATAACATTTCTGAGAGCACTTCTACATGGGAGCTACTGTCAGATTTTAGAGTTCAGTGTTCATAAAGCTGGATTTTCCAAGTTCTATTTCACACCATACATGAAAGCTACCAAACTGAGCTAAAAATGGTCAGATATATATTTATTTCATATGTGAGGTTTCATTGATCATTATTTCTGAGAAAAAAAAATGACAACCCACCACAATGAGATGAAAGAGAAGGAAAAAAAGAAGTTAACTTCTTCACCTTTTGCACTCATCTAGGGTAATGTCTGCACTGTCAACCACGTTAATGTGAGGGTTAGGTCTTCAAACTTCCACTACAGTAGAAGCTAGTTAACAATCACTAAGAAAAGAAACAAATGAAATATTTATGTATAGAAATTATTATAAAAAGAAAAGAACTGTTTTCTTCCCTCCTCATGCAGATGAAACGTTTCACATTGCGAAAGCAAAACACCCTTTTAAGTAAAGACAGAAAATCGACTCGCAGCGCTGCATGAAAAGAGGGAAAAGTCCACGTTTAAAAGAACAAACAACACAGCTGGGGGTGGAAGGCACTCTGGGAATTCAGAATTTCACTCTCACAGCAAAACTTCCGCCACCTTTGGCCAGTTCACTCAGCACTGCTGCAGAGTGTTCTCCTTGTTCTGAGTGCTTTGTTGTTGAACACTTTTGATCATTTTTATCAGTTAAAAATACCATTAATGGATAACCAATAAAAATAGCCAGTAGGTATCATTATACTGACTTGCTTGTTACATTAAAAATGCGCTTTTCTGAACCACCTCACAGCCCTATTTTTTCCCCCCCAACAGTCATGAGACGACTGCTATCTTTCACACAGCAAGTCATGTTCAATTACTTCTGCAAATGTTATCTGCAGAAGAATTCAGCTTTACAAAGCTAAAATAATACCCGATAGCCAGCGTAATACAAATGGAATCTGCCTGGAGCCACAGAACGCACTGAAATCAAAGAACCAAAAAAGGCTTTCAGATTTCAAGTTATCTGTAACATATCCAGAGACACACAGTTGTTCCAAAGGAGAAAAAGTCAAATAATGGTGAAAAACAGGAACAATATTCTACTGACAGACTTATGTGTTTCTCTTTGCTTTGTTTATAAGGGAACAACTCATACCAAAATGTGATGCTTATGTTTACACAACATACAGTGCAAATCTCAGTGATCTCTACTGTGGGTCTCTGGGATGTCCCCGAAACATCGGGATACTCAGAGCAAAACATTTCCTGCTGACAGTTCAAAGAGCTACTAAAGGAAAACTTACAGTGGAGTAGAACTTGTAGAACTTGCTTAAAGTCAGAATCTGCCACATTTTAAAATAGATCAAGAATGTATTTGTGAGAAGTTGAAAAACAGAACTGAAAAGATGGGGCATGCCTGGCTCCCTTAGATCTGTACTTCTACTCACTTAAGAAGTTTCCAAAGTAGCAACCAAAGTTCAGCATTCGTTGGTTTGGAGAAAAGTTGTCTCGCTGCACGAGAAAGACTGTCCAAAACTTAGTATGAAAACTCCTGCACTGGTTTGCATTGCCACCACAAATGGACAGAAAGGAATTACTGGTGGCTTTTTCTGTAAAGGAGGATACTATCAGTATTCCTCTGCATGCTGTATTTTTCCATTTTACTGTAATATCCCCCAGTGCATGCTGTAAAATTCTCTTTTCAGTAAAAGTGATCTTAACTGAACAGTCTCTGCATTTACCAGCTGATGCCTTCATGTACTCACAGTTTTCGTAGAATTATTTTCTAAATATTCATAGAATTGCAAAATCTCTAAGTTTGGAAAAGACTTACAAGATTACCTAATCCACCCTAACCCTATCACCAATAAAACCCCACTAATCCCTGTCCCTCATAACGACATCTAAAAGTTTCTTGAACACTTCCAGGGTCAGTGACTCCAACACCTCCCTGGGCAGCCTGTTCAGGACCTGATCACTCTGAAGAGTAAAAAGTTTCCTAACATCCAACCCGAATCTCCTCTGGCACAGCTTGAGGCCATTCCCTCCGGTCTTATCACAACTTACACAGGAGAAGTGGCTGACCCCCACCTCGCCACAACCTCCTTTCAGGCAGTTGTAGGGAGCTATCAGGTCTCCCCCGAGCCTCCTCTTCTCCAGACTGAACAATCCCAGTTCCCTCAGCCACTCCCTTTAAAACTTGTGCTCCAGAGCCCTCACCAGCTTCGCTGCCCTTCTCTGGGCACGTTCCAGGGCCTCAGCGTCTTTCTTGCGGTGAGGGGCCCAAACCTGAGCGCAGTACTCGAGGTGTGGCATCACCAGGGCTGAGTACAAGGGTACAGTCACCTCCCAGCCCCCGCTGGCAACATGATCTCTGATACAAACAGGCTGCCATCCGCCTTCTTGGCCACCTGGGCACACTGCTGGCTCACATTCAGCCAGGTGCCAAACAACACCCCCAGGTCCGTTTCTTCCACACAGTCTTCCAGCCACTCAGCCCCAAGCCTGTAGCATTGCCTGGGTTTTTGTGGCCAAAGTTATGGCAGGACTTGGCACTGGTCTTGTTGAAGCTCATCCTATTGGCCTCAGCCAAGCAATCCAGCCTGTCTAGATTGCGGTGTAGGGCCTTCCTACCCCAAAGCACATCAACACTTCCTCCCAGCTTGATGTCACCTGCAAACTTACTGAGGGTGCTCTCAATGCCCTCACCCGGGTCATCAATAAAGATATTGAACAGGACTGGGCCCAATACCCACCCCTGGGGAACACTGCTTGTGACCAATCATCAGCTGGATGTGACTCCATTCACCACCACTCTCTGGGCCTGGCAATCCAGCCAGTTCTTTACTCACCAGAGTGTACCTGTCCAAGCCACAGGCTGCCAGCTTCTGCAGGAGAATACTGTGGGTAACAGTGTCAAAGGCTTTGCTGAAGTCTAGGTAGACTACATCAACAGCCTCTCCTTCATCCAACAAGCAAATCACTTGATAACAGAAGAAGATCCGGTTGGTCAAGAAGGATCTGCCTTTCATGAACCCATGCTGGCTGGGCCTGGTCCCCTAGTTGCTGTGTGATCTTGCTCAAGATGATATTGCTCCCATTCATCCAACACTGCAGAGATCTTCCTGTTCTTTCTGCTATAACAAGTCATCCATGAGCTCAGTTACACGAAGGAAAAACAGAAGATAAGAGAACAGTGGGCAATGCATGGCAGTCTGAAGGACGGCAGATAAACATGGCAGCCCAAGGGACAGATAAAGAAATGGATAAATATGAAGCAGGAACAGCCAACAGTATTTCCACCAATATGATCACTGACCTCATAGTATCACATTCACATAATTCAGTTTTCTAAAGCCTAATACATTTAGCCACATCTACCATAACCAATGGAAAGTTAAAATATTCTAAGAGGATACTCAAAACAGAAAATCTTTATTATACTTCATAATTAAGCTTAAATTTAGTCAGATTAAGTGAAGATTTTTCCTTAATCTGTTTGTCTGCTGCTACACCATTCTACATCTAGAGGCCCACTTAAGGCAATAAACTTGTCTATATGAAAGGCCTCTGATGAGCTGCGAGGATGAGGGCTGCAGAGAGAATAGCACCATAGTCACGTCCACGCTCCAAACATACAGCTCCAACTGTGGTACAGTTGTTAAGGCCTGTCCAACCCTATCCACATTGCATTCTACCACCACTTAAGGTCACCAGGAGCTGCAGGTTGAGCAGTTTTTCTTCTTCCTACATGTCACACAGAAGACCAGAAGAATGCATTTGTTCTACATAGCACTGCCGTTTTGAAAGCCTCCAAATAAGTCTGAGCAATCACAAACTACTCTGAGGACTTTTCAGCCATCTTCCAAATAATGATGGTGTCATGGCACAGATCAGAAGGCAGCTGGGTATGTGCTCAGACTTTGGTAGCTTACCAAGCTTATAAACTTAGAAGTACACTGACCACGTCAGGTGTTTTTATCTGCTTGGCATCACTGTGTGATGGGGTCAGCAAAAGTTCTGTCCAGAAAGCTGTGACTCCTGCCCAGCACAGCCTATATTTGTTTCTCTAGGTTGCAGACAACTGGCATTATAATGTCATTCAAAGCTTAGCATGGAAAACACTGGCACATTCACACACTAATCCTCCTCAAACATAGTTACGCACCACTCCTAAATCCAGCCATAGGAGAACAGTGTTTGAAATGATAAGTGGAAAAGAGACCTCACTCTTCAATATCCACAAAATTAATAAGGACCTACAATACAGAAGCCAGGTATCTAAGAATCACGGCTGTAAGCTAATTGATTTTACTATCTGTATAATCAACAAGTATACAGATGTATAATCAATAAATATACAGAGAAATTAGGCTGAAAAGATTATCACGTTAAAAGGATAATCAAAAATGAATGGAAAGCTTACCCGTGCCCTGGGCTTGCCAAAAAAAGACTCCAAGAGGAGCGATATCCAGAGAGAGATCCGTCCTCAGTGGCAGTCAGCCCTTAAATGGGGTCTGGGAGAGGTGGAGCCAGGCTCCACCCCTTACAATCACACAGATGAATTGCCTTCACCTGTGCTCCCACAGCTGACTCATTGCTTGCCTCAGGTGATCAATCAGAGGTACAGGCCATGATTCAATAGCTCCCATACACTATTCCAGCTGGTAATGCCAAAATCTTAAACATCTGTATCTGAGTTGAAAAAGAGTTTTTAGCAGCAATCCAACAAACTAAAACAGTTACTAATGCAACAGTGGTGCCTAATCCAAACAGTATCTTGCCAATCTGTGCATTTCATAGCATTTGTTATATTGGAGAAATAACTGATCTTAACTTATCATTATACAGTGCACATTAAAAGGAAAACAGCATGAAACTTACCAGCATCAGGCAGCAGCCAAGTGAGTAATAAAGAAAGCAGAGAAATAGAAGAATCTAAAATCTTAGGAAGAGAGTAACACAACACAATACTTGGGGTTGTTTGATTGGTTGTGTTTTTTTTTGTTTTGTTTTGTTTTTGCAACAGTATTTCCCAAAATTCCAGATACCAGCAATGGAATGTAAATTTCTAAATCTGAAATTACCCTGCGTGCCTACATCCAAGGTTTTGATCATTTTTGAGCATCCACAGGAGCTCACACATTCATTTTACTTGCTCGCTGGACCACTGAGATGATTGCCCATTGGTTGAACAACTTACATTTCCCAAGATGGTACAGGAAGCCTTATATTAAAGGAAAAAAATTGCATTTAAAAAAGCAGAGGTTTAATGGAAATGAAAATGCACCTTCATCTGCAGAAGTAGTATTACCCTATCAACAAAACTAATCAAAGTGATTTAAATGAGCACTCTTCAGAGTAAGCCTGCATTTTCCCTGTCAGTTCTGAGAGAAAACACTTCTCTGCTTCAGTAAAAGTACAGATGCTTCTTCTCTCAATGGAGAGAAGGATCAATATGGTCAAATACAGAACCAAAAAGTATTTCCAAAGTAATTTTAATTTCTAAATAAGCCACCACTTTTTAAAGTCTTGGGTAAACACTCTAATCAAAGTGGTACACGTCCAGAGAAGAGAACTTCTGAATCAAAACACTCTCTTCTTGTGTTTAACATACGATGTCAACAGGAGCTAGCTTTTAGGAAAGAGATACTGGTGATAGTGGTTTAAACTTTTGCGTTAAGATCCCACAGCGTTTGTTAAAACCTTCACAAGGTCGGGGCCTGAGGCATCAACTGATCAGAAGTGTGGTTTCTTGGCAGGCTGGGCCTGGACTGGGAATGCAGAGGAACACCAAGGTGACCCAGTGACAGGGCCACTGCTGCCTTGGCAGCCTCCCACAGTGTGACTCAGGTTACACAGCGGCCACGGCTCAACTTAGTCCTAGCGGAGGAACCTCACACGAACCTTCACTCGTAGCTTAGGCACAATTAATCACAACAGCCTTGATTAGTGACCAGTGACATAACAGACCTGTTCTCCAAACCTAGTTCTAACATCCTGGAAACACCACAGGGATCAGACACTCCCTTGCTTCAGATGCTGGTGATCACTGAGGTGAAGCACAGCTGCTGCGAGATGTGACATGCTCTTCTTAATATGAAATGCTCCTACTAGAAGCTGGAAGGAAAATGGCTGAAGCAACAATTTGACGCCAATCTCTACAATTTTATGTCCCGCAGGTTCACTTCTGCCAGCTTTACCACTCAGCAAAGTATAATCGCTGCAGTGAGATTGGACAGAGGATACAGCCCTCAGAATACCTTATAAATGCCTTTGCAACAGAAGCACCATTCTAGCATTGGACTTCCACTATGTTGCCAGAGAAAATAGACGGAGGAAATCATAATTGCTGAATAACATGTCTGCTTGGACCCAGCAGTAAGTAATGGTTACACCACACAGGTTCGCTTTTACAAAAATAGTAACTAACAGTTACCCTGCCTGGCTTTAAATACTCACGTTCAATTTACCTACAATGTTCCTCAGGCTAGAATTTAGAGCCCTTGCTGCTTTGTATTCAAGAGAATGATAGGAATATTTACTATACAGAAATCCCACCTTCCCCAGCAATCAGTAACTATCCCAAGATCAGCACTGTGAAAGGAATGTTCAGCACTTCTGGGTACAAGTGAGTGCCCACTCCTTAAGAGTGAAAATTTGCAATTGCTCTGTAGGGCAACGCAGACAAAGACCATCTTACAGCACCTCTCTCAGCAGCTTTGATTCATTAACTTTAACATACACCAGAATATTTCCTTCCTAAATTAATTTGTCCAAACTTTCTATAGAAATAACTTGATTGTTTTTTTTTTAAGCTGTAATTTAACCACTACCTCATAAACATTTTATGTAAACAGTAATAGTCACAGTAAATATACTTACAGGCTGGACCGAGCATTATTTTAAAATCTTTTAAAAGATTTTAATAGATTGTTTTGAAGACTTGCACAGGAACTATTCACATAAGAATTAAAATCTAATTCATATCCAAAGTTTTCATAGCAGTCAACAATTCAAAAAGTTACACCATATCCCAAGTTCGTTTGTTAAAGAGGCGTCTAAGATGAATCCTCAAGGGAGCCACGAAGGAAAAAGGCAAAAACATTTCTGGAATCAGACAATACCTTTCAAGATGTATTGCACATGCACTAGCAGCTGAAATCCTTTTAACTTCAGTTTGCCTTGCATTTTGAATCTTTCCTTCCAAGTAGATGCATGCTTATTTTCTCAAAAGAAGTCAAATAAGGACATCCAGTAAAGGTTCCATGTTCTTTCAAACTGGAAATTATCACTGGTTTTCTCACTTACAGCCCCAATTAAGTCCTCCTTTCCAAAGCAAAGATTACAGTGTTTTTTCTCCTTCACCATAGACTTGCCAATAGTTGCTTTTTTGTTTGCTTTTAAAGAACTGCGGATACCAACTGGCAATGTTTGCTGCTTTCCTATCTATCAAATAATTCCAATTGCTTTAGATGTGTCCCATTCATCTTTTACTGAACCAATCAAGAGGGAAAAGTTATTGCTCTACACTTACAAGTTAGCAGTAAATAAGTTTGATTGCTTAACAAAATTAAAAAATCAAGTTAAATTAAAATTCTGCATTTTATGCAATTTATGGACACGTTTGCTTTTTTATTATTCTAAAGTTAAAAAGGAATGGCAAATCAAACTATTCTGAACAGAGTTAAGAGTACCAGGTACGCAGCCCCCAACTAAATTGTTTTTAATTCTAATGTGATGTTTTTTGCATTTTGAAACTTTTAATCTGATACATTGTGAAGACTGAGATCATAACAATATGTGGGTTATTGCCTAATTCTGTTGAAATTCACTGTCAGAAGAACTATGCTCTTTAATGTGAACATCTTAGGAAAAGCTTTAGGAAACCTTAGGAATCTGATCACAAGAATAATGGTTTAATCAACTGTATTACATGCTTACCCCTTAACATAAGGACTTGAAGGAGCAGAATGGGGTGATAAAAAACACTTTTCATTCAGCTAGCTTTTTGATCAACTCTAGTGATCAACACAGGCTTTTAGAGACACTGGTTAAATGAACCTTCTTGAAAGCTGTGATCACCTTATGCTCATGATATGCCAAGGTAACACTTCAATTAGTTTTCACTACAGGACAACCTCCATTAGGAATGCTGGTGTTTGTTCTTCTTATTCTGTCCTAAGAAGCAGAGTTTCAAAACTGAACACACACGCGCAAAAATGGCATTCATGGATTAACCTTGCACTGCAGGAGCTTCTGAATTAGCAGCAGCTTCCTGCTGTGCTCCCTCCACAGCAGTGGATGTGTCTGCAGCCGGCAAGTCACTCTCTCCTCCAATTTCTGGGGTAATCCCAGAACTCTCCTCCTGCGCTGCAGGTCCAGCAGCAGTTGCTGCATCGGCTTCTTCTGTGGCCACGTCCGCTCCAGTGACTTCAGCTGTCTCCTCTTCATCACCTTTTAAGGGTTTATTTAATACAAATAAAGAAAGTGTAAAGTGCATGCATGCAATACAAATTCACCAAATGCCTTTACCGTCACTTTCAAATTTTAAAATGGGAAGCTAACTAACACTCGGGATCAGAATTTACAGAGCAAGTCATTATATCAAAACTTAATCTCCCCTATTGCCCAAGTGTGACACCATAAAAGATGTTTACAAGATAAAGAAACCATATTCTTAACTACCAAGTGTCACAGCTGCTTGAGTATATTAGCGGGCAGTGTGGCTTAAAACAAGTGACTGCAGAAGGTGGGAATGCAGGGAAGGATGAAAATTAAAAAGTGATAGGAAGCAGATCATACCAAGTGTTGCTCCAATCCCATTCTATTGAAAGGGTCAGTGACAGTGCACTCTGACTTTGCAGGGAGGTTGTCCAGTTTGCACCCAGTAGTAACACAAATAAGACCCTTGCTACCATACTTACAAGTTCTTCCATAATGTATTGTGAGTAGGGCTCAGGTGTTAGAAGCACTGCAATTCAAGGCATGGCTTCTGTTTGGGGAGGGCTATTTTCAAGGAGGCAACCTTGGCTGGCAGTATCCACAACAGTTCAGAGCCCAACTCAAAATTAGCTTTCAGATGGGCTTTGTGGCATCTCTCATATATATGCAACCAGAGATATTCTGCTATCCCTGTTCATCCTGCATCCTTTAAAGCTACAATGACTGTGCTGTGACCATACTTCAGATTGCAAAAGCCATAGCACTCAAGTAAGAAGGAAAAGATTTGTGGGACAGAAAGAAACAAGGGATTCCTACTGAAATTAGGTATATAAATAAGAAAATAACTTGAGAATGTTAAGCAGACAGTGCCCAACATTGATATGACCAGCTATGACTGATTTTCATTTTATGAAGTCCCAGCTGTCTCAAAGAACTGCCTTACTGCTGTGGGTCAGATCCTTTAAAAGTGAAAAACCCAATTCTTCCCAAGCGTGTGAATTTACAACTCAGCTGAGACAAATCATCACAAACTAACAGCACAAAGCAGCACAAGTACACAAACACCATGCAAGTATGCACTAAGATCAAGAAAGTCACAGAGCAAGTGTCCATTGCAACTTTACTACCAGACCCAATTCACCAGGTGAAAAAACAGAACTGGAAATAAAATTTGCAATACAGCATGAACTAAGTGAGGAAAAAAAGGGTAGGACTTAAAGAGACATTGTCAGATTTTTTTCCTGAATATTTGAAGAGTATTTGATCATAAATTGAACAAATCAATTTTATTTCTTGATTTTCTTATGCCAACACAAGCTTACCCATTTGCATTCAGGTTTTAACACAAGTCTACTCACTGTTAGGTAAAAATCAAAGCTTTGTACTGCACAACCTGACCATGTCCCTTTAAGAGAATGCTATAGTTCAGAAAACCTAAATCAATTACACAAAGAACAGACTAACAGCCAAGCTCAGCATTCAGTACAATTTATTGGACAGTCAAATATAGGGTGCATTCATTCAGAACAGCCAGCTTCTCGATCTCAGCACTGCCTTCTGCAAAGCAGATTAATAAGAGCTCAATATGGTTTGGCCTTGCAAACAGAGGTATTTCTTTTAGAGTCTCACAAGGATGGAGTTTTACAATAGAAGGCATAAAGTCATCCCAGGGTAGGCTGCAAGGTACGCAATGGTGAAGGACTGTCCTTTGTGTTTAACTTCCTCAGGTTTGGAAAGAGATTTCCCTTGTATTTTAGTCTGGAAAGTGTAAAAGCAGAGTAGAGATTAGACAGATTGAATCAGCTTGCATTAAGTTAAAAAGAAAAATCATCGCTAAAAAAGTAGGAAATATGGAGTAAGTTAAAGGACACACATGTGAATGGAAGACAAAACTCACTATTTGCTAAATAAGCAAGTAGAATGTTCCACAAGGCAAGCATCATTTTACAGTTCAAATCATGAATCACGTTCACGTTCCAAATTTTCTACTGCTACTTCATATCCAGCTTCTGCCAGAAGCATTTTAAAATCCTTCCCTACGTCAGAGTAGCTTTCAGATCAAAAGAGCTGCAGAATATTTGCTTTTTTATTATTATTATATCACATAATAATTAATTAAAATACCATTAAGTGACATTTCAACTCACTAATTGAAAAGCCTACAATGACCTTGATTGTTTCATTCACTTTGTCAACACTGTTTGCTACCTTAAAGTCTCAGTAACAGACAGTTTGGCTTGGGGAACAAGGAGAGAACTTTCCTCAGAATGAAGAACCACGAAAGTCATTTGGATCAGGAGAGACTCTCTCTGATCAGCTGCACCCTGGTTCTCAGTTCTTCCAGCACAATGTTTTTTTCTTACTACATTACACATAGCAAACTCGGCACAGTGTGCTGACTGGCATGCTGCTTTACTATTCTCCATTTCACATTGCTACCAACAGTTTTACAGTGTAACTTAAGCTTGAACTTAAATGATTCTAAACAATATTGGATGACTTTGAGAGCATAGTTTTTAACCAGCAATGCTTACTGTGAAACAGTGTAAGTACTTAAGTGAATCTAAGGAATACAGGGAGAAAGAAGCTGCAGTGGAAGTGTTGGGAAAAGCAACACTGGGGCAACATGCCATGACAAGATACACACCAAAATATGACCACACAGGGCACAGGAGAAAGGGGTGGAAGATTCTTTTGAGAAGGCACAGAGAGGATTCCATTGGAAAAGTAAGAATAGAAACCTCTTTGGGGAGGATACAGTTAGGAACGAAGAAGGGTTTGAAAAAAGAGCTGATTCAACAGTGGTTTTGTATTGTGAATTGGAATTAGTCACGAGTCCAATTAAAAACTCAGGCTTGAGCATCTAGTCAGGAGTCTAAATATCCAAATTAACAGAGAAAACAAGTGTCAGAGGTCTTCACTGGATGGCCCCAGTAGTGTTTTAGACCTCTTACTGCCTCTCATTATTCATAGCAATCATCTGCCATGAATTGCTATATTTAAGTAAATTACTAAACAACAAAATGTAGCAGATCATGGGATGTCTGGAGAGTGCCCAAAGTGGCAGTTAAGTTACAGAGCACTGAATACTCTTATCCCAGTCTGAAGCCACACAGCTATAGCCTTCCAGGGGCTTCCAGTACCACTGATTGCTGGTATCCTGCACAACATTTTGGTAAGCTTGGTAAGGGTTAAAACTCAGTACCTTGCAAACAGAACCCTAAGAGAGGAGAGGGAATGTGCTGACATTTTGTGTGGCCTGGGAGGTGTAATTAATGCTACTGTGTTCTTCTGATTGCATTGGCATAACTCTCATTTCATCCCTGAACGGCAGAAGGCAAGGTCACTAGGAGAAAAAAATGTACTTTGGTCCCAGCCCAATTTTTTGCTTTGGAGACAAGAAGGAATTGCACTAAAATTGTAACCAGCATCTCTTCTGTCTAAAAGTTTGAGATTCACATCATTCCCAGCTGCTTAAAATAAATTAAAGCACTTTGCCATTTTAAATCTTAAAATCTGTTAGTTCTAAAGTTTATAAAATAAAGAGTGTGTTGTGGAACTTCAAGAAATTTAAAATAAATCATTTTAGAGGCGAACAACTTAAAGGATGTTTTCATTCTGGAAAAGAAATTTCAACTCAACGTACTCCGACCTATTCTTTCTGAGCATGCAAATACATTAAATCAATTCTCCAGATGCCAGCCTCTGAAAAAAAAATAAGTGACAACTTCAAGAGCTATGGCTTCGTGTTTTAAAAAGTTGTGCTTACTGTTTTTAGGAGGTTTGGTTTTTTTAAAGTGGCAAATCAATAATCACGGCGAGGTCCTTTACATGCATTTTATAATTGCTTTTGATAGCAAGGCCATGCTTGCCAAGTTCCATCTTTCAGATTAACTGTGTTGTAACACTAATTGATGTTGACAGAGACAACATTCCATTACAAGCATCTGAACTAACTTGGTCTAATTGTTTAAGCATGAAGGACTATGTAAGGATTTACCATACATTTAGGTGCTGTCTGCTTTTCATTTAGACCTAAAATAAAAAGGATTCAATCTAAGCAATGGGACAAGAAATGGGTTCTATTTACTACCTTCATCTATTTATTTGGTTGCTTTTGTTCCTAACTCAACACATCCACGGTGTTTCCTGACGCACGTGGCCTGGAAACAACCTGTTGACTGAGAAAGAGCTATCATCTCTTCCCAGCCCTACCCCAAAACAAAAGAACAGATCTGATTTTGACAGCATTCAGTCAAAGTTCATTAAGCTTTCAGTATATCAAATGAAAATGCCCAAGATAAAATTAGTGGTTCACACATTAATTCCTTTCATCCAAAGATACTGCAGCTCGGTCACAGGCCAAGATTGCTGCCTAAACATGAAGCCCATCTCCAACATTTGAGCAGAACAGTCTTTGCTCCAAGTCACAGAAAGCAGACAAGGACTTGGATGGTGAAGGCCTGATGAGATAACCCTGAAATCTGCTCTGGATCCTCGTGTACCCAGAGAACGAGAGAGAAGAGCTCCACTTACCCTTGAAAGAGTCAGCTTTGTGTTTCTGCCCTCTCTCCTGGAGAACATTCATGTGTTCAATGTAGTTGCTACGGGATGAACCGACTACTTTGTAGGTCTGAAAAATAGCATATCTAAATACGTATCTAATACATATACATGAGATAATATATAGCTAACAAAGGTTACCAAACAAAATAAATGGAAGAGGGAAGGGCTTCAAACAAGTGCTACTGCTCATCGTAAAAGGCATATCAAACGATTACAAGCAATATTAACATATCCAAAAATCCATTTTTCTCCACTAACACATTAACGAAACATATGGGAATTAGGAAGAAAACAGTGCTTCAGGAATTGAGCAGAATATTTCATAAGGCAATTATGCTTAGGTTTCTATTTTTATTAAAAAAAAACCTACGGTAATCAAAAAGCTGACAGCAAGAGGATTTATAATTCTTTCAGACAGGCAGTAACACAGGAGTGATGGTATTTTGGACAAGTACATGCCACTCACCATGCTATTTTGGGGGAAGAGAGAAACTAGCGCCTTTAGGGGATGTACTAGTATCTCAATTCTCAGTGAGGGAAGGGAGCTATGAAATAAAGGCTTTGGGACCTGCAGCACAGTTTGATAAACTTAGAGGAAGGCTGGTGAAAGACTACTAGAAAAGCTTGGAAGCACTTGGTGCTTACAAAGCTCAAGCGTGCTTTTTTTAAGTAATTAATATTCTTATCTTCTTTTGTGCCCCAATTAAGCCAGTTCCTAATCTTCCCCTCCCAGCTTCAAACAGCTTCCTGCACATCCGTCCTGCCCATTGCACAATGCTCTTAACGTTTGCAGTTGGCAAGAAGAGGCAAGGTGTTAGAGACAGATGCCTTACTCATCTTTGGAGGAATCCATTTCACATAACTTCAAATCTTCCACCAAGAATATCAATAGTCACACACACATCAAAACAACAATGAAATAAGCAAGAAATATGCATCGTTTCATTAGTTATCTTAAACTGATTTTTCTATGCAACTGTATTTAACTACATGCCACAACATTCACATTCTATTAACAGATCTCATTTTTGACCATGTTTTTAAAACCCTGAACACACTTTGAACCACATCAGCTCAGAAAGCACAGACAGTCCCCCTACTTACATAGAACAAAGCACCGAATGCAGCAACCCCAGTGATGAGATAGTAAATCATGTTCTCTCCAGAAGAGCCAGGAACACTCCCAGACGACATCTGGCGAAGAGGTGCTACAAAAAAACGTTCTTTATAGTGATGTAAAGTTGATGCAAATATACGATCATAAAATAGAACTATGGAGCCTTTATTATGGGAAGAGATGGCTGAAAAAGCTATAGCAAAATCGGGGTATATGGCTTGTAGGACAATGGAGTAAAACAGGGAGTGGTGCCTAACTGAATGAGGAGCACATCTGAAATCTTTTGGTGAGCCTACGATTTACTGAGAATGATTGCTGCCTGTCAGCTTCCGATCACTGGGTCAGTCATACAAATGCGTCCTGCTTAAGGAAAGTAAAAGGACCAACCTGCCTTTATTCATTCTTGCTGCGCTCACAAGCAGCAGAGATAAATTCCCTTCGGTTCAGCAGAAGAGAACTCTAGGAAAAAGCCTTTTGCTTTTAACTCACACCGTTTCATTCCCAGCTGACCTTCAGATGCTGGCCGGGACGTGAGCAGAGCAGGGTTACACAACGCCATCGGGAGCACACACAGCACCGCGATGACAGCGCAAGCCGTTTCTTTCCGCCCACCACGGCCGTGCTGCGATGCTTGCTACGGCCTCAGGGTTCCTCTATACGGCTATAAGAAGGACCCACACCTGCCACGTGCCGTGCGGGCACCCGGCTGCGTTTCGTGACCCCATCCCCTACGATGCACGTCTCACCGAAGAGCGCTGCTCATCAAAACGTCGCCGAGCGTCGCGAGCGAGCATAGCCCCACTCCCTGCCGTCACGCGCCTAGCTGCGCTCGGTACCACCTGCCTCACGGGGCCGAGTCCGCCCCGCTACCGGCACTGCAGCGCTTACCTCGGGACGGGGCCGGCGGGGCTCCGGGACCGGCGGTGCGTCCGCGGCATCCCTTCCCGACGGCGGGACCGCCGTTCCGAAAGGCATCCGCCTCCCGCAGCCCCGCTACCGGCCCGCCGCCCGCGACCTTCGCGCGTCCCCCGCCGCCCCCTCCCCGCACCCGGCACGTACCGCGCTGCGTGAGGCGGCCGGCGGCCGAGGGCGCCCGGCTCAGACGAGCGGCCAGCGCCTGCGAGGCGGCCCTGCACAGGTACATGGCGGCGGCGAGAGCGGGGCTGCGGGCGCTGCAGCGGGTACCGCAACGGTCTGCGATCGGCCCGCCCCTGCCGCACCGAGGGCGGGACTCGTCTCAGCCCCGCCCCGGCCGCCGCACCTGGGCGAGCCCGGAGCTCGCACGGCTCCGCCGCAATCGGCGGCAGCGCGGGGACCGCACCGCGTGGGAGGGGAAGAAGCAGAGACTTCTTTAGAAGTGGTGCTCGTCGCCAAGCCTTCCTGGAAAACAAACCGGAGAAGCTGCCCCAATTGAAAGCAACGGGAAAAAAGAGGTTCGGCGTTGAGGCGGTCACAACCCGCAGGAAGCGAATCACAGCCGCGAGACCTTTCCAACCCTCTCACGAGCACCTCAGGGTCACACAGTGCGGCTGGTTCTCCCCTCCCACACAGGCAGGCAGCGTCACTGTCACTACTCCATTTTTATTCCCTTCGTCCTTGCCTGACCTTGACTTATAGCAAGTGCAGGGCTAGGCACTCAGAAGGCAGCAGGAACAGCAGCTGTTCTTCTCACCGGGGAACAGCAAGACAGCACTAGAACAGAGCAATGACAGCCAGCACGCCCTCCAGCTGAGCCCGCTCTTGCCTCTCCTCCGTGGCATCCGGAGCACATCCCTGCAAGCACTCAGCTGGTGCTGCCTTTCAGAAACACTGCAAAGTCACGGCACTATCCATGAGATGCTGACTAGTGTGCCTTTGACAAGCAGCTCCCTTCTAGCTGTCTGCTGGGCTGTCACTTAACTGATGCTCGACTTTGTAATACACATTCCACCAAAACCACACGCTTGATCCACATTATTTTCAGAACAATGAAGTATGTAAATGCAATCAGAAAATTTACAAAAGCCAGTAGAATAAATTACAAATGGCAAGAGAAGACTTCGGAAGCTTCTTTCACACTTTATTTATATTTTTGCACGTGAAATGAATGAACAGATAAGGGTTTACATACTTATAGATAGGTCTGCTGTACTCCTTAATTCACAGGACACAACTGATATTTCTTATTGAACATTTGGTCAGCCTAGAAAAGAGGGGGAAAAACACTCAGCAACAAATACGTATACAAGGAAACAACAAATACAAGGAAAATACATACAATGTAGTCAGTTAGAAAAGCCTCGCAACATTCAAGGTTTTTAACTGCACAAGAAATCTTGGGAGAAAAATAACCACAACGCTACGAGGTTTTCTGTATTAGTTTTAAGTATCTCTTTCAAATAACACTTGAATTGCTCTGAGGCCACAATCCTCCCTAAACCTTCAGCTGGTAGAAACACAGTTAAATTGTCGTCTTTTTAATATCAATAATGGCAATGACCCCTATTATTTCCTTAATAACACAAATCCATAGGTACTGACTTCATATCATTCTTATTTTGTAACACAATCAAAACTAAGGAAAACGTCCCACACCCAGTCTTTAACCCCTTGCCTCTAAAGCACTCATAAGGCATGCCCTTTGGTATCTAAATTCATTAGACATAGTACGGGACTGGTTATTTTCTCCACATCTGCATTTCTAAGACAAAAAGCAAGCAGTCAACATGCACATAAATGAATATCTGTCACTTTATCATTGTGAAACTGGGAGCGGAGTGGCTAAATAGCAAAAAGCCAAGACAAAACATTAAAGAAAATGCTATGAAAAACAAAAGCCAGCAATCAAGATGTTGATAATTAACTTAAGTCAAAGATCAGCAGAATTATCTGTGTCAAAAGTATCTATACATGCATACTTACTATGAACAACCTGTACACTTATGTTGTCTCTCTTGTTTTCTTCTTTCATATTCCATTACATCTTCATTATGCTGCTTGAAAAGCTATAAAAGCATTCTATGTTAAATGGCTATACAACATACAACTAGAACAACAGAACAAAAAAAAAAAATTACCACTTTTTCCTGGAAAATGAAATTCTAATTAACAGGATGTAAGCCAACATGTAATTATTGGGAATATAAGGAAGATAACGGGTAAATTAGACGTATATTATCAGTTGGCCAGTTAAATGTAGAATAAGAGAATTGCTCAGGTTGGAAAAGACCTTAAAGATAATCGAGTCCAACCACAACCTAACTGTACTACCCTAACTCTAACAACATGTCCCTGAGTACCACATCCAAATGGTTTTTAAGCACATCCAGGGATGGTGATTCAAACACCTTCCTGGGGAGCCTATTCCAATGCTTAAGTTCTTTCTGTAAAGAAGTTTGTCCTGATATCCAACCTAAACTTACCCTGGCACAATTTGAAACCATTTCCCCTCATTCTGTCACCAGTGAGAAGATACCAACCCCACTCTCACTGCAAGCACCTTTCAGGTATTGGAAGAGAGCAATAATGTCTCCCCTCAGCCTCCTTTTCCCCTCCCTCCATCCCTTCAACAGTGAGAGGTTTAGATTAAATGTTAGGAAGGAGTTTTTCAGGTGGTGGGACAGAGGTGCAGGCTGCCCAGAGAAGCAGTAGATGCCCCATCCCTGGAAGCACTCAAGGCCAGGTTGGATGGGTCCCGGGGCAACCTCAGCTGGTGGGAGGGAGCCCCCCCCACAGCAGAAAGGTGGGACCGGATGGGTTTCCAGGTCCATTCAGATTCATGACGTTCTATGAATTTTTGCTGACCAATTTTTTTTTTTTTTCTTACGCTCAACCCACCCCATCCCAAGAAAGAATTGTTGGACCAAGGGGAGGAGAGATACATCCTGCCCTGGAAATTGTGACCCTCACACGTGCTGCTCATCCTTTATATTTTCTCATGAGAAATGACATCCTGCTGATTCCAACATCAAGCCCAAGAACTTTTATACAGTGAGTTGTAACATGGACCTGGTAAGGCATAAGTAATGCACACATCATACCTCAGCCTTGACACCTGCTACACCCATACAACTAACAGAACTACTGCCTTCAGGTCACTACGATCTGGAAACGGTTAAGCTCAACAAAATCAACCAAGAACACTTACAAAAGCCCACAGGGCAGCACTGGTGGTGAAAGCCAAGCCAACTCCTACCCAGTTTGGTTGGTCATACATACGCCTTCTTGCAAAAAACGCAGAACGAGTCAAAGCTGCAAAGACAGAAGATTTTAAATACGTTAATATATAATGCTCCAACACGGACACCTCGGGCACCCCGACGTGACACCAACAGGATTCAAAACGAAGCGAGGAAACGGACACGTGACCGCAGGCTGCAGGGCACGGCTCACAGCGAAGCCCCGGCGGTGCACGCTAACGCGTAACGGTCGCGAGTAACGGAAGGCCAGTTAGGCGACCACAACAGACACCCCATCGGCCCGCTGCCACCGCTCACCGAGGCCGGGCCCGCCACCGGCCATCCGCAACCACTTCGCCGCCCTCAGCGGCGCCGCCATCTTGTCCACCGGGCGGTCACAGTTGCACAGGCTGCGTCAAAGGGCGCCCCCGGCCGGCCAGACAGAACCCGTGCGTCCCACCGGGTGCAGAAACGGTTCTGCAAGACACTGGGACGAGCAATACGACAGCACCACACGTGGGCAGCCGCGATTACGGGGAACACCGCATCCCTTAAGGCCAACGAGCGGCCGGGCTGAGGGCCGGGCTCAAAACTTAAAACCCTCGCTGCGGCGACGCGTGACTCACCGGGCGGGGCGGGGAGGGGCCGGCGCGGGGTCGCGGCGCATGCGCGCTGTGCTCAGTGACCCGGCTGGGGAAGCCGCGCGCTGGGGGCCATTTTGGCGGCGGTTCTCCAGCCTGCTACGTGACCACGTGAGCGCCGCCCGGGGCTCGGCGCGGGGCAGCCCAGCCCGGCGGGCGCACGGGGCCGGGCCCGCGGCCGGCGGACGGAGAACGCGACAGCCGCGGGAGGGGCCGGCGGGGGTGGGGAGGCGGCGGCCAGTCTCCGGCGCGGGGGGAAGGCTCCCGGCGGCGGCGAGCGAGCGGCGGGAACGGGACGCGGCCCGCCCGCCCCCCCCACCCCTCCCGGAGCCTGTCGGCGGGAGCGGAGCGGCGGGACCATGCCGTCGGTCAGTCTGCCGCCCAAGGAGAACGCTCTCTTCAAGCGCATCCTGGTGAGTGGCGGGCGAGAGACGGGCAGGCCGCGCGGCGCGGGCGGCGGCCCCCGTGCCGCCCTGCGGAGGGCCGCGGTAACATCGGTACCGCCGCAACCAGCGGCGCGGGGCGCTGCGAGCGCGCAACGCCGGCACGGCCGCCTTCTGGGCTCCCGAGAGCTCGGATTGCTGCGCCAGGAGTCACGATAGTTTGGCGGGGAAGGCGGCTTGTGGAGGAGGAAGTGAGGGGTGGTGGAGGCTTGGGAGCCTTGCTGAAGTTTAGCGTTTTTTTTTCTTTAGCAGATTAGGGCTGGCCGCAGCCGCCATCGATTGGTCAGGAGGGTGTGTTATCGGAGTCACGAACTACATATATATATTTAAAAAAAACCTGTCTAAGAAACTTATGGTTCCCATCGGCTTGCCTTAGTGGAGTCCCTCCAGAGCCCAGCAATAAGAAGTAGAGCAGGCCTCCCGGAGCAGCAGCACTGCTAGAGCTCTGTAAGCCTCTGCCATGCAAGTGGTGTGCGTGGCTGATCTGCAGAACGTTGTGAAAATGGGATCTTGTTTGTAGAGCTGCAAACTTCTGATTTCATGGAATCATAAAATCGCTCAGGCTGGAAAGGACCTTAAAGATCATCGAGTCCAACCATGACCTAACCATACTACTCTAACAACCCTCCGCTAAATCATGTCCCTTTGGTAAAGGCATCAGAAAATGCACCACTTGGGAAAGATTAGAGCAGGCACAGGGAACCGTGAAGCTTATTTCTACTTGGAGAGGTTCAATCCTGCCCAGCAGTTGGCCTGGCTGTTTTAAGCACGTACACATTTTGAGCTGGAATAGTAGAGTTGGTTCAGGTCACTAAAGAGAAATGTCTGTTGCAGTCTGTACACTGAAGCAATTATAGTTTTGTTGTCTTTTTAACTGAACAACTTCAATAAAAACACAAGAATTTCAGGTACTGTTTAAGCTACAAGTTTTTTGGCTTTCTGTTTCCCTGTATCTTTCAGGGGTAAGCTAGTGACACATAGTCTAGTACTGAGGCTGCTCGGTGATGAGGTGTCTGTGAATAGAAAAAGGGTTAAGGTCAGTTTTCATCATGCTGAAAACATGGCTAATGAGCTACTTGTCTGCCTTATTATAGGTAATGACCCTGCTTTGTAAAGTTTTGATTACGTGGTTGGCTTGAGTGTGAGGTGTCTTTTAGGACATCCTATTTATCCATGCAAGCCGAAGGAAACACCTTTCCTACTCCCACGCTACCTCCATATTGCTCTTCTTACAACCCTTCCTTGACGCAGCCCTGCTTTTCACAAGTCTGTGATCCTTCGTGGTGCTGTACCCTCAGCCACTCTTCCTTTGGCCCAGGGGTGGTGAGCAGCAGGAAGAAGAACCAGAACTTGCCTGGGCAGCTGGCCCATTGGTGGAACCCAGGCTGCCTGATGCAGTGGCCAGATGAGTTGGCCTGGGCTGGCATGTTCTGGCCTGGTCAGGCACCTGGAGCTGTGCTGGGGGGCAAGCTTGGATGAGGATTTTTCAGCAGATGCTTTGGCAACCAGCCCAAATGCTATTGAAAGGGTGCATTACTCTTCAGATAGATAATTGCTGATACTGAAACCATTAACAGAAATGTGATATTAATATTAGTCACGCTTAGGTTTTTCTGTAAGTAGTGAACATAGGAACTAAGTAGGTAAGCAGCTTTGTATTTTTCCAAGTGAAGTTTAAAAAGAAACTTTTTTTTAAGAAGTGTTGCTTCTGAATCCTTGTTTCTTTGCCTTTCTTTTAAGAAATATGCCTGTAGTACAGAAGTGAATTGTTAAGGTCTTGCAAAAACTACATTGAGCTTCTCAACCCGCATTTAGCTTTCTGTAGTGAAAGTTAATTATT
Source organism: Meleagris gallopavo (assembly GCF_905368555.1). Taxonomy (NCBI): domain Eukaryota; kingdom Metazoa; phylum Chordata; class Aves; order Galliformes; family Phasianidae; genus Meleagris; species Meleagris gallopavo. The sequence continues at coordinate 9,210,598 of NC_139407.1, forward strand.
ATTTTTCAGGGTTTCTGTTTTGTAGAAAACAGCTTACATGATCTGTAAATTTCTTTTGCATATAGAATGGCTCGCAAACCAGCATTTCCACTTAGCTGACGAATTCTGAGTTCAGAAAGGTGTGTGCTTTGCCTTTGTTTGTTGCAACACACTAACTAGACTAACCTCTCTTAGTCACATTACAGGTATGTGAAGGTTCTAACACAAAAAAATTTTCCATATGACTGGCATTTCACAGCTTGATGTTCTGTAGTGCAGAGAGAAAGAAATCTGTGCGATCAACTTGAATTACAAGAAAAAGCTAAACAAATAGTCACAAGATGATTGATGTCTATGCTGCTTCAATTTGTGCTTCCATTAAAAATAAAGTTTCTAGCTTATATCTTTCTCATGGTTTGAACTACTTGCTCTTAGGTCTGCAGGTAGGTATTCGTGTGCTGCTGCCATTTGTCAAAGGTTCTGTAGAATTTAGAACAAAAGTGGCTCTGTACATTTTTCCCAATTTATTTATTTTGGACCCATTTGAACATTTGCAATGATTTGAGTCCGTGTTGTTCTTTCAAACACAGAAAATCTCTGAGCAGTCCACAGATCACTGAAGATGATGTCAGGAAGAGGAGTGCCCCATCCCTGGAGGCATTCAAGGCCAGGCTGGATGTGGCTCTGGGCAGCCTGGTCTGGTGGTTGGCGACCCTGCACATAGCAGGGGGGTTGAAACTGGATGATCACTGTGGTCTTTTTCAACCCAGGGCATTCTATGATTCTATGATAAGGTAGAATATTGAATGCAAGAGCTGAAGTAATAGAGAGTAAACTTTGACACTAGAAATCAGGATGCACTATGAAGTAATGGAGAAAACTGTTCAGTATTTTGTTTTTTGGTTTTTTTTATACCCTTCTTACTAGAAAAGACAAATAATTGCAGGAAATATGGTTGACTGATTTGTATCAAATGTGACTGGTGAACCTTTCTGGCCTTCTGCCAGCTTACTATGCCACTGCATCTGATCAGATACCATTCACTGGGTATGTTCAGTTTTACTTCACAAATCCCATCAACAATATCCAACAAACTTTGGTTTGGATGTAGGAGTTGAATATATTTAAAACGTACTTTAAAAACGTTAAATGCAATGCTGTTTGAGATGGAGTTTTTTCACTTTCCTGGAAGCAGCAGAGGAAGCAGTTTTCAGAGTCAGGATGTTCTGGCAGAGCAGGAAGGTGCATGTGCTCACTGTAGCTGGTAGGGTTTGCCTCCAGTTGAGTACGGGTTGAGCAGGAAAAGAGAAGTCCATGTGTTTAAGTGAAAGAGCATTGTATTACGTGATATCAGTGAACAAGTAACGAATTAAGTGTATTCAGGCCTGATTTAATAGGTTCTACTGATCTGTAATCCAGCGCATAGAAGTAATAGGCAAAAGAAGCAGAGTGCAGTGCTGGCCTAGCCCTGAGTATGTAACGTTATACACAGACTGGAGCTCTTTGTTCAGGTCTGGTGGTTCTATGCAGTGCTCTTGATGCCTGGGGTGGCATGTGGGTGGTCAGAATCGGTTCCTTACATGCCGGCAAGGCTTGGCTCAGCACAGCTGCAGCCTGTCCTGCAGCAGGGCATCGGGAGCACCAGCGTGTCTGCTGCAAGAGGAGGAGTGCTGAGTTTCACCTTGGGTTGCTCATTGCTGTGATAATGCTGCTCTGTGCAAGCGTGTTTGTCTTTGAGCTGTTCTTCCTGTCCACAGCTTTTCGAGTGCTCTACTAAAAGCTGTAGGAACTTCCTAATGACATTAAAAAAAAAAAAAAAAAAAAGCCTGTTGAACAGCATCTCATTAGTTGCTCAGCTGCCAAGTCCCTCCTGCTGGGCCATCTTCCTGTTTCTTCACACCAGAGTCTGCTCCTTGTCCCTCCACTTCCAAACTTGACAGACCTGTGCTTCTCCTTCACTCCTGCTTTAGGCAGCAGCAGTCCTTTAAGATAATGCTGTGTCAGCAGTTTGGGTGCTGACTCCAAGGCTGCTGAAGTGGCAAACCTGGAGTATCTTTTTAAGTGATCTCACTTCAAGATTAAAGACAAGATTAAAGACTAATTTTCAAAATTTTGCTTTTATCGGTAACCAAATAAATTAGCACATTTTGTATGTGATCATCACTGCATTTGCATGACTGTACTGTAATCAGGTGTGCTCACCTCTGAAGTTCTACTGCATGCTGTCTCATCTGAAACATGGAATTGCTATCAGGGCTTTTCTAGTATTGTGGCTGCAGAAGCGTCAATCACTTTTTTCCCTGTGCAAGAAGGAATGCTACACTTGGCTTTCCCAAAAATAGAAGGAAAAAAATGTCTTGGTTGAAACATTGGAATGGAAATAAAGTACAGACCACCTGTGTCTGGTAGCATTGCTGTGTCTTTGTTAGAGAGATGTGTGCTCCCATGATAGCACACAATCAAGGTAGCAAGCCTTGTAATGCTGAAGAACGACCTTTTTTTATCTTAATAACCACATTAGATATTTTGCTATGACTCAGTGCTATAAGACAACATCTCATACCTCAGAGCAGAGTGTACAGAATACTTGGGACATAATACAAAGGTAGAAGGTTTTAGTGGCCTCAGTATGTGTCCCAGGCTGTGTGCTACGAGTTGCAGCTGAGTTGAGATATCCATACGAGTCTGTAATGACTTTTTGTGGGAAGCCCCTTTTTTTAATTTTTTTTTTTTGTATCCTATTTTGGAATTTGAATTTATTTACTTACCTGATCATGGAAGTATAATGCATATTTTCTGTCCCTACCAGATCTTTTGTCCATTTCATGCAAGATTCAGAGATGAATATCCAGGAGATATTGAGAAATGGACAGAAGTCAGCTGATCTGACTTGACACAAGGCCAGATTTGTGATTATTTTTCCCAAGAAGGGGAGGTTAAAATTATGGATTCACATAATAGCTTGTGATGGAAGTGACCTTGAAGCCCGTCCAGTTCCCCCCCCTTGCCGTGGGCAGGCCTGTCCCCACCAGCTCAGGCTGCCCAGGGCCCCATCCAATCTATCCTTGAGCACCTGCAGGGATGGGGCACCACAGCCTCTCTGAGCAGCTGTGCCACTGCCTCACTGCCCTCTGTGTGAAAAATTTCCTCCTAACATCCAATCTAAATCTCCCCTTTTAGTGTAAAGCTGTTGCCCCATGTTCCGTTGCTATCTGCCCGTGTAAAAAGTCAATCTCCCTCCTGTTTATAAGCTCTCTTCAAGTACTGGAAAGCCACAATGAAGCCTCCCAGGAGCCTTCTCCAGGCTGAATGAGCCCAGTTCCCTCAATCTTTGTTCAGAGGTGGGGTGCTCCAGGCCTCTAATCATCTTCGTGGCCCTGCTCTAGACCTGTTCCAGCAGCTCTGCCTCCTTCCTGTGCTGGAAGCCCCAGGCCTGGAAGCAGATGGGGCCTCTCAAGGGCAAAGAGGAGGGTACAATTCCTTCCCTTGTCCTGATGGCTACTCCTCTTTTGAGGGGACTTCGGGGTGCAAGCAAAATAAGCAAATAGTAATCAATGGAGCTGATGTTGAATAACTGATTTATTTTTTTCCAGCAAAAATTTTGCTTCAGAACTTTTAGTTTTTCTTGTAGAAGAGCTGTAACTATTTGTCTGCAGCTGTTTCCCACCACATTTTGTCAAATGCTGCAATGCAAGGCTGTTTTAAAAGCATAGGCTGATTTTTCCTGCCTCCGTACTAAGTGGATAGGTTCATGTATTTCTCCTTCTTAATTGCTAGTTGCAATTTGAACCTGTCCCTCTGATGAATCCCGCCTTGGAATGCTGGCTTTGCAGTATCATTCACCCCAAAAAGTAAGGCAGGCTGTGCAGGAGGAGGAGGATGCCTTGGTCCCTTCACTTAGGCAGTTGCTGTAGCAGTCCTTAGACACAGCCATTGTGTATGTTAACTGCGCAGCAGTGGAAGAAGATGGTTGTTTTCGATTCCATTTGACAGCAAAAATTTATGCAAGTTGGCCATGGAGTTTTTCAGCTTATCTGTAAGATTTGACTAATTTTTTCCATCCTCTCACATATACATCTTTTGTTTGTTGTCAACTGGAATCGCTGTGGTTGGAGTACTTGTCTAGAGCTCTTGAACCGTTTGTTAGGGCCAGTGCTCAAAAGACATGGTGAGCAGTTGCTCCTAATGCTTCCAGCTATTTGAATCTTCTTTACTCTTTTTAGCTTGAATTAGTGCACCTTAGTGACTTGACCTGATCTAGTCTAGCCGTAGAGAGAGTAACTGCTGGGAAACCATCTTGAGCTGCACACTGGCAGGGTTACTATCCTACAGTTGCTACATCTGAACAGTGCTGAAGGAGCAGATGGCATCTGAGTGGCAGACATGCGTGTCATGCATTTTAGGTGCTTGCCTTAGCTAGTGTTAAGGTCATTTATGCCAAGATGTTCTGCTACAAAAACCAATGGAGTTGCTGGTGTTCCTGTACGATGCCACAAGCATGGTTGTGGCTGCTGCTGGGAAATGCTGCGAAGTCCTTGAAGGAGTGTATTGTTGGAACTGGAAGAATTCTTCCACCTTCTGCTCAACCTCACAAGCCCTCAGGAAAGGGTAGCATAGTGGAATCCCTCCATTGTTTTGGCACAGACGGACCCTTCTCCATCGTATTTCCTGCTGGGAACTTTGAGGAGCAAGCAAAACATTTACCCACGTGTACGTCAGTCAGTTACCCAAGCTGGTAACTCTTGAATGTGATGGCAAATAGACTGCTGTATACCGCTGTTTGTTGATGAAATTTTCAGGCTACGTGACCTGCTGAGGAAGAAAGGTATGGTGGAGTACAGCGGACTAGTGATGAAAATTAAGGTTGCAACTACACTGGTTTGGGACTGAATCCAGTTTTGGTTCTGATTTAGTGAAGAAAATTGTATTTTGGTATTGGCTAAATAAAGTTGCGAGCTTTGGCAGAGTTACCATCAGTGAAGCAATGGAACTGGTTCTAGTTCCATTAGCTGCAGGTAATGGAGTTAAAAATGTGACTTCCTGGTGACCCAAGAAAAGGTATCATCTTAGAAGAGAGGTAAGTGCTTTGTGCTGTTCTTTGCAGAGTTCAGTTTTTTATTAGAAATTGCACACTATTGTTTCAACTTCAGAACCTATTGCTGTGAATTACAAGTTTAACGTTGCCAAATTTCTAGAATATATTAGCTTATACTGAAGAGAAAGCAATTAGTGCAATGCCGAATGAAGTTTGTATAGGAGTCCTGTCTGTGCTCTTGTTGACAGCCCTTGAGTATTCAACTAGCTCTAGCAACCTGGCTTGTCAGTTTTGCCTTGTATTCAACCTGGTGGAATTGCTGTGTAAGTTTTTTCACTCCACCTTATGGCAGCCATCAAGAAGGAAATGCAGAGGAATTCATTCACATATAGCATGGTGGATGAGAGTGTGTACAGCTGGCTGATGGCTGATTCTGCTTAGGTGTCTGGAACCAGTTTTGGTGTCTCAAACTCTAGAACGAGCCCTCCTTCCACCGTAAGCTTGGATTCTAGAGAATACAGGCTGTAGCTCTGTTTCATCCTGTCGGTCTGGCTAGTAATTGCTGTTTGCTCAGCTCCAGTCAATAAGTACTTAATAGGGGGAAGAAGTTCGAATGCAAGTTTTGCCTTACCTGCTGTCATCTGAAGTGACTTTATAGAATTCCTACTCTTGTCTGCGTCACCTTGTTGGCTCTTAGTATAATTGTATTAAGGCAGGTGTCATTTCCTTACTCTAATGTAATAAAGAGAATGAGTTTGGGTATAAAAAAAAATCTTGGTGTGCTTGGAGTAGGCTGTACTTCTGGCACAGCGTGTATAGAAAAGCTTGCTAGAATACTTCTAAACATCTGGTGACTTAGGAAACGAAAAACTCAGAGGGGCAGCAAGTGCGTGGTAGAGAATCAGTGCTGATAGTCAATTTTTTATCTTTTTTTAAGGCTTTAGAGATCACCTTCTTAGGAGATGAACTTCGATGTCTTTTCCTTGCATGTTGTCACAAGCTGTAGCAGGGCGCTTGTCTGTCAAGCATCACAAGCACTCTGGAACCGCTGGCTGCAGAAGTGTGCATGTGCAAGAGGTTAGAGGAGGCAGCGCTGCTCTTTCAGCAGTCCTTGGCACTGTGAAAGATGTTATGTTGTAGAATAGCTGTCCCACTGTATGTGTCTGATGCCTGGCCATAGCCACCTCAAACTGTTTCTCTCAGAGGAAAGCAGTGACCCAGAAGAAGACTTTCTGCTTCCAGCAAGTCTATGGTTTTGTCCAAAGAGTGCCTGAGATGTCCTTATTCCCGTGTCTGTGATTTTATTTTTCTACTTATTTCTTCTTTTACTGATTCTTTCCTCTTACAGAAGCTACTTGACCCCCAGCAGGTTATTTGATTTTTCACTCCCAGGCTAGGCATTTAGCTCATAGTCATCTTTTTGCGTGTAATTCTTCTTTTTCTTCCTTTCCCTTTTTTGGATACTTTTCCCAAAGGTTTTCCCTTTGTGTTTCTGCTCCTTCAAGCCACGGATTCAATAAGGTTCATGTCAATAAGGTTTCAATAAGGTTTGGTAAGCATATGCCATAGTGACACATGCTGCGTTCATGATTTCCTTCTCTCATTTGCAGCTTTATTTAGGCTGACTCTCCTTAAACTTCAAGGTGAGAGCTTGGTTGTTGGACTACATGAGATGAAAGTGCTTAGAGATAAGATTTCATGCTCATAGCTGGCATCTGAACAGCTGTTCTTAAAACAAATAACACAGCCCTGGAGCACCCCTCGTCACTGCTTGACACGCATGGAGACATGTTCTAGAGTTCCTGTGGCTGCACCACTTTGTGGCAGGTTTTACTGCTTCCCCACCCACCTAAGTGGCAGCAAATGGGAGGGTGCCTAGGCGGCAACTTTTATGATGGGTGGTTTGAAAGGGAAGAAAAAAAAACCTTGATGCTATTGTGCTGTCAGCTGTGAGAAGTGTTTGATCAAAGCGACTTGGCCAGTTTCTTCAAATCAGGTCATATCTAAAAGGTGTAAATAATAATCAGACTATTTTTTTTTTTTGCTGTGGCTTTTTTTCTCCGAGATGCCCGGGCAGATTTCTTGTCTGACCCTTAGTTCTTCCTTCCCTTCTTCTTGCAAGGTGATTTGTCCTGCTAACCTTTTTCTGCCTTTAGAGATAGGGAAAGTTGCCTTACGTTGGTATATTTTCAGTCCTCTGACCATTGTCCTGTCCCGTGACCCTTTTAACCAGCGTGGGAAGCAAGAGGCTCGGCTTCAATCTTCGGCCTGATATTTTGGCTGTACAGCTCTTTGGAACATTGAGAGTAATACAGTCACTTAGTATAGCCTTTTCGTTTAAAAAGACAAAACAAAAAACCAAAAACACCTTTGAAGTTGATTGTTGGTGTTTCCATCTTTACTCTGGAAGAGAAGATGGGGCATTAAGCAGCACCCCTCGTGATGCCCGAGCAACTTAAATCAGAGACGCTGAGATGGATATGCTGTTTTATTTTTTGAAGCATGCCCATAACATCCATGTAACTTTTTAAAAGTTTTATTTTTTGAATTTTGTTTTACCTGAAGTCTTTCTGGTCTACCTCAGTTAAACTTAAGGGCAGATGGTGTAATGTATTCTTACTGCTGCATTTTTTGTAGCCAGCTTGGAGCGGTATGAGGAAAGATGGTGTGCTTAGCAGGAACGCTGTTAGAAGAACTTCTGTAAATGGTTGGCTCTTGCTTTGTTTAACACTTTTGCCCCCAGAGATGGTAAACAAGAGCCACTAAGACTGTCTTCTGAAAGACTTTCCAGTGACCACAGGAGCTGGGGCTATGCTCGAGCGATGCATGTTTCTGTACTCTTATACTCAAGTTGGGGCATGGTGTTACAGTCAAACCCAAGAAATTCATAAATGTTTGCACAAATGACTGAAAGTGATTGTGTCGGTGTTCACAGAGCTGCTTCTTCCTCTGGTTTCTGTTTAGAGATGGGCACAGGCTGTGAACTGACAGAAGGAAGAGACTGAAACTGATTTCAAAAGTTTGTTCATGCCGTGTGCCACTTTCTCATCACCGTCATCTCGCATAATGAGATGAGTCACACAAGCGAATTGTTGGCTTCAACAAAACTGTTTATCGTTTCACAGTCAGTTCAGTCATGTTTGCAGTAAAATAAAGATTCAGTTTTAGAGTGTTGCAGTACGCTTCAGGCCTTGTTCGTTGTGCAAGTAAACACGTTAGCTCCAGGTCTTTTCTCTTAGTAATGAGAATGGGTCTGCTTGTCTTGTTCTGGTGAAGAGCTCTGTAAAATAGAACAATAAATGAGGAGTATGCTTGTCCTTCAGCTTTTTTTAATGATTTAAATCAGGACGCTGTTTACAGAAGCATTTGAGATAAAAAAACTGTGTGAGAATTGATGTGCTTTTATTCTTCCAACATCCCCAAATTTCAAAAAATGGAAGAATTTTCTTGTGGTTGTAGTGATGTTCTCTTCCGGGGAAGAACTTCAGTCCATGAAATAATGAATACCTTTGTCAAATAGTGTGAGAAGTTTTATGTTACACAACAAACACATCAAGTGTAACCGTGGAAAAGTGAGAACTAAAGCACAGGGAAAAGTACAGGATTAGCTGAAAGGATACTGGAAATTCTTTTCACATACGAAATGAACTCTTGAAGCCTTTGCTGCTGATGTGTAGAAATAGTAATATATGTTTAAATAGGCACTTAGTTCTTGGTAGTTTTTATAGGTAATATAACTGTTGATACCTTATGTATGTGAACACTTAAGAGCTTTTGTGAAAGAAAGTAGCTGCAGTGTATTCTAAACTGGCTTTAATAAATGTAACAGCTAAAGCAACAGAATTTTGAGAACAGAAAAGAACATACCCTGGAATGAATGGATTTCTGTCGAGGTCCTGAAACCATTTCATCTTTGGCATCGCTGCTTAGAAGGATCGAGGCAATTGATGGGTGATGCCAAAGTCAGATGTTACCAAAGTTCAGTCCCTTGAGCTGCTCAGAAGTTATTTGGCCATGTAGAGTTCCTCAATTGTTGTTTTCAGATCAGAGCTGCCCTTCACTTTGTATAATATCAAGAAATCAGAGAACATCCTGAGTTGGATGGGACCCACAAGAATCGTTGAGTCCAACTCTTGGTTCCGCAGAGAACCACTCAATAATCAAACCCTATGTCTGAGAGCATTGTTCACTTGCTTTCTGAACTCCTGCAGCTGCCCTGGGGAGCCTGTTCCAGGGCCTTACCACCCTCTGGGGAAGAGCCTTTCCCTAATACACAGCCTGCCCCTCCCCTGATGCAGTTCTGAGCATAGCAGTTTAGCACATATTATGTTCATGTTTATGGAGTGCAAATTCTTGGTAAGAACACTTGGAATACAACATGGGTTGCTGAAAGGAAGATGTGGAAGATACAGAAACGGCTTTTATTGTATTTGTATGCAATGCATAATCTTAGTTTATGTGGATTTCTTTTGGAGAACCTCTGTTTGCAAGCAGAGCTCAGATTTCTTAACCATCTTAATTATCAACGTAGAACCAACACCCATTCATTAATTCTTGGGTTTACTCGGCCTCAGCGTGGACAAGTATCTTTGCCAGTAAAACCACTGAGAATTAGTAATGGCTCTATTCTTGGCAACCCAAAATAGTAGTACATTTAACAGCTTGTTTCACATTGGCTTTGCACGCTGAGATCGTTGCCTTCTTGCTCCCTAAATGCTGTGAAAGATAAGAAGCTAGTTGTGTATGGGAACAATGAAATTGAGCATTGCAGCTCCGGAGAGATGAGGGAGGCCAGTAGCAGTTCTGGCCCTCACAGATTGCCAGCAGGTTGTTCAGCTCAGACTTTTTGATCTGAAAGCTTACTGCCAAAGTGATTTATTGAAAGTTTTCTGAGTCAGTTACATGTGTATTCACTGTAACCATAAGGCAGTTCCAGGCGCTGGCACCACAAGACTCTTGTATTGCTGTGCAGAGAACTGTTGATACCCTCCTGGTTGTTTGCAGATTTTCACTTGTTCTGAACACTTACCCTGTGAATGGAAGAGTAACAAAATACTCTTCTGTACTTCTTTAGTAGATACATCCTCACTGTGATGCAGTATGTCTGAGGCAGGCTTCAATTTATCCAATCTGAGCGATGGAGTGATCGCTGCTTATCAACAGATCTTCTGTGTTGAGCGCTTCCAGCCTTGTAAAGAAATGCGTGACTGGCACTTGTGGACTTGGAGCGTGCTACCTGATTTTAGGTCTGAGTTGTCAGGGTATACAGAAATGTAATGCTTTGTCTGTGGAGGCTGCAAAATTGCATCATTTTCTACATCACAATTTCCAGTGTGGCAAGATAATGTTAGTGGTCACTGGCTTTGAGAGCTTGGATGTATATCAGATCTGTGTGGTGTTCGGATTATTATAAGACAGTGCTTTCAGAGATGGCTTAAACCAAGAGCCAGGGACTTGTTTTCATAGCCTCTGTGGTTGTTGGAGATGCTCACAGCCTTTCTGTGAAAGGCGATTGAGCTACGATGAATGCTTACCAAGCTATGTTATTAAATAAGGTTTGCACGCAGGAAGGTTGACTCTCTCTTATCTCAGATACGCCACATCTCTCCTGTGGTGTCTTATCTGAGAGAATGCTGCATTAAAAGCTATCTTCAGATATATGTTTGAATTTGTGTTGTCACCAGAACATAGTACTTTATCTGGGCATGGGAAAATTTTTAATTATAGGAAGGTGAAAAGGTCTTGGTAAAACAGTATGTTTTCTAAAAGTCCTGTCTTCACTGACGGTTCACTTCAGGGGAATATACTTTCACCCTGAATGTTTTGAATAACCGTGCTGTGTTTTTCTTCAACAGCGGTGTTATGAACATAAGCAGTATAGAAATGGGCTGAAGTTTTGTAAGCAGATCCTTTCTAACCCGAAGTTTGCAGAACATGGAGGTAAGTTTTCAAATGGCACATGCTCACTTTTTTTCCCCACACAGAAAATGAAACTGGCAATTATTCTCTTAAGTGTATTATAGTCGACAATAAGTTATATTCAGTAAGCTTTAAAAATTTATATAGTGCCTTATTGTTGATTATTTGCCCTTAAGCAGATTTTCTTCAAGTAGTAAAAGCAGTCATGGCTGGTAAGGTTTGTGGTTTTAAAGTCTGATCTTACCAGTAGTCATAGCTTGCCATTCTTTATGCTGGAAGTCTTAATAGCCATTAACATGATGCAAGCTTCTTAATACAAGTATGTAATGTTGAATTCACTTATCAGGGGAAATTATTATTCACGGATGTGTAGGAAGTAGTGCAAGGCAATAGAAAGGGATTGAATAGTGCTGAACAGCACACAGCATTGTGTGCTTCCAGCCCGGAGGGCCAACTGTATCCTGGGCTGCATTGAAAGAGGAGTGGTAAGCAGGGAGAGGGAGGTGATTGTCCCCGTCTGCTCAGCTCTTCTGAGGCCCCATTTGCAGCACCGCGTCCAGGCCTGGGGCCCCCAGCACAGGAAGGACATGGAGCTCTTGGAGCGGGCCCAGAGGAGGCCACTAAGATGATCAGAGGGCTGGAGCACCTCTCCTATGAAGAAAGGTTGAGGGAACTGGGCTTGTTCAGCTTGCAAGAGAGAAGGCTCCAGGAAGACCTCATTGTGGCCTTCTAGTACTTGAAGGGAGCGTATAAACAGGAGGGGGAACGGCTTTTTATGAGGGTGGGTAGTGATAGGACACAGGGGAATGGTTTTAAACTGAGGCAGGGAAGGTTTAGGTTAGGTATTAGGAGGAAGTTTTTCACACGAAGGATGGTGACACACTGGAACAGGTGTTTCCATCCCTGGAGGCATCAAAGCCAGGCTGGATGTGGCTCTGGGCAGCCTGGTGTAGTGGTTGATGACCCTGCACATAGCAAGGGGGTTGAAATTAGGTGATCTTTTGAGATCCTTTTCAACCCAGGTCATTATGGATGGTATGTATCCCTCAGCTTTGTGGTCTCATTACTTCTTCTGAAGGAACAGTCTCTTTGGAAGAGAAGGAAAAATTGTTTGTCCCTTACTGTATTTTTATTGCTGAGTTGAGTCTGTCTATCCAAAAATTTTCTTTGTGAACCAGGTTGATGTGGATGGGTTTGTAGAAGTCTCCAAGTGTTGTGAATAGATGCTTGAGTGGTTTAAATTAGTATCTTCCTAAAGTGTTTTTAGAGCAGAAAGTTTTTAATGTCCTGAAAATAAAAAGCTTCTTTGCTTTGGCTGGAACTACTGAATATAACTTATTGTTGTCTCTGATACTCTTAATAATGTGCTAGTTTAATTTTCCCCGTGGAAAAAACGTAGTATCTTCATGCTGTTAATTAAATCTGAAGTTACATTTATGCAATAGAGGTATTATGTTCAGTTGAAAGTCTTATAGAACTGAATCGCTGATACTTGTTTGATCTTCGTGTTTTTAGAAACCTTGGCGATGAAAGGACTAACATTAAACTGTCTAGGGAAGAAAGAGGAAGCTTATGAGCTGGTGCGCAGAGGCCTAAGGAATGACTTGAAGAGTCATGTCTGTATCCTTTTGGAAGAGAGGTTTTGCTTATGAATGGGAAAGTCTTTTCTTGAACTCCTCGACCTGTGAAACTGCAACAAGAGCCAGTGGAGTTACGCTTCCAGCTGGAACTTCCGAATTTGAAAGTGTGTCCAGTATCTAAGAATGCTTACTTTAAACTGTCCAATAGGCAGTTGCTTTGCAGCTATTCTTGCAGGCGGAGTTAAATCAAAAGTTATTCTGGCTTGAGTTGTATATACTTGTTTTTATCGTTAAACTGTGACTCTAAATTTGTCGGGGGCTGAACTGGGCCTTTAATCATGTGATTTACTTCAGAATCATTAGTAGTTGCTATTACACTGATGAGAACTTGTCATACACTTAGAATGCAGGAGACACATAGGTACAATTGTCTAATCAAACTCTTACTCAAAAGTGGATTTAAGTACGCTTGATGATCTTTCTCAGAGCTCCTACTGCAGTTTCTTCCCCATGTACATTAAAAGTAGAGGTTACAACATACTGTAGGCACTCTATCCATCTACCTGGTCAATAGTTCTGTATTTTCAGTCTGCTTTGTACAGCGGAGGATTGCAATGATACTGTTTATAGAATGGCTTTGGAGCTTTTTACCAACTGCTTTTTACCAACCACTGCCATGTTAGATCTGTTTTCTACCTGCTCAAGTTGCGTAGAATCCTTAACAGAGTTTTCCAGGTTGGCATGTCTATGGTCTTCTTCAGAGGTCAGACAAGAAGTATGATGAAGCTATCAAATGCTATAGAAATGCACTGAAATGGGACAAAGACAATCTTCAAATCTTGAGAGATCTTTCTCTGCTACAGATTCAAATGAGGGATCTTGAAGGTTACAGGGTAAGTATACATACTTACATGTATTACCAGCTTCTAGGGAATTGCAATAAAGGCTCCAAATTATTTCATGACACTTAAAAAAGCCACATTTACGTTATGAAATGCAGCATTAAAAGTATTTACTCAGTATTTTGTGAAAATAATTTAGATTATTGAGCAGTTTCTCTAACGTGTTCAGATTATTCTTTTTTAATCTCACTTCAGGGTTGTTTGCTAAGCTTTGCTCCAATGCTGCGTAATGCAGCCGTAGATGATCCTCAGTCTTCTTACTGCATTATTTGAATTACTATTTGTGTAATTTTTTAATTTGGTCAAAACAATTGTTTTGTGTTGAAGTATGTTTTCTTTGGTTCAAAGAAACCTTTTCCATATGGAAAAGTACATTTTAGTGCCAGTTGTTAAGTTTCATAACACTGGAAACGGTATTGCTTAGGAAATTCCACAAAGCATCAGAATAAAGTCAAGAAAATGAATAGCTACTCTTTTGCAGGAAACAAGATATCAGTTGCTTCAGCTCCGACCTGCACAACGAGCTTCATGGATTGGCTATGCTATTGCTTACCATCTGTTGGAAGACTATGAAATGGCAGCAAAAATTTTAGAGGAATTTAGGAAGACTCAGCAGGTAAGAGGAAGTCGTGGCATTCCTGTGTGACTTGCTTCTTAAGACAAAAAGGAAACACCGTTTCCCTTCATGATATGAAAACTTTACGCTGTTTTTTTAGTCAAATGAGTTAAATCCCAAATGAGTTCTAGAAACCTGAACTTTCTCGTGCCTCTTTCCTGTGTAGACATCACCAGATAAAGTGGACTACGAGTACAGTGAGCTACTGCTGTATCAAAATCAAGTCCTCCGTGAGGCAGGACTACATAAAGAAGCGTTGGAGCATCTTTGTACCTATGAAAAACAGATCTGTGATAAATTGGCTGTTGAAGAAACTAAAGGTAATTACTATTCAAAGATGGATTTGAATGCATGGTTAGGCAATGGAATGCCTATGCCGTCAGCTATTTCCATCTTTTGGAATTGAAATTTAAAAACAAATTCTTAGTTTGATTTTTATATTAATTATTAAAACTGTTGTGGTAAAGGACAACTGTCTCTTGCGCCTGTGCTCCAGACCCCTCACCAGCTTTGTCGCCCTTCTTTGTCACTTCCCTGTTCCTGCTGTCAACACCGTTCCTGATACAAGCCAGGATGCTGTTGGCCTTCTTGGCTACCGGGGCCAAGTAGAAGGCCTTTGATTTTCCTCAGTCATTCTTGCAATGCATGGAAACACTCTCCAGATAAGCAATCCAATGTAATCTTCTAGCATGTAACAACCAAACAATATAGTACTGTATGTTATCATTCTGAAATTCCAATAGTGAAATGCAGAAGTTGGATTCTTTCAACTCTACTGACAGGTACACTTGGAATATGCCTTATTTCTCTTCTGCTTGATGCTGTGCAGTTCTTCTCTCACCGTTTAAGTAAAAATTCCAACTTACCGAGTTACTGTTAGTTCATAGCCCACACTGGAATCTGACTTCTTTGTTTTTCTCTTGAAACAGAGCAAGGACCTTAGTGTAGAATGGTGCTGTTTTGCCCCTTGTGTACAATATTCTACTGCCTCCCATTTGCAAATAGCAAAGCATTGTAAAACACAGATTTTCATTGAGAAATAGGAAATTGAATTATGTTCCAACTCCAGCATCGGGGGAGATGCTATGTGTATCAAGATCTAGACCTTACTTTTAATGACTGTATTGTATATTGAATGATGACTGAAAGAAAACTTGCTTGCATAGTCTTGAGCGTTCATTACTCAGATCAGTGTTTTGATTTAAACACTGGACTTTTGTCAGGTACCAGTCTGAAGAGCCATTCTTTTATCTGCAGCCCTGTGCCTGTGAAATATCGTGTACTACTTCTCATTCCCTGTGCTTAAAATAACCAGTGAGAAAAAACAGGTGCATCTTGCTTTTAAGATTAAATTTTCAAGTAAGTTTCAAGAGTTAATGGTGGCTGAATCACGGAATCTTATGTTAAGTGCACATATTTTCAAAGTAAAAGTTTATCTGTCAGCTGGTTTGTGATACAGCTATTATCTTTTCTCCTTAGAAGTTAGGATCTACGTGGAGTTGAGGGTTATCGATCTTTTTGCTGTAGAGTTATTGATATTACACTGCTTCAATCTCCTGTTACCGTACTGAAATTTCTTGTGTTTCACACAGGAGAACTCCTGCTTCAACTTGGCAGACTTGAAGAAGCTGTTGATGTCTACAAAGGATTGCAAGAAAGAAATCCTGAAAACTGGGCCTACTACAAGGGCCTCGAAAAGGCACTTAAACCAGGTGATGATTTGATGTATTGTAGTGAGGAAGTTGTAACAGCAGCAACATCAAACGGCAGTCATCTCAGTGTACAGTGTTGATAGAGAAGAATTACTTCTTACAGAACAGCCCTTTTTTATAGTTTTTCTTTTACCGTTATCTTAATCTCGTGTTGTAGGTAATACAGGTTTTGGAAATAGGCATGATAACAACAGTAAGATGAGAATCCTTCTTTAAGATAAGGGATACAAAATTATAAACACTGTTGGATGGGGGATTTCGAGGTATTTAATACTTGAAGTCACGTAGTACTACAAATGAAAGAAGTATGTATTCGTTGCTATATATTCTGATTGTTTTTAACCAGATGTAAATGTTTACTTTCTCCTCCTGCCGCCCTTTCCCATCCTGACAAAAAAAAAAAAAAAAAAAAAAAAAAAAGAAAGTAAACTGTTCTGTTCTGTTCCAGCTAATATGATGGAGAGGCTAAAGATTTATGAAGAGGCCTGGACTAAATACCCGAGGGGACTAGTTCCGAGAAGATTGCCATTGAATTTTTTGTCAGGTAAATGCATTTTTGCTGAGCAGCTAATAATCTACACTAGTGCTTCCTTCTTAAATGCTGATGTTCTAACAACACTTGTACACAATCGAGAAGTAATGTGTGATAAAACAAAAACAGGTCTTTTTCCTCTCAAGGTGAAAAGTTTAAGGAGTGTCTGGACAAGTTCCTAAGGATGAATTTCAGCAAAGGTTGCCCGCCAGTCTTCAATACCTTACGATCATTATATAAAGACAAGGAGAAGGTAGGATTCTTTTTTCACACTTTTTACATGATGTCTCTTACTAGCTGTTCTGCACTAAGGAGATTAAAAGAAAAAAACACCAAACTTTTTTTTCCTTCAACCTTGTCTGCACTGTTGAGTGTTATGGCCCAGTATATCTAGAAAAATTAAGTACAAGCATACATAGCCTTGTGCCCATTTGGAGAATGCAGAAAACTAAGACTTAATAACTAAAAACTTTATACAGTTTAACTGAGGGCAGCTTGCTGTTTTTGTTTTGTTTTTGTTTTTTAACTGAGACTGGATATGTTCCCATATGTATGACATTTTAGGTTGCTGCAGAATTCTCTGCCCAAGAATACTTAGTTTGGGAACTATCAGGTAGCTTAAACTGAAATGATACTGCATCTTGTCCACAGATTTTTATTGTTTTGGGTTTTTTTGGTCTTGTCTTGCATGTGTAGGTGGCAATCATTGAAGAGCTGGTGGTGGGTTATGAAACCTCTCTAAGAAGTTGCCGGTTATTTAACCCAAATGGTGAGTGCTAAACTGTCACGCTTGAAATAAGTTGTGCCTGGTATAATCATTGTGACCATTCAGAGGCAGAGAATCAGTGAAGTGT
This sequence comes from Meleagris gallopavo, assembly GCF_905368555.1. Taxonomy (NCBI): domain Eukaryota; kingdom Metazoa; phylum Chordata; class Aves; order Galliformes; family Phasianidae; genus Meleagris; species Meleagris gallopavo. Next base: position 9,227,727 of record NC_139407.1, read on the forward strand.
GAGAAAACTGAGATTGTTTTTCCTTCTTAACCAAAACAGAACCAAACCACAACCATCCTTTAAAATGGATTTCAGCTGTCTAATTTTAAGTCTCTACTCACAAATCCAGTTACCGTTTCTCTTGCAGTTTTGAGTTCAAGTATCCTGTTTTCAAGGCTTGAATTGCTTATTCTTCAGGAAACTGAAATTTGAAAGCTAGTGTTATATTAATAAATAACAAAGGAATCGATGCTGATTTGGTAGCACAATCTGCAGGGATTTTTCCTGTTCGGAGTTTGTGGTGAGCTGGAGTCTGTTTTGGTTGCTCTTTTGTTTCTTTGGGAGTTGAAATTCTTTTCCAGGTTATGAATATAGTTTTGTTGCAAGGCATGATTCTACATTCACAGAATCCAGCCTCCGTAGCGTCCTCTCTGATAGCTTTGTTTCTTTAGTCACTGTCATAACCATGTTGAAAAGAAAATACGTAGGAAAGAATTTCTGCGTAAAATATCAACAAAAGGTGGTCTTGAAATTTTAGTAGGTAGGTTATAATGGTGTAATAGTTAAGATGGCACGAATGACAGCATAAGTTAAGAACATTAAAGCCATCTTTACTGAAGCTATAACCAGTTGTTCCCTCTTTGCAGAAATAATGTAATGCTTCTTTTAGAAGTTGGTTTAGTTTTTCCATTGGATGTAATGCTCAGGCTACGGTAATGGAGACTACTCAGTGGCTTTTTTAATTTGTCCAGGCATTTCAAATACGCAAGCTTCTCCATTTGAGGAAATAACTTACAGCAATTTCAATTAAATATTTGCTGTGATGCTAAATTTCATTCAAATAAACAGTATTCTTCCACCCTACAGTGAATGAGTGTGTACAGTTTCCTGTTAAGTTATATCCTATCTTGTGACTGGACCAGAATCCATGTGCTTTTTTTTTTCCCTTCCCCTGCAAGGTGCTATGCTCCATAACAAAAATCAAGTGGGTGAAACTTTTCCAGCAGTGCTGTAAACATGAAGCACAGCTCTCTAGTTTTCAAAACTGACTTTTGAATAGCAGTTGTCGTAGGATGTGCTTAAATGAACTGTGACAATTTGTCAAATGTAGAGCTAGAAAAGCCTTTTTAAAGTTGTCAGCGGACAGTTTTATTTGAAAATAATCAACTTTGTGGGCTGAAAACATATAAATGCTAAAAGTGCTGAAATGCTTTATGTCGTTACTGTGCAGCACTTGTGTTCAGCAGGACTTCTTGCTTTGTCCTTCACCTAAAAGCAGTATTCAGCGAGCACTTGTATTGTGCACCTCAGTTCTGCTCATCTGGCTGTCCCGATTAAGGGGCTAGTTGGATCCAAATGCAACTCTTCTGACCCACCAGTTCAGGCTTCCTTTCACTGAAAATCACAGTGTGAGAAAAGAAGTCTGTGCTCAAGTCTTGTCTAAACAGACTTAAAAGGTGTTGAGCTTAACTGGAGCTTGGAAACGCTCCCAAGTCCGGTGTGGCAGCCTGACAGAGAGGCGCAATTAACTTCAGCATCTGCACATGTAGAATTTTTCTTCTGCCATGTTATCTGAATAAGCTGAAGCAAAAAAATCTCACTCATTTTTTCTTACTGTAGATGACGGTAAAGAAGAACCTCCAACCACTTTACTTTGGGTCCAGTATTATTTGGCTCAACATTATGATAAAATTGGGCAGCCATCGCTGGCTCTGGAATACATAAATGCTGCTATAGAAAGTACTCCCACTTTGATAGAGCTGTTCCTTGTGAAGGCAAAAATCTATAAGGTAAGCTTGGCTCACACTTGGTGATCCATGGTTATTCTTTCGGCTTGATGAAAATTTTCACTTCAGTGTCATTGAGGGAACATCAAAATGCTAGGTTTGTCTTAAGCAAGACGGAAAGAATCCATGGAAGATGTTTGAGTGAGTTTTAGTGAGTCCTTAAAGTAGGTTATGGATGGACTGGTTGGGTTTTTCATTCTGTATGAATCAGCCCATTTTTAAAATTCAGTAGAGGAGAAACGTACTGCAAATGTACCTTGTCAATTTACAATTAGGTTTTGAATTAAAAAAAATCACGCTGCAAAATTTAGTTGACGTTTTAAATGTTCTCCACCTGATAGCTCATACACACCCTTATTTTTTTAATGTTTAAAACGAATTCCTCAGCTGCAGTGCGGTATTCTATGAAAATGGGATTAACCCAAGTGGTTTTAAGTGAACTTCCTGTGCTGAGAGACCTTTGTAACTCCGAAAGAATAGAAAGTAGTTACTTTGTTGGTTTTTTTTTTCCTTTAAAGATCTGTTGTTTTCCTAAGGAAAGCCACTTACAAGGAAACGTTTAGAAAATTAACTAGTTATATTAATGCAGTGAGCGGAGAAAATGTGCACGTTGTATACATACTGAGTTTAATTTGCATTTTTTTTCTTTAAGCATGCTGGAAATATTAAAGAAGCTGCAAGGTGGATGGATGAGGCTCAGGCTTTGGACACGGCAGACCGATTTATCAACTCCAAATGTGCAAAATACATGTTGAAAGCAAACTTTATTAAAGAAGCAGAGGAAATGTGTTCTAAATTTACGAGGGTTGGTTCCATTTAACTATAACTCTTTGGAATAACATAGGCTTAATCCCTTACGGAGTCTTGTGTTAACTTTCCACTTAACGTTATTGCAATCCTTAGGTTCAGTTTCAGATGAACTATGGTTTCTGGCTTTACTGATTACTGTAGTCAGCATCATGGTTTGAATTACAAAGCATGATTCTTTAGAATTAAGGGAAAATACAGAGTTAAAGCATTTTATCTTTTTTCTTTGCCAAGTAGGGAAAATAGGAGTAGGGATGCCCTTTCTGGATGAAAATTCTTTGGGTTTAATACTGATTCTATAGAATCATTGAGAGAAATTGTGAAGTAGCTTACACCCGAGGTCCTCACATAGTATGTTAAGAATAGTCAAACGTCCCTATAAATACGAAATTCTTTTAAAGAAATTGTGTGGCTATGGGATGAGAGTCTTCCTAAAACGCCATCTTTTTGCAGACCAACTCTCATCCCTAAAGCCACGTTTAGTAGGCATAAAGGGAAGCTGCACGTGGTATCTTTTTGTTTGCATCTGCTTACTCTGTCAGTTGTCGGGATAAGTTTGCACTGTACGGATTACTGAATTACATGCACCAGCTTTTGTCCCTGTGGTAAACTATTCTAATAGCTTTGATGTCTCATAGGTTGGTTACTTTTTAAATTTATTTATCGTGCTATTGGTATCTTATAAAAATGAAAGTCAAAATAGCTTGATGTCTTTTTCAAACTATAGGCTTGTTTAGTACTTGTCATGTCCCATTTTTCTCTTTGTTGAAGACTAACGAAAACCTGTAGTACGGTAGTGTGAATGGGGGCAGTTAGGAGAGAAAACGAAGGATTTCTTTTGAAAAGAAAAATTTTGGGGGTGTGCAGGCAAACACTGGATGAAACTTAAAGACAAAATTATATAAACTCATTAGGTTTGCGTGCTTATGTGTAAAGGTGCAAAATTACTCGGAATCCAGTCCTACTCTCTTCTTTCCATGCCTTAAGCAGCTTCAAGACGATGTCAGAAAAGCAAGTGTAGTTGCCCAGAACAAAACTTCAAAAATATAACTTGATGATGTTGCTCTTTTTGGTCTTCATCTTCTTTTGATCTCGTTTCTACTGCTCCAAGTACAAGCTTCTTAAAAAACAATTCTGAAAGTCCTAAATGAAAAATGTTGGAAGTGGAACCTGGACAGTTTTTCTGATTTCTTTTTCTCAAATGAGACTCATTTGAAGACTGCCTTTCTCTTTCATTTGGAGCATTCTCCATACTCTTACATTTGAATATTATCCGTAATGTTCCCAGCCTTGGTTCTTGGCTTGTTCTTGCGCAGCTTGTTTTTAGTTTTATTTTATTTGTTTGCGTGACTGGAGTAGACTTTGTGAATGGCTGAAACTGGTGTTGAGCTTGAAAGGCACGTCAGCTCTACAGATCTATGCAAGTATATACAAATACCGGATAAGAAGGACAGTTGTGTGCATTTCTGAATCAGAAATCATCAAAGCTACTGGTACTGCTTTGCTTTACCAGTGTGATAGACTTGCATACAGTATTAAAAGCAATTAAATGAGTGCCTTTCCTATCCTTAAGGTGAGGAACCATCACAGCTAAGTGGTCACTACGTGGCTATTTGCTGCATGCCTTCTGAAAACAGAAGGGTAGAGGAACAGTATTCTTCACTTTGAAGACCTGATTAATGGACAAAGCAAATCCATCTTGATGATTGTTTGAAGCAGTGTTGTGGGTGAGGGAAATAGATAATGCTGTGAAAATATATGGGACCACGTAAATGAAAGTGGTGCAGGAAAACTTACATCGGAGTGCAAGTGCACAAAAGGAATATAATAACATATATTAAGGAATAATGAGTATTATGGCAACGTTGATATTTTGAGGACCTCACTTTTGAAATTTAGCATTACCTTGGCCTTTTTACTTGCGCTGTTAACTGATCAACTAATTGAGATGTGTTTTTTAACAACACTGTTTTTGCTTGTAGGAAGGAACCTCGGCAGTAGAGAACTTGAATGAAATGCAGTGCATGTGGTTTCAGACGGAATGTGCGCAGGCTTACAAAGCAATGAATAAATTTGGAGAAGCACTTAAGAAATGCCACGAAATTGAGAGAGTATGTATCTAGTCAAACTGGCTAGGTTACAAAATACTAGCTGAAATTTACGTTGCTAATATGTTTCCTTTTTGAGCAGTAAGTGTATACTTCATGTAGCGCTCTGAGTGATTTTTGTTTCTTGTTGGACACTGGGGAGCTGATAAAAAAAAAAAAAAGGGTATTTTTCACCTAAAAATTAGATTGCAGTGTGTTAGAGTATATGAAGTATTGTAAAGATTCGAGAAGGAACAGAGAATTGTCAAAGACAGGCTTAATTAATTTTATTCTAGCATCTTCTCCTTTAAAAATAAATACTAAGACTAAGCTACAGATTAAAAGGGAAACTATTAGAAATACAGGAACTTCTTGAAGTAGAAATTGTATCCAAATTCAGAGGGATAAAACCTTGCACATCAAATGCACATCCACAGTAAGCAAACAAAGAAGTTTGGGATGTGCAAATTCCCAAAACGAAACAACAACAACCCACAGCCATGTAGTGTTTTGTTTGTTTTTCAGGCAGGTAAGTCTGTTAACATGACTAGATAGCTGAGGGTGTAAAGTACTTGGAAGGGAGGAGTAGCAGGAAGCTATGCATCTTTGCAGATGGAGACACTTAAGGTTTCAACGCTGATGCTTCTCTGCTCCAGAACTTATTTGTATCAATTCACATGAAATATCATAAACGTGATTCCCAAACAGTGGCCAAGACCATGTTCTGTTGGCACAAACCTTTTAAAGAAATGTGTCTAGTTGGGGAAGGAGGGACTAGAAGCACACTTTGCCTGTCTGTAATTGGTGCTGGATCCGGTGTGAAATGCTGCTGCTTGGGAAAGAAAGTGTGGAACAGCATTCCAAAAACTGTGCTGGTGTAGAGGACTGGCTGAAAACTGACTGAAAGGACTAATAGTGTTGGGAATTACTTTTCCTTCCATTATTTAAATCCATAGTTTACATTTGATTATCATACATTGCTCTTCTTAAAAACGAGCCAGTAGAACATAAGCTGTGGAATAGCTTCTACATGAGGCACTTCGCTTGTCACACTTAGTATTTCATCCTCAGTTTGACCAGCAGCAGTTGTACAAGGTCATAAATACATGGAGAAGTTGAAGAGGGGAATGGCTTTTCACTCAGACAAAAGCATTGGGTGACACTGAGGAAACAGAACAAGAGGAAGTATTTTCTCGTGCCACGTGATGTGGAATTCATTGCCACAGTCGTTGATGGACATCGGAATTTAAAAGTGAAAAAATTAAATGAGTTAATAGAGGAAAAATTCAAGTGTCATTTGTTAGCAGTAAAGGCAGGATCTTCTCTTAAACTTCACGTTGTCAGAGGGTAGTTACAGCCGAGATGCTGTGGGTTGGATGATTTGGTTCTGACCTAGGATGTCTTCTGTTTTGGTTGTTTGTTGTTTTGTTGGTTTTTTTTTTTTTTTACATTTTTGGCTTGTTTTAATTCACACTTCAAAAAGTTAGTGTCAGCAGCAGTCTTCTACTAAACTGTTCCTTTTGGAGGGGAGGGAAGCGGGTCAAGTCAAGTTTAGTATTCTGATTAATGCTTGCTAAATGATGTTGTGTTGTCTTAGCATTTTGTAGAAATCACGGATGACCAGTTTGACTTCCACACTTACTGCATGAGGAAGATTACTCTTAGGTCTTATGTGGACTTGTTAAAGCTAGAAGATGTACTTCGACAACATCCATTCTACTTCAAAGCAGCACGGATTGCCATAGAGATATATTTGAAACTTCACGATAATCCCTTAACAGATGAAAATAAAGAGCACGAGGCTGATACAGGTATTCAACCCTCAAGATTTATTAAAGTTTCACTAGTTAGTGAATATTTTAAGAAGGTCCAATACTTTTACAGTTGCCAACTGTAAGTTTCTTACTGTGACCAAATGGAAGTGTTTAACTCAAATGGTAAGTTGTCCTGGAAGTAAAAGAAAATATTCTACTGAAAGCTAAACTAATCTAAGTTTTTATCTAGTGTGGAAAAAAACCTGTCTTTTGTTTTTTGTAGTAACAGTTGTAATTCTTAAGTAAAAGCATTTCTGTTATGAAATGAAATGAAATGAAACAGCTGACAAAACATTGTTCATCTGCAACAGATTGAAGAAATAGACATAAATAAAAACCAGCATGCAAAGAAATGGCTAGCAAGTTGCATTTGGTCATCTCTTGCTGTTAATTTAAAAGAAATTTAAGTCTTCAATTTTCTTCTTTTTTGGCCCTTCTTCTTATTAGAGGAAGAGCAACTTACATGGTTGTGGCTTGGGGCGCTTCTAGTGATATGAATAAGGCTTTTGAATACTTAGAGAAGAATTTGTCAAGTTTGAAGATTTCCCGTTTCCTGTTCATTTATGTGGATTTGGGTTCATATTAAGACGAGTATGAGCATTACAGAATTTCTTGTAGCTGCTTTCTGATGCATTTTCAATGAATTCTCCGTGCTTTAGTTGGAGGGAGAGCAGGACCTGAGTATGAGACAAATGTAAGGTATTGGTAGGACATTAAAAGTAAAGCTGGAGCTTTCTACGTCGAAGTATGACTATTTCACCTCACTTTTGTTACACTAGTTAAATACCCTGAATGTAATTTCTCTGTTATGTGACGCCTAAGGAAGAAATCAGTTTGTCTTGGTGTGAGCTTTTATTCTTGACTCTGAAGTCATTTGGTAATGACTTGGTCTTGCCGTCAGCTTGCTCTAATTGCTCAAACCCTCATTGCCCTAATTTCCCAAATGAATCAATGATGAAATGATAGTGTAGACTATAAATAATCTCTTTAGTAAACAAACTTTTACAAATGTAATAGCAGCATCACTTGTTAGTAGATGTGGTTTAAAAGTCGATGGCATCTGACACTTGACACGAGTTAACGTTAGGCATCTATGTTGTCTTTTTTGCTTTTTGTATATATACAGCAAATATGTCTGATAAGGAGTTAAAGAAGCTACGAAATAAGCAGAGAAGAGCACAGAAGAAAGCACAGCTGGAGGAGGAGAAGAAGAATGCTGAGAAAGAGAAGCAACAGAGGAATCAGAAAAAGAAGAAAGATGATGACGATGAAGAAATTGGAGGCCCGAAAGAAGAACTTATTCCTGAGAAATTGGCCAAGGTGCTTACTAATGTTACATTAAGCAGTCAGAATTTATGGAAAGTTGCTGTGAGCTTGCAGACAATTTGAAAGCCATTCTGATAACCTGGTTATTTTATGCCTACCTGCTTTTCGTGGTAGGTTTTCAGGGTAGGTTTTTTTTAACGTGGTAGCGTTAAAAAAAAAAAAATAAAAACAAACCATAAAACCTATTTTCCAGGAATGGTTTGGTGGGAAGTCCTGTCAAGGACTTAATAAAATCACTGCTTTTGTGCCTAGTTTTCAAAGGTCGCAATTGAAGTTGCAGGCTCTTGTTTCAGGTGAAAGTGTCTTCGTATGTGGAATGCACCTGTTTGCTGACTGTACCCTATTTATAGCTGAACAGGTGGACGTCTCTGTGTAACCTGATTGCTTTTGGACTCTTCGTGGCCCATATTAATTTTTGATTTATTAAGCATTGACGCTTTGTGGAGAAGGAGACATAAAGACACAGAATGCTTTAACAGCATTTAATCGCATTTGTTTTGAATGTCGAGGGAAAGTTTAAAGAAGCTGTTTAGAAACAACAGTCGACTAGAGTGAGGTGAATTTAGAAATCTGGATTAAGATACACCCCTCTGCAGGGGGGTAAAAAGGGAAGGTGACCTGGAAGATTGTCGTGATAATGTATCTGGAAGGAATAGGAAAATATTTGGAAAAAAAGGTGGGGGAAGATACTGGGAAAACAGACAGCAAAAGTGCTTTACGCACGGTAGTATAGCATCCGAGTATCGATGGCTTGAGTATCCAGTATTTTCACACTGCAGGTGTGATGAATATTATTGGCTTTTGCGGGGTATACTGGAAAGCAGACAAAGTGAAATTTATAGCCAGGAAGCAAGTGACTCGAAAAACTTGAACTATTCCCACTATATTGCAAGAAGAAGCACTCTAATTGTGATGCTCGTTAAGATTGAAGTGGTTTCAATGCATGCTCTGGAGATATCTCGTGAAAACCTAAGCTGTCCTGAAGTTATAGGGAATAGTTACAGCTGTATAGTGCGTTTCTTTGACATATCGTTGCAAATTATATTCCATATTTAGTATCAGAATGATGATTTAGAGAGCTGAAATATCTTTTCTGACATTGTTGGTCACTTGCAAACAGTTTTCCTGGGACAGTTGAAACCAGATTTCCTTGGTGGATGATACATTTGGCATTAAGCACGTAGCTTTGGAATGTGACTGGTGTATTCTGAACAGTTTTAAAGTGTGGAGTTGAGACTCGCTTACGTGAGCTCCCAGCAGCATGTGCAAACCATTAAGTTTTTATAATGAGAACTGATTGAGTCTGTGATGGGTCTGTCATTGTCTTCAGCGTTTCCTTGCGCAGCTTAATGAAGCGCATTGCTTCAACATTGCAAGAGCATTACAGACAGACAACTTGTGTCTGTGACAGTTGCACTAGGTGATCTTGTAGGTCCTTTCCAACCTTGTGATTTTATGATTCTATGATTCTTACTAGAATTTGCGTAGGAGAGTAGAATTTTCTTGTTCTGATTATCCTCGATCTTTTAATGCACGAGGTCTGTTTGTAAGGAGTACGAATAAACCGAATTTATTTGTGTTAAAGCCATCCATTACTGGGTTGAGCTAGCTAAGAGCCACTGACCACTGTCAATATGTAGTTATTTCTAACCCATCATTAATGTCTTAGGTGGGAATGTTGCCACGACCTGGCAGCTGTCCGGAACCTGCCTGCAGCTCACTTGAGCAGACTCCGTCACAAATGAGCACAAACCAATTATTTATTGCCATTTTAGGCCTGCATGTGTAGCTTTCTGTACATTACCGTGCAGGTTCAGCCACAATTGTTGTTACTACTTAGGTATGATAGAAGGCAAAGATGTATCTTAATAGGAAAATACGATTTGTAAGCATCGTGAAGCAGTCAGGGTTGACAGTCTGTGTTCGGACACGGAGCAAAATAAGCAAAATTTATAACAGGTGCTAAGTATCACGTGCATTATGGTTTGAGGGTAACCCTCTGATGCAACTTGACTTGTTGGAGAGTTAGTTAATGTCTTAATTATACGTCCTTCCTGGATTCTGTAGGTTGAAGCACCTTTGGAAGAAGCCATTAAATTTTTAACCCCCCTGAAGAATTTAGTGAAGAACAAAATAGAGACGCATCTCTTTGCCTTCGAGATTTATTTTCGAAAAGGTAGGTAAGAGTACTGGTGAAATAAAGCAGTGTGTTTGTTTGGATTCTAACATGTGACTTGAAGAACCACGTGTTGGTCTATTGAGGAGTCAGACCCTGCAGAGACATACCAGTTCATTGTGCAAACAACACAGCCATTAGCATTCTGTGAAGAATGCAGAGTTGGAACGCTTGCTAATTATCTGGTTTCTTTGCTGCTCGTAGAAGATATTGGACTATAGAACTAATTCTCCCAGCTTGCACTTGCCCTCTTTACTTGTTTGCATCACAAGTCTGCAGAACTGCACACCGTGTAGAAGCGATGCACGCTTGCTGATGAGTCCTTTGAAGTGCTGAGCTTTAGAATTCTGTTGGCATCAGCTAAATATTATGTTTTATGAACTACTTAACTTCAAATTTACTTCCTAGCTAACAGGTCTAATTCACTGGCTAAATAAATGTCTATTGCAAAAGGAATGGTTCTTCTAGAACGCTCACCTTTAATTTGTTCTGATTGTTCTAATTCCAAATGTTAAGTTTTCCTGCAGCATAAGGTATTGTGTTTCAGCTACATTTTTGTGACCATTTGCCAATTCCTTCTTTTCCAGAGAAGTTCCTTCTGATGCTTCAATCAGTGAAGAGAGCTTTTGCTATCGACTCCAGTCATCCTTGGCTTCATGAGTGTATGATTCATCTCTTCAGCAGTGGTATGTATCTGTTGGGTATGACTTCATCTGCGTGTGCTTCCAGATGATGCCCAACCTATGTACGGTCACTGGTTCTTAGTTTACAAACTGTTAGCATAATTAATTCAAAATATGTAATAACATTAGAAAGCTTTTCAAGCAACTGACTATATGTTAAATTAGGCATGTTTAGTGTAACTGCGGCTGGGTTGAGTTAGTCTTTGAACGAGTGCTAGTAAGTATCTTTACGACTGTGAGCAATGTGGTGAGTCCCTGCGAGAGCGAGAGAAGCAAGTGGAAACTGCAGAATGAGTAACATGGCTTCTCTGCTCTCAGCTTGTGTCGGTGTGTGAGGAGAAGGTTTAGAATCACGTCTTTTTTTGTGTGTGTGCTGGTAGACTGGAAGGCTTTTCTCCCTTTCCGGGAAGCGTTTCTTCGTCTTGATGGCTAAAGACCAGTTATATTTAAGAAGAGACTTTTCTTGTCTCAGTCTTTGAGCCTAATGGGCTTTAATCAGCAAGATAGAGAACGTATTGGAGTAAATGGCTTCGGCTTTTTTCTGTGCATCAGAAAACTGTTTAGTTGAGCTTTTTCCAACTGGTCCTGGTTACTTACCTTATTTTATGCATCTTCCTTTGAGATACGTCCTTTTCAATTGTACTGATAATGTGAATATCACAAAAATAAAAACATAAATTAGATTTTACAGTGATTACCTCCGGTTAACTTTTTTTCCACTTCATTAGTGTCTGAAAGTAAGGATCTGCCTGATGCGGTTAGAACAGTGTTAAACCAAGAGATGAATCGGCTTTTTGGAGCAACTAATCCAAAGAACTTCAATGAAGCTTTCCTTAAAAAGAACTTTGACTCGCTACCGCATAGGTTATCAGGTATTTTGCCTCCTTCCTTTTCTTGGCCGGCTTCTGTATTTTCTTTGATCTGGCAGCGTCCTCTCGCTATCTGCACCAGCCGTGTGAAAATTGCTTGTTCCGTGCGGAATCCCATCCCTCGCCTGGTTCAGAGTTGTAAAGTTTCATAATACATCTCTTTGAAGAGACTGACTGTCGAGAAGTGTGCTGAGTACCGCAATCAAGTATTATAGTATTATAGTGGGAGAGCAGGATGTAAGCCGCCCAAGGGGTCAGCGTTACTGTCTTGGCTCCATGAGGTTAAACCTGGCCTCGATGAATAGTGAGTTCATTCTTTATATCTTCTCGGACGTCCAAGTTCCAAGCACACCTTGTGTGGGACTCAGAGCTTCCATTTGGTTGTGTCTTGGTTCTATCCTACAATCGTGTTATAATAGGTCTCAATGCACTCATCTCTTCTGTGCCCCAGAAATAGGAGCGCTGCTGCTGGAAGGAACCGTGGTCTGTTGCAGCAGATCTGATGTGTTATCTTTGTTGCCCGTACAGTTTGCTGCCAAATGCTCCTATCCTGCAGGATAGAAGCGACCTAGTTGTTTCAATACTTTGTCTGGCGTTTAATAACAGCTGCCCTCCTAACTGCTCAGGTATCACACCATAATGCTTCATGTTGTTTTCTTTTGAACTGCTACTGTAGATCTACGGTAATACTGCCTACTAGTCACACTAGCTCTATTTTATGTTTGCTTATAATAAATTTTTGGTCTTCCGTTGAGTGATGAAGCTTGTGTTTCTTTCTGTAGCTGCCAGAATGATGTACTATTTAGATCCTTCCAGTCAGAAAAGAGCGGTGGAGCTGGCGACGACCCTGGATGAATCCCTCATTAACAGAAATCTTCAGGTAACAGATATAAATTGTAAACTACTACTGCTTCTCTATCTACAAAAGCTTTGTGCAAGCTACAGAGATAAGAGGAAGCTGAAATGATTACTGTGCTTTATATTAAGGAGGTCGAGTTGTCACGTGAGAGAAAGGGCTGTCAGGGTCATCTGAATGGAAAATTTGTCATTTTTGCACATGTAATGTAGTAAATAGCTAGGCAGCACCAGAAACCGTGTTATTTCTCCAGTGGAAGTGCCCTGAAAATATAAGAATCTGAAGGAGTTTAGACATTTCTTGAAATGCATTCTCATAAGCAAGGAAGTGACATTTGATTTGCAGTAGGGACCAAATGTGTCAGGGCACGTTGCAGATGTTAAATGAGATACATTTGACCTCCTATATATTCTCGTGTGGCACAGAGCTAATGCAAGGGTGCAGAGAGCTTGTTGAAGAGAACTTCAGAACGCCATAAAAAAGGGGACAAAGCAGTTACCCTCAACACAGAACAAATAAAAGCTATAGTAAATTCCAGAGGAGTGAGAAAAGAATAGCTGTGCGAGGTGGAAGGATGCTGAATGCTGACGAGCTCTCTTGAAGCTCAGTTTCTCCTGTTTGAAAATCAAGTTGAAAAAAAAAAACAACCACAAAAGCAGGAAACCTCCTTTTCCTCTTCTAAATCATTACGTGGATACGAAAGTGCAAATAAATGTGAAGGAAGTGGAAAAACCCAGGTTGGTTCCGTTCAGTAGTTGCAGCCATGCACAGTAAGTCATGTACCCTTAAATGTGGGGGAAAAAAGTTTGCGCTGTCAGAAATGCGATCGCACAGAGTTGTGTTTATTCACTTAATGCATTTTTTTTTTACGTTTTAACTGTTATTCCACGGTTCTTCCAATTTCTGTCTGAAGGTGCGTTCACCAAAGTAAATTTTAGGAAAATATGGGTATTTTCACAAACAAAAAATGGGTCTAGAATACAAAACTCTGAATTTATGTTAAGTACCGCTTAAACTCTCAGTGTATCAATATCCTGGGGGGGGGAACCTCAGTCAACACGCATTTACTTGCAGATAAGCCTGCTTGCCAAGCAGTGAGAAACAATAGTTTCAGGAAAATGAGTTGTAGGTGACGAATGGGAATATTTACCTTCAGCTGAGATTCCCGGCTGCTGCTTAAATCCCTTTGAAGCGCACAATTTCAAATGAAGCTACACTGCTACATCATGCTGCCACTAGCTAGAAAAAAGTCACTCGGTGGTGGTGGAAACGTGAAAACAGTACTCGGGATTTGCGTTTTGTTTGTGAGTGCTCAGATGAATGTTGAAGAGTCGGTAACGTTTCTTTATTTTTCTCTTTAATTAGACTTGTATGGAGGTATTAGAAGCTTTATGTGACGGTAGCCTTGGAGACTGTAAAGAAGCATCTGAAACTTACAGAGCAAATTGTCATAAGCTTTTCCCTTATGCTTTGGCTTTCATGCCCCCTGGTTATGAAGAGGATATGAAGATCACAGTTAACGGAGATAGTTCTGCAGAACCTGAAGAACTGGCCAATGAAATATGAACAACTGTATTGGAAAAAAATGACATTGGACCATATCTGGTGTATAATATTTTTGTCACGCACCTGCTGAATTGTTCTAACTTACACGGAGAATGGAAGGGAAAAAAACTGTTGCCTTCAAATAGTTTTACTTTTTTTTTTTTTATCCTGCTGACAAAGTATATATATAAAATATCTAACATATTACTGGATATAGGTTGTTTGGTTTCTTAAAAATTAAAAGCTGCTAAAATTGAAGAAAAAAAAAAAACACCCTCGTCCTTACCTACCTACCCATGTTTTTAAACTAATTTATATAAAATCTGGAGGCGCGGAGCCTTCAGAGCAGGTGTGTGGCAGAAATATTACTTTAAATTTGTCTTGTGAGATTACTGTTATCTCAGACAGCAAAAATGCTGTTTTAGCACTGGATTCTTTCACTGAGCACAAAGAGTTGTTGGGGCTTTAGCATCTGACTGATTTTGCTACGGGGATGATTCAGTCCATAGGAAGTATGCAATGTGAAATCAGAATACACAGAGAGAAACCTGCAACATACGCGTTATGTTGTGGATGCTGGGACATACGGATACCAAGCAGAATTAAGAAACATAGTGTGTTCAATAAGCTTGTTGCGTCTCTGAAATTCACTGTACACGATCAGTTTGGTGTTCTTGCACCACAGTTTTTAACCGAGGGAACCAGTTGAAGCATTCAGATATCTCTGAATGAAAGACGGGAGGCGGGGTGGGGAGAATAAATGACGTTGCTGGTTTTGAGATGAACCTATCTGAATAGGTTGGCCAAACTTTTTAAAACTGTAATGCAAGAACCAAATAAAATTATGCACTGTGATGTGGCACCAACTAATTAGGAAAGATAGCATGCGTTTTTCACAAAGAGTGAAAGCAAAATGAGAACATACTATGGCTTGAAGTTGCAAAGAGGAGAACTCCTGACTACCGTTTTGACTGATCAAGAGACTAATAGTTTAAAACCTCAGCAGGCCTTGTTCACGTTATGCAGAAAAAAAAAAAAAAAAAGTGCTGCAGTTTAGATACCTCTGGAACTTTTCCACAGTGTCACAGGTTTGTAATACTTGAAGCCCTACATTTCTAAGAATATATTTCTTGCTCAGTTGTTTCAGGCAAGCCCAAGACTTTGTAACTTTTAAGGGGCCCAAGATTTTTTTTCAATAACAGACCAGCTTCTTATTCCTGCAGTTACAGATGTAATTTCCTTTGTCAAACATAAGGTACCAAATATGATGCAATAAAACGTTTTGAAAAACAATTGTGTGAATATTTAAACCAATCTCTGTTGTACTTTGACAATGAATGGGTTCCCAGGAGTGCAGCTCAGGGTTGGCTTACTATGCTGTCCGGTTATGCTAATAATGTCACTGCTGATGGGTGGATGTTGAGTATAAAGTGCAAACGAATTATGTGAATACTGAATGTCTGGCTAGTCCTATAACACAGAATGCTTTTCTGCTTGGCTTTTATGTTCCACCGGTATTCTGTCGAAGTTTATTTTCCGAGTCGAGCTACGTTCAGCGAGTTTACTGTGTTAACAATATAGATACGTCCTCGAATGTTGTTTTTTCTAATAGGCTTATCATAAAACAGAGCAGAAAATAAACTACAGCTTATCAAGTGAGTGCCTTCTTTGCTGCAGGAGTTCAGTCAGAGAGTATCTGTCACGTGGATACACAGCCTTCCTCTTCCACGTAATAGACGTCAGAGATTGATGCGTACAGTTCAGAAATCTGGGAGGATTTACTGAGGTTTGTAGTTCTGTCAGTTTTTTCTTGTGCGTTCAGCAACACTTTCTTTTCTGGGTTAGACGATCCTCGTGTATGCTTGTGGTGTAGTTCACGTTGGAAATATATGTTGTGTTGCTGTATTTGTGTATTTAATCTGCTGGGCTTTAAAGGACTAGAATGCCTATAGAGCCTCTAATTGCTCTTTAATGTCTAGATCTCAGTCTTTTCTGTGGCCTGAGATACTCGGACTGCATGTCTTCTGCAACCACTGAAGATGGTTCAGTGTTGCCTACGCAAGCTATGAGCTCTTGGCCTTGCCTCTTTGAGTATTGCTGCCGTTCTCTTGGCTTCTGATGCTTAGCTGGAGGCAGATAAATGCTCACTTTCTTAAACAGTTTGCATCGAGCAATTTTCTTTTCTCAAAATGTGTTTTGGATGCTGCCTATAAACGGGATTACGTCCTTTACTCGTTCCCCGCCTGTTTTTGCATCGAAATAGATGAACTAAAAGCAAGATCGTTATCCTTCATGATGCAAGGGAAAGGATATTTCTACGGGCCTTCCAGAAACCTCCATCTACATCTCTTATGACTCCCCCCCAAGACTTCCAAAGGCATCCGTTGTGCTTCAGAAGGGATGCTTTCAGATCAGGTTCCTCGTTCCCTTCCCGAAGACTGGGGTCTCAGGCAAGGAAGTAGAGAGTTTCCCTGAAGCAGAAGGTTATTTTAATTGGCGTAGGAATTCTTATTACTTCATCTCCACACATCTCAGGTGTGTGGTTGACTGCCGAATTGGAAACAAAGCTATAACCCGACTCAGCGGATCTTTTGTGAAGTAGCAGTACAGCGTCGTGCTGCAGTGAAAACTGCCCTTTGCAAACTGAGATAAATGGCAGACACTGGTGTTCAGCTGCCAGAGCGGGTGAGCAGCAGCTGCAGTTGCAGTCAGAGCAATCTAGAACAGCTTATTAGTGGCAAAATTTGGTTTAGTATTTCACAGTTTCCCCTGAAGAAACATTCTTTGGCCATAAGTGGAGCCATGGCTGATGACATATGCCGTGGATATTGGGTTTTGGTTGTTGTTGCTGGGTTTTTGTTTTTTTTTGGGGGGGTGGGGGCGTGGAGGAGGGCTGGGATTTGAACCATAAATTTTCCTTTGACAAAACTGCAGATTGGGTTAATGCATGTTGCATAAGGCAATTGGAAATGGACTTAGAATTTAAGTAATTAAAAGAGGTGGTAAGATAACAGGAAGAGCAGAGCGTTCAGGCACATCGGGACGGTATGTGTGCACAAAAAGATAAAATATTCTCAGAAGGAACTACTCGATAACTAATCTTATTTCTCTTCATTTAAAATGCCTTACAAGCCTCCGCATCTCCTAAGGTTACACTTACTGGACGAGGTCTTAATGCTAACATGACTGCAGGGAGAGGACGTTCCCGGTGTCAGTACGGAATGAAGTCTCGCTCAGTTGTTTCCCTAGCGTAAGGAGAAGGGTCTGAGTTTCCCAGGAAGATCTGCAGGGCTAGGTGAGGTACACACTATTAGCCTAGTAGATCTTTCTTCAGCGTTTGATGAGGTACGTGTTGTTAGCCTAACAGATCTTCCTTTAGCGTTTGGTTTGTTTTTACAGGTTTGGAGGTGCACAGCTGTACAGGAGCCCCAGAAAGTTGGTGTAACACTTTATTGTAGTTGTTTTTATATACAGAAGGGATACACCAGTGAGAATAGGGTGAGATCAGGCCTGGGAAACCCGAGGTGCAGACGCAATCTCGCTGTCACATGAGGAAGTTCCAACGTACAAAATGTAAGGACTTAGTCTTAGGTTATGCCTTTGAGGGCTTGAGCAGTGGTGCCATTGTTCGCGTAGCACTAGCACCCCACGTGCCACAGTTGCACTTCAGACATTTGCCACTAATGCTGAAACTTCTGATGAGGTAATCCAGCTCAGTATACCTGAGTAAAGAATACTTTTTCCCCTTTTTGTGATCGCTTTAAATGTTTTGTAAGTGTTCTGTACTGACAGCTAGCTAGCTTTGAAATCTTTTCCCCGTCTTCCCCCTCTAGGAAGTTTGCTCTAAAAATGCGGTGTGTACCTGATGGATAACGTAAAATAGCTCCTATTGTATGGAAGTACAAGTTGTGCTCGTCTGGTAACAGAGTACAGCCTGACCTGCTGCTCTGGGATGCTGTGGAAGAACGTGATGCAGATGTAGTCCAATTAGATGGCAGTGTCAGGGAGGAACGGAACAGCCCGTAAGCGTGCTACAGTGGATGCTGTTCCAGGTGGAAGAAGAGGGTTGCTGAGGCAGGGAAAGACCATTGCTTCAAGGAACGGTTTGGTTATGAACCGCTCTTTGGTGGTGGAAGGAGCAAAGAGTGTACGTTTTTACTAAAATCTTGGTCGTGTTATTGTGATACTTCCAGGAAATTTAAGCTGCACGTGCCAGTTTCAAAGCCTGTTTTCGGGGCAGAGACTGTTGGAGCTCACAGCCAGCGATGAGAACAGCCAAGAGAAGCTGGTACGGCATCTTGGCAAAGGGAGACTGAAGGGAGTTACGAGGAGGCAGCGTAATAACAATTCTGTTTTAGATTAAGCATCAAAGTAGGGGTTTTTTTTGTTGTTGTTGTTGTTGCTAGAATGATTACTGAAACTGTAAATAATATAAATGCAGTCTCCTGTGTCCTGGAAGCTGTACGTGTATATTACTTCTGGAGCGGTTCAAGCAAAGAGTAGCACGTTCACGAAGATTCTAGCTTTGTATGTTGGTCTCCAGGTAAATCGCGGCAGAAAACCCAGAGGTTGAAGGTTGTCCAGTTTACAAGGGACCGTAACAATGAAGTATTCGGAGGTAAATATCACTAGAAAATTCAAAGCATCTTAGAATAGCTTTCCTAAGATGTCTGTCATTTTAATTGAAAATGTTAAATCTGCTAATTGTTCATAACAAAAGGCAAAAAGTACGTTGACAAAATATTTCTGCCTGGCACTGCCCATTCAATATCTACCTCTACTAGTTCTAGCCTGGTTCAGCTACTGCATAATTTTAGCCATTTAGCACATAACGTATGAAAAAGTGTCATTTGCCTTGTTGGTGAACAAATGTATGATGATGGATACGTTCAGTTATAAAATGTAATGCAATAAACCACAAATTTAGCAAAAGTCCTCTTGTCGGTTCAGTGCGGCAGCATATTTATTGCTTCATTGCTGATCCATTCAAAAATCTTAAATCATCAACTCCGCCAAGTTACTTGCAAATGTACTGGGATCTGCTTTCCCTTCCAGCCTTCCTAACCGGTTAATAATGTTGTACTGTGTTTTTACGCTCTTCTCTGGTGATAGCAAATATTAAAGAAAAAAAAAAAAAAACCTGGCAGGAAGTCAATCAATGAATAAAAATGCTGAGTTCTGTTTGTAAATGAGTGCTAGTGTTTCCTTGTAGGGTTCAGCGTCCTGCTCAGATACCCAGCAGCCTTGTAATAAGCGATCCCTTGGATGACAGGGCTCATTAAGAGTTTCCTTAATTGTCGACTGGCTGTGATGCTGGCAGCCCCGTTGTGCTGACGGGTTGCAGGTGTGGGGGTGTCTCCTAAAATGGAGGAAGGCCAGTAGGGGATAGGATGTGGCTACCTCGAGAGTCAGAATGGAAAAGGACCGTATTGGCAGAGAGATTTCACCCAGTCTTTCCCTAAAAGCCGCATCTACATGCATATCCAAGTGTCCCTCGGTCAGTCTTCTAGGCTACCAAAGACCCAATGTGGGGATTTGAGCGATGCTTTTATTGTAGGATTTAAAAAAACAAACCAGTTTGAGAGGGAAGCATCTGCTGTTATGCTCAGGTCTGGATTGAAGGGAGGGTGGAAAAGTTCAGTAGCCTTCTCTTCCCCGGCCGTAAGTCCACAAAGCTTTACTGACCCAGCGCTCTTCAAATTCTTGCTGTCTCCGTCAGCAGACAAAAATATGGTGGCAGTGATGAGTAAGAGTAGCAGCTTTTTTTTTTTTTTTTAAGATATGTAAATATTGAAGTAATTACAGAAATAGCTTCTTATTGATACCTTTGAGTCTGAAACAGGAGTTCGTTGCAGTAAAAGTGGCTTTGCGTGGATAATGCCCTACTATAAAACAGCATCCTTTCTCCATTAATGTCCTCAGTAATTTATTTTCTCTTTTAGAGGTGGAGGGGGGCGTTTGCTCTGGGTCGCTGCCTTCCTTGAACTTAATGCTTTCAAACTTCCATTGATGGAACGGCACCTCGCGACTGGTCTGCCAGAGACCACAAGCATAGATTTACGAGGAGCCGAACTAGCGATCAGGTCTGACTCTTCATCGGTGCCTCTCTATTCCATCAAGTACAAAGGACGTTTCTCCTACGTTGCTGTTACGCTTGTGGAACCTTGTGAGGGTCACGAGCAGCAGTAGATGACAAAACCCCTCTGCTGTCACTCTCCCTGAAAACACGGAAGAGATGAAGGACAAAGAAAAGCAGAAAAGTAATACCCTGGTTGAGATGCATGACTTCTGCAATTGCTGCACCATCGTGAAGCAAGGGAAGGAGAGATGCTTCGCTGGTTTGCAGACCAAGCAGAACTGGAGGCAGCTGCTGCATTGTTCTCATCTTGCTGCCGTGCAGGTAATGCAAGGGGTACGTAAATGCCTTTTATTTGGGGGAGAGCGAGAGGAACTGTTGATTAATTTATTAATGAAGACTGGCACTTCTGCGGTGAGTTGATCTCTGGTGGTTTACATCATGCTTTTCCAGCCATTTTTTTTTTCCTCAGAGGAATCAAATAATGTTCATAATTCTGCATCTTGCTTTGCTTGTGATATCTGTATGAAGTATGACTGGAAAATTGTTATGCCGTAGAGCTTGGAAAGCAGTCTTGGCTTTGTTGCAGAGTAGCCTCGTTTGCACTTTTAATTTCCACTTCTGCTCCCTGACGAGCATCTTTCCACCACAAACCCTTCTGTTCAGTCTTTCAGAACCCTGATAGCAGAGGGCGGTTACTCCCTTCACTTACACTTTTATTTGTCAAAACTGCTCTCCGTAGTAGAGTAGCAGCACAGGCTGTCCTGTGAGCCCCCTCCCACATCTGCGACCTGATTTGTGCAACAGCTCCAACACGAAGGGCCGGGCCCCTGCCCTGTCGTCACTTCTCAGTTCCCCAAAACTGGGAACTGAAATACAGAAAGCAATTTGGGATAGAGGGAACATGATTTTTAGCTCCTATCACGTTCTGCCTTCAATAAATTATTGACGGGTACGCAAAACGCATGCATACCCTGTGAATAATGTATGGTAAACTAAATTCACCCTTCCACGAAACCCTGAAAGAGAAGGGAAGGGGATGGTGGAGAAAAACCCTTCTGCTTCAGATCTGTTAAAACTGAGGAAGCGAAGCACTCTGCGTGCGGGGCTGTGAGTCACACATCTCAAAACATAGGCTGCTGCTGGATTTCGAGAAATGTAAAAGACAGACTGAGACTGCTGGAATAAACGCATACTGGAACTCCGTACCCAGTGAGAAGCCTGAAAAATTGGTAGCATAAGGAGCAACTTAACAAACCAGTGGGAAAATAAAACTTCTGCCTCTTTCCTGTTAACTGCATCATCAGCTGCGTGGGCTCTGTTTTTATTGTCTGCTTTTTTCCATATCGTATAATCAATGAATATACAGATGTTATAATTATGAAATATAGAAGAGAGTTTGGCTAAGCAGGTTATTATACCAAAAGAGAATAGATAGAGTGCTTACCCGTGTCCTGGGCTGGCTGCAAAACTCTGTAGGAGGGATCTCCAGAAGAGATCCTTCCCCACTGGCAGTCAGCTCTTAAATGGGTCCAGGAGAGGTGCAGCCAGGCTCCACCCCTTCTGGTCACACAGGTGAATTGCCTTCCCCTGTGCTCCCAGGGCTGACTCAGTGCTCGCCTCAGGCGGTCAATCAGAGGTTCAGGCCGTGATTCAGCAGCCCCATACGCATATACATTACATTTATTTATTTCTGAGAGGGGTATCAAAGTGTTTTCAATGGTGCAAGTATATTGTAGTTTTTGCCTTCTGATATCCTTTCATTGGTAGCCTTACAACGCTGAGCGGTACGGCTGGCACCACGAAGATCCATGTTCTACCTGTTGGCATCAGTGGAATTTTAACAAGAAAAAAAGCTTTGCTCATTGGTGGGAGTTTTTATTCAATGTATTAATTGAAAGGGGAGCGGGACCACGTCCACGTCCTTGATAACAGTAGAGAGACTCAGGGGAGAAGAAGAAAAACTTATTCCTGAAGAAATAAGTAACAGAATCACCCTCTGAGCCCATACTACCAAAGCAAAACCTGCTGAAAAGAAAATGCACAATGTGTTCTCACCTCAAAAGCGGTGGGGATGGAGGTCTTAAATTTGGATCTCACGCATGCGAAGCAACCAACGGTTGGCATCACAGTGCAGCTGGTATTACTTGCTGCCCGGGACTGATTTATTGGAGACCACGGTGAACTCCAGTAAATATAGAAACTTTGTGGCATTTAGAGGCAAGAGGTGCAGCATCTGTGCAAAAATGTTTATATAGGTATATATTTATAGGGATGTTTTAAATGTTTAAAAACTACCTATTTCTGACACTCATAAACAAGGAGACAGTCTCAGACCTACGCTTCTATTTTGTTCTGTAACTTAAAACCTAGTAGATGTCATTTTCAGATGTTAAGCACAATTTACGTTTTCACGCGACTGACAAGTTAAAATGTGCCTTCGAGGGAAGACAGAAAGAAGTATTCTTGCAAGGCTAAGTGAGTCTAGAGACTTATGACTATTTTCAGAATCCCCCTTCCTTAGGCTTCTCTATAAAAATAGCTGTGGGTCTCTTACACTCTGGTACACTAACTCACTGAGCACAGCTGAAAGGCATAATTAAAAGTCCTCGTCCTTTCGAAAGAAGAAAAACAAAAGCTTTTCCAAACGCTTATATAGCAAGAAGCAGTTTTTGAAGTACTCTGTTGCTATAACTGAATCCAACTACATTTGTCGGTCTTCAAATATACGGAAAGCAGCATCCAGAAATAGTCAGGGCTGGCTGAAATGTAATGATCTCATCAACGTTTTTATCACCACGTACAGGGCACAAGTGATGAAATTTCCGGGGCTGCGCTGAAATAGCACTTAAAAGTGTCTTAAGCTCCGGAGATTCCCGAGATCTTACTGCATTAACCATCATTTTCTGACCCCCCACTAACTATGGAGGTCTGACCTTGCAGCCCGTCATTTCACAGCTGAGGAGCTCCAAGGAACTGCACGTTCATTCTCCTTTAAAGATTTGGCAAAGAAATGAGGGTTTTTTTGGCCGTTCTGAGTTTCTTTGGCACTTGTCAGGCTTTACTGGTCAGCTTGCTTGTTTGTTTGCTTTGCTTTTCCTCCAGAATAACTCTTGTGCGTTTGTTGCCCTAAGATGCTTCTCCTGCACAGTGAGAAGTTACTGCAGAAGATGGCAGAATAGCGTGAATGCACCCTACAAAGAAAGGTGGAAAGCAGATTCATCGAGTACTTCCTTCGGCCTTCATGGAGTTTTCGCTCTTGTCTGGACTAAACTGTCATATGACAATATTTCCTTTTTTTATTTTTGGATGCAAACGGCAAGCGTGACCTTGTTCTGCATACCCCCGGCTTTGCCATAGGGAGATTTTCTGTGTAAGAGCTGCGCCGATTGATCTAATTATCCTTCAAGCTATTCGGCGTGTTTGCAAGCTGCTCTTAGGTGCCATTTCCCAGATAATTCAAGAAGAGGACTCGTGATGGTTGTTGCGATATACGTTAATTTTAAGAGGTGCTTTAAACACAAATGGATTTTCCACTTTACAGCGCTTAAAGTCAGCTGGAGGATCAGC
Source organism: Meleagris gallopavo (assembly GCF_905368555.1). NCBI lineage: Eukaryota > Metazoa > Chordata > Aves > Galliformes > Phasianidae > Meleagris > Meleagris gallopavo. The sequence continues at coordinate 9,251,302 of NC_139407.1, forward strand.
TTTGGAACAGGTTGTAAGCTCAGCTTTAACTCACAGGCAAAGTGAATGGGGACGGTTCTCACACGAAGGCAGACTTTCAGCAGAACGGCTTTGACTCAGTTTCCGTGTGTGAAATTCCTCGCCGTGGATCAGCAGAAGCTGTGAGAGTTGTGTCCCCCGGGCTTGGTATTCTCCCCACGGGACTGTCTCACCATTTTCATACTATAACAACGTGTTACTGCTTTCGCACGGCTTCGTGCGCCCGCAGTTCAGCAGGCCGCTAACTCACAGCAGTTGTTTACACCAACTGCTCCCGGTGTAAACCACGTTTGCACTGCTCAGACTGTAACCGACAGAAACCTGACTCGTGCTCAAGCTGCCAGCTGGGCTAAATGGCACGCGCTGAAGGGTGCACGGGTGGGAAAAGTTCTGACCTTTAGCGAGTACGGCACACAAAGCACCCCAAACTTTGGTTGTCCTGCAGCTGGAAGGGGCAGCCGTAAGTGAGTACCGCTCCCTGTGCCACGGGCACCGTTCAGCCCCAGCTGGTCTCCATCTGAGGCGTTGTTCAGCCCCTGGCTATCCCCTGCTTTATTCCTCTGGACACTGCGTTTTGAATCACAGTGGGAATATTTAGACGCCGTATGTACATTCCCTTGAGAAGGCTCGGTTGCGAGAAACCGGAATTTTGTCCTCTATGCCACGCAGAGATTCAAGCCGCCTCTCAGGGTTGGTTGAAGCTCTGAACTCTGCGCATCTGTCCGTGTAAAACGGGCTGACCTTTCCTTCCCACCTCACCTACGATTCGGAGGGGCAGCGGCACAGAGCTACAGAACGGTTTGCCTCGGAACGGCCCATCCAGTTCCACCCCCGTGCCGAGGAGCGCACGGCTCCCGCCGGGGCGCGCCGCTCGCAGCCCCACCCCGCCCGACCCCGAGCGCCTCCGGGCAGGGGGCGCCACACCGCCGCGGGGCACCCCGCCGCAGGGCCGGGCGGCGACCCCGCTCCGCGCAGCTCTCGCGAGACGCGCGCGGGCGGGCGGAGCGCGGCGCCGTGACGTGCCGCGAGGGGAGGGCGGGGCGCTCGCGTCCCCGAGGCGGTCCGCCCGGGGCCCGCGGGGCGGGCGCGGGGCTGGCGCGAGGCGGCGGCGGCGATGGCGGCCGAGCTGGAGTCTTCGCTGGAGCTGAGCTTCACGGGCAGCGGCACGGTGCCGGGCGGCGGGCTGCCTCCCGCGCGCTCCCGCATCTTCAAGATCATCGTCATCGGCGACTCCAACGTGGGCAAGACGTGCCTCACCTACCGCTTCTGCGCCGGCCGTTTCCCGCAGCGCACCGAGGCCACCATCGGCGTGGACTTCCGCGAGCGCGCCGTCACCATCGACGGGGAGCGCATCAAGGTAGCGGGGCAGCGCGCGGCGCCGTGCCGCAGCGGGGCGGGCCGCCGCCGGGAGAAGCCAAGCGCGTCCCGTCGGGGAGCGGGGCGGAGCGGAGCGCTGCGCTGCGTTGCGTGCGGTCACCGGCCGGGAGGTGCTGAGGGACGTGGGCTGGCGGGCTGCGGCGGCGGTAGGCCGGCGGTCGGACCGGGTGAGCGTAGAGGTCCCTCCCGACCATAACGACTCTGTGATTCTGCGCTCTGCTCGCAGGGTCGCGCTGACGGAGCGTTACAAAAACAGCCGGCTGTGCCGTTTGCGGGTTGAACCACCGGTTGCTTCCGAACGCAGCGCGCTTGGCTGCTGCCGGGAATGTCGTTCTAAGCAAAGCTCCCTCCTACTTCTGCTTGACGGCTTGTTTCCACGAGCAGATGTTCATAGCCGTGTGGTAAGAGGGACCGGCAGCAGTCACGGGGCTGTGCCATCACCGGGTAATTACAGCTGACAGTCAGCTGAAGGCCGGCGTCTTTCTTCACTTTCTTCCTGGTTGAAGACGTTGTGGGAGGCCCGTCGCAGCCCTGGACCTCTTCTCGTGTGCTTTTTTCACCCCACGGCCTAACTAAAAAGGAAATATCAACAAGAGCCTTTGTTCCTCCTTTCCTTTGTAAAAGGATGGCATTGCGCTTCTTCAGCTCCTAGCCGACATTCTGCACTCTGGTCCGTTGCTGTCCGTAACAAAAGGGAGAACCTCTGGAGAGAGATCTTCCTGGCGGCGCCGTCCTGTTGCCTGGCGCCGTCAGAAGCTCTGGCTGATGCAGAGCAGTGACCGAGAAGTAGCCCGATCCGCAGTGCTGAGGGGCTTCGCTTGGGATATCGTGCCCTTTTGTGACATAAGCTGCCGTGGCTGGCTTTGCTGCCTTTGGAACGCTGCCTGTTGAATATGTCTGGGTTCTGGGTGAGGGAGGTGGAAGACGCTTTTCCGATGCCTGGTTTCCCAGGAGGTTCCGTTTCAGCTGGAAAGGGAATAAATTTTATCATCGTGGCCAGGACCGAAGCTATTAGGAGGTCACAGAGCCCCGCTTTTTGTTGTCTGCCTCTTCCCCTCTTCCCATCCCCGCCTTTCTTGCTCTCGGCATCTGTCCGGCAATGCCTGTTGAACCGGGAAAGAGAGAAGCTGAGAGGAACCCAATCGCTGCCGTTCTCGTTGTGCCCTGAAGGGCCTGCTGAGTGGAGGGATTTTTCCTCTTGTTTTGAAGGAGAGCATAAGTCGGTGTCTTCCCATTCCCCCTTCTCCCTTCCCCCAGCCAGCTGAATGGTCGCTCCCGTGCTCCTACAGAACAGAGATCATTTCCCTTGCAGCTGGAAAAACGCTGCGTCACTGGCAGTGTTGCAAGCACAGTTCATCTGCTGCCGGGGGTCTCCCACGCATTTTCTTACAATTCCAAGACAAGAGCTTAGTGTATTCCTCCGTAGTTGATGCAGCGGGCTAACGGCTGCGTGTGAAACACTAATGCCCAGATGTGAGAAATAGATTAAATTGTTCAACGATCATTGCGTGCTACGTTTTCCTTTTCCGAAGTTGACCTTAGCGCTGAAAATCGATGAGAACAGTGATATCACACTTCAGTGACCTACATAAGAAGAGCGAAGGACTCAAATTAAATTCAAAGAAGAGAGTCCAAAAAATCGTGTTCTGCACCTCTGAGCCATTCACAGGCGGCTGTGTTTGGTTTTTTCCTCTTTTTTTTTTTCAAGTGCCACGTCTTAAAGGGCTGCTATAAAACGTGTGTTTTATCGTCCTCGATGATGGATGATATTTAAATAATGATGAAACAAGAAACTTAACGTTAATTCATCAGGGTGCATCTCTAAAATAGATCGTTCTCCTTTGCAGTCGAGCAGATAATTTGACAGGGGGGTCAGAAATGGAATAGTCCGTTCGAGTTCGTCTGGTAAGACGAAAGAAGAAATTTCTGAAGTGTAAAACTTTCACTGTTGGGAAAACGTATCACTCGAAAGGGCACGTTTGGTGTTGGAAAGCTGCATGCAGATAAAATGTAGGAGAAACGATGAGTACAGTTGAACTTGAAAGACACGTAAAGCTTTAATTGAATTTCCTCTTTTGTACCCAAGGCAGGCAATAAACTTGCGGGCGGATCTGTGCTTCCCTAAAGCGTGACCAAGTTCTGCTTCTGAGCGAGGCGGAGAGAGAAGAGTAACCTCAGCTTCTACAGCCGCCTGCGGAAACCAGCCGCCTTTTGTGTTAGATTTGATCAAACAATTGGGAAGATTAGATGCAGCGATCCCCGAGCATCATGTCCTCTGATTATAAGCCGGGCCTCCCACCGTACTTTTTTTGTCTCTTGAATTTGTTACATTTCAATTTAAAGTTGTGGGGTTTTTTTTATTTGTTTTTGTTTTTTCCATGAGTCTCCCGCCTATACAGCATTCCGTAAGGGCACAGAACCAGAATTCTCTCTCAGCTCGGTAGGTGAGGGCATCTTCTTTAAGCTGAAGTGACTGTATTTAAACTAGCTGTTCGGGCTGTCTCGGCAGGCGACGGAGATGAAGAAATTGGGCATAGAACAGAATACAGCAAAAAGCAGCATTTGCTCTACGGAGAGATGAATTGCAGCTGCCGTTGCCTTCGGTCAGAGGCTAGGATGCCTCGCTTTGGTTTTCTTCGTGATCCCAGTGACTCCTTTAGAAGCACTGCGGGGATCTTTATAAGCCCGTGGATCAGAAGCTGCAAATAACTGGACTAGAGTACAGAGGCCGAGCAGTTGGTTTGTCCGGTTTATTTTGCTGTAGCTGTTTGTGCAGGGTTGGCGTTGTTCCTTTTAGGGACGGCACCACAGTAGGCTGTTACCTTAATGCTTAGAACAGCGCTTCGGGGAAGACGACATCGTATTTGGCGGTGAAAAATCCTGTCAGCTGAGATCTGTTTTTTTCTAAGAAAAGCTTTAGTGGCAAGATTTTAGTATTTCTTTGTGTAAAGCTCTTACAAAATGCCGCTTTCAGTAAACCGTCCGAACTGTGTCTTAGTTATGAAGCCGCCTCGCGATTTTTTTGTACCTTCAATTGTGAGCATACAGCTGTGGAAGCAACGATTTCCGTAAACCCCGTAAAAGCAGTAGTTTTCCTTGGCACAAACTTTGCAGAGCAATCGATTCCAAAGAGCGATTCGCTGCGGTCGCCCGACTTTCGTAGCCGTAGGTAATGCGTGTTATTCTCCCAATGTGAGCAGTAAGACATTTTTCTCTCTTTTTACCCTTCTCTTTTCAGATCCAGCTATGGGATACGGCAGGCCAGGAGCGCTTCAGGAAGAGTATGGTGCAGCACTATTACAGGAACGTACACGCTGTCGTGTTCGTGTACGATATGACAAACATTGCCAGTTTTCATAGTCTGCCGTCGTGGATAGAGGAATGCAAACAACACCTCCTCGCCAACGATATACCACGGATTCTTGTTGGAAATAAATGTGACCTGAGAAATGCTATTCAGGTACCTACGGACTTGGCCCAGAAGTTTGCCGATACCCACAGCATGCCGTTATTTGAAACCTCTGCCAAAAACCCCAATGACAATGACCACGTGGAGGCCATATTCATGACACTGGCTCACAAGCTTAAAAGTCACAAGCCATTAATGCTAAGTCAACCCCCAGATCGCGATCAAGTACACATAAAGCCTGAACCCAAACCCGCCATGACCTGCTGGTGTTAAATGTCACTATTTATTGCTGCCACCTTGTCCCGTGTGCAAACGCTCCACGATTATGATCTCGACGTAGATCAAGGGTTTGGTAGCAATTAGAGCAAATCCCTTTGGCACTTTACTGTGTGGTTTGTTTTTTTTTTCTGGTGTAGATGTGCCCATCTCATTTTCTCGCGCTTCGTTATTCTACTTTCTGAATCTCTGAAGTTTCACTATAAGTACGCAGGAAAGTAACCTGTCAGATGAAGCGTTAACAAAGCAAGTCCTCTCGAGCTCTGGCTCTCTGAGATCGTTTTTGTCACTCGTGGCAGGGTTACAAGTAGTGAGACGGTTTACTAATGCGTTTGGTTGCTCCCTGCGTTGGGATAACGTAGGAGGAAAAGTGTTTTGGGACAGCCGGATGGCTCGACGTGCAGATCAGCGGGTAGGGAGATGCGTGACGTCTGAAGGAGTATTGGATGCCTGCTAGCAAACTGAGAAGCGAGGGCCTGTTCTTCCTCTTTAAATAAACATTTAAAAAGCAGACAGGATCATCAGATTAAGTTTGAGCCGTCGGCGTAAGTGCAAACTGCTGGCTTTGGTGCCCTGTCGTCGCATGGTAAACTGCTTCTCCGTGGCAGTGGTGGGAGCGTTGAGCAACTTGTCCCTGCCTCTAGGCGATTATTTAGTACGTAACACTTCATTAATTCGTCATAATTAATTGTACGACTAATCTGTCCTTAAGGAAAGTCCTGTAGCGCGGGATGTGGGGGACGAACAGGGACTAGAACTATCTTCAGCCTCTTTGACCTTAGTGAGATCTAAATACTCAACGAGGATTGGCTTCTAAACGTGCCGGATTTGAGTTGAGCAAGCCAAGATAAGTGTAAACGCTTACAATTAAAAATAGGAGTTAATTTTTCAAAGGCGTACTGGGGTTTTCAAAGACGCAGCTTTTGGAGGATGCTCGGGCTGATGAGTGCTTCCTAAATATCTTGGAAAAGACAGCTGTTTACGAGTTGACGTGATAACTCGCTGTAGGGATGAGGACGCCTAGGACAGGCCCTTACTTCGGGTGCCCCTTTCGATGTACAAAGTCGTGCCTTATTTATTGGAAACGTCGAGGCCGCCGTACTGCAAGGAGCCGCGTTGTTCTGTGCCAGCACGCATGAAGGCTGCTGCGGGTCGGTTTGCATCGTGATAAAAACACTGTCAGCCATTCACAGCATAGGGAATATCGGATTTTCTTTAACTAGTTTTAAAGGCAAAAATTAGCTCTTGAAATACGGGGAAAAAATGTGCCAAATAGATAAAGTGCTACAGATGTTGTTGGTTACAACACGCCTGCGTCACGGCTGTGAGCTGTGCCTCCGTGGCATTGCTCACGCGAGTTAGTGATTCCTCTTGTAGAACCATCTTCTTCTGCATTCTCCTCGTTGCCACCATCTATTCTGTTCCTTGAAGGTCAGGGTTCATAACGAAGGTGGTCCTGTGGTGCTAGGTTGCATATCGTTACATAAAGTGAAATGTAATCCTTAGATTTCAATGTACGACTCCGTATGCCGTGGTCGAACGATATTTTCCGACTTGTTGTTTTTTAAAGCAATTCAATGAAAAATGCAGGTGTTTGATTTGCAACGTGAAACCCGTCGCGTCGGCTGGAAATACGGAGCCCAGGGTAGAAGCTGCCAGCTAGAAACAAAGTACTGAAACAAAGTAGCTAATGCAATGTGAACTATGGAAATTGTATCATTGAATTGCAAGTTATACCGGTAAAAGGGGAAATGTATCCACTCTTTTCTAGGTTTAGAAAAGCATTCCATTCGGCCTAAAAGGATGAGGATGTTTAAAGGGAGTCTACGCAGATAATATTACTCTTGTCCAAGGGAAGCTGCTACAGTTCTGACTGTAATGTTGTTGACGCAACACGTGTTAAAGGGAACTTTAGTATTTGCTCTGAACCGTACGTGACAGAGCTTACGGTCTTTTCAGAAGCAATCGGCTTTTTGAAACTAGCGTCCTTAAGTTTTTTTGTTTTTTTTTTTGAAAAGGATTGACCTGAAACTTATGTGTGTAGTATTATAAGTGAACAATTTATTTTTGACTCACGTCCTGAATCCTTTTTCTCAAAAGGATCCATCTTAACTAGTAAATCAGTATCTTAACTTGTATATTAGTAAGTGCGTCAGCACACGTTCTTTTGTTGTCGGTGTCTTTTTTGTTTTAATTAATGTGAGCAAAGCGGATCGCACAGAATGAAGCGTTCCGAAGTCGGGCTGGGGTCTGAGGTAAGGCAACAATGTAGATACAATGCCGACGTTAAAGTGGATGTCGGACATCTGCAGATCTGTTACGCTTTGAGGTATTCGCAACCTGTACATAAGGGCCCTCGCGCCGTTCAGATGGCGTGGAAACAAACGACGCTTCTCGTATGTAATCTTGTCTTGAGCACACAGCATGTTGTAACGGTTCTGCCTTGAAGATAATGTGAGCATTCGGGATTCGGTGCGCTCCCTGGCTTTCAGTAGTAGCGTTCTACCCACAGAATTGATGTCGAAAGCACCGAACACTTTGTATCCGTATTTTCACCTTACCCAACGTAACCTTACTTACGTTATTTTGTATGTATGGGGAAAGGGAAAGACACAGTGCCAGAAACGTAAGAACTGGCTTTGCCACTGACTATTATCACTTGTTTTCAGTAATCGTCTACAAACGGTGATAACATTTCTCTTATTAAAATCCATAATAAACTGTGATCAAGAAGGGAGCAAAATGAGTCTCTGTTTTTTTTTCTGTGCGTGGCTGACAACGCGTTGGAAGCGTGTCCCGGTACTTGGCCTGCCGTCGGCGCTGCGCAGTTTCTCTGAGCGTCTAAAGGAGCCGCCCGACGGTTCGTAGCACGTTCAGGTCGTATGGGAGGCTTCCGGGAGAACGGGAGCCGACGAAGATTTCAAACCGGCAGCTACTCGCCCTCAAACGTACGTCGGTGTCCTTGGGACGTCTTCATCACGCTCACTGTCCTACATCACACGTGCAGAAACGAAAGCCCTTATCCTCACACACTACTGGGGCTCAGAAGATAGTCTCCCAGGCTGTTTGAAAAAACAAACACCAGAGTCTCTTTTCTTCATAATGCACTCACATAAAGCACGCTGTTTGGAGCTTGAAGGGGGGATTGAGAGAAATGGGGTTTTTTTCCTTTTTTTTTTTTTTTTGTGTGTGTGTGTGAGTCCGTTCGCTCTGCAAGTCCAAATGAAGGCATTCATACAGCTGAACGGAGTCATCGGCGAGGCCTGTAAAGCGACATTGATAGGGAAAGAATTGCTGCTGGCTTCCACCGCCCGTTCGGATTCACTGAGCTCTGCGCAGCCACCCGGCTGCAAAGTTGGAATCGAAGAGGCTGACGCGTGCCAAGGCCGTGCTGGAAGCCAGCGTAGAAAGGTGTTACCACGGCCCAGAGGAGGGTCTATGAGAGCAGCCAAAAGGAAGAGAAAAGGGAAAAGGGGGGGGGGGAGGGAAAGAAGATAAAAATTTACCATCGTTGTTTCCTGTGGAGTTAATGCATTTCTCTAACATAAACTGTTAAATGTATTTTCTCCTTGTTTATTCTTAGTGGAATTGTGATTTGAAAATACATTCCTAAAGCTGTGAGTAGTTTCTGACATTTCTTTAAAGCCTTCAGTATTTGAATGGCCATCTTCCAGCTTGAGTGACTACATTTTGCCTACTTAAATTCCCCGCGCGGTTTCAATTAGATAAGTTATTCTTCTGCTTTTTCTGTCCTAAAACCGTTCTGCAGCATTGCTGCCGCTAAATCGGGATTTCGCCCCGGAGGTGCTTGCACTGATCCCTGCGCACCAAACACAATTTACGAAACAAACCGAGTTTTTTGCTGGATTAAAATTTTTTAGAAGAAGTTTTATGATGGCTTAGAATTATTTTCGGACGTCCACAGTTACGCTCAATTTAAAGGCACCAGTAACCTCCCTCACGGTGTCCTACCAGAACCCCTCCAGACAAAATAGACCACGCACTTTCAAAGCATTTCCAGAGGCTCCTCGAGGAGACCGTCCTTAAATCGTAGGCACATTGCCATACAGGAGTCACCCCACCGAAAGAACCGAGGGCAGGGTTTAGAAGATATTTCTCAGGTGCATAAAACCTCAGGAGCTAATAGCTGCGGCAGGCACGTGGCAGAGGACCCTTCCCCCCGTGCTTTTGGAAATGCTGCCAGGGTTTTTAAAAGGAAACAAACCTATCTGTCACAGAGTTTCCTCCTTACTGTGAGCTCAGCCTGAAACTATACAGTCGCACGTAATTTTTGTCTGCTAAGGAAACCCAGAGAGTATCTGCCCCAGATGGATTTCAAATGGAAGTTTTCTTCAAGCGGGGTATCGAAACTGTACGGACTCCTCCAAGGCATCGCTGCACTTGAGTTTAAATGTAGATTTAACTGTAAACAGATACTTTCGGTATAGTTTCTTATTAGCGTAGCAGCTGAAATAATTCTAAGGCCAGGACCGTATAGCAGCCTTCCGGTCCCCGAAGGGGGTCTACGGGAAAGCCGGGGAGGGACCTTTCAGGAGGGCATGCGCCGACGAGGGAAAATGGTGTAAAACCGGAAGGGGGTAGATTTAGATTAGGTAGTAGGAAGAAATTCTGTACCGTGAGGGTGATGAGGCACTGGTACAGGTTGCCCAGCGAGGCCGTGGGAGCCCCCTCCCTGGAAGCTTTCAAGGCCAGGCCGGACGGTGCTGTGAGCAACCCAGTCTAGCGGGAGGTGTCCCCGCCTGCAGCAGGGGGTTGGAATTAGATGATCTTAAAGGTCCCTCCTGACCCAAACCATTCTATGGTTCCGTAATCCTATGATTCTGTTTCCTGAACAGGGCAGTAACACTGCCAATCCGGGCACGGCGGAAACTGCGCTCGCAGTTGTTCACTGCTGCGTTCCCTGTAGCTTTCTACTGCGGCATATTCTTTGCAAGGTATTGCGTTCGGTCGTTTTGTTGAGGGCGTCGTGTTCTTTTTGAAAGATCACCCCAACGTTAAACGAAAAGTAGGATCGATTGCACCTCGTTTTCCTCATCGCACATGAACTCACGTCAGTCCTTGAAATGAGACGCATGCAGCGCAAAGATGCAGCGTGCAAAATCGAATGCTTCCTTTAGACAGACATGTTGGGCGTACTCTCTTCGAAGTAGAATTTTTTTTCAGGGAATATCTGTGCGTACACGCACACACGTAGATACTTACATCCCGCCAGTTCTCACTTGTCATTACATTAGATTAATTTCCGCCACAGAAAATACCATAAGGTGAATACCTATCGTCAGGCCTGTGCGCTTCATTTGGTTTGGGGTTTTTTTGCACTCACATTCAATAGTAAAGAGTAAGAATATGCGTGGTCTCCGAAACAGTCATTATTTAGGCGGCTGGAATTTATAACGTGACATTTCAGTGCGTTCTCCCGGTCCTTTCCTTCGAGGCATCGACTGAGTAATCTCTTCTGAGTTTGTTCTTAGAGCGTGATGGAGTCCTCAGGTCTGTATGGAAAGGCTCTAAAGTAAGAAACACAAAAAAATCATTACGGCGAGAGCCAAATGTACGCACCGGAGACCTTAAGCTCCTTTAAATGCTAGGGTTTCTGGCTGGCAGTTCTCCAGTACCGAACAGTTACATCCCCGTTTAGCATTTGGCTTACGGTGAACATGCAGAGAGGAGAATGTTTTTACACCGAAGGCTCGGATTCTGCGCCTGCCAGCACGACGCACAAAAACACAGAGAAATATTCGAGATGAGTCGGTTATATCGATTTTACACCAGACAAACTTAAAAAAGACTAAGTAATTGCCATTTAATTCTAGCATCTGTGTAAGCGTTCATTGTAACCGTTGTCCCAGATTACTCAGCTTTATACTTTGTTTCGTAAGTTTATATATAAATATTTATATATTAAAAAAATCAGCTAACGATGCCTTTTGTTAGGCTACGCAGGCTTCTGCCATCTATTGAGACCCGATGGGTCACTCGGCACGCGAACCCGGAGCGAGATCGGGGTTTGCTGTTTTACGGAGATTTATTTTGAGGGAGGGAGCTACGCGACGCAGCTGCACGGGGCAGAGTCATCTACGCAGGCTGAAGGTTACTGTTCGTTACTCCGAACGGTCACTTGGTATCTTCAGATTGGCCTCTTCAGAGGCTGGTTCATTTTTTTCCTAATTCGATGAAAGAACGCACCGTAAATCCGAAGAACCGCTTGCCTGAGGAGCAACTAACCGACCGTCATCTTCAAGAGCTGAGAGAGCAGAAGCAAGCCAGAGGCTAGGAAGATCAGTCGCATCGTTTTACCTGCCCATTTTCAGTCTGAAGCTGGTCAGGTCGGTGACCGGTGTCATCGCGTCGCATTTCTTAGCGGGATACACAAGGACAGTCACAACACCACCCCGTCCACACGCCCCACTTGTTGTTTTACAGACACTTTGCGCCCCGCTGGCAGCACACGCCAGCCGCAAGCCAATTAAAATAGCTCTCCAAAGGTTTTCCTGCCTGATCATAAGTGCTGTAGAGTCGCTTTATTCTCCGCAGCGGCACCGCCGCAGCCGGGGACAAGCGGGGACGGCCGCAGCGTCTCCGCCATCCGTCGCTGCCAAGAGGACGCCTCGGGAACACAGGCAGTCTCTGAGAAAACGGAGCCGTTCTCAGGATGCTCCGATTCACGAGGGAGCGGGCTGGCACGTCGTAGAGAGACAGGGGAAATAAGGGAGGTGTATCTCGAAAGCCAGTTACCTCGCACAAAGGTTGTCGTCGCAGTGCCCGGATGAAAGCTCTTAAAGAATTTAAGTACGATAGCTGCCATAACAACAGAAGCACTGTTATAAGACCAGACCGTCTTACTGTTTTGTTGTGGCATCCCCGAGGGTAAGCAGGCATTTCAGTTCTCAGCTTTGCACTTCATTTGAATGCTATCAACCTGAAAATCGAGACTGCGGTGCTCAGAATAGAAACCTCACAGCACACACCTCGAGCTGCGTGCATACAAATAAGAAAGGGATTTGCCAGTGTGATTTATTGCCTGTGTGTGGGTCTGTGATAAACTGCCTTCACTTGAGAAGACATCGGAGCACCGGAAGACAGCGAAAAAGAGGGCAACTCATGTACAAAAGTGGATGACAAGGAAAACTAATATGTAAGGTGTGTTACGCGTGTGTTTTTTTTTTGTGACTGGCAGAGATTTAAAAAAAAATCCAATGACCTCTAAGTCTGCACAGGAGTGACCCGTATCCTTCACCCTCTCCCAGGCCGCAGCTCCATCGTTCAGCCCCAGCCCCGCACCGTTCATTCTAACTCTGCCAGCACATCCCTCACAGCGAGGGGACGGGCACAGCCACCTGGCGCACAGGGACAACCACTGAGCCGGGCCTAAGGGTTCCGCGATCCCTGTCAGCACCCAGTCAGCCCTAACGAGGCCCACCTGCACTAACAAAGCAACCACTCGCAGGTGCAGCAGGGCCGGCTCTGCCGGGGCACAGGTGCACCCGGTCAGGAGCCCGGGGCAGGGTCCGCCCCAAAGCCTTTTAAACCCCTCCCGAGGCTGCAGGGAGCCACGGAGGAGTTCCTGCGGTTCCCTGTCTCTGGTGGGTGGCTGCTGAGCTCGCTGTCTGCTTGTGGAGGGGGACTCTTGTAGGACTTCTGCTGGGTTCTCCTTACTTCGTGAGTAAGTGTGGTGCTTTTGTCTGGTTCCTATTTTGTCTTGGTTTTTTTTTTTGTTTGTTTGTTTTTTTTTTTTTTGTTGTTCAGGAATTGGCCCAGGGTTGCTGCTGGATTTTCTGAGGCCAAGCACAATCCTGATGCGTGGGAGTGCTGCAGGCCCTTCTGCTTGCACAGATGGGAGCGTGAACAGGATGGGGCTGTGTCCTTTTATCCAGCCCTAACGCCACTATGGGTGAGAAGCACAGTAAGAAGCTGCTTTTCCGTTTTGTTTCTGTTGCTGTTTGTTTCTTTTTTAAGCTAGTGGTTCTTCACTCAAAGCTTCTGATTTGTGTTCTTTTGCAGGGCAAGAGCCGCAGCAGAGGCCCTCGCAGCAAGAATCAGCCCGAAGCTGTTAGCGGCGTTGGCAGTAGTAAGACTGCGGTGGCTGTGAGGGCGGGGGGCTCGGGGATGCGCTCTCCGTCCCCTAGCAGAGGTTCCGCCGCTGGGGATGGCGTGCACAGGGGCTTCTGGGGCTTCCTGCCCGCAGTAAGGAGACTGCTGGGCTTCCACCCTGCCTTCGCGGCTTTGGTGCGGGGATGCTGTTGAGCTCCCTCTGATTCTTGGGTTCGGTGTTGTGCTGCTGTTCAGCTCCCACCTCTTTTTGGGGGGGGATTGGAGTAGGGCTGGTTTTTCAGCTCCCTGAGGCCAAAAGTAGTTCTGGATTAGGAGTGCGAAAGTGAGCTGGGGGATGGATAACCTACCTTTTTAGGATGGGCTGTTGGAGTGGAGGCTTTTCCTCCTGGAGAAGGCGTCAAGAAGTTCTGAAAGCAGCTTTTCAGCAGGTGAAGGGAGAGCTATAAGAAAGAAAGGTAGAGTGTTCAGCAGGGTCTGTTTTGACAGAACAAGGTTTGTTTTTTTTTTTAACACTTTAGAAGGTCTACAGGGTATCCTGGGCTCCATGGTAAGAGGGGAGGGGACAGGGAGGGGTTTGTTTCTTTCTACTTCGCCCTTGCGAGGCCCTATTTTGAATTATGTATCCAGGTCTGCGGTTCCCAGCACCAGAAGGATGCGGAGCTCTCTGTGTGTGTCCTGAGGAAGGGCCGTGAAGATGAACGAGGGGCTGGAGCAACTCCGGTACAAAGGCAGGGTGAGAGAGCTGGGCTGCTTGGGGGGAAGAGAAGGCTGCAAGGAGACCTCCTTGCAGCCTTCTAGTATTTAAAAAGGGGCTTACAAGAAGGAGGGGAATCAACTTTTTATCCAGGTAGACAGAGATAGAACGGTGGGGATGGTTTTGAGCTCAAGGATTAGTTTGGATGTTGGGGGAAGCTCTTCAGCAGTGAGGCGCAGGAACAGGCTGCGGATGCTCCATCCCTGTAGGTGTTTGAGAGCGGGGAGGATGGAGCCACCTGGCCTAGTGTCAGATGGGAAGACTGGAACTCTGTGATCCTTGGAGTCCCTTCCAAGTCAGGATATTCTATTGTTGTTGTGTCGTTTGTATGTGTGTGTGTGTGTGGTTTTTTTTTTTGTTTTTTGTTTTTTTTTGTTTTTAGTGAAAAGGAAGCTATCTCATTTCAAGGATTTTGCTGCAGGGGAGAACACGGCCCAGAGAGCTGATCAGTCTAGATGGGGCTCTAAGCAACCTGTCTTAAATGTAAGTGTCTATGTTTGTGCTGAGGGCATTGGTCTATGTTACCCTTAAGGGTGTGTCCCAATGAAATGAAATCTAGCAATCTTCCTACAGGTCCAGGGCTGGGAGGAGGAGTATGGCGGTGTGAAGCTGCAGGAGGCCTTACAGATGGAGGTGAGTTGTGCACATCTGCAGCCTGCACGTGCCGCCCCTGGCTGCGGCTGGAGAGCAGAATTACCGCCTGTGTGGTTTTTGTTGTCTTCGTAGCCTGTCCTGCTTGCTGCATTGGGCGGTGACAGAACACGGCACGGCGTTTGCCCTCCCACCCATCCTGGCGGTGCAGGGGTTAAGAAGCAGCACAGAGGGCAGCTGAAACGAGAGCAATGCATGAGAAACGCTTTGTTTCACTTGGTCTTGTCTTTTCTTTTGTTCCCAGGCAGGGCCGTAGCGGGGAGGAAGCTCGGTCCTCCCTCGGGAGGGCGCGTTCCCTGCCCGCACGTGGCGCCCTCGGGACGGAGACGTTGCGCAGCGTCGCGTTTTGGTTCCTGGCTCGATAGCGTGCAGCAGAGGATCTCTGGAGGAAAGGGGCTGACAAATCGAGAAGTAAGGGGAGCGCTGCTTGTTTGGCAAAGCAGCCCTTTCTTGTGGGCTTGTTCCCTGGCCGTCTTCCTTTCCAGGTCCTGGTGCGGTCGAGCTGGAAGCTGCAGCGATGAAGCAGGATTGTGTTTACGACTGGAGAGCGCCTTCCTTGTGGAGGTTGACGTGCCTGCTGATGGAACGGGTCGACCCTCGGTCTTGCGGTGAGATTGCTTGGTGTCGGTGGTCCTTGGGATGTGACAGCCTGGACCTTTCCTGGGCCTGTTGAGCAGCGTCAAGTTTTTTTTTGTTTCCTTTCAGGTTATGGTGCCTGTGATGGGTGCTGGCTGGAGTGTGTGATATGTTTGTCCCCTGATGTTCAGGAGTATAGATTGCCTGGTGAGTAGGTGTGCAATTATGTTTTTGTACTTCTTGGTCTGGGTTTAGTGTGTTTTGAAGTGCTGCTTGTGTAGCAAGGCTGACATTGGTTAGTGTGCAGTCACAGCAGGGCATGTGTCTCCTACTTGTATGAGCAATTGACTTGCCCTTTTTGGAAGTGAGACTTGGCTGGGGATGTTATGCCTATTGTGATGAAGTATGGCTGTTGTCTCTATCTGTGGTGGTGTTTTTTTTTATTTAGACTTTCTTTCTTGAAATAGATGGCTAAGTGTTCTTGCTAGTTGAGTGAAGTAACTGCTGTGCTGATGTTGTAGAGATGAGTAAGTGTGTTTTTTGTATGCTGTTGACTTAAGTTTTAGAGTTTGAGGTGACCATGTTTAGCACTGGGTTAAGTGATTTGTTTATGTTTTCCTGGGGCTTTTTTCAGTGTTTGGCTACTGGGTGTGCCATGTGGTTTTTTAATGGGGCTGTTGGCTGGGGTTTGCACTATCTCTAAAGAGATATTATTTTTTTTTTTTTAGGTGGGAGGGTGGGTTCTGCTGTCTTTTTTTTGAGAAGCTGTGGCTGGTGGGGGCCCCGCTGCCTCCCCAGCCCCCGGGGGCTGGTGGGGGCCCCACAGGGGTGTGGGGGGAGTGACATGGGCATTCCCCTCTAGTTTTGGGAAATGCCCCTGGGTGGGAAGGGCTGGGACCTGCCCCAGTTCTGAGGGACTCCCTTGAGTGGGTGAGGCCCCTGGTAGCATACACTGTGGCCCAGGGGTGGTCTTGGTCATGGGCTCAAAGAGAAGGCAGGACTGGAAGGAACTGGAGTCCCTGCTTTGCTGGAGAGCAGTCAGGTGCCTTCTGAGCACAAGCAGCACGTTCTGGAAAGATCCCTTTGTCTGGGACTCGATGGGTCCTTGTGTGGAATAACTTGGGTTGGCCCAGGGAGATGCTTGGAAAAATCCTTGGAGATGCGGGTGGCTGTGCAATGCTCCTGCAGCAGGCAGCCGAGTGTACCTCCTGGGTTCACAATGTATATTCTGCAACAACAAATATCTTCAACGTAAAGTAACAGGGATGAATAGAACATGGGGCTTTTGCCACACAAACTGCTTAGCCAGAGCTTCTTGTTTCCCGTTTTGCGGATTCTGCTGCAGTAACCCATGCTACCTGCTAGAATGAGGAGAGGTGTTAATTTTGAGGTGGAAATAGAGGTCAGCTGACAAGCTTAGGGGAAAAATAGCGTTGATGTGGGCTTACCATCTCAAATGGTTGTATTTCTAGGTTTGAGCCATGCTGTTAACTACATTGTGGTATCACGCTAATGGTCTGGCTGTAACTGCTTTTCATGACAACTAATGCCCTACCTCAACTTGCTCAGGTACTCAAATCCCAAAATGACATCTTAACTGCTGCTAACTAACTTCACAGAGGGGCTCCCCACGCAAGTACGAGAGCTGAAGCCTCTGCAGCAGCTGCCGTGAATAGCCCCGGTAAGCTGGGCTTTAGCTGAAAAAGCACAAATGAATGTACGCTGAAATCCTAGCTGCGTCTGAAAGCAACTGGCCGTGGGGACCTCACCTCTTACAAAGGGATCCCAGGAGGCACGGGGCTTGACTTTGGTGGCTCCAAAATTGAAGGTGGTTCGGTGGCAGCTTGCTGCCTTTGGATTCCCAGTGAAGCCACTGCATTACGTAGAGCTTCAGAAGTGGAGGAAGTTGGCTGCTCTGCTTGCCTTTTTTTTTTTTTTTTTAGCATATACTCCAAGTCCTGCTAAATCAGGGTAACAAAAAAGTAAAACAAATGCTTCTCAGATTGCCTACCTTCTACTAAGAGCTCTGTGCCAGATTACACGTAGTTAGCTGTAGGTGCCTTTGCAAATGGGTGGCATGAATAGCACTGAAGCAAAAGACAAGTAAGGTTGACTGCTGGAACTGCTGCGTGTAACTCTTCCGTGGGCTTGTTGGTGAACTTTACTGTATTTGCGGATGAAAGCCAAGAGATGCTGGTAAGTTGTCTTTAAATTTAAAGGGAAGAAAAACTGATCTTGCTAAGGAATGCAACTTAAATTTCTGTGACTGCGCACCTAGCTAGTTTTCTAGAAATCAATTGAAAAGACTTCTTACTAGCACAAGACCGGTCCAAAACAGCTGCTGCGGGAGGTGGCAGAAAAGACACTTACGTGTAAAGAGGCATACAAAAAAAGATTGCCACTCTTCTTCTCAAAACTAAATCTGAGACTGCTACGTTTTGAGCTCCCTTAGACTCAAATAACAAAAAGAAATGAAGTGGCTGCATTGTAAGATGATGGCTATCGAACAGCGGCTGGTGGGAGCAGCGGTAGTAGCGCTCGTGACACGTGCGGTAGCAAGCATTTCTAAACCTCTGAGAGAAGAAATAGACGGGAAGGAGCAATGCGTGCAGTTAGCAAGTGGCTTGATACTTGTGTTTTTGCTGGCTGCTGTTCTATTAATATTATATATTAATAATATTGTAATTGAGTTCTTCCTTTACGTGTGACTTTTTGCAGCAATCTCTTCTGCGGTGGTATTTGAATGCAGCTTTTGCCTACGAGCTGTAACTTTGGCTGCTGAATGCTGAATTTACTACAGCCCGTGACCAGAAATGGCTTGCAAAAAACCAATCCTTTGCCTCTTTGACTGCATAATACTGTTAATCAAATCTGGTCACCCTGAGCGTTTTGCGCTGCTGTCTACTTATTTCCCAAGTGGCTCCCCTATTCTGAAATATTCTGTAGGAAATAAAGGAAGTTAATTGGAAGATGAGACAAACAGCTAGAGTGTACAGCTGCTGTTGAAAAGAAGCTCGATGAAGAGCTGGAAGAACATAGTGAAGTTCAATACGGTACGAGCTCTGCTTTTTCCTGTAGATGCAAGATTCTCGCCTACCTGCATTGTCTGGTTGCCGGTGGGGGAAGAAAACTGTGAGCTGGGGAGACTGCCATTTCAACCTTGCTCGCTGTCTGAGTGGTGTCTGATTCAAAGGCTGCCTCCTTTGGCATGGTGATGGAGCAGGTGAGTTCAGACTTCTCTTCTGGGGGAGAAAAAATGCTGCCTGTCATCTCAGCTGTTTCTTTCAGAGCACGCTTAACTGAATACATTCTCTCCCTATAAAGGCGATTTTTATGCTTTTAAAGACAGCTTTCTACTTTTTTTTTTTGAAGTTTCTAATCTCCTACAACTGCAAAGTGCATCCTCCTACGATTAGCTCTCAAATGCCAGGAAATGAGGTGGCGGGTTGCTCTTCCTCGGCTCCAAGTTTTACTGCTCCTCCTTCCCGAGTATGCTGCTGCAAATGCACAGCTTCAACCTGCTCGGCTTGTGACGGGTCTTCCTATGCAAGCCTGAGTTGGCAGCGCTGTTTACTTGTAACTGTCTCAGTTAATTGTCTCTCTGCAGCCTTTGCTTTTAAATAAAAGCCCCTTGAGAATCACAGAATAGCAGCAGTGTTGGCTACAAACTAAGTCCACCTTCAGGCGAAAGAGGTGAAAGCAAGAACTGTTTATTTATGTCACAACTTCAGTTTTTCCATTCATAAATGAAGTAGGAGACCACTGCAACTATTAGACTAAGTCTATCTTGGTTTCTTTCAGGAGCCTGCAGGTTGACGGAAGGCTGGACAAGGCTCTGAGCGACCCTATCCAGCTGTAGGTGACCCCAGTGGCATGAGGAAGCTGGACCAGGTGGCCTTCAAGGGTCCCTCCTACCTCGAGTTACTTCAAAATTGTGTTAAGTCAGACAGTGCTTTAAAAAAATTGGAATCTTACAGATAGGCTATCAGTGAGGACATAATTGAGTAAGCTGTTTTTTTTCATGCAGTTGAAATAATTACTTAAACTATAAGTGATAGTTACATTGATGGTGGGAAGAATGATGAATGTTAAATTCTCCTGTAGAGCTAGAAATGTGCTATAGTTGAGAGACCTTTGATGTATAAAATCTAGGCTAAGTCAGGAACTACTGCGTTTGTTATACGCGTTTCTTGTACAGTAGTATGTTTATCTGAAAATGCAAAATGAGCATGCTTTGTAACGCTTAATTGATATTACGCTTCCATAATAGCTTGAATGACAAATTTAAACTTTTTTACAGCTGTGGTAAGATGGAGCTGGGTTCTTCTCTATCTTTCTGCCTTTTATTTAATGAATGTAAGGTTAAATAACTTCAAAAGGGGCTTTCAAGAAGCAGTTATACTAGGACTGTTGGGTGTTACTTGAAAACTACACCTTTCCCCAGAGCTACTCTAGTGTTTCTAAACTCCTGGTACTTTCCATCTTGGTTTCCTTATGCGCTGCTCTCTAGAGGTCTAACTACTGTCAGGCTCGAGGTCTTTATGCACAGACTCCTCCTCTCCAACTTCTGCTGTGAAATTTCTCCAGCGTCACATTACCAAAATAAATTAAGTATATACTTTCAAAATACTCAGCTAGCATTTTGTCAGAGTTCTCCCGTGAGTATGTTATTCAGGAGCATTTTCCTTTGCCCTGTGCACTTAAATTACCCGCACTTAATTGGAAATGATTGCTAAATAAAGGATTACTTCCTCATAACAAAACCTCCCGGCTCCTGAGGCCAAATTCACTCAGCCCACAATCTAGGCGAGAGGGCACCTTTGGCCTCTGGATGCCAGCAGATCCTACGGCTGCAGGGAAAAAGGTTTTTCTATAACATAGCGTGATGTGCTGAAACGCTATGAAATGAAGCAAGCGCCGTCAGTGTAATTCACGAGCACATTTCATCAACTCCCGCCCTAAGCTTTCCATGTTTTTAAGAGTTGCTTTTGTGTCTGTCGAAATAAATGCTCCTCTGCAACTGTTGGAAGGCAAACCAGGTGCTGTTAAACCCCACTGGTGGCTAAGCTTTGCTCTTTTCCCCGTGGGATGGGGGAGAGCGCTGCAAGAAAAAAGCAGAACTTGCAGGTTGAGGTGATAGTATTCACACAGATAAAGAGAGAGAAGGTTACTACTTGCAACAGTATATACGAATGCATACACACATATATAATGAGTTCTGACCCAGTAATTGCTCACTACCACCACCCAAGTGATGCTCAGCTGAATCCCCAGAAAGCAACAGAGTCAGGTGAACTCTCACCCCTTCAAAAATCTTTCTGCTTGACGTGGAACCCTACAGCCAGTCTAAGTCAGCTGTTCCCCCATTCCTTTCCCTCCCAGCTCCTCGGGCTCTCTGCTGAGAATGGGGCCCTGGATCTGAACAATACTGCCCAGGAGCAACTATAAACCTGGCTACTCTCCTAAATCAAAATGAAGCATCAGACCGGGAGCTCTGAAAAAAAAAAAATTCCATCCCAGCTGAAACTAATACACTACCTTTTGCTTACTCAGAATTAAAAGCAATTAGCTCTACCAGCAAGAGACTCTCCAATGTTCTTAATTGGCAAAAGCTGTTTTAGAACTATTATTAAAAAAAAGTAAGACACAGGACAAATTGAAATAACTACTTACAATTATAAGAAAAAACCAACAAAGTTCATTGCTCTTCTCATTTACATATTCAGAAATTTCCAGAAAAAAAAAAAACACAACAAGGTAGGTTTAAAAAAAACAAACAAACAAACCCACATTTTCACTGAACAAAGACCAAAACTTGGTAAATCATGAAATGGCTTCGGTTGGAAGGGACCTCAAGGATTATAAGAGTCTCAAGCCCCTCGCCAAGACTGTGCTCAAGAGCGCGTCCTGAGATCACATTCCAAACTGTAGACTAGGGTTTCATTACCTGTAACACTACGGGATAGATTAAAAAATTAATTACTTCAATCCGGTCCTGCAGTGCAGCAGATTCGCACCTAAAATCTCCATTCGTAGCTGCCCACCCTCATTTCTGTTTTAGATACAATGAAGAAAACCAGTTCAAGAACAATGAAAAGCAAACTGACATGGCAACATTTCTTGCCAAGATAAAACCAAATATGGAAAAATATAACACAAACATAGTTTGCGTCTATGCTCGGGACTCCCACACATTCAAGGACTACAGAAATACAAAAATAAAACAAAGAAAACAAAGTTCTGAGTAAGCAATGGACGTGCCAGTCATCGTAGGATTATTTATCCTTATTTATTTTTCTTTTCCCCCTAGCTCTTTCAGGAAAAAGCAAAAGAGGTTCATTTTTTCCCACTAGGAAAGTAAATTCAGCTCCACCCAATTGTGACCTTCCCCTAGTTTATCTTTCCACAACATTTAGGTACGATAACTTAAGTAACAAGGTAACTATCCAGTTGAATCCAATCCACTGAGTTCCGTACCCATCGTCTTCACACCGACAACACTAAAATTGTAAAAGAAAAGTTGCGGTGCTCTGTATTTCCATGGTGGAAATATCGCAACTGCATAAATGGAACACTGGCTTTGTTTTAACAGAGTTGCAATAGCTTCGCAAACTGAAGCTCCATTAAAGTACTTGGAAAAGCAAAAGAAAAAGCTCCCTCACCAGCAGCAAATAATTGCTGGAAAATAACATGACAGAAAGAGCAGTGACAGCACAGCCAAAAAATCGTGGGCTGTAGTGGGCGAGGGCTGGCTCAAAAGCAGCAGCCCGAGCACAGAAACAAACAAAAAAAGAAGCCACTTACCTTCAAAAAGCCTTTCGTAGGCAGGGACCTCCGAAGAGATCCTCTCTCCTCCTCTGCCAGCCCTTAAGTGAGATCTGGGAAGGGGTGGATCCTGGCTCCGCCCCTTCCGCTCGCTAGGGAACATTGCACGCACCTGAGCTCCTGCGGGTCAGCCCCGCCTTCCCCCCAGGTGCTCGATCACTGCTTCGGGCCCTGACTCGGCGCTTCCGCCTCAAATTGTGGATGTTAGCATTCAGAAGGCATTGCATCCGAGTTCGCCCTCGTTACTTGATCTGCATAATTACAACAAACATTTTGATTACAAGGAGAGCCGTTAAAAACAAAAATAATTCAAAATCTATTTCCAACAGAACACCTGGCTGCAATCACTTAGCTAGAAAAAAAATACTTCTGAATCTATCCTAAGCGTACAGCCGTGGAAATTTATAAATTTAATCTAAACAAAACCATAATTTCACCTGCACACAGGAATCGAAACCGCTACTTGACTGAGAGAATTCTCAGCTGCAAAACGCTCGTCTTCAACACAATCACCGCCGTTAGCTGTGCGCTTTTATCAGCAATGGAGCTGAAAGCACGTCTGACGTTGTGGGCCAACGCGATAAAAGAGAAGGCGTCACTTTCGTTCTCAGCGTCAAATAGAGAACTGAAAGGTCACAATGTTGCCAATGTCATTTTATCGAACGTTTGTTCATCCAATTAATGGATGGATTCATTAGTTTCTGCATCTCAGCGATAGCCTCGAGAACTCTGCGCTAGAAAACCTCTGCTCATCCTCTAACAGATATCTTAGCGATCTAATCAAAGCCAAGGAACAACGGAGTATGGTTTAGAGAAATAGAGAACGATCCGGCGAGAGGCGAATCTATCTTTGCACAACCTATTTTTGCGTAATTTTGCCTAAGAACAAATTCCTTACTTTCAGTTTGTTTGGTAATCGTGTGTGAGCAGAGTAAGACCAAATGTTCTTGCAAATGCTATTCTTTTGTTTTCCGCTTCTAATAAATGTAAAATATTTGGAAAATACATCCTCACCTGAGCCTGAATGTCTCTTTGAGAACAATTCGTCGCAATTTGGAAGATCCGTTTTTTAATGGCTTTTACGTAAACTGCGACAGCTGAAAGCAAAAAAATGAGGGAGAGGGAGGCATATGCTGATAACTTTCGTAACGACAATTCGAATTGTACCTTGTAAAGATGAGCAGCAGAATTGACGGCACACTTCCGTTACTGCTTACTTCGACTTCGTTACTGTTAAATGTTTCGAACAAGTAATCTGTAACAAAACTTCATTTATGATACAGAAAAAGTTCCAGCACGGGACCCAGTGCAGAGAATAAGGTAATTTTCCATCTTAGGATACGCTGGGGATCTCGTTTTGGGCTAGCTTCCAGCTTACGCCAGCGAGATCCCGGGAAATATACCTTACCAATGTCACAGGCTCCTTCCCCTGTGCAAAGGTGAGGATCGCTGTGAATTTAAGAGCTCCAGGACTTCAAAATCGAGCCAATTTTTTCCCTCCCAGTCAAAGATTATTAACGATGTGAAAGAGTAGGAGTGAAATGTTTTTCTTCGCCTTATCATTTCTGAGGAAAAAACTTGTAATTCTTCAATACATTCTCAGGCTGTTTTTCAATGAAAATGCTATCTCTACGACAAAGAGACAAGGACGTTTCTTCCTTACCGTTTTCTACAAATAAGTGAGTGGCAGTAGAAACTACAGCCTAAGAAACACGCTCGGCACAAGGTTGACAAAATTTAAATCCTCTGATACGTATCATAATAAAGAAAGCCTTTTTCCAGACAAAAGAAAACGAGCTGTTCTGCGTGACCTTTGACAAATCAAACCGTTTTCCACTCGTAATAAAATATCGGTATCGTCCCTGAGAGGCCACGCCTCTCAGAGCAGCGACCTTCAGTTCTCCTCTGTCAGCCTGGAAAGCGTAGGCGTTCCTCCGAACACATCGATAACTTTTCTGATGTTCTCAAATGACTCCTTGCTGTCTCGATCGAGATTTCAAAGTGCTGTGCCGCAGTTCTTAGCTTTCGCAAATCCTACGAATCTGCTTGGCCCCTAAGCTTTGAATGCCGCTCCTATTGCATTTGGTAACTTATTTAAAGAGCTGAGACGTTTCGCAATCAAAAATAATGCGGTAACTTTGGACCTCTTGTATGATATTTGCACGGCTCAAGCTCCGTCACGGCACGGAGGACACGTCAGTCTACTTATCTACCAGTTTTGCTGCGCAAGGGCGACTTTATTTTAAAGTCATTCTTGTGGAACTCCACGGGGACCTTCCGGCACAAAAACTGACCGCCGGCTCCTCCTTTCCATACGGGCTTGGGGGCTCATACTGCCTTCTGCAGTATCACAGACATTCTTCTGATGTATAGCCTTAAGTGGCACCGGGGGAGGTTTAGGCTGGATACCAGGAAAAACTTCTGTACAGAAAGGGTTGCTGAGCACTGGAACAGGCTCCCCAGGGAGGCGGTTGAGTCACCATCCTTGGACGTGCCCAAAAACCATTTGGATGTGGTGCTCAGGGACGTGACTTAGCGGAGGGCTGTTAGAGTTAGGGTAGGACGGTTAGGTTCTGATTGGACTCGCTGATCTTTAAGGTCTATTCCAACCTGAGAAGTTCTATGATTCTATGATGATACGAGCTGTTTCTGTGCCTGACAAATGTACGGACTGGGAGGCTTCTTTAACAACTTCCAACTTTGAACAATCTTGGCAGGAACTCCCAACTACAACGGCCTTCTTGACGTGAACGAAAGATGCGCTGCTATTAGTGAACCGTAGGCGCAACACAGGTTACTGTGAGTGTTTAGGAACTGGTCGGTTCATAAAGTTTTCAATGAATTTCGACTCTATTTTTTACATGAACTCACCCAGTATCATTCTCTACACATTATGAATACCCAGTTAACAGAATCTTCTGTAACATAACGGGCCTTCACGGTGAACCTGGTTCTAGATTTCAGGGCCACCACAAACCGAGGTGCATTTCTTAACAAATTAAATATAGTATTATGCGCACACTTTGCCGATGTCCTAAACTGAAAATTTGTTTACTGTAGTACAAAGGGGAAAGGGGAAAAAGGAGAAAAGGGAAAAGGGCAAAGGGAAAAAGAACACCGTCTACCGCCCCTGCCCCCTCCACCGTCTGCCGCGATCTTCAGCTACTTACTGGATTTCAGGGAGTTGAGGAAAATCGTATCGGACAGGACCGAAAAGCGCAGGGGTCCCCTCGCTCCTTCCGTCTGCTCGTCATAAGCCCCCTTTCCTTACAATTTCTTCACATTAGGTCCTGTTGGAAGACAAGTTCTGCTTGTCCGTGAAGCATGTGAAGCATGCCCGTACGGTTCAGTGCAAAAAGAAGCCGCCTGCTTCTGTGTTTGAGTGTGAAAGCAGTACGTCAGCCGCCAGTCCTTCATTTTGAAAGCATTGTTTCTTTCTGTTTTTCAGTAGGAGGTGTATTTACACCGTCACAGTTTAACAAGGATAAGCATGGACTCTCTAACAGTTTATGAGCTGTTTTTCAGAAAACTTTTCTCTGTTCCAGATGCCACTGACCCCACATCAAAAACCCACGGAGAACTGTCGCACTGACGTAGCTGTAAGCACGCAGAATCGAACTGTAAATTGCGAGAGCGTGGAGAGCCTCTGTGATTACAGCCTTTATTGTTTCACACATGTAAGTAAGCATGCACATCATAGAGCACTTAAGTAAAAGGAAAGAGAAAAGTAGCGTGCATGTGAGCACAAAACATGAAGCGCTCAGCTGTGCCTTCCCATCTTTGTGTCCGTAGGAAGGGCACGCAGTAAGGAAGCAAGAGAAACGCACCCTAAGATCTGTGCAACAACTTGTCCGTTTATTTCAAGGTATTTTTACCTCGCTCATAAATAGGCAGCAATAAAGGGCTCCCGGCTTCATCGACTGAAGTTTCAGCTGCTGCTAAAAACAATCAAAAGCACTTGCTCATCAGAGGGTGATTTGAGTCCCCGCGTATGATTACGCATCCTCATCACCACCGAGTCGCTGAGACGCTGCCGTCAGAAAGCACGGTGCCGGCAGCTCCTGCGACTGGCATGGAAGTCTCGCAGTGAGGCGAACCGTCGAATCCGGTTATATCAGAGAGGTTTTAAGTTGACTACAGAGAAAAATAAACACATGTATAACACCTTCCTACTTCCAAGTGCAGGCCAGCACCCCTCTCTGTTCCCAGGACGTCTATTTCGTTAACTACTACGCCTCTGCTTTCCCATCTCCTTCGAGGCTCTCCTTGGCAGCTACCACTACGTTTGCTTGTCTCGCAAGCAACAGAAAAAGGGAAGCGATCGGCCGAGGAACTGCTGTAGCAGAGCCGCTGAGACCAAGCAAAAGCTTGGGTGAGCACCTTCATCGATGATCCAGATAGCACTTCTGCTATAAATTAGGCCAACACATTTTTCTCAACGATACGAGAACTGTTGATTCCCGGGGTCATTTCCCGCACAGAACGCATTGTGCAGCTGACCTACCCGAGTGAAGTTCAGTGCTGCACGTCACACTGGAACTGGCAGCTCTGTTTTGTCCTCTGGCTTCTCCTGCAGCGTTTTCCCAGCAGCGTGCCCGCTGCTGCGGCCCCGACACGGCCGAGGAATAAAGGGAACTATCGTTACTGTCAGGTAGTGCCATTACAAGATTGGAAGGGAAGTGATAAAATCCCCAAGAAGCGGTTATCATATAAGAACCCCAACCTGCTCACACCCCCAGTTTCGTGAGGAGCTCTTCTGTGGAGCTCCTTCTCTGTATTTCTGCCTAGGAAACGGCTGCGGAGGATACTTCACTCTCAGTGGAATGTTAACTCACAGAAACCGGTGCCTTGATTAACGTTCCATTACAACCGATCTGGTTTGATCAGCTAACAGCCTGCCAAGGAGCAAAAGTCTGGGGGGAGCAAATGCCAAGTCCTTGTCCCTGAGCGTCACTGTTGCTTCCAGGCTTCGGGTCCACGCGTCGTTCAGTTCTGTCCTATCTGCCAGTATAAGGCAATGTTACAGAGCAGTATCTCTGGTGGGACTGCAGCTTCCACCCGGGCACGGTACGGTGGCTGAGCGGCACCTTTCAGCAACACGCCGCTTCCAGCAAGCTGCTCCTTCAAAGGCAAAATCTGTGTCAGAACACAGAGAATCAAAGCCAAGAGGGTATAAGGTATTGGCAATCACACGTACCTCTCGGGGAGCCTTGCTTGCTTTTAACCTACAAGGACAACAGTTTGTGTTACTTAGAGAGAGAAAACAATTCATCGCGGGCTGTCAGAAGAATCTGAGGGTGGAACGCTCTCACGCTCGCTGCTTTGATGCTTGCTGCACTACAACAGAGAAGGCACGCCATCGCTTTCTGCTTCACGTTATGGATTACTCTGTTAAAGACAAACAATGTAAAACAACGCAGTGACATACAGTGAGGTTGAAGCTCACAGTGGATTCTAATTGGCTAATTACCTGCAGTTAGCAGGCCCGGCAACTGAGACTTTGGGTGCACCCGGGTGCCGAGGGGAACAGAGCAAGGTGCCAGCTTCTGTAAGAAATCTTCAATATGCAGCTTAGGGTTTAGGACCATAGAACCGTCGAACTGCTCAGGTTGGAAAAGACCTTAAAGATAATCGAGTCCAACCACAACCTAAACGTACTACCCTAACTCTAGCAGCCCTCTGCTAAATCGTGTCCCTGAGCACCACATCCAAGCGGTTTTTAAGCACGTCCAGGGATGGTGACTCGACCGCCTCCCTGGGGAGCCGATTCTAGTGCCAATCAACCCTTGCTGTAAAGCAGTTTTTCCTGATATCCAACTCGAAGCCATTTCCCCTTGTCCTGTCACCTGTCACCGGTGAGAAGAGACCAACCCCACTCTCGCTGTAAGCACCTTTCAGGTATTGGAAGAGAGCAATAAGGTCTCCCCTCAGCCTCCTTTCCTCCAAACTAAACAGCCCCCGTTTCATCGAGGCGTCTGGGTTCTTTTCCTACAATTAGAAAGAAGGCTTCGGTCTCTAGAAAAACAAAGTCGGGAACAATCTAACTCTCTCACCTGTTGGGAAAGGGAAAAAGCACCTCTCTCCTACCTCTCTCCTTCCTGGAGCTACACTGCAGGCATGACTCACCCTTCCAGTAAGCGCGCTTGCCCAGGAGGTGAACCTGCCCGGGTCCCGCTCGGCCGGAGGTGCCGGGTAACGCGTGCCGTGGGATGGGCAACCTGCTGCACGCTCAAAGCCTGCGGACCTACGTGCTACAGATGCTTCTCGGCCTACCTGGAAGCGAACCCTTCAGTGTAAGTAGGCATCTATGCGCCTCGGATAAGTCGACCGAAAGCTACGGCTCCTTCCAAGGTAGCGCTTAGGCCCAGGTCTGTAAAAGACTTCAGCAGAACACTTAAAACTTTCAGTC
Source organism: Meleagris gallopavo (assembly GCF_905368555.1). Taxonomy (NCBI): domain Eukaryota; kingdom Metazoa; phylum Chordata; class Aves; order Galliformes; family Phasianidae; genus Meleagris; species Meleagris gallopavo. The sequence continues at coordinate 9,279,670 of NC_139407.1, forward strand.
TCCACAGCTGAACTAGGAAAGTGACTCCGTATGAGGAGCTGCTGTAACTAAGGCCATGTCAACCTAGCTTTATCCTTCATTAATAAGTTGCATCGCCCCCAGGCACGAACGCACCCAGAGCTCTGTTTCGACAGAGGCATCAGACTGGCACTGCAAGGCCTTGACGTGACCTCCCCGTCCCGGCCAGAAGGCGAGTATTCAGCCAACAGCCGAGCGCGGCGGATCCTTCGCGGATCCTTTGCGACAGACGATTCAGTGAGCAGGGGGAGAAGATAAGGGGGAACACACCACAATCCGTTTCTTTTAAAAATAAATTGTGTTTAATAATTGGATGCGTACGGCTAGCGCTGCTAGACAAACTGCCGATGATTTCTAGCGGAAGAAGACACAAAGTAAGTACAAAAGCCGGATAAAAAAAGCTCACGCTTCCATAGGCAATGAGCTATTTCAGCTATACAGAGTCTGAACGTTCCCAAATATCTGCAGGTCTCTCCATTTGCAGTGGGATCTTTGTTGACCGCTGGGCCTTCAACAGGTGCTCTCCTTCTGCGTGCTTTTTTTACAAGGCCCAGGAAAAAGGGCATAATGATTTTAAACGGAAAAACTCCTTTCGCCCATCTCACTGTACGTCTCGACTAGCAGCTTCAGATCGGTCCGTCCCTTTTTCAAGCCATTCGGATGTACGGCGGAGGCTTGGATGCGTCTTCCTCCGTGTCACAGTCCTGCGCTGGAAACCGAGTCGGGAAGTTAAGAATTCCATCCCCAGGACCTGCGTGGGGAAGGGAGAGGGAACCGTTAGGCGTGACGTAGCCCTCTGCACAAACTCCTGGGTCCCTGCTCAGAATATTTTGCTTATCGGGATTTGCGGCTAATTCGGGACCTTCCTTCCGTAACCCCAGCGAACACCCCAGTACGCAGATGGGAAGAGTTACTCACTTTGTACAGCGCAAACCATTTCCACGGCCTGAGTCTGGTCGTCACAAGGCTGCAACCATTCCTACGAAGGAAAGAGCCCCATCACAAACCTCATCCTGCGAGCTGGTAAATAAGAACTGGGAGGAAGCAAAAGGAAGGACAGAAAGCTAACGTCCTTCTGACGCCCCCTTCCCTTGGTAGCACTGGAGCAGGACGGTCGGGGCAAAGCAGAGGTAACGTCAGCGGAAGGGAAGCACACCCTCCCTCTCCGCGCTATAACGCGGAGCTCTCAGCCCCCCACTCACCATCCCGGTTACGCTGTCGTAGCACGAGCAGCGAGGAAGACTTCGGCACCCCAGGTAGGCAATGACCAGCACGACGACGGCGCTGCAGACGGATGCAATTAACATTGTGATGTTAGCACCCTTGACAACTTTATTCAGAACACGCTTCTGCAAGCAAAAAAGGGAACGTTAAGAGCCACTTTCAGGCAGCGGAGATTTCCACCAAAATTCTCAAGGTACCGTAAGAGAGCCGTGATTACGCATCGGTGTCGATTTCAGGTCAGTGTTCTTTAAAACCTTTCTTCTGTGCTCTGAAGAACGAGCCAAGCTAAGCGCTCCGGTTGAACAATGCGTTGCAACAGAAGGAACGGGCTGTTCCTTGTCACGCTATGAGATACGTCTGGCTATGCTGCGTCTCCCCGGCCTGACGCTCGGCTCTGAGCTGACAAACAGCTTCACCTGCCTCGGATGTACCCGTACACGGTTCGCAACGGACGCGATGCGCAAAAGAGCAAACTAACTCATTCCTAGAACAAACCCTGCTGCGACATCAGCGCTTACGAAGCCGACCTCGCTGCGTCGGGGTGCACGGCCCGTCGGCAGGCAGCGGGAAGCTGCACATCAAGGACAGCGAGGAGCTCAGGGGACACTCACTGTATGCACAACGTGTACCGGGTGAGAGCTTAGCTCCTCCTCTTCTCCGTAGGACAGCGTTAGGGAGCTGTAAACTATGACAATGAGGACAGACACGCAAGACAGCATAGATGCCGCTACCAGCACGTTCACCTAGGCACAGAAATTAAAGGAGAATAAGAAAGGGGAAAGGAATATAAATCGCACTGTCTTAAGAGAACGGAATTAACACGAACAAAAGGGGCCAGTGCGCGGCAGGTCCCAGACTTTGACCTGCTGTAACACTAGGAAGTATCCGATAGCAACGGCTGGGTGGAAACCGAACACGGCGCGGTAAAGGCTTCCACGGGACTGAGCTGCTGAGATACCATCGAATCCCACATCTCGCCCCCGGGTGCAAGCGGGGCTGAAACGCGTCCTTCTGAACTGCACCCTCCTTTAGGGCTTGCACAGCTAGAGACACCCATCTAGGAGACGCAGGAGAATTAACTTGCTTCCTGTTTTGGCGTGTACGCTTAATGCCAGGCAGCGATCAAATATCACTACATAAGTAAATTAATAACACAAGCATTCTCGAGCATTTTTGGCAGATTCGGGTTATCGGAGCCAGCCAGAGCTCACGTTACGCCTTAGAAAGCAAAGAGACATCGCGTCCTCCTCCTTCACACAGATGCGACCGTTCCCACGAGGGGCACTCCTAGGAAACGGACTCCGCAGGTTGCGGAGGCGGCCCCCCACACGGCAGCCAGCCCCCGCCCCATCCGCACCAAAGCCCCAGAGCTTACAAGGACAGGGTTCTTCCTCTGAGAGGAAAACAACGCCAGGACGCCTGGGACTCCCATGACCTGCAGCGCAGAAAAGGAGTCGGGAATGAGTTGACGACGGGTATCAGGTTCCGAAGATAAAGGGCCGAAAGGCCCTCGTTTTCAGGGTCTGGCTCCGAGGAACGGAGAAGGGGAGCGGCGGGAGAGCTGCTGGCCCGCGGTGCTCCGCGCCGAGGCGCGTCCCGGCGGCAGCCTGCGGGGGGCGGCGGCCGCAGCAGCCCCGCTCTCGGCATCACCCGGCAGCAGCGGCTCTCGCTCCGTCACACGGAAGCTCCGCCCGCAGCGCCGCCCGGGTTCTAAGCAGGAAGCCGGGGAAGGGCTGGCGAGGAGCCCCGGCCTCTCCCCACCCTCGGAAACCACAGAGGAAACCGCGGAGGGTAGAAAGCGGAGCGCCGCGTTACCATCCCGGCCCATACGGGCGCTCTGGTTCTGCCCAGCGGCGACTCGGCTCCGAACACGCCGTCGACGAAGCCGCTGACGACGCACAGCGTGCTGAAGGCCACCTGCAGCAGCCCCAGCAGCACCATGTTGCGCTGGTTGAAGACGAAGTACCGGTAGCGATCCATAGCGCTCGGGCGGGGCGGAGCGCGGCCCCAGGGGGCGGCCCTGCCCGGCCGGGGGCCCGGCCCTCAGCGCCCGCGGGGATGGGCGGCGCGCAGCAAACACGGACAGACGGCGCTGCTGTTGAATGTTTTAATATCTGCATTGCCTCCGTAGCGCAGTTAAAGCGATCTTTAAAATTCACTTATTACAAATGTTTCTCGAGTCTGTGTGTTGTTTGTTTTTGTTGTTGTTGTTTTTTTAACCCCAGAAACGTTTTTATTTTTTTTGTTCTTGCTTCCTTGCACATACACCCAAACACACTATAAAAACCTCATTCATAACATCAAAGGAAGGGCAATCGTCAGTCATGTAAACATCTTTCTTAGAGTTATCCATTTTTAAAAGTCATGAATAAACCTACAGATGTTCGGTAAGGCTCGTAGTTCGAGTACAAATGTCATAAAACACCTATCAAGTACTGTATACAAGTTATATACGCCGGGGTTAACTGTGAACACGCGTGTAAGCTCACCCCAAGGATTATTCCTTAGCACTTAGTTCTGAAGAACTGAGAGACCCAGTAAGTATGGGCTACAGAGTATTAAAACGGCAGAAGGCCCCGCAGAAACCGTCGAGTGACACACAATTTTAGTCTGGATCTTAGCTCGAGAGTTCAACCCAGTACAGTTACAGTAGGAAGAGTCGTACAGGACGAAACTGCAGAAAGGAGGGAGGGCCCCGCTTGCACGGGGCCGGCGTGGGGCAGGAGAAGTATGTCCCGAACGTGTGACGGGCCTCGCTATTGCCGTGAGTTATGGCAGCCACACACGAGACGCCGGATAAATACTTCCCCGAACAGCAGAAAGGACCGCTTGCAATTGTAATTTGCAATAATGGGTTGCATCTCCCATAAAGAAAAAAAAAAGAAGTCTACTTGTCAGTAACCAATTACAGTTGCGTCTTACAAAAACACATCCTTTTCAACTCTGTGTCATCTTACCGGAACTTATTTTCTTTTAAAATATGCATTCTACCATGAAAATATTTCATACAAACATCCTTTTACTTATAAATACATTAAAACTTGTGAAGAGGGTCTTCCCGCACTCATGATGTTATGGCTTGAACATTTAATTGCTTTCAATTTTTTTGTACATAGTTCTCCCGGGAATGAAAACAGCAAAACCCGACAGTAGTTACAGTAAAACTGGGAGAGAAAGGGCAGCAGCTTCGATTGCCTGAAGACAGAAGAGCGCCAAGAGGAGGGTCCATTCAGCTGATAGTGACCTTAGTGTTCAAAACCTTTGATCTGGGGCAAGTAAACATGCACTCAATCTTGCACCTTTTTCAAAAAAAAAAAAAAAGAAAAAAAAGAAAAAATTCTGTACGAGACTGTTCCAGAAATATAGCCCTCATGTTTGCAGTACACGCGGCAAAAGGAACGAGCTCTCCCCACGCACACGGGTGAGCACTATGCCCACGTACAGCTGTCTGGGGGCAGGCAAAGCTGCTCCCAGGCCCGCGCTCCTCACCCAAACACCCTCAGCACAAAGCAGTGCGTGCTGAGCGAGGAGCCGGTGGCCGCCACAGCACCCCAGCACTTAAGGAGACACTTCAGCAACATCGTTTTCAAAGCAATTTTTTTTTTTTTTTTTTCTTTCTTTTTTTTTTTTTTTAAATGCTCAGAAGCAAAGTCCTCAGACACCCACAGCAGCTTCGGCATTTCTGCTGTGGGTGAGGAAACCAGAGCAGCGGGTAACAGCTCTGTACAACTTGTCACCTCATCGCAACCTCAGCGTTTGGCCACACGCTGCCCGCTGCAATGAAAGGCCAAAAGAAATCATCGAGGCATGATTCCCAGCCAGGAACCATGCCGTACAGCCCTGGCACACCCGAAGCGGTGAGCCCTGGCTTCGACCAAAGGATAACTGCCTGCCAGCTGCAAGCAGCGATGGGGACAACGCAGCAGCGGAGGAGGCTCGGAGAGCCAAGCAGGGAGGAAACAGACAAGTGAGGATTTCTAGCGCTTCTCGGTTCCCGGTACCAAACACCAGCTCCTCCAGCGTCTGGCAGAGGGCAAGAGAGCCTTTGCTTCCATGCCGGCCAAGAAACACAGCAGCCCTGAGAAAGAAACTACAGCCGCTGCCGACGGCGTGCGTCACGAGTAAAAGCTCTGCGCCTAGAAAGGCTCGGCTAGAGTCAGCTGCCTAGTCAGTCCCAAAACGCAAAGCCTCACTGGGCCGAGCACCGCATCCCCAGCTGCCCTGAAACTGGCTTGAGTCACCTGTCGCCGCGCTTCAGCTGCATTCGGGACAAAAAGTAAGGCCCATGCCAGAAGGCATCGTCGCAGCTGCTAAAGTAGCCAGAGCGACCAGAACCATCACTCAGGTGGCTACAGAACCATATCCGTGTATTTCTAGGACTCGATTTATGAAGGCTAAGGTGTTTTTCGGATTAATACCAAAGAATAGGAAAAAAGCTTTTTCAGATTTGCAAAGCAAAGTTGCTTGTTCCAGCAGATCCCAGAGAGTCACATAATAGCAGCAGACTCGCTAAGAGATCCCTTCTCTAGGCCTATTACCCGCAGGCGTGACCCAGCAGGTAGCTCTCAGCAATAACTACTCACATTCTCATTTCCAAGGTTAACCGCTTCTCCAGAAAACTAAACTCTCCTGCTCTTGGTGACAAAACACAGTGTTGCCACAGAAAAAAAAAAAAAAAAAAAATTACTTTCTTTAACCTCGCCAAAGAGAGGGTCAAAGGCCTATAACGCAGGTTGATACGGGCTCCTTCTCACAAAGGAACTTGGGTAGCAACCCTCAAATTGTACAGAAGCCACCTGCAGGTGTGCAGACTAAGGGTAGAAGTTGGGAACTGACCTGTACCTGAAAAAAGCAGCAGTAATAAAATCTCTTAAGCTATCCTCTAGTCATAAAGAGTACACCGTGATCCTCCCGGTCATCCAGCATCAGCTGACAGCTATGAGCTCTTCTTCCAGCTTCTGCTCCGACCGAACAGGACCCGGGCCAGACTCCAAGAAGTAGAGTTTCTTTTCTTACTGTGTTTTCACAGATAGTCAGTGATACTCGATAACTGAAACAAATCGCTTTGCAAAATAACTATTTAGTCCGCTTCAAGTTGAAATCAAGCTCCGTGGTGGGTCTCACAATACTATCGGTAAGCAGTTTTGCTAAGCTGGTCTCGCTATCCAATGAGCCCCAGAAGCTGAGCTGCAAAGCACATTGACCAAGTTAAGGCATCACTCGGAGTTGTGTAGTTAACCTGTGTTTCAACCTGAGGTTGCCACGACACTCCTCCTGAAAAGCCCCGAGGGACCCACTCAGCCGTGAGCCCTTTTGCCGCCCCGTGGTACAAACCATCCCGTCCACCTCTACTGTAACAGACCGCAAAGAAAGAGAGAACACAGAGAACCCAAGGGCTTGGTCCTGAATCGAGCCAAAGCGGCTTTATAACCACAACTTTTATCCAAGGTCTGACGCTGATGAAGGGATCTATAAGAGGACCAAGAGTGGAGAGGAGCACGACAGCGGAGCTGACACAGACAAAAGCTGCAGCATGCTAGCTGGCTGAAAGCATACGCAAGAGCAAGAGCGTTTGCTTGGCGGTCACCAAAGCAGTGGCTTTTGAGAACATACAGAGACTTTTTTTTCCTGGGACTTCCCTATTTCACGACGCATCCACTGATGCTACCTCCAAACCCGACGTGCCAAGAGCACCCCTCTCTTCTGCCTCTCTCTATAGTCACACAATAGGAAGACAGACCAATCTATCAAAACAATCAGGACTGTGTGAAGAGGTGACAGCAGAGGAGTCAGACCGATCAGCAAAGAAGCCAAAGGAGCTCGAGAGATCGCAACGTTTTAAGCACAGTTCCCTAGCTGGCATTAAGAGGAGAGCAATTCAGAGGAGAGTATTGAAAAGAAAAGCGGGTTACTGTGGAAGGAGTTGCCCTCTGCTCACAGCCGCATACAGCCACACACGACGTCCCTCTCCTCTTCCTCGCACTTCAACGCAGCGCTAAGCTGAAACAGCCGCGATCCTAAACAACAACTTGTGGGAGGCGGGGAAAAAGAAATTAAAACAACAGTAAAAACACAGATTTCTCACTGAGGTCGATTTGCTGAAGCTGTGCCACCAACCGCCCTTTGACAATTCTCCCGCACCTGTGAGGCTCAATTCTGTCTCTCCGCACGCTCAGCTGAGCCCTGGAGGCATCGCCTCCGCTGCCTCGGACCGACCAGCAGCGGAGCTGTGGCACGAGTCTCCGGCTGCGTTGGAGCTCACGCTCCGCTCGCTGCTGGAAAAGCATCAAAAAGCCCGCGGAGTGCCTGCACCCCTCCCCAGCACACAGACTGTAGCTTTTGTGTAAGCTTCAACAGAGAAGCGCTGAAAAAGCTTTGTGGCCAGTTGCAGGAATTAAGCAGAGCCCCAGGTTTGAGGTCTGCGGGCACAATTCCTACCACAGGTCAGGAGTCTCCAAAAGCACTCATGGCAACCTCCTTCCACCTCTGCCGACAGCCCAACGCCTGGCTCCTGAGGCAGCCAGACACTTGCAACCATTCAAGCAACCAAACGCTGCAATAGAAAGGTGGGTCTGATTTCCAAGCCATCTATGTTACATATATACAAACATTTTAAACTGCAAACACTTAGAGAAAGCGCTGCAAACGCATTTCACTTGTCGCTGCTAAACCCAGAAGAGAACATCACAGTCCCAGATGGGCTCCAGCATCCAGACTGAAGTGATCACTATTTCTCTCTTGCATGAGGCAAGACCGGTATAGCATCCAAACAAAATGAACGACTCCCCTATCCCCGAAAAACCCCAAAACACAGACAAATATTCACAAACCCTTGCCGCCGGCTGTAACGAAGCTACGGATTGACTGCTGCTTCTACATACGAACAGCGAGAGATGTTTTTACGTTCAGTTGTTTGCCTTTCAAGAAACAATCTTCTCAGCTTTCACAGAAATCTCAGTTTGGCATCTCCGGTCGTATTCACTCGCTATCTGAGTGCTACTGAACAACAGCTATATTCTTTGCCAACTGCACACGCAACTGATACAGCTCTCCTCGACCGAGTTCTGCAGCCTGCCCTCAGATACGCGCGTTTCCTTCGAAAGAACCCATTTCTGCCTTGAGAACTGGCCACCCTAACGGGTGAAATACGCAAACCGACTCACGGACGCTAACACCATTAATGTACCTGCCTTCCAGAAGGCGTACTTCTCAGAGTCCTTCAGAAAGCCAGTCTGTTTTTCCTTCCGGATAATCTTCGTGCAAAGAACAGCTTCATTCGCGCGTCATGATCATAAATTAAATAAAATAAGCCAGCCACAGAGGCCAGATAAATATTAGGCTTGGACACGTCGCTATACTACTTAGAGAGCCACAGAGACTGACACATAGCACTCTCACGTACACGTACAAGCCTTTCCACTAGTTAGAAAGGATTTTCTCCTGCAAAAGAGGATTCGTAGAAAGAACAACGTTCAGACAAGAGGAAAGGGGAGTTAAAACCCAGCCTCCTAGATGCTAATAAACTGCTCTATTGCAAGATTCAGATCAAAGGTTTAAAAAGGCAAAATTATGCTACTATTAGAGAATATCAAAATATTACTGTTATCATCACAAATGGCATATATGCAAAATGCAGTTGCACAATAATGCCTAGGCAGATAGAGAGCAACACTAAGTCTGCCGACTAAAAGTGAACGATATACCCATTTTAGTTTTCTGTCTAGTCTTTTGGCATCTTTGCATATGGTGCAAAAGCAGAAGCTACCAAAGAATATCACGTCTCGTATAGAATATTAAATAATTTCTCCAGATAAGACTGGTGCGACGCTAGCTAATTTTAAATCTGCTATGAGTAACACAGTCAAACCTAGTTAGTATGCAAGAAACTTATCTCTTAACACAGAATGCAAAGTTATGATGCAACGGCATGAACAATCCCTGGTTGTCCAGTTTTCAGTACAAAGGTAGTGCATAGATCCAAGTTGCTTTTTGAGTTTGCTGAACTGAGGAGTCTCCGCTTCACTTCTGCTGCGCAGCCTGGAAAGCTTTCAGTTCCAGCTGGTACCACTCGGGTGCTTCCGGCCCGTTCTGGCCCACAGGGTTGTGATCGTATCCGTAGGCCACTGTCAATTCTTCGTCCTTCTCCACAGCCCTGATGGTACGGATACACTTGATGGGCCCGAACCGAGGGTGAACAAACCTAAACGCAAGCAGAAACACTTTCGCTAGGCTTAGCTGGCAGCTCACAGACTCCGTTAGCCCCCCCTTACGCATACTTTCAGCAGTCGCTCTGCCTGTAATCTGTATTAGGTCAGCAGACTTCTTTGAGTCAACCTCATAAAGACTTTAGTAAAGAGGGCATATGTATCGATATGTTAGCACCCGTTCGCACAGCTCTGCCGACAGAGGTCTTTCCACAGTCCTGCAACATTGCTGGCTCGAAGAAAAATAAAAGGTTAATCGCTGCCACGTGCCTCGGGCCTGCAGGGGAGAATATCTGGATAACAGGAAACGAGCGCAGATTATACGAGAGAGGCGAGCACAGAAAATTGCTCATCTTCATTTCCCCAGCACGGATACCTACCAAACAAAAGGCGCTTCCATTCATGCTCTCCGAGGGCCCAACAGTAAAGGAAACCAGCTAATTCAATGAAGGAAAACTATTCCCCACGTACAGATCTACAGGACTGTCCTTTCATACGTTGGTACGAAAGGCATCTGCACCCTCAGGCATACGTACGGCATCAGAAGTTTCCTAACGCTATGCACCACCTGCAAAGCAGCAGGATGCTTATTTGCTACATTGAGCGGCAGCACATCTGACGCTGCTGGTCACGCTTCTGCAGCTCAGCCAACGTAGCGCAGTCCTACTCAAAGCAGGGCTTAGAGCACGGACCTCATGCGTGTTATAACCCACGGACAGCTCCCCAAACTGACAGCAAAGTTGCCAACTTGAAGATAGCCCCCAACCCCTCACCACAGATTAGTCCCAAGAGACGCCAGGCACGGGAAATGCCAGCCAGTTTCCAGAATGCTCTCCTTCAGCACCAGGACCCATGAGCCCTGCCCCACCGCTGCCCGCAGCCCATAAGCCCGGGCCGCAGCACCACCCTCGCGGCTTCGGCATCAGAACACAAACTTCTACTTACGGGTCATAGATGCAATTCGGAGTGAAAGAATGGTTGGCCTTATGCCCCAGCGAGGCACAGTACTTGGCGGCGTGGTTGTAGGGCTCCGGCACATCTATGACTGTTTCATCGTCCAGGGATATTGTATTCCCATTGAGGGCCCAGTCTCTGCTGTCTACCTAGTTTGCAAGACAAAAACCCAGTGTGCGCACGGAGGGTCAACCTCGTCGGCAGTTTGAAAGCAAACATTCTAACGCATGCAACTAAAGCTTTTCCTGGCTACGTATTTTTTCCTAAAAGAAACCGTTGAACGTGCACTTCCTTCAAATTAAACTCCACCGTATTAAATATTAACGGTAGGAAGGGGATGCTATAAGATTTCAGAAGGAGCAACGAAAATTCAGAGTGCCTTTTTCTCTCCTTTACCTCCTGGTGTGTAATTCTCACTCCATTGTAGAAGGACATAACGGTACGAGCTTCCGCCGCAATTTTTGAAAACAATCCTTCTCCAGCACAGGAAATGAGAGAGACGTCAACGTACACCCTACGAGGGGAAGGAGGACACAGTGATTACTTAGATATGTCACAGTATAAGAACAGGACTACAATAGAGTCTCCTACAGAGCAAGTCTTCTTAAGTCTAAGTAAAATGTAAATTATGTGATAGGCCGTGTACAAGTCACAGAAGCAGTTCATGAGTGTCACCCACTATCATGGGACAACTTGCTGAAGCAGAACCCTGCTTTCGTCCAGCTTCTGGATTTACTTTTGGCACTATGCTGCATCTGTATGGAGGTGCCGTTCAGCAAGATGCAAGGCTGGCTCTACGTCTGGAGAAGGGGGGAGCGGTGCGCTCAGTTGCTCACAGTGTTACGGATGGGGGCTATTACTGGAGTCCAAGTACCGAACGCAACGCGTATCTCAAGCGCTAAAGAGATCCTGGTTTAATCTCTTACAACCTACAGCTGTGTTTTATCCACCACAGCGCAATTTTATCGTGTAAGACAGAAAAATCCAATTAAGTCCAATGTTTACTGACGTGTGGTATAGGCTCTATACCGCAAGCTTTCAGACAACACTTATTTCAAATGAGGAAACGCTGGCAAAATCAGGTCCTAAAAACTTAACAGCAAAAAAATACAGACGGCCTCAGAGGAAGGGAGAAAAAAAACAGCCTACCTCTCTGACTCATAAGGATCGGGAAGAAGAGCATTTGTAGAAATGCAGGATGAAGTTGATTTGTCAAAACTGTACACCGGGCCTAAAAGGAGAAAGCAATGAGGGAAACAAATGAACAGGCGGTACGCAAAGCATGCAGCCCTTAACATAATCAAGACATTAAAAAATTAAATTAATGTCTGCATTAAACGTTATGCTTCGGGGGGAAAGGAAGGAGAAGGAAAAAAGGGTACTAAATGGAGGTGCACCTCTGTGAGAGGCCTGCTTCAGCAGGACAGTTTTGTGATTACATTTCCCCCCTCAACGTAACAGCGGCAGCATATTATTTACAATGCATCATCCTTAAACTATCAAGTTTTGAGAGACTGGACAGCCTTCCAAAACCGACCCTTCTCAAGTCTTTACTTAAAACATAAAGCAAAGTTTAAAAGGATATATTTAAAAATACAGTAAGTAAAAAAAAACAAACAAACAACAAAAACACCTAGACTATTTCATACACTATGTTTGCTAATTCAGAGCCAGAACAGACATCCTCCAGAATGTAACGTTCATTAATCATAAAATACATTTGCTACCATCACTTACTTCCTGCTATTTCTAAGCAACTCAGCGGTACGGTTCTAATGATATCCTTAAATCCCCCTCCAAACAACTGCCAGAAACTGTCTGGGAGATAGCTTAAGATGAAGGTGGACATAAGGAGAAAAACAACCCCAATTATTGCTAAGTTTGGTAAAAGGTCATCGCCCACAGTATCCAAGCTCTAAAAACAGATCTGTTCTGGTCGAGGGCAGCTTCATTCAGAACATAATCAAAACCCATTTATAAAGCACAACTTCACCATCTCGGATTTGTTTTAAGTTAAATCTAAGAGATCTTAAATAAAAACAAATGGCCATAGGAATACTCTCAGTTCCCATCCTCTTTTCACTGACTTCTATTTCGCATTGGGTGACACAATCTTAGGTGGCAAAAGAGTCAATCTTGCACGGTTCCTGCTCGTGCTCACGGCTCTGCCCCTCTCGCCCCCAAACATAGCGCACGCCCCAGAGCACCAAAGCCATCCCAGAACGACATGCCCGACTCCAACCTTTTTATAGCCTCTTTGTGTCAGCAGACCAAAGGGTCCTGGTGAGTCACATTGTTACACAACAACTGAATTTAGTTCGCTAATTCCAATCCCTGTGTCCTTCCAGTTCCGTAGCACAGACGGCACAATACGCACAGCAATAATATACACTTGCCCACCTGAACTGATGGAGCTACAGCCACACTACAGCCCCCCTCTGCACTGCTGGTTATGTTACCAACAAGACAGAGCTTGCGGCTGTGCCAGCATTACCACTGTTAAGCAGGCTTTCATGCTGACCCAGCTGGCAACGGTGAGCGCGACAAGCAGGACTGCTCTGTCCCCGAGCGCACCAGAGAAGGATTATGAAATGCAGTTCAGCAGCACCACCACGTGGGTCACTGCCCATTTGCCTGCAGAGCAAAGGACTTGAGCTCTTCCGCCCAATTTTACCATTTAGAAAAAGGGCTTCTCACTAATATACTCATCCTCTCATCACAGCCAGCCTTCAGAGCCTCTAATGGGACATATTATTGAGACTGAGCCGTTTGCGGCGCAGAGCTGAATACAAGCTGGTGTGTTTAGCTGAACTTACTGCCTGGTACTACTTCAAACTGAGGTTTCCCATCCTCTAAGGATGTCAGAGTTGCCAGTTTTGCTTCTATCATTTCTCCATCTATGAACTTTCCGGAATATGCAGTCCTTCCATCAGGGTACACGTAGGCTATCTTCTCTCCAGTCATCTCTCCTTCTTCATTCACTTCTCCTACAAGGCTGCCTCCGTCCTGAATGGACAAGGAAGAGAAGAGCACTCTGTGATTTTTCCTCACTTTTTGAAAAGAAGCAACCTAAATTAACTGCCGTAAGCTCAGGTGCGAGGAATAATGAGTAAAGAAGCTGGGTGCGATTCTGGTCAGAATAAAAACGACACAAGAAATGAACTGGGTCTTCTACATTGTTTGACACCGTCCAAACCCAAGCTCTTTCCTGCCTGACAAAACTGAGCTTCAACTCACAAAAGCTTTATGTGAACAGACTGTGAAACAAGGCCCAAAGTAGCGCACATACAAAAACCCACCGGAGAAAAAACAATCACCCTCGTTGCTGCAAATTAGCATGGCAGTAAGAGCACATAGCAATTATGAAGGGTTTTCCAGAGGAATACCCGAGCTTCCACCAAGAATCAGAAAAACTCTGGCTTACTTAACGACTGAAGTACTAGCACACCCTTTGTTCAGAGGCACGGTTCTCACACCAGTTTTATCTTGTTTGCTGGCCCAAGGCAGCACGTGCCTTGCACAGGTGTCCTCCCCCAGCTAAATAGGAGCAGCAGGTTACGTTAGCTTGTGCAGCTCCCATCAGCAGTCAGCGGTACAAAATGACAGAACTGCTGGCCCAGCATTCTAAAGGAGATGTATGAAAATACATCTTATCTGGGACTGGGCTCCCCGGAACGTAAAAATGGCAAGGGCAGCTCACAGCCTCGCTGTACGCTGAGCGACGCTGAAAAGGTTTCACTGTATCTTGGATTATCCAAAATCAGAACGAAAACAACTTCCACCTAGGTTCCCGTGTTTCCTGTTAGACTGCTGGTTCTCGGTAGGTATCTGCTTCAGCTGCAGAGAAAAGACATGCGAGTGTTCTACTCAGCAAAAAAGAGAGCCAGAGGTCAGGCTCACCGGGTAATATATCCAACAAACTCCATGTCGGATGTTGTCCTTATACTGCCCTTTGAATATCAGTCGTCCATCGCTGTCGTACTCCTGGGCTGGGCCGTTCAGCTCTCCATCCACATACGTGCCGTGAAGCACCACTCCATCCTCGTACGTGTAGATTCCCTGGCCCTGCAGGGCATCGTCAACGTAGTACCCTTCCAGGGTGCTGGCAAAAAGAGAAAGGAAACAGCTATAGAAGACTCTGTAAGAAGCAAATCCAAAGCCTCAACATGGGCACAACGCAACCAAGCTCTTTATGCTGTCCTCTGACTAGGGCACACAGAGTGTACAAAGCATTCTTCATCTAAATTATGCTGCTGAGCTTTTTTTTTTTCCATAGGCTGTGGTAGCAAATTAAAACAGTGAATGGACTGCTCTTGGTCCAAGCAGAAAGTATCGCTCAAGAAAGCTACGCTCACATTAGGTTCTTCTACCTCCCGCGTGCGGCTCTGTGGTGACATCACTCCGGTGAGAAGAAACTGAACTGTCACACAGGTGAACCATACTAGAGCACAAACCGCAACCTGGCACCAAGTCACAGCTCGAGCAATGCACATGGCAGCGACCTGTCCTGGGTTTGCTAAAGGCGCTGTCATTTTTCCATGTAGTTCTATTAAAATGGAACGGAGCCTGTCAAACACAACTCATGCTGTGCCGCAACTTGAACAAAGGCACACTCAGCTCGCTTTGACTTTGTCTCACAAACCCTTCAGAAGGGACGCAACAACACTTTTAACGTTTTGCTTTGTTTCCTTGCTTAAAAAGGCAGCCAATGGAAACTACAAAGAATGAAAGCATCACCGAGCAGATCCTCCTTCACAGTTATTACTCTCTCGAGCCAGAACCAGCCTCAGGAAACGCAAACTGCTGAGCTTCTACCCCTGCACGTTTAGCTAACGGTCAGCTGCAGCACACACACTTTGCTGCATAATTCTGCTTCCGATGCAGACATTTACCAAATAAGCAGTTTGTCTGAGAGCACAAGAGTGAAACTCACTGGAGCTGACAACATACACAAAGCCCACGTTTAAGTTTACTCTTTAAAAGAAGTCACGCTTAGTGCAATATACTTCCCAATTCTAAGCCACGCCAACAGACCCTTACCCACCTTTCCTTACACGTGGCAGGACTGAAAGCTTTTTCTTAAACATAGCACACGTCCCTGCTGTGATCTGCGAGCTGTCAGCTCACGGGAGCTGCCGGTTAATGGAAGCAGCAGCTGCAGCTTAGCGCCAGGCGCAGCCCTCATGCTCACAGCTATCGTGCAAAGTGCTTGTGAAGTGCTCTCCTGCAAGTGTTAGCACCACCGAGAGCTCGAGTATGTCTTCTGAGAGAAGAATCTGCCAGAAGCGAGCCTGCTCTCCGAAGGAATATGTGGGGTGTGTTGCAGTTTTGAAGGGGGAGAAAAAAAATAACACAAAACCAACTGACGCTTAATTGAGTTCAGGGATTAATAATCCTTAAGGTTAGCCGAAATCTGCCCACTTCCTGCCCTGAAGCACAGAGCGTGGTGCCACAGGGAGAGCTGCTCGGAGAAACGTTTGCAATTCATTTCTTTTCATAAGATCCCTTCCTAAGCTCTCAGCCTGGCTGAAGGCACACTTAATGGGAACAGCAGGCCCTGCATTATGCCAAGTCATCTTCCCTCGCTGTGCCACCTGACATGACCCGGGCACTCCAGCTACCAAGCAAAGCTAGGTAAATTGTGATGCCATCACCGCTCGCTTATGGCTGCCGCAGCTCAACTACAATAAGCTCAGGCCAGTTTGTACAAATAACCCATTTTCTAAACCCGTATTACAGACTGTTTTGGTATATTTTCATTTTGCTAGTTCTTGCAGTCACACAGTAGCCAACCCTTCCATTTCATTAAGGGTTATGTTAATTAAAGAAAAATCAAGAGCTGGCAATGGTGAAGAGGTACAGCAGCAGCCTGAGTTCCCCCACAGAGCGCTGCCAGGACTCTGGGCGAGGTGGAGCAGCTCCACCAACCAAGCCGTGGCCACTTTGTCCAACTGTACGCTCAGAGCTTGCTCTGCTGAGGTCATCAACGGGCACAGAAGCGTTATGCACACGTGTCCATAGAGACACTGCCTGCCAACTTAGAAAAAAAAGAGGGTTTTGGAGAGGTCAGCTGCTGGGCAGTAGTGATTTTCAGCGACTCGAACAAGATTTAATAAGCCCATTACCAACAACAGCGGGGATTTTTCTTCATCCAGGCTCAGAGGCCTAATCAGTTTCTGCGTAACTGAAGAAAAATATTATCCTCCCCATGAAAATAGCCCCACAGTCTCCTGCATGAAGCGGCTGCAAAGATGGGCGCAGACAAGGAGCTGACTCACTGAGCGGCACAATACCTCCGCTCCTGCTCGGAGGTTTGCAGAGCGAGGGGGAGAGCGGAGCCGGCACGACTGTCAGCCTCGCAGCTGCTATTCATAGTGCCACCGGCAGCTGCGGAGCCAAGAAGAATCGTGTCCTTTCAGACATCTGCTGCTCCTTCCCAGGAAGTTCTGAGCAACCGCGTTGAGAAGAGCTGCTGGTGGGGGAAGGCACTCGGGGGTGCTCCTGATGAGGGCTTCGGAAGGAAGCGCACCCACAGGCACAGAGCAACCCCTGTCGCGGCCACAGCTGCCACCCCTCCCAAGACCAAGCAGACATGAAGACCAGAAAGGCCCCTACACCTGTGCATGACCAGGCACAGGGAGCTCACAGCCCTCCATAAAAGTCCACTGCAGTTACGGGCTTGAAATCTGTAGCCCAGCAGCTGTCATTGTGACTTTTCAATAGTTCTGAGCACATCCCAATTCCTAAGGTCTACAACTAGAGCTCTTCATACAAAAGCTTCCTTGGAAGCTCTCAGTGCAAGGAACGTGGATTAAGATTCACAGCATTGAAAGCAGGAAGAGAAATACAGAACATGGGAGAGCTGGTGTTTACCTTCCGTCAAAGAAGAAGAACTTGCCACGGCCATTCTTTTCTCCATGCACAAAGTTTCCCTCAAACCTATCCGTGGACGAATAGGTGACCGTACAGAATCCATGTGGCAACCCATCGTCATCTAGATGTCCTGAAAGAAAATCCACATAACAAACAACAAGAAAACACATTAAACTTGATATCAATTTGCATATCCGCCCCGATGCAGATGCCTGAGTTGCAGCAGCTCCCCAGTATTAAACTTCAACTCTTACCAAAACACTTCTGTTAAGAAAAGCTATCAGAGATTCATTGTAACTAAAGCTGCTGTTGTGCAACACCCTACATCTACAAGTAATAGCAAGAAGGGGCAGGATACAAGGAGAGGGATGGAAGATGAGAGAGAGAAGAGAAGCAGCAGCAAAAACATAGAAACCTATCTGAAATAAAATCACAGAATGGCCTGGGTTGAAAAGGACCACAATGCTCATCCAGTTTCAACGCCCCTCTTGTGTGCAGGGTCACCAATCAGCAGCCCAGGCTGCCCAGAGCCACATCCAGCCTGGCCTTGAATGCCTCCTGGGATGGGGCATCCACAGCCTCCTTGGGCAACCTGTTCCAGTGTCTCACCACCCTTTGTGTGAAGAACTTCCTCCTAATATTTAACCTAAACGTCCCCTGTCTCAGTTTAAAACCATTCCCCCTCGTCCTATCACTATCTACCCTCATAAACAGCCGTTCCCCTTCCTGTTTATATGCTCCCTTCAAGTACTGGAAGGCCACAACGAGGTCTCCCCGGAGCCAAATAAACAAGTTCCATATCACCTTAGCTTCCCTTAACACACAGCTTTAAAAACACAGTAAGTTCTCAAATCTAAACCATGCATTTCCTGGTGAGAAAGACCACACTTACACTTCACTCCATTGAGTAAGATAGGGGTTTTTGGATAAATATAAGCCTTACAACAATGCGGGTGTGCCGCCTCATAGCTCTATCCACATAAGCACACAAAAACAAAAGCACGTAATAACGGCAACACTGCATGCATGCAGGATGCACGCAGCCACGCTGTACCTCAAGTGCTGCTTGCCTGGCCTTTGCGATGTGCGAAGCCTCTCCCAGCCGTATCAGCTTTCCCCATCACAGCTGGCACACACGGGGACGGCAGATGGGTGACACACAGATCCCCACTGCGGCTCTGTTTCAGACCAAATGCAACTGGCAGCTCCGATTAACTCAGCGCGTAACGGAGCTCATGTTGCAGCTCTCGCTGCTTCTTCAGAGCCAGAGGGAAACCGACAGCTGCTCCCGGTGTACCTGGAGCCCATAGCACTGTGCTGGGGGCGCAAAGGTGCTGGAGAGCAGCACGGTGAGGACGTCGGGAGCCCTCCCACACGCAGCACAAACACGACCTGCCCCAGCTTTAAGTAACTAAGAGAACATTCCTCACAGTAACTGAGTTATGCTCCCTAAGTTTATTAACCGTCTCTTACGTGTGGTACAGCTAAGTACAGAAACGCACCCAGGAAGGTGCACAGGAGAAAATAATGAGATATCCCATCTTGTTTGCAAAGCGTAGAAGGTATCAAAGCCATCAGACACCGCTCAGCATGAGAGCTCGGAGAAGTACCGGAGAAAGGGATCAGAAGTACAGAACCACGCTGTGTCCCTGAGGGCTTCTCCTAATGGTGAAGCTGCCATGGGCAGGAGGAGGCTGGGTCCCTCCCGGCACCAGGACGGCTGCGCTGGGGAGCGGGACAGGCTGAGCAATTATGCCCGTGTCATTATCACAGTGCTGATATCTCTGATGTGGATGTTTCTTTCAGAGGGAAAACCACCACGCAAACAAGTAGGTTTTAATTAAGGGCCCGAATTCCTAACTTAGCAGTATGAGAAGGTACGCTGGTATAAGCTCACAAACCCTACGCTGCACACCACAAGTTCTTCCCTTGCCATAGGAGCAATGCTTTTATAAAACACTCGGATTACACCTAGATCAAAACTAGCGGCATACAATACTTCTGAAAATCAAACCAAACCACCTTCTGACCTCACCCGTGTGGCTGCTCAGCCCCGTTAATGAGCTCCGGGTTGCAGAGCCCAGCACTGGGGCTCGGCACACGCACAGCACACACGGCAGGGCTCGGGACAGCCCGAGGCGCACATGCAGTGTCCTCTGAAGGCCTCCCCAGGGTATCTGAATCTCAGCCACAGCACAAACAACCCATCCCTTCTGATAGGCACAGAACATAAAGAAAGAACGAAAGCCATCTCCACCAAAAAGAGACGTTCAGCGCCTCTCAGTCAGCAGAAAAGAAGAAAAGGAAAACAAGCCATCCCAAGCTTAATGACACAGATGCAGCTTTGCTACAGAGCCGAGGCCTGCTGCTGAGCTCCGCTCCAATGAATGGAAGCTCCCCCAGCAGGAGCACAACGCCGCTCCCTTTCCTCGCCGCTCTCCCCTATCGCGACAACAAAACCCAGACGGCCGAGCACGCGTCTAAGTTCCGGATCTCCCGCTCCCGTTACTCCTCACAGGTTGCCCGGCGTTTAAGGAGAGGAACGACTGCCCCCGTTCGCCGCCACCCCCAGACCCGAGGTGCGAGCAGCCCCCACCGGCACGGCGGCCCAGCAGAGCCCTCCCCACGCCGGGAGGAGCGCGGCCCGCCGGCGGCCGCAGCCCCCCTCCCGGCCCCGCGCCATGTGCTCGGCGCCGTTGCATAAGCCCGCTGATGTCATGCGGGGCCGCCCGCAGCCCCGAGCCCCCGCCCGCAGACCGCGGGACCGAGCGGCGGGGGCCCGGCCCATCTCGCCCCGCCGATACCGAGCGGCGAGGCCCTCCCGCATCCCGCCCCGGGCTGACACCTTCCACGGTCTCTTCCAGCGTCTCCTCGTCGCTGTCCATGGCGGCGACGGAGGCAGCGACGGGCGGGGCGCAGCCGCGATACCACGGCCGGGCGCGCGCGCGCCGCCCCGCCTATCCCCGCCCCGCCGAAGGCGTGGCCTCTGGGAAGGGGGCGTGGCCTGGGCGGGAGGAGGGCGTGGCTTGGGGTAAGGGGCGGGGCCGGGGGCGCGGCGCCAGCAGCGGGAGCCGCCCCCTGCAGCGGCGTGGCGGCGGTGGCCGCGGTAGCGTTCGCGGTGCGGGAGGAGCGCGAGGCTCGGACAGAAACACGTAAAACGGGCGTTAAGAGCTGAGCCTTTGGCAGCGGCTCTTGGCGTTACGTGGCATTTCGCTTGTTCAAAGCCTAACTTCCACGAGCTGCAGGCTGTTACTCGTCCAGAATCACAGAAGCACAGAATCACAGAATGGCCAGGGTTGGAAGGGACCTCAGGCATCAAGAATCTCCAACTCCCCTGCCACACGCAGGGCCACCAACCTCCCCATTTAATACCAGACCAGGCTGCCCAGGGCCCCATCCAACCTGGCCTCGAACACCTCCAGGGACGGGACATCCACAGCCTCTCTGGACAGCTGTTCCAGCGCCTCACCACCCTCATAATAAAGAACTTTCCCCTGACATCCAACCTAAATCTTCCCTCCCTCAACTTAAAACCATTTCCCCTTGTCCTGCAGTTCTCTACCCTTTCAAAGAGTTGACTCCCCTCCTGTTTGTAGGCTCCCTTTAGGTACTGAAAGGTACCCCGAGGTCACCCCACAGCCTTCCTTTCTCCAGGCCGAACAAGCCCGGCTCCCTCAGCCCATCTTCACAGGGGAGGTGCTCCAGTGCCGTGATCATCTTCGTGGCCCTCCTCTGGACCCTCTCCAACAGTCTTTCCTGTACTGGGGCCTCACAAGACCTGTACACATTACGCTGCGTTTTGAAGGATGCTACCTGGGAGTTAGATGCAGGCAGTGCGGCTTGCTCCTCTGCTCCTTCAGGCAGGTGTAATGTGGACCGGGCTGCTCAAAGCCCCAGCCCCATTGCACCCCCACCTCATCAGGGGCTCACCAGGATTGGATGGGCTCTTCCCATCTCCGCTCCTAATGCTTCCCTTCTGCATTCCAGGGAGGGGATCAGTGAAGCTGAGGAAAACCAGAAGTTGGGCACTGCTGCAGAACTGAGTGATGTTTTTGTCAGCTGCTCATCAGCACGGACAAAATTCCCCCTGCAACAGAAGGCTCTGCTGTGGCCAAGCGACACTCTTGAGACAACTTATGGTTCCTGGCACGAACAACATGTCTTCTAGCTCCAGTTCCATCCTGATCTAATGATGGAAGGAGGTTCTGCATCTTCCACAACACCGTACCCAAAACGCAGCACGCTGTCAGCAACAACAGCAAAGCTACGCTTTGTTCCCTTGTTTAGACAGGGAAACTTGCGCTCCTTCATGGGCCGCAAGAACTTAGGCCAGATGGGAGCAAAGTAAGGACTGAAGCAAACGGAACTACAGGATGAAGCTGCACTGCAGAAATCTGGTGGAGAATTCCCTCCCAAGGACAGGGAAGGGATATGACTTTCTGTCACAGCAGTGCCAGCTCCGTCACTAAGCTCTTCTATGCACTTACGCACCTGAGTCGCAGCACAGCAAATTGTCCCGTGCCTCGACTGCTGAGAGATGCAAACTTTAAGGCGATGGGGGAGCGCATGCACCTGACTTTTTGGTGAGGAGCTCATTTAAATCCACTTTTCTCATCGGCCAAATAATTAGTGGCTGTCTCCACATAGTGGTTTCTCATGTAATTCCACTGAGTGGGGTTTGGCATTTGGTACTTTCTTTCCCTGTAGTGTGGTTTCCCAGAGAGGGGCCATTTGCAAGCCTGAACAGCCTAGCGGTCCTTGCAGAAGAGCAGTGAAATCCAGCTGGAGTCCTTCTGGCCACCAGCAGTCCTGTTTTGGGCCGGGGAGACTGGGGACTGGGAGGTGGTGGTGACCCGAGTGCACATCTGTGAGCGTGATACTGGGTGTCTGCAGAGACAGGGGCAGGGCGTCAGTGGAGGAATTTGGTTCTCCATAAACATAAGGACGTGCTGTGATTAAATACGTACATATTGTACCTACAAAGCCATTGTCAATATTGATTTACTCATCTGAAAGTGAAGGTGAATCTGCAGCTCTGACCGAGGACTCTCGAAGCCACGACAAGTGGCTGAAAGTATCTCATTTCAGAGAGGCTTGTGGGGAACAGGTGCATTACTGTAAGGAGCTCGTTGGATGCGTGCTGGGTGCAGCTGTATCACTTAGTGCTGCTCTCTCAAGCCATGGCAGCGGGCTGCTCAGAGGCTGTGATTTCAGTTACATAAGTTGCTGTGTCAGGCCGGGAGGAGAACGAGTGGAGGCACACAGATGATGCTGCACTCGTGTGCCGGACAAGGCACGACTCTAACCAGAAACTTTCTGGCACTGGTTTGCAAGAAGACGGATTCCCATCTGCTTCCAATTTTGGGATGTTCTCTCTGCGGGATGCGCAGCGTTAACCTGTAGCTTTCCACTGCAACATGACTCACGGTACCAGTCATCAGTTCTGGGAACCATATGTGCTTCTGGGAGCAGGCACTGACAACTGGGGACTATGCTGCTCCTCTGAAGGTGCCGTCAGATGTGACTACAAATACAGAGCTTTCTGCTTCCAGCCCGATAAACTCTGCCCTTGGATTCCCAGCTGTCTTTTTCAGCTGTTCTGTGCAAGCTCTGTCTTGCAGATCATTGGGTAGGCTCCTCCTTCGCCTGTCTCTACGTGGATCAGCTGTAAAAAGAAACCAGGCACTGTGCAGATGTTTAAAGGAAGTAAAGGAGAAAGAAAAAGACTCCTCCTTCTTGAGGGTGTATGTAATCTATAGAGAGAAACCTATTAAGCCCAGAAAAGATTGGATGGGGCGAGACAAAATATTGTCTGACCGTATCATGCCAACAGACTTGCAAGCAGCAGTTCTCTCAAGACTCCACTGATGGTTTGGTTCCCACAGCAAAGCCCCACTGCTCCAGGAACAGCACGTGCACGGGCCAGGTGGGACCTCCCACCCTGCAGTGTGAACAGTCACAGCTGCTAGTGGGCAAGGCAGCAAGTGGCAGAAAAGCAATGTGATGTCGCACCGGGGAACACGACGCGGTTCATATATATGTGTGCACATGTGTCTGTGTGTGTCCTGATCTCTTAAGCTCTTCTCTCTGCCACAGTGATTTCTGACAACTCATTCTGCCTCGGCTGAGAAACAGATGGGGATGCTGAGCGCTTGCAGTTTCTCGTGATAGAATTAGCACGCCTTGAGCATGCATGTGAAATATCCGGAGCGTCTATTCCTACAGCAAATCAGATTTGGACAACCCCGCCTTTCAAAGTCAACTAACGATAAAAGCTGCGTACTCAATTGCAACACTATTTAGTTCTTTCCAAGTTCCACAGAAACAGGTGCGTGATCTTCAGCTTTCTATCGCAACGTATGCCCCTCCATTTTCATTAACATTCAACAACTTCCCAGGACCACGCTTTCTAGAACCCAGCTGGGCTTGTTCTGGTCACCAGCAACCCGATCACAAGGAATACCACACTGGGAAAACTTCAGCTCTCCGTGTTTATGTTGAAAACAGCACGCATGCCTCAACAGCGCACAATCTATTTGGCACCCTGTGTCAGTGGGAATAAGCATTGCCCCCTACTGCTCGTGCTCAGGGAAGGTCTTTGAGCAACCGCTCAAACCAATTGATCTTGGGCAGGTTTTTTCCTCAGCACTTCTTCCCTTACTAATACACAAACCTTCTTTCGCACTCCTCGGGGCTGTTCTGACATTGTGCTGATCCGCAGCTGACGTCACATCAGCCGTGCCCTGCAACAGCGGAAAATTAAAGCTACTGCTGTAGAACAGCTGCACGCACTACTTTCTTTCACTGCTGAGAGCACTTGCTACTCTTTTTTTAATAGCAGTGTTTCTGACTGTATGCTGCCAATGTAGCAATGAATTGTATGTGCCCATCTAGTGCTGACCAGTTTGCTCAGGAAGGCATGCAACTCTGTCTTTCAGGCCATCAGAATAAGCACTCTGCTCAGAGGGACCATGCCTTGTTAACAAGGACATCCACCTGCACACACAGTGCTCCAAATAACTCAAATCCGGGGTTAATGCTCTGTTAAAAATGTAGGTGCTGAATCTCCTTCTCCTTCTGAAACGCAAGGCTGGCAATGCCTCCAGGCCTAGGGGCAGACAAAACGCTCCTTTGATGCAGGATCTATTCTTGGCCGCGTGACAGATCCTCAGGGAGCTGCTGCAAGTCATTTCAGGCAATGCTTTCCATAACACTTTGCCCTGGCTCAGGTCTGCTTACTGTCACTGACTTCTGCTTCTGCAGGAGGAAACCACTTCTAGATTCTTCTGAAAAACAGAGACTTCACCCTCGTGGAGCCCTAAGCTCAGAGAGCTTCGTGCAGACCGTCAAGTGCCTCTGTCTCCTGCCTCTGTGTATCCACTGCACGTGTGCTGTAGATGTGAAAATGAGGGATTCTGTCCACGGAATCTGGTATGGTGGGTGCCGTCAGAACAGACACTGCACAAATGTGGGAGGGTGACAAACCTCAGCCGTGCAGAAGGGACAAAATCAATGCACCCTCGCTCGCTCCAGCCAGCTGTGCTCAGAGCCTTTCCCACAGAGCCCGCAGATGTCACGCACAGCGTTCGGTGCCTCTGGAAGCAGCTGCAGATGGCTTCAGAGCTGCATGCCGACATAGCTTAGCCAGTTACACCTGGGCCTGCATCCCCTCCGCTCTCAAGGCTTTGCCAGCAGCTCCAGTTGCAGACAGCCTTCATCACTGGTGAATCACTGAGCTGTAAGCGCTCAGCTATGGCAGCACCCCACAGCAGCGAGTTCTTGGAGCACCTTGTTCTTAAAGCAGGTGCTGTTTCTATGCCTTTTTGGAAGAGCAGAGATTGCAAATCGTAAGAAAAATGATACAAAAATACACACAGAAGCTCACTGGGCTCATAAAATTGGGAAGTTTTTTTCAGGATTTTTTGCATTTCCAATTAAAATGGTATTTACCCATGAGTCACTGTGTATCTCAGTGTTATTCACATGGGTTCATGGCTAAGCTATCGTATTTTGCCATTTCCACTGAGTCTCCTTTTGAAAACTGTCGACACGTTATCAGGCAGAGTGACTCCCAAATGCCAAGTAACACCAATCTTCTTGCCTACTCATCTCCTTGCTTCCTGGCTGTTCTGTGCCTTCGCTTGGGATAGCGCCCTGGCAGGCAACGGGCAGAAGTTGCACACCTGCATATACAAGCGGTTACGTTTATGTCAGCAATCAGTTTTCCTAGCAGTGATTGGCAGCCGCTGCTTTTCCGTCGCTAGAGATTAGGCACGGAAGGTGACACGAGGCATTTCTGTACCCATCGCGCACACACACACGAGAGTAGTTCTCTGCCATAAGGATCAGGACTAACGTATTTAAAGGATAAGCCTAATAAGCTTTGGAGATTCTCTGTGTTACGGCGTCTCCAGAACATGCTTATTTTTGCACTGCTGGGAAGTGCTGTAGCAATTACAGAGAGAGGCTGGTACGCAAACTAGTGAACCACAGACTTCTGTTCATGCTAAATTGTAATATTTGTCTAAAATATTTAATAGGAACAAAGTAACATCGGTATTTTGCGACTGGATTCAATAAAAGCAGTGGCATCCAATTAGTTCCCGTCACCAGAGGGCATTGGAGGACAAGCTGATTTTCAGAAAGCAGAGGTCCTATTCCTGCAGTTCAACCGGTGAATGTTAACAAAGCCGGTGGAGCTGAGGCTGCACTCTTGCTGGTAACAAACCAGCAACCCTGGCGCAAGCAGTGAGATGAGGCCCTGGGTTTGCCCCGAGCAGAGCTGCAGGCGAGGGGCCATCTCCTTGCACACATCTGAGGGTAACTTCATTACCAATTAGGAATGTGACTCAGCGGTGCTTCAGCTTACCGTGCAGCCAAATTACAAGTGCAGGGAGGTGGCTCTCCGGGTACTGAACCCTCACCAACAAAGAATTGCCAACACTTGGCAATTGGCAACTTGAGTCTCCGCACACAGTGTTATTTCAGGAGACAGAAGGAAGGGAGGGAGGTGTGGAAAAGGCTGTGTGAGGCAAACCTGAGCTACCAGCCCATGAGTCTCCTATACAGGCCGGCTATCCTGCAGTGCATTTTTAGCAGTGTACATGGAGGCTGTGAGTCCCTTCTAGGCTCATGCAGTTCCCTTATGCTTCCTAATCTGATTCAGGAAATTCATTTCTATGCTAAACACAGGCTCAGAGATTTACAGCAGGAGAGGATTTTCTTAGACTGCCTCACTTGACTGAAGGGTACCTCTTCAGATTAGCAAGGGAATAAAACCCATCTGAGCCTGGAAACAGCATGAAAAAATATTCACCTTGGTGCCAAAATGGCAAACACATTTCAGTTCCCAGAAAGAGATACTGCCCATTAAAATCAAACAATGAGCCTTTCTCTGCACTGTGAACACTTCGCTTTGAAATGAGAGGGCGCAGACCAAGTGGCTCTGTTCTGCTGCACCACAAAATAGCAATACTCGTTTATTAGCTGTGCTCGTTAATAAACTATGACGGTGGCAAATTTGTGCTCCTTAAAGACAGCGCTTCCAAGCTACTGTCCCTACAGTTTGCAATGAAGGGGTTCTGACAGGAGATAATGACTTGAGTTGACACGAAGATGTGTCAAAACAAAGCGCATCCCATTCTCTCTCCTGTACAGATTGCCTTATTCTTCTCAAAGCTTATAGGCTGGAACGGCCTGATTTCTAAAGATTACTACATCCGTACGTTCTTAGCTTACAAGCAATAGAGCAGTCTCCAACTGCACAAAGCAGGGATTAAACAAAGCCACACACTTGAAGAGAGACCTGTTTTTCGCACTGATCTGAGCACGCTCACTAGTGTGTTTTTAGCCAGAAAAAAATTAATTCAAGAAAGATCAATTTTTACTTTTGAGACTTGATTTTTGTATTATAAACCTTCCAAGGAGATGTAGCATTTCAGTTTCAAAATATAAAAATGCTTAGGATGTTCACCTTTCCTCCATTTAAAAAGTTAACTTCCTTCAGCTCCCCTTTCAAGAAAAGTGACGCTGAGAGTGCTAGGTAAAAGCAGAACAAATTTCTGAAAACAATATCTAATTAGCAATTGCCAAAAATGAAATCCTGATTGACAAACAAAGAACAGTACAGACCCCAGGAAAATAAGAAGGAATGAATTCCCAAAGTCACCTCGAGTGCTTTTGTTTGCTTTCAAACTAGCATAAATCATGAATGACACTGGGACAACACAACTTGAAGTGTATTCCACGGTCATGCTATGCTTACTCCAAGCTATGAGCATTTTATAAGAGAACACTGCTTTCATAACCACGTCCACATATGGTAATGCACACATAGCTCTGACCAACAGGAAAACTAAGCACGTGACGATTAACATAGTGGAAATGTTACTTCTCAACCTGCAACTCCAAACTGTGGCGCACAGAGCAATAAATTAAGTGGTAGGGGAACGCCTATTTATTTGTCCCAGTGCTTTTTCTTTTAGACTAACTGAGCTAGGCTCCCTAGAGGAACAGCACCAGTCAGAGAAAACGGACCTAAACTCGACACTCGGTCCTCCTCTGGGGCAGCGTTGCCTTTCCACAGCTTCACCAAAGGACCTGCAGCCTCTCATCTCTTTGCTCCGTTCTCGTTTTGAGATGCAGGAGAGGGAAAAGAACAGCCTTGCAGAGCAGGTGCTGCAATTCCAATATTTTCCTCAAGAGTGGCATGGAAACCCTCCGTGCACTTACCCCCTTTCTATGGGCGCTTCAATAATTCGTGGAAGCAGAAAACCAGCCTTGTGCGACGGATCAGAAATAGCAGCTAATGCACTTG
The DNA here is from genome assembly GCF_905368555.1 of Meleagris gallopavo. Classification (NCBI taxonomy): domain Eukaryota; kingdom Metazoa; phylum Chordata; class Aves; order Galliformes; family Phasianidae; genus Meleagris; species Meleagris gallopavo. The sequence continues at coordinate 9,307,759 of NC_139407.1, forward strand.
TGTGCAGCTCCCACTAGTCCTCATCGGAAATACCATTTTCTTCTGACAAGTGGAACAGACAGGACTGTAGCAGGAGAACATTGTCAAACAGGCTCAGTGCTACAGGCTACATGTCTGTCTGGTGACAAATTTTGAGATTGGAACTAAATTTGGGATTAACAGAGACTTTAATTTCTTTCTTGCTAGATCCTTCCTGTAAAACATACTGACAAGTAAAGGTCTGTCACCCTGAAGCTGTCATGGTGCCAGCCTCAGGGGCAAGGACCTCACTGTGAAAGGAACCAGTAAGCAAAGGAGAGCAAGGACAAAAGCTGTTTGCGCATGCTATTGATTTCACAAGGTGTAAAGCAAAGAAGAAGCAAGCCTCTGAAATGCAGGGAAGTGAACTGTGTAACGCTGCTTAGGAACAGGCAGAAATGGGACGTTATATTTGATAGATACAACCCATCCTGTGCGACTTCCCAGGAGTATCCCCCTCCTCCTCAGGAAAATAACTAATGGATTTTAGGAGCTGAGAGGGCATTTTCTATCAGAGGGTTGTGAGAGTGCCATGGAATGGAAGAAAATATGATTGTCATGTGCAGCTGGGAGAAGTGCTCCACACTCATGTCAGAGGCCCACGATCTGAATGGAAGATATTTATAGCTCTGGCTCTGAAGAAGATGAAAGTAGTTCTGATGCTGAAAAAAAGGGGGAAAAAAAAAGTGTTACCTAAAAATAAATGTCCCAAGTCAATGCCACCTATTTCTACATTCCTCGTTTCAGAGCTGGTTAAATGAACTATACTGAGAAGCATTTGGATTACTCAAAGATTATCAAGGCAATTCTGGAGCTGGGATGCTTTTTATTTTCAAAATCTGTTAGTTTAGCAGGGGTTACCTGCACTCTGCCATACCGTCTCTCTCTGAGCTGAGAAAGGCAATTCGGTCAGCACGGGGGTATCAGCTGATCCAGGCAGTGACCAGGGCGAGATGTCCAATGAAAGTACTGCTAATTGCACTCCCACGTTACATGGTTTATCTCCCGCTAGCCTCTGCATGAGCAAACAAATAAAACCAGGTGCACAATGTACCTCTGCTGCTATTCGCTGTAGTTTCAAGAAAGAAATGGCTGGCAGCGGGTCACTCCCACAGACCGCTCCTGTCCTGCATTTCAGAGAACTTCCTCTTAAACCACCAATCTGCCTAGACCAAGAGAGTGGGATTCACAGGCTCTCTTCCTTCTCTGAGGAACAGCTGGGCAGTGCCATCCTCTTCTCTACTGGTGTAATGCCATAAAGGTGCACGCTGTCTCTCCTCTTAGGTGTACCTCTGTTGCAGCACCCCAGTGGTGGGCCTTCATTTCTACACAGGTCTTCATTTCAAGGCCTTTCAAAGGCCTCTGTTTTAGGAAGCCATTTCAAGGAGGCTGCGGTTAACAACCCCGGCTGTGGGAAAACTGGATTCAAAGGTAGTCTCGGAGTCCTCCATCTCAGAGCCTTTAGGCTGGGTCCTTCGTAACACCATCCTCAGCATGAGGGTGAACAGACGCAGATCAGGCAGTATACCTGAGTGCTGAGCTCAGAAACTGTATGAACATCTGATTGCAAGCACTGAAAACACATAAACAGTAACCCAATGTACAATCTAAAAGTGGCAAACTGTCAGGTTGGTACATCTGTCAGTACATATCGGCAATAAAGGCAGCTCGATCAGCAATGAAAAGAGCCTCATGATGCAAAAAAGATGTATAACCCCATCCTTTTTAAACAAACAAACAAACAAACAAACAAAAAAAGCAAAACTCTGCGTTACAGCAGAGATGGCTTTTATGAACCTCAATGGTTGGGGCCTGGCAACGTGGATGTCTGTGCTGGGGCAGCTCCTGTGCTGCTCGTTGTGCTGGGTGCTCCGTGACAACTGCCTGCTGAACCTACCAAAGCAGGTAATTTCCCAAAGTAAAGGAGAATGTTCTACTGAGGAAATCGGAACGGCTGAAGGTACACGCCAGTAGTTCTGGCATATCCCAGCAGAGGGCAATGGCAGACATACATATGCATGTGTCGCCGCAGAGCACTGCTCCAAGATGAAACAAAGTTCTCCCCTGCCTGCCAGATCTTTTCATTAGCGAGAAAGTCACTCAGTGCCAAGCAGTGGAATAAAACCAATCTAGAATGAAGGCTCGGCAGAAGACCTGGCAGCAGGTAACTAGCTGGCAGCACGAACAAAGCCTTCCAGGTCAGTCCTGAGCTGCAGTTATAGAGCAAGGAGAGGCCGAGGGAATACCTCTGCAGGATTTTCAGGCTAAGATCACAGGGGAAAAAAAAGGATGTCTGTTCACATCAGTAAGGCCCCAGCTTTCCTGGATATCCTCTTTGTGCACAGAAATGTTTGCAATCTGGAAAACTTCACGTTAGCATTGGTGTCCTTTTGGAAGGGACAGAAAGTGGTGAGGAGCAGGGTTTGTTAGATACACAAGTACCAAAAAGCGATGGCCACAGCTGGCAGCACTAAGCCCGACTCTTCACACTGAACTGTGGTACTTTTGAGGAGAAAGCCTCAAGTGTTTCCATTTACAGCTGAAAAATAGAGACCTCCAGAAGCAGGAACCACTTTAGAAATGGCTGATCAGACTGTATGTCAGGTGCACGGTAACACAGTGACCATCCATTAATTACGCAGGCAAGCCACTGAAGTAGTAAGAATTTCAAACAGGGACGGATGTCAAGAAATACTCCCCAATCCTTTTGCAGCAACAACCATCAGCATGAAGTCAGCGCCGACAGCAGCCAATGTTGCCTTGGTGCTGCTCTGCGCTGCGCTTACCTCACCTCAGCAGCACTGAGGGGAGATGGCTGGCAGAGTGAGGTGTTGCTAAGCAACGGGACATGGCATGGCGGCCCACTCCCTGCCAGGCCACCCTGATGGTCTCTAGATTTGGAGGTAGCAAGGGCTAGAAGGGGCTGCCAGAGATGGCAGCTGCCCTGTTGATGCCTGTGATGCACGCTGCACGGACTGCGGGCAGGTGGCTCTGAGGGACTGGGTCACACCTGCCTGCAGGGATGCTGAGACCTTCCGTTCTCCCTGCAGGCAGTGGGTAAGGCTGGACGTGACCACAGCTCGTCATCCGCCTCCAAAGCACACTTGATTTCCACAAAGGTGAAATTAAACTTCCTTACGTGAGCATGGCTGAAAAGAATCCCCGGAGCTGAAGTCTATTAAAATACATCTTTCTCCAAAGTAAAATTGCAAGTACAAAGTATTGTCACAGATCTACTAAGCGTTGTGAGGGAGACAAGAGACGTGCAACCAACGTGTCCTCAAATCTCTTGCTGAAGCTCCTTTAATCCCCTGCATTCCACATATCAGAGCTATCACGCCGGCCTGGGATCTGCTTCCAATTGGTCAATAGCAACAGGAAAGTCTTTAAACCTCCTTTTGATCCAGACATAAGTCACGTAAGATCTGCATCTCGCAGACCAGCCCTCAATTCTCCCAAGACTACTTGCTGTAATCCGGAGACACCGTACACAGAACCAGCAGGGCTGTGTGCAACAGAAAGCGTTCTCACGTCTGGAAACACCGCTGACTCTCAGTTCCCATAACTTATTAATGAGTTATTATTATTCATTGTTGAAATGCTGCCAATTTATATTATACAGGCAGTCAGGCAAGATGATCGTATTGGGCCCCAGCAGCTTTAGTCTGTGAATGAGCCGCTGAACGTGCGCCACACTGATTTCCATTGGGTGCAGAATCTAGGAGAGCTGCTTCTAATCTTCAGGCATCATCGCATGTGCTGACAAAAGAAATGTGGCTTTGCGTAAGTCTCCCCTCAAATATCACGTGAATGTGAGCCCCGTAACGCCAGCCCATCTCCAGGCTGGTAGCTTTTGCAGCACACAGCAAGTATTGCACAAGGCAAGTCAAAGGAAAGAAGGTGAAATAGCTTTGTGTCACGCATTTCTTCCTCTACTGTCGAATGGAAGAGGCAGGCTGCGCCTCTTTTCAGGAGATGTACTGCTTGTTCTGGAAACTTCTGGGTTAGGAGGAACGCGTCTGAGACATGGGAGGTGGGGAATGTAAGTACTCCCTGATCACCACATACACACAGCCTTCACATCCCAGAGAAGATGTGCTTGTGCACCATTTTCCTTCCAGCCTTCTGACAGTCTCTCCCAAGCCACTGCAGTGCACTCGGAGCTGAGATCAGGTGAGGATATTTCAACGGGGGGGAAAAAAGCATCATTTTAACAAAACACAACCCCACACCCTCCTCACACAGAGTTACTTTGCACGATCTAGACTCCTATTCTTCCTGCTATTTTGAAAAAGCATGGTATGATTACAATGGGATGACTGCAAGATCGGCACAGTTTATTTTTCATAAACATGTGCGAAATTATATCACACTCTAAGCCAATCCAGAATGGCGTATGTTCTTGTGATATCCAAAGGAAAAAAAAAAAAAAAGAAAAAAGTAATGATACCTATCCAAAGGCTTCAAAGAAATCCAAAGGCCTGTGGGCATGCAAGAATTTATGTGCATATAACAACGCACATTAGCACTGATGGGACTTACAGCACATCAATCTTTTGTACACCCAGACAGGAACACCATGAACCAATTATTCCCTGACTTATATACAGTACTGATGCAGGTGAAAAAAGGCTGCAGAAGGCACAGCTTGGGGAAGAATCGGAACCTTTGGCTACTACTTTATTTAATCCTTTTAAATCTGCTCTGCCACAACCACCAAAAATAATCTGATCTCATTGAACTGACATCCATAGGAAGGGGTGGAAACTGAGGATCTGTTTCGCTGTTTGGTATAGCCTGTGCAAACCGGAGGACGCTGGGCAATCAGGCCTTAAAATGGACCATTCATCCTTTCTCTGAGGGCCCATGCAAAGTGTACATATGACAGTAGCATACAGGGGTTATGAACTAGTATTTAGGAGGGAGCAGTAGGAACCTTTGAAGAAACAAAGATTTTTCTTTCCTCTTTCATCTGTTTCATAGTTCCATAATTTTGAAGCCTGACTATGGCTCAGTGCCATGCAGGCCCACGTTCTTTGTTATATGTTGTTTTAGGGTACAGTAAATTAATTAACTACGGAGCTCACTTACTGCTGCAGCAAAACTGCTTTTGACTCATGGGCCAGCCTCATACATTGTAATAGAGTTGATTTCCCCCATAAACACTTCAAGTGTAGTATATGAGAGTGCAGATATGCTCTCCCTTCCAGGAGCCTCTCTATCCTTCAGAGCCTGCCTCCTAAAGGTGTTTAAATATAAAAGATGTTGTGCTGCCAGTTGAGACCGGCCTTTAAGAAGGTGCACCCCCCAGCTAGGACTGAATCCTGCCCTTCGCAAAGCTCTTTTCAGCTCTTTCAGAGACAAAAACCAAGCAGCTTTGTCAGTGTAAGTCCATTAAAAGAGCTTATTTGATCTGTCTGTCTTCATGCTCAAAATGCCTTTGGTCTCACTACCCCAACCATCTGCTCTCTTGTGACAGCAGCTCTGCCACCCTGCTGGGATCTGCCTTTGCTGCTGAGAAGTGGCAGCTTCTCTGCAGGGAGAAGAGCCAGCCTCCTTGGGAAGGTCTGCCAGGGAAGCACAGGTCAGCAAGACACCAGGAGTGTGCCGTAAATCCTGTGGCTACACGGATCTCCGGCTCCAATATTGAACTACCGTGTGAAACTTGCCACTCTCTTTCCTGCCCTGTGCCTCAGTTTGCACTGTTCCGGATTATATTGGTAACAGAGAACTATAACTGATTTGCCCTGTAGAGCACAAAGGGAAAGTAAGGCGTGGGAGTGAAATACTGATGCTAGTGAAATACCACCGAAGTCTGCTAAGACACTACCAGTATCTCTGACCTCACATTATGTTTCACTGTTCAGAGCCTCCCTTCTCACTATTTGGCTTTGGACGGCCGGAGAAAACACATGCACTTACATCAGCAGAGATAATCAAAGTACATATAAAATACAAACAATTGGAGGAAATGCAACATCAAACTGCGCTCCTCAAGAGCTGAGAAATCAACCACAGACAAGCTGCCATAATGTCCCAGCATAACTGGAGAAACCTTTTAGTTGATCCTGGCATCGATTCATTTATTAGGACTTAGACACATCATAAAATCTCTACGCATTTGAGGCGCTACTATACTTACACAATCAGAAATAAACCTAACCTAAGAGCCTTGTTTTGTGCATGATCTGATTTTCTATTACTGGGTTACACAGTAACTAGGAGGGACCGTAACTCTAGATCGAATTGTCTGTGGACTACATGCAGCCAAAAGCAATACAGATCTATAGGCAGCTGCGAACCTTTTGCTATCGGTGGAATGAGAATGCTGTTTTAAAAGTGCCCTAGCTCAGCCATAATGGCCACGCAAGATAAGAACACTGTGAGTTTAACCTCATACCCCAAATTGTATCACTGCCTCCCTTGTAGTCAAACTGTGGTGGAACTTCACACGTCCGCTGTCATTTTGAAAGCCATATACTTGGAACGAAGTCGGAAAGAAAACACAACCTCAGCCTCAGCTGGCCTTACAACAGTCAGCTCTTACGGGCTTAACTTTTTAAGCTGATCTTTCAGACTTCTCAGTGACCAGCTCCGTGCCTCCATTTTCCATCAGTCCCCTATATCGGCAGGGTGACGGGGCTTTCAACCCTTCTCAGCCAACCTTCAAAAACACAGAGAAACCGTCTTGTCAGAAAGCCAACCCCGAACTACAAGAACACTAGTTAAAGTGCATAAATCGGCAATTAAAAGTTACTAAGTTCAACCATCCAACTGCTGTTATTAAAGCATATCTTCTGTTCTAATCTTTAAAAAGAACAAAGTGCTGAATTAACACACAAGAAATCAAATTTGGCACGGTAAGGTAACTGATGTAAAGGCGCTGTTGCCTGAGCCTTTGCAATTAGCCTGCTGGACTGAAGCCAGCGAAATACCCCCCTCAATGTCAGTCAGCAACAAAGCAGATGGATGATCCTGGAGTCACAAGAAACACGACACTGGTTTTGTTCTGGTTCTGGGATCACAGAGGCAAACAACACTGAGCTCCCTGATGGTTAGAGCTAGCTGACAAAAAAGCCTTGAGAGGATCTCTCCTAATCTTAGGCCTAGGCATAAACTATAGGAAATGTACAACAGATGGTAAAATGAGGAGACGTTTTTTCTTTCTTTCTCAGTTGTTTTACCCTTTGAATCACCCCAAACATCTCCTTTTGGCATGCAAACTATTAGTAAGAGGCTGTCACATCATCTGTAAGAGCCTTAAGTTGTACATGTTGGGCAAAAGCCTGAAATCAAGTACAGGGCCAGGACAAAGCCAGCCCTCCTCCCCACCTGCTGCACCTGCTGCTTTAGAGCAGCACTACCAGTGACGGACGCAGACCTCGCTGCACCAGGCCCTGTGCAAACAGCGAACAAGAAGTCTTCACCCCCAAAGAGATTACAGCTTGCAGGCTAAGACATAAAAGAACAGCTGAATCCACAGGGGCAGGCAGGGCTGGTTTTGTTCTCTCTGTGTTTTCACACAGGCAAGAGGCAAGCAGAGCTGGCTGACTGCATTTGAACTTTTCACGAGCAAAAAACGGCTGTAATTTTGCACTCGTTTCAGAAAGTCAGACATTTTTCTTCCCAGGGCAGCCCTTTGTCGCAATACTGAAAAGCCCTGCAGTTTCCCCACCCATCGAGTTCCTCATTGCTCTCTGGAGCTCCCTGCCCCACTCACACATCGCACACACAGTGTGCACACGTGGGAGCTGCTGGGAACATGGCTGGTGACTTAGCTCTGCTCGCTGCCGTGTCTCTGCTTTCTGCCCTCCAGCAAGGTAATCCCCCCTGGGGCTGGGGCTTGGGGAGGTTTCCTTCTGCTCTGCAGCACTGGAAATTATTTTGTAATAAACTGGCTGCCCTGTAACTTTCACTTCTTGTGACTCCTCAGACTTCTCCCGGAGGAGCAGTTTGCCCACTATGCAGCCCGGGAGGGAGTTGGCTCAGTGGGACAGGTTACTTTTCCCTCTAGGAGAAACGCATTTCTTTCCAATTCTGTTTTGTTTGCGGACTTGCTGGAATCACCCTGTTGTGAGAGCTCGCAACTAGCTGTGAAGTTATTACCCAACAGACACGCCATGTTTTGGTTTCGATTCTTATTTATGCAGCTACGCAACCGAAAACCTCAAAAAGGGAGAGTTATTTTGTCAGATTGAGTACATCAATGCTGGACTGAAAGCACTGCTTCCTAAAATAGACAGACACGTGCTTCAGTATCTGGAAGGAAAGAGGAAAGTGAACCTTTATACCAGGCAGCAATAATAGAGACACTCTGCAGCATGTCCCCCTCACTGCATTTCTCTAAGATCTAAATATACGTACTTTGTGCCTGCTGGCACGCCACAGGGAACCAAAGAGGCGGGCAGGCCTGTGACATCCCTTTTACTGTGCTTCTGTTTGTAACTGTGGGAGCATTTTTAGTGCTTGTAGCGATTTGTTTTCAGATACTCTGGTTCCTGTAGTTGTGTTTGACACGGGAGTGCGAAGGGTTAAAGCCAAACCAAACCACATTAACCAGAAGCCTCGTGTGTTTGGAAAACTCCACTGCTGCTGTCGGCCTGGGCTGTGCAGGTCTAGGACTCGGCTATTCGGTTCATAAATAGTGTCAGCAAATACAGAGAGGGAAAAAATACATTTCTGAAACAGCGGTTTTGCAGTTTTTCTCCCCTTTCTCAAGAGTAAGCCGCTCTTGAAGGCGTGACCTGAACTTCTGTAGGGAAAAAAATCTAGCATCCATCGGATAAAAAGAGCCAAAGAACAATGATTGCTTTTTTCTTTTTTCCTTCTAAAAAGTGTGTTAGAGACTCAGCTGAGCTGTTCTTAAAAGAGAAGAACCATGCAATCCACAAGCCCTTATTTTTGCTTACAGGTCGTTTTGCTCGGCTGGTGGGAAAATCAAGAATGAAGCACAAGGTCTTGCCCCCGGCTGTCACTGGAGCTCCAGAATTTGAAAGAACATTTCGTGCACAGTAAGTCCCAACACCATGGAGATGGTGGCAATGAATAACAATTCAATCCGGAAGAGAAGCAAAAACATTACCTTAAGATACTACATTTGTAATTGCATCCTTTGCTCAGAAAAAAAATGAAAAAAGAATGAAGAGTATGCTTTTCAAATGGTGTGGCTATTATTTTAATGACAATGGATATGTTCAGCTCATTTAAATCTGTCCCCGTTTGAATTCTGATAAAGATGGGCCATCAGATCCTCCAAATCTCAGCAAAGGCTCAGAACTGGTTGGCTGCACCTTACAGAATTCAGTGTGCTGACATGAAAACTGATGATGTTGACAAAGACATTACGGTCCTAACCGTAAGAAAATCTATAGTGTGCTGCCTGTGCCTGGTTGCACTTTGTAAAGGCACTTGGCCTCAGCAGAGCAACCTGGGCTGCCTGCGTGTGGCTCTGTGCCTCCTCCTGCAGTCCCAGGAATGCTGACCCACAAAACGCACTCGCTGAGCACGGAGATAAGCAATCAACACCATATCTTTGTGCTTGAACTCCTGCCTGCTTCTGCTGTACAGCCGCCTTGAGTTAGGATACTGGTTAAGCACTTCCTTGTAGGTGGGATACAAAACCTCGTCTAAGTTTAAATAAGAGGAGACATTTGAAATTGTTTGTATTTGTACTGAGATTACAAAGAAGGAAATGTTTGAGAGCATCTAGTGCTGACTTGAGCATGCTCCTGCTGAATTCAAGAGCATTAACTTTGGTGGAACAAAGCGAGGCCAAAGCTGAATCTCCTTAAAAAATCTCTCTCACCTGTAGTCCTTTCCTTTTCCAGAATAACGTTATGTCAAATTTGTCCCACAGACAAAACTGTGCAGAGTTTTACCCTATATTCCAGACTCTCCTCTGGATCGCAGGATGGTTTTGCAATCAAGGTAAGGATTCTTGCTATCAATTGGACTGCAAAGATCTGTAAAAATCAGCTTTATTGGGAGGTAGAATACTGCAGACATCCTTTTGCCTTCCCTTCATTGCACTGTCTTACCCTAGCCTTCCTGAAGGAAGGCTTGATGGCACTGCAATAAATGCCATGACAAAACAATCATGGCATTTCACACAGCCCCACCAGCTTTTGCTTTTCTTGCAAACCATGGAGCACATTCTCATTCACAGAAAATCTACTGAGGATTTTCTGGGTGAATCATTCAGAAAAGCAGCTCCTAGATGTTTCCCACTAACAATTATGTGCATGTTATAGGGCAGTTCTCACAGGACATCAAACACAGCTATGGTCCCTTGGTCATTCTGGGACATGGCACTAAGCACTGAAGTGCAGTCAGCACAGAGCATCTCCAGCCACAGGTTGGAGATGGTTTCTATCCCTCAGGTATGTAGGCAGACTTGTGAAAATCCGTTGTGAAAATCTGTGAAAATCTGTTTCTCACATACCTACGCAGGCTGGCATTTTGGCATTTAAAAACAAAAAACAAACAAAAAACAAACAAACAAACAAAAAGCCCCCCCAAACATTTTATTTTGGGGCTCCCTTACAGACAGATTCCCATCTCCATTGACTAAGATAAATCTGGAGCAGCTCCACTGCTGCTGGATGTGAGATGGTACACGGGCTCTTAGACAGATACTTGAATCAAGGAAGATGCATGCTGTCATATATAAGAAGGGAACTACTTTAACTCCACTTTAAGTCACCTTTACAGCTACTCCCACAGGCATGTTCACAGGAGTTAATCCAGAGCAGAGGAAAACCCCCCTCTCTAATATTTATGTGGTTGGAAAGGACACCAAATTCACTGCTTAGTGCTGGGCAACACAAGTGGCCGCACAGCCTGCTCCATCCATCAGAAGTATCTTCATGCTTTTCCCACAGGGAGATCAGAAAGCTAGAGCTTTCTCTCCTGTCTTTGGATAAAAGCCGCTATATAAATGCAAAGCAGGTTTTGAACAACATAGATAAGATTCTCTTTCCAAAAACAAACATTCCCCTTGAACACAAACTGCCGTAATGATACCAGGTGACAGCTGGGTCAAGCCGAAGTGCTGCAGCCCACTGCCCAGTTCCTGGAACAGCCCTCAAATAACTAAAATGACTGTCAGCAACTGTCCTTGCTTTTCCCATTACTTGTTTCTTAGAACTAGCCTCCTTGCTGGGCCTGCTGTACATGTACGCTCGCCACAAGTACTTCCACGGCTATGCGGAGTCTGTATCAAGAAGGTAAGGAGCTGCGTGCAGGTTACAGACCCCAGCTGTAGCCTGAGCTGGGCTGAGAGCCAACTGACAGTGAGAAGTCACTGCAATTGAGTGCAACACGTATAGCTTGCCGGCAAGAGAGCTGAAGCAAAGGTCCTGGGGAAGGAGGGCTGGCTGTGACAGGGAAGCCTTGGGGTGAGGTGTGCACGTGCTGCAGGTGATGGGAGGAAAGGTTTGACGCCCACCTCACAGGGGCCTGCTTTGTGCCAAGCATACGGCAACCGCACTCACAGGGCCGAAGGCAGAAGAAGCTCTGCAGCTTCATGTGAAGGAGGCTGCTCAGGCAAGGCACACACAGCACCGGCTTGTCTGCTGCTTCATTTTTCCTCAGTTTATCACAACAAGAACCTTTACCCATACAAAGTGCACTCGCAGAAGCAAACACATCCGTCCTTGTAGGCTGATAAACTTTGACCAAATAGATAAGAGGCACGGCTGCAGATAAGTGCATGTTAATGAATGTAAATGCACTGCATGTAGCGGCATGAATCCTTCTACAACAAACACACACATCAGCAAAACACCTCTCTGGTGTACGGGCACACTCAAACACGCCGCTTCTTGTTTTGCTGAAGCCACAGCACTACCTGCTGTTTCCTGACCCAGGGCTCCCACTAAGGATGCAATGGCTCAAACGATACACTGACCACAAGACTGGCGACTATTAAGGAAGTCTAGGGAGCAGAGCCTTCAAAACAAATGAACAAGGAGAGCACAAGGCACTTTCATTTAATCAACAAACTAAAAAAAAAAAAAATGGAGTAACAAATCTTTCCCATGCTTTACTTCAGCACTCTTGGGTTTAAAAAAAATCACCCTTGCAAGGACATCTAAGGATAGCAGCTTGCTTTATTATCTATTAACTGAGGAGGTCTTACACTCACCATTCTTAAACCCTTGTTTTGCACAGTATGGGGAAGCTATATGTATCAAGCCTCTAGGCACCAGTGAGGTCCTCAGGCTCCACAGCCTCCTGCTGAACACCCAACCATTGCACTTCTGCAGGCATGGGCATAGTGGGCTATAAACCAAAGTCCAGTAAGCTGTTCAGATATCTCTCCAATGCTTACGCGATGGCCTGTCCTCACTCGCTCTGCCTGCAGAAATCAATCCTGCAGAAACTCCCAGAATATGCCTACCTGGCCAAAGTCTGCTCCAAGGCAGCTAAGAACGAAGAGTACATGCTGTTATTGTGTGCCAGACACATTCCGTGCTTCAGGGTTGAAGAGCTCTCCAAGTACTCCCTGAGATTTCCAGTTTAAAATCACAGAATGGCTTGGGTTGGGAGGGATCTCGAGGAACATGCATGGGTCTGGCAAAGGTCAGAGCAAAAAAAAAAAAAAGGGGGAGAGCAAAATTCAGGCTGCTTAAGGAATTGTTGGATGAGATCTCCTGGGAAGCTGTCCTTAGAGACAAAGGAGTGAAAGAAAGCTGACCGCTCTTTAAAGATGCCTTTCTGAGAGCGCAAGAGCTCTCCATCCCCCAGAAAAAGAAAGCAGGCAGGGGAGGCAGGAAGCCCACATGGCTTAGCAGGGACCTGCTGTAAGAGATTGTACCAGCTGTGGAAACAAGGGCATGTCACCTGGGGAGAATACAGGGATGCTGTCCGGACTTGCAGAGAGGGGATTAAGAAAGCCACGGTGCAGGTGAAACTGAAGCTGGTGAGAGATGTTAAAAACAGCAAGAAAGGGATTCTATAGGTACGTTGGCCAGATCAGGCAGGCCAAAGAGAGCTTATCTCCTTTGGTAAATGAGAAAGGAGAACTGGCTATGACAGATACGGAGAAGGCTGAGGTACTCAATGAGGTGTTTTTTTTTGCCTCAGTCTTCTCTGGCAGCCAGGATTCTCTTATTTCTGACGTCCCTGAAGCTCAAATCACTGGGACTTTAGGTGGGAACTGGGGGAGTAAATCCCCCCCTGTTGTAAGGGCGGAGCAAGTCCAAGACCGCCTCGTGAGACTGAATGCATACAAGTCTATGGAGCCAGATGACATGCATCCCAGAGTCCTGAAAGAGCTGGCTGATAGGACAGATAGATAGCGATGGGACAAGGGGGAATGGTTTTAAGCTCAAGGAGGGAAGGGTTAGATTGGATGTCAGGGGGAAGTTCTTCACAGAGTGGTGAGTTGCTGGAACCGCACCTCAGAGAGGCTGTGGATGCTCCATCCCTGGAGGTGCTCAAGACGAGGTTGGACGGAGCCCTGGGCAACCTGGTCTAGTACAGATCTAGAGGTTGGAGGCCCTGCCTGTGACAGGGGAGTTGGAACTTGATGATCCCTTCCATCCCATGTCAACATTCCCAGTTTGTCAAAGATACCTCCTTGGAATGAAGTAGTTCATATCAGAAAAAGTTCTCAACTTCACCTTATCAAGGAACAGTGGGGGAAGTATGTTCCTCTAGAGAGGCTACTAGGAATCACTCTCCTCCCTAGCAAACGTCACATGTGGGAATGGTTCTACTGCCGAAACACCCGAGGTATTGTTACAACAGTGATGCTTTCTGACTGTGCTTCTCTTAACTGAGGTAGACAGGCAGCTGGTTTCACTGTAAACACACCGTGTACAGCTTGTAACAGCTTTTTTTCTGCCTTCTACTTCTAGGTTAATGGGTTTTTATTTGAGTCTGATAGTTCTGGCTTGCTTGGCAATCCTGGGTGCAGCTGGGATCGTTAACAGCTTTATGGATGAATACCTGGGCTTCAACATTGGGAAGAAATTACATAAATTGTTCTGAGTACTTTAAAACAAAATAAAACCCACAAGTAAATAATGCAGAAGCTCTCCCTGTACACCAAAATGATGATAGGCTGTATATGAATAAGGTATCAGAATTCTCCATTAGCATTCCATTGCAGCATTAAATATATGCTTTTTCTGAGCTGTTTACAATTTCTTCTTTCCCTGTGCTCCTGAAAAGGAGTTACCAAGCCAGAATGGTGCATCACATTGCGTTTTCTATTTACACGGTCTGTCTTCCTATGCACTATCGCAAACTCTAAACAAATCACAAAAAACCAGAACCCATTAATTCACTAAGTAACTCGGCTCCAACTGACACTGCAAGCAACAGCCCATCTTAGCCAGCATCCTCTGGCTTTGTCGGTGCCTCTGAAGCCTTCCTTCACTCTTCTTCACTCCCAGCAACAGCAGCCATTCTGCACAACGGGACACTATAATGTCCATGCTGTTGCAGCACAAATTGCATAGAACTACAGAGAAGTGAAGACCATGACTGACCATTTTGGTAGCTCCTGATAACTCAAAGGACTTTGGCAACGCTGGATGCATTCATGCTAGAGCATTCATGCTAGAGCCAGCAGGCAGAAGCTTTCTCTGCTATGCCTGATGCACAGTTTGGCCAAAAATACTGCATGTTTATAGTTCTGCTCAGTCAAGTCTATCTAATGAACACTTACCGTCTTTCTAGAAGTCCACGGGGGTTGGCAACCTGAGCACTAAATGAGCATTGGCTTGGGTTCATCGTCACTTTTCACAAAAGGCGGGGGACACAGTGCATGTGCAGAAGTTTGCTTCCAAGTTGCTATAATGTGACTTAAAGGCAGTCCTTAGCGGCTGCAGGTGGTGACAGGTGATGGGGTAGTTGAACCAATAAAATGAAAAGCGTACCTAGGTGTAGGACATGAGGGCAATAGCAGCTGCTGAGGTCAGAGGACAGATCACGGTGGTGAGCAGGCGAGAGCTGACACAGTTGTAGAAAAGGCAATTCTCTGGCACGTGGTTCCAGGGAAAAAGCAGAACAGAGACGACAGCCGCAGAAATCACTGGGAATTCTTCCACAACTTCCCTCTGACAGGCAAAAGGACAGCAAATCTACCTGCCAGTGATGCCTTGAGGCAGTCACAGGCAGCAAGAAAAAGAAGGCAGGTGTCTCAACCACACATCAGGCTTGAAACACGTAATAGAGGAGACCCAGAGGCTGCTAGTAGTGTTCAGATAAGTCCTTGCTTCTGAAGTTATTCTGCACTAAGCTCACCTGTTGAAATGCACTGGCATGCTTATGGATAGCTACCCATTCCCCATCTACCCCAGGGGAAGGAAGAGGCAGCACAGGGACAGCTACATGTACCAAAAAAGGCAGATGTGAGGCTGCAAAGTGCCATCTAGTAGCACAAGCTGTAATACTGTGGGATATGTGTGGGCCTCAGCTGCTCAGAGCTGCATTTACAATAGCACCAGACTGACGTAAGGAGAAAAGAGCAACTCACCTTAAGGTCTGTAGTTGGACCAAGCCACACGGACAGCTCAAACACAAAGGCCTTCTGCAAGCTGCACTAGCAGGGCCCAGTGTGCGCTTCACTATGACTCCCCAGGGCGTGGGAACAGAAGAGAGACGTGCCAAGCCTTGAAAGCTGCACAACATGCTTGTCTTACACAGGTCATGTAAGTACAACAAGCCTGTATGCACTTACCAAAGGGTTTCTGACCACAAAACCTCACAGTGGAGCAGCAGGTTGGGGAGCTGCTGTGAACGTGCTTTTCCCTCGCTTCCCCAACTCATCTTTCTACCTCCTACACCCAACCCCACATCTCTCTCCTTCCCTCCCATCTCACCTCTCCAGAGTGCAGCTGCATCACTCCTACACCTTTCACCCCGTGTCCTCCCCAAAAGCATTTCCTTCCTGCATGCAGTCATGGAAACTGAGAGATGCTGCCTCTCGTGGTAGCACAATGAATGACCAGCTCACCTGTAGCAACCACTCCAGTACAGAGTACAAGCCTTGTCTCACAACACCTGGAAGTAATGAGAGCCTTTCTTGCTCTTACGAAAGGGGAAGAAGGGCCTCAGAGCAATAGCACACAGCTGGCTGTACAACCAGCCCCCAGCAGCTCATTGCACTCACCTGTGCTTGCTGCCTGCCTGGTAACCCACGTCTGGGGCAGCATCACCGGTGTGCCACAGGAGCAGAGGGGTGAGAGGTGATCTCACAGACCAGCTTTGGATATGACTCAGATAACCATATTTTATTTGTTTGCTTGGTGGTTTTTTTTTTTTTTTCTTTTTTCTTTAAAAGTGGTATGTTAACATCAGCTTTTTTCTACATTTTCAGAGCTCTGTACAGGTCTTAAAAGGAAATAAGCAATGCTTAATGTACAAAGTAAAAACAGAAAACTAGAAAAATCTGAATAAAATGGAGCAAGTTGCCATCAGGGATACAGTACAAATTAGTAATCAGACATCATCTGAAGTGCAATACCACTGCAGTAAGGATGAGTTAAGGAATGAAATAAAAATACTCTATTTTAAACAAACAGTATATATATATATTTTTATATGTATATATTTTACAGATAGTAGACCCAGTGATATCTGTAGAATTGTAAAAACATATTTACAAATAACTTTTTTTTTTTTTAATATTACATATACATCAGCACCATAGTAAGGAGGAAAAAAAAACCAACAAAAAACCTCAAATCTATTAAAATCTACGTCTAGTACTTGGTCCCAGTACGGAGTATTTGGAGGAAGCTTTGCAAAGACAACAGCTTGGTGCTGGCCACCGTCCGTGTCCCAGAGCTGCTCTTCCCAGTGGCCCGCCTGTGCCCCCACGCTGCTCCCTTGCCCCTGTCCTCAGGGTGCTGTCACTGTGGGCTGTCCCTTCCCTCAGGCTCGTCCCAACAAGAGTCGTCTGCCCGCGGTGTGGCTGTGGGCTGAGAACTTTGGCTGGTGCTCTCGCTCGCTGCATTGGGGCCTGACCCGGCTCCTGCTGCAGCAGCAGACAGGCAAACCTCTGCCATCTTCGGAATGGGACCTCGTGCTGTGCTTCAGAATGGGGTAAGCATGACCTCCCCTAATGGGCAGCTCAGCTGAGGAGCTGGCAGGTTTTGGAGGGCAGCTTTCTTTGGCTCGGGCCCCAGCTGCATTAGGCAATCAGAATGGCCAGCATCTCTGTGGAAGACGTATCACCCCTTCACTGCAGTGCTCTCGGCACCAGTCCACACAGTGGAGATAGACAGTGGAGACAGTGATACGTCACTGTTACCTAAAAGCATATTTAGGCAGACTCAATGTTTTTAACGCCTAAATCCACTATTTTAGCCATTCATTCATGCTCTTTACTGTAGTCCTTCCTTGACTCCATTTTTCAAATACTGCAGTGAATGTTATTCCAGCAAACAAAGGAGGTTGGACCACCACTTGCTTAAAACAGAAGACCAGGTGGCACTAAATGGCAGGTTGAGAGCCCAGACACGCCAACCTGCTAAGCCTGCATTTTGCAATACAAGAGGAGGAACTCACTCCTGCTTGCCAGACCCGCCCTGTGCATCTTCTCCTTCCTGTCTTCTCCTCCCCTTCCTGCCCCTTTGTGAAGAAAAGTGCAGTGAGTTTACTTTGTTTTACACTGACAGATGGATGGGAGGGGGATGGATGAAAACATACCGGGGAGGGAGGAGACAGGGACCTCCTTAGGACTTTCGCTGGTGTCCCCTGGTGCCTTGAAGCCCCCTTTAACATCTCTCTCAGCTCTGTTCTGCAACCTGGGCACACAAAGTGCTCTGACAGGGAAGCACTACTGCAAGTCCCTTGGGGACTAAATAGCTCCTTACACAACCCACTCACTAAAGCCATCTCCAGCAGCGGTCCTGTAATCAAACTGTCCTCACTGCACAACCACATTCATGTTTTGTTACACTCCTACTGGATTTTTATCACTCGGCAGTGAAAATGGTGACCTCTCTGTGACTGTTCAGGTTTGTTACATGTATGCCCCTTGCAGCAGCCCAGAGCCCGGCCATGGTTCGCTGAGGCCTGCCGACAGCAAGGCTGGTTATGCACGGTCATCTGCGGGCATCTTTGGGCTTCCATCTGCTACCCTGAAAGCCGCGGCCTTTGCAGTTACGTGAGGCGGGACACATCGTGGCTACCCCATACTGCTGTGCAAGGAAATCTCATTTCAGCAGAGAAAGACCACCTTTTCCCTTTCAGAGGCATCAGCTGGCTTTTCCAGTTTCCCCATCCTGCCCCGCACCTATGCAGCAGGTGCTGCCACGCAGTGGAGACTGCCTGTGGAAGTCTCGTGATACCGATGTTCTCAGCATCACCCGAACCTTCCCAAGTTGGCTACAGATCAGCTCGATTTGCACGATTAAAAACAAAAGAAAACAAACAAAAGAATCCAAACCAATTCAAACAAAAACCCCCAACAATCCGAGGATGGGGAGCACATCCAACCCTCTCTTTGATTTCTTCGAATGTAACAACCCAAACTCCAGACTATACAAGCCCATTCACTGGGGGTTTCCGAACAACTCATCGAGTTCTTGTATCCACTCATCCCCCGGTCCGCTCTTAACGATGGAGTCCACGAGGTCTGCGCCCTCTGCTAAACTGGAGAACGAGCCCCCAGCTCCTTCGTTACTGTAGCTGTAAGATATGTCCTGAGTGGGATTCCTCTCATAGGCCTGGCCTTGGCTGCTCGGAGCAAAGCTACCACCTGGCATCTGCTGCGCGGAAGGCTGGCTAAAACCAGACATGGTGGGGACCCCCTGGCTTATTGCAGGCATCACCATCGGCCTGGCCTGGCTGGTTCCCTGCTGTCCGGGCAGCGGCTGCAGCAGCTGTCTCCCCATTGCCGGGTTCAGGGCTCTCACTGTTCCGCTTGTGTCCACAACTGTTTGGTTAAGTCCCTGTGGGAAATGCTGCTTGGGCAGCCGAGGCTGCCCAGACTGCATCGGGTACGTTGTGCCATTATTGAAAGGCCCAATTTCACCGCTAGTCCTTCCGGGTATACCTTGCAAGCCTCGCTGCTGCCAGTTCTGCGTTCCCTGAGGGACAGTCCCCATCAGGTTCTGAAGCCGTGGTGCTTGTGGCCTGGGTAAGACCTGGCCCACCGCTCCTTTCATCTGTTGTTGATGCTGGGCAAGAGCAGAGTTTACCAGCATGTTCTGACCAAAACTGCTGACCATTCCCACCACTTGTCCAGAGGCAGTCTGCCTCGTTCCCTGGCTTGCGTTATGCGCCATGTTCATGCTGCTTTGGTTTGGGTGCTGCAACATTTGGCTCATCCCTGTGCTCATACTGTACATTCCCGGCTGGCTGGAGGAGGTGTTGCTGTAAGGAGCCATGCCCAGGTCTGACTGGCCCACCGTGGTGGGCAGCGTGCTCGGGTTCTGGGAGGGACCCATTGCCATCATGCTCGCGTTCTGGGCCATCATTCGGGACGTCCTCATGCTCTGGAGCGCTGCTTGGTTTCTTGCAGCTGCTATATCCTGGGGAGAACCTGTGCCAGAAAGGGAGCAAGGTGAGAAAAAACACGATCCTGTAAATCTTACACAAATCAACACGTCTGTGCTTACGAGAGAATCTGCAGGAGCCTCCTGCAAGACAGTGGGATTTCAGTTTGCTGTGCTTTTTCAGTGAATAAATTACTGTTTCACATGAGGGCTAGCAGAGAACTAGGTTACCTGTCCTTGGGAGACATACTTGCAGCCTAATGTTAGCCGCATCTCAGAGGTGATGCGTTCCGCGCACTGCTGTGACTGCAGCCTTGGCACTGCCCTGCCAAATCCCCACTTCTCAGAGCTGAGAGGCAGCACAGCTGAGTGCTACCCCAACCAGGAATCACTGATCGAGTTACGTATTTCATTTGTGAAGTGGGACACCGCTCCGCAGAGCG
Organism: Meleagris gallopavo; assembly: GCF_905368555.1. NCBI lineage: Eukaryota > Metazoa > Chordata > Aves > Galliformes > Phasianidae > Meleagris > Meleagris gallopavo. The sequence goes on from NC_139407.1 coordinate 9,327,677, forward strand.
CTGTCGATACAGGCCAGCAGCTTAATTTCCCATCAGGCCTGAAGCAAGGCTGGCAAGGTGAAAAGGCCAACGGTTTACTCTCTAAGTAATTTTCAATTATGAAAGCTTGGGGATTTGTACCCAAAGGGATTTGTGGCTTTGGATTTTTGAAGAATTGTGGCAATGTGATTCCTTCCACGTGTGACGTGCCATTACAGCCATGGTTACTTCCCTGCTAATGAGCTGCTCATGCTGCACAGCCACTGGGGCCGCAGGGCTAACACAGGCCTGTCTTTCCGTTACTTTGCTGTGGCCAACAAGTAGTTATTTCTGCACTGACCTAGGAGGAAAAGTCTTCTTTCAAAAATAAAAGCATTTTTTTGTTTGCGTGCAATTTTCCACAGGCCTGGGGATGATGCACGCCCCGCTCTGTGCAATAGTTAGTCCCTCAGACTTCTGAAAGGTGCACAGCACTGTGATCAGAACTTAACCTTCTTCAGATACACCTGGTTCAGCTTCTAGTTCAAATGAGAATGCTTCCTCTGGCTTTCAGTCAAAACCGAAAGCTGAACTTGAGTTATCTGTTTGAAGCTCCCTTTTAAATATCTCCATTGTCTTTCAAAAGTAAGCCTTGAAAATGGAAATGTCAGACTCAGAAGACCAATCAATTTTTTAATAGCTCAGGAGGCACAAATGAATGGATTTTCTTTACCATTGTTACTGATTAAGTCTATGGAAAGAAGAAAAATTGTTTTTTTGTGGACATTTAAAGCAAGGAAAGTGTATTAGTGAATCAATATGATAAGCACATTTTAGTCCACCTTAGGCCGGTGATGGGAAACCAGAAAATCCTAACCTTGTTAAATTCCACACCGTGGCACAGAACTGGACCGTGCTCATGTCCCTTTGAGGGGTGGGGGAGCTATTGATTTTTGGGAAACCAATACGCTCCTGTATTTACTATCTTTATTTAAAAACAATTACCGGAGCTCTGATTGTGCCACGGGTTCGTTGTGGTTTTGAGTCAATACCGTACCAAACTAAATAGAATCCTCAGCAGGCAGAGCTCCGAGAGCAAGATGCTCACAATTACTGCAGCTCAAATATCACTAAATGCGAGAAAAAAAGTTGCTGTAAGAGTCATAAATTGTACAACAAAATCAGGATGCTCCTAAATCAGCCCCCACCTGATGTCTCTCGGCGGCAGACAACGTACCTAAATGTCTGTGGAGACCAGAGAATGGTAGGCCCTGCTATTTGTGCTGGCCAGATTCCCATGAGAAATGGCCATGAATAACTGAAGTGTCACTCCTAGAGCGACACACACGATGCAGCGGATGGCTACATCTCATTTTCCCTGCAGCCGGACAAGCTCCAGGAGGATGCTTTTAGCTGAGCTCTCCAACATATGCATAAACAAAGCATCCTGTAGCATGAAGTGAGACCATCTGGATCTTACTTGCAGAGGGCAAATGTACCAGCAGCTTTTACTTCATCTATGCCACCAATTAAACCGGTTTTTTTAATGACTGGCACTAGGGTCCCCTTGAGGTTGTTTTTTTTTAAATGTAGGTCATCTCCTTCCTCCACGGTTGCAAGATACCTCTTCTTACAGCCATTCCAGCCATTGCTGATGAGGTCAGGCAATGCTAAAAACCTGTAGTGCACCTCTCGCCATCTATGAACTGCAAACAGCAGCTGCAAACTTCCAAAGGAGTCAGCAGAACTGAGCGGCTCACTCCCTGCCTCTGGGAGCTGCTGTGCCTGGCCGGAGAGGCAGGGCTTCAGGCAAGAAGCAGTTAAAGTGGAGATGCAGCAGATTTGAAGATTTTGGGCCACCTTCTGGTCTCCATCCCACATAACCCACTGCACTGGATTACAGTATTGTGACTAAACAGAAAAAAAATAGTGCAATATTTATATTTAAATTGGCTCATTTATGAAAATGAATTCCTCGCTCTGTCACATTAGCCTAAACTCTCTTTTGCATTTCTTTTAAATTATACATATGAAGGCAAGGTTTCAAAAAAGCATTGACACAGAAAAGATTTTACATATGCTTCTCAAATAATGCGTGACAGTGCACACATACATTTTGATTTTGCAAACAAGCTATCGGGAAAGAATTCACTTCGTATAGAATTAATGCTGCCAAAATCAAGAATTGGAAGGCAATTAGAAGAGCCACACTGCTGTCTGTCAGCAGAAGCTTTGGCTGTCTGCTCGCTTCCTGAGTACCAGAACCGCAGTGTGCTCTCCTGCCTCGTTTCTGTTGCAGTTATGTGACACTATCATGGATATGCAGCACAAGGACATGCTGGTTCTATGTATATTCAGAATCCGTGGCTAGTGAAGGCATTCAGCTGATGAACTGCACTAAAAAAAGCTCTGAAGTAACCTTTTTCCTAAACCAAAACGAGTACCCTCACATTCCCCAATTATTTGTGAGCACACCGAAATAATTCTTGTTTTGTGAGCTCATTGCAGAAATCTCCATTTTCATCTCAGATATTTCACTATATTTCTCACACTTGTCTCCTATCAGAACTATTGTTGGTCCTTCTCCAGATGAAGATGACCTCTTTGAAATTCCCTGCTCATCAAATTAAACAAAGTAGGACATGAAGAAGAGTAAAACCAGGATACAGCGAGGGATGCTGGCTGAAAAAAAAAAAAGAACGATGAGAGTGAAGGCAAACATGATGAATCCACTGAACCCAGGAATCAAGCAGGCAAAACACATGTCAGATACAAAATACAGCTTTTGCTGAGTGGAACAGAACGGAAATTAGAAACATGACCAAACATTCCAAGCTGGACATTCCCCTTTAGTGAAGTCTTTGGTACGTGCAAGTATACAACAGCCCACTTTCCTATTCTGTCACATTGCTTAGCTCCTCGCGTTCACAGAGTTTCATACGCCTACTCCAGAGGCGAATTTTGTCTCCACAACAGGAAAAAGAATGTGACTTTTACCTTGGAACTGATTGACCTGTTGCACTGGATATGGGCTCCGCTGTTGCTGCAGATGCTGCCGAGGCAAATGTGACTGCTGCTGCAATTGCTGAAAATGAATGAGGGAAAGAAAGCAGAAGTGAAAAAGATGATTAATTAATTAGTGAGCTGGAAAGAGGCTGGTGACAAAAGTGCTGCAGCAGAACCGCAGTGTTCCTTATCTAGCAAGCTGTTCCAGAGAGACAAGTGGAGACATTTGAAGAATCCTCCTGAGAGTACTTGGGCTACTCAACACACAGACTCCTTCTGGTTCAAAAAGGAATAAGCACTGAGGCTAACATCATCTCTCCTTACTTACAAGCACTTCATCTTGACCTCTAAACAGCAAACTGAACTGTCCTCGGGCTGAATGGGAAGGGAGGGATCTGAGATACCTCTTCTCACCCAGCTCTGAGTGCTGCTGTATCCACACACCCTTTCCTTCCCCCAGCCCTGAGAAGACCTATATATATATATACACACACACATATATACAGGAATATATATATTATAATATATATGTATATAAATATATATATTTAATAATCGATATAATTAATATATATATTCCTATATGTATAGTCCTTGTGCAAGACTGCAGCCCACCTCTGCACATCCAAAACGCTCAGCTGCAAGGGACAATGCCTCCTAATCTGAGCACTGTGTCCCAAGACCATTGCCTAGCCAGACCAGAAACAGCTACTGAGGCACATTCCCTCTTCCTCATGCTATCTGGGGAGCTGGCCATTGCAAAATGCCCCTGTCCCTTAGTCCAGCCCGTGCTGGTCCTCTGCACTTTTTTTTTTCTATGAATAGTCAGGCATCTAAAACAGAATCACGGGTTGATTATAAAAACAGAGAGCATGTCTATCAGAGCTTTCAAGGCCCTGGATATACTTGACTGAGCAGTTACTACAACGACGCAGATGCTTTGTCCCAAACCAGGACTGAGGAACAAAGGAAAGAGAATGGCAAAGACAGAAAGGAAGCAAATACTAATCCTAATGTTTATAAATACACATTACATATGATAAAAAAGATTAAGGGAACTTCATTAGGCACAAAGCACTCAAAAGCTAGGAGCTTACGGGCTGTGCCTTTTAGTCTTGCCTTCAGCATCCAAGTCAGTGACTGGCTCTTGGGTTTACACAAGTGAATTGGCCTGGTCCATGCAGAGGGAATACTACTGTATCACTGCTCTGTACTTGTTCCCTCTGAAACCATTCATGGATCTTCACAGGATCACAGAATCATAGAATGGTTTGGGTTGGAAGGGCCCTTTAAGATGATCTAATACTAATCCCTTTGCTAGAGGCAGGGATACCTCCTTCTAGACCAGACCTTGCTTATAGCCTCTTTCAGCCTGGCCTTGAACACCTCCAGGGAGGAAGCACCCACAGTCTCATTGGGCATCCTGTTCCAATGTCTCACCACTCTAAAAGAAAGACTTTCTTCCTAGTGTCTAGTCTAAATCTACCCTCTTCCATCAGTAACCATCAGTACTTCTACGGTTACACAGCATGCACAAGTTCTAACTGAAAGTGGCACCCAGGTCTTAAACTGTATTTCCCCTAACAAGAGAGACACTGCTGAGCTTAGACTGACCTATCAGAACATTTTCTAGGTAAAGTAGGGGACTGCAAGTTTAACCGAGGTGCGAGCTTGCAGTTACTGAACAGTGTGACTTTCTGCTGGCTTTTCTGCTGGGTTTCCTTTAAACTGCATCTGAATTAAACACGCATAAGACAAGACCATCTAGACCAGGTAACGTAATGTCTGTACTGCGCAAGTGTAGAGCTCTGGGAATTGGTGTCATGCTCGAATGTCACAGCTTCACACTGCCACTGCTGGGGTTGTGCTCACTGCTCCCCCACTTCAGCCTGCAGTTCCCAACCTCTCCCTGAGGCTAGCATGACTGCTTGCACTGTTTGTGTGATAAAACAGAGTAAAGAACTGATCTGGGAGATCAGAGAGAAAACTGCTGAAGGTGAAAGGAAGGGCTGCGCTGCACTGTCTGCAGTACTCGCCATCTCACAACAGCTGCAGAACCTGAGACAAACAGACACCGTACCTGCTCTGCTAGGATCTGCTGCTGTTGCTGCCTCTGCTCTCTTAGGAACTGCTGCTTCTGCTGCTCTATCACGTGCAGCTGGGCTCTCTGCTCGATCAGCATCTGCTTCATGATGGCCGCTTGCGGCTGGTTGCCCAGGAAGGGCCTCCCTGAGCTCGTGCCTGTGACCACGTTGCTGGCTCCTGGTGGGACAGAGGGCTGCATAGGTGCTGTGCTCCGGGACAGTCCCACCTGGTGCTGCTCCTGTGTGGAGAGAGGGAGAAGGGCTCGTTACTGAGGGTGCTCTGCGTGTAGGGAAGCTATGGCTCATTAACACTGAGCGCCGAGCCTGTGGGCGAGGGCTGGAGCTTGGAGAAAGTGGGAAAACTGGGCAAATGCTGGTGGCTCGTGGCCTCAATGTCTGCTTCAGGAACACGGGCAGGTTTCTCACACCAGAACCTGAAGCTCCAGGCCCCCTCTGATAAGGCAGGAGCACCTCACGACTCACCAGCAGTAAGAAAAGAAAACGGGGTGTGAGGTTTATTTGCAGTCAAGATAAGCAACCTCTGAGCAATGGATTCAGGAGCCAGGTTTGAGGCACACAGAGAACACCGTGAACCAGCAGCCCTCATTTCCACTGTTTTGCACCAGAACCTCAGGATTTAACCACATCACACGTTTATCCGAGATTCCATCCCACAAGGACGAGGAGCTTGTAGCTGGAAGGACGCGGAACACGTGATGCCACAGAAACCTATTCCTAAGATCACCCTGCTCTCCCCCGTCTCTGCGTGCAGATCTTCCCGCAGACCCCATCTCCCCCGCACCTCCCCGCGGTGCTGCTGGGAGCGGCGAGTTGCCAGCAGGGGCCGCTGCCCGCCCGCTGCCACGGCTCGGCTCGGCACGGCTGAGCACCGAGTGCTGAGGCCAGGCCAGGAGCGCTGCAACGGCCCGCGCTCCGGTACCCAGGAGCTGCGATCTGCCAGCAGCAGAGGTGGAGGGTTCCTCTTACCCATGTAATGCCGTAGTGTGGGCCGAGCGCACTGGCAGGGAAAAGCAAACTAATCTTCAGCCAGGAAACAAGAAGAAATACAATTTGTCCACATCTCCACTTTACACAGTGTCCCTGAAGGGCTCTCTGCTGAAAGGCTGCTTCCCAGTGTCGAGCTTCTGCCTCTGTTGAACTCATGCCCTGGTCTGAAAGTTTCCCCCGCTACTCCCTGCTCCCTTCTCACACAGCACCTCACCGCCTGGTCCAACATCTCCTAGCTCAGGGGCACGAGGTGAGGGCTCCATCCTGCCCCCCTGTCCTCCCCTTGCCCCAATGAAGTCATCAAGCTGAAGATTGCGTAACTGATGCACAGAGCTATCTTGTGTTACACTGGGAGACGGGCCAACCGCTTCCATTTATAGACAACAGCAATGCCACGCTGCCAAAGAACCTTTGCTGCAGCTACAACATGGGAAAGGCGGAAAGGAAAACCAGGAGCCAGAAGGCTCGCTGTGCAGTGACATCAGCAGGAGCTGCCCCAAGCCCTTGGGGCCACAGCCCGCTTCAACACAATCTCACAGCAGAGCTGCCATCCCAGCTCTCACACACACGGGGAGCAGCGCCTCACAGCAGTGCTGTGCAGAGGGGCTCAGTGCCATATTGCGTTATGCTGCTCCTTGGCTTTAGGGCTGCAGAAGGCAGAGAGCTCTGCAAGACACCCCAGCAGCTGACAGCCCACACAGCAGCTGGAGGAAATGCGAAGATTAGCACCAAGGTGTTACTTCCAGGGCTGTGTGTTCGGCCATTTCTAGGCACAGGAGTTCGCCTATTCATAGTGAAAACTTCCTGCTTCCAGCTTTAATAACAGATTTAAAGCCAGGCTTTTTTCATCAAGCCAGAACACCGCTCGCCTCCCCCTTTCCATCTTTTTTGGCCAAAGCTCTTCTCAAACAACGACGAAAGGCCCCGCTGACATCACCAGGAGCAGCGCAGGGCTGTGTATCCAGAAGCAGGAGCAGGGCAGCAGGGCCCCGCCAGCTCTTCCACTCGAGCACCTCTGCAGTGGGTGCTGCTCCACTAAGTGTGTCCACTTCCCAAATCATCCATCCTGACCCTGCTCTTTGCTCTCCTATCTCCGGCAACCGGCACTGCTTCTTTGCTATCCTCAAAACACACCCACCAGACCCAGGGAAGCGGTGCCTGTTGGCCCCTTCCTGCAGTGTGACTCACAGCGTGACTCAGGCTGCCGTGACTCCAGATGGATTTTTGGGGATGCACGGCAGCGAGAGGACAGCCCCGCTCCTTCCCCCGGGCCTGTGCTCACGTGTGTGCCTGTGTGTAGGGGTGCCCTGCACGGCAATACGTATGTACTCAGGAGGGTGGAATTCTGTGGTGCCTTGTCAGTGCCTGAGAGGCAGCTGCCCGCTGCTGGCAACTGGTCCTTGGTTAAGCACAAATCCCGTGTTCTTCCAACATATTTCTGGGGATCTGCTGGAGCGATGGATCTTTTCCAGGAGTTTGGGGGGATGCGTGTGTGCGTACGGTTATGCACATTTAACATCAGTGGAATTGAAAGCAGCGTCGAAGTGAAACAGTCAATGGAACCTGAGCTCGCTGTGCATTGCAGTATGTGAACTAATGCAATCCTTAGTGTGCAAGTGGCAAAAGAGCAAACAGAAGCCAGGAGGTGGCTTATCCTGCGTACTGCATTAGAGGAACGACACCAGAAAGACGTGTGCAATCAGATGTCTTCATTTTTGAGTCAGAGCAGAAAAAGAAGAAACAAAAATGATTTGAGGCAGAAAGTGTCTGCCAGTGAAGGACTTCAAGAGCTCAATCATTCAGCTTACCACAAAGAAAACAGAGATGCTTTGACCACGGTGTATAAAAATACCTTCACGAAAGAACGAATCTTTTAAAGAGCCCTTTTATCCAGTGAAGGCGGCAAAACCAGATACAAGGGCTGGAAGCCAAAGACGGATTCAAATCAGAAAGAAGAATCAAATTTTTAGGCCATGATTTCATTACCCAGCAGAAATGGCAGGTCTCTGCTGTTTGATGCCTCCTAAGACAAAAGCCTTTCTGGGTAAACACAACTTTGTAGTGCAACCTACAGGTCTGTGATGGACAAGGCACTGCTGACCTCACCTCCATGCACTCTGAGCTGCTGCTTGCTGGCAGCAAAAACGTTACTAGATTTCTGTACACCCCATCACAAGAAAACTTATTGCATACCCAGTGTTTTTGGAGTAACCTACAAGCACATTCCTGTATTCCCCCAGAAATATTTCTATTAAATTCCTGTACTGCTGTCACTTACTGTGTCTGGCAGGGATCTTAATCCCTGTCTAAATCTGGCTGCCCAAGCGCAGCCACCTTCAACAGATAGGTGCCATCTGACTGACTGAGGGAGTTACAAATCCATTCACTTCTGACTTTGCCTCACATGAGCCAGCATGCAGGACGAAGGGACGGGCTGAACTGTTTTGCGACTGCACCCCCCAGCAGACTTCACAAGGCAGACCAACTCACCCTCATCCTCTGTCATCCATCCCAGGGAGGGGCTACAAACCTCTCCTCTCCCTGGGCCCCCGGTTGCCATGGCCTTTCAAATAGTATCTGAGCGAACAAGATCACTCTGACGTTTGATGCCAGACCTCTGCATGCAGCCCATTTGTTTTCCTTTCACCTCCCTTCCCCTGCATCTCTCCTCCCCCTGTTTTCGATACGGTTTGCTCTCGCCGCAGAACAAACAGTATCCGCCAGACTATCACTTTGGTGTACGTGTTAGCTCATCAGAGGGACTAATTTCTTTATTTCTAGCAACAAAGTACACAACAAAGGATCTGAAAATGAGCAAGTGATTTCCTAACACCATTTAGGAGCTAAAGACTTGTGCAGGCCCTCACCGGCACCTACACGGCGACCACAGCCTGCAATCCTGTTTGGGAGTAGTGTCAGTGTGTCCCTGCTGCCCCACATGGGCATAGAGCTCCCTCAGGAGCCAGTGCTCGTGGCTGTGGTTGGGAGCAATGCAGCGAGGGCTGGGCTGACCCCAAGGCCAGAGCCTGTTGGAAATGGCAGCGCTAAAGGTTTTAGCTTTAATCAATGCCCGCTTCGAGTCCATCTGGAGCAGAAGGGAGGAGAGCTAATGTGAAACACAAGGATAATTATGGCTAGAGAGCCCTTGAGAAGGGGGGAGAGAAGAAAAATGGAAGATGAAAGCAGGCAAACGGTTTAAACAAACAGTCACACAGGGCCAATGAAAAGGGGAAACAGAGGGAAAATGACACAATAAAAATAAATGCTTTAAGGGAAAGAAGAGCTTCTAGCACATACAGGGAAAAATACAGACACTGAGAAAACATACATATAAGGAAAAGATGCTCTAAAGAAGTTTTCAAGCAGCAAATGCTAAACCGCAACCCGGCTGTCCCTTCTGCTCTGATGTCCCAAGCCCACATCACACCATCACCTCGCACCCCACAGAGCTCGCTGGGTACAGAGGCATTTCACAGCCCAGCTCCAGCTCATGCCTGGCAGGAGCTGCCTGGTGGCTCTTCTAGATGCTTGTAGAGTTCGGTTGTTTTTGTTTTCCTCTTGGAGAAATTTTGCTCATTCTCCCCTCAGCTGTTTTGTTTGAGGATAAACAAAGGTATTTTTCACGCTTAAGGACATTTTTCAGATCCTTTCCTCTGTGCTGTGATAAATGAGATCTCTTTCATTTTTAGAAAAAACAAACTTGGCACTTGTGTTGATCCTCAGCAAGAAGCATGTAATTTGCCAAGCCCGAAAGAATCCTGGCTGAGAAATAAACACACCGGGCCATATGCTCTCCTTCCCCTACACAGAAGGCAACTTACCTCAAAAATTGGTAAGAGGCTGCACTTGCCCCATGTTGTTCTTCTGCCAAGGCAAAAAGAAATCCTCAGAAAACTTCAGCACAAAGGTTTGGGGCTCTCACAAAATAGCTGTGCCTGGGGGGGACCTCTCCTGCACCTTCCCCATCCTGTTGGTGACTCTTTGGCTTCTGCGTTGGGACAAATGGGGTCAGGGAGTGCATATGCTCATAGTACCGCTGCATTATCCTTATCAGTATTTCCTGGCACTGCTTGATTTGCAAGTGAACAACCCACACAGCCCAACTGTTCCTTTTGCACACCGCTCTCTGTCTCATTCACAGCATGCCCACATGGCAGGAAGATCACATCCCATAAGGGCCTCAATGAAGCAAGGACCCTTTTCAGTTCTACCTTGCTTCGCTGAATTGCTACAGGAAATGCCATGTATGTAACAAACACAGAGACAGCCCACCAGCTTTCAGTGGACTTAAGCAAATGGCTAAAAGCACCAAAACAGACACATGGATACTTGTGATGACCTGTACAAATTCATGCATGAATTCCAGGATCGTCTCCTGTCAGACACCAACACAGAAAGCTGGAGTAACTCTCATCCCTGGATGTGGGTACTTGTCCGTGCAGCTTATCTGCAAGTGGTATTTCACTCTAAAATCAAGAACCCAAAGGTATCTGGCAAGACTAAAGGAAACGGTCTTCCACTGCCGCTGCCCAGCAAAGCCATGCTGTCTTTGCAGCGGTTTCAGATAACTCACTCAAGGTGGCTGGGATGGCATGCCAGTCCTGGGACATTATGAGCTACTTCTTTCAGCATCCTTGAACCAAGGCTGCCCATCACCCAGTTCCAGCACTGAAACCCCGCTCATTTCTCCTCCAGCTTGGACACAGCCTGTGTGTTTCCATTAACCACCCAGTCTTTGTTTTGACATCCAGTCTCACCAGCCCTAGTAAGAACTGACAAATAATTCTCATTCGGGCAGTGCCTAGGCAGTCTTCAGCCATAACACGCTCTTCACTGCATGGTTCCTGCCTTCTCTCCAGGGTCTCCTTTATTTATACAGCTCAGGAAAACTCCACTCCAGAATTAATTTCTTTTGCAAGGCCTGACTCAGCTTGGCTTTAGGCAGTCCCCAGACTTCTAGATCTCTAAGGAATGGCTTCCTTTACTGAGGAAGTCCTTATTCACTCCTCCTGAGGCCTTCTGAATATCCTTAATACCTCTTCCGAGACAATTACTTATTAAGCTTTAAACTTTTTTTTTTTGTTTTAAACTTCCTGTACACCATGAATGCTTTTTCCCCTCCTCGATTCTGTCATGTTCCTAATGCTTACTCATGTTTGCCAGCCCTCACCACCGCAATCCCAGCTGCCTTTTTGCAGCCTTTGACTCACTCCTCAAGCCTTGCCTTCTGCCATCGCTGAAAAGTCACATCTCTGCTCAGGGCTGTGCTGACTCCTCCCATGAGAAACTCCACAAAGCAAGATAGTATCTCCCTCACTCCCCTCTGCTTGCTCTCCCTTGCCTCCTGCCCAGCTCTCCCTCCCAACTGTGGCCCCACTGCTTGTCCTGAAGACCTCGCTGTGTCCTGTTTTCTTATCTCCCCTAATCCCATCTGCCACCTCTTCCTTCAGATCTCTCCCTCTGCCTTCTTCCCTTCACCATATAAGCATGCTTTAAAAAAAATAATCTAAGCAATCCTTGACTCCAAGCGCCTCTCCAGCCTCTACCCTATCCCTCCTCTCACTGTCATCTCTAAGCCTATTGAATGTGCTGCCTATGATTTATATGACTTGGACTTAGCCTCCATCTCCAGCACAGATTCTTTTCCAAACAGGCTTTTGCTTCTTGCCTGTCACAGAAACCAGTATCACAGAGTCCCTAATAGCCTTTATCTTGTGGAGCTCGGTGCTGTATTTCTCCATGGCTGCCTGTGCTCCTAGCACAGCTGACCAAACCCTACCTGATGTCTTCTCTCTCCCCAGTGCTCTCACTTGCCTCCAGCACCTTTAGTTGCCCACTCCATGTTTCTTGTACTATCCAGTCACTGCTCAGCCCTGCACACTTCTGCAACCTCAGTCCTCTTTTCTCTCCCCCTTGTCACATCTCTGAGTAAGCTCTCCGTACAAGTCCAAGGACTCCCTCTATGCTGGCAGCTCACAGGCCTTTTCCTATCTGACCTGACTAAATTCATACCTGCCTCCGGATCACCTTGTGGGTACCCGTCAGTTTGAAGCAGGCTCCAATCCTCCATTACTTGCCTGTAATTTGGTCCGTAACCTGGTCATGATCTTTGCCTCAGACCTCCATGCTAAGCCCCACAGTCAGGCTCGCACCCCCTCACACTGCGATGGTCGCAATCTCACCCTGCCTGCAGGCAGCTGGGGTGATGCTGCCCAAGCCACGTTCTTCACCTATTGTCCTAACTGTGCCATCTCTCCCTTGCCAGCCTGGTTTCCTTTCCTTTACCAATTTCAGCTCCCTCCCTTCCTTTCAAACCCAAATGCAGAATATCCTGCCTCACATACCATCTCTTGTTCACTGCTGAGTGTTGAAGCCCACCCCATCATGACCAGCTTTTTTCTACTTGTTATATTTTAGACACAAGTGCCTTCATGCTTTCCTCCCTGCAGGACTGCATTTCTGGGAGGATACTCTCCAAATCATGCAAATCTGACCGTGACCTCTGGCCCCAGTGCAGTCAGATATGTAGGAGTCTGTGGAAGTTCCTGTCTCCATGATGCCCAGCAGCAGCCTCTGCTGTTTCCTTGCACTCCCTGGTGTGTTTGTCTCCCGCATTATCTCTTATCTCGCTCTTAGGTTGGAAGTACTCGGGGGGAAGGAAATATATTTACATCCTGCGCTGCAGGGAGCCCCACACAATAGGGCTCCTGGGCTGCGACTCAGGGGTGCCACCCAGCACAGCAATTTACAAGTACAGCTTCACATCTGTGCATGGCTAAGGATACTGCTTTATATTCTGTAGATGTGAAATTTTGCCGTTCTCAATGTGCCCTTGCTCTACTTCTTCTCCTTTTAAAGGGTGCAATATTAGGATGAGATATTGTATGCTGAAAAAGTCAGGAAATGCTAAGCTACAGTTCCCACGGCAATTGTAACTCAGGCTCATATGGCAAGGCACAAAGGTTATCACCGTACGCAGCAACGGAGGATGCTGAACTCCTGCAAAGTGACCAAATTATCGCTGTGGCAGACACCAGGTCTTTGAACTTCTGGGCAGGTGGAGTCTTAAGACATTTACAGGGGTTTTAGCACTTCATTCTAGAAAGCTGAAGTCCATCAACTTACAAATAAAAGTCAAAATTATGTTGTATAGTGAGCAGCCAGTCCCAGCAGCAGTGTGTAATTCTCTTTGCAGAAACACCACTAATGGCAACAAGAAATATTTCCATTACTTTATGAGCTCTGGTAGCTGTCAGCAGAGAGAGGAATCTGCCGATCAGAGAAATCTGGGAAGACATCAGTGTGTCAGAACAAGTGAAAAGACTTGACACAGAGGGCACATTTTTGTTGAGCAATTTGCATTAGCACTTCTGGACAAATTCTACATTTCACATGCAATTCACAAACCAACAGCAGCAGTGCTAATTGGTGCAGTTGCCACTCAAATGCGGTGCCTTGTTTGAGCTATCACTAACGCGAATGAAGACTACAGACTTTTTTGAAAAAAATGCAGCAATTATTTTGCAGGCTTTGGGGGGTCCCCCTGCCCCGACTTTCATCCTTGTAATTTTATTATCAATATACCTTAAAATAAAAAGGAACGGAAAGGCAAACCTCTGAAAAGATCAGCTGAAGTTATTAAGAAAAAACTGCCCAATACCGATGCTCTTCATTGCTACAATGGTTGGCCCTCTCACCACGCTGCATCTGACTGTGTCGCAGGGTGCCACAGATAAATGTTGATCTGTAAAGCCAGAAGTAAGTGGCAGAGTACTGGTGACTCTGAAAGTTCCAGGCACCAAACCAAGGCTGTGCTCTGCACGTATCTCAAACGCTGATGGGGTAACAGAATCTCTCTGCTTCCTCTCAGGTGGTAATTGAAGTTATTTAACTTAAAACAAGGCAGACCTCTCATCCATCATTCTTTATCTTTTGTAAAATCAAGTATCCTGAGAAAAGGAGAGCGCTTCCAAACTGCAGCTTTCTATTACCAGCTCTCTAAATGCTCAGGCAGCTGCAGCTCAGCTGAAGGAAGGTTTGCCCAATTCCTTTTCATAAAGTTGGACAGCTATTTTTATACCTTATTTCCTTTAGGTTCCCACAGTGCAAAATCCAAGGAGCTAATGGGATTGGCAGGCACATAGATTATTGGTGACCTCCTCTACTCCAGCATTCTTACTATATTTTTTTGTAACGCACAGTGAGAAAGGGAGAAACCTACAATTACAAATCTGTCAAGCCAGCTCTGATACCTTTATGTTCAAATGCCTTAGGAGAGACCAAGGTACAATTGCTAGACAGGGAACAGAACCAAACAAAACCCTATATAGATATACATCTAGATCTAAATAAATCTAAATCTGAAAGACTGGTTTCCTAATGCAGTAATTAGGTTGTTTCTCTGCAGTGCCACGCTGTGGGCTCTGCCACCCGTCACCCAGCAGTGTTCTGCTCCCCCAGCCCCACTCCCAGGAAGGAGCAGAGGCGTGAAAGGACACATCACCACAGCTACTTGGCACATCAAGAGCTCCTGTGTTCAAAATCTGGCCCAGACAGCAGATCCCTCAACCCCTTCTCAGAGAAAAGCAAGCAGTGCCTACGTGAAGCCACGGGCTGTGCTTTCTGGTGGCAGAGCAAGGCTCCAATGTGTACCAACGCACGATATGGCTGTCAGCTGTGATTCTACAAAAAGTGCAGAAGATATCTTTTGGACCTCTTAATAGTTTTTTTTTTCCTGACTGAGAAGTTGGCATTTCCCCACCTGCTTGAGTATAATTCACTGCAAAACATCAAACAGATGCATTCAGTCCTTTGCAGACATATCATTACCTTGTGTGTTGTTCACATAATGCACATCTGTAGCCCATTGGCAGTACACCTAGTTAATGTGTGGGAGACTCCTAGGTTCAAAGCCTCCAGTGTTTCTTTTGTTCTCTAATGAATCCTTCTTTTGTTTGGCTCCCCCTCCCCTTAGGTTGTAGCTGTAATTCTGTCATTAGCATCTTAAAACTCTTTTCCTCTAAAGACACCTACAACACTACAATAAGCAGGGAACATCCTAGGAAGCACCCAATGAATCACGATTCTTACCTAAGACAAGTTTAACAGGTCTGGGTCATCAAAGCCAGCAGCACGTAGCTTACTTAGCAAACTCAGTAATCGAATATGCCCCTAAAAACCAGGAGAGGAGGGATCACAGCTGGCAAGCTAGGTTGGTAAAGTTCAAACAAGAGACGCATTCACGGTCACTAAGAGTGTCACAATTTGGACGAGTCTCTGCAGACCTGTGCCTGCTTCTCAGGGTCTAACAATTAAAGCATTTGTGCCCTTCCATGAAGGCACACGGAAAATGCTGAGCTGTTTCCTTTGCGTGGAAACATTTTGTTGAGTTTTAACCTGACTTCAATCTAATGATGCCAAACTTGATTTCCTAGATAAGATGCACGAGAACATGTAACTCTGAGGCACCTACTAATCCCGACTTGTGGTGCGCTCAGTGGGCTCATTCCAATTCTTTCCAAAGCTGCCAGACCTCTTCTCTGAAACAGCTTAGAGACTGCGAGAGAGCCAGGGTGTGTGATCTGGGGAATTTCCTCTGTGGGAAATGCAGAGCCAAAGCAGGAAGGCCACGCCACTGGCAGAAGTGTCAGGGCTCCCACGTACTGTGTGTCTTACACACTGTGGACATCTCTGGCAGCTTAACTGCATGCTTACGTGTCCATGCACCATCATCTGCATGACTCTGCACTCCAATAAGTGAGCTCAGCTTCACAAAGAAGCTTGTGATTCTTAGCCAGTACGGTGATATGAGTCTAACTTTGCCAAACAGCTTCAACTTGTAAGAGAAGCAGAAGATTTCAGCATTTACTTTGTCACCACCAAAATAAAATGAATTTAAAAAAATCAAAATAGCTCCTTAACAGGCACAACATGTTAGCAACGTGCATTGTTGTCCCATATTCATCAATTAGCATCATTATCTTTACTTAACTGTAAGTGGCATGTTTCCTTTGCTGGCTTCCTTCCAATTAATCTGTGACTGAGCTGAGGTAGCACGCTGCCTCAGTGCTTGTGATGAGACATTCCTCTCTTCAAAAACACAAATGCACCACCACCTGAAAAATGATGTCATTTTTTGTGGCTTTTCAGTTACACTCAAGGCAGAGCCCCAAGCCCTGAAGCTTGGCCTCTGACTGCTCCCACCTTCCTGCTTCTGCTCCCCACAGCAGTGTGGGCACCCCACTGCACAGCGGCTGCAAGGGGCAGCAACAGCCCAGGGCCCTGTAACCAGTGCCTTTCTGTAAACCAAGCAGCACCACGCTCACACAGATCGACAACAACACGCAGCTGCAGAAGAGGAACGCCTGCTGCACTTTCAGCAGGTGCTCAGCAGAGGCGTGTTTGCTCACAAGAGGAAATGACCCAGGATTTATAATGGCAAAAGCAAGTACACAAGCTGAAAGACTAATCAGCACATTCCCTAGACTCAAAATATCTTCTTATTGTCTGAAAATACATCTTATATCTTAGGTGAAATGAAGAGGAGTGGACAGACTGTTAATAGCCACATTACAATAAAACCACCTCTAAAAATTCAGAAACCAAAGACATTCCTGTTGCCAAGGTTGTGCTTGAAAGCAATCCGCTATTGTGGCTCTCATTTATATGTTTTCACCATGTTTCCCCCGCACTAATCTTAGACAGCTTCAAAATTAATTTCTTCTTTCTCAAAGGCTGTGGCCAAGCTGGCTGGTCTCAGGCAACAAGCTACTGCATTTTCCTGAAGCCAAAAATCACTGCCTTACAGGACAAAAATCTTCACCCACCGTAGACTCAGTAGTCACAGCTCAGTGCAAAGTACAGAGCTGCAGCTGCAGTCTTCGCATCTTTTCCAGGGGAATGCAAGTAATATTAGTGCAAAGAGAGACCTAAAGGTATTTAAATTCCAAAACCAAACTTAATTGCTTAATTGAACAAGGTTACATCTCCTCGAGAATAAGTCAAGCCGTTCAGCAGTGGAAAAAACTCATGTTGACACTGCCCTTGTTTATTTGGCCGTGTGTCAGCCCAAGAGGGTATATTTAGCTTTTGTGTGCTTGCAGGACTGCATCTTGCAGCTCAACAGGAAATCTCTGGAGTCAAAGCTAAAGATATCACTGCACGCTCGGAAATTTACAGCCAGCTGTAAAAGTGGAGCTGTGGTGGTCGGAGTGCTCAACAGCCTTCTTTCAGACAAGCGAGGAGGCTGAATTAAGCACTCCACTGTGTTGAGAGCTGGGCAGGCAGGGTGCACCCGACGAGCTAAACATAGCAACAGGGGCGGTCTTCTCTTCCTCGGATAATGCTGGATTGATCCGTCCCGTTCCCATTCCCTAACTGGTTGGAGTGGGAGAGCTGGGGCATGCATACATGTGGAGCTACCGAAGGAGCGCAGGCACCTCCTCCTCCTCTGAAGCTTTAGGAAACGTTAGCAGTTATCAGACTCATCTCAAAAAAGAGATAAATCATAGAAGAGAATGCACAGGTTTTCGTTTTTGTTAAAAAAAAAAAAACCTCGATGGGGGGTTGTGGTGCCAGACCTAGGGAGTGTGAACAGAGAGAGAATCCTCAGGATGTGCCCTCACTGCTTCTGAGCCTCTCCGCGGGCTTCACCTAGAGCAGGGTCACAGGGAAATACTCCATCAAGGGAAGAGTTGTAGGAGGTGACTTCTGAGATAGAGGTTTCAGTGCTCCTTAAAATAGGCCAAAATTCACCACCCTGCAAAGACATAGTGAAGGGCAAGGCCTCAGGGCAAACTGCGGTCCCTGCGCTTGCTGGCCTCACCCTGTGAGCCCTGCAAGGCACTGCATGAAGTGCTGTACTTTGTTAGCCCTGTGGTGTGCCAAAGGATCAGGCCGGCCAATTTCAGCAAAGCAAGGCAGGAACATGACCCAAGGCCGCTCTCTACTAAGAGAAAGAAGAAACAGGATGCAAAGCCAGCTCTTGTTTTCTGTTAATAAGCCCTTTCTTTCGCTATCTTATCATTTTCTCTCAAGTAAGGCTAGCCGATTGTATTTATCTCAGCTTTGGGAAAGCTTCGTACGGTCCAAGTAACACGAGTAACCCAAATCACACCTCTCTTTGCTCAGCAACAGGAGAGCCATGTATGTTTATGAAACAGAATCAAAAAGGAGGAAATGTAAACAAGCGGTCCCCTCTTGGGCGAGCTCCTCAAGATACAAAGCATTCTGTCAGCAGCTGTCGAAGGAAGTACCACGGCCCTTTGAGTCTTGCACGCTGATACCAAAAAAAGCAACTTGGTTTATCTAAGAAAGATTAACCTGTTTTCTTGTGAGCTGATGCCATCCTGTCTACAGCTGACCGGTTCCACAAGAAGCAGCTCATTTCTTCGCCTCCAGACAGGCCATTCATGCAAGCAGAGGGCATAGAGGTATGGATTTAGCCTTAACAAAGTGTGCAGAACTTCTAGGAAGGCAATTAGTTGTAAAGACAGGATTTGGTGGTCTGAAGCATTCACAATCCCGGTTGATTCTGGACAAATTACTGCCTTGCCTCAGTAGCCCCAGCCATATTTTACTGAGTGAAACTGACACTAACACAGCACACCAGGACCTGGCGAGCTGCAGTGACAATGACGTGCTCCAAGAATTTTCTCAAAAAAAACAGAACCATCAGAATTGTATTCACTTTCTGCAAGCATCCAAACAAACTAACGGGCAAAAATCTGATTCAGAACCAAGCAAGGAAGAAAAGGAACAAATTCATGTATTCTATTTAATTCTGGCTTTCTTTCTGCCATACAGGAGAAGGCAGGCAAGCCACCTAGCCAGCGAGGAGGGATTCGCTGCAGCCCAGGCAGCACTCATTTCTCTGAACCCCGACATAAACCCTTCCCTCTTCCAGAGCTCAGTGAGACTGAGTGGCAGAGCCCCACGAATCTGTCACGGCTGTCGGGAGCTGACAGCTGTGCGCTCCCCCTTCGACAATCTGTTTCCTCTTTGTCAGGTGTAATTTGAGTGCTACACACCACCAGGCACACATTCAGCCCCTCATTACCGGCGCCTGTGTGAGGCTCGGTTGCCACTGGAAGATTTAAGGACGATGCTGAGACGGGTGCTGCAGCAGCGGGCTGCTGTCGGCTGCCAGCCGGCAGCTCTGCTCGCTGGAGGAGGCATGGTGCCTCCCGTTAGCACCGCCAGCTTACCGATGAGCTGGCTGCAGGAATCAAAGGCCAGCGGTAAAAGGGAGGCCTCTTTGCAGTGAAAAGCATGACAGATTTCTACTCTGGAGGCATTAGTCTCAAAGTGTGAATGTGTGCCAGGGTAAAAGGCTGCTCAGCAACCTTCTCTATTGGGGCAGCTCTTTGGGGTGCTGACATCTCCATAGAGCAAACCACAATCCCCAAAATGTGCTGTCCTGGCTAGGTTCAGCCCCTGGAGTCCACACAAGATGCAGAGGATGCAAAACTGCTGCTGGGATTACACTGCCTACACTTACCTCTACGTGAAGTACATGGAGCTAAAAAGGCTCTTCTCTGATAATCCCAGCATTTCAGAGTGTAGTGCCAGGAGTGCTCTCCGAGGGCACTGTTTAGTGGAGCATCACATACAACACAGAGCATGAGCAGCAGCATCACAGGAGGCAAAGATGCGGGCAATCACCCAGTCTCTCAGCTGCACAGGATTGCTCCCTTGAGGACTTTTTTGCCCAACATAGAGGCATTACTGCAGTGAGAGAATCTCAGAGCACATCAATGCTCCTTAACAAACAATGAAATGCCTAGAATGAGGAGGTGATCAAGAACTTTGTGATATATGCCCATTAGCAGACAGGTCCTTCTAAAGAAAGCCTGCAGAGCCTTCTTGTTAAAAGCCAATTGGATGAGCAACATTAGGAAAAAAAAAAGAAAAAAAAAAAGATACGTGTATCACTTTTCACCAGCTGCCCCCTGGCTCAGTTCAGACAATTACAACTTAACTACCAGGGTTAAGCTAAAGCCTTCTACGTTGTCAGGATAGGAGATGCGGAGGGACACTGTCAGCTACTTCAGACATTGAAATATCATTTACGAGAAGGGGAAGCATTCCCTGTCAGCTCTTTCTTTTGTATCTGAAAGAAGTAAGAGTACTTAGAAAGGTAAAAAGTGGTAGGTGTTTCCTACAGTAGCCTTTACCTGCAGTCTTTCATTTGCACAGCTGCTGTGAAGAGGAGCCTACTCTGGAGTAAAATGGCTTTGGCATTTGACAGCAGCAGGGGACCAGCTGCCTTCCCCACATGCCTGCTCCTGATGAGCCGGCTTCCAACAGGGCCACCTCCATACCCAAGGACAGCATGTCCCTGGATACAGGCTGAGCCCTTGAAATCAAATCCCTGCATATGCATCAGTATGCTCCCTTACTTACCAGGCTCACTTGTTGCGCTCTTTGAAGCTGCCATTTGGTACAAAGAGAGAACTATAAGCTTACCTTTAACCAAAGGCAGTTACACTCAGATGTCTCTTAAACACCTCCAGGGATGGGGACTCCACCCCATCCCTGGGCAGCCTGTTGCAATGCTCAACTGCCCCCATGAAGAAATTAACCCTAATGTCCATTCTAAACCACTCCAGAACAACTTGAGACCATTAATAACACATGTGCAGTTTGGTCAGCTCCAGATTATTCTCTGGATCCCTAAAACTTTATGAGTATAGAAAGTTGCTTAAAAAAAAAAAAATACAAGAGCTCAGACATTCAGTCACCTGACTCCAGGAATCAAAGACTTGAGACAGAAAACAAGGAACAAAATCCCAAGATCCCATTACTGCTAAGCTTATACATGGCCAGAATCAGCAAGGGAGATCTTGCTGTTCAGAAGATACAGGTTTATCAGTGACGAAGCCTGCATGAAAATGTAAAGTAAACCAGTGTAGAATGGTATTTAAACTGCATTTCTGGTGTTGCCAACTGTTACAGTTGGTGTTACAGCTAGAAAGATTAGCACGGTGAAAATGGGAAAAGAAACAAACAGTGTAGGAATGCTCACCTGTATCTGAAGAGCTAGGTTTGCAGGACAGACTCCACAGAGGAGGGTTCTCCAGAAAGATCCTTCCCCAGTGGCAGTCAGCTCTTAGATGGGGTCTAGAAGGAACTGCCTTCACCTGTGCTCCCACAGCTGACTCAGTCCTTTCCTTAGGTGATCAATCAGCGGTTCAGGCCGTGACTCAACAGTTCCCATACACGAACATAACTAAATATTTAGTTACAATGATATTTAGTTGTGTTTATAAATGAAAGATAGGATTTGTAGTTTGATTTATACTATCTCTTAAGATATTTTTAAAAATGTTTAAGTAACTACCTGGAGCGCTGGAAGTCAGGAAATCCAATACATAGCCCACCACCAGCTGCTAACTTGCTACTGGATCCTGAGCATATGCATACACTGGGGTGACACTTCCAGCGTGTTGAGATTCTCAGGACACGAATGTGCAAAGCACTGGTGCTTTTTTCATGTGCATTTCACCACACTTTCAGGGTGACATTTCTCCTTGGACGCCTGCATGAAGACCGTGCCAAAAGCAATGCATGTGCATGTACACTTTTAAAAAACAAGCTCTGGCTTACTGAAGGGAGACTGTTTGTTGTTCTTTGGATTTCAGCAAAGGCTTCTTTCCAAGGGCACAGGGAACCACCCTTCTGTCAAAAGCAAACTGCAAGCATTCCCCTCAGCCATGCACAGTCTTTGGAAACGAAAGGTCCCACACGGAAGAGCAGGGAGGACCTGAACCAAGCTCCAGGAGGAAGGTTTTCTTTCTTTTTTTTTCCTTGTGCTTCTCACTTTTAAAGAGCCCCTCTTCTCTAGACTGCAGTTGTGTAGCACAGCATTTGTTCTGAACTAACGCCATCCACTCACACCTCTGCTAGTGAGGTTCACTTGGCAGCCTCCTGCCATGAACCACATTCCAGATTTCTCAGGCCTATAAGTGATCCCAAGAACAATGATTCACGAAGAAACAGCATTTGTGAGGAATTCCCCTGTTCCCACTTCTGCAAAAAAAGGGAAAGGAAAAAGTGAGGAGAAACACACTAATGCCCTCTGGGACAGCAAGGCCACAACAGCCTTCAATTCAAATCTTCTACAGGATGTTTCCTTATACTGACTGCTCTCCACTCACTCTCAGCAGCTCCTTGTTTCAGCCCTTCCCTGTTCTCCAGCGCTAACCTCCAAAGATGCATGAAGTGCTCCAGGATTGCCAGCTGCAACGCACTTCCCTTTGCCAAAGAAAGAGCTGAGCTGATTTCAGGGACACAACATGCAGTCACACACAGGGCCCTCTCCCTTTCACTGCCACTGCACTGACATCTTGTCCGCTGATCCAAACAAAATGTGTCCTGGACAAGCTAGACAGGACGAAAGCCAGCAAATCTGTCGATTTTGGGCACTGGAGAGCTCAGGAAGAATGAAGTTGGCAAATGACCCAGGAATGAGTAACCAGTGCTGTCACATCTTCACCTTCACCAAAAAGACCTTGCACAAAACCTCCACTTACATCATTTTGTGTAGGTTTTTGAAGCTTAGCATTTTTCAATCTCCTGTACCAGCAGCTAACATATTTCTCTGTAGAAATTGATTTTCCCAGAAGAGGACATTTCAAAACTCAGGGTGCCTGAGGGACGGGACAGCTCAAAGCCTTGCTTACACCACGGTGCCACCTCTGACCTGCCAACTTTGAAAGAAAGTATCTCTAATTACTTGTGTCTGTGCACATCTCTAAGCACAGGCTGGGTGCTGGGACTTTTCAGTCAGTACATGGCTCAGGAACAAACCCATGCAACACTGCAGGCAGGCTGAGGCTACCAAAATGTGTAGCAGCCAGAGCAGTTATGAAGAATAAGCAACAACATTTATTTACAGATCCACATACCTCCTGGTTTGATTTTATTTTCATCTGTAGTGCAATCTTCCATCTCAATCCTCCGAAACATGAAGTTGTTACTTTATTTTGGGGGACAGTCTTCAAAATCATTTGATATCAAATGTTGTGCTCTTGAGTTCATTTCAACTACTGCTCCTTTGCTGTGCTAAAATAATGAATAATAAATAATGGTGGCAGCACCAGCAATAGCAGCAGCTGTGGCGAGACATCCAAAACCATTACACAATACAAAAGGAAACAAGTCATATCTATTTCTCTCTTTCTCTTGTAATTTCTTGTCCTATTTTTTACCATGGATTTTACTGCTGTTATTGTCCGCTGTATCTTTGCTCCTTTCTTTCTTGCCACCAAGGAATGGGAGATTCCTAAAAGGTATGTGGATTTCACAACGCCAGTCTTTTGCTCATTTTAGGTACTGACTGCTACTGGAATACATAAATTAAATCCTAACAACCAGGTAAGTAGAAGACGCCCTCACCAACTTTTGCTCTTATTTTTCCGTAGATCTTACTTCTTTCGAGCCCATCCTGGAGAGGGTTGGTAAATTTCTACTCAGATAAACGTTATCCAGCATACTAACACCACCGGACACCAGTTTAGTTCGTTATTCTTCGCCCTATCACTTCTGATGTTGCTGAACTGAATACCACAAGAAAAACAGTGCCTGAAGGATGAATGCACGCAAGACCACCCGATTCCTCCTTCAGCATCCCCAGCCTGACAAGCTGCTTTTCCTCGGCTGCTCTTTAGGAAGGCAGGAAGTTAGCACTATGGTGTGCTCTGGCTGACTCATCCCATGCACGGCAGTACAATCGCACAGCTCCAACCAAGCCAACAAAAACCCTGCATACGTGCATGCTGTAGCTCTGAGAGAGAATCGCAGCCTGCAAAGGCAAGACAGAACACTTAATCAGTCTGAAAACATTGGTGAAAGAGAAAAGGAAAGCATAAGAAAGTTTTATCTGTCTGAGATCAGAGGTGGCTCCCGCCCTGAAACGCATCTATCTGTTTGCCCCTCTTCAAATTTGGCTTGAAAAGTGAGTTTGAAGAGAATGCCTCAGCGGGGGCTTCCAGTGACTGAAATGGTAAATTTGTTTCTGTCATACACGATGCAGCGACAGCTCTGTGATCTATGCTCCAGGTTGATTACGGGATCTTTGTTCCCAAAAACAGCCACAGTAAGTAGCACTACAAAGGCTGTGAGCTCACAAGGAAAATGGGTGATTTGCTTTGACCACCAAATGGGTGCCACTTGTGGCAATAAGAAGGCAACACGCAATCTTGTTGGCTGGGAAACAGTGACATTATTTCTAAACTAGTGCCACGCAAAGTGTTTTCACAGACAGGCACAAGCTGAATGTAGCATTTAATTTAAATACAGGGACAGGGTTTTACCCTTTTGAGACTTCTTTTCCCTGGGGAATTACCGTATCAACTGCATAAGATTCATCACAACAGGTTCCTGTTTTCAGGGAAAAAATAATAGTTTTGCCAAACACTTGGGAAGCAGAGTGCTTATAAAACGCCAGACATCTTCCAACTTCCAGCAAAAATGTTTCTTATTTTTCAAGAGGAGACACTAATTTCTATGGTAGAAAACCCATGTAATCAATACTCAACACCAGTTTTTGTCCAGTGACTCTTCTATAGGCAACCTTCTGGCTCTGCTGATGGCTCACCGTTTATCTTAACAGATCACTGTATACGAAACCAACCAAATAAAATACCCCTACACAAACTAAGCGGCATGCACTAACCATTTCTAGAAGGCCAACTCCAAAGTTTCTTTGCAAAAGTTGATTTGCGACAGAAGTGGAAATGCTCTGTTACAATTCATGACTAGCATAAATTCTGTTTTTTGTAAAGGTTACTACGCAAATGTTCTCATTAAATCTCATTTAAAGTTACAAAAAAAAAAAAAAAAAAACCCCAACCAAAAAAAACCAGCCAAGAATAAGGAAGAAGTCAGAAGAAAGCATCAGTAATCGATGGTCTGCTAAGAGACAATGCTTGCAGTATTAATGCTGAGGATCCTGTTTTCTGCCTCTAGACAGCTAACAAGTTTCTTCATGCAACCCGGTTGAGAACAAGAGCAAAAACTAAGGGAGTTCAAAGAGGGATTCCTTTGAAAGAGAAATTATTTGGGAACTGCCTATTTTACAACGTTAGTCGTCTGGAATTGAGTTACGGTATTGGTAACTCACCTATGCAAGCCAATGAAAACATGTTTCAGTGCCCCTTATTCTCCCATTAGTTTCTCCCTACTGATGTGTTTGTGTCAAAGTAAAGCAAAATAATGCTCCTAAACTTGATTTTTTTAAACCATGGAGCTAGGGAGCTTGTCCAAGGGCACCCTGTTTATCAGATACCAGATAAGAGAAGAAGGGAGGAAGGGAGGAAGGGAAGGAAGGAAGGAAAGAAAGAAAGAAAAGAAGAAAAAGAAAGAAAAACGTAGTGTGCTTATGCAATAGGAAGCAAAAAGCCAGTTGTTCAGGGCAGACCTGGCACTTCTCTGGTGGTGTAGCTCTGCAATTAACATGACCAAATGTCAACTCACACTCCCTGAGCCCACACCTGAACCAATCTAGTGGCAACTGTCCCTGATGAGGGGATGGTTCTTAAATCCAAGTTTCTGCAGCAGCTGATGGGTGTGCAGGGCAGCAAGATGGTAGGATCTGCCCGCATCATTGCACTCCAGGTTTGCAGCCCAGGGACGTGCTGCAGACTCACTCACAGAGTGAGTGCAGCAGCCTGGGCTTCCTCCTGCCTGCAGCAGGGGTCTGTACAAACCACCTGCATCCTCGTTTGCAGCCAGACTCTGCTTTCCACAGCTTAATGCCCACACCCCTCCCTCCTAGCTTTCCACTTTGGGACATCCCAAATTGACAGGCATCTTTGGAACCAGCACAGAGGGGAGCAGGCTCTCAGCTGCCATGAGCTACAATAGCCGGGGAGTGTTTGTCAGGGTGGCTGGTGGCAGACCTCTATATAACTGGAAGTGAATGGGGTTTCTGTGCGTCTTTCATGCCATTGTGCAGAGCTGAAGTGAGGGACAATGAGAATGGAAACATTTTGCCTGTTGTTGACATCTAACTGCCTCCTGGAAGATACAGTCTCCACCAGACAGATGGCTAATTTCTTTACCCTAACCTCCTCCCACGGCACTCCAGCGTTAGTGCAATGGTCTGCCCCTGGAGTGCAACCCTAATTGCTGTCAAACGTTCACAGACAAAAGTGGTGCCTACATATCATTCATGCAAGTGTTGTTACCGGGCTGTGAATTAAGCCGCAGAAGCCACTTGTCAATTGACTCCAACGTGAGCCGTTTTGCTCAGACACTGGCTCCCATTTTAAAGGATCAAGGCTGACAATATTTATTGCAGGGCAGGTAGGGAGCGCTGGCACTGGAAGATGTGGCATTTTCCTCTGGAGAACCCTTGGCCGCGCGGCCTCCAGCAGGCTGACAAAGGACGCGGGCTGCTCTCCCCCCGTTGCTGAGAAACCCTCCCACTGAAGAAAAACCTTCGTTTTCCTTTGTCCTCACAGCCGAGCGGCAGTTTGCTGTGAAGCCAGTGCCGAGCACAGAGCTCCTCATTTGTCTTGTTCACACATGAGACATATTTTGGGACCGACTAACTTCTTGCTTCCTGGAGACGCTGCTGCCATTGAATAGACAGGTAATACTAATGGCCAGACGGTGACAGTCAGCCACCGGTAGGCTGATTGGATGCACATTCATCTTCAAATTATGTTGTGTGACAGCACAGGCTGCTGAACACCATTTTAACATGCAGAGTAACTCCTCAGGAGGCTCTTCATTATGCATTCGGTGGGCTATTTTCAGACTAAACAGCATGTCAGTGGCTGTGTTTATCCCTTTCCACCTGGGCAGAGGAAACAGTTCAATGTCCCTCCAGAGAATTAATACATATTACAACCCACACGTCGATTCTCCTCAACCGACAAGACCGGCCAGACGCATTATGCCTTCCCAGAAAATACTGAAGTCCCGACAATGAGGGATGGCCGGGGGACGAAACATGTTCAAGCAGCAACCCTCAGCTCCACATGACCGAACCTCCACGGGCGTGAACATGAAAGCAGACCTGCAGGACAGCAAACAGCACACTTCTGGCCCACGAATGGCATCCCAAGGCCTCGTGCTGGGCCCCCCGCAGCCGCTGGATGAAGCGCATCTGCAGCAGTCTGGGAGCTGCAGCCGCTCGCAGGCGATGTACGGCATGGGGCAGGCAGCAGCTGTGCGGAGGCCCAGGGGGGCCTTCCTTCTCCTCCTGTCTCTTTCCCAGCGTGATTTACTTCCCCTTGCTGAGAATACTTCATCTCCTGCTCTTTTACAAATTCGGCTGCTGGTTTCCTGGGAATGGAGTCGTGCCCGTAGCTCCACAGCAGCGACTGAAGCGTGTAAAAACTGGCATTATACCTCTCCTCCCTTTAACCCACCCAGGCCCAATGCTACTAACTAAATGCAGACGCATGACCTGTCATTCTGGAGGTCCCTCAGCAGAAAGCCTTGAGAACCTCTAGGAGGGGATGCCTGTGGTCAGCCTCACCCCACACTCACCTAGCGCGGCATGCTGGCCCCCCCCGCCCTGCTCTCACCCACGGCGGTTATTGGTGGGCAGCAAGGGGAAGATGTGTATGCTCAGCGAGGGGCAGTGGTGTTCACCAGGTCAGAACTCCCCTCACTGCGTGCAAAACACACACCGAATCTGAAATGAAAGCCTGTTTATTAAAATCGACATTTCTCTGGTGCCTGCCCAGCTGATTAGAAGTAACAGCTGTGAAGCCGGCAGTGAAGAGGCCTGATCTCCCAGAAGCTGCAAAAGCACTTTATATCCTGCTTCATTACTGACTTAACAGCCACGGGAAAAGATTTAGAGCCAAGTCCCTGCAGCCAGCGAGGGCTGACCTACTCGGCAGCACCTGCGATGCCAGCTGCCCGCACGGGACAGGGCTGTACCAGCAGCCCGAGCTGGGGGGCACCTGCCAAGGAGGGAGGTGTGGCAAGCAGCTCCTCCAGGTGGAGCAGTTCTTTCTAACAATGACAGCAGAGCTCGTCCGGGGTGGCTTTCTGTGGCAGAGGGATATTGAATTCATTACACTGCAGGGAAAAACTGAGAGGTTAATAAAAAATGGCAGCAGGTGCATCTAATAAGATTACAAGGTCCCCCTGGGATGTACTTGAAGGGCGGTTTCACTGTGTATTTTGAATCATGCTATACTGTTGAAATCAACAGGATTCTAGTTGGAAAAGGCGAGCTAATTGGGAATTCGTGATTATTCAGGTATAAGATACAACGTGGCCAGAGATGTGCTGAAATACAGTCTGCTTGATCTAAGTGAGGAAGCACAAAGTGAATGCAGCTCATGAGCACAAATGCATGAGACCAGAGTGTGGAAGTATACCTTACTGAGATTTCTGTGCTGTCATTAAAAAGACATTCCAGGGAAATAGGATGAAATATATTGTGCTAAAATACCATCGAGATTCAGAATCTTTCTGCTTTAATATCTCACAGAGCCTCAGAGGAGGGGCTAGAACTGCCAGTATATCATTGTGAACTAACCAAGCTGTTCTCAAATCCTTAGCTTATAGATGACCTTATACAGCGAAGTGAAAGAAGCCTCAAACTTTATTTTAAGTATATTTTTTTTAAGCATATTTTTTAAAAAATTAGAGAGAAACTGTAATTCTGCCATAGTCCATCTAAGCAGCACCTGTACAACCACCTTTCAGACGTGCTCATAAGGCAGAACTGACAGCCTGAACCGAGGAGATGCTCTGAAGGACCCACACGACCCTTCAAATAAATCTCTGCATTTCTATTTGAGCCAATCAATCTGGCTCCCTAAGTGTCAGCTGGTAACGCACACACACACATCCGTCAACATCCAAGCGTGCAGTCACAGGGTAAGCTGTATTCACAGCTGGAAACTTAGCAATTGCTTACGTTTATCTAAAAGATAACCCTGGATTATGCATTTCACACAGCAGAGGTTAAAAATGAGACTGGGCTTTAGTTTAATGCCAGTACAACGTCTCTGTCTGACCCCACGAACACATAAATGTTATCTGCAGTAATATTTCCTCTCTTTTATTCATTCTGCACTGTCCAGGAAAATCAGGGAGCCCTCTCCCTGCAGCCTGAACTTACCTATTACAGACTCTCCTCAGAGCCAAAAGGAGTCAGCTTTTACTACCAGAAACTACTCTGTTCTCTGTGGGAGGCTTCCAGCTTCTGGCTAGGAGCATAAAGTTGCTCACCTTCTTATCATTACACCAGCTTGCATACCAGCAACTGTTGTTAATGTCTATGTAGGTAGCTAAGCACCCTATGGGATGCCACTAGCCCTTTTTTTCCTGTAAGGCTCAGGAAGGGAAAGAAAAAAAGATGGCAGCAAAGTAGACATTTCAGATAGCAAATGTTGAAAAAAACATGTTTCTCAAACAAACCCCACCTGCACCATCACAAAAAGCCCATAATGTCAACAGCTAACTGGTAACAGACCTCTTAATGGGTAATGGGATCTGCCTGGAAGAAGTGACTCGAGGCAAATGTGTTTCCCAGTGAGATAATAAAAAGCCTCTTCAGAGTGACAGATTTTAAGGCAAAATGGGCCAGCCTGCACGGGGCAGCTGGTCGCTGCGCTGGAGCCAAAAAAGCAAGCAAACAAGCAAGCTCTGAGGCTCTCCCATCATCTTCATGCCCAAGTTTTCTGCCTCCTCATGGAAGCCTGAGAATAGCTGCTGTTCTGCTCCTGAGGGTCCTCTCAACCCATCTGCTTTAGCAGGATGCAGCTGCACCTCAGGCTGAGATGTGAAGGAGGTGTGGTCCTGCGCCCACCCGTTAGCATATACCATCATCCATCAGCATCAAGTGGCCCAAATTCTAGCTCAGTTGAATATTTCCGCAAGGGCCAGAGGTTGCTACAGCAAGGTGGCCAATACTGTCCCCTTCTTTGTTCAATCCCTACCCCTGCACTGAGTTGTCCTGACTGCAAGGAGAGAAGAATTACACTGGAAACCACGTGATGCAGAAACCCGTGTAAGAGTTTTCTACTCCACCACATCCAAAACAAAAGGGTTAGATAGTATAAACTGCAATTTTGTACTAACCTGCTCTTCTGAACTAAAGCAGATCAGGGAACATTCACAGGAGCAGCTATGCTGGCACGCTTCTGGAACAGAGCAATGAACTCTTCCAGTAACTGCAGCACAGCCATTTGCAGCCTGAGCTCCTGCCTGCAGTCTTACTGAAAGCAGCAGGATCCAGTGACACCAAACCATCTGAACTTGTATTTCTAGTTATGATGTGTAAGAGAGAGCTTAGCTTAATGTTAGATGTTGGATTGTAAAAAGGGAGTTGAAATGAGAAAAAATGTGCCTGTTCCTAATAGCTCTGAGCATACTGGACAGATAAGTCAAAGAAACCACTAACACCTTTTCTATCTTGCAGGACTTGAAGCATGAGAGGGACTAGCGCTTGACTACACGTGCTTCCCAGAAGTTATTAATCCCTGCTTCTCATTCTCAACAGAAACAAAAGCAGAAGAGGAATTATTCCCGGTACCTCAAAACATCACTGTGCACACAAAACTATCCATTACAACTGACAAGTGCACTGCTGCATTAACCCCCTTAGTGCCACTCATCTGTCCCATATATATATGCTGGAGGTAGCTATTAAAATCTGATTGAAAACTCTCTCCACCCATGCATCCATCTCAGAAGCATTTAGGAGCAAACTAGATCCCCAGTAAATTCTGCAGGAAGATACCAAGAAGATTATTTCAGAATAAAGCAATTAATGGAACAACTTTCCTATGATTCGGAAGTACTTCAAGGAGCCCCATTCAACCACATCACGGGAAAATGACAACACATTTGACTGCAACAAGAAGATGCTGACACTCATGTACTTTCCCCAGAGCTACGTCCACAAGGAACATCTCATTTAGATAAGCTGAGCAACCAGGGTCTCACACAGGATTCTGGTCCAATTTTCTGGACAGTCATCTCCATCACTTCTTCTACCAAGTGTTTCATAGCAGGAAATCATTCCTCCCCCATTGGCCCACATAGGAACAGCAGTTTTTCCACCAAGCCAGCAGCTTCCTTAGAATCAAGATCCTCTGAAATACGGTGCAGATGCAAATGCTTTAATTCTGTTTTAAGGTTTTAACATCTTTGTCTTACGGGCAAGGTGCTTTTTAATTCTAGTTCATTTTTAAACAGCAGGAAATATAGTTTAATACGTTTTTCAATAGTGGTATACACAGAAAGGGAAAATAAAGCGAAGTGGGAGAATAAATGGAACTGAAAACCGAATGTTGTATCTGCAAAACAGTGTGAAGTCTTCATGCAGAGCTGATTAGCAGGAAGCAAAGTGTTTAAGAAAATGAGAAGCGTGGTATTAGGGGGAGAGCAGAATACCACTGCTAATACAAAGGCCTTCCTCCTCCCTAGCATGTCACATCCCTTCCTTCTGACCCTTGGCCCCTTACCTCTTTGTGTCTGTTTTCCTAAACGGGAAACCACAACTGCCTCCTAACTAATCATTAGGAGGCTGACCCCGTCACTAGCAGGCAACACAGCTGCTGCTGACCCCAGAGTGAGGTTGGGAGGGCACCCAGAGGCCTGCCCCACTGTCCCACTGTGCAGGGAGTGTGCTGACATGCTTGTGCTTCCCTGCACCATGCCAGCTCTACCTTTGGCTTGCTGACGTGATTTCTCAAGTGCTGATGGATGAAGCCAGGGCTGTGCCCATCCCAACTTTTTAGAGAGCAGGGGGTGCCTGTGGAGCAGACGATGGACAAACCAGGAAGAAAGGATTCTGACGGTTGTTATACCCTGCACTGAGCCCGGCCTTGCAGCACCCAGGAGCCAGCAGCAGCACAGTGCTCGGCGTGCTCATGTCCACATCCCCCTGTCCAGCCTACAGGGCAGAGGTGAGAAACCTTGTCTGGCTGTGCATGCCTTTGTTCCTTGGTCTTTCACGGCCGCACACAGAGAGAGGCTTAAGTGTGTGTTTAGCAGCTGGGCTTCGTGCCCACAAACAAAGCAAGGAAGGAGGCATCTGAAATGCTGGCAGCGTGTTTGCAGTAAGGGAAAGAGGCAGTGTCAGCTGGGAAAAAGGAAAGCAGGCTTCCTCCGTGAAGAGCTGGTTGCCCAAGTAAGTGGTAAGAATCAAGCAACTCAGGCTGTGCTTCGAGATTAAAAGCTGCCACTATGAAGCAGCCCTTAAAAAGCTTTAGCTGGAGAGGCACAGGGCTAGAGCAGAACTCGTAGCAAAGCACAAGCATAGGTGGAGAGCCAGCTGCACCTCGTGAGTTGGCACGTGTCAGGTCCCACAGCAGTGGCCCTGAGGCAGCCACGCAGCTCTGCCACCTATCCTGAGCATCTCAATGGCAAGCTGAGCTGCAGAGGTGGCCCCAGGAAAGGAGCTCAGCCCACAGTGGCCAGGGTGCAGAGCCAGAGGACATTCCAGACCTCCGGGTCCCCAGCCAGCAACCCCAGTCCTCCATGCCCTGCACCTTTATCCCCTTGTCCATACATGATGGTTTTCTGTTAAACAAAATTCAGGCATTTATGCTTAGCCGTGTCTATGTCCCCTCACCACAAGGCTTACTCAGTGAGCAGTTAAGAAAGGGTCACGCAGATGGCAGCAGTGACAGATCCATGTGTGTGGCTGGTGGTGGCCCAGCCATGCTGCTTGCAGCACCGTTATTTTATCACCACTGCCTCGTGGCTACCCAGGAGGCAGCAATGGCAGCTCCGTGCTGCTGGCAGCAGCTGTTCTCCTGCACCACTGCAGCCATCAGCCGCCACCAATGCCGGGCATTCTGCCGCCCTCCCGCTCCCAGTCAGAGCGTGCGGAGTCACATGCTGACCCAGGGAGATATTAGCTAATTGAAATGGAGCCGCCAGCACGCTAAACGCTCCTCGCTTAAATCAATCGCCCGCTTCCTCTCCTCACCTCCATCTCACTCCCTCCACCTGCCTCCATCCTTCCCGCCAGCTCCTCCTCCTCAGCCCCCCTCTCCCAAGCCCCTAACTCCCGCAACGTGATAAAAGCAGGACCAGTCACAAAGGGAAGGCGACAAAACCCTCCAGTTATTGACTGGTGGTGCTCCCCAGCAGGGCTGGGTGCTGCCAACGGCCGTGCGGGCGCAGCTTCTCCCCCCGCCCTGCACCAAGGCACTCGTCTTTCTCTGAGCAATTACCGCGGATGATTTATGTGGCCAGTCGAGAGGGCCTGCCAGGGTTCTTATTTCATCTCTGAGAAAAAGAACTCTGCTGGAATTTTATCAGGGAGCCTGGATTAAATTGACAGCTGCCTTTTGTTTTGTTTTTAAAGACCTTCCCTTCCGAGCACCGTGCTCCGCCCAGAACGAGCGGGGAAAACGCAGAGCCGAGCAAAGGGTAAAGCTCCTCCTGTAAGAGAAAAATCCATTTTCCACTCTCCGTATACATTTTAAGCGAGGCCATTTTTAAGGAGCTGACATCTGAGAGCGATCCCTACTCCCATCAACTCCAAGCAGCATTTTATTTCACCTGACTGCAGCCACCAAGGCAACTGATTTCCCTCCCTGGTGCAAGGCAGCCTCCAACTCCTCACCCAGCACACCCTCACACTGCCCAGCTCACGGCAGCCTCACGCACACTGTGCCACAGCCACGGGCAGACATGGGCATGGGAGTGCACACGGACAGACAAACCGACAGGCTGCAAGGCAGGGCAGGTACAAAGCAGTGGGCTTGCTGTGTGCCATGGGGAGAGTGTGTGAAGCAACAGAGTATGTCCAGTGGTGTACAGAGTGGTGAGCAAGGCGACAGGGCAGGGCAGTGCAGTGCAGCCCAGCACCACACAGGAGCCGAGCTCACAAAGGAGAGGTGTGCCTTGCTGCGGGATTCTGCCAACCCCAAATCCTGCTACTTCCAAGGCACGAGCTGAAAGGATTTTCAACAAATGCACCGACCTGAACACAGGCTCTGCATTCTGCTTTCTTCTTGACTGGCATTCTGGTATATGCGCAGGTAGTTCTCTGCCTGCCAGATGTGCATTTGGGGGAATTAACCAACTCTATATAATAGATCTGTGTATTGCCACATAGCTGTGCTGTTAAGGGTACCAAGAGAAAAGGAAAACACTTTTTTTCCTCGCACTTTCTCCTCTCTCAGCAATAGTGTCTACTTCAAAAGAAAAGACAAATTATGGTGAGGAAGAATCCCTTTAAAACATGAAGCCCTCCAAATCCATTTGCTCCTTGCTGCTCTGCCCTCGCTGGGCTTTCTCACCTGGTGCCTGCCTATTTAAGGACATCCGGCAAAACTCCTAAGGTGAAGTACATTAAAACTCATGAAAATGCTCTCACTGGAGAAGAAAGTGGCCGTGGATCCAAAATCCTCCACAGCGGGCCCCAAGATGAGTCACAGCACTTAATGCTGAATCCAACAAAGCCACACTAAGTATAGTTACTCTATGTACTACAAAATGACTACATTTTCTTGCTCGCTTCTGCCACTCTCCCACGGCCACTTCTCCCCCAAGTGAGAGCACTCCCAGCAGCCCCTGAGTTCCCAGCTCCCTACCCTGACTTTGCACTCCTAGCTCTGGGCTTTCCACCTGTTTCCAGGCAAAGCTGGCACTGCAGGAGCAATACAGAAAAAGGACTGAGAGTAACTGACAGCCCAGCCCTGCTGTAGGGTTGCTGGCTGGTGCCCAGGCCTTCCCATGCTGCAAGAAAGGCGACGGGGAGGTGGCACAAGGAGCAAAGTAAGGATGGCAGTGTAATGTGGGAGTCCAGTTCACCCAGAGAAAGAGTGAACCCTGGTTGCCTTGGATGGGCTTTACTCCTCTTCTGGGTCAGTCCCCCCAGTACAAGGCTCAACAAGGCTGCCAGGCTCCCGGCCCCATGAATGGTGTGCCAGGCGGCCGAAAAAGCAGCGGGGAGGGGGAGATGAGGATAAAAATAGAGAGAAATGTTGATTGCATTGTTACTGCTTCAATTAAGCTCAGACACTTCAGCCTGATGAGTCAACAGCAATGACAAGAGGGCACAGCAAACAAAAGCAACCGCACTGCACAACGGCCTTACCCATCCCATTAGTGCAGAGGGCAGTGAAGTCCCAGAGCACTAAGTTTGGTAGCAAAAGGAGCACGAGCTCTGCTCTGGCTCACTCAGAGCGGGGATTCTGGTGGATGCCCAACACCTGCTGGGTGAGAGGGAGGACCAGAACCTGTGAAGCCCTGCAGTGGCGTGGCAGCAGCCTGTCCCTGCCAGGGTGTCCCCTTCCTGGGGCAGGAGGCAGTGGGTGGAAGGCAGGAAACAACTCCCCAGTGACCTTCAGATGATGAAATTACTGTTGTGCCTGTCTATGTTGCCTGCCACTTAAAGAACGCTCGGAAAAGCAAGGAAGAGGAACAGTTGGTCACAACTTCAAACAGCCTGTCTCTCCACTGTCACACACCACACCCTGGGAAGCATTCACCTCTCCCTGTGAAGTGGTTTACAGCACACACACCACCAGCATTTACTGCACTGTCTGCCAGAGCTCCTCCTTTGACTATCCCCATCAAAGAGATGCTGAGGGTCACTCATTGGACTGTGCGCCACTGGCAGCAGATTCCTTGGGCTCTGCTCCCTAGGTTGGTCCACCATTGTAACGCAATGGCCTTACACATAAAGACTTTCTTAGCTCAGTGTCTCATCTCCAGCAGTAGCCAGTTGCCAACAGTTAGGCAGAGCACAAAAAAGAACAAGAAAAAGAATACAGCAAGCCCTACCTGGGATCCCTCCCAGCTCCCAGCAATCAGAGGATCAGGGGAACCCTCGCTGGGGGCTGCATCTGCCTAGCATGCTCACAGTCAGCTTCAAACATCTCCTTCCTGCCTTTACCCAATTCCTTTTACACTCAGTCCCTGTAACAGGGTGCAGAAGGGAATTATGCTCCTTAAGTAGGTGTTGTGTGGAAAAACAAAACAGAACAATGCTTCCCTTGGCTATAAACCTGCTGCCCACTCCTGTGTTGCTAGCATGCTCCAGGGACACTACAAATCTTGTACCCTTTTTTCTCACAGCTGGGAGACCTCATGGTTGCTGCAGTTGCCTATGTGCTCCTGAAGTCCCAGCTGTGTCCCATTTGCTGAGCAGTGTTCTGAGTTACTCCCACCTGTCTGCAGCTAACTAGATACCCATGGATTGTTGCAGGGATGGATAATTTTATTATGATGCTGTGCTTTGGTGTAAGAGAGCCTAGAGGCACAAAGGGCAAGACACCAAGCTCCAACAGTTTGAGACAAGGTACACCTGTGCTGGGCCACGCTTTGGTGCAGGATGAAGGAATTACCCATTGGCTGTGAGGCTGGAGTCTCCGCAAGCAAAACTTGGTCTTCTCAGCAGTAGCAGTGTCTAAGCAAAAGGCAACGAGCCCACGTGAACCTGTCCTGTGGCACCCGAGGGACAGGCTGCAAGAACCTGCTGAGAGGAAAAGGGCTGGCATGGGATTGGGGTGAGTCAGATTCCAAAGTCCTCAGGCCCTATGTTTGCACACGCACGGGGCCGGCTTCAGGGCTCGCAGCCTTTTTGGTAGCTGTTCAGCAAAACATTTGCATTGCCAGTGTGGACAACATTCATTAAAACCAATGTTTATCTTGCAAGGATCATGCCAGATTGTTCAAATAAATGACCTACCAAATTAATCTCTTTTCCTAATGCTATCTCCTGATATTTGGGATGACTTAGAGCCTTGCTAAAGAAAGGAGTGTGGGGCTGGGGGAGGAGTGAGGGGCTGCTCGGGGACGAGCCTGTATTCATTCCTCCTCGCTCCCCTGTGAGCCCCTTTCCATCACTCTACTGAGCACAACACAATTAGTGCAAAGGGCCCGCTTTTCCTGCAGGAGCCAAGGTCCCAAAAAGATACAGCTTCAACATCATTAGCAGTTCATCTTCTTAAACCTCTGGGCAGCCCCTAGGCAGATCCCCTCACACAGACCCCACATCCCCTCCCCCTTTTTGGTGTCTGCTTATCAAACTAATGAAGCACATCCAGACTGAAAGGTCTTGGGGTAGAAGACAGCAGCTTAACCGTGATTCAGTACATGTCCTTTCCCCTCCTCCTCTTTATCAAATAAAGCAAGCAGCATTTCCTACACTTAAATGGAAGGGAGGAGGGAGGAGGGAAGCTAAGGGGAGGGAGACGTTTGTCTAGTAATTCCCTGCAGAAGGAGATGTCTGTTTACTTTCTTTGACTGAGCACTTGCATATTAAAAAGCCTCGGCTCCTTAGCAGGCAGGATTTATCAGCGCCACATTTTCTACTTGACAGGGCAAGCAGGCAATGCCTGCTGCAGGTAAGCTGGAGAACAGAACAGTGATCTGTGACCTTCTCCTTGTCCTTCGTGGGGCCGCTGGCCCAGGAGCAGCCGGAGGTGCTGAAGCCCAGCACTGAGTGAAGTGATGGGTGCTGTGTGCTGCAGCCCCCAAACAAGAATGCTGCTGCAGGAGCAAGGGAAGCACAACAAAGCTCCATTAGCTTTTTTCCCTTCGGTGATAGCCGGAAAGGCAATTTCCAGCTTTTGGTAAAACACATAAACATCTTTCATCGTGTCACTGACCTAAATATAGATGATTACTTCAAAGCAAGTGAAAAAAGAAATGGGGAAAGGGCCCAATTCTTATACCTTCACATGCTAGGAAACCCTACAAGCAGAGTGCAGTACAAAGGAGAACCAGTTAGATGTGACAGAAGTGTGAAAGAAAGGCCTTTTCTCATGGATCATGCTGATGGGCCACAAGCCTCAGACTTCAAGGCATGCTTTTAAAGTGTGACAGGAGCCTGAGCCATGCTGGCACCTCAGCACCAAAGCAAGGAATTGCGCTGGAGCATCTTTTCTCCTGGATCACCCTCAAATCAAAGCAATGCTGCACTCCTTCTCTTGCTGTACAAACCCACACCTGCTGGCCCAGCACATGGGGATGTGCAGGCAAGCCCTTCAGTGAGCTCTCTTTGCTCTACTGCAACTCGAACACTGAACATCAGCAACAAGTCATGAAGGCTCCACATTCAGTACATGTCCTACATCTGAACCACAGCTTCATACTTTATGATCCTCACTGGTACACAGTAGACAGAATTAGTTCCTTAATTGCCCCCTGCCTCAGTTTACCCACATACATAAATGACACATCAGTAGCATGTACAGAAAAGCTACATCCTGGGATGGTGATCCAAGCAATAGGGGCATGCAAAGCCATTTGTGCATACTGGTGACAGCATGCTGTTCATTTAAAATCAATGAACACAAACACTACATGTAGTGAGTCAGAGCTGCTGTCAGAGTTTCAGCTCAGTCTTCATTTTCCTCAGTCAGGGGGAGCTTTGTCTGGTAAGGGGCTTCAGGAGTAAGAAGTTGCTCTCGTTTACACTGCAGAAAAATGAATTCTCATTAACGAAACCGGATATACTTTAAGAAAGAGTTTACTATGACAAGAGTCAGTGTCATAAGTGTCATATCTAGTTGTTCACTGTCCCCCTAAGTGTTGTACGTAAGGCTTTACAAGCCTTACAAGCCACCTTCTAGTTGAGGCCGCCAGAGAACGCCTTCATTCAGATCGAAACAAACTCTCTCCTGCTTCCCAGCGCAACGATGTCCTGCATTGCAGTACCAGGCTTGATTCTTCTGAGACAAGACAGAAGCACGGCTCAACCAATCTGCCGTACCTGCTCTGAGACCTGACTGTCTTGCAAAGTCTTAAGAAACCCTAAGTTTTGTCTCTTGAAAGGCAGGGACCGTACAGAACCAAATCCAATGCACCTGTTGACTCGCTATAGAACAACCACGCAGATTACAATGTTGACTGAACATACAAGATCATTTTTTAAGCAAATCCAAAAAATCTTAACTAATGACAGGTTTTTGTTTCCCACTAATGTAGATTGATTGTTTCCATCAATTCAGGCAAGATGATTTGTGCATCAGGAAGAAAAAACCCAAGCAGCTGGATGCAGGTGGCTAAGGGAAGTCCTCCCTCAGAGGACGTGAGGTTTGCAGGAAACCAGCCCTAACACCAGAACTGGGTCCAGCTGGGATCGGCATCCTCTTGAGGGCCTATGGCTGACAGCAGATGGTGTCTTCCACTGGGACCCCCAGGTTGAACAAGACCATGCAGTGGTTTGAATCTCAGCCGCCTGGAGTCATTCTTGACTCACCTCCATGAGCGTCATAGACAAGAATGGAAACATCTGAAATGGTTTTGTGCAATTCTACAATAGCACAGCAGATTATAAACTACACTGTATAGTAATTGCTGGGAAGTCTTGGAAATCACTCTGCCTCTGCCATGGAGGACTCATGTTTAGAGAAGAGTCTCTCAATACCATTTCTCTTCCTGATCCTACTTCCAACTACCACTTGAATTAACAAGCTACTGAAGGCTACAGCTCGTGCCAAATCCCATACTCTTTGTCTCATGAAATACCTACTGCTTATTAGAGGAAAAGAAATGCTGTTCTTCTAACTGCACAACAAAATTTGCTTTATTTTTTTCCTCAGAAACCCTCAGATATTCTTGCACTATAGGCTACTTTTTGTGCTTCGTAAACATGCTGTTTGACACAGAGGAATCTGCATAGCACCAGGGCCATAAAATCTGCTGAAATGTGACAATCTGAAATGGCTAGGAATACTTCTCTAGCACTGCCCCAGCCCTGAGGATGCACCCAGCTGCTCCTGAATGGAAAGGCATTTGAGATGGTTCAGGTGCCCTCTGTGATGGGTGCTTGCAGGATGGGGGTTCTGCGCTTGCTGACTTTCATGGTGCTTGGTGCACATCTGTGCAAGTGAGAAATCTATCTGAACGTGTGGGGAAGCGTTCTGCAGGAGGGATTGGCTTTTCACAGCAGGCACCAACCAGTCTGCCAGCTCTCTCTCATGTTTCATTATGGCTCTTCTTTCTAAGAAGCATGATGCTCCAGACAAAACATGCTTTAAAACCTCTTATCAACCACACCAGGCTTGAAGAGAAAAGCTGAAGAAGACACAAGGACAGTGCTCACTCCACAGAGACAAACAGTTGCAGAGCATTCTTCTCTCTGAGGTTTAACATACCCTTTGTATTTACACCTTGCTCCCCCTTATCATGCTGCTTAGCAGTCTCTTTAGCATTTTAGCTCCAGGTGAAAACGCACTCACCCCTACACAAATCACTGCTTTTACAGTCCCTACTGAACCACCTCTCACCAGAGTTAACACTCAGAAGATGTACGCCCTGAAGTTAAGCCTGCTGGGTGAAAAGCAGGGAACTAATGGGAACTTTGTTATCAATACTGGCCTGGGGAAATGCTGCAGATTTTCAGGAAATTTATGTGAAAATTACCTGTAAACACACTCAAGCAGACAAACACAGGGGTACACACAGAGACTGTGTAAACTGTTTGACTGCGAGCACCCTGACACACAAGCGTATTTGCACAAGTAAAAGACCCACAGGCACAAAGAACACAATCATCTCTCACTGTTCTCCCTGCTTGTGCTGTCACTGAGCTCCTACCGATGCTCCTGGCTGCAGTGCTTCACTCCTCTGCAGCCCAGCTTGGCCAAGCAGGTCCCCCCTGCTCCCACAGCAGGACCCCCTCAGCAGTGAGAGCAGCACTGCTGCATGAGGCAAGACAGTGCTGCATGGCCATAGCCAACTACAGGGATGAAAAACTGGACAAATAAGGCCTAAAAATGCATGAATTGGAGTTAGTCAGCATCCAGCAGAGACAGGCTTGCTCTACAGATTAAGAACCTGGAAATCAGATCCACGGTTTGCCCCTTTTAAACTAGGTGAGGGTGTTGGGATTACAGCTCCTCACCATCAGACAGACATCTTCCTGAGACCGCTTGTTGTGTCGTTAGCGTGTGTGCATTATCACATTGCGATCAGCTCAATATCCCATTCCCATCTCTTATCTAATGTGTAAATACTAATTTGAGGGTTCATGGAGTACACAGCTATTTTACTTTCAGTTAAAAAAAAAAAAAAAAAGAGAGAGGAGGAGGCCTGGCATCATAACAGTAATTTATGATTTTACTGGTGTATTATCATCGGGTAATAAGAGCAACTCGAAACTGCCAATTATCTCATAAGAGGGGTATCACCTTTTCTATTTTGAATGACTCCGTCGATAAATGCAGGCTCTGCTTGCTAACACTGCGTCACATAATCAGTGGCCTTCCAGCAGGAGAGATGAGAGCAGAAAAAAGAGAAAAACCAAGACGGCGAGGAGACAAGCCCTGCCCAGGGCTCAGCAGTGCAGAACAGGGGAGGAGGAGGGGGGACAGGAGGAATCGCCCCGAGCAGTCGGCAGGTCACACACACACAGTGTGCAACAGCAACCCAGGTTTACAAAGAGACATCTGTTCCATTACTTCGATGCATTGTGGCTAATTACATCCTGGCCCGTCTGTGAAATGACAGCCACTTATTCTCCAGTGAACCGTAAAATCTGTACATGTTCGGTGTAGGCAGCGGGGAGTGAGAGGGGAGCAGGGAGTGGGGGAAGGATGCAGAGGGAAGACTGGGAGAAAGGCACAGGAGGAGCGCCAAGGACACATCCGGCATCTCTTGGGCCATGGTGCCAGTGGCCAGGAAGGGGCCAGAGAAGGCAAGCTGCTCCCAAGAGCAGGGCTAGCACAGTGCTGCATTCTGAGGTGCAGGACTGCTACATCCCAAACTCTCCACTCCTCTCTCAAAGGCTTTGCCTTGGGTGAGGGAGCAAGGTGGTGCCAACACAAATGGCACCAAGTGAGCAGCGGTGCAATTCAGCTACAGGTTTCTGCAGCCTTTCTGCCAGTGCTGTCTATACCTTCCTTACCTGTCAGTCTGGCAGCTTTGTTAGAGGCTATTATCCTATGCACCAATTTAATTTTAGACTTGGATGAATTAAAAAAAGGACATCTCATCTCCCATCACCTCCCACAGATTTTTAGTAATCTGAAGGAAGCTGCAAGAAAATAAATCTCATCTCAACTTTTCTATGTGACAAAATGGGACTTGTGCTCAAGCGCGATTGTAAACCACTGAGTCAGGTAACAAAACACAAATAGTATTTCAAAACTTTGAGTATGTAATGCAAGGCATGGCACGAGTTTTGGTGGCTCGGGGTGATGTAAGCAGCCCATATAACTGCTGGGGTGGCAATTAAAAGAATGGCTATGTGGTTAGGAGAGCAGGGCAGGCTACAAACAAAGACTGGCTGCATGCTGACAGCTGAGCAGCTCTATAACCAGAGGCACTGCTTTTGTTCCACGATTTCTGTGGAAAGCATCACCTTTCAATTAATGCAACTAAAGCTTGTAGATCTGGGCAGAATTTGTTCAGTGTGATGAATTGCTCGCTCCCACAATTGAAACAAAACTAAGTGCCAGGCACATAGAAGGAAGGTAAAGAGGACTGCTCCTATCTTTTACGAGCTGAAGCTGTAGAAATCTGACGAGGTCTGGGAACAGAATTGCAGCAGCCAAACTAAAGAAAACGAAGATGTTTTGGGATGGGATTTCTTCCCGCATTTGCTTACGGGCTAAGAGGGACATATTAATCCATCTGAATCCCTGACTGCACCATATCCTGCAGGTGTTATGGCCATTCAAGATGGTCAGATCTGGACGGGAAGAAAAATATAATTAATCTCCATTCACTTACACGATTCACAAACAGATGCGGAAAAAGGGGAGCACTGTTGGAGACTGGTTCACATTCACAGCTCAAAGAAAACCACCTGAGGCTGAAACAACAGGAAAAGTAGTGCAAGCATGGTGCTTTTGCTCTGACTTTAAAACTGGCCTCTGTAGCTGTTGGCAAACCAAAGTAACAGGGGAAAAAAAAAGAATAATTCCTGCCAGATTGGAAGTAAAAGAAACTGGAAAATTTAATGGATTTTTCATTAAAATGCTCACCACTTCTTCCAATTTTTGGTCTGCATTCTGTGGTTTCTGTTTTAATCCTTTCCTGACAAAGGCTTCAGTACTTCTTAAGGCCAAAATGAATATTTCTAGTCACCTTGCTTGCAAAACACAGGTTTTGCACAGCCTCTCTCGCAACACCCTGCTCATGAGGCTTGTACCATCTGGCTGCGGTCAAGCTGGGATCCTCCAGCAGGGATCCTCCTGTGCAATGGCAGCAGCACCTCCACTTGATGCTGCATGGAGGGATGGCTTCACAGAGAACAGGGAGGCTGGCTAGGGTTTTGCAGGATTTCTCCAAGGGTAGACGCAGAAGCCCCTATGCTTGTGAGCTCTGCTAGCAGTTGGCGTGTACCACAGCTGGCAAAACTCAAAGGTAAAGCACGGCTCGCTCCCAAAGAAGCACCTGCTTTGACTGACAGATTTAAAGCAAGGGGCTCAATATCACTGTGCTTGACAAAAGCTGGTAAGCTATTAAAATGCATCTGGGGAACTGAGCAGTGTCAGTCTGACTCAGAATGGATGATATATCCATCTTACCAATTTCACTGCACAACAGGCAACCGGAGAAGGCAAACCGAGGGGAAGGAGAGGCTGAGTGAGCTGAATTCAATCTTGTGGTGTGTGTCTCTGCCTTAACAGCTGGCACTTAGCCTATGGATAAATACAGGATTTCATTTTCCATGGACATCAGGTTGCCTTTCCTCACCAGCCCAAAACTCACCCCCACAAAAGCTTCAGACAGAAAAAGAAGCTCACAGTGTGTAACTCTACAAAGAGCTTACAGGAAGGATTTTCAGTAAATTAATATCATTGGCAACCATACAGTTCACAGAAGCTCACAGCCTTTTGGTGTAAACTGCAATTTAGTTGGCTAACATGCTAAGTGTTAAGATCCAGTGACCTCAATTATACTTTCCCTTCCCTGCTTATGCAGTGGGAACCTCCTCCCCACGCTG
Organism: Meleagris gallopavo; assembly: GCF_905368555.1. Classification (NCBI taxonomy): domain Eukaryota; kingdom Metazoa; phylum Chordata; class Aves; order Galliformes; family Phasianidae; genus Meleagris; species Meleagris gallopavo. Next base: position 9,371,579 of record NC_139407.1, read on the forward strand.
CCTTAACAATGAACTTAGCTTCTACCTTGTTTTTGTTGTACATATTGACCTATCACTTCTGATCATTCATCTGTGCATGATCTCCTTCACAGCATCTGAGCCTGCGCTGGTGTCTGAAGCACCAAATATTTTACAGTAGGTTATCGCAAGTTCAACTTAATGAGAATCAAGGCAGCATATTGGGTACAGGCCCAGGATTGATCTTGAGTTCATTCTGGTTTGAAAAGATTAAAAGGTACATCCCCCTCCTCTATTTTATTTTTCACTTGCGTTTCACATTGTCTACGGACACCCAAGGTGAGCTTTTCCTCTCTTCTTCTGCAAAAGCTACAACAAGTGGAGGAGAGCATGAGTGACATTACAGGAGCCATATGTGAAAAATGAAGCAATGGGAGAAGGAAGGGTTTTTAATCATTCCATTTAGAATGCTGCTTCCCCCTGAGTTTGTGAAGTGTGAATTCTTGCTTATATCTATTTCAATAAGAAATGAAAAATTTGTAACAAAGGACATCTGTTCTGCAAATGCAAAGCTTCCAGCTCTTCAATAAAGATGAAAAAATGTCTTAGAGACCTTCAGGAGTTTCTCTGTCAGAAAGCAGAGATATTCTTGAGACCTGTAAGGCAAAGTGAAATACACATGCTCTCTTCAGAATACGCTCTTCTTCCCCTACAGCTTCTTGATGTGAAAGCCTATTCAAGCCATTTTTTTCCCCAGCTAGAAAATAAAGGTGACTAGCAAAGGATTTTAAAGATATGGCTCTATACTTCCTCTTAGGTAAATTCTTCAAAGACAAGGGAGGCATGACTTTGCAAAAGCTGAAAGCATTCACAAATGGCAGTTGGGAAGAGCAAAGTGCTTAATTCCTCCCCCGAGAACGTTCCCTTCTTACAGTGAGGTGCCACCACTATGAGGCTTCCCAGTTACACCCTCCACACAGCTCCTGAGACAGCAGCACTAAGAGAAGGCAGAGGCATGCATTGACTTTCTCCAGGGGAGAAGGATGCAAACCAGCTGCTATTTCTTCTCTGCTGCCTGGGCACAGCATCACTGCCAGGGCAATCAGACAGCAGTGCAATAGAAAAGAAGAAAACCATCGTTCTGCCTTAAAGAAAAGGACTGGAGGGGAATATTTGCTTGACTTGGGCCTGCCACCACATGGCACAAAGCGATGCCATGTACTTGGGTTTACTGCGTTTTCAGAGACAGAGCTCTGAAATTACTGAAATGCGTACTGCCAGAATAAAACTAATCAGTCTGGGTCCCTGCCCGAGGCCAGTGTCCCTTCTCGGAGATGGAGCACAGGGGGCTGGCCTGCAAGTGCCCTGGGCTTGGTCCAGCAGTCCCAGCGTGCCAGCCCTCCCGGCTGGCTGCGATTAGCAATGCTGCTTGGAGAGACCGTGTCATTAGCCAGCATGGAAAGTTAATCACCTGTCCGCCATTACAAAAGGAAGGTCCCTTCAGGAGAAAGGTCGGTGGCTGGGACCACTGCAGGGGACAGTGGCTGCTCTCTAAATGGTGCCCTGTGAATAAATCAATGTCCTAATCCCGGGGCTTCTAGCCCTTCAACAACGCAAGCGCTCAGGAACTATATACTCCAAATGATCCAGAGAGAAAGATCTCTCTCCGAGCCCCAGCTCTGGGATTCCAGCTCTCCAGTTAACCCTTCCCACCCAGGCTGCCCTGCCTGCCTCACGGAGCGGGTTTGTTGTTCCCACAGTACACCATTTGTTGAAATAAATATGGAAATAAGGCTGAGCAAGACAGCCAAGACAGCTAGACTGAAATAAATTCATCACTCATGGGCTCTCAAGGGAAGAAAACCATGCGTTTTTTCTAAATGATTATTTCTGAAGCACTGAAGGAATGGCTATATCACTAATGAGGCCAGTGCTCCATGACTGCTGATTATAAATGACCTAAAAAGAGACAAGGGGATGGTGTATGTGTGTATAGGGGGATGGGGAACGAGATGAATTGTTCTTCCTTAGGATCTGGAATCATCTCCCCAGGCTCCTCAAAAGTCTGAGAGCATCTGTAGTTCACCACAACGGCAGGCCTGGCATATTTACAGCCGCGCCAGGAAGTTTGGGCTGCAGCTCTGTGCTGCGCTAACAAGTAAGCACACCATCCCTCTCCTCCCTTGATAGGTCACTATCTGTTCACTGCAATAATAACTAAAAAGGAAAACGAGCCCTCTCAGTTGCCCTTGGGTCTAAATTATAGGTCCTGCCAGTTGAAGCAGTCCGACTTGAGGCAAGAGGAGGCTAAAGCTGGTAATAAGATTCACTTGTGTCTTCTCTTGCTCGCTAATTCCCATGGAAACAAGCAACTCACGACAAATGACTAAAGGATGCTTGCAAAAATCTTACTCATATGTTTTGCTGCCTACCTTCCCCCACACCTTCAGGCTGAATGATTACAGATGCATCACACAGGCAGCACTCCCAGAACATGGCTGACTGCTGAACAGGACAGGACAGCCACATGCACAAGCGGTCAGGATGCGAGCCAAAAGCAGCAAACCCAGCAGCGTGAATTCAGACAATAATACAGCCATTTCGCTGCAGCTTTCAGATTCTTAGCGGTATTATTTATGTCACATGCTTTGTAGAAGTGACAGCACCCAGAAGAAAAGATAATCCAAGGGACAGCCCCTCATACATAATGTGACCTATTACCCAAATCCGGGGGTACTGAGAAGATGGGATTGCTTATTTATCTCATAGGGCTTTGTTTCAGCTTGTTTTATAAACAGCAATTGCCAGGACACCTTAAAGAACGCAGATCTGAAAATGGGCTTCTGCAGGAGCTCAGACAAAGGAGCCCTGACAGTTATTAGATGGATTACAGTCATGCACCACTGGCAGAGGTTTCCCAACACCATCTGAAAACTGTTTCCTTCTGAGGGCAGCAGTGTCTTCTCACAAAAGCCAGTGGGGTTTGGGACAGGCAACTTTGCTTCTGTCAAAACCCTTCTGTCTTACGCCTTGACCTATGGCAGCAAGCGACACGTAAGCAGAACTGGAGGGCTCCCATCTTTCTTCTGTTCCCTGTTTTGGCTGATTGGAGTGGCTTGTTGCAGAAGATTTACTGAACCTTGAAGGGGAGTTACAGACCACTTTCACCCCTCTGGGAGAAAGTGTCCGCATTTCCTTCGGGTCCAGGATCTCTCTAAGAGCTCTGCTAGCACCTGCTCCTTTACGAAACCCTAGTGTGTGCAGACCATAAAGGCAAGGCTGGACACAGTTGTTAAATCCAGAGAGAGGGTAAGAAAAGTTGAACCAAGTTTCTCTCCTTCTCCCAAGTCATTTGTCACAAGTCTTTATAGCTAATAACCTCTTTGTAAAATTTATAAGCCAAGTTAGAGAATTACAGCATAGGGAAATAGTTCACTAATAGCCTATATAAGGCGGTTTAGAAATCTGGTAGGAAAGAACCACAATATATTAAATTCTCCAGGTTTCAGAAGTTACTGCTGTAGCTGCTGCTCTTTTTAACCCTGTCATATTCAGCTGGCCTAAATCTATGCAAGAATTCATCCCTGATTCTTCTCTGAGAGATGTTCACGTTGCAGCACAGACTCACACGCCAGCTCTGTACCACCAGTGCTGGAGCCAGTTCCTAGTTCTCCCCTCAAGACATTACAGACAGGGTTGTCTTCTCCCTCACACGGCACCACAGACAAGCAAACTTCATTTGCTTTTCCAAAGGCCTTGGGCTATTCCCTCCCAGAAAGTAAATCTGAGAAGCAAGTGAAGACCACGAGCTGGGTGCTACCCCTCTGCCCCTTGCTTGAAGCAGAGAGCATAAAGAAATCACAGCAGATGCTGCATCGGTATCATTTCTGAAGTACTCTAATGAATCTGACCCCAGTCTCAAGCTTTGAAAGTGTAGTGGCTTGTAAATGTAAACAACTAAAAACTGGTGTCAAGTCAAGTGGTAACAAGGCCGCCGCTGTTTTTACAAGCCTCGTGCACTTAACAGATAAAAATGAGCATCCTATCAAAGCCCTTCGCCAGCCGCCGTTATTACCACGAGAGGAAACAATGCCCCGTACAATCGGTGTAACCCGGCGCCACTGATAGGGAGCCCAATTTCTTACAAGCTGTCCATTAGTATGATGAAGAGACTAATAACCGCCACACACAGGTTTTTTATCTTTTCTTCCTCTTCTCGTTGGTCCACTGGCAACTGCTAATAGCTTTCCAGGGCTCCTTTAAACAAACAGAACTAATTACACCGCACAATGACACCACGGCTTACAGACAACTAATTATGTCAGAGGGGTTTCTTAACATGCACATTTATTTGCAGAGGGCCACGTCTAACATGCAGCAAATTTATTCCGTCTTTATGCTATCAGCTGGTACCAAAACAACACTGAATACATGGCAGATCCAGACGGCAGAACTTTAGCAGGCAAGCTCTCCCAGGAGGCTAAAAAACAACACATGGAGTACGCATATTACTGAACATGTATAGCAGTGCACTGCTAGCCTCTTGTGTGCTTAATACAGTGCCATGGCACAGGCTGAAACTGTTGTGTAAATAAAGCTCTGCTTTTCTTCACTCTCATTTGCTGTATGTTGAACAGGCGAGAAGTATTTGCTATGCCTAATGCCCTGACAACACGCCTCAATAGAGGAATAATGGAAATCCTTGTCCAAAAAAAGCACAGAGCCGAACAGATGGACAGCATAAAAGACAAGATACACTGGGAGACTGTTCCACCAGTACGCAAAGAAGAAAGACAGAAGTTAAGTGACTCGCTGTGTGCCATGCAACCAGCTGGAAGCAAACTTGGAGTTTCCTGACGCTCACTCCTTTTTTTTAGATGGGATGGCATCAAACCGAGACCGATTGTTTTGTATTATATACTTTGCAGACAGATATCTAACTGACAGGATGGGATTATACCAAATTATTCAAAGTGGATGTCGCTGTATGCCTTTTTGAACTCCTAAAAATCTAAAAGGACTTTGTTCTTTAAAGCAAGACACTGAGTGACAGAATTTTTTAAGGCGTGCAGTCCCCCCTCCCAACCCTTACATAAAAAGCAAATGAAAACATTTGATTTGCAAGCACTTCTGGACAGCCACGTTAGATGAGCAGAAACTCTCTCTCCTCCGAGACAATATTCTGAAAGGATGTAGCAAGGACACCTCTCCACATACACTCATAATGATCCTTAGCATTAACAAGAATTATATGCATAAAAAGCGGCATATATCTTGTTAAGCATGTCTGAGTGACAGATGAACTGATATAAGAGGGCAGAGTATCGTATTTAGAGCTATTAGCTGACTGTCTGGTCAAAATATCTGTGCAGAAATGTGTGCCCAATTATACATGCATTCGATTCTCGTCCACATATCAAGCACGCCCACACCTGCACAAAGAGCAGTATGCTTGCTTGCTGTTTAAAGAAAATGAGTCAGTGGGTTTCCTAAGAAAATGGTAGCCCTTTACAAAAGGGGCTTCAAAATCTTACTTGAGATGCAGGCCGCTGTTTTCTGCGATGCTCTAAGGCTCTAAGGCTCTATTTCCCCTCTAAACAAGAGGATGTTTTTACAGCAGAACTGAACTACAGACAGCAAGCCTGCTGCACAGCTACAGCAGAAACAGGAGACAGGTAGTTTCCTCAGTGACCAGGCTGACCTTGACTAGCAACATCAAGATAAAAGCTACACTGCTTGGCCTTCCACTGTGATTCCACAGAGGTGGGTCACTTGGTTAAGTCTCTCACTGTAAAATAAGACAGCTTGAGCAGAGACACGCACTAAGAGCACTCCTCCCATTCACAAGAGGCATTAGAAGATAACAAGATACGAACAAAAATATGTCGTGGAAACTGAAGGAAAAATGACATGAAAGAGATGAAGAAACAAGGGCACACCATGTCCTTTGTCCCTCAGTGTAATCCCATAGCCCTGCAGCACAGCACCACAGAGAAGAGGAGGACCTCATGCTGCAGCTCACATCAGCAGAACTGAAGCTTTCAGACTGACAGCCAAGCAGTCCTGCAGTGATTGCTCAAACATTAGTTAGGCAAAGGATGCCCAAACTCACGTGATGTTAGGCATAAAAGAGGTCCAGCCCAGCTTGCATTGAGGGTATCACTGCTCACCTTGATTTTGTGCTGGCCAACTTTGGGTCAGTGCCAAGTGACAACAGGAAAGGAACAGAATCTGCACAAATGATTAATTTCTCTTAAGAGTGGAAGAACAGCATTGTTAAAGCAAGGAGAAACATAGCCACCCTGAAAATGAGCTTCTGCTCAGAATACCTCCTCTTGCTTTACACCTCTGATTTTCACATCAATTTAAAGGAAACTATACAAACCTCCATGAGCAATTATACTCATGACCTAGTTATTGTTTCCCTGGGAAACTCTGAGGTGTCTCATAGCATTTCTTATGCTAGGATGTAGTATCATTTAGTATCACAAACTGCAAGTCTTGGGTTTTCTCCTTCTGCCTATTGTTGCAGGTGTCAGGTTCAAACTTCCCTTGGTAACCAATACTTTTTTAAAACACAGAACCTAAGATTCTCTCATACACTGGGATGGCAGGACTCGAGGCCTGCCAAAGACAACGCCAGATATCCATGCCAAAACACGAGCTGGAAAACAGAGACCACAGTTCTCACTCATCAGCCCTTCTGATCCTCAGAAGTATGCAGGAGACACAAGAAGGTATTGCACCTACATGAGGCTGGATATTAGGAAAAACTTCTCAAAAAGAGTAATGGAACAGGCTGTCCAGGGAGGTGGCGGAGTCACCGTCACTGGAGGTGTTCAAGAACCATGTGGATGTGGCACTGAGGGACATGGGTTAGTGGGCATGATGTGATGGGTTGGCAGTTGGACTAGATAATCTTGGTGGTCTTTTCCAGCCTTCATGACTACATGATCTCCTCAAATGAGAGCATGCTCCCTGCATTCCCATGGCCAATGGCTATGGCCACAAAGAAAAAAATCAGAAGGAAATTAGCAATTTCATACTGTTTGCTGTTATACTCAGCTCTTTGTTTTACTGTTTTGGTAGCGAGAAAGTATACGTACCTTCGACCCTTTCCTGTGGAGGTGACTAGGGTAGCAATTTGCACAACGTTCATTTTTAGTTCTCTGAAGTGAATACAAGATTTACATATGCACATTTTCCTCCAAAAATACAAATTCAGAGGACGCAGTAGGACACATTTCTTCCGCCCAGGCAGCCCGTAACAAAAATGAAAAACCTTTGTTTTCTGACATTATAGGCTGCTGCAGGCTGAAAGGACAGGCTGCAAGTGCCTCTACATGAGCAGGAGCCTCTGAATGGGTGCAGAGACCCACATTTGGGCCACAAGGCAGCACTGGGGGATGTCAACGATGCCAAAGAACGCCAGGCAAACATGCCCACAGGCAAGGAGGAATTTGTCTATGCCTTTAAAACTTGTATCTTAAATGTGTCACCCACACAGTAGTCCAAAGATGGGCAACACGCTCACACCTCCCTTAAGTAGGAAGAAAGCATTTGTTCAAAAAGACTGCCTGTATCTGAGCCACGGTCATCTCCTGTGTGCAGCTGAGGCAGGGAAACCAGATCCCCCCTAGGACGCTCTTCCACATATCACCACGTATGTGAGTGACAGACATACGTGGTGACTACTGACAGGTGGCCTGAAACTTGGGAATTTGTTCCACGTTGTGACTTCTTAAACTTCACTCTGCTGGATGCAGACTCAGAAGCATTCTGTGGACAGCATACTGTCTATACGGGGTGCTGAGCCTTGCCTCTCTCCTTCTCTTTCTTCAGGTATTTATCCAGCTTTTTTTTTTTTTTTTTTTCCCCACCTCACACAGACTGCTTGCAATTGATACAGGAGAAAGTAGAGGTCAGAGGAAGAGTAAAGACACATAATCTAATTTTCATTTTCTCCATTAATCATGCACGATTTCAGCCAGCCATTTAACAAGGTGGAATTCAAAAGCGATTTCTTCACAGATGAGGGGAAATTCACTTTAATTTCTGCTGCTGCACAGAGCGGTCTCTTTTGCTTACACTGGAAAGTGGAATCCCTGTGCCCAAGAAAACCTACACTCACCTGCGGGTTTTGTAAAATGTTTAAGCTAAATTTAAAAGTACTCCTCTCAAAGTGTTGGTTCTTTGTGGGAGCAGTGTTTTTTTTTGGTTGGAGGAAGGGTGGGGGCTATGTATCAATGCAAGCCCAAATTTTGATACGAACTTGACAATAATGATCTATTTGAAAATATCCTCGCTCACAAGTAAGGAATACTGCAAGTTCCCTGTATGTGTAGAATTTGAAGACACCTCTTACAGACTCTCAGCCAGTTGCCAGTCTCCCAGTTTGTCAGGACAAAATCACCTCTCTCCTAAAGTGAATTGATTCTGGAAATGAAAAGAAAAAAAAGTGCACTCATCATAGGTAAAGCCAACAAGATTGGAAGCATCAGGCCTTGGACATCCACAGATGAGGCAGCAAAACGCACCTTATCTTTGTCCTCAGCTAGAGTTTGATGAGTACCGCAATATTTGCTACCTCAAAAGATGATGAAGTCTATTCCTTGGTTCATTTATCTATGTCATTTTCATTTACTTATTTGTAAAAAGTAGCTGGACTGTGTGGAGAGGAAGGTATCTCTCTAAGGATTAAGAACGATCCAATGCAGCTGCACTGGGAGTAAGGGCTGAGGAACCCACCAAGGTCTATAGCGAAACGTGCACCTTCTTCTCAGTGATCACTTACTTTTCAAGAGGAGAAACGACTCCCACTCTCCACTGGTATGTGAACTCCAAAGAGCCCAGTATCTCCATACTCAAGGAAGCTTCAATATTTCATAAGGTTTCCGTATCAGCTGTGCACGCCTTGCTCTCCTTTCCATTTGCTGGGCTTTTGTCATGCAGAGGAACAGAGCAAAGGCCAAGCCCAGACTGAGAGGCCCACCATCCTTTGTGCCTTCCTGAGTAACCTGGAGAATCCCCAAACAGAAAAGGTGATGTGCTTGAGGAACGCCCTTCTCTCTTTCTCTCAAAATGTATATTTGAGCAGAAAGAAACATTTAACAGCTGATTCCTTCATCCTGTAAAGACTTCAAAGAAACAGTGGGATGTTTAAGAAAAGAGAAGTGCATGTGCACAGAGCAGGATAATATTTGAGTATGTCAAAGACTGAGTTGCTGACAGTGACTTCATCTGTTTCAGAAGGAGCTGAACAGTTCGGCTGTTACTGACAACGCATTTGCTAAGACAGCATTGCCACTCAGGAGCCTTCCTTCTTTGCTTAGATGACAAAAAAGTGCTGATCTGCTCCAGGAAAAAACCCATGTCCTCCAGCTGCAGCCCTCCCCTGGTTGCCAATCTTTCTCTAAAAGGTCATACCCTTAATTCTGAGTGTATCCAGGCTTCTTTAGTAAGACCACTGATTTAAGCAGAAGTACCATGATTCCTAGGTCCAGTCTCTAAGTCCCCAGAGATATTTTCCAGGTCCAAGCTATGTCAAGTCCTAATGCAGGCCGTGGAGAGGTGGTGTTTGGAACAAGCTCCTTTGGCACAACTCCAATAGAACCGAGGTGATAAGCAGGTGAAATGACAGATTTTTTATGGTTCCTTTTCATATTCCATGTTTGGCACTGATAGTCTTAGAGGCTAAGAAAGACTGGGGAGATCTGAGAGTGGCCTTTCAGTATCTAAAGGGCTACAGAAAGGAAGGGGACAGACTCCTCAGCAGGGTCAGAAAAAGCTACACACTCCAGGAAAAACGAAATATTACTTTAGACAGTGCAATTTTTCCTCTACGGAACTGGAGTCTTATGTCCCCATGACTGCTAAGAAAATCCGAACAAACCAACGCAAGGCACTCCTGGGTGACGTTCTTAATTTTCAGAAATGACACTTCATAATGTTGAAGGGATTATGGAGAAAGTAATCATCCCTTTCCACGGGGCCAAAAGAGGATGAAAAGCTAAGATACCTTTTTAAAGATGCGGTTTTGTAACAAGGAGCAGAAGTTCCAGCCACTGCAGCAGAAGCACCTGCCCACATGAGCTGAGGTACAAAGAAAACTGCCCCCAAAGCACACCCTCCACACAGCTGCATGCAGCCAGCAGTGGAAGGCAAGGCAGCAGACACAGCCCCACGCTGTTTGCCCTCCAGCATCAGCTGCCCTTTCGGCTATGCCGATGCAGCCCCTGCAGGGCTCACTAGGGGCAGAGGAGAGGATGCCTACTGAGGTTTAGAAAGAGAGAAGTAATAAAGTTGCAGAGAGAAAACGTTCAAAAAATGACAAGAATTAAGGATCCAACCTCCACTTTCTGTAGGATTTGGGGCATCATCTCTGCCCTTTTGAAAACTTCCCTTTGCACATGCAGAATACAGCAGTGTGCACTAAGATGTGGTAGCTACGGCCCAGAGCAAAGGACAGCACCACTTACCCGCTCCCTTCGTATGACTGTTAAAACTTATTTTTAGCACTCCAACCAGAAATACTGTGAAGTTCAGGAAAAGATCTTCTACATGAACACAGGTAAGCAATTACACATAATAATGAAGTGAGTTTTCACAATCCCATTACTAAGCAACCTATTAGCTGTTCGCATTGCAAACAACTTGATAAGGTGCTGAGCCAAAATACATTTTGCAAAGCATAAAAAAACAACTGTTCAGAGATCGCAGGGGCAGGGCTAGCTTAGCGTAGTGTTTTCTGTTTGTCTGTTTGATCCAAAGGAAGCCACACAGAGCTAAAATGTTGGCTGCTTAGTCTGATTTTTGCTAAGTGTGTTTAGTGAATTAAATATTGCAAGGAACCCTGGGGTGTGCAATCATATCTCTGCTAATACACTCTTATATTCTGACAGGGACGCTTAACAGCATGAAATAATCCTCTTCAATTTACAAAAGCAACTCCCAACCTCTGAGTTTTAAACTATCAGTGATCGATCACTTGCAACAAATACAACATAGCTGCTCTGTCAACAGACTGGATTTCATAGAAGGGATTGTATAAGTGGACTGTTTCCCAGTCAAGCATTTTAATGAGCATCATCTTTTCTCCATCATATACTGTTCTAAGCAGGAGAATGTAACTTTATTTGCAGAGGGATAGAAAAAGAAGATTATGCAACAGGAAAGCAAAGACAGATATGCACTGAGGGCAATTAACACAGATATATATTAATAACGTCACCATCTGTATGCAAAACGCAAAGAGAAACAACAAACACTCAAGCTTATATCTAGAAGAAGGAATAAAACCCAAATTCTTTTCAAAAACTCAAGATTAAAAAAATCTGATGTGTGCCTTTTAAATAGATAAAGTAGTTCAACTTTGGAGCGATTTGAGATAATTTTTCATAACCTTAATCTTGTGGCTGGAATGCAGATACTATGGTGATGAGTTCATTTGGTGACGAAATTATTTATATGACACAGAAAAAATAGAACAGATTCCCATTCCTGACCAACAATCATCTCATTTAAAAGATACGCATACGCTTTTAAGAATAATGACAACAAATTCTTCAAATTCTTCTTCCACCTTCTGCAGCTGAGCCAGGAGACATTCATCCAGAATAAGCATGAAAAACACTTCTTTTTTTAAATCATATGTTGCTTTTAGACTGAGATTTGTGCTTTTTTTTCTGTACCCAAATCCCTCCTTTGCGGGCAAATGAACGTAAATATAAAAATAAATGTTATAAATATACTGAAAAAGTCTCAGCTCTGATTACCTGTTTTGTTGACACTTTTTATATCTGGGATTGTTTTGCCATTTAAAAAAACAAAGCTACTTAAATGTCACCGAGACATCCAAAACTCACCAAAAAATGCTAGTATTGCCCTATTAAATTTCTGTTATTGTTTTTCAAGTATTGACATCAACACTGAGAACTGTGAATATTGGAAGATAGTACGTACTTTCAGAAAATGACTAAGAAAGGTTATACTGTGAAGTGTCTTTTAAAATCTTAACACAGAGGGGAAAAAGTGAGAAAATTGCATACAGTAGGGCAGAGGGAGGTGGGCTTGAGTGATGTAGAGATATTTTGTTAGAGAATACCAAAATTCTTAGCTTTCATTACTGACCTCAACTTGCCTATTTTTTTTTTTTCTTTTTAAGGAGGACACAGCATTTATGTAACAAGTGATGCGCTCATTTGATGCCAAGCCATGCCTGTGCGCTACTAGCAGGGAAATAATTATGTCACATGTTTATCTCTGCAAGACAAATGTGCCTTTGCACAGCGCCTGACCGCACAGAAGTGCTCCCCACAGCTCCTACGTGGAGTCATGCCAGCCGTGGTGCCACGGCTCTGCTGGCTGGACGATCGCCTGCACCAGGGCACAAAGGAGAAATAAAGTGGCTTTGGCACTCAGCTGTACCCTTACAGGACATCAAGCACCTCTTCTCCAAACTCCAGTCTCACCTTTTGCTGTATGTACCTCTGGCAGTCCCCGTGCAAAGAAGCCCTGAAGATCTTGCTGGCACCAAGTGCCGCAGTCGCTGTGCCAGCCCCTGCTCCAAGTGTCACCACTCCCACTCCAGCATTACCCAGCGTGGCACGGGTATGTGGGAACAGAAAATTGTTTATACGAAGAGTTAACTGTAACAGCACGCGCCCCATCTATGAGTCCACCTAAAATGGAAGCTTAACTGAATATATTCTGGTCAGACTCCACGGGTCTGGTTTTCCTGCACAGGGTAATGCAGGGTCTTGCTGCTGCCAACACCACAAATCCCAAATGCAACACGACAAAGAGCCAAACTGCCCTGTTTCCAAAGCTAAGGCAAGCTCTCCATGCTAATTCTCTGCTAAGCCAAAGCATGGGGCTTTGATTTCCTAACCTCAGGATGTTATCTGGCTCCAGTATAGGATTATCATTAGCTCCATACGTCTGTCCTTACAGCAGGGTCACTGTCATGCCATATGCCACTTGGACAATCTTTATTCTTTCTAGAACCTTTTTTTGTTTGTTTTTTTAAATCACAGTGTTCATCTGAAAGAATTTGGATTCTTCTTGGCTTTCAAAATCTGCTTTGCATTGCTAATGCTTGGGGCTGTAGGCAAAGTTGCATTGGAGAGACAAAGAAAGAAGAGATGCACTAAAAACCTCTTAAGACATAAAATGTCTTGAGGGTGCTCTTCTCCTAAATATGAACAACAACAACCAAAAAAAAAAAACCCAACACAGAGCAGGTTTACTCAATTTCCATTTAGCAGACAAAAGACCAAGTTCTTCTGGAAAGCAGCTTCTATCTACAGCATTGACTCAGTGAATACGTCTGAGTTGCACCACTGAGCATGAGACCTGAAAAGAGCACATCAGGCTCCACGTGGAAGTTGTAGCAGGGTGAAAAGCCACAGCATCACCACACACAAGGTGTCTCGATAGCTTGATACACCAGGGCAAATCTCCTACTCACCTCCCTCCAGTGTTGTGGCACAAGGAAGAGTCATCAGTCTCCAAACTGTCACTCTCTTACAGCAGAGTGGCAAACACACAAAAAAATCAGGGAGTCTGGAGGAAGAAGTGCAATGGCTATGAGCTCACCATGCTGGGAGGGTAAGATACAAATGACAGAGGAAGAGACTTCAGGTTGACCTCCTTGCCAGATAAAATCCATTATGCGTGATTAAAACTTAACAAAATGCAATCACATTAAAAATGACTATCATGAAGTGCACCGTGATTTACTGACTAAATGAATGAGAAATTTATCTGAATAAAATAGTCCTAGCCCTACTGCATCGGTAGCGCATGATAAATTGCTGATTGTGAGAAGATCATCGCTTGCTGTTGGATGACATACATGCATTGATTTTTCCTAACAACGATAATTAGCATAATAGCATCTCCACATATATTACATAAAGTTTCCTCTTAGCAAGCAGAAAATATTTCAAGCCTTCTGGTCCCAAACTGCAAAGAATAAAGATGGAAAGAAAGGATTTGCAAACTGCCTCGTTGTCCTTTATTATGCAGATCAAAGGCCCAGCCCACTGGATCTTACTTAACCTTGAAGAGATGGGAACAACATTCAAGAAAGCTCTGGCATTGTTCAATTAAGCCGTGATCACAGTGGGGTGTTTTTACATGGCGATGATCTAATTTTGTGAGGCCAAAAAAAGCCTTTGGAAAAGAAGAATCGAATCCCAAAGAAGTAGAAAAAAACATTTCTCCAATTTCATTAACACACAGGGGGCAGACGGTGCAATCCTTGCATAAGTGCTCTCATTGACCAGGGCTGTGTAGGTGAGAAAGCACTCACTAGGTTCAGAAGACACAGACTACTAATGGGAAAATAGAAGTGGTGGAATAGGTCAGGAAAATGAAGGAGACATCCCACGTGATTCGCCACTAATTGAAAATCAATCACAATAAGCTGCATTTTTTGCTTTGAAAAATCTGTGAGGTGATAAAACACCACCTTAGAAGCAATACAGTACCTCACTGCTCAGCATCTCCAGCAGCACACAGATTTCAGGCTCGGCCATGAGAATATTCCAAATGGCCATACTTTTTCCAGAGGAACGGGTTCTTTGGTAGCATGAACAAAACAGCTCGTTTGTCTGCATTAGTGCTCTGCATTTCTTTGACACAGTACGCTGCACCAGAGCAGAGGCCTGAGCAGGAGGAGAGGAAAGCAGAGCCCTAACCTGCCTTGGGTGAATTCAGTAATACTGGAGCTCATACTGGCCACTTCACTACCTGACACAGCAGATGAGATGCTGGAAGCTCTCTGAGGACTCCCAACACTCCCACTTGGCTCTGACCACTGCACAGAGCCAAAACACAAGAGCCCTGTACATAACACCTTTGTGGGGCAGCTGGTGAGCAGAGCAGATATGTAAGATGATTCAGATGCTGGGGAGAAGTTCAAACTGTAAGGGATTTGGGTGCTCCAAACGGCAGTTCTCCACCCTCCTAGACCCTCCAGCCACTACTATGTTGTCTCTGACCTGATCCTTTTCCACCCCTAAAATCATATGCTGGCACCTGGCATGCCAGCTATGCCCAGCCAGCACAGCCTGCCCCAAGCTGTGAGCGCATCTGTGGGTGACACCTGTGCCCCTTCAGCAGAGCCCTTGGAAGACAGCCCACACTGTATGCAACCAGAGCAGAGGATGGTGATTTTGGCAGTGGTTTTCGCTCATATGGGAGCACTGGGAAGAAACGAGGGTGTTACACTCACACTGCCTGCAAACCAGCTGCAGGAACTGGGCAACTGCAAATGAAAACTTCTGCATCAGCAAACCCAGGGACTGCCCTGGTGTCATGGTGTGAAATCTCCAGCCAAAACCCAAAGCATAAGCTGCGTGAGGCACGGGAGGCTGGCAGATAGTGTACTGCACATCTGCCCACCGTGCTCTTACACTGCACGGAGCGAGGCTGGTGGCCACAAGAAACACTCTGGGAAGCCACCAGCCCTCCCAAAAGCCCACACATCCTTCTTGGTGCTGGACTGGTGACCCCTAAATGGGGATATGAAGGAGGGAAATACTGCCTCACAGTAACCACAGACATTACATTTTACCATACATCCATGTGCACGCTATGTACATCATGTGTGATGTATGTAGTATTTCAGAAATGACTGGAAAGGCTTCAAGTATTTTGATTTTACATGTCTCTTGTTGGGAACAGTGAAGCTATCTTCAAACGATGGGAACAGTTTCATACCATACAAGAAAAGGTATCATTAACAAGGCTTAAAAGTCACAACAGAAATCACCTGAAATTACTTTTACATCTATAAGAATACCAGAGCTTACGACTGCCTTCTACTGCTGGAAACATCACCTAGTGGGAAACTGCATGTCACTGGCAATTCTATAATAGAAAACTCCTATATAGACTTTTTTGCTTCTACGATAAGCTTGACCCAGTGAAGCTGTTCTGTAGTTTCAAGTGTCAGAGTCCAGGCTGAGATGGATTAGTGGGCAGACTGAAGGTGAAGTAGCCAAATTTATCACATGGATGGTGCCACCACATCAGTGAAATTGCACCTAGGATCTTCCAGTCCTTGAACTGTCTCAAGACTGGTTAAAAAAGCATTTGATATGACAACAAATACTTCATACCATTTCCATCAGCCCGAGGCTCATGGACCACACAAAGCCTCGGTGTCTGCAGTGATCTCCTGCAGAGTGACAAGACTGAAAAATAGTTCTGTGCTAGTTAACAGATAAGAAGGGGAGGTAGAGAAGGAAAAGCTGATGAGGAGAAACAGAGGGAAAGAAGTACACACTGGAAATCAATTCCCTGGAATGCGCATATTGGACAATCTTGGGAATTCTCCTTTTTCCAGGCAATACTATGTACCAGAAATAATTTATAATGCAGATTCTTTTGAGGATGTTACCTCTCAAGCCTATAAGGAACATCACATCAGATGGGGAGGAAGCATCTTCACTGGGCAGAGCTTGAACTCCTTCTAGGCTGACCCTTTAAAAATCTTTTTATTTCTGTATTTCAAACATATTGTCTTTCCCTCAGTTTCTCCACATAGCAGAAGGAAACAGAAGGCAGCTTACAGATACACCTGTATTACTTAAATGCTTCAGCTTGCAGCAAGGAACTGGGCAGAAAAGATTTTATGGAAGGATGCTAGCACAAGCAGCCAAGGACTAGGCTTGTGGAGGGAGGAATATTTCATACTGTCTACATGAGAAGCAGAAGCAAAAAAGAGACAGCTAAAACATAAAAGCATGACTTTGTAATAGAGCTGATGGACTTGGCCTTGCTCTCTTCAGAGATACTTGGCCTTGCCTAGACAGCTCCCTCTGAGCGTGGAGCAAGAGCTGCTAACAAGCTCCTGCTGGGTGCAAACAAGCAAGCCACCTTCTTGCAAGATGTGTTGACACAGAATTTGTGGTTTCTTCACAACATGTAAGACATTCTTGCAAGCTAATACACACAAAATGCTTCCCACACGCAGGAAAAGAGGCTAAATAAGGACAGGAGAACTCAATACATGTATGCTAGTACTGCACGAGAACAAAGAACTGAGGAACCAACAGACTGGTTTCTCTCCCCAGTGACAAAGTTGGCTGTCTCGGATTTAATGCTAAGCTGCTGAACAATGGCAAAGAAAGGGCAGGTTTCCCACTGCTCATGAGGAATGAAATCTTTGCTGAGAGCGCAGAAGCCACATTCTTTAGCAAATTAGATGCATCAGCTAGGATTTGGCAGAACCTCCTGAATGCACTCCTAACCACTTACTGAGGCTGTCTTTCAAGAGGTATTACACAATTGCAGACCACGAAAAGGCTAAAAGCCATGAACTGTGGCAAACAAGGATGAGTGACAAGGAGCCACCAAAGACCGGACAATTACTTTTCTTCTGAAAAGTATTATTTGGACTGAATTGGGAACATTAATTGGTATTTATTGATGTTTTCCTCAAGCAAAAGAGTTGGCCTACATTCCTGCATGATACAGCAGAGAATTTTCTCTTTCTGGCAGTGCCTAGCCTTCCTTAAGATATCTGTATATTTTACTCCTCTTCCTGCATCCTTTTTCCTCTTCTGCCACGTCTGGCAGTTTCCAGAGCAGCACAGATAGCTGTGGACAACTTCAACTGCATCATTTCTAGGTTTCTGAAATGAAGATGTCAGTGCATGTAAGCTTGAATTAGCTGCAAGATCTCTGAGATGGACACCATCACTTCTGACACACAACTTCCACACCCCACACAAGGACCCAGGCGGAGCACTGCCATGGCAGAAACCTTCAGATTTTCTTCCCTTGCAGCACTGGGTGCTGTCAGCTCACCCAGAGTACAGCAAGTGCTGCTAGTAGCAGTGAGATTCCCCTCCCCTCCCACAGCAACTTGTTATCCTGCTGCACTCTTGGCTCTCTCAGGACGGGCTCGGTAGGAGGGAAGGCAGCAGTTTGCCCCACTCTATTCCCTGCTCCCAGCCTGGCCTCAGCTGTGCCAATACTCAGCCTTGGGAAGGCAATAGCCTGCTCCCAGCCAGCCTGTAAACAAGGCAAGAGCTGTTGCAGGAGATAAAGGAGGACTCACACAGCACCAGGTGCTGCAAATATTACTTCCCTCTCCAGCAAAACAGCCTCTGGGGGAATGCACACCCCGTGGTTATTTTCTCTGATTTCTCCCCCAGTCAGTGTTCCTTCTTTTGTTTACTTGAAAGCAGAGCTATGGGCAGAGGGAAGGAGCCACCTACATGGCAGGCTGAAAAATGATAAAAAAAAAGAACAAGATGCAACTTGTTTTTAAGGTAAGCACAACCTGTTAATAGTTTGAAATAGACTTTTTAATTACAGGATACCCTGGAAGTATTTGTAATTTGAAATGTTTTCCATTAAGTTTCATTTTTTAGAGTCAAGAGTGGATGAAAGAATCAA
This sequence comes from Meleagris gallopavo, assembly GCF_905368555.1. Classification (NCBI taxonomy): domain Eukaryota; kingdom Metazoa; phylum Chordata; class Aves; order Galliformes; family Phasianidae; genus Meleagris; species Meleagris gallopavo. The sequence continues at coordinate 9,389,951 of NC_139407.1, forward strand.
AACTTTACTTTAAAAAGCATTCTTCTGTCCCATATAGGTAAAGAAGAGTTGGAAAACAAGAATCGTAATGGAGGAGAGCTTTTGATTTTCCAGGGGACACCAGAATACTGAATTCCTGTCACTGTCCAGTATTGAAAGCATCTGCCATTCCATGCTAATTAGGTATGCCCCATGCTTAGAGCCCACGGAAGAGCATGGTATAAATATCCCAGGATGCTCAGTGATGCTGTGTTGTCAGCTCATGACAGATCCAGCCGTAAAAGCGTGTGGAAAGAACACGATGTTACATCATTGTGTATTGACAATAAGAGTATACATAATAAAGAAGAAGAGTGAGAGATCCGTGAACAGTAAGAAATGGATCATGGCTAGTATTGCTGAAAGCAGGTAGAATGGGTTACAAGGCTGGAAAATGAAAAGTGATGATGACAACCTGCCTAGTAAGGGAAAAATGGGGGAAAAAAAAAGCAGGAAGGTGTAGCTCTGTATATAAAAATAATGGTGCTACTGGCTATAGATACTTCCAAATCACCATGTTTTGATATTACTGCTGTAACTAATAAAACTTGCTTAGTATTGGTTGACGTACATTGTATCATCAGGTGTATGTAAATAACAGAGCAAACTGCTTTATGCCACAATCTAGATAGTACAGAAAAACGTAGTATGCTATTGTGAATACTTCAAAATAGAGGACACTAAACACACTCCTTGTGCAATCAGTAATGCACATTTTCAGCTTCTAAAGGTAACGTAAGACAATTTCTTTAAGGACAAGAATGACTCTGAGTCTCTGAATCTTACAGAAACTAGACCAGAACCAAATCATACAATGTATTTTAACAAGTCTTGAAAAAGTGGTGAAATTTCGAAGAATTGGAGACTTGCCATTACAACTGTGATATTTCAGACAAGGAAAAGACAAGTTATTGTGACATGTCCCAGCAAAAGGATGGATTTCAGTTCTCTGTCAGCGATGATTCAGAGGATAAAACAGGAATACCCATCAGTGTTTTCAGGAAAGTAGGTTTCACCAAAGATAGCTATGTTTTTCTCATGGTAGAATTATTGGTTCAGTTGGGACAAGAGAACAGTGCTTTTATCCTTTGATTTTGCAAGGCTTAGACTAGAGAAAAACATTAGGAATAAGGAATGAACAAAGCATGTATTAGGTTAGAAAGCACACACACATACAGATCACGAGAGTTAGCTAATATAAGCTAACCAGAGTTCTTTTTAGCTCTCTGTTGTGGAGATCGATCTTATCCAAGTGCTGTTAACATTTGGTTCCAGTGACTGATGTTATTCTGACCTCTTCCCTAGAAAACGGGCAGATGATACTGGAAAGGTAAGCACTGGATGGCCCCGCTAGTATTTACAAATCATCTAGTGAGATTCCATCCAAGTTAATTTCCATTACCTTTCTGTCCTTAAAAGTCTATGGGAGATTGACTTCTGGGGAACAAACTTTTGCATCAAAGGCAGTCAGTGCATTTGAACTCCAGTGCAAACCTTTTGTGGAAAACAATGGTTACAAGTCAAGCACAGCACAGACAGGCATTCACTATGTCTCTATAGAAAGTTCACCAAGCAATCCTCGAAGTGTCAGTCATTATTTCCACTCTATCCTATTTCCCCTAAAATCTAGTGAGACAGTTGTGTTTCTGCTACACTTTCATGTTGTGAATACAAATCTTTAGACTTTCTTCTTTACTTTTAGCTTACCCTGGAAGTAAAGAACCTCAACAGTCTCTCTTTCTCACTGTCCCAAAGACAACCTTCAAAAAGTATAAAACCTTGCACTATTCCAGGGCGAAGCACACCTTTTCACTTGGAAAGGACAAAGACAATTACATTTCGGAACGTTCTTTGGACACACATCTCCCTTTATCCTCTGCATACAAAAACAGACTGAGCAGATGATGCATCTTCAATTTGCCACTAAAACAAAAGACAGAAAAGAGAACTTGAAGGTAGTTCTTCCAGTATGGTGTCAATTCTCCTCTTCATTCACACCCCTCTAATTTCAAACAATGTAACCAGTGGTTTCAATAGGAACTATAATTGCGGCATCCTCACAGCCTCATGCAGGCAAAGAGCGGCAGTCTAGTTTTATTTTTCTTACACCCACAGAGAATTCTGTTTTGTTTCGACCTCTCATTACTCTCCCTCCCTCACTTGGCTCCGAACATCAAATTCTCTCTCAGCCATTCAACGTCTATTCCATTTGGCTGCTTTTTTCTTACCATTATGCACACATATTGAACAGCTGGAACCAAGAACAGGCACAATTAATGATTCTGAAATTCTCCAAAGAAAACGTCTTTGCTTTTCCCCCATTTGAAATTATTTTTGGTTTAAAAATAAAGGGGAAAAAAAAAAAGAAGGAAAAAATGCCTCCCATTAAACCTTACACACACCTTCAAAAACTAAATGGAACATTTTGGGTTAAAGCTCTACTTTTTTAGAGAAAAAGTTGTTTCATGGTTGCTTTTATTCCTTAAATCACATAAGAACTCCTAACGGGCCCCTGTTGCATCTCGGTGCCAAACCAATTTCTTTTATTATTGCACAGGAACCAGAACAGCAGAAGACCTCTAGCCCTCAAATACCTTACAAGTTACCAGCCCTAGGGAAAAATTGTGTTTGATGCTTTAGCCTATAGCCACAGCAAAGGGAGAGCAACAGCAGTATCCATGAGAAGGATGAGGCTAAGAGGCATTAAATGCCACATCCTCACACAGGAATAAACACTCTTAGGGCAGATCAGGGTATCTGGAGCAAGGCTAAGAGCAGGGATTTCCAAGTAAAAACCTGACCAAGTGGAGAAAAATTAGGCATGAGGGGATGCTGGTAGCAGGATAGAGTCTAGCTGAATGTAGATGTGATCATGGATCTTATACTCAGTCCTGCAGGAGTGGCCTGTACTACCTTCTACCTCATGCTGGAAAAAATCTCCTACTTCAAAACCCAAAGCAGAAAGCAGGGTCTGTTCCATGGAAAAACAGAAAAACGCCTCACCCAGCGCTTCCTTGAAGAGAACAAGCTGTAGGACAAAATGAAGGCTATCACGTTGCAGGGTGTGTGCTTCTTTCCCATCGGTGCAGAGGGGCTTACAGGCACAGTGCCAGTCCTGGTCTGCGCAGTGAAGCAAAAGACCACTGTGTCTGACAGGAACAGCTTCAACGCTGACGTTGCAGAAAGCCTTTTGCTAGACACTGGTTTTGCTGCTGTCACTGACATCGAGCTAAGTGCTCTCCTTTCTTCACAAGAGCATTTGACCCAGCAAGCCCAAGACACCAGCCCTGAGCACCAGCCACTCACCAACACGTCTGTAGGGCAGCTGTGGCCTCCACACAGTGTCCAGAAGGCCTCAACAGACCAAATGGTGTCTTCTCTAAAGTACTCTGACTGAAGTCATGAGTGCATTCTGTTCATTAACAACACAGCGGTCAAAATGGACACAGGTTAAATGAATGTACGTAGTACACACGCACACAACTAGCTATACTTGGATGACAGCAGTACGCACAAAATAAGACCAGGTGTGGTCTTTTGTACATGTCTGATTCTCCTTAAGTCACGTTCTGGGTCTTGATCATTCCCCCGACAGCAGTCATCTGACAGAAACATATGGTCACTGCTAGCCACGTAATACAATAGCTAGAACTCTCTTTCCCTTTAAATAGCATTTGTCAAATCCTCATGATTATTTAAAACAAACACACACACATTTTTACAATTCTGTGTCAAAGACCAAAACTGCAATGAAGGTAGAAACCGTAAGCTCACTGAAAGGTACGCTCCCCTTACACTCAGAAATGTGTTGCAAACTAAAGAGTGCAATCTCCTTATTTTCTGCAGATGATCTGGCAACTCTGACTGTCCACATCCTGCAGTAAGTACTAGAATCAGATAATCTGCATCAGCCTGGGTTCAACTCAACAATATCAACAGATCACTTCACCATCTTTGCAAAAACAATCTGTTTCTACCAAGCACATTTCACAATAATAAAGCTTTCCAATCTTCCACAGAAAAATGCTTTTTAGCGAAGCAGGAAAAGAAGGAATGAAAAAATACATTACATATAGAAATCTATTCTTTTAGCCTTCCTCACAAAACAAAATCCCTTCTGGGTAGGCAAGTGAGTTTTATATAATGAAATACAGATTTGCCTTAGATGTTTTCTTTGTAAGATACAGAAATGACAATATCTGGTCTTGGTTTTGGAAGAATGTCTAGGTTTAAACAAATATCTAGTTTTTCTTATATTATAAAAGGAACTGAGTGAGATTAGATATATGAAATCTTGACTTCCTGTTCATACAGGACAACTGCAGAGAGATAATAACATGAACTTCTCAACTTAGGAAACGCAGGAGATGACATTAACTCTTTCACATAGGCAGTTTTTCCTCTCAGTTTTTTGGTAGGTGTTTGACATCAACAGATGAAACCAAAACTTTAAACATTTGACAGCCTGACCAAACATTACACGCCTCTCAATTACAACCTGACAAACCTGTATCTCTGACTGCAGTCTGAGTTTTAGGTCGTTATCACAGCATTGCTCTAGATAAAGTCTTCACAAAAGGAAGCAGCTTTAGACTGGAAATTTCTAATGCAGTAGGCAAGCAGAACTAAAACACAAACACAAACCTTTGAGCTGTCACCGTACAAGCTGAATCATAAACAGGAGGCAGATGAACGTTTCTTTTTGTTTTGCAATTCGCTTTAAATAATATGTAACGCACTCTGACCTGGCAAACCTCCTGCTCCTCCTATTGGTAGATTTCCAAACACCATAGGCTGCAGAAATGACAATTTTTTTTTGATTCCTACCTGCATTACAGCATCACAGTTATCCATGCTCAGAAGGAAGCACTCCTTGCAGATGACATGGAAGCAGCTAATGTGGTTACACTATTACACAAAACTACCAACCAACAACTCTATCTGTGTACTATTATATCAGAAATCTTGATGTGTTTTGGTGGCACAGCTTCCATGAAAGCATCACCTACTTTGTAAACTCAGTATTACCTTTAATTATTTTTAAATCCCTTATAACAGCATTCTGAAGATTTATTCTCAAGCCTCTCCATTACACCACTGTGCAGACGTTTACAGAGCCTACTCAAGTAAGAATATTCAGCTAGGTGGTAACAGGGCTGTTTGTCATTACTACAACCAATACTCAGTTATTAATTAATTCCAAAATATTCCCCAAGCCTGGCATCTGTCACGCCAGCAGTTAGCATGGAATACAAGTAAGACAGATGCCAAATTACTCAAGCCAACACAGCTTTAGCCTCTTGCTGAAAGTGAGTCAGAAGACTCTACAGATTCCCAATGTTATAATATTTAAGACTGCTAAAGACTCCTTGAAAGTCCTGGAATAAGCCATCTCATATCAGCCATGGTTCAAGCACCGCTAAAACCATTCAGTTCTGTTTACTTTTTCCAATGGAAACCAAAGATATTCAGCACTCAACATCTTCACTCACTGAGCCAAAACGTCAAATGTGTTCACCCCAAGAGCATGAGCCAATCGCTCCATCTTTCTGTTATAATGCTAATTACATTGTGGAAATTAAGCCATACAGAGGTTTGGGATCTAAAAGCATCAAGTTTTATATTACAAGAAAATGAAACAAACTCTCCAAGGAGCAATAACTTACAGAGCGGCCCTATGCACTCATCAGCAGAACAGGGAAGATGCTGGTTCAGAAAAACAGTCATTTAACAACTTATCTTAAACATAATGCAACATAATTTCTGTTATTTCATAAAACGATCAAGCTCCAATATCACATGAAAAATCCAAAAAACATCTGCAATGACATTCCATACTCTCCAGAAAAAAAAAAAAAAAGAGTAGGAGGAGGCCATACAAAGAGTTATTAAATCTCTTTCTGGTTGCCTGCATATTGCATAATTGCACTTACCTGACCAAGGGAAGGAAGTGTTGCATATGCCATGGGCTGGTTCATCATTCCTTTCTGCTTCATGATGAGCATGCGTTTCTGTTCCTCACTCAGGTGTGCCATCTGAGCTTGCATCTGTGGCTGCTGCGACTGCTGCTGCTGTATGTATGGCATCATAGGGTTCTTGCTGGGATTTGCCATTGGTGGGGTCATCCTCTGGCTCAGCTCAGCATTGAAGTGGGTCAGAGGTTTGGTGTTGCCATAAGAAAGCATATTAGGCTGTTTGCTTAAAGAGTTTGTGCCCAGGTTATTTGGCTGCTGATTGATCATATTCATGTGATTCTGAGGGAGGTAGTTATTCATTGTGGTCTTCTGTGGATTGTTTGCCATAGGAGGCACTATTGGGTTTTGGTTGTTAAAGGCTTGGGGATACATCATTGGACTATTTGGTTTCTCTGCACTGAAGGGCCCTCCATACGGACTAGATGGAGGGCCCACAGGTGACCAGCTTGAGGCTTGATTTGGATGCTGCTGCTGCTTCTGCTGCATGAGCTTAGCTCTTTGCTGCTGCTGTGCGGCCATTTGCTTGAGCTGTTCAGCTGGAGACAAGTCAGCACTTGGTAGATTCACCGGTCCAGGCCCTGATCCTGCCACAGTTGCAGCTGCTGGGTTCATAAGATACCCATTTCCAGATCGTGTCTGAGTTTGGCCTGGAGTATGGGCCTGGTTGGGGGTCTGAGGCGACTGAACAACACAGTTTGCTGGTGAGCCTGCAGGGATTGGAGCTGGTGGAGCACTGGATACAGAAGTCACGCTAGAGGCTGTGGAAACATTTGAGAACGGAGGGCCAGAGGAAGATGGCCTCACCTGGGGAGATCCTAATGGAACATGAGCAAATGGGGAATGAGATGGATCGCTTTTGACGCTTGCACTCTCTTGAGTCTCTGCAGCAGGCCTCGTAAGGTCTGGCTCTTTCTTCTCTTCGAAGTCTTCATTGAACAAATCTTGTATGTCATCTTCCGGAACAGTGTTTGCTAGTTCATCTATTAGCTCCTGCCACTCTTGATCATTCAGATTGATGTCTGAGAAGAGTTTGTTCTGATTTGAAAGGGATGTCTCTGAAGTGTCTATGCAGGTAGGATCGTCCAAAGGCTCTTGCTTTAGTTCCTTGTTCTGCAGGACATTAAAACCATCGTCTAACTCACTGCACCCGTTAACTGGGAGCTTTATCTCTGAAAGCCCACCATTTTTACCCAAGTCCTCTAGCCCGCTACCGTGAGTTCCACTGTTCTGCAGGGGCAAGGATGCTTTCATGTCAAGCTGGTGAAGAGGAGAAACAGCAGGCAAAGGCAAGTTATTGGGCAAGCTGTTGATTGCCTCGATGCCTGGTACATCTTTCCGTATCCGCTTGCTGGTTGGAGAAAAGCTGCCATCGCAAACTCCATTCTGCTGCTCTCCATTGAGAGGTGATCGTGCGCCTTCCAACTTCCTTTTTACAGTCTCTTGAAGCTTAAGAGAAAACAAGAGAAAAAAAAAACATTGACCAGTTGCAGAGACAAAGCGCTGATGAGCCTTGCGACAGACACTTATTACCAAGCTGACTAGTAACAGTAGGTTTTAAAAAACAATTAGGAAGCTTCCTTGATTTCATTCCTATGCCTTGATCAATAGATCTAACGATGTCTAAAAATAGGTCTCAGATGGTCTAAAACAAATAAACCAACTCTTCAAAACAACAACTGCAAAAACCAAAACACCCACTCCCCTGAATAGGAGAGCACGGGTCCACAGTTCCAGAAACAGTTCTGTAAAACTCGCCTGTACTCCCCAGACTACCTGAATTTTACAGAACAAATTGAATATTCCAACTTGTTGGTGCCTAATGCAGCGATGAAACTTATGTTTTCACAAAATACTAAGCAGTATCTTCTGATAGTTTGACTCCTTTAAGGAGCCTTCCGTTACATTTTCAAAAACTGAATCACTGAATTTACTATTTATTCTGAAAAACTTTTTTTTTTTTTTAAGTTTCTCCAAGTTTTTGAAAAAATATCTGCAATACAACTGATTGACTTTGTATTGAAATGTGCTGCTGACGCCAAAAAAAAAAAAATCTGAAAAAATTAATTAACGTAGCTTAATTTGAATAGCATTCTGTTCTTTGGCTGCAAAACATATTAAGAATCAATTTTAAATGATTTTGCACAATGCTAACCCAATCAAATCACACACACAAAAAAAGAAAAGGAAATATTGTATGTGGTAGGAGCTAACATAAAAGACAAATAACTAACAGAAATGATAACAGGAAAAGTCCAGGAGAGCAACCAAAATAGCTATGAGAATATTATAAAGAATAACTTATTCATATAAGTTTTATTTTACATTAAAAAAAGAAGAGTAAAGCAGTGTTATGGTGTACAATCTCCTCCTACCACAATCAAACATCGAGTGCTCTGTGTATCAGGCTAAAAAAAGCAGCCTTCTTTAACTCCTGCAAAAACAATAGTGGTGGGGAGGGGAGGAAGCAAAGAGATCACAGCTCTAGAGAACTCCTTCAGGACACACTTGCATCCTTGATACTAGAACAATAGATCACAAAAAAAAAAAAGATTTTATCAAATTTTTAAAGTACTTTTACTGGTATGAAAATCTCAGCCACCCCGCTCCCATCCCTGCCCTAAACTTGAGGTCCTCAACCTTGTTTTTTCCCACACGGCAGACCCCATTCAGTTCTCCCACCCCAGAGGGCAGGCTCCTCTTTCATCCTGAGTGCAAAGCAAAAAAGGCAAGCAAACTCATCTCTCATCCCCACTCAGAGGGAACAGCTCGGAGAGAGCAGCTTTCCTCCCAGCCCTGTGCAGGCCATTGGGAGCACGGCACAGGGCACAGCTGCACACGAGTGGGACACTACGTGGCTCTCACCCGCCGCCTCCCTGCCCTAAAATCCTGCATTAAGCTGGACATCGCTGTTTATTTATGCGGTGTCACTATGGCTAGAGTCTTCCAGCAAGCCTGTTTTCCCTTTGCCCTAAGACCACGTTAGCAAAATACTGAGTTGCAGTGAGAACAGCCATACCGAAGGGCCTCTGGCATGCTTCTAGTGATGAAGAGAAGGCCATGTAAGAAAGACAAACCTTAATTTGTCTTAATACCGAGACAGAGCGCAGTACGAGCGATCATCGTCTGAGAAATAAAACAAAACTGATTCCATACGTTTCACAGCACTTTGCAGGCATCCCTTATGGAACAGGGCTCGGAGTGATGCCATTTCACATTTTACATCTTTTAGTAATTTATCCTGAATATATCACCTTATTTGTACATGAATGTTTACCAAGAGAATCAAAACTATCCACAGGCAAATAACCAACCCTAAAAATACCAGCTCCTAAAGATGTACTCATGCTGTAAAACTTGGATGTCCCCCTGTACAAATATACAAGGACTTCAGTGAAAGTAAAGCAGGGCCAGTATATAAATATTAATATCTTTGTTTATTATGTATTACAACAAAAAGCAGATTTAAGATGGAAACTATTTTCCATCAAATATCAACTGTACAAAGATCTTGCCTTGCTGCAAACAAACAAAAAAAAACACCCAAAACACCCCCAAAGCCTATTCTAAGTCTGTAGCTCCAAATTATTCTCCTTCAGACATTTTTGGGTGTGGGGGACTAAGAGTCAATAAAACAGTCTATTCTCTTTATCTTGTTCGTTTGCTCGCTGAACAACTGTAGGTGGAAAGAAACATAACACAAAGGTTTATTGGAAAGGAACCTGCTGCATACAAACTTCATGGGTGGCAAAGCTTCTTAGCTCCAGTATTTGGGAGGGCAACGGGGTCAGAAAAACAGATGCATCTTTTTTAGGTATGACACATAAATATTCTTAATTTATTTCAGTGCAAGTAGTTGTTCTCATATCCTGGCCTAATTCTCAATCACCGTGTAAACTAGTGGATAGCTTGAGTGTCGCGCACGGACCACAGACAGGCCAGCAGCTTTTGCATTAGGATTGCACAGTGACTTGGAACAGAACTCCAGCACCTCACCTTCCCTCCATAAAAACAAAGCCTGAAGTCAAATATTCTCCTGCAAAGTGCCTTCCACTTCCTTATAAGAAGTAGTGCCTAGCTTGTGCATGTGATTTACAGTGTGCTTCATGAAGACATTAGCCTCAGAGTAGAGATTTATATCTTCGAGCAGAAAACTCTTGATGCATAAAACAAAAATAAAATCCTTGCCAGGTTCATAGGCTTTTACCTTTATTTACACAAAATATTTGGCCGATGGAATTGCATTTCAAAGCAGAAAGCAGGGTGAAGCAGGACTTGCTGTATTTACATGCCTTTGGAGAAACTCTTGTCGCCGAGCAGGAAAAGGTCAAACTTTAGTGGGCTGACTTCTTAAAGGACTCAACTGGGGGGCAGAGGAGGACAGGAGCTGTGCACGCCAACACACAGCTGCACGAGGAGCTGGCCCAGCTGAACTAAACTGCCCTGAAATTTTCAGCAGGGCTGCTCGGACATGCCACAGCACACCCGACACATAAACAACAGAGCACCGAGTCTGTCGGCAGGGCTTTCATCTGCCGGGAGAAGCTGCTTCGCTTCATCCCACCAGCAGCAATTCATTTTTCAAAAGAAATTAGACCAAGGTGCTGTTGTTATAGCAACAGTCAGAGCCACTTACCCGGCCCCATCCCCCCTGCTTATGCTGACTTCAGCGGGCAGCTATTTCAATTATGTATGGGGAGTGACCAGGACGGCGGCTGCTTAGTTCTTTTATTGCTCTTTCAAAAATTTAAAAGAAAAAGAAAAAGGCACAGACTAAATCCTCTTCCTGCCTGTGGAAGCGGAGCACTTCTCACAGTGCCTAACACAGCTCTGCTTCCAGCTGATGGCCAGATGACACGACAGCCTGCAGACACAGGGGCTCGCAGCCTGCAGACACGCTGCAGCAAGTTCACTCCCCAGCTTTTTGCACTGTGCCCAAATGCTCGGCACGTGTCACAGCGGTTGTGTCAAGTGGCACTGCTCAACATGACTGGACCTGACAGATCACCTGAGCAAAGGTGCAACAGGCATAACAACCTCCTCTGAGATCAACAGGGAATAATTACTATCGCCACCAGTTCAGCTCCAACATTTGAAAGGATTCCACATGCCTTGGACACCTGCGTCCTTGCTGGACAGCCTCAGAGATAGCCATTAACAGGCCAACAGTGCAAAAAGGCAACACGGACCACAGCTTGTGACCAGTTTATGAAGTCTTTCAGTACCACAGCAACCTCATGCTGCACAGCTGTCACACAGAGATGAGGCGAGAGCCTCAAAAACAAGATCTCGAAAACAAGAACTGAGATCAGACAAGTGGGCAGGCAAAGCCCAGGGACAAGAGGCTGCTTCCAACAGGTGAAAATACTTTGTGCATCAAACCATCCCCACTATCTGGATTTCCTCATGCTGCTGCACACACCACACCAATGATGCGTACTTACGGGATGAAGCCTGACATAGCAAATTGATTAGGGATTGTAACTGCTCACTTAAAGCACACACTGCACTCCTCCGTGCTGGGCCTGTCTGCCCAGTTCTTAAAGACTGATAGAATCATTAAGGTTGGAAAAAGACTTCTAAGATCACCGAGTCCAATCATCAACCAAGCCCCACCATGCTCATTAACCATGTCCCTCAGTGCCACATGTCTGTGTTTCTTGAACACCTACAGGGACGGTGACTTCACGATCTCCCTAGGCAGCCTGTGCAAGTACCTGACCACTCTTTCTGATAACTTTTTTCTCCTACTATCTAACCTGAACCTCCCTTGGCACAACTGGAGGCCATTACTTCTCATCCTGTCGCAGTTGCCCAGGAGAAGAGGCCGATTCCCACTTTGCTACAACCTCTTTTCATGCAGTTGTAGAGAGCGATAAGGTCTCCCCTGAGCCTCCTCTGCTCTGGACTCAACAGTGCCAGTTCCCTCAGCTGCTCCTCATAAGACTTGTGCTCCAGACCCTTCACCAGCTTTGTTGCCCTGCAGGCCACTGAAGCATCTCAAATACACAGGAAACTCCCATTGTGAAATCTGTTTGAAGCTGGTAAAAGTCTTGCTCTGCCAATCTCCGCAGTAACCTCTGCAGGTTCACTGAGTAACCTCTGCCGAAAGAATGAGGTTAAACTGCTGCCTGTTATCCGAGCAGCTCAGGTCTGCTGGAGACTACCATCGGCCTTGTTTTTGCAAGCAGCTATCTGAAGAACAAACCACTTGTGTTAACAGCAAGGAGTAAAACAAGCTCAGAGCGTCAGGCAAGAGCTAGAAGTAAAGAAAAGGATCAGTTTAGCTGGGTCCATCGGACAGGAGGGGTTAGTGTTTTGAGCAGCAGTTGGATGCAGAGCTAGCAGTGTGCAGATCCTTGCAGAAGCTGCCCGCCCAGCCAGCAGAAGGATCATGCTGTGAGGTCAAGTGGAGCCCAGGAAAGAACAGCAGCAAAAAAGGCACTGCAAGAGGGCAAAGCGGTGGCAGCGCCGTTGAAGTCAAAGCAGGCAAATGCTGTGACTCTGACCACCTGAGGGATGTGCTTCCCTCAGCACTGCCAGAGGAGGGAAAGGGACATTCCTATAGAGGTGAGAGAGAGGTCTACCTCTTCCCCAGGACTCAACTCTGCAGTGCAGATATATCCTCCTTACAAAACAAAGTTTTGTGTTTCCACTGCTCACGTTGTGGGATAAAAGAGGACTTCTAGCTCTATACATATTAATTACAGCAAAACAGAGAAGATGAGCATCTTTTCCAATGTTTGCTGCACTCTTTCATACCACCCATCCTACTGCCGCAAGAAACATTTGCTGCTGTAGGAATTAACAGGATGGAGAATGCCTCACCAATGAAGTATGCAAGAGTGGAGAATATATACAATAAGCAGTGGAGAAATATATACAAAAAATTTGAGCAGCAAAGTTGGTATCGTGTACACTTACAAACTCTCAGGAAAAAACCTGTGATCCTTCTGGCAGACTCGTGTGTACATATCTTACATATCAATTCCAATTTGCCTTGAAAATATTTTCCCTTCTAATTCCTGCCTCTCCCTCTATGAATGCAGAGTCACTAAATGGCATGCTTTGAGGAGATTTGGAGCACAGGGTCCCCGGGGAAGCTGTTGATGCAATGGATGCAATTAATTTCCTCAATACAAAATCATTGGCAAGTTTAACTGGACTTCACAGCACAAATTATTTCATGGATGAGATGCTGTCATCACTGCCACACAGCCAGAGTGTATGATCTACATGGCTCCTCCTCAAGCCCATCCAATTTAATCCTGCTTTAGTCCAGTCGGATAAGCACAGGCGAAGCTGTAACCTCATCACGTATGGAGTGCCAGCACTCCTCTGTTTGTGCAAAAGTCTTAATGAGGGTGCTAAGAGCCTGAGTGCTACACTCCTTAGCTGGCAGAGCCTACTCCTGCCTCGCACAGCACAGCTGAGCCACGCTCTCTCTGTGACTGCCCTTGCAGACGGCAGGAGCTACGTTCTCAAGGCGTGTTATGAGGTATTAGCCAGGCAGGCTCTAATTGACTTGTCTGGGAGCTGTGCTGATAAATCTTCACCCTTCGAAAACATACCCAATCTGCTCTGTATCTTCACAGGAGAGAAATGATGATAAAAAGCAGACACTGCAGAGCATTAAAGCAGCGCAGATCTGAAGAACTGCAGATCAGGGTACAAAATAAATGCACGGAGATCACATTTTAAGCTAAGAAGGAACAAAGCACCCCAACCAGTACTGTGGCATACATTTGGTTTTGTACCACAGCTACTCATTCACTATTCACTACCTCTTTAAACTTCTACGTGACACTAGAAATAGTCTCCTGGGGAAATCTTGCTCCAAATCATCCTGGGATGGGCACAAGTCCTGGCAAGCTGTGAGGTGTGCTTGTGCCAGCCCACATGCATACTGAAGGGGCATTTGGGAGAGGAAAGTTCTGGTGCTCTGCAAAGAAGCAGTCACTCTCTGACCCAGCCTCTGCTTCCCTTTGCCATTATGGCACTGGTAGGATACAAGCTCTGATCGTGACCTTAGAATAACAGACAAAAAGCCCTTTAAGAAAAAAAGAAAAAAAAAAGACAAAACTTAACTGAAAATTCTAGCATAGAAAAGGCACTGGAAAAATCCAAAATGAATATATTTTTTCCCCCCTTCCTCCAAACAGTTCCCTCATCAGTACAATCAGCTTGATCCATCTCTAGGAAAGAAGAGCAGCACTAGAACTGCTTGTTTGTCTTGCCTTTGCATATCTATTTAAAAGACTGCACGCAGCAGCAGTTTTGTAAGACTCCTTCACAAACCTGTGTGGTCTCACATAGCCCAGTCACGCAATGTGCTTAAGGCCTCAGCTCCTGTTAAGTTCACTGTGTGCTAAGGGTCCAGTTAGTAAGACTATTTCTTCTGCACCAATACTTTTTCAGAGAGGGATGCTAAGCCTCATGAAACAAATATTGACAGTCTCTTTTGCTTTCAATAGAGGTTATAGCCAGCACTGTTAAAAATGTTGCAGGACCCTTGAAGATTTGGGACAGCAGAGCCAAAGGACTGTCCCAGATGCCCTTGTCCTGGATTACTCTGAGCACGGTTTGAGAGCTGTTTGCCACAGGCTAAAGGCCAGGCAGTAGTGAATAGTAGTTTTTGCCCTAAATATGACCAAGCAAACCATATAAACTTTATTTCTTCACTGCCTCTAAGCCTTCACTTCAAGCTGACCTTGAGTCCCACACAGGCAAATAACAACAACTATTGGAAAAGTGCTCGCCTGGTCCCCCAGATCCCAGTGATTACAGTCACAGGCTCCCAAGGCCAGATCTACTCTGTGGAGTGAGCTGCAAATGCGCCATTTAACTCTAGTGAAGAAGCGTAAAGAGGAAGAAACGAGACCTTAAATTGAGGTTCTGATTCAGCAAACTAGTTAAGCATGTGCTTCACCTTCAGCACCCTAAGCAACCTGAAATATAAAGAATGATTTATGCAACCAATGGCTTCATCTGAGGCCCTTGCTCAGCTCTCACTTTCATTTTTCCTCCATAGCAGCCACCTCCACCTGAGCATAAACCTCTCCACTGCTCCCACTGCCAGTCTGAAAATGCATACATGGTGTACCTGATTTGTATATGTGCACTGACTTCATGCTTCCTTGAAGCCAAATCCTAACAAGGATGTATTCCTTTGCAATATGGCTAATCTTTTCACTCCCTGCAAGCATCTGCAGTGCCTAGGGAAGAAAGCAGCTGTGGGAAACCTGGCCAAGCAGTACAGCATGTGCTCCTGGCAGTTGTTTCCTTCCAGTGGGCAACGTGGACCATTTTCTCCCAGTGCTCCCCTTTAGCTTCCTTAACAGTGCAAATGCACATCCACATGCGTGTCCAGTGTCAGGGAATGGGCTGTGAGATGGGAAAAGATGGTCTTCCAGCAGTCATCTGGCCTAAAGCTCTCTTTTCTGTTGATGTCTGAAGGACACCAAGAAAAAAGGTGCCTGTGTTCAATCTGACAGAAGGGGAAGAGCCCAGGGATGGCCATAACTTGCCATGTGATGTTAAACACTTCAGCAATAATTAGTCTTGTGAACACGTCCCATATTTGCTGCTTTGCCCTTCTCCTAAAGCTGTTATGTTTGCAGGTACCTCATTACCTGCAATGAGGTGACAAAATCTTGTCACCGAACATTTTTGGAAAAGATGTTACCTGTTATTAAGGGGAAACCACATCTTACCATCTTAAGCCATGCAGGTACCTCTATGCATAAAGGTGTTCGGCTCTGCTCAGAGCTTGCCTGACAGTGTCTCCAAGAGCAGTAGCAGCCTGTCTGAAGGGAAATTCCCCGAGTTCCTAGCTGTTCTGAGTCTGAACTTGTAGAAAGGGGAAGAAAAGCTAGAAAAACTCCTTAAGATGTATAAGGCCTCAACATGCCTCCTTACAGTCCTAAACGATAACCAAGAGAGAGGTGGTCAGTGTCGTGCTGAACAAGACAAATTCCCAGCTCTTCGTGGCTACACACCAACATATCGACAGATACTTTAATCTGTTTTGAAAGCAGCCCTCCAAGGCAAGGAACTGCAACTCATAATGCTGTGTATGTCTGTACATGCCCACTGTACACAACTTCCCCCTTCCACCCCCCCCCCCAAAATTTGCTGGCCAAAAAAAATAAAAAAGAAAGAAAATCCTTATGTTTTACACATGTGTATACATGCACACATAGCTGCTGCCATGATATTCACGTGGGGTTTTGTCTCAGCTATCTCTGCATACTAAGTATATATCCAAACTATATTTAGATTTTAAGTCCTGTTCACCTCTGAGAGCTTGGTGCCTTGAACAATGTCAGATAAGCACACAAAGACAAAAGAGCATTTTCTATTGTTAGGTGCTCTAGGTAAACAAGAGCTAAGGCTCGGTCCCTGGGAACACTACAGTTCTTTACAAAACCCCTTAGAGATATAAAGCAGAAGACGTTATAATTTGCTGTTAGGTAAGCCATAGAAGTGCACCATAAACCAGCTGTGCACTCATGTAATGGGCTTCAGCTGATCTTATTTTCCTTCTTAAAAGACTTTTAATTCCCACCTTTTTCTCCCATTGTAGCAGTGATGAGCCAGCCAGTATCGAGGCACTTGCAATCTTTCAGTCTGCAGATAAAGCGCTCTTGTGCTACTACCAGACCTATGTGGATTTGGATCTCAGAGAACAGAAGTGGGCTAAATCTAAAACAAAAAAATATTTCTACGTCAAAAGAAATACTGACCGTCACTTAGCACTTAAATGGTGTCTTGTCATTCAGATGTAAACACAGATTAAACCTCTGCATCTCCCGTTGGAAAACCTGAAGTTGTATGTGAATCGAATTCCAGTCTCCTAAATCCTGCGCCCACCCAATGGGAATATAAAATATCTTACACCTTCTCAGATCAATAAGCACTTTTGCTTCTTTTCTTATTCACAAATCAAACAAAGAAATAAAAACTAGGACAGAAAGTGCCCACAAACTCCTGCAGGTAACTAATGGTAAGAAAGTTGCAGGCAAGAACGAGTTGATTCATTCCAGCCTTAAGGACAAGATTCATATCCCCAATATCGGGCTGAGATAGGAATAGCACAAATCATGCTTTAGAAGTTCTTTTTAAGAAGTTATTAAAGGCAGCCTTCGTAATCAACTCAAAGAGTGGCACCAGGGCATCCATAGTCAGATGCCTGCACTAGATCCTCCCCAAGCCACCAACATTATTTGCCCAGTCACAGTTAGGGCACAAATTACATGCTACTGCTATTGACATCTGTGTTTAATTAAGATCTCCGTCTGTGTGGGTGAAGTCCTTTCCCCACTTTCATTTCCAGAGGCTTCAGTTTTGTCTCACTTAAGCCTAAGAAAAAACTTGAAATCTTCATAATTTGGGCTACAATTATGGAATTGCATGTGCTAGGCCAGGGAAAAGAAGGATGTGTAGCTCCAAGTTCTCAGTTATCTATACACCTAATCACTTCTGGACAATTTAAAAGAGGCAAGGGTAAGGGTAGAGGTAGAGGCCTTGAGTTCAAATTGTAGATTAATAGTGGCATTATAACCACAACGGTTTAAGCACAGTCTAAGCAAAGTCTGGAGAGAAAGAAAAACTATGTTTAATTAGACATATAGATAGCAGAGAAATAAGCAGACAAGCTTTGGAATAGGCAAGCACTTCTTCCTTATTTAATAACAGTGGTAGTAACCTTAGTAACAACTTCAACAATGAGCAAGCACGCTTAAGAAATGATGGAAAATTGAGTAGGTATCGGGCATACAGAATTGTGCAAGTCTGCTGTATGATAAAGCTTCCCTCAGTATGAGAGCTTCTTTATAAAGAAAATTACATGGGCAGCAGGTTGAGTTTTTCCTAGGGCTATTTACAATACTCTTTTATTTTTTCTCCTTTCTTCTAAGCTTTTCAAAACTGTCAAATGAAAACAAAAGCCTGGCAATTAGCATACTCCAGAATTACATTAAGGGCCAGCTTTAAAATGCACAGCTGCCCCAGAGTGACTTTTTTCCCTGCCAGGTGGAAGACACTAGGCCAAGAACTAACCTCGAATATTCTGGGTCCTGGTGGCTGCAGCAAGGATTTACAGGAGATGATGGTCTCAGCGCATCTGGGAACAGCAGTAACCTGTGGGTTTTCTTGTGTTTAATTTTGCCAACGCCAAAGCTGCCTAGCATTGCCAAACTTCAAATTTAGAACCACAGAAGCACTCAACACTGCAAACATAGTTTGTTTTCCTGACTCATCAGTAAAGTTGTGGCAGCCTTCTCCTTTCCCTGCTAATGAGAGAGGGCTGCCATGCCAGAGTCTAAAGCAGATATTTTTCCCCCCTCCAGTGTTCCCCATGTCTCTGTACAGCAGCATAAGCAACTCAAGGCTGTTTTCTCAGTACAAGGCCTGGAAACCTTGCCAGGCAGCGAGACTCTGAACGCACACTAGGTGGAAGGCTCCCTGCAGAGCTGCAGGGGACAGATCCCACAGCAATGCACGATGCCTTTTTTGGGAACACCATCTCCCTAAGCAGCCGCTGTCTAGCAGCGGCTCAAACCACGAAGTTTCTGACTAAACCACAGCTCCGTACCCGCTGGCCTCTTGGTCCCAGCACAGCAGGGCTGCCAGACAGCCTGCACACACTGGTGCTCCCAGTCTCTTAGTAAAGACATCCAAGCAGGAGGCCCTGGGGAGAGCATTGCTCTAGAGCTGCTGCCCTGTGAGGAGCTAAGAGCTGTAGAGCTCCTTGTCTCCTCTGCTTCCCTGAAACTCATCTGAGGCTAAGAAATGCAAATGGAATGCAAGCCCCCATGGCAGCAGCTCTGTGGTGATGGAGATTTTAAGGAACGGGTGTGAACCATGCATTAAGCAGGTGGGGAACACTAGCTTCTCCTTTGCATGTTGCCATCTTTATTCCTCTCATGACATTTTTCCCGTATTTCCACAGTTCAGATCTCAAACATCAGCTCTAAGACTGCAGAAATCAAAGTGGCTCTAGAGCATCAACGTTCCTTCCCACAAGTCAGCAACCTCTTCTTGCTCCCATCCTTGGCACATGTTCTGCAGTCAGTCGGTCTCCCCCCATCTCTCTGACTGCTCTCTTCCCAGTGCTTCTAGTGTTTACTGGTCTTGAAAAAGCCATGAGAACATTTGACCTCATCATCAGCTTCCTCAGAAAGTCAAGTGGAGCTGGGCAGCCATTTCTTCTAGCAATTCTCAAGCTCCCACAGAAGATATGAGAGGCAAAATGATGTCTTGAGTTGCTTCAGAATTCCAGCTACACGGCGAGAGAAATTTGTACAAGCTACCCCTATCTGCAGGTGCAAGCAAGAAGTTTCTGCTGCAGCTCAGGTTCTTAGCTTTCCTCATTTCCACCCTACCATTCAAGAATAAGCAGAAACTATCACTTGCGTAGGGGCTGAAAAGCCACGTGCCTGCAGCTGGGCTCATGGCACTGGTGGCTGTCAGAAAGGAAGGGCTGGTGCCATGCCTGCTCTTCTTGCACTCTGCTTCCTGAGTGCTGATGCAGGGAGAATGCTGGACTAAATGCTCCAGTACCATTGTACTTCAATCTACAGTGCCTGCAGAAGAAAATCTACTTAGAGGCTTTTCACTGAACAACAAACAAACAGAAACCCCTCTCTAGCAGCTTTTGAGCGCTCTCATCCTGAAGCATTCCAGTGATAATATAGGTTTTTATAAAGCTGCAGCTATAGAACACCATTTCCAGTGACCCCTGAACAAAGATGAGTTGGTGCACGAATAACAACCTCAAGCACTCGTTTACTGCTCTTTGAACACGGTCTGAACATCAGACTGTGGTCATCCTATTAAAAGATGAAGAAATGAACATACTTTCTCCTTATCCCCTGGTCACCCTTCACTTCCTCCCAGAACTTCAGCGTAACAATGGCCATCCTCACTGATTGTAGGTTCCCAAGGAGTACTGCTGGAGCTCAGTATCTAAAAGGAGGACGTGTGGTAACTTTCTTACCATACACAGGTCATGATAGCCCTTAGTTTCTGACATTCTTTACAAGGAGAACTCATAAAATAATCTTTATACTACCACCCAGAGCATACAGTATAAATAAAATCCATTATCTCACACACGGAATGGGTATCGCAGTCAGAAAGCGACCGGGACGGGTGGGAGCAGCAGACAAGGGAGCCTTCAGGCTGAAATGTTCGACCTGCTGCAGCCCCTGACATGAATGACAATGTCGTGTGCAGAAAGCAGCTTTGCCGGAGAGCCGAGCAGCCGCACCGCGGATGGAAAGCCACAGCACAGCCAGGAAGGGAAACGTGAATTGTCATGCTACTCCAAGTGTGTGCTCTCTGCTTTATATGCACAAACTAATCCTCTCAGAAAATGACATCTGTCTGAATTCATTTAAACAATCAACTCATTACATTCTTGAAAATATATAAGAACAAACCCGTGGACATCCTAGGTATGCAAAGAGACTACTTATTCTTTTTCCCAGCTTTCCTTACTCTTCACATGTGATGCTGTGACTTGAATAAACTCTACATAAATTTTGCATACAAAAAAATTGCAACATTATTTTTTTTTTATAAAGAAAGAAATAATCGACCTCCCTGGCAGAACTTCAGCACCATTACTCAGAATGATTAGTTTGGCCACTGGAGGGCTCCAATATTGTTCCATAAAAGTAAAAGAAAGTTTACTCAGAAGGATAAATACGTAACAAACAGCCTGGGCAATAAAGTTCAAACATAATTTGCAATCTGAACCAAGATCTGCAGTTTGCAAGTATTCTGTAAGAGTCAGAGCTAGTATGGCTGTTGCTCTTGTAGCACAGAGAGCTGAAGGAGAATGATTTTCTTACAGTTTGGGTACATGTGCTTCCTCAAGTACAGCACCTATTAAAATGATTTTTTTATGCAATAGTGGAATGATTAGCTGTCTGCAGAAAAGCCAAAACCATAGGTTTCATTGGTACATGTCAGTAAATATCCCTCTGAATGAGCGCCCAGCACTGCCGAGTGCAACTCAGGTGCATTTTCTGTCCCTCCCATGACTGGAGCCTTCTCGATGAAAGCTTCCCAAGGTAAATCACGCAATTAGTAACTGTGAGCACATGGAGGAGAGCCTGCTATAAAAAGTCCTTGAATGTTTTCTCTTTCTTGGGTAAGCCATGGCTGGGAGTTTCATTTTCTAGGAGGATTTATATGTTCATGTATAGAGAGTCAAGGAATAACTAGCTTGAAAACTTAATGGGTATTTTCCAGTGACATGGCAGCCAAGATTTTATCAGAAAAATGTATGTGGTACTGCAGAAGCCAGTGTGGGCACCGATGTCAGCTGATAAGCTAATGACTGCAGCTTATCAGCTGATAAGCTAACGACTGCAATGCTCCAGTTAAGAATAAAACAAAAGCTAGTTCAGTATAGGAGCATGAAAAAAGGTATTTCAAGCATCCCACTACCTACAAACATACAGAAGGAAGCAAAATATCGGGTAGGGGGAATTAATCCCGAGCTGAGTTCCTGAAAGCTGGAAGTTCCACACGGAACCAAATTTTAGAACTGAGTTAAGCACTCACGAAAAGGAGGTACTATGATAAGCCCAATAGAGCACTGTTCTTGTCTGAGGGATGGTACTGACTTGGGCTGATGCACAAAACATTGTGGCTTGCTGGCGCCTTGCTCTGCACACGCTATTTTTTCCGCTTCTTCAACGTAAAGGGAAAAAGGAAAAAACAGCTTGCTGAAAATATCCCTGCTGCGCTCCTTTAGTCCCTTCCTCCAGCACATCACATGTTAATGCCAATCTGCTGGGAGACTGCAATTTGAACATAATGAGATATTAATGAGCTTTGCACATGTCCCCAGTCGCAACAGTTCCCTCTGCCCGCTCACTCCCCACAGTCCTAAAAGAGATGCTCCTCTTGTCTTCCTGACACTGCACTTGTGTCTCCCCGCACCTCCCCCCTGCAAACCCCACTGCACCACTCACCTTAAGCTGCCAGCACTAAAGAGCACCAAATGGGCTGGCACTGTCTTGTTTCCTGGCCTAATGGATGCTTGTTTAAACACTGGAGCTGTTTGCATTGCTGCGGCTCACTGCATGTTAAACACAGTCCTCTGAAACCCTACGCCAATCCAATAAAGGTATCAGCAGTTCAGCGTGGGGAGGCAATTACCATGAAGTCCCAAGTGTGCCTTCTAAGCTCAAGGAAGGAAAATTTGATCGAACAACTAAAAGCAAAATCTGATTCGGTTCAGCATCACGTGGAGGACACAAGGTTTAACTGCAGCCAGGCCTATGGAGGGCAAGAGGAAATCAATGGGCGAGCTGGGGAGAGCAACTGCACGTTGTGAAGAGGGCTTTAAGCTGGCCTGTTAGCAATGCTCTCTGCTGCCTTCAGAGCCACTTCCCTCCCTTTTCTTCTGTGTGCCAAGGTGTGCTGGCTTTCTTTCTGCTTTTTTAATGATATGCTACCAATTTCTTTTCACCCTTCATCAGTTCTTGAAACAATTCTCTTTCTGGGAAAGGTCCTTTCCCTGTACAAAGTCATTGTCATATCAAAGGGGAAGTGTTACACAGGAACAGTGATGAGAGAGGGCTGATGGTAACCAAAAAAAGATCTGTGCTTCATCGAGAGATGAAATAAATCCAAACCTCAGACTAATGACAGTCAATATTTCAATGGATCAGCTTTTTACCTGGGCGAGGGCAGAAAATCAAGGGAGGAAGAAGCTGTATTTCAGTTCATTTAATCCACAGAAACAAAGCCTCTTTAAAATGTTCCGCTTCCTCTGCTTTTAAGTGAGAGATAAGGAGATGGGGGAAGGGAGGGAATGTTTCCATTTTATTCTTTTATTTTTTTTTAATTTTAAGCAGAGTCTAAGATGGCCTCACTCCAAGGGCAGCTTTGCAAGGCCGTGGAAAGTTCTCCAAGCACTCGCCACGGCCATAAAGGCGGGGTTGCCATGCCATATCAGGACTGCTGGGGCATTAGGCCCCATGCCCCTGGCCATGCCCCACATGGGCTGCTGTCCCCTTTCCATCTCCACAGTGCTGGGATCATGCTCACGGGGGGACATAGAGGCAGCCTCACAGAAGGGAAATCTGCCCCCCAGGAGCAGGTCCCTGCAGGCCAAGCTCACTCCTGTAACGAGGTGGCAGGCAGGCCAAAGCTGAGGCTTGCCTGCGTCAGAGCCAGCTGTGCCGCACCAGCACGGGAGGGCCAGCGCATGGCTAATGGACTTAGACATCAAGCTGTGCTTTCCCAGCAAAGTCCCCACAGGTCAGACACACAGGGGATCTGAGCAGTGCAGGCTGAAAGGCAGGGGGCCAGCACTGACTGATTACTGGGGATAAGTGTCACCTGGCTGCCTTTCTCAGCACTGGAATGAAGAGGGCAGTGAGAGGAAGCACTGTCTAATTTAACAAAAGGGCATGTGAGGGGAGAGATTGTTTCCTTTTTTGTTTTTACAAAGCAGGAAAACAACTGGCAGGGAGAGGATGGAGTTAACCCCAGGATCTTGCCTTCCGCACACTGCTGAGCCCCCACGGGCTCCAAACTCCAGGCAGGCAGCAGGATGCCAGAAGGGCCTGAGCACGGCTGGTGAGAGCGGCTGCCTGGGGAGCTCTGACAGGAACCAGGGGCGTTCAGCCTGGAGGAGAATGTTGGGAAACATTTTTTTTTTTTTTTTTTTTAATAAAGAAGGCCAGGGGAGAGGAGGGCACGCCCAGTAACTTTCCAATTCCAGCTTTATAGCAAAATATAAACAAGCAAGCAAACAGCAGTTGTTTTTGTTGGCATTCCTTGCCAGGGCTGGGGGAGGATGAGCTGGAGACATCATGTCTAGGTAAAGGGGGAATCCCTCCACACACTCTGCTGCCGCTGGGGCTTTGACCCTGGGGATGTAATTTCCATAGGAAAGCACCTTACAAGAAGAATTGCTGCTAAGGCAGGGCAAAGAGTATTGGCCTCGTGGGAGGAGCAGGGCAGCAGCCAGCGCCAACCAGAACCAAAACAAACAAGAACCAGGCTGCCTTGAAAGCATCAGCTCCTGAGGGCCTTGAGAGACTCTTGTCATGTTACGACTTCTTTCCTCTCTTGAAACTGAGAGCGCTGCTTCTCTTAAGAGCTTAAGCCCACTCACTTCCTCACCAGTGGGAAGTGCAGTGCTTTCCTGATGCAACTGGGGAAGGATGTGGCTCTCAAAATCATCAGCCTGTGCAGAATCCAGCCTTTAATTTGAACTAAACAAAACAGAAAAATACAGCCCTTGCAACTGCAGGGATAACTTTCCAGATAAAACCCACTGCTGTGCCATGTTTCTGAGTCTGCAGGCAGGCTGCTCCTGTTGTTCCCAAGAAGCTGCACAGCGAAATCAATAAGACTCATTAATGATAATCAGTACCCTATGGGCGCAGCAAAACTGACAAGAATCCTGCCAGGTTTGTCCTTCTGCTGCTACTTGGGGAAGCTCTGACTGACAGGAAAGGTAGATTTCCCACTTGCCTGCACGTGGTAGTGAGAGGAAGCTGCAAACGAGTCCTGCAGGAGGGTGCAACCACAACTGCATCCCACAAAGATCAGCACTTGCTACAGCCAGAGAAGAGCTTCGCACCCTCACCATCACCTGCACAGAAGACATGGTTTTCTCCTTCTTTTTTTATATCATGATTTACCACTCTACTCAGAACAGCATAAGCTTTCTTGCTTCCTGAACCCACCAAGTTGATGGGCCAACAAGCTGCAGAGGTCCTGACACCAGCCATGCCCTCAGCTTAGAGATAAACAGGGAGCTGTATCACAAGCTTTTACATAATATGAGGTATTCCAGGCTCTATTTTCACTCTCTTAACTCTGGCACAGTGACTAGAGAGTCTGCTACCCCATGTCCTCCCACCTGGAAGTGAACCACCACTCAGCACTAAAGACATATTTTGGGACTCTAGTAAGGGACTGAATGGACCCTTCCAGCTTCTTCAAGGTCTGCTTCCACCCAGCTCTCCTCATACTCTGTGGACTTCCAGTTTTTTACTTGTTCCTTTCAAACCAGAGTCTCCTTGGACACCAAGCCCTGGCTCCCACCACAGTTGTTTTCAGATATGGACCAGCACAAGCAATAAAAAAGATGTGTAGACTAACCCCCATGGAAAGTTTCATTTCAGGTTGGAACTGTCACCTTACTATTGAGGTCAGTTTCTTGGAGGCACACATTGCACACTTCTTACTTGCTTGAGACATATTTCATTCTTTGATTTAAAATGATCCCTCAGAGGGGACTGACTAGTTTCCATCTTTGAGATCTGGCCCAAGGAGATATGCAAAAAAAACCACACTGAGGTTTAGAGCAGCAAGTGTTTCCTCCTTCCCATCCCCACTGAATAATATGCGCCATGATAGCATAGCTATGCACTTACATTTTGAGTGAATCATTCCCAAGAATAAAATAGATTTTTCCAGAAGCAAAGCCTACACAATGCAGAGAGTTTACAATTAATCAGCATTATGGAAGGAAAGAGTAGTAAACTGATGTCTGTACATCTAGTGCCTGTAATCAGTTTAGATTTTAAGCACTTACAATTCACACTTTCAAGGCAAATGGAGGGAAGGACAGAATCTGTATTTCAGGAATCTGCATGTCAGGAAAAAAAAGCTGGGGAAAAAAAAGAAAATCCCTTAAGTGTTTCTCAAGCATAGTATCGTCTCATCAGGTTACGCACAGGGTGACACCGAGGTAAAGGAAATGGAGAAAATGCCATTTCCTCCTTCATTTCCTCCAGATAGGAATGTGGAGCAAGGTTCCATCAGATTAGAAATCCCAACAACCAGACGCAGACTAAACTTTATGTTTGCCATTCCTGAACTCACAGAGAAGCGAGCAGCGAGTCAGCAAGATGGAGCAGTGAGACATGGGAGAAGGGCATGGGATACTGGTGGGGTGAAGGGTGAGTAGGGATGGCTGTCACCCGCAGTCTCGGATCCGAGACCCTGAGGAGGCAAGCAGAGACCTCACTGCAGAAGACAAGGTTACTGGCCTGGGGGAGGAATTTTAGGCTGTCACTCGCAGAAACAAGAGGAAAAACCACACAATTTTCCGAACAATTCAAATATTAAGGCTACCTTAATTATGTATATCAAGGAAAAGTGCCAAGTTTCAAATCTCTGAACATTAGGCCTTTGAACATACAGGTACCCCGAAGTTGAAAGACATTTTTGGAAATGCATTCTGTTCCTGCCGGTTCACATCAATAGTTACTGCCTTGAAATCAGCAATGTAAGACTGGCATTTACTGTCACTAACCACACAAATCTACCACATAATGGTGCACAGAAATGTCAAAGCAGTCATCAGCTGCACTTTATTTCAAAGAACGTATCTAATGGGAATGTTATTATATGCCCGAACATTAAAAAAAACTCACATCAGAAGCTGCTGACTACATTTGTTTTTGGTTGGGCTTTAAGAAGTCTGAAGTACTTTCTCTTTTCTTTATGCATGTTTAGATGATGAGAAAAAGGTTATTAATGCTGGCCACAGTATCAATAGTACTGAACTCCTCTGAGTAATTTGTGATTCTGATAACCGGCAATGGGAGCTTTGTAGAGACCCAAAGTGCCAGCCTGGAACCAGGATATCAAAACCGTGCTATTCAGAGACAACTAACACTGATGCTCACGAGAATCTTCACACAGGTTTAATATGGGTACTCAGCCCCCTCCAAGTCATTCAGGCCTCATATGACAACATTAAAGCCCCACTGCAACCCATAGATCAACATCAAGATCAGATTATGATAGTATGCTGCCTTAGACATGCTGCTGTGATGCTCTTTTTATATAGGAAACACCACCACGTACCTCTTAGCTCACAACAGTCTCCTCCCTCCCTCCCTCTCAGTGCATGATGAAGCATATGGATGTGTGAGAAAGTTCACTACACATTTCAGACCTTTGCGAGTTATCTGATTTGCTTCTGTTCAGCTGTGCTTTTGCCTTGCATCTGCTCTGCACAAGGGATATTGTAAGAAACTCCGAGCAAAAACAAAAAGCAGGCAACTATAGTGCTCCCCTCAGCACTTTTGTATTAGCAGCAATGTTAATAGTTCTACTTACGGAAATGAGAAGTTCTGCAATGTATGTATGTGTTGTGTTTTCTGCTGCTCTCCTTTGGAAGCACGCACAGATTCCAGCAGCAGCAGTGTCATCCACACCGAAAGAAACAGCATCAATCTGCTCAAGGCCTTCACTAGAAGGCCTTCCAGTAAAAGCTGAGGGATTGTTTTCCAGTTTGAACAAGTGATCGCTCTGAATCAGAACTGACAAAATTCTAAATTTATATCTCTTTGCATAAATCCTCTGCCTGGTAACAGCTGCAAGTCAAAACCAAGGCAAACATCACGGGTAGGCCAAGCAGGCAGGCTTTGGGCTGCCCAATTTTGGCGACTAATTGCTGCGGCAGCATCCGCCTGCCCAATCCTTGCTGGCCAGAGCGGCCTCAGGAAGCTGGTACATTTTGCACATAACACACAGCGGTGAAGACTGAGGTCCACTGCGAACCAGTTGCCTTGTGCCAGCCATGACCACAAGCCAGCTGTGAATGCCACAAACTCAGAGAGAACTTGAGTTGTACTTTGTAGGCAGCCTCCCTCATTTTGATTACTTGGTCTTCTGGGACTTCGTCTTCATCCTGCCTCACAAAGCATCCCCGCTGACGGGCTGACACAAAGCCAGAAACAAAGGAGCCCGCGTCTGTTTTAGTCAGAGAGGTCTCCTCAGAAGAAGAGCTGACAGGAGGGAAGAGGAAACCTTGTGGAGTGAAAAAGCTGCAGTGGTGCTAGCTCTGCTTCTCTGGCTCGTATCGATGTTTATTTCCAAAACATCTCAGAAATAATAGAAACATCACCCAACATTCATTTTAAGAAAGCAGGGAAAGGGAATGCCCTCTTCGGCCCTTCTCTATGTAGTCTGGGAGGCAAGCTACTTTGTCCCACAAGACACTGGGTGATAAAAGTATTACAGTGACACAAGGCTCTTTGACCTTTCATGCCTTTCTCTTTCCTGAAGTCCCTCCTGGGTGTGTTTTGAAACCAGAACCTTACTGTCACTGCACTGGGGTCTGGGAAGAGAAGGTGACAGAAGTGACCTTCAGCTCAGATCTGTCATTATTTTGGTCTGTGATGGAAAGACTTGCCCTGTAAAGAGCTTGAAGTTTCCAGCACTACTACTTATGCAAGGAAGGAGGCAGAAGGACCATCACTGTTCTCTCTAGTGCTTCCCTGCACTGTCTTCCCACACACCTGCACTTCTGCAGGGAGCTAGAAGGAAGAGGAGGTCCTGAGGTGCCCATTGTCCACTTGGCTATCCCTTCCAGAGCCAGCTCTGAGGGGCTGGCGGTAACCTTGTAGTGGAGCAGCAATATATTAACGAGACAATTATTAGTATTAATAAAGTTCTCTTTGGAGTAACATACTCCAATTGGAACTGGGATATTTGGTTTCTTTCGGGAAAAGAAAACCAAAGCATACATACTGCAGCTTTCTTGCTACAGAAGCCTTTAAAGAGCAGAGAGAACGGAGAGAGAGACCAACAGCAGGTACAAGTGCTCTGTTTACGAAGCTCTCTGCCCAGTCTGCTCCTGTAAGTCAGTACTTTGCAGCACTGGCCAGCCAAATTCATACAGGAAAGATCATCATGCAAATAGAATGGCATTTAGCTAAGAAATGCTCTGCTTTGCCATTTCCATAATGTCCTGAGCAAGGTATTAGTCAAAATATTTGTTCTATGAAAGTATATTAAATCATCAGTTTCAATTCCTTTCAATCTTTCACAAGCTCTTGCCTCCATGCAAGAGCTTTTTTACCACACAGCCTACAGAAAGAGTCTCACTCTCCCTTTTTTCCAGCCAAATATTCATCTGTACTCATTTATTGCTTTGACTCATAACAATCAGATTGTTATGCAATTCTTAATTGCAGTAAGAATTGTCTAAAGACTAATGCTTAGATCTCAGTGACAGAAAAGGTTTCTTTTAATGTCTCAGATAACGTTTAAAGAAACAGATAAACATACCAAAGTTGTTCTAGGCAAAATATTCATTATACTTTTCAACATAATGCCACTTTTGCTCTGGCATACCGTCAGTAAAACAAAAATGGAACTACGAAGGTCTTGGCTCTGTTTTTACATTGTCTTAGAATAGGTAAGCACGGAATTAAGATGTCAATATTTGGCCCATAATTAGTAAATTCAGCTCAACAAATTCTTTCCTGTTCTGTGAGAAATACCGTTGGAGCCAGCAGCCCAACATCCCAGGGAAACCAAGGACAAGGGAGGTTTATTTTTTTGACTCGCAGATAGCAGCGCTACTCCAGAAAGTTTCTGGGAACAGAGGGACACGCAAGTGTTTCAGAAACCGAGGGAGCTTTCCATCCTGCAGATAGGAAATGAACACCCTGCTCGGGGGAGGGCTGCCATGATAATGTTAAACAAAGCCACGATACACAGCACACAGACAAAACACCCCCTCGTGATCCTGAATTACTTTACCCACCTCCAACCATCGCAGTTGCTTATTATTGTGGCGATGCAGCTATTTGCTAGCAAGATGCTGGAATGCCGTTGAGCACAGTCCTGTCTAAATTAAAAATGTTTTCAAATATTCTTTTATGCAACTGGAGTCTCTCTCAGCTGGGATTTTGCAAATGCCACTTGTGTGGATTCCTGCTCGTCAGGTGAACAGTCTCAAATGAATCCTTGCACTGTGCTAATAGGGGAAATTTGCACGAATCCCACGGGGGCAGGAAAGCAGTTTACCTGAGATGCGTGAATTTATATTGTTACATTATAAAAGCTTTGCAGAAAGGAGAATTTCTACCGGGTGTCAAGCTTATGCGCTGCATAATCTATCATCAAATCTCAAAGACATCTGGCCAATTATTTTATTTTCTCTTTAAAGCCAACAGGGAAAAATAAAAGCAAATTTAACATTTACATTACTATTTGCAAAAGTGAAAATAATGCTTTATTCCAGCAAGTTATGTCACATTTATTTTTCAGTATAACATGTTGGCAAATTAAATATTTTGCAGAAAACTTCACAGCTGCCATTAAAAAGGTGTTTTTTGTTTTTTTTCTTTTTCTTTTTCTTTTTAATTTTACGGCAGCTCCAGTCAATATGAATCATAAACATAACAAATAGCAAAGCAGATGCTGCTTACTTTGAATTACACTGTTTCTTTAAGGACTCATTTCCTAGGTGCAGGATGAACCTGGACTGCCAAACCCATGTCTGCACACACAGAGCACCTTGGTGCTCTCCCCATGTGCCCACCCAACACCCCGCGCTCCTGCCAGCAGGAGAAACGTGCACATCTCTCCTTACAGAGAAATCCTTCTGAATTGTGTGGCCATAAAAAAAAAAAAAAAAAACAGCCAAACTTCTCCCCCCAAAATTCACTGCGATTGGATCAACCCACATCTAGACAAGGGAAGGTGAAGGTTTCTCATGCACTCACACACACTTCCTGACTTTTAAGCATCATCCTTTGCTGCTCTGGTACAATGCACACATCACACACCTGCTACCACCACGCCAGAGGTGCAGCAGCTCTGCTGTTATCTGGAGCAGAGTGTGCCAGCCTCTGCGAACCACGCTGCGATGCTCTGATAAGGACATAAGCCTCCCTACGGCTCAGCAACCACTGTGAAAAGCTGGCAGCTCTCTCTTTAAGGCAGGGAGTCTGTATCATGTGCACCTTTTCATTGGTTTTGGATGTAAAACTTGCTAACTTACCAGCTTTATATTTCTGTTGCAGCCCTCTAACAGTTACCCGATCATAAACACAGCAGCAAAAGCGGATCCGTATCAAAATCTTAACAGATAATGTCAGGGTATAATAGAAAAGTGAATTGCAAGTTACAAAAGGAGAAAAAAAGGAATAGCAACTGGCTACGCCTTCCTCCTGACATTGATTCATTTCAGCTGGTGAGGAGTTCCGAGCTGGGAACCGCACAGCTGCTATCGCTGGGTGTCAGAGGATCCCTCTCCGGTTTCACCAAACCCATTTCAACTCCTGCTGCTGTTACAAAAACATCATAAAAATAGCAGCAAAACTGGGCTTTTTGAAGCAAGCAGTGCAGAAAAATATCCTTCACAAAGGCAAAGTTTGCAGCACGCTGTAATTAAGCTCACATCCTGACAGCGAGAGCATGAAGTTTTATTCTAAATATAGAAGAAGTCACTCCAATGTACACAGCCCCCCTTTCTAACGCTGGATTTACAAAATTAGTCATTATATGCCAACACCCTCCTAGAAATTCTTGAAAAATGTTTGGGGCTTGAATGGAGGGAGCTTAATGGCAGGACCTGAAGGCAATCCCTAACGTCAAGAAACAGACCGCTGTCGTTTATTG
Source organism: Meleagris gallopavo (assembly GCF_905368555.1). Lineage (NCBI taxonomy): Eukaryota > Metazoa > Chordata > Aves > Galliformes > Phasianidae > Meleagris > Meleagris gallopavo. The sequence continues at coordinate 9,421,351 of NC_139407.1, forward strand.
CCTGTGCGCTCTGCAGGCAGGACCAGCAGTGTGAGCAGGCAGCAGCACCCCAGCACCGAGGGCAAGCATATCCTTTGGTTTCCCCCTAACATCCATCTCTTCTCCAGCTTCCAGCATCACCTACTGCTGTACCTTCAGCTGGCTCCATCAGCTTTGGGTTGTCTTTGTTCAAGTCGGTCTGAAGTAGAGATTTAAGCTAGCTCAGCCTGATTTATCCTGACTATAATGTGAATGAGACTAGAGCAAGCTGAAACAGAGTTTGGAAACCGTGTTCTTAAACAATTCTTAAAATAGATCAGGTCCAAATCCTGATCCTAGCTGCATCAGCTGTAGGCAGAATAGCTACTAATTCCAGAAACAGCCTCTGTCCTGCAATCTCAGAGAAAGGAAGCTGGGTCCTGCATTACCTGTGTTTCTGCATCAGGCTGCAGACCCTGTCCCACCTCTGCATTGGAAAGGGAAGAGGACAGATGCTGCAGGCTTGCCCTCGCAGCAACGCCCAGTTACAGAGGGGTCCTGGCTCAAGAGTGACATGACACGAGGCAACACAAGCACTTCCAGCAAGGTGCACGCTGCCATTGCTTCAGACAGCAGCAGTAGCTCCACAGCATCTGAGTAAACTCCTGTAAAAATAGAAGCAGGCTTCCAGCAAAATCCATTTCTGAGTGAGTCCAGACTACTCCCTCTTTGCACCTAGTAAACTGAGCCAAGCACTGGCAGCACGTGAATCAACATGGGGAACGGGGCCATTTCTAGCATCACCCACCGGTGCAGCACCCAGGCCAGAGCAGGAGCCAGGCTGGAGCCACTCAGCTCCAGCTGTGCTGACCCAGTCTTGCCAAGCCTGCAGGCAGGACGGAGGGAGCACAGGGACAGGACAGTGATATCCTGAAGCGTGCCCCAGGCTGTGCTGCCCCAGGCCCTTCCTGCACGGCCACAGCCCTCCCCTGCCCAGCATCTAATCTGCGTAAACCTTTCCCCCACTGCACAAACCAAAATGCATGCAGAAAAGCAAGCTGTCCTCTATTGTTTGCCTTTAAGAAGTAGAAGTAAAATACTCTAAGCCCTGTGTTTTTCAGGGGGCTCCAGACTGTGTCTGGAAGCAGTGAACACGTAACCGGGAGCAAATCCACCCCTTACCCAAGGCTGTTTTCCTTGTGGTTTTTTCAGTAGCATGCATGCATGCCTCCACTGTTTACTGTCAGCAATTTTCAACATGCTGACATGGCTGAAAGTGACCACAAAGCCAACGCAGGCAGAGAGAAGGAGCAGAAGTAGAAATGTCGGAAGGTGCAGACTCAAACTTGCACTTGTGCAGCAGTAACTTCCAAGGTAACCTGCCTATCTCAAGGAAGAAGGTGATTAGTGCAGCCTCACCTTTTTCATTAACCAATAGAGCTTTGACCCCAGTGTTTCTGTTTTCGTGGCTGATGCACATAAATAGGAAAGTTTCACACAACAAGTGTTGTATTTCTTTCCCTACTATTGGCTCGCTTGGGGTGGCTGGGTTGTTTTTCCAGCAGCTTCGTGAACTTCTCCTCCCTAGTTTAACTCCAAAAGCAATTTTTGTCCTTCATCTGCTTACTTTTAAAGCAGATGAAGCTAGATGAACAGTGAAAACACCCAGCGGACAACCAAACAAGACTGTAGAAACATTACCACAAAGTTGTAGTCCCCAGCTTGCCATGCCCTGGAGGTACTGGCATCTCCACTAATGCACTCAGGTATGCCAATATCTCTACCCAAATTTTAAAACACCCTGTGCAAAAGCAAAAACACTCATGAACCAGCCCAGGTGACAAACGCACCTCTCAAACTGTGCTTATGTACCAACTTGCTCCTCCTTTCACAAACAAAGCTTGTCAAGCCTTTTCCTGGGTTCTAGAATGAGCAGATGGAAGAAGTAAAAAGCCACATGGCTATTGTTTCCTGTAACTCCCAAGCTGATGCAGGATCTTTTTTTCTATATGGAAATAACTGAATGAGGATTTTCTTATGATTCCACTGGAAAATACCCATCTTTGTGGAAAAACTTCTCTACGCTATCTTGTAACAACACACACCAAAAGCTGCCCCTGTAACAGAAGTTTCCAGTTCTCCTTCAGTATTTGTACATTACAGTTGTGCTACAGGTGATGCGTGCTGAGTACCACAAATTTAAAGAAAACTTAAGAAGCAAGTTCTTGATTATACTGTAAATCCTTGCTTGGAATTAAATAACCTTCCCTGATTTTCCTTATTTTGTTGATACTTACGATGCCAATAGGCATATATACACTTAGAACAGAAAGACCTAGGATCTCTTTGCCTAAGATGATGCAAGTACCTCACAGCATTAGAACAGCACACACTGAAAAACCCTCAGCACCTGAGCGTCCCTCTAAAGAGCTGCAACCAGTTACAGATTTCACCTGTACCTAATAGCAGGACACTCGAGCCTCAGCATTTTGGCAAGAGGTCCAGCACTTTGCAGAAGACAAGAGTGATGAGGAGCGCACGGGAAGCACATTCATTCCTCTGCACGCCGCTGCTCGTGCAAGGAGCTCCATCTCTCCTGCATCTGCTGCCTGAATCCTCCTCGCCCCTGCACCGAGAGCTGAGTAACACATCCAGAGGTGATGAAGCACGCGATGTCACGGAGCTGCTGGATGCCTGTGTCGTGATGGCCATAACTTTTAAGCGAGGCAGCGGCACAACAGCATAGATCATACGGCCTGCCGGGCTGTCTGTCTGAAATCAATAACCTCCCTGGCCAGGGCCCGACATCACAGCCTGCAGGATCAATTTGGAGCATGACTCGATAGCCGTGCTGCTGTGAGCTCTTTGCGAGTCCCAGTGGTGATTTCAGAGCCAGGCTAAGCACAGAGCTGTGCACCCTGCTGACGGGGGCAAGTCTGGCACAGCCCGGAGCAGCAGCCAGCCCGGCCCTTCCCTGGCTGTGAGCACCTCAGCACGCAGCATCGCTCACTGCGCCCAGCTGCAGGCTGCACAAGGAGGCTGTTCTCCAGGCATGTTCCTGTCTGTAACCCTAATGAGACCCCTACCATGCCCAGAAACATGAACTCCTGATTTCCTAAGAATCTCCCTGTGCATCTGGGGGAAACCATTAACAAAGATCCGCTGCTGCACGGCCCTAAGACCCCTGCTGAGCCCCCAGCCCACGCTGCACCCTGACATCAGTGCTGGGGAGTCAGGAAGGAACTTCCCTCACTTAATCCCTTAAACTGTGCCTTCCGTGAGCAGTAATCGCATGAGATTTGTCAGATTTTGTTTTGGGGTTCTTTTTCCTCCCTCACAGCTGTTTTCAGTCCAAGAAACCAGAAAGACAGCAATAAAAATAACTGACCCTGCTCACTGTCCTTTGTCCAAATCCCAAGAATTGCAAATTTGGACCAGCTTCAATGCAAATTCATATCACAATTGAAAAATCATCGTTTTTATTAATGTTCTCTGTAATTATGGGAGGTAAAATTATTTATGTAGCGAAGCCTACCCACAAGCCTTAATAAAATACGTGATGAATCTTTCCCTGTGCCATGGATGCAGACAGTTCTTAAAGAGAAAGATGAGGAACAGCAGCTTCGTGACAAGCACCCACATTTGAGGCGTCGGCGCAACAGGGACACTGGTCCCTGTGTGACAGATGGGGACAGCCAGGCTGCCCAGAGGTGCTCATGTCCTCCTGCCTGTGCTCTGTATGTCTGCACCAACCGAACGGGACGGACATGGTTCTGTCTGAGCAGCACAGATAGATAGCAGCCATACTCTTCGCTGCTGCCATTTCAATTGTAGAACCAACAGCACGACCAGGAGGGCCACATCAGCTGCAGCGGTGAGACATCACCTGCCTGCAGGCTGTTCTGCTAACTGCAGCAAAAACATTCCCCAAACTGAAGCCAGACAGGGCAACACAATTATGTTAAGAGTTGCAAAATGTAGTCATTTGCATATCCGTGACTGACACAGAAGATCATTAATTACGCATTCTGAGTGTAAGTATATATGTATAAATTAGCATCTATTCATCATTTAAACTGTAATAGTTCTTTTATATCTGAATATTAACTATGCAGGAAAATTAGGAAGTCTTCTGTAGAAGGGCATCCAATGGAAGTTCTACCAGCAAAAATAAAACCAGGATCACAAAAATAATCAAAACATGAGAGTGAGCAGCAAGGAGTTTGCCATCCATCACACCTACCCTTGCTCTGCTCAGCACCTCTCATTGCAGGCTTTCTGCTGCCTCCCTCACCACCTCCCTCAATACAATTCTTTCCAGTAGGGCCATTCTAGGAATATTATTTCTGACCCAATTTAAAAGGCAATGTAGAAACAGTCAGGATTTCACACAGTTGCTATCGAGGCAATCCCTGCACTTCATTAATGTTAAAGGTGGTGTGAACTGAGAGCAGGATGCCTAACTGCTGTTCTCCCTAGCAGACTGACGCACCGGCACGGACCAACATCTGTGGAGAAAACAATCAGAAGGAAAAAAAGAGCTCTCAGTTTTTAAAAAGCCGACTGGAATCTCTCTGCCAGGGAGTACAGGACACTTCAAAGTCCGTACTGTCACAAACAAAAGAAATCTGGTGCTTTTGGAAGCCTAAGACGACAACTTGGAAAATTACCAAAGCTCACAGCTTTCAAGCAGAAGTAAACAAGTCAGGAATGCTGGAAAAATGATAGACAGGATGCAAACTAATGAAGATTCAACTAACAATAATGATATCGGCAAAGTTTGCTTGGAGCTACAAAAGGTAGATAATTATATTTCACAAGCGGTCCCTGGGTGGCATAAATGGAAGCAACCTCCTTGCTGTGCCCTGCTAAGGGCACCTATGATGACAGGCAGGTGGTGAAATGGAGCACCAGGAGAAACACAATCTACTGCATGGTAGAGCATGGAGGTGAGCTTCGTGACATGGAAGCTGTTTTAAAGCTACTATGTGCAACAGAGCCAGCGAGACACATAAAATGAAAAGCACACTGGCAAAATAACAGAGTATAAAAGCTCTGTTTACTTTGCTTACTTTCCCCTTAGGAAAAGGGAACCAACTTTTCCCTGTCCATGAAAATGGTGGCTTTTACGTGCAGCAACTGCTGTCCCAGCATCTTCTGTGTTGGCAGAGATGGAAAGTCCATGAGCACTGCCATTGAGCATTACAGTTGTGTGACTAGTTAGAAGTTACTTTAGCTGGACAATAAAAGCCTGTGACTGGGAAAGGAATAGGGAGGGAAAAAAAAAAAGAAAAAAAAGAGCAGGTTCCTTTGTGATTAAGGTTTCCTGAATTCAGTTAAATTTAGATTCAAGGGTAGCAAGCACAAAGAATACTCAGAATACAGGCCCTCTTCAGTCCTCCCGCTCTTTGGCCTCATCAATACACAAGCACACTGACCTTACCTGGCATCACTGCCTTACCTCATTGTTACAATATCAGTTTATCTGTTTCTTTAAAAGTTCCAAGTTCCAAATTAAAAGACTGAAAACTCACTGAAACACATGCACTCGCATTCAGAAGAAGCGAAACACCAGAGTGTTTCATGATCTAGACTTCTCTTCTTTAACTCAGAAAGAAAAAAAAAAAATGGAGGAAGAAAGCTCTTTTGTTTTTTTCTTTCCCCTCCCTATTCCTTTCCCTATCCTACAGGCTTTTATTGTCTAGCCAAAGTAACTTCTAACTAGTCACACAGCTTTTTTTTTTTCTTTTTTTTCTTTTTTCTTTTTTCTTTTTTGCAAATGTAAATCTGCCAATCGTGCGCCATCTCTGCATTTTGGGGGTTGTTTTCAGCTCTCGAATGCCAGGTCTGATCTAGAGACTTGTGGAGTGCTGACAGCTCCCACTAAGCGCATACACAACTGATTCCAGCTTTGCCAGAACCACGCAGGAGGCAGTACAACTTTCTAAAGGTCCTTCAAAGCAAACAGAAAGGACTCAGGGCGGGGAGAGAATAGGCTGTTGCTGTATCTTGGGGCCAAACAAAGCTGGATTGAACAGTATGTGAACGAAACTAAGAGAAGATCACAGATAAAGTAGCAACATAAAGACTGGCATAAGCTGTGATATGAAGGCAAGAATTAGAACCATCAAACTAAGACCAGCTTAAAGTAAGGCAGTCCTCAGTGCCAAGAACACCCATCCATCAGTCCAGCCAAATGTCTGTCACGTCTATGAAACAGCAAACCAGAAAATTCATATAGTAGCTAGAGAGCAACTGCTGAGGTGAATGGGCACAACTTGGTAGGGGTGGGTCTTTCCAAGTATCCTGAATAAACAGGACAGGGAGGTGCAGTCTATATGACTCAAAAGCAGCCTTGGGAAGGTACAAGATTCCCCCTACCTCGGTTTACGAAAGAACAAGGGCAGGTCCAGGTCATGGCCTCACAGGTTTTATTGAAAGGGCCTGTTCTTCTCTGTTTAAGAATCTGAAATGAATGGCACCATTCCCTGAAGGAAGGTTCCTTCCAAGGTAGAGCAAAAATCTTTGCCTGAGGCTTTGATATGAATAAATTGGCTTTAGATAGTTGGGGACAAATTCAAATATCAAAACTAAACATAATTCAAGCATTCACCCCAAACCTTTCCTCATATAGCATCCATTGGCTATAGAAAGGGGCTGATTTCTTAAAAAAAGATTGCTTTCGCGAGAGGATGATGGACAAAAGAAAAATATCTCTATCATTTACACGGAAGAAAAAGACCTCTTCAGGTGTGCTAGGCCACACTTTTTCTGCAAGGAAAACTAAGACTGCCTTTTGGGTCACACTGCTGTGCTGTGCTGGGCTTCCTTCTGAAGACTGAGGCAGACATTCCTCAAGGACACTGTAGTCCTCATGGCACACCACAGCCCCGGCCTTGCACCGTGGGAAAGGGGTCACAGTAGAAATGCATGGACTCTGCTGGAGAACATCAGCCTGAGAAACACACCGGACGGAAAACAAATCAAAGAGAACCAACCACACGGTTCCAGTAACATCTGAAGAGAAGAAGGTTACTCAACTTCTGAAAAAAATCCAGCCATCGGTTTGCTTGCTAGGCTCTTGCCACTAGGGACCCTTTTGGGAGCCTCAAAAATCTGAATTTGCTAGAATTCTGCTCTAGCTAGAGTAACACTAGTTATACAACTTGATCTTAATTGAAATATTTGGTGCCTGCTGATATGTTCAAACAAATTCACCAGATCTTGATTATGCGCTGGCAATTAAAGCCATTAAGTCAGTAGACAGACAGCGGGTTATTTCATTGCTATTTGACAAAGTCAGCCGTCGTTCTTTCCCCCCGTCTATGTGACAGCGCTGTAATTAGCAGTAATCAAATACTATTTGTGCTAGGTGTTATGAGTTTGCTTCCTTAGCTAGCAAGATACCTCTGCCAATTGCAGAACACAGACATCTACCTCTGGTCAGATGATATGCGGGTTACAAAGAGAAGAGCACAATGAAACATGAGGAATGAAGGATGCTTGCTTATTTGGGGCTGAAGTGGTTTGCTCTTGAAAGCAAGATTAAGGACATTCTTTATTTCTGCAAGTTAGATATGAAAAAAAAAAATTAAGTTCCATTTAAAAAAGGCTGATCAAGTAATACTGTAAAATACAATAATAATTAGAATTATATTTAGCATTTATGTATTCCCTGCTTGAGAAATGCATGCAGCCTCCATTAGCATTAATGGGTGTTCTACTCATGCATCAAGCAGAGACCGGAGCCTAATAGTGCATTACATCTTCAAAGTGCTGTACAAACATTAACTAATTAATCCTCATAACCACCCTGCATGGTAGGTAAGCGATACAGGAAAAGTGTATGTGAGCAAGCCCAGGAGCAAGACTGCACCACTCCGTGCCCTTCAAGGCAGACCAGGAACTCATCACATTTATACTGCTGCCCAGTTCAGATGCATTTTACAAGTGCAGGAGAGGGACCCACAGTGAGCCAAATTCAATGAAGCTGGCAAGAAAACAAGTAAAGCGCATCTCTCTCTCTCTTCCCTGGGCTCTGGTGGGCTGCCTACATCTTGACAGAGCAGGAGGCATTAAAGCCCACTGCTTCACCTTTGGATTTCTACTGGGGGAAGACAGCTCTTGGATCCCAGCAAAGAGGAAGGAAAAGATCCATGGGAGCTTTATCACTGCAGACCTCCCTTCAGTTAGTACCATCCCCTTTGATAGCTTGATCTTCTTCCACTTTCTGTGTTCTTCTTTCTGGCAGGCTTCCTGCCTTCAAAACCTTTTGACAGAGTTTGCATATCAAAGCTGCACCAGGACCCCAGGAGGAGGAGCTGAGCCTCCGATGTGGGTATTCCAATTGCAGCGTATCTGAGTGATTTCTCTTCAAACAGGAGTCTATTACTGAATATGGTTCATCTTTTCCTGATGAAAAGATACACCATTCCAAACTCTCATTTTGTAATGGGCCATAAGCAGGACCTTTGATGGCATAACTGTATAGGCAGCAAACTACTTTAGTAGCATGCAGTGAGGTCCCAGGACATGCAAGTCTGTAACGCTGGACCAGAGGGCATTTTACAAAAGTAACAAGTGAACAAAGCACTACATTATGAGAGGGGGAGTGCTCTTGGAGAATAAAAGGAGTAGGCAGAAAGGGAGAAAAGGATGAAATACTGAATCCAAAAGGAAAAAGGGAAAGCAGAGGAGGTACTTAAAACGCGACACTGCAGCATCTCCATCGCTACCTTGCTTTCCCAAAGCTCCCTGGATGCAGTATATGCTGCAGTGTAATGGTGAAGTAGCAGGTGTGCTGGCAAACCATCGCAAACATATTAAAGGTGTTCAGGTTTCCCCAAAGCCTCAGTCATTCAGTGACGGAGTCAAAGCCACCGAAGTTTGTGGGTCTCTGACAAGCCAGTCTTTTTCACAGAGAGAGGCCAAGCTCAGCCTTCTTCCCAGCACACACCCTTCTCATCTCACCAGCAACCACAGCCACTTTTCCCTGGCTGCTGCTTGTCAGCAAAGGGATTTGTGCAGTTACAAGTCCCAGAGCAGATGGGTGCACAGGGAGAAGCATGAGCCGGAACGACACTGCACGCTCAAGAGAGAAAGATGCTCTTAAACGTGTGCTGCATTACCTTCTGGTGGTGTATCAAACCACAAGAACAGTTGGTATGAAAACACAGAAACTTTCTTTGAAGAATGCATAGAGTTTTGCTTAAAAGTAGCCCACACAACAGAAACTATGCCAAATCTTCATCTAAAGGTGCTGCTCAAACCCAGTTCACCCCCACTAATTTAACAGGCAGACTTCAGGGTTTGGAAGGCAACGGGAACTGTATGTGGCTCATCTGGTGTGTTTGGTCTCCACAGATGGAAACACATTTGAAACATTCTGTTTTCATTTGTCACAGGCTGCCTAGAAAGTTTACAGACACATACCCTAAATACATATGTACTTCCTTACATAAATCCACAGTATCAGTGAAGTTTCAACAAGATTACATATAAATCTTCCTAAGAGATGAACTTTTATATGCCCTCTAGTTTCCTGGTCAATATGTCAACTTAATGTACTCTGGTATAGAGAGGCAAGTGGTGGCAACTGTGAGGCTCCTGGTGCTTGAGAAGGAAAAATCTGTTTGGTTAGTCCAAATAAAAAAGGAAATAAACTTCCTAGGTGGTGCTTTTCACTTTATGAATATTAGGTAAGATGGTCAAAATTTGCTATTTGAAAACTAGGGGCAACCAAAACCAGTGGGTGTTACAGTTTCCCCTACACTTGCAGCGATTCAGAAAGTGCATGGTGGCAGCAAAAGCAGCCTTTGCCAAGGACGGATGTGCCAGCAGTGACCACTGCAGATGGGGCAGTGCAGTGCCTCCCCTGCCAGAGTGCAAGGATGGTCTGCAGGAGGGAACTGCATTGCTTTTTTTCCCCCTGCATCAAAACAGAGAGGTTGCTCGTGATGTGTCCTGGAACAGTCCTGCAGCAGGACCTTCACACTGCCCTGCTGTCCCAAAACGAAGAGAACTAAAGGAAATTTCTTTCATGCCTTCCCTAATCCTGTCATTTAATACAGAGAGAGAGAACAGCACAGAGAAACGAGATTGTGAGAAACTGGTCTCATTTCACAGGAGCTCTCCCTTTCCACTAGTAAACATTAAGCAAATGTTGTGACCATTTAATTTCTATCCTCTCTCCTTCTCTCCCTCACTCAATGACTATATAATTTCCAAAGATGTTCACGAAATATTCCCTGATCAGCTGAAATTTAGCTTAGACAAACGCAAGGCAATGCACATAAAAAGCAGCAGATTACTCACGTGCACTGACGGGAGTTCCCTTAACTCTAACTGCTCTGGAGGACACTCAGGCAGCCTCCTGACACCAAAACCACCTGCTCTGCACAGAACAGAGCTGGCAAAGACCGAACAACAAGGGGAGAGGTGCGCTCATACAGGGAAAGGAAAACATTTGAAGCCATATGTAAGCAGCTTGAGAGTGCACAAAGGCTAAGTGCTCTTATTACCTCATTTCAAGAAAGATGAAGAACAACAAATCTTGGTATAGCCACAGAAGTTCCCATCCGAGGAAGGATATAATAGGTTACAACTATTAAGTTTAGAGAGACTCAAGATCAGAAGTTTTATGACAATAATTATGTCAAATAATACATGGTTTAAGGAAGGTCCCTGAAACATGTCCCTCTCCCTTCCTCTTCTCCTCAAACAGAATAAAATGAGGACTCAGACATATTATGGGAACTACATTGAAAGGGCAGTACACACTCAGTGCCTTGTCGTGACAAAGATCTCCAAGATCTAAAAATAATAATAATTTGCATTTGGAGCTAGAGAGATTTACAGTTCTACTACAAGTCTGTATGCGTTATCAGTCCAGCTTCAGCCAAAAGATAACCGTGATAAATAGGCAAGGGAAAAAAATCCTCCTTGGAGACCTCCCTAAATCATCCTTCAGAGCTTCAGAAGTACCTCCACAAGCAGAGCAGCTGCTCCCCCCGCCATCCATGGCCGCCAGGTGCAGTTGTGCTGCTGACATCCCACACGACACCAACCTACATCTTCAAGCACCCAATGCTACGCCTGTGCAGACAAGAGGCTGTGACAGCCCGGCTCTGGCAGCTGCAGAGCCCAGCTTGGCCAAGCACTGGTGGCTGTGGCACTGGCTGTCAGGCTTGCCAGGCTGGTGCAGGACAGAGGCAGGGAGAGGGAGGCCCTGAGACACTGCAGCACAGACATGAGCACATCACCTCAGGAAATCCTGTGCTTGGGTTCTGGCTGGAGCTGCACTGCGGGCCCCGCTCCAAGAGCGAAAGCAGTCCCCTCCTGGGCTATATCACAGAGCCAGTGCCCAGGATCAAGCTGAAATATCCATATCTTCACCTCACAACTGCACTGTGACGGGCTGCCAACACAGAGCTGAGACTGAGCTGCATCAGATACTTTTCTAGCTTGGTTTCAAACGGGCCTAATTCTGCTCTCGCTTTGACTTTTTCACTATGCAAATGAATTAACTCCAGCTATATGCTAATGCAGCTAAGAATACAATTCAGAAATTACAGAAGGCTATTTTGGGGATTTTCTTTTATTTCATGAAAGACCCTTAACTCTCCTCGTCTTTCAAAGTAAGCCAAAGCATTCAGATGTTGCTGGTACAAACTGCATCACGCAAGACACAGAAATAAAGAGTAAAACAAGCGTTATAATTTAACATTCAGGCAAGGCAGCTCAGCACTGCACGGACCCTGCATATTGTTGTGAAGGATCAGAAGCACAGAATCAACTCTTCTCTCCACAGCAGAAAGAAACCCTACTGCTGGCTTTTTGTTTTGCTTTTGTTGGGGTTTTTTTTTTTTTTTTGCTTTTTTTTTTTTTTTTTTTTTTAAATTACAGTCTCGTGGTTTGTGCAATTACAACAAGAATGTATAAATGAAGCTGCCTGGCCTAAGGAATTTCTCATAACACAAAGCAATCTGAAACACCACAATGCTTGCCTGTTTGTTTGCATTTAATGTTACTGATCGCTTCCCACCACAAACCCTTCGTGTTTTTTGGTCACTGCCATCATTTACCAGTTCCTCTTTGCCTGACTTTCAGGATCAAGTAGTGGATGACAGAAGGCAAGAGGGCCTCATCCAAATGGGATTGGGGCTCCCACCACCTGCTCTAGAGTTGCCCCAGCCACATGGAGCAGGTTATGAGCTTCTTGCCTTGCACTTTGGTCATCCAGCACTCTCCTTCCTTTCATACAGGATTTCAGAAAGGTGGCGGCCAGAAAGGAGCAGGCCAAAAGTAAGAGGCAAAGAGATGCCTCAGAAGCACCTGATGGGGTGATGTGAGCGACATGAGCCGTGCTGCATAAATTATGGGTGCCTTTCTTCTGCTCTCAGCAGCTAAAGGCAATAAAGCAGAGCATAAACAAGCTGCCTGCCCCAGCACTAGCTGCATAAGGGCAGGAGCTGACTGATGCTGGGTTGTGTAGGGAATTGCATTATTTTAATGCAGAGCTGCAACATTTTATTCAGCTGCTCAAGGCATGTCCAGTTTTGACAGACAAGAGAAATAAATAGATTTTTTCATAACAAGAGTCCTACTAAGAAGCCAACAAATAAATCTTCCTGGAGTGGTATTTGCTTCCCTGGTAGTTTTGGCGCTCTGAATGCCAGAAATATGCAACAGGTAATTCAATGCATTTGTTCATACTCATGTAGGATTGGCTTTCTGCATTAACAATGAAAGCCCAAGCTTTTGTCTCAGCCTCGCTGGCATTAACCCAAACTAAATCTACTGATGTTCGCTATACAGCACAAGCAAGCTTATTCCAAGGATGTGTAAGGGTATAACATCAGTTGGCCCACTGGCATTTCACAGTAGGCTCTGATTTTACCTGCTCTCCTACTGGAAATAAAATAACAAAAGAAAAGGGAACGACCAGGCTACATTGTTGCTTCTATGTTTTCTTTGGAATTCATTGGGAGCACTGCAGTTCGATGGGGTCTTTGAAAGGCAAGTTCACTGTTTACATGAACGGATCAGTCACTTCCAGTAAAATTTGTCCTAACGATGGAACTTCTTTCTTGGGCATGCTGTAGAGCCAAAACACTGTGTAAAGGTTCCTCAACTTTCTCCATGTTCCCATTTATACACACGTAAAACCCTTGCATACCTGCAGTGCAGCAAATTCCTGCCCCAGAGACCTGGGACTTTGCTCTGCCCCCAGCTATGCACATTAATAGCAGCTGTAACCAAGGCACAGTCCAGTGGCAAAGGCCTACGTGCTTTTAGAATCCAAACTGCAGCTTTTCATTTAGAAAATGTGTCTGTTCAATTTAAGTACCTCTGTGCTCTTGTAATCTGAGTGCCTACCTGCCTACCTAACGGAATCACACAAACTAACAATCTGCTGTGGGCCCATTCTAGCCTGGTACAGCTCTGCGGAAGGAAGCCCCCTGTGCCGCAGTGTTACTCACAGCCACATCGTGCGGCTGAATTTAACCTACTTACATCGCGTGCTTGGAAAGAGAGCAAAAAACAAGATAGGATCGCGCTGCCTCCATTTCAAGAGCATTGTGTCAGACACTGAACTTCAGAAAAACTCCCCCGGGATTGCTCAGATGAGGGGAAAAACGCCGTTTCCAGTGAAGTGCCTTAACTCGATTGATTATCCCACTTTAGTGCCAATATAGACATGCGTTAGCCCCTCAACAGGCCAAGTGAATGCTGCAGACTGACATGTCGTTGCCACACAGCTTTACCAAGGAGGCCTCGAATAAGGCTGAAATAAAAAGAGCTCCACGTTGTTACCAGACTCAGGCCAAAAGCTATTTGTAGGTACATAAACTGTCTTTAATATCATCTGCTACTGCTCACTTACATGGAATGTACAAATATCTAGCCTCTGACGTGGGTGCTAACATAGAAGTCTCAATGCTTAAATGCAGGCATGTCAACATACTTAAGCATCCTCTTCCCTTGGTTTAAAGAAGGTGGATAGTGCTAGAATTCAAACATAGGCAGGCAATTGCCATCAGGCAATTGACATTAGTAACCAGAGTTACAGGCCAAAACAGCCTATGTAAAACTGGGCATCATTTCAGCTGCCCTTGATTTTAACTGTAATTACTACAGACAGACTCAACTCATACCTTCCCTACTTCTATTACAGTTCTTTTCCCAGGATGACAGAGGAAGAGGAGGCAAAGGGCAGGAGGCAAGGCACGCTGGGGGCTGCTGATTCTGCTGATGTTGGGGCCATGGGGCTCTTCCAGCATGAGCTGCCTGCCCAGGAAGAAGGAGCAGATCAGTGAATAATGCTCTGAGGCCCCATCCTCCCTCCTGATATAGCGTAACGCTGGCTGCACCCCTCCATCACCAGATGTCCATGGCACCATAAGAAATGAAACCGTGTGTTCAAAGTGCTCCCTGCACTAACGTGCCCCATTCCTCTGACCCCTGCTCTCAGCAGACCACAGCTGCAACATAAAGTATGTTTCTTTAACTGCTCAGTACAATCCTTCTGTTGGGAAAGGCAGCACGTACATTTAAGGGCTGAATGAATGAAGAAAGTCCTTCTCCTCAGCTGAAGCAATAAAAAACAAAAACAAAAAAACACCACTTGAAGTCTCTTCTCCTCACTCCCAGCATCTACCTTCATTTCTCTACAGTTCACAAGATTTGACATTCATACTCAAGAAACAAAAAGCCACGTGCACTTCTTTGTGGCAAGCACCGACCCAGGAACTGATGTGGACTTCAGTGGCAGGCACCCTCTACAGCCTCCAGAATGAAAGGCTGGTTTCTCACGCAAAATGTCAGCCTGGGAGGATGGCAACATGCTGGGTCTGTGCTCATGTAGTTATGCTGCTGCTACAGCAGAGGGCAAGGCAGGGTCACCCAACAGGACCAGCTCACCCAGAGGGAAGCTGGGACTGGCACCAATTCAGCAGGCCTGCTTAAGGGCCTCTGGACCTTCATAAAACGTGATAACACTGAGAACTCTAGAAAAAATACTCTAGGAAAACAAACCAAAAGAATGTACATCAGGTGTCAGGAATCATCCAGCAGAATTGAATGGCCACAGTGAGTCATTAACACTGGGCAAAAACTGAGATGTTACAGTTGTTGGTACTATTCAGGTCAGCTGTAACTTAAACTAAGTTGAGAAGATCACAGACAGTGTAGTTTTTTTGCAAAATTACTCTCAATAGGAATAGTGACTGTATCTGTGCATGTGAAGTATCTCAGAGAGACTCTACAGAAAGTTGCCTACTATTATTTGTTCAACAGGAGGCTGAATTTTGGGCAGAGAACAGAAATTATTCATAAAAACACTTCTGGAGCTGATAATTTCATTGCCGCTAGAAAATATTCTAAGACAACTCATCTTTTTCAAGCGCAAGCACTTCTGTGTACATATAATCAACATACTCAAACCATTCCTACCTGGTCCCTTTACACACTCTCCACTTCCTTCTCCAGAATTAAGTCTTTCCTGTACCTCCTCCCACATCGGTAGCAAAGTTCCCCTTGGTGTGCATCAGAGAGCCCACCAACCCCATCCCCAGAGCAGAACATGAAACTTTGAGAACGTGGAGTGAAGGACAACAAGACGGAGCTGTCAGTCTTGCTTCACCAAAGCCTCATGCTGGACATCAGTGACTGGAATAACCTCAGCAGTAGGGTACTCTGTGCCCCAGTACTTGCAGTATTAAATGCAACCGATTCCCACCATTAGCTTTATTTAGAAACCACGCTGCTTGCAGCTGAAAGAGGAACCTCATCATCATGCCCACACTGAGTTGTGTTTTGTGGTGTTACTTAAAAACAAAATGCGTAGACTGGCAGCTTAGCTGTGTGTTAAATGACAAAACTAGGTTCCCACTTTTATTTATGCATTCGTTTAGGCAATAGGCATCAGCAGAGCCGACCCAAGAGCACTGGAATGCGTGCAAGCCCCTCACCAACAAAGGCCAGTTCTTTCTCTTGCTTTCCTTCCATAGAGGCCCCAGCAGTGCCAGTGGCATTATCTGCTCAATTGCAGAGAACACTCTGAGAACAAACATGTCCTTCAGTGTCAAAAACAAAAGTAGAACTGGAAAAAAAGTGGGTAGGAAATACTTTCTCCCTCAAGGTTCTGGCACACAGCAGGAGAGCTGCTTAAGAGGCTTTGTTAAAAACGCACTTACAAGGACAAAGGCTATCACTGCCCGTGGATCACAGCTTCACTGTGGACCATTCCTGGCTGAGGTTCCAGGTGAAGAACACTTGACACATTTAGGTTCATCCCTGCTCCAGACAGTAAATTCATAGCCCTGTTCCACATAAACATAGCATAGCAGCAAAGGGCTGGCAGAATGCAGCAAGAGATTTACCACATTCTCTCATCTTTAAGAAATGACCCTGACCAAGGTTAAAATACTGTAAACATGGAGAAAGATGTGCTGCCATTTTCTAATTGTTGTGAATGCAGAAAAACCCAACTCATAAATAAAAAGGCCCCCAAATGCCCTAGCAGGCCTCAAATCTCTATCCTAACTTCAAATTGGAAACTAGTTATTTAAATTAACCTTTAGGCACTGTTTTAAGCAAAATGGCTTCTCCACTGAAAATCAAGAACTCCATCCAAGTCAAACACTTGTTAGGAGATCTTGCCACCCTTCGCTGCAGTGCTGAAAAAATGCATTAGCAGAGAGAGAGTCTGGCTTCCTCCCCCTGTTCTGCTCATTACCATCAGTTTTGAGAACTGATTAGCTGCGGTTGTTATTCATTAGTCACATCTCTAAAATCTGAATTATAAACACCTCTGTGAGGTCTTACTCTAATCAACCTATTTTGAGTCTCGCAATTAATACTAACGCCAGAAAAATAATTGAACAGCGTACATTTAAAGACCACCTCCTCGTCCCACGAAAACCCAAGAGTAGATTTTCATGAGAAGGAAGACTCAGATCCACAAACTCTGCCATCCCCAGTATACGTTTCTCTCCCATGTATGCTGCAGTTAGTTCAGGTGGTTAATCCAGGAGACATAACGGGTATGCTGTAAGCTGTAAGTACGAAGCAGCCATCGATGATTTTCCTGATGGGGTCAGATGCTACATAGCTGATAGATCTCAGGAGGACAAGAACATGCAGGCATGACAGATTAAGTGACAGCCATTGGTTGAGTGCTCGCTCTGAATACCCAGCTATGGACAGTAATCAATTACAAGGGGCTGCTAATGATACTGATCAAACGTACTTAGCACTCGGCAGCTTGAGGGCTACAATCTTGACACTTTGAAAACGTGGGAGCTACTCATAGGCAAGATGCAACCAGAAGCTAGTACCAGCAAATGCTCCCAAGTCAACAAGAGCATTCATCCTAGACCCCTCCCTCCACATCTGCACAGTAACAAAAAACCAACTTGCTTACAAATTAGCAGTCTTTGCCATAAAACAGTGGGATTACGGATGCTACAGCCATCTGCGAAAGGCTGGGGATGGATGTTCACATGGATGGACCCCTCCACTGCTTGAACAATGACTTAGTACAGGAATGAAAAAGTACTGCCACCACAGCGCTTGCCTCCAGAAGTCTATGTAACAGGCTGTCTAGCTCCTGACATGGCTTCCTAGGCTTGACCCATGATCCAGGGTGATTTGACTTCCTCATCACTATCATTAGCTCAAGATGTTGACCTCTTGGCAGCCTTTACAAAGATGAAAATTAAAAAAACATGTCCCTGTTTTCGGAGGACAAAAGATCCCTGCAGGATCAGAGCACACATTTCTGGGCATCTCAGCCAGCCTCGGCTCCCAGAACTGGGCATCTGGGCACCCAAATCCAGCATCTCACCCCTGAGATTTGTCCTTTCTCCACACAGTCCCAGCTGACAAGATGGAACACATTCAAGGTATCTCTGCAAGGACGCTGCACTTAATCACCAAAATAAAAATAAACTCTGAAGAAATTATCAAACTGAACCATCCAAAGAGAATTTGTAACAGACCTGCAGATGACTGCATGCTTCCCTAGCATCCTCTTCTCCGAACGCGGGAAATTAGCAGCAGAAAATGCCTCACCTCAAATCGTAATAAATCAACAAGTGAGTGTCCTGCAGCTCTGTGCCACACAGACAGTCCTTCAGATCATGTGCCTGGGCTGCTTCTCACCTGCTCTGGAGTTGCCTCATCAGCACACTGCAGCCACAGACGTATGCCATGCCTGCTCTGTGAGCTGGAGACATTGCAACAGGCAGAATGCAGACACCACTTGGCTTTTTAGCCAGAATTTGTTTAGTGCATCGAACAAAATGATGAACCCTCTCCACAACACATGGTCAAGATTCATTAAACTTGTAAGAAAGAAGTCTGTACCCTGCTTAGTTGTGAGCATTCTTCACTGAAATGGTGGTTAATCTCTCCTTCTTCCCTATGGTCAACTGAAGTGCATTAAGAGGCAGAAAATGGGGAACTGAATACCATCCTCCTTATGAACTGACATTAAACCAGCAAGGTTTGCATTTCACATGCTGGGATGATTTCCCAGCGAGTGTGTTGGCCACGAACTTCTGAGCACACACCAGAGCCTTTGCTGCTTTAATGCAACTCGCTAACACCATGCATTAAATTATCCTCGTTCTTCCTGCCTGCTCCTTCTCAGGGCTGCTTTGAGGCAATTACCAGTAACTCATTATTCCATTCCATTATACAATTCAAATCTCTAAAAATGCAATAAACTCATTCTTTCCTGAACATTCTGTCTAGCCTTTCTCCTGGCTACTCCACGTGCCCATCTAAAATACAATATCAAAAGCATCAGCACTTTCCCCGCAATACTAGGCATCAGACACTGCAGATGCATACAAAAAAACCTGAAACGCCACAAAGAGATTAGCCTTGATAAATTGGTATTTTGAGCAAGCACTGCAGAAATAAAATAATTTCTATCTTTTAAAATCCTGCGGAACATTTAATTCAACGTGTCCTTCCAATTCTCCCTTCTCTCACTCATCGGGATGCTCAGCGCTGCTCCCAGACACATGCCTCTGCTACCTTTCTCTGGGACTGGAAAACTAGTTTTGCATATTGAATCTCTATTTATTTCCATGGATGTCTCTGGGTTCTTCTGACAGCTTTATCTTACTGATGAGGATAAACGTTCTTTCGAGAGGCATTGCCAGCTTGCCCTCGTTCTCAGAAGCCGAAGGATGCGGTTGGCAGAATCTGCCAAAAACAACTCTTTTGGTCTTAGGGACTGGAACATTGCAGTGGATAGTCCTGAAAGTATGCATGGCCGATGCAAGGTGGCTCTGGGAAGGTCCACTTCACAGCTGGCATTCAACCCCATACGAAGCAGTGCGAGCTGCGCAGCTCCCACCAGCCAACAACACACGTGTATGCACATACACACACAGTCACTAAGCTTTGCTGCAACGTTTTCTCTTCACAAGTGAGAAGATCAAGTGGGTACAGCATTTGAGAATTATCCAGTGCCTCCTCTCCTGCGAAGATAAGTACAATGCTTGCATCAGACATGAGCTGTGGAGAGCTGCACGCTGACTGTGGCACATTTAACCTGCCTTCTCCCCAGCCAGTCACGCCAATCCACACTTTTTCAAAGGAATTAAGCAAAATGATTCAGAATACCATCTCTTAGCTCTACAAGAACTGCTTCTCTCCCTTGCAACTCCTGCGGAGGATCCCTGCCATCCCTCCAAGTGCTTTGTGCACCCATTGGCGACTTCAGCACAGCTGTCACACAGCATGTTAGTGCTATGCCATCAGCAGTTGCTTTAGGCAGCAACATCTGCATCTCCAGGCCCTCAGCTTACCTTTTACCTGTGATTTTAACACGTTTGCAAAGAGAGTGGAACTGGTCACGTGAGCTGTTGATCGCACCAAGCCTACGGTTTTGACGTAACTGGCAGCATTTCTGCAGCGAAGATGGAAACGCGTAGAATCTGCTGCCTGTGCTGAAGTTCATCTCAATTAGAAGAGTGTGCTACCTGCCAGAACACACAGCACACCTGTGTCTGGCTGCATTTGCCAGGGAATCTGTTGGAGAGCCCCCAAGCTAGATGCTGCCTGCAACCAGCGATTACTGCATGCTGCCGGTGCTACCTGGAAACCTGCAGCAGGTTACACAGCTCAGCTGCAACTGAAGAGGTATTTTTCAAGAGGCCATTTTGGGACTGCAGCCAGATCTTCCAAGGCCACATCATTTCAATAATGAAATTAAGCCCAGAATTTAGCACTTGCGGGACTGAAGGAAACGAAACATGTGGCTAAGTAGTGCCTGCCCATATTTTTTCTTTATGACATCTCTCAAGTTGCTAAATAAAAATCGTGCCATTTTTTGCAGTCAAGAACAGGAATCACAGTGGCAGCTTCTTCACAGGGCAGCACATGTGGGGCTGGGGGGCTGGAAGGCCTGTACCTGAGGAGAAACCAGAGCTTGTTTTAGCAAAGCGATCTGCATGAACTGCTCTCATCCTTGGATTCAGTTACTGCTGTGCTTAGTGGAGCTGGACTGATATATTAAATAAGCTAGATTCCAAAGTAATTTTTATTTTTATCTTTTTTTTTTTTTTTTTCTAACAAAAACAATCAACAGGAAGAAGCTGCTTAACTACCAGACAGAGAACATTGTGATCCGAAAACAGGACTGGGATCTCTTTCGGAGATCAAGGAATCACAGTGGGCAGGAGCTCACGTCCACTGCCTATGTATTTCTGCAAAACCACCCCCTGAACTACCCATGAACACGCTCAGTGCAGAGCACAGTTTTCCGGGGCAGCTTTCCCAATGGGGGTTTCTGTGGAGTGCAGATTCTGCATAAGCCAGCCTGGCCTGAGCATCAATGCAGACTGAATTAGTTTGTAATCCCTATATTTCAACTGAGACAAATTTTACCTACCAACTCATAATCCCTTGTGCCCTTGCAAAGGAAAGGAGTGAGGAATCAAAACTGAGACTGCAACAGACCCTTAAGGAGAAAAACCTGGAAATGGCTGCTATACAAACACAAATTATATTAACGATGTGACCTGGCAGTTTTACTTGAGTCCCATAGCTGCAGCTTAATCATATCTCTGACACAGCCAAATTGCTAGGATACAGCAGGACCTGTAGCTAATAACACTGCTTCAAAAATAAACAAACTCCTGTTTTTTCTCAACCGGTTATGAGGAACTCCCTGTATTTTTAGAAGAATGGCATCTGCTTAACCACCCTGTCCTCAGACATCAACATCAGCTCCAGTTTGTGTCACTATGGTGGAAAGGGATCAGACAGAACTTTGCAACAGGCATTCTTGCTGTTACTCCCAAATGGTCCCTCTGCTGTATGCTGACATTTAACCTAGTCACAATACAGAGCAGGAAGATTGTTATTTCTAAAAAGGGAAAACCAGATAGCCAAATCACAACTGATAGCAAGGACACAGCGTAGATATTTAAGAAAACATGGATTTAATCTCCTTGTCTGGCTTCCAAACCAAGGCAATGCCACAAACTCAACCTCACCCTCCCCAGCTCGTCCAGGAGACCACGGTGGCTGTGTACAAGCCAGGGTCAGAGGCACCAGCTCCTGGCAGCCCCAGCACACCCAGCACCATGACCTGCTGCTTGTTGCAGGGCTCCCTGACTGAATATTTTGCACAAAGAAGGCATGAATCCTAAGCCCACCCTCTGCCTCTACCATCCCCACACTGATGCTAGAGACATGCAGGATTCTATGTATGAAATGCAGGATGGTACAAAAGCAGCCTGCTCAGTCCATCTTAGAATAAAGCACACCCACAGCATAAGAAAGACTATTCTGGGTGCTCAGTGCTTCTTCTGGAAACACAACTGTCTGTTTTCAGGCCTATGTTATTCTGCTGTTGTAACAACTTTGTCTCTCCCATGAATGTGACATGCCTGAGGCTGCAAGCACTTTTTTAACCATTTTCTAGATAGCTAAAGCGAAGTCCTATTCCACTGCACTCACTTCTGGTTGGCACGCAGATAAAAGGACCTTGTCCAACTATCCACCCTGCAAATTCACATGAGACACCAAGGATTAGCTCCTAGTGATAACCAAGCCAAATCGGCCCTGCAGATGACCTAAAGAGGATCAAGGCTTTCCTAGGGTTGGATTGCTTCTTTCTTAAATCATAACCTGTACTGAAATACTTCTGATGTTACATCTCCTACAGTGACAACTCTTCTTACTTTCAAGTGATACTTCTTTTCTATTTGAGAATTTTTAATTAAAAATACTTTTTCTTTCTTAAAGCGAGTTAAATTGACCCAATTGGGGTCAGGATAAGCCCAGAATCTCTACCTCATTTTTAGCGCCTATTCTGATAGGAATCAGACTTTCCTGCGTGTGTCCAAAGGGGCTCATTTCAATGCACTTCAGACAACGCAGGTACCTCACAATGGCTTTACAGCTTTTCTTTATTAACCGCAGCACCTGAAGTAGAAGCACAAAGGTGGTTCTCAGAGACAGAAATCCCAGGATGCTTTGGGGAAAATATCTAAACAACCATTCTGCTGTCCTCTAATACGTTACTAAAGACACCATCGTTCCTCATCCCTCCAGAAGTGTTCTTAATTAAATAAGAATCTATTAAAAAATACAGTGCCCCTCAGCGTAGGCCCCCACCCCCACCCTTCTCTTTCAATTTTAGCAGCGATCTATCTTGCCTTCTCTCTGCCTGGGAGCTCATTAGGAACAGCCCCGTCTGCACGCATGCATCACCTAACACAGATTTGGAGGGAGACAGGCAGAAGAAAAGGAGAAAAAGAAATTAGGAAGTGAATGAAAATAGCAGGTCTGTGAGACGAGAAAGCCGCTGCAGACAAAGAACGGCCGGCACTCACCAGGGAATAGCGAGGGCTGGGGGACAAACACAAGTGGCAGGGACTAAACCAGAAGCTGCTGTGTAACTCTGCAGCAGAGATGCAGTACTGCTCTAAATTGAATTATCAACAATAAGCAAGACAAACCAGACCAATCTTTCATGTCAGTCTCTCTAGGTGGCAAAACGTTGCCATTAAACACTGAACTTCAAAGGGAAGTGCAAAGCAGTGTGAAAAGCCCGGCCGTAGTCCCTGCACTCCTTCTCCCAGAGTCCAGTTTGCCCCTTCTGAGCAGTCTGGCCTGGCCAGAGCAAAGCAACTAGAGAGCAGAACAGTGTGGCCTTCCCGGCAGCTGCAGGGAGACAAAATCTGCACCCTTCCCACAGACCAGAGCTTTCAGAACACACAGTGCTTCACTGGGGAGAGCCCTAGGCATTTGTTTGTGCAGGCAGGAACACGGGGATGCAGCCTGAAATGAAAAAAGAGTGGCCAGAAAGATGTCATCATTCCCTCAAAAACACATGGGTCATCAGTTCACCCTGTCCTTTTTCCCTCAACTCACACCGTCAGACTTCTTGCTAGAACTCAAAGTCATTTTCATCTGATGGCTTTTTTCCCCAGTAAGAGAAGTTCTGCTCCTTCTGCCTACTAAGCTCACACTTGTCAGAGAGGACAGACAACAGAAGCTGTAAGCCAGGCTAAGGAAACCGCAGTCACATGGAGTTGTGAGCTTGATTAGATTTTTAATAACCCCAACATATTAAGAAGAGCAGTGACATGAAAAACAGGCTTCCAGAAGCCAAGGAGGTAGCTGCAGTTTTAATAAATCCTTTGCCAGTCTGGGAAGCAGGAGGGCAAGGGAGAGCTGACCTCAGCTTGTAAAACTGAGGCGGGAGTTTAGAAATGAGACCTGGCAGCAATCTGGAAATTAGTCCTGGTTTGTGACCGATTGCTGCTGGGACACCGCATGCAGGGACACCGCATGCAAGGACACCGCTTCGTGGTCTGAAACATACACGGCCAGCTCTTGGTTTCTAATATTGCTTCCTGAAAGAACTTAAGAAATCAGAAATCTCAGATCCTTTCCAGAAACAATCCAACTGCTGCATGTGGACTGGCAGCATCCAAGTTGTGAGCAGGTACAAAGCATGGCTCCTTCCAAAAGGAAAAGTGCATTGTGAGGAACTCGGTAATGAAATCAGATAATCTGTTTTAGGCCTTCGTAACAGGGAAGCATGAGAAAAAGGAAAGAAAACCAGAAAGCATTAAGAGTCGTTAAAAACAACTAATAAGTGCAATAATCACTTTCCACAATAAAAATACCATTTTCTTTTATCAGCAGCTTAAAACAAAGAGCACTGTTTCCAGTGATTAACCTGTCTTCAACAAAAAGAAGAAAAAACTCAAATGCTGGCATTCAAAGGCAACTTTTGACTTTCGCTGGTCACTGCGCCAATGGCGTTTTGAGCTGAATACCACTTGGGTAAAGACTGCATCAGACCTTCAGGTCTCAGTGGACGTTGCAAGCACCGGTTTGGGGTGCTGTTCGCATAGCCCGCTGCATCCAAACTCTGCCTTCCATAAGGAGAGGTAACACATACTGAGCTGACTGCAATGTAGTTACTGCCCTAGGACAGACCTGCTCTTTCTCAGAAATATATCAGAGCACTTAAATGTATTTTGGAAAGAAGACAGATAGCAGAAATCATGTTGTCCGGTCACAGAACAATCCTGCTTCTAACCTATTTAGGTCATTAGTGAACACAAGGAGTGACATCCTCCCAGACATGCACTGCAGTGACTGTTCGGAACAGCAGGGAGGGAAAACAGAAAGGCAGCACAGGGGCTGCAGGTACCGTGGCTCCCACTCAAAGCAAAGGAAGAACACTTAGGCACAGTCTGGGTGAGCACGAAGATGAATATTAACGTGTATGATAGTTACTGGAACCTTTACTATTTAAATTACTTGGTTTTATGTTATGGTGAAGGCCAACTGACAGAAATAAAACATTGCTTCTCTTGGTGCTCTCTACTTAAAATTGCAGCAGTAAATATTTTTTAAGAGTAGTGTTGTCAAATCTCAAGTACAGGTTCATCCCTCCAGATTGTACATCATGCTAGCTTGTTATCTACCATTTCATTATGAGCTTCCATAAATAAACTGGGAGCTACCTTTCTCCTGGGCTGGCTGCTTCCAGAATTTGTTCTGCAAGGAGTTCTGCCCTTCAAATCTTCCCACACAAGAAACAACTTCTTTGTGCCTGCTAAAAGTGAACCAGCTCTGCACACCTGCCCCAGCTGCCTGCAAGTAACAGCTCAGTAGCTGCAGGGATCCAATGTTCTTGCACATCACAACTTTGAACAGAACATGTGGATTGTTTCCAGCACACTTAAAGAAACACAACAGATACAAAACGCACCTTTCTAATATATTCCTATCGCTCTTCTCCAAAAGAGAAATAAAACAAACGATAGATTGAAAACACTAATTTAATCTTAACCAAAAGAGAGTGAAACGAATCTATGTGATTTCCGAACAAGTCTGAGAAAAAAAGAGTAATAACTGAAAAACGTGCCTTCCCTGACGTGCTGTCATTACCTAAGACCATTTCTTTTCAGAACTCACAGCTCCTGTGAGTCACCATGCGTCTGACTGCTTCGCTGAGCTTCCCATATTCCGGCTGTCTCAGAAACACGCACAGCTTGTCCAGTGAAGTGCTAAACCTCAGCATTTTGCAACCCCCGAGTTTATCTAGCAATTACATTTGCTACAAACAACAACAAAACAAAAAACACAACAAAACAAAACAAAAACAAAAACCACCCACTTCTGTTTGCTGAAACACATTTATAATCATTTTTGCTATTTCTGAGAGCATATAGAGAACAGAATGCCCCGGCATGTACAGTAACTAGAAGCTAGAGACGTGTCTATTTGGTGGTTGTTATACATGCTGCTGACAAAGGAGATGCTGTTTGGTAATGACATACATAAAAGATTGATATTGGCCTTTATTTCTGTTTCCTGATTTAACTTTTGTTTAAGAACATTACTGCTTTGGCTTGCACACGCTGCCTTCCAGTAAATCACAGCACAGGCTTACAAACAGAGGGCCCTCCAGCTCTCCCCATGCACTCAGGTGGTGATTAGAAGACCTCCCTGTATCATAAACCACAGGTCTGGAGCTGATGGCTGACACACAGTCTGTAGAAAGAAGCAGCCGAGGATGAAAAAGGGAACTGTTGCACGGAGTGCAGATAGATTTATTGTCTATTTAATTACTTTGGGTGGTTTGCACTGGCAGAACAGAGCCTTTAACTGAAATTATTACAGGTTTTTGAGTATTCAGGACTCCATAAACATGCAAATGTCTAAGCAGCGACAAACTCAAATCACATTGCAGGCACCGACTAGCTGGTGAAGTTTAGCATTAGATACTGCCTGCTCATGCCAAAGGTACAGAACAGCCTAGATGCTAACTGGGCAGTGCTGCAGAACCGTTCAGTCCTGTATTCCTCTGCTTCAGCAACAGAGGACAAAAATAGATGCAACTTTTACAACTGGCAAACCTGGCTCCTCATTCTTTTCCTCCAAACCTCTTCCTACACCTTTAGATCCTTCTAAGATGTTTATCCATCTCCCCCACCCCCAAGACCTTGCCTGCAGCATCGCAGTATAGGAATTTGCCTGGCAACCTGACATAAATATCCAACCAACCAGCAAATAAAGCCTGGCACGCTCTGAGCTGCAATGTTTCTGTGCACAGCCCTTACAACAAATCAAAGCTGCCCACCAGATGAGAAATTAACTCATTCTCCGTAGTTCAATTTATAATCTCAAGTTTGAGCAGAGGTGGACGCTTGCATGCCTTTATTTTACTTTTTTGGATGTGTACTGTCCAGAGAGAGCTGCTGCAGGCATTGCTCTCCACTTCTGTTCAGAAAATATGAAGTGCTCTATATTCTCAGCTGCTGCCCCAGAAAGACAGAACCCTGCTCATATCCAAGCTGGTACCCAGTGACCTCCAGTGCACTTTCAGCAGCTTTTAGGAGCTGCACCTTGCAGGGAGCGCACAACACACCAGATTATAAACATGGAAAATGAAAAGAGACCTATATTTCAGCCATGCGTAGAGCTGAGGGGAAGGTAAGACAGCGCACTGTTTAATGGTTTCAACGTAATTAAATTTCTCTATTTCATCATGCCCCACAAAACAGACCGCTTGTGACTGAAAACCAAAGCACAGGACCAAGACAGATCAGAAAGAAGGTTCTTATCCTGACTAGTGACTGCATCTGCTCACACAAAGGCCCAGTCACTGCTCGGCAGCTGAGAGCCCACCCTGCTGACGCTGCCCTTTCTGCAAGCCATCAAACTCCCAAGTAAGAGATCCCCTATAAAAGAAGCAGACAAGGAGGGCTGACATGAAGTGCCACACTTTGACACATTGCGAAAGCCTTTTTTATCCTTTGTTTAAGATAAAGCATTGCTAATGCAAATAATTTTCAGTCATAATGCAGTGAGATAATACTAGGACCTGGTTTGTGTGGGATGGAGGTAAATTTAAATGGCATGCCTGGTAAAGAACAAGAAATGGAGATCAGCACTTGGTAGGCTGCTCCCTACGTACTGAACTGCAAAGCAGCACAGCTCTGTGCAAGATGGACGGAGAACCCTCACCCCTTGCGTGCTGCTGCTTCCCCAGTCCATTACCAACTGGTCAGTGGGAGCGCCTATCTATCAAGGGTGAGGTTAACCTTCTAGGGGCTCTCTTTCTAGGGGCTGACCAACACAGACAGAAATTTCTAAGGTTAAACCATCTTCCTCCCTTCCCAAAGGCTTAATGTCAAACAGGATGAGCTGTGTTCTGAATGACCTCTGCTACTTGCAAAGGCGCACACTGCATATTTGGGAAAAAATCAGTCGGTGTAGCAACTGACATTGGGATTCTTGTTTTCATAACCAAAGGAACATAAACTTTCTTCCTCGTTTTTATTTTGCTTTCTGAAACAAAAGCTTGCATTCAGAGAGATCCTGGAAAAGGGGTTGGTGCCACAGAGCGGTCCTGAGGTACAAAAAGGGGGGAGCTTTATTTATTCTTCTAAGAAAAAGAGAGGAAAGGCTAATCCAAACAAACCATGTGTTCTGCCTTGTTGGTCAGTTACGGAGAAATCACGTGTCAGACATCCAATTGTAAGGCACCTCTTCTGAAACTGAAACATAGCCCCATGTGTCTGAATAAGCTCTGCTGGAGTCCCACCGGATCAGCTAAAGAAACGTGCGTGTCAGGCCCTATCCAACAATGGTCACCACCAAGACTCCCGTAATTAAAATCACGTTGTGAAATGGGGAAAATAAAGCCTTGTTTTGATCAGAGCCCAACCGAAAGTACGGCTCGCAGCCAGCCCACACAGCCACGCGCTGTGACCGCGCTCAGGTCTGTTCTCTGTCGCTGCCTGTTCCCCTGATGCAAAATGCAGCTGCGTGGCCCTGAGCCAGGCACCAAGATGCTGACAAGCTGCTGCACCTCAGCTGAGGCTTGGAATGGCAGATGAAATGCGTGAAACCAGCCCAGACACCTCTACACAGCTACTTCCAAATGCGCTTAAAAG
Source organism: Meleagris gallopavo (assembly GCF_905368555.1). Classification (NCBI taxonomy): domain Eukaryota; kingdom Metazoa; phylum Chordata; class Aves; order Galliformes; family Phasianidae; genus Meleagris; species Meleagris gallopavo. Next base: position 9,449,763 of record NC_139407.1, read on the forward strand.
TATTCCAATAAAATCAAAACGTTCGTTAACACCGTGACAAAGAGAAGCACATGAATTTCATTCTGCTAATTGCAGTAATCTTCTCACCCTACGGGGAAAGTTTCTTCCTCTCAGTACTTGGAGTACATATCATTGCTCAAGGTATTGACAGTTCATATTAGGGCAGTTACTATTCAATGTTATCTCAGTTACTACTGCAATTTTATACATGTGTATATATATATATATTTATATATACACACACACACACACACACACACACACACATAGGTATCATTACATATATATATATGTAAATGTATATGCCTGATCTTTTCCCCCCAGAGATAAACAGAAGTGGCACGTTTAAAGCAAATGCAGGAAACACGACATTTCTAAAGTGGCAGCGATGACAGTGGCAGCAATGGCAGCAGGTTAGCATTTGTATAATTGAGCCATTCAGGTTAATGAGCTCCACAATTGTCAGGATCCAGTGGAAAAAAAAAAAAAAAAAAATCATTTATTTAACATCATAAGCATCAAGAGGCTGCTAATCCGGGTTTCCCGAATAATCCTACTGTATGGCAGAGGAAAGAGAAGGACAGAAATGAGGGACTGAACAGAAGCCCCCCCAAGGCAGCAGCGCTCCCCCAGACACCCAGACTGCCAAACTGCAGCCCCCAAACAAGACCCACACTGATACAAATCATGCAGACTCTCCAGCTCGCTCCTTCCAGCAGAATAATTAACAATGTTGGCAAGTACATTATCATAAACTTCAGAGTTAACACCCCCACTGCAAAGAACAAAGGCAGTTCACATCTCTCCTGGAGCTCCTGCTGCAGACTGGGTGCAGATTCTGACAAGTTGCTCTGCGCCAATTTAGATTCCGTGCACATTTGGAAGATTATGTTCATAACCACCAGCTAGAGAGCACTTCTTAAACAATGCTGAAAAACACAGAAAACAGCTTGCTGAAAACCTGCACGCCAGCCCAGATCACCTCCCGGTGACAAAAAGCTGCTTTAGCTGCATTTATGCAGAACTCAAACAAATCATTTATAATAATCATGTGTAGCATCCTTTATCTCAAAGGATCCCAGAGAGCTGCTAGACTGAGGCAGCACACACTTGTTCCAGGCATCCTCTCCCTTGATAGGTCTGTGAGTTGGAAGCAGCAGCACAAGCAGATCCTGAGCGCTACACAGAGAACGTTCCCACCTCTAACAGGCAGTCAGACAGTGACAGATACAGTCCCTGCCATGCTTCTGATCTGTGGCCTCAAGAGCAGACTTCAGGTCACCAGTTCTTTCTTTCTAGTTTATCAACTCCAACTGGTCTGACACTCACCGTAAGATAAGCAGCATGCTTTCTTGTGACTCTGGAGGCTTACACCAGGGGGATAGTTTCTACAGGGGGCTTGCTGATGGGGCCCAGCTCTCTCTTTTGTTTTCCCTCCCAACCGGGACATGATCTCTACGTGCAGGGTCTGTGCTTGCCTTCTTTTGGGATAGTCTGACATGGCGGAGGGAGTGGATGCTGAGCGAGGCTGCACTGCTAATAGCAAGCCAGGACACTTCCAACTTCAGAGAGGCGTGTTTTCCAGCGTGCTGAACCAAACAGTAAAACAAACAGTTCAAGGTGCTTCGCTACAGATACTTGAAGTTCTTACGGCTGTTATAATTTATTCTGCCAAGTTGTCTTTCAGACAGCTGTCACAAACTCTGCAAGTGTGACAACAAAGAGCTGACATTTCCAGGAGGCAAGTGATGTCGAAGTGCAGCAACCTTATCCAAGAGGTAAGGAAACAAAGGAAAATAATGCATGCACAGGGGAAATGGTTGGCCCAAAAAGAAACAACTGCACAAACAAACAAACCAAACAAGACTCCAACTGCATCAAAGCAGACCATCCCCTCATCTCTTCTCACTCTTCCCAACACCTCCAGTTCTGGGCTCCAGAATGAACTGCTGCACCCACGGCTCTCGGTTTAACTGGCAGTTAGTACACAGAGGCTCTCTCAGGAAGCAATGCTCTGTTAGACAAAAACCAGCCCTCAGAAGTTTGGTAATCTACTGCTTCTGTGTCTTTTACAGTGGAAAATAAAAAAAAAAAAACAAACCAAAACCCAACCCAGCAACCCTCTCTCAGGAAGAAGACCCATTTTTCCCCAGACTTCTGTCAGCTGTGGCACTACGGTGCCCATAACACCAACAGCTCTGACTGGCCATGTTTGCTCCATGTTAGGTACTAACGAGGGCTGTGCTGTCCCTGCAACGGCCCTGCTGCGCCAGGCAGCCTCTCCCAACAGAAGGGGCTTTCCGCAGGCAGCAGCCCAGCCTCTGGGAAGGGTAATGCACCCCAGGGATGGGCACAGGGGGCACAAAGGTATCTTCACACTGCTTAGAAGAACAGAGGCATAAAACAAAGCAGAAAAAAAATCTGTTTGTAGAAAACTCAGCTGTTTATCAGTCACAGAATGCTCATTTTTATCTTCAAGAAATATAGAAGATTTCACCTTTGGAGGTGACTTCTGGGTTTCTCTCAGAAATAAATAATAACTACTCCTCAGCAGACAAAGAAACAACAGTTCTCAGACTCTATTCTGTGGGGATTCATCTTCTCAGTTTCTTATACACAGTGGAAATGTAAATTTTGTTATCTGCTGCCACGGAGAGAGAAAGCCAGTGAAAGTTTATTACGGCACATTCTCAGGATTCAAAACATACTGTATCCCATGCACACAGTAATGAGTCTTATTTTAACTGCTCTGGGAGATTGCTTTAGTGGACACTGGAATTGGATAAGCAGCTCTGCTGAAAGAAGGAAGCTAGCCCACCGCTGCGCAGCAAAGGTCTCAGTGTGCTGCAGAGGCTGGAGCAGCACCCATAAAGGAGGGCTGGAATGCACAGCCCCTCTTGGCTACTCCTTCAAAAAAGGGAAAACATCCTGGAGTCATCATCTGCAGCTACATATACTTCATCAGGGGTGCACTGTGGTTACAAGCAGACAAGTCTTACCTCGGCATGAAGGCAGCTTCCCCCAGATATCATGAGAATATCCACATAGTCAGACATCTGCCCTCACATTTACATTCTCAGTTTCCTTGCCATTTTAAATGCTTATTTTACTCTCATTTCCCAGCTATAACCTGTCACTGATCATTCTGGACTGGTGGACAGATGCATTAGGTTGCTCCAAAGCAAAGAAAAGAAAGGCTCTTCTTCCTAGCTTGAGGAAAACAAGTCACACTATCTGCACTTAGCTGATTACTTGGACCACAAATGCTCACCTGTCCCCAGCTTTATCTGTTGCACCTCCCAAGAAGGTAAATAAGCTACCTACACATTAAGAAAACCCGCAGTGACACGTTGCTCTACCACCTGCCTACCCTCTTTAGTCAATACTCCCTAACGGCACTATCTTTCAGTGATGCCCATGGAAATTTTCTTTGCCATTTACATCAGTGAGAGCAGAAAGTTGTCCCCCACAGGTCGGATCCTGCCTTGTCTACTGTACAGAGTTACTAAGCAACGAGTCTGTAAGTGAAACCAATCCAAAGCAAGGGATCATAAAAAAATAAACCAACACAACAACCAAAGCAAACCAAACCAGCAGTTTTGCCAGTAAGATGAATGAATAGTTGAAAACTTCCTTCTTCTCTCTTGAGATCTACTACACGTGAAACGCTGCTGCTACTGACTGCCCTGAGATAGCCTCGTTCTCAGTGTTAGCCTATGTTCTCTATGTCAATGACACAAGCACTAAAAGACACTTAAGACAGAGCCTGATCTTGGAAGGCCAAAGAGGCTACATATTTTGCTGCTGGAAGCAAAGCTTCTGGGACACTGCCAGCATTTGAAAACAGCCATCATTCAATATATTCCAAAGACATGGAAGAACAGACATTATTAACTAATACTTTCAACATAAATCTGAAAGTGCATTGCTGCTCATGCCTTGTCACTCCTTCTGGAGAAGCAATTCTCACTCTCTTTGCACGCAGGGCACAGTCACATACAGACCCACCTGAAGCAATCACTGCATCAGAAGCCCAGGTAGATCCATTCTGTCCCTTCAGCTTAATAATTTGACTCTTTACATCTCTTCAGACAAAACAATATCACAGAGCAACCACTCAGACCTCAACCTGTTTATGCACAAGAAAACAAAATAAAAGCTGTGTGGTGAAAAATATCTTTATTAAAAAATATATTAAATAGCAACTCATTTCTCTCATTGCATTCTGGTACAGAAAAGAAACACTTTTTGGACAGAAGTCCCTAGAATTGTACAGGTTGGAAGGGACCTCTGGAAATAATCTAGTCCACCCCCCTGCTAAATAAGATTCCCTAGAGTAGGTTGCACAGGTAGGCATCCAGGAGTTTTGAATATCTCCAGAGAAGGAGACTCCACAGCCTCTCAGGGCAGCATGTTCCAGGGCTCTGTAACCCTCACAATAAAGAAGTTTTTTGTCATGTTCATACAGAATTTCTTGTGTTCCAATTTGTGCCTATTGCCCCCTGCTGAAAAGAGCCTGGCCCCATCCACTTGACTCCCACCCTTTAGATATCTATAAGCACTGATAAGATCTCCTCCACACAGTCTTCTTCTTTCCAGACTGAACAGTCCCAGGTCTCTCAGCCTTTCCTCTCAGAGGAGTTGCTCCAGGCCCCGATCTTGACCCTGCATCACTGATCACAACCCTCTGATCTCTGCCAGTCAGCCAGTTCTCAATTCACCTCACTGCCTACTCACCTATCCCTCAACTTCCTAAGCTTCCCTATGAGAATGTTATGAGAGACAGTGTCAAAAGCCTTACTGAAATCAAGGTACAACATCCACTCCTCTTCCCTCCTCCACTCCATGGTCATAACATCACAGAAGGCTACCAGATTGGTCAAGCATAGTTTCCCCTTTTGGTGAATCCATTGACTACTCCTGATCACCTTCTCTTTCACTTCCTTTGAAATGACATTAAGAGTAAGCTTTCAATCAATCTTCCAGTAATATTTATAAACTGTGGAGCCTGTTGGGTCTGGTTGCCTGACTAGCAGTTACTGCATGGCTGTGGCTAGCATTAGCAGGAAGCTGCAAGTGAAAAGCTGCCTTGAGAGGTCTTAGAATATATAAATAAGAGAGTGACTATCCTGCCTAAACCACCAAGAAAGTACAACCAACTTCTGCATGTGTTCCTGGCCCCATTATCTCCAGCAGTTCCCCACTCTGTTGTATGAAAACTGTAAAGCCACAGCCTGAATCACTGACTGAGCACCTGGGGAGAGGACTTGATCAGCCCTTGGGAGAACAGGTGAAGGCAATTCAGCTGTGTGACCAGAAGGGTTGGAGCCTGGCTGTACCTCTTAGACCTCATTTAGGGGCTGACTGCCACTCGGGAAGGATTTCCTTGGTGAAGCTCAAATCTTCTCATACAGGTGAGCAATCTTCTTCCCTTTCTTCATAGCACCTCCCTATTGTTCCTGTCTTTTCATCATCACACCTTTGTTGTAGCACCTTTCCCATCGTATTGATCTGTCCAATTGCTACACCAGTACTGTGCTTTCTTCCTCCAGCTGGTCCCACCACACTCCTCTAGAAGGCACAGACATACATCCAGAGCTGGAGGCCTGCACCCCTCTGTGCTCACACTATGAGTTCCTAGTGATGTGGAGCTTTCTAGCACCTCGGGAGTCTGAGCCTTCAGGCACAGCTGGTCACTTGCCTGAAGACATTTGGCTGCAGGGCAGCTCAGAACTGCTGTACCCAGTGGAGAAGAACAAGAGGAGAAAAAAAAAAAAAGACACCTCAGAAGCAAAGCCATATAGAAGCAAATAAAACTAGAGAAAGTGAGAATGCCAGAACTGCTCATTATTACATTAGCAAACCTAAACTATTTATAAGCACTATCTATCTATCACTTCAATTACATGTCTCTAAATGAGGCTGAAGCAAGATATCCGTAATTATTACTGAAATGCCATTTTTACATTAGCCCAACAGTTGTGTGCGTTCCTCACTAAGTGTAACAGGCAAACCACCAATTTATTATTTTCTGGAAATTACAGATAGATTAATCAATCTAAACACCTCTTTTGTAACAGACTTGATTTCTAATCCTATTTCTTTTGAATCATGTGAGCTCAGAAAGACCAGAAATGGAGGCAGGAAGAGACAAGACGCCTTTTCCAAAGCGTAGCGGAGCACTGCACAGCCCAGGCACAGAGCCTTGGAGGTGCTGCTCAGCTGGTGTGTATTTTAGTTTGCCAGAGACGTAGCTGGGCTCTAAATATTCTCTCTCACCACCTATAATTTTGTTGCCTGTGCTTTTAAAAGTTTAAGCTGTGTACAAAGTATAATCTACTCTAGGACAAACTTTTTTTTCCCTCTTCTTTTTCAAGTTAAACTGTGACAGGAACAGAAATTGCTAGAAATGGCTGTGCAGGATCTCCCACTTGTCCATTACTGTCTGCACAAAGAGCAGCAAGAAATCCCTGTATGAGATGAGGGCTGTTTAATGAAAACTGTATTAAATCTAATGATGAAAGCTGGTGAAGTTTTAACCAGTCAAAATAAATACCACAATGTAGCTCAAGTCAGAGTAGTTCAGAAAAACGTGTAGCCATCCCCTGGCAAGGCTCCCTCCTGCACCCACTGCTGCTAACAGCCCATGGCCAGCCCACCTCATCCTAGTGCCGCAGGTGCACAAACGGCACAAGAAGCTGAAGACCAACCAATAGCTGCCCTTCTCCCACAGCTTACTGCTGCCCTCTTGGAGGGTCACAAGAAATCCTCCTCCTCCAAGCCTGACTTTACAGACCTGATCTGAGTGCTCACGTGTGCTCCACTGCAGTCGCAAAAGCTCCCGGCATCCCTCCTGCACCCCTTTAGAACTGCAGATGTTAATTAGCTACTGAGCTACCAGCAGGATGCACGGCCAGAGGGGTGCCTGCACCACAGCTCGTTTCAAGTTTCCCTGCTGCCATTACTGGCTGTTCCATACAGCATCCCACTCTAGTTCATGGCAGCACAGCGTTTTGTTTGTTGTCCTGTCTCTACAGAAGTATTTGCAAGTTAAGATACTTGACCACCCTCTCCCCAGACATCAAGTCATGCTAATATCTACTATTCTGCGTCATTGATTTTATTTCCATAGCTGTTCATTCTCTTCTCATCCCCTGCCTACAAGGAAGCACAACATAAAGGAAGCGTTATGAAAGACAAAGCAAAATAAGAAAGCCCTGTATTTACCCAAGTGTTATCTATCTACATATTTGTCTGGCCTTTGACAACATCCAACACCTTCACATTTGGCTGCCTGTTATTCAGACTGTCAGCTTTCTGGGGAAGGAACTTGCCATCTTGGAGGAACCTTAAGAATACGATGCCAACCCCTGACTTACCGTAAAGTATTCGGTAAGAAGAAAGGACTGGGACCTAGATACACACCTCAGTTCTCGCAGCACACGTGTACACAAGTACTTTAACCAACGTAAGACCATGCTGCTACAAGAAGGACAGGAGTTTGTATTTTGATTAATCAGTTAATTTTCTGCTGGATCAGCCTTCCCGGCCAGCTAACTGTGAGACTGTAGGTAACTCAGTCCTGGCTTCAGAAGGCAGCAGGAACACGCAGCCACAAGTGGGACCCCACTACCAGCAGCACTGCGGATTTGTGCTAGACGAAAAGGAAGCAGCAATGGCAGCCAAACTGCCTTGCAGTTAAAGACTCTTGTAAATTTGTACTGAAGAAGAGGACAGCGAAGTCTGACTGCAAATGCACAGGGAGGGTAATCTAATTCTTACATAAATATTTTGAAACAGAGAATTACTTTAAAGTCATTTCCAGTACGAGTATGTTTTAGCTCTCTGTGAGCCTACTTCTGCCGGGTCTTTTTTCACCCGATTTGACTAAATAATCAAGGGTGGTATTTGCTCACGGTGAGCTTACTGCAGAGGTGAGCCATGCATCCCAAGGACAGGCATTTGCACATTCTTCCAGGAGCGTCCAGTATTTGGCAGAAGCATCAGAGCACAGAACCCTGCCCAATGGTGCCTATAGGTGTTCTAATGCAAGTATACCAGATGCACACCACTGATGAGCTTACTTTCATATCAAAACTTGATCCAGTACAAATTGGACACAGTGAAATAAACAGCCGTTTACCGGTTTGAATCAGACCCCAAACATCTCAAAGAGGACATGGTCAGAAAATACACATAATTAACAACTGCGAGACACACAGACACAAAGCGAGTGCTATCATTTTCCCACTGGGGCAGCAGTAAGTGTGTAAAGATGGGTACCTCCACCTCAGCACTACAGCTCTGAACTCAGCCCTGACAACCATCAGGGAACACTGGGGCACCCGGTGAGCACAGCATCCCAGCACATGGACAGCAGGCAGCTTGCAGCTCACTGTCTGATGGTGGCTCATTGCATGGAGCCTGGCATAACTCCTCCTGCCTTTACAGCAAAGGGCTGCACGTGCTAGAAGCAAGACAGGCTGCACAGAAACCTACCAAGAAGCTTTCTGAGTAAAATTCAAAATGAGGAATAGAAGTTGAGATGGTTTACGCACAACGAGAAGCAGATGTTTGTGCTGAACAAAACTCCAGCTCACTGTGGCTACCACGTGGGAAAATGCAGGCTTATTATATTAGCAGGTGAATGAAGCAAATGGATACTTTGCTGAGTAAAATTTCAGCCTTGGCCAAAATGGATCTTTTTCCTTGCCCAGGAGTGCAATTATTGCATCTTGGGTTGCCACTCTTAATAAAATAGAGCTTTTAAGAGATAGCACATTTTCTTTACCTTTAGGGAACGCCTGGGAAGGCTTTTCATTAGAATGCTAATAGAACAATGAAATTTAACACCAAATTTTTCCCGTTTGAGTTTGAAAGCAAATGCTTTGGTTTAGTTCCGACCAGAACGCTGTATTTTTTTCATTAAAGTTTTATTCCGATGTATTTATTATTGAGCAGTCTATGAGAAGACGCATTATATTCAAGAATGAACTGAAATGAACTTTGAAGCGAGAAACAAAGCCTGTCTATGCAAGGGAACGAACTGCATAGGAAATTAGGAGATGAGGCTCAGCGCACTGCTCAACAGTTTGTCACTGCGATACAGCAGCATTTTGTTGTTCTCCAGGCTACAGGCTGCACCTACCCCGGTCTATTTTATTTGGCATATTCATGAAATAACAAAGCACCAACACTTAGCACGCATGTTCATGACGTTTCCTAGATCGGCTCCCGATTAATCTACATACTAATGCAAGAGGACACATTTTGCAACACAAACAAGCCCTGTGTCATGTCGAGTTACACGTTCCCTGGCTCTCCCCAGTGTGTGGGAGGGTGCAGACTCACTGCAGAGCCAGTGTAGCCCAAAAACCAGGCGAGACTGCTCACAGCTCCCATCGTCCTTGTCAGTCGGTAACAAATGAGGACGAAAGAAATGCTTAGCTTCAGACTTGTCTTGCAGCTCAAAATAGCTGCAGATCAGCAGGGCCCAGTGCTTCTGCTTCACTATTGCAGCAGACCAAAGATATAATTTGTGGGCCAGCCAGGCAGAGCCAGAGTACATGGCGAGATATTAAGAAGATTTGGTGCTCCAGCAGGTTTCCCATACCTCCACTCTGTCCTCTTGGAGCACCCCTTAAGAGCTCTGTGCTGTAGGCGCTCTGACTGAACACCTACCAAGACCACCACCCATGTATGCACACGGCCACCTGATTTCCTGCTGTCTCCCGTCTTTTTCCCCACCCTTTCACCCACTTCCCTTTTCTCCCAATCCCTTCAGATTACAGACTGCTTGGGATGGAGCCCAAACCTTCTGCCTGACACAAAATCATAGAAAGGCTTGGGCTGGAAGGAACCTCAAGGATCGTCAAGCTCTAACCCCCCTGCCAGAGGCAGGGCTGCCAACGTCCATCCATCCCTGGGAAGGAGCAAGAATACAGTATAAGGTAAGGAAAAGGCGGAATTACAGTGCACACATGCCTTCTGCTTTGCATGAGGAAAGGAAGCCAAACCGTCCCACGTCACCTGCTCTTACACAAGAAATCTCTTTTTGCTACTTCTCATTACGGTTTTAACAAAGCACGGAAAGATTATTTAAAACCATCCTGCTACAAAGGGGCAGACTAAAAATAATAATAATAATAAATTGCTGCAGTACTACAGGTAATCTCCCCAAGCAGCTCTGGAAGGGCAAACCCATCCAGAGCCCTGGGTGCCCTGCTAAGCAGGGCAACGCTCCCAAACTTTAGGAAGGAATAGTACAACCTGTTCCCCCTTTCTCCAGAAAGCAGTCTTCTCATTTCAAGGAAAAGGCTTCAAAAATAAAAGCGCCAACTACAAAGAAAACACTTTCCATCTCAATTACTGCACAAACATTCCTTCAAAACGGTTAGAGCTACATGAAAGGAAAAATAAGCGCAAAAAGAATTTGAATAATGCCCCGTGTCGAAGGATTGCTATCTCAATAGCACATGCCCAGCAGGTTTTGAGTCACACGGCTCTGCCAGTTACAAATCTCAGCAGAACGCTGTATGTTAGCACCTCGCAATGCCTCTGGTTGGTTTTTTAACACACCTGCCTCGTGTCAGGTCAGGGCATCAGAGCCCTGACACAACCCCAGAGCAAAACAGGGCTTGCCTGACTTGCAGAAATTTCAGGGCACTCTCAGTTGTGCTCTTAAAAAAAAAGAAAAAAAGAAAAAAAAGAGGGAAATAATCATTTAAAAGTTTAACAAAATCCCAGCTGGCACTGACTAGACGTAATCTTATAAGGGTCTTTTGTCTCTGCCTGAACTCCTCGGGTATGTAGCACTCTTTGCTGTGATAATTGGTTTGGCTGTCCATTCCACCCATCAGGTGATAGAAAACTATCAATCAGACTAAATGCAATGTGAGAGAAGTCTCTTTAGCCAATTAGTTGGTAATGAGAACATTAGCCACAGTATCTTCTGCAGAGGGCACCTTAGCAATTCTGGTGGAGACAGAAGATGACAGTCCTATCTGTGTGATTAATGGAGATCCTGTGACAGCACAGGAATTCTGCACAGTTGTGTAAAGTTGGGGGGAACGATCCACTTTACACTGTTAAATATTTTAAGAGCCACAGATGATTTTATATTACGTTATATTACATACAGTTATTTGGCCTCTTGAAATTAACTCTCCTGCAGCAAGGACAGTTTTTCAAGAACTGGAATTTGCTAGATGAGACAAACTGCACAAATCTGAGTAATCCTGAGCAGCAGTTGCAGAACAGCCAGACTTCTCCTCGACAGCGCAGGACTGAACAGCGGGAGGGGAAAACCAAGTGAGCCTGTTTCTCCACCTGCTCTCACGTTAAGTATATTCTTTTGAACCTATATAAAGTGGCTTAACTTCCAGCCTGGCAGGTCAGAAGCAAACACCTGTGTGCTGTGCGAGGCAAGACAATATTTGCTTTTCCCAGAAAGATTTTTTGGGACAGAGAGGGCTTTCATTGTGAACATGTGAGCAGACAGAGTATAGTATGTCTGGACATGCTCTGATCTCAATGAAATCTTACCCCCAAGTCCTCCATACCCACTGCAAAGCAAAGGGCAGCCACATAATCTCAGCTGGAGTGTGGCATCAGAGAAGAGGGGACTCAAGGACCCCACGCACAAGCGGTTCCATCAGCCACACCACTGAGCTGTCCTTCAGCCACTGGGGACCACAGCCAAACACGGGCACCCTGACATGGATTGATGGATCAAATCATCTGATGCTACATTTCAAAATCCGCACTTCCGTGCTGCTTTATGGCACAACAGCTTACCAATGCTACAAAACAAACAAACAAACAAAAAAAAAAACCACCCAACAAACATTAAAAAAAATCCTGATATCTGAATTGATTTAGTTACACTAGGGAAAATCTTTAAATTGGCATATTGCAAGGTTATTTTCCAGATTAGCTGAATTTGAGTTAATTGCCAAATCAACTTAAACAACTCAAGCTTCCTGTTGTGCCTGAGCCATGCTTGTGGGAGACGACTACAATGGGGCAGCTATTGATACAGCAATTTATTTACACTGCGCACTTGCCTAACACAAACAAAGCCTGAGTGAGCTGTGTTGGGGGGGAGGGAAAGGAACAGAAGGGATTGGTGATGGTGCAGTTATGGGAAGTGACAGGGCAATCAATAAGTTCCAGGTTCAGAGGGCAAATTGAACTGGCAAGACACAGCCTCAGTTTGCATACCAAAATTTCATTGGTGTACATCCTTTCTGGAGAAGGCAGAACGGCAGTAATGTAACCACTAGGATGACCCAAACCTATTTTTCCCTAACTACCGTTCCCAACTGTTATTTCTTCTTTAGTCCTTCCTGTATTCAGGCTTTGTTAACTCACAGTGAATTTTAGATAGAATGTATTAAGAAGTGCCTAGATACCATGGTGACAGGCACACTGGGAACAGCACACAACACGACAGCTGAGATAGACAAATGGGTTTGAACACACTGAGTTGTACAGGAGTATTAAAATAAATCTGCAAAAGGAAAAAGAGGAGAAAAAGGTCTTAAGGGGAATCTTACAGAGTAAAACACAAGTCTGCCAGGCAAACTCACACCTTTGGTGAGTGAGCGAGCCAAAGCAGTAAGAAATGCTTTCACAGCAGTGTCGTACGGAGGTGGACACCTGAGAGAAAGGACCCCCACCCACAGGGCCCACAGCACCCCTCACAGCTCACTGAGGCTTTGTAGGGAGGGAGAAAAGAACAAGTCTCCAGGCAGACATACCAACAGGAATGGATCCAGAAGAGCTTTGTTCCTTCTCTTGAAACCTATGGATCAGAGCTATTGTTTAAAATGAAGTACGCTTCCATGCTTTTATGTAGATTATTTTTTTACGTAAGGGCAGTTAATCTGGTAATGTTGCAAAGAGACTTGTGCAAAACTGGGAATTAATGCTGGATTGACAATTGTGGATTGACAATGCGTCATCTGTTAATTAAAGGTGAAGTGACAGCTGTAACATATTTCATTGTACAATGCAAAATTATTGACTGTGGCAAGATCGTCAAAGTTTTATCACCCTTTTAAGGTAGTTGGCAGGGTTAAAGAGGCAAGCGCGTTATTAGCTCTGCAGAGCCAGATGCTTTCTAACAGATGGTTTCTGGGGGGCTAGGAAGGGCCAGCATCATGTTCCAGCCCAGCATCATGTCCCAGCCTGGCAGCAGCTCTGACACGCTGAAGCAAAAGACACGCATGGCCCACTCAGCTGCAGCCAAACAGCCTGCAGTTCAAAGAAACACCCAGAGAAGTACTGTTGGCCCTTCGTGACACTGCTGAATGGACTGATCCATGCTTCAGGTCCCCCCCGCTTCAGGAGGCAGCAGAAGGCCCTGTCTTGGCACCACCATTCCCACCACGCAGAGCCCCAATGGAGCTTTCCTGCTCTGGGCAAAGACACCAAAGCATGGCCGCTCCAGAACCACGGGAGCATCTCAACCCTCCTTCGGTCCAACACACGTTTTATTACTCTACCTGCAATCTACAGTTAACATTATACACTACTGCATATTGTAGACTTTGCTGGTTGCCCATCTTTGGGTGACAGCTGTAGAAAAATGAGGCTACACTCATCCTTTTCTCTTATCAGAAAACCCTTCACTACTGCTGGTCAGAGCCATCAACAAGTGGTCACAGTGTGGCTGAAGTGGATCTACCTAAGGGTACAATCTTTGTAAAAGCTCTCAATTCCTTAAGATACATTTGAGTTCCACCAGCTGCAGCCACAGCCCTGATGTCGCCTACCCAGTGCTCCTCCGGAAAGCCACGGCTGGGGACATTTGGTGACTGTAGCAATCAAGAGTCACTGAACACACTGCTCCTCATCTGAGTTTGAGCACCGAGGTTACATCTGTTCCCCCCACATCCAGGGCTAACTGCAGTCATCCCCATAACCACATCAGCCCTTTGTCACCAGCTCTGGTGGTTTCCAGCTAAAATGCGCTCACTTCTTTGCTGTGCCTAGAGAACTGTGATCAAGATGCAAATATATTTAAACAGGAAGAACTTCAAATACAAGAAAAATAACCTGCAAGACGACTTCACAGTAGGTTAACACTGAACGTTAAGCTACCGAGCACATGCTTTCGCTTAGCACTCGAATCACAAAAATCCTGTGCTCTATTTGTGAGCAAGTGAGCCATAACCTATTTCTTTTTACAGAACACGACTACACGGCGGCCAGTTCCTACAGCTACTGACTGTGTGGCTGTCTGCTCACCTGGTCTGCAGCAAGCCCACAAATGCCAGCAGTGTGCTGCGCAGCCCCCCTCCCCAAATACTTGTAAAGGGGAGCAGGGAAGCAGTAGTCATAAGGTGATGAATGTGTCATAATTACTGAGGGAAAGGACAAAGCCCATTCGGCATTTGTCTGTCTGAGGCAAAAATGAGACTAATGCCATATTCCAGTATTGATGATTAGTAGAAGATTAACAACTACGAAGACCACAGCGAAATAACTTCATTGCGTGAACTCATTTCTTAATCACAGCTTGGAGCTCACGGCACAGGGAAAAACATCCTTGTACGTGCGTGCCTGTAAATACGCCGGAGCATCGTATTCTTTCTTTCCCCAGGTATCAATGCATTTATCTCCAGGACATGAATGGCTATTATGAATTATCTCCACCACCCTGCGCTCTCCCTCACCCTTCCCTGTAAAGGGGGGGTGGGAGGAGAGCAAAGAAAAGACGGCACCGTTGGATTCCTTTTCTTCAGCCTTTACCAGCCTGCGGAGGTCAGGATGCTATTGGCTCGGCTCTGCGTGCGAGCTGGAGCTGTTCACTTAGCAACAGAAAGCAGGAGAGGCAGACAGCAGAACCATGCAGCGAGGCGTGCGTGCGCCTGTGCGAGACAGAGGCAAGCAAGGTGTGCGGGACGTGCTCTGCTCACAGCCCTGCGCCCACGGGGACGCAGCAGCACGGACAGTGCAAGCAGCTTCAGTCCTGCACACCGTGTGCCTGATGGAGGAGCTTCCTTACAGCTGGCTAACGACAACGGGCGACCTCAATCGAGCCTGCATTGAACGCGGGCTGTGAAGAGTGGTTTCTGTGCCCGAAATAATGAGATGAAATGCAATGTGTTTGAAGGGAAAAGATGAGGAAGGAATGAAGCCAGGGTTAAGGTTACCTAGAAGGAACAAATGAGAAATGAGTTGTTTACTGCCATCTACCTTTTTTCCTACTGATTATAACAGAAGAAAAAATAAAAGAAAAAAACTTGATCAACTCCACTAAGACACCGCCTGCAGCATTACTGAGTCTCCAGAAGGACATGCTTGTGTCCCAGCCACTTGTAAACAACAAATTTCCTCCTGAAAAGGGAAAGAAGTGGCTGAGAAAGGTGCAGGTAGGAGAAATGTGTGCTTCACAGGTCTTAAGGGCTTCAGGAAACACAGGAGAGCTAAGAGAGATTACTAAGCAATGAGATTCTGTCGTGCTACCACCCACAGTGACAGGGAGACTTCATGCAGCTCCATGCACAAGGAAGGCCCAGCCTGCACCCTCCCACATCGCTGCCATCGGGCGCTTTCCTTCCCACTGCTGGGGAGAGCTGAGCACGCAGCAGGGAAGCAGCATTTTCTTATACTTAAGGCATGTCTCCCTCTTCCCCGTCCCCCAGAAAATTAATGCTGGAGCTGATGTAAATGAACCCATTCTTTTTCCCAGCTGCTTGGCATTTATGTTCTTCAGTTTAACTTCCTTTACACGTGGGGCAGATCCCAGCAAGCCTCTCCATGTCTGAGCACCTAACCTCTCAGACCAAACCTGCTGCAAAGGGACACTGGCCACTGAGTGAAACACGGCAGCTCAACAGCTGCTGCAGTTCTCTGCAGCTCTAAAAAGACAGGGTATAAAAGCAACTGGGAGCCTCTTGCTATTGAGAATGAGGGGCTTGAAAGCAACAGAGAGTGTTGTTTTATCCTTTTCACCTCTTTTGTGTGACAATTCTATTACGTTTTCCTTATATTCAACAATACAATGGATATGTATTAAAGAAAAGGAAACAGTACTTCCTCAGATTCAATATATCCAAAATATATATGTCATTGTTAAAAGGGAATCTATATTTTTCAAGGAGCAGAACTACAATGTGAGCTGCAGGCGCAGTTCTCCATTATTTCCCCCATAGAAGGACTTCTCCTCACAAGCAAAACCTACAGCTTGTTTATTCACTTCATCTTATCCTTGTACTAACAATGCCTTTTAAACTTTATTAGCTCATGAACCATTGCTAACACACACAAGTGAAGGCACTACATGAAGAGGTATGAACATTTGTTCTTAACATGCAAACATCAGTGCCTCCTCTCTGATCAAACCGAAGGATTGCTGGCCCTCGGGATGGCACTAGCAGAGGAGGCATGGCTCCCTATGGGTGTGCAGCATCAAGTACCAGTATCCCACAGCCTGCACAGACTCAGGGGCATCCCATGGCTTCCACGTTACAGTCACAGATTAAAAGCTTACACGCTGAGGGCTGAGTTGCATGCCCTGCTCTGAACTGCCGTGACTCGAGCAAGAACCAGGTCTGCTAACAGCCCATCTTTTAATTCGGGCTTTAAGTTATTGCAGTAAGCTGGAGGAGAAGGGTCTATTAAATGATTTATTTATTTTTATTTATTAAACAGCACAAACACCAAATTTCCCAATAGCTTCAGTAATTTCACTCTAGGAGGCAAATCGATACCCTTCCCTTTACAGTTAAAGATTCTTATTCAGTAAGGGAGAAACGGGGATTTGCCTTAATGAAAACAATATACACTTATTTAGAAGGAAAAGAGCCTCCCTTTTGTCCAGTTTCTCTTTGGTTGATAAAACTACGCACACTAGAGGGAACGAATTTTCTTCGTAGACGAGAATTTCATAAAAGAATTTGCTTCTTTCAACACACTGAAGGAAAAAAGAAATAAATGCTGAGAACAAGAAAAAAAAATCTACATGAAAAAAAGCATTTTGGAAATGGCCTGGATTTCTCTTTCAAAACTCAGCTCCCTATCTTCTGTTTTTCCTGAGCAGCAATGGAGCAACACAGCATGAGCCAAGAGGATGTCACATCAAAGCAAGTGAAGCACATCATAGGATTTGGTTTCAGTTGCAGTGGGTTTGGGGTGGGTGATCAAGGGGTAGGGTAAGAAGTCATCCTCCACTCACCCCTAGCTCCTGTTCGTGCTGGTATCAAACTGCCAATAGTGTCCTTCTCTGCCTTTACTGGCTCAAAGGTCCCACCCGTCTGTGCCACTCATTTCAGTAACTGTTTTTGTAAACTACATGGAAAGGGTTACGTAAAGGATTTTCATAGTGTTAATAATGTGGAATTCCTAGCAGCCAAAGATAATTCACACTGCTTCTAAAACTGAGGTTTACATACTACTTATATTTTAAAACAGCAGCCTGCTTTTAAAATACTGTTTTTGATAACAGAAATTCAGCCACTACGCAGAATGACTGTAGTTTGCTGAAAGACACACGGTTGGGTAAGCAAAACATCACCGTGCAATCTTGCTAACTAGCACACCCAGCACCATTTAGGACTTCTAAATAAACATAACCCAGTACCAAAACTGTGCCCTTCTGGCTTTTTCCTTTTGTAGTGGAGTTCCTTACCTTTTCATTTGAACCTTTTCTCTGCCTCACTGTACGAGAAAACCCTTGTGCATTTGAGTGGTGTTACACTCTTCTTTGGGTGTACATCACCAGACCCTCTGTACTCCAAAGTGTGTTACTGTGTGACTAACCCTGGTGGCACAATCGCAGCACGTGCAGGCAGAGACCCCACATAGATACTCCCTTTCTCCCTAGATAAAAATCTCAGGCAGCTGAGAGAGCTCTGCTGCAGCCGACAGTGTGTAAGTAGCGTAACAACAAGAAGATCTACCAACAAACTCCTGGCCTTAAACTCATTCTAACTACACCATAAATTGTTTCTTTTGGAAAAACAGAAGTCCTATAAAATTATCATAAAAATCCACTTACAAGCAATTCTGAACCATTTGGTGAAATTGCTGCTTTATGTCGCTTGCATCACCAGCAACAGAAAGCTAGCTGTGAAACTCGCTGCTGGTGTCAAGTGGTTCCACCAAAACTCAGACTTCCATTTCTTTCAAAGCCGGCTTTCATCACGGGGAGGATTTCACAAGGAAGAAGAAGAATGGCAAAATGCTCTTTGACTGGCAGGGTGAAATCCAGTCCTGCAGTCAGTAAGGCAGCAGCAGTAGGTGGTTATCAAGACCGTTTCACCAGGCAGTCGAAGGCCATGCAAAGCTTTGTAAATCAGTATGAAGAGCTTACAACTGACACACCGCTGAACACAGAACACTAAAGACATCCTCTGCTCTGAAAGGATGATTTTTTTTGGCATCAGCCTTCCTGCACCTTTTGGAGTTAGCTTGCGGAGTGGAAGCAGACAGAATGAAATCACCCAGTCTCAAACCCAAGATAGCATGAATTAAAAGCTGTCTCCGTGGCTGAGGGAAACAATCTGTTGCTGATAATACCCTTCACATAATAGAAGTCAGGATGTGAAACAGCCCAATTGCTGCTGGGGAACCAAAGCAATAGACGAGGGTCTGGACATGCCTAACCCTAACCCTGCCATATCCAGGATGGCCATGCCCACGCAAGGTCACATCTCACCAGAGACCTGCTCCCAGTGCTGAGGACTGGCTGCAGCCACGGAGCCAGCTCTCACTGCTGGTGCCTGCCATAGCAGCCTGCTGACAGATATGTCTTGACATCAGCTTCCAAAGCAGCATCATGATGGTTGCTGACGGCAAGCTTTTTCTAGAAGACAGTGCTTACATGCAGGTGGATGCGATGCTTTCCTGCAAGCCCTAAAGTATGATTCTAACAACAATTAAAAATCAAATTCCATCAATTCAACACCCCACCTTGCTTTTGGAAAGGCAAGAACTGACAAGGCACCCAAAGAGCATTTACAACTGCATATTTCACCAGGTTAAGTTCTGCATTACTGTGTTATTTTGAAATTGCAATATCTAAAATAAAGAAAAGATGACAAAGCACAGAGGATCAGCCATACTCAGAAATAAAAAAAATAAAAAAATAATAAAAAAAAACACCTAAAACTTCCATCTCCCATCCCACACTATCTAACAGTATTACAGTCACAGCAGCTAACTTGAGGAAAAAATTTCTGCTCCACCATTTACAATCAAATGGAGATAACACAGAGGCACAAATAAGAAATTCACACTGTGTGGAATGCAGGAACTACTGTTGGGCTCGAAAACCTATACATTTCTTTACTGACAACGTCCCAGGTTCCAAGAAGAGAGGACCTCACTTTGCATTAGAATTACAATGAAACAACCAAGAGAAACAACAATCCAGATACACTCTTACATCAATTTTGTCTACGTGGGAAAAAATTCTGTTAAAACTCCCCATAGAGAAATTCACACAATATTTTTATATCAATAATTCAAAAAGTGTTTCCCTAGTTCAAACAATACACCAGATTTTTCATGCTCTGTGCAATCTTTTCTAAGGAAAAAAAAAAACAAAACGAAGAGAGAGAGAAGATAGATATCTCATTTTAATAACCTGAGTCTTGGAAAGACTGACACTCCAGAAAAGATAATTAGCAGCCAGGTCTGTAATTCTCTGTAGCCACACACACACAGCTGTTAACCCTTCCTCTGAAACTAAAATGATGAGATCCCCACCATACCTATATTGGATCAAATTTTGTCCAGCAAAGTGAACAAAGGCTTCCAGCAAGAAAAATCATTTCCTCTGGACTTGAAAGAAACAAATTCTAAAACACACTGAGAGAAGTACAGCGAGCCAATGACACAATTTAGCCAATTTAACTAGAAGAGATGAGACACGGTCCACAATGCACAGCTGTGTCCCCACAGCATATCTCCTTATCTAACTGGAGACTTCCAACCAGAAGCAAACATACTGACCAGTCCTGTTATTCAGGCACTACAAACATCTTGGTCTTAGCTTTCATGGACAGTTTCCTTTAAAAGTATGAGTTGGCAGCACCAACAAAGGCCCTTGGAAATCGGTTGGTGTCAACTACATAGAGCCTACGTCTCCTCCCTCTGCCATGTAGATCCCAAAGCCAAAATGGAACTCCTTGGTGCAAGCAGTTTGTGCCCAGTAGAAAAAGCATTTGTTACATATGACTTTTCTCTAAGAGAAATAACAGACTTCTTCCTCGAGTTCTGTAAGCACCTAAGAAAAATCATCATTTTTTTCTGAAAACAGCTGACCCAACAGTAAAGTGTTCTTACTAACCTAAAAACATATCCACTTGATTATCAGACATGCTAAACCAGCTAAAGTAAATAATAGTAATAAATAAATACAGCATATGGTAGGCTGTGGATTTCACAAGCTCAAAAAGTGGCCAAGTTTACAAGCATAACAAATGACCAGGATTCAGATGAGCCACATTAAGTAATTGTTGGCGCATTCCTACATCATTGCAAATATGAGGTGAAGCCTCATTAACTTACAGCATTCCCACAGAGGTATAAACTAACACGTGGTACCTGGTATTTCCTGAGTATTCGCACGTAGACACTTAACTGTTCAGTTGAGGCCAGGTAACTTGTGAAGAGGAAGATTTCCCTAAAGCACAGAACCCCAAGTGCTAATAACTAACACCCCAAGTCTGCAGGCAGAAGCATCGTTCTGGTGAAAATCCCTTCCTGGTGGTTGTGCAGTGTGGCAGAGGGCTGCCTGCACAGCTCTGGGAACAACAGCTTTGTTGCAGTCATCTGAATCCCACATCCTAACCAAGGGGAGCCCTCTGAGCCTCTGGCAGCAGGGCTGATGGAGCAGAATGGAGCAGACTTGGACAGGCACTGAGTTTACTTGTAGGGTGGATGGTGGTGATCTCCAGCAGTTTGGTGGATGTGAACTGCCACCTTCTAGCTGGGTTAGTTTGCCCCCTCAGTAGAAATGAGAAAACTGCTCTCCCAAACTATCTGCTGAGCTCTTTACAGTCAGCAACATGAACCATGAATATTACAGTCTCCCGTGGACTTGCATCATTAATCTGCTCCACAATTAGCAAGTTAGGAATATTCCTCAGAACCTGGCAAGTTTCCAAAACAGCCTCCTCTGAGCAAAGGATGGGCACCCAGAATCACACTATTTTTTTTTTTTTTTTGGCAAGTGATCCAGTGTCTAAATAATTGCCAGCTACCATGCCAATAACTCCCTCTGCATTTTTTTTTTTTCCCCTCCCCCTTGGAACCATCATCGTAAAGGCTAGCTACCTTCCCTGTTCTGCATACACTTGACCAATCTTTACAGTGAATCTGGAATTATCAAACTTAATTATTTATTCTGCCACGAAATACACGTGTGTCTTAAACTCTAAGTAAGAACAGACAGAGCTCCGCCATCCTCTTGCTCCAACCTTATCCCAAAATTTCTCCTTCTATATCCTGGAAGTTAATTATACCAGCACCCAGATACAGAAAAAGGAGAGAGAATCTGCATCACTTCTTATCATGTGTTTGTCTGCCCACCTGAATGTATGGCTGTATGCACACACACCCATGCACGGGAACTGAAATAAAGCATTAACAGAACAATGAGGATTTTGTCTTCTTTAATATAGTCCTGTTATATATAGCCTGGAAGTTAAATATAAGCTTAAACCTGAACGTCAAAGATACATAAAGATACATACTTATTTATAGCTACTGCAATAGGGAAGCTGCTGAGCAAAGTAGAACATCTTTGGAAATAGTGGGTGGTGAAAACGCTAAACAGAACCCACTCTTCAGCTTTCCAGGCATCTCTGGTCTATGAAAGCTGTGAACCTGGGCCCCTTTTTCTGCCCAGTGTGACTTCTATGAATCATCTAACACAACACTCCTGGGTACTTCCCATCTGCCCTATTCTCTTCACTGCACTTCAGGAGTTTGGCTGCATCTGGCCAACGGAATCTTGTAAAAGGAACAGACATGGACTCCTTCAGATTTTGTGGCTGTGGGATTTTTAGATGTTAAAGAGCAACAGAAAGCCAGCAGTGCAAGAAAAGCGAGGCTCAAAGCTACCTCACTCCAGAAGCACTGAGGTCTCCAAACTTCACTATCACTGTTGGAAACACCGGGGCAGTGTCTCGGAGCTGAGTGTGCCTTACAAAATAGGACTGCTCAGCCTCCTCCATTCTCTTGTGTCTGTGTCATAAACTTTGCACTCATTTCATAACCCACGGGAAGGGAACAAGTTCTCTGCCGGGAAAGTCACTTACTTGAAAGACTGACTCAGGTTTGTGCTCACTGAAAGGGAGGTAATTGCTTCAGAACAGGTTGTACATTGCTGGCTGTACTTAGAAGCTGTATTGCGTGTACTGGCACGATTATCAGGCAGAGCACAGAACATGGTCTGCCTGCAGTGAAGCTACACCTGACTAGAGCTAGGCAAAGCTGGACAATAAATGTATTTTGGTGTGTGGCCTATCCAGCTCCAACTTCTTTTTTTTTTTTTTTTTTTTTTTTTTTGCCTTTTACCCCTCTGGGCATTAATACAGCAATGGTCTTCAAAGAAACTCTACCTACTCTGTATCATAAGCTTTAGCAAACACTAAATGAAGATGTTTATGTTATACATAACTACACAGTTTCCACCAGCTGGTAACCCATGAGAGGTTGCAGTGAAACACATAAATCACGTGCCTGCTATGGTTACTTCGCACGTTCTGTCACACAGCTACATGTAACTGCTCAGACTACCAAGGCCTTTCCACATCCCAGCCTGCCTTGCTCCTCTCAGCTTACAGTAACTGCAAGAAAAATGAAGCTGCACCTGTCTCCTTGCAATGAAAGGGACCCAAGAACTGATTCTCCACTTACTGAATGCTGCAGATGAAATTGCATTTCACTGCAGTCACCACGAGGCTTGCTGCTTTCATCAGTAGCATCAGCATCTCACCTGTGCGCATTGCACACAGCCACCTGCCTCACACTAGCAACAGCAGTGTCAACACAGGTTTAATCTCATCTTGATACTTAGCACTGGTGTAGAAGAGCCACTGTGGGGTCTGCTTCCTTCTGCATCTTAATCACAGCCACTGCCCAGGACTTGGCCGTGCTACGATCACCTGACAAGTTTCTTCAGAAACTCAGCAGTGCTTTCTTACTGATACAGCAGTGCTAGCAGGAAAAATCTTGGTTATGTCATTGCAACAAGTAGTAACGACTTGTTAGATGTGCCAGGAAAAGATCTGTTGAAACAGAGAGAAACAACCAAGTGGTTTCACCTTGGGAGCAGCTCAATGCCAGATTAGAAACTACACATTGTAATGATGCTCTGACACACTGATCTGTGGGGCCTTGGGCACATTAGGAAAAGAACAGCCTTAAACATAAAGATGGCCCAGCAGCGGCTGGCTTTTGTCACAGCAAATCCAGGAAGGGGTGCTCCCACAGCCACTGGAAGAAATGGGGGGTCCTAGAGAAGCACCCTATGAGTTTAGTGCAACCCACACACAAAATGTTTCATCTACAGCAACAGACTAGCAGTGTGACATATTGTAATACCATGACTGTAGCAACAGAAATATGTCCGGGGGATACAAGTGTTACATCCTCCTATCTGAAATCTGCAGGCCCAGTAACTAAGCATTCCTCGGGAGAGCAACACAAGCCCTTAAATTTGCTTGGACTGCAAGGGTGAATTTTTAACCTAATATTTCCAAGTGTCATTTAACCAGTATTTCCTGGGTGTCTTATGCCAGTGCTGCCAAAAGTCAGGAACCGTCATCCCACAGGGTACCAACACCCAAATGAACATCTAAAGGAATTCAATACTAAAAGAAGCTCAGCTTTTCCAGGTTCCCAGCCACATGGCAACTAACATAGCTGTGACCTTGATTTAGGAAACACTAACTTCCATTCACAGCTCTGCTACTCCCTTGCAGAATGGCCGTGGGTAAGTTATCTGTACCACTCTTTTGCTCCTCGTGCCTTCCCTTATGCCACTAGTGCTATGACTGCAAGCCTCCCTCCAGCCCCATCAACCCACTAACACTAAAAATCAAGTCAATTAAAACAAAATAGATTATGAACAGAAACAGAAGCAGCAAAATGCTTGCCACTTATCATCAGGTGTTTAACACACCCTTTGTACCTGTCTTCAGTTTGTCTATGGCAGCCCCACTCAACAAAGCATCCTCATTAGGATACAATCCAAACAAGTACTTAAATGCCTACTTGAATGCTGTCATTAATACAGATGGTTTAAATACTTTTCTGAATGAAATCCTTTGACTGTAATCTGTTGAGAACAGAGAGGATGTTTTCGTTTTGGCGTAGGCAGAACTGAAAAATCAGAGAGAAAAATGTTCTTCATGGTTGTGTCCATGGCTTGCTGGCAGCGCACACAAAAATGAAACATTCTCTTGTTTCTCTAAACTTGGTGCTTTGGATGGTAAGGAAGTACAGTCAACAGAAAACACTTAAAAACCTCATCAGACAGACCAGTGAGCATATGTACAGGGAAAAACCATGGAGCTGCCACTTTTGGAACAGAATTACAATCACTCCACATCAGTCTTCACTTGTAAAACAAGAAAAGGGCTGTTCAACCCATTCAGAAAGACATTCATGTGATTTCTTGCTTGCCCAGTGCTTTGAGATAAACTGTTCTCTATTTGCCTAAACTAAAATTACCAGTACCAATTTTTATTCTGAGTCTCCTAGTGCTATTGAGAGCCTTCAGTTTTGAGCAGGCCACTTCTTCTAGACAACAGCTGAGTGCTGTTCCATCCGAGTGCTGCTTTCCACCAGTGCCCACGAGCAGCACTGCTACAGAAGACAAAGGGCTCAGCACAAAGCAACCAAAGGTGTCCCAGCGGGGCTGCAGAGATCCCACAGCACCCCCAGCCTTGCTGCCCTTAAAGGGGAGTATGCTCAAGTCAGCAGTTCTTGAGTTAGGAACCGCAGTATCAGTCCTTCTCTCTTCGATCACTTAATTGAATCATTTGTAAAATGAGAACAAACAACAAAAAGCACCCCTCACCTGCCACTTCCATGGCAGAAAAGGCTCACGTTTTCATTAGGCTACCTCCCTCCCAGCCATGAACTGAACTAAGTGAAATTCATGCGTGCTGCAGGGCCATGAAGAAGATGTGCAAACCGTACAGTCTCAGGCTCACACAGGACTCTGATCATGGTGGCATGTTTTCTGTCATTTTAATGATGTGCAGCCCTGCTAGCTTCCCCCCCTAAAGCTTTATGTAGGAGGCATAATTATGTAATAAAATTCCTGTTTCTGCAGCATTCTCCCTGTACCAACACAGAAACGCAGGCTTTATTATTCTTCCCAGCTGGTAGGCACTGAATTACTGGTGTTTTAACCCTCTTTGCACTAAAGCCTCAGTTTGATTTCTGACTCTCAACAGCAGGAGAAACATCCACCGATCATTTCTGCTCTCTCTGCTTGTGAGGTTGATTCCGGGCCTTTGAGACCATTTTTTATCAGCTCGTAAAACACCTGCTTGTTAAAGATCCAATCTGTTTCCTGGAAAAACTTTCAGTCATTGTGGTAGAGCTGTTTGCAGGGCTGGCACACTGTAGTGTCAGGACAGAACTACTTGACCCAATCCTACGTGCTGCCAGCAGCACGAAGCACAGCACACATCCTACAGCAGGACAAAGGTACAGCTGAGCAGTACGTTATGGTGCTCTGCTAGTTACACGGCCTCCCTAAAGGTGAGAGCTGCAGGGTGTGATTGCTGCTGAAAGGGCAGCTTCCTCGGACATCAGGGTTTCATTCAACAGAGCACAGGTCGTATGCTCGCACAACACTCCCAAGGCAAACACACTCCCAGACTTTTCATGCTGCTCCTCCTTGTTGCGGGGGCTCTGCCAGGCTTGCTCATGAGTGGGGACAGGATGCAGCTCCCTCATAAGGCACCACTAAAAATAAAGTGAGCTTGGAGCAGAACCCACTTACCACAGCTTGCAGAATTATGGCCCAGCACTGTGCATCTGTATGTCACTTCCACACTTATGATTCACAGCAGCTTTCTTCCCAAGGAACATGGCTGTCTCCATTTTAACAATACTCATTCATCAACCCTGCCTGACCTTCCTCCACAACACCCCTCAGCAAGCATTTCCAGCTACTTGAATGTGGTTGGCCTGAAACACCCAGCAGCCTAACACTGGGATATAGATCCCTCTCGAGCAGCTTATTGACATGGAGCTTGTGAACATGATACATATTCTTCCCAATCATCTGTACAAGTAAGGCCCGCTGAGTCACTACCTTCATTTTTCTGTAGGCATGAATTTTCACAAGCCATCACGAGCAGAGGGTAAGCAGTTGCACTGAACACAGGCCAGAAGAACACCCTTTGTGCAAAGGAGGGGAGCTTTATCTTCACCTTAATGCACCCAAACAAGGAGTTGAGGGCAAGGCCACTTTCCTCACAGCACACAAACGACCCTTCAGTCATCTGCACCCTCATAAGCAACCTCTGTTAACAATTTTGTTAGCAACACAACACTGCAAAGAAATTCTGCTTTCTTAATGCCACAGACCGACTTGCAGGACCTTCTGCTCAGCTCTCCTTCCATTCCAAAAACCTTTTTTTTGTGTGTCTGTGTGTGTGTGTGTATGAGAGAGAGAAAAAAAGCATTTAATTTTAGCAGGATAGAGTGGAAAGAAAACTGTTTTCTTTTTTCTAAGTTAGGGAGACATATTCTGCCCTCTCTCATTCTACAACTTCCCTTATAAACACACACTGGGTTCACACACTTACAAGGTGTTTCTTTCCTCCTGTGCTGCGCCAGAAGAGAGAACACAAGACTAGGGAACAGCCAAGAGAAGATGATCTGACCTTTGCCTATGAACAGCTTGGGGAGGCGGGGAGAGCTCAAGAGGGTTTTTCCTCCTGTGAAGATTCAAGCAGCCACAGGAACGTATCTCTAGGAAAAGGCTGGCTGTGCAAACTGGCCAGAACAAGTCCAGAGCAGCACTGCAGCTCGCCCTGGTGCCATTACAGAGGGGAAAATGTTGCAGCAAGAGAGGTGAACGGCTGCTGCAGGGCAGCCACCTGCCCTCTCCGGGACAGCAAGGCACAGGGCTGACTGTGGAAGAGCTGGCAGCAGAAAGGGCTCAGCTGCAGGAGTCGCAGCCCTGTGAGTGTCCGGGTGCTGCACCCAGAAGCACCGCACTGGAGCTGCGCCTGCTGCCAGGACGTGGCTGCGGTCACGAAGGAGCCTGGGTAGGGCCGGGATCAGGCAGAGACATGAAGCTCTGTCCTTCCATAGGTAGGGCTGGGAGAGCAACGCTTCCGCTTTCTAATGATACGTCTTACGAACTTTCTTTAACAGGAAGATCTGCACATGTGTGTTATTTATGTCAAAATTAACTTCAGTTTAATTAGATACTGCAAATAGTCAGTTTTCTGTCTGCTTTAACGTAGTAGTAGTAGTTTCCTCCAATGAAAGGGCCTGCCTGGACTTGAATGTTAATTCAGATTAAGGGAGGATGTGAAACCAAAGCACAGCTGCTGATCCTGAAGAACAGCAACTGTGGGCACCTCTGCTGCAGAACAAGAATATCTTGATCCAGCTTCACAAAACTGGGTGATAGCTTAAATCTTGCTACTGAGAGGTTCCCCAAACCATCAGCTCCTTGCATGACTAAGTTCTTACTAGCAGATGCAATTTCCATTATGTGCAGTTACTCAAATAATAATATGCATGCTTTGCTTTTGAAGTGGTAAAGATACATGAGACTTTACTACTCTAACATTTAATGTTAGAAGCCTAGATTTACACCGTTGGTTTTTTGTCGTGGGGTTGTTTTTTTCTTTTTTTTGGCTGAAGAGCTGCTCACACTTGTGAATGGCAGTCTGACCTGCCAGGAGGATGCAGCTTTCATCGAGTATGGTGAGGCCAGCATTGGCAGACCAGGGTGGATGCCCACATGCCTGGCTTTGTCCTGGTGTACCTGCCCTCTGCATGCACTGGCCAGCCCAGGGAGAACACACATTGTACTGCCAGCCTGTAATGCTGCACGGAGCTCCTCGTGTAATGGTACCTGCACACTGCCATTACTTAGCTACTCAGCTCACAAGTTACAAAATAAATTTCATACATGGAGAATCAACTCCAACAGTTCCTCAGTGTAGCCCAGTGGTTTGGCTCTTCCCATCTCACTCCAGCAGCTCCAGAAAACCCTTTGGGTTCAGACATACACAGGTATGAGTGTGACTTTTAACTCAGTCCAGACGTCCAAAGCACCCTCCAAGGGAGAGACGTTTGGATTTCTTCTGTAGATCACACTGACCATGCAACCTGACAAACCAAGAACCTAAATGACATGCCTGAATGGTTATAGCACAGCACAGGTATCAGGTGCTCTCTTAAGGAAGACAGGAGAAGCTCTCTCAACTCTTCACTGTTGGTTCCATGCATACCCCATACAAAAACGTCCCCGTTTGGAAAGCAAATCTAGCAATCCAAATTATTTTCTATTTACAAATGTTAAAGATCTGATTAAAAAGCATACATCCATGGCTGTAGGCAATGCTTAGCTTTTTCATTAAACAGAATTATAACCAAGTTTTTATACAGTAAGTGTATTTCTGTGCAAATATATCACCACTGGAATGGTTCACTTGCAGAGAAGAAAAAAAAGCAATGTCTGTAATTAACACAAATGTAATCAGCACAAACCATTGAGAGGAAAGACAAATAGAAATGCTTCAGAAAGGCTGTTGGTGATGTTGTGCTATTTCAGATAAAGATTTTTTTCCATGCTTCCCTTCCCAGTTAGATTCTGATTTCTCTCTCAATAAGTATAGAAAGGCTGGGCCAAATTCATCATGGGCATGATTCTACCACGATTATATCAGGAGGAATTTAGCCTGGTGCTTCAAAAATCACGCTTCATTTACTTCCCAGGTAAATCTGAATATGAATCATGAAGAGAAGAACAAGATAGAGCAGAGCTAAGTAACTTGGAACGCAATGCTTCTCAGCTTTCTAGCTCTAATCAGGCAAAACTCTGACATGAGTCGTATCTAATTAGACATATGCTTTGCTTCCGCCTTTAAGAACCACGTTCCCTGTTTCTTCTTCCTATTTCACACTTGCTATTTGTACAATGAACATTTATAAGCACCATAATGGAAATACATTAGAAATAGAGAAAAAAAGAGATCTTTTTTTCAGAACGCCTTCTTGTTCTGAGAACTGCCACTGTTTCACTGCAGTAACAGTCAGCTTCTGTTACTGGAGATTCCTTGCACAGAAACAGCCAGCTCTAACACAGTACTAAAGGCCAACTGGCAGGCAAGTTTGGGCAAAGCACAGAGTAACTTTTACTACTTGTTATTAGTCTGGCTTCAAAAAAATTTAAGTCACACAGTCACGCATCTACTAGTTTTCTTGAGAGCCATGTTTGTCAGCCTATCTGCTTTCTCCTTCTGACTAGCATTGCAACAACAAATTCCCACTCATTAAAATATTTATGCACAGTTCAGAACTGAAGGACACACCACCCCACTCTTCATTTTTCATTTTAATTTTAGTTCTGTTCATTAGTTGGCTGAGCATCACCCAGAATATAAGAAGACCATGGTAAGTGTTACGCTTATAAAGAACGATGGTGAAATAGAATTACTTCCAAAAACCTTTTCCCAAGGCACTTTAGTTTGTTTTCAGTGCTACACAATATTTTCCCCTTCCACAAGGCACAAATCCACATGTGCACAAACTCACACGTGAAAAGGTGATCAAAATCAAGCTGCAAACTGAGACAGCAGCAGTTGAGGCAGTAACACAGAGAAATGCTGTGGGCTAACTATTGTCCCTGGCTGCAATGCAAACAGGTGGCTCCTTGCTCTGAGGCCCATTTCAGTGCTTGGGTGGAGGTAGATGAAGCCAGACATTTGCACAGTGCTGCCTGGCAAGGGAGCACCCTGTGCCCTTTCAGAGCACGTCCCCAGGGCTCTGGAGCCAATCCTGTTGCTGCAGCTTGGCCGTATGCACTGAGTTCTGGCAGACTGCATTTCACTGTCAGGCCAATTAACAGAGCCTGTATTTGCCAATTCAGCCACGCAGAAGTCTAAAACACAATGCTGTATGCCTCAGTCCCAAAGATGTGCAGCATGTACCCTCCCTACACCAGCAAACAGGGCATATCGTCATGAAAATGTCCTTGGCTGGAGTTGTTTGAACTACTGCTCCTTCTCTCGGATTTACATTTCCCACACGGCCTCTCCTCACTTATTGCCAGGTGCCTTTCTGTAAAATAGGAAGTTTTGCTTTGAAGGCCCATGCCAACAAGTCTACAAGGGCAATAAAGTTAAAGCAGAAGCCATGGCAACCAGGGGGTAAACCAAAGTGACTGCTCCCATAGAAAAAAAATAGCCTGAGAGTAGCTGGCCAATGGGATTTGCTGCACCAGCATAAGAAGTAGACTGGGGAGCTGCAGAATATAAAGAATTCCTGCTGTGTTTCCCCAATGCATCTCCTTTATATTCAAGAGTGTTCACTAAAACAGTTTCTGAATGCATTAGCTTCTCACATCTGGAGGCACGGCTTCTATTGTGCCTGCAAGCCCCCGTTTCTTGCCTAAAGACAAAAATCAGATCCATGGACAAGCTCGCATCCAGAGCAACCCCGCTGTAAAAGGCAGGGAAAACCATGCCAAACAAAGAATTTTGCTACAGGTCCTTTCTTATGAACTGCACACAAACTCTAGAAATGCTCTAGCTTTTGGAACAAATCTTACAAGTGTGACAACACACATACACCCCAAGTATTTAGGGATTTACAAGTCACGCTGTAGGCACAGGGCATACGACCCTTGGCTAGCTCACAGCCACAAGAAGAGGAGCACCCACCTTCTCTTGCCATCTCCTGTCCCTCATCCCTCCCAGCCACGGCTGAACACATCAACACACAGCAAATCTATAATTTGCTTTTATGCAAGGAGATCTTTCCTTGCAAAATAAGCCAAACACACACTCGACCATTGCTTATGAGAAACGGGAAGGTTATAACACAGGACATGTGGAGGACCAGCTCTGCCTCCTTATGCCTCAACTGCCAATGGCCGCTACCCAAATCAGAAGGTTCAACTAAATAAAACTCCATCCTGAAACAACGCAGCACAAAATAACACCAGAAGACACCAGTTTTAACTTGTGCCCATCCAGAAAGCCAACAGACCTGCACTTGCTGAAACTGTTTCCAGAACAAGGCTATTTTTCTGAGCGTAGAGCAGATCTAGACATAATCACTGTTGACTTTTCTGTATGTGAAGATGACAGTCTTACCACTGAACCTCCTGAAAAAGTTTCACACTACTATATAGCAAATACTTGGACAAAAAGATATTTATTATATGCCCGATTTCACTTTATCTTTGGGCATCACTATCTAATTACATAAAGCTACGGTGGTTTGTGCCTCTGTAACTTTTGAATGACGTCTGCAATGACTCTCAACAATTTTCTTAGGTACTTCAATGAGGGCCTTTAAATTCTAATTCCCTGGATCACCCTTACAGTCTTTCCCACCTCCAAAAGAACTGTAGCAATCCTTCAGATTCTTCTCATAATGATAAATTAAGACACATTTATTTGCTCTTTTTTTTTCCCCTTTTTTTTTTTTTTTAAATGGAGATAATTCAGCTAATACGAAAGACGTTAACTACCGACTTCATACGTTAATAGTCCAAACATTAAAATTGCTAATAGTTCTACATTGACACATACATATTGCCCGATTTCAAAATGCTTCAACAAAGAAAGCCATTAAAAAGCGGTTCCATTCTGAAGACTGAGAAAATGAAGCATAGATCAGGGTGTAATGGGGCAAAACCGCAAGCAGAGTTCAATTCTCCACACTTTTATTATTGTCTGCTAAATCATGTGATGCAATGAGATCTTATTAAAAATAAGTCTCTCCTGCCAACTTTTACCTGTACCAAAAGTAACGTTAAGCTCAAGAGATATCCTCTGTATGGAAGACCAGTGTAAAAAATATTCTACATTCTCATCTTCTCTTCTTGATTGTCCCTTGAGCCTCCTGAGCTATTCAGGCTCATCAGCTCTCCAGTGGATTTCCTAATGTAATTCTGGAAGAAATTGCTTTCTTCTCAGGAAAAAAAAAAGTTCTTTATCTTCTTTTCATCCATCTTGGTCTCTAGTTTTCCTGCAAAAGCCTTGTACTTCACTCTTCTAGCACGACTTTCTGAGTTTACTTCCCCTCTCCATGCTGTTTCTCTAGCCTCTATAGATAATCACTCCTTATCATTTAAACATTTTTCTCCCCTTCTCTCCTTCTCCCCCCATTCACTATGTGGGTGTCACCCATTCTGTGCAATGCTTTTCTTCATATAGCATCCAATCACATTCAGTAGTATAAAACTGATGGAATAAATACCCTGCAGACAGGGAGAAAACAATTAGGTTCCCAATTTTTTCTTCCCAGATCAGATCCTCAGAATGGGATGGAACAGAGCTATTCATAACCAAACACTAAGGGAGAAGCTAGTCTTGTACTGAAAATCAATGCATTATTTTACTTATGGTTAAAATATTGTTGAATTTTTTATTTTTATTTTTAGCTTCTTGTTTCAAGCTCTTTTCAACTAGTTTCTGCACTCTAGTAGTGTCAACCTGATATTCTCATTTGTTTTCTGAAAAAAACCCTTCTCGATGCTACACATCACATTAACACCTTCTAGATAAAGGAATCTCCGTACACTGAGCGATCCCAAAGAGCTTTGGAAACCATTCACAGTTTCATTCACTCAAGTGAATCGGCCACGAACAGAAGGAGGATATACAGCAGCTGTTTATCAGCACATGGAAACACGGTGCACAACAGGATGGGAGTTACAAATTGACACGAGAGAGAGAATTTAGTTGAACAAAATGCAATTACTGCACCTGGAGCTGGGTTGGACATAATCGTTTACATGCTTTTTCTAGGGAAAGCATCATGGGCTAGCTGCTGCTTGAGCCACCCGTATAGCAGCAGTGCTGCAAACAGCCCAGGGCCGTATAGGGAGGACAGCTCGGGATCTTGGCTCCTTGCCCTAACTTGCATATTGTGCCACTGGACCACGTGAGTAACACTGAAACTGCTTTAAGCTACAGATCGGCCCAAGGTCAATAGCGTGCAAGAGTAGCTTTATTCTGGACCTGTCTTAGAAACAGAAGCTCTGTGTAAACTACCTGTTTCTTGTTTGTCATCGTGAAGTGAACGCTACAACACGTGGACACAAAGCATTTAAGCTGTAGGCACCCAGGTGTTACACTTGGTATGAGTGACATGTTTTTCAGTGAAATTATCACTCCAGCCTCTCCTCCTATCATTAGTTGTATTAGCAGGCTCCTACCAAACAGTGATCTGTCTAGCCTAGGAATTAAAGGATGAGATGATAATGAGATGGTGCTAGGCAGGCCAGTGTAACTATATCCCAATCTCAATATAGCTACTGGAAAGCATAAAAGAAGCCATAGAAAAGGGTCAGCCATACTGACTTCTAGAATGAAATCCTGTGTAAAAACTCAAGATAACCTTTCCAGTGAACGCATCCAAAAACAAAACAACTCCAAACCAAAAGGCTATTGCTTGGAGTCCTCACAGGCTCACTCCTGCAAGCTGTGTCCTGTGCCATTTCCAAGCTGTTTACAAGAGAGGCGGATGGGGCCATTACTGCCCTTCTGGCTCTTCACACTCTGCTCGAGATGCCACACTTACTGTCACTGCTTTGATCTGCAGCCTGACAGCACACCACTTACTGCTGCAGCTTTACTGTCTGCCCTGGAGTTTTTATCCCTGCTGTTTCTCTGCTTTATAGCCCTTCACACTGAAACACCCCTGCAAGGGGAGCTCCTGCTATCTCTTGTGCAACGCGTTACTTTTCTACGTGTAAACCCGATTCTCATTTTGTACAGTGTGTTACAGGCCAGCATTACAACACTGCTGCTCATACTAGCTGTGTCTCAGACACAACAGCCCAGTCCGTCCTGCTGTAGCATCAGTCTCTTGCTCACGGACTCTCTTCTTCAGAGGAGAGCCCTTAAAGCCCAGTCAGCAAGAAGCTGGAGTTATCACCTATGACCACCATCAGCTAAGTATGTCCACTGTTCATACTGCAAGTCAGGATGGAAGCACACTGTAGGAACCCACCCAGTGTGCCACACTATGCCTCCTGTCAGTCAGCGCTATATGAGATCTACTGAATCTCAAAAATACAAATTAACTGCCAAATTAAGGATAAATTACATACATACAAGAAAAGTGTCTATGTATGTTTAGTCTGAGTGGTCTATCAATATAGCATCACTCCTCAGATATTCCAGACATACATCATTCTCTATGCTGGTCAGTGTAAAATGTACATGTTTTATTTGAAAGCCTTAAGATCTACAGCTTGTCAGGAATACTAAAGCCTATGTCTAACTTGCTGTTAATACTACACGTACCTTGTAATGTACACTGTATTATTTCTCTCCTAACAGCTCCTACATTTAAGAGGGGGAAAAAAAAAAAGGCAGCCAGTCAATCCTATGAGAAGACATGACAAATGACACCCATTGCAATAGGATTTAACAATAAACAGCCACCTCGACAAAGAGGAGCCTTCCCCCACCTCCCCACTAAGGGGGAATCAGACAAGAAGCCAAGTGAGACACGCTCGCAGCAAAGCACTCCAATTAAGGCACCACAGCCCCCTGAAAGCAGAGACCAAAGAGGTGCTGCTCATGATGCTGGAGGACATGTGCAGTAATTGTCACCGGGCACTTGGCTCCTCGCAGCCCGCGTCATCTCACCAATTACTGCCAGCATTTCCACAGCCACGTGCACCACCAGCAGCCCAGGAAGCAAGTAGATCTGAGCTCCCCACCAACAGGGAAGACCTCGGCTGTGCCAAGGGAGGTGCAGCAAGTGAGGAGTGCAGCCTGCAAGATGGGTCAGTAGATGAAGGGGACAGACTTCAGGTATTTAAGGGAGATGATGAGGACAAGGCTGGGAAGGACCTTAGCCATAAAAGCAATTATTCTGTGCCTGATGAGAATAGCAAAAGGGAGTACCCACTGAAGGCATTCAAGCAACATGAATCACATTCGAAGAATAAGGACGAAAAATCTATATGCATCTATTCCCGCTGCTGCATTCTGCATAGAAAAACACAAAGGCAGAAAAAAAAACCATGTCACAAAAATTTAGAAGTGACATTATTTGAGACCCGACAATAGCTGTTTGAGATGCCCAGAAACACACCCAGTATCTTCAGGAAGTGATAACACAATCAGCTCACTGGTTTTACAGCTACAAGTTGTGGCTAAAGCCATTGCCACAAAAGATGCCAGAATTAAAAGCCAAAACTTTAACTTGGAGGAAGTAGACATGGGTCTGCTGCAGAGGAACAGACGTGTAAGTCATGCCCTAGGGACAGCGGCTCAGTTTTGTTTTCCTACACTTGTTACGAGGTATATATGAGGTACAGGGGAGACAAAGGATAGCTTGACAGGAAGCTCAAGTGGAATGCAGGCACAGCGTCAAAAAGGCACTCACAGGGAAAGACTGAGGAGTGGGCAGTTGGGAGAGGCAAAGGAAGTCTGTCTGGGAAACCAAAAGCATATCTGGACATGTTGGAGGGACCTGGCCCAGAAAAAAACAGAATGGAACAAGGGGCTTGGGCTGCACATGGTGGAAATCCAGAGGGCAACAGCTGAGTGAACGCACACTTGGCAGAGGAGAAGACGACACAGCATTTACTGCACCTCTCCAGACCTCCTGCTTTGCTTCCTAGATGGTGCAGCTTATGCTAGTGCCATGTAAGTTCATCAATACTTAATGAATTCACTTCCCTAAAGGCTAAAGCCTGCCTATTTGCAATGCATCACAACTGGAATTTACCACCCAGTTTTAGAGAAGTTTCTGCTCGTCAAACAGTCTGCACTCTTGCTGGTATTTGGAGCACAGGGATCAGTCTTCCAGGCTGACAGGAAAGTCAGCACTGTCTCCATTTGTCAGCCTGCTCTGTGACATCTCATCACCACGCAAGGAGCAGCAGCCACCCCTGAGGACAGGGCAGAGCCACTCCAGCTAGGTCTAATTCAGCACAGCTTCTGTAACTGAATAGGATTTCTTCCCATCTTCGCAGCCAGAAGGAATCAGATGTATAGAATCGTGGGTTTTATTTGCTGACAAGATGCATTTCCGTGGGTTTTCCCGCGAGCGAGAGAAAAATTGTTTTGTGGGCAACTCAGACTGCACAAATGGAACGGGATACAAATAGCCAGCAAGCACAACAAACGCTAGAACAAACGCTACCTCCTACTTCAGAGCGTGTTAAGGAAAGGTTGTTTGTTGCTGATGAGCTGCAATCACAGGGCAA
The DNA here is from genome assembly GCF_905368555.1 of Meleagris gallopavo. Lineage (NCBI taxonomy): Eukaryota > Metazoa > Chordata > Aves > Galliformes > Phasianidae > Meleagris > Meleagris gallopavo. Next base: position 9,486,172 of record NC_139407.1, read on the forward strand.
TAAACTCTCCGTAGTGCATCTAGCAGCACGCTCCTCAATGCCAACTAAAGGAAATCTCAAATAAAAACACATCGAAACAAAAACACGCTTTCCTTTTGTTTGCCTTTTCTTTCTAACTCGTCACCAGAAAAGCAACAGAAGACAGAAGTCTGCTCAAAACCAGATTGCAGCTGCTCCCGGTTAGAAAAAGCACATGCATGTAAAGCTGTGTGTATGTGCAAGCTTATTTTCCACTGCCATCAGGACCTCCGTCCTTGGAGAAAAAGAAAAGGATACTTCAATAAGCCAAAGCAGCCTCTAAAACGTAAGCAGCCAGTGCAAGAACTATTGTTAATTAAAGGCCAACATAGAAGTAATTTGCCCTCTCTTTTGTTTCTTTTGAAGTGTTTTTAAATGCTTTTTTTTTTTTTTTTTTTTTTTGGCTGGCTGTATTATTTGAAACCCTCTGTATTAATAAGCTGATCAGTTACTGGCTCCCTATCTGCTAAGCAGAGCCAGCAAACTGCTCTTTTCTCTTTTGTCTCCAAGCCAAAAGAAACTTTTATGGCGAATAAGTTCTCCCCTCCCCCTTCACTGAGTCACTACACAATGGTGATATAGAAGCTTTCCATTTATCACCAGGAACAAAAATGTTAAGCCAGACAGCAAATGGGGCTTTGAAATAGGGTGCCTGGAACAAAACCTCCCACCACCACGGGCCACACAGCTCCCGACTCGGGTGTTCTCCTGAACCCACCACCATGCAGAGCAGGCTGGCCTTCTGTTTCGCTTCACATTGACTTGGCTGACCTCGTGTTCTGCAATTCTCTACTATTAAAGTATAGTTTATTCTACTACAAATTGCAAGGCAGCCTTTTCTTCACTTACCAATCTGGTTCTGCCAAACTCTAAACCTGTGCTTGCGAAATACATATTTTCTTTGCACTCTTAAAAGTGGAACAGTGGTGCGACCCAAGGATCAGAGCTGCTAGGTGAAGTTCCACAGAGGGAATTTTTTAAGATGGTTTGAATGACAGCCAAGGGAGGAAAGCCTGGTGGAATCATCCGGGATGAATTCACTAACTGCCACTGTTTCTCAAAGTGACACAGCAAGACAGCTCTGATGGCAGCTGAGGACCAGGGCTGGCTCCAGGTGACCATCCCTCTGCTCTGCTCCAGGCTTGTGCTGTTAACCCTGCCTCTTGCAATTCTGTGGCCCTGGCTGTAAGGGCTCAGTTTCCATCAGCAGAGCTGCTGAATTAGCACACATTCAGGATTGATCCTACCACATCTTCTCAAGCTGTGACTGAAACCTGCAGCTGCTGCTCCCCCTTTGCAGTACTCCTGCTAAGCAGATCAAGAAATGTACATGCTCCCATGCTAGCCAGATTTGACTGCTCCCTAATAACACACAGGACCTATCTGTCACATATTAGCAGACACAAAACACCCCCATGTGAAGTTTTCTAGAAGGATGTTAGACCTTCACTAAACCATATCCTAATTCATTGTTTTAGTATCCGTCACCACCATCTTAGCATAAACAGTCCCCCTTTATACTGAATTCTCAGAGACTTATGCTATCTGAACACCAGACAGCATGAACAATAGACAAAACAATGCCTCAGTTGGCTATGTTATGAAGGCTGTGCTGGCTACTCCCAACTGAGATAGACTATGGCCTTGGCTGAGTGGCACCAATCATCTGAATGCAGAACTAGAAAACAAAAATAAAAAAACAAACCACAAGACAAACTCCACTGAATTCCTGACAACTTTGAAGCAGAACTCACAATAAATACTGCCAGTTGCCCTTCTGCCTGTCCCGTATCACCAAACAAACACGAGTCACACAGCATGAAACACCCAGCTCGGGGTTAAACAATGAATATAGTTTTCCAGAAGTCTAAAATAAGAACAACATGGGCAAAATTGCAACAAACAGCTACAGTTTTTTTTAAACTCACATAGGACAAAACACAGTTCTTTTGGGACTGTAATTTACTGTTGTAACAGGCAGAGCTTTCTCTCATGCAAGCATATACCATCTAAAATAGCAGAAAACACATACATTTCAGTTTCCCTCCCACTGGTCAGGTAGTTTAATTAAAAGTAATCATTAATTGCTCCAGCAGCCAGAAGCATTTTGCATGTAATTTACATCTTGACAGTAAGCACTCAGTCAGATTTCCACAGGCAGACAGTACTCACCTACATTGGAATTGAATAGAAGTCTGGTGCCCGGCACCCACTGGGTTATATTTCAGTTTCAGACTTGGCCTGTTCTTTGTGTGTCACCAGTTCTTCTTCTGCTCAAAGTTTCCTGCCACCATCTTCTGCTCTCACATACCTGCTTGCTGTTTTCCACCATGCACTGTTGCAACCTTACAGTTTATGTTTATCTTCAAGGTAGCGTAGCTTAAGATGTAACCAACATAGCTTGATTATGTATGATTGATGTAGGACTCTAGCTCAAGCAAAGAGCTGTCTTTCCCCAAGATATCTGCACCGAAGTCTCAGGCCAAAGCATGTCTGTTACAAACCCTTGGACTAAACATGCAATGACAATCTGGCAATCCAGTAACTATGTGTGAAGAGTACTTACAATCTGACTCCATTACTCTACACACTTCAATGGACTAGAGTAACGTTTTGTAACGTAGGACAAGAACCAGGGCACCCTTAGAGGAGTCAGCAATGCAGAATATAGGTATGGTAACTCCGCTGTTATGAAGACAGTCTGAATATTGATCTCTAATTAAACTCTGTTTTTGCACATTATTCCAGTTCCGCAGAAACAGGATCAGATGCAGGTGGGGGCTGCAGATGCTGACGAAGCACACCGAGGCGGCGAAGGTACAAATGGCGCTGAAATGAAGGCTCTGTGACACGCTTCAGCTCCCTCCCTGCCAGCATGTTCAACTTGAGCAATGCTTACTACATGTAGCAGACAGAACATCTCTTAAATCCCAATAGTTTAAGCATATACATAAATGAAGAAGAGACACCTTAACAACTCTGATTCCCATTAGCAAAGCAGTGTTATACTGCACACTGCAAATTCTATTAAAAGAAAATTAAGAATATAAGGTCAAACCCCAAGAAAGTGTGATTTTTCAGCTGCATGTACAAATTGACTACTGCACCTGTGAAGCTGCAAATGCATCGAGTACATCTTTTTAGAGATTCTTCTTTTTGTTGTCCCCAGACGTACCACTCAGAGACAACACTCCTGTTTTTTGTCCTTTACTCCCTCAAGGGAGAAAAATTATTTATCCCAGTAAATCTGTAAGAATTTCCAAATCTGCCACGCGTACATGGTACATGAACTTGCTTCTATTCCAGCACTGTTATTCTGTTTTAAAACACTTCATTCACTCATGTCTAAAAAGGCAGAATTCTGGAAGTTCCCAGCAGTGCACTTAAGCACTTACACCAAAGTATATGTCTGGAGAAGCTTCCTCCGCCTTTGGCAACACAGAAGCAACACAGCACAGCATTCTTCTGTTTCGCCTTGCCATGCAGTTCAGCTCCACCACACCCACCCTAAATCATAGAACCACTCAGGTTGAAAAAGACCTTAAAGCTCATCGAGTCCAACCACAACCTAACCGTACTACCCCAACTCTAACAGCCCTCCGCTAAATCGTGTCCCTGAGCATCCAAACGGTTTTTAAACACGTGCAGGGATGGTGACTCAACCACCTCCCTGGGGAGCCCATTCCACTGCTTAACAACCCTTTCTGTAAAGCAGTTTCTCCTGATATCCAACCTAAACTTACCCTGGTGCAACTTAAGGCCATAAATGCATTGCAAAGTGGTGGTGTGTCTCTGTTGGCATGTTTTGGCTGTGTTGCAGATCATCTTCAGCCTTTCCCAGCTCTCCTTTCCCTCAGGAGCTATGCTGAAGGCTATTCACAGCCTCTCTCCCTTCCATCTCACATTCAGACTCTTGTTTCCGATCTGCCCACGGCAGGCGCTGACCCCTCTCCACCTGCTAAACTCTCAAACAAATCTCTTCAAGCTCCTGCATGTGCACTTCTTTATGCCTGTCAGAGTCTCCCTCCGTAAACCCTCAATTTTTCTTCCAGGAGCTGCAATGTTGGAACAGCACTGAAAGCTAAGGGGCCGATGCACTGAGACCAGAGCTATCATGTCGTTCAGCGTCCTGTCACTGCCACTTGGCTGTGTGCCTGCTACCCATCCGTTTTCTCCTTTGATACTTGGCACAGTTCTCCTCCCATACAGCCCTTGACGCGAGAGAGCCACGCGCTAAGCTCTGGATGCTCTAATCATACAAGAAAGTTAAAGGCAGCAGCAACAGGGAAACTGCAGAAAGGTTTAACAGATGTGAACAGTTACAGCATTAGCTTATGAGAGCATATAGCAGCCCCATTATCTGTACTGGTCTTCATCAAAAAGTTGCATAACAGCTTCAGAACTTATCACTGCCACCTCCTCCAGCTCCAAGCAGCAGTTTTTTGCCCTCCTTCCTTCTCTGCCAGAAGGAACAGGAATAGAAGAATGCTGCCACATTACTTCACACAGCTGCCTGAGAGCAGGGGCATCTTCTTTATCTTCGGCATATTTATTACACGCTGTAGTATGCAAGGCTTATTTCCATAAATAAAGGGAAAGTTGCCCTCTCTAGAAGATGAAAACCAAAAGCCATAGGGAAGACCCACCACACTGATGATGGCCTACTGAAGTACAAGCCTCACTACAGGTGTTTGAGGAGAGCACAAACTCTGAGACACAACACGCAACAACCCTGCTTCACCGCAATTTTTACCTACACTAGCTGCATTAAAGGTGGAACAAATCACACAAGCCTGTATCATGCCGCCAGCTCCATGTTCACATGTGAATAGCTCTGGCTTTCCCCCAGCTGGCCCGGTGCCCACGCTGACCTGCAGCAGCACGCACTTGGAAGCGTACGCTCCCGGCCCCTTTGTGTCCTATGGCACAGCCGCACGCGAGCTGACAGCAGGCCCCCGCTGGCACTGCTGGCAGGACAAAGGGGACAGGGGCTGGCATGGGATGGGGAGACCCAGCCGGGCTGCTGAACACTCCAAGCGAAGAAAAATAAAAACCACAAAAAAATTTTAGGAAGGGGTGCAGCTGGACCAGGAGTAATTTTGAAAGAAGTCTGACCATCTGGCGCTTGTCAATGTGAGGGTTCACCGTTCACAACAGCCAGCCTTTCCTCACTATTTTATGCAAGAGAGCACGGACCTGGTTAACAAAGACAGATCCAGTGGCTCATTTCCTATGTCAGCACAGTCCCAGCAGTGCATGCATTGCCTTATCTCTTTGTAAACAAGCTAGGCTAAGCTGAGCTAAGTGCGCAGAAAGTACACTAACCATGAGTGGATTTAAGGCTCTTGGCAATAGACACAGTCACTTGGTTTAAGTGGCACGTGTCTTAGGACCAAGGCTCATGCTAAGCAGCTGCAAATGCTGTGGCAGGCACACTGCATACGACACTGTTTAATGCAGGAAATAGCGTCTGCTCCAATACAGTAAAGGACTAAATGATCTCACAGGCTAAAAACGCATATTAGGGAATTAAACCTATGACCTCCGCTCCTAGAGTGCCCAGAACGGCCTTTGTAAAGCCTCATCTCCCAACACACCTGACTTGTACTTATTCCCAGCACCATCTAACACGCAAGGGGCATTTCCAGGCAGACAAAAGGTCATCCCCGCAACCCAAGCAGCACACGAACTACAGATATGCAGAGAGAGGACCCCACGTGCCATTTCAGTCTCTCTATATCAGAGCCCAAACAGGACAGGTATGATGCTGCGTTTACTGAGGCAGCAACCACAGCTAACGATGCCTTCATCAGCTGAGCTGAAAGTGTGCAAATGACTTCTGCAAAAGCCATTGTTCTTCACCAGATGATTTGACCAGAGAGCGCCTGCCCAGTGCAGCTGGAGGCGGCAGGAAGGGGAGGGAGGCTCTAAACGGAGCGGGGAAAGAAACCCTCAGAGATCCAAAATAAATGATTCTAGATTCACGGGGAGGCAGGAAACCCAGCTCACACCCAAACTCAGACACTCCCCCATGGCAGACAAGCATCCTGACCGTTGTTGGCTTCGCTGTTCCGACAGGAAGCTGTCCCTCACTGCAGCACACAGCGGGCTGGGAGCCCCGGGTCCTGCTGGGCTCCCCTCCCGGGCCAACAGCTGGCACAGGAGCCTCTGCGAGACGTGGCATCCTTCACCCTGCTAACCAAATACCTTTTGAATTCAAAGGATGGACGGGAAACAAGGTGTTACAAAAATATTTCCTATGGGGTAAAACAGCAAAATGGACCGCACCTAACTTAGATACACCGCCGTACGGCTTCTGTGTTTTTACTAATAGTGTAAAGCAGCGTGCACTGCTGTAACTGCAACAGCCACAGTGCTGCTACAGCTTGTTTGTGCTGGGATTGATGCTAGAGTGATTTCTGATTTGTTATTTACATCTAGTGTTGTATCCAAAAATCTGAAGACAGAATAACAGTATTTCCATTTAGGTTTTTTTGACAGAGTATGATTAAACTGTTTTTGAGAGCCAAGACTCCCAATTTTTCAGATAAACTGGGATGCAGAAACACTGCTTACTTTCAAAAGAGAAAGCAACCCAACCAACTGCCTTTACAAAAGCACGTTTTATATCAAGCACTAGCTGCTGTCACTCTTCTGAGCTGAAAAGATGGCAGAAAACCAGAGGGATCTGTCATTCTGCTGTGAACTGCAGACTTGATCAGGATCCCTATCAGATTGAAATACGTAAACTGTATTGTCCGTTTCCCTCCTCCTCTCTGCACGAGCACAGATGGTCAAACCCTTACAGCTAACCCTGAGCAATGGATAATGAGGTAATATCTCTGCCCAGCCTACAGCCTCCGTGGTTACGTCCAAATTAACATCCAGACGGCATTATCAGATTCACAACACCAGAAACAAGAGCCTCGTTCACCAGCCAGACCATCTTGTTTGTCAGGAAACAATTCTAGCAGTTACACTGCCGCATCTATTTTTGCTCTTTAAAGTTGTACACGGCTACAGTAAACATACACATCAAACCACCTCTGTGTTCCAGCTTCAAGAGAAAAAGAACAACAAAAACCACTGAAAAAACAAAAACAACCCTCTCCTAGCCAGACTTTTCCTGAATACTAATGTTAAACCTATTACAAATGCTAATTTGGTACCAACAACCTATGATTAAAAAAACAATGAAGCACCTCAAGCACATGAATTAAGGCATCATCTTAAAATACACTCTTTTCTTCTCAAGCTAGAAAACCCTTGTATACACATCTGGGGCTTTTTTGCTCTGATGGTATCAAAACTATATTGAAAGATGAAGTCTTTATATGAGAAAATCAAATGCATTCGGGGCATGAATGAAAGCTAAAGGCACCACAGCACTTCTAGAGAGAACCACAGGTGAAACTACAGTCTCAGTTAAATGTTTGCTATCAGCAAACACGTGCTGCAGGCAAACTCTTGGATCACTGGGATGCCTACTGAGTCACTCAAGTACCATCACCTAACATTAAGCATTTGGTAAAGGACATCACGACTTTAAATCAGCTTTCAGTCCATACCGTGTAGCAGTAGCAAAGATGCACCTCGACAACATCTCTGAGGCAAGGAACTCGAAGTTTTCACAACACTAATTCATCCTTAAGGTCCTCTTTTTATCTCAGTTTTTAAAGCACAGGAAACCGAAGCTTGCAGGATTGGTTCATTCATGTTTTACTGCTCATCAGCAGCAAAGCTGGAAATAGAAGCCTTACTGCAAGATCCCTTTTCATGGCTTGAACCATCAAGAGTACTCTCACAAAACTACACTAAAACAAACAAACAAAACAAACCATTCTCTTGCAAACATGCTAGACAATAGTAGGGAGAAGAAAGAATGCCTTGCTTTTCCAGAGCCATGTGCTAAACCAAAGGACCTCCATCCTTTACTTCGGTCTTGTCATATATCAGTCTAGAACACAGAAACCCGTAGAACAGAGGCACATATCTTACCTTGATCAAGGAATACACACAGTAAAAAAAAAAAAATAATAATAATAATAATAAAAAAAAAATCAGTTACCAGAAATGGAAAAAACCCAGAAGTCCTCCACTCTCATCCAGGTCAGCATTTTTACAATGCACCTTTGCCAGATCTTGCTTTTCTTTTTGAAAATTAATTATAAGTATTAAATAACCCCCTACATCAATACTATCCTTAATAGATATGCAAGTTGTTTTTTGATTCTAGTTAAACCCTCTATTGGTACCTTTGGTAAACAAGAAAGGCTCCTGTTATCAATAAAAATGGTTGTAACCTCTAAAGACACAGTGAGACGTGAAACTGAAACATGTGCTGGGTTCTGGTGTGTGGAGAAGCTGAATACTAGGTCAGAAAGCACCAAGCCAGGAAGTTTAAATATATATGTATATTAAAAAAAAACAAACAACACAAAACCTGAAAATTATAGCCACGTCAGCTTGATCACGCTTTCCAAATGATAAAATTAAGATATTTACATTGCTTGGTTGATGTTTTCCAACTCACAACACCATGTCTCAGCCATACAGACTTCACTGCTGACCACTACATTTACACTGAGAACAGTTCATCCTCATTTTTTTGCACCTTTCCTTTTATGATGCTGCAAATGGTGATGAGATTCAAAAGATGACAATGCTACATGAAAAAGACACAACACTGTGAAAAAAATGCAATACGTTGCCAAGCACAAAATCAGAAGCATGCTTTCAAATGCCTGCCTGACTTTCAATTCAAACTTTTTCTAGTAGGCTTAGTCCTCAGTTCTTCCAATTCCAGAGAGGTTTGAGTTCTTTTTCATTATGAATGCCTCCTACTGCATTTGAAATAGTGAGACCTACCTTCTCGGGGCAGGATAAGCAAATGGCTGAGGCTTGTCAAGTGTTGACTGCCTCTGAGAGATGAGGTCACTTTCTGCCACAGTGTTATCATGCTGCTGACTAGCAGTCTACCAGAGCAAATGAAATACAGGATACAGTGTCAGAAACCACATCATTCTGTGCGTACTCTGAAGCAATACTGATTTTTCTATGTATGGTTCAGCCAAAACAGAGAAGGCGGCTTTGGATAGACTGCCAATGGCATCTGAACTAATATACTGGTTTCAACAAACCAGTTGAAGAGCGTGGACAGTGGAGAGAGGCAGACAAATCTTCAATTGGATCTCCCAAAACTATAGAAAGTAATATTTCCACCTCAGATTAGAATATGCTACCAAGATCAAAATCACCTCAAAAGCTTAATTCCCATGGACCTGGTGTCGCAGGAAACAAATAATTCACATTTCATTTGAGTACAAGTTCAACTTTTTTTTGTCGTTTTTTTAAACCACCACTTTGATTATTCTCCTTGCAAAGAGTTTGTCTACATTAACGAATGAAGGTAAGTCAATATGTAGTACAAGGCAGTGGCAGTAAGCAAAATTACAGAGATGAACTAGTTTTAACGCCAGGAACTACTACAAATCTCAGCACTCAGAGAGCTGTCATCACCTAGAAAGGGATGATAGTCAGGATCTATGCGGGACTCCATGGAACAGGACTACAAACCCACTAGACATAACTCCACCGAAAAAGAAAGACACTACGTCACAGCAAACCTAACAGACATTTTCTCTAAGAAATCTCGACTTTAAGATGTTATTTCACAGTTTAAGTCTCCACATCCTTTTAACATCTCTACATCTGGTCAACCTTCCGCTAGCAGTTTCACCCTGAGATGCAGCAGCAAACGCAGCACACTTCCCTCAGTTATGGCTGAGATTCTAGAGTCAAGTCCAGCTGCCAGCTGCAAGTATTTACCTTTCTTCCCATTTATTCTCTATTTAAACCTAACGCTATCATCATCTCGATTTGAGAAAGAGGCAAAGACATAATAAAGCCATATATTTGTATATATTTTCCCCTTTGAAATTGTTTTTTGTTCATATGAAGGCATAAACACTCCAAAGAATCATCCCCGAGCCATCTTCAGCACTCACAAAAAGCTGCTTTTAAAGCTGCCTAGCTCTCTTCCACCTGATCCTATAAACACTGCTGGCAATTTTTCCCCCTGTGCCTCTAACATATTTTCACTTAGCACCAGTTTGATGTATAAGATCTGACAGCCAGGCAGTTATAGGCCACCTGCATCACTGTCGCCATGACAACAGTGAAAGACAATCCATGATCCCATGCCCTGGTCACACGTTTCAATACAGCTTATCTGTCCAAAGCCACTGAGTCTAATGGAAGAGAGTAATTACAATCTTCCACTCATTGTCAAAATTCTCATCATATAATGCTCTTCAAAATTATTTTATTCCTCTCACATGGGTGCTTTGCAAAAAGGAAGAAAGAAAGGAAAAAAAGGAAAAAAGAAAGAAAACAACAAACACCATCGCAAAAGAAACCCTAAGTGGGTTTGGGAGGGAGCAAGGGGTGGAGGGAAAGGAGGAGAGAAAAGAGAGGCTGTGACTGCTACAGAAATGTAGCAGTGTGAGCAAACTGTCTCCTTGCAGCGTTTGAAGGACTAATCGGAAGAAGGGGAACACACCAACCACCAAGAGGGATAAATGAAAATTTCTCTCCTGTTCGTAGAGCATCTCTTAAGACCCTTTCAGCTTTGCACTGAAGGTGAAGAGAGGATATCAGCTGCCCTCTTTTCCCCCTCCCCTTCCTGGAAAACTTCTTCCTATCAAAATGAAGGAGCCCCTTACCACATCATGCGGCAGCAACAGCTCCGCTGAGCAGCATGGCTCTTCACATGAGTGTCACTATTAACAGAACCGGGAGCTCTGTGCCAGGGAGAGCTGAGTAAAAGCTCCTCCTCTCCACTTCACCCTCTTTGACAAAGCTCTGGCATCCACATACACTCATTTTCCAAGTGAGATGTAGGAAATAGCTTCACAATCGCACCCCTTCCTGTCACCAGCCCTTGAAGATCATTGCATGTTTTCCATTTCCAGGGGAAAATGCCAAAATGTTATTCCTTCGTCCATGATCACAATTAGGATGGACTGATCAAGCACTGCGCCCCCCAGCACAGGGGGTCAGGGGAAAACAAGACACTTGCAGAAGGGGGACATGACTGCCATGCCCGGCAGGGACACGATTAGCCACATTAAGGATGGTGGTACTACAAGGACAAAGGCCAGCAACACCTACTTTGAGCATGGCAAACCATTGGACAGCAGCATGCCCTAGACTCTCATCCAGCAGTGGATACCAACACAATACCTTCAGGCAAAGAGTAAATTACTGGAGGATCAGGTCATAATCGTAACAAAAGAGGTTTGCCTTGCACTTGATGCTTCCTATCCCAGCCCTCTCTGCTCCTCGAAAAACCGTAACACAAGTTGGTCAAAATGTCAATATCCCCAATTCACTGGGCGTGCAATACCTCTTGGATTAGTGAAATAATATAAATCAGAAACAGACAGAAAGACACAGCAATTCATGAGAAGGTTCATCCACTGGTGTCCAAACCACAATAGTAAATAAAAACGTCAGATGACTGCCTAATTTAGAGACATATTTTTAGCTAGATGCTTCAGGCCCCAATGTCAGCAGCAGGTCCTGAATGCCTCATTCACAGCACTCCTCATGTTTGCCATGCACTGTTACCAGGGATCAGCTGACAGACAGTAACTCGACTGTGAGCCCAGGCTCCCAAGTCCTCACTCTCAGCTCCCAAGCCACAAGGTAAATAAAAAGTCAGTCTTTTTCAGTCCATACTTACAAGAACATAAATAGGCCTGAAGACCCTCAGCCCTCAAGTAGTCCAAGCACACCTCTGGATACTTGTATTACCTCCCGCATTTGTGGCTAAATTACCTTCAGGAGAAGTGATGCCGCTATTTAGCGCCCATCTTTTTAACACATCATCTGAACAAAATGTTATAACCATGGCATGCAAAAGCATCTTTATGCTTCAGTAGAGCCCAATCCGAACCCTGTGTCCAGACACGGCCATTCCAAGGCTTAGCATAGCCAATGCCGCCCATGCCAACCTCAGGGCCGCTTCGCTAAGGGCAGGGGGCACGGCCTGGCAGCAGGTTCAGCCACACGACAGATCCCACAGAGGATGGGCTGTGCAACCTCCACAAGCGACAAGCAGCCGAGGCCCCGCTTTCACCCCGTGCTTTTGAGACGGAGGGACAGACTTCTCTGGTGTAAATGAGGCACACCTGCAGGCTTGCACCTGCAGAGGCTCTGGGCTGGGGCTGCTATCGGCAGTGCCCCCTACCCCTTCCTTCTGGCACTGGTTCAGCACCATCTCAAAGGGAAGGGTGCCACCTACAGCACTGCGAATAACGCTTCCTTCAACACCATGGCTCATCTTGGGCGTCCCCCAACGAAGAATTAAGCAAGGCCAGCTACCTCGAATGGAAGCTGGGCGATTCTTCCATGACTAAGAGGTAGGCAACATCCTCAGACAGTTTTTTACTTCACCAATACAGAGGTACAGTCTCTCAAATAGATTCCTTTCCTTATCCCCTTTGAGTCTTACTGTTGCAGCGTATTTTCCCCTACTGTTATCTTTGCATGTCATTGCTATCAAAAAACACAGCATCAGCTCAAAAAACAGTAGTCAGACGGAGTGTCAAACATGCTTTTCTTCAGAGACCCTTCAAAGGAGATTTGGACCCTGCCTCTCAAGCTTATGGCCCAGATTCCTTTTTCTCCCTTCCAGGGGCAGGATCAATGCAAGTAACACATTTTCATTCTTGTAGGAGCCATGAACCCATACCTCTTTGGAGTTCCTCTGTATGACATCTGACCTCCGAAGAGTGAGGAGCTGCTTCCTGGTTTTAGTCTCACTAAAGCCCTATTAATTCATACAGGAGATGCATAACCAATAGGTAGAGCCTGAAAACCAATTCTCTTCTATACAAGCATGCCAGCTCTATCCATCACTGCTAATCTGAGATAAATGTCCCCGCACAGAATACACAGCAGGCGTGCTGTCCAAAAGGGAGACAAAAGTTGAATTTGTCTGACAGATCCCACCTGCCACTGTTAATGAAATGGTCAGTAAATGAACAGGTACCAATAGCCATTGCAAAAATTGACATAACAATCCAGAAACCACAAGAACAGTTTAGCTAAGTATAAGGATTAGGTTCTTCTCTTTACTTCATGCTCCAGTTTTCATTACGCAAGTATTTTTCTAATTATTACCAATTTGCAATGAAATGCAAGCTCTGGTCACAGTTATGAAAAAAATAAAAATAAAAATCAGAATGAATGAACTTTTTAATAGCTTGAAAGGACAGGCTGTTTCATTCATAATGACCTGAGTGTTTTCCCTACATGGGGTGACTTGAGCACAGTCAAGCCAAGGGCCACACCAACATGCTTAGCTGAATTCTGATGTAGTCAACAAGCATCTGGCCTAGCAAATTCTAGTAAATCTGAAAACCAAGGATACCTTGAGGATAAACACGCAGTGGAAGCACCAGTACATCTCCATACCAACTGGCCTGAGCCTGGGGACAGGCTAAAAAAATGTTGCAGGGGGACAAAGGCGTTGTCAGCACTGGACACTGCTGGTCTGGAACGAGACATCACACCACAAACAGACTAAGGAAAGGTCACAAACCCTACCTGTGCATAAATCTTGTCATCTTGGTGCTTTGTACCTCTGATGAAGTCCAGCTCCCAGCAGGAGCAGCAGACAGAAAGCTTTGCTTCCTGTCCTCAGCTTCCCTGTCCTCTACTTCCCCACTTACTAGGCCTCCATAGGGTGATGTGGCTCCTGGTGCCCAAGGCTAACTCACATCTGCAACTGCCACGAGGACCTAATTCCTTGTCAAGTGCAGCACCACGGGGGGGAGGGGAGGACAGCAGGACGCACTGCTCTTGCTGGGATCCTGTGCATACACGTTGCAGACACAGTCCTCACTGAAGATTTCACACTGCAGCTTACTGGCAATTGGCCAGCTGGACAGGTCAGAATGAGAAGGAAACCTGGTGGCCTGGAAGCAGCAACTCAATGAGAAAACACGAGGGCAGAAAAACAAAAGCCTGATAGCAGAGCTCTTGGCTCTTCTCACACTCTGCTGGGGCGTTTGGCCTATTAACATTCTTCATCTTGTCCCTGTGGCTAATAGACACTGACCTAGTAAGCCTCTAGACTTCACAAGAGCAAAATCCTACTAGTTGAAGTGAGGCAATATATTGGTCAGGAAATCTTATGTAACATATATTAAGCCAGACAGATAATACTTATTTACATATAAAGACTACTGGGAATCAAAACGAGATGAACACAGTAGGCAGGAGAGAAAAAAAAAAAAGCAGAAACGTGAATCACCCTTAAAAATGAGGGGAACTGTCAGAGAAACACCAAAACCAGTGACCTAAGAGACCCACATCTATATATCATGCACTTCCCCATCTACCGTGCATCTGTTTTGTAAGCACAGGCATCTTCTGCAGACAGCTCAAAGCAGCTGCAGGCCAATGCCGCAGCTGGCAGCATGTTGAAGAGGAGAGACCTGGTGCTCAGTACCTTTGCTAAGTGAGGTGTGTTCAGACGAACCAGGTACAGAGACGTAACCACACATTTAGAATAGTGATCGATTCTGTATTAACAGGCCACAAGCTCACAAACAGCAAGTCACGTACATGTTCACCTGGACAATCATGTTCAACTGGACATGTCAGTTAGACATCTCCAGCTTCATTGTCAGCGCACGTGTTAATAAGTACTTAACTGCACTTTTGTTCTGGTATTTATTTATTAGCCTCCCAGGTTTAATTTATTCAAATTCATTCTCATACTGATGCAGCTGTGCTCACAACCATTTGTCCGCAAGGCTTTACATCAACCTACCAACACCAACCTGTCGCTTAAACAAACAAAAAACACCTCCAAGTTAACAAATCCTGCAGTTTCCTTTATATTTTGAACTCTCACAAGACCATGGATGGCTTGCCAGCTTGATGCAGTTGCTGAACCATGGCTTTATTGCAGCTGAGACTGATTCCACCGACCCTTTCTTAGCTCATCCCACCAGAAGCAGGTGCTTCTCACACCTCTGGCCTCCTACTGAAACCAAGACAACCAGCTGCTTCAACAAGACTTTCCGTAATAAGGCATCATTTGTAGTACAACTAATACATGAAGGCTTATAGGAGTGAAATTCCCTTTTAATCCTTCTTCTTTCCTAAATGCGTAAGAAGGATAGTTCTGTCAACTGCAAGAGACAAAAAGTGACATTAAGCTATGTTTTGGAGATCAAGTAGTTGTTTACAGTTTGGTGAGCCTGCAGCTTTAAATCAATCTCTCCGCAGAAATAAAGAAGTCTCCCAATCCCCCTTCCTGAAAGGCAAGGTGCAGCCTTCCTTCCCTCACATTATTTCCCTGTCTTCCTATGGCAGACATCAGATCAGTCCTAAAGAATATACACAGCAGAGAAGGATTCATGAAAACTTTTCTGATTAACGAAAATTTCTCTTAGATACAACCACTAACAAATCTGACCAATGAAAACAGGCACTATTTCACAATCAGCAATTCTCAGCAGTGACCATTCCTGTATGCCAACAAGTAAACTAATATTAGTTGTAAAGAAAGCCACAAATGACAATCAACCGTGTCTTCTCAAGTGAAGTCTGACTAAAGGGAAACACCTACAACATGAACCTGGATGCCTTTGCTAATGAGTAATGAGAGGTATGAAATTACAGGCTGCCAAAGACACCTCCCCTGGAAAAGCCCAGCTTCTACCCAAGGTGAAGAGTTAGGCAACAGGCTACTGGCTATGGAGAAAGCAACAAAACCTTCTCTGCAAATCAGCTCTACTTCAAACTCTCCTAGAAATATACCCTGTGGTTTTATTCTTAGTGAGCCACTATTTGTGAAGCTATGACTCTAAATGTTCATAAATAAGTCTACTTGTTTAATTTCTCTTTCCACCCTGACTTAATGAACTTAGGCACTATCAGTGCAGGAGCCATTTCCTTCCTCTTCTCTTTCCCCATCCATAACAGACAGCCCTCTTAGCACATTTTCATATTTTTCATTAACATTTCTTACATTAAACCCTAATCCTGCCCACAGGTGTGAAAGTACCAAATCTCATCTGACTGGAATGCATTCTGCCAGCCCACACAACCTGTTCCAGGTTTTTGCTGGACCAGTCCTCAGACCAGATTAGCTGGGAGTTAAGATACCTACCAGTATCAAGAGAAAATCCTGTGTTTAACTGAACTTTCAAACTTCAGAAGTGTTTTCTATTAAATACAGCAGCAACTTTTCCCCAGGGACAGGAGACAACTTTCTTCCCCATTACTGTCTCTCACTTTTAGTAACTAAATTCAAAATATATATATTAAGATTACATATGTAGAGCATAGATTATGTTCTCCACCATATCTGGGGGGAGGGGTGGGGGGGTGGGAATCTGGTCCAAATATCACAGAAAGACAAAATTTTGGAATCAACTGCGAATACCAGTCAGATTTGGGCCACAGGAGGACCGTGAACCTTCCAGACATCATTAACTACAGAAATTTGGCAGACCATTTCTACTCCTTACACATACACTTCTATTCCTACAGAAGAACCAATGGTGACTCATTTTTCCAGACTTCATTTTATGCAGAAGATTGGTGCCATGCGAGTCTGAAAAGAAACAGAATAGATCTATCTGTCTACATCCTAATACAAATGTAACTGGGAAAAGGAGACCAAGCCACACAAATGTTTCTACATTCATCTGTTACGTGTCATCATTTTCCCATTTTTCCCACAGTCCAATTTTAGAAATTCTATATTTAGTCTATCAGATTTTGAACTTTTTCCATAGTTAGAAAGGAAAGGGTGGTCACAGCTGAGATTTGCTAATTTTTTCCTAATCATACAATCTGAGGTGGGGAAAAAAAAAAAAAAAAAAAAAGCATTCAAAGACACTGCATTGTTTTGCACTTAATATCTAACTGCAAAGAGCAAACCAGAAAAATGTTCTCTCTTCCACGTGTATTTACAAATCAAAA
This sequence comes from Meleagris gallopavo, assembly GCF_905368555.1. Classification (NCBI taxonomy): domain Eukaryota; kingdom Metazoa; phylum Chordata; class Aves; order Galliformes; family Phasianidae; genus Meleagris; species Meleagris gallopavo. Next base: position 9,503,200 of record NC_139407.1, read on the forward strand.
GTGGTCATGATATTCCAGCAATTTCCAGCTAAGCACTTTCCAATATGGCCCAGGGGATTTGATTTAGCAAACCACCCTGAAATCATTCCCAAAAGGTGAAGGTCGGTTTTGTCCACAGAAGACAGCATTTGCTACATTTGCTAGATTATCTCTCTGGAGTGCTAAAACTGGCAACAGTAGCAATTATATTTTCATTAGATAAACATAGACTTACATTAGCATTTTTTGCAAAACTGCATCCCATGCTATATATTACTACATAACCTTTCAAACTAACCGCTCATTTCAGTCACTTCTGTTAAATGCAACCTCAGACCACGTGCTTCATCTTTGTCTCTGCACAACTCCATGCAGTGCAGTAAAAAAATCTTATTGCTTTAACCCAAAACAAACCATGCTTCTTACTCACATTGATCAGCGTTGCATCCCAGGTGTGCAAAGTAGTTCCCAAACAAAGCCACAAACTTCTTGTACAAAAAATTACTGGGAAAGGTTAAGCCTCCTCACTTCTCTTTGATTTCTACTGCAGCAAGAACTACACAACTAGAAGAGCGAGACATCTGCCAATCTATTTCTTTTCTTTTATCCCCACAAATATGCATTTCCTCAAGGAACTACCAAACACACTCTTATCTTCTACCCATGCCCACCTAAGGGAAGCTCTCAGAATAAGGTCTCCAGCAACAGATTTCCAACTCACTGGTAAAGAAACATGTCTCAATCACTATAAATAACTTTATTGTAACATATATCTAAATAGAGACAATAATCATGGTGAGACCATATAAAAAGATGTGTTTCAACAAAACAGGCTAACAGCTGCTGAACAGCAGTTGACCAATGCAGCTGGGAAGCTTGAACTCACCTTTATCAGTACTTTAAACTTTCCTGATAATTGCATTTGACTTTTTCCTCTTTCGGTGTCTGGTTTTCATGTTCTTAGCAGTTCAGGCACTAAACTAAGGCTCTGGAGATGATATCAGCATTTCACAACCCTCAAAGCCATCTGCTAATTAACTCAAACTTAACATGGTAGAATGAAATCTGGGGCATTATTCCCAAACTTAAGCACACATCGTTCTTTGGTCACAATGTCTGAAACAGTAGTTACTCTGTAGGAGAAAAAACAAGTGCTTTTCAGAATCCTCCACCAAAGCAACATTGCCTTTCCAATGCCTACTGATCGCAAACCACCAGTTCACAAAGCCTATCTGATCCGGAGGCTGGAGTATAAAAAGCACCATTTGCTCCTACTATTTCATGCTAAATTTAGAAAAGGGATTGTGAGGACAAAGTCTCAGTGCCCTAAGTTAGAAAAAAAAAGTCTCAGCAAGGTCTCCCTGAATAGTTTCCTTACAATACAAAATATTTATTTCTGCAGAAGTTACATATTTGTGCTGCATAACATCTGAATTACACCATTAAACTCCTCAACCCTTTCCTTATTCTGGTATAAGGGTCACGTTAAAAAAACCCTCAAAGGTAGATGTTTGAGCTGATGAGCACGGCAAAGGAAGCCAGATCTGCTGGGTAAATGACTCATGATGGAGTATGTGCAGCACTAAGTGGTAGAGGCTCTGAAGCCCCATCCTGTTCCCACTTAGTTTGAAGACAGAATGCCTGATATAAATCAAAGTCATTTAAATTGCTGATTTTAATCAGGATTAAAATTACCAGACAGGAAGCTCTGATCTGAATAAATCAGTCTTTCGGCTTTTTTGTTTTTAAAATAATTTTTCTAGGGGATGGTCACTGGTTGGTAATTATTAAAACATGTGTTACAGTCAGTGTTACAGCTAGAAAGATTATCACAGTGAAAATGGGAAAAGAAACAAACAGTGTAGGAATGCTCACCTGTATCTGAAGAGCTAGGTTTGCAGGACAGACTCCACAGAGGAGGGTTCTCCAGAAAGATCCTTCCCCAGTGGCAGTCAGCTCTTAGATGGGGTCTAGAAGGAACTGCCTTCACCTGTGCTCCCACAGCTGACTCAGTCCTTCCTTAGGTGATCAATCAGTGGTTCATTCTCCTGACATGTGGTAGGTCTAAAATGGTGTACAAAGGCTATGCTTCCAGCAAACAGTTATTTCTTTATTTCTCTTTTGAACTTTCTTTTGGTGATTGTTACAACTTCTATTGATTCACAATTCTATTAATTATATTAATCCACAGCAAAACACTTTCCTTTTTCAAAAATTCATTTTAAAAGTACCTTCAGTGTATCTGTTATGTAAGAAAAGATGATCGAATTGGCTTTTCTCTGAATTTAAAAATACATGTAATCGGTAGATAACTTTTATTTTGCCCTGTCCCTGTACAGAAGTGGGAAGCAGAAGCTTCTTGCTCTGCTCTTCCAGCAGTCTTCCGCTTTAAATGAATTAATGGAACTGAGCAAATTGACAAACGTACCACATCAGCACAGAAGGCTCCTATTGCCCTGTTTAGGGAATTTAGGATACACTCAATCCAGCTCTTCTTCCTAAATGTTAACCTTTGCTGGCTTGATTTCCTCAGTGTAAATACAGCACTTAGCTGCTTGTTTTAATGGCTGGGTTACTTTAACAGGTAACAGTAAGTTTAGGCATAAGCTCTCTTGTTTGCAAATCTAAATTGTGGGTTTTTTTTGGTTTTATTTCAAAACTAAATTTACAGGCCACACAAACCTGAATTATTAAGAACTAAGTGTCTCACATTACTGATGATGATCATTTGATGAAAAGAAAAAGACTACACAGACGCTCACACACAAAATAGCAACAACGAAGAAAGAAAATCACCACACGCATGGCAAACAGGAGCCTGAGCCAGTGCTGAATTATCCTTCTGGAATGCAGACTGCAGGTGGGAGAACAACAGCATAACCTCAAAAGCCAAGGGATAAGCAATGCTAAACTGACCTGAGGAAAAGGAGCATTAGGGTAAGACACTCTGTATCTCACAACCTTGTTTTAAAATGTCCTCTTATAATTCTAATTCCTTCTCAGTAGGTGTCCTGCATGAAAATCCAGACAGGAGGAGTATTTGAGGGGTAGTGATGCTGTTCAGGCTGTTTCTTCATCATCACGGGGACTGTACTACTTGAAGTAAGAAATAAACCCTCAAACAGCTCTGTAGGGACCAGTAGAGAGGACTTCACTTCAGCCTCCTTCAGCTTGCAAGGAACAGGATTGTTCATGTCTGCAGAAAAAGGTAGATTTTTTTTCCTTTTTCTGATCTAATCTATTTTACTAAGTGTGGCAGTGGCTCTTTCCTTTTGCTCCCCTGCCACAAAACAGTCGATTGAGCAGCTGAATCTGAATTACCAGCACTTTGACAGTTACTTCAACAAATCTGTTACTTTAACAAATAACATTTAACTTTTAACACCTGGAGCAGCTCTCAGCTTGATGGTCATCAACATCATCTTACTATTTTAGAAAATAATAACAAGACAACAAATCGAAATAATTATTCCCAAGTCTAAAAAAGTTCAGTACTACAAACCATCTTAGGCTCTACAGAAAGCAAGGCAATTCACAGTCTCAGGGCCCTTTGCATGAAGGTGGAACTGGAAGCCTTCTTCCCTTGTGCTGCTGGTAGTATGAAGGTGGCAGGACAGTGCTCCTTTTCCCAGCCCCACAGACACACAGCTGGTGTTGCTATGCCCCAGGCCCTCACAGGCGGCCGAGATCCAGGCTGCTGTGCAGAAATCAGCCAGGCCAGAACTCACACAGAAGTTAAAGTACTTAACCACCCCCCAGGCCTTCAGGCAATGCTTTAACGAAGCAGATTCTTTGGACTTGCCCTCACAGCAAGAAGGAGCTGAATGATGTGATGAATGACAAACTCTCCGGAATCCATATTAAAGTTGGCTGGGAAAAAAAAAACATCCCCTCAGGTGTTCTGGCTCATGTTTATCAACCACTGTAGGACGAAATCACTTTACAGAAGTGGGTTTTGTCTCCTTTATTGAATAATCAAGACTTGATCCTCTTCCACCAGTATGTCCGGTCCCAGAGAGTCCATTACCTTGAGAAATAACAGTACAAAGAAAAAGCCTCTTGTTTATTCCCATTATGGTCCCAGTCCATGACACACCATACTGAATCAGTCCTCCACAGTCAATGACCATTTACCACAGAAGTCCAGGACTGACATTCCTTGGTTGTCTTAAAACCTGCAACCTTCCTTAGTGCATGGTTCAGAATTTATTTCCAACATCACACCAAACAAAAATAGCTTCACGAAACACTACTAGAAAGAGATTACTGTTCCTCCATTCCCACACATTCTGCTCAATGAGATGCCTAAATCACAACTCGGTACTCACAAAAGCACTGGTCTACCTCGTTAGAGAATTCAGGCAGAAAAAAATTAAGCCAACGCTAAGGATAACTTAAATATAGCCCAGTTCTGAAATTTCCATCTCCCGCATGCAACCGAGCCAGCATTAAGATAAATTCATACAGCAGTAATAGGAGGGATACCAAACTGAAATAACCGGGAAAAACCCTGTTGCATAACACCCAGTGAGAGCTGTGTTGTTTTGTTGCTGTTTTTTTCCCCCTGCTTCCTTTGGAGGAATTTAACTTAGTCGTTTTCCAGGATGAAAGGCCTTTGCAGAAAAATGATTTTGGAGGAAATTAAGACTTTTTCCAATCACATAATTTTCTTGAAGTGTCAGAGCCCTCCAATTCTTCAAACCTCCACCTTAAAAACGGAAATTGAAAATATGCTCCCAGTTGTCAAAACACACATTCACCATAAATAAACCCATTAATCACTGCAAGGTTCTCCCTAAATTAATTATACTGTCTTATGAACAATTTTAGTGTGAGGCTACTAAACTGAAAATGTCTCTTCTCTGCTATTTAAAAAATAAATGCAACATCTTCTGCTGCAAAGCATGATAGTCTTTGAGCAACACAACGTATTTATTATCATAAACCACTTGTGAAAATATGTTTTCTTAATAAATATTGAACCACCAGTGGACATCATCTATGCCGAATGAAACCAATCATGGAGTGGCTGCACATAAATACACAGACATTTATGAAACGTATGTACAGTTTTTCGTGAGGAATTTGAAATGAGGTATGCGTGTGTTTTTTGGGCCGTGACAACACCCAGACCAATAACGTCACACATGCAAACACTGAGAACTCTGAAGATCAGGGATTCCTGCCCTTGCAGAACAGACAGCACTCAGTCAGGAAGTAAAATAGGTGTTCTACCTTGTGTTTATAAATACCTAATCCTCTTTTTTGTTGTCAGAGCCCAGCCCACACGCCTCAATTATTTGCATCTATTCTTCTTTAAACTTGCAAGAATACCTCACGTGGCTTTTAATACCCGCATTGCTGGGTCTGAATAGCTTACAACTTGTGGATCTTTAGTGATGAGGGAGGGAGTGGGGGGCTTCCCAGCACAGACACGGTTAACTTGCTAAACTGCTTTTTTAAGCTGCCATTCACAGTGTCCCATGAACCCCGAAGCAGACTGTATGTTAGAAATGGCAGCCCTGGGTTTCTAGGTTCTAAAACAAAAACCACACATAGGGCAATTTGGAAAACATGGCCAGCAATTGTTGACAGCGGATCAAGAGGAAATGTTACAAATGCAGTCACCTGTATAAACACTTAAATGGAACCAATTAACCTTTATTTTTTTGTTCAGCTTGCCAAAAATTTATTACAAGAATTAGCATAGTCCTTTATGCAAGTATTGGCTTCTGCCTGTCAGCAGTAACTTTCCAAGATATCCCCAATACTTGTTCCAAATATTATCACAATGCTCATATTTCTCTATTCCTCTCTAGACAGAACATCGCCATGAATATCTTTCATTTCTTTTCTCACAAGCCCCGTGTCTCAAAGACGAACTAAACGAAGTTAAATGACCCTCTTAACACTCTATTATACAAACAACCCCTTCACAATACAACGAAGAGTAAGAGATTGATTTATATTGATATTTACAAAACAACAAAAGGAATAGAAGCACTACATAAAAACACAGTTGTCAAGTTGTCAGAGGAAAATAAGCCCGCTATTATTTACTATTACCAAAATATAAGAGTGTTATACAGCATAGAAGAAGAAATGCATCTCGCTGGTGGGCTGGTGCAACCTACATCCCAGGTAGGAAATGCAACATATTTTCCCATGCTTTTGCAAGACTAAGCATCTATAACTTTCTTTGCCTTTATCTCAATGCCAAACTCAAATGTCTTGTGATGAAGGCAAATCAAATTTACCTAAACTGAGTACAGATACTTCCTGGACAGGTATCATGCTGTGCTGAAAGTATGCATATACTGCCAGCTACGTATGTCACTCTGCCACCCTCACAGATGAGGAAAGGTAGCTCTACAAATTAAGGTCCCTCCCTTACTGAAATGTTATTATTATGTGCAGTAATTAGCAATGGTGTCAGCTCAGTATTACGGCTGAAATACTGCAGATGGAACTTAGTTTTGCCATCCACTCAAAATCTAATAAAGTTTTCTCTAAATCAGGAAGAGGCTACGATCCACCTTTTTATACCGTACAAATCTTATTTTGTGCTCTCTGATGAGCTTTTAAAATATTCTTATGCAAAAATACAGTTCCTTCGTCTGAGCCAGTAATGGTCCAATGTGTGCAGGTCCAAGTAGGTCTGACGAAGCATGGTATTAATTTTCAAGCACACCTGTTGAACAGTATGCATCTAACTTAACCAGCCCAAGCACCTGAGGTACAAACCGCCCACTCCACACACTATAGCACTGACCGGACAGTTCAGCCAATAAAAGAGGATATTATTATATTTGCACCTTACTGCATTGCTAAACACATCGATCATTCTGAAAACCCTTGCTGTTCAGTAGAAGAGACTGGCCTGAGGGAGAAAAGCTCATTCCCTCCCTTCCAAAACTACGAGACACTAGCACCCAGATATCTCTTAGAGCTATTGATTTAAATAAGGCCAGTTGTGCACTGCTCAGCATTTTTCTCTAGATCCATCAGAAAGCAGGAATACAGGCAGCCACTAAACCATTGAGAACTACCTAAAACACTTTCCACTCATCCCACTGGCCTGAGAAACTTGCATTGCCTTCTGCCTCCCACCACAACCAAGTCTGTAAACTGCTTTACAATAGCAGTGAAAGGATATATTGAAAAGGATGAGAGGGAAGTACTGAAATATAGCTTGCTTTAGAAAAACAACACATCGTTTAAACAACTTGAGAAGTGTGCCTACGGTTTGGACAGAAAGGACTTAAAACACACCCACCTGTTTGTTTACTAACGTGTGAGAGGTCATTTGGACAACAGCTTTCCTGTGAACTGCCGCAGTCTGTAGGCAGCCTGAACAACACATGCACCAGGTAGCTACAGAAACAAGCCTGCTGCCTGCAGGTTTACATTTGCTCAACAACTCTGTCAAACAAATTCATTATGTGTGCCACTGGAAAGCTTTTAGAATTCCTCAGATCAGAGCAAAACAAAACAAAACAACCCCACGTCATCATCTAATTTAACAACCATTCAGAAATTACACAGCACAACGCGTTGTGAGGCCTTCAGGGACGCGAGGCCCGTTTCTTTGGGTCTCTGCACTCCCAGTGCAGCTGGAGGGGCAGAAGTGTGCCACAGAGCCCAGCAGTGCCCCCCACCAGGCTCCAGGGAGGCAGGCTGCAGTCAGCACAGATGAAACCTTCCACGTACCTTAGCAAGGAACAGCTAAGCACATGGGAAGTGCACCACTTTCCACAGGTAATGAAGCACTTAATGTCTCCCCTCCTCTCCATTCCCACTGCTGCTAGAGAGACCACAAATGGCAGATCATGATGTGAGATTCAAATGTATCCGAGATTCTCACCGCAACAGTTTCAAGAATTTCCAAAAAATACCCAGAATACAGTGTGCTTTTGCTGAATGTTATCCTCAGATTAAGCAAATAAACCACTTGAGGCAATTTCCCCCCAAGTTTCCAACTAAGAAAAGCTGGCTTTCAAAATATGATACTAGCGACTGAGAAGAGAATTCATACCTTGGATACAAACACATTTGACTTTCTCATCTGCACTCATGATACCAATCCATCTCCACTAGGACAACTGCACTTGACATTCTACATTTTTAAGCAGAAACAAGCAGCTTTGCTTAAAAAGACAAACAACAAAACAACAACGGTGTAATCTGCAACCAATTAAATCAAAGGTAAAAGCAAGCAGATCCTACCTAACGTGAATTATTGCAAAAATCCTGACATTATGTACCTGAATATAAATAGCATATGAATCCTGTCTAGTAAAAAACATATATTTGATATCACACTGCTACAGTTGCAATAAAACTGATTACAGTTGTATAAAACTGCAAGCATTTAGTTTCCTCCCTTCACAACAGGAAAGATGTATTCAATCTTAAAACATGTAAGAACAGTGCTTAAAAAAAAAAAAAAAAGCACCTCTAAAATAAGATGACATATTTCATACCACTTTGTTTATGCTAGTTTTCTAGCATATGAAAATCATTGTTTTTCACTTATTGGCCTCAAGTTCTCTTCCTGCCTTTATAAACATCTAAGTTTGCAAATGAAGAGCTCAGAAAAGCTCCTCTACCTTAAAAAAAATAATAATAATTACAAGCAATCTAAAAATGGGAGGGTGGGGGGGAATCCAAAGCTGTTATTGGAGGTGACCAGCATGTCTCACTCCTGCCTTTACCTTTGTGAGAAAGCTAGCGAGCCCTATTCTTAACACAGCTTTATGGTGTACGTTCATTATGTGTACACTACCCACAACACACGTCACAGATCTGGGAGGTAAATAATTTTGAAACCAGAAACAAGCATCTTCTCAAGTAACCACTACTGTCACTTGACATTTGGAACATGCTGCATCAGAAATACCGTTATCCCCTGTGCTGCTGTTTACCTGTTGTGATTCTATTGAGTTAATTTAGAAAAAATAGCATCTCTGAGAAAGGAGGAAAAGAAATGCAATGCAAAAAACAACTAAACAAAAACATCCCACTTAATCACCCAGCCGTAACTTACTGTAAAACCAAATCGTCTATTCTAATCACAAAGTTACAGTTTCATGAAAAATCCCTTCAGAGAATTACAACTTACCCCACCTTTACCAGTTCTCCCATTACAAAAACATAGAAATTGTCCTCAGTTGACTGCTTTCAGCTGGGGGTGACCAGAGGTAAGGCAGAGCATCGGGGCATCGCTTATCGGCAGCAAACAGCTAAACTGCCCCAGCTGCCTCACCTGGCTCACCCTTAGGCTGACACATATGAAAAGACCAGAGAGAGGTTAACTAGCCAGATGTTCCAGACATTGCCAGGTTTGCAGCACCTACTTAATAAAATTCTCATAGTATAAGCAGCGTGCCATGCAAATACAGCTAGTCCATTTGGATAAACTACTTCAAAGATGGCTAAACCTATCCGTTCTTACCACTGGATTAAAGCGACAGGAAAATATATAATAAAAAAGAAGGGAGGGACAAATTTGTCATTCCCTAGGAACCACTTTCTCATGACAGCACATATTTTGACACAAAATGAAAGAACGAAACAGTCTGTTCCATGTATTCAAACATCCATAACAACTGTAAAGACGGTGCGTGCCAACTTCCTGGAGCCCCTCTTTGGCTGTGACAGGACTGCCAGACACTTCACCATAGCCATGGGTGAGTTGAAGGGAGGGCTGAATTCAGTTTTGTTTTTGCTATTCTGCATTCACTAATCTCCATTATCACTATCCGCTGCCGGCAACAAAACTGTTACCAACATAGGCAGTGGTGAAAATATAAAGGTAGAAAGCTTTTAACAATGAAACAAAGGAGAAAAAACGTTTTCTTTTTCTGTTTTGCATTAGGTAGAAAGTATATTCAAAGCATTAGAGAAACCCAGACAGCTTCTCTGGACAAAAAAACATTAAGCCAAATTCTTTAAGATGAATTTTCAGAACTGCAGCAATCCAGACTTGAAACAATCTTCCAGCCTACAAACTCGTTAGCACAAATTATTTATGTCATCATAGTAGGAAAACAGATAGGATCTACAGATTACTTGGAACCATTACTTAGTATGCAGCCATGTACTATAAGCCGCAATGCTTCAGCCAACCAGGAGCCCAAACAACGCGGCTGTCATCCACCCACAGAAGTCTACCACCAAAAGTAGGAGTCCACCCAAGTCTTCAAAGATCCATTACCTGCTTCAGTGAGAACCAGAACTATGTGCAATGAAGAGACGCTGCTTTCCAAAAGCGTTGTTAAAAATCGGTTATTTAATGCTTGTAACAGTTTTCACTTATGCGCTGGAATGCAACCCAGAGAAATCAGAACAGCCACCAGCCTCGGAGACAAAAATGAGCAACAGTGAAAATCACAGCCGAAATGTAACAATCCTTTCAGCAGCCCAAAGACGACGACTGCCAACTAAGATATATTTTAAAGTCATTTTCTCAAATATTAGAGCATCTGTAACCACAAAACTCTGCATAAACAGAAGTGGCAGGAAATGCTGCAATTTCTCTCTTGGCTAAGTGCTGCTCTATCCTCCTTATTATAAGGAAATGTAAATGATTAAAAAACTCCAATACCTTCCATAACTCTCCCAATCTCTCATCTGCCACAACCAACTCCCTTCCTCCCTTAGATTAAACACAATGAAGAAGTGCCAAAATATCATTGTGGATTAGATAAGAGCCAAAGGAAAGAGAAAGAAAGCTGAAAATATAGAAAATGGATGCATAACAGGGGTTTTTCTTATCTGATTAGTACATCCCCTTCTGCCATCAGAACCGATCACTGGTCACCCTCCACCCTTATGAATCCTTGCAGCACAAATCCTTTCACTTTGTCTTGTTAAGCACAGTCTAAAAGCTGCCACATATGTACGTGTGCTGGTTTATAGAAACACGCATGTACGGTCATACTGACTGCTTGTCGTGATAACGTGCAGGGGAAGAATAAGGCTGGGGGCCAACTCTGCTCCTTACCCATGTGCACAACATCCAATGGCCTTCTGAGCAGAGATGAGATTTTCTGAAGTGGCATTAAAACAATGCAGGAAACCTGCACCGAAGAGGCAGAACCCAAGAGCCCCCAGCTCTGACCAGTTAAAAAGCAACTCACAGAATCATAGAATGGCCTGGGTTGAAAAGGACCACAATGATCATCCAGTTTCAACCCCCTGCTATGTGCAGGGTCCCCAGCGACCAGACCAGGCTGCCCTGAGCCACATCCAGCCACATCCTAGCAGCTTTGGTTCACTCCTCCAAGCTGCAATTGCTGAGAAGCAAGGACCTTGCAGAACTGTATACAGCCCTATTTGAAAACCTCGTAGAAAGTGGCCATGATAAAAAATACAGGAAGGAAAATAGGAGAGCTGTTGGTCTTTCTGTTTATTAGCTTAGTTATTCCAAAAGTCATGAATTCAAACCTCTTTTCCATTCCCTGCGTGCTGTGATTGTGCAGAACTGACAACAAGCAAAAAGCAACAGATCTTCTTCTCTACCAACAGTACTTCAGCATTACCCTTCACAGTCAGAGAAACCTACAGAAAATGCAAGGAGATTACAGGCAGACACACTTCTCTCTTCTCACAGGTCAGCTAAGTTTAAAGTATTCATATCTCCTTACAATTACACTGTACATGGTGGCAAGCAAAATCAATCTGAAAGTGGGAAGTCTTGAAAGAGAGCTGCTCAGCCCCTTCCTGTAGGCAAAAAAATATTCAGCAGCTGCTATCTTATTAACCACCACAAGTTTAAAAACACATTTATTTCTAACCCCAGTAAAACTGGGTTGCAAATATTCCAAAAGCAAACAGGAGCAGACTGCAAACACTGCGCACCTGAAGTACGTGAGGGGGAAACAAAAGGGTAATCAAAATTATACAATTTTATGACTCACCATCTTAGACAAACTAGGAAAATAAATATTTCAAACTGTTAAGGCTCCCAAATTCCCACTGAACGTGCAAGAGTGTTGCTTATCTGAACAGCTCGCGAGATCTCAGGCTGGAAAACTGACTACAGGTTCCCAGCTCCAGCCTGAGACTGAACCCCGCGTTTCAATTCACCAGACTGAACACTTGAAGGATTTCTGTCAGCAGTTCCTGGCTGTCAGACCTGTCCTTAAACCCCTGCTAATCCAAGCACATCTCTCACATGAATTATACATATTGGAGTAATATGCAACCAAATGGCACATACGTGAGAGTGGTTACGTAAAAATGAACTCTGACTCCTTTGCTGCTTCTCACAGTGCTCTCTCATCCCTCGTCTGTGTTCAGGGACAGGATCACTCGCCCCTTCCCAGGGGTTACTGAGCCCTGACAAAAACGGTGTGCAAGCAGGTAGGCACGTTTTAACTAACATCCCACGTGTTTGTCCTGGGATAAGGGCAAAGTTTCACAGCAGGATTAAGGTGTTGTAAGACTGTGCAGCCCATGGGAGGGACAGTCAAACAAACCGTGGACCTGATCCAGCTGAAAGCCATCCCAGAATGAAAGGAAAAAAAATAAATTCCATCCTCCCTAGCTGCTTGGTGAACCCACTGACCGAGAAGCTCCATGTGCAAAGGGGGGCAGCCAGAAAACACGGCCGCTCACCCCAGATGAGACCTCCTTGGTGGCTGCAGTTCCCACTTATGCCAGCTCAAGCTACTTATGAAACGTTGAGCTTCAAGTCAAGTGTGCACAAACTTAGGTTAGCCTAAATGCAATCAACTGCGTGTGTTAATGTTTTTGGCTCTGCTAGCAGAAGAGTTTTGGACGAGTTCCAGCCAAAGTCTTTCCTCCTGAACTCCGCCAGGCCTCAGACTTCAGGGCAGGATTTCGCACCCTGCTGTTTGGCCAAGCTGAAGGTAGATCTCACTATGAGTGCTTACAGTGTCAAAACACAACTTTCCCTGCACCAAATATGGCTCATTCAGACCCAACCTGCTATCTCTTAAAGAGACACGGTTTCATTCAAAGCACATAAAGGTCACCAGAGGCTGGCAGGGCTTGCAATGAAAAGTCTCTCTATTCCTTTCCATTTGCTAAGCTGAAACCTATTGTGCTGATGAGCTGCAAAAGGAGGTCAGCACAGAAACTCCGTATCCTAAAGGACAAGAATCACACGGGAGCATCAAGCATGAGTTGCTATGGAAAGGAGAACTGAAATGGGAGAGGCTGTGGAAAGACACAGAGATCCACCCTTAGAGGAAGAGCAAAATAAAAAGGGTTACAGAATGACTCCTTCCATGAGGCATATGAGAGGAGGAGTGTTGTTGGCCTGGGATTTAACTCTGGTGTCATCCCAGTTCTGTGTTCACCACCAACCTTACCCCCATGCAAACAAGCTCAGGCACTGGTCACTAACTGCAGAGATGCTTAATTCCACTTCATCATCAGGCATGAGTAAGGGCCACAGCATTATCTCTTGTGGAAAATAAGAAGCATCCAAAAAATATCTTTCTTTTCACCTTTTTGCAATGATAGAGAAACAGACCTTTCCTGTAGAGTAACTGATGAACCTCTGAGCACGTGTACAGAAGCAATGCTACGTGAGGAGCACGAGAACTGTGCGCAGATGCATGAACACACACACAGGTACCCAACAAATACAGCACATGTGAGCTGTAAGAAACTGCCTACAAGACCAATGGCATCACTTTGACGCTCAGTCTCATCACTACGACCCACGAAGAAGTTGCACATTTCACTGGGGATACTCTCTCCAACAGAAAGGAAGCAACAAAAAGGGTTCCCGGGGTGGAACATCTGCCAACAAGGAGCAGATACAGCCAGATTGCTGAAATTCCAAGCACGTCATTCTGTTCCTATACCGACCAAGCTGAAGGCACTGCTCTGCCCATCCCCCTTCTCACAGGTAGGAGGGATGTGACCATTCACTTCCATGAGGCGGTGCATTAGCCCAGGGTGGGTAAAAGAGCACTGATGGAAAACACTGCATTTGCCAGCTGTGTTTTCTCCAGCTTTAAACCAACTCCGAACTGGCATACTGTGCCCTGGCAGGGGAACAGAAAAGATGATCTAATAGGTCAGTTAACTTCCATCACTAATTTCTGTGATTTAAATAACGTTTTACGGTATTTAAAAATCATTTTTCTTTCAGGGTTATACACGGTCAATCCGACACAGCGGCTATCAAGCCCAACATGATACTAAATAAGAAAAGTGTTGAAGAGCCTTTAAAAAAAGAAAAAGTAGCTCCAGCCCCTTTAAACATTGTGGCAGAGCTCAGATGCAAATACACGCGCATCAGAAGGTCAGTGTGGTAATTACCAAAGCAGTGCTTCATTGGACAAAAATAAATGACAAGACTGCACAGAAGAGCAGAGCCGGGGATAGGATGTAGGTAGTTTAGTTTGGCAGTATATATCTTACATACACTACTGTATACTAAACATGTATTGTTTATATCGTATACATACACACACACATAGCCTCTGGACCACATTCACGCAATACTACAGATGCAGAGCCAGAAGACTCTCGCACTTAAGAGCTGCAAATGCAAAGACAGATTAACTCACAAGCACTGAAATAATGCGTTGATGTTTCCTGGAACCAGCAGAGTTTTGGATGGCCTGCAAATGTTCCCAATGCTTCCTTCACAACCTCGCTGGTATGACAGTCTAATAATCCAACCCAAAAACACAGAGAACTACTCTGGCTTTTGCCAGGTTGGACTGGAAAGAAAAAAGAAGTTCTCCCAGCTATATATAAACAACTTGGATTTTGGGGCACATCCCAGTCAATGCCTGCAAGGGCGCAAACAAGTTCTGAGCCACACTGCTCTCCTCAAGTGGGATAGGCTAAACCAGCTAGCAGTTCAGATCTTTCAAAATTCAGCCAGCAAAAACTTGATCAGCAGCTCACAGGACACAGCCAAGCCCGTGCTCCTACGTCCCCTCCCAAAAAAGGCTGCCACTGAGAACCACTTGCAGGTTCACATGGGGTCCTAAACAGTTCTGCTATGAAAGATGAAAGAGCAGCGGCACAGCTGTCAAGGGATGTGGCAGAGTCACCATCCCTGCAGGTATTCAAGAACCATGTGGACGTGGCATTGAGGGACGTGATGAGCAGGCAGCATTGGTGGTGATGGTTGATGACCTGAGTGATCTTTCCCAACCTTAACGATTCTATGATTCAATCAGGTACCTATAATTCAATAGGTAGCTCTGTGAACCTAGGGAGCGAGCACTGCCCTGTGGTTCCCCAGCCCTCCCAATGAAAGTGAATGCACACAGCAACCCTCCCTGCATGAGCAAGAAGGGAGAAAAGGCCAACTCACAGTCTGGTGTTAGGTCAAGGCAAAGAAAAATAAGGAACGCAAAACTGGTTTGGTAAATAAGAATCCCAATGCATTTACATTGCGAAACTTCTTTGCAAACTTCTGACAGCCAGACACAAGGAACTCTCTGCTTTGGTTTTCTTCTTGCTTTTGGTTTATTGTACTATTAAAAAACATGAAGGTTTCAAATTAAATATCTTCCTGTTGCTTTGAAAGGAGCAACTTCTCAGGCTTTAAGTATAAATTTCACGTGCCAGTCAATGTTCCCTAGTGCTCTCACATGAGACAGAAGTCATAATTAACATTCTATAAGTGAAACAGAGCAGATTACACTTTTACATTTTTCTACAACGCACATCCTTATAAACAGAGGGGTCGCTGGAAACGGGTCTGGTTTGCTCAAGGGTTAGAATCGCTCCTCTCGAACACGAAAGGTCCGCGCACATCCCGTACCTACACACGGCACACCGCCGCCGTTCAATTACCGGATCTCTGCCAACTATCTCTGCTACGCGGGGCTGCTCTCAGCTCCTCGACTTTCCTTCCCCACGCGAAGCAAACGAAAACGGACAGCGCACCCGCGCCGTTCCGTCGCTCCCCACAACTTTAGCAGCCCGCCCGCCCAGACACAAGGAGAAGGACCAACCCTCGAGTTGCCCAACCGTACCCCGGCAGCGCTGCGGGGCCGGGGCCGAGGAGGGCACGGCCCGGAGCCGGCAGAACGCTCGCAGCCCCGCGGTTAGTCGGAACGGCCGTGCCCCCACGGCAGCGGCAGGAGAGCGGCGAGATGTCAGCGGGAGGCTTCTCCGCTTCCTGCACGGACTCCCCCCCGCCCCCGCTTTGTGTGGTCGCCGCTGCGCCCTGCCCCTACGCGGCCGGGCCGGGCCGAGCCCCCGGGGAGAGGCCGGGAGGCGGCCGAGGGGCGGGAGGCGGCGGGGGCAGCGCGGAGCTTTTGTCTGCCGCCGGCGGAGCCACCCCCGCCCCCCGCGCGTCGGAACGGGCAGACAAAGCGGGGCCGCAGGGAGGGACGGGGGGAAGGAAGGTGCCGCCGCCGCCGGGGCGCCGGGAGCAGGGCTCGGCTCGGGATGGAGGGACGTGCGGCGCTCGGAAGCCGCGCCGCCGCCTCCCTTTTTCTCCTCCTCTTTCTCCTCCTCCTCGTCCTCCTCCTCCCGCCGCCCATTGTGCGCCCGGCAGACGGCGAGCGGCCGCCCGCCCCCGGGCAGCGCGGTGCGGGGACGCGTCGGGACACACACGGCAGAAGGAACGCGCGGCCACCGCTCCCCGTACGGCCGCGGCCGGCAGCCCCGCTCCCCCCGCGCCGCCTCTTATTATTCATTATCGGCGCAGGCTGGGAGTGGGAAACTCCGCTTCCTACTCGCAGCCGCGCTCCGACCGGCTCAGCCTCCGCCCCCTGCCCCCCCCTCCGCTCCTCGCCGAGCTCCTTAAAACCCGAGGAAACTTTAGGCAGCGCCCGAGCGCCGGCTACCGCTCGCCCCGAGAGCCCCCGGCCCGCAGGCGGGCAGCCTCGCACCGTCCCCAAGCACGGCTCCGGCCCCCGGCGACGCGGTCCCACTCCCAACCCCCCCGCCGGAGGAGCCGGGGAAAAAGTTTGTCCTCCCGCCGCGCCGCGCCCCCCGAGCGGCCCTTACCATGATCAGCGTGTGGTTGCGCTGCTCGGCCGCGGCGGGCTCGGCGTCCTGCGGCTGCTTGCTCGGCGGCGGCTGCTTGCCGCCCGCGCCCGTCTTCTTGGCCCGCTGCTCCAGCGTCCTCTGGTAGAGGCTCACGGTGTCCCTGCGCTCCAGCTCCAGCTGCTCCGCCTGCGCCTGCTGGTAGCGGCTCTCGCAGCTGACATGGTGCCGGCGGCAGCCCTCGATGCGCTGCCGCAGCCGCTCCACCACCGTGCTGTGCTTGGGGACGCCGCCGCCGGCCCCGGCCCCGGCGAGTCCTCCGCCGAGGCCGGCGTTGATGCAGACGCTGCTGCCGTTGGCGGCCGGGGCCGCAAAATCCCCCATGCCCGGCCCCGCGCGCGCCGCTCCGGAGGAACTCGGCGCGCTGCCCCCCGCGGGGTCCCGCTCACAGCCCCGCGGGGCGGGGGGGACACCGGCATGTAGCGGGGAAGCGGCGATCCCCGGCGAGCGCTGCTCCTCGCCCCCAGCCAATCCCCCTCGAGGAGCTCCAAAACATGAAGGAGAAGAGCGGGGCGCGGCGGGGGGGTGGGAGGGGGTGCGGCGAGCGGGGAAGGTGCCGGGGGTGACCGCCGGGAAGCGGCGCAACAACTGAGCGGCGGCGGCGGCCAACTCCGGGGCTCAGCGCGGCTCTTCGCCTCCCGCGGCTCCTCCGCGATCCGTGGTGCCCAGAGCGACTCCGCGGGGCCGCCGGAGGTCGCTCCCAGAGCCCGCGCTCCCCATGGGTGAGGGGAACACGCGCCCCTCCGCACGCACACACACGCGCACGCGGGGACGGCACACGCACACGCGGGGACTCCGCACGCGCCCACGCTCGCACGCGCCGTGCACACGCCGCACACTCACTCGCGCGCCCCGGCACCCAGGGGCGGGCACGGCCGCTCGCTCATTGTACGTTCCTCCTAGAGAAAAGTTTGGGCTCTCGTGCCGCGCCGCGCTCGCAAAGTACTCGCGCTGCCGGGCTGCATGGCAACGGGAACCCAGCGGCACGCCTCGGCCCGCGGCCGGCCCGCACATGCACGAGCCGGGGCCGCGCCGGGGAGAGCGGAGCCGCCGAGCCCGTGCGGAGCGCCGCGCTCACACAGCCGGGCGCCGCGCTCCGCCGCCGCCGCCGCCACAATGATCGAGGGCCCTCCTCCTCCTCCTCCTTCTCCTCCTCCTCTTCTCCTCCTCCTCCCCTCCGTGCCAGCGGAGTGATACAGGGCGGCAGCGCTCGGCGCGGCTCCCCGGGCCGGGAGGCAGACCCGGGGACAAGGTGCAAAACCCGGCGCGGACGCCGCCCAGCAGGAGCGGACGCGGCCGGGCCCCCCGGCGCCGCGCGGCTCGGCACGGCCGCCACCTGCCGCCCCGCTCGGCCCCCCTCCCCGCAGTGCCCGGAGCGGCGGCCCCGAACCCGCGTTGCGAGAGGCCCCGCGGGGGGGCACGCCGCGTTTCCCTCCGGCGTAAACCGCTGCATAACGAACGGCGAGAAGCGAGCGACTCGAGCCCGCCGAACTTCTGCGTTCGATGCGGCGGGGAGCGCTGCCGGGCCGCCCGCAACCGGACGGCTGCGGCTGGAGCGCTCGGCACACGCACCGCTCTCGCGTTCGAAGTGTCAGCCGGTGTTTGCCAACTCCTTGTTGAACAGAGACACGTGAAGCCGAGCCCCGTCTCTCGGGGACGCCCCTCTTCTGGAACGCGCCGCTGGAAACAGGGAGAAGTGGGAACTCAGGCATCGGGCGTGGGAGCTGACCTACGCCGTCCCCGTTTGTGCCACGGCACGGGGCACGGCTGCCGAGCTCCCGACAGCGGCAAAAAGCCGCCTTTGTCTCCTCGGCAGCCTCAAAGTTGGCTTTTATCGCGTTCCTATTGCGACAGCTCCCGGCCACGAGCAGACTAAATCCTTACCAGCGGGCAAATGACACCGATCGGCAATGAGCGCCTCGCGAGGCCGGCGGGGGCACGCGGGCTCGTCCCCCTTCTCCCCCCCGAACTCTCCCGGCAGCGGCCGAGGAGCGGAGCTCAGCCCCGCCGCTCCGGAGCTCCCCGCAGTGCCCCCTGCAGCCCGCCGTGCGCCGAG
The DNA here is from genome assembly GCF_905368555.1 of Meleagris gallopavo. Taxonomy (NCBI): domain Eukaryota; kingdom Metazoa; phylum Chordata; class Aves; order Galliformes; family Phasianidae; genus Meleagris; species Meleagris gallopavo. The sequence goes on from NC_139407.1 coordinate 9,522,236, forward strand.
CACCGGCACCCCGCGGAGCGGCGGGGACCCACGGGGATCTCCGGGTCCCGCTCCTGGCTCGGCGCCGTGCTGCCATCCGTGAGCCTTCGGTGCTCGACGCACAGGGCGGAACGAGCGGAGCCGCGAAGTTTTGCGGTAGCCGGAGCTCGGTGCTGGAAGGTGAATGGCAATTGTAAAATAGCGCAATAGCCGGGAGGTTTCACCGTTTGGCTTTGGGTCGCTTTTATTTAAGGATGCTAACGCTGAGGCTCCTGAAATACTACCGCCGAAATCTGCTGTTTGGGGAACTATATGCATTCCCAAGGGCCGAGGGATATACGGTGCGCTCGCTGATGCCTGCCAGTATCGGTTGGCAGGGCACTAATTGAGGGTTACAGGAGATGATTGCCTGGTAAAGGATCTATTCAGTCAGTTACGATTCTGAAAAATTACAAAGCATGGGCCTGATCTTGAAAAGAGACGCAATATGAATATACAGCATACGTTCTCAAGATGATTATCATGACAGAGATCTGTCTAATTAGGAAGAATCTATTTTAATGCTAAGAAATGAAAGAGCCCAGCTGGGAGAGGAATTGAGAGGAAGATGCAGCAACATGACTGCTAAGCTGACAGCAAATGCAGCCTAAGCATGTTCCAATGACAGCTTCTAAAAAAAAACCATCTCAGCATTTAATCAATAGCGGCTTCGGAACAAGTAAAGCCCCACAGATAACCCAGCTAGTCATATCAATGGGAGGAGCTCCGTAAATAACATAGAAAATACGTATTTGCAGAGCAACATACTGAAACCACTTCCCTTTTGTCAGCTGAGTTACGTTCTATCCAGTAGATGGGCAACGTTAAAAGTACCCTGAGGATAAAGCTGATCCCTGCTGTGCCAGAAATGCCGGTGCTCTCACACGGGTTGCAGACTGCTGCTTTGGGGCAGCAAGTTTCAAACCACCATGGGCAGTAGAGTGACTTTCAGAGCGGCTGCCTGGGTAGAAACCTTGCTGAGTGCTCCTACCATGATTAAACGGTTCCTGTGTAAGTCAGTGGGTGCCATGGTGACACTGGTATCTGCTGCAAGGCCAGCCTAGCATCAACAGCTCGGCGTGCCCACTGAGTACTGTAACTTTGGAAGCCAGATAACAGACGCCTTTCGGGTATGGGTGAAGCTTTCTTATACCACAAAAAGCACTTCAAAAATTTCTGCTAAAGTTTCTCCAGGATACAGCGAGAAAATACACTTACTATGATAAGCTATGTAAGTGCTCATTGCCTAATACAACTGTAGGCCAAAGAGAATAATAATGTCATCTCCAGAGTAGTTAAAAGAAAAGCCATATAATTGAGGGTTGATTAAAAACAAAACCCCAAAACCTCCACGAATGCATCAATGAAATCCAAGTGCAGCATGGCAGCATGGCTAACATTCTCAGGACAGCTGGAGTGGCCACGAGCTGCGGCTGTCAGAGAGCTGGAGCTGCAGGAATCCTTCCAGCAATGAGCAGGAGCAAGAGAAGTTACTCTAAATAGTTAAAGAAAAGTCATCGAGGTTGAAAAGGAACAGGAGAGCAAAACAATGAGGGGGGAAGGGGAAGAAACAGGGAAAATCAGAAAGCTAGTAAAAATTGCAGAAGTCGGGGCTCTAAGGCAGACTGCAGGAAGTGATGGCTGTGGAAATACAAAAAACCTGAAACACTCTCAGAACTACGTGCCTGCCAGTAGTTCTATGCAATTTGAGTGGCAGAACATGGAGCATCCAAGTCAGAATTTGTGCCAAGTCTTTCCAGTTGTGAACAACACTGAACGCTCCACTACAGCGAGGTATTAGAGCGGGTCTGTCACGTGGACTGAGATACACATGCCTAAGCACTCCACTAAGTCAAGGCTCAAAAACCACGGGGAAAGGATGCAAAATGCAGGCTCATGCTGTCCTGTTATGATTACAGATAGGTCACAAGAATGTAAAACCAGAGCATTGTACGTGGCCCCACCAACCAAGGAAAAAATGCCCATCACAGCAAAGCTTCTGCGTGTGCTTTAGAAGTAAAGAAATCTGAACGAGGTTCCAGACTGTAAACGTCTCTAAATCCACAAAGTTAATCAATGCTAACAGGCCTTCCCAAAGCTTCGAGAAAGCAGAGCTTAGCCCTGGCATGGTACTGGCTCAGCAGACAACTTCACACAAAATGCAGGAAAGAAATTTTCTCTTAACGTTCTAGTCCAAGTTCAAAAACTACTTTCTATTTGTACTGAGGGTAACATTCATAAGAATATAAACTGTAGGTCTGTGCTTGAAACCTGTGAACAGAAATACAAGTGCTGAGTTCTGTTCATTCTTTGGGTAGCACAAAGACTTTCATTCATCATTAGCAACAAAGCTAAACAGATGTACACCAAGTTTTAAGGGATAATTCATCCTTTCTGTACCCATTTCTCCCCAAAGCACCTGGGCAACTACCCTACATGCAATCCATGCAGAAATTGAAACAGCTGTGGCAGAATTTACACGGAGTAGCGTTGTTAGAGGAATGTTACTGAAGCACATCCTAGGTTAGGAAGCAAAACTAAGGTAAGTAATCCAGGTAGGCCACAGTGTACCTTTCCTTTGTTATGAGCATCTGAGAGGTAACAGCTGTAGATACCAATGGAAGGAGTGAGTTGACAGTGTGAAGGGGGGAAAGGATCCCAGGTCAGTAACTGGGATGGAAAGCGGGAAATCAGGGAGAGAGAGAAGAAAGGACACAAGGAAAGTTCCCAAAGAGATGCTGGGGGGGTTCCTCATGGCTTACACCAGAAATATACATGAAGGAACTCAAACTTAGTTAGCCATTCTTATACTGAAGGCTGCCCATTTCCATTTAGCTTGAATTAGCAAGGCAACAAACAGAAAATCTTTCATCAATAAAAACAAATCCCAGCTTTATTGATGAGGAAGTAGCTGGGGGATTTTTTTTTTTCTTCCAGGCATTTGCTGTTAACTATCAGCCATTTATAAGAATTTCAGAGTGAACACTGGAATCTTCTGAGACAGAAAGAGAGACTGAACCTAAGGAGCACTATTCTTCATCCTTTTCCATGTGGGAGACTGATGATGGTTCCACAGTCCTTGGCATAACCAATCAAGTATCGTGTTAAAACATAAAGGTTTTTACACAGTCTTAATTCTCAGAGAAACAAAACAAAAGGTCATTTTTCACAGTGTTTTGGGGTTTTTTTTGCAAGATTGACGTAAGTTCAGTCTTCAAGCAAGAGACACGCTCTGTATTCCCTCTCATCCCAAAGTGCCAACTACTATTGCCATTGTCTTTCTGAGACTGCTATAGTTGACAATCTAATAACACACATGTATTTAGCATACATAAAGACTTGTATTAAAAGCATGTCACTGAGGTTAAAGTTTGCAGTCAACGAGCTTAAAACCACCAAAATCAAAGCACTTGTGCAATCTTTATTTGGCTTCCTTGTGTAATCCACTGCACGATGAAGTCTTCAAATACACCCTCACAAACTATTTTTCCACAGGATGTTTGCTTCATTCTGTACACAGAATTGTCAGTGCTCACCAGTGAACAGCTATTTAATACATTTTTTCCTTCTTGTTTTGCATATGACCTCGCATCTATTTACTAATTCAAACCCCTGTTCCTAGACATTCATTTCCCTGGAATGACCACCACTATGGCTCCTGAGTGCTTCACATACCAATAAACTATTTTTCACAGTTTATGGCAAGTGGGAGGATAGTGCTCTCATTCATGTTAGAAACTGGAAACTGAAACAAAGAAACCAAGCTTAAATCTTCTGCTAAAATGCCTAATTTGAGCCGATTTTTTTTCAAGTTGTATTTTAGACAATTTAAGGTACACCACATATCATGAGATCAGCCCACATCAATTCAGCAGGATTTGCAGGACCCTAGCATTTCTGTTAATCAAAAGCCCCTTTTCAAGTCCGGTACCTAGAAAATGAGGGACAGAAGTAGTGATCATGGGCAAGAAGAAGAGCTTAAGTGAAATGAATAATATCACTTAAGACAGTTTAGACATTTAATCTCAAGCACACATAGTTCAGTAAATTTATTGGCAAAACCAGCAATTAGATGCTACAGCAAACAACAAAGAAGAAGAAAAAAAAATAAAATACTACATGCTGGTTTTCAGTCATCTTAAAAAAACAAAAACAAAACAAAACAAAAACAAAAACAAACAAAAAAAACCTGTCGTCCTACTCTTTCTGAAGACACCCCTTTCAACTAGCCCTATCTGAAGTAGAGTCAAAGCATGTTGTGTTCAGAAAGCACGCTTTCTGATTCCCCGAGGCCAAAAAAATGCTAAAGAGATAAGACATTAAAATAACCTGAAAATCCCTAAAAGGATCCTATTTGTGCTTGGTCGTATTAAGCAAGGTACAATAAACTGCTAGCTCCACTGAAAACCAACCCTGCTTCCAGGCTATTTCCAGAGTCACTAAAGTCACTAGACAACATTCATCAGAAGTCTAGGACGCCTCTCATCTTAGCTCAGACTTGCAGTTAACTAATGGTTTACAGCAAACAACAGCTGATTAGATTCCAGTTAGACAGGAAAAAAAAAATCTTTCTCATAGTATGAATAGTGAGACTTTAAATAGATTGCTTATGGAGACTGTTGAGTCTCCATCACTGAAAGCTGTAGGAACAGGATAGACAAATTTGTCTGTGAAGACACGAACGTAATTGATTTTGCTAACCATGGAACAGGGGATGGATTAGTTGACTCCTTAAGGCCTCTTCCAGCCCTAACTTGCTGTAACATTATGATTACTTAGAGAGCTTGAAAGTTACAAATGTATTTAAGCAGTACAAACTTCAGTGTTGGATCAGACCATGGGTCCATCTATCACAGAACTCTGAGAGGAAAAGCAAGGACAGCCACCCAACCTCCAACCATTTTCAGGTTAGGTTATGTGATTATCTAGTTAGTACACTCCACAGCATCTCTTCCAAGGATTTGTTCTGAATAGAACTCTTACTAGCTTCTTTTTGTACACATCATTCTTGTAGTAGGAGTGAAGGTGAAAAGCCAAACCCATTCCTCTGTTCTGTAGACCTCTCAGTTCTGCAGATACCTTCTTACATTTCCCCAGTCATATCTTTCCAGAGTTTTGACTATTCCATGTATGGAGTTCCTTGTATGTTATATGGAAGTCACAGTATGTGACTAATCATCACCTCAAGAATATTTATTAGTTCTAGCATGCCTTTTCAAGATAGAACTGCATGCAGTATTCAAGCATGCAAACCTTGATTTTTACAGTGACAAATGGACTTCAACAGCAACACAACAATCCTTTCCATTTTGTTCTCTCTTTGCTTAGTAATAAATCCTAAGCTAGAACTTTTTTCTTCTTTATCTACTAAGCCAGTATTTTCATGAAACTGTCTACTGTAACCAAAAGATCTTGTTCCTGAAGACCTTTAGGCCAACTTAGAAATGACCCAAGAAGTGAAGATAGGATTCATCTTCCCTGGATGTACTACTCTACCTACCTTTATCTACACTGAGGTGCACCCATCATTTTATTGTACAGTCAGTCTTACAACATCTTGCAGTCTGCCCTCGTCCTTACAAGGCTGCATTACCTCCTATCATCAGCAAAGCTTTGCCACCCCACTAATAACTTCCCTCCTTCAGGTCATTGATAAGACAAGGGGTAATGGTTTTAAACTGGAAGGTTGTAAGTCACAGAGTAGGTTTAAGTTAGATGTAAGGAAGAAATTCTTCACAGGATAGTGAAGCACTGAAATAGGTTGCCCACAGAAGCTGTGGATGCCCCATCCATGCAAGTGGCCAAGGCCAGGTTGGATGAGGCTTTGGAAAATTTGGTCTAGTGGGAGCTATTCCTGACCACGGCATGGGGGATGGAACTAGATGGTGTTTAAGGTCCCTTCCAACCTAAAATTGTATGATTCTATGATTTATCATGGTACAGGTTCCAACAAAGACACCACACGGAATTTCACTATTGATCTTCTTATGTAAAAAATGAATGTGCACTTAAATCCAGTGATGGTCTATGTAGAGTTCAAGTCTTTCAAATCACGTTTCAAGGCCTTCCTTCTTATGCCAGCAACAGTCTTAAGTTGCTTGGTTTTCCTGAAACACTTTGATAAGTTCTGTCAAAAGTCTTTTGGAAATCCAAGTTGGCTGCATCATTTAGATGGTTTTCATCTACATGTCGATGACTTCTTCAAACAAGTCCAAGTTCTTTGTTAACTCTCACTAATTAGATCATATTTATTCAGGTAGATATTAATTTGATTGCTTGTTACAATATCTACTTGTTCACCCAGAACAGATGTCTAATTTTATTTTGCTGGATGCCCCTGGAGCCTTTCTTCATGATTGACATCCCATTTGACACCTTCTGATTTTCACACAGAGAGGAACAACGAAGTGACAGGTTACGTGCTGCCATTAGATATTTCATCCCTGAGTTCTCCTAGAACTCTTGATAAATTCTTCAAATCCTAGAGAGTCATCTCTTTTGTATCATTACTTTTTTCAGATACAATTCGCGAATAATACTCTGTGGAGTTCCCTGAATGCCTGAAAAGGGCCCTGGTGGGAGAATTTCCCCAATTTATTCCACTGAGAACAAGGATACAAAGAGTTCAGGTTCTTTCCAGTGACTTTGTCCTCCCTGAGGGTTCATTTTAAACCCTTTTTATATGCAGACTCACTGACAATGTTTTTCCTTCCAGATGTGTGGGAAGAAGGATATTGAACTGCTCTGCCTAACCATATCTTTACACCTGTCAGTGTTTATGATCCTTTAACTTTTCAACATTTAGGTATGTTTTCATGTTTTAGAATGACTCTTCTTTCTGAAAGCCTCTCATTGCTGATCAGCCATGATCACTTCAGTTTACTCTCAGGAATGTCCAATAAATGATGCACACAAGCACTGTGCTTCCTGCTTGGCATTCCGTAGTCTTCATGACCACTGTACAGATGTCTTGGATGTCACTCTTTGTTTCTTCTTGGTAAGTTTTGTCATATTGAAATGAATACAACAGTGGTGGATATTTTGGCCTCTACAGCTCTTCAAAAATACTGAACCCAAGACAGTTGCAGCCATTCCTGAAGAGAAGCCTTAAAGTTCAGCATATATATATATACATACCTACATGTGTATGTATTCATTATATGTAACAGTGCAAATTGAAATATATGACAAGTAGCTGGTAAAGTAGGAAGCAACTACAAAAGAACTTCTGGTTCTTCCTTGATCTTGTTTCAGAGTTTGCCAGAAACGTACACTGAAGATAACTAGTATTTCATTGCTTGCAGCTCTCAAACCCCTCTAAGCATTATTACTGTTGAGGAAATACAAGCCATGGAACAATGAAGTAACAAAGAAAGTATAGTTCCTATGATTCCTCATTTCACTCTGCTACCTCTACAGTCATCTTCACCTTCCAGGTGAACTAGTAACTTTGCAGACTATTGAAAGCATTGCTTACAAATCATGCTATTATAATTACAGTTGATTTTATGATAGTAGATGTGCTCAAGTGGGGTGTTTACATCCTCATTTTCTGTCCATATTTTATCTATACATAACAAATACTTGTGTTGTAGCAATGTAACAGCACAATTTTCATGCAATAGATATTTTAAGGTAAATTTTAAGCTGCTTCAGCCTGGTTTACATTTGTTATCTCAGCAAGGTACTCTGATCAAGTAAGGTAATGCAGACACAAAACCTGGTATTGCCATGATATATGGAGTAAATAGCCTACAGAATCTAGCACTTCTGACCAAGAATACCAAAGCACTCTCTTTGCATAAATACACAGTCTAGTAAAAACACCTCTAAATAGAAAAAGATAACAGCATTTTTAACTATTCCATGGCATAACATGGAAAAATATCATGTGCGCAGATTTTTATTTTTTGACCTCTTCTTTGTTTTATGAGACGTACAGTCATTCCCTTCCCACTTCACCTATGTATACTTGCTGACTCACATTTCTTCTATCAATTTGTTACCTATACACAACTTAGGAAAAGAAAAAGAATTTTACTGTTGTATGACTTGTTCACAAGGAAGATAACCTGTTAGTATGGTCACTTTGCATAGCGATCTACACTGTCCTTGAGTCTCCACTATTTTTTCACAGTAACTGGCATATTTCTTCTAGCTCAGCACACTGATGGATCACTATTTAAGGGTAGAGTTACTTGTCTCACTAACCAAACAATTTATATTTTCAAGACATGCAAATGATAGCATGTAGGAAGGTAGCATTCTTTCATTACAGTTTTTTTATTTTAATTTACATATGCAGAGTCTGTATCACTTTGTGACTAAATAAACAGTCGAGTAGAATGTATACAGCTATACTTGGTTATTCTTTCATGGTCCTTTAGCATCATTTTATAGCAGTGACACTGAGAACCCAAAACCCAGATATACACTTTCCCCATTATTCTGTATTGTGACTGTCATCTCTCCCACACTGCCTGGTAGAGTAACTTAATTAGAATTTCATCTCCGAGACGCTGTGACAATAGAAGTTTCATACTTAACCAATAGTTAAAATTCCCTTACAGTCATTGCTAATTTACTGACTCTTTGCTCTGCTGAATCAGCACCTCTGAAAGCAATGTCTCCCCTTAATCACTGAGAGAAAGCAGTGCCTCTGCAAGGGCAGATCCAGCGGAGAACAGGATTACGGTAGACTGACAGCGGCTCTGTATCACCTCCTATGCAATAGTTTAAAAATTAGCTAAAATCACTAACCTCTCACAAGGTTCAATTCTCTGTTTAGCCACGCATGACAATGAGTTCAGCGATCTTGCTTCAGCCTCCACAGAATCACTCATGTCATTTGCCCTGACTGGCAGATTTTGCTGCGGAGAAAGAATAAATACGAATTAAAAAATTAAAGCGAGTTTTTGTCAAGTCGAATTATCAAACATCAGTAAATCTGTCAGAATCACAGAAAGCAAATTCAGATTTGAAAGTTTGAATCTTTGTGCAAATCCCACATGGGCAGAATCCAGAGTGGATCAGAAGGCAGAATCTGATTTGAGCACAGTGTAAATGAGCACTCAGTGACTCTGTACTATGAATGAGATGGCTGCACACCAATGGACCTCTACTTCTAGAACTCTACTTCTCAGAATGCATGGTGTCTCCCCACCCACAGGAGGTGCTGCCAGTACTGCTTATGTGGGTACAGCAGGCTGCTTTCCATCTCAAGCATGCTCTGCATGTGAGGAAGGGTGAAGCTGCAGCCCTGCTTTACCTGTTGCCATGAATTCTGCTGTGCTGCACAGGATCAAAAAGCTAACAGCCTGTTTCTGAACACTAAGGAAGGTCATGCTTCCCTCTTTTCCATGAAGAAATGCCTCCTAGACTGTAAGGAAAATACCAATAAAAATCTATTCATGCACACGTAATGGAAAAAAACAGAAAAGAAGAAGTATAAAGTGAGAGAAAAGAAAGAATGACAACACTTTGAACACTTCGTCAAAATTCTCACTTGTTTTGGGAGACTGCTCTCAGATGCAAGGTTGAGCCTCCAGTATGAAATCTATTATCATTCAATTCCCTTTTTCCTTTGGCAAACACTAACCTTTGCATAGTTAGAGCTATTTGAAAGCAACCATACAATGATGCACCGTCATTTCAAAGTGTGAACAGAACTGAAAAGAAACAGTATCTTTGCTCTTGTGACTCAAATGAAGACACAAGCCTGATGAAGATGCTTCTTGTATTGTGCACACTTCCAAGAAAACATGCCCATGTACTTGTGCATAACACCTACAAAGGGATGTAGATCCTAACTGGAGCCCTGTGCATGTAACATGTACTATAAAAACTTGCTTATACCTGTCACCGACTGCTCTTTCTAAACTAAAGAGCATAGGAGTAGAAAAAGAGAAACATGGAAAGTTGATTAGTTTAACATAAACATTAACTTTAACCCTTTCTGTAAGATTGAATTGTTTTGCTTTAAAAAAAAGCACGTGCACAGCAGATATTAACAAAGATGAAGCCTGAAACACCCGCCACATCCGCAGCTCTTCAGGTTATATTTAGCCCTCCACAGCTACGTTAGGAACCCTGCAAACAAAACTCTACCCAAGGCTCCCATCTTTGTGATTTCAGCAAGGAAACCACTTCTGTTCTCAACAAATCAGTGGCAAAACCTTGCCTGAAATCCTGCCAGGCTCACAGCGTATAGCAACTTGTTGCATACTAAATGTAACACGCAGCAAGTCCCTGCCTTGTGTAATGGCACTCTACATTTAAATTTCAGACACAGATACTCTGCACTGTGATTTGTATTCAGTTGTGGAAGAAAAATTTATTATTCTTTTCCCTTCTCTTGGGTATGTCACCCACATCCCAGGCTATGAATCTAGGCTGGTGTTGGTGTGCATTTTCCTCTCTGGTTCTTGGACAACGGTGTGCGCTTTTGAGCAAAATAGTGCCTCTGCTACCAGGGACAAAATGCCCTGCCATACCCCTGTGCTATGACATAAAAACTGCCTTTCGGCTCACTTCCATTTTCCTCAGTACTACATCTAGAACTCTCATTTAATGACAAAACAATAAACAAAGCGAAATAATGACAGCAAATCCTAACTTCATCCTTTGGCTAAATCTGCCAGGCACATCAAACCTGATCCGCTACGGGCTTATTTTAAAACTGGGTGGCTGAAAGGTGCCTCAGGATTTATTTAAGGAAAACAGATTGTCTCTGAGGCTGATGCCAAATAACTCATCGCCCGAGTTATCACTCTTCAATCAAAAAGTAGATGAAGAAATTACATAAGTCATTTAGACAGCCATCACCGTGGAGTTACGCTGGGCTCTCATGTCAGTGATGAAACAGCCAGCTTCTCTGACAGCGGTGAGTTATTCCCCTTATCGCCAGCAGAGCTGCCAAAAGAATCATCGGGGCTACAGGCACGGAAAAGATGAGGCCTCTCGACACTGAAGTGATAAAAACACAGTGTTTTATTATTTTATTTTTGTCGTTATAATTTAAGTTTAAACAAATTACAATATTAAACATAGTTAGACAACAATGTGCTCACTATAAATTCAGACTTCAATTTCTTTTCCAGGATTCTGTCCCAATCGCCATCTGCCCCAATCTCTCTCATAACTGAGCCCATATCTTCTAGCCCTGACAAAGCCGGTACAAAATATTGGGTGTTTTATTATTACAAGTTATACTTTGGTCACTTAGGAGGTAGATTTTCTTTTCCTCTCCAGTAATAGTAATGACTTAGTACAGGAAATTGGTCCATTTTTGTTGCGCTTTAACATCTCTCAAAAGAAGTCAGATGTGATAAGAGAGTACAACTCTTTGGAAATATATATCTACCAAGATTGATTGTCTTTAAAATATCCTAAATAAAGCAAGAATATTCTAATTCTCTTGTTTAGTTTTAAATTCTTCTTTTAGAAACCTAGCAAGGTCTTATAGAAAGCAAGGTTTATTGGCCTGACTTCAATTTGAGCAGAATCTCAGTTAATAACGCTGCACACATAAACCCCCTTCTGACAGTCCATAATATTGAACCGAAGACAGGATTGCTAAAGAACTTTGTTATTTTTTCTCCCTAATAAACCAGCATTACAGACTTTCAGCAGGTGTCTTTAATAGACACTGTTATTAAAAAAGTATTGCATGGAATAAATTCAGACCATTTCTCCAGCTTTACTTCTCCTCCCATTAAGAGGATTTCTCCTGCATCTTCAGCTATTTATGCCTAAACAAAAACTCATCCTCAGACATTATAAACTGCTGTCAGCATCTATACTTATTCCTTACACTTAAAAATCTGCCATTGCTTCCAGTTACAGTAAAATTCTCTTTCTTTTCCTCTTTTTTTTTTTCCTTTTACAGTTTTAAAAGCTGTAGGAGTGCGTTATGGTATGAAATGTTCTGTTCATGAGAAGTTTTTTTGTTTTGTTTTGTTTTTTAAAGCGTGGAATCTCACTTTTCTATTTTCAGTTTCAGGTATTTTTCTGTGCTTTAAGAACTCAGTGACTTCAATAACTCAAGAATGGAAATTTTGTGTTAATTTCTTTCAACATACCAGCTAAGAAATATGTACTATTGGCATTATTACTGTTCGGGAAATGTTATTAGAAGTAATTTCTTGGTGAAAAATCACACCAAACAGGTGACATCTCTGGGTCAAATGGTCAATAACACCATATGCCCAAGCCAAGTACTCAAAGTCACCTTGCTTACATATGCACATCCCATAAAATAGTGCTTGCTTCTCTAATGTGAAGATACAGTTGTTAGGATTTTTTTCTTTGCTTGTTTTACAATCTCCAACAATCAGGTTATTTATTCAGTTAAGTACAGATTAATGACCTACAGATTTCCTCTCTTTGCCTGCCATCTGCAAGGGGACCTTGCCTGTACATAAACTAGGAGATGTTTGAGTACTTTTGGGCTCCTAGGTCTTGACTGCATCTTTACTCCATGCTGAGGTCAGCCTTTTACTTCCACGGGCTTCTGTCCACAGAAACCTAATGCGTGGTCAGATGGAAGGGCAGCATGTTCTTGGACTGGTTAGGAGACAAGATGTAGGACAACCTTAAGAAGTCTCTAGGGATGTGACAGGCTTTGGAGCGAGGCTCTTCTGGAGTAATTCTACTGAAAGCTCCGAAGTTACTTTGTGTTTATACGCAGTTATAAGATATATATTTTAAACAAGTAGACTTTTGTCCATCAGCAGTACATATTCCCAAATATTGTCCATCAGGATATACTCATTCCTAAATACTTATTCTAGGAGTGAAAAAAAGTGGGAAAAGACATCACAGTATCTAGGCACTGCTGGGGCTCAATCTACCTCCTGATTGCAGACCCCTTAAACTCAGCTCAATTCATAACTCCCACTTGCCTCAGCAAGGGTCCTTAAATGCATTAAAAGCAGGAAGGCATGCAACAACTGTCAGCTAGAAATACCATCATACATAGTTTTATGTGTTTGCTTGATGGTGGAATACTTAAAGATGCTCATACAGTACAGGATCCTTAAGAGATGGATTGTTGTGCAAATCTTTAAAGAAATGTTCACAATACCTTTAGCATCATAACTTCTTATAGCTGTTGAAAAAGAACAGTTTAAGGCAGTCATGAGGGTCTGTAGGATGAAACTGGAGTAGAAGAGTCTTTTTTCATAGGTACAGGTACTTCCCCACAAGCAACTCCTTAGCTTTGTAGCTGAACAGTCACCAGCTCAAGGTAATAACTGCACAGCAGTCCTTGTTTTTAGTCAAGCTACCAGAACTTCAGGCTGCAGAAAAAAACAACCTTTTTACGGTAATCATTACTTAGGTTAAAATTTCAAACTCTTCAAAAACTAGCAAGAAACCTTAAAGAATCTGAATGCCATTTTCTTCAACCTCGTAATTGGGCTTGGGAAACCATCCATGAAAATTGATAATAAACTATGGAAAAAACAGAAGATGCCCCATACCCTTTTGATCAGATGAATGCATAAAAATATCTCGACAGCAAGCTGGGGCTGCTCTTACCTTCACCAGTTACAGCTAGTCTCGGTATTATCGGGACCACCAAAGCACCCAATCCTCTCATCTATCTTGTCTCTACTAGGCATCTTACACTGTGATGTGTTGGGAGAAATATATACAAGTAAATCTTTATAGATTCTTTTCCATTGGCATTTTCTACTGCCTTGTTGAATTATCTGATCTTTCTGCAACAGCCAAACAACATAAACACAGAAAACCGGTACGGAAAAATCCACACCACTTACTGCACAAAATAGCAGCAAAGAACGTATGAATACATTCCTGGGAGCCGCTCACTGCTGCAGCTCTGCCCTGCCTTGTTACCTCCATATAGCTGCCTCACCACATACAACACCCTCCCTAAGTATGAGGTATGAAGAACAGCAGAAATTCGTTGCAGAAATCGAGAACTGCTGATGTGATGATGCAGCACCTGAAATAATCAGATACTTCATGAAGTAAGAGCTTTCAGATGGGTGGCCCCAAGAAATGTCTACATCTGGGAAACAGAAAGAAAAAAAAAAAAAAAAAGATGACTGGTCTGAGTTCAGATGCAGCCTCAAATATGATCTGGCACAGCAGATAGTCTTGCCCACCTTGACATTTTTTCCTTTTTTATTCACTTCGGCTGCTTCATCTGCTAAAGACATAAATCACGGCTGCCTGCAGGGGCAAAGTTTAGAAGGATGCAACCACAGGCCAGGGAGCTGATGACTGACTCTGACATCTGAGAATAGCTCTGAGTAAGCCACTGCTTTTCTATCAGGAGTGGGATCTGTTTTTTCCCCTCTAGGTATACACATTTCATAGCAACACGTTCTGTTGCTATTTAGGATTCACTGGCCACTTCCATTACAAATGTTCTTTCCCTGAGATTTATAACCAAAGCTTTCGTTACAAAGCCCAACGCCAGACAAAACTTGCCTCATTTTGGGTTTTGTTGCAAAGCCGGGACTAGAGCCAGCTTCACACAAATTTTTGCATTTCTTTTGGTGAGCCTGAAACAGTCGCATCCTGAGACAACGAGATGTTAGAACAGTACAAGGGTCTGGAGTCAGCAAACACTTCTTAACTCGCAGTTAAAAACAAGGAATCCTTTGCCTTCAAAGCAGAATCAGTGTTGACTGGAGGGCTAAATCCAATAATACAAACCAACAAAAACGCTTGTGTGAACCCCAGCAAGAATCAGAATAGCTGCATTTTGAGCAGCTTTATTTATAGCACTATAATTTTAAATGGTAACGCCAAAAATAGTCATTGCAATATGTCAGTTCAACGTAACTTTTTTTTCCAAGAGAAGTAAATCACTCCAAACTTTTTCTTTTTTGTAGAGTAGTAAAATAAACAATAAATAAATAGTTTTCCAGCTAGTTTTAAAGGGTTTTGTGTTATACACCTACCGAGGGACTTTCACACGTAGGTAACAATCCAGCAAGGCGGCTGGCTCAAGTGGAGGATTATTAGGCTCTCGCCCTCCCCTTCACTCTGTGCCACTGCTCTTACTGTCTCCACCTCCATTGTATCCATAAAAGCAGTGGGTCTGCAGCCAAGCACTGCACGCTCCCCACAGCCAGCAACTTCCTCTGAAGCTGCAGTGCGTAATTACAACCAGCTGTGCAGACACCGCCAAGGAGGCTCCCACACTCCTGCAGGAAAAGCGAAGAGGGAGCAGCAATCCCCCCTTTCCTGCAGCCGCAGATGCTAAAAAGATAGGGCACTTCAGCCTCCCTCCCTCTTCTCTCCTCCACTAAACCCGTTTGTTTGAGGGAAGAAAGCCTCCTTGCGGCCCCTGCCGCTCCCTCGGCCTGACCTGCTGGAGGCTGCCAGCACTGCTGCTTCTTCCTCGGGGACAGGGCTGTGAGCCACACCGTGAGGCTGTGTGACCCCTACTGCCAACAAGCCCACATTTCGGCTCTTCCTGAGCTACTTGGTAGCTCCTGGGAGTTTCATCTGCAGTGCAGTTACCTTTTTAAAGACTGAAATCCTTGCTGCCAGCCATCAAAGTACCCGGTAAGCCTAAAGGCCTTCGAGGCTCTTGGACATGGGATATATACAGGTGGTGCAATCACCAGATTAATGCTCTGCACTTACACAGCACCAAGATCACAGCACACAGATGAACTCTTAATACCAAATTAGACTAGAACCTTAATTTATAACTAGAGAAAGCAATATCAAATGCATTGAACACTTTGCTCAAAACAACAGAAAAATCTATGAAAGAGTTGGGGACAAACAGGTCCTGCATTCTAATGCTTAGATCATGTTGGGATTGCACAATGACAGCTTTCCTCTCTATGATAACCAGAACTGCAGCCTCAGCCTCTCTAGGCAGGTAGAGAGAGCTCATGTGAAAGAATTGTGCACCACATGAAATCACCCAGCGTTCCCTCCTACAGGATGCAGAGCTGAGCTTTGAGGAGGCCATCACGAATGTCACTATTCACAACCAGTAAATTCTGCAAAAGCGGAATACAGAGGGCTCCCTAAAGACATGGCATATGATAATCATAGAATCAAAGAACGGCCTGTGCTGAAAAGGACCACAGTGATCATCAAGTTCCAACTCCCCTGCTATGTGCAGGGTCGCCAACCATCAGACCAGGCTGCCCAGAGCCACATCCAGCCTGGCTTTGAATGCATCCAAAGATGGGGCATCCACAGCCTCCTTGGGCAACCTGTTCCATTGCGTCACCGCCCTCTGTGTGAAAAACTTCCCTAACCTAAACCTCCCCTGTCTCAGTTTAAAACCATTCCCCCTTGTCCTATCACTATGCATCCTCATAAGCAGCCATTCTCCACCTGTTTATATGCTCCCTTCAAGTATTGGAAGGCCACAGTGAGGTCCCTCTGGAGCCTTCTCTTCTCCAGTACGATCAGGGCTTCTGGGTAGCACGTTGGATCAGCCACATCCA
This sequence comes from Meleagris gallopavo, assembly GCF_905368555.1. NCBI lineage: Eukaryota > Metazoa > Chordata > Aves > Galliformes > Phasianidae > Meleagris > Meleagris gallopavo. The sequence continues at coordinate 9,538,705 of NC_139407.1, forward strand.
GGCACCGTGTTTAACAGCAGTACATGAAAGGTAGCATAAGTGTTGCCCAAATGATTTAGGGGCACAGTACAGTCTCAGAATGGATTTCACACTCTGGAAACATAAAAACTAGATAAGAATATTTTTCTTTTCCTCCAGGGTAGAGTAGCAAAGCCAGAACAGTACACAAAATCATCATGCCAAAGTCACGATGTTTGGTTTTGGGTTTTTTTGGTGGTAAAGTTATGTAGCTGTATGGGAATCCTATCAGGTTACCTGTTTGCACTTTCCCCATGTGTGTAAGTATGCCTCAAACACTAGGTTTCGTGCTGTACTTCTGTACTTTTCCAACATTACCTACACAGTGCACACATTGCTATTTCTTTCCTTATTACTGCAACAACAGGGTGGTGTTAAGAGCTCTGCATCGTCCCAGCTTCTCAAATCATAGCTTAGCATATTAGCTTTGGCACTAAGACAGGCTTAGGAAATTGCCCTCCTCTGTTTGTCTTGCCCGCTCTGCTTTTAGGTTAAAAAAGTGTGTTTATCTTGATTCATTTCACTAATGTCATTCCAGCTGATCCAATTAACACTGGCAAAAGAGGGAACCAAAGGGTGGTAAATTGTGGCAAAAAGGGACTGAATGAGAAGAGATGAGCAGATGGAAAGAAAAAGGAGTGGTAAACATTAAACTATCTTTGCTGTTGGAGAATGTACAAGGGAAAAATGTTCTCAGAGAGTTCAGTTACTGGTAAATCAACTTTTCTCCTTCAAATACTTATCTCTATTACACATATTCCAGCTCACATGATTTCAAAGTGGCAGCCAGAACTTTGGAACTGTATGTCAGGGCCCTGAGCAAAAAGCACGGACTGAAAGGACTCATTTACCAAATATAATATATGCACCTCAATTCTCCACACTGGCCTAACACATGGTAGAAGAGCAGGTGGTTGCCTGGAGCAGAACAGAGATGCTCTAAAGGGCAGCCAATAGTGCTGCTCAGTCTCCAGCAGTGCAAACTCCACTGTAAGTAATGATGGCTGTTTTGTTGAGTGCTGTGATACAGTCCAAGACCCCGTTAAAATGCGTGGGGTCAGAAACTGGTGTGACCTTTAAGCAGTGGAAACCAGTCATTTTTCAGCCAGGGAGACAGAACCCTTCTCATATCACATGTGCATGGTACATTTCTGGGGGATCCGTGTCTCTGTGCCTAAGCTTCAGTGTTTAAAACACGCAGCAAAAGGATTAAGAAGTTTGGAAATGACAACAAGCTGATAATAAAGACAGCCTTGTGTCTTCCAGAAACCTCATGAAACATTCCCCCATATAGACTCTGCAGTAGTAAAAGCAAGGATGGCTTTCTCCAGAGGGAATTCTGTCAAACCAGGAAATTTAGTGTCTAAATATGCACCCAGGATATGAGGCAAAACTTGAAAATCTACAAGAGATAAGCTGACCCGAGGTCTTACTTAAATTCACTTTTTGGCTAACAAGTGTAAAAGCTACTGACGTGTCTTCCCTGAGGGCAGAACATTCAACTGTAGAGATGCTTGTTTGTTCCATGCCAAGAGAAACACAGGTCAAACCCCAACAGTTGAGACAGAGAGAAGGAAGAACACGACTTAGCTAGAGCTACCATACAGCTTAGGTCAAAGAGCCTCAAGTCTCATTTAACACAAAGTACAAAAGAAAAGCACTAAAAGACTGGAAAGGGGGGGTGGTTGTAGGAAAACAGTTCACTGAAAAAGGCATGAAAAACAATCAAGTGGGCTTTGAAAGAGCTGAGGTGCAGCTTAGACCGCAAAAGTACAGTTCTGAGTTAAAGCAACTGGGAGAGGAAAAAAGAACGGAGCAAAGAGAAATGCACACCACAGTAGAGCACAAGGATAGACACATGTACATTCCACAGCAATGAGAAGTAAAATACAAACCTAAGTACCTGAGGTATGCAGAGGTATACACAAAGAAGCATACTCCAGAGAGAACAGGAGAAAAAGGTGCTGTACCCAGAACAAGAGCCTAATTCCTACTGCCATGAAGGCTGATGCAGTTTATGAAGGGCACAGGGTAGTAAGGGGAAAGCTCACACATGGAAAATGCCACTTTGGCAGCAATTTTTGCACTGTGTCCATGAAAAGTCAGCAAATGGTGAAGCAGCAGAACAGGATGTATAGGCATAAACATATACAGCAGGACTGTCCGCCTCTTTGTTTTGCACTACCTCATTAAGCTCAAGGAGGGAAGGTTCAGATTGGATGTCAGGGGGAAGTTCTTGACAGACAGAGCAGTGAGGTGCCGGAACAGACTGCCTGGAGAGGCTGTGGATGCTCCATCCCTGGAGGTGTTCAGTGCCAGTTTAGATGGGCCCTGAGAAGCCTGGTCTGGTACCAGACCTGGAGGTTGGTGGCCCTGCCTGTGACAGAGGAGTTGGAACTCGATGATCCTTGGGGTTCCTTCCATCCCAGGCCATTCTATGATTCTATGATGGAAACTCCAAAACTTTTCTGAGCAGCCTGTTTCGGCGTTCAGCTTCACAACAAAAAAAGCCTTCTTAAAAAAAAACATTTAAATGGAATTTCTTGTATTGCAATTTGAGTCCACTGCCTTTCACAAAAGCACTAAAATCTTTTTGTGTTTTTGTTTTTTTCCCCTGCGTATGTGATATGAACTAGGGAGTTTCTTATTTTTAGCAAAGGAACAAAAGGTAAATTTCTATCAAGATTTACACATGTACCAGCAAGTCTCTTCAGACAGTCTAGCAATAATTGTCAACGGTGTTGTCAGAATTTGGAAAACTAACAAGTATCTTATTTCAACAAATGCAATTTGATTGCTAAATTCAACCTTCATGAAAGGGAAATGCAATTGTAGGCTTGGGGCCTCTTACCCTTTCCACCAAAAACCTGATAATTAAAAGCTGGTAAAGGCTGATGGGAATGATAAGAGCCTTAAAAGAACTTTGCAACCTTCAGAACTCCCCCATCTCTTGTATCTCCACTCCCCTTCCTGCAAATTGTCCCTGTGGTGATTATGATGAAGATTTCCACTTGAAAGAATGATTTTTTTTTGCTCCCTTCAAACTCTACAGAACTACTCAACATACAGCCACTGAGAATTTGGTCTTGGTTGACTATTTTCCTCTGCTTGTTTTTGCTCTCAGCAAAGTAAAACAGCTATCACAGATTTGGCATAGCAGAGTAGGAAAGGTTTTTTTACACTCTTTTTACATCATGAGCCATTATTAACTCACCCTGAGATCTGAATGTATGATGCAGGAGACAGTTTCTGGCTAAATTCGCAGGCCTGGTAATTAGAGATAATCTTTTATTTCTATCTGTACATCCTCAGAAGATAATAAACCGTAGTTGCCCAATGACAGCATTTTTACAATTTTCTTTAGAGAAAAACTGAAATTTCAGTTTCATGAAAATTTCATGAAATTTCAGTTTTTCATGAATTATGAAAAAGTCACTGTCATAAGAAGAAAACTAACACAGTACGGAAGTGCAATGCATATAGAAAAAAATCCTTACTAGCCTATAGGCTAAAGTAGAAGTGCCATAAGGCTGCAAAGACAGACTAAGCATGGAGAGCTGTTCTGATTAAGGGACAAAGAACACAGCTTGTTAGGGATGTCAGTATCAAAGAGTGACTGGAATTACTTAGAATGGTTCAAGGTAATAAATCTTCAGCAAATGGAATGTACTTAAGAAAGGAGAAATTTAGGTCAAATCTCAGGAAAAGATTTCTAATAGTGAAGAGCAGAAGGTTATGGAATATTTGCCTGAAGGAAGAGACACAAGGCACATCCCTGGGGACATTTAAAACTATACTGGAAAAAGCACTGAAGTATTTGGTACACAATAATCTTACACCAGGAAGGAGAAGGGCTGGATGATCTAATTGGGCTTTTCCATCTCTGCTTGCAGTGACTCAGTGGTAATTCCGCTGGCCGGCTCCAGTTTCAAACAGAAAAAATCCAGCAGCAACTGTAAGCATCTCCTGCTGAATGCAAATGCCACAGAATAACTCACCCCAGGACAGAATGCAAATGTTCTTCAGAAATGAAAACAGATCCCATGCTTTAAGTTCTCTTTATGTGAATATGTCTAACTTATAATGAGAATTAAATATATATATATATAAAAGAACAATCATTGTAGAGGCATTTCTATCAAGGATCAGATGTGCTCAACGCGGTTGTGCACATTAAAAAATTGGAAATACTGAATGGAAATTGCACGGAATCTGTTCAATTCAGGTCAGTTCTGTAGATATGTTACAATGTTGCTCAGCATGGAGAAGAGCCACAGAACCGGGTTCTGTGAACTTTCAAAGGCAGGCTTACGCCTTTCTTGCTTCCTGCTTTTTTTCTAGCTGACGCCGAGGGAATAAAGAAAAAGAAAAAAAAAAGAAAAAAAAAAAAAAAAGAGATGGTATATTTTACACGGGCAGATATCTGAAAATCTTACTCTTTTCACTTGAAATAGCTGCTACCTGGTGTTGCTCTCGGTCGGGCAATGAAGCTGCAGCTGCGCGCACAGCCCCGCTCCAGAAGCAGCAAACTCACCGCCGCCTGCTGCAGGCCCGCCGCCTGGCGGCACAGCAAGGCCTGAACCCACGTTAAAGGCCTTCCCAAGCCACCACCGAGCGAATATTTACCAAGCCTGTCCAACTACCTCCTTGTTTATTCCCTTCCAAAACGGCCCGTATTCACTGGGACGTCAGGACACCCTGCGTGGGACTGGGATTATTTACACGTACCTTGTGCACCCTGAGTGCAGCTGCATGTAAATGTCTGAGAACACAGGCCTAGGAAAGTCATTTGAAAAATAATTTCCTCTTCGCATAGCAGCTGCTGAGGTAATTAAGTCACTAATTCTTGGCAAGTCCCTCAGCTCCCAAGGGGCCGCTTGCACGTGGCAGCATTTGTGGATGCACACAATCCCCAGTTCTGAACTAGCTCAGTGCAGCCTTCCAGTATTGAAAGGGAGTTTATAAACATGAGGGAAATCAACTTTGTACAAGAGTAGATAGTGACAGGACGAGGGGGCATGGTTTCAAACTAAAGGAGGAAAAATTTAGATTGGATATCAGGTAGAAGTTTTTCACTGAAAGTAGTGAGGTGCTGGAACAGGCTGCCCAGAGAGACTGGGAGTGCCCCATCCCTGGAGATGCTCCAGACCAGGTTGGGTGGAGCCCTGGGCAGCCTGGTCTGGTACTTGATCCAGTGTCTGGCAGCCCTGCCTGTGGCAAGGGGGTTGGAACTTAATGATCTTTGAGGTCCCTTTCGAGCCAAGCCATTCCATGTTCTATGACTAAACACCCATTGCTATCAACATTCATCTCCCCAGAAATATTATTATGCAGGCATACATCAGAACCACTGCTATATACCATTGCTAACACACCTCCTTAAGACAGGCCTTTAACACTCATCAAGTTGCAGAACACACACAAAATACAAGGGTATTGATACTAGAACTAGGAACAGGCTCAAATTTCTGTTGTCCCAAGCTTGGTCACAAAAGACAATCATGTCCAATTAATGAAAGATGAAGACATCTCCATGAGTGAGTGTGTAACGATGCAAACACTTAAAAGGATGCCCACGTTTTAAGAAGTAAGACTAGGATTTTAGCCAAAAGGCACATGTATAAGTACTGGATTTCTTTTAGAAATGCCTTTTGTGCTTACTACGCTACAAATATTTAGATTCAGTGAAGTTAGAGAGAACCGATGAAGCCACATCACAGCTAACAAACTAGCAGGGCCTCTGATCCAGTAGTCTGCTATTTCATAATTTAGGGAAGTTAACCCTTTCTTTCCATCTACCAGCTCTACTTTCAATAGTATTATAAATGACACTACTTAAAGTATGCTAGGATGCTTTACTTTCAAATCTGGGTACAATTTTTTTTAATAACACATTCGCACAGCCATAAAGGATCTAACAGAAAGTCAGTTCAGCCCATTCCAACTCACACAGCAGCCAATGGAGGAAGCAGAGAGAGAGTATCGCTATATTCTTGCCATGTTCATAAACTGACTCAGAGGTTTCCCTGAATTGAGGTTAAAGGCTTACTAGTCCTCAGTCTTTCACCCTTCAAAAATGTGCCCAGGCACTAACCTGCCTGCCATACTTTCTGAAGAACACAGCATGCTAAAGTAAGTCATGCATAGTTTCACGCCAAGTTTTCGAGATTAGCTGTGATGCAGAACAGATGAACTTTTGAAGAATAATTAGATAAGCTACTTAATTAATTGAGTGAATTTAGCTTCATTAGAAAAGCAACTGAGGTCATTTAAAGCCAAGTAAAGAATTCTGCAATAGCAGTAGGTATGCACAGTGTCAACACTAGAATTAGAAGGAAAGGTGAAAAAGAACGTCTCATGATAACAGGAAAATCCATTTAGAATTGGTAAATTATGATTAATTATGGTAAGCTACAGAAAGATAAATGACCTTGGATAGAAACTAGTTAAAAATGTTGCAAAATCATCTCTGATTTCTGAGAGAGCTGGAGACATCCAGTGTAAACACAACCACTGTCACTTCTGCCCCTCATCCCAAGACTAATTTTTTTTAGACAACAAGGAAGTTTCTAGGAGACATGGTTCTGCAATACCCTTACTAAACCAGAAAAAAGAGCTATAGATCCTTTTTAATACATCAAGGAGTAGTAGCATGGGCTGATAGGAACATATTTGTAAAATGAAAGATTTGGCACAGCAGAATGCTAGCTCTCATTGATCCTATGGACCAAACACCCATAAGTGTTTGGAGCTTATTAAAGTGGGGTCACAGTGCACAGCTGATGACATTTCTCCACAAAGAGCTGAGTATGTACACTCAGAATGAACCATGATATAAACCAAAGCTGAGCAAGTAGGAGTGATCATCGCATTCATGGTCTGAAGAACACAAATATAACTGCAACTCCCAATTAAGATTATCATAGAAGTTGAACTTCTACATTTTATGCAAATACCGAGAAATAAGTTCTAAGGTAAAAAATGGTAAACAAGATAGAATATGAGAAAATAAAGGGAAAAGGCACTCAATTTTTCAAAGAACTCATCCGAGGTTAGATTCAACAGCTTATGAGAAAACTAAACGGAAGTAAGCATATGACAAATAAGAATTAGAAAGTAACTTTCTCAGAGAACACTAACTGTTTTTCAGGGGTGTTATGTTACAAATGCTGTAGAATGAATTCTGTTTCAACTTGTATCAACATCTAAACACACAAAGGTTACAACTTAGCTGGCAACATGTCAGTCCTACCCAGGTAATTTTGTCCGCAGAGCTTAGCTCACACAATTGCTGCTGCTTTTACCTGCTTTGAGCACAGAATATTATTCTCTCGTTGACTGACGAATTCTTTAGGACTTCCATTTTTGATGAATCCACATTTGCTTGAATTTTAGATTATAAGCTAAAGGATAGCATGCACACTGCTCCAGCCACCTCAGTGCCTAGCACTCATGTGAGGTTTGACTACTTGAGGCTGAGTGCCACGGGCTTCAATGAACAAATGCTTTTGAACCAAGAGATACATAGCAGTTTTATTATCCAATTAACTTAGCTCCATGAGTATACTTGACTGTCTACAAACAGCACTGCACTGTCATGGTGCAGGGCCCCGAACCGTTAACACTAAAAATAAAGAGAGGATATCAGTTTATTTAATTTGTGTAATCTGTAATGTAAGTAGTTTAGAGAATGGACCACATGGAGAAGTTCAACAGCCACCTGTTGTGTAACATATTCAAAATAGGAATCACTATATTATAGTATGGCTTCAAGTAAATCTCTACAATTATTTTCCTTTTACGCCCAGAAGGATTCCCTCTTCAGAAAGGAAGAGTGTGATGATCACAGGTAGTTCTGGGGCAAGAAGGAACAGCAAAGATGACCAAAAAAAAAAAAAAAAAAAAAAAGAATCTTTCAGGCTAGAGGAAAGTATTTTTCCATTAAAAAAAAAAAAAAACCCACCTCCCTGGGAAGCAGCTTCAATGCAGGACAACGACATCAAAGGGAAAGAAAAGACTGACGTGTCCTAAAAGGTGACGGTCAGTGCGGATACATAAGTTTAAGGGCATGGTGTGAAGAGGAGCAGTAATGAAAGGCACAGACTTCAGCGAGTCTGTGGGCAGGAATATGTGTGATTTAATGTAATAGAAAGTGAGAGGAAAGGGAACAAATTAGATGTGAAGCGGATTTAAAACACTCACACAATTAGCAGGAACAAGTATTGAGCTTGTAAACAAACAAACAAACAAAGAGAGAGAGAGAAACAGGACATTATCTTCCTCCATGTCAAAAGATCTTGAGTTGATAAACCAGAACTTTGAAATAATCAAAGAAGTTGATTGTTAAATAGAAGTTGTCTTCCTTGACACACCATTGCTTTAATTGTTGAAGGTCAGTCAAATTGTAAAATACAAAGTATTAGCTCATACTCTATAACGATCATGCGAGAATTTATGAAGATGTTTTGGAAAGGAGATGTTCCATCTGGTTTTGACTTTCTGCCCTGATGAAGGAGTCAGGTGGCCAGGGAATCGACACCGCATGGGAAGTTCTTCTTCATATAATAAATTGTTAACATGGGTTTCAGCTATTTGTGAAGAATGGAAAGTCCAGGGAGAGCTGGACTTCACCCAAGAATATTACAGACTGTCTTTAAAGTGAACAGATACGTAGATGGGAAAGAAGTTAGGAGGAACAGCCAAACTTTATTGACTGAAGCTTTTAGCAATCCTGGGATAAATCCAGGAGAGATCTCACTCTCCAAGCTTATACCAGGCTGCACTTAAGTGGTGGTGTTAGGAGAACAAAATCAAGATTACTCAAATTCAGAAGAATGAAGCAGAGGAGGCTGGCTCATTAAAACTTTGTGGAGGACCAAAGGGCAATGAAGTGCTTCATAAGGCCACCATCAGAGCAACAGGATGATACAAGTTGGATATCTACCTCTATGTGAGGACAGATTTCTCTGCAATAAACATCCCCAAAGCTGTGATTCTCTGAATGTATTAGGATCATATTATAAACAAACAAACACATGAAACAAAACAGAACAACAGTCTTCTATTTCAGAAATCCTAGCCTGCCTTTTAATCAGTCCTGTACTCTAACAATCTGTCTCCCTTGCCTCTCACAAATAACACACACTTCATTGGTTTTCTCACTTGCAGCTTCTGAAATCCAGTCACTCACATCTGTCACTCAGTGCCTTAGACTTGATATCAACAATCAGAAACAGACAAATCTCTTATCTCCTGAGCTGGTTTTTCCACAGGTCTTTGCTTAAGGACCATGAGTAGCATCTCCTACTATTGCAGTTCTCTTGCTGCTCAAAGGAACCCATTCCATAAGGCAGAGGAAGATGTGGTTTGGAATGCCCAATGATTTATCTGTGTCTGGTTGGGATTTCAGACACAATCCCTGGCTAGGTCCCAAAATGTCACTTCTGAGGATGACTTAACCCATGAAGATCAATAGAATTAAACAATTTATCAGCTGACTTGCAGAACACATATACCACATATACATATACCTATATCATATGCCTGTTTATCAGAACATTCTCAGGAATCAAACTTGAATGGATTTCCATTTTGCTCAAGTAACTCCGAAGTTTTTTTTCCCCTTCTCTCCCAGCTCTCTTTCAGCAGCTCAGGAGAGGCTCATTTGCCCATGCTGTGGAGAGGGTAGGCTGGAACATGAACATTTTGTTCTGATTCATTACTAGAAACGAAATTTGCAAATTACACACTATTTTAGTATCAAGGAAGCTTTTAACTGCACTGGAGACCAATTCCGATCTCCATTTTCTTCCTTTCAGGGGAGTAGGATATTTCCATTCCTACAAAGCAGGGAGGAAATACGGCAACCGCACTTTTATCAGCAACTACATTTCACTTAACAGCCACTTCCCTGCTCTTCTTTGCAAGAAGATAACAAAGCACTCCCAATGCTTTCTACAGACACCATAAGCACGATTTTGCTTATGCCCTGAGATAAGCACAGCAACTGTACCACAGAACTAGTTTTCCCAGTCATGTGACAGTTAGTCCTGAGAATTCCTGCATCCACAGAACACACCACAGTGGTGCACTTTATCTCCTGCCTAAAAAATTTCCTTCACACAGCTACCACTGGAAATATACTGCTGTAAACTTCAGAGAGTGCAATTAATTTCTCCACTGAGAGTTCAGACCTCGAGCAACATCACTTGTGTCCAATGTCAGCCTGAAAGCTGTAGGAATGGAGTCCGAGATCAAAAGGACTCTGAAACATATGTGAGCTGAAGGAGCCACAAACTCCCTTTTCAGTTCTGAAAAGCGTTAAATCATGCTGTTGACTTCTGGAATGATTTCCTTTTTTCATCCAGCTTCTGCAGTGGCTTTGAAATATGGGTAAGCTCACCGATAAACCTTCTGTAATGGGAACGAAGCCCTTAAAAAAAAAAAACACAAAAACAACCAACTCTACAGATCTGTGAGTTTTTGGAGTCTTGGATAGTTCTGCAGAACTTCAGCGACCCCCACCCCGACCTTTTCATGCAAACAAATTCTTGGCTCATTGGTTATGCATAGGGCACTTTCTCTCTGACAGAGTACCAGCCCTTCCTTTTGCTGTCACTTCAGATTGGTGGCTGGTAGGCTACCCTACATCATCTATGAGAGCACTGATTCCTTTCCAGAGGCGCGATGAGCACCTAGGCATCTTCTAGGTATAAAAAGACTCTGCTCAAGTCTCTACAGACCCTTGAAGTATTGCCTAAGCCTAAAAACATTAATATTGCCACAGGCCATATCCTGCTGAGAAAGAATCTATTTCCTCATCGTTTACAATGATTTGATTTTCAATGGTCCACAGAGAATCTAAGGCTGATAGTTTTTCTCAAGGATGTACAAGACTCCAGAAATGGCCGACAGTGCAGTTAGATTATTCTGACAGATTTCCCCAGTGATCTGAAAAGCTCATGTCCTCTTTGCAACTGTTTAATTAGCCAGCCTCTGCTTCACACGCCCATTCTGTGCAGGAGCAGTGTAACAGAACTCTTTGTCTTATAAACACTCTGATTCCCAAATGGAGGCCTCAGACCATTCTGTTGCAGCTCAGCTGAGCACACAGCACGGTGCTGGATGCACTACAGGACCTCGGCTATCCCCAGATGAGCCCACGGTGAAGCCACTCCTGCAGCAGTGAGGTCCTCATCTCGCTGACCTCAGCCAAGCACTGTGCCCTTCAAGCTGTGCTCAGCAAAGCATACTTGAGCTCTCGGTCCCCGAAGCATGAGAAGATACGCACTGAAGGAGATAGACCAGCTTGGGGGTTGATCCCAGGAGATGCAGAGCTGATCATATAAACGCCTAGGGCCACAGAGACTCTCAGTGTTTTGTTAAATTGGACCCAGAGTAGTAAAACATTTTATTCCAAGTGTATTTTCATACACAAATACATGCTGCACTCCTCTGCTCTTAGAGATTTCTCTAGCACTGCGTTTTAGTCTTCATGTTCTTAAACAGAGGTTTCCTTAATTTCAGCATAAAGACTTTGAGAATCCTCCTTCTGCCTTTAGAGAGGATATTACATAATTTTATTCACTACACTGTTCTGTAAATTTAGCTCTTCATATTCTGAAATCACAAGGATAAGTGAAGTTACATCATGTGAATTATGAAGCAATAATGTCTTTAGTTCTGTCCCAATCAGAAGTGTAACTGTTTAAGGCTTGGAATAATCATGTTCAAACGTATTCAGATTATAATTACTTTTCTTCTGATAATGATAGCTTGTCTGATTGGATGATTACCTATTTGACTTTGATAAGTCTCGAAGGTCAGAGAACATAATTACAGACATCTGTTTTCTAAGAAAAATAAACTCTTGGAAAATAATATTTAAAGTGGCATCTGCAAATAAGTGTTTTAGAAGCATGCTGCTGATGTGAAAGTCACAGGCAGAGAAATAAAACAAAAGCCAATTGTCAAAATACCAGGTTATCACGCTTCCTTTGTAAATAATACACAAGTTTTCTTTTGTTACTTATATAAGCATAAGTAACTTGTCTGATGAGAATATATTTGAGTAGACATTAAGAATAAAAATAAGTGAAATAAAACAACGCATGTGCTATACTTGTTTCAACAAGTCTTGTAGACATAATTTGTTTGAAAATAGAATTGTTTGTTTAATCAGAAGGACAACAGATTACATACACATCCTCCTCTTATTCCTGAGGAAAGAAGAGGAATATAACTGCACAGAAGCGTCTTTAAGAGGAGGTGAGAAAAGATCCATAGAACCTGATAAAGCAGAGGTTCACCACTCCAAAAGAAGCTTTTGCTTTGCCTTGTATTGTCTACAATAAGCTCCTTCTCTATTGAGTGAGTACACAAATGCCATCAAACCACAATTCCGCACTCAAACTAGTAACTTTTCTTCATTGCCAATCAACCTATTTCTTCTACATCAACAAACTTCAGTTCATTTCAATAATTTTAATCCTCAGCAAGCATTCAGACACCTTTACAGAAATGTCTGTGGTGCTTTCCTTTTGTGTGGCTGATTCCACAGAATGTAGATTTCAGGTTTTTATTTCTTACTTTTATTTTCTAAGTTAAATAATGACACGTAACTTAAAGGATGCTCCCAGTGATGAAGAGCTGCTTAACATCATTCAGGAAAACAAATAAACAAAAATCACCATCATCTACCAAAGCCAACTGTTGATATCTAACATCTCCTGTTCCTTAAAGCCACAATAAGGTCAGCTTCGATACGGTTATTGTAAATCATCTGTTATACTGGGACAATGATCATCCATTTATTTCCATCTATAACCTTTCTTGCTTTGTGAAACTTCATGCTGAGGTGAAATTCCTAAATTCTTATGTTTAAAATATCAACAGTGAAAGGAAACCGAGATATGGTAACTTATCTTCCAAACTGGTCCTCAGAGGTAGGTGGAAATCTGTATCGTGAATAACAGCCAGCTGGGTTACCTGACTGCAAGGAGATTAGCATCTCACAAAGCTGAGAAACATCCATTCCAACAGAGATCAGCCTGAGAATGAAAGAAGACTATGCAACACAATGAAGAGGAACTCAAAGGCCTTGCATGGTGAAATTGCACTGACAAGCATTCTGTCTTACTCAGGGTGGAATGCAGATGAGAACAAGAAAAGCTACAGTCAGTGTGAAACTGAGGATGCAGGCAGCTGGCATCAAAAGGCTCGTGGCTTCGGAGAAGTAGCTAGATGGCTTTATATTTTGAACACTGAAATTATAAACCAAAAGATCAATAACCTGAAAAAGTGCGACTGATTTCCAAACGAATAACCACACAGCTCAGTTTAGTTTTTTGAAGCACCAAATACATATATATATATATATGTATGTATATTTATATATACATATATGTATACACACACATATTTAAAAAAGCCATAATCTAAAGATAAGCAAAAAAAAAAAAAAAAAACCAAACCCAAACCAAAACAAATAACCAACAACAACAACCAAAAACGGACATGTAGGTGACACTTCTTGAAAATCTGAAGGTCTAAAATCCTTTTGGCTACAGTATGATATACAGTATTGTGCTATAACCCTCAAAATTAAAAGACACTTGTTTTGTTTTTAATAAAAGACTAAAATCTTTTAATAAAAGGTTTCACGTCAAGGAAATGAAATGCCAAGGAAAAGCGTACTCAAATTTGGTTAATATATAATAATGAAACTTAAATAGTCTCTTGCAAGTGGCTTTTTTGAACACAAATGCAAATGAGCATCTGATAACATTTAGTTGTTTTCCTGTTTCTGTACTTACACGGGAACAAATGGAGATGAGTAATGGGACAGATTAACCCCAACTCAAATTGGTATTGTACAAATGTACAACTACAAACAGTTCTCCAGAGAGGTCTAAACAGATGTGCCAGACAGATGACAGGAGAAAACATATTCCCAAATCAGAGAAAGGGAAAAGAGGACATGGTACATTAATGACCTTGCCCAAACTCATGCTAAACACTTTTTTTTTTTTTTTTTTTTAATCAGAGATGCAGTTTGAATTAGCCTTCTGATTTCTAATCTCTTTGTCTCTAGGAATTATTCCTCTTCTCCTGTTTTCAGGACAGGATCAGAATAAATCCACTGGTCAAAATCAATAACTAACAAAGGATATTACTTTTGCCACCACAACTCTATTATGGCAAGGCAACAATATGTGCACTGCAGCCAGCAGTAGGCTAATGCTACAGCTCACATCAGCAGAGGTACTACACTTACACCATGTATCTTTGCACCCAGCAGCGCTTCTCATTGTATCTGCCAACATTCTGATCTCACCAGCTTTGCTTTAGGGCAGATCACAACTTCAAGGTAGATTTAAAAAAGCAGCCAAGGGGCCGGCAGGCTGAGGGGAAAAATCATGGGCTACTTCTCATCAGACAGGATGAGGGCAGGACAGAGAAAATGCTCCTCTCATTTGATACAGGACCACAACAAACCAAACAACAACCGCACTGGAGCTGTGCTTCACAGCAAAAAAAGCAAATCTGAGGTTTCAGGGTGTATCTTGTAACTTAAGGCAAGCACTGCCTTAAGTTAAGTGGAACACAACTGAAAAGAAAGGCAGATCTGATCCCTTAAGAAATGTGCTACTGGCCAAGGATTCAGATCTTGCTCCTCTGTTCAATCACCTCCACTCAACAGCATGGTCTTCAGGCTCCTTTTACTGCATTGTCTCCATAAATAAAGGCATGGAATCTGAGGAGTTAAAAATGACTCCGCATACACTTATGTGAACCAGAACCATTGTTAATAAACATACATTCACCATGTGAGAAGAGACCAGGTGCTGCTCCTCTCTCAGAATTTCTGTGCTGCAGAAGATGGGTGACTAGCTTACCTCACCAGCTCCTTTGTTAATTAACAGAACTGGAAACAATCGACCTGAGGGCAGGTTGAAAATACAGAGACTTTCAAGTAAATCTTAAAAGGTCATACGAACTCCTCCCTGCTTGAAACGGATCTGAAAGCAAATCGTCTTATTATTAGTCTTTTTACGATTATGCCAAGCAGTGCAAGACACAGATGGAAAGAATTCAGCTGGCACATCCATGTTTACAGTAGGTCACCAGCTGTAACCATGTTCCTCAGCATACATGTGCACTTATAAACAAAAACTGAGGAGCATTTCAACAAAGCAGCACACTGATGTGTTTGTTTCTTCTTTCTGCTACTTCTCAAATGTCCCACTGTGCAATACATCCCACCATTCCACCCATGACATGAAGTAACACCGACAAAATATACCCACAGATCCATATCGTAGCACAAAGACGTATCACAGTCATCATTTTGTCACTGTCAGTCTTGATAAATGATTGGTATTGAAAAATACCAAAACAGAACAGCTGTTGCACCTCTTCAAATCGCAGGTCAGTACTAACCATCAACAAGTCACTTTCTAATGAGTTGAATGTAATTTAGAGCAAGAAGACTGACCTTTCTTGAAGTGGACTTTGAACTGGCTTTTCAGTTCAGTAGGGAAAGGAGTTATTTTACAACCAAGCCATACTTTTAGAGCTTAGAGCAGGCAGTGAAAAGGAGACTCCTGAACAAACCCTTGTTCCCAAAGTAGATGTCCTTTGCAGTAACTTCACAAAAAGGAAACAGCAATTCAGGTACACTTTGACATGGCTATCCCTAATGAAAAATTCATTGAAATATGAAACCCTACTAAAAAATGACCTGATCATAGCATAGGAATTAAATGTTACTGGGATCTCTCAAGTACTGTTGGAACTATGGATAAAATTAATGAACCACCCACAAAGAGATGGATATTAACCAACCAAACATGATTTCATCTGATGAACGTTTAAATGCTTTTTTCCAAAAACTATCCAGGCAAAGTACAGGATCCTGAGATCCTTGAAAATATTTCAGGATAGTGCATTTGTCTGACGATCTGTCTGATGCACATCAGTCAGGAAAGCTGCTGCTGCTCTGATGATTGCAGGATATCTTGAGGTGCAAAAGTGTAACCAGATAGTACTAACAGAAGAAGTTACTTTGCAGTGTATAACCTTGCTTGGCAGGTTAGCCTATTTTTGGGCATCCTAAAGAGAGGAAAAGTTACACAGCTTTGTGTAGGACACTACGTTAATTGTGACAGACATACATTTTAAAGCCAAGAAGCATTCAGCATACAGTGACTGAGTATGCCTTCCAGGGCAAAGTCTTTCCTCACATGCTTTCACTGACTGCCACGAAAAGGAAAACGAAGATGCTACAAGAGGCAGTTTGTCCCTACAGCTTCTGGAGACAAGACAACTAAATGCCATAATTTTACTCTGACTAGTTTGAATGATACGGGTGTTCCCTTTGAAAAAGTCATCCACATATGCTGGGGAAGCAGTGTGTTTATACAGGACTCCTTGTAAAGGCAGCACTGTGGAGGGAAAACATCTGTATGTTTCATGAAAGAATCATAGGTGCTTACTGAAGCTAGTTTTCAAGGGATGAACTCTTCAGTTCCATAAGCTAGTATGTTTAAGCAACAGATGCTAGAAATGATGAAAGTCAGCGAAGTTAAACCTGCCACAGGAAAATGGGAAATTTGCTGTGAAAGGACACAGGACTACCAGTCTCAGTGATACTCTCAGCTGTTAGACTATCATCTCCTACAAAAAGGATTGTAAGATACCAGGAGTGATACAGAGTGCCAGAGAAGACAGAAAAACCTCAGTGCTGGGCAAACATCACAGCTGACTTCTGCCCATAACTGCAGCACAGGAACTCAGCAGAATGCAACTGACACTGCTGCTTTCCACCCCTAATGCCTCTGTGTCTCACAGCCCATCTATTCCTCCCTTAGCTTACATCACCCACAGCTCTTTGAGAACAGAATGAGCCACACAATCATAATCTTGCTTCCTTGTGCAACAAACCTTCCTTCCTCTTCTATTTTAAGTTCTTAAACACCAAGTCAATCTATCCCAAAAGGTTCCTAAGTTTAAAATCTCACTCCATGTAACTGCTACTTTTGTAAATCGAGGGCTTGCTTTCAGCACCAACCAAGAGAAAGGAGTAGCTATCAGAACATCATCTTGCTTCAAGCAGCCAGCACCTTTCCCTCACATTAACTCTCAGCAAGACTTCACAGGGAAGTACTCCAAGAAAGTTCTCTGAGCTACGAGTCAGCCTTCACATGAACTAGTCTTATTACAAAGAAGAGATGGCTCAGGGAATGTAGGAGAAAGATCCCCGGCAACAGAACATGGTAATGGCCCTCCAAAGATTCCACTTTTCAATAGAACTGTAAAGTTTACTTCAACGGAATTATATATCTTTTGTACCATATAAATTAATTTACAATATAGCTTTATTCCAGGAACTGTTCTCAGACAGCAGCAAATCCTGTGGTCACTTGTCTGTCAGATTCTGTCTGTAGTCTCAACTACAAAGAAAAGCTTAAGAGAATCATCTGCTGTAAGGATGGGCACACAGCATGGATGCAGAGTCACAGTACCAAAGCTGCAGACTGGAGAAGCAGTGAAAGAGTGAAGAGAAAGACCAACTATGACCTTATAATCAGATCCCAGCTACAATATGCTGTCACAGGAAAACAGTGCTTTGAAAAGCCTTGTTGCAGTTTACTGCTTACCTCTTTTGTCTGTCATTTCGCCCTTCCTTCTACTTCCTCTCAAACTGTTTGACAGTGTTCTAATAAACAGCTTGAGACAGATGACCTTTACTTTCCATTAGAAGTTAATTTGTTTGGCACAAGCTGACTACCTGTATAACATATCTAGAGACACAACTTTCCCACCCGCACAGCTAACGCTCCAGTTCTTATCTTGATTATCACAACATACTTCTCCTTGGCCTTGACAGATGCAATCCTGTCTCTCTTATTTCATTCAAAATACTGTGGCAAAGATGATTTCTCCTGGCTCATTCCTTTGACCAGGCCATGTCTCTCCCAGTAGTTTTCAAACACCAGCTGCTTCTCTGCAAACACAACCTGCCCATTCTGATTCCTGAGGTGTCCCAGCCCTCTCCCTCCTCCTCTTCATGCTCTGCTGAGGTGCTTCACTCTGCTCACACGGAGCTGCAGGCCCGGCTTTCACATTCCTGAGCCTTCTGCCACGCTCCCATGGTGACCAGGAGATCTCTCAGGGCAGCTGCGACATACTGGCAGCATTACCCTCTTGTCTTCCTTTGCAGTTCCCTTCAGAATGCCCTGTCCCTTGATGCCCTAAAGAAAAGCTTGGACAATAGTTGGAGTATCAGTGTGTCAAAAACATCGCCTGACATATCGCCGTCACTATCCTAAGCATCCTTCTCTTTTCAGTTGGTCTAAATTGCAACCTCTTTGGAGCTGTGATCTTTCTGTTCTGTAATTGTACAACATCAAACACCGAGTACCCCATCTGTGGTTAAGGGTCAGGTACACACATAAATAAAAGCAATAATGAATCCACAGAAGTTCACAGGTTCTTTGGGAATATACTGTAGGCCAGAACCTGAGGAGCTGCCAGTAAGCTCAAGTCTTACTTGTAAGGTGTACTACCTTTATATTTCCTAATATATTACTTAATATATTACACACATAATTGCCATGACACCCTTTGGCATTTCTAAAGGACTTCAGAATATTCCTGGGTAGCATTTCTCACAAAATGTTTAAGACATTTTGGCAAAAGCTAAATACATTTGGGAGTTAAAAATTAAGAGAAAATCTGGAACAGTTGTAAGTAAGGACCTTACAAACTACTGCACTCCATTTCAAATCCAGAGGTAAACTTTACTGTGAAAGCAACTATGGTGCTAGGAAACTTGTAGAAAAAATAGTTTTTAATGGTCCTATGAGTTGAAATATTTGACATGAAGAGCTCCACTGTCCATCTGTAGAAATTCTCTTTATTTTTCGTTCTGTGTTGATTTATTTAGTGGATTCAATTATGCAACCCAGTCCTATGTTTTCCAAAAGCACGTTTCCTAGCATTATATCTAGCCTGGTCCTGTGACTTGCCAATGATGGAGCAGGTTTACATACTTGCTAAAACCTGACTACAGTTCTTCTACAGCCAAAATAGCCTGACCTGAGTCAAGTTTAACTCCTTTGAGTTTCATCCCTTTGATTCCTGCATACCACTCCACATATCCAACCTCCATCCTTGCTACCCACCTAGTCCAAATATCCAGAAGCACGTGGTTTTGTTGATGTGAAACTGTAAAATCCTTCTAATCTCTCCTTATAAATAATATTTCTTCTGAAAATGTATTTTAATGGACATCATACAGACCAGAACATGGGAAAATGTCCTAGTCATGAAGCATTCCAGTTCTGCTTGCAGACTTCAGCTCAGGAAGCTATTCTCTTCCCCTTTCTGGTAACAGTACCAGTTTGTTTTGCAGAGCACCTCATACTAAATGACAACATTTGAATACAAACAGTAGTTTCAGATATTGGAAAACATCACTGATATTGGTACTGCTTCTCTTTTTTGTAATTTTTAACTGAAGGTTGAGCACATTATAAGAAAAATACCAAAATTAGAAGTTATAAGTAAAATGTCAGAACTTGTTTTTTAAAAATATTCATGCTGAATTTGCTTCTCATTATTATTTCCTAGTTCTACTCAAAAACCCAGGCTGGAAAGGATGATTTTTTACCAAGAATTAACGATCATCTCTCATCTTAGAAAAGAAGAAATCCTGATGAATGATCACCCCTTCTTGCATGCTTCTAAGTCTGTTGAAATTTTATACAACTTCTCAATATCTGCAATTCTTTATTATCTTTTTTTTTTTTTTTTTTTCCTTCTGCTACAAGAAGAAACTAGTTAGCTACTAAGCCTTTGTCTGTGAATGTAAATATTACCTACTAAGGCATATTAGTCAGGAATCGATTCAAAGTCAGCTGGAGACAATTCTCAATAAGACTTGGAAGACCTAGAAATCACAAAAGGCTTTCCAAAACTGGGCAAATTCACGTATTTTCCTTTCAAAGTCCTTGCCAATTTCAGCAATCTTCCCTCTTTTCTATATGAAATACCGCAGGCCTTTCTAAAATATACCATGACTGTTCTCTTTACCTCTCCCTAGTCCTCCCGTGGCTTTTTCACCCACCTGCTCTGACCAAGCTACTGTGCTGAGTTAGGAGGGGTGCCTCTCTGACAGCAGACCATCAGTCAGGTTACTGAGCTCTGTTCTAAGTATGTTCTCAACAGATACAAAGATAACGTCATCATACTACTGGCTTTTTTTTCAGGAAAGGAAGGAAGCTGTAAAAGGCATCATTTTAATTATGCTGCCAAGTTGCATGTAATACTTCACTAGTGAAATTGCATACAACTGCCAACATACAGAAATGAAAGTGCCTGCTCTCCTAAAAAGAGGTCACAGGAAAACTACTTGAAAACCATGGCATTTAAGAGATCTGTGCATTAATTATCCCCACATTTAATGAATGCCCACACGCTCGAGCTACTGGAAAATAACTGCAAGAATTGCCTCAAGTCTGTGCCACACTACGAGCCTGTACATGGTGACCTGATATGACTGAACGGTTATGACCTACGTTCAGATGTAACAATCTTACTCTGAATATGGATAAAATAACAGTGAAGTGTTAGATATTGAACGTTTTGCCTCAATATACACACTGAGACATAAAAGAAGAGAAAGAAAGCATGTGCATCTCCAAGACTATTTGTGAATAACCTGTGCTCTTGACACAACTCAATGATACGAGCTGAACTAGAGCAAGTAAATTGCTCAGCTTTCTGTGTTCTATCATCATTATATTAATATCTTCTACAATTTGGCTTAGCTACAACAAGAGCATGGATTGCTATTATTTATTCATCTATCCCAAGGCCTATCTTGTCAAATCTATGTGTAGAGATGACAACTGCATCGTTTAGCTACATTGCACAGAACTGATTTAAATTAGAGATCTGGGTTGTGGGCAACAAATTCACAGGATAAAAAATGATAAAATTAAATAAGAGCAGACAAAACAAATAGCAGACATAGAAACACTGAGTTTTGACTTCTTTGACTTTGCATGAGTAAGAATTCATTGCTGAGTTTTATTAATTTGACACTCCTTGACCCAAGCAAACATTCCTTCCATAACCATAACCAGGAACTGTCATCAGGCTGTGTAGTTTCACTTTCTCTTCTACTGAGAAATTCATTCTGTTAGAAACAAACAAACAACAAACAAACCTATTTTAACGATACTTATAAAATTTTACATAACTATGAGGCATGTTATATCAGGAGGAAAAGTCGCTGAAATACACCTGAAGTTTGCCAATTGATCTGTAATAAGTGACTGCAGAATCACAGAATGGCATGTGTTGGAAGGAACCTGAAAGCCCACCCAGTTCCTCCCCCCCTCCTGCCATGGGCAAGGCTGCCCCCCACCAGCTCAGGCTGCCCAGATCCCCATCCAACCTGGCATTGAGTGCCTCCCGGGATGGGGCACCTCAGCTTCTCTGGGCAGCTGAGCCATGTTCTCTGCTGACCCAAGCAATGACTGGTAGAGCAACTTCAATTGACCAAAAATAAAAACTAAAAAACAAGTAGAAGACTCACTCACTCAGACTTCTTTTCCAAATGAACTTCCCTTTTTAAAAAAATGAAAATACTGCCCTCCTTTGGATCAGACATCAACACTCTTTAGTTAGGTTAGAATACAGCAGGAAAATCTCTGTTCCTGCAAGGATGAAGTGTGGCAGAAAGATATTGCATCCTTTAGCTGATTCCTATATAAGATCTATCTTGCGAAAGATCTTACCAACTATGCACCACATTTTGTTCTATAGTACAGTTTAAGCAGAAGATAAAGGAACATTCTGGTTCGCTTTTTGTAAGTTACCTAGAACCATTTTAATAACAAATAACAAAGTTGTAGGCAGTTGTAGGAAGAGAACAGTAAGTAGCATAACATAACAGTATGGAAATTTTGACAACTATTTATTTCTAGATGTAAACAAGTACAGCTTATATAAGGTGTAAAAATCATCTGAACGACGATAGAAAAATAAACCATAATCAATCAGATAAGAAGTCAGAGTAGCAACAGCAATCAATCAATTAAAATCTTATCTAAAAAGTATCAAAGAGGGAGGAAAAAAAAAAATATGCATGCCAGGTTTGCCATGAACCTGTAGATGGAAGTGATCCTTATGGGTCCCTTCCAACTCAGGATATTCTGTAATTCTGTAATTGCAAACTATACAGTAGCATTTGGAATCAGCCTCAACTTGAAAGACAGTGAGCACACTTCTAGACATTTTGGGATGTTACAAAATGACCTGGCAACATCTTCCCTACTCTCAATGGAGAGGATAATCATTTGCACACAATGCAACGGACTTTAGAAAACACGTAGGTAGCACTCTCAGCCAAACAGATAAAATGTTGGTAGAGATCGTGTTTCCATACACAAAACATACAGCGCACAGAGCATAAATAGTTAGCATCAGTGAACATCAAAGTCATCGCTGGAGACTAGCTGCGGATTCAGAACACTGCTGAGGTGTGGGAGTACCATTCCACCAGGAACAAATACAAGGAAAGGGACTGAAATCTACTGGAAAAGTCAAAGTTTAAGGAGACTTTCTGGGAAAAAGGAAAGAGAAAAAATGTGTTTCTTTTTCTCTTTGTCAGGCAAAACACAGACAGTTTGATCTGACTAACGAGAAAAAAGTGCTGTTAGAGCCGCCTTTCGAGAGGCTGCTTAGTTTTTGCAGAATTCTGCAGGCTTGTCAAAGAAAAATATTGAGTAGGCATTGCAAATTCTGGCTCTTCATACTCGGGTAGGATGCAGAGAGCTAATAAACCTTCCTTAAAAAGAATCCACAGAGCATAAGAAAGTTGTTTATTCATTAATTTCTTACACATGCAGACTCTTTCTTCACCTTCTGTCTAAAATCGTTCTGCTGGATGCCACCTCTAAAGTTACTGCATTCATTACTAAAGGACAAAACTTGAAATATAATTATAAAGCAATTCTTTACCTTCCACCACAAAGGCGACGTTTCATGCTAAGTTCAGTGTAATTTCCCTAAATATACAGCTAAACTCCCCCATCCATCCCCCAAGAGCAAGTACCAGGCTCCTGCCTTGTATTTATGATCAAAGAGCAAGGAGCTGTGAACCACAGCACAAAGGTGAGCTACTGCCCATCAAATGATAATAATTTGCCCCTGTGGGAAGCAGACTGCTATACTGTGTCTGCCAGAACTCGGCAGGAGTCAGGACTTGCACTAAGTGACTGATGACAGAAACAGGGTCAGGTAAAGAGGGCTGAGAAGGAAAGAAGAGGTAAAGGCACACAGAAATAGGGACAAAGCAGAAGCACGGGTAGGGGTAAGTGTGGAACTGGGATACAGAACAGTGCAGTGTGGAATAGAATGCGGCAAGAAAGAGAGAAATTGATGTTACCGGTTTGCTTTAATCTACAGAAATACTCTTCCATAAGACACACTAGCCTTCCATAAGACACACAAACCAGGGGTGGTTAGAGCTGCCTTGTGTTTGGCTAAGTACGAAGTCCTTCTCTGTTTGATCCTGTGAAACTGTATGAAGGGCTTGATACCTCTCACTGGCTAAAACCACATCTCCTCAAGTGAAAAAGAGGAAACCCAACGCCACGAGAAGCTAACAGATGTATTGTTGCCATTTTCCCTTTTTGACTGGGAGAGAACAGCTTTCAGATCCATCCCACATTGCACACAAACTTCAGCTGGGCCACAGAACAAGCAAGGCTTTTTGTGCTGCTGCTGCTTCACCTGGTCAACTTTTTTTTTTTTTTAACCTGGTGGCACTGCAGATAATTCCATCACCAGATTCACCATATCTCAGAGGCTTTCATCTCTTGGCTTCTGGTGATTTTTTTTCCATAGCAAGACAAACACATACAATATATAGTTACTATTGCATGGGCCTTGCAGCTGGCTTTCAATAAATGACACGTCATTACAACTCTTAGAATTGTATCGTGGACTGCATTAATATAATGGTGCATTTCTTCCAATCATGAACTGATATACTTCCGTAGTACCTTAGCTTTGACTCTCTACAAAGAAAGATTTGCTTAGGTCTGAAGAGATCTTAGGAACACTCATGCTCATAGCTGAAGAATGCAAAAGCAAATAAAACAGTCCCAATATTTTTTATTTTCTGAAGCAAAACCATTGAAGAATAGCATGTTTTAATCTTTGGGTTTGGCAATGCTATCACTATAACTTAGGTGGCTTTGAAATTGAGTTTGTTCATACACAAGTACCTCTACCTTCCAGCTTTCCAAAATCAAAACTGGAATCCTTCACTCTAGTACGACCTGATCCCCACCCAGGAAAGTTCACAATAGAAGCCCCCCAAAACTGTAAAAGTCAACACTCCGTAACAACTGCTCCCACAACTCAAATAAAATAAATAAAAAGTCAATAAAGTACTTTCTAACAGCGAGTACAGAAACAAAGTAAGGCCTCAACCATTTAAGTATTGTGACCTACAGAACAAGGCTTAAAATAACATAGTTTTCCCTTCTGTCTGATACTTCTCA
Source organism: Meleagris gallopavo (assembly GCF_905368555.1). NCBI lineage: Eukaryota > Metazoa > Chordata > Aves > Galliformes > Phasianidae > Meleagris > Meleagris gallopavo. The sequence continues at coordinate 9,563,307 of NC_139407.1, forward strand.
TACATGTTCAGTTTCTTCCAGGGTACCCAGGTGTATTTCCTTTTAAGTTTTGATCCTAATCACAAGTTTTGCTTTTTTTTTTTTTTTTTTAAAGAAAAATGACTTCTTTAAGGAAACACCAATCCTGGGAAGACTTATAAGATCTGGCAGTGCTACTGAATGACACTGGGCACAACACAACTCTATTAATAGTCACTGGGAAACAGCCCATTTTATAGAAGATAGAATGGGTCCAAAAATTTCTTCCTGTTTTATAAACTGTTTTGTTTTGGTGGGTTTTTTTCCATGCATGAGGTCTCTTTCAACTCTGTGGGGTTTTTTTGTGGTTTTTTTTTTTTTTTTGCTATTGTATTATTATAAGTGTTATTGATCATCAAGACCATTAAAAGCATTAGTCACATTAAATAATTAATCTCTCCAGACTAGCTTCAGCCACAGATGCCATCAGCAGTAACCTTCCAAAATACTTGTAGAAAGAAAATCCAGCATAGCTGCAGAGTAAACAGACAGCATTCAAAAGCCAGCAAGCAAAAATGGTCCAGCAACCACGTCACATGGTTATATTCCAGGGGGATTTCTGTGAAGAGCATTAAATAATCTCAGAGTTTTAAAGACGAGATATGCAACGGCAGGAAATATGAGACCTTCAAACGAGGCATCACTATGAGAACATCAATAACATTAGTAAAAGTACGTGCCTTTGAAAAAATGTTTATATACACATGAAAGAATTTCTCCTTCTCATTGTCACTCCTAGCATCTGACTGCTGAATGACTGACATCTTATTCTGCAGCTCATCGGCGGCTTAGTAGGCAAAGTGTGGCAGCCTGTTTACTGGCCTTGGCAAGGGTTTCAGGTACGTGGCAGACCAGGAGGCAGACAGCAGCAGAAAAACTGGCAAATGCCAAAACTCCCTTGGTGCTCAAAGTCAGCAAGATCAACGTAAGCTGTTCCACATGACCCTTCTTTAAAATCCTCCAGCAACAGCAGGCATCCCACTCAAGGTACTTGCAATGAAGCTCATCAAGCCCAAGGCAGACAGAATTCAGGCAATAAAGAGACCACAATTAGATTGAAATGGCAAAATACTTTAAAGTCCCTTATCTTTTCCCTCCAAGTGCCAAAATAGGGAAGACAGAGAAAAGATAGGGAAGAGCCAGTGGGCGGACACACTATTGGACTGTGTACCAGTATCTGTCTTGCTGCAGCAGCACGTGATGTAGTAAAAGCCAGCTTATTGTGTTCCTGAAGCTAGCAGCATTCTGAAACCAGCACTGAAATGAGTTACTAGAGCTAGACTGCTTACGTGCTCAAACTAGCAACTTCAGCACTTGAACCATCACAAAGGGAAACTTCTGTATCAAGATCCACACATTTTTGTAATTTGTTTGCAAAGTAAAATCAATTATGACATTGTTGATTAATCAACAATCGAATTCATAAACTGATTGGATCTTCCCCAGTGAATCCTGTTTTAATGATTAAATATTTCAAATCTGAAGTATTTTCCATTTAATTGCACTGTGGAAGGGAAGAAGAACATGGGCTAGATGGTTACATACCTGGAGGGCTCCCAGAAGGACCAACTGGAGGGAAAAGTTCTTATAATCTGAGTGGCCACGTTCAGTTTAGAAGGATGGTAATGGCCAGCCACATCAGAGAACACCAATAAAAGCATAAGGAACAGACATTCTGGGATAGTGTTATGCACCACCCAATTTTCTGCATGTTACCAAGAGTTGGAGAAAACATTCAATATGGCCAAAGTGACGAAGAAAGAACGCTTGTCAGTTTCTAAAATGGTATACTCCAGTGAGTTAACCAATAATTTCCTAGTAACCTTAATGAACAAAGCGAAAAATCATGAGCTATGTAGAAATTACCTGAGCCAACTCTGTTGCTGAATTAGTATCATCTCCAGAATTACAACTGAATGGAGTGAAGGAGAGCAAGCTTGCATTCGAAGAGAAAGGCAGACTGATGATTCTTAGTCACTTCCAGTGTCCAATGAAAAATGCTGTTCTGCCTCATGTTGCTTACACCAAGTCACCTAGATAAGAATTATGAAAAGACACATCAAATGAAAGGAGTGGGAAATGGAACACACTGCTATAATTCACACGCTAGTAAAAAACAGGTAGTCTGCCCAGTCCCTGTCCAGTTTTACAGGAATCACAATAGAATTAAACTTCAAGGAGTATGTGAAGTACTCTGAAGCAGTACATTTTTTATTTTCCTTTTAAAGTTCTCTATGTCCAGACAGATGCATGGCAGAAATCTGAGAGTGAAATGGACAAGTGTGAAAGAACGTGGGTCTATTTCAAGAAATACATACTCGATGCTACGAACAAGTCACTCATTTTCAGACAGCAGAGGTTCAGATCCCACTTAAAAATAATTACGGAGGCAGAAAACAGTATGTACACTTTTATCAAAAGTGAATGTAGCAAGGGAGTGGGCATGAGAGCAAGTGGGCAGTTGTCATGGATGGTTTCCAGGTGGCCAATTGTCAGTGCAGCTTCAGAAGCAGCGTTTGCAAGTGCTGACATTCATCTACATAACATGCCCTCAGAGCTCATCTCAACATTTGCAAGACTGCCACAACAGAGCTTGAAAGTATCTTAAACTGGGGAAAGTGTTGAGACAGGAGGGAAGAGCACATACACCTAGGAAACTTGCTGACAAGTACTAATACACCTCAGTGTACTGGTTAAATCTGCCAATGACACATTTCATATACTTCTGTCACCACCTCAGCAAACTGTTGTTCTGCAAGTAGGTTACTGTCATGCAGTGTCAGTCAGGCTAGCTCTGAGCATGCTGTGAATGTACTAGCACTATCACTGCTTTATTAGCATGCACTAAACATGTGCAGCAGTTCCCTTCTAAGTTCATTAAAACAGAAGCACGCTGGCAGCCGTCACTTCCTAACAAGGCCCATATTTTTAAGATGCTGTGTTTTATACACTGTGAGTAACTGATAAAGTGGATGCTTTTTTAGAATGTTTAGTGTAAGAAAAATAATTTCAATCATTTTGTTGTATGCCACAAAGTACTGGCAAATTCATTTATCTGTGTTACAGAACTGCACAGTTAGAGTGGATTCTACTCCTCTTTATCCTTAGACATTGTCTCACTGGAAACAAACACAACGTCTTCAAAGGTTCTGACTACAAGCAGAAGGATTCAAAACACAGTTATCCTCTTTCAGAATCCCCTATCAGCGTATGTAACAGACTGTGTAGCTTACACCTTACACATCTGCATTTGCACATCTTGTCTTCAGAGTGGACTCCTGATCAGACCAGCACAGCCTGACAGGACATCAGTCACACACTGTGCTACAGCAAGGACCTAACCTACCTAGAGCACTCTCTGTCCCCCCTAAAACAACATAAACCTACTGCTTTGGTGGTTTTGACTTTACAAAAAAAAATCTTTTGTACTGCTGATACTGGGAGCATTAGAACACCAGGCACCTCCCTACAATTACACCTTCGGAGCATGCGGTCAGTGAGGTCTCTCAGTGACTAACCTCCTGTCCCCGACCCCTCTTGCCTCTCCAAAAATACGTGAAATGGAAGCACTGGGAAACGTTTCCAGAACAAAATCTTTTCTGCTCTCCCTCATAAGGCAAACATGAGGACAGCAAGCAGGGGGTACTCCTACTCCACGTGTGCACGGCTCCTCCTGCCCAAAGGCCTTATTTCACAGACAGCAGGCCCCCACTAAAGGAAGTGTTCCTCACCACAGCACTCCCATAACAAAACAAGCTACAGACATTATTCTGCAGTGCCTTTGAATTTATAGAACACAGATGTATGTTTGAAACATGAAAAGTCTCACGGGCAAGATGGAAACAAGAGTGCCTGTGGAGCCCTCTCAGCTAAAGCCCATCCCTCTCTGCTGGTACACAAATTGAAATCCACAAAGAACTCCATGGACAAGCTGTGCAGGCCTCCCACAAGCTTAACAGAAATCCAGGTCCTCACAAAGAGCAAAGGCCTTCTGGGAAACCATATAGCTCTGTTAATAGTTGTGCATGAAGCAATATGCCTGGCCAAAAGGCTGCAGCCTGCGGCCTGTGGGGATTGATGTGCCCCATACTCCTTTATCCCAAGGAGTCCTTCTTACCCACTATTATGAAATACAACTATTATGAAATTCAGCATCACTTTTACTGATGGCTGTCACCCAGAATAACAGCTGCACAACTCCCCTATTCGCTATGCTGCTGTACGAATCTTTGTCTAACACTAGCTAATGATCTACCTGGAAACTGCTCCTACCAGAGGGAGCCCGTATGGCTGGTCTCTTAGAACAACACTGACATGGGCAAGAAAAGTTAATTACACTTACCCTTAGTCCTGTGGGCATGCAACTTTACAGAATGCAGAGGTATATATAATATATAATTATATAATTGCGTGAGTCTTTAGGATATGCCCTTCCAAGCCAAGCTGTTGACATGCTTCAACCGTATGTAAAATGTCTGGGAACCACAAAGGAAAAAGACAAAAATCAAAATGTTTTCTAGCCTTATGAGTGCTATCAACATGATTCTGAAGCATGCTATTGCATCACTGAAAGGAGAGAGAATACAAAATCCCCTCTCCTTAAGGGAAGACAATCAAATTCCAACATGACAGCAAATAGGGATTGTAAGCAGTTTCTGCTGGCAATGGCCAAGCAAAGAGCAGGTAACAGCTGAACCACTACTGGACAATGACAAAGCAGCTGCCCGCATAAGAGTCCATTCACTACTCACTTTTTCCTCTCTCCCCTTCCACTTTTCTTCTTCATTCAGAATTTACAAACAAACATAAACGGTTACAGAGTTGCCAGAAAGTCATGCTTTGCATGAGTCATAACTAAGCTTGAATAACACTCGACACTATTCTGAGAATGCAAGGCAGTTTTCAGTAATCCCTGAAGATGGTTGTCAGCACCTTCCCTATTTTACAAGCTTAAATAAAAGCAAAAACACAAGCAGTTAAAGGCCCAGTAGAAAGTGTTACATCCATATTTCTGTAAGAAGCTAAATTCAATTTTCAGCAAGACTTCAGAAAGGTTCCTAATTAAGAAAAAATATTTGACAACGACTAAATCTGGTCTTTTTCTGCATGCAAATTTTGATCAAAAAATCCAAGTCAGGTAGATAGGGCATGAAACCTGAGCAGGGAGCAGTTTCATTGTTCACCACGCTGTCTTTAACCAAGACCAGGGCTATGCATGCTCTTAAATTAATCGCAATTATGCTATTTAATGCATGCAAAAGAAAGCTATTTCTAAGAGGTGAGAAGCGGAGGTGACTTCCTAGTTTATACGTTCAAATGACAGTCATTTTTTTTAAGATTCAAAAACAAACTGCCCCAAAAACTTGAGTTTCCTTTAATCTATTTTCACCTTCTTCCTCCCACCTCCTCTCACAGAACCCAACGCTCACTTATTTTCGCTCATGCGCGTCGATCAGTTGGTTTTGGTGTGACTGCTCAAGTCAGTAAAATCCCAGGGTATTTAAAGATTATATGTTAAATTTGCTACTACAAAATCCACTCAGTGTTCCTGAAGTAACATTTTACGATCGCACAACGTTAAGACTTTTCTTCTATCAAAAAAAAACAAACCAAACCAAACCAAAAGAGCAAACCACCACCCCCCCGACTCAGGTGAAGGCACAGCTCTTTCCCAGAAGGCGTGCAATTACAGTGTTTGCTCAGCACATATCCGATGAAGCTGGTAGAGCCTTCCAGCTTAACGACTTCCGGAAAGGAGCTCAAGGTCCAGAGGAGATACGGCACCGCGCGGCGCGTAGCTGCCCGCAGGATCGGGTAACACCTGTGCTCAAATCATTAAGGATTTAACAAGTGAAGCTGCGTGCACTGAAAATGGCTGACAACTGCCATGCTTAATGCGCTTCCCTGAGAACTTCAAAAGAAGGAAACAAAATGGATTTACCCGTAGATGAGGAGGACGGCACTTTCACCAACATTTCCTTGGCAGATGATCCAGGTACGAAACTATGATTATCTATTGAGACAAAACAAATGCCACGGGCTGAATAAGAATGCCATGGGTGAGAACACAAATCTGTAGATGCTAATTATAAGGCACGATATATTTTTAAGAAAACACCCCCAAGTAGAATTTTTAGTACTGTAATTGAATAAGTCTTGTGAAAAAAGTTGAGATTTTGGGAGTCTGGGGGCTACCGCAGTTCTGCCATAGCAGCAGGTGGTAATATACATTCACCCCCTGAGAACAAAGAGCCTTTCACTGCTTGTGGAGAGACTTACAGAAATGTTAACTCAGAAAAAATAAATACAGACAGTAGGAATCTGGAACAATCACCTCTGGCTTACTACAGAGAGAGTCGTAAGAAGGGATGCAAACTAACTGGTAACTGAAATGAGCTGATCCACTTAAATCCCAACTACTAATTGTTTTAAAGGAAACTACACAAACAAGCCTGCTCTTGGCCTTCTGGTTTATAGAACAGGAATGATTTCGGATGGGAATTAAGATAGTTCTGCTAGCTCTGCATACTGGGAAAACTATTAATATGAACTGATAAAAATTTATTTAAAAAGGTGCGGCCAGAGTAGCAACCAGATCACGTCAGGTTGGCTGTCACAGAGCTGTGCTGACTTACACAAGTTAGAAAATTGAATTGCTGACTAACGAATGCTACAAGCCCTTTTATTTTATTAAAAAAACAAACAAACAAACAAACAAAAAAAACAGTGGACTGCTTTGTCTCATTTTTAGCTTAAAGAATGTTATTGTGCATGTTGTCTTTACCACCTATACAAAAAAAAAAAAAAAAAAAAATTGAGCAGATCTTATTTTGAGAGCAGTTTTCTATCAATTTCTTGTTAGGACAATGTAGCTGAAGTAGATGTTCAAATGCAATTAGTTGATGAGAACATAATCAGCCCTACGACAATGTCACTAAGCTAACTATTCATAATGAGACAAATATGTAGACCCTGGTGCAAGCTGTGCTGTCAGGAGAACTCTCCATTGCTACAGGTCTGGCATTTCCCCATAAGAAGGAGAACAGTAAGAAAAGGTATATCCTGTGACTCTGCAGATGCCACTAATATTGAAGTAGCAGCTGAGCAACTGTGCAATAAGACTTTGCTGCACATCAGCACTTACATCTACATGACTCCTGACAGCATGAACGCACCCAAACTCAGAGGGAGCTCATTTTAACACAAAGAGGACAGCAAGCAATGCTTCATTATGCTGGATCTGCTGTCAGTACCAGAGCTATCCCCCCGCTACAAAAGTGAAGAGCTGGGGAGAGTCACTCATAAGCAGAGAAAGCAATTCAGAGTGACTGAGAGTAAATGACATTTTCAAGCAAGCTTTTAACACAAGGGCAACATAGAAAGAAGATAAGTAGTAAGATTCATGACGAATACGATAGCCCCAGTCCATTTGTTCTGCCAGAGGGTAACACCTGGAGCTCAGGGAGCAAAGTGTCAGAAAACTCCTAACCTATAACAAGAAGGCACTATTACACGTTTGAGAGCAAACACTTTTCCTTTGCTCTCCCAGCTAAGAGGGGAGAGACTAATTATCGTGACCACAGAGCACAGAAGCTAACAACCAGAATGGATCTCACAGCCTTCAGGCTGGAGATGGGCATCAATTCCCCAAGAGTGGGAAGATTAAAAAAAAAAAGAAGTTTTACACAGTGAGAGAGAAGAAGATTCCTTAGGACGGCCAAAAGCAAACTCAAGCAAGGAACTAAGAAAATGGACCAGCAATATGTAGATACTGACACAAATTATAAACTACTAGACTTCACCTGAGGATGATCTAATGTTTTAGAAGGAAATGTTCTGTAATTAAATCTTAAGTAAAATCACAAAGATCCACTGATTTAAATGAACTCCAGTACGCTCATAATTGCATAAAGCCTTCCCCCACCTCTCAAAGTGTGCAAAGTGCAAAGAAACTAAAGACAAGCAGAACAACACGCTATGTATGTGCAATGTGTAAGAAAACAACCTTTATATCAAAGTTTTCTTAGCACACCAAGAAGCCACTGTGCCAAAGCAACAGGGGTTACTGAATCTGATTAACTGAGTGCACTCCATGAATATTAAATACCTAATGCTCTTCCAAAACAGATGCGTTTCTCTATTTGTTAGTTATACAGGTATTAAAAAAAATTACTCTCTTGTGAATCAAGATGAATACAAAATGGTAGCGAGACAGAAACTTCTCAATCAATATTTTAAAAGCAATAGCATTTGAAACGAAGGAAAGCATTCCTTGTTGAAACACACTTGTTAAAAGTAGGAAATATTTTCACCCCTAGTGAAAGAAATACCTTTCCGTTTAGAAACTCAGCACTTGATAAAATTCCCTCCAAAAGATAAATGAATTACGGATATTGAGGAAATTAAACCAAAAATAAAACAGGGAGATGACACCAAATAGCTGCAAAGTTTTCGTACTTCTCTCTGCTCAATGCTTAAGCTTCTCTTCATTGCAAAAAAAAAAAAAAAAAAAAAAAAAAACTTACTTTTTTTTTTTTTTGGCCTAGCCAAAAGAAATACAGTTTTCATCTCAAAATTACCAGCAGAGCTTTATGGAATCTTGCTAAAAAGTCCATCTACAAAATTTTGTGACAACTGCCATCCTTTTCATATTCTTCTTTGTGCAAATATTAAGGGAAAAAGTAGCACAGTTCAAATAGAAAACGTCTCACAGATATGTTCAACAACAGCTTCTGGTAAAAAGGAGAATGCATTTCTATTCCTGTGGTCAACAGTGAAGCCTCTGTCATCAGCCACTACATGCAGGCGCTGTTGGTGCCTGTAATGCTGCTGCCAGAAAGGAAAGCTTGTTGGTGTGCGCTGTGTGCCACGGGAAAACAGCACGTACACAACTGATCCAGAAATGAAACCTCTAAAAAACAGTGACCGTTCGAATCTGTGTTCAGAGCAATGGAATTCTCTCCTGCAGCTTAGTAACTGTGCAGAACCTATGCATTCAGGTTAACTTATGCCTTATGGGAGAAGATCTCCTTGAGAGAAGCCCTGCGGAGAAAGACGTGGGGGTCCTGGTGGACAAGAAGCTGGACATGAGCCAGCAGTGTGCGCTTGCAGCGCAGAAGGCCAACTGTGTTCTGGGCTGCATTAAAAAAGGGGTGGCCAGCAGGGAGAGGGAAGTGATTGTCCTCCTCTGCTCGGCTCTTCTGAGGCCCATCCGTAGCACCGTGTCCAGGTCTGGGGCCCCCCCACACAAGAAGGATGTGGAGCTCTTGGAGCAGGTCCAGAGGAGGGCACTAAGATGATCAGAGGGCTGGAGCATCTCTCCTATGAAGAAGGATTGAGGGAACTGGGATTGTTTAGCTTGGAGAAGGCTCCAGAGAGACCTTATTGCGGCCCTCCAGTACTTGAAGGGAGCGTATAAGCAGGAAGGGGAACAGCTGTTTACGAGGGTGGATAGTGATAAGACAAGTGGGAATGAAACTGAGACAGGAAGATTTAAGTTAGATGTTAGGAGGAAGTTTTCCACACAGAGGGCGGTGACACACTGGAACAGGTTGCCCAAGGAGGCTGTGGATGCCCCATCCCCGAAGACATTCAAGGCCAGGCTGGATGTGGCTCTGGGCAGCCTGGTCTGCTGGTTGGCGACCCTGCACATAGCAGGGGGTTGGAACTGGGTGATCATTGTGGTCCTTTTCAACCCAGGCCATTCTATGATTCTATGTCCTAAGGGAGATTGTTGCTATTTGAAACAAAAAAAGTTCTTTCAGTGAAATTAATAATATTAATCAATTAACTAATAATAAACATATTCATTTTTCTAGTGACGTGGGTTAGTTTTAGGAAGTCTTAATTGGAACGTAGTACACATGCTAAGGCAAAGTGATTGCATTTGTAAGGTAACTGTCACCATTCTAAATTGAATATAACACAGGTGACAGCATTGGGAGCGCTCCCTGGCTTTGAAAAAACTGCCTCAGAGGATACAGAATGAATTAGTAAGAAAGAAAGGGATTAGCACTGGTTCTTGGTTACATCTCAGTCAGTTCTGACTTCGGGAGCTCTGAGGCTGTTCAGCATTACAAGCTCTCTTTGTAGCTCTTCAGTCAGAAAATCCACTTACCTGAAGCAAAGGGATGGAGAGTCTAAGCGTAAAAACAGCTTAATAAACTGAGCAGCAGAAGGCCACTAAGGGCAGCACCCCGGCGTTCCAGCAAGGAGGACCCTCTAAGTCCTTCTTTAAACAGCAGAACGTGTGCTGGAATACTGCTACGTGTCAGAAACCGACTGATTTCCAGCATATGCTGATATTATTTCACTTCACGTATTTTCTCTGAGGTAGAAAGCAGTAAACTGACTACCAACAGAACCAAAGCAGACCAGCTATGTGAACACACACGTTATACCAAATCTGCCAGCCTCGTGTTAAGTACCCCAAAACCAGCCGCACAGCAGGGCTGAGCACCTGCACGGACCTGCGGGTGGCTGGCACTTATCGCACCCTTCTCAGAGAGAGGGGAAACCGCACGGAAGCAGATGCGGACCGCTCCGTGCCGGGTCAGCTTTTAAAAGAACAAAGCGGCCGCCCGCAGGAACCCGGGGGCAGCCCCGCGTCACAGCGCCCGCGCTAGGAAGGCGGCAGGGCTCGTTCCAAGCTCCCACCCGCGCTGCCAGACCGAGCCCGGCGCAGGCGCGGCGCTGGCGCAGGCGCGGCGGGAGGAAAGGAAGGAAGAGCAGAACGAACGGCGGGGCTGCGGCCGGGCCGGCGCTGCGCAGCCCGCGGGAGCGCCAGGTGGGGACGCGGCGGGACGGTCGGTGCTGGGGGCGGCGCGGGGAGGCGGCCGGCCGCTGCCCGGGGGGTGGATCGGAGCGCTCCTCGCGTCGGCCGCCGCCAACCCGGGCCCCGCGGCCGCCGGCGGCCGCTCCCGAGGTGCTGGATGCTCCGTAGGGCCGCGGAGGTGGGGCGAGGGACGGCGGAGGGGAACGAGGCAGCCGGGTCCGGCCGTACCGCGGTTGCCCTGAAACGGAACGGGATGGGCGGTGAGCGGGCGGCTGCTGCCGCTCGGCCTCTGCGGGAGCCGCTTCCAGAAAGATCGGCTGCACAGCGCTGGGTGATGGAGCCGAGGGGAATCTACAGCCACAGCCTCAATTTTCTGTTCCCTTCTTTCCTTAAGCAGACCGTCGCTCGGGCCGGCTGAGTTCTAAAGCTGAAAGAGCCCGTTCTACAATGATGAATGCTGACATGGACGGTATAAGTTCTTAATGTTCTTCACTGTTATTTTTTCTACCTAGTATAATTCCCAGTTATTACATTAAAGCTCCTATGATTTATTGCAGCTGTTGAGGCTGAGAATCAGGTGGAATTAGAAGAGAAAACACGGCTTATTAATCAAGTTTTGGAACTGCAGCACACACTTGAAGGTTAGCAGTTCGGCACTCAGATTTTTCATAAGCACAATGTGAATGAAAGAGGAGAACCTTACTGTTCTGGGCTGTCCCAGGCTGACAGTGCTGCTGTTAGAAGTACGTCGCTTACACAGCTGAAGGGACACAAACAAGGCTTCAGAAACATTAGCGATGCCAACTTCTTCCCCTCTTCTGTAATGCAGCGTTTGCTCACGACACACAACAGGCTGAAGGGGCGATACATTTAACTTCCCAGGATCCTCAGCTGACCTACATCTTGGTTTCCGAATAGTTTAGCTGCAATAACTTAATTCAAAAAGTCAGTGTAAGAACACAGATAAACAACATGATACAGGGAAAGCAGATTTGAAATACTTTCTGTACCACCTACTGTGGAACTCCCAGGTTTTATCTAAAGCAATACCTTAAAGCAGTGCTTCCCACATTAAGAAAAACCCACATGGTTTGATGTAGGCACACAGAATATATTCATTATTGTATGCACGTGTCTAATTTCTTTTTTTTTTTTCTCTTCCCTTATAATGTCACCTTCACAGATCTCTCAGCACGGGTAGATGCTGTTAAGGAAGAAAACTTGAAACTGAAATCAGAAAACCAAGTTCTTGGACAGTATATAGAAAATCTGATGTCAGCATCTAGTGTTTTCCAAACCACTGACACAAAGAGCAAAAGGAAGTAGGGGTTGGCTCACAAGCGATGTCATTGTATTGCTGCTGTCTTTTTTGTTTTAATTGGCATAGGCTACATGAGCTAAAATTATCTTAGTTTGTGGCTTCACTGGATACCAGAAGATTATAAACTTCAGTGATAAGCAGAATTAAGAACATTATCATGAACGGGAGATGCAAGTTTGTATATTAAGATTAAGCAATGTGCAATTATAGTGTAGAGACTTACTAGACTTTCATATTTGTATTAAAAATGAGCATATCTTGTTAAGAATGGGATTCAGTTTGTCAAGTTAAACATGTCTTGTTTGCTCTCTTAGAGGTCTTGGTGTTCTTGACTAGAAAAATGATAGTTATAAAATGGTGTTGAAAAACTTACTTGGTAAAAATATTCAAAGGCTAATTGCATCACCTTTTTCACCTCAACTGTTGATAGATAACCATGTAGTACCTTCATATCTCTGCTGAACAGCTTTAAACAGAAGCCTATAAACCAGTTAGGAATTTTTGTAAAGCAGTAACAGTATGACATAATTTGTACAGTTTGCATGCAGGAAAACAACAGTTTTTTGGAAAGGGTTAAGTTAAAGTGAATAAGGATAAGTAATTTGCATCAGGGAAATATCAAATGGATGCAATATTAACCTGTATCATTTTTAAGATCTACACTTAAAACTATTTTAACTTTCTTTCCTTATAGAAAGGTCAGGTTCTGTGTTGTAACATACTATCCAACCAAACTCACCCAAAACCTGAGTAATAAGCTTGACAAACAGAAAGCCAGCAGTGTTCTTCCTCGTGCTCATTGTGAACAGGGTAGAGTAGCGAGAAGCTGAGAATAAGTCCTTCCTTGCCACCTTTTTACTTTCCTCCTGAAGTGCCAAACTTGTCTTTGCTTCAGGCCTTACAGCAGCTCTTTACCTGCCACAGGGCCAGAGCTTGTGAAGTACCTCTAGAGACATAGCACAAAACCATCCAAGGCAGAAGAGGCTGTCGTCTGTCAGATCTGGGCTGCAATGAGCAATGCCTGGTTTCAGGGTGTCCTGTTTTAGTTCAATGGATTGGCTTTGTTTGAAGGAGCTCAGCCCAGATTCTGGGTGCCAGCACTTCCCCTAGAAAGGGTACATCTAGCATAACTGGTGTTAGAGAAGAGCAGAAGCTGAAATACAAACAGCACTGTTAATTTTAGCTTGGTAACATTAGGTCTGTTTCATCTTGCCATATAGCAGCGTGGACTTCTTATGGATGTCACCTAAAACTGACATCTGTCTCTTTAGTAATGAAGTCATTTTATTTTACCTTTTAACAAAAGGGAACTATTAGCGTAAGCTTCTCTTTCCGTTTTGCTGTGATAGATTGTGTAAAGCAAAGCTGGAGGAAGTGAATGAGTGGATGTCATGGCAGGATAAATCCATCTCAAAACACAAGCTTCTTGGCAGCTAAGCACTGCTATTCCTCATCTGTAAGCTGTTACCGTGAAATCTCCCATTTCCCTCTATTTAAAATGACTGTAAAGCACTCACTGGAACCTCAGCGGAGTTAAAATGACTAAAAACAAAGCACTAATATTTTGTGGCTTGAAGGTTGTTTACAAAGTCCGTGTCAAGAAATGAGATGACCAAAAGTTTCACCCACCAAGGCACACGTGGCTGATACTGTTTGTGTCACAGGGTCCTATAAGCAGCTAATGTTACTATTAAACATCTCCGGATTGCTTTGTCACATTGCTGTCTATCTGAAATTTCGAATACATGCAGAAATTTCTAGCAGGTGGAAAAAAAAAAACAACACAGGGCTAGTCCAGGGTTTGAGCACTGAAGACACACACCTCACCAAGCATTTGACTTCTAAAAAACTGCACTTCATTACAGCCATTGTAGCTTTCAGGCCATGTCACTGCACACCTCCACCCGCACTGTGGGAGACATCCACAAACACCAAGTAGTAACACAGCATGCACTTACTAGACTTGAGCAGTTGTGAGATCAAGTAATCTCTAAATCATGGTTGTGTATTGTAAGATTGGATAGTGATATTTTATCCATCAGTCTGTATATAGTAGTCATTTAATCTATATACCATTTTTCATCCCATTACTGCGGCCTTCATTTAACTTATGAGCATTTTAAAGATGTTGTATTTCTGACTTTACACTAAATAAAAACTTGATTTGTCTCAGTTTGTTTTAGGCTTGATAAATGTTAAACCAGATTGCTATTATCTTAGCTGCTTCTACATAGTTAGATGTATGAAAGATTAGATGTAATTATCAAGTGTTGAGATGAGAACTGGGTTAATTACTGTTTTCAGTAAGCTTTGAGACTGACTCGCGTGGTATTTTCACCTGTGAATCTTAGTATATTCTTCTGTGTAAGCTACAAGAAATAAGACAGACTTGGCAGACTGCATCCAGTGTTCTCAATGCTAAATCCTGCCAGTCTCCACATGGCTTAATTGTAAGAGATGGATGATATTACCTTTGTCTACACAGGTACCTAGCTCTACATTGGACAGAAACCAGAATTCTTATTTTGTTCTACCGTTATTATGGTGGAAGCCAATGGAGAAGGAAACTGTGAGAGAACACCCCTCCACCATCCCCTCTGGTCCTGCTTAGCCTCACCAGAACATTCATATACAAATCAGTTATACAGAGGAACTACAGAAGGAAATCACAATATTAGAAGTATCAACAGAAGGGTTCCTTTCTTGCCTCATTTTTGTCCCCTCGTCTAGAGCCTCAACTCCTCTAAGCTCTCATCTTTCTCTCCTAATTCCTAGCATAGACTAGGTCCAATAAACTGATAAGCAGGAGGATGCCTTTATCTCAGGTTCCAGGTAATGGTAGTCATTAAGTCAGTATGAAAAGTGAGACTGATTTTACAAAGTTAGTACCATTGCACACAGCACCTGAGCTATGGCCTCTTAAGGCAGTTCTATCTGGTAAATAAGGAGTTGTTTATTACAAAGTGAGGTGCAAGCAAAGATGCCGATAGGGCATAAATCAAGACCTTAGGGGAACCTTAAGAGAATAAAGACTAGCACCCACTATAAAGCTGACTGATCACTGAAGTAACTCTACCACTGCCAATAAACGTGTGCTGATCTACCAAATAAATACATAATCAACTCAAAAGCCCACACTTAAACACTGAAACAATTTCAAAGGACTTTTACCAGACTCAGATGGGATTCAGTCACAGCGCTGAAATGCTCCAAAAAAGTTACAGTGATCAGCAATCCACACTCATCCCATTGCCCAGGTTCCCTCTTGTTTGTAGGATACCTCATTGGTAACAGATAGCTGTTGATAGGACTGCAAATCTCAGGGCAAAGGGGGAAATCAGGAATCATTACTTATTAGCTCATGGACCCTAAAAGGGGTCAAACGGTTGCACTTAACATTTCTCACTACGGCCTCTCCCTGTATTTCTCCACACAAAACAGAACGCAGTACTCTGACTTCAATGCAAATACCTGTGCAGGCTGGCTTCTTCGGAAGTGACAGCTAAAAATTGTGACCAACTTCCTGTTAAGTAATAGCAGAGCAAGGAAAACAACAACATCTTCGTAGACTTAAAAGTGTTTACGAGTAAACTAACAGATTTCCTTGGCAGAAAGTTCTTTGTGAATTAACAAACTTCTAAATGGTTTTAGCCTATGACTTGCTTTTGCTAGCAGTTTACAACTCACTCATACTCGAGGCAGCTGCCAAGCAGCAGCAGGATTCCAAAAGCTGCAGTTTTGTTGGTTGATTTTAACATACAGTCGAATTTCAGCAGTTTCTCTTATGATATGCAGTTTATTTAAACTATATTAAAAGAAAGCCCAAGTACTCACATCTGTAAAAAAAAAAAATCCATCAAAAATTCTTATCTGTATTAATCAATTTCATGTTAAACAAGAATTATTAAATATTTTTCATACACAATGTACACTCAGCAAATATTCTATAAACAAAATCTATGCCGTTCTGGCTCAGAACATGAGAGCTATAAAAGTTTGAAAAAATCTATATATTACTTCTGTAGATTTGATATCTGCATTCAAAAGCAAAATAAGTCACGTCAATTAACCACTTCTTTGAGTATTCCAATTTAAACTATCTCTTAAAAATAAATTACTATAACCCATGTTTAAAGTGAACAGGTGACTACTCTGTAACAGTATCAACTAAAAGAAAATCATCTACAAGAAAAATTGTTGCTAGCACTAAACGATCATACAAAAACAATTATTGCATTTAGCTCTGCACAGAAAAAAATACCTTTTCTCTGAACAACGTGAACTGTAGATGCTTCACCTATACTGCAACACTCTTTTAGCTCCAATGTGTAAACAGCTGATTTTGTGCCAGAGCTGCAAAAATATTTATTCATGTTCTTAAAAATATTTAGAGTAACATTTTTCATCTCTAATATTGATTTTTAAGAATCTTCGAATCTTAAGAATCTGCTTTGTAAAATCAGTTGGCCAACTTGCAGTTTCACTTTTATTCTAAATGTGAAACATTAGGTAACTCCTCACAGATAGTATTTCTTGTTAAAAAAAAAAAAAAGGGCAGCAAGGAAGGTTGGGAAGGTTAAAAGAGGTTAGAGAATTAAGAGAGGATAAGTAGCAACGAGTCCCGTTTTTCCCTCCACATCTCAGGAACCTGCATGCTGTCAGGCTCCTTGGAGTGGCATGTCGTAAGTTAGTGCTGTTTAGAGCTAGAAATAGTAGCTGCAAAGAACTCAGTCCTTTTGTACTCTTCTTTTGCGCACTGACTTCAGCGGACCATCCCCAGAGCCTGCAGTTTCATCAGCTACTGTCATCTGAAGGAAGAAAATAAATCAGCATTCACATTCTTAAGCAATGTGCATTTAATCCTTCAAACTTACGTTATTTATTCCTCCCTATCCCCAAATCATATTAGCACTCAATACAATACCTAAATGACAGATTTTTTTCCCTGCAATATGACACTAATGATAAACAAGGTAATGTATAAACATGATTTTACAAGGGGAAAAGGTTTTAAGTTGAGGGAAAGGAGATTTAGGTTGGATGTCAGGGGGAAGTTCTTTACAGAGAGAGTGGTGAGGTGCTGGAACAGCTGCCCAGAGAGGCTGTGGATGCCCCGTCCCTGGAGGTGTTCAAGGCCAGACTGGATGGGGCCCTGGGCAGCCTGGTCTGGTATTAAATGGGGAGGTTGGTGGCCCTGCATGTGGCAGGGGGGTTGGAGATTCATGATCCTTGAGGTCCCTTCCAGCCCAGGCACCTCTGTGATTTTATGATAAACTAAGTGAGTAAAAGGCTTTTCCTTCTGAATTCAGAAGAAGAATAGCATCTAACATCAGAAATTTGTTTATTCCCCATTTACTCACTAGTTTAAAAGCCGTGTCTTTTAATTAATTTAGCAAATTCCTTCAAGCACACATTGTACTAATTTTCATTTCCACTTGTTAAGCAAGAAGCATTTAAAACATTGTTACTTCCTGTCTTGGAGAGCTACAAACAGAACAGACTGCTCTTAAATCAGCTGTCTGTTCTTCTCACTTGAGAAGCACTTGGCTTACTGAGGCTCCATTCCCAGACAACGCCTTGTTTCTCACTTTCCTGCATCTAACAGAAGCACCTGATTCAGAAGGCATAGTTCCCAGAAGGTGGCACTACTGGCCTAAGAACATGGCATGCATGCAGTCTCCTAAGTAGGTCACTAACTATGTCATGTCAGAAGCTCAGACGCCCTGAAAATACCTAGGTAAGAGCAAGATGTAACCTCTCCATATTCCATTACACAATCATATGTTCAGCTCTTGTTACTTCTTTCACAAAGAAAGGGTTAATGGGTTTATCAGACACTGCATTCCTAGGTAAACGTACAAGAACAAGCTTTTTTCAAAAAAGGAGAATTGAGAAAGGGGTAATCAGTGAAGAATTTCTGTTAAAGCAACGTGAACTCATACAAGGCACAGTTGCACAGAGGAAACTCACCTCATCTTCTGAGCCAGATTTATTTGATTTATCACCTTCTTCCTGACTTCCACCTGCAACTTCGTTTTCTTCATCATCAATATCTTCCCCATATTTACTCTCGTCTTCTGCAGGAGAAATTACTTTTACTTAGTAAACAGAACTACATAAGAAATACACTACAGTCACACAGTAGTAAGTTTTTCCTCGCCAATTTCTGTGAACTGCTTGTTTATAATAATATATAAGCTAAACAAAGCAGAGCTAACTTCTCAGTGAGGTTGTAGCTTACTGTAGTTTAGTGCATTACTGTAGTAAAATAAAGAGTAGTGAGTGAATAAATACTCTTAGTCTACTCGCTGATCACCAGACAGGTTACCCTTCTGGGGTCTCTCTCTGTTCCATGCATTCTGTGAAGGAAACCATGCTCCCAAGCTGGTTTTGTTTCCACTTTGGGCCTCAGAACTTACAAGCTTGCACTCCCATGCCTGCATTTTAGTTATCTATGTTCAGTATGAGGATTCAGACCCAGCAATCACACCATGACATATTAAATAAAGTTACTTAAAAGCCTGACAAGTCTTTTACTTCAAACTGCGATCTTGAAGTGAGAATTCCTGTGACTTGATTATCTACTGCAAACATCTCTATCAAAGAGTAAACAAGAAACGACATCCATATCTGGCAGAAAGGAAATAAGACAACAACTGCCAAGCATAACTACCCAAAGATTTGTTTTAAAAATAGACTCTTACAAGTAAAGCATGGCAAAAATGCACAAAACCTTTGCTTAGATTTTGATGAAGACAACTAAGTCCCATGACAGTGCCATTCAAGATGCCAGCAATTCATGCTCACTGGAGCCACAGAAATCTACAAGTGTTTCTGAAACTTGCCACTGTGCCTAAACTTCCCACGATAAGATGCGACTCTGAAGTCATCCAGTGCTTCACAGTTCAAAACCCATTGCCTTCAACTCCAGAAAACAAAGTAGATAATGACTATGAAGGAATTGCAGAAATGATTAGGATCCAGAGGATTAGGAGAAAATATTGATGACTACAAATACTGTGTTGAGAAATGGCAAAGGCAACTCACATACACATCTGGCATCTACCTAATGCTCCACCACTGGCAATGAGACAAACTAAAAAAAGAGAAGAGAGATTTTCAAGTCCTAGCCCAAGCTATTTCCTTTTCCACTATCTGAAGGAGGAGCCTCCCTTCCCATTTTATTTGTATCCTTGATAAACTCTGCCTCCTCCAGTTCTCTTCTCTCTGGAGAGAAAAGAACCATACGAAAACAGAAGACTATTTATGATTTCAGATATGAAGAAGCAAAAGATAGATAGAAAGAAGGAAGATTTCAACCTGCAAGCGTAAAAGGTAGCAGGAAGGCTAAGGGAAGCTAAGCAATTCTTTTCAAAGGAAGAAAAATCTCAGTCATGTGACAGCAAAGTATAATTTTTTCATCTTTGAAGCCTGGAATGTATTTGAAAAGCTTAGAAGAGTCATACAAAAGCTACCTACGTTGATTTTGCTCTGCATTTAGTTTAGTAACCAGAGGTAAAGGTATAAAATGGAGCCTAATTCTGAAATATCAGGAACAGCTGGTAAAAAAAAAAAAAAAAGGTAAGGCAGATGAATTAAGTTTGGTGCAGCAAAGCATTATGCCCAAGTACTCAATTCTCTGAGCACGGGAACAATGATGCAGAGTTGAATGTCAACTCATACAGCCAAAAACCATCAACTCTTGTGGCCTTTGGTGCAGAAATAGATAGAAATGACAGAGTTCTGGTCAGCAACACAAGATGATGTCATCAGTAAAAAAAAACCCAGCATTCATGTCTGCTTAGTTTTTAACTTATGAGGCCAGCCATTTGCAAATTGCTTTGCTCTTACAGAGCAAAATAAGAGACAGAATCTTGCAGCCTAAGGATTTTCTCACAGGAGTCAAAACAGTGCACTGTA
Organism: Meleagris gallopavo; assembly: GCF_905368555.1. NCBI lineage: Eukaryota > Metazoa > Chordata > Aves > Galliformes > Phasianidae > Meleagris > Meleagris gallopavo. The sequence continues at coordinate 9,583,340 of NC_139407.1, forward strand.
AGTTCCATGATTCTCTTCTCACTTGCAGGCAGATGGAAATGCTATCACAGCATCAAAGCCATAGCTGAGTAGTTCCACTTGTGTTTGATCAAGCAACGTGAGATGCTTATGTTAATCTCTGAATGCCAAAGTGCATCTTAGCCTACTGATCATTTGTTTCTCCCTTGGAACAGCAGAACAGATCTCTGCAGGCTAGCACTGCTTTCCTAAGAAGAGGTATCAAACAAGCAGCAGATTTCAGTACTTAAATCCACTGTATTTTCAGACTTCAACAAGAGTTACTAAAACCAATGGGTTTTGGTAGTTCAGGGTATGATGCTCCCACCGAGGAATAAGTCAAGAGTTATGTTAAAGACTTAAGGCTATTCCAGACACATTTTAAAGACAACATGATTGTAACCACTAGAGATAACTGAACCACCCAAAGAGCGTTCAATATATGAGATATTTAGAAGGCAGAAAATATGTTTGTGAACATAAGACTTAGAACAATTTATCCAAAGTGAAGAAATACTGAAGAGAACTCTACTTTAGAACTCTTTTTTCCTTGTATTTACCAAAACACAACGGCACACCAATTGCTAAAAAGATAAAGAAGGCTCAGAGCAAGGCAGATTTTGCATACTCTAAGATCACTGGCTGCAATTATTGCAGTGCAGTCCACGATTTAGTTCTTTCCATGCTTTTACACTGATCCAATTACGAAGCGACATACTCTTACCATCTTCACCAATATCTTCATTTTCTTTATCTTCTTCTAAATCTATTTCATCATCTTCTAGCTCTTCTCTTCCTTGTTTTACTTCTCCCTTTGTAACTGGCATAGATGTATTTGGTTTTTTTAAGTCAAAATCTTCATCTGTTTTCTAAAACAAATTCAACATCAATTTACTTAAACTCAGGCTAAGAATTAAACACAACAGTCACTAGGAGTTAACTAATATCAGTGGTACAGTAAAAGAGCATACTGTTGCACAAATACTAGAAGTTTTAAATAAAGTATTAAGAATGACAGAAGAAAAACGTATTCAAAATTTCTCTAACCTTTGCTGGCCAGCAGAACAACACACCTAGACCAACAGGCAGAGCTAAAGTCAAGATATAAAGAACCCAAAGCCATGGATGGTCTTCCGCAGCAGTCACCAGTTGACTAAACATTCCAGGCTACATTAAAAACAAACAAACAAAAAGCATTTTTTAATCACTCTCAACACTTAGGTAAGCTTATAAAAATGTATATATTTTAACCCTTACGCTGCCCAAAGAAAACCCTTCAAGTTTGAGGAACTTCATGCTTTCTACTCTCTCCAGCTTTTTTGCTCCTTCCCCATGCTGTGCTAACTTAACTGGTAAGAACCTCCAAGGAGCAGCCAGCCACCTGAAGAGCAACACTTTGCTCCATCTGTACTACCACTTTGCCTCCTCCAACAGCCAATTAATCAGGCAGTCAGCTGTCTTCCAGTTCTGACTTATGTAGGCAAGCCCTGGTTCAGTTAGACTCTGGAAAGGGACATCAGCAACCAAGGTAGAAAGCTACAGAAGTAGTGGAGTGAAGGGACTTCAGGATTACCTTTTGCTATTGTGTGTACAGATACAGATGCAATCCAGACATAGAAACAAATATTTGAAATGAGCAAGGCTGTGAAACGAGGTGGCTTTCCTAAATTGCATAGTCTGTTGCTACTTTCTCATCCTTTGTGATAAACAGCACCTGCCAGAGACTGACCATGCTTACACAGCCAATTCATAATTTCTTTCCCATACCCACATGTCTGCTTTCATTCCCCAAAGTAAATACAGGACTGTTAGAACAAACCACTTGTGAAAGTGGAATAAGCTTCCTAAAAAGATGATGCCCTATGCCTGTCAGCATTCAAGAGACAATTTCAACAACGCCACTTTGAATCTTGTATGGCCCTAAAGAAGTCAAGCAGCCATACTCTGAATAATCTTGGAATGATTCATTCCAACTCGGGTACTCTCTCTCAACTGCAGTCAGTAAAAACAGCCACTAGAGGGGCTCATGTGCCCATCCATTGAGACAAATTCATGCTATGACATAGGGAAGAGATCTAAAAAAAAAAAACAAAAAACGAAAAACAAAAAAACTGGTGATGGCCAACTGCACTAAGCAAAACGTGGAGGTACACACAGAAACAGAAGAACAGATGCAGCTCCAGAAACACACACGTATTACTGTCAGAGCTGCATAATACACATTCAAACAGCCAGAGATCTAGATTTATTAAATATATAAAAAAGAATGGCTATTAACTGCTTTTTATGACAGGGGAGCACGTATGAAAAGGAGTTAGCCCAAAGTGAGAAGTTTTAAGTATATGAAGAGGTCTGGGTGCAAACAGCTTAGCTTCCATTTGCTGACAGATACTGAATTCTAGTACACCATTAACACTGGGAGACGTATCAACTACAATGAAATCTTGCTGCATTTCTCGTTAGATGCTTAAGTGAAATGTTGTACCCTTTTAATTTCAGTCCAATATTGATCTGGGAAAGCTGTATGCCAAACTAGGAAAAGAATGTCATAGCTATTCTGTGACGTTATCAATTACAGAATAATTATATTATAGGAAGTTATTCCAACAGAACTCTTTCCTTGCTACTTCTGGCCACCAAGAATATAATAAAATTGATACCTCGTTAGCACTTGCTACTAATTTCTTCAAGCCCCAACCATCTGCTGCCCAACGGTCGGCTACTTCTTTTTCTGAACAGATTATGAAGTTATCAAAGTAGATATCAGATGTCATAGACCACAGTTCCAAACCAACAGCACTGATAGGTGTCATCTCAAACGGGTGAGGATCTTCAAAATAGTCTGGGTTAGGTATTTTTCGAGGACTCCAGATTCCCTTATGGGCAAAGAAAAACCATGTAATAACATTATCTATACCTCAAAAATAAATGCAAGAAAAAAAAAACAACCATAAAATACAACCAGTAAAATACATTTTAATGTAATTAACACTTGCTGACTATTTTAAATACATGATTTAAAAAGCAAAGGGGCAGCCTCTGAATTTCAGGAAAACAGAACTGGAAATAACCTATAGAATTTTGGCAGGTAGGTCTCAGACTTCTGGCTTAGGGCAGACAGATTTCTCTTAAATTCAACCCTTTTTCCTCCATATTGGATTACAGCAGTAAGTGACTGTACCAAGTTCAGTACGAAGGGCCAGACATATGTACTAATTTTACTTGTCTGCTTGGTTGAGCTCTGCACCTCTTAAATAATAACCTACAATATTGCTAGTACCTGATAATTAGGATTAACTATCATAGGTGCTTTCCATTTCCCTTTATACTTGGGGTTGTTCTTCATGGGACGCACCCACAGTCCACAACCAGGTGCGGTGGCACACTTCGGATTGGGGACCTGAGGGGCTTCCCACTCCCCATCCATTTCTTCATCCCTACAGAAAGAAAGGCACAAATAACCAATTTCAGGTTGGTCTGATGGGAACACTAACATTCAGTATAACTTTGGATCCAAACACACTTTGCTGTAACAACCTCAGAATTTGGTTGAAGTTCAATGGGCTGATCTAACTGCAACGTGCATTTTCCAGAGTACTGAAAGCTTTAAGGCCACACATTCATAGCTGCTGTAGCATGGTTAAATGTAATCGTACTCCTACATCTGCAGGCAGCTTGCAACATTTCCCCATAACACGCTTTAGGACTACTACATGACTTCAAGCATCAACTTCAATAGCTTTGCTGCTTATCCCTTTAGTAAGTTCTTTCAAATAGCTCCATACTGTTTACAGCTCTTCAGAATACAAGGCAATTATTGACATTTGCATATTTTTCTACAAGTAGTCTCACAAACCAACAAGTACTTGGTCACGCTTGTTATGTTCCAACTTAATACGTTAAAGACAGTGAGATTTGGGTTAAATTCTCATTAGCTCACAATTAGCCAGCAAACAAGTAGACTTATCTACAAAACACATGAACAGGCCCTCATATACAAAGTTCTTACCAGTCCTTTGGCTTTTTCGCTCTGGGGTCCGGAACATACTGTGGTTCATAATCAAGCCATCCTTCAGGCTTCACAGCATCAAGATCTTCTATTTTGAAAGGCTCATCTTCATCCCTTCAATTACAGACTACTATTAGAAAATACATCAGCTTGACTCTGAACCAATGTTCTGTTCAGAGGACCTAACTGGTATGGAAGGGATAATATTCAGGGCCCAACAGAGTTAGATACACTTACAATGAGAATTAGGCACTTACTTCTCTGTTTATAAACATTTCAACAATATTTACGTTTCAAGGCACTGGGTAGCCCAGAAATGGCTGCCATGAACTGACAAGTGTCAATCAGGTATCCCCTTACAATGTTTCCTTTGTTAAAGTTGCTATATGAACACTACTCCAGGAAGAAGGAAGTATGTAACACTTGATCTACTAGTGGCAACCCTGCCCACAGCAGGGAGGTTGGAACTCGATGGTCTTTAAGATCTCTTCCAACCCAATCCATTCTACAATTCTACTAGTAGTGAAAAACACACACGTTCTTCCTAATCCTTCAAATAAGGTGATCTTAGTTACTAACTGCAACAAGGGAGAGTTCAAATCAGCAAAAGTCAAGATTGTACTTCTTTCCTTAAAAGAAGATCAGATCCTCGCACATCTTCCTCAATTACATTTTTTCAACTGTTAGTATTTGTGAAACATATCCCAAGTGTTGAGAGCAAGAAAAACAACAAAATAAAGCCAGGCAAATATTATAAAACAGTAACCTGCATGCAAAATTTTTTTTTATTTTATTATTTTTTTTTTTTTTAAACAGATGAAGCTTTCTCCTTACCAGTCATCTGGTTTGACAGCATTGGGATCAGGTATTTTTTGTCTCTCATCCCAATCGTCAGGCTTCTTATCAGCAGGATCATCTATTTCTTTAGGAGGGTTTACTGGAGGAACCATATCCTCAAGAAGACTTCCCTTACTGATGACTGATTGGTCGATCAGCATTTCAAATGTATCATCTGGTTTTAGCACTAAATAGAAAAAAATGGTATTGAAGAAATAAGGAAGTATTCACTTCACAAATTAATTTACCCTCCAGCCAAAGTCATGTATGTGATATGCTTAGACTTAGTCAACTAACAGCCAACAGAACCTAGCGAGCAGAACAGGAGACATTCAGGTACTAGATCCAAACACAACAGCCAAGTCATCACTTTGTGGATTTCACAACCTAGAAAAATGTAACCTCCTGAATCCAAATGTATCTAACAAATTTGTCAAAAAAAAAAAACAAAAAAAAAAAAACAAAAAAAAAAAACAAAAAAAAACTAAGACTCAGTCAGAATTCTGCTGCTTTGCCTCCATCCTCCCTGCACTACCAAAGACAAACTTTAGCCTCCAAAAGCATCTCAGCTATCAAATTATAATTCCACTCTTGAAAGCGTGAAAAAAGAACCCCTGTAAATATCACAGCTGGAGGATCATGCAAGCAATATTTTCTTTCAGACTCCAGACTCTGAGAGCATCTTTCTCAGTTGTCAGACAGAATACAGAACATTCACAGAATCACAGAATGGCCAGGGTTGGAAGGGACCTCAGGCATCATGAATCTCCAACCCCCTGCCACACGCAGGGCCACCAACCTCCCCATTTAATACCAGACCAGGCTGCCCAGGGCCCCATCCAATCTGGCCTTGAACACCTCCAGGGACGGCGCATCCACAGCCTCTCTGGGCAGCTGTTCCAGCACCTCACCACTCTTTCTGTAAAGAACTTCCCCCTGACATCCAACCTAAGTCTTCCCTCCCTCAACTTAAAACCATTTCCCCTTGTCCTGCAGTTCTCTACCCTTTCAAAGAGTTGACTCCCCTCCTGTTTGTAGGCTCCCTTTAGGTACTGAAAGGCTGCAACGAGGTCACCCCGCAGCCTTCTTTTCTCCAGACTGAACAAGCCCAGCTCCCTCAGCCTGTCTTTGTAGAGGAAGTGCTCCAGCCCCCCGATGATCTTCATGGCTCTCCTCTGGACACTCTCCAACAGCTCTCTGTCTTTCTTGTGCTGGAAGCTCCAGACCAACATTATTTTCAAGTTTTTAAAATATTTTAGCAAGTGCAAGTACCTGATAAGCAAGGGTCACAGAAACAAGCAGCATCAGACTCCGCAATTGTTGAGACACTGGACTCAAATCCACTTCTAATAACCAGTGAATACATTCTAGTGCTTAACAAGTACATTTAAATGCCCATTTAACACAACCAAGATTACTAATTTGAAGTGAATACTCCTCCAGTTTTATGAAGATATGTGATAGTAACACTGACCAACAGTTTGGTACTACCTAATTAACATCTTGCAGCCTACATTTCATAATTTGTTAAAACAAATGCATAATCCCCCCCCCCATTATTTTACACACAATAGCTGATTTTTCAACTTACGTTTTCCAACAAAAAATCACTAGAAGTCACAAACCTGCATGGAGGTCTTGCTGACTATTTGTTGCAGAATAAATGCCATTTGAGTTGAAGTACCTTTAATCATTATCTCTAATGAAATAGCCTGAATACAGGAACACATACACTCCTTTTTATATACACTCCTTTATCATGAGAACAGAGTTTGGGAAGGATATTTGCCACACAAACTACAAGCAGCCCAAACTCATTTATCTTCAGAGAAAGCAGGAACATATCTGGTCACACACAGCTCTGCAGATGCAGGCATCAACGATAACCCAACATGTGGAGGAGAGCAGTGTTCAGTATGCTGCAGGAGAGCTCACTGACCAACTTCAACTCTGATGCCTTCCTATAAGATTGGACTTTTCCTTAAAATATTTTTATCATGATATGTACTCAAAGTATTAAATCAGTTCTTCAGGTTAGAGGCTGGCCAAAGCTGGAATGTTTTTTCAAGTAATTGAACATTAAACAGCACTATTTCAAAGCCACTTACGTGTTGCAGGTAAGCTCAGTCATTAAGTAACTTAAGGCCAAATCAGTAAGCAATCAGCTCCAGACTTAACAATAACAAAAAGAGTAAGACACGAAGCTTCAGTAGAGAGAAACTTGTTTTTTTTAAATCTTTTTTCTAATTCAAACTTGTAAAAACTAAACAATACCAAGAGTGTATAGATGCGTCTTCTTGTCCAAATAGAATTTTTTTAGGTCCACATCAGGACGTTTTGCATGTTTTTCATCGTATTCTCCAGTTTTAGGATTCTTATGCCTGATGATAAAGTGTAGTTTGTAATCTTCACCACATTTATCTGGTCCAAACATAATAGTATAAGGCGTTTTGTCAAAGAAGAACTCCTATGAAAGTAAAAGAAGTTAAAATGTACAGCTTGACACACCCTTATCAACTCATTTGGAGTACTGCTTGTCCACGTTACTGTGGCATATATACAACATGGTTACCTTTTTCTAAGAGGTGTTTGATGTGGCCTCAATCCTAACCCTGAGAACTGGCAGGGTAAATCATGAAAAGAATTTAACAGCTTTTGTAAGTTGCTGAAACAGCCTAACCATAGAGATCACTGAAGCCTCTTCAGACAAGTTGACTGGGCTTACTAAGTCTTCACCCTTACATTAAGTGGAAACGCCTGTTACACTAAAAGATAGAAGAGAACCAGTTTCTGTTCTTCACAGCCATTTATATTTCAATACAGATGAAAAGCAAGATATCATTATCCGGTGTTTCAGTGCTGCTTTCTTGCTCTACAATAAGTAATAATAAACAACTCTTACAATACCAGATTCAGTTTTCTTCCAAATACATTGCATTCAGCTGTTCTGAAATTTCAGTTGTACGTTTTTTTAAACTACTTATATGATTTTTGTATTTGGAACACACAGTACCATGGTATGTTTTTAAGCAACCACTTGAAGTGAGCCCACTTGATTTCTGCAAGTTACCTTCCCTCAAGACACATCCCATAGCAGATGTATTGTTTGAGATGGGTCTGTGTTTTTATTTATTTTTAAATATACTCATTCCTCAATGAAACAATCAATAGCAAATGTCAAGGGACATACCAGATCCAAGTCATCCGTACTGGAAAGGAGTTTAATATATGCACCACCACAGTCAATGCCTCCTTGAAAATTCACTTCGTATCTAGGCAAAGAGCAAATAAAAAAAAAATTCCTCATATCAGACAAATACAAATAAACTTCATATCTGCAGTTCTGCTTAGGAACACATTACAATCATGTATAAGTTGCTTGATTTTTTTATTAGGCGCTACTGTCAAAATATTCCAATATTGACTACAAGGTTTTTGGTTGATACACAAACCAACACATTAGCAATGTCAGCCAAAAAAAACCACAGTAGCAATTGCTACAGTTGGGAACAGCAGTAAGAGAAGTTTCAAACTTGTGTTGACCCAGAGGTTGGCGGCCCTGCCCGTGGCAGGAGGTTGGAAGCTGATGATCACTGGGGTCCCTTCCAACCCAGGCCCTTCTGTGATTCCACCAAAGTGAGGCAGAAACCAGGAATAGTTCTAGGAATTTGTTCTCTCTTTGAAACTACCCATTTCAAACCACATTGGATTTAGCTCCAGGGATCCAAATCGTTGTAGTTGAGTTACACAGAAATACCCTGCAAGTATAAAAGCAGCATACTCAAATAGCAAGTTAAACCTGTTTCATTTAGGACTGAAAATTAATTAACTTGTGTTTTATAAAATAGTAACTTACAGCCAAAGTATTTCAAGAGTTTGAATATAACTTCTTACACTTCATCTTACTTGCTTATTTTCATTTGTACTTACAGCCCTGGTAGCTCTGGCTGTGTCAGTCTGTGCTACATGAAAGGATTTACATGACTTTATTGACTCAAAGATTTGAAGCATGGTAAATATCAAGCATGGAATCTGAGGGAATACTTACTGAACAATCAAAGGTTTTTTATCAAAAATAAATGCCTTTGTTAGCATAGCTGATATTGCATGATGCTTTGCAGCTGACTTTAACACTAATCCTTTGTCTCCAGGTATTGTGTTTTCTTTCAGCTCTTCTACTTCCCATCTTCCTAAAAGAAACAGACAAACAAACACCAGCAATGCAACCTTTGGGAAAACAAAAACAACATGCTGTAGCCTTGTGGCAAAGAGAAGTAAAGAGTTCACAGCATATAAGACTAACGGCCAAAGTAGAGAAGTCTTGACATTTGATGTCAAAGTTAGAAGTTTAGTAACAATCATCCAATAGAGCACTGATAGTTCTCCTCTGGTTACAAGTGATTATGCAGGACCACCCTACACTTCCCCAAGCTCTGCAACACTAAATACAAAAACAATGTTCACAGTGCACACATTTGATGCTCACATCTTTCTATCAAATCATCAATCCAGCATTACAACCAGTACTTCAATTACAACAGCTAGAAACCACTAGAATCCCAATTCACAGTAAAGACAATAAAATAACATCTCCAGCTCAGATGATTTAAGATCCATCTCACCCAGCATTTTGGCTCAGACAACAAGGAGAGAAGAAAGCTTAAGGAAAGAAATTGAAAGGAATACGGCCAGAAGTTACAACAGTAACAAATGACAAGCTTCTGCTTTCAAGTAGGTTTCTAAAGGTAAGTACAGCATAATGGGCATACAGCATGAAGGAGAGCTACTTCCCACAAAGCAATAGAACATCAGAACCCATGCAGTCAAAGTAAACATTAAAAACACTTACCATCATATTTAGCAATGTTGCCATCTGTGTCTTCTTTCTTGGCTTTAGACAACACCCAGCTAAAACAAGAAGTGTAAAGTCACTTAACTATCCATGCCAAGTTGTGCTATTTAACAAGCACTGGACAAACAGACTGAGCTTCTACCAAGTCAACCTGTGACATGGATTTCAATGGTCAGCATCACAGAACCCGGTGTAATTTAAAGAATGCAAGCAGAAATTGCAATAAGTTTCATACAACACTCACTTTGAAACACTTCCAAAGAATCTAAGTGAATGTATAATTATAACTTGAAAGAAACACATTTACTTCAAATAAGCCTGAGTTTTAGCTGTGAGCTGAGACTGACAGAAATTAAAACTATGGGCATATAATGTCAAAAAATATACATGAATAGCAATGTCAAAATAACACATCTTTACAAGTCACGCAATGTCTTTCAAGGCCTGGTCTCCAAAGAGCTACTCTATTCTGATGCAATTTCACAGAATCACAGAATGGCCTGGGTTGAATAGGACCACAATGCTCATCCAATTCCAACCCCCTGCTGTGTGCAGGGTCGCCAACCAGTAGACCAGGCTGCCCAGGGCCACATCCAGCCTGGCCTTGAATGCCTGCAGGGATGGGGCATCCACAGCCTCCTTGGGCGACCTGTTCCAATGTGTCACCGCCCTCTGTGTGAAGAACTTCCTCCTAATATCTAACCTAACCCTCCCTCTGTTTAAAACCATTTCCCCCAATTTCTCCCATTTTCGCTCTACTTTGAGGAAAGAAAGGCAACATGCTGATGACTTTTTCATATCTTAGTCTCATACATTCTGACAGCACAAAAACTGCAGTAATTTAATTGCTCCTAGCACGGAATAAAATCCAGCAGTAGCCTTTAGCATCACTTACATGTTACTTTTATGTTAATTACGTACAGTTCAAACAAAAAGGCAAAACACTGTATTCTACAGTTTCAAATATTAGATTCAGTGGGGGAAAACTCTCAGAGATCTCATGAAGCTAAGGATTGAGATAAATGGTATTTAAGCACTTAAGTTTTTCCATTTACCAATCATGGTATACCAATAACATGTTTTGATTTGTCTTCCAAAACCAAACACTTTTTCCCCAACATTCTCAAAGCTTTCACCACAAAGCAAAGTACTCTAACAGCTGATCATACCACCTCCTATTAAAGACATTTCTCCTGAGAAATTCCTAGCAGGTAAATGAATAGAAAGTAAGTCCTGCTGCTCTAGGTTAAATTGCTGAAATTACAAGTTTAGAATGTTAAGCTACAGCTTACCCACTCAATCCTCCATCAAAGGTTTCTGCAAAATAAACATCTCCAGTTGGCTTTGGAGTCTGGTACGTCACCTAAAAGACATTTACAGATACGTGCTCTAACATAACTACAGTTTTTCAACTGGAATATACTACCAGATGCCATTAGATTTATCAATGCTATAAAGAGCTAAAGTGCCAGAGTCAAGAGGAAGGAGCCAGGCTCTTTTCAGCGTAACCCAGTGATGTGACAAGAGGCAACGCACCAAGAGGAACACAGGAAATTCCATATGAACACAAAAACATTTTTACATTGAGGGTGACAGAGCCCTGCAAGAGGCTGCCCACAGAGCTCACGGTGTCTCCTTCTCTGGAGGTAGTCAAGACCCACCTGGATGCTTTCCTGTGCAACCTGCTGTAGAGAACCTGTTCTAGCAGTTGGATTAGATGATCTCCAGAGGATTCCTATGGTTCTGTAATTGTACATCCATAAGCAGACAGAACACCACTGTTGCATTTAAGGGAATAAAACATGCTTCTCCACAACCCCACCTCATTTCTATGGTTTGGGCATGTGTCCTCTACCAGTGAGCTACTTCCTATCTGCCAAGTATCTGTGTGACGTGGAGATCAATAGCAGCCAAGTACATCAAGACTCTGGGCAAGGGCTTTTAAGGCAGGAGAGTCTACCCACTTCATTCCTAACACCGTGTTAACGATGGCAGAAGAGGCTGCTAGGTTGGTTTTAGACTCACGTTCAGATACCAGAAAAAAAATCTTCTCTGAGATTTCTGAGAACTAATTGGTGGTCCTCCTTGTACACACAGTAGGGAGCTCAAATGCATGCCAGCTTACCGTTAAGTTTTCCCCATCCTCTGTTTTTTATGCCCTAACAGCTTAACATTTTCACGTTAGAAACTTCAGGAAGTTTCAGACACCAGCATAAAAATACTGCCAGAGTTAAAAAAAAAAAAAAAAAAAAAAAAAACCCCACACAACATGGTCAAAGCTCCTAACTGAAATACTGTTACACATGAGAATACAGAACATTTACTCAGCTTGCAGCAGTTCCCTGCTTCCTCCCTATTTCTTTGCAAGTTTTTCCTTCTTTTGTTTTCCTGCCTACCTGGCACATCACAACCGGGCTACACAGTTTAAAAAAAAAAAAAGGAAAAAGAAATCTATGAATATTGCCCAAATCTATTACCAACTATAGTTTAACAAACACAGAAATACTTTCCAGAAAGAAATAATGACTGTATTTCAATACGTGAATGACAAAGAAAAAGAACAAGGAATTGATCTCATTTAAAAATATCAATAAGACAAATCTGCTTTCTGCTTTCTTCTCCAGTAATGACACATAAGGCTACAAGGTGTGTTATCAAGGAGGGCTTCAGATAAAAGGTTCCATACCTAGATTGAAGGACAAGAAGATCATCTTCAAGACTATCCACTGCAAGTAGGAGATCCAATTTTGCATTTCAGTATAGCAGAGTCATTAAATCACACACAATGACTGAAAAAACTTCAGTCTGGTGCATCTGACACCCACTGAGTTGGCAGCTGTATGTTAGCTTGCTCTTTTTAAAGTCATTTGTGCACCAATTTGTCTCTCAGTATAACTTTGTTACTTCAAATTACACAAGCTTTAATTAACAACATGCAGAACCTTACCCCTAAGGAAGATTCTTCTTTGTCAACATCAGTTTGCTGAGACTCTTGGTCAAAATCCTCCACTTCAACATCTGCACCCAGAACTTCTCCATCTTCAATTTCTGCAGTTACTGAGCTAATTATCAGGAGAACCAAGCACAGCCAGTCCCACTGGGAATGCATTCTGGTCATCTGAAGAACTGAAAGGTTTAAATTTTAAGCATTGTTGTGGGGATATTATCACCACTAGCTCAATTTTAGTCCAAGGCTTTATCTACAAGAGAAATAACATTAAAACCATAAGAAATAAGGAACGTGAAGTATTAACAGCCTCCTGTTCTTTTGGCCACCACTGCTCACACTTAGTATTCTGTCACTGAGATGCTTTCTGTGCCTCAGAGAGCAGCCACCCTTGTAAGATGGAGCAAAGTTCTTCAGCAATCGTTTATTTATCGCAGCAAACCCTAAATATCACAGTGATTTCTTCTGGAAATCAAAGCCCCCTTTTTTTCTCCCTGGCTTTATCAGATCCACCAAGCAACGCAAACATTGGAAGCAAAATGATAATTCTTTCATGCTCAATTTATCAACCTGCTAGTTCCACCAAGCAATACAAACAGAGATCGGTACCAAGGCGAAACAAACAAACAAAACACCCACACCCCTATAGAGCTGTCCAAAAAGAAAACTTATTCATTTTATTCCTTATTCCTGCTAAGAGCCGTTCACTTCATATTGCCTGTACCAATTATATCTACAGCCCAAAGTAAGCTGTTTTACACACCAGTGCCATGCCAACATGCCAACTACGCCATAAAAGCTTCACTTCTTAGGACAGACTTGTAGTTTTGGGGAAAGTACATTAAATTATGTTACCATTCTTTACCCCCCCCCCCCCCCCAACTATTTTATGTCATTCTTTGTCTCTGATGCTTTCCTTTCTTGTCCCAAACATCACCATTACATCTTCATTTTCGTGAATTTCTTCAGCACCACCACGTTAAAATGCAAAACCTTCAAGCCTAATAGCTTCCGGTCTTCAAATCGCGTGCAAATAATAAGAAAGCTCAATGGATCCTGAAGATGAATTAACATATAAAGAGCTATAAAAATCACAGCTGTAAGTTTAAGCTGTTTCTGCATAGCTTGGTCACTCTTCACCATGGGAACACGGGTACCTACAGCACATCCATGTACCAGAAGAGACCTACGAGGCAGCAGCGCTGCCCTGAGACAAGCCCTTGGGAACAGCAACTGCACTGCAACACCGGCACAACATTACACCTCAAGTAATAAGCCACTGCTCACGGGACACACACAAGACAGCAGCGCAATGGGAAAATCAGCAAGGAAGAACGTTCTGAGTACAAGGACACGTCTCCCGACGAGGGCAGGCTGGACGGGCCCTTCCCAGCTCAACTCCATGCCCCCCTCCTACCCGTAACCACAGAGCCACGGGGCTCCGCTCCGCCCGCATAGCGCTCGGGCAGCACAATTCCCGCCGCCGCGCTGCCCCTCACGTAACGGCCGGCGCCCAGCAGCCCCGCTCGCCTTCCTCTCATGGCCGCCGCTCCCCCCGCCCCAGTTATAAAACAGGCGACGCACGGCGCGCCGGCCTGACGCCGGCATCCAATCCCCGCGGGGCGAGAGGCGGCCGCCCCGCGCAGCCCCGTCCCCGCGGCGGGCGGATTACCGGCGGCGAGATCCCCTTTGCGCCCCGCCGGCGCTTAGCACGGATCCCGCTGCCGGCGCAGCTCTAGCCGCGCACGCGCCGGCTGAGCGCAGGGCGGCGGGCGCTGAGAAGCAGGTGCTCGCGCCGCTCCGCCCCGGCCAATCCGCGCGCGAATCGCGACCCTCACGAGCTCCGCGGGAGGGAGGGATGGGGGGCGGGCAGGTGGCTGCGCCAATCGCCGCTCGGCCCGCGGCGGGCTCTGCGCTGCCGCTGGGCTTCGCCGCGGCGACGGCAATGGGCGCTGTGGGGCGTTGGGCTGAAGGCTGCGTGGCTGCGGGAAGCGAGCGTCTCGTCTGCTGTTTCCTGTGTGCTTAAATGCTGTGCCTTGCATGAGGAAATATTATTAAAGGAATGGCAAATTCCATTCAGTTAGACTCGAAGTTGAAAGCAGCATGATTATTATTTTTTCCAGTCAAACGTTACCATCATGGTTACTGGGAATTTAAATTGGCTTATCATGGCAGTTCACAGACTCACAGAATGGCCAGGGTTGGAAGGGACCTCAGGCATCATGAATCTCCAACCCCCCTGCCACATGCATGGCCACCAACTTCCCCATTTAATACCAGACCAGGCTGCCCAGGGCCCCATCCAACCTGCCCTCGAACACCTCCAGGGACGGGGCATCCACAGCCTCTCTGGGCAGCTGTTCCAGCACCTCACCACTCTCTCTGTAAAGAACTTCCCCCTGACATCCA
Organism: Meleagris gallopavo; assembly: GCF_905368555.1. Classification (NCBI taxonomy): domain Eukaryota; kingdom Metazoa; phylum Chordata; class Aves; order Galliformes; family Phasianidae; genus Meleagris; species Meleagris gallopavo. The sequence continues at coordinate 9,598,391 of NC_139407.1, forward strand.
TCCTAAATCTCCTCTCCCTCAACTTAAAACCATTTCCCCTTGTCCTGCTGTTCTCTACCCTTTCAAAGAGTTGAATTCCATTCAGCCGTCACCCAGCTCTGCAGAACACCAGAGGTGTGAGGTTGCTGCCCTCACTGATGTTTTGGCTTGGCTCAGCTTGAACTCATGAATTCTGGCAGTGGTACTAGCTAAGCCAATTTAAATCACGAGGTACAGCCAGAATATCTTCAAACGTGCAGCATGTGGCAAAAGCAGTGCCTTGTGATGTTAACTCAGCAAAATCTTTCACTGTTTTGCTGGTTGAACTGGGTGTTGGCTACTTGCCTTGGATGTACAATGCTTGCTTTCGTATAGTTTATGTCTACCACATATTAGTTTGCTAAGTAGCCTAAATCCCTCAGAACTGTTGGGAGTTAACATGAGAGCATGCACAATGAACCACAAATGTAAATGCTTGTATTTATTTTTGTGACATTCCGCCTTTCAGGGTTGCTGTAAACTAATGCAGAAGCTTCAAACTTAATTTGATTCTATTTTTATTTTATATAATCAAAACTTAAGAGTGCTGTGGATTATTTCAACTACAAGCTCCAAAAATGAATGTAAACATCACAGTTTAAACACAGGGTGTATTTATCACACAGAATCATAGAATGGCCTGGGTTGAAAACAAACACAATGATCATTCAGTTTCAACCCCCTGCTATGTGCAGGGTCACCAACCACCAGACCAGGCTGCCCAGAGCCACATCCAGCCTGGCCTTGAATGTGGATGGGACATCCACAGCCTCCTTGGGCAACCTGTTCCAGTGTGTCACCACCCTTTGTGTGGTGCACATAGAAAAGCCACGTACTTTCTTCTCTTATTAAGGAGTAGCTAATGTTCCAAAGGCTCTGTTAAACCTTAATTCAAATCCTTCTTTAATGTACTTTTCAAAAATGGCACCATACTCCTACACAAGCTTCAATCTTTAGACACCTCTAGCTAAAAAAAACACCCAAGGAATATTCTTGTGCAATCCGTCATGAAAATAAAGACATGAAAACTGTCCTTGCAGCTTGAAGTACACATACATCCTTTTCGAAGCATCTGGAGACTTCAAGAGTTCTGCTTATTGCAAGATTATCCCACTGTTTGATGTAAGGCATCTATGAAAGGTTCATCTGGAATAAGTAATATTTATGTAAAAAACAATGAAGTTGGAAGATGGGAATCTTAGTCTGTGTAACAGATCAGAGAGCCAACAAATGTGATGCTTAGAGTAATAGAAAAAGTTAATTTTGAGGAGAATTGTACTTCTATTACACTCTATTGCCTTAAACTTACTGGTGCTATTACGTGCACTACTTACTTATCAGTCAGTTTAGGTTATCCAACATTAGGTTGGATGTCAGTTCTTTACAGAAAGAGTGGAAGCTGCCCAGAGAGGCTGTGGATGCCCCATCCCTGGAAGTGTTCAAGGCCAGATTGGATGGGGCCCTGGGCAGCCTGGTCTGGTATTAAATGGGGAGGTTGGTGGCCTTGCATGTGGCAGGGGGATAGGAGATTCATGATTCTTGAGGTCCCTTCCAACCCAGGTCATTCTGCGTTCAGTCCTTCTCCTGAGGTTCCTTTCATCATACAGTTGAGCCACGGTTCCACAGACACTGCAAGAAATCTCTGTGCTCCATAAAGCACAGGAAAGAAAAGGACTAAGCAAAATTTTACTAAACGGTGCGTATGTAAGCATTCGTTACTTACTTTTCAACATTTACAAGGCTCATTTACATCAAGGCAATAGGAAGCGTGTTCTGGGATTGCAGTGGGTGATTTCCCTTCTTTCTTTGGCTGTAGTTTGACCACTGGTCTCACTAAACCCTTTTGAGCATCAATGTTTATGGCTGATAAAGTTTCCCTCTGTGTACCTTTAAGTACTTCAAATTACTGCATTAATTCTTAAACTGCATTAAATTTTTAACCTAGTGAAGGCTGCAATACCTGGTCCAAGAACTACATACATGTGGTGGAGCCATGTATGTGTACTTTGAAGAGTATTGTAAATTACCAAACTATTTTCAGAGCTTCAGGTGCTAAAAAAGTGATAAGTGAAGTCTGCACATCACATATAGACATTCAAGGTGTCGTTTCCCAAAAACACCTCAAGTGAGACTACTGCAGTTTGCCATTTATTTCCAAATTTTTAGGGAATTTCAGCTCGTGACCAGCATAGAATTATCAGGACATACTGATTATCAAATGGCAGGATACAAAATTTTATTTAAATACATATTCTTCCTACAAAAATATAGTTAACATTATACCAATTATTTCCTGTAGTTAATTCAATGCACAATCCACAGAAAAGTTGTACAACCCTCTGAACAACACCTGTTTGATTATTCAAGGTATTCAAATGGCAACTAATAAGCAATTTCCACTAAAAAAAATAATAAAATTAAACATACCTTTTGCTACATTAAGGCTAAAACGTGCTAAGTTTGAGACCCCTTTCATATTGGTAAGTTAATCTTTTCTCTGGTGGAGTGTTCTAAGTACTTGCATGAAATACTGACAGTTTTTCCTTCAGTTCTAGTTTCCCTTCAAAACTGACCAGTGTCCTTAATGCAGTTGCAAACCATGTCCTTAATATTCCCCCCAAATGTTCATGTATTTAGTTCTAGTGAACTAGAAATGTACTGTCCTGTTTTGTCCCTGAGATTGCCTGTAATGTCAGTTGCTTACAGTAATATGTAATGCTGTCCATCAGCGACAGAATTTTTTTATACAGAACAGCTTAATCAACAGCATTTTATGGAAGTTTTTAACATAATCAGGTTTTTCATAGCTTCTAATATTTGTTACATAAAGATTTAACAGTTTTTACAAGTTTTTAACAGTTATCTCCACGCTGCCAATACACAGTACTGGATCTGGATTTTTATTTAGTCACTCAGGTTTTTGTTGCTGTTAGGTAAGTCTTCAGACAAGTCTCTAAGAAGTAATGTGTCAAAAATATACTTTTTCCAGTTCTCAGTTTTCAGACATCTTGATGAGTACCTGAAAAAAAAAAAAACAACAAAAAGGCAAAAGCCATAGAACATACCATTTTTCAAAGTGTGCTTTTTCTTACTTCCAAGTATGACTATAGCAACTGGCAGTGATTGCTTTTGACTTATAGGTTCACACACATTCAGATATTTGGTTGAAACTTGCAGGAAAAAGCCAACAAACCACATGTTTATCTGAAAATATTTGCATACATTTATTAGTAGTATCCAAAATATTGGAAAATCCTCCCATGTCCTCTGGTTTGTCGTGACCCAAATTCTACTGGCTGTATTACAGCACTGCAAATAATGGTCAATTATTCCATTTCAACACTTTTTCTATGAAATAAATTCTCATCCACTTGATATCATTTTCCACTTCTTTCACAGAGAATCCAACTCAAAATTAGATAAAGACTAGTGACTATCAATTCTATGCGATAGATGAAATTGAAATCAATCTAATAAAGCTTTTACTAACAGACATACCTCACTCAGTATTGCCCATACAGGGGAATCAGAATTGACTAATAAACGAACAGCCAGTATTTCTCCTACTGACGGATCAATGCTGCCTTCTGCAATTCCATTTTGAAAAGCCCCTACATGAAAAATAGAGCATAATTACAAGTCCCTATTAGATTAAAAGGCACTTACAATGAACTTATGTGAAAGTTCTACATTAAAAAATAACTCTAGAACATGAGGGGAAAATATTTGGAAAAGTTCAAACTATAGCCACTGAAAGGTAATGCTTATAAACAACAAGAAAGAGCTTTCCTAAGAAGTACAGTTGTTCTAAAGAGAGATACAAGGAATCACGTATCAATTCTGATACATTCCTTCAGTAGCTCTACACTTTTTAACTAACCTTGTCAAACTGACAAATGAAACAAATGAAAAACACTCATTCCATGCGCGATATTAGTTTCCTGTGAACTGGCATGTAGAACTGAGAATTAACAGCATTTGGTTTTGGATCTTTCATTAGATTGAAACAACCAAGAGGAAGTGAGGGTAAGATACAGATTAAAGCAAACAAGAAGTGATGATGAACTGAAAGTGGTTCATTAGGAAAAAAGAGCAATTACGTGACAGGATAGAAGAAAAGTGGAAGTAAAGTATGTCTCCCAGTAGTCCATTTTTATTCACATAATGGCATTTTAGCTTAGGTAACAATATGCAACAAGCCTTGGCAGATAACTAGTGAATCTGCAGTTCAGTCAAGCACTGCTCTGAAGGGGAACTTTGTGTGCAAAAATGCAATGAGTTATGCTTCATCATAATCAATATGAACTCCTTTTTCTTTAGCTAAGGCTGCAAAATCCAAACCAGAAACAATTATCCTATTAAAAACCTTGCAGAGGCTGCGTTGCTCTCATTGTTGACGATTGCTATTGATCCCTTCCAACATCAGTCGTTCTGTGATTAGATGCCTTGCCTTTTGGCACCACAGTTAAGGCTCTTCATTCATCAACACAAAATAGGTGAAACATCTCATACTACAACACACAATAGCACAAAGGGTTTCTATTCCTTACTAGTTCCTACCCTGGAGAACTGCATTCGTTATAGAGCTAATGAAATCCTCAAGTGCAAAACATTTTATATGGAAGAAAAAACGTCTGTTTTTCAAGCAACAATAAACTACTTACCTATCTTTAAATATCCATCTTTGGTTGCAGTGTAGTTAAATTTACTTCTGTTGCCAACCAGTACTTTCCCTACAGCTTCCTATAAGAAACAAAAGAATAAAACCTCAGCAGCACTTTCTAGAACATGATCCTCCATGCCAAATATCATCCATAAAATGAAATGATGTATTACATATTGCAGTTGGAAATAAGAGACTTACATCAGCTGGCAACACTTCCACAGTAGTGTCATACAGTATATCACCAGGGTAATCCATATTTCCACTTCTAAAAAAGTATCTGGTTAAAAAAAAAAAAAAAAAAAAAAAAGTGTTTTATTTGGAGTAACTTTATACATTAGAAAAGTTCTAGATAAGTAATATTTTCCTTCTCTGAAGGAAACTTTTAAATACCTTCACTTCAGTTAGTTGTAGGCTAGGGAGAACAGAAATAGGCATTAAAACTTTCTGATGTGTCACCAAACCATACTAGGATATTTTCATTTTAAACAAAACAAGCGTTAAAACCATCTTTCTCTGGAACCACAAATACAAGCATTCCCCCTTTTGAGTGCTCAAAGTCTGAATCAATTCATTTTTCCATGTTTAAACAGCTAAGGAAGTTCTGTCCTCGAATTCATTCCTATCATCCTAAGGAATAGATAAGCTGGGGCTTCTGGAATACAGGGGCACAAAACATCTCAACAACAGCATATACGAAACACCAAGAGAATCCCCCTCTTTATCGACACGGATCAGTTCAGGTGCTCTAAGTAATCCACAGTAGTTGTTAAGGAGCAAAAGCACCACCAAAGCCTAAAATAAGCATTTGCATATGTGAACTGTTGGGGTAGGAGGATCTCTTTGAATGAGAAAAACATTTAAGGTGAAACTTGGTTATTCATAGAGACGTCTTAAGTTAGATGTCTGGCTGTGACCGAAGTGTTTTTATAGGCAGTACAGATGTATTTAGTACAGTCAATGAAACAAATCCTGGATTTGAAATCCTGGAGTTTTAAATCCTCAGTAATCAGGCTATGGTTTATGCAAACAATTGAATTTTGGTGATTTTGAACGGACTCAGTTGTATCCGAACTGTATACATGCACTCTGTCATATTCCAAACCATGTAATACTCACTTTTCTACTTTCAGTGGCTTCAAAAAGGTGAAGCTGATATAGTCCCCAGCCATTGGAGCTGAAGCCCAAAAATAGCCTTTTCCTTCATAAACATTTTCCAAGGTATATTGCTGGTATACTCTTAGACTTGTAGCCAATTTTGCAGGTGGATTGTTATGTGCTTTATGTAGCACACTTCCGCCAAAATCTTTATCCTGTTGGATACAAGAAATGTAATTTCACTCCTAAAAGTATGATGAAAACAGTGCTCCAATTTCTTAAATTACCACGGGTAACTATTCCAGAAAACACTTAAAAAATATACAATCTTTTTTGTGATAGAAAAAGGACATTCATTTCAATGTTATCACTGTGCGTATAAACAGTGAATATACAGATGCTATAATTATGAAATAAACAATAGAGCTTGGCTAAGCAGGTTATCATAACAAAAAGAGAATAGATAGAGCACATATCCACGTCCTGGGCTCACTGTAAAACTCCAGAGGAGCAGATCTCCAGAAGAGATCCTTCCCCACTGGCAGTCAGCTCTTAAATGGGTCCAGGAGAGGTGCAGCCAGGCTCCACCCCTTCTGGTCACACAGGTGAATTGCCTTCTCCTGTGCTCCCAGGGCTGACTCAGTGCTCGCCTCAGGTGATTAATCAGAGGTTCAGGCCGTGATTCAGCAGTTCCCATACGCTGTGATTCAATGTTATTTTGTAAATGGATCAGTAAAAGAAACTTCTCCAGTGTAGGCTATTTTGTGGTTATCTACTATGCCTTCTACCAGAACATTCAATAGCAGAGGCTACCTATACATTCAGTCTGATCTAACACTGATCTTGTGGGTAGTCTGAATGGCACTGACAGAATGGCACCCACAATCTGGTGCTTCAGTGCTCATCCTCATCAAATACCTGGCAGATATACTTGTTTGCGCTCCAAACTCACCATAAAAATCTACTGCAATCAGTAGAATCATGCCTTTATCCTGCCAGTATACTTCTCTTATCAGTAATCCTTTGTATTGGTATTGTTGACTATTCAGCCAAAACAGCCCACCGTAACCATTTATGTTTGTACAGCACATGAAAACTTGTGCTGTGAAGAGGGTTTCTACACATCAGGCTACTCTGACTGATGCAGGTATTTAGATCAGAGACCAAGTATGTTTGTGCAGAAGCAGTATGCCCCATCTGCAATTCAGATGCCAGAACAATATTCTCCCCCAGAACTGTAAGCTAGCATTTCTAGGATATGGAAGTGCCACCTAATGCTGAAGATGCAACGCTCGATACCAAATTGAGAAACAAAAACCAAAACGTAAGCATATAACTTGGAACTATGGCAATCATTTCTTATGCTTACTTTCAAATTTTGTATCTTCCCAGACAGCGATGAATGAAGTCCCATATGCTGAAAGAGAGATGGCTTAGCACGGATACGTAACTTTGCCTTTTCCTTTTCACAGTGTGCCTGGAAAAAAAAAGTGAAAGAGGGTGACATTTTATTTAAATAAAGGAAATGCTAGCTAACTTTCTTAAGGCAATTTCATTATGTAGTTCAGTGTATGGGTTCAGGTCTTTTTTTATCTACATACACGTGAGTAATCCTTAAATTACGAGACATTTTATCTCAAATACACTTTCCAGACATAAGCTCATCATAATTCCACCTGTGGTGCAATGTAGATTTGCAGGCTCAACCACTATTAATTCAGGGATTTATGCATTGTACATCACCAATCACACCTCAAGTGTAAAATACACCTCAGATTGGAAACTGGTGGATTTTTGTAACTGCTTCTGGCAGATTTTGTTTCAACTCTTGGCCTTGCCATATCGTTCTGCTTTGACCAAAACCAATCCTCTTGAGTTAGATTCCGCTTACATTTCTGGTTTGGCTCTGTCTGCTATGTATGAGAATATTATAATGTAATATACTGTACTAAACTCTATGTCACATATCTATCGTTTATCCTAGAACTACATAAAGCCCCTAGATACCGTATTTGTATCCTTGTTTTCCAGTGTAGACACACTTTGTGACATGACGTATACCAGGGAATTAAATAACCATAACTGGTACTAGTTTCTGGGATTCCTGCTTTTCGACTGACAGCTCATCATTTCTTTAAATGTAATTGTTGCACTCTATTCACAAAGGATCATAGTTAGATACAATGAAACATACATCTTACAGTAATTAATAAAGCATAAAGAGAAGGAACAGTGCAAAGAGTTAGAATTAAAGTCCCCAAGACTCTGTTCTGCCTCAAAATAATTGTATGAGTTCAGAACATCATTCAACCCCTCTATATCATAGTTTTCACATATTTAGATTTGAAAGGATAATGTGTTTACCTCTTCAATAAAGTGCTTTCAGTTCTATAAAAGAAAACATGTTACATAAATTACATTGATGCTAGACATTATAATCCTCACTCAACTGACTTAAATGATAAAACACACAGGGGATTTATGGTTCTTAAAAAAGTACTAATTAAAAGTAAAAAAAAACAAAAACCACCTGGAAGGCTCTTAACAGAACCAACTATTTATGTGTGTCCACAGCAGACGTTCAGCAAGACAGTGTAAGAACACAGTACATGCTGACCCTCCCACGAGGAACAGTGTGATCAAGTAGCAACCACTCTCGGCTGCTCCAAAGTGAAAAAGTGTGAGGATTTCTGTCAACTTGCCTTTTCTTCATCTATGGGAAACTCTAGCTTTCAAATCACTGCTTTAATTTATACAGGAGGAACAGCAGCTGGGATCCCTCTCGCTCTTCCAGCCTCCATTTTCTGTATGCATGTGAATAGTTCTAGTTTGTTTCTGTCATTGGTCATTCCTTTGCAGGAGCAGCACAAGACTCACTTGACTTTTTTTTTTTTGCTATGCACAGCAACTGAAATTGAGATCGCAGTAATGAAGTTCACTAGAAATTCAATGGCGGCTTCTCCGCTTTGGTTTTGGCCAGGACAGGCTCACATTGCCTGCCTTTCAGGAACACTGCATTGTTTCAGATATGATTTATATACAGTATGAGGTAGACAAGTCATTTTAGAAATGAAAGCAAAATGTTTAATTTGTAGGAGTTGAGGTCGGTACATGTGAGACACATCTGGAATGCGCGGTGTTAACATAATAATGTCTTTTTTCACTCATCAGAGTTTAAGCAAGAGCCTAAATTAGAGGTACTTAAGGATCGAGACTGAATCTAGAGTAGGATTTCAAAGCTTAATCCTATCTGCACAAACTGGGAATAGAGACTCCTCAGTGGCATTGCTGAAGTGTAAAATCAGGTACCTTCTGCTGTCCCCAAGTTACCTCTGCTATACAGTAAAACTGAAAGCCTGTTATTCAGCTCTCTTGTTATTCAGGCTCCTGTTCTGCACAACTCCCATCTGTTTCTTCTTCCTTATCAATACAAAAATAACATGTGTGCAAAGACGTGGTGTGGGGACTCACTACACTAATCAAAACAAATCTTGAACCTTAAAAATGTAACGGGAGAATTTCCAGTCATTTCTACATGGCATAGTATTGCTGTACAGGAGGAGTGTGAGTAGTGACCAGCATCAAAGGCCAGTCAAAGAATGCAGAAGGACATAAAGAAATACTTAACATATGATCAAATTCACCTGTCATGCTATAAATGGCATCCTTTGCAATTCAACCAACACAGCTGTTTCTTTCATTTTCAGTGAAAAGTACAATTTCATCCTTTCAGTCTACACATTTCCCTCTGTTTTGTTTTGTTTTCAGGCAAAGAGTCAAGTTTTTTCCCAGGCAATTCAAAATTTCAACTAAAACACTTATGCTCTGCTGCTGGAGAGAAAGGAAATTTTATGTAAAATTCAGAACTGTATTTTCAAGATTGTATGCTGTACTGGCTTGCGAAAAGATTAGAAGTAACGTCATTAGAAAGTTATGAGAAATGGCAGTCCGTACAATTTCATGTATTCAGAATTGTCTTTGATGTTGCAGGGTTGTCTAAGAGAGCAGCTGTAGCAGATAGGAGTTTGCACTGGCCTAACATTCTGACCTAACAGGTGTAAAACAACTCCGATATGAAAATCTAAAGTTTTATAAGTCAGTCCTCTCCATACGCCCTAGCGGGCTCCAGCACAGTGCATACTATGCAGACCTGTATCAGCTCTTGAGCTGAGAGGTTTTTATTCTGCTTCTTGAAAATAAACTGTGTTGTGACAGAGACTGAGCATTACTTCTGTTCATAAATGCATAGACATACTTACTGCATCCTTTTCTGGATTGCACACTTTGACCCAGAACAGGTGGTCAAGAAGCCAGTCTATGGGCTTATCTTTATAGAACATCAGAAAAAATTCTACTATAAGTGGCAAGTCTTCCGATTTAAACAGTTTTCCTGAAAGCAAGACAAGTTGGTTATTTCAATATTTTTTATTGCTGCACGGTAAGAATTCAACAGCTTTATGTTCGGGAGTACCCATGGCTATAAACACACAGATATTTAATGGGAGTTTTACATAGGCTTCTGCTTTGGAACTCCATCCCATGCATGAAGACATTCTCACATAGTCAACCAGGTGAGTAGACAAGCACGCAGTTATATCCTGGCTCCAACATAAATTTGCCAGTCGTTTCTATCCTTGTTTCAGATGAAAAACTCTGAGCAACCTCTCAAATCGTCAGGCATACGATTTCAATGGCAATTATATACTGACTATGCCTTTAAAACTCTATCAATATTCATTTAGTTCTCTTGCTATTTTTATTAGCAGATTTTGTTAGATTTCTTTGTTTGACCTAACACTTACAGGTGTTATCACAAGTAAATCGTGTTGTAACCTAAGAAAAAAAAAATGTAAAAGGGAACTTACTACTATAAAAACAGAAAAACAAAAAAGAAAAAAACTTTACCACAATATGGGATGCCTGTTCTGCTCCACAAAGGGAAGAAAATAGATGTTTTACAGATTGTACAAATTCCATTTGTGAAAAGAAGGCTGTAGGAGCATACAATTGTTCTGATACAGAACAAATTGCTTCTTACAAGAACCCAACAACTAGATTCTATGCTGCATTAGAAAGACAGTACCATTGAGGACAGAAAGTAAAAGGCTTCCTGTGGAAGCTTTCCTGAAGAGACATTTAAGTTCTGATATACATGTCCTGCCATATAAGAAATGTAATTCTGAATGAGATCTACTTGAACAGCTCCAAACCAACTGACAACTGCTGAGGCCTTAATACTTACCAATAAATCCAAGCTGGGAGAACTCAAGAACCATCCACTCTTGGGTCTGTTCAGCAGCAAAGTTTTCAATGCTTTGAATGTAATCAGGTTTGGCTATAATATCATCTTCCAGCTGGGAGAAACAAAAACAACAAAGCCAACTGATGGTTTTATTGCTTGCAGAGGAGGTGTTGGAGTTGCCCCATGTGAGTGATAATCACACGATGACTGGCTGCTGCACAGTCTGTAGTGAAGCTGTGCCACACTGCAGTGGATTGCTATTTTGCTTCTACGTATCACTGTTTTGGTATCATTCATTACATACTTACTTCCCGTGATTGCTTCTCCTTCACTTAGGAAAAAAACAAACAAACAACCGTAACGCAAAAAGATAGAGGGTTAAGGAAAACAACAGAGAGTCTGTACCGAAGTTGTACAAGCAGCATAAGTAAACTGTTTGGGAAGAAAAACTTTTAAAGCAGATGGCCTGCGGCTTGACAGATTAGTCCAGGCAGACTCTGTTATACCTAAAAGGTGATGGAGAACAGGGGATGCTTATTGACATGCCAGTGCAACACATTTCAGGGAGTACTTGTCATGGAAGAAGAAACATGCTGTAAAACAGCAGAAATACAAAGAACTTTCAACACGTTGTGAAAGCTGAAGCTGAACACAGCAGCAAAGCCAACTAAAGGATAGTCAGAAAAGGAAAATGGTTCCCATCAAGGAAATGGGAAAAGACTCGGCAGTTTTTGCACTGTTTTCAGAGAAGAATGGGAGATCTGAAAAACAGAAGCTGTGCAGGTTACTGAATCTGCAAATAATGACTCTGAACAAAGAGTTTAGAGGCAAATAAAATAAAGGAAATTAAAAAATAATTTAGGAGAAAGTAAATCAGGACTTGAATGTGGTATGAATGAGAAAAACACAAGAAGAGGAGTTGAAGCCTTCAGGAAAATATTGTTGGAGTGCAGTGTATCGATACAATTAATTTGATCTAACTGCTGTACTTTATTGCTTCTGGCATTCGTCTGATAGCATTCGAATCTGGTTAACAGAGCTAAATTGGTAGAAAATGAATGCTATGGGGAATAAATAGTTTCCTGCTGGTTTTACACATTCAACAAATGCAGCAACAAAAGTCTAAGGGAGCAGGTCCACAGCTTTAAGCTGAATTTTGTCATTAGAGGTGTGCAAGTGTAAGGCTAGGGAGGAAGAAATGGGTCATCAACAGTGAAACAAGAAGGAAGTAGAACAAAATTGAAAGACAAGATGAAGAGATCTGCTTTGATGCTGCCAGCTTATGCTGATGGTAAATTATCAAAAAACAGATGAACTGAGGTCAAAGTTAACTGTTAATAACGAGATCTGAGATCTGAGGTTAGAGTTAAGGAGACAGTTATACAGAAGAGAAAACAACAAAAAAAAACAAACAAACCAACCAAACCACCACTAACACTAAATGTAAAGGGAGGAGAGCAGGGAATCAAGGAGAGTTTCAGAGAATCCTCAAACTGAGTGAATACAAAAAAGGAAAGGCAGAGAGAAAAGTATCTCAAAAATACCTTCATATCTCATAAAAACCTCCATACTGAGAAACACCAGAAGAAAACATACAGAAGAAAAATATAGAGGCTGTAATGCAAAGTGGTTGTGAATGTGTTCTGAACGTAGTTTTGACTAGGGAGAGGTCTGAAATGGCCTCTTCCAGAGCTGACAGCTGAAAGTCGTTATTAGACATAATTTGATCTCCTATGTAAATTTGATCTCTTATGTAGCACATGCTAAAGAAAGTAATTTAATTGTGCTGAGCCCCATGATTTGTGTTCCACTAAGCAAATCTTCTTGAAGAGCGTTTGCCATTGCATAGGGATTTCAGTATCAGTTATTCTTTACAGTAAGTTACATTCTATGCAATTATCTTTAATACACTGCACCTACATTCTACTTCAGATTTTTCTGGTTTCAGCTTACAGCCACTTCTTCACATGCTCTTATCTGCAAAAGGAAGTTATGAAGTGGCTGTACACAGCTTCATCAGGAAGTTGGAGATAAAAACTGTCTAGTTCATTTTGCCCAATTGCCATCAAAGAGTATGCCTAAGAGAAGTTAGAATAAAGAAGCAACAAGAGCTGTAGCATATAAGGGAAGTGTAGGCATCCGACAGGAATGCATCTTCCTTTCTAAATTATAATGTATTTTTCTGTTTGAATCACCATTCAACAAATCTAAAGATTGCTAAGCTGAAAAATCTCACTCTCTCATTTTCTACAGAAATAGTTGATTTATTAAAATCCTGTTTTTTTAGTATAAAGAAAATGTCAGATAAAAATACACTTTTATGAAAATTATTCAACTTAAAGCTCTACCAAATAGGAGGCTTGACTTACAGCCTACATATCTCTATATGTTGTATGTAAAGACACAATGCAGCTCTCCAGTCTCCCTGAGGAAAACCTTATGAAGCAAAAAAAAAAACAACAAACAAACAAAAACCCACCTTAGCAGTAATTCAATTAACGGAGCCCCAAGTTTGTAACAGATTTTAACTAGGGATTCTAATTGTTTTAAAGTTTTATGTTTGCTCACGTGAACATTGATAGAAAACACCTCCCTACAATTGCTGCAAAAATGCTTTCATATGTAAAATGTTTCAGAATGAACTCAGTCTACAGGAACACAAAGAACAAATACAGCTCCTCACAACTAGTCCTGGATCTGGATGCCAGATTTTAAGCTATGCTAAAATCCCATGAACTCGTCTCTGATATTACTGAAGTGTCTCAACTGGCCCTGGTAAATTTCAGGAAATATAGTGAAAACCATTGCTTCAAAATGTTCTTATCTTATCAAGAAAACTTCAGCATAATTTCACTACAACCAAACCAGGTATGTCTTCATCTGAACTTCCTGGGTTGAAAACTCGCTTCTCAGAATTGCCACTATTCCTGTTGTTTGTGTGTTTGTTTTTTTGTTTTGTTTTTTGTTTTTATCTCATGGGTTCTACAAAAGCTGCCTAAGTCACAACAGTGTTCTACAGCTTTGTCACTGTGGAACGCAAATCTAGAATGACGGCTAAACAGAAGCGTGAATGCATGGGGCTCTTATTAAAATCTAACACTAAATCATCTGGTGAATTAATACATACAAACCTGCTGCATAACCTTGTCACCGGCGTCTCTACACTGGAATATTTCCTTATCTGGAAAAGTCATCTAAGGTCTTTTGGTTCTTCACGATTTGGGCTATAACCTGGACTTACTACCATTATCCTGCACCACATGAAAATACTCTAAATTCTGACTCTCTTTACCTAATGCTTCAGTTACTTTATCATCACATGTCATGGAGGTACAAATAGATTTAATGAAATAATGAACTACGTAGCTGCAAGATATATGTATACAAACACAGAAATATATAGATGTTTCTAAAGAACACAAAAAACACACAGGAAACGACATTTTTATTGAAGCCTTACGAAACAAATAGTCAAAAGTTAATAATCAATAGAGATGTATTGCAGCTGCTTAATGATCATGTGAACATACCTGTAAATAAAATGTTCCCTTAGGTTGAGCATACAGCATTAAAAAGCTATAATCCAAATTCTGTTTCGTTCTCCACCTAAACATAAGCAGTACATTCTGAAAATCTTCTTGGGTAATTTCCAAAAGTTATTTGTATAGTAAAAGCATTAGAGCAACAAAATCATAAGGTTGAGTATTCTAACTCATTGATAAGTGAACAAGAAGAAATCAAGTAGTATTTTTGATCTAAAAATTTCCTTTTAATTGGTGTAGGAATCAGCAAATAATCTGAATTCCCCATATAATTTGATAACTAAGCAAAACATTTAAATCTGTATCAACTCATCTTGAAACTAAATGTTCTAAATATTTAACAAGTAGATTCATTCCAAATGACTTAAGGAGCCTACTCATTACATTATGAACAGTAGAGGTCAATACACAGTTATTATTTAAAGATCATTCACAGCATTATAAAACTGAGCGCTTTTACTGATCAAGAATAGAGAAGCAGGTAGGCAAAAATTTCTGATTCTGAAAAAAAAATAAATCATTTTCTGATTTAAATGCAAACACAGATTTTTCTCTGTGAAGTACAGCATCTCATTTTACCAAGGGAGGAAGCTGATACTCAATATTCAATGCCAAGTATCAGTACATAAAACAATTAACATCAAAGTGCACTCCCAGTGTACCTGATTCAAAACTAATCATACCTGAAACTTAAGTACATAAGAATGCTTATGCTCTGGAAAACAGAAGGTTTATCTATAAATCCCTTATGCTTGCTGAGTTCAATCAACCTAAACTCTGAGTACTGCACACCTCTTGCTGCACTGTTTATGTAGCTCCTAGGCACACTACTTCTTTTTTGCATAAATTACAGTTATTGTTGGTCAAAAGAAAATTATTTTCCTCCAGTTGATCAATTTTGTTAGGTTATAATCCCAGCTTTAGTGAATTTGAATGAAATCCCCAGAACTTAAATCATTAACGGTACTAAGAAATGTCCATAATCACAAGTTAGGTCATTAATTAAACCCCCATTAATTGTCACTAGTTATTAAAGGAGCCACATGGGCCTTTCTTTCTGCATTCTCAGATCTTCTCCCTTGTTTGTTAGATAAAATATTTTTTGTATTTTGTTTTTCCTTTATCACTAGATTATCTAACCTATCATCTCTTGGCATTATCAGCTCTAAAACCTACGGGATGCCCAGAGACAGGACACTGGCTGTCACTCTGAAGTCCATGTACAGCATTAGCTCTTCACAAGAACTCCTTGCATAATGGTTTAAATAAATAAATTAGTACATAAATGGAGGGGAGGGGGGAAGGGAAGAGTACACTTGAGGTCCATTAGCTCTGAAATACAAAAACCATATCACCTCAAACAATACTGACTTTTGAATAATTTTCCACTTTATACTCTTAGAAAAGAGCTCTTAGGTTTTATTGAAGCTGTCTTACCTTACTCTGTCCTCCGAATCCCCAAATGTTTTCCTCAGATTGGAAAGATCTGGATAATAAGAAGCAGGAGGAGAAATAATCTCTAGGACTCCAGACTGCACCTCTCTGGGGAAGCTATGAAGAAAAATTTAGAGAGACTGCTTTTTTCAAAAAGATTTTTGACTGTAACCACACACAGTGGCTCCCAAAAATTGCATCTGCATCTCCAGAAGTGGAATTCACAAATCTAGCAAAGAACATAATCACACATATTGCCAGGTAGCGGCATTAGGAACTAAGATGAGATCCTTGATAACCACTAGAACATGCAGTACAGTATCTCTCTCAAGTAACAGAAAGCATGATAGAGAATTTTGAATTGGAAATCATATAATTTGAATTGGAAATCATATAAAAATGTAGCAGTAATTAACAATGAAATTCACTACCTAGAATTACAGGCAACTGTGCAAGAACTGCCATGTTCCTTACTCTTCCTCAATCTACTTTTACATTCCAACCAAAATGACACTGCCTTTAATGGAGGTCTGGCATGGAGGTTTAGGTCTCAGCTCTATTCTCCATTTTAAAAGTCACTGAAAAAGCATGTATCATCTCTTGCTTTCTTTCAGATAACTGCAGTTCAGAGCTTTCAGCCTTACCTGTGCTGTGACTGTTAGCTACGCTACACCGCTTCTTAGAAAGCAGCTTTCATCAGACCAAGTGAATCTACCAATGAATGCATTCTTCTACCCAAGCACTGTGTTTTAGTAGTGTTCTTCTCAAGCTGCTCTAAGGTTTTTCACAGCCGTAAATGTCTACGTGAAGGAATGCAAAGTAAAACTGCACTAGGATACGAGCCTTCATTTGTTAATGCTAACGTTAATTTTGCATGGCTAAGAATATCCATCTCATGTTACCCATCATCATTTAGTAGTGCTCCACATTACGTTATAATCTGATTGCTGCCCCAAATCCACTGCCTTCATGAAATAGGGGCTAACAAGGAAACAGAACCACCCAGAAAATATGATAAATATCAGGACTGTAGGGCTATGAAGTCAGGGGGGACTGAATACATGTAGCCCCAAGTGCTTTCAATTGTATCATTAAATTTACAGAGAAACGACTTAGGTTCAAGTAAATATTTGTCAAGAGACTTGAGCTGAGACCTCATTTGATTATCTAAAGCATATTTATAAACACAAAAAGGAAAATAAACTAATATACAACCTTGTGCTCTGAATTTATGATACACATACTAAGACTGCACCTTTGTCTCATTTCTTAGCGGTTCCATTTCAGTATGGTAGTGTTATAATCTATTGCTGAAATGCTCTAATTCTTCCCATAAAAGCTCAAAACTTGTCTGTCAGCTGCTGAATGTTGCACTGCACAGGGCTTACCTGGTTTTAACACTCTCTGCAACACCGTTAACATATTCTGCATTCACCTAAAAAAAAGAAGCGGGCTTTCATTTCAAGTCACTCAGTTTTGTATTAAGCATTAAGCAACATTTTGTAGGAAATATTTACATGAAAACATTTCTATTCTCTAATTTATTTCATTAGAAGCAAGAGCAATATGTTACACTTGTATTGCCACTACAGGGCAGTATGACATTTTGTTTGTTCAATACTTCTGCAGACAGCCAAGCTATTTTCTGCAGAAACTATTCTACAGCTTTCACTTACACCAGAAAAGCACAGCTGTGTAACTGTCACTAAAAGGAATTATTTGGGGTTAATCATCCAAATATCATAAAAGAGGCCTGTGGCTGTTGAAAAAAGTTGCCTAAGTAAGATTTTATAAAGCTAACAACACTTAAAATGTTTATTTGGTTTCTTCTTAGTATGACAAACTTATGGCTCTTAGTCTGAAAACTTTGAGGATATACTTGTTCGGTGCTCCATGAAATTAACAGTTCTGCTATGGAAAAACACATCTGTTAAATATGAAGCTGCTCCAAAAGTAGTGCCTCCCATTTTATTGTGTTGGCCCATGGCATCAGACACGGATGTTGGTGGTATGGCAATAGAGGCTGAACCTTCCCACCAATATTCCATTACGTGTTGTTGCTGTGCAACAGATGGCAGTAGGGAGGCGCTCCGACAAAACGGTATCTGATACAGAAGGGTGTATGAACCAAAAGGATGCTGCCAAACTCCCCCATAAGGAAAAAACTGCACATTCATCACTGCGTGCTGAACGTTTACGGAGACTAAGCAGTAGATGGTGGTGGGTGGTGCGTTTTCAGCAGTGGCGACAGCAGGTCGCCTCCACTGGTGCAGATGTTTATGAGAATGCATTGCTAATGGTGGGACCTATGCTGAAAAACAGGGTTTTGTAGCTGAGAATTTTCTCCATCCAATAGTGGTATTGAGTTCCTTGTTATAGTTTCCATGGAAATAAATAGGAGGCATTACTTTTGGAGTGACCAACATACAGTATGCAGTGCCGAATTTAATGAATGTGTTCCCAAAGCAATACAATACCTGTCTTAGCAGTTAAGATATTTTTTTTCTCTGTATTACAGAAGTGATGATTACCAGCTATACACCAAAACTGTAGTAAGTGGGGAAAAAAAATGTGATAAGAAAAAAAAGCACACCAGCACTTTCAGGCAGTAAATTACTCTGAGTTAATCCATGATGTAAACATTCACCTTGATCTTTGGAAGCTTTGTGGAAATAAGGAAGGTGTGCATTCATGATCAATGAACACATCTGCTCTTTTCCCATAACTACATGTTCTTATCACCTCTCATATCAGTACAGTTCACCTGTTGCAATATACTGCATGGCTGAAAAATGAAAGTTGCATGAACCTGACTTTGGGGATGAGAGAAAGGGAAGAGACTGACTCTTGCAGTAGCAGTTTAATCTTCAATAAGCTGAATTGGACTGTTAATAAAACTTAAGCTACTGTTTGTTAAAAAATGCACTTTTAGAACTGTCCACAGTGAGAAACTGTACAATTTCTGAAGTTAACTCTTAAAAAAACAAATAACTCTCTGAAGGACTGTAATAGCAGGTTTATCTAAATGGCAGTTAAGATTTATCTGAAGTTTAGACTGCGGGGCTATTTCGGTTGACAGTACTACAGTTGCAAAAGCTATTGTAAATTGTTACTCAACTGAAAAATAAACTTTAACTCTCAGTGAGTATCCACATGTATTCACTGAGATTATGTTCATTATGAATACATTCCGTTCATTTGTGAAATATGTCTTTTATGGAAGGACAAAGAACTATTAAGAACAAGTTTCGAATAACTGCAGTCTTTCACCTGCTAGCAAACGTCACCAGATCTCTTCTGTATTTTTTTTCCAGTGTGCTCAAGACAACTTGAAATGAAAAAGCAAATCACTTGCCACTAGTATTTTACCTTGAGAACTGTTCACTTTTCCAAATCTGGAATGTTCATGTCTCTGAGCAATTTAAAACAATTTTGTTTTTAACAAAAAAGTCTCCAACATGCTAAGGTACTTCCCTATATATATATATATAATGTCAAAATAGAAGATAAATAAGCTGTATTTTTTGTTAGACAGAATGAATGTACTTTCTTCAGGTTCTATGGAATTTTTCTGTGAATAATTTACTTTTCATACTTTCGGTAACCTACAATTTTCAGATAAAATAATAAGTTTGTATGAATTTTATATGAAAATCTGACTGCATCAGCTGTGTTTATAAATGTAATATGGGCATTTTTCCCCCTTCAGACATCTGAATTACAGTATTCTCTGCATATGAAGACTGCCTCATCCAGCTCTGAAGAAACCCTCCACAAAGCCTGAAGGTGGTACTTAGCAACACCTTCTACACTTTCACACTAAGACAAGAATTTCCATGTTGTCTTTCTATTAGCATCCTGAAGCTTCTCACACAAACTTACCTCTGCTACAAAGATGATTATTACACAGTCATTCTTTTGCTTTTCAGAAAGTCCATGCAATAGGGAACGAAGCGTGCTCATCAGGTAACTCTGTTTTTCCCTTTTCACAGTAGGAATACCCATCACCAGTGAGACTGCAAAGAAAGAAATGAAAAGTCAAAACATCTTAAGCCAAGTGACCATACATTCCATTTTAATCCTGGTTTGAGATAACTTTGGGTCATCTGAATGGAACTATAATGTTAGAAGATAATCACTACTGTGAACATTCATTGATTGGTGTATGTGGTGACATTCAGTAGTGCTATAGGACTATGACAGCATTTGCCTTGCTACCAGGAAGAACTACATCCACGTATGCTTAGGTTAGAGATACCTATGCCTGTGTTACAAGCACCAATTTCCGCTACATAGATAATAAATATCTGGGAATATAATGCTAGTTCTGGCTAACACATGTATCTGCTGCTGAGTTTCAGAAGTGGGTACTGCAAAATAAATACTAATTCTTGGTATGGAGTTTGAGATCTGAGTAACAAGAATTAAAACTACACTGCTTTTTGAGAAAGATCTCACAGGTCATGAAGGTGGCTATCTCAGAAAGAAATCCACATTAAAAAAATCTTGAGTAGTTCAACTGTTACAAACTAATAGCTTTAATGTAGTGAGAAGAACAAAGAAATGTGTGCATAATCATTAAGAAGAAAGGAACTTAAATTCACTCTGACAAAGACTGACCTAGTAGTGGAACAGTGTTATATCACTAGACTGTAAGGAGGACTTCTCCTTTTTTTATTGGTGAGGGCATTAGTGAATTCAGTGACCTAACGCAGCCCAATAAACCTATGGAATTCTTAGCCCTTGCAGAATATTCCTTTTCACAAAAAACAAACAAACTAACAAACAAAAAAAAACCCACAGGAGGTTGGTACAAAAGTTAAGGGTTCTGAAGGAAAGGAATAGGTTCAATTAGTGACCTATTCCAGACCTCATCATTGGTGCCAGCATCAACTTAAAAACACAGATGTTCCATGTTGCTTTCCAGCACACTGCTAGCTAAACACTAGGTTTTTGTTTGTTCTTACACACTGATGGTCAACCTGCACACAACAGCAAGACCTGACTGCAGTCTTGCTATTGTGATTTTCACTGACAAAGAAATAGAAATTCAAAGTAGAGTGTTCTTTCACAGCTTATAGCTGACTGCTTCTGGCCTTCTGCAGACTCACACAGATCTGTGAGCACTCCAATGAGAACCACAGTACTAAACCACGCTGCTCCAACTACACCTTCTAATGAGAAGACTGTAGAAAGTTATCTGTTGTCATGGGCTCTGCCAAGGCATTTCTGAATCAAATTAGAAGTGCTGCCAATGTTTCTTCGCATTAAATCAGCCCCACAGAAAAGTCAAAATTAAAAATAAAAAATACAAATCCAGCAAAATAATTCATTAATTCATTGCTTGCTTTCTGTCTTTGACCACCCTTTTTACTTACAGCTTAACACTTGGAGAAGATGCAACTTAGTAATTTGTATTAGAGTTCACTGCAATTCATTACAATTTGCACAGTCCTCAGTGGATTGCTCAGATGGATGAAACAGTTAGACTGAAGATGTATTAATGTCTTTCAGATGATAACATCACCCTACCACCTGCTTCAACGTTAGCCAACTAAATGTACTGTAAATTGTCCACAGCTTCCTTATTTATTATAGCTTTGTGGGGAAAAAAACGTCCAGCAATGCTTCTTAGCTATATGAAAATGTGACTAAACATAAAAGAATATTGTTTATCAATTATGATTGTTTTTGTTGACATTTTAAAAGTTTACCAGAATACTCGGGACTTGAAATTAGGATGGGAGTGATAGAAGTATTTTTGCCATTCCCATTTATTCAGTTTGGCAAGTTTATAAAATTTTCAGAGAAAAATCCCTCCCAACTTTCAGCATGTGTCATAGCTAGAATTTAGTACAAACTATGAATAAAATGTATGCATAAAATACAAACTAAACTTTATTTCTTACCTCCAGTTCTCTCTTGTCCAATAACAACATTTGGAAAAATGGCATCTTCATATTCTCGGAGGTGAGGTAGGTAGTAGTACAGGTTTGTAAGATGCACGGGGAGTTTTCTGATGTCATTTAATACTTTCATACCATCTTAAAGAAACAACAAATCCACAGGTAAACATAAAAAATAAAGCTGACAGCTATTATTTCACCTATTTCAACTAGCTGTTATTTTAGCTGTTATCACACACGAGTTTATTCCATCGTAATCATCTGTCAAAAATGATTATTTGTAACACACTGCATAATGATTAATAATTGTCCTGCCTGGTAGTCGAGTCCTGTTTCAGACTCGTGGAACTTTTCCAGTTTCTCTGATCTATCTCAGAAATGGACGTGCCAAGATCCCACAGATGAGTCTGCAGAAACATGCATCAGCACTCACACACTGCAGGCAGCATGAGCCCCTCCTGTGGAACACCAGTGGAGAACAGCACAGCACAACCCTCCCCACAGATACTATTCATTTCCTAGCTGCTCTTCCTTCATACGTGCATTCCTGAGTGATCCAGTGGTGGTAAACAGTCTTTAAAATAAATTTAATAAAAAAGTGAACAACTGAATTCTAAAATCATTGCAGATGTACTTGTAAGCTGACAGAAGAAAACTATACTGACTGTAAGACACCCGCAGGAGCTGAGAGGATATGTATGGTGCAATTAAAAAAAAAAAAAGGTATTTGAATGGACTGAAACAAAGACTACATTTCATCGTAGAAAGAAAACTGACAGAAAGCCCTCCTATGAATTTATCTATGGTTGTTCTTACTTCAGAGGCTGCCTCCCCAAGATACGTTAGCAGTTTTGCAGAGAGGCTGGTGCTCGTGTGCTTCACAGTTATCAGAGTAACACCTTCATACTTTTTGTAAACAACATGACATTAGCAACCTTCCAAGCTGTAGAAGAACTGAAAACTTATAGTCTTACAGTCTGCAGCAAGGCAGCAGAAAGCTTATTGACTTAGAAAGTTATGAAAGAAATGCACCTAATATGAGGCCTCAAATTTACCAATGTTCAAAATTACTTAATACAAGCCCTACAAATCACCATAACCTGCTTTACATTCATCTTTGCTCCGTGAAGACTTCCCAAAAGGACAAATGTTTGAAGTTTTTCAATATTCAGAAGACAGTCCCACATAAAATGAGGAAATCAGCAGAGATTCCCCAGTCTTACTGTTCAATTAAACAAAACAAAATCCAACATCAAAAGCAAAATAAGCCATCAACAACAACAAAAGGCCCCGCAAACAACCACACAAACAGAAATATCTACCTCCAAGTATTTGGGTATGAAAGACAGACTCACAAGTCCTTCACCTTGCTTTGCATTAAACGTATTGGAATTTTGTGGCATATCAACTTTTTTTTGTTGCTGTTTAAATACCTTTGCAACTTTATAGGACTTCCCATTTCTGTTAGGAATTAGTATCTATCAAGGGCTGCACAAGGGACTTCAGTTGGATTATGTGCAATGAAAGAAAGAAATGATTTAAAATATCAGCAAAAAAGTAAAAATTAAGAACATTCAGCAATTTTAAGAAATTGCTGCTTTGAATACTACGAATGGACAACTTTAACACTTGCCTGTATTCAACAGGAATAAAGAACAGAAGGAAGAGAGACGTGCATTTCCCTCTGCTGCTGCTGTGTGCAGTATGCTGTACTGTTAGTGGCTGACAAGGCAATTTCTAGTCTGACATTCTGATGGCTTACCCACAGTTAAGCATTTGCTTAGATCTGCAAATTCAGATTGCATCTGAAGAGTCCCACTGCATTAATATTGAAAAAACAACCAAAAAGAGGCAGGAAATAACAAGATTAAAAAAAAAAAAAAAAAGCAAAAACAACAACAAAAATCAAGTTGACTACACAAACTAGGAATGCATTTCGTTCTTTTTTCCCGTACCAGTCCTGGTTAATTCCTTATTCTAATCAGATACCCATCTGTTGTGCTGAATACAAACAAGGATTTTAAAGAAATAGTTTACAGCAGCACTCAGACTCTTTTTCAAGCCAAAGTGTATTGTGGAATGCTTCCAGGGCAGAGACTCCCCTTGTGATTTTCCTTCTCTCCCTAGGGAAGTAGCTTTTCTACCCTGAACAGGGAGCCTACAAAAAAATCACAGAATCACAGAATGGCCAGGGTTGGAAGGGACCTCAAGGATTATGAATCTCCAACCCCCTGCCATATGCAGGGCCACCAACCTCCCCATTTAATACCAGACCAGGCTGCCCAGGCCCCCATCCAACCTGGCCTCGAACACCTCCAGGGACGGGGCATCCACAGCCTCTCTGGGCAGCTGTTCCAGCACCTCACCACTCTCTCTGTAAAGAACTTCCCCCTGACATCCGACCTAAATCTTCCCTCCCTCAACTTAAAACCATTTCCCCTTGTCCTGCAGTTCTCTACACTTTCAAAGAGTTGACTCCCCTCCTGTTTGTAGGCTCCCTTTAGGTACTGAAAGGCTGCAACGAGGTCACCCCGCAGCCTTCTTTTCTCCAGGCTGAACAAGCCCAGCTCCCTCAGCCTGTCTTCATAGTGGAGGTGAAGACACGCTGAGGGAGGAAGGCAGATCCTACAGCATTTCTTTTAGGAAAGAGAACTGATTCGTCTGATTGTCGTATGTAACTACCAGTCTGCAGACAGATGGAGATGTACAATAGCCTGTAAGACAATGATCTCATGTTTAATTAAACAGTGGGAAGAAACCAGATAACTAGAGTAAACTTAATTCCATTTTGGTGTTCCTCTTCAAAAAGAAAAGCAAGAAAACACCAATGTAGAACACAGCCTCCTCAAAGGTTTTCCTCTCTTTTCTAAAACTGACTTCACTTCCAAGCACTAACTGTACTTATGCAAAGCACTCATGGCTGTAATGTGCTCCCACCTAGGCAGGGGGGACCAGGATGGTGGAACACATGAGGGAGGAGCTGTACCTGCTTTCCAGATTAGATACAGTCCCAGAACTATCAGAGTGTAATTGCATAATAAAAGCTGGAATAAAACAGCTTATTCAGTGCTCTGTAGTTGGCAGCAAGAGTTCATACGCTGTAAAAAGCTAGATAACAATATTACAGGCTTGACTTGTGCTTGCCCCTGTTATATCACTGCAGTCAGTTTCCCTTTTTTTCCTCCCTTGTTTAGTTACTTAGTTCCTTATTTGTTTAATTGCCCTACTTGTTAGATGTTATTTAAAGATAGGCTACAGGTTGCTTCACTAAAGCTTTTCTTTTTGTTAGTAACTTTTCTGGTACCACTGATCAATAGTTTTTCTTCTCATGCTAGTTTTAAAGGTACACAAGCACACAAAATATCTGATTTTTAATATACAATACAGTTTTTTTTACACATACAAACCTGTATGATTTGTTGTCAAGTTAATTCTTTTTGCAACTATATGTTTTATTTCATCGAGGGCACTGCTCAGCTCATGTGATCTTTTCTTATTTTCTTTTTCAGCATACAATAGTCTTTGATGAAGTTCCAGGAACTGGTGTTGGTACATATATAGGTCATTTCCTGCAAACAGAACATAATTTATTTGCAGAGCTGAGTTAATATTATAGTATAAAGCAAAAACTTAAGAACAGGAGACAGTCCAGAAGAAGACATGATGAGGAGTATAGGAACAAAGATGCTGCTCAAAGTGTACTCATAGAATGAAGAAGCCTGGAAGAGAATTCAGAAGTAGAATTTAGGGAGCACAGCTGGGTAAAGGCTTGGAACTGAAGCCACAAATTAAGAGTATAATGCCAGTAATAAGGAAAAAGTCAGTGAAAGACTCTGAATTACAAAGGAAGATGCTATCCAGTAAACCCAACATTTTTCAGTAAGTGACTCATGCAGATGATTCCTTGTCACACTGAAGACTGTAATTATGTAATGTTCCTTTGTAGGAAACACTGAAGAACTGGATCTCACGACAACTCCATGAATAATAACATCAAGAGAACAGGCAGGATTCCAGAACACTGCTGTTCAAAACCACGTTGTTTCCTCAGGGAAGCTAACATGCAAATCAAACATCACAGTAATAACCAACAAATATTTTACTGTGCAGCAATACAATTACATGCAATGTAATATGAAGAGATCGTCCTCCTCCCAGAAACAAATTTCCTAGGTCAACTACTTAATAGATAATTTTTTGCTAATGGAATGCATTAGAAGAAGCACCAAATTTCACCGAATCACAGAATGGCCAGAGTTGGAAGGGACCTCTAGGATCATGAATCTCCAACCCCCCTGCCACATGCAGGGCCACCAACCTCCACATTTCATAGCAGCCCAGGCTCCCAGGGCCCCATCCAATCTGGCCTTGAACACCAGGTAAACAAAGGATTTTGTAAAGTTTTAGTAGGGGAAAAAAAAAAAAAAAAAAAAAAAAGCTTTGAAAAAAAAAAACAAAGGAGGAGATTTCTGCTTCATTTAAATTGTTCTGTACTGCTGCTTTTTTTTTTTTTTTTTTGCCTCTGTCATGAGCATCAGAGCCAGAATCCCAAACAGCTAAATTATTGGCACGCATCTCATCAAATGCTATATAGAAATACATTTTCTTCTTTTATGCTTTTCTTTTGCAATTGTGTTTCCAGCGCCATAATCCAACCTTTAGCTTTCTGCTTCAGAATGAAGAGGAATAAAGTGGAAAGAGGAGTTAAAAATTGATTTAGATGACCGAAAGACATTGATCATGGTATTTTAGAGCAAGAGATTCCAAATAGAGCATTAATGCATGTAAACATGGTGAAGACTCAGCTGGAAATTCAAAGACGAATTCAGGAGTGTAAATTAAACATACAGTAATTGATGAGCAGCTTTTCTTTAAATTGCTATTGCCTCTATAGAAGCTAGATAGCATCGAGTGCCAAGAAAACAGTGGAGGTTTAACCTTCAGTCCAACTTCTATGTGTTCCTTCTGGGCAGATGCAAGCAACAGAGAAAGAGCCCTAGGATAAATAGATGTTATCCCAAGATGTAACTCAGTGCTTTTGCCAAAGGGAATTAATCGTCTTCCCGTGATGGTGCTTCACAATTAAACACTAGAAAGTGTTATCCCATTGGCATTTCCAAAGTGGTAATAGCATAAAATAAAATTCCTTCAGTACAACTACGTTAGAGGAAGAATCAGTATGGAAAGCGCAGGTGAATAAAACATTACAGTCTCTCTCTTTACTATTATTTTGGCTCTCTAGTGTCAGTGTGACTCAAAACTACCAGCGTCACTGCCAGGATGACATTTTAGCCAGCACTAATGAATGGTATTTGTATTTGCTTACTTAGAGCTGAGCCTATCAAAAAATCCTACATCTCTACCAAATAAAATGTCAATACTCAGTTATCACCAAGTTCAGACACAGAAGTCAGCACTTGTAAATGCCCTTATCTATTTCTTCAGGCCAGAAGAGGGAAACCACATCTGCGTCTTTCAGAATTGAAATCTCCGTTCAGTTCAGCCATTACAAGAGTCTTGACCTACTTACTCAATTTCGACAGCTGGGGAAACATAGGTTTGACAAAAGGAATGCAGTATTTGCTCACCCTTAATGAGTATGTAATTGTACACAAATTGGAACGTGAAATAACATGCCACTAGATTATTTATAAATAAGTAATACTATTTATTAGTTACACTTTGGAGGGAAAAAAAGAGTTTGGAAAGCAGCACTGAACTTTCTGTACTTTGCTGTGTAAGAAGACACTGTCATAATCAAAATTATTATTGATATAAGTTTAGCAAACTATGAAGACAAAATTGGAAATCCTATGAAGCTAAAATACTCTAAATACTAAATGGTCATTAAGTTGAAATGAATTCTAGCATGCATGCGGAAAGCATTGCTCTAGGTTTCTAAGTATCCACATAGAACCAAAACAGTGTCTTCCAGTAGCTTGGTTAGAAAGAACCACAGAGCATTTCCATGAATACAACTCAGGCAAGGCGAGGATGGCCAGGAGGAGGAAGCTTCAAATATATCATGAAGCACGTCTGTCCCCAGCAATAGCCTTGCTTAGCAGGACCTCCTCTCTGAAGGCTTCTATCTCCAACTGGTTGGGACTGTGGGGTGAAAAAGACAAAGTAGCAAGAAATCTTTTATGATCTTTCTTTCTTTTTTTTTTTTTTTAAGATAAGGGTGGTGAGGCACCGGCACAGGCCGCCCAGAGAGAAGGTGGAGCCCCGTCCCTGGAGATTTTCAAGGTCAGGCTGGATGGGGCTCTGAGCAATTTCACTGAGCTGTAGGTGTCCCTGTTGATTGTGTTGGACTAAATGACCTTAAAGGGGCTCTTCCAACTCAAGTGATTCTATGATTCTTCTAGGAGGACCTATGGCAAAACTACAAAAAAATAAATAAATATAAATTTCTCTCCTTGGGGAACTGGCAAAAACGTTGATGTGCTGAAGAAATCCTACTAGGAAATTCCAGTGAAGTTACATTGACTAAAAACCAGGGGAAAAAAAAAAGAAATTAAAAAAAAAAAAAATCAGCCAGATTCAGAGACAGTATTCACATCTTTTCAATGAATCTTCAACTCTACTACAGTATTTCTTCTGTTTACCATACTGTCATTGTCACACTGTATATTTATGAGTGCAGCAGATCTAAGAAGGTCTCAAATTGGCTTAACTACAGTCTTGTGTTATCCCCCAATACATACATAAATATAACTTTCTGCACCGGCAACCAAAATTGTATAGAAATTGTATAGAAACCAAAATTGTATGTGCTAATCTCTACTACAGTGCTACTTATACTGAAAGTCTAATAATTATTTATCTCATCTCCATCCACACATAACTTACTATCATCATGAATGCTTCCATACTAACAATACATTACTTGGAATGTATAAGAGCTTTGGAAGAATAACTAATCAACATCCCTTCCTACTCAAGGAAAAAAAAAAAAAAAAAAAAGAGTTAAAGAAAAATCAGGAGTGCCAGAAACGGTGGAAGAAAACACCCCATGTTCTAGCAGTTACTCTTCTTATTTTTGATTACAAGCTACACTCTTCGCCATACACAGACACTTTCTTCTGGAGACTGCCTTCCTTAAAGAGGACTATATATACGCACAAACTGCAAAAGATCTTGCCATTAGCTTCTTGGAACCACTGCTCCCTGCTCAGGTTAATGAGGCACATTAAACCACTGAGGCATGCATGGCACTAATATCTGTGGCGGTTTATTGTCTTCCTGTAACTGATCTAAACCAGAACAGAACACCAACATTTCTGAATCTTGCAAAGCGTGTAACAAGCTCATTTTGTTTTCCTAAAATTAGGAAGACAAATCTTGCAAACAATGCCTCTGTCTTAGCTTTGAATAGTCAGTTCTGATACAAACACTCAATTCAATAATGTGCTGAAGTCCAAGGCCATATAAGCACCCTTCCAAGTAAGGACACCTCCCTGAATTCGTGCAGGAGATTTAAATATCTTTTTAATAGCATTACAACACAGTTATTGTGGGCTAGAGATAAGCACGGAAATCTACCATGATATCAGAGGTATTTTCACCTGTGCTGGGTATGTTCACCCTTATGTTTAACCTTGAACAGAACTGGAGTAGCTTCACATGTTTAGCTTTAGACACGGAACACAGCACATCTTAACGTACATCTTAACTCTTCAGGAGCCTCTGAAGTCAATCAGTGCTCATGGTGGTTTATTTTATGCGGCTGAAAAGGGAAGGCTGATTGACTGGTGTTTCCAGTCACCTACGTCCTAATAGCAACTGCACTGCAGAGGCTATCAGTATGGCAGGGTCCAGAAAGGAAAAGGAGGAAATTCAGATGCATCCCTGTTGGCTGACAGAAAGCTCTGCCCAGCTGTAATGCAATAATGCCACACCTGTGACCTTAGCAGGCCAAACCATGTGGCTTACCACACCCCAAGGGTTCTCTCACCGTGTCCTACTGCTTGCTGTACTAGCTGAGCAAAGTAACTGGGAAGCAGTGTGCTGTCCCAGTGCATCCACTTGTCTTTGACTATATCCACATTAGGAGCTTCAGGACAGTGGAGGAACATTCTATTAGCACAGTGACAGCAGATAAAAGCAGAGTGCCAGCAGTTTTGTGCGAGAAGCTAGGATTCCTCCATAGAGGATCTAGGAAGAGCGTCAAAATCGTTTTACAATACTAAAACGAACAAACAAGACAAAATAAACTTCAAAAAGGCAGATCAAGGTTAATTACTGAATTTTAAAAATCAATTGTACGACGAGTAAAGACTTGCTGCTGTTTTTGGCAGGGAATACATTTTACTAAGCCCATTTACGTATTGTATCTAACTGAAAATAGAGAAGCAAACATTTCAAAGAAAACATGGGTTTTGATAATATTTTCTAAGACATTAATAAACAACGTTCACTTTAGATCTGAGATTTTTTTTTTTTTGCATAAAAGAAGGAATATTTTAAAATAATCAGAACATTTCTATGTAGGAAAGCAAGAGTGTTAAAATAAGTAGAAACGTAAATCAAATGGATATACCATGGTGTTTGCACATAATTGGTATGGTTTTAAGATAGTGAGGTCAGCAACACAATAAAGGTTCTTAATAGCAGTGGAAAATTCTGATTTGAATATGGGCTTTATCAAATAAATAAGCAGCACTCATTACTTTGGATAATTAAATGGTTACTGCTTCATTCTGGTTACTATTTTAAATATTTGGACTGGTTTGCCTGATGTAGCAGCAACCACCCATTGATACTCACACTTCATTAAATGCATACTAACTAACTAAATTATTTTGGGATAAAACTGTTCCTCAAGATTGAGTGTGGAACATGAGGGAAGCATGAATGTCACGTGTTTACACTTAAGTACACGTTGTGATGATACACACACAGCAAACAACGAGCAGTCAGTAATCTTCCTTACCCCTTCCTCTACAAATAATAACAGTAACCAGTTTAATTTTGTACTTGAACCTTTACAGAAAATTTAGCAGTACACTTTAAATTGATTCAAGCTGATCTAATGCTGTTATTTTCACAAGCACCTTTAAGAAGCACTGCCACTTGAGATGATTCTATTCACCCCATTGCCATGACTTCTGTAAATCCCTTGTTACTCGTCACGTCACTGAGGTTATTTCTAATTTGGGGATAGTCTTTTCAGAGAACAAATTTCCTACGAGTTCATAATGAATTTATAATGCACCCTTGGCTTGCAAAAAAGATCTGTTACCTTTCTTAGGCTTACTCTCCTACTTTGATGCACCTGTGGTATTACACGCAAGCCCCTAACTGAAACTGTACAAGAAAATCACCACATTTACATTGTTAACACACATACCATTTTCCATAACTATAAATTTTCACGAGTCTTTATATGAAAGAACATACGTCTGGCCAGGTGAATTAATAAGCAGATTGTAACTCAGTTGTGTAACAGCAGAAACATCTGCATCATCCTGGTCACAGCCCTCCCTACCCTCCGATGCAAACTGCTTGCTTCAGACAGGTCTTGCTTAGGGCCTTGGGAGGGACCAAAAAACTCAGATCCAAACCACGCAGGATGTGGGACAGGTATTGCTCCACCAGTCAACAAGGCTGGTTGGTAATAGCAGCCCACATCTGCGAGCACTCTAGAGAATGCTAAAAGAATCACCATACGAGTTTAGACAGACAAACTGCAACATGATTTGCTGCAGATGTGGCCATTACCAGTTGTCTTTGTAATGACTTTTATCATTTTTCTGCCACAAGAAACAGTCAGCCTGCTGAAGCTAAAATCTCTGCTTGTACCTATTTACAAAGTAAGGGAAAACTGAATGAGAAAACTTTTCAAGTATAGTGAAAATGTTTATAATATTAGAGGCAAGAATCAAAGTCTGCTGAAGTGGACTCTGTCAGATCCTAAATGTTCATTTCTAAGGGTGGAAGTGATGATGAACATCGTCCCTGCAATGCCAGTCCGTGTTACCTGTAGTCGCGTTACATCTCACCCTTTCAATCAGAATCTCCCCAGGTAATTAGCACGTTAGTACCAGGCATTTAGAGGTCTCTAGTTTTGAGCTGCACTGAAATCAGGACAAAGTCTGATTCACACGTCTATCTAATACCAAAGGGCTGGAAGGCTACAAACAAACTGCACAACAGTATACAAGGCTATTAGGTACTGTTTGTATTATCAGAGTACATCAGATCATTATTTTTGAGCAGGGATGCCTTGTTAGACAGCAAACCAAAAAGCTCATTTACAACCTCAGTGTCACCACAGCTCAAGAAACCATGGATGACCAGAAAGCAAAGGGCATACTTCATGTGACACACACCCTTCAAAGACCAAGAACAGCCTGAATGTTTGAACAGGCACATCAGATAATCGAAAAAAGCAAGTGGAGGTTGGAAAAAAAAATGAGCTAAAGAAGCACATTTGACAAACTGATGAAAGAAATGGGAGCTGACAAACAATCGGACAGCACCTGGCCTCTCAGTAACAGGTGAGGTAAGTGAAAAGGGCATTAGGAAACAAACAGATCACCTTTGAGATGAGAGGAAAGCAGAACTCCTGCAGTGCTCTGGGTGTACCTCAAGAAGTTCAATGTTGGGGGGAGAGGTTGAGCAACATCTGAGCAGAGGTAAATGCCTGCTGCAGGAAGAAGCATTCATTTCAAGCCCATGCTTAGGCAGATCCTCTGACAGGGGCAGTGCTTGGTTTGCTCCTGATCCTTCTCTCATTGAAAAAAAAAAAAAAAAAAGGAACAAGACGTGGTGGTCTGTGGGGCTCCAGCTGGCATACATGGGAAACTGCTTCTTCTAGCAAGTCAGGAGCACGAATGGCATCCTTCCAGTGAAATTACCAGCACAAACTAACTTGTCATATGCTCCTCTAGATAAGATTATTAACTGTTTGCACATCTGTGAGATGTTCCAAGTTCAAGAGAGAATGCTTCTGAGCTCTGTATTAACATTCAGAATGATTGATATTAACATTCAGAATGATTGAAAGCTTGTTAACAACACCGGTGCTAAAATAACTAGGAAAGTTATATTATCTGAGAGGAGTTGGCTATGGAGAAGGAGCCATCTGTGGAAATCAATATGCAGATAAAAGGAAGAACAAACACACCCATAAAAAGGTACGAACCAACCAACCCACAGCACACCAGCAGAGAAGGACCAAAAAGGAAGCTGAATAAAAATGGCATTTCAGCAAAGGTGTCACAAAACACATGCCACAACAGAACGGTGACAGGGATGTTAACTGTGCTTAGGACAAGCACTCTATCATCTCTTGGATCTTAGTTTCTTAAGAGATGTCTATTTGTATTTTCTCTTACCCCACTCTCAGCAGAATTGCCACTTGAAGCCTCAAGTGCTGTAAGGTTGACAAGAAATGACATAGGAAGATCAGCACTGCTCAGCAATATTCAGCATTGCGCTGCAAGTCCACTTCTATCGCTCACAAAAACGATCAATATAAGCAAAATGGAGCAGATGATAGGAGTTCTGTGTTCACCCCAGAAACTAATAATTGGCTTACTTTAAATCTTCTGCACCCGTAAATCCAGCCCATTTTGAAAGCGTACAGCTCTTCAAGATTTCCTCTTTCTCCCCCATCCCAAACGAACTATCCCATAACAAGCCACCTACTGCCCCTGAAGGCACTAGGAAGAGATTTCCAGTTTATCTGCGGAAAGCAGCATCGGCTTTCCCATTCCACCCGACGGCGGCTCTCACCTCGGCTCCCCTGCCACGCCGCGTACCACAGGAGCGGGAAGGCGGCGCCCAGGCACAGCGCAGCCAGCAGCCGGCCGCTCCTCAGCCGCATCTCCCGGCGGGGCGCTCCCGCCTCCTGTGCCCGGCTACCCGCCGGCCGCCCGGCCTCGCCCGACGGGCGTGTCCGCTCCAAGCCGCCCGCCCCCGGCCCCCCCCACTCCCCTCAGGCAGCGAGGCACTCGCCCGGCCTGGGTGCTAACGGCCCCGCCGCTACTTCTCAGCCCCGGCTGCGGCACGGGTCGGCTGTCAGCTCGAATCCCGGCATCGACGTGATTATGTTGCTGGTGGTTACGACGCTGCTTTGTCTGTAGGCGTTTAGAACCAACGGTGCAGGTGACACGTTCCTTGTACAACTGTACCAAGAGATCGAGCTGCAACACACACGGTCAGTTAAGGAAACCAAACCTTCTGACTACCACCTTGTTGCAAAAGTGAGGCAAAATGTAACTGGATGACATCTAAAGCACACAGGTAAACACACATGTGGCAGCCACTAGGGGACACATACCTCTTTCTTCCCCTGCATGTCCTTGGCACTCCGTAAGCAAACCAGCAGACCCGTATGCAGTGGCTGGAATTCATCCTGTTGCTGTATGGAGGCACTGGATGCTGAAGAAGAATCTGACTTTGGTGAAGGATGCACTTTCAGCTGAGGTCTGAACTCAGTCAGTAGATTCAGACTACATATTACTGTGAGAGTGGTGAGACACTGGAACAGGTTGCCCAGTGAGGCTGTGGACGCTCCTACGTTGGAAGCCTTCAAGGGCAAGCTGGATGCGGCTGTGAGCAACCTGCCCTAGTGGGAGGTGTTCCTGCCTACGGCGGGGGGTGGAACCAGATGGTGCTTTCCAACCCAAGCCAGTCTATGATTCTGAGCAATTGGCAGCAGCACACCTTTCCATGGCATAAAGGAAGGGAAATCCTGCTTACAGAGCCTCCCAGATCCTGCTCTGTGGACGTGGTTTTAACGGAGCCACCAGGTCTTATGAGAAAAAAAAAAAAAGTCATTTTCACACCTATCCGCGAGCAGTTTTTGGCTTTCACTATGACATGCTCAACAGCTGTTCACAGGTCTACCTCTCATGCAAATCAGTCATTTTTTTGTTAGGTTAGGGCAGCCTTCCTGTATTTGAACATCTCTATGGACAGGTTTACTTCTCCATTTAATAGATACTTTGAGTTATAAATCCTATTATTCATTAATAGCACAGGGGACCATTAGGTGGCCTGTATCTGTATAGAGAACTTCAGCTCTGAGTATGGCTTTGTGAATCACCTGGAAACCTGAAGTTAGACTTACTCTTCCTGATCTGTATTCAGTCACTATACTGCTCTCTTCCTTCTGTTATCCTTCTGTTCCTTCACTGTATCTTGCTTTGGTATTTTTACTGAGAAATCTTCTTTAAATTACAATTGCTTTAAATGTCTGCAATTCTTGTTATTAACCAGTGTGACTGCAACTCAGCACTCTTAGGCTCTGTTGCCTCCTCAATGCCACTTCTCTCCAAGTTAACACATGAAAAGCTCAACACACTCTTTTTAATGGAAGATCAGTGCAGTTTTTGACACAGTATCGGTAAGATAGATGTGAAGTCCTATGAGAAACAGATAAACATTAAGTATGTCATACACAATGAATTGAATGCCTATCAGCTGGCTGCCTGGTGTGCTTATGTTACAAAGCCAAGGTGAACATGCCTATGATGGAGGGATACTAAAGACAAGAAAAGCAGAAATCTAACATACGTTTTAGTTTCTTTTCAGAGCCAGTTAGTAGCTATGTGATGGTGATACTTTTCTGACCAGCCTGCATATTGTACAGGAACATCTGAATGCATTAGATGTTATTCGTAATGACAACTCTAGAGCAGATACTTAGCCATGCTGACTTGTGACGATCATTCACTCTATGCTGACCAAGACTGGTGTATTAACTTTAGATGAGGTAATACATTAACTGCTTCTCTAAAAAAATAATAAATCCAAATACCTC
This sequence comes from Meleagris gallopavo, assembly GCF_905368555.1. NCBI lineage: Eukaryota > Metazoa > Chordata > Aves > Galliformes > Phasianidae > Meleagris > Meleagris gallopavo. The sequence goes on from NC_139407.1 coordinate 9,634,065, forward strand.
ATGATTGGAAACATAAAATTCTTCCACTGCCTCGGGGACTCCTTGCAAGTACCCTCTCCTACTTGCTTCATGTTTTCCTAACATTTTCCTCCCAGTGCTTTCTTCATACATTGCATGTGTTCAAGAACTACTCGAGACCAGTGTAAAATGTGCTTTTTTATTTTCCTTTTCTTACCTCTCAGCAGCATTTTTGGCATACTGATAATTAAAAAAAAACCAAACACCTAATTGTTAAGAACAGGTAAGTAGAACATATTACCACGGGGTAACCCTATCGCCTCTACTGAGCCAAGAGTTCAGCAGGCTGGTTCCACTGAGATGGTTTACCTGCCAGAAGGGGTTTCTAGGCTTGTCCTCATGTGCTTTAACTGAATGTATTTTCTTATAAGTTGCATTTTCGGTACTATTTTCACATATCTCTGCGAAAGCAAGAATAGAGATAAGAAAGATTAAAATAAATATTTGACAAAACACAGGATCATGGGTGAAACAACTAACAGGATTGTTCTGCTTGCGCGTTGCTGCCGTCCTTCATCTCCAAGGGTACACAAACAAAGAATAACTACCCGTAACAATAGGTAACAGTCACTGCCATGGAACGCTTTCTGACTGTAGAGATCCAGCTGATACTGCTGGCTAAAATATTTGCCCTGCTGTCATTTAAGAAATGTAGTTTTAAAAGGTGAACAGTAGGTCATTATCCTTCCTTAAGCCCAAGTCTCTCTGAAGGTGGTAGCAGAAGGCACCGCGCGAACACAAAAAGAAGAAATCAGGACTCTTTTCTTAAGCTGCCTTTTACATTGTTGAATGTCCTAATGTAACTGATGATGCAGACTGAACACTGTGATGCAGAAGCATCAGTTCAACCACTAGCATTTGTGTTGTCAGACGTTCTCTGCTGGGTTACTCACTTGCATAAAGGACCAAATGAAGCTCTGGGTTAAGAGTTTACACTTGCTTGTTAGACACTGAAAAAGACCAGCAAAGTTAAAACAGAAAGTGACATTAATGCACATGAAATCCCCGACTTATGTATGATCACCTTTCTCTTTCGCCATATTTACAGTAATTAGGCACTGCATCTTTTTAATAATTCATAAAAAGCTGTGAAAAAAATATCAAAAATGCATGTTCTATTTTTAAAGTAATAATTGGTTTCAGCTTGTGCTCCAAATGCAGTTTTAATATATTTTATGAGTAAAAAAAATAATAAGCTAGATTAAAATTTGTTTCTTGTACACTTGTGCATTTCAGAAGCACTTCAAAACGAGACCTACGCATTGTTTATGCTTAATGTAACAGGTCTAGTCATAATGTATCATCAACACCAGGTACTCTTTGCAGTCAGAACTGACTGAGAAGACAACAGCAACATGCTCTGAATGCCTACAATTAAAGATTACCACAAGACAAAGCGAAACAATTTCCAAAACCCGTATTACAAAAAGACGTGCCTTTGGTTCTTAATAATCCATACAAAAAGGGATTTCTATGTAAGTATAAATAACATAATTGAAAAGAAAGAATAAAGGAACCATACTGATATGAAGATATTTCCAAGTAATTAAAATACCCAACGCAAAGCTAAGCTCCTAAACCAGACTGTAGGAAGGCTTTATTTTGGTACCCACCAACAAAACTGCCATCTGCTGAGATTTCCCTACACGTTGTTTGCACAACCCACATTGTGAGGATGCACCTGCTGGACTTTCGAACTAAATCCAGCAGCTATTGCTCCTCATCAGCTATCTCAGAGCAATCAATGTGTGGGCATAGAGACTGACAGGAAGGACCTGACCACCCTTCAATTTCTTACCCGCATTTCTTCACATCGTTGCAACTCCTCCGTCTTCCCAAACTGTAACACAGCACTGCTGCTGAAGCAAAGATTGTTCTGACAACAACCATCACACCCTGCTATCGCCAAATAAGAGAAATACTTTCTAGTTTATTTTTATCCTGTAGCACTCCAGTGTTTTAAAATCAGATGACTCATTTAAGAAGCCACGCTGGAAAAAATGAATGACCACCTGCCATCTCTTAAGACACACCACTTCTCATCGAACCAGAGAATCCTTAGAGTTAGAAGAAATCTCTGAAGGCCCTCAAGTCCAATTCCTCTGCAATGAACAGGGACACCATAGCTGGATCAGGTTGCCCAGGGTCTCCTCGAGACTTGCCTTGAAAGCCTCCAGGGACAGGGCATCAACCACAGCACTAGGTAACCTGTTTCAGTGCCTCACCACCCTCACTGTAAGAGATTTTTTCCTTATATCTAAGGAGCTCTCCCCACATCGTGGGAATCAGACCTGAAATCACAGAATCACGGAATGGCCAGGGTTGGAAGGGACCTCAAGGATTATGAATCTCCAACCCCCTGCCATATGCAGGGCCACCAACCTCCCCATTTAATACCAGACCAGGCTGCCCAGGGCCCCATCCAACCTGGCCTCGAACACCTCCAGGGACGGGGCATCCACAGCCTCTCTGGGCAGCTGTTCCACCACCTCACCCCTCTCTCTGTAAAGAACTTCCCCCTGACATCCAACCTAAATCTTCCCTCCCTCAACTTAAAACCATTTCCCCTTGTCCTGCAGTTCTCTACCCTTTCAAAGAGTTGACTCCCCTCCTGTTTGTAGGCTCCCTTTAGGTACTGAAAGGCTGCAACGAGGTCACCCCGCGGCCTTCTTTACTCCAGGCTGAACAAGCCCAGCTCCCTCAGCCTGTCTTCGTAGGGGAGGTGCTCCAGTCCCCTGATCATCTTTGTGGCCCTCCTCTGGACCCTCTCCAACAGCTTTCCGTCTTTCCTGTGCTGGGGGCTCCAGACCTGGACACAGTACTCCAGATGGGGCCTCACAAGAGCAGAGGGGGACAATCACCTCCTTGTCCCTGCTGGCCACCACTCTTCTGATGGAGCACAGGATCCCATTTGGTTTCCGAGCTGCAAGGGCACACTGCTGGCTCATGTTAAGCCAAACAACTGAAATCAAACAACTGAAGCTGACTGACAGTGATTCCCCCACACGGAACTCCGCATCCCTGTGGTTGCAAAAATACAAAGGGCCAATGCCAAATGTGTTGGTCCACCCTTGGAACCGCCCTTGGGATGCAGGCCACCAGACCTGCCATGTGGCTTCTAATTCTGTGCAAAAGGTGCTCCTATTTCCACCCATTTATAAACGTCTCAGAATGTAGCCAAGCAAGTCTGCTCCCGTTCTGCTCTCCAATCAAATTCTGCATACAATTTAGAGGAACAGGAATTCTTTCTGCCGCTCTTGAAGGTTCAGCCCATGTTTACTAAAATAGCCATTCATAATAACACAACGGAGGTGCCTGCCAGTACTAAACCAAACACCTGGGCTGATCCTGCGGCGAAGAAAGCTCCACAGTATCATTAAGGTTGGAAAAGACCTCTAGGATCATCCAGTCCATCGTCAGCCCATCCTCATCACGCTTACGACTGACGAGCGGCCACGCGGCCACGCAAGGTCCGCACCACATCGCTACAGCGGCGGGAACCTCGTCACCATCCCCTCCTAGCCGCCGCTCCCCGGCGGCCCCGCAGCCGGCACTTCCGTCCCCCCCCTCCCGGCATCACTTCCAGGTCAGGAAGGCACCGGGCGGTTTCCGGCGGGAGGCTGCGGGGCGCCGAGCGCTACCGGCCCGCGGGGCTGAGGGGCGCCGGCAGCTCCTCGGCGAGGGGAGCTCCTCGCGGGCAGAGATGTTGGCGCGCTTGTGGGGGTTCCTGTACAGCAGCTACTTCCGGTTCTGGCTGAAGTGGCTCTGGCGGCTGCTGACGGGGAAGTGCGAGCTGCAGCGCGTCTTAGAGGGCGCGAAGGAGGGCGCGCGGAGAACGCTGGGCATAGGTAAACGGGGGTGGGGGGGCGGCCGCGGGAGCGCGTGCGGAGCCGTGTGCGTGCTGACGTCACCGCTTACGTCCTGCGGGATGGATAAGTGGTGCCTGAGGGGAACCCGGTGCTGTTCGCTGGTGTTGTTACCCTGACGCCGTTAAAAAGAAGCCGCATGTAAAACAATACACTTGGTTCATTTCTGAGAGGAGGGAGGCGGGTCGTATGCCGCCAAACTCGCAAACGCGAGTCCGCTTTCAGTACCGCAACAACAACCATCAGCAACAACCAACGAATGGTTGAAGGCTTTCGGTTGCTCGTTATCTGTTGGTTTTAATATTGTCCTACCCGTGTCATCCAAAAATTGCTCAGAATAATACAAGAACGCCTATTATGAACTAATAAAACTGAACCATTTCGATGTAAGTGACTTTTCTTGTGTTATCATTGCAGAACATTCACTGGGATCATCAAAAAATAAGGTAATTATTAAAAATAATAAAATTATGAAAAACCGAGGTAACTATTTGTTGTTATCAACCTTATTTCAGAGGTAGGTGCCTGAGAATGCTTTTTGAGGGAGGAAGGAAATAGAGGTGGAAGAGATGGAGGGAGAAGAACGCTGTTCTGGGTGCTGTGTGCCAGGATTAATCACGTGGTTTTCAGAAATAACCCCACATCCCTCCATCGCTCCTCAGCAGCAGTCAGACAAGTCATGGCACTGAGTTATTCATCATGGAGAAGTCGCTTCTCCCTGTCACAGCAGTCTGCCAGGCTGGTTTTACAGAAACCAGCAATGGGACTTCGGCGGGGTGATACAGAGAGAGCGGTTTTGTGCCACCTGTACAATACTTTCTCTAATCATTGGGAAAAGTGCAAGTTTGCAGGTAGGCTTTTAACTGACAGGCTCATACTGAGTGTTCCTTAGCAGTTCGATACCGTAGTTAACACTCAACACCCTCAAATGTGTGTGTCTTCAGTGACGCACAGCATGGATGGGTCTTTGAGCATCTCTCAATTCTGTTCTTAAGGACTTACCTCTTAATGGAACAGAACGGTGTTGGTGTGAGTGTTAATTGTATTAAGAATGCACTGCGACCATGAAAAGTTCAGAAGAAGAAATAAAGTAGTCACTAAGTCACTTCAGATGGGCAGGGTGTAGTTATTATTAGCGTTTGCCCTTTGTTCTAGAAGGCTGTAGAATGGCAGAATTTTGTACTGAGTTCTGTTGTTTCAGCTCAGGGTTTGTACCTCAATTTCATTAGTTTACTGTCTCCTAATTTTGAAGCATTGTTTCCTTATTGAAGTTTTGTCACTTTTGCTCTTTGACAGCTGCTTTTATTTAGGTTGAGGTTAGGAAGATCATCTTTCAAATTAGCCTTTGAAGGCAAACATTTGGAGGGAACATGTAAACAGGAAGGGGAATGGCTGTTTACAAGGGTGGATAGTGATAGGACAAGGGGAAATAGTCTTAAAATGAGACAGGAGAGGTTTAGGTTAGATATTAGGAGGAGGTTTTCCACACAGAGGGTGGTGACACTGGAACAGGTTGCCCAAGGAGGCTGTGGATGCCCCATCCCTGCAGGCATTCAAGGCCAGGCTGGATGTGGCTCTGGGCAGCCTGGTCTGGTGACTGGCGACCCTGCACACAGGAGGGGGTTGGAACTGGGTGATCACTGTGGTCCTTTTCAACTCAGGCCATTCTATCATTCTATGAAACAAGAACCTAGACTTGGGTGTTTTATTTTGTGGGTCACCTACAGATTACATGTTTTTATCGAAATGAAATTTAATAATTAAACTAATTATTGAGGATCTTCTTGTATGTGATTTGAGCACATTTATCATACACATTTTCAATTTATCGACTGTTCTCTTTTCATAGTTTTTAAAGAATACTCATGTGACAGGCATCCAGAGACTGAGAAGTAACAAGAATAAAACAGGTGATAATTTTCTGCATTAATTTCTGCATTCCTCATGGGTCTTTTACTCTGTGAACTTCTTAGGTTCTAAGAAATGCTCTAAACGCTGATGAAACTGAAATAGAGAAGTGTGTCAGAGATGTCATGAAAGAGAAGAAAATTGAACAGAAGGATATCAGGTACGTTTGGAAGTCTGGTGTGGCATCTTCAAGGCCAACAGTTCTGACTCGTCACATTCCTGCTGTTGCTTGGTCTGATAGAATCAGTGGACAGTTCAGCAGAAGCCTTTCTGTAGGGTTAGAAAATAAGGTACAGCGATGTCCCGTTGAAGTTCTGGAAAATAAATTGCAAAGTTTAAATTGACATGAGTTTGTGATAACCATCTCTGTATCTCACAGGTCACTTGTGTTACTCCTTGCTGGTAAGTAGCGTTAACACAGAAGTTGTGATGTAAACTTTGTAGTTGTTCAGATACATTTGAAAGAATATAATGATGCCAGATTATAGTTTGCATTCCTCTCCAGAAGTAATTAGGAGTGATTGAGGGCAAGACCTGAACTAGAATTTTGACTATTCAGAATGAAACTCGTCTTTGAAGTTGTAACATTTATATCATTGCTTACAAAAAGCTTGGGGGTAGGTGAAGGTACAGTAGTCAGGATGATGTGTGGAGTTTTTGTGTCGTCAGAGGTTTTAGCTGAGGGGCTTTACTTCCCTGCATGTAAGTGAAAAGGTCCTGACTGTGCAGCTCTCAAATCAGTTAGCGGTTTTATAAGTAGAAACAGGATCCAAACAGCAATACCAGGATGCTGAAGTATGAAACGTAAATGTAAAGCCCTTCCAAATTTTAACATTTATGTTGTGCTTAGGACTTCTCTTAACGTTGTTCAAGCAAGAATTTATGGCTGACTATCCCTCTTAGTAGCTTCTGTTATTTGTTGTTATTCCAGGTTTAAGACAAATCTGCATATGTCCTTACTGCAGATAACAGGTTATAAAAAACTTTACTTGGATGTGGAAAATCTGAGGAAGGTCACATATGATTCGGATAATGAAGAACACGAGGAACAGTTAATTGAGGTAAAAAAAAAAACAACAAACCAAAAGCAAAAGCTGTACCCATCCCCCATCATCAAGTCCAGCAGTTGTAATGAACTTGGTGTAAAAGTAGCATTATGAGCAGCTGCCCTAATGGAAGCTCTTTTCCACTTGCAAACTTCTAAGCCATTTTAGACTCAGCAAAATAAAATGCCGTAGCAAAACAAGTGAGTAAACAAAAGCTGCCTGCACTGGGATCATTTGCTGTAAAACCAGACAGAACACCAGCAGCAGACTAATTTTCCAAACAGGTCATTGAACAGTCTTAACTGAAAAGATGTATAACTTCACCCACGCTTCTATAAATTTCTCAGCTAACAGTTACCTAATAACTAAAAAAATCAACCCGTTTGGTGATTTCTTATTACTGCATCAGTGTTGAAGAGGACAGTTCTGTCTTCCAGTACTCAATTATCAGTACAAGTAACAGCATTCAAATGATATCATCCTGTTGAAGGCTTTTTAAAATAACTTCCAGCAAATACATTAGCATGTCATGTTCTTAGTCATTCATAAGGACTCAACTTGTCATGGAGGTCCCAAATTTGTGCAATACGATTTGTGGTGAATTCGTATTTCAGTATACTGTTGTCCTATCAGAATATGGTGTTATTTTTGGAAATGTAACAAGTCTTTGCTTCTGTAGTGTCTGTGAAGGGAAATTAACACTTGAAAAGTTAAATGTAATCATTTTCATACCTGCCTGATTAAAGTATTACAGTATGACTCCTGATGGCCACTGACAGAAAACAGCGTGCAGGCTGTACGCGTCCTGTGCCATGGTCAGTGGTCTCTAATGTGCTCTGAATGAGGAGTTGTTATACTTTAGAGCAGTGCATAACATGGTATGTTTGTGCAGCTCTGGAATTTGCTGATGCCTCATGAAAATCTGAAGGCCAGAATCACAAAGCAGTGGTGTGACATTGGCTTCCAAGGCGATGACCCCAAAACAGACTTCAGAGGAATGGGCCTGCTGGGATTAGTGAACCTGGTGTAAGTGAAACCTGCTGAAGTTCTGCTGTAATGACTTTGCAGTATCTCTGAGTTCGCACTAGTTAATTCTGTTTTCAGTAAAGACTGAACGAAAGCAATTAGAAATGGTGCTTACATACAGACAAAACCAATATTTTAAAATAAGTCAGTCATTCTGGCAGCTGTACCTCTTCAAACACCTTGTTGGTTGAAGGTGAGGGGAGGGGAGAAACAAAGTTGCTGCAGACACCTTGGTTTTGGCACCATTTGATCGGTTATGCCTTAAAAGTAATTTGCTGAAAGCTTTTTATGTTTCTGAATTAATTACTGCAATGAAAAACACGTTTAATACCTGTGCTCAGTTGGGCTTAGCTGAACTTCACATCTGTTGTGTTGCTTTTTTAAAATTGGCTCGAACTGAATTTAAGTTAATTTTGTGACATCTCCTTGGTTTTTGTTTTGTGATGTTTTTAGTACAAAGCACTATTCAGCTCTAGTTTGAAGCTACACACGCTGATGTTGAACGCAATCTTTTTAAATATGAACTTAAAAATAATGGAAGGTTTTGTTCCACACTGGCAGGTATTTTAGTAAGCATTACACCAATGAAGCTCGTCAGATCCTTTCTCATTCAAATCACCCAAAACTGGGGTAAGTCATAAGACTTTTTCTTGCTATTTTTTGTGGAAGAGCATGTGAAGACTGTCAGGTACTTTTACTGAAAATGAAGAGGAAAATATTTGTGTTTTTTTCCATTTAAGTAGTAGAAGCCAAAGTAGAAGAGCTTGAGAAACTGAACACAAATCATTTTCAGAACCAGAGCTGTTTGCAGTTTTTTTTTTTAGAACATGCTCAGTAGGACTAAAATGATGCAAAATAGCGGCTCTGGTTAACACTTGGAATATCAGCTGTATTTTTAATAGCCTCAGGTTAGATGTAGATATGAATACTTACTTTTCACCTTCTTATTTATCCCATGGAATCTTTTTTGCTGGACACTTCTTCTGTAATAAGTAAATAATGGAGGCATTTACAAAACTACTGTAGAGGAAATTACATGTTTTTCAATAGCTCACTTTATGTGGATAGATGAAATAGGGAACTGAAAAAGGGCCTGTCGGTCTGAACTAGCTTGTCAACAGGTATAGGAAAAATTGACTCTTACAGTTCTTGAAGTGTTATCTGTTTCTGGGAAACTTTTAAGTCCTTCAACACATAAGGTTAAAAAAAACCAACAATGAACTGTGATTGCTGTTGCAGATATTCTTATGCAATAGTTGGAATTAATCTGACTGAAATGGCATACAGCTTACTGAGGAATGGTGCTTTAAAGTCTCATCTGTACAACATGGTCCCTGGATTGCCACAAATGGAACACTTCCATCAGTTTTACTGTAAGTATCCATGGCTTTTTCAGTACAGGTTACTGGAGGTAGACCTGTAACAGAGAGAATCTTATGTTTGGTTGATTTATTTTTGAAGGGCGCTTCCGCTTTTTTCCTCATTGGCTGCAGCAAGAACAGGTATTGGAACTGCAACCAACACTGAGTCACCGTGCTACAGAAATACACGCCTAAGGAATAAATTTAGGTGGCTTTCTGTATCTGCAGGCTGAAAATTCAGTATTTGCAGATTTTTATTTATTTTTTTATTCATTATTTCAGTGCCCCAGAGGTTGCAGTTAAAAGGGATGAGACACTCAACTATTTTAGGGGGTTGAACAGAGGATCACTGTAGGATCACTGTAGGTCTAACAAGCTCAAGGCAGAAAATGGCAGAGCTCGTTTGCATAGATCTGTATTTATTTTCTTCACAGGTTATCTGGTTTATGAGTTTGATAAGTTTTGGTTTGAAGAAGAACCAGAAAGCATTATGCACTTCAACCAGTACAGAGAAAAATTCCATGACAAGATTAAGGGTCTTCTACTGGATTATGATGTGATATTAACCTTGCAGAATAAAAAGAAACCATAACTCCTCTGCAACACATCAGGTTCTGCATCAACAAGGGAATTATGCATTTCGTTGCAAGTTTTGCAAGTTTCACTATGAACTGTGTAACAATAGAACTCTTTTGCATAAAAAAGAAAAAAGCAAGCTAAATTGGGTTAACAAAGCTCGGACAATCAACCTCTGTTTACAGCTCTTATATGCTATTCTCCAAAGGACATTTTTGTACGTGTGTTTATCTGTTGTTTAGTTTGGTTTTGTTTTTAACCTGGCTGTCTGATGATCCTCTGGATCATTTGCTCTCAATTTCTTTTATACTTCTTGGTGCAAGAACTTGAAGCAGATATTTCTTCTGCACGGTGTTTCTCATTAATAGGTTTATCTGATCATTGTATCTTAAAGCTTTTTTTAGGTGAAGTTTCTGGTTTTTTGGGCTCTTTGTGTTCTCATTCTGTACGTGTAGTCGATCATCCACTTGTCAGTATTCTGTTTCTGCAATGAAGGGAATGCATTAAGTCATGTACAATCTTGGAGAAGGGGCTTAATTCAGCAACGTATCGATGTACACACTACAAATTCCTTCTGGCTAAGGAAGTTTTTTGCTTGTGGATTTGTACCAGCATATGTCTGTGCTTGGAAAAAGCTCCATTTGCAAACAAACAGAAAAAGAATCATAAATCAACAGTGTGAGGATCGGGTCCTCTTTCTGAAAGCATTCCTGCTGTGAAATTTTTCCATTCTTTCTGATCTAAGATGTTTGACTTTGTTGCCAGCCCTTTCTTTTAGCAGATAATGGGGAGTTCTGATTGGGAAGTACAAGGGAGTTAGAAAGTTCACTCATTTATGTAAAATAATAATTAAAAAAAAAACCAACCACAATTGCATCTTCCCTATCTATCCTGTGAAAATTAACTCCAACTTCTAATGAAAATGCATTTTCCATGTAAGGATGCAGCTGTGACACATTCCTTAACCTTGGCATCCTCAGACAATCTAATCAATAGGAGCTCATGCGTGTATTTTGACTAATTGTTGCTTAAAGCAGCTTTAAACAGATCTGGTAAAACCATCGCTTCTTTTCCTAAAACCTACTACTAATCAAGTGCCTTCTGCTTTATTCAGTCAGTGTTTTATTTTTATTCTGTAATCAGACCGTAGCCTTAGAAGCTTGAGTTATTTGGAAAAAACCCTGTCAGTACATACCTAACTAGCACACTGGCACAAAAGTTTGATGCTGACACAAGCTTTCCTGGTTATTTTTTAGAGTTTAAAATCATCTCAGGTAAATTAATTAACAACTACGACTCATAGCGATGAGGCTCCTGAAGAATGCAGATTTGGAGCTGGAGAGGAAAGAGACAAACCCTTTCTGTAATGAGTCATGCTACACTACAGAAACACTACGTTCATTATTACATTCTGTAATATTACATCTCCTTGGAGAGATTAAAAACCCCTGTGGACGAGGTCCTGAGCAGCCTGCTCTGGGTGGCCCTGCTTAAAGCAGGGGGCAGTTGGACCGTGGGGTCTCCAGAGGTGCCTCCTCACATCAGTAATGATGTGATTCTCTATTGTAGAAATAGGGCACTGCCTCCACCCAGCTGCTCTTGGTCCCTTAAACGTTTCTGATCTTTGTATTAGTGTATCTTTGTATTAGTGGGAAAGCTCCTGGTCATGGTATACAATATATATCTGTACGCAGGAGGTGTTCTGTCTTCTTTTTATGGGACTTCAGTTGTTGATAATGGTTGAACAGTTCTTGAGTTTACCATGCGCAGGGTGGAGAGAGGTTCAGCTCAGCTATGCTGGACTGATGCTATTCTGTTAAAAAATAAAGCTAAATATTGTTGGTAGTTACAAGTATGTATGGTTACACCATGGCTTGTAAGCAGAACAGCAGTTCTTTTGCTGCTCCCAGGTACTTGGACTTCTGTAATTGTCACCACTGAAAAAGCTGAGATCCTGTGGTGCCATTTCTCTCTGATCCCTGTGCAAATTGGACATTCCCAAAGTCTGACAGAGGGAAGGAGCAGAAAGCGCACACTTTCTCAGCTAGAAAGTGAGCTGTCTGCTATGTTCTAGTCCCAGCTTCTTTCATGTTAGACTTCTTTAATGATTTTTGCTATTGCTTGTAGATCTCAATTGCAAGTAAATGGGGCACATCTTTTGCATTTCACAAGTGACCACAAGATTCCTGCTGCTACTGCCAGACACGGATATCCATTTTTTAATTTCATCTTCCACTTGCTAGACAGTGACAGAGCTGTTACCGTCTCAAAAATCCCTCTGTAAAATGCATCTTCATTAGCTTTTTTTAATTACTAAATGTCCACCCAACCGTCACCAGATGAGTGGTATATGTGGGAATGCATTAGTTTGTACGTAGTGTGTGTTTGAGATGAGTATTTGCTAGGCTCCACTACAGTTTCCCAGTAAATGGTTAGAACCTGCATGTATTTTGGTGCGATCGAGTACCCCAGTGCTTCTGAGAGTCACTGTGTGTAGAATAGTAGCAGCTCTCCCTGTTTTGCGCTGGCGGTGGGCTAAGTGTATTGTGGTAGTGACTAGAACATGGGGCAGGGGGAGGTCTAACTGCATTTAGGGGAGGGAAGAAGAGGATTTAGAACGGTGTTTTGCTGGTCACTGCATTTTATACCAACTCTTTTACAGAATGACAATCCTAAAGCTATAGAAAATTCAAAATTGCCTTTCTGCAAGTTGATATAATCAATTTGTTTAACATCAGAACTTGTTGCTTGTTGAGTTTATTCTAAGAATCTTTCAAGTTAAAACTTGGTAAATTCTCTTGCTGTTATTTATTAACTGTCACGTGTTATCCTATTGGAACCTGTAAGTATTGTTAGTTTGCTAACACGCATCTTCCAACCATTCACTACACTGTGGCTGATGTGTAACAGTCACTTTAGGAAAAAAAATAAGACTGGACACAAAGTGGTTCCCTAATATTTTTTTGTTCTTGTAGCAACTGTTTAGCAAACTACCTCCCTTCCCCTTGTTCAGCACATGCTTCAAACGTGGTACCACACCATGAACAGCGTAATCTGGAGATATGGAAAAGATTACTATAAAAGGTAGAAGCTAGTCTGTCATTCATTGAACGCACTGCTTCATAGATAACCTGTAACAGCATTGGAAGGCGTGATTTGAAGACAGTGCTACCTAAGAAGCAAAAATGCTTTTAAACTGCTGCTTCTGCTATCTGACGGTGCAGACAATAGGATGTCCTGTCCTAAGAGGGCAACAGGAGAAGGGGCCAATTTAAGCACCTCGAGTAATTTTGGATTTTCACTCACTGGTGTAAAACAAACAAAAAACAAACCCCAAGCATTCATTCCCTAGGTTTTTCCATCCTAGTTTAAATAAACATTTAAAAACAAGAATGTTAGTTAGCCTTGTCTTAGGAATTATTGTGATGGAAGAAGTTTGTGGGAATTCAGTAGTCACGATTATTGAAAATACGACTAGTGAACTTTTTTGGACATACCTGTTTGTTTTGTGTTGCTGTAGTGCTGTGGTGATCTATCTTGGGACTGATGTTTCCTGTGCCAGTCTGTATATCGTTTTTCACTTGGGAAGAGGGTGGTGGAGGGGGGGGAAAAGAAAAAGACACCTGAGAGTGCTGCCGGTGGGCAGTTTCTCCTTATCACACTGTGCTTAGATAACTGCATACTAATGGAAATGTATGTTTACCACAGTATAAAAGCAATAATGTAAACTGTGATGTCTGTGTAACGGAAACTTAAGTTTACAATGGTAGGAAATAAAGAACGAGTTATTAAAAATACTGCCAGTATCGGTGTGTTCCGACCTGCTGTCATTGTTAGAAAACCAGCAGCTTGCAGTTAGCCGTGCATTGATGTCTTTTTCCTAGTAGCTGTACAGCACAGCTGATAGAAGCAGTACAGGCTGCAGAACATGGATATATATGAAAGCTGAAATGGAAAAAAAATGTAAAAGCTAGAACAGCTGCCTCACCTACATTTTCTAGTTTTAAAATCAGCATCCAAGATACAGATCTAAAAATCAAATACCACGAGAAAGAAAGGAATTAGATTAAAATCCGACTGTGAGATCTATGCAAAAAGGTGCTTATTTTTAACTCTCAAGATTCGTCTCGTGCTATAAAGCAATGCTTTACATGCAGGTCAGCTTGAAATCTTACATCTGTTGTAACAGGAAATTGTAAAATGGGAAAGTCAGTTTGACACATCTGATAAATTTTTGTGTATTGTGACATTTAACACTTCCTCTCTCCACAAAGAAACATTTTTTCTTAACTAAACACAACTACAGCGGTGGTCCAAAGACTTGGTTGTACAGTAGGAGTTGCACAGGTAGTGCACAGGGTGCTGCTGCTGCAGGGGAAGGTGGTTGTTACTGCTCCCTAACCATCACCAGCTATCTCTAGTATTGTTTGATCATTGTTTACTAAAACAAAGTAACCAAGAATGCATACATGTATATATCAATAAAATATACCAGAGATGTTGTTTCAATGGCTAGGAAGAGCCTTCTCATTGCTAAGAAAGAGCAAAGCTCCAGGAGCAAGCTGACAGCTGGAAGAACTCTGGCAAACTCTTCTAGAGAAACCCTAATTTATCTTGGTACGTTTCTCTGCTCCCCAAACCTCTATCTTTCACCATGCAGTCATCTTCAGATAGGCTTTATTAAATAATTCACTTCGTTTTTCACTTGGCCTTTGCTTTTACTTCTGAATTTTGGAGACCAAAGGCTTCTTTCAACATACAAAAGTACTACTATACAAGAAATTCAACCACTTCACCTCTCGGTCTTTTTTCCCCTTTTTATTCAGAAGCACAGAACAGGCTCTGCACTCTCCCAGTCTCAAGATGAACAGAACCTCAACTGTCAACTGGTCAATCATGCAAATAACAGTTATTTTAGAAAACGGGATGAGGAAGCAGATATTCAGGAAATCCAGATAGATATTGAGTACTCCAGAAAAGAGAAGCAGTGGTAAATCAACATCTAACAGGACATGGGAAGCTTTGGGAAGTTACCTATCACCACTTACTGATTGCATCTTGCACTGCAATTAAAAATAACTTTCCATATTTCATGCCTTGTATATCCAGCACCAAAACACACTCCTGCAATGACGCTACTGGTAGAAGCATGTACTGCTTTCTTTTATTATTAGATATATACCAATTTAGAGATTCACAGAGAAGGATACCAACAGAGAAACAGCACTGAAGCTCAACAACACTGACACAAGCTCGATGGGAGGAGAACTGGTGAGCCTGTATTACACCAATGCAACTACAAGTGCCTTTTTTGATCTATCACTTCTTCATCTATGCATACTGTAGGCTTACTGTGTTTATGCACTACCTTTAATTTGCTGCTTTAAGTATCCCAAAGGAATTTAAATCCTTCCTATTTGTTTCTGTACCACACCTACTGGCAAGAGACCCAATTACCCCAGGCTCAAAACATTGCTGCAAAGTCACCAATAAAGGAGAAGCTGTGATAGGAGGGACACAGAAGCTTAGTGAGTACCCAACCAGCACCTAGCTTACCCAACACAAACATCATCTCTCTGCTTGACCAGCTGCACCAAGGCTATTTCCTTTCTCTACCACAGCCCTCTTACACAGCATGCCACACGCAGCATGCTGTCCTCTGATATCTTCACCTGTGACACAGCACCTGGCAACTAACATCCACTGTAACAGAAGTGACAGCATCATTATATCCAACTTCTGAAGGTGCTTCTCTCTTTAGAACCATTTTAACGTCTAGTTTTCAGGAGGTTTAACACATGAGGTGTCCATTTGCTTGCCAAAACACAAGTTAACCTTTATGAGACCCAACTAACACTGCCCTTAACCTCCAACACCCAGAATTCACAAGGTGATCTTACATCACAATGTAAGAAGTTGCTATAAATACGTACTATTTAACTTGCATACACTGTATCTGAGTAAGTTGAAGCACAGGCCGGAAGAAAACTTGATGGAAAAACATTTTGTTGCAGCTTACCCTCCTCCTTTAAATAGAGCTGCATGAAATGAAGTCCCACTCCCTCATGGCTCCACTGGCTGTCACTCGGCTGGCAGCATCCTTCCCCCTTTCCCCCCCATCAGGCTCCTTCCAAACCAGACAGGCAGCTCATCAACAACTCATCAACAAGTTTTAGTTCTCAGAAGAAAGAAAGTCTTCCTTTTTGTTCTGGCTGCGAGACCAACAGACCTAACTCAATTCTACTGCTCACAGACTCAAAAGTGTCTCTATCTCAAAACATATCAGTCAAGAGACTTGCTCACACAACGTATCCAGGTATAAGACTTAAAATACGCACTCACATTTTCTTGAAGGTCTTCACGTGACTGCGTGCTGGTCAGCTCAACTTCAGTAACTTCCACCAACTTGCACCCAGGTCACCGCAGCTCTTGCCATCAAACAAGGACCTACCAGGTGGCCCCATCAGGTGAGCAGCCTTATTAAAATGCCTGGAGAACTCAGCTCACCTGGCTGCTTCCTGGAGCAAAGCAGCTCTTAAAGATGACTCGGTTCACACTTAAAAGTCATCGCTGAGATGATTGTGTTATTCAGAAAAGCAAGGAAGGCTATGCAGAAAGACAAACAAAAGCGACCCTGTAAATGGCTATGGGGATAGGAGTGATCCTTGTGGATGCCTCCTTTTTTTTTATAGGAAAGCTATTTTACTGCTATACTGCCAGTCCCGGTGGTAGAGAACAACTGGCAAACTCCTGTAGGATGAAATGTACTTCATCTGTAGTCCATACAGCTCTCGGGGTGTGTGGCAGATAGCTGATATGCATAAATACACTTGGACATGACAGAAGTATTCTGGGGTTCTACAAATTGAAAAAGGCTGAGTATGTTTAAGGAAGTGTTGAAGACTTCTGTGGAATGTACTGGCTGCCAGGCCGTTCTGGCCTTAACATCTGAAGTTAAAACATGAAGCCATGTTCTTCAAAACGGTCATTACAGCTTCATATGAATGTCATGATTTGTTGTGCATGTAAAACCATATTTTCATATCCAAGCCTACTGTTTTTTTTTTTTTTGTTTTTTTTTTTTAATGTTGTTATATAGACTCTACAGAGCTAAAACAGAAAGGAGAGAACTCCAATTACTCCCAAAAGTAACGCTAAAATAGTTGAGATAAGGGTTATGTGAGCATGGTCATTAACTCAAAGCACTCAAATCAAGAGGCTTTCTATACACACAAATGGCAAGATGATAAACTGCAAAAATATATACGTATTTACAGAGTAGAGATATATATTGTCTGTTTCTATTACTGCCATGGTTGTGAGGCTGACAGCTTACCCTGTGAAAAGCATTTTAATACTGACAAACATAGAAGCATGCCTAGCAAGGTATGGCAACATACAGATGCTTAACAAAATACCTGCGGGTTGTGATGAAGTATTAACAACTGTTGTCACCAACTGTGAGCCTAACGTGGAAACGCATTCCACGGAACTGCACAGTGTGAGAGGCCCCTGTGGACTGCTTGCTCGTTGCAGGTAGAATTCAACACATGCAAGTGTTTAAGGAACTGAAGTGGCCAACCTTTTCCTTCTGAAACCTGGTGTTGTAGAATTCAACTCATTTCCCTCCATAATAAAACCCAGTCACCTACTTTCCCTCTAGCATGACTTAATATTAATATTAAAAATCAGATCTGTGCAGTGTATTTTATTTGTTTACGTTACCTACTTGTGGTTAAAAACCACTTTATCTGACAGTTTAAAAGCATTCTTTTAAAATAAAAAGAAAACACAACTTTTGCTAAAAATTTGCAAGTTACATGGCTGCAATATACAGGAGTATAAAAAATTAACAGTATTCTACAGAAAATATTCTCAAACAGCAAATAAAGATTAGGCATAGAAGCATGATCCTGAACTGAACAAATATGAACTATAAAACAGCTAACAAAATTTAAAAAAATCCTGAATATCCGTATAAAAGAAGCAAGGATTGAAAGTGCAGGTGCTCCAGTTTGCATTTTAACATATTCAGTAAGCTGATACAGGATACTATTCATTTATATAAAGTGACAGTGTTCTCAGTAAGACTTAAACATTCAGTTACATTATCTTGCAGCTTTTTCATTACCTCTACTTTACACCGTTGTAAATGAAGACTTATGCAATACAGGTTTTTAACTTCTTAATCTAACAAGGATATAGTAAGTTGGTGGTAAAGGTTAGTTTTAAAAGCTAAGCTAAATACGCTGTAGATCCAACTAGATACTTTGTGTTCTGGTTTTTAAAATTTATTTCTAAAAACATCTCTCAATTTTTAAGGGACTCCACCAATCTGTTTCGGAACCTGCATACGCTGCCTTTGGAGCTTAATGGCAGCAAGGCTTCCAAGTCCACTTGCTAGGAGCACAGCTCCAGGCAGGACCACGATGGAGATTTTCCCCCCGATGGCCGAGGGCTGTTCCTCTGCTGGGTTTGGTTAAGCTGCAGGTGGCTGAACCAAGGCAAAGGCAAATGGATTCTGTGTTCTGTTGGAGCAGAAATCATCATACTTAACTGCATTTGCATGAGGTGCCAGCTCAACCTGGGATGCCCTTTCTACTTTTGAGTGTACCATTCTCAAACAAGGGAAGTTAGGCCCCAGTCAGGAATCACTGAAGTGATCTTGCATGTATTCAGAAAATGAGAATGAAGCATACATTAAAAAATATTATCCTCTCTGGGAATAAAAAAAAAAAAAGTTATATGCAACAAAGTTATCCTGCAGGGATGGTGCCTGGAACGTAACTTCACCTGAAGTCCCATTCAGTTTGACAGCGTCCCTTTAAGTTTTAGGTACTTTTTTTTTTTGTTTAATATTTCCCCTCAAGAATCAGATCTCTGCATATGTCTGTTTTAAAAATGCACACAAATATCAGCGTTAAGTTTACATTTAGAAGAACTAATCTTTACCATTTAAAATTGACAGCAAGGTTAATAATACACACACTTCACTGACGACTGATATTTTTTTTTTCTGTATTTTGAATAAAATTTGCATTCGTGTAACATTTCCCACAGAAAGAGTGATTATACTTCAAGACATAGTTAAGTATGCACCCCAACATTTTCACATTAGTGAAAACAATAATGTTTTGAAAATACCAAGGCCTGTGCCAGGTACTCATAAATACATAATAGAAAAAATAAAAAAAACTGCCTTTTATCCCGACATAGTAGAGATTTCGTAGTCACTGGCCGAGGTGATTGGTTTACCCATCATCCTGACATTTTTAGCATTAGTGATCCTAGCCATCATGGACACAGGCTTATCAAAGTACCTAACCAGCGCTGGCTCAGTCAAAAGGGAGGCTAAAAACTGTTCAAAGGTGATGGCCCAGTCCCTGTCAATGCTAGTGCTTCTATGAAGAGAAGTGGTGTGGTTGCTCCGTACCAAAACGGTGTCTTCACCAATGTCCTCGCAGTGCAGCTTTTCTTCTTCATGCGAACCTGCACTCAGCACCGAGTAGGACGACATGGAGCTGTCATCTTTTGTATCATCGTCAGAAATGAGCATGGAAGAACAGGCTCCGTTGTCCCTGGGAGAAGAGTCCTCAAGTTTAATGTCCTCCATCTGCATGCCCAGGGTGCTCTCAGTGCAAATGGCCTCCTCGTCGTTGGTGACCAGGCTGCCTTGGAACGGCTTGTGCTGTTCAAGAGGGTACTGCTGGCTGTCTTTCTTCTGAAACAGCTCGCTCTGAATAGTTTTGCTGCAGTTGTTACTGCTGCTGTCTGCCTCTTTTGTGGGCTGTACCGAGAAGAGCTTGCCAACTTCACCTATCTCCAAAAGCAAGCTCGTCACAGCAGCGGTAGCATGGTACAGATCTTGTTCATTGGGGTCTTCACTGAACATGTTGTACATTGTCTTGCACAGTTCGATGAACTGTCCCTACAAAGAGAAAAAGAAAACATTATCGAGAGAGCAGGAAACAAATTCAGCTGTTAGATCTAGTAAATCAGTTTAAAAGAAGCTTGAAATAGAGGGATGACAATAGTTTGTGTGATTAAATCGAAATTGAAAATACTCTGGGTAGAGTCTAGAAAGCATTTTCAATTATTGGACAGCCACATGTTGTCTCTCTAAAAGCTATTTCAAATATTTTAAACTGTGCGTTCCTTCCAACAGATGACAGATTTCTCTCTGCAGCCAGAGGAGGGCAACAGAGGGCGAGCAGTGAGACACAGCATTCATTCTGATGCCTCTTCTTACTGAAAGAATGCTTAGTGTAACTAGCAGTCTGATCAAACCAGTGAAAAGTAATGAGAAATGAAAGAAGTGATCTTAGTGCTATTTTAATTGGCAGTGGTAACTCAGCTGAATGCATACCTTTCAAAGTTCAAAACTGACTAACAGGAAGGAGAAGATTTGCTTTGGGCACCTAAAGAAAGAAATACTGCTCTACAGTGAACTTTCCCTATAAACTCTGGAAGGAACAGCTGTCCCAATTTCTATATGTATGCATCTCTCAATCACGATGTTCTGGGAGCTGGATATGACTTTGTTGAAGACAACTAACATATATTCAACTAACATATATATATATGTTTATCTGCCTCAAAACTTCTACTGCTCTATTGAATATTTTTAAATATGTTTAAAAGAAAAGTTTAAATTTCATGAAAGGTAAGTGTTAGCAGAAATACCTGGTTCAGCTTGGGCAAATCCTTGGAGTTTTTTGCTTTGGATTTATTCTCTTGGCTCCACATTCTCAGATAATTTCGATTCTCTTGTGAACTCTTCTTGCCTATTATCAATAAAATTTACCCAGAGATGTAGGAAAAGTCCAAGAAGAAACCTCTAATTAATGCCTTTTTCCATTTTCAAATATCTTGTCAAGAAATTCAAGATGTAATTCAGAGGGAGACAACATGCATACCTTTGTCTGTTTTCAGACTCACTGTAACAAACCCATCATCTACTCCTTGTTTGTTCCTGCTGTCTAGACCAACAACTAGAAAATACAAGGTTGGGGAGAGAGATCATTGTGGCTTTACATCTATAAATAGATTTCAGGTGTACAGAATAAAATAAAGACAAAATTCACTCTACAGAAAATGTAGAGAAAAGTTGCTAAGACTAAACCATGATTTTCATTTATTCTTAAGTCTCCTGACAAATCCCAAATAATCAGTTATTACTTACAATTACACTTACTAATATAAACACTTGGATTTTTTTGTGTAATGCAATAATTAGTCTGTGTTACCACTACCCAACAGCTTCTAGCACGATTCATGTTCATATTAAAGCATCCTGTTTTATCTATTTAGGACTTAAAACTTCTATCAATTCTTATTTGTATTTTCAAACACATTCCTTCCCTCTGTAATCTGGAGGATGGGTAATATTTTCTTAAATTGGAGAGAAGCTTAATATCATATATCTCCAAGGAAGAGAATGTCATTTAAGACAACACAGTTGAGAGGGATTGAGAGATATTCTCATTAGGCTACAAAAAGTTTTCAAACTACTGAACTAATTTTGATGCATCCGTTGGCTCAATTTTTCTTTTTTTAGAATTTCCCATGTTCTGCAATTCAAATGCATCGTGAAAGACAATATATGTATTTTCAGCCTCCATCTAGCCATATACGCTCAATTTATCACAGAATTACTTCTGCAGTAAACACATAAATTACATTGTTCTGAGAGTGTTTCTGCAGTGTACAGTCCAGTGGACCCCGTGGGGTACACACACAAACCCCACTAAGGATGACAAAATAGGCTACATACTTCTTTTTACAGAAGATAGTTCACTTCCAGAGTTTGATCCAATGAAAAGGTAGCTTTATAAGAAGACATGGTGTTTGAAGTGCATTACCTTGTATTTTCATACTCAAGACAGAAGATGCCTACCATGCGTACATTCCGGCGTGATGTCTTCAAAAAAGTACTGCGTGGCTTCAAAAGCAGAGTCTGGTTCTTCTTGTTCAGGGGATGGATCTAAGCAATATCACAAAACTATTTCATTAAAAACTCTACACTTCCACTATAAACTGTAACATATCCCAATTGATACACTTAACATTTTGTTTTCTGGAAATAATAGTTTGAAGATGTGAAGGTTCAATTCATGGGAGACGAAACAACTGGATCCGGTACTACCTTTTTACTGTCACTCCTTCCACCTCCAAAATTCACCTCTCTTTGGCTTCTCATAACTTCCTGCCTTCAGAAGCTGGCTTATTTCCACGTCTAACTCTAGTTAATGCAACCATTACATTCTTCTGTGCAGGGTGTCCTAAGCAGGATGTGAACCTGTACTAGCTTGAAATAACCTGTTATGACTTGGTATGAGACCCCAGCTTTTCCAATACCAGAACTTGCATTCTTAGAACTAGATCTCCTCTTGTTCAATAAAGTCAGCTGTTCTCCTTTGGGTTAAACTAGTGCATCACTCCAGCCGACCTCCGACAGGAGCAATAGAGAATCAGATGATGCTTTCAGATGTTTTAAATCATCTGGCTAAGGCAAAAATCTCACTTATTTTACCACAGCATAAACAGATAAAGTAGTTTCTACAAAGTAATTTTAAATGGGACAACTACTTGTTTACAGCTCTGGTCCAAAGTTCAGTTCTAGCCATAAAGACAGCTATTGTAATATAATTTACTTACCAGGCAAAACATGCATTTTATACAGCAGCTTTAGCTTCTCTGTAAGATCACCATGGCATGCTGCACCTAAACAGCATTGTATACAACATGTTAATACTCAGTATTCAACGCCATCCTATTTATTACTGCTAGAATATTGCATTTAGAAGCTGCTACATTATGTAGTTATGTTACCGTACCACCTTTACAGCCCCAGATAGATCAGAAAGCAGTCATTTGACTTGTACAATCATACGGTCCTCAGCAGAGATGAATAAATAGCTTGAGAACACAGAACACTTCAAATTTTGTAGTTCTGTGTTAGGTCCTTTGTTATATGTCTATTTCATTACTCTCCAAAATAACCCATCATCCCTGTGTTGCCACTAAACTTTTAGCAGGAGACCTTTTTTAAGATGGCATTTTTTGGGTGGACATCAAACTTATCGGTTTGAGGATCCGATAAAAACATCGCATGACTCAGAACGTTTATCAGGAAGAAGAAAAAATAGTAATAAAAAAAAGACTTTGAAACAAACACAAGTACTATTCACCACCATTTAGCCAAGGGCTGAACTGTTATTTATGGAGTACCCTCTGATGATAGATATCTACCTCAACTCCTTTCTGAAATCAGCTGTATGAAATCCAAGCTGCAGATTATTGTAATAAGTAAACAGATGTTAGTTCATTTGAAAGCACCAAAACAACCTAAAAATCAGACCTCTTTGTGAATTATCTTCTTTATGACATATAGCTCAGAAATAAATGAATTAACATGGATTAACTAGGCTAAACAGATTTATTTTACCTTACAGTGTCAACCCACCTCTGCTAAGCAAACTACAACAAAGCATGGGTTGGCAAATACTACCACAGTCCATTGTTAAACATAAGACTGCAATAAATACACATGTCAAGCCAAAGAAATTGGTGCATCTACATTAGTCATTTTACTTTTAACTGGGTCCTTTTTCTTTAAGTGTCATAATACTGTTCCAAATGCTTTCTTTTCTAGTGAAGTTTTGCACCCAAGTACCACATGATATGCCACACTGGTAAAAGCAACATGAAATAACTTAAGCGTGGAAGAAGGCTGCAGTTCTTTCAGCAATGGCTACAAATGCATTCATCAGAGTAGAATTCGGGGTATGGGGTATCTGACTTGTTCTCATCCATCTCCCCAGATGTAATAAGTAATCAAAAAGCTTGAACAGCACTGCTTTTTGCTTTTTTTTTTTTCCTGAAACGTGTCTGTGTGTTTCCCACTCAAAGGCTCTTTTTCTCCTCAAAATGCACAGGAATGAAGACAACAGAACGCAGGACAAGCTGTCATCTGGATGCTCTCAGAGACAACCTCCTGGGCCTCTCCCAAAAGAGGTCAGACAGTTTTGCAAAGGGACACACAGCCTACTGGTAACTTACAGGAACTGCCTAGCAGTTGGCTGCACTGGGCCTCTCCCAAATAACATTAGTCTACAGCCATAAAGACAAGAGACAGAAACAGACCTCTGGAAGATCTGTCCCTATTATGGGGCTAGGGAGACCTCTGCATGAGTGGGTGCCTCGGCTCAGGACATCATTTTGACCTGTACATTGTGGTACGGGGGGGTCATTCCAAAAGACAGCCTAGAGAGCATGATGCCTCCTGTCCAGCCTCTACATCCCCAAACAGCAAAACAGATGCTGCTGCCAAAGGTCCATGAACAGCACTGAGGAGGTGGTAAGACCATCCTTAGCTCCATTCAGGAACACTCCCTTCCTGGCAATCTGGAGGCACAAGCCTTACAACCCTCAGTAATGTTTAACAGCTCTCATCTTTTTGGGATGCAATTCTTGTATGATACTCCTCCAGTTTTTATCCAGAAGTTTTAAATGGGTGGTGCAAGCATGACACACACAATTCACTCATATCTTATCCCAATAGCTTTTTGTGCTCTAACTCATGCTTCCTGTAGCTTTTTCTAAACTCATCACATTCTGTTCCCAGCCCCACTTTACTCTCATTGACTGAGAGCTGACTCTCCTCACTAGGTGCAGGCTACCAGCCCTAAAGCCTAGCCACTTGATGAAGGGCCAGCTCCTGCCTCATCTTGCTTACTCTTAACCCTGGGGCTCACTTGTTCCCTTTGTTGCAATATTGATTTCAATCTCTTGAAGTTTTGCTTTGAGACTTTCAGGAGCCACACTCTCCATTAACGACATTTAACTTCCCTATCCAACCAGCATTACCATTTTCTCCTTTTTCAGTTTACTTATACTCTCTCTCTCTTAATCTGTAGGCCTGGTTACTGATTGCAGAAATAGGACTTCGTTGCATATACAGTGAGATGTGATACCTTCCTATCACATAGGGACACAAATATGAGCTGTCAGCAGACTTCTGAAAAGAAGCCCTTTTTATTCAGGGGCAAACAAAACCAACATCCTGACCATATCCTCTTCCTGGTTCCTTGTATGTGCATGTGAACTTATCAAAAGTCATCCTCCTGAACAGTGAAAAGGAAACACACGGATTAGAAGTAACCACACCATAAGCACACAATCTGAGGACCACCTTCATGAGGCAGCAGTAAGGGAAATCCAGGCAGTTGCGCACAGAAAAGATGACAGGAGTGTTTTGTGAAGTTGGTTGTTGTTTTTTTGTTTTGTTTTGTTTTTTTAACTATAAAACGTGAAGTTCTATAAAGTTAGAAGCTCTCTCTGAGAATTAATCTTTCATACATCATCACCTCTTTCAGATGCTATGTCCAATTCCTAGCTCTTCTTTAGGACCATGACCACCTCTAAGAGGTATACAGCTATATACAGTAATACAGCTATAGCAAAAAATTATTTGCACTGTGGACAGAGCTGTAAAGGGTTCAGTAAAGCTTCTTCTCATACAGAATTCTTGCAAGCTCACTTTCAGCACAATCCCATCACAGCCCATGTTCTTCAGCAATGCTTGGTGACTGCTGGCTGTTCTGGCCTCAGTTGGGTTTCCAAGCAAAATGGAATCCTATCCTCAAAGTACTGCTTCCTACTACCAGTACAATGAAGTAAGAATCACTGACAGACCATTTAGGAAGAGTATGCCTCATTATCTGTCAAGGTCTGTGGAAGACAAACCACTATCTTCTTGTCCCTTTTAAAGGTCTTCAGCTGATGCAG
The DNA here is from genome assembly GCF_905368555.1 of Meleagris gallopavo. Taxonomy (NCBI): domain Eukaryota; kingdom Metazoa; phylum Chordata; class Aves; order Galliformes; family Phasianidae; genus Meleagris; species Meleagris gallopavo. The sequence continues at coordinate 9,659,655 of NC_139407.1, forward strand.
ATCTGTTCATTGATACTAACACCGACAGCTGCTACTGAAGCAGGAAAAAGACTGCATCCTAATGTAATGATTTCTAGATGAGTTCATGTTCACAGGTTTAAAGGAGGCAGGCTTTGCTTGACCACATGAGAGGTGGGAAAGAACCAGTAGCAAAATGAAGCAGCGTGACTTTAAGGGAGATCTACGGCTGGGCTCTCAGCTAGGCCCTCCTGGGACAGCTGTGAATATTGCTTCACACCACATCTGGGGTACAAGAATGAGACCATTCCCATCACACTGCCACAGAGAACCACAGGTTCTCAGACTATAATTGATGTGTAGCTCACAAAACAGTCCTTCTCCCAGTGTGATATAAAAATGCCTAGTGTAGATGCACCTACTGACACCAACCCAAACCCCCGTGGGTACCACTGCCATGGGTGCGATTAGATTAACTGAACAGTAGCTTGAAGAGCTCTTAAAACAAAAGATGACTTACGCAAATCGGCATACATCAAACTCAAACACATAATCTGATAGCTGATAAAACATCTATGTTTGTGACAGAGTGGATCTCCCTCAGAAATGAACTGTTTTAGTCAGATTATTTTAAGATTGCTGTGAATTCTCCTTACTTAGCCCAGACACGAATTCACGGAAGTTGATGAGCAAGTCTCCATTTTCATCAAGAAGTCTGAATAAGCGTGCAGCTAATACATCTGAATGAGTTCCACATGCCCAAGGAAAGAGGAGAGCAAACATCCCCTTGAACTGCTCAAAATCAATACGGTACTGCTCCAGATAAGGCAGGCTGGGATCATGACGGTCAATAGCATTGCTGTTTCCTCCCCAGTAGCAGCTAGTCAGATGTTCTGCCTGAACAGAAGGGAAATGCTGTGATTGTTATCACTTCTGTTAATAACTCATCAGTTATCAATGATAAAGGAACAAAACTCTTAACACAGTCTTTAAACTACAGAGGAGTATCATATCTATTTCCATCTACCTAGGCCTTGCAAATCTACAAAATAGACTTCTCTCCAGTCCAGCACAAAATGATCTCTATCTCTATCAAAGAGTCAGAAAGTGGGAGGGAGGAAGAAAAAACATGAAATCTGTAATTTCAGGATATATGAACTTCATTTTTTTTTTTAAACTTTGTTTCAAAGAAATCGTATGTAGGCCTACTTTTTTAGTCCTACTGAAGACAATGGAAACCCTAGAGCTGATTTCTACTTCAAATCAACTCAGAAGCTTAGAGAAAGAAGTCTTAGCACTGCACAGTGATCCGCCAGATTGGACTGCCTTAGTCTCCCTGCTTCCATAGTAGCCTGGAAGAAGGCAGTGTAGGATTTAAAAAGGATAGGCCCTGATATTACAGATGGGAAATTGAAAGGAAATAAATACTTCATGGAATATCATAGAATCTTTAACAACAAACCAGAGGATTAAAGTACCTTGTTTCAGGGTACTGCAAATGGAAGTGAAGCCATAGTGTTTTAATTGCATCTGTGTATTGCTGTACACCTAACTAAGACATCATTTTGTGACACTATATTTCTACATATTACATTAAGGCACTAACAACAGCAGAAATCAGCTGCTGTCATATGACAACATTAATGAAGATAATTTTTGTGTTCAACTCTAAAAATCAGGTATAGAGAGATGAGTTTATAAAGATTGATCAAAAGCCCCTCTATGTTAACTTCTATATAATATAAGCTTACTTATATTATATATATGTTTGTATACTCACTTTTCCATGAACAAATCATGTACTACATTACTTCTTCCCTTAGCTTTTAGAAATTGTTAAATTTCTTTTGGGTATTCAGTAATCCAGCAGCTAACTCAAGCTTGCATTAAGATACCTGATAGAGAACTCTGACAGAACCTGGCCTTTAGTAAACACCACAATCCTGTATCACACATAAACATTTCCTTGCCTTGCAGGCACGTGATCTTATCTTCACTTCAGCTTTACCTTGAAAAGAGCATACAGTTCCTCCAATTCATCAATAGTGAAAGAAGTCTCTGTCACAATAGTTCGTACCTTTTGAAACATAACATTAACAATTGTTAAACATCTGAAAATCCATGTCTCAGGAGAAGCTAAATTTTATTTCAGAAACAGATGCACTTTAATCTTTGTAAAGAATATTATTCCAGTACTTACCACGTTGCGCTTTGTAGTGTCTTCAAGGGTTTGGATAACTTTCAGCCTTTGTTTAAATCTCATTTGTTCAATCAAATCTGCTCGGATACTTCCAAATTTCTTAAGTGAAAACAAAAAAAAAAAAAAAAAAAGAGAAAAAGGATAGTTTCTGTACTATGTATAGCTTAACGTACTTAAAAAATTCTATTTTGTGAAGGATCACAGCTAAAATTCTAAAAAAAGTAAAGACATTTGCTTCTTACACTCTTGCTTGTAATTGTAACAAAGCTAACACAGCGAGCTCCCAGCCCTTGCTGTACCCAGCTAACTGATGAATGTAGTAGTCATTATATAACAGATATCTTGATCTTTTTTATTATTTTTATTTTTTTATTATTATTTTTTACTCTCGATGGTTTCTATGGAATTGTTGGGTGTTTTAATAATTAAAATCAACCAACAACTACCATCCTCCTGGAACTAGTTCTCTTTTTGCACCTGTCTACTGTTTCGGTCACAGTTCTTCACTCCTCATGCTTTTTTTTTTTTTTTTTTTTGGCCTAATAGGAGTACAGCTAGTTATTTATCTGTATGAAACAACAAAGTTCCATACTGCACAAGCACCAAACAGACAGACTGGCTCTGCATGGAGTCAGGTAATTCATCTCAATGCAGTTAAACCAACACAAGATGCCTCCATGATGAGGAAATAAAAGAAAATGCAAAGGGAACAATTTCACAAAAATACCCTTCTTCCTGTTAGAGCACCGTGCAAATGAGAACTATATACCTAACTTGATTCTGTTTGTCATTCAGCACAGAATATGCTATGGATTACCTATTAAATAGATACCATCTTATTAAAACATGAAGGGTTTAGGAGCTGTTTCAGAGCTGCTTCCTGTGCTATCACATTGCTAATAGGTACTTAGACTTTGAGCTAAAATACTAGTTCACTCAGTATGTCATCATAAGAAAATATGGAAACTAAGGAGAATTATTCCTTTAGTTACTCTCCTTAAAGTTACTCTTTATTTTTTATAAAAAATAATGTATCAGTGTAGCCAACAAGGATATTTTAACTGATGGATATATATTTTTTAATTCAAGAACAACAAAACTGTTTAGCAAGTTTTAGTTTTTTGTAAGCTTTCTTCTGTGCTTTGCAGGTATTCGTTGTTATCAATTCCCTTCACTTGAAAATATTTTAGCTTTACGATCAGGGGCCACAGACATCTCTATCACTCATCAGCACCAGCTGTTAACTTAAAAGGAACAAAGTTTAACCAAAAATGGAAAGGTCTTGTGAAATCATACTGACTCAGCATGCTTCTATATACAAAAGCTGCAAAAGTTATGGCTTAAAAAAAAAAAAAACAAAAAAACAAAAAAAAAAACAGACTAGCTCCTTCCCATCTGACTATTTTGGTTTTCTGAGGTGAGTGAATCCCTCTCTTTCTTCTACTTCCAATTCCAAGCAAAGCAAAACTAGAAAGTAAAGCAGAACTGAAGTGTACTGGCAAATTCCTGTTAAGAAATTCTATCTTACCTCATAGGAGCATCTGATCAACCTGAAGATATCCACCTCAGGATAAGGCTCTACATCATCACTGAGCAGTGAGTGAAGGTGAGGAATGGGTGGAAGAGTGCTGTCCTTATTAGTTACACTGTCCAAATACCTGGTGAGAAAAAGAAAACGAAATGAGAAACTTAAAATTCAATTACAGTCCCTCCCATCTTAGGGCTAATAGAATAAGGGTAACAAATAGATTAGTTAAATGAAAAAAAATGATTAACTTTTTTTTTTTTTTTTAATATATCAGCACCCTGCCAAATCCTAGTCCCTGCCAGTCTTTTTTCTCAGAGCTATGATAGCTCTCTGAATACATTACCTTTATCAAGAAAAAGCCCAAATGTAGCTAGTCATACTTAACATGTAGCTCACTGAACTGATTTGATCTTTGTGACTGTTTAAGTATGCAAAATTAAGTATGACACTTTGAATACCACTTGAACCAGGGTCAGCGTCCTCCAGTCTACATATCCCCATCTATTAACTGCCCAATCTTGCTGCAATGGGCTTTAAATGACGTGTCATTCCCCCGGGTACAATTGCTGTGAATGTCTTCTACATGGCAGCTGCACAATCCTTACATCCTCAGTAAACAGTGGGGCTTTTACTTCAGAGGAAAGACAATCACATTCTTCTCAAATTCCAATGAAATTCAGTATGGATGCCCCATTCCTGGAGGTATTCAAGACCAGGTTGGCTGGGGCCCTAGGCAACCAGATACAGTGCCTGTGTTAGTGGCTGTCAACCCTGCCCATGGTAGGAGTGTTGAAACTAGGTGATTTTTGAGGTCCTTTCCAACCCAAGCTATTTTCTGATTCTATGATACTCACAAAATTTACTCAGGAAAACATTTAAAGTCTCAGCAGCACCCTGAAATCTTAACAGTACTACCAAATGACAGGAAAATGGACACAGCATACAGCAGCATTAGTTTGTGTTAAATGACTCAATCCGGTCTATGCATCAACCTCCTCTAAACTCATTCATTTAAGAGTCTACCTAATTTTCCTGTTTAGTCCATTCCCAAAACAATTTTCCTTGCTATCTAGGCTTTTTCATAGAAGCAATTATATAGTAGTAACTAAATAAAAACTATTTCTGTTGATCAAATAAAGTTCCTATAACAAGGTTTGGAAAATTTATTTGGATGTCTTGAAAGAGTAACTTACATTTTGTTAGTCACTAAACATCACTGTAAGATGATATAAAGAGCATTGCACATGGGTGCAAAAGTACTACTAGCACTAGAAGATTTACATTTAGCGTACTGGCTTAAACTTCAACATAGCAGAATACAGATTAGAAAAGGAAGCAAAAAGAAAAATGAAGAGAAAAGAAAAATGAAGATGCTTGATTTTCTGTAATAAATACCTTCCCAAGACTGTCATGGCTTCTCCATCATCTTTGCAATTAAGCAGCTTGTCTACATTAGCATCGAGGACAGCAAGTGCTAACTGAAATATCACCTTTATTCCTTCACAGAAGAAACAATCCACAACCACCACAGCACTCTCAAATGGCATTACACTGAGGAAAAGAGTGAGGAACCAGGACAGGGAAATAGTGGATATTACACCCAGGTCCTGCATGCAGTCATAAAGCTGAGGAACATAGTCACGAGCCAACTCTTCAAAGACACCCTGATCCACCAGCGCTCCTGTTGAAAATAAGGTTGAATGTCCGTTAATTTGGGAGCAATTGAACACATCATTTAGGGGGAAAAAATGATCTTCTCTGTAGATAAACAGATACAAAAATAAAGAATATTTTACACGATTCCTATGTGCACTTTCTCACTTTCAATGAAATAGATTCACTTAGATCATAGTAAGTTTTTGTTGGTTTAATTACAGATTTCATAGGAGCTAATAAAGAGTCAAATTAGCTCTAGGACTTACAGAAGTTATACTGTGGCTTAGTACTCAGTATTACTAACAGAATAGTATTTTTCAGTATTCATTATTGAAGGCAGTCAAGGTGACTTGCCTGTGAGGGCTTAGATTTATTCTAAGAGAACCCTTGGTTATATCTAGATCATAACATCAGTATCTTAAGCAGTCCAAAAAGGAACATCTCAAGCATTTGTGAGTTACAGCAAAGACAGTCTCCCTGATAAGGCAAAACCTTCACTTACACAAGAAAACTGTCATCCAACAGTAACAGCTTTCAGACACCATTTCTCTTGCAAATCAGAAGTGAAAAGGCACAAAGAACTCCACTGTAAATTGTCAGAGCTCCTATCTCTACCCTAATCAGATAACTGGATCTTCTAAAATTCCAGTTTTAGCCTCCCACATCTTTCAGATGTTCTCCATTTAAGCCCTCTTTAGAATGCCACATGACCCTAAGTAGCTGAAAAAGCTTTTAACTAGCGAAGTATCTGCTTAGGAAACTTTCTCTGTTCTCTCTGAGCAAGCTGTCTTGCTGTGAGCATTCACAATAGCTTCTATGCCACAAACAGTTCTTGTTACCAATTCAGTTGGGTCATTCTTTACTGCAACTTGAAGAAAAAAATTCATAGCATACCAACAACTCTTGTATTATAGTAGTCAGGTAGCATACGTTCACACAGAGCCACCAGCAGCCAAAAAGCTTCCTCCTCTTTTGCGTAAAGGAGAAGTACTGAAGTGACAATATTCATAGCCTAAAAGAAGCACAAATATAAATTGCTACACCCATTTCTTTAATATCTAGCACAGTAAGTGGGCAGGTAAGTGCTTCTTACTCTAAGAAAATGAAGTAAAACCCCCCTGCAGTCCTCGAACTTCTCCCAGTGCTCACAGGAGAGCTTAAAAAGTCTCAAATAAATGATAAAAGTTAATTAGTTCTAAGCTATGAAACCATATATGCATATTTAAAAAAAAAAACATGGTTTCTTTGCATAGTCAAGGGCCTACGTAAGTACGCAAGCATCCAGTTACACTGCTACCAAAAATTGTGTAAATATGAACTCTTAGGAAATCCGAGTCCAACACAGACAAAATGCCTCCTAGTCCACTGATGATGACTGCTGATCTATTACTGTTTGTAGAGGTAGTCTACATGCTTTTGGCCAGTACAAGATGCTGAGGCAAGTGTCTGTAACAGTATGGGTCAACCAACCAAAACTTGACAATGAAACATAAGCGTCTCACTCTTGCTTACTATTCAAGTTCAACTGTTCTTGACAGCTTTTTTTGCAGACTGTTTTCGTCCTTTTCAAATATCACAAGGTTGTATAATGACCTCTGAATTGTTTGCTTAGATCCTCTGACTAGACTTCTGTTAGTCTGAAGAAATGAAGCGTTTCAGTGCAATTTTCTCCTCTCTTGATGTCTTCAAGAATTAGCTGGTCATTTCAGATCCTGAGTCATTAATATTTCAGGACTCCAGCTTGAACATTATCTACTCTGAAATAGCAATTAAGGTTTCAAATGAAACTCAGAATGTTTTAACTCTATCAAAGTCATTTATTTTCTTCTGCCTTGTCTACCACATATGGAATATTGCCGGGCCTGAATTCTCGCTGTAACCATGAATCAGCATTCTAAAAGCCATGAACCAAGTCTCAAGGCTACATACATTTACCCTAACAGCTTTTTGAACTAGAAACACAGTGCCCTTCTACTGTTCTTCTCCTAAGCAGCCTTTATAAAGGTTATTGTATCTACTGCTTAATGTCGTATTTGTTATCAAATAATTCATGATACTGTTAGAATTGTTTGTACTTTCACTTACTCATGCTATATCTAACACTTCTAACAGTCAGACATTAATCAAGCTTCTTCACTAACACTCCTGATTTCGAGTTTCCCGAAACTTGAAAAAATAGGTAAAATTTGAAATTTGGGGGGGAGGGAAGGGCCCAGGTGATTTGTTAAAATGACGTACCAAGAAATAACGATGTGACCAGAAACTACAGACTTGAATCACAGGAATAACAACTCAAAAATCACATACAGTTCAGCATTAACTGTACCAATACAACCACAGTAATATTTTGTACCTTTGTTTATTTGTTTTCCCTGATTTAATTGCGTCATTGAGAATGTGGACTAATGTATTCAATAAGTAAGCCAAAATTCAAAGGTGAGCAATTAAAAACCTTTTTCTGTTTAACAGCAGCTAAAGAACCTTTTTTGGGGTTCACTTTTCACTGCAGACACACGTCTGCCCAGTCTCCAGATTTACAGGCAGAAAACACATCTACAGAAAACCATGCACAGCTCTGAGTATGCACTGCAAATGCTTCTGCTGGTGCAGGCCCTTGCATCAAATCCTTCTGAGCTCAGCACTACTACAGTTCTGCAGCACTGACACTTCTCTTGACAGCATTTTACTGTTATCAGTGAACTTGCACGGCTAAATACTCAAGCGTGTGCAAACGAAGAAAAAGGAATAAAAGGAAAGAACTGGAATTCCAGAAACTGAAGGACTGCCAAGATATTTCAGTTACCTGACAATATCCTATGTTTGGATTTCTAAAAGCATAAGCTGTCAACACTCTCCTTAGAGCAGCAATACCCATCTCATTCTGGAAAGCAGGGTGTTCTGGGAGCGAGCGGTGCAGATCCCTCTCTATTTCTTCTGTAGCAAGATTATACTTCCCCATTGATCTTTCCACTAGGTCCTCATAATAGCCAGGGTGAGTGGCCATTTCATTAATGGCTCCTGGGTGTGGGAGAATAAAACCACAAGAGAAAACAAGGCTTAGAAGACAAACATTCCATGACGATCATCGTCTGCTATCCTTTCATCTCAAACATCAATTTTAAAATTCAACAAGCAAATATGAAACGTTAGTTTTGAAAAGGTGATCTAAGAAAAAAAAAAAAAAAGGATAATGCAGAGATGACAGAGTAGCTCTACTTGTCTTCTACTCTGGACGTTTTAATATCAAAGTTTAGGAGAGGAGGAAAAAAAAAAAAGCAAATCCCTCTTTCACTTAAGATGAAAAGGGAATCATGAAGAACAAAAGAGCTGCTCCATCACATGGTATCATGAGCTCTCTCTGCAGCTGGCTGTGGGGCTCATTATCCTAAACTTAAAACATGTCTGAGAAAGCTACTTGCCCTAAGGAGGGAATAGATTACGCTCAGTTGCACAAAACGTAGCATCTCAGCTGCATCCTCCAAAAAGGAGAGAGGAACTCCTGAGCTTTCCTCCCCCTCCTGAAAACGACTTGCCATTTTGAGCAGGGCACTCAACCTGTCTTAGGAACACAGTTACACACTCACAGGGCTGCTATGAGATTTCACTGGTGACTTCAACAGGACAAACGTGTGCATTCTTGCACGCATTTTCTGAAAACATCCCTTTCATGCCCATTAGTAAAGAGAAGATGTCCAAGATCAGGCATTATTAGCAAAGAAATTTTAAATAAGCTTAATTATGTCATCATACAAAGTTCCTGGTGAGCTCATAGTTTCACATATACCTTAAAACGTTTACAATATCTCAGTAAAGGACAGAACTAGAGAAGATATATAAAAGTGTAAAGGTATGAAGAAAACCTGATTCATAGATTCATTTCCATGCAAGCAGTATTAAAACAAATTCCTTCAGCTTTGAAGAGAAATGCTTAAAGGGACACATACAGAAAATCCCTGATGGCACAGAAAGTATGAATGGACAGAAAATTTTCTTCTCATTTCCCACATGGAGGCACAGCAACAAGTTTATATTTAGGAATTCCTTGCAAAAGCTTACTGTGAAGGTCAGAAGTATAACCGTATTCAGAAATGATAACAAATGCAAAGCAGGCCTGCAGATGGCTGTGAAACATCTGGAAGCCTCTAGATTATTGACTTCTGGTAGCAGAGTTTACACTCTGCTTTTTTATATTCTTCATTAATTATCTGAGCCTTGTTTGAAAAAAGGATTATTTTCTTGTCTAAACAGAACTGTTGCCTAAACCAGTCTGGTGCCTGTTAACAATTATGGCTTTACATGCTCCAAACATTTGTTTTCCTTTTAACAACACTCTTAAGTATCTTCAAAATCCTTTCTACTCTCACGCTTTTGCTTATAACCCACACTCCTAATCTGAACAAATACATACCTGAAAACAGCAGCCAGAGTTCCCCTCTCATGCTTTCTGGAATGCCCTTCAGCACAAGATCTCTAGTCTTCTCCGTACGATACATACACACTCCTTGGCCATATTCAGCAAAGTGAATCTTCCAGGCCTGTTCTTTCAAAAACTCTTTAGCCTAACAGCAATGAAAGAAATGCATGAACATGTCGCTCCTCCTTCTAACTGACCCACTGAAATGCAAGGAGCTAAAAGCCTGTCATGTTCTAATTCATAAAGAAAGCAATAAATAACCTGATTACAGTCTCATTCACTTATTAACGAGCTGCCTTCTCCCTTTTCTTAATTCCTATCCTTTCACATCTTGCTGTTAAAAGAATACTTTCAAAGCAGTTGTACTTGAGAACAGGCATGCAAATACTCATTGATTTACATCCAACTCTGCTTTTTATGTAGCAAAGTAGTTTGTATTGGTAGAGCAACAGCACATGTAACGCTTTATTTTTGTGAAAAATACTGCCTCTCGTAGAGGCATTTCTTACTGTGGCAGAAAGAAACTTTCCTGGCTCAAATTTATTTTAAAGCAAACATAACTTTTCTCAGACAAGCACAGGGCTCCAAGATATTTTTACCAGTTTAGGGTTGAACTCCTCAGGTGACCTCCGTCGATACATAGTCATTAAAGCTTGAGTTGCTGTTGGAATGCCATTGCCATTGAGATTGAACTGTCGTTCTCCTTCTGACTCAGAGCTGAGGCTTTTATGAGTGCTGGCAGAAACAATGCTATTTGATCTTGTAAACACCTGTAGAAACCAGTCACAAACAATACAGGCATGGGGTTTAAGCCCGAACCCAGGCTTTTTACTTTCTTTTACATCAGTTTCTATATGCTAAAAGCCAACTCCAAGTGAAGAAATTAAATTTCAATGAGCACAAAGCAGCAGAGTTGAAACCAGTATAGAATAATGCAACTGTTTCCAGTTTCCTCAATTGCTCCATCCCCTACCACCTCCACAAAAAAAAAAAAAAGTATTAAAATCCTATGTAATTATTTAAGTAATGTTAACTTTAAGTACACCCTGCCATTACACTAGCTCCCCTGGTCTACTACCAACATCACAGAAGTCCCCAGGTGGCTCCTTGGCTGTCCAGAATTGGAGATTCACAGACACATTTGTGTGTATGTACATATGCTCTCAAATATGTTTATACAGACAAATTATTTTGCAGCCCTTACTTGAACAAAGTCCTTTTACAGAATATTCAGCACAGACAATACAGACTGTTATTTGAAAGAAAAACATTTTGGAGACAGAACTTTCTGACTTCCCAAACAGCTTTGAAAACTTTTACTACATTAAGATCACAGACTGCAGTTCACACTGTACACCTAGAACTGAAATTAGTGGTCACTCACCTCTTTGTGCTTATTATATCATAATATCATAATAACAATGATCATAACTACTCATTTGTTTTTACAACTTAGGAAGCAGAAAAAAAAAGTTTCACCTAGGGCAAAAGGCAAGGAAAACGCATACATACATGCATGTGCTCTGGAATACAACTATAACAACACGCCAATCATACCTCACCACTAATGAAGCGAGTCAAAAACTGACTTAAGTTTTATATGGCAAACACAGTAGGAGACTACTCAGTGCAAAGCCTAGTACAGAGTTGCAACATGAGGTCTACCCACCTAAAACCAACATGATACACCTCAAAGTCTTTTCTGCTTGCTAAGCTTTTCTGGGTTTAAAAGATTTGAGAAGTTTGTGATACAGTGCATCTAAATTTCACATACAGAACCTAAGAATTCAGCAGCTACTCAGAGTACCTAAGAAAAATTCATTTAACTACATCTTTTAAAAATTATTTACTTTGCATGGGAAAATAGGGAGCTAGTACAGAACACTGATGCCTAGAAAAGGGTTATTTTGCTCATTTAAACATTGTGAAGTTCAGTAAGAATATACATGCAATCTCAAACATCTTTCTTCTGAAGAAAGAAAAGTATCAGATCTAGCTGATAGAGACCTGCATAACAACTTCCATATTAACTAGTATTTTCTTCCAAATACTGAAATTTCACCATTATATTTTGACTTGGATAAGTCAAATATTCAGCTAAACAGTTAGATAACCACGCTACTTTCTGAAGAGATACACTGTGATTGTGCACTGTGAAAGCAGGAGTTAAATTCGTTTCCATTTCAGTGGTGAATTCTCTCATGTTTATCATTAAAAAGATATCCTAGTCACAACATTCAATAGTTCAGCCTACTAAGAGCAGTAACGCAGAAAGTAAGATTTCAGTGTCCAAAAGTGTGGCCTTAGAAATTAAGGCTTTTTTCATCTTCCCTGTTAACCTGCGCTGGTTAAAACCTCCTTGTAATCAGCTAGTCACGTTCCCCTCTACGTACCTCATCATCAGAGCTGATATAGCTTCCAGACATATTTTTTTCCAAGTATATTTTTGAAGTGGTTTGTTGCAGAAAATCTGAGATCCGCTGTACAAGAAAGTCTCGGTCTTTCAAGTTGGCAAACAGGAATGTCATTCTGTTTTTGGTGCTGATTGACAACGGGCTGGGCAACACACTGGAGCTATCTGCCTTTTCCACTATTGTCACCTAGGAAGAAACAGCTGCACCTTAAGATCTTCTTTCATCAAGCTGCTTGCTTTAAGAAACAATTTAATTACAATAAACCCACTGTTGTTCCCCCCCTCCCCCGTATCATGAGCATCCCTCAACTGCAAAACAGGATACACATTAACTCAGAAACCAGAAGACAAAAAGACTGTCACTTCCCTACAATTGGCTTCTGTACATTCTCCAGCAAAACTCCTTTTTTTCTGCTTAATTTATTTTCCTCAGGCTTCATCTTACAAGAGGCAGCACAATAACATTTCTTCTGTGGGATACAGATCTGTGAGCTTTCTGCAGGACCCTCAAAATCCTTCTCCTGGTCCCCAGCTAGGGACTAGGATAGTCTGAATCAACAGAAAGTTTTACTTACTTTTTATTACTAACAAACGTGAATATGCTTTTTTTTCCCCCCCTTCTTCTTGAAGAGCACTCCTATTAACTTATAGCTACATACTGTGGTTATTTGAACTGCATTTTCACAATGCCCAGAAACCTGCAGGAAACTCACCCCATGCCCTTCCTTACAAGTGAAGACTTGTAAGTTCTTGCTATCTCTCTTCTCACATGGCAGCATGTTTGGCCTTCAGCTGTTAGTAAGCTTGTCATTAATCTAACTGAATTCCAATCTGTATACAGTACTCATGGTACAATCCACTACAATCTACTGAGTATATGGCACAAAGCATTTTTACACCAAGAAATATCAGAAGTAAGTTGCACACTGTGGATGAATTCCATAACAGCATTATTAATAGCCTTAGAAACAAATCAAGCAACCAAGCAGCTCAGAAAACAATTTACAGTACTTTAGTTTTTTCTGACTTGAAACAATTTCCTAGGTAATAAAATCTGTCTTAGTGCCCTTGGTATAAAAGAATGCACATTTCAGTTTATTACAACTTTTTCTTTTGTCCCCTCATCCCTTTTTTTTTTTTTTTTTTAAAGTAGGGATCAAAGGTGAGACACTAGTGCTATAATATTAATGTTTCTCTAGCTAAAAGGATAATGTTTTGCACAATACTTTCCTTAAAATGGATTTAAAGGCTTCAACGCGCAGCTCAGATCCTAAATCTCTTCTCTATCCTGCCAACTTCAGTTTATTTTTGTGAACTACAAATCTCTTACAGCTCTTCATTAACACGAAGGGAGCCATTCTTCCTACATTATATTTCCACTCCACTTAAGAACTGCTTGAGCATAATCAGCACAAATGAATTTATAGAAGCACAGGTCAAACATCATAGTAATTAAACCCTGCTACAGTGACAGCTATATGTTGATTCTGAATCAATACTTTGCCGCTGACTTCTGTGTCAAAACCATTCCAGGTCATCACAGAACACTGGGTCTGAGGCAAAGCTTTAATTAAACAGAAAACTTCCCTTTCAGTTGTTAAGAAAACTGATTTATTATCTCAACAGTTGGCGCTACCATATGTTACTGTTCTCCTTGCTGATGCTGAGACCTTACCTGTTCACAAAAAAAACACATTTCTTTCTTCAACTATTTGTTAAAGCTTTCGGGCTGCTTTGAATCACATGCTGCTGAGGTTGTGGTTATCAAATCAGTTACTGAATACACGTATAGAAAAAGAGGCCCTGTTAAACACAGACTTTGTTCCCTCTTCTACCCGGTTACTCAGACGACTGTTGCTCCCTCAGAATTCCAGACAAATAGTGCAACCATAATCAAGTGTCTCTTCTCAAATAACCAAGGTCATTGCAACACACCATTTACAAGTGGTACTTCAAGGTTTCCAAACAAATACAATTTGTTTTGGCTCTTCAGATCAGCTAACTGGCCTCGTTTAGATAAGCTTTGCTAATATTCTCAAGACTACACATCCATCAACCCACAAAGCAAGTCAATTACACAAAACCTCCCCAGTACGATTTTTTTTTTCCATCGCATCTAACTTGTATTATTTCTGCTGAAAATCTACTTTAAGCAATTCTCTTTAAAAAGAGCATTACACTCATTTGTTAAACATTCACAAATGTTTTCCAACAACAGCAGTAAACGATTTCAAATTTGTCTGTATTAAGAGATGACTGAATTTGTTAGTATTACAAATCTTTTCACATCTGACAGAACCAGATCTTACCTGATAGATTTTTTAGTACAAAGTCCTACTCATCTATCCAGGAATTCTTATCTATCCCACTCTATGAGACACAAGAAGTGTACCACAGAAACATAAAACAGAATACAAATTATGCAAGAGGAAGGATTCTTGAAGGTCATGAAAACTGACAGGGAAAACTCCCACTGAATTTTAGTAGTAGGAACTTAATTCTAAGATACATATAGTCATTAAGTATTACGCAGAACACATCAGAATAGTACGCTCACAGGAAATTAATGAGATGAAGAGATTTTCTCCAACAATGGGGGAAAAAAAAAAAGCTACGATGCAATTTCCAAAACAATATTACTCGATTTTTTTGCCCCACTAATCTGCAACTACTTACCTCTCGAAGAGGGATAATAAGGCTGCACAAGTTCTCTTCCTTACTAGTAAAGCAGATGTAGTTTGTAGAAACAAACATCTGACCCAAAATATGCATTTTGTTGAATGGAGTCCACAGAGTACAGTCCGTGTGTCCATCTAGTTTCTCATCCTTGGGAAGTCGGAACAATGCACGGTATCTCTCACTCTTTGCTCTGGCATCAAGATCCCTAAAACAAACAAAAAAAAATACACCATAAAAAAATTGTCTCTTGTTCTAAGAAATAGGTAATACTTCTTAATGTACATTTTACATAAGCTGCTGCATATTACCTACAACATACAACTCAGTTACTAACACTGAGCATACAGCAAATAGCAGAAATAGTTTGCTTGTGAGGGACGTATGATCTCCCTTGGTGGGAGATTCTAAGACTACTTAAGAAAAAGAAACCTACTCCAAATGAGTTAGAAACAACAACCCTGACTTCTCAAAAGAAACAGACTAGGTGATCTTATGGCATTTGGTCCTATTTTCTATCTGTGTATGTAGGGAATCCAGTGGACATGAGGCAACAGCTGCAAGCTGTGACAAGGGTGGTTTGGATATTGGGTATAAGGAAAAGTTTCCTCAGAGAAAAGGTGGTTAGGCACTGGAACAGACTGCTCAGGCAGGTCACCATCCCTGGAGGTTCTTAAGAGATGTGGGAATGTGGTGCTTAGAGGTATGGTTCAGCAGCGGACTTGTAGCATTAGAATAATAGTCAGACTCAATGATCTTAAAGATCTTTTCCAACTCAAATGATTCCATGATTATTAAGTAAGAGACCACATAATATTATTCTAAAAGTCTCGAGGTTGATTTATTAATATAACGGAGTCTGTAGGGCTACACTCTAATAACTTCAAGATTTAGTCTTGCTAACACATTTAGTGCAGAACACTGAAATATTACAGGTCTGCACAACAAAAGAAAGAGTAGGCAAATTTAAGAGATAAAACACATGTCAGATATCATAAAATAATGAGAAATACAGGGAAAGACTGATTACAATTCTGTATTGTTCACTAAAATGATCAACATACAACATAAGAAGTCCAAGATGGAATTCACCACCCAGCATAGTTTTAAAATTCCAGCTGTAAGTCCAAGTATGAATGTTAGATGTGTTTTCTTGAACAGGTCTTACAACAGATTATCTAATGCAGCCTGTGTCGAATGATACATAAAAGAGCTTCTGAACAAATGAGAACATGACTCAAATTTTCTCCTACTTTGCATATTTGTATATTTTCCTGTTCCTATTTCAACAGGAGACCAACTAATTATACCTAAATAACTCCACACCTTTTGCCACCATCTAGAATCAATCATTCCTTTTGGAATAACACCACATAGCAGCATCATTAGAAAACTTCTACACAGAATGATGTAAGTAAAAAGATGAGGAGAAACAAATGACTAAGGGTCAGTGCTACTCACCGTTTCAGTGCAGATACTTTTTTGGGAGATTTCCTTTTCAGTTTGGGTAATGATCTGTCTTGTTCAAACCCTTCATTGTCCAAAAGTTGTCGCATAGCTATATTGGCAAGCTGTTCCATTAGTTTAAATGTCTCACTGATATTAAGGAATACTGAGAAGAAGTGTTCACTGGACCTAGTGCTCACTTTGATCATATCAGGGAAAAGCAGAGTAGCATTCTTCTCAAGTTGAGTGATATCAACCCAACGGATAACTAACTTTGCTGAACAGAAGCAAACAAAAATACACAGTCCAAAAAAGTTAGTATATTCCAAAGCATTCATCTTCCAGTTACTATAAAATGTATTCAGTTGAAATTTTCTTGCATCTTGAAAAGTTAGGACAGCGTAAATGACACAGCTGCTATAAGCAAACTATATCACCTGACGAATAGTAGATAAAAGAGTTTAAATATCATTTATTTCTGTACTGAACACCCACATGCAAAGCTGGGCTAACATAATTGTCACTGTCATAGCACCTGCCCAGACTCCTGATGTTCTCTCTTCCTAGGAAAGCAATGAAACTCATTTTGCACACAGACAGGCTTTCCACTACTCCTCAATTTAATAAACTGTTTTAATTTTAATAAACTGTATTTACCACTGGATTTTGAAACGTCCTTAATTTAGTCACAATACAGCATCCTACTTCACTTAAAAACAGATAAGTACTTGAGCAGCTAGACAAGAATCATAAAACATTTTGTGCATAAAAAAACACACAAAAAACACTGTATTCAAGGATGATAGATTTAATACTGCCACTGTCCAGGTATTTAGTCAGCCTTTCCTAACATGCAACCAAATAAGGCAACAAGTACACACTTCAGCAGTATAGACAACCAGGGAACTGCTTCTTGCTTCTACTTCACTCAGCAATGCTTTTGCATCCCACATACATCAGCAGCAATAGTAACAAACCACAGAAGACTCACTAACAATTCTGAGACCCACAAACCACCATCTCACAGCAAAACGTACCTTCCCGTCCCATTAGGAAAGAATAAAAGCAAAGGTGATTGATGCTGAGATACACCCAGCCCTGACGAGGAACTTTCCCCTTCCAGTAACTACAAGAGTAGTAGTTCACTAATTTCTCTTCTTCTGGCATGCCAAACAGCTTGTGAAACTTCACTATGGCTTCCTTAAACTTTTCTGTATCATCATCCTCCTTGATGCCATTGATTTTGTTGTACTCAGCAATGATACCCTAGAAGGGAGTGAAAGAAGTACACAGTATATTAACTGCTGCAGGTTATCAGATACCCTTATCACTATTGCATCCAATGGTGAGAGTTAACAATAGTTAACTGTGAAAGCAATGAAGTATTTTACTTGTTTATTACTATTCTATTGATTCCTTTAGATAGTTTTCTTTTTTACCTTACTCAAGGCTGTCTTTATGATTACTTTGCTCCCTACCATGAAAATATCAAAAGTAACCAAACATCAGCCACTCAGCTGCTTTGCCAGTATCCCATTTTAAATATGCAAACCCGTCTTAAATACACTACTACTACTACAAACTACTACTGAAGGCACCTGTGATTTGTGAACTTTCTCCCTTCCACAAAAATAAGTACTGTGCACAATCCAATAGAATTTCACTAGAAAATTTTCTTCTAAAGAGAAAGAAAGAAGGACAACTTCTACGATCTCCCAGTGGATTTTAAGCAAAATAAAGTAGGAGAAAAAAATATATATTACTTTTGATACCTCAAAGACTACAGCAGTTTATTCTCTATTTGTTTTCCAACCTCCCGCATCATTTTTTCTTAGTGCCTTTTATGTTGTAGAAAGTAAAGATGCTTTGTGCCTTCAAACTGGTCAGTTTACACAGAGAGGACAGCAAAGGACAGCAAAACATCGTTCATTCTAACCTAAACCATCCTGTGATTCTGTGGTCTGTTGGACAAATATATAATATTCTAAAAAGTCTACAAAGTACTCCAAAAGTCTAGAAAGTAACAACTTCCTTAAGGACAATATTTCACAGAACAGATGACATCCAGAATAGTCTGTTTCCATGAGCATCAATAGCCTTCCTATCTGATCCACTAGTAAAACTCATTATAACAACAATGGAATTCTTAAGACAATGACTTACTATAGGAAATGATAAAAGGAATGAGACAAAGCCAGAGCTCAGAATACACAAAAATTAAGTATAACAACTTTGCTTACAATCAATATTTTAACAAATTACTTATTTAAGCACGGATGAAGCGTTTTAAGAAGTGTATCTACTCTCCACTCTTTCAGGAGAGAAAGATGTATTGGCAATACCAAAACCAAGCCAAACTAATTAGTAACCTCCACCATCCCTATAAAAAGGGTGTCAACACTGTGGGATTTTAACTACACAGAAAAGAGTAAGGAGCCATTATACAATAAGCACATGTAAAAAAGCAGTTAAGTACTGAAAGAGAAGTTGCACAGAAAACCACCTCAGCTTAAGACAGAAGCAAAATTTAAATTAATTTCAGAATCCTTAATGTTTGTAGACATGCCGTAGTCATGTATGCTAATCACAATTCTCTTCATTTTTACATAAGTTGCTGTTCAGAATCTGGCTTAATTTCAAAGATGAAGCAGCCTTGAGACTGTTACGCTGCATTTCTTTAAAATTCACAACAGACTTCCTTTCACAGCCATATCTATCAACAGCATTTACAATAAAATACTTATCCACCTGTATTTTTCCTCTGACAAATGTATTTATGTCATTTTCATTTTCAAAGATTGATAGAGTTTGCAACAAATTCTGTTCAAGCCATTCCCAGTGTTCAGTGATTTCCTTCCGTGAGCAACCTGCATATATAAAAAAATTAAAAAAAATTTTAAATCACAAAATAACTACTGTCTATATTGTCTTAATCACAACGGGCTCAAATAAAACTTGCCATTAACTACAGATGTAGTTTTTCACCATATAATGCATGCTGTCTCCTTTGAAATTCCAAAATGCTCTCCTATAGGACTGCAATTTAAAAGTAAATAGGTAGCCCTCTTCAAGATGTGTAAAGGGCTTATGTCAGTATGATGAGCAACAAAACTATAAATTTTGAATTTTAACTCCACTAAATGACACTGTGCTACCCAGCTGAAGAGCTGGCCAAGAAATTACCTGCACCTACTGGGACCAGTGCCTGGTGCAAAGCTAGAACTAACATGAAAATTTTTGCTTTTTAAGGCAGGATTTTAAGAAATGCAATTTTAATTTTGTCACTCTATTCTCAACACTTCACAGAATAAAGTTGTCGGTGCTCTTCACTATCAATTTGTGCCTATCTCAAAGGAAAGAAAAAATTAAGCACACACACAAAAAAAATTTCCTCCCCCAAAAGAAATTGAGGCAGTTGTGTCAAAATTGGGATTTTCAGTATTTTTCAGAAAAGAAACATTACCTGTTCGCATCTTTATGAAGATTAATTAAAAGGATGTAAATCCAACTAGGAAACAGAGACAATACTGCATCTCAGTTTTGTTCAAACACCACTTCAGTTTATTTTAATCAGAACAAGCAAGTGCATCTACCTGCTAACTAAAGCCTACAGAATACAAGAACATACAGCCATTTATGTGAAACGAGCATTAGGAAGACGCTGCAATACAACTAGCTGCTAATTATACATTTTTCAACTTACCTACAGGCACAAACTGTCTATGCTGGTGCTCGCTATGCCATTTTAACATAAATATTTCAGTCATTTGTACAAGAAATCATTGCAACCTTCTTGAAAATATATCAAACAGTTGTCTTCCTCATCATTCACCAGTGATGATGAAAAAATATTTCTAAAGAATACCATCAGTGCTTTACACAACTCCAATGAAAGCAACACAATGCAATGTTCCTATGTGTTTTCCATGTTAAATTCAAATGTACAGCTTCAAGATGGATACATAAACCATGTTGCACAGTAGTCTGCATACTTAAGCAAACCTATTTCAGAACCACAAATGATTGCCATCACTGCTTCTCCTTAAAACTTCTGGATGCAACCAGATCTTTCCGGAACTCAGAAGGTACTCTGAAGATTAGTTTATTTCTTGTTGGCTTTTGCATTGCTGTAAGTAATGACTGAATACACGAAATACATATTTTAAACTAGACTGTCATCAGAACAATGGCTCATCTCTTGAAGAGCTGTGACAAGCAATGCAGACACTACCATGACTCCACCTATTCCCTGTTTGTGGTTCATTGGTTACTCTTAATGTAGTTATGGTCAATATCCTCAACCTTTGATCTCCCATCTCATCATTTTCACTGCTTTTTGTCTCCGTTATCTTACAGTTTACTCTTCCAGGCAGTGTCATCTACAGAAAACCATGCAAGCAGGCCAAAATCCAGACATGATGTGGAGCAGTTCAAGCCAAATTCTCCTCACAGACAAGATTTTTTTCTTTGCTTTATTTACTCAGGATTAAAGTAACATGTTCACTGTGACATTTTAAACTACTGTTCTACTGACGTCGCTACTGCCAAGTCTCTGCCTATCTTTGCATGTTATAAGCATTCATAATTTTACCACTGTTGGCCTTCTAGGTGAATCAATACCTCAAAATTTGAGGGAAGAAAAACAAACAAACCTATTCAAAGCTGACCACCGCACTTTGGAATAGAGCCCTTCAAGATCAGTAGGAAATAAAAGGGAAAATAGCTGCAATATGTACAATATGCTACTAATCACTTCATCCCCTCCTCTAAATGGATACTCATTTTAAAGTGTGCTCCACGGCTGAAATTATGATTGACCAACACCCTGGTAGACTGAGCCACTGTTCCTCATCTTCAGGGAGGAAACTGATCAGTGTGTTAAACATAAGCTGGAATGGTAAGGGATCTGCAGATGACAGGAGTTGCAGGAAGAATGCATGGTGCATGCAGAGAGCAAGAGAACCACCAATTGCCCTGCAGGTGAGGTTGAGTAACAGCACAAACAACACAGGATCATCTCCGGGCATCAGGGTTGGGTTTCAAGCAGCTGGGTTCATTTGTCTACAGGTAAGATATAGAGGCATAGAGGCAACAAGACTGAGTACTGGTCTGAAAAGAAAATTAACAAGTCATGCCCAGTTTTAGCACCCAAAGAGAATGCACTACTCAGAAAAGCTGAAATACCTCAGGGAGTCTACAATTGTTCTTTCCAGTAATGGCAGGTTCTGGAATTGAACAACAAAGCCCTTAATCTGTGCATATACATACATGCACTCTAAAACTTGCAACACTTTGTTAACCAGAGCACACAGGCTTTTTTCAAAACCTTTTCCAAGGCATGTAACACAATTCCAACTACCCATGCTCACTTTTTTCTACACATGAAATACAGATTTAGAAGCCTGTTCTGAAGTAAAAAACCTACAGCAATGGTTCTCACCTGAAACATACACAAAGCCATAGTAAGGATGGCTGATTTTACAGCTGGAGTAGGATCTTAAAAAAGCTTACTTATTTTCAAACAGAGCATGTACATGCATAAATACATACACTTTCTCCCCTAAATTAAGCACTAGCAGATTCAGGGTGGGGTGGGAAGAGCTATCAAAATATGCAAGGCTAATCAGCTACAAATTTTGGATTTCTAGACCATTACAAAATTAATATATTTTAACTGTTCTGGCAAAGTTAACAAAAATATTTTTCCAGTATAGTACAACAGAGAGAATTATAACGCATGGCAGCCACAGAATCATTAAGGTTGGAAAAGACCACTGAGATCATCTAGTCCAACCATCAACCCATCAGCACCATGCCCACTAACCATGTCCCTCGGTGCCACATGCACGTGCCTCTTGAGCACCTCCAGGGACTCCACCACCTCTCTGGGCAGCCTGTTCCAGGCACTCACCACTCTTTCTGATAAAGCTTTTCCTAATGCCCAATCTGAACTTTCTCTGGCACAACTTAAAAGCCAATGTAGCTCATTCTATTGCTAGTTTCCTGGGAAAAGAGGCCTTCTACTCTCCTGCCCTTCTCCTCACCTGCACACGTTCAACACAACACAACGCTGGAAAAAATGCTGTTAAGAAATTCGCTTTAAGGAGCTATAAACCTGCAAATCTAATCAGCTAACATTCTCATACAGCCAAGATCCTTACAGCTAATCCCAAAGCAAATTCATATCCACATCAAAAAATGAATTACAGACAGTCCTTGCCTCTATACATAACTTAAGTAGTCATTTCAGAGCAAACAAAACCCCTAGGATTATTTTTTCCCCAGAAGTGCCTCATACAGAAGGTCAAATGTCATACAGCATTAATGAAACAGGAAGCAATCCCATTTGTTCCCATCATTCTGCATAGCTACTCACTGGAGATAAAGGTTATTGCTTTATGGAAGGCAAGGGAGGATAAGACAAAAAAATCCGCAAAAATAAGAGACTACAAGCACCAAATAAGCAGTATTCTACCTCTTGTTTCCTATGGGAAAACAAGAGAGACAGCTATACAATGTTAAAAAAAAAAAAAGGGAACAAGTATATGCATTAACTACTTCGTTAGCAATTTCAGTTGGAGTTCAGATTCAGAGCTGGGACTGTACTATCTTCCCAGTTTCCATTTCAAGGGAAGCCAGGTGCCCAGCCCGGATAATTTTGGAGGCCATAGCACAGTTACTTCTCCTCCCATGTTTCAAACGCTCTCATCACTCAGGAATGCTGCACTTTCAAAGTGCTAAAGGAGTAAGCCATGGGCATGGAGAAGAACATAAAGGTTGAGGAATCCTAGACTGCTTGCCTGGGGATCAGTTTGAGAGGTGAAAAGCTGCCAAACAAGGTCTCAATATTAGAAGTTCTGGAGCTTGTTAATTTGACTGTTAGAAGCAGTTCTAATTCTGACCCATGTATGCATCCTACAATGACTGTACTCAGCAGGCAGGATGCTCTATTAGTTATGTAGCAGAGTACCCAGGAAGAAAAAAATTTACATGTCACTATACTTGTCCTTACCACAGGCAATAGTCCAATAGACCAAGGAGTCTGGTGCTTGATAGAGTATTCGATATGGTGCCACTCTGGCACTGGAGTCCAACACAACATCAAGAGTACCCACAAGGAGACCTACGGAAAAGGAAATTCTCATAAATACACAATGATGAATCATCTGAATCCCCGAATAAAGAAGCTCCACATGCCCCAACCCCTCAATTCACCCTCCTCAGCAAAAGGCAGACGTATGTACTAATTACTATATCTGTTTTCTTGAGTTATAATGAGGAAGAGTGACTCAACAGGGAAAAATATCTTCAGTTTCAAAGTGATTTCAATTTTAAACATACATCAACCCCAGGGTATAGGCAGACAAATTGAAGCAAAGCATAAGGTAGCTGTTTCATGAAGCTATTTACAAGTTCAGCTCTTTCCCGTTTCATATATTTTTGGAACCCTAGAGGAAAGAACAAACAAATAAACAACAGTAGTAAAAAAAAAAAAAAAACAAAAAACGAATAACCCAGACAATACAACTTGTAAGAGTTCAACATTCAGATGGCAGCTAGGAAAAAAACAGACTTCCAGCAAAGACAATTATGCTATTTAATGGTCTGATTCTTTAGCACAGAAAGGATCAAAATGCTTAACAGTCAAACTGTTTTTCAGTTAGAAGGATACTGATGAAATACAAAGCCAGACTGTTATTCCACAGTAGCACTGAAAATTCTTGGCTGCTGAGAGGCCATCAACAGTTGCATACCAAGAGACTGCAATAATTTTTAACTTTATTTTTACAATTTTCTAGATGGCATTTTATTAAGAAATTGCACACAAAACTAGCCCCAACAAAATCCTCTTCTCACAAAATGCTCTATTTATTCTTAAAAAATGTCAATGATTTTTCCCTTTTCATCTTCAAAAAGAATTTTCATCTCCCCTGCAGACATCTGGATTATTAATTCTCATGTTTAAGTCCTCAGCAAATTCCCGTTCTTAAGAACAGATGAGTTAACTTCCTAAGACTTGTTTTTTCCCCCGCAAGTATTTACTGGGGCAGAAATTATCAGAAATTATTAATTTTTAACAGCTGAAATGAACTGCATGCACCAGAAGCCATTCAGAAACAGTGCTGTTAAAATCCTCTTCTCATTTCAACTAGCTGTTTTCCTCTTTTACTGTCATAGTTTTATGAGTTCCCCATTCTGTACAGTCCTAACGGGTACAGCAGACTTCTTCCTAGCTGTTCCTCTTCCAGTTTAGCTTTATGCATTATAAAGACATAAAAGCACTACCCATTTTCTCTTCTTAGCAGACTTTTTAAATTAGAACTGCAACTGACTTTTGGAAATTACCCATGTATCAGTAATCTTGTATTTCCCCACTTTATGTATTCCACTGGTGTAGAGAAAGAAGTCTTACGCACAGATCTTTACAGGCCACATGAAAATATAACCTCTTCCTGCCTGATGCATTAATGCTCACCACATTTTAATCCAAGAGTTCTGAAATATATGAGAAACAAGCCTACACATGCTATCAATCGTTCCAAGGCAATGCTGGAAAGCTGTGTATCGGTTACAGAATACAAACAGAAAATACTAATGTAAAATATCTCAATGTTCATTAGTCAAGCTACCTTCAGTTCTTACTACTGCCAATTTAGCTATAGGCCGTTTACCTCTCCAGTCTATTGATTACTGGTATGTAATGACAGGATTCTTCTGATCAATATTCTACCACCTTTCCAAGATGCATCTTGACTCTTTTCAAACTCATCAGACTGAAGAAGATGAAAATATTCCTTTAAACTTCCAATATCTTGCCTTTTTTTTTTTCCTTTACATATCCTCTCCATTCAACTGTTACAGAAACAGTACAGCTCTGACCCGGAAAAGAAACACACACAGTACATACCTAACTTTCAACCATAGACAAAGATCCTCAAATGCTTTAAGCAGTTCCCTACTGAAGCACAGACCAAGCCAAACAATTAATCTGGATCTGCTGCTCACTTGCACAAGGGTTTATGTCAAAGATGACTCTTCTTTTGCTGCTTCACATGTCTACTGACAGTACCAAACATACAAAAGGCATAAGGCAGTATCTACAGGCGGTTCTAGACTGGCCCAATGTAATCTTCTGAGGAGCAGATACACTGTTAAATCTCCATAATCTTTAAAAATAGGCTAGTCTCTTTTGTTGGGTCGTAACCCCAAGTGTGTTGACATATGGGTGGTCCTACCCACCAATTCTGCCAGTAGTTCTAGGAGGGTACTGCAGCCAGAAAAGAGATACTCAGCTGAGGTCAGAGAGCTAGAACAAACCTACTGACTTGGGCAGCAATACCAATGCAAGCAAAGCTTCCCATCCCATCTCCCTCTTCATCATATACTGGAGATAAGGAGTGACAGGCACAACCCCAGCTCCAAACAACAGGAACAACAGCATAAGGTAGAGCTGTGTTTTCAAGAAAGGTGGAGAGAGATAAGGAAGAGTTGCCCAGTCTCTTTCCAGCAATCAGGCTGTGGAAATATCCCTGAAATAAGGCTAAAGGAAGTAATGCAGAGAATCAAAAGATCCTACAGAAAATTCAAAGCTTACCAAGACTGTTGTAACAGTTTATCTCATATAATGAAATAGCTGTTTTGATGGAGGATACACAGATATTTAGGATACACACATTCTTATACATTAAAGCAAATTAACATTTATACTCTCATAATCACACAACCATGCCTTATCAGTGTCCTTCAGGAACTGTTCCATTTTGCACTCTAAGTCAGTTTTTGTTTCTTTTCAATGCAGACAGATGATGCCAACAGAAAGAAATCACAGGAATTCCAATAACCACTGACCAATTTCTTCATAACTAACACAAAAATAACAAGTTTGTTAAGTCCATATAAAAATGCAACAAGCAAAAAAAAAAATCATTGTTTGATTGGTCCTTGAACAGCCAGTGAATGATGCATACAACAATCATATGGCTATGCCGATTGCAGATTTTTCACCCATTATTTCCATCAGCTTTCTGACTACAGCAAAACAAAATTAAACCTGCAAGTCCTTGTTCAAGTGAGCTTTTTTTTTTTTTTTTTTAAAATCAGTGAAGATGTAATGCATGTGTTAAGAGTTTGTGGGATTAGCATCTGACTAACACATGACAGCCCTAATCCTGAAGGCAGTCAAGCACAAGTAACCTTATACTGTGCCAAAGTCCCATCTTAAATGGTACACATCTAGAGTAACCATACCTAGAGAGGGGGAGCAGAAAGGGAAAGGTGAGGGATAATACCCAGGCAAATGCTCTACCTTATACTACCAGAAGGATATATGATGTACCAGAAGGTGGTACTGTCAAGTGCTTCAGTTACTCCATGCAATTTATAAAACAAAACAAAAACAAAACAATATTATGTTTTACTTATCTGACCACTAGGCCTCACGTTTAAACTGAGCAGAGCTATAATCATAGCACGAAGTGTAAGAATCAGTAGACTGTATCCATGCATTAAGATTAGTACTTACAGTGCTGGTATCCACCAGCAATGACTTTTTCAGGTGTTTTTCACTAGAAGGGTTTACAATCACAGACTGGCTTTGTCCATAACACGGACTCCTTCTCTCCCTTCCACCCAATACATCCCATTCAGCTTTAGCCTTAGCAGTCCTCAAGTCTCAGGTGCTATCAGTGCATACCAATGATCTGCAACACCTCCATTCTTCCATATCACAGGGAAATTGCATCAAGCCTTGCCTACAGCTGGAATGAGGTCACTGCAGTTGCTGCAACTGACACTTAGGAACACCCTCCTCTCCTCCTGTTTGCCAGATGACAAGCAGGTGTTAATTGCCTGGCTCCAGAGAGCTGAATCCTGCCACGCCACCAGCACTGCTACATCCTTCTCCCAGCTCAATTACTAGCCACAACTGCTGTAGAAAACCCAAGAATCCAGCAGACACCAAGATGCTTAAAAGGGAGCAGTCAGTAGCTCTAAAAACTTGAGAAGAGGCAGAAGGTGAACACAATGCAGAACTGTGCAGGCCCCAGGTGTGTGTGCAATACAGAAGAGCAGCAAATGTTTCTCACTTATTCTTCTCCCTTTTTTTTTTTTTTCCTACTCCTTCAGCAGCTAACCTTCAGTGGCTCGGCCAGGGGTGGGGACAGCAGAAATCAAACCACATTTGATTCCATGTGGCTTTACACTCTGTATATTGCCCTCACTAAGTATGTCAGAGACTGGCAATTTATCACCTTGCCAGTGGCCTTCTTACTGTGCTAGTAACACCATCACATAAGCCTAACTAAAAAAAAGAAAAAAGAAAAAAAGAAAAAAGCATCACATCACTCATCATCATCACTGCAGAAAATTTGTTTCCAGAAGACCGCTGACAAATCATTACTAATACAGACAGCCTGGCAGTCTCTCAAGACATCTTCTGGTTAACAAAAACAAAAACAACAACAAACAGTTCTTTAAATGCCCAAAGAAACAGCATGCATTCATCTTTTCAGCACCCACAGCAAAATCAGGAATTTTCATGTCTGACTCTTGGAGTCACACTCGTGAGCTACCACTCAAACACTCACAAGGATGTAAGCAGCCTATCTGTATAGGAGCTCAGCACTGCTAACAAATAGGAAAGCTTGCAAAGTCACATGCATAATTAGAAAGAATTTCTCAAAGCAGGCATAGCAACATTCCTACAGTGAATGAAAGAAGTGCTGCTCAAATGATTCTCCATCTTAAAAGCACACTGATGACCCCTTCTTCTCTTTCCACTAGCAGAAAATGGACACGCAAATGAGCTCTGGCCATAAGAGACCTATTTGGTTTGTAGACATTTTCACCCTGTTTCATACTTGTTTGTTGTCCAATAAACCAAATCTTTCTAAAGTTTAAACATTACTTTCTGGACCGTAGGAACAGTAACTCATAACACTGCGTAGATAAGGTCTCTACACTACAAGCTATTGTTTTTCCTACACACTATACTGAATCATTTATTTTCCATCTTTTGAAGGCAGTCCACGTGTGTATGTAATTAGCTTGCTCATTTGTTATTACAGGAAGAGGTCCTCCAATTACTTGTCTGAGAAACCTCCACCTAGAGCAACAATCTGAACTCTATGGCTAATACTACCAACCTTTTCATTTATGAGGAAACTATATTTGGTTTTATTTCATGAGACAGGCTAAGTGAATAGTAAATATTATTAATTATTTGGAAGTAACTATGAAGTTAAGCTTCCCATCCTAGAAATAACAGGATACTTTTTTCAAAAGCACGAAGAAAGCATTTTCATTGTAAACACCACCCTTGGAACTTTGTGGAGGATTCTGTACTATGTGTGTTCATTCATGCAAACTAAAGCAAAACACAACCTAAATACTTGATGACTCTCTTCTCACATGGGTTATACAGCAAAGGCTCATATGGGCACATATTATTACATTACAATAGGTAATGTAAAAAAAAAAAAGTTTCCTCTGAAATCAAGATCTGTTTTCCTCAATGCTCGTCTTTGTTACTTTATTTTACAACCAAACTTCACGTAAGATGGATTTACTTGCCACAGTTTCCTTCACACACAAGTGTTTGAACATCAGTGAAACTGAGGCTGACGAAGTTCTGTCACTGATGACGTTTAATAAGATAAAGAGCAGGAACAGTACATACTTTGCTTGTCTTCAAGTTGATGAATACAGGTGAGAGACAAGATTGAAAACCCAATCTTTTAACATGACTATCCAACTTGACTACTGTAGGATAAAACTGTAGCAAAGGATAAAACTTTCATCCTCCTTCCAACCTAACAAGTGTGACTGAAACAGATAATAATCGTATAGATATCTTAATTTAAAAAATGATCAGCAACTAGATGCCTACTACGGTACTGGTTCAAGGGGTCCAAGTAAGTGATGACCAACCGTGTAAAAAAAACCTGTACCTTGCCTTCCAATCTAAATCAGACCAGAGTTAACCCTTGATTTCACAATCTTTTGTAACTTCAGCTGATAAGCTGAAGCCCCCCGAATCATTCTAAGATAGAACCACATTTGTCAGCATTTAAAATATTTTTCATTATAAAAATTTGCTGCTTTTCTCCTCCGAGACAAAAACCAAAACACCCATTATAATCTAGATCACTACATGTAAATATAGATACATATACACACAGCCAAAAAATATATTGCTTTTATTTCCACAAAGGCTAAGTTTACAGACTGTCCAATACAATAACTCACACATAACATACCCAAATGAGTAAGTTCCCCAAAACAAACCCTACCAGATTTGAACTGAAACAGAGCCAGCACGTCACCAAGGAATGAAATTATATGGCAGAGAAAATCCCAATAACTCTGGCTACTGAAATACTGGAAAACACAAAGGGAAAGCAAAAGACAAGACTGTGAGGAAAGAACCCAACTCATCTCAAGAACTCACTTGCCAAAATTAAGGTTGCTGCCATGGTAGGAATTTACAGACCTCTATCTTGGAACTTTGGACCAACTCCAAAAAGAAAAAAGAAAAAAAAAATGCAATTGCAAGTCAGGTCTAGAAATTATTTACAACCTTCATGTTTGGAAAGGAAAATAAAAGTACTGAAGATTTTGAAGTTGTCCCACAGAACCAGAGCCCACGTCAGCAACGGTTCTGAAGGCAAATGCAAGTGTATATTATTGAACATCAACATTAATCAGACATCAGAAGTATGCTAAGTGATCAGGGCACAAAAAAATTTCAAATAGATGCTTGAAGGATTTACACCAGCATACTGTACTAATAGATTTCAGGACAAATAATAGGTCCAGAAAACAGTCTTGAATTTATTTGTCAAGCAAAAACATTACGTCAGAAGGCAAAAATGGCAAGTGGAAGGTCAGCGCAGAGACCTTTATGGCTCACATCAAGTGTTAAAGATGAAGTAATGTCAGGAGATGTCTTTGGCCAACGAGCCTTCTGCTACAGAAACCTGAGCTACACCACACCAAGCAATGTTAAGAATTCTCATCTCTGGTGCTGCAGCCTTGCAAAGAGTGCCTTGTAAGAACCAGAGATAACAGAAGCATTAGACAGAAAATGACACACCTTCCAATAAAGCACTGTGAAAGCACCTGGGGTTGAGAAGAAAGACTAGCGAGTCAATTCAGAGAACTAAAAGAAGTTCAACACTTGGCATCCAGATCTCTACAAGTGGAAGTCTACTACTGAAGAGTCAAAACAAACCCGCAGCAGATCCTATTAAGAAATCTCAGCAGTGACAGAGCAACATAGAAATTCCACCAAACGGAAAACTTTCCACTCCACTAACCAGAACAGGCATGGAAAGCTAATGGACAGGTTGAATGGACAAGTAATTATACTAATAGCCTGAATTTTTATAACCACTACATTTCAAGCATTAGAAAGCACTTTTCAACTGAAGTGCAACAAGTTTGACATATAAAACCCTAGCAGCTTGAGCTAATGAGTTTGTTAAAGCATACACCACCTTTTAATCAAGTCAAAAACTTACCTTAGGCATAAAAAGGTTTTTAAGTAATTGCTTCCTCAATTCTCTGACTTGAGAGCAAGATGAAATTCTTCTCCCAGTCTGAGCAACTGTGTGTGATGCCCAAGAAGGCTGCACAAAAGCACTGTTAGGACACTGTCACAGTCTTAAAAATATTAGATTCAACATTATGGCCTTGCATCAGTTAGCTGAGCTCAGAACTTCTCCTTCCTGACTTTCCAATGCCGAAAATGTATGATAATCCCTTTTGCAAAAATAGCTGGTGAGAATGACAGTACTTCATCAATTTCTTTTACAGCCAGAAATCAGCAAATTTCCATCTGCTCTCTTCTGCTTAAGCATCTGAATCATCTTTGGCAACGTCTCATAGACTCACAAACTTACACCGAATCTCACACACGCACTGTCCCAGCTGTAAGCATAAATGCCATATCTGCAAAATAATTCTTTCCTAAAAACAGTTCTTGCGAAGAACAAGAATTTATTTGCCTTGGGATTCTAAGGGATCTTAAAATATCAACATTTAAAAGGAAACAAATTAGAATTTCATGTCTGTTTCATGTAGAAATGTACATATGCAAAATGAAAACAACAATTTCGTAGAATGCACCATGCTCTGTAAACTGTGAATACACTGCTTTACTGTCAACTGTTAATCTCATAAATTCCTTGTAACACTGTCCCCAAATAGAAGTCTTTGGTAAGCTTTACCACATTATAACTGAAAGCAGACAGAGTGATTTTTAACCTATGTGATGTATCAGAATGCAACATATACTAATAAAAAAACATAAGCCTTTTAGTTATTCATAAAGTTTATGGCCTGTTCAAGATCCTTACATCCATCTAAGTAATATGGTCATAAAGCATAGAGTGCCCAAATGATGCGAGAGGTCTGTGGTCACATTCTCTCCAGCTGCCTCTGCATCAGCTGACACAAGCTGCCCTATTACACACTGGATCCTCTGAGAAGGAAATATTTCACACAGACCAAAGCACCAACCTGAGCAAGGCAGGTAGCTGACAAACAGGAAATAGAGTAATTATGAAGAAGAGAACAACCAGCATCTTTGAGAAATGACTTTTTCCCCTGACAGTGAGCAAAAGGAAGATGAAGCTCTTGGGTGAAGGTCATGCAAACACAACGTACAGGCCTATACGGCCTATCAAACACATTTACAGCAGGAAAGTACGTTTTTTCAGTCTGCTCCTCGGAAGAATTATGCAGTGATGCAAGACAAGGCAAGTTTGCAAGACAGCAATGACAAAATGACAAAAACTACTTAAAATAAAAATTGTGTGTCTTCCTCATTTTTCTTTTGTTAAAAATGGAAAAGCCTTAATAGCCCTTGAGGAAAGGCATACTTACAAAGGAAAAAAATGCAGTGAAGTAACTGGTTCTGACAAAAACGATCATTTAGAAGCATCCAGGACCTAATTTAGTCTAAAATGGCTTCACACAGCCTAGTAGAAAAGCCGTAGATCTTAAACCATTCATCAGACACATTTTGTTAGCAGAGATGACTTCTAGGGATTCACTAATTAGGCACTGCCCTAATACAAACAAGATGATTGTCATGTTTCTAACAGGTTACAAGTCAATACTAAACTAAGTGTAAAAGTCTCTAATGTCCAAACGAGTAACGAAATTAGACTCTCTCCTTTCTGCTAAGCTGTATAAACTGAGGCCAAGAGGAGAGAATCACTACAGATGGGGCTGAGATTTCAGCCCTTCTCCAGAAGTTACTGATATTGTCTTTCCAGCAAAGGATTGCTGTGCTCGGAGTAGATCCAAGAGAACAGGCAATGTGAGTACTGCTCCTTCTCAACATCAAGTCACAAGAATTACTTTCACTTGCTGCTAATGCTATATAAACTACTTGTTTTTCAGCTGAGATGTGTCTAAAGACCCAAAAGATCATTCTGTTTGAACTTTGCTCTGGCAATAATAACATCCCTCCAGTGGAGGGTGACAAGTAAATGACGGAAGACGGACAAGACAGAGACCCTAGCATCCACCTGGCAGGTGACTGCCAGCCTTTAGGCACACTTGCAGTCACAGCATCTACGCACAGGGCTGTCTGGAGAAGTCTGTACCCAACCTTCCCAAGCCACCACTGATGGGAAAGCACTCTACCTCTTCTTGCCAGATACACCAACACAACGGCACTGCAGTGCAGCCTCAACTCGCATTCTGCAAAGTCTGAAACATCAACAGACGGAAGACAGAAAGATCATTACACTTAGCCCAGTTCAGACTGGTTAGTTTCACAGGAAACCTACATTTGAAGGGAATGCCAGAAAATCAATGCCTCTCATTGCTAAGCCACGATTTAAGTTACACACCAATGCCATCTCATGTCGCCGAGCCCATATTCTCAACAACTAGAAAATCAATTATCATTCTAAGGTTTAAGATAAATGACTTGAAAAGTCAATAATGAGGGAGGACAAATCAGCAGAACTTAGACTGCAAGGAAAGAAAGGGTGACAAATGAACTCATATCCCCTTTTAAATATATAAATTTTGATGACTCGCAGCCCCAGTGAGATCTAACATTCAATGTTTCCAGCCAGCTTCAAGGATACATGTTCTGCTTTTTGTCAGAGCAATTGTACCAAGTTTCACACATTAAAAGGCAGGTGTCTTTTTAGTGTTATCTGCAGTGCTGTATCAGTAAAGAAAAGAAAATTGAGGGGGGAAAAGATGAAAAGCTCCTTTTTTCCTATTTCTCTGATGTAGACCTAATAACCTCCAAACTCTGTCACTAGAGAAAATACAGAACTTCCCAAAATACTATCCTAAATGCTATCCTTATTAGAAACCATACACCCTCTTACTTGTTTCAGCCTTTTTTTTTTTTTTTTTTTTTCCACTCTTGGGATCAGTTAGGTGGCTCAGTACTCGGCTTTTAGCCAGTCTCACCTGAGAAGAGGGGGCCACTGGTTTTCTTCACCTGCACTGGCCCTCAACAGGGGCGAATTCACAACTGTTAGAGCAACCAGCAAAGAATTCCAGTACTGATATTTCCAACAGAAACAACTCATCACAGGTTCCATTTCCTACTGTGCCTACCAAGCTGGGAGCAGTCTGGATGCTCCACATCCCTTTATTTCTTCCTCGCTCACGTGCTCACCACTGCATCACAAACCCATGCCTCTCACAAGTTGAGTACCAAGAGGAAAAAAATGCATATAGATAGAATCGTTTCTATAGTCTGATCTCCTAAATGTTGTTGCCTTATCTGAGCATCACAAAACAAGGATTTATGAATCCTATTCTCACTCAAAGGACAAACTCTTCCCAAGAGATCTCTCCATTTGTAGAGTGGTATCATCAATGGCACTATTGCACATACAGCTCACAAAGGCAGAGATAGACAAATAAGATGAAAACACTAAGTTCTCAAAACATTTCTCCAATAACTAACGAATGTTTGGAAGGTTGTCTGGGTTTCTCATGTGATCTTTAATTCAAAGTTAAGAGAGGTACGAGAATGCCTACTCAAATCACTTAGATAGAGGGAAGAGTCCCTTGGAGGCCAGTAGGTAAGCCGTGAGAGTCTACAAGGAACTCCTCAGCAAAAACAGCAGGGTTGTAAACTCTTGAAGCAAAAAATATTCTAAATGGATTTGTCAATACTGTGGATTTTTCTGTAACTTTAGAAACCAAAAGCCAAGAGAACAAAGACGGCAAGAAAACAACAACAGACATTTACAGCTGATACGAAACATCTGCTCATCCCTTTCTGCGCAAGGATAAGGTGAGCTTTGTTAACCTTCAACGCTAAGATCTCAAGGGCCTCCATACAACACCACCAAGGTGCGTCAGCTGAGATTGCAAACTGTTTGCAAGTCCACAGAGCATTCAAGGGCTGAAGGAACGGTTAATCTGGTAAGCAAACACAGGACCTTGAATGCAGCCCGCGTGTTTATTTTGCTTAGCCTGAAGAACCAGCATCAGTGTTAACAGGGATGGGAAAAGCCACCCTGCCTGCAGAGAGCACGCGTGCACATCTTCTGCCACATCAAGATGGAGCGGTGCAAACGTCATCGGGCTGCTAACCTCCAGTTTTATTAAAATATAGATAGTTACCTACAAATAATGGAAGGTTTTGACAGATGTGTACGCACGGTATCGTGGAGACCAACGCATGCATGACTGCAGACACATTTAGAGCTGACAGCGACTAAAAACGAAGCACAGGCTTCACAAGGACATCCCAGGGAAAGCAGAGAAGGCAAAACAAACCTGTTCTGATCGCACACGGCTGTGAATTACAGCCTGCTCTTATTTCCAGCAGCATGCCCTTGAGGCTCAAACCCCCAGTCTTACCCCTTCCAGGTCACACCCTCCCGCCGGGAGACATCAGGCATCGCCGACCACTCACACAGCCTCAGTGTGCAAACCCTAAGAGGAACCTGCGCGTTCCGCGTCAACGCCAAGAAAGCACCCGGCGACCCGCAGCGCCGCAGAGCGAACCGGGGCAGCTCCAACCCGCCTCGCAGCGCCCTTACCAGCCAGGCCCCCGCCGCCTCCATCGCCGCCGTGCCCCTTCCTCCGCTGCAGGATGAAGTAGGGGTTGGCCCGCTCCGTCACCCACAGCGCGTTGGCCAGCAGCACCTCCTCGGGGTTCACCCACATGCTCCCGGCGCGGACAAAGGGCGGCCGCCCTGCCGCCCGCCTGCGGGGCGCGGGGACTCACGCACGCGGCGGCCGCATCAGACGCCACCATACCCGGCCGCGGCCCACGGCACGGCCGGAGGGCGGAGGGGCGGCAGCCGCATGTCCCCGGCGCTGCGGCCGCTTACCCGCGCGGCGCCGGCTGCGGAGGAGCAGCCACGGGCGGCGACGGCGCCCCCAGCAGTAGCAGCCGCAACGCCGAAAACGACGGTGACATCAGCGGCGCCCGGCCCGCCCCGCGCACAAAAGCAGCCGCGCGCACGCCCCGCACCTGCGCGCCCCGTGCGGGAGGCCGCGCGCCGGGGAGAGGGGCGGGACCGCTGCACCGGCGCGAGCCGCCTGCAGGGGGCGCGGCGGCAACCGGCTGTGTTTTGCAGCCCGCTGAGGGCGCGCGCAGGCACTTTGTATATACATATATATATATATATGTCTTAAATGTAAGATACGAAATAGAAAAACCACTCAAGGAATAAGTGCCATGAGTGTTAAAGCTTCAACACGGGCCGTTCGGTTTTGGAAGAACGGATGAAAGAAGGGGTTAGATGAGGAGCAGATATCAATGCCAACCAGCTCTAGGGGGCAAAAATCAACAGTTGGAATGTCATCAGACTAAGAGACAGTGTCACTTCGCAGCTGGGAAAAAGAAGAAATGAAGCACTGATCTTACCATTTATTCCTCCCAAAAAACTCTTTCAGGTGCAGCTAACTGGCATTTGCCAACAGGGCAGGACAGCCATTTGGCTGGCAAAATAAAGATAAAATAATGTCACATCAACACCTGGCTTAGTAAGAAATGCACACACTGCTCAGCCTGGAGCCATAGCCATAAAGGTCCCACTCAAGGGCTCACCTAAGCATGGGAAAGCACCTAGCCATCATTATCCAGAAGCTTAGAGCTTAGACTTGCTTAAATGAGCATCTTATTTGTATGTGGAAAGAGCAGGCCTTGAGCTTTTTGTGAGAAGTATTTGGTTTATAAATGGTACGGAAGGTTTGAAAGACCATAGGACGCTGTGTTAGGTGTGATGGGGAATGAAAGAGGGAGTAGAAAAAGAATATCTGAGGTTTCTAAGCATGTGGTTAACTCAATGGCCACAACTCAGTGTTTCTATGCCCATAACACCTTTTAGTGAAGAAACAAGAAGCGCTCAAAAATAATGTCGCTTTTACCATGCTCCTGCATGGACGTATTACAGGCACTGATACAGACGAGCAAACTGAATCACAAAAAGCAATTCTTGTTTCAAGTCACCCAGCAAATCTCTGCGTCATTTCCAACGAAGGTACTCAAATCACAGCACTCACTACCTGCAGTTTTCCCACTTCCCTGCTCTAGCCACAGCATCCTTCACAATCAGAACCACGCACTCTCAAGGCCTTTATCAGTCCAGAATAATTCCATAATACTTTCTAAAGTAGCCAGCCATCATTGGGATGTAACTGACACTCTTTACCTCACATTTGATTTATGGACTTGTGATACCACCCAAGAAAAATAACAGCCCTTTCCAGTACACCTTAGAGGGTTGCAGACAGTTGAGCTAATGTAAGAAGAAAACAAACAAACCTTTGACAACAGCTGGTATAAAAAGCAGCAGCCCTGAAAAAGGCACTATCTTCATATTTCAGTGAGATGCTAGAAGAAGAAGGGAGGTATGCAATGTGACAACAGCACGATTTGCTGCATTCTCTCAGCTTCACGGATCCAAATTCATTTTGCACCTTCCTGTGAGCACCTTCAGGAGCAGGCAGACAGATCAGAAGTCACTGAACCAGTTCAGCAAGAAGCTCCATTGGCACTGTTTCTTCAGTACGATAGGGGTAGAAAAAAACACTGGTAAGGAATTATGTTTATTCTGAAAAATTTAGATGGTATAATTGCATGCTCTTGCAATCACTTATTTGCTCCTGGTGGAAATGATGGATTTCCTGAGACACAATGTAAATTTTGTTGGACAACAGAGAAACTGCTGGACTTAATTTTGCTTCAAGAGTGTTGATACTCAGTGATTACTTACCAAAGGTCTCTTCATGAGCTATTTATGCGAAGCACCTGAATTAAAATACTTTATTCTTTGTCATAGGACTTAGTTAACCTTGCTCAGTCACAAACTGGTTAGGTCTGTTTATCCCTCATTCAAAGCAAGCTTTGTTTCGCTTCCAGTTATATTCCTTGATTTTCTATGTTATCTATGTTTCTATGTTATCTCAGTTACGCTAAAATACAGTGCATATTTGATTTGAACATATTTAGAGGATAAGCCTTCTATTCAGAATAGGGACTGAGCCTGAATCATATCTATGGAAAGCCAGGAAAAGGCTGAGGTGCTGATCTATTCATGTACTCATTTGTGTACTGAACAATATGCACAGTTAATTTAATTTGTACTTAGTTTACAACTTTCATTAGTCCGAGTTCTTGTTGTCTATTTAACTCTTTGAAACCTTAACGAAGAAAGTATGCGTATTTTTAATTTTTTTTTCATCAAAAAAAGAAAATGACCGTAACAAAAAGCCATGAGAAAGATGAGAAAACAGTAGGAATAAAGCTGTTATTTATTTATTTATTTATTTTTGAGGGGGGGAGAAGGGAATGAAGGGAAATTATCTTTTTGTTGGAGCCAATTTTCCCCTCTTCCCGTAGAGAGGGCCTTTAAGAAACCACAGAATTAAATCTGCCTGTAGTAAAATGATGAAGCCTGTACTTTCTGCCACACATCCTCAATCAAATCTGTTCTTAATCTTTTCAGGTATCTAATATTGTCAATAAATACTTTCAACTCAATTGGTATCCTTCTTACCACTGCACATGAAGCTCTATCTGTAAAATCTTACATACAGACTTCAGCTTTATTTTTATTCATTATACTTTATGAGAAAAAGCTGGCTGTGTTTGTGGTACGGATTTGGGGCTGAAAATTGTAAAAACTTACGGAAATGAAAAAAAGACACCTAGCACTGAATAAATACCGTGAATGTTTGTAAATACATATACATATGTATATTAATAGATATGTATAAAATATACAGTGCATAAAATTAATTCATTTGTCAATAATAAAGCATCAGAGTGAATGTGTAAATTAACAATTTGCTATTTTTAAAAGAACAGTATACATACTATATTCAAATTGCAGCATTTTAGCGTTGCTTTTTTAAATGTTTTAGAAAACTGAGGTGAATATGAGAGTCAAGGTTTAGATTTAAGAAGCAAAGAGTTTGGAGAATTCCAATACATACCTGTTACCGATGTAACTGAGATTCCCCAAAGGTAAAATTAAAGCTCTCATTTTGAGTTAATATTCAATTAAAAGGCTAATGCCTGTCACTTTGTTCTGCTTACACCACAGCACTAGTCTTTGCTGCCTTGCCCTGCCACTGCAGGAAGAAAACAGCTCCCAGTACTGTTTCTTATGACAGAGAAGGCTAGTTGATGTGGCCCAATTGGCTGCATGAGCAAAGCTACAGAGAACCTATCTTCGTCTTGGTTTCCCTGTTAATTAAGCCACAGTAAATCAAACACAATTTCAGCAGCAAAGACAAAATCAACTGTTTGGCAGGCTGCTGGCTGCTGCTTTTCCTCCATCCCACTCCTGGCTACCCACCAAGCAGCTGCTTAGAATCTGGGATCAGAGTTTGTCTCTACACAGAAATGCCTTGCTTTGCTAACTTTGCATAGCTATTCTGGGCAATTAGCCAGCTTCTAAACCAGTCTCCTCACCATCATAAAGATAGCCTGTGATTCAGGAGGTATTTTGAGCTAGAGCTAGCCTAGCCTAAATAACTGTAAGCTCTAAGACAGCCTGCATCCACAAAGGACCTAACATCTTCTCCACAGATCCCCTGTATTTGGGGCATTAGATTAAAACATTAGTAGAAAGCAACAGGGTACCATATGCACGAGCAGAAACAGCAAAAGCACTCAAAACCAACACAGTTATGCTTGGTAAAGCTTATAGTCTGCCTGGATGCAAGCATGCAAAATGTTTGTTACCACTAGTGATGCCCTTATGCACCATTGCTTGAATTCAGGGCAAAACTTTGCCTTTGAGCCACTCCAATAATCTTTGCTGGGTCTAAGAGGAAGATGCGTCATTCTTCGACCCATTCTTGGCCATGGACAAACAAAACTGAAAAAAAGGAATGAGAGAAATAGAATGAGAATACAGGAAAAAATAGTCTAAGGGAAAAAAAGATATATAAACAAGGTAAGAGAAGCAGAAAAGCACCTAGTGCAAGAGTGTGGAAGGAGTGGAGAAGGATTAGAAGGGAACTGGCAGAAACAAATGACCGAAGCATCATACAAGGGATAATTTTTTAATATGGCAAACAGAGTTGTTAGTAGCACATAACCACAACAGGAAACCACTTGCACCACTTTCATTCATTTTTCTAGCTATGACTAGGTATGAAACTATTTCTTAACACTCAACACAATGGAGTTGTTAGTCACTTCATTTATGCTGTGTAGTTAAGCATATTTTTAAGCTCCTTCTACATATTGGAAATAGCAGCCCATAAAATATCAATTATGAATTATACAGAGCAGCCCATAAACAAGCCAACATCAGAAAAGAAAAATCTCCTTTCTAAGTAATTTATAACCTAGCTTAGACCAATTCCAAAGAGAAATATATTTGGGTGCAAAACATTAAAGTTTTCCATTAACAACAGTCCACCACCTTTTAAGAAGGGAACATTTTGATCGCTTAGAAGCTCTGAAATAACTATTATATTCTAAAAGTTCCCACGGATAAACTCCACTGATTCCTTTAAAAATAAGCACAGGCTCTCCATTCCTCTGGAGGTAACCATCCTCTAGCAGTTAAACTGAGTTGGAAGAGTTCAAGGGCACAAGGGCATCTAGCTGAGCAGATCAGAAGAGAGAAAAAGCTGTTTGTCAGTGCAAAAGAATAACATAAGCTCCTTCCAAAGCAGGTGCTTGACCCCTGCCTCCCAGCTCTTCATTCTCCCAATGTGCAAATGGCACATTGAGCAATGCTACTTGTTGGCCTACACTATCTACACTGTAGGTCAGGACCAAGCAAATAACCTGGTTTATTTTTAATCTAGGATCAAAAAATCTTCTCGTCTATGACTAAGGAGGGAATATTCCAGCAGGACTGTTGTCACATGACAAATCAACTTGTGCTTACTCACAGGGGAACTGGATTGAGGATCAGGAATTCTACCATATGTCGAGCAGAGCTTTGCTGCACTAGCAAATCTAACTTTTCTCTTGTGCTCACATGCTTAGCTACTTTTTAAAACTACATTTAATTTCGTTTTGATGGTGAGTATATGCATTATAATTATGTGGAATTATTGGAGAAAATCACTACCTAAACCACAAACAGTAACAAAACAAAGTTTTATAGTTAGTCCCGCATATATGCATGTGATGCATTTAACTGTAATTTTTTCAACATGAAGTTAGGTACAGTCTTAACACATTTCAAAAGATATGCATACATACATATATATATAATTTTATATGTACATAGTGGAAGAACCCTCAGAAGTCTATTTGTTGTGACTTGAAAGAAGGAGCCACCAGGAATATTTTCAATTCTCTGTATGGCTGCCTGACTTATTTTATTAGTGGTTTACTCTGAGAAGGTGAATTGCTCTCAAAGCAAAAACAGATTGAACTTGTCAGGGACTGGAAAATCATGCATGTTTTGATCAGACTTTTTTCCTTTTAGAACACGCATGACTTTCTAGTCCCTGACAAGTTCAGTGTCTGTTCTTGAGATCAAAAAAAAAAAAAAAAAAAAAAGGAAGAAAACTTCAAACAGAAGCATATTGAAGCATATAGAAGCAGAAGACAGGCTCACATACATGTGCACACAATAAATGTGTGTAGCTGAAGTTTGTGTTACAGGCAAATTTCAGCAAAGCAGTCACAGGCCTTCTTGCCTATGTATTTTTACTGTTCTCACTTTATATATATTTGTAAAAATTGATGGTATAATCTGAAACACTCTGTGTCAAACCTCCTAGTTTCTACCATGTCCCCTCTGTAACCCTAGATGTTCATGTCCGACAGATTTGGTACTTGCTTTAGATGCAAATTCTGCTTGTGCCTGTAGGAATATCTCACACCCTCGATCTGAATTTGTGAGATCTCTGAGTATCCCAAGAAGTATTAAAGGAATTTTTCACATTTTGAGACAAAAGACAACAAACACAAGGAAGGGCAACAACTCAATCACCAGACTTGTTGATCATTTCCTATCATAGGCGGTCATCAACAAGGTAAATTCAATTTAAATGTAGAATTGTCTCACTTAGCTTGGCAAATGCAGAACTGTGCATTCTTAATGCAGAGGAACATTAAGAGTGTTCATCTGTGTGGCCTCTCTTTAGATCTTCAAAGACAAACTCAAATGTAGTGAGCAACTTGTATTGCAAAACAAAGCTCAATATTCAGATATTTATTTAATAATAATATTACTTTCCAAGCCCAGATGGTGTCCCAAGAGATAATATCTCAACCACTCCTGGAAGAGTCCAGAACAATGCCTGAAAAACAGTCATGGGAGGGGACCTGGTGCCACCTTTTTTTGTTTGTCTTGTGGCCAGATTGGCTTCAGCCAATCCTGATCTGAAGCCAACTACAATTCCAAACAGGAGCTGGGTCTGCTGCTGCTTCCCTTATGTACCACGTGGAGCATCCCTAGTACTGGACACAGGATCGGCCTTTTCCTTTATTTCTCTTTTTCCTTTTCCTCTCTAAGTAACACAAGGCTTACTTGAATTTTCTATAAAACCACACAGTTTAGGCAGATATATTTGTGGGGGGGCTAACACATATAGGATATCCGTTTTGTAGAAGTCTCATGTTGAAGTTTATCTTTTTTCCTTTTATGTATAGACCTTGAGTGTTGTTTCACCTTAAACTAACTGGGGTGATATGTGAATCTGGATGCCACTCCCTCCCTTCACGAGACTTCCATAATCATAGAATCATAGAATGGCCTGGGTTAAAAAGGACCTTAAAGATCATCCAGTTCCAACCCCCTGCTATGTGCAGGGTCACCAACCACCAGACCAGGCTGCCCAGAGCCACATCCAGCCTGGCCTTGAATGCCTCCAGGGATGGGGCATCCACAGCCTCCTTGGGCGACCTGTTCCAGTGTGTCACCACCCTCTGTGTGGAAAACTTCCTCCTAACATCTAACCTAAATCTCCCTGTCTCAGTTTAAAACCATTCCCACTTGTCTTATCACTACTTACCCTCGTAAACAGCTGTTCCCCTTCCTGCTCATATGCTCCCTTCAAATACAGGAAGGCCACAATGAGGTCTCCCCGGAGCCTTCTCTTCTCCAAGCTAAACAAGCCCAGTTCCTTCAATGTTTCCTCACAGGAGAGGTGCTCCAGCCTCTGATCATCTTAGTGGCCCTCCTCTGGACCCGCTCCAAGAGCTCCACATCTTTCTTGTGCTGGATGCAGTACTGCAGATGGGGCCTCACAAGAGCTGAATAGAGCAGGACTAATTTGGAAGTAAATTATACTGGTCTTGGATTAAGGGATTCTTTTTCCCCCAGAATAAGGTAATGCTGCAGGGAATAATTCAGGTACAGTCGTAATAGTATAAATTCATAGTCTGTTAATTTTAATGTGTAGACCTATGCCTTGTAGAAAGAAAAAGTTAAAAATGATTGTTGTAATGGATATTTTCAAATGTAGTGTCTCAGTCAATTAATCACTGATAATCTGGAGACTTGAGTCTCATGCAATCAGTAGAAAATGGGCTAGTGGCAGTCATTGCTTATTTTAACAGCACTAGACTAGAGTCAAACTGGAGTGAAAATACAATGAAGGCAACAGACAGCTTCTGCACGCTGCAGATCAGCACATTAGATTTATACTGTTGTATTTCAGATCTGGATTATCTTGATATATATTTAATGACTTGATGTTTTGTTTCCAGGCATCCTGTCTTGACCTGTCTGCTTTTATACTGACAGCCTGGTTAGCCAGAGGCACCCCACACGTGTTCACTTGCATGTTTAGCTGGATAGTAGTCTAAGAAAAGCCAGAATAGTGAGGCCCAACACTGGGGGAGTTCTTTCCCTCTTCTTCTTGTGTTTGTGTCCACGGAATATTTATTTGATAAAGCAGCACTTCTGCTTAACCAATCAAATCTTTCAAAATTATTTA
The DNA here is from genome assembly GCF_905368555.1 of Meleagris gallopavo. Lineage (NCBI taxonomy): Eukaryota > Metazoa > Chordata > Aves > Galliformes > Phasianidae > Meleagris > Meleagris gallopavo. The sequence goes on from NC_139407.1 coordinate 9,703,312, forward strand.
TGAGGGATGACAGATAGAGTTATGATGTAGAGGAAAACTGATAGACAGTGAAATATATTACCATAATAAGATGATATGCAAAATTATTCTTTGCTTATTGAGAAGGAACAGGCCCTCCTAGCATACATAAACGCTTCATTATCTGCTGCTCCTTTCTTGTCCCCAGTGCAAGAATAAGGACAGCTGAAGCAGGGAAATGTTATTGCTAATCTGCATTTATTTAGCCTATAAAACTGCATCTGCTTAAGCCTGAAGGTCAAGGAGGAATACTTATTTACAAGTCCGTTGGTAGAAATATTTTCTTTTATAGCATGCACATCAGTACCAAGCAGTAGCAGTGGAAGATTTAAACATTTCATCCCTTTGAATATTTGAATCTCTTCCAAATAACTGCATTGATTCAGATACCAGCCAGATCACTCCTCTGTCTCTCTTGTACTGTGGGATCCAGATCCCCAGCCCTGCCTTTGCTCCAGCAGGACCTGAGCTTCAGACTGCAGCAGCCAGTCCCCTTCTTCCCCATCTGTGAGTCCTCTATAGGACATAGCTTCTCTCTGGTCCTCTTTCACCTATCATAGCTTCTAGGCCTATAAGCCATATAGGAGCTCAGAAAATGGGGGTCATTCCAGTTATCTTGTGAGTGCACCTTTCTGTGGCACTGTGAATGAATGGTACAGATTTAAAACCACAGAATGGGCTCCACTGATCCCAACTACCTTTCCTTGCTGGGGCAAAAAGCTTTTTCACTGTGTACCAAGAGGGAGTTACTTTACTACAGGAGTCAGGCTTCAGGATTTTAAAAACAACAAGAAGGGATTTTACGGGTACATAGGTCAGAAGAGACAAGTCAAAGAGAGCATACTTCTTCTGCTAAATGAGAAAGGAGAACTGGCTACAACAGATACAGAGAAGGCTCAGGTACTCAGTATGTTCTTTGCCTCAGTCTTCACTGCATCCAGGATTCTCACATCTCTGAACTTCTATGTGGGAACCAGGGGAGAAAACTCTGCAGCCCACTCACGAGACTGACTGTGTACAAGTCCATGGTGCTGGATGACATGCATCCCAGGGTCCTAAGACAGCTGGCTGATGTGGCTGCCAAGCTGCTGTCTGTCATATTCGAAAAGTCATGGCTGTCAGGCGAAGTCCCCAGTGACTGGAAGAGGGCAACATCACTCCTATTTACAAGAAAGGGAGGAAGGAGGGGAACTACAGGCTGGTGAGCCTCATCTCTGTGCCAAGGAAGATCATGGAACAGATCCTCCTGGAAGTCATGTTAAGGCACACGACAGATGAGCGAGTGATCCAAGACAGCCAGCTTGGCTTCATCAAGGGAAGGTCATGCCTGACCAATCTGGTGGCCTTCGGTGATGGAACGATGACATCAGGGGACAAAAGGAAGGCAAGTGAGATGATCTACCTGGACACGTGCTAGGCCTTTGATATCGTTCCCAACCACATCCTTATCTCTAAATTGGGGAGAGATGGATTTGACAGGTGGACTATTCAGTGAAGAATTTGATTTGAAGGCTGCAGCCTGAAGGTTGTGGTCAGTGGCTCTGTGTCCAGGTGGAGGCCAGTAACGAGCTGTGTCCCCCAGGGATCTGTCTTGGGGCCAGTATTCTTTAACATCTTTATCAGTGACATAGAAGATGGGACTGAGTGCACCCTCAGCAAGTTTGCTGATGACACCCAGCTGAGCAGTGCAGTTGATACAGAAGAAGGAAGGGATGCCATCCAGAGGGACCTTGATAAACTCAACAGGTGGGCCCATCTAAACCTAATGAGGTTCACCAAAGCCCAAATGCAAGGTTTTGCACTTGCGCCAAGGTAATCCTAGACATATACAAAACTGAGAGGAACTCCTTCAGAGTAGCCCTGTGAAAAGGACCTACGGGTGCAGGTTGATGAAAAACTTAACGTGAGACAGCAGCGTGCGCTTGCAGGCCAGAAGGCCAGTGGTATCCTCAGTTCTATCAGAAGACAGTTGGCTAGCAGGGTGAGGAAGGTGAGGCCCCATATGGAGTACTGTGTCCAAATCCAGAGCCCCTAACACAGGAAAGGTGTGGAGCTTTTGAAGAGGGTCCAGAAGACAGCTGTGAAGATTATCTATAGTCTGGAGCATCTCTCTTATGAAGATAGACTGAAGGAACTGGGCTTGTTCAGCCTGGAAAAGAGAAGGCTGTGGGGATCCTCATTGTAGCCTTCCAGTATTTAAAGGGAGTTTGTAAACATGAGGGAAATAAACTTTTTACATGGGTAATGTAGTGATATGATAGTGATAAGACAAGGGGGAAGAGTTTTGGGGGAAGAGTTTTAAGCTAAAGGAAGGGAGATTTAGATTAGATGTCAGGGGAAAGTTACTGACGGTGGTGAGGTGCTGGAACGGGTTGCCCAGAGAGGTTTTAGATGCCCTGTTTTGGAAGATGTTTAATGCCAGATTGGATGAGGCCCTGGACAATCTGATTTTGTACTTGATCTAGCAGCTTGGCAACCCTGTATGTGGCAGGGCGGTTGGAACTTGATGATCCTTGAGGTCCCTCCCAACTCGAGCCATTCTATGATTTTATGATTCCTTTACAAGATATGGAAATATGCACCTGGGAACGAAGAGACCTAGGAGAGCAAGTCCATCATCCTCAGTGTCTCACATGCTAAGTATGCTGAGCATCAGCCTTCGAGGCAGTGCTGGTCCACCAATGGGCCTTGGAAAGCCACCAAGAAGGTAGTTCCTCCATGAGTCAGTGTCCTCAAGAGGAGCAAGAAATTCTTGCAGTGGGGCAGATGTCCCTTGCAGAGCCAGCACCTTGATGAACAGATTGGCACTTGAATAAGGGCTGGCAGCCCAACTGCTGTGGCGTTCCAGTTCCTCTGCAGCAGAAGATGTGACAAACCTGTCCCTCCACTCCATGGGTGCGCTTGTGCCCCCATTTGCACAAACAGGCAACAGCACGGGTCTATCTGTAAAGGACAAGTGCTGGGAGTGATGCAGGGCATCAGCAGCTCTCTCACTAGCAACTGTTTTGCTGGATGCAGATGTGCATCCACATCATAGAGGCACAGGAGCCTTGCGGGAGTCATCCAGCTTCAGCTGTGTTTCTTCTGCATGATATTGCTCTCATGGGCCTACAAGATCTGTGACAGGCAGAGGGAAGGCGATGACTTAGGAGGTGGAAAAGCTATTTGCAATATGTGCTTACAGAAAGCATTCTGCTGTGCTGCATCAGGCATAACAAAGTATGGCAGGGAGCTGCATCTCATTCCACTACTGAAGGAAAGCTCTTTGGAAATAGCAGGTTAAAAGCTTTATTTTTCCTTCCTGCCATTAATGGCAGGAAGAGAAAATATAGCTCTTAACTTCAGGTAAACATCTTTTCATGCAGCTTAACATAATGCCTAAAAATAATCTCAAGAAAATGCCCGTTTCCTTGATGGTACCTCATTCAGGGTAGAGCATGCCCATTCATACTTACATTGGGAGTCAAGACAGTCACAGCATAAGTAGCCTGGACACTGCACTGGTGATGAACTTGCAGGGCGTGCAGTGAGACTGCCAAAGCTGGTGTAAGCAGCAGGCATCTGCAGGTGTAAAATAATGCTTCCCAGCAAAGCAGGCCAGGTACTGCCCCAGCCCTCATTTCTGACAGCTTGATTTTGTCAGAGGGTCCCTTCTCTTCTTCCTTCCAATACACAAGCAGCAGGTTCTTCTAGATCCTCTGTCTGGTAAGTCAAACATCTCCCAAACTGCATCCCAGGATTCTGGGAGATGGCTGATGTGGTTGCTGAGCTGCTCTCCATCATATTTGAAAAATCATGGCTGTTGAGTGAAATCCCCGGTGTCTGGGAAAAGGTAAACATCACTTTCATTTTTAAGAAAGGGAGAAAGGATGACCCAGGGAAATACAGGCTGGCAAGCCTCACTTCTGTGCCTGGGAAGATCATGGAGCAGTCCCCCCTAGTTTCCATATTAAAGCACATACGAAACAAAGAGGTTATCTGAGACAGCCAGCACGGCTTCATCAAGTCTGGTGGCCTTCTATGATGAAGCGATGGCATCAGTGGAAAGGGCTACCTGGACTTCTTCAAGGCCTTTGACAAGATCCTCACCACATCTTTCTCTCTGAATTGAAGTGGTATGGATTTGAAGGATGAACTGTTAGATTGATTTAGAACTGGTTGGATGGTCACTGCCAAAGGGTTGTAATTAATGGTTCTGTGTCAGGGTGGAGGTCAGTCACAAGTGGTGTCCCTCAGGGGATGCTCCTGGGGCCGGTGCTCTTTAACATCTTCATCAGTGACATGGACAATGGCATTGAGCGCATCCTCAGCAAGTTTGCAGATGACACCAAGCTGAACGGTGTAGTCGATACATTGGAAGAAAGAGAAGCCATGCAGAGAGAGCTGGACAGGCTGGAGAAGTGGGCCCATGAAAACCTAATGAGCTTCAATAAGGCCAAGTGCAGGGTGCTGCATTGGGTTAGGGCAATCCCAGGTATTTGTACAGACTGGGAAAAGACCTCCTTGAGAGCAGCCCTGTGGAGAAGGACCTGGGGGTCCTGGTGGACGAGAAGCTGGAGCCAGCAGTGTGCACTTGCAGCCTGAAAGGCCGGCTGTTCTCTGGGCTACATTAAAAAAGGGATGGCCAGCAGGGAGAGGGGAGGTGATTGTCCCCCTCTACTCAGCTCTTGTGAGGCCCCATCTGCAGAAAGATGTGGAAAGTCTTGGAGCAGGTCCAGAGGAGGGCCACTAAGATGATCAGAGGGCTGGAGCACCTCTCCTATGAGGAAACGTTGAGGGAACTGGGCTTGTTTAGCTTGGAGAAGAGAAGGCTCTGGGGAGACCTCATTGTGGCCATCCAATACTCGAAAGGAGCATATAAACAGGAGGAAAAATGGCTGTTTATATGGATGGATAGCGATACGACAAGGGGGAATAGTTTTAAACTAAGACAGGGAGATTTAGGTTAGATATTAAGAGGAAGTTTTCCACACAGAGGATGGTGACACACTGGAACAGGTTGCCCAAGGAGGCTGTGGATGCCCCATCCCCGAAGGCATTCAAGGCAGGCTGGATGTGGCTCTGGGCAGCCTGGTCTGGTGGTTGGCGACCCTGCCCACAGCAGGGGGGTTGAAACTGGATGATCTTTAGGGTCCGTTTCAACCCTGGCCATTCTATGATGAGCATATGATGAGCATACCAACAGGTAGCCCAGCCAGCAAAGCATTTGCTATCCAGCAATAGCTTGTCAGGCACCAGCATCCAGTCTGTTCACTGTGATTCATTCTATAGTCTTCCCTTGTGGCAAGTCCAGTGTGGGACTTCTCTCCTACTCACACCTAGTCAGCCCTCAGGGCACAGAAAGGGAACCACAGCTGCACCCCCACCACATTCCAGAGGCCAGCCTCAAACTTTCCACAGTCCATCTCCTACCCCTGTGGGAAATCATATCCACAAGTTTTGCACCATATCCAGGGTCTAAAGATTTGCTGTGTCTTAGCTCCTAACGAATTTAAAATTCATTTCTCACTCTTCTTGCTGTGCAAGGACATGCTATTCTTCCAGCCAGCCAGTCCTAGTTCTTTTCTGCATAACTGTTGTCACTCATACCTTCCTGGCTGTACCAGACACTGTGCAGTCATACCCATGGACACTGCAGTCACCCAGTTTTTAAATGATCACTTCAGACTAACCAAGAAATAACCGTTAATTTCAACTCCACCACAAGGCTACAGTAACAGCCTTTACTGCACAGGCTGCTGGATAGGCCCAGAAGGAATGTGGAAATCTGAGTCAGGAAATCTGCAGCCAACATTCTGTGCAGCTAATGCAAGTCATTTTGCCTCCGTCTCTTTTCTTTTACACCTGCAAAATGGGAAAACATATCCAAGAAATGTGATAGTTTCATTGCTTCGTATACTGAAAGCACCCAGGATTTGCCAATAAGCAGCAGCATAATAGCATTAATTAGTACTGCCTTGTAATAATGCAGAAACAGCTTGTTCTATCCTTTCTAAATATATATATAAAGATAAATATATATATATATAAAGCACCAGCACGTGTCTTTTAAACAGCTCAAATAGATAGTTAATATCAGGTGTGTACCTGGAATCCTGAAGCTTCGTTGTTAATCAGCCAATGACTTTGGCTAGGCTGACATTTTCCTGGCTATTTTTAGAGCATGACTCAGATGCTGTGCTACAGAGCCTGCAAAATCCCTGTAGGCTGATACCAGAGCCTCATTCAAAGCTGTACTGAGCATCATGCAAGGAAGGAAAGGAAGTCAAAGAGGACAAAGGCTTTGTTCGCACACCTTCAGTTCTTTCTTTAGAAAAAGAAATAAACTTGAAATAAATAAAATTGAAAAACAGGGTGTTACGGCAACATAGAAGGGTACTTGTAACTGCAAGGAAACTCCTCCTTACATGGCTCTCAGCATTTTCAAAATGAGTCACTGGCTTGGTAGAAATAAAAGTGAGTCTTGTAAATGCTGTTTCCAGATGTGACCGAAAACCCCGAAGAGAGAAGCGTTGAATTTTCAGCCAGTCCTATGCATAATTGAATCCTTTGCTCACCTCATCTCCATGAGAGCAGCTGCCATGAAAAAGAGACCCACATACCTGATTAGTGACTTCATTTACTGAAGTCCAAGAGTAAAGGAGCCACTGAGGGCGGGGATGGAGAAAAGCAGGCATTCGAGAAGGCGGTCTTTTGTGAACTGACTTGTTCTCCTCTATAACTTCATTATGCGTCACTTCAGAAAGGGCTGATATCCTTGGAGAGTAATTTCATACAGGTTTAATTCTCTGTGCAGTCTCCTGGATCTGCTTAATGAAGCAGCACGTAGCTGGAGTGAAAGCTATTCCTGGGAAGTCGGTTTCTCATAAGAGGAAAGATCAGGAACTGGGCCTTCATCCATCAACTTTAATATACAATGAAACAAATCCTTTCTCCCTGCAATTCCTGGGTTTTATTTTTAGTTATTTTCCTTTCCAATAGGAAACAGAGACTAAATACACTTGGTCTGAAGTGCAGTGGAATCTCTGGCTGCATACTGGGAAGAAATCATCCGAGCAGTTCCTGTTGCATAGTCTTGCTTGGATGATGTCCTCAGCACATATCCAACCCAAATGTAAGTAGACAGCAAGGTATGGATACATGGTTTGGATAGGGATAGCCAGGAAGCTATGTGGGCTGCAGCAGGACCAGCAGCTCATCCCCATCAGCTCCCAAAGAGCCTAACCTTCTCTATCCTGAAAACAAGAAGGAAAAGCTATTGTAGAGGCAGAGATTGCTTGGTGCAAGTACAACTGAAGTTGTGATTGTGATGGATGGCACTGGCAGACTGTTCAACCCGTTTGAGTCCTCTGGCAATGCTTTTTGAAGGATATTGGCTGTTTAACACAGCAATAATGCTTAGGGAAAGGTTGAGCTGTCGCCTTCTTATCTCACCTCCCCCAGCTCTCACTGCCCAGCCTTCTAAGATCTATCATCTGGGTTTTGCTGGACTAGTTATTACACATCAATAAATTAACTGAGGATTCAAATTAAAAATAAAAATGTTTTTAGCAACAGCTCTGTAACACATCATAATTAAAATTAATCACTTAGTGCTGTGGTGCTGCTGATTGCCCCTTGACTACAGATGGTTGTCACCTGCAGAAGCAGCTCTAAGCCATCACAGCCATCCTGCACATTGACAAGTAGAGCCACCACTAGCAGGAGACAGTATGAGATCCTTACCAGTGCTCCCACCCCCAGCACAGGGCTGAGAGGATGGGTAAAAGCTGCCTGAGCCCTCAGCAGGGGCAGCCTACCTCTGAAGTCAGTGGTTCTATATCGACTGATATCAGCCGAGGGTCTGGCACTCAGCCTTCCCACGTACGTGTTGTAAGCTACTCTAAAGCAAAACATAAAAGATTCATAATGCATGCAACCAAGCACTGCAGTAAAGTGCACAGATCACGGAAAGCATTTCTTCAGCACTCCACCAAACCATCAGAAAAGCGGCAGAAAGATTTATGTCTAAGAAGCTCATGTTTTCATCCCATGGTTGTTTTAGTTCTGGTTAGTAAAACTAGAAGTGTTATTTGTGGTGCAGTCATCCTGAGTAGCAGTGTAATCCACAGATCAATAGGGCACTGCAGTACAGCATTGCCTTTTCTCTGTTCTTAGGTTTCATCTCTTTCATGTCTTTATTTCAGACAGGAGTGAAAAAAACTGGGATTGCTTTCTACATTTTACACATCCTCAGCTTCCTGTACAAATCATGCAACAAGCTTTGAGGTCCGTCTTTAAGGAAGACATGCTTCGTATCCTACAAAGTTACATCTCTCTGGGTGCTTCTAATGGCAAATAGCAGCTTTTGAATTCAGCTTCGAGGTACCTGAGAGTGCTGCAGATGCAGGACTTCACACCAGCTGTTGTGAACTCTGGTGCAGTTACTGGCCTTTCTGCCCCACAGGAGGCACAGCCCTCAACATAAAGCTATTACCTGCCCTTGCTGACTGCATTGCCAGCAGGTGTTTTGTGTAACATTTGAGTAGAGCAAACTTCTGCCATCAGATTGCCCACTATCCTTGGTTTCTAGTGCTCTGAGCAAGCAGATGATAAATGGAAGTGGATGATGATCATTACTACAAGAGACAGCTGGCTACTGAGCTTCTGTAGATATGAACTGGAAAGAAATGATGAACTCACCACAGCTTAAAAAAAAAAAAAAACAACAAACTTTCCTATTAGAAAAAATAACACAAGAAAAAGAAAACCCTATAAACCAAAAAGAACTACACAAACAAGACATAAACAAGTTTGAAGTACATTGGTTATATGCACTCCAAACACAGAACAACCTTCTCTATTTTTTTTTTTTTTTTTCTGATGAGCAATAAGCAGGCTACAGTTGGGAGCATAACCAACACAGAAAGGTATTGCTATGGAAAATCTCATTTATGAGCAGGAAATGAATGCACACACAAATAATCAAAAAAACAGAGGGTAAAAAGTGTGACCTCTCTGAAAAGGATTGAATGAAAGTATGAATGCTATTTGAGCTTGAAAAACCTTAATAGAAGTTCTGAAACAGGTTATTGTAATAATTGCAGCTACTGTATGCATTATTTTGCAGACCACCAGCCTTTAAAAGGATAGAGCAAAGGGAGGGAGAAAGGAAAAACAAAAGCAACATTTACTGTAAAGCAGAAGAAAAGCACTTGGCTCCCTGCTTACCAGCAAGCCTTATGAAACCCCAAAAGTAGAAGTCATCTCCATTTCCACCCACCATAGAGAATAAACAGAACAGATAACATTTCCTAATAAGAGCAACGTAATGGCATTTAGGGAGGTTTCTGGTATTGTAATCAAGGAACAAGCTGACACTGTACTACTAGAAAGAAAAGAAGTAATCACATCTACACACCACACACAGTTTGCATTTAACGTGTGCCTTTTGTTCAGAGTCAGATTTCATGTCTTGGAGACAGTGAAATGCATTTCTGAATCGCTCTGCTTAACACTCAGATGTACAAAGAGTGAGATCCAGCAGCACGGATTCGCTCCTTCGTTGGCCAAACCAAATCCCCAGAGAGATGATCTCACAGCTGCATAAAATTACATTCAGCACAAAAGAGAGAAACTCTCACGGTCAGAGCAAAGCTGCTTCACCACTTGTGAAGTCTGGTTGCTGACAAAACAGGCATGAAATGCTCAAGCGGTAGCTATCAGAACAGCAGGCAATTTACTGCTTACGTGCTCTTTATGCTCTCATTCAGTTCTTTCAACTAGCACAAACAGACTGCCACAGATTAAACCCATTCTAACATAAAGGTCATCGCTTGCCCTACAGACCCAAGACAATCACCTTCCCAGCACGTTGAGCACCTCCCTCCCCCACACCTTAATATGCAGCTGCCCTGTGCTAGTCATTGCTAACGACTCATCAAACACATCTGGGGAGCTTTGCCAGTTCCCCAGCTCCCCCAGCTTTAAGACTTGACAGGCAAATAGAAATGGCTTTTCCAGCACTAACAATCCTTTTCAGAGCAGCTGCCTGGCTGAAAGGATGCGTAGTTTGCTGTCAGTCCTCCGTAAGAAACACCACCTCCTCCTTCTCTATTTCTATAGAACTTATGAAAGCAACAAACAAAAAACACCCAACCCCACAACCACCACCCTCATCTAAATAACACTGCAGGTAACACTGCAGCCTTTTGTGTGATTCTTCCCATCCAGTTTTTTTGCTGCTTTCCTGACTCTCAGACCCAGCCACCCTCAGGGCAGGAGCCCAAAGATGATCAAATATTTCACATGTCAAAGCATTGCCACCACACTGTTTTATCTCGCGGGCCTAAAACTCGGCCTCGGCAGGTGCAGATGTCGGCTGGAGGAGCTGAATGCTCCCAAAGCGCACCTGAATTTCTGTTGGGGTGCTCCTGTAAAGATGCCTGCATGCAGCTTGGGGCTCCTCGTGGTTGGGCTGCAGCAGCACCACACAGCGAGCATCCCATTTCGGTGCGTTTTTTCTCTTCGCCCAAATCCCTGCTCTGGTTTGCGGCTCCGACACGCGGCCGCACAGCGCAGGGAAACGCATTTACAGGGAGAGAGAGCCGCCTGGTGGGGAGACGCCGGAGGTGGAAAACGGATCCTGGTTTGCAGCCACGGGTGACGTGAGCTGTGCCAGCTGCGGGGCCAGCGAGGAGAAAGAGCGTGATGGTCAGCAAGCGGCGTTCGTCCATCGGCCGTATACAATGCGAGCCCTGGGATACCTCAGCATCCTCTCTGCTCTCCCCCATGGGTGGCTGCCTGCCTGTTTCATAGAATCATGCAATGGCCTGGGTTGAAAAGGACCACAATGCTCATCCAGTTCCAACCCCCTGCTACGTGCAGGGTCATCAACCACCAGACCAGGCTGCCCAGAGCCACATCCAGCCTGGCCTTGAATGCCTCCAGGGATGGGACATCAACAACCTCTCTGGGCAGACTTTTCCAGCCCATCACCACCCTCTGGGTGAAAAACCTCCTTCCATTTCCCCCGTTTTGCTTCTGACCCCCAATTTTGCTAGCTGCTGACCACGCGCACTGTTGCTGGCCACAAAGACATTACCTGGTGCTTGCTGGCTTCAGACTGCCATGCCAATATCTTGAGTCTTAGCTCTGGTAGCTGGGACTTCCATGCTGTGTAATTCATGAGAGGCTCATGGGGTTTGGAGAAAGGCAGCAAGGATGTGCTGAGGCGCAGCGAGGATGTGCTGAGGCACAGCATGGCAACCACACAAAACACAACTGAGCGAGCCTAGGTCCTGCTGCTAGGAAGCCTCAAAGATGTGCCAGATATCTGAAAGGCCAAGAGTGACGTGGAGGAGGCAACCACCCTGGTGCTGCTCCTTTTTTGGCATCTGCTCCCGGCCTCTGTTCAGTCAGATATGGTTCAGGTGCAATTTGGGTTGGAACCAGCACAGGTGCCCAGAGCAGGGACAGAGGAACAACCTTATCTGAGCTCTGGGGCTTGGCCAACACATCTGATGTATTACCGCTCTCAGATGTCTGCTCTGTCCCTCTCCCATGAGCAGGAGGAGGACATCTGCCTGGGCTTCAGTCACTGTGAGTCACTGCTGGCCTCCCTGTCCAAGCCTGTATGCTATCTCAAAAGTAAGAGGCCAGACTACAAAGCCAAGCTGCTGACATGCATTTGTCCAGCAGGATGGCCAGAGGAGCACAGGGGTGGCCTACAGCAGAGGGCAGCCAAGGCATGTGAGATTGGTACTATTTTCCTTGCTTCATCTATTACCAGGGCTTGCATACTCTCAGCTTGCTTGCATGAGGAGTGAAAGCTGAGGAATGAGTGCATTACAAAACCGCACCCTGACTTATCGAACATTGACTTCCTATGGCTCATCTATCATGGGTATGAGTGCATTAACCCATTATGGATTTCTTCTTGTCCCTCAAGTCCTCTTATTCATAGAATCATAGAATCATAAAATCATAGAATTATAGAATGACCTGGGTTGAAAAGGACCACAACGATCATCTAGTGTCAAAACCCCTGATATGTGCAGGGTCACCAACCACCAGACCAGGCTGCCCAGAGCCACATCCAGCTTGGATTCTCTGCAGGATGTCCCCAAACCCTCTTACCCCATGTTGCAGTGCTGCCTTCTCAGAGCCAGTTTCCCTGGAGTTAACCACCTTGACTTGGCATAGGCAGCTGCCCTTAGGGCACCTTCAGCTGTGCAATACAAAGCTTGCTTGCTTTCCTACCACATTTTGGGTTTCGTGGGAGAGAAGGGACCCTGGTAGGCTGGCACAGTGCAGTCTGGATAATGCTCTTAGAAAAGGCTATCCAGTCCTTTCTATTGATTGTGATGGATCTGAAGGTCACCTTCTTGAATCGTGGGAGTGAGTTCATTTTGACTTATTCCTGTTGGAGAGAAAAAAAGAAAAAAAAAAAAGTACGGAGCAGCAAAGCCTTATTTCTCCACTTGGACTAGAAATGAAGCACATTTGTGGAGAAAAGAGTGATGTAACCCAAGCCCTACGTATGTGCTTGCAGCCTGGAATTAATTGCTTTACGCCCCTGGTTATTTATAGCCTTGATGCCATTCCCAGCAGCTCAGCACTGGGTTACTGCTGCTGCGACACCCGAGCGTGCCGCCGCCCATGAGATCTGCAGCAGCAGCAGCTGTGTTGTGTGTGCAGATCACATAGCAACTCTGCTGGGGGAAACTGGCCCTGCTCTCTCCCATGGCCGCCCCCCTCTACTTGGACTTGGGACAAAGCAAGAGAGAGACCTGGAGCCTGGGCTGGCAGTACCTCAAACCTTCCTCTGCAGCCCAGGGGTTATTTTGGCTCTGTGGAGTGGGGCTGGTGGGACAGGTTGCTCAGGCCGTGCAGGCGACCGGCTGACACAGGTTAGATGGGCAGCATCAATTCCCAGTGCTGCTGACAGAGACACGTTAAACATAGCTGATTTCCTGCTTAGCAGGAGTGAGCGAGGCAATGAGGCAGGGCAGTTTTGGGGAGCTGGGCTTTACCTAACCCACAGCTGCCCATTTCTTCAGGAGGATGTGCATTAGGCCCCAGCTGACCTGGCACATCCACACCTCGAATGCACTGCTGTGGCTGGGAGCAGGGTGTCCCTTCTGGGAGCGTCGGCCGCCAGGCTGAAATCATGGGCCGGGATCAGGGAGAACTGTGTGTCTGCAGCATGGCTGCAGCTCTTTCAGGGCTGACACCTTTTTTTTTTTTTTTTTTATTTCTCACATCTTCCAGAAAACTTTCAAGTCTCTTAAATTTCTTTTGGGCAGGATTTTTACTGTGCCCTCAGCCTCTTGCAAGCAGCACACCTATGCTGCATATATCAGTCCCACGGGCTGCATATATGACAGTGCCGTGTCTCCCCCAGACACCTTTGGGGATGGGGGATCCAGGGATGAGCAGCTTGATGACTCCTCACACCAGCAGGGTCATTCTGCATGTGACACAGCAGCGCCGTCACACCATAAGGCTGATTTAACACACGATGCCCAGCGCTTAGAGTGACCGCAGCTCTCCCATGAGAGAGGTGTTCACCCCCACCAGCTGCTGCTCTCTGATCAAAAGCAGCAGGAGAACAACAAGAGCCAGGCAGAAGCAGGCAGCCAGGCTGTGGCTTGGGTCCCTCCTGGCTGCAGCTTCTGCTTTCTGCCGGTGCCAAAGTTAGCAGTGAGAAACAATGACTTTCACACATCAGGGAGTGCCAGCTTGACTGTCTGTTAGAAAATACGTAGGACACGGTCATCAGATTCGTTTTATTAAAAAACTTGCAATAAAATTCCTTGAAATTCACAATCTTAACTTTGATAGTTGCAATATTTTACTAGTACATAATAACACAGTCTCACATATTTACATTATAATCTTCTATATAACAAAAATAGCCGTGTTGTACTACTGAATAACGCTTCCAAATATTACCCTTAATGTTTCAGTACTTCCCCCAGCTGAGTCACTGTCCATGCTCTTTAGCATTTACAGTATATAACAAAGCAAGATGAAAAGGAAAAAAAAGCGCGTGCCTCATGATTGCAGGCAAATCCCTTTAGGATGGTGCTTCCGACTCCCACATTTTTTTCAAGAGAGCTAAAGTGCATTGGAAGGGAAGGTGGACACATCATAAAATGTCAGCAAAGAGTTAAGCTGTGTTTGCAATGCGGTACAGAAAGTAAACCTAAAAGAAAGGCTCGCTTCACAAACTGCTACTGCCGTTTTGGCAGCACATTCACAGGTAGGAGGACCAAAAAAAAAAAAAAAAAATAAAGAGCTGATGGTAAGAAAAAGAGCTGCCTATGCAAATGCCACAGTGTGATTTTGCCCTGGCCTTTCACTAGGTGCTTCCCAACCCCAAGTGCAGCCGCTTGAAGAAAGGAACTTGTTTTTAACTTGGAGGTGAAGGCTCATTCCCACTCAGACAAAACCAGTGCAGTGCCAGTACCAGCAAAACAGCTTCGGCCAAAACCACGTCCCGATCCCTACGGCCCCGCAGATGCTGAGATGCAGTGTGTGAGTGTGATGCTCTCGCCCTGTCCCCCAGGTTTCTCAGGCTGTCAGCTGGGGCAGGGAGAGGCAGGGCTGGAGCACACCCTGTCCTGCTGCCCGCTGCGGGACCGGCCGCCTCTGAGAACTTCACTGATACAGAACGTTGTTTCCCAACTGGAAATTACTTTGGCAAGCTGTGCACTGATGCATATGGTATTTATTCATTTTTTCTCCACTCCCTTTTTAACATTGGCATTTGCTGATGTGACTCTGCAGCATGCGAGAGGAGATGATGCTGGAAAAAACATTGGAGCCATCACTCGAAACCAGAATACTTCTGCTCTGTTCATGAACTGCGTCCAAACAGGACACCGCATTTTGTTTTGGTTTGCTTATAAACTACTCTAAATAAAAATAATTCTCTTCTGGAACTGGATGGAATGTATATCTTGACAAGTACAAAACCATTTGAAGTGTTCACTAAATACAAGGAACATCTTGCTATAAATAGAACAGACCCTCCCACCCGCTGTCCCCTCTTTACATTTCTAATTACAAAATGGTACAGTAATTTCAGCTTCCGAACGTGGAGCAAGAAGGAAGGATGGCATTATGTGCACATACAAAACGTTTGGATTTGGGATAGCTGTACGCATTTGGAGCAACCAAGCATCTTGATCTTGTTTTTAACACTACACAGGACTGAAGAACTGGGGAATAAACTAAAAAGAAAAATGCTATGTCTTCTTTATATTCCTCTTCTTCTTCTTTTTTTCTTTCTTCTTTTTGGCTTTTGCTCCAGAAAGCAATAGCTTCCACCGATTCACAATTAAAATAGTCAAGAGAGCCAAGATTAATTTCAGATGGAAAACCCATCCACTGGCTTTTCCCTCAACACATTTAATCCATCGTTCCCCCTCTGCTTCTCTCCTTGAAATACAGCTCGTGCTGAGAAAGCTTTTTTTTTTTTTTTTTTTTTTTTTCCCCCATGGAAAAGAAGAACCAGGGAGGAGGAAGCGAGCTGAGCGGCTCTGAGCCGCGGTGCCGCCGCACAGCAGAGGGCAGCCTTCGCCCTCGCTCGCCGCCTCCCAGCCCGCAGCTGCCATCTGCTACACCCGCATCCCGAGCGCGGAGCCCATCTGGCGCTCCTCTTTCAGCCGCACGGCTCTCTCCATTCGTCCAGGTAACAGCTCGTTAGAATTCAAGGAGTGCTTGTGTTGGATCAGTTGTCCCTATTAAAAAGGCCGCTAAAACAACACCCCCCTTACGAGAGGCACGGGCAGCACAAATTGCCAGAGAGAAAGCTGGATGGCGTTGGCTTTATCCCACCAATTCCCTTCCCTTGTGCTGATCCATCGTGATGGATGGATTTCTCTACCACTTCAGTCCTGCAAAATGGATGCAGCAGAACAGTAAGCCATTCCTGCCTTCTGTTCAGACAGCCAGCTTGCCCTGGCCCGTATTTCTAGCAGACCAGAAACCCTCATCCTACAACAAGGCTCCATGAGAACTACAAATGGTTAAAAAGTCTCCATTATTGCTAATGAAATATTAGGTAATAAACGACTATACTGATTTTCATGGTGTGCACAGCCTGTGGACTCACTGTCCTGGCTTATTTCAAACTATATGCTTAGTTTGAAATTAGCTTTTCTGTGGACAGAGAGCAGGCAGGAATGAGGCTCTTATAAACACAACCTGGGAGACTCCCAACTGCCTGGGCTGAAATGCATCTCCTGCTGCCAAACACAACCTGTCTCGTCATTTCAGCGCAGACCAATTGCCACAATGAGGACTTGCAGGTTGTCTGTAAAGGCTCATGCTCTGATCTCTGTTCGTCAGTGAATCCCCTCTTAGGGCTGTAGTGTACGTCCCAAGGAAGAAGTTCGCAAGGCAAAAGACTGGAAAATCTATGCGACAACTGCACTCCAGGTTAAACCAGACTGGGAACTAAAATACATTTAATGAAGAATCTGCAGCTGTATACTAATGACTAAAAGTACATAGAGGTGTTAGAGATCTGCAGATAGATATCTGCCAGGGCAAGCCACCCAGGTGCAAACATCT
The DNA here is from genome assembly GCF_905368555.1 of Meleagris gallopavo. NCBI lineage: Eukaryota > Metazoa > Chordata > Aves > Galliformes > Phasianidae > Meleagris > Meleagris gallopavo. The sequence goes on from NC_139407.1 coordinate 9,719,893, forward strand.
TCTGAGCTCGACATGTTTCAAGTTAGATGAGCATCTCTTTTTATTTAGCAAGGAGGAGGAGAGACTGGATTACCAGGTGTGACAACAAAGATTTTGGATCACAAAATGCGTGTTCTTTGTGAAACACTGAATTCTGAGCTACATCTGTCTTCAACGCTTGGATTCGTTTTGTTCACAAAATAAGAACATATCACAAACTGGTTGTTCAACAGGAGACAAAGTACTGGCCTTCTTGCAACACCATCATCTGGATCTGGCCCAGATTTCATTAAAGTAAAGTAGCGAGATCCTGGGGACCTCTTGTATGTGATTTCAGGATTTTTATTTCAAATTGCTTCCACAAAGCCTTTTTCTTTATTGCCATGTTCTCTCGCATATGGAAACACTCTAAAAATGGCAGCAGCTTGTTTTCACTACAGTTTCCATAGACATATCAATGTACTTATATATGCATATGTGGAAACATAATTCTGTAGAATGCTTGAAGAACAAACTGTAGCACTGCATCCGTCCCAATCCTGTTTTCCAAGCTCTGAGGCAGTCAGGAAAAGAAACAACCCCCCAAACCCACAGCAAGGGTCTCCATCAGAATGGCTGAGCTGAGGAAAGGATTCAGAGCTGGTGCCTTGCATGCCTGCACACACATTAGGTTGGCTATGAGCACAGAACTCGTGCAATTTTTTATGTCTCCTACCTATCAAACAGACCTGCAGCTTAGTGAAACTCATGAAAACCAAAGGGAACACAGAGCACGGGCTCTGCTTGCCCAAGGTTTATTCTTCAATGCAGCTGGAATGAAGACAAGCTGGCAAATGTTCTCCCACACAGCACTCGCTAAAGGGAAATAATAGGAAAGAGCTCCAGGTGACAGGAGCAGGAAAAGCGACAGGAGCACTTCTCAGAGAGCTGTGCTGTCCTCCAGCCACCAGCCCTGTGAAGGAGGTAACCCCTGCCCTGTCCGTGCTGTCCTGGCAGCAGGCAGTGGCTGCAGCAGTAAAGCCACACTGTGCAGGTGTGCAGAATTACATTCTTGAGCACTCTTTGTCGGAGGGCACCTGAGGATTTTGTTTTTCCATCGCTGCGGGCCAAAGGCTGCTCTCTGTTCTGAACAGGTAGTGCTGTGCCCTCGGCAGCTGAATCCCACCTGCTTAACGCAGGGCTGGCAGGCAGCAGCACTGAGGAATTGCCAAACGCTCTCAGGAAAGGAATAATTTTGCCCAAACGTGCCAACGAGGAGGTTTAATTTTACCCTGCGAAGAATCACAGTGGAGAGATTCACACAGGCAAAACTGTGCATGGGCACGCAGATCTGCAGAATTAAGGCTTTCGTCTGTTACAAACAAACCTCTGAGGTCTTAATATTTATGAAGCACCTCAAATTCCAAAGGCATTCACAGGTCATATGTACAAAAAACACTGGCAGCCAGGTCCTACTTTCGGAAAACATTTCCATTTGACACAGGGGCTTAAATACTTTCATAGAGGACCTGTTCAACATAATGTCATTTCCGTACAAGCCCAAAATTAACCATAAGTGCTTTTCTGAACAAGGATGGATTAGAACATCTACGTAAATGCTTTCCTAAGTTCTGCCTTCAGTGAGGTGTGACCTGGTTCTGCACTTGTGATCACTTCACAGCACTCAGAGCTATGCAGCACTGCAAGAGAGAGATGGAGAAAAATCTTTCCTGAGCAGGACTGCAGGTAGAATTTGGAAAACAGAAGCCAAAATGCTCCTAGCCCAGATTTGCTAGGACCACTCTTTTGAAAGACCAGAATATGGTGAGATGTAAAAACATCTGGCCCAGCTAAACACCCTGCCCCCGATGGTGGCCAGCCCTGGATGCCAAGGGACTGGATCTAGGATGGGATACTTAGGAGAAGTATTATTGCTCCTAGTGATACGGGCAGGGGCTCAGTTACGATGTGCTGCTGCATTCAGCATAGCTCCCTTTAATAATTTTGCCAGACAAATGACCCCCTTCACCATTAACTGGAGGTTTCACCTCCTGCCTCGCCTTTTTTACAGCCTCTGGTGCAAACACAGACCTCATTTGCTGTGCTGTACTGTGGGGGACTCCATTATAGCAACAGATAATCAGTCAGTTTGTCCATTAACTCAATTCCTCTGGCAAAAAAGACTCTGTGGCAGGTACTCCAGCAATTCAGTCAAGGGCTTTGTCTGTGTGCTGGGCTGTAGCAGACGGCTGTGAAAGGATCCCTGACAACTCGGACGTCGTGTTATGGTGCTCTGAGACATGAAGCACCCAGGATCCAGTGCTAGAGAAGATAATGTACCAGCATCTGTACTTTCCACTGGGAGCCCTGTCTGTGTATAACCAGCTTCTGCCTTTTCCCTACAATCATCGGTGACGTTTCACTACTATGTAAAGGGCCGATAGGAGGTGTAAGCACCACCTGTATCTCATTTCAGCACTATATTCAGAGCTTAAGTGGGGCTGACGTGGTACTTGGTGTAAACTCCGTTGTGAAGGAGTGAATTTAAGCATCATCTCCCCTGACAGTGGCGGCATTACCCACAGTGGCAGGGAACAGAGTCACAAATATCAGCAAGAGTGACTCAGCTGCATCCTCTCTAACAATCTCTAACGTCCTTTTCAAATCAAACAGATTCCAAACTGCTTGCATTTCTTTAGTTAAGGAGAGATGTTCATTTGAATGGCTTATAAAAACATCACGGCACATAACTGGATCATGGTTTTCAAGCCTCAAACATACCCTACAATTTAAGGACTAAAAACATTTAAAAAAAAAAAAAAAAAAAAAAGCCCTAAAACAAATTGAGTTCTAATTGAACCCAAAGCATGGAGTAGAAATCTTCCTTCTTCCCACAATAAAAAAGCAAGCTGTCCAGAATTTTGGGTACAGTTCTAAACACATTTGTTCCTGAATAAAATCTGACAAGCTGAATTTTGGGTGGGAGCTGTTTTCCCCAGCTGAGCAAATCTAAAAGGAAGTTTAAATATAGCAAGAAACCCCAACGGTTGTGTTTTGAGATGCTGCAGTGATACAAGTGAAAATGTTTGACCTCTCCATGAAATTCCAATGTAAGATGAATCGTTGATTCTGCTGACTTACTCAGGAGGCAGTAATGTGATTCAAATCATCTGACTGTCAACAGAAACCCTTTGCTCTTGTAAAACAGGAAGCCAAGAATGCTTTTTCACAGTTGAATATTTTGACTGAAAAATGAAATTTTACATTGAACAAGTAAGCATAAGCTTTTCCCTGGAAACGCAGTTAAGGATGGATTAAGTCACAAATCATTCCTATTTAGATGTTTTGATTTGTGTTACTTCTGTTCATTTTCAGATTCCTTCCTCTCTATCCAGAATGGTTTGGTATATATATAAGCAAGTAAGTACATACTAACATGTAGTACATACTGTAGTAATAGCATAAAATGCAGCAAAGGACTACAAGACACTTCTTTCTCTCCCTCAACTCTGTATCATACTTGTCTCAAAGACAGCTGTATGAAGAAGCCAGAATAATGGAGTTTTAAACCAAATCTCAGCAATCTTTCTTAATTCAGAGCTCTCTTACAAATAAAGACCGTCAGATTACAACATTTCCCAGGCTCCACTTAATGCGGGCAGGTTTCACATTTACACAGGATGCTGGTGCACCATCCCTCTGAAGCCACGTGTACTTCATGAAGAAATAACAGGCAATGATAGATCTCGGAGTGGGATCATTAAGTGACCAGTGAACGGGGAATTCAGGTTTCTGGACTGAACTCTTGAAAAAGCTGGGGGTCAGTCAACAAAAAGAATGTCTATTCATAACAAACTATAAACAAACAAACAAACATAACAAACATACCTCTTAAAAAAAAAAAGAAACAAAAACACGATCGAACAAGTGTAGAAAACACTCAAGCTGTCATTTCAGTTGCGTATTTATGAGCCACTGAAGAGTCACATGGCTGCTCTCAAGCACGTGGGCAAACTGGAAGCATTCATCTCCCATGTGAACATTACGAATGTATGAAAGATGATGGAACTGCATCCAGGCAGACACAACTGTTGCTATTGCTTTTCGTGACCATCTCAGAATGGAGTGTGCAGGAGTGACAGTGCTCTGGAGGCAAGTGCGTGACTGGTCCAAATCCTAGAAGGTTGACTCGGTCCCTCCCTGTGGCCCTCCCCTGTAGTTTAGTCTCAGAGATCTGTTTGTTTTTCAAGACTTCACCTCTTCGCAGTCTTGGTCAGTGGAAAGCTCCACATCGGACAGTCCAACCTCCATTGCCATAATCAATGAAATATCTGAATCGCTGCTGACTGCTGGCTCCTGTTCATCTGTGAGAGTAGAAAAGACAGAAAAAGGGCATTATGCTCGTATCTTTCAGTCAATGTAGTACTATTTTTCAAATCTGCAGATAGGTCCAAAGAAACCCAGGTTTCTCTGGCGCCGAAGTTGTGCTTAGTTTCCAAACTTTGCTCTCATTCAGTACATATCTAAAACATTGCCAAAGCATCACAGATTTGACCCCATCAGGAGAGAAACATGATGACAAGGAGACTGGATGTGTAGCACTTTCTACTCTCCCTCATCCTGTTTAGGCCCATCATTTCCATGACCTTCCTCCTCCCACACACCTGAGTACTTCCTTCCCCTGCCCCTTCCTTGATGTGGCACCATACCACTCACTCCCCCAAAGGAAGTGAAATAAGGACAAAATCACAGGCACATGGTGGAATGGGTTGGTCACCAGGAAAACACTTCTGACTGGAAAAAGATCTGTTCAAGGCCTCATTGGGTGCTAGAATCTCTGCGACCTGAGGCTTTTAACAGGGCGCTAGGTGAATTTTTTGAAGGAGCAACACAGGTGTCATTAGTACTGGCATTAAACACAGGACCAAGCTACCTGCCTTCTCTGGTGCCTTTCCTCACATTTTTAGGCCCTTCTTCTATTCACCCTCTGCTTTGATTTGCAGATACCTTGCAGGTTCCTGATCCAGGGCAAAGAGATCTACTTTAATCCACCACGATCCCAGATACAATAAGAATCAGACTATTGACTTCGCCAAACAGCAAGTCAAAACTGCAAGCGTGGGAGGAATAACTTATTTTTCTTTTGATTCTGCAGTGCTTATTCTGTGTGTATTTACTATCAGCTAAAAAGCCAACAGATTTTGAAGAACTAAAAGCTGATTTTATTTCAAGAACAACCAGGAGAAGCAAAGTAGATTGGATCTCTGGGGAGATTTTCAAAGGCACAAAAATCACCCAGGTGGCCGAGTCTCTCAGAGAAAAATTTGATGGTTCATATTTTCAAGTGGTTTAATTACAATAATGGCACTTATACTGTAACAGTATTATGTATTTAAATGTGTGGCAGTTTTTCCTTTACATATTTTATTTTTCAGACAATAGAACAATAGAAGCAGAACTTGACTGATGTGTAAGTGTCTAAAATTTGAGTATGTAAGAAACAATAACAATGAAAGATTTAGAAGCCAAGAAAACATTAAGTCCTCACATTTTAATTATTCACTTGAAGCTAAAAGAACACAATTAGCCTCTTCTCAAGAGCTACACGATTTTTAAGTCAGTTTTAGAGAAAAAACATGTACTTACTTGTGCTGTTATTAGACCTCATGTTCTAGAGAAAAAGCTTCAGCAAGGTCTGCATTATTCAAACTGAAAAATACAGCGTGTTCCTTTATAACTCCCCCCATCTTTCACCCTGGATTATTTTTATACTTTCTTGATTGCAAGATAAACAATTAATACGCACAGCCTCTCTATAACTGTGTATTTTTTCCTGGTAGTAAAATGTCTCAAGGCACTGCTTCAGACTATATTTGTAATGGGGACGGAGTGGATGTTTATGAACTGAATGGTATAGCTTGTAGACTTCAGTGGGCTTCAATTACACGTAACCGTGCAGTGAACTGATAGACCCAAGAGTGCAGAAGTGCACAACATACACCTCCATGACCTAAAGCACCATCTGTAGTGGTGACAGCTCCCCGAGCCAGAACGGTGTGCTTCCAGATCACTGGATTATTCATCAGTCCCTTGTAACTAATACAGTTCTCCAAAACAATGACAGCGACAACGGTGGTTTAAATGTGGACCTAGAAGCAAGTTTACATTTGCCTGAAAGAGTTCCCAGAGCTTAGACTTGTTCAATAGCTGCTTGGAGCATCCTTGAGAGAAAGGTGACTTTCATCTGAACTAGCTGGGCAAGGAAAAACTGGCTGAATGGAGTGACTGAGCCACAGGCAAGTTGAAGGGGTGGTCTGAGTGGCCAAAATCAAGTGTCAGAGAATCAACTGAGAATCGTTTATGGTGCTGAAATGCTATTTCAGATTTGCTATTTCTTTCAGAGCTGCACAGAAGAAAAAGATCAAGTGCCTTCAAAACAGACGGAACAGAACCAGATCTACAGCTCACCTACCAACAGTCTAACCCATGAAGGTACAGAAGCAGATGCTTTTCAAAATGGCAAACATGAATTTTACATTAAACTTTATATACTTAGAGGAATTCTTGTATCTTGGTCTTTACATACTGTGATCTCCATAGTTATTTTTTCTTTGGGAATGAAACGCAGGTCAACAGGAACAATGAACAAAGAATCCTAAACACGCCCATGTGCCAGCATTGCTTCTCCAGGGCTACAAAAGTGCCCAGGAACACAGATGCTTCATTTCCCTTGCTTGCTATCAGTGCAGTTATTCAAAACGCAAAAGTTGCAGCCTGCTGCTTCAGCAGAATGGGGAGAAAAGCTCAGGCATCACCACTCTTTACTCCTTCCCATTCTGCAGAGTCAGCACTGACATTTCTTTGGAAGACGCAGACAACACAAGGATACTAATTCATCCCTCAGCTTTATGTGCTTGATTCTGTAAATAGGAGTCCTACTACTGACCACAACGTGCACACGACGCTATCTCAGGGAGACTGCAGAAGTTACACCAGCTGCTGCTATATTTGGGTGCAGATCTGGCTCTAAGTCTTCAAAGCACTCTGCTGTGACTCTCCCTCATAACACAGGCTTCTCAGCCCGGCACGAGGTTTCTTTTGGCCAGCTACACAACAACGTGAGCTAGCACAGTCAGGGAGCTTCGTTAAAGGTAAGCAAACCTCAGCGAGACTGCAAGTGCCAGGAGCTTTGCCTACATTGCCAGTTTTTAGATCCTGTTTACAATGACAAAGGTTATACAGTCACAGCCTGGCTCACTGTTAAAAACAGCATTTTTGTAAGTTTTCCACAATGTGGTGTATGTTTGAGGTGAGGATCTCGGCTTTCCCTTAAAAACAAAAACAATTTGAAAAAGAAAATAGTTGAGCTTTTTTACAACCATAAGTTTTAAACGGATCTTATTTTGGAATATACGACTTTCAGATGTTTGAGATCGACAGTCCTGCCTAACAACAAGTACTATATAATACTTCCACTGTGTTTTATAGCATTTCATGCCACAGGCAGAAAGCCTTTTGCTTAATGAAGCAAAAAGCACATCCCAATCTGCTTTTCAGCCGGAGTGCGAGCGCCCACAGCCAGCAACTGTAGACCTCACTGCCACATTCCTCTCATGTCAGCGAAACGCAATACACCACAGCACGCTGCCTCTTGCCAGACAGACTTTTTCCACTCACTTACATTCCCTGACACACATTCATTTGAGAGGGGCCCAATAAAACGAACTCTTTCTCTAGTCAGTGTTACTTGAAACTTAATTATGCTAAAGAGGGAGGAATATTACCATGTAAAGATGAACTGTCATACATAAAAGTAGTAAAGCCCTTACTTTTCACAAAGTTCATTAAATTATATTTGTTTAGAATTGCAACCAAGCAAGGATGAAAATAACCAACTATTCTGGTGCTTTCAAACAGTAAGACTGCACACTAATGGTTGTCTACTGCCACTGCTACTCCTAATACTGTAAGTGTGTACCTGTACCTGTAGTAGAACTAATAAATAGTCCAAAGGAAAAAGGACAGACTATAGGGTTCTAAAGATTTCATACCGTTGCAAGAGTCCTGGGAAGAACCTAGGCATTCAACAGTGAGTGAAAAAGTGCATTTACAAAATGCACAGGTAAACATGTATGCGTGGGCAATTGAGATTTGAGACATAGCTGAATGACCAAGCAAGGAAGAGGAGCAAACCAATGTATCTGTGATGAGTTTTGTACTCATGGAGGCCTTACTTCTGCCCCACACTGTGCTCCCTCCAAGGAGGCTGCATCTGGCACTCTACAGTGATGTCTCTAGGACATGGGCTGTGCAGCAGAGCTCTTCTAAAATTGCTTTTGCAATTTACCCCAGATGCCACGATTCCCCCTAAGCTCAAAGGGCTGGAAACACTGCAGAACCTTCTGACTAGGCTAAGAGTCCCACAGTCAATCTGCATCCAAGAAATCAACAGAAAAAGAACAAAATGGAAAAATGTTATACTGCTAAAGTTCCTCAGCACTGACTGCAGACAACAGACTTCTTTCCTCTTCTAGACCTTCAGGTAGCTACCTCCTTAGGGGAATAAACAGAAGTATTGATTATCAGATGCCAAATGAGACCTGTCACCAAATGTGTAATTAGGGCTTTAAAAGAAGTGTAACTAAAGGCTGCAATCTCCTGTTCTTGTGGATTAAAAACATGGGCTGCAGCAATAAGCCATTCAGCTGGGAGTCAGCCTCCCTTCTCTCATCTATTATCAGTGTTCTGTGAACTAAATCAGCATACTAAGGAACTTAGCTTTGTCCTGAATGCAATTAAACCATTGCATAGAGCTGTGCAGCTGCCAATGTTTTTTATCATCTTACAGCAGGAATCAGAGAGGAAGAAAAGACTGCTGCTGCGCTACTGACTTAGGTGTAACCTACCTGCCTAGCTTTAAAGCTGAACATTTAACACAAGTCTTCTTTCCCTCCAGGCCTGGATCTTCCATTCTTGATAGTAGATGCCCAGTTTTGAGGAGAAATGAATAATTATTGATTTCTTCGTCTAACAAAATGCTTTGAAAAAGATATCATTTATTATCCAAACTTAGCTGAGAGAAACAGTACAGTGGACAATGGTACTCTATCTAAAACCTAGTTCTGACAATATATACGCAGCAAAAAAAAAAAGAGTTATTTCAGTATTCATTTCACATTTTTCACTACTGTGAAATATCCCCAGTTTCAGAACTTTTATCTTCTGAAGGTAGAACTGAGCCAAAACACAAACTGTTGGGTGATGGTTATGCCTTCAGGAACAAAGATATATCTAAAATTTATGTTGAAACATAAACCTTATTCTAGTTCAGTGCACACTTCTATTTAACAAACATTGCCCCCAGTCAGATGTGACTAGAAACATTTTGTTCTGGAAGAAAATAGAAACATGAACGCCAGTTGGAGCAATGAGGACTTGAAAAAAATATATCCAGGGTCAATAGAGACACTGAAATGGGACCTTCACTAAAACAGATTCTGGTCAGTACAAAGCCACAGAGACCTGCCCAAGCAAGCAATGCTATTCCAATTTTGCTTCCAGTATTAAAACCTGAACACACTATCCATCACATTTGATGTATGACAAGGAGAGAGAAGACATTTCTAGAGCTCTGCATTTTTCTTTGCCCAAGAATGCACATTGTTATTACAGAGCTTATTGCTCCCCCTCAGAGTATCCTTGCCACAGAATCACGTTCCTGCTTATGGCCTTCAAAAAAAGGAGCACAGTCTACGGACTCAGTACATCAAATGGCAACTACTCCACAACCAATCGTATTTCTTTAATTGCTAAGATTCTTAAACACCGATTCTTAAATTTATTCTCAGATTAATCATCCAATATTTTTTATTGGATCATTTTGTAAAATACGTGCAAAATTCCTTCCACATCATCTTGATAAATCATCATACTTTGGAACAGGCCATAACTGCACTACAACACAACTGACTGAAAAAATGCCTATACAATCTCTAATGCAAAAGAAGCAATGGGAATGTGTTTGAGCAGAGAGGGCTATAAAAAAACGTGTTGCTAATGAACTCCTCTATGCAGAGGCTTATAAAATGGATGAAGAAGTCTGTCTGGCTGCAGCTGAGAGCAAAGTAGTGGGGAGGTATTTTTATTGGTATTCCCTGGCATCACAGACAGACTTATCTGCACAGCGAGGGGAAAAAGTACTCGAGCACAGTAGGTCCTCTTGGAAGGAAAGGCAAGAGTCTTTTCCACAGATTACTAGCCAGAGCTCTGCAAATGTACTAATGGCAGCACTGCCTCATTCAGAGGATAGAGCAGCAGCATATGGAACACATTGCAAAGAATACCCAAACATCAGCACACTAGAAAGAACCAAACACTGTGACTTGGCAAGGTTCATTTAAGAAATAAAATCTTTTTGACTGGATCAACCTCAAAGTGGCTGAGAGACATCCTAGGTGGCTCTGAACATGATACAGAACACCAGAGTTCTGTGCAAAGAGCAGAGTTTTGCAAAGCCAACTCGTGTTAGCTTCTTATTCAGTGAAAAGGCAACAATCTGTTTCCCTTAATTTTTCTTCAGGAGATGTATCTTGGGAGAACATACACCATCTTTTTACGGGGGACGGCCAAAGATGTAGCTCCCCATCTTCAAGTATTCTGTAATACAAAGGGTAACATCATTCTGGAGACAAGCTACTGAGATGGAAAGACACGACTGCTCAAGGCATTTACTAACTTTGCGTGCCCAGGTAAGACATCCTAAACCTTAACTTTCAGCTGTAGCATTAACCTGCACGCTGTATACTCCAGGCATGTCTTCTGCTGCATTCAGGTACAGCAGTAAGTAATTAACATTTTGGAAATCATATCCCAGTATTCCAAATCAATAATATAACAATTTTTTTTTTTTTTTTAAAAAAAAAAGAACATGTTATTAGCAACATTAGTAATGCAATCAAATTTCCAAAAGCCTAGATTTGGAACACATTGTACTTCAGTGATAAACTTTGATACCAGTTACCTGAAAAGACATCTTGTCAAAGTTTTAGCAAGATCAATAAACTCATTTTCATAAACAGTAGGGAAAGTGGAAAATACCACCATAAAACACATGGAACAGATAAGCAAGCGCATCTGCAGAAAGCTGAGCGAAAGGGAAAGAACATATACCAGATGTTATTGCTTTGAGACCTAGAGACTTGATTCACTGGAAAAGCAAACTAATTTTTGTTCATTTTACACACACAAACGGACATACTCTATGAATTGGAAGATAAGTCCCTGAAATTCGCAGCATGCAATATAATCATTTTAGGAGTCCACTCTTCGGATGTTTGCCTTCTGCCTGAAGGAGGCTGATTGACATTCTGGGAACTTTTCATCAGCTGTCTTAGCAGGAGCCGTCAGCCCTTTTCCTGATTCAATGAACATGCTTCTGCCAAGTATGACACAAAAAAAACCCCTAGAATTTTTGCTTTTAGTATGCTTTTCTCATTCTCTTTACTCTTATGGGTCATATTCCTGCCCTGGGACCAGCAAGGAAACTCCTTCTGTGGCTTAGTTACTGCATTATCATGTTCTCCCCTCTCTATGACTAGTCTCCTCTTGCTTCTTGGAAACTCAGTAAAAATACAATCAGAAAAATTATCTGAACAGTCGACACAGTCATTACACCAGGGTGTCTGCACAGACCACTATTCCCTTATATCAGCTTGGCCCCACATTTGATTGCCAGACAAAAAACACTGTTTCCTTTACATCCAGACTCTTAACCCTTTACAAGGCCCCTCAAAGCCCTCCCGCTGTCTGGAAGGAGACAGCAGCACTGGGAAGCCACTGCCCATGCCAAAATACAGCTCTGGCTGTGCCTCTGCTCAGGACTGCATGTTCTGGTGTCCACAGCAAGTTTCAGAAGTAAATGTGAATGCATTTCATTCAATGTACAGACTGCTAAAGCTGATTATTATTTGGAAGACATGAAATTATTCATGCAGTTGATTCAAAATCAGAAAACGAGATCTCTCATAAAAAGAGAAAAGCTTCAGAAGTACGGAAGAATGGAAATGCAACAACACGACAGTTTTGATTCTTAAGGATCTTTGGTAAAACTATTAATACTTAAAGATTTTTATTTCTGAAAGATTTAAGCTACTTTTGGTAACATCCTGCCATTTTCTACGCGACTCTAAAAGTTCAAAGAAACATTAAATTACATTTTCCACTTAACATCAAACAAAAAGTCTAATTCAAACCTTCACCAAATTAACTTACAAGACACCTCTTAGGCCCAGACTGAACCAAACTCACTCACACTGCGCAGTCCTGAGTAGCATTAGAACACATGTGCAGGTGTCTTTGATTGTTTTTATTACTCTGAAATTTCTGCACACAGACCTGCTTTCTGACTCAGCTCAATCAGAGACAGGTGTAGCAGCAGCATGACAGAGCCAAGTGACGAGGTCCAGCTCCCTGCCTTAGCTTGCCCTCCTGTCATCTAGCCCTGTCATTCCTCTGGTTGGCCAGGAAGTTAATTTACAGCGGATACATGAAAACTAATTAAAAAAAAAAGTTTGAGAGATTAGCAACTGAATAGGCTGGCTCAGTCATGGGGCTAATAATGCAGCCAACCTCAGGGGAGAATCATAGAATGGTTTGGGTTGGAAGGGACTTTAAAGATCATCCAGTGCTACCCTTCCAGCTATAGGCAGGGACACCATTCTCTAGCCCAGGTTGTTCACAGCCCCATCCAGCCTGGCCTCGAATGCTTCCAGAGAGGGGGCATCCACAACCTCCCTGAGCAACCTGTTCCAGTGCCTCACAGTACGGAATTTCTTCCTAATATCTAGTCTAAATCTACCTCTTCCAATCTAAAGCCATTTCCCCTTTTCTTGTTTCTACCCACCCTCATAAAAAGTCCCTCCCCTGCTTTCCTGTAGGCCTCCTTCAGCTACTGGAAGGCTGCCACAAGGTCCCCCCGGAGCCTTTTCTTCTCCAGGCTGAAAAGTACCAGTCTCTCAGCCTGATCCTGCAGGGGAGATGCTCCAGCCCTCTGATCATCTTTGTGGCCCTCCACTGGACCCACTCCAACACTTCAGTGTCCTTCCTGTGTTGGGGGAGTGCAATACTCCAGATAGCGACTCACAAGATCAGAGTAGAGGGGCAGAATTACCTCCCTCGACCTGCTGGCCATGCTTCTCTTGTTGCAATGCAGGATACATTTGGCCTTCTGGGCTGTGAGCGCACACTGCTGGCTCATGTTGAATCTTTCATCAACCAGGACTCCCAAATCGTTCTCTTCAGGGCTGCTCCCAAGCCATTCTCTGCCCAACCTGTACCTGTGCTTGGAACTGCTTCAACACAGGCACAGGACTTTGCACTTGGCCTTGCTGTACTTGAGGTTGGCATGGGCTCAACTCTCAAGCCTGTCCAGGTCCCTCTAGATGGCATTCCTTCCCTCTAGTGTGTCAACTGCATCACTCAGCTTGGTGTCATCTGCAAACTTGCTGAGGGTGCACTTGATCCCACTGTCCATGTCGCCTACAAAGATGTTAAATAACACCAGCCCCAACACCAATCCCTGAGGAACACAACTCATCACCAATTTCCACTCAGACCCTGAGCTCTTGACCACCACTCTCTGAGTGCGACTATCCACTTCTTATCCAGCAAGTGGTCCATCCATAAAATCCTCTTTTCTCCAATTTGGCGACCAAGATGTCATGCAGGACAGCATCAAACTTTGCATAAGTCCAGGTAGATGACATCTGATGATCTTCCTTTATGCACTGACACTGTAACTCCATCATAAAAGGCCACCAAGTTTGTCAGGCGTGACTTACTCATGGTGAAGCCATGTTGGTTACCACCAACCACCTCATCTTTATTTTCCACGTGCCTTTACAAGGATCTGCTCCATGATATTACGAGGTGACACTGACTAGCCTGTAGTTCCCTGGATCTTCCTTTTTTTTACCTGCTTGAAAATGGGGGTCATGCTTCCCCTTTTCCAGTCGGTTGGAACTTCATTAGACTGCCATGACCTTTCAAAAATGATGGAGAAGCATGCAAAAGAAGAGGAAGGAAGGGAAGGCACTCGCTGCATTCAACATCCATCTCTGCTGCACCATGACATTAAATCTCTGAGCCACCAAGTGTGGCATAGAGGCTGCTTTTGTTTTCTTGGCAGCTGCTAAATGACCAGGGCTCCTTGGTGATGTTGCAAAACAAATAGCATTAAGGTGACAAAGTTAAAAATAATTGTGCTTGATCACGTTAATGGTGTGTAAGGAATATTGCAAGGATTCTTCCAGTAGCCAAGGTGAGAAGTGTGTAACCCCAGCATGTGTTACATGCTCTATGGCCTAGTGGCAGCCTGTCATAACAAAGAGACTTTTACACACGAGAAGTATAATCACACAGTCAAAGTGGGTGTATCACTTTCCATGGGCTATCCTGGTGACTGCTATTGTGACTGACCTTTTTATTTGTATTTTAAAAATCCCTGTCAGCAGTGTGCTTTGCTTCCTGCAAGCCTGAAAGGAGAAGGAAATTACAGGCTGACTCAGACACACAATGCACTGGATTCAACGAACAAGCACCTAATGGAAAGAGAAACTTCAGTTCTGTCCTGTTCTTAGGGAACAGAAGGAAGAAACATCTTTTCACAGTGTGACTTAGAGACATACTGGCCAAATCTCTCACTGCAGTCACACCACAGATGTACCCTGGTAAACCCGAGCACAACACAATGTTAAAGCATAAGGCTGGACATAAACTAGTGGTTTGCAAAACTTTTTTCTTGGTTTATTGTGGCTTCTCCTTGGGAACCTCCTTAGCAGAAGTAGCTGCACAAAACTGTCCTCCTTGTTGGTCCTTCTTGACCTCAGCTGCGCCTGTGGCTGGGGCTGACTGTGGCTCATCATGGCCTGCTGGACCAAGGCCTGGGGGAAACCGCAGCGTATCACTGTGATCTGTGCCAAATGGCCCTGAGATGGCAGGATCCTGCACAGGCACCTAGAGCCATGGCCCACCTACGAATGCCACCTCTGACACTCAGGGGAACAGGAGAAGTATGGCTCAGTGGTTGGAAGAGGCACTCATCAAAGGAGCTACAGGGCTGGGACATCACAGAGGAGCAGCAGAGCCTGGCTAGATCAGTTTATTGCAGCGTTTCTTCAAGGCTGTCACAAGCCTCACTTCTACTTCAGTTATGTAAAAGGTGGCAACTAGCCAGCGAAAATCTGCATGGGGGCAATTAATCCTGAGAACTTGGTGTGAAACGTAGGCTGCTGTGACAAACAAAAAAAAAAAATAAATTTTTTTTTTGCTTAATCACTATGAACTGCTTCCTCAACTACAAGCAGTCACACAGCTGTAAGAGAAAACAACAGCTTGCTTTAAAGCAAACTCCTGCTAATTCCTGAATGAGGGGTTGGATGAGCTCACACCAGCCTGGCTGTTTGCTCGTCATGGCAGCGTGTGCACGATTTCAATTCTGCCTCTTTAAATAGCATGAACCACAAAAGCTCTCAAAAAACCCTAGGTCACTAGCAACCCATCACACTGACGAATCACAGACTGAACTTTCAAGAGCAGTTACAACAAACAAATCTGTGCAAAAGCATCACAAAAATGGCTGTGCATATATTAGAGGATTTAATGAGAAAACAAGCACAAGTAGATGGCTGACAAGCACAACAGTGGTGGAATTACTCAAGTAAAGCATAGGCACATCTTCCTCCTATCTCCCACATGGTCCCACCTTCCTTTCCAACCAACAGTGGGCTCCACCTGGGATCCCTGGACATTTCCAGAGGGTCAACTCCTTAGTCCAGTGCTTGAGTTTTGTGCATGTCACTAGAAATTTCTTTCTCACCTTGTACACTGGCGATGATGATCCTTTGCTGAAATTTCATTCCCTTAACACAGGGATGCCTTCTCATTAAATATAGAAAGAATGCACACAGTAATGTAATTAAAAGAGAAAAAAAACCACACAAGGAAACACAGTACTCATAGAGGTTATGTAATTCTCACACACAGAACAACTTTTAGAAGATGAACATCTACCTTCAGCAGAAAACAGCCTTCCTTTCTTCATGATGCAAGAGAATCACATGTTTGAGAACAGGTCTGGCTCTGCTGCAGCAACAGCTCCAGTGCCTAAAGCATGGCACAGCTGTTGGACTGCTATGCCTGCCAAGTCTGGGCAGATCAGGATGGCATTCAGTGGTCATCCACAGAAGGCTCAGCAGCCTCTGTGCTACCCAAGGGCTGCCCACGAACAGCAGGCACGCACAGAGGCTGGAACAATGTATGTCACACTTCCCCTGCTGCTGCCTTTTCCTCTGACACCTTGTAACAAACCAGTGTCCTGCCTTCCACCAGCCCCACGTTGACTTGCAGGATTTGATTCTCTCTATTCACCCAACATATGGCTCATGCCCCAGCAGAGCTGTTAGACAAATGCCCCCAAAACACTCAGAGAAGCATGCTGCTTCGGCTAAAGATCACTTCTCACGAGTCTATAGAAATAGAGAAAACATCACAGAAACAGCACAAATAGCCAATGAAAGCAAATTCCTGAACTTTACAGGATGGCCCAACCTGATTTGAATCGGACAGCTTAATTACATATTTTTTTATAGGCCACTGTTTATCTATTTACTGTAGTTCGTAAGACAAATATTTATTTCAGAGCAATTCAGCTGTGGAAGAAATCTCTTGTAAAAAAACAGCAACACAGAATCATGGACAGAATCATGGAGCCTCAATCGTACAGCACCTTGTTGACTCCGTAAGCGGTCTACCATTTCACAGTCTCCTTCTTACATTTTTGCAGCCTTCATACACTTCTGAGGCCTCTAGGAGTACTTAAAAACTCTGCAAGAAAGCCTTCATTAATATTCAATATCACAGAACTTCTATATAAGGAAATTTACTCTGAGAACAGTCTAAATTTCATTTCTAGTGCACTGTGTTCACATGCATTCTTGATAGGTACGTAAGTCCTGTCCTCCCTCATGCACACATAGAGAGCACAGTCCTGCCCTTCTCTGAACAGTGAACACTGAAGATGACTCACTACCTACTGCTGGAGCTACCACAAATGTCTCCTTTAAAGTAAGTAAACCAAAAAGAGTGAAGCATTTCAGATTTTTCATCTTTTATGGAGTCTCAGAGACAACATTGTTTTAAAACAATAACAGCAAGAACAGGCAGACAGTGCAAAATTCATGCTTCAGAATAACAATTTATTATTATTATTTTTTTTTAACATGTGGAGTACTTATTTTACTTAAAAAGAAAGCTTCAGGAGATGTGGTCTGGAGGCGACATCCTGGGTAGTAGAACATACTCTGCTATTGTAAGGGCTGCACAATATAATCCCTTTCAGATTTGCTAGAAATTAGTGTAATTCACTGTACGAGCTCCCCAGTCACTTTGTTCATCTCTTTGTCAGCACAGAACCACAGGCAGGTATCAGTTAAAAGCTACAATGCTGAGGTTTCAAAAGAACACTTCATACAACACCAACCTGCAGAGATAATTTTTTTTTTTTTTTTTTTTTTTTTTTTTTTTTACATCCTACAATGACAGATGAGTTCAGCTGCTAAAACCTCTCTCTTAAATCTCACAAACCCATCAAACCTTGCTACACATTTTGCATTCTGGTGTAATTGTACAGTTTTTGAACAGAAATTATTCCACCTCTGATCTTTCCTGCAGCCTACTCAACGGTTTGCTATCGGTAAGATTTTCTGCCTACAGTTGTGGCCATCTCTGCTCTGACTGAACATTGCGTGTTCAGACCCTGGCCACAGATGGAATCCTCCTTATGAAATATGAGTGCAGAACAACAACTGCGAGAAGCATTCATAAAGGAAAAACAGTTTCTTTGAAAATGTTGCAGCATTTGAACAGGTTTGTTTTTTTTCCCATTAAAAAATAAATCATCTGTCAGGCCAGGTCTGCTATGTTTGAATCTTGTGTGATAATATATCTATAAAGATGGCTTATTTTAAGAAGAAGTCAGCATTTACATAAACAAAGTTAAAGATTTCTACTTAATTGATCTCCTCCCTCCTTCCTACTTGTCTCCCTTTCCTCTCCAAAATGAACCTCTATAAACAAGAATTTGGCACAAGCTTAACTTGATCTGTCTTCCTGAGATGTGTTGCCAACTATTTTGTCTCATCGCCCTGAAGCAAGGATGCCAGCATATTTTTGCTCTTTATTTAACTAGCATCTCTTGCTTTCCCAGCTCTCAGTTAACACGAATAACAAAGCTAGTTCCACTTAGCTGCTTACAAAATGCAAGATGTGACACACAAAGCCCAGAGAGAGGCAACCATGACAATCAACAGCAAGGTTAACACGTCACCTAAAGGCCACAAGAGCCAGACATATCAGTCAGAGCACTCAGGTTTCCTCCCACTGGCCAACTGCACTCAAAGGCCTTGGGCTGGCTGGTAGGAAACCTAGTAGGAACATCAATAAGAAGCCAGACTTAGTTTACATAAACCTAGGGCCATTTTGTGTTTCCCTTTGAATAAGCTTACAGTTACAGCCTAGTTTCAAGTGAGCAGCTACTGGCATCACAAAAACCCCTCCAAGCTATTGTTGCACCATGGATTTTTGCTGACATGCTCATGAGAACATGAAAAAGGCCAAGATAGAGATACCAATTTCTAGAGTTTCTTCTTGATAATGGAAGGGTAAGGCCATCTGAAGTTTGACCTATTGCAGCAGTAATTTTACAGGAAAATACGGTCATTAGGACACCATCACCATCATCAAGACCACTCTAACACTCAGCAAGTAAAACTTCATACTGGACAGAGTAATTTTTAAACACTGCTCTCTGCATTAAAAGATTTTGTCTATTTCAATCTCACTGGCGAACGCATACTTCTATTTCACCTTCTTTTGAATTGCAGGTGTTTATGCTCTTCAGAGAGGCAGAAGAGATGAGCACTGGTAGGTACTTGGGAAAGATAAAATATCAATGCCTGGAAGCCAACCACAAAACCTCAGAAAAATGAAAATACCTTTGCGCCAACTCTTCATTATTACTCTTGGGAACTTGACTGCAAAGTCAGAGTCAACATTTCATGACATTAAATTCAGTTTTAACTCCTGCCCTTGCTTTTCCATTCAAAGTCTTCTATGTCAACACTTCTCATTGAGAATGATGGTTCCCAAAAAATATTTAGGCCTTGGGAAGTTTTTTAGTTTTGTTTTAATACTAAAGTTAAAATATCGTTACATTACTTAGGATGGCTTTTAGAAAGTGAATGTAAATTTAAATCTTCTGTTATATTTTCTGTTTTTAAAAGGAAAGTTGACTTGCTTGTTCCAATCATAACAGAGAAAGGAAGAAAGAATTACTGCAAATAAATGAAATTGTTTCCACCATGTGGAATACTCAGCCATTACAGCATTTTAACAAAGCACTTTTGAGTGTGAACAACCAGAAATCAAGTCTTTTCATCACAGCTTTTCTTCAAAATTATTTCCTTTATAGGATATCTTTGGGCTGCAGGCTGCTCAGCACCTGGAAGCATACATTCCATCTCCCAGAGCAGGTTGCAGAGGGACATTTTTCTAAAAGCTTCTACTCTGAGACTACTTTGGCCTTGCAGACAGAGAGTTGTTCATGCATAGAAAGACCATTTGCTGGTGCCATCACCATTTCAACAGCAATTATAAAGTAATAAAGTTCAGTAACGTCTCATCTTCAATATCCCCTGCACAAAGCAAAATCTGAAGGGTAGTCATATGTACAGGACATCACACTTGGAGGCTGTCTAGACAGCGGCAAATATAGCAGAAATTCACCACAGAGATTTCCAGGTGAGTTGTTTTGCACATTAATATGTGCGTTAACATAAGGTTTGATTATTGCCAGAACAGAGCATATGTTCTTGCCTGCTCCTCAAGTGCCTCAGAAATAAGTTAAACAGGAAAAGAACAGACAAAGGTATTGGCACTTGTAAAAGATAATCATAATAAACAGGATGAGTTGAAAGGATATTCCATCATCCATTCCCTGGCCACTTCGGGAGCCCATTAATGCAGCCCTGATGTCACTGTGCACCACACTGAGTACATCCTGAATATGTTCCTCAGGATACTGCCCTTGGCACTTGTTCACAGACTAGCCTAGAGGAATAAGGAGAAAATACCAATGATTGAAAAAAGCACATTAGTAGAACTCTTGCCTGGCTTACTTCTTCATTTGAGTCAGCTTCCAACTCCTTAAGACACTGTGAGAGCACTGAAGAAAATGTACACTCCATCAGGAAGCAATGCAACCAGAACAAGAGAAAAATGCAAGCAGAATCGATGATGACCACAACAAATATGACACTCCTTCCTATGAGCACCTCCAGTAGCTCAGCCTCAAGTTTTCACCCTCTCAAAGGGCCTGCTCTGTCTGCCTGCCTGCTGTTTAGTCTGATTTCACTCTCACTTTCAGATGCTGATTCAAGCTCATTCATTGTATCTCCTATTTGTCTTTGATCCTAAAATGGTCAGAAAGAGATTCAGAATATCTGCAGCACACTGCATCTTAAACAGCACTTCCTGATGATTTCAGTGGAGACTTTTGTGTAAAAACTAATGAGAATAAAAACTCCACAGACATTAGAGATGTGAGACTGAATCCTAAATAATCAAGCAGATTGCACGCACGATGCTGAACCAATCTTAAAGAGAACATTTAGTATTAAGTGATCTGGTCTCTGACTACAGCTCAGATTTGTATTTTACTCTACATTGTTTGCTTTACACACACTGTTGTTCAATGCTTTATCTAGCTGTATGTTTGGGATGGTGAGTATAAAGAAAGATATAAGCTATGTTGAGCCTGATCCCAGTCCTCAGATCCCCTTTTCCCCTGTTCACATTTAATGCACAGCCAGAGCAATTGGAAATGGTATTTCTGGGGACAATTCCACGTGCCATGATAGCTTTTACAATGGCAGTTTTCCTTTCTGAGTTTCACCACAACGTGATAAATCTCTTATGTCTTTCATATTCAGCAGCCATATACAGCAGCTTGTATACAATTGAAACACCATGCTTACTTTGCCTATTTGTTTATTTTGATTTCTGGACAAAACAGACAGCTGCACAGGGTCTCACTGTACTTCTGAGATAGTGTGCTTGCTTTTGGCAATAGTGTTGAGAAAACTGGCTTATATGGCCCTCTTTTCTCTCGCTCTCCAAATTTCTTTCTTCCTGTTTACTGGCACAACTACTTCTGCATCAAGGAACTGATCCAAGTGGAAAAAAAAAAAAACAAAAAATCAGCTGGCTTCTGGGTTGGGCACACAAGATAGCTGCGTAACAGAAGGGCAGCACGGAGGCAGGAATAAGTAATCTGTGACAGAGAGGCAAGGTGGTAACTGCCACAGCATTGGCACGCAGAGACAGACATACTGAAGGAGAGTATTTTCTCCCCAGCCTCCCCAACCTTGGCTGCAGGGATGCCACAGAACTGTTATTGCAACAATCTAAAAATGTGTTACCCCAGCATTTCACAGACCTGATGAGATGTTGATTTTTCTTACAATTATATTTAAACTGTTAGGTAAAGACTGTCAGGCTCTTTCAGAACCAAAGTCTGGGCCAGGTCCTTCCTCTGCCACTTGCCCTTGGTTTCTGTAGGAGGGAAGCACAAGTCTGAGTGGCAGAGATGAGGACACAACTATATGTACCTACCCTGCACCTTGATTGTGCTACAGGGACAGCTTAGCGTGTCTGTGGGGAAGAAGAGCAATATGGGAACCAACAGTTTTAGCTCTATACAGAATGCCAATGTACATAACAGATGTGAAATCAAACAAAAAAACCCCCAGACTTTAAATTTGTTCCTTGTTTCACAGCATTCTTTGAACAACTCTTTCTGCTGTTTGCTCTGCTGAAACACTTCGCACTTCGCAACTCAACATATGGAAAAGCAGTTTTGGAACTGGAAAACTTCATATTCACGCATATAGCCTGGCACGAGTTTCTGAGGTATTTGTAACAATCCAGGGCACATTTTTAATGCCAGTTAAGCCTAAATTGGTGACCCTTTCAAACCGCCAATGCTATGTTGGCAGTGGTGTGAGTCTCAAAACATACCTAGGACCTCAGCTCACTGGAATTTTCAGTCCATGGTAACTATTCAGTGCAACATCCGCACAAGCTTTTAATAGAGCCACCAGGACTTATGTCATACTCCAGGCACACGGGGCCCAATCTGCTCAGCCTTTAACTAGGTCCCATCAGTATTCTGTCTCAAGGACTGTGCTAAGTGCTAATGCAAGTGTTAATAACTTTCAGTATTAACTAGTGGCTAGGGAATTTTTCCACCTTTTCCTCCCCCTTTACATCTGCTTAAAAAAACCTCTAATAATAGCAACGAAGAACAGTCAAGTGGTTGCAAGACAACAGCAGATCAGATTCTTACCATGCACTTTCATCCTCTTCCAAAGACTGATTATTCTTCAGAACGACATTTTAGATATACACAGATCAAAATAATTACTTGAGAAGTTATATTAATAGATTTAATGAAGAGCTATCAAAGAGACTTGAAGGTGTCCTAACAGTCATGATGAGCTTTATGCTGTCAGGGTTTCATGGAAGGAACAAAATGGGAGGTAGAAAAGGAACTACTGGTATTCCCTAGGTTGCATACACAGCCATACAGCCTGACAAACTCAGTGGACTTTGCAGGCAACAAGCTACCGTTGGGGAGAAATTGTGTTTTTTCATATTTAACCCCCCCCCCCCCCCCCCGGGTTTGCAGTAGAGCTATCTATGAATATTCCGCCAACTGCAGAGACAGTGTAGTGATTTCTGAGGTCTTACATAGTATGAGAGAACATGAAACTGAAGAGAACATAGCTTCTCTAAATTAAAAAAAAATACCAACATACAGCAAAAACTAAGGCAATGCACATTATCTACTACAGTAATTAGCAAATGACCATGGATACTATAAAAGATGAAAAAAAGAATATTTAGTTTTCCTCCTTCAAATGTCAGACGTACAACTTTTAAAATACCTAGATGCTGCTTTCTTATCACCATTAGTGTCCTTGCACTACACACCCTGCTGAAGAGTCTATCCCTGTCTTTCTTGTAGACCCTCTTTAGCTACTGGAAGGCCGCTATAAGGTCTCCCCTGAGCCTTCTCTTTATCAGGCTAAACAAACCCAGCTCTCTCAGCCTGTCCTCATAGGAGAGGTGTTCTAGCCTTCTGATGATTTTTGCAGCCCTCCCTTGGACTTGTTCTATTAGGTCAAAACAGAAAACTCGGCTGAGATGAGGTTTTATGCATTTCACACAGTTTTTTTGTCCTCCTTTTTTCCTACCCCATTCCAGTTTTACATTTTTTCCATCCCCCATTTTCAGCAACTGATAACAGAAATTCCACATTTCAAGATGTAATCCCAAGATCCTGCACAAAATCCCAGCAAAAAGAGCAAAGAGACTACAGACTAAGTACTAAGACTAAACACTGAACAGTATTTGGTCTGGAGACATTTCTAAAAAACTTGTTGAAGGCTTGGATATTGGTAGAAGCCATCTGACAGAAATTGCTGGTCCATATTTTAGTGTTCAGTGCTACTACACAGGAGTTTAGCAAGAGACTCTTTAGGGACAGCCCTCCAGATGAAGACCAACCAGATGTTCATAGCATACAATATTGCCAAAATTCCTGTGGAAGACATTATCTGTTCTAGAACACTAGGGGGAAAAAAGGGAGGGAAAGAAATGTCTGCTGAGCACACACACAGAAATGAAAAGGAAAGCACTGGTTGAGTTCCAAAAATGAAAAACTACCCTCACTGAAGAAGGTGGGAGCTTTGCCACCAGATTTCAATGGAGACAGAATTTCACCCCATGTGAACAGTACTCTGGAAATATCCCCCCTCCAGACACACTGTGGGAGCTCTTCTGGCTCTGAATGCTCACTGGAAACACAGAAAGGAAAATTAAACCCAAACCAAGAAAACAATACCAGAATTATTAATCAACAAGCCAAAGGGATGCAATGACAATTAAGCAAAAAGTAGTGCAGAAATGAATGGAAACTAGGCAGCAAGTCCATTACCTCCTGGACTACTGAGTTCTGCCAGGAAAACAAAGGGATGCAAGAATGGGTGCTTATGCTGCTGGGCATAAGGGTGTCACATCCAGACTGCAATGGAGGCAGTCAACAGAGATTCAGTAACAAGAGGAAGAAAAACTTCTTGCACAAATTCAGCCTTGCAGTGTGTTCCCATCACCAGTGCTATATAAAGAGGCCATAATCTAGTAACTTCAGCAAAGATTCCTAGGAGCAATCAGTGTCAGCACTTATAAATGCCCAGGCAGGACAGGTCACAGAAAGGGCACATGCAGCGAGCTCAGAAGTTGTGTAACTACGAGGACTCTGGAAATGAGAAATATAATGCCTGAATACAATAAACTGACACAACACTTACAAAGCCCCAACTATATGACAGCTGTGACCCAGTTATTTAGCCTAAAGTTGCCCTCTGATTTAGTTAGCATTTGGTCTCACACCAAAGCTATCAGCGGTCCAAAACATTCCCTTTTCTCTGCCTGTGATGCAAGGCTCTACCTTTCAGAGTGCCTGAACACCAACAAAGCCACATACGCAAGTCAGAGGGACAAATTCCCATCACTGCTGGAATCAGCTTCTAGCTTCCAACTAAAGAGCTCTTCTTTGCTGGGAGATCCACTACAAAAAGAGACCAAACGGCTGTTTCTGGGAACTATTGCAAATTGCTCTGTTGCGATGTGGCGATGACAGCATGTAAACTTGCTCACCTACAAGTGACTAGTATACAGGTACTGTGCTCCAGTGACATGAGAAATCCAGATGAAAATTCCTGGCTACATATTAAAGACAGTTGAGCGTGCTCCGTGGTTCACTGCCAGCTGTGTGCCTGGACACACTAGTGGCTTTCCTGCAAGTTTCTCTGCTGTTAGCCCTCAGGACTGCCTAGTGATAAGAGACTACTGTCCAGTGACATCAAAGCTTATGGGAAAAAGGGAGGGCATGAAGGCATAATAAAGCATCTCTGCGTGCTTATTTTGCTCCTATGGCTCAAAGCAAGTTTTTCAACCACTTATTTAGCTGGCAACTTGGAAAACAAAGAACAAATGTGTTTGCACTGACACTATCCTTCTACAGACTCTGGAAACAAAGCAGAAGGAAGGGGAAGAGAGTGGCTGGAGCATTCCTGAGCTCTTGTGCTCCCTGGCTGTCTCGACACCACTGTAACCACTGATGGCAAACCAGCAGAACTGCTTCTCAGTGTGCCAAGATCCTGGGATGAAACGCATGGATTGCCCCCTGTGCTGGGTTTTACACTAGGCTGCTGTTTTTTCTCAGTGTGGGCCGTACAGCTATTGGTGCTGGTCCCTTCTTTCCTACTTCAGTACTGGGCCTTGTAAAGAACAGTGGGAAAAGGGTATTACCTGCTAGAGGAGCTGCTGCTACAGGAACATCACAGGGGTACAGCTGAAACCAGAGTCTAGCCCAGTCTTTGGTAGTATTGAGATACTGTGATGTAAAACCCCTCCTTCACAGTTTAAACCTGCCTAAAATGTTTTTAAAAACAATTACTGGAAGGAACTAAATAACACATCATTTTGAACAGCCCTTGCCAGCATCCAAAAAGGCTTAAGAAAGTCACAGCTGTGTCAATGACCTTGCTGGATCCTGAATTCTGACCGTAAAAGGACCAAAATTGAAACAACTATCTAACCAACAGGGAGAAAAATTACAAATCCATTTCTGGGTCACTTATAGCTAAGGTCACAAGTGTTTCACAGCCTCACACTGGCTGTGATATGAGTCCCTTCATGTCTCTTCCATCGTTCACACGTCATATTATTGCTTGACTTGGCACTCAGGCCCAGACTAATATGTAAAAACGTTTCATTTTTTCTTTTTTCTTTCCCAGGACCTATGCTAACTCCATACACAAACCTGTATTTTCATATTCTTCTGCCTCCCTTTAAGTATATCTGATGATTTTTTACAATATTCTTGTCAATAGAATTATAGAATACTAATACAAGAGTTAATAAGAATTTTAGTCTACTACAATCCTCAATCAAAGCAGCTGACAAACGTTCTTTTTTAAACTGTCAGTAGATTTTCAACAAGGAACATCATTTTTAGGAACAGAGTGCAGACATTTTGAGGGCTAGTAGCTGAAATGGCAGCCCTTGAAGAAGTGAAAACTAACCACTGAAAATATTCAAATTTCTCCTTTTTAGTAAGAATTGGCAGTGTTATTTCACCGTGCTCAAATTTTCAAGTGCAGGAACTCTGACCATCAAACCTTATAAAATGAGAAAACCGAAAACGAATAAATAACCCGACGAGCTCCAGTTGACAT
Organism: Meleagris gallopavo; assembly: GCF_905368555.1. Classification (NCBI taxonomy): domain Eukaryota; kingdom Metazoa; phylum Chordata; class Aves; order Galliformes; family Phasianidae; genus Meleagris; species Meleagris gallopavo. Next base: position 9,746,268 of record NC_139407.1, read on the forward strand.
CAGAAGATGAAAGGAAAGGCAAAAATTAGAATTCAACTTCCTTTTTTTCTAGACCAGGGGCACAGCGTTTGCACACAGGCAAACACTACACACAGTGTTTGCAGTGCAGCAGAATGACACGGTATCTTTAACTACTTACCTTGTGGAGTTCCTCTACTCTGGGCTTAACATAAGGCCACTGCTCCAGTATAAAAGCCTATAAAAGCCCTCAAAGGCCACTTTTCCCCCATTAAATACTGGTTTGCAATTTAAGTTTCTAACCATTTCTTTCCGTGCAAATTCTGCCACAAAGAGGAACTTACTGCTTGTTGTGAAGTTACCCTCCCCAGCCTGGGGAAAGGAGTCTACGTCTTGGATTACTTGTAGTACTCCCACAGTCCGCACCGGGGGATCCAGGGCTACAGAGCTCTCGTTCACTGTTATATCGCTGGCTCCTGTTATCTGGTTGGTTGGTGGTCCTCCTATGGAGGCTTCCAAGTCTGGAGGTATATCGTCCATACAATCTGCGTTGGGCTAATGGGAAGGGAAAGAAGAAAACGGAGCTTTTACTTCATAAAAACGTTTAATTCACCTGCTCTCACTTTTTCTTAGGCCCACTGCTCGTACTGCCACTTTCTCGATTCCCACAGAAGTGCTTACAGACAAGTACTGAAAATGGCAACATAGGATGAATGAACATGCACAGTTTGCAAGCTTGATACTATCTGTTGCGAGAGAGACTCAAAGCATGCTTTAGAAATATCCAATGCCAAACTCCCATTCATGGTCTCTAAATACCATTATTTACACTGAGAGGTTTTTGGGAAAGTGTAAATTGAAAAAGTAGTGCATTTATCGATATGATCTGCTCAACACAGGCAACTGCTGAGTCAGATAATAAATATAAACAGACAGTAGCTGAAGGGGGATCACTGTTTCCCTAAATACACATTTTATAGAGTGGATATCACAGCTTCCAGGAATTCACGGGAATTGCCTGTGGGCACATCTACATGTGAGGTGCAAAAAATAGAAGCCAAAGCTGTTGATAAGACACGTATTTTTATATCGCAAGATTGTCCCTTTTGCTAATGCTACATTTTCCACATAAATAGAATGATGAGAAAATAAAAAAACAAACAGTATTGGAAAACTGAAGACTCAGTCCAAATTGTTCCTTTGTTTGTGATTCAGACACCAGGGATGGAATCTAGATCTGCATAATTTCTTCTCTTTTGCAGTTTTATATGAACATGACTATTTGTACAGAATGACCCAAGCTCTTCAAGCCAGGTGTTTGAATTTTCACTGAGCTAACAGGGAAGCAAAGCATTGTGCAGCTTTTGCGCTGCATCCTTGGCATGAGAGTACCTTTCAGAAAGAACACTGGGATTTCAAGTGAGCACCAGAAGGCAGGAAGAATTGTTTGTACAGTAAGAAGACTACGTCCAAGCAGAGCACTAAAAGCAGTAAGACTAATTTCTACCCTTGATTTTTTTATGCCAACCTGATCAAGATTGGATGCTCCCATTCGTATATCAGCAACTACTATGGAGCTCTCCATTAACAATGGTGAAAAACACAGAGGAAAAGAGCCTTTTGAAACAGATTCTTGTGCCATTAGTCCACTCAGGAAGATTTAGTCCTCCCCAAGACATGGAGAAAACATTTTGGCACAACTATTTCAAGAATTGGGTTTGAAGTTTTGATATACTGCAAAAACAAACAAACAAACTAAAGGTTAATTCAGAAATGGAGGTACTGTATGTTAGGGTACAAAGCCTTTAAATTGACAGAGGAGCATTGCAAGGTTGAGCTACAGTTATGTAGATACCTTGCTCGGTTAGGAAATGTATAAAGTTAAGTTGCTCCCATTTATGTTTATTGTCCAGGAATCAGACAGATAAACTGGATTAGTAATTAAGGCTTACTCTTACCTGAATTACCTGGAGGTAATTTTGCCATGTGATTTCTTCCCCTCAACGGTAAGTGGTATGAACTGCCCCCTCTACCTTACTACTGATTACCACTAAACACAGAGGGGGATTAAACTGCTAGACTGGAAATTCTGTGTTTGAAGGGCTCAAGTCACAGGAGATGAACTCTGCTCTGTGAATCTCATTTTTTGCTATGCTCAGGTATCTCACATGCTAAGGCACGTGTGACCAAACTTTTGGCTTGCCTGGGATGCACTGAGGGAAGAGAAACTGTCTTGGGCAGCATAGACATAGATCAGTCTGAAAATAACGCCTCCTATTTATTTCCATGGAAATAACAACAGATACAAAGAACACAAGAACATTATTTAATAGAGGAAATTCTCAGCTACAAAACACTTTTTCAACACAGCCACTACCGTTAGCTATGCATTTTTGCCAGTGATGAACAAGAGACTGCATGCCACGCTCACCAAAATCTGCACCAGCAGAGGTATTGCCACTGCTGAAACACACCACCCACCACCTCACTGTGCTCACATCCGTTGTCTGGTCTCCAGAAACATTCAGCAAGTATCAATGAATGTCAGTGGGTGCCATTTTTTCCACAAGGAGGAATTAACACACCTTTGCTTCGTAACCACTTCCATGTCAGATGCCATTTAGACAGAGTGCCCCTCTGCTGTCAGCTACTGCACAGCAACAACACAATGGGATATTGGTGAGTGTGGGGCAGGGTGCAGCCATGGGTTGGACATGCCTGCATGAAAGCATTTCTGAAAATCTCACTACCTGCCTGCCTCCAACATCAGGTGTCTAGAAACTAGGCAACATATACAGCAAAAACATAAACAGAGGCTTAGCTGTAAGCACAAGAGTAATCCCTTTGAACTCAGAAGGTTACCATATGCTGGATTTTTTTTTTTTTTTTTCAGAACCAGGAACTTAGCATGTTTTCTCTTCTCCCATACATTCCCTGTCCGATTGTTGGCCCCCTCATGACTACTTTTTCACAAATGCTCCTGATGAAAAAGACAGGAATTTTACATAATCCCCAGATGACTGATATCCACAAGCTGAAATTTGGGATAAAAATTAGAATTGCCATAGTCAGGCTCCAGCCTAATCCACAGGCAGGGAGAGCTCCTTGCAGCTGGGATAAAGGCATGTTCAGATATACCTAGCTTTAATGGAAACCATGGAACTTGTATTTTCCTAAGTGAAATACCAATTATTTATCTGTAGGACTTGGACTCAGAAGTGTTCATTAGATCTATCACTCTTAGCTGTTAAAACAAACGTCTTCAGAATTTCATTTTTAGATGAGATTTGGCTTTGAGGGCACTGTATCTTAACGAAAAAAGACCTGTTTTATTTTTCTACTGCAAGAAAAATGATTTCTAATTTTTTTCAAGGAATTGGTTGTCTATCCTTTGCTCTGATTCCAGCTATTCCTAGAATGGGGCTTTATCGCCAACTTTTAAACCTTTAAAAACAGGGGATTATAATTGAAAGCCAAACCAAACATTAAAAAATCTAAAATTACACTGCTCAGTGTAATTAATCCCTTTATTCCCAAATTATTCTAGTTGGAAAAAACACCCCAGATTAAGCAGCATACTGTGAAATCAATGATACGAAATACTGATTGAAAAAAAAAATATATTCTGGGTTTTGCTGTTAGTGTGACCCAAATACATTTTCTAAGTTTAATTATATTGGTTTCACTCATCCCCTGCTTGTAAGTGCTTTGAGGGCACAATTCCACTACAGTCAAGGGAAGGCTTTGTATTGCCTTCTGAGCGCTTGGCTAAGGATCTTAGTGAATAGCTTCAAGTCATCCAATCCCCTGCCAAAAATGCAACTGTCTGCATATCCAGCAGATATTTGCAGAAAGGAAGGAGAAGCAGAGGGAAACTATTCTATGAGATACAATCACCCCAAAAGCAGTGTAGGTCTTTGAAACTGAAGGACATTTCCACTGACAATTTACTTAAAATATTACAGCCAGAAGAGGCAAAGTCTGTGAGCCGGCTACACCAGCAGAGACAGTAGAAAAGGTTGCACCAAATGTTTGCTGATAGATATTTAGTTAATTATCCTGAGCTGCAGAGTACCCCAGTGAAAAGCGGGGATGTTTGAGTGCTCAGCTACTGTGAAAATCAGCACAGTCACTCTGGTGCTTCATTGCAGCTGAAGAACCTGGTTTTAGGGCAGACAATCTGAAACCTTTGTTACAAACTAAATAGAGTTTAGATGTGAACTGGATTGAAATATTTAACTTTTTTTTTAAACTAATCATTTTCTGGAAAATCCTGGGTCTTCCTGCTAAATGAGGCACGATCAATCCAAAGTTGCACAAGCCAGCTCTTTAACAACCACCATAGGAAAAACACACACTTGGCAGGAAAAAATGGTAACAGGCCTGCCTACGGTAAGATTTTCTCATTCCTCCCCTTGTACAAGCCTGCAAAGGATTTAGGCCACTTATGCTCAAGCCTCCCAACAGAGCCTGCTGCTGGCCTAAGGCTTCTTTTCTCTGCGTGGAAATTTCAGCTAAGATGGCTCAGCAAGACTCAAGAACATGGTTAGGGAATGGCATTTTGCTTTATCCGCTCTACAGAAATGTTTGCCACCTCTCGCTGAGAAGCCCTAGAGCTTTACAGCTTCTTCCTGGGAAATGTCTTTTCCAACAACAGCCTACTGACATCTAGATAAATTATGAGCCTCTGAAAAAATCAGTTCATGAATGCTGATAGAGCCTGGTGGCTTATTTGGGACTGATGACTGCAGGGCTTTCTGCGGTGATGGGAAGCTCCCTGTGGCACCAGAAAGCACCACACAGGAACAACGTCCTCCTGGGTCCACCCTCAGCTGCTGCCCATAGCAAGGAGAAGGGTGAGGATGCACAGTTTGTGAGCAGCTGGAGAAAGGTCCTGGAAACTGAGCACAGACTGGGAGCATGGGCAGCAACACTGGGCAGGAGGGGGATATGCAGAGGAGAAGCAGGGACAGGAGATGAGGCAGGAGAGGATTAAGAGTTTAGAAAGAAAAGGCAGAGAAAACAGAAGAGCACCAACTGATAACAGCACAGGAATTTAAATCTGAAGTTAGCAGAGGCTCTCAGACTGTTTCCTTTGCAGTCAAGCCAAAGGAAAGCCCCAACATGAAGGCCACCATTTGCTCCCAGCTCCGATGGACAACAGCTCCTACTGTAATTCACTTCAAGGGGTAAAGCTAACATGCAGCTCTCCCCTCCTAAATGTAACCAATGCTTCTGCAGGTGGAAGCCAGCATGCTTTCTCCAAACGATGGAGCAGGCTGTTTTCAGTTTGTTGTTTTAGAACAAGCTAGGGAAATTTTAACTTAAATTAAGAAAATAAACTCTTCTGAGCAAACTCTGCTATTGGCACATTAATATCCAAGTGTCTGATTTTACTGTTCAGAGATTAGTACTGAAGTTGACTGAAATCTTCATTTGACCTTGCTGTATATGTGGATTACAACAGTATCCTTCATTACAAGAACAGCAGAGTAATTTCCACAAAAATTCTACGTAGGAAGCTCTCACTGAGGAAAACAGAACAGATCCCCTTCTGCCACACAAAATAGAAAGAACAAGACTGGGAGCTGTGAGAAGTAAAACAAAGGCCTTGTGAACTGAATGGTGCTTTAAATTATTTCTGGCAATATTCATAGAATCACAGAAACATAGAATGGCCTGGGTTGAAAAGGACCATAAAGATCATCCAGTTTTGACCCCCTGTCATGGGCAGGGTCACCAACCACCAGACCAGACTCTCCAGAGCCACATCCAGCCTGACTTTGAATGCCTCCAGGGATGGGGCATCCACAACCTCCTTACCTACTGCTGCAGAGCTGTTTGTGTATAGTAAAGCCAGTCATGAAAATCGAAACTTTCACACATGGCCTCTAGGCATGTTCTTCTTCCTCTTGATGCACCCAGCCTCAGATAACCTGTAGCTGATTTGCAGATATGTCTGGCCTTCAGCAGCTGTCAGTGAGGTCTCTGAGAGTCCTTTCTGGGTGTAAATACTGACTGAAAGTACTGAACTTTCTGGAAAGACCTAAACATCTCACTGCAGTTCAGTGGAGGTCTGTATTTGTATTGGTAATGAAACAAAAATACCAAGAGGAATGGACCACCCTGAGAGCAGGAATTGCATGCTATTGCATGGTGTGGAATAAAGCCATGGGAAGTATGCTACGTATAGAGACGAGATCGAAATCCTGGGTAATTTCACTGGCAGGTCTATGAACTGTGATAGGGAACCTGGGGAAAAAACTCTGTATTTAAACCTGCACACAGCAATGCTGAATGGCACCGATCCTTTTGTTATGTCTGAAACACCGATTTAACAGTTCTTTCATCTTTTAGTATTTCAAAGATAATATACACTTATAGAAGAAAAATTATCCCAACTATAATGATGAGTTACACTAACTACAACGCTTTATGTCATTCTTCCACTGCATTTTTAGCTTGGATTATGTTAGGTTGACTTACCTCCTCCTGTAAAAACAAATTTCATCACGTGCCATAAAACTTTCTCTGCAACAACCTGTCCCTTGTCACCACAAAACATATCTTCCGGGGAGTGGCTGCATCAGCTTCCCTAATATGTTCTTATTATGTGTTTTACTTAATATAACTCTTTCTTTGTCGATTGGCATGTCACCAACTGGGGAGGGTATCTACAGCACCTGTTAACATACTGACTAGCAGTGCTTCAGTATTGAACTTCACTGACACGTGGCAAGGCTCACACACTGTAAGAAAGCAACTCACTGCTTCCTGGATAAGCCCCTGATCTCCGATAACTGCAGTTAGGAAACGGTATGGCAGACAGGATACGCACTGAGTGGAAACATACAACCTAAAAAGATCAATTGTTTTAACTGATTCTAACCACACTGAAATGTACCAAACAAAAAAGAGCTTAACCATTTCTTATACGGCATGTGGTTGCCACATATTTAGTTACTGGTAGAAATCTTCCTAATTGGAATTAGCAGAACAGAGCTTGCCACAGATAAGCTTTAAGAGAAATCAGACAGAAAAGAGATTTGCCTCCCTAGAATAAGCCACTAGCTGTCCTCGACTGGTGTATCAGGGAAAATTTTATTTGTATATCTTCTGCTTTGAGATTTAAACTCAGCGTGGGATTGTAAAAATAAATCCAGCCCTGATTTGAAACATAAATAAAAGCAATATGAAAGAACACAGATCCACCTGAACACCAGTAAATGATATCCTACTCCACAAACTGGGCAGTAACAGACACGTTAACTCCAATAAAGATTCTTCCTTGGTAACATCAGTGAGGTGAAGGAGAGAGGTAGCTGCCCAGACCAGCTTCTATTATCCATAGTAAATTAATTAACACATCAATAACATGGTCAGAAGAGTAGGATGGGAGCAGACAGGCAAAGGTCTAGGGATGCTGGCGTTCCCTTTTTGCCCCAGACAGCTCCCCTGTGATGTGCTTACCGGGATCCCTAGAGCTTTTAAAATATTCATTTTACACATAGGGCAGGTACGATGGTCTAGCAGCCAGGGGTCTACACAGGACTTGTGAAAAAGATGCCTGCAATGAGAAACAAGATATTTTAATTCAAATCCACAATAGCACGATTTACCACTTAACACCAGATGCTTTTTCTGAATTCAGTAAAGTGCAAGCTTTTCAAATAGTATGGTTTGTGACTTCTGCAAGGACTGCCAGACTATATCGTCTGTAGACAAGGCTTTACAATGATTTCTGCAGCATGTCAAGCGTGTGTGTAAAGTATTACTCAATTCAGTTTGGAAAAAAAAAACGTACACTATTAGAGAACTAGGAAAAATACAAGAAATTAGTAGCAAAACACATTATTTAAACGTTAAACACTGTCAAGTAAACAAAACCTACTACAGGTGAAATCACGTTACTTCTTGATGGTTCTGCAAACAAATATGATTACATAATACACAAAGATTAAGCCATTGGGGTCCTGGTATTATTTTTAAGAATACAGGCATAAGGAAAACAATGAATAAATAAATATCTTCATTTAAATGGAAAAATCAGGATGATGTCTTTTAAAGTATGGTCCCTGACTTCCCTGCTCTTTATAATTTATCCAATGGAGTGAGCTCCTAAACAATTCCAGCCCAGAAGGGATTGCTCCTAAACCCATGCTTCATCTGAAGAGACCACTATATTTATATATACGTATAAAACCATATATATGTATTAAAAAAACAGGCAGAGGAACTCAAAATTATTATCTAACTTAGCCTGACAGACACTGAGATGGAACACGGAGATATTTAGTGCATGAACCTGACAGCTGTATTTTCTCCTGTGAGCCTATTCTGTTATCTTGTGGTTATAGAGGATAAACGTTACAAAACACAGGAAAATGGGGCTTGGGATTTAAAAACCACTGGCGAGGAGGTCAATTAGAGCAGCTGGGGCTCAGCATACGGCAGAGAAGTTCCTTTCTTGCTCCCTTCTCCTTTTCTTTTAATTCACAGGCAGTATATTTGGGCTGACAGTAGTGCTCCACTGGCTTACGTAATGCACCTGTCACCAATCAAAAGTGCTCTGTGGCATGGGATAGTTTGTTCTCAGCACCTGCAGAAAATGAGCAAAATTTCTTACTGCATTCATAGCCTCAGAAACTACACTGACAAGTAGGAAAATCTTTTTAAAACAATGAATAGCCTAAGCAAAACAGAGAATATTTTATTTTGTAATACGAAGATCAATATGCACAGACTTTCCCCAAGAGGTGAATGCTAAGACTTGTTTTAAAATAACATGTAGATAAGCTCTAACTTTCCCAAGGCCTGTAACAGGTGTCCCACATCTTAGTTAGAGCTTGAAAGTCCCATTTCAGCCTGTTTGAACTTTCACATTTGAGAACAGGCAGCAGAGGCTGGAGATTGCTGTCACAACCAGTCACACCACTTGCCATCCAAGCCACCAGGTACCAGCAGGGGGGCACAGGTCACAGCTGCCCAGCATGCCTCCCGGAGCAGGGACTCAGCAGCACACACAAGCCTCCAGCAAGAAATGCAATCTCTGAGAAAGCCAGGCTCACTAAGAGCACCCAAATAATTTTAAATATTTAAGTGCTACCCATTCAGCTGAATGGGTTGGCTGCTGTATCCTGTCGCAGACTCTCTCACATAACAAGATACACGCAGCCTGTCAGCCTGATGGAAGACACTGAAGTGCTCTTTCCTCTATATCGATTTGCAGCCATAGCTCATAGTAACACGTGGCAGCCCACACTGTCTGGTCTACTAGCTGACTTCAGTCCTGATGACACTAGAAATTCAAAGCCACAACCACGTGAAATCTCAGAATCTTATTCTTTTCTCTTCAGTGCTGTCCTCACTGCTTCTAAAAGAGACAACTTCCTTGTGGAAAAAAGAAAAAAAAGCTTTGTGGCAAATCGTCGCTTTGCTGTACTTGGTGGGACTTCACACAGCTATGGGAAAGGGCAGATCTGTTCTTGGAAGTTTGACCTGTCTAATTATATCAGTTGGCTGTGATACGAGACTTTGTCACATCTCATCTGATCCTGTATGTCAACATGATTAACACAAATGGAGTATCGTGATCCTTGAAGTTTAAGCCACCACTTTACTAATGCTACTGCAGTTCACAACTCTCCTTCAAAACAAGGCTTGCCTGACCAGCTAAAAACACAATGCACTGAATTCCCGTTTCTGTCCTGCATGTCTCTGCTTTTTATCCCAGCAGGGAGACATCCAATGCGCCACCAGGCAAGCATTTTCAACAATTCCAAGTGCAAGGACACAGGGATGTGCAATTTTACATTCAAAATACAGAAACTGCATTATTTCATGTGGAGTATTGAAAGTACATGTCTTGTTTTTCAGCTGAATGAAAAACTACACAAATCTTCATAGCAATTGGTTCTCTTCAATTGTGTACTCACATCCTTAAAAACATATGCTTAACTGCATGGATGTGAAACACATTGTGCCAAAACACAAATACAAAAACCCTGAGATTTATGCTCTTAAAAAAAAAAAAAAAAAAGAATCACAAAATCTGTTTTGGATTAAAAAAAACAAACAAACAACAATGTAGCTTCTATCAAGCCATTTTACTGTAGACTAGAAAGTCCTCTTTGGTTTTCAAGTTCAACCTTTGCAAGCTTCAGTCAAGCTGTGGCTCATATTACAGCATTTCATAATGCTCATTAATCACCAAAAGTTCGGAATTTTCATGCCTTAAAGACTTCACAGACTGAAGTTTAGCATTTTTAAAGTTGGCTTCAACAATGATATTGTAAAAGAAATGCTACTGATGCTGAGTAATTTAAACACATGACAGATCATGTCATTTGGCACATCCCAATAATACATTATTAGGGCTCCATTAATTTTAGATTTAATATGTACAACAGAAGGATCTTGATTATTTGACAACATCTACGCAAAAATGCAATGCTACTGAAAATCATTTTTAAAGAGTCGTACCACATTATATGATGTATGATTATACAATTTTAAAGTTTGTATTATCTACAAGCAAACATTTTTGTGCAGAATTATATCATAAAGTCATAGAATCATGGAATGGCCTGGGTAGAAAAGGATCACAATGATCATCCAGTTTCAACCCCCCTGCTATGTGCAGGGTCGCCAACCACCAGACCAGGCTGCTCAGAGCCACATCCAGCCTGGCCTTGAATGCCTTCGGGCATGGGGCATCCACAGCCTCCTTGGGCAACCTGTTCCAGTGTGTCATGAAGTCATTGACTGATAAACATCCTTACTAGTTTACCATGTAAACCCAGGTAAAATAAGAATCTGCATAAAATAAGATGAGGGTGTAACTATAATATTTCAGCCATCCTATGACGTAAAATGATCAACTGCATTTCTGCCTGATTCAAATTTTAAAAAGAAGAAGGTAAAAGCATTATGCTTGAGTTCAGAATTAATGACCCGTACATGGAGACAGTAAGAAAGATGTTTCAAATACAGGCTAGGAACATGGCTTTGATAATTGAAGTCATAGCTGCAGAAAAGATGGTTTTTGTTTCTGTTGTGTGCAACCACATGCATTGCAAAACTATGTTGGTTTGGATGGGTTGAGAAGATTCTGAGAAGGACTGTAATTGATTAGTTGAGAGAAAAGAAGGCGAGAAGAGAGATGTCAGAAAAATCCTCATACAAGACAAAGGTTTCCATAAGCAGAAAAGAAACAAATGGTTTTTCACCTCTCCTAGGGATAAGAGACACAATGATGTGTTTAAACTGCAGCAAGTGAGATTCAGGTTACACAATAGGAAAAGCTTCATCACTCTCAGGGTGGCAAAGCGCTGTAATAAATTACCAGGAGAGTCTGCAGAGTCTTCATCCTTGGAGGCTGCAGTGTGTTGGAAAAATAATTCCCAAGAACAACACGTGTGAGGCCAGTGCCCTGGTACTGGGTGGCCTCCCAGGATCCCTCCTTCCCTGCTCTGTAACTACAAGGCTGTGTACAGCTCACAGCAACCAAAGCAAGGAAAAGTATCTCAAAAATCCCACAACACTGCATTTACTGTTATCTAATTAGCACTTGATTTGTTAACCAGAGATTATTTGCGTCTGAAATGCATTTCACATTTTCTTTAAAGCTGCAACTTTAAACGTATAACAGAAAAAAAAAAAAGAGATTTACTTAGGGCTCAGCCCAAAAATTATTATAATTTTATTATTGTAAAAATCTTGTAAAACTTCCAACTTGCCAACTACTTAAAAAACCTTTTTTCCAGGCTAAAGAGGACTGTTCTCCTACCTTCCTGAACCAGTTCCAACTTTCTGAAGCACATGCAAACAAACCTACCAGTCACTTGGGTTGATTGTGGTTTTTTTTTTTTTTTTTTTCCCCTCCCTTCCTGAATAAAAGCATAAGCTACAACAAAAAGAGCCAAAAGCAGAAAGGCACGTTCCCAGAGACATGGACTAAGAGCATCAGTTGCTCAGCCCTACATTGGATGTCAGGCTGCAGCAGAGGACTGAGAAGGGCTTTGATGAGAGACTGAGCAGCACTGCATACCTGACAAGCAGGTTTCAGCTTTTGGGGATGAATACGAGCTACTATTTGTTTATTCCTAAGGTAGAAGAAGCAAGGACAAAGGGACAAGATGATGAGCGTAACTGAGAAAATGGAATAAAAAAGGAGTGCTGTAATGAAATGATTCTCACAGGAGGCTAATGAAAAGAGAGGGAAGGAGTGGAACAGCCTGTGAAAACACAGTTGTTCACTGGAGGTTCAGAGGAGGCGTGTGAGCTCTAACAATGTCTGCTGGTGACAGAAATGGAACAATCTGAAAAAGAGGTTATGAAGAAATAGAAAGTTCTCAGTAGAGACGAAGCTGAAAGAACTGTCCTATCTCTCTGTTAAAGTTCAGGAAGTAAGGAAAAGTTTAGTGAGAGGCAGACAAAGGGAACAGAAGCATCAGTGATTTCTCGAAAGAATGGCAGAAAAGATGGGAGTTTTGAAGCTGGAGATGGAAGACAAGCAGAAGGGAGTAGGGCTGTGATAAGAGAAGTGACTCAGGGAACAATGAACTTGCTGATATTTGATGTCGTGTCAGTGCCCTCACTGTGATGCTCACTACCACTTAAACGTAAAACCAGCTGCAAGCCAACACTTTCTTCACTATCAAGAGCTAGTATATATTTATTTAATACACTGTAGAGTGAGGTTTATTAATACAGTCAGTGGTGGGAGTTGGCTTCTAAAGAGGAAAGAGAAAGAAGCACAAGATAACAAGAATTCTCCTCCCAGCTCTCCAACAGAAAGAGGACATTTGGGAAATTTGCCTCAAGTACTAGGAAATATTATTTCAGACCTCATCCACTGAAATACTATCCAGCGAATTTCTGGTACCAATTTCTGAGCAGATTCAGGACTCAGAAACCTTAAAAGAAATACAAAGATACACAGCGCTTTATACTGAGCGTGTCTGCTAGCCACAGTTTTCCCAGTATAGCCTGCAGGACAAAGCAGCTGATCTCAGGGTGCATTTGGCTATGCAAGTAGAAAGTGTTGCATCTTGTGTAACTCCTGGATAGAAACACCAAGGTCAGCCAGCATGGTGTTGGCTTCTGTAAGACTTGGTGAAATGCCAGCCTCTTATTAAATGCCAGACAAATGCAGATACTGTACCAGAACTGAAGTGAAACCTCTGTTTAACTGAGGATGCTGAAGGAAGAAACCTTCAGTGTCTGTAGGCCTTTATCAAGACATAGAAAAATAGTGCTCTGCTACTCACTTAACAGAGTCTGCTAAGTAGCTGCTCAAGAAAGATCTTTCAGTTTTTGTAATTTAAAATTGCTTATGCTCAAACTGTGAGCATTTTACAAGACAGATCTGCTGCTGCTAACCTTTTAGCATGAGTCATTTTCTAGACGACCTTTTAAGTCAGCCAAGAACTGAACATCACCTGTTAACTATGTGTTTCCTATTCACTCTGCTTGACTCAACACTGTGCATGACAAAGCATGACTGGAATTGAATTATGAGGCAAGACACAAGTGAAAGCTAGAGCTCAGATTTTTTTTTTTGCTTTTGTATAGCCACTTCTGAAAACTGCCCGTCCCTATCATGTTAAATTTCCAAACTTTACTATGCTTTACAAAAACAAGCTTGATGTCAAGCCAAGGTCCAATTTTTTTTTTTGCAATTTCTCTTTTTCTTTCCAATTTCTGCTTCATGAATTATTCGCAGAAAAAAAAAAAAAAGAGTTCACATGCAGTTTGTCATTGTGGGGGATTTAGAGTAGGTCAAATTTATGATTAATCCATTGCTTTTTGTTTGCCATTTAGTGATGGCAGTAAACAGATTAATGAGTCACATGAATGAACACAAATGGACAGCTTGTTACATTCAAATATCTACTAGGGAAAAAATACTAGTAGGAAAAGAAACAATATTTCAGTCTTTCAAGCCAGTAAATATGTCCTCAGCAGAAGAAACTCTAAAAATCCAGACTCTGTACGTACCACATCTGAGATCACAGTTTCTAGGGAAATTAAACGCTTGATCCTCTTCTTCTAAGGAAACCACTGTTTATAGGAAATATCTTAAGAAAATGATTTCCCTTGAGGTATCTTTTGTTAGCTGACATCCCAAGGAAGACAATACAACAGTACGAAGAGGTGAATACAGTTCTTATCGCTGGCAAGAGGCCACACTCCTGCATCACATCACTGTGAGCATGCACACTTCATTGGGCCTGTTCACACAAAGGGATGAAAAGAGAAAGGAACAACCCTAAAAGCTCTTCTTGTCACTTTCATATCCCGCATGTCTGGGAATATTTCCATGGCAGCAACAGACAACACCGTTCTCTCTGGTCCTGGCACAGGACAGCACAAGAACTGCTAACTTCTGTCTATGGGGAGCAGTTAGCCTGCTCTAATCCTGGCTGCCACTCCTAGGACTCACCTTGAAGTCAGAAACAGGTTCTTCTAAGGGAGTTACTCTGGACTAACATAAAACCAGTGAGAAAAATGGAGGAAACATCATAACTTTTGGTTTAAAATTCTACTGAAAACTTTGTAATATATCCAGATCTGACAAAATTTCTGACTATCATGCTAAATTCAGGTTTTTACCACCACTAATGTTATTTTCACTTCAAGTAAAGAAAAAGAGTCATTTCAGGTATCTTTACAGAATAGATTAGGAATAAATCAAAGCAATTAATTTCCCCATCTCTCCCAGGCTCTCAGGAAACCTCAGAGCGATACTCTGAGAACAGAGCATAACTTGTGAAATAGACAGACTATCAGAGTTAAAAGCTCCTTCAACCTTCAACTTACCTGCAAGGTAAAATTCTGACAACATCATTGGGTTTGTAGCCTTCAATACAAACAGCACAGTTATCAAAGTCTGCTTCAGTTTCCTACAGGAAAGAGAACATTTTCATTTTTGATTTTGTCAGCTAATCTCTTCAAAGAAGAGTCTACGTGACAAAACAAAACAGTCCCTGATGCATGCTGCATATCCAGTAATGCATTTCACGAAAAGCAAGTCAGACTTTCAGACATATCCTGCTGGAAACTTTCCCTGGGAATCATGCAGATACAGGTAGCACGTTTGAACTTTCAGGATTTTCTGCATCTCCAAATAATTTCACCTCCTCCTCTCCCTACTCCATTCCTTCCATAAATTACCAGAATTCCTTCCCTACCTAGAGGACGCATGTGAGCTTAATAAGCAGTTGCCACTTCTGTTCTTCCTCTTTGTCCTGGTGGTCGGAAGAAATTCTCAGTGCAGTGATTCATTTGGTAATGAGCAATTGGAAAAATTACCTTATCACCTTTCCTGATTGTTCTGACTTGCAGCTTGCTGATTGCTTTCTTTGCAGCATCTCCAAGCCGGCGCTGTAATACAAAATTTGCTCTTAATCAAAGAGTAGCTCTTCATGAAGAATTCATTTTTCCTCCTTAGGTTTCTTAATAATCTCGAGTAACTGCACATGAAACCAGACAGTTCTGTACCGATGAGGTCAGTCATGCTGTTATTCAGAATAAGTGCACAGTAGGTATTTTAGGCTTGTTGGTACCCCATGGCTGATGAGGCAAAGCTATGCTAATTCAGTTCCAGAGAGGACTGCACATGAGCCTCTTGTGATATTACACTATGGCAACTATACTATTTCAGTGTGTAGCAATATACTTAACAAGTCTGTTGTTTTGGTATCCCACTTCTTTCCTCTCCTTTTTTTAATCACACTTGCAAAAAGTACATTTAAAAATGAGGTCTGGGCTGGTAAGCGCGATGAATGCTGGACTTAAGATCCAGGAGGTCTTTATTCTTACTTGGTCCAGGATCAATTCATGTTACCCAGCAAAATTTAGGTGATAATTTTTTTTAATCAAGATGAACACAGACTATCTTCAGTTCGTTTTTTTTTTGTTTTTTTTTTGGTTTTTTTTTTTTCCTTTTTTTCTCCTTCATAGAAGTAACGCAAGGTATAAAAATGAGGCAAAAGCATCTGCAATTTCTTACAGGTAAAACAATATATAGTCCCACAGAACATCATATTCATACCTAACAGTTTGCTTTTTCTTTTCCTTTCACTATAGTGACCATAAATTCCTTAGCATGTGACATTTCTGACAGTACTGTGCTGGCTGGGCCACTGTCACTCAAGATTAAAGTAACAGCTGATGCAAAACACTGTTCTCAAAAGCTGAAGATGAGGCTAAGAATGACGTGGGGCAGTTCCCACAATCGCAGCTCCGTGGAGCTACCTCTGCAGGCTTCTGAGCTTGTGCCTGCATCAGCACTCCAAGGGCTTGGCTGCTCACTGTGCTAACGCAACAAGGAGACTGGGCGACAGACTCACATGCTGGAAAGGTCTCAGGGAGGTCATGAGCTCCTGCCCCCTCTTCAAGGCTGGGTCAACTTCAAAGTCAGACCTACGTCCAGTCAAGTTTTGACTATCTCCAGGAAGGGAGATTTCACAACCACTGTGGATAATTTGTTCCAGTGCTTCACTGCTCTCGCAACCTTTTTTTTTTTTTTTTTAAATCATTATTACACAAGGAGAATTTCCCTAGCTGCAATTTGTGACTATTATGCTTGTCCTTTCTCTGTGCATCTTTGAGTCTGACACTGCCTTCCCTCCAAGCATGCACCGTGTCAACACAGGCTGCAGGCAGAGCCCTCAGCCTCTTCCTCTCCCAGTTTACTAAATGAGATTCCCTCCACCTTTCCTCATTCATTGCACCCCAGAACATACTGGCAACCCTCCTCTGGGCTCTCTTCAGTTTTTTCTTGCCTGTCTTGCACAGGATCACACAGCACACCTACTCCCATGACATCCTGTTAGTTTTATAACAGCGCGTTCCAAATTGCTAACCGTAAATGACTTAAACTCTTCTTCTCACCCCCTTTTCCCATCTAATTTCCAACCATGTGCTGTTAGTTAGGCGGGAGATTTAGGAGCTCTGGTGACTCAGAAGACATTCAACTTTCAGAGCCGGGAACACTGCCTGTGCTGGAATTCTGAGGGCATGTCAATGGGAAGGGTTTCCAGCTGGAGGGATGAGAGCTTGAAGCCAAAAATGGGACAAAGCTGAACGCTGCCTGTAAATTGAGACCTCATCATCACACAGATATGATTAATAAATTACCACTTTGTTCTTTGGATTCAATTAAAACCACTATTTAATTTAGAGGGTGAGTTTATTGGATTGGAAAGACATAGAATGTGTGTAATCCTGAAAGCAGCGAGCAATTTCAGGCCTGGCTAAAGAGATGAAAATGATCTTGGCTATCTCATAAGATTTACATATGTGCTTCCCAGCACAGCTAATTATTACATGTGAGGGAGTTCCTTGTAGTTACACATCTTTCCTGTGGTACATTTTTCTCACAGTCTCCCTTCAATAAACAGATCTGACAAGAGCTGGAAGCATTTCTTGCCAGCTATTTGTTTCTTCAATGTAAATCAAAGACAGACTGATAACACAGAGCGAGACAAGAGCCATTGCACCCTACTTCAGGAATTGCTTGTGATTCCTTTTTATCATTATTATTACTTAAACTAATGAAATGTCTCAGTTCCTTTTTTTTTGCACGTTCTTCAAGGGGATAGGACAAGATTAAAGACTCATGTACATCTTTGATCTGCTTGTTTTCATGTTTGCTTTCTCTTGTCTATCTTAAATAGACAAGTTCATGACTTAAATGCAAATAAGAATTATTTAATTTTTGAAAGAACTTGGAGCAAAGTTGTACTTCCAAAGGATTCTTCTATTTGAAGAAAAGGCATGCTATCACCAATCATTGTCCCTAGAAGATAAGAGGCATTACAATAGCTTAAGGGTTTAAAATGAAGCTTAGAGATTTATAATTATAAATCCCATAATCTCATTAGCAAGACTGCAACATTCGATATTGGACTGGAAGGAGTTAAGAGTATCAGATGCAGTGGTCTTGTGGAGATGATGCTACTACATAAAAGGTAAGGACAGTAGCATGGAAAGCATCACTCATCTGCTCCTGAGGAAGTAAATGACAGAAGACTGCTTCAAATCTGATGTCTCTCTCCAATGGCCCAAAACTCTCCCAAGAAGTCATGACCAGCTGTTTTCTTCCTCAGAGAAATGCCTGAACCTCCATACGTTGTCAGTTAAATACTAAACTAGATTCTTCCCTGGATATTAAACCACGACTTGCAGGTCCTTAGTGGAATAATTGCCTGCTTTGGCTTTTGCCATCCCGCAAAAATCATGGAGCTCACTTGGTATCAAAATGATTTTACATAAAACTTCTTAACAAGAAGCAAATTGGAAGAAACAACATGGAAGAAATCCTGCCAACAGATGCGGAACTCAGATACCTCCTGCTTGCTGTCTTCCTATCCCATGGTTCACAGACAACAGAAAGGGATCTCTGATCTCAGAAAGAAACACTACTGGTGAAATATGAACTGAGACACATTGATGTGATATTTTACTTTTTAAAGCCCGTGTCCTGGCTACTACAAGGCTAAGATGGCAAGTCTTGCTGACAGTTGCTGAATGACCTCCAGGAATTCACTTGTCATGTAATAACTAACTGCTTTCAATTATTGTTTGTATCAAGCAACATCTGCCACCTGATGTTGCTTGATACAAACAATTCCCATAGTCTTTCATGGACATGATGACAATTTCATTTTCAGGAGGGCCTCAGGAACAAGCTGCTGAGGAAACAGGTTGACTATACTTTTCTTTCACGAAATGATTTGCTTGATATCAAAAGAACATAACGCTGAGCATATCTACTTCCTGACCACTTTTTTGATGGTAAAAGAGAAATAAAACTTGGGACTTTCATGCATATGAATATTACCCTACCTTCTACTTTAACACATATCATACAGTCACCTGTCCTAAAGACACTCCTAAAAACTCAAAACATTAAAATCAAAATTGAAACGTAACCATGTTTTCTATGACTGTAAGAAGCATGATTGTATCTGTAGATGACACCCTAGCTGCAGAAGCATAACCCCATAATGAAAGACAATTTTAGGCTCCACTGCAGAAATTCCCAACTAAGTTTACATTCATATGAATGGGCCATGGCATGCAGTGGGAAGCCTTGCAGTCATGGTTCTCTACTCAGCTAAATCAAGCACCTAACTGGTTCTCCTTTCTGGCACGTGAACCTGGATTTTGCAGAGAGGGTGAAGGAGAGTGATGGTTGAATATAAATATATGTGCTATATGCCCAGGTTTATATGCCCAGGTTTCATTTCACTAAGGAGTAAGAGGAGAAATCCAGGAGATTCTTCAGTCCTCCTATCTGCCTGTATTATTAGCCAGAGTTGTTGTTTTAAGTTAGTTCTTCTTGGAATAAGTGACTGAACAGCAACTTCAGCTATGTATAAGATAGGAAGGAAAGTCACTGTATACGAAAGAGCAGCGAGACAGAAGTGGTGATGAATCTTGACAAAAAGATTTTACAGAAAACCAAAACATAATTACAGTCAGTTAGCTGAGAAGAGGTAAAATGAAACATGACTTAGGGATACTCAAAGTAATCAATGAAAGACGTTCAGAAACCTTGCTTTCTTATAATACAACTTTTTCTGCTGATCATGTATTTACAGTTGGTGTTACAGCTGGAAAGATTACCGTGGTGAAAATGGGAAAAGAAACAAACAGGGAAGGAATGCTCACCTCTATCCAAAGAACTAGGTTCGCGAGAAAGACTCCACAAAGGAGGAATCTCCAGAAAGAGAACCTTCCCCAGTGGCAGTCAACCCTTAGATAGGATCTAAGAGAGATGCAGCCGGGCTCCACCCCCTTTCAGTCGCACAGCTGAATTGCCTTCACCTGTGCTCCCATGGCTGACCCAATCCTTTCCCCAGGTGATCAATCAATGGTTGAGGCCAGGACTCAACAGTTGCCATACATCATATTTTGCAGTTGGCTACCCTGTCCCAATTTCTCAGCACAGTGCCCAAGCTACCCACTCAGAGGCTGGACTGCCGTTGGTAGCAGCCTCGCTATCAGCCAGAGCTAGGAAGAGTATGCATGATGGAAGTTAGCAAAGAGGTAAGTGCAAGTTCTCCTTCAACTAAGAAAATACTCGCCCTCATAAGCTTTTATTTTAATAATGTGGGATTTAAAATCATCCAGATATAAAAAAAAAAAATCTCCTTTATTATTATTTTTAAAACCGAAACCTAATTAACGAGTCACAGCTTTTTGTGCTTAGATGAGCAGTCAGTGTGTAGGAAACTGGGTAGGAAACTGATGGCACAACTTTCCCTAAATAGGCTGGCTGGCACCCTCTTCATCTGAAGCTCTGTTTATACCAACATCTCAACCTTACCCTTTGGATAAACTTTAACTAACAAATAGAAGAAAGCACCCTTCTTAATGCTGGCCAGCAACGAAGGCATTTACAACAAATAAGCATGATACCAAATGCAAGCTAGAATGGCAAAAGCTTTTGAGACAAATGACAAAAAACACCACGTTCTAAACTATATCCCAAAAAGCAATAGAACACATTTCTCTTGAATATATCTGAATATCTAAGAACTTTGTGCTCTCATCTTCACATTACAAGATAACATGCTCAAGTTTAAAAACAAAAACAAAAAAACATTAGAGGAAGGAACCCTCATGAAAAAGGAAAGAGCAAATGAAGCTATTCTGACAGCTACCTACATTTCTATACTCCATAACCAGGACTAAAAAAGTCACTAACAGAAATGGTTGAATGTTATCCATATGTGTCACTGTTTCATAAGAAAAGAGCAGTAAGGAGATTAAAAGACAAGCAAAACTGAGTGAAGAAAGTATATAAAGAAATTCCAGTTTGTCCTGTAATGATAATAATTATAGCTTTGGAGAGAAAAAAAAAAAAAAAAAAGTAACAATTGCTTAGGAGGTCTGTTTTTTTATTCTTTTCAAAAACAGAATTAGTATCAATAACAAAGTTATCAAAACCTCTGCTCAGGATAATTGTTTGTGCACTCACTAGTCTCATTTAAACATTTCTCCTTTCTGGAAAGAAAGAAAGAAAAGACTGGAAAGGAAAAATGCTTGAACACACAAACTTGTCCTTCCAAACTATGATGTATAACCTGAAGGGTGCTTCTTATTTTGCTGGGTTTCATGTTTATGTATGCCTATTTACACTGCTAATCTGCCTGTATAATTACTTGATTGAAGGCACACTCAGGTTATTCACATGCATAAATCAGGCACACATGATGCCAAAGCATCTGAAAACTACCACAGCCACTACAGCCACAGTGACTCTGCTGCCAGTGATGCTCAAATTCCAGCTGAGATAGTCTCATTTTTACTATTCAAAATTTCATGATCTATATTTAAAAGTAAAATATATTCTTTCTGTCTGTCAATACAGAGCAGCTGCTCTCTATCTCTGAGGATGCCTGAGTTTCAATGGCAGTGGTGAGGGATCCCTATATGTTAAGTTTATGTTTGAGTGCAGCACTACTTTCTTCTACAAGACGATTGTAAACAATCCCAGTTTATTTTTTCAGCAGAGCAAGCAAAGCAGTCTTCCTCTTGCTGGAACAGGAGTTTATTAAGAGTCCAAAACCATCTCTGAATCACAGAGCATTATTTTTCCTGCAGTAAAATGGTCATCTCCTCGGATTTCAGCACTGATAACATTTCCTACTGCACCATTAAAATGAAACGTAGAAGTTTCAGTTTCACAGTTCTGCTGATGCCAAGATTAGTTGGATCCAGTCAAGAAAAGATGAAATTTATCATCAATATCGCTACTAATATTTGTTGCTGAACTACTATAAAAATTGAGGGTGCTTTATAAACCCGAGGGCCTCAGGACCTACCACTCATTCCCACACAATGCTGCTGGCTTCTCTCCAGCTCTATAGGTTTTGTGTCTCTTTCAGGGAGAGGCTAGACAAAATGCCAAAGCCAAAGGTTTAATAATATGGGTGACTATCACTACACCATTTACACGTTCAGTGATTACTGTCAAATGAACAGGAATGTCTTTTCCTTTAAAGGCCCTTCTGAAGAAGCATGAAAATGAAAACACTTCTTTTTAATCTCCTCACATATTGCGAAGCCTTATTTCTTATACATACTTTCACATACCTCATTACGTTTTAGTTACCATTTTGATCATAAGGGTTTTTATTCGTATTCATTCCTCCATTGCTTGGCTATATGTAACAAACTAATCTTTTTACTAATACACGCTATCATTCTTTCTGTTCATTTCATGTGTGTTTTGCACAGAAAAAAACCCCACATCATACACACATTATATTCCTTTTTTTTTTCCTTAATCCCATCTCCACTGACAGAATTCTTGGTTTTCTCCATACACAGACATTTTTATATCCTCATTCTTTTCGCTACTCATTATTAGTTGTTGTGTTTTGTTTTTTTTTTTTAAACCACACATTTATTTTCCTCAAATTTTACTTCATGGTCATTTAAAATTGAATCCCACAGTGATTATTTTTTTGGAATCCAAGCCCCTTGGCAGGACTAACTCACCTGATTTCTGTCCCTGGCATTTGCGTAGCGGAATCGCTGGATGTAATAGAAGACCAGCCATGCCAGCGAGATGATCATCAGCACAATGAAGGAGATGGAGACAAACACCACGGAGGTCCGGCTGACGTACTTCTGCAGGTTTCGTGTCCCAATTGTTATATACATCATCACAGTGATGTTCCTCTCCAGGAGGCTCACTATCTCTTTTCCTTTGGGTTCAGGAATCATTATTGCTACAACATCATCTAGGCCTGTCAAAGAGAAGAGAGAAAAGAAACTTTCATTAGAACAGCTGAATGCAAAGTGTGGTAAGGCAATAAAGCAAAAATAGTAACAAAAAGCTCCTCTTTCTCCTTCTGATTTTCATCAGGAGGTAAGCTGGATGGATGCGGTGAAGTTTTCAACCAGAACCAGTTACACAGTTTGTTCCTATAAAGCTGATCTGTGAGATACATAAAACACGTTTCATGGTTTGACAAACACAGACATCCAATTCTGCTGAGGCTTATCTAGCAGAATTGTGCTGTAACCACCACAGAAAGAGAGATGTGTTGGAGCTAGCGTAATTCCCTCTGCACAGCCACAAAGCCCCTCCAAGTTTCCACTAATACCAGAAGTGCTTCCACTCACCGATTCCCACAGGGCTGCAGTTGTTCTTCTTGCTCCAGGCCAGGGATGGGAGGGAGCTGCAGGGACAACAGGATTTCCACACAGAACCGCCCTGTGCCACCAAGGCACTCTACAGCCTGAGCCCACCCAGGTGTTTAGGAGCCATACTGAGAGTCAGCAGCACCATTTTATTTCCTAAAAAATGTTACTGCAGGCCAGCTCAGCCCCTGACATAGTTTACAGCACACCTCACAAGGGCATGTGTCAGCACAACCAGTGTAGCAAAGGGGCTTCCATTACTAGGATGGTGTACCGTCTTCCTGCTATCCTGTCAGCCCATCTGAAGCCACAGCTCTATGGAATTAGGCCCTTTCATGACTCTGCATCATTTTTCCTTTATGCGCAGTGCTGGTTTTGTTTTATTTGTGTTACATGCTGCTGAAACTGTTTTCTTTTCTTTTATATGCCCTACATACACAACAAATAAAAAACTGAAATTGTCTGGGATGAGGCGGCTTGTTAGATGCCTCTTCTAGCTCTGTGGATAAAAAGAACTCCTTTATGGTTAATATTAGGCATATTGTTCTTTCCCTTCATAAAACAAATGTATACAATTTTTACAGCTGAGCTATATTTTGCAATGGTCAAATCCGGCATTATACCAAATAGCTAAGTACCAACAAGATGTACTTGAACACAGAAACATGCCAGATACAATAACATCTACATCGACCATGAACTGGAATTTAGAGGGGAAGGTACAAACTTGAAAGGAAGGGTTGAAGTCAGAGAAATGAAGTGGAGGTGAGTGCTTTGGCATTTCAGCTGAAATCCCAGGAGATCAGCTGGCATGCTGTAAACTCCACTGTTTTCTGTATTTTGACTGTGGAAGGAAGGAAGACAAAAAGCCACCTACCGCGGGACGTTCATAGACATGGGAAAAGATTGCCTACCAAAGCAGCAACCTGCAACCTCACAAACAGCCACAAAGTACCCACAGCAAAAAATAAAAATAAAAAATCCCACAGCTGAAAAAACTGAAATTAATTTCATCAATTTCTCTCAAAAGCCACCATTCTGACCTCCTTGCTTGTCCAAACAGCCATCTAACATCATCTGCACTGTGATGCAGGATGTGGTGTGGAAGACATTATCTGAAAGTCCATGCTAATGGGAGGAACAGACGCAAATATTTTCAGTAAGAAAATACAGGTAGCATCTTAACTGTTAAGATTATCCTTAACCTAAAATGTCTCTTAAAACATGCTTTAACATCTTTACCATGTCTAATGCATCTGAACAGTGCTCAGTGTATTTCTGGAGAAATATATATAATGGACAATGGTTATACATGACACACTGCACATTAAGAATCACATTCAACTAATAATGGGATTAATATACCTATAATAACAGGGATTTCACAGTAATGTCCTACCTTCTTTCTTTAATTTCAAAGACAGACAAAAATTCTGATCTCCTGGATAAATCTCACCTCATTCCTGCTCTTCAGCACCTGCCCTTTCTGATCAAAGTACACCTTTCAGTCTTGGATTCGCAATGGAAGCATCATGAAGTGATGTTCCATTGGTAAGAGTGGAACCACACGCATACCTTCTCTTTCTCGTCCTTCCATCTCATTGCTAGGATGATCTACTGCCACCTCTGGCCTACGGCCTTTCACGATACTTTACAATACAAGATACTAACTATGTATTGCCACGGACGTATGCTAAACAAAATTGAAATGCAAAGTCAGAAGACAGCTATTTGCAAGAGACAGGCAGCTGCTTTTATTTATTCAAACTATATATTCAAATTGTAAGCTACCTGGTTATTTTCTTGGAAAACATTACAGTTGGTAATGCAGCATTCTTGGAAAAAAACAACAACAACAACAAAACATATCAGCAACAAATAATAAGCAGGAAGATTCTTTTTAGCACTTCATGATAATTCCTCCAAGGCCTTATAGAAAGGGCTAATTGGTCAATCAAGCTATTAATTTTTAATCTCAAATACAAATAATATTGGGAAAAAACAATAATTACCAAGTGTTTATTTTCCTTTCCTCCCACACATCACAACATGATCAGTGTTTCAGTATCTAGTGGCATGTGGGAAGCTCATATATATATAGGAAAACTATACATATTCTAGAAGAGAAATAATGTAAGGAGCCATCAATCATAGAGATGATTTCTATGCTCAAGTACACATTTGTTCAACAGACTTCAGAAAAAGAAAAACTATCTGGTAATATGTACTGATGCTTCTCTTGTGAGTTAGATGCTAACAATGCCTTTCATTACATCCACAATGGCAACTGCACTTTGTGGCACTCTTGTTACCTAACACATTTCTTTTCTTTTTCTGGCCAAGATTAATGCAGACTTTGACATGATTTTTTAAATAGCTGTCAGGATGAATCAGAGATTCATAAATCAGAGGTATTCAGGCTGCAGTGAATGGATTTTCTTCCTCTTCAGCTTAGGAAACACTTAACATATCGGTGTTCTCTCCTTATATGCCAATAACAAAAAGCAAGCAAGGTAGAACACGAACGCAGGCATTCGTGATGTTTAAACTCCCTTCAGTTTGCTGAAGCATATTCTCCTCACCAAGTATTTCTGAGCGGAGAACACATGCTGCTGATCCACAGGCAGCGATTCAGCTTCTGTGCTCTGCATTCCCTGCTATTATGTAGCTCTGCCAACAGGGCCAAGCTTTGCTGGCTCCAGAGGGGCAATACTGCTACACTCTGTACAGGCTCAGCTTGGCTCCTAGTCACAGGGTAACCCTGTGGCTAATCCATCAGCGGCAGAACAGTCCAACCAAGCCGCGTCTGCTTTGTTCACTTAAAAAGAGTTGTTCTGGAAATAATTCTGAATCACCCAGGCACTGTTCCATCCTGCATGGGTCATCCTGAACTCTCCCTCACCCCAGCCTGCAGGAAAAGGAGTTACATTTTGCCACTGTCCAAGGACAGGAAGAAGGTGGATGTAAAGAGCCTGCAGTGAGCACCAGCTCTCCTCTGCCTCCTGCATGAGGTGATGCTCAGCAAAGCAGCAATAACGTCAGAGAATATTTTCAATGGTGAGATGCGCACTAAAGAAAAATACCTGGGAGAGTCTCTCCAAGCCTTCCTCCTTCCCACAGCACTTGGCTGTGAAGTACATGGCTTTTGTAGCCCTTTCAACTCAATAAATGAAGAGATTTTATGAGCAGAAGATGTATGTAACATTTTCCACCTTGGAAACAGGCTTTGGCGACAACCCTATGACGTTTCTCGATTCTGCTTTGGGAGCTGTGGAATGATATCAAAAATGGTCCTCTGGTCTCTTAATTAACAAGCAGGGCCAGCAGTGGGGGGCTGCTTCTTTACTGCTTTGTCAGTTTCTGATTGAGGTATGTTTCTGATACATCTTAGAAGATTTACTTCTTTACTCTTAGCAACTGCAGAAGTCGGAGAAATAATTAACTGAATTACTTGAATAGAATTCTAGTTTGGGAGGTAGATAGCTCTTCTCCAATATGTCCTAGCAAAATGTCAATACGGATTTCTCTTAAGTTGTCCATCAAAATCAGCTACTAAAGTATTTCCCTCCACAGATTCTGTAACAGAAAACTCAGATATAATTTTAGAGTTCAGAAATTGCCTTAGTGCAACATCACTCATAACCTGGTCTGTGTTGGGAGTCCAGGAACAGACGCCCCACAGGATGGTGCAAGAGCCGAAGCAACTCTTCCTTTGCACCTTCAAGAAACAGTTTCATTATTAGGAATCTATTTCAGTAACTACCACCTATTATGAAGCAGCGAGATAAATGCAGATCTAAACAATTTGACAGCCTGCAAGCGCCCAGCTCAGACCACAGCGTTTTGGAATCCCCACGCAGCAAGAGCCAATTCAAAAGTTGTGCTTCCAACAAGCTCAGCAGCCTGGGTCTGCACAAGCACTGGCTGTGCTGCCACTCATGTGGCTGCTCTCCTGTTACACCCCTGCTGCTGCCGCCTGCATCTGTGCGAATGGATTTTACAGTGCAATCCAGATTAGGTATTTAAAGCAAATTTGGAGCAAAGCATGGACTTTAGGATAGCATTGTTTTTTTCTCTCTTTAGAACAGTAGCTCAGTGGGAAGTATCAAAGAGGAAGAAAAGGAATTCACGCTGATGGTGCCATACTTGTGATTGACTAAGATTGTCTAACCAAGACTGGTGTGCTGGGCTATTCAGAAGATAGGACCTTTTGCTACAAACTTTGTTCTCTTTGAAAATACTACTGCTTACTATCCTGTTTGGTTCCTTTACAATTAAATTACGTGGGAAATAGTATATATGTTAATCGGATGGTATTTCAACTGAATGTTAATGCTGTATAAGTTGTTCTAATATTTCACAATTGCAGCAAGAGTAACATCTTAAATGTTGACAGCTGATGAGAGCTGGATTTTAGTTCTGTTCTTTATGAAAGAATTACAAATCGACCAGCATATCAGCTTATCTCTGTTTTCCTTTCCCTTTATTAATTAGCACAGGCTTAAATTACATTTTTTCGAGCTCAAAAATTACTTTGGGAAATCAAAGCAATATTTTAGGCAAACTTATTTCTGAGTTTCAACTATTTCAGAAAAGTAGCAATGTAAATATCACTTAAACTAAGTCTTGGAATTTTATATACGCCAACTGTGAAGAATTATCTGATTAAAAAACATAATACCCTGCAGGAACTCTCCTTTTTGGGGTATTTGCAGCACTGGTCTCAAATTGAAGCGTCAGTAAATGAGACTAGAGGCAAAAATTGGCAAAGAGCAACATATAGTAAGTAACAGTAATACACAGTTGATATATATCTTAGGTGAAATGACCACAGATTGGGATCTATAATCTCTTGCATACAACTATCTTGGTGCCAGAGGACTTTTCTAGTCCACCAATTTCTGATGAGGTTTCATAACAGATATAGGCAAATATAGGTACTTCAAGGTTATTCAGTAAGGTTTTCCTCACCAAAAACTCTTAAAGAAAAAAGTCATCTAGCCATCTCTGAATAAAATGGAAAGGACCTCACGTGAAAAAAAAACAAGAGGTTAAGTGCAGGACTTTTGTGCTGCAAAACAGAAAGCTACCAAATAACAGAGATAGCCAGGAACCACCAATCACTACAAGGTGGGAAAGCAGGACTCAACATTCACCCTGCTTATATTATTTTCCCATTTTAATTTTTTTATTATTAATTTTAATTAATTAAAATTCCCATATTAATTCCCCAGGTACTGTTTTTGTTGCACTGGTTTTCTATGTATTTATTTCACCAAACGGTGGACCACAGGTTAGACAGACCTTTGGTCTTAAACGGCAGACTCGCTTTCATGTTAACTGGGTATTGATATTTGCATCTGCTCAGGACAGAAATAAAATTAAGACAGGTCTTGACAGCAAAACTACAGGGGCAAAGTCAGAGGTCTGATGAAGCCAAGAGGCCTCTCCACACTGCAGTGAGGAAGGCACACCTGTTTCTATGGCCTACAATAGACAAGAGAAGGGCTTGGGCTGAGATAGTTGGTGCCTCTTGCTTCCCAAAGCCCAGTTAGGATCAGAGCCAGGGGAAAGGGTGTATTCTAGGTGCAGAGGCTCTCACCTGGCAGTGAGGGCAGGCTACAGAGCAGGATAGGATGTGTGAAACTTCACCCATTACTTGCTGCCTGCCAGGAAAGGAGGGCAGGAGCATAGCCCTCTGTCCTCACTGCTGCTACAGCGCAGAGCCAAGCCCATCCTAGAGAGCACAGCCAGAGGAGAAAAACACACAGGGGAAGGCCAGAAACAAGGACAGTGTGGCAGCACATAACTCCATCTCGATGGATGGCAGGGTGCATAGGCATGTGAGTTTTCATAGAATGCTCTTTTTTCCTTATTATTCCAGAGCCTTTGCTTTACGGTGACGTGGGTTTTTTCATCACCTCCCATCCCCATTTCCACTTTGCTTTCCTATATCTCTGTTTACAAGCAGAGTGATATTTTCTTCAACTTACCCTCTGCTTTATTTCCCCCTTCTTCTTGGCACTGCTAAGGCCCTCCTTGGTCCCTTGCCCATCTTCCAAAACACTGAGCTGTAAATCAGGTCTCCTTAAAAGGCAAGTGCAGCGTCTCCTGGAAAGAGGAGTGACACCTTTTCCCTCCAGCCATTCCTTTTCCGTATTACAAAAGAAGGAAACTCTTTCACGCAAACACTTCTTTTTTTTTTTTTTTCCTCAGACAATCCTACTGTCACAAATCATTTCTCTCTGCAGAAGTACAAATATCTAATAGGACAGTTAAAGAAAAAACCCCACTGATGTTAATGACTGGCTGCAGTATTTAAATAACTGATACTGAAGTTTTCTCTTTGGTCCTGAGGTGAACAACAATAACCTCCAGCTGAGATATTCTCGGTTCATTTCTGTTGATGCTGAAACCAGGAGAGGCAAGATGCTTCTGGCTGTGATCTTCTCAGCAAAAAGCAGTCTCGGCCACTTTTTATTACTGTTGAGGGAGAAAGAAATTTCTGTTCATGTTTTTGTAATCAGTTCTGATCTTGTCAAGGCTGTAAGAGCTCAGAATGTATTGACTTCCTCCAATTTTATGCAGAAACTGCAGCAAAGGAAAAAGAAGTAAACAGCTATAAAACTTACAAAATCCAGCTCGGCATGATAGCTGCATTCGTCCTGGGCTTGCTTCCCATAGTCTCAGCTCATCAGCCTGCTGAACTAACCAACACTAATGAATCAGCGTGTTGTTATTTATTCACATTTAATTACAGGAAAAAAAGGGTGGTTCTCTGAGAGGTTTCCCCAGACCCAAGCCCAAACCAAGGCACAAGCTTTGAGGCTTTTTTATCATAGCCAAGGAAGTGCTTAACTATAATCCCTAATCATTTGTTCTGAAGACATCTCTAGAAATCTCCTTTGTTATCTAAACAATATTTGATGACACGTGCCACTTGCTGTAAGTTCTCTGTTCTTGAACCTGCTTGCAATGCTTTGCATTTTTTTCACGTACAAGGTGACCAGAGAGAATCCTTCAGGCAGGTCTTACAGCTAGGATCAGTTTAGGCTCCAACTCATAGCAAAACATGCCAAAGCGATAACCTTTTCGGGGCTGGGGCAACACACACCCACTACCTAAGCAGAAGCCGCCTCGCTATCTTCAGTGGAATTATGCCAAAAGAAACTATGTCTTAAATAGCATCTGAAGTAGCTGCGATAGAGTGCAGTCCAAACACAAGCCAGTTCCAGTGCCTGGCGCTGCTAGAGCAGTATAAACATATTTTCATTTACAAATGGGGAAGCTCAAGCGAACGTGTTGAATGACTTTACAAAGGGTCACTGAAGATAAGTGCACGGCATCTAAATCCCAGCCCTCTGTGAAGGAAAGATGAATCAGCAGAATGGCTGGGGCTGCTCGCATTCTCCCAGGGCTCAGCACAGCCCTGTGCCTGCCCCAGCTACCCTCTCCTCCTGGCAGATCGTCCTGCATAAGGACGCGCACACAGCTTGTCACAGCACCTTGCATTAAGCCCTCCTCCCTTCAAACTACAGATTCTTTCTCGGGTACGTCTGTACCTGGGGTAATTGGGATGTTTGCACTGAATGGAAGAGAAAAATGAGGTCAGTAGGTAATACTGAAACGATGTGGGGAGGTTTGCAGTGCCTCCCACAACGTATTACCCAGGGATGTGCCAGCAGCCAGGAGTAGTGAAAGCCAACACAAAGCACAACTTCCAGCTGCAAATGCACAGTCAGCCCACAGCCAGCTGCAGTACACACCTGGAATTCCTCCTTGCAAACTTTAGCCCCATGCCTTGACAAGACCCGAACACATCTGAAACACAGGTACACAAAGAGCTGTGGAGTAATCAGAGATAAAAACAGGGGAAGCAAATAAACGGTGCTGGAAGTAACAGGAGCTGCTGTTTGCATAATTGATTAACCTATATGGAATTATGTCCTGCTAATAGAGTTTGTGTTTTGTAAAGTTTGCGAGCAAAGAGCATTGAAAACACATAGGAAATTGGGAAATAACCATGAGACTATACACAGAAAACAAATATAGTCATTACCATGCAGATTAATCAACAGCTTTTCATCTACATTTAGAGACAGAAGCAGTGAGTTTTTGGTGTTGCAACAACTCCTGCTTGTTTACTCATGAAATCAGAGAAGATGTTAAAAAAAAATACTAGTGCCATATGCAAAATAAATAGCATTCAAATGTGGTGAGTAAAATGTTATTAGGAATTTTCCAAAGAATGAAAATGAGGAAAAGAGAAAGAAAGGGAGAGAGAAACGGGGAGAAACATGTAAGAAATCTCATTTCAGCTGAAGCCCCCTCGTTCTAAAACCATGTTTCAAGCACTTCTAGCACAGCTGGAAATATCTTTCAAGATCATGAGGTTTCATCTGCAATTCGAGCTGATAACTGTTAATTACAGAAATTAGATGGGGACCAGAAGAGGTTTTTTTAATCACTGGTTCTCATCACTGGTCCTACGTCTGGGACAGCATCAATTCCTAGCAGAAGTCCAGGCACCTCAAAGGCTCCCAGGGTCTTGCAGGCCCCTGATACCCTCTTCACCTCTCACTGCAGTATCTGGGTGCAGCTGATTAAACCAGAGCTCTGGCTGAAGGTCGTCCTCTTTGGCATCCAAATTAGCAAGCAGGGACAGCTCAAGAGTGCTGTAGCTTTTCCATGACCTTCTCAGCCTGATTTTCACACTGAACCAAGGACCAGGCATTGTGGCCTGGAGAAAAGGTGATATAGCAACATTGCTGGTGGGAGAGGGGCAACTATGCACATCCTCCACTTGCACCATCAATCTGCCACTTAGAGTAGCTTTACAGGACACCTGATTTTCTCCAGAAAAGTGACAACTTCCCAAAAGAGGCCCTCAGACTCCTTTGCCTACTAATCCAACACAGAAAATCCCCAAACTGAATGATTCAGTGTGCTTTTGAGCAATGCTGTTGGGTTTGTTCCAGCGCAAGTGAGCTCTAATCAGCTGGGTGAGAAGCAGGTTCAGAGCAGCAATCCTGAAACTCTGCGGAATTGCTACAGGGGATTTCCTCTTTCTTATCTCATAGAAAACTTGGGCAGAAGTGTGAAAGCATCCGTTACCTGTATTGCTCCGTGCTGGGGGGATGGGAGTAGAAATGACTGACAGGAACAGTGAAAGGAAGCATAGCGCAAGAAAGAAAGCGGTGGAGATCAACAGCAAATGTGAAACAAAAGGATAAACAAACCTAATCTCGGGCAAAGGGCCAGGAACACTTGGGCAAAGTGAAATGAGAAATAAGCTAAATCTGAGGGGAAGTACTGTCGACACACTGTCAAAGCCTCCAGAAATTGCTGTACATCCCTCAGCGTCACTGGATTTTTATGGGAGTTTTGTAGACCTCTATGATAGGAGCCCTTAGTCATCTCTTCGAGTCCTGTCTTGCTCAATCATTCTTCATACCTTTGAACATACTTTTCCATATAGGGGATGGATAGGTTTGATTAACAGTGGCATGTTTGCCAGCACTTTTTCTAGTTGCTGCCATCTTAAAGAAAAAGACTGAAGAAAAGGTCTTCAGTCATTATGCTCACTGTAAGTCCCAGCCACAAGCTTGAGCCTTCATCTTTGTCACCTCACGTTAGCTTCACAGGGATGATCAATGCCACAAGTCTTTTTACCTCCCACAAAAGCAGCAGTCTAACTTTCATGTAGAATTAGCTTTTGTTCATTCTTAATCAGTGATAACAAATCATTCAGAAAGCTACGAAGAATTGCTGAAGTCTCCTCAGTTCACGTAACCTGTCCCTGTACTTCTTTCCAACTCTTGGAGAAAGATGCACTCCTGGGGGCCCAGCAAGAGCCACACATCTGACCTGCAGAGTGTCCTTTTTTGAGAGCAAGTTGAGGGAAGCAGGACAGGCAGGGCCCCTGGAGCCATCTCCTGCACATTAATAAAGGCAAACCTCCCTACCTATGCTGTGCTCTGTTGAATCTTAGCAGTTCACTGTGCTGCTGTGGCCTTAGACACTTTCCAGCTCACCAGCTACACCGCTGAAATGGCAACTGGTGTATTTTTTTTAATTCTCCCATCAGATCTGAAGATCTGACAGCGGGTGAAAAACCCCTCAGAGAGTTATTTCAGTTTTACCATGTGGGAAGATCCTGCATTGATGCCATGAGTGGCACCATCACTAGAGACTGACTAGGTTAAATTGGAATGAAACTGGAGGTGGGAACTTAGTACCAAGTGCAGAAGGACTTCACAAGTGCCAGCTGCAAGTCCCCCATGTCAGCAGATGCCAGCAGCATGTCTTCCAGGTCTGTAGACAATGGGAAAGAAATCACCTTGGTGTACTGAATGGCGCTGAGCAGAGGAAGGAAAGGAGGAGAAATGTGCAAGGCTATGTCAGCTGCCTCCTCCAACATGTCATTCAACCCAACCACTGGACTCACCCAGTTACATGTGTAACCTCTGGCTGTTTATGAGCTGTAAAAAAACCAACAAAAACAAAAAACCAACAAAAAACAAATGTCTGCAAATTCTGGAGTTAAGCAAACACCTCAAAATAGAGAGGGATGTGTCTTATTTTGCTTTACATCAGATATAAACAAGGACAATAAAGCCTGTCTTGTTTTTGCTGAAGAGGTCTTGTTTGCTCAAGAACTTTGTGAAGGAAACCTTCCATCCTGAGGAAGCAGCAGGACTGCATAATCTTTGAGCTGTCCTCTTCAGGTGCAAGAGTTAAAGGACACTTACAACAAGGGAACTGTTTCATAAACTGAAATCAGAAAGATCAAACTAATGAAAATAAGACAAAAATCATGGAAAAATGCATTATTCAGCCTGAATGAAATTCATCTCTTTTCTCACAAAATCAATTTTTATCTCATTAGTCTCTCTAATACCATTAGTTTTGCATTTCTCCAGCTGTCCATACAATCTCTTAGGTAAACAACACTTAAAATGTCTAATGTAAAAAAGAAAAAAAAAAAAAGATAAATGTTAAGTCGTAGGCCTTTCCTGCATTATAACAGGCACAAGCTCAAACAAAATTGGATTTTGAATCAATAAAGTTAAATTCTCTGTGCTGGGGCAAAGCAGTTTAAAACCGTTTTTAAGAACATCAACTTCCAAGAATGCAAGAGTACAATAAAACTTCCAGAGACTCTTCACGGTTCAGGGAGAAGGTCTGGCAAGTGAGAACTTCGATTTTTAACTATGATATTGGGGTTTCTAAAGGCATAATTCTGGTAAGAGGTTGGGTTTATGCAACAAAAAAAGAATAACAGAAATAGAGATCTAACTGAGAACTGAAGCAAAATTCAGAACAAGTCACCCAGAACTACTGGTGGCAAGGGGGTTACATGCTTCAACGAATTCCTGGATATATATATGTATATATTTACTTTGTTGTTGTTGTTTGGTTGGTTGTTTTTTTCCAACCCAACTAAGCCATATTGGTGTTGTTAATAATCTCCTGATTGATTCAGCTGCCAGCTCTGTAGTTTGACCTAGGGCTGATTTAACCATGTCTGATGTCTAACTTAACAACCAGCCTGAGCCCTGCCCCTCACAGCAGAACATCTGGCAGCTGCCGAATTCTCCATGTGCCACTGCATATGCCAAGCTCTCTCTATGCCAGTCTTCAGTTACACACTGGTGAGTCTTCAGCTGAGCTGTCTAGTGCCAGAGATTTGTTTTTCTGCATTTGACTCTGTCTAGAAATGATTGTCTGATTCCACCAAAAGGTGGGATGTTATTCCCCGGAGCAGTAACACCGTAGTCTTCTCCAGCAGCTGCAATGCAGTAGGTAAGTATCATCAGCTTAGAGAGGGGCAACTTGTCTAAGTCACAGAGAAACTCAATAGCAGAGCTGGATCCGCAGCTCCGCTTTCCCTGCTCACCCATTCAGGTCTGCGAGCTCCCTGTCTGGTTTCAGTAAAGCACAGTTCCCTATGCAGCCCTGCTAATGACTCGCGCTGCAAAATAAGGAACATTTTCTGATACATTAGTTCTTGCACTTAGTGTAACTCCCCAAACATACCTAGTAATGTTCCTGAGGATAACCCAGCCCAACCACAAACCACAATACAGCCTGTTTCTCATACGAAACAGCACAGCAAAGCAGACTGGCTGCAGAGGAAAGCTGCCATAACTCACCTGGGCCTGGGCCCCCGAGGCACTGCACAGAACCTGCACTTTCCTACAAGCAACGTGGTGCTTCGAGGAACCAGGAGCCAGGCTATGCAAACCAACAGAAGAAGGGGAAAAAAAGGAAAAAGAAAGAAAAAGAGACTCAAATCTGGGCAGCAGTTAGTCTGACTGGACAGCCAACCAAACGAAAAAGCACCACACTGGGACAGAGTTCAAGGGTAGCCTTATGGCAAAAAAGTATGAGCTTAGGATTTGTAAACAGGAAATAGTGAGCAGAAGCAGAGGCACTGAAAGTAAAATCAGAGTAACGCAACTGTTTACAGCTGCAGAGAAAGCGTCTCAGGGAGGCCCAAAACATATGCAGATCTCTGTTTGTTGAAAACAGGACCAGAAGAGGACTTGATGGTATTTATGCACGAACATATCTCTATATATGTACACGTCCCAGGAAAATAATGGCTAGTAACAGAGGCTCTGTCAATCTGGAAAAAAGGGTATAGTAGAACCAACAGCTGGAATCCTATGGTAAATTTTTCAAATCATAAATAAATAAAAATTTAACTGTGAGTGTGAGTAAACAGGGGGGAATGGATTTATTTATTTACTGAGCATGTCCTTTGGGATAAACTACATATTCAGCTAGCATAGGAAAAATTCACTGAAAGAGATAAGATTAAAAAAACCTAAACATTCCTTTGTGGTTTTTCAAATGCGCACTCCAGCTTCATAAAATCATAGAATCACAGAATGGCTCGGGTTGGAAAGGACCCCAAAGATCATCAAGTTCCAACCCCCCTGCCACAAGCAGGGCCACCACTTCTAAGAAGCCTGAAAACCTCAGGGTGGTAAACTTAACAGGTTTAATTTCAAACATATCCAGCTATCATAAGGACAAAGTTTGACAAAATATGAACGTTACTGAATTTCTTTCCACGTGGACAAGTGTCCAGTTAACTCTTCAGCAAGGATTTGCATTCAGTTGCCAGTATCTGCCATTAGAACTGTAACCATCAGTGCTTTGGGGCTTATAGCAATCCAAGTGCTGAAATGAGGCTGTTAGATGGGAAGTTCAAGATCACCAGACATTGCCATTCATGCACAGCAGTCTCACTACAGAATTTCTTCATAGAGCTGGGCTTCCTTGGCTCTGAGAACAAGACCGGAGAGATACTACAAGCAGCACACTACAAAACGTACCATCTTTCATATGGAGATGTTCCAGCTCCAGCACAGAGCAGAAATCCTGAGTCAGAGCAAGAAACAAAACAAACAAAAACAGACGGAAAAGAGGAAAATCTCCAGAACTGAAATACAGCAGAAGTGTTTTTTCAGGCTTGAACTAGACCAGTGAACTGAGGAATAGTTGGCAGTGGTAACTAAACCTCCAGCTTGGCAAGATACACCTACCTTTAGCTAAAGCTACACATCAAGCTGGACGTGTTTCGAATATGCAGATCTTCTCACAGCAGAAAAAAAATAAAAAATAATAAAAAAACCTGTCCTTAATAGCATGTAAAAAGTCCGAGTGTCTTGGAAAAAAATATTTATGCTTCTATAGAGGCCGAATGTTTCTCTCCTGATCTCAGGTGGAGGAAGTTGCAGGAACGCTTTCTAATGCAACACAGAGAGAAACAACTATGCTTTAGAAACTTATGCTTATCAAATTTATGGAGCTTGGATATACAGCTTCGTTTAAAAATCTTTATAATGCACACCTTGCAGTGACAGCAATATGAACATCTCAAAAGCATACTTGTAATATGTGGAAAGCAAATGCCTTATAAACCTTATCTTCCCACTTTAAAACCAAGCAGGGAAAGTATGTATTACCATTCAGAAGTCATTAACCTTTTCTTCGTAAATCCAGTTCTTCACAATGAAATCAAAGTTAAATCTTCCACTGGTTTATAATGATGCAGGATCAGAGCCTTAGTATGTAAAGCTAATTGTGTCAGGTCTACTGAATGAAAGAAAAACCATGCCACTACTGAAAAAAGCAGGGTATTTTTATTTATACACTGCCTTTTAGACAACAGGCTTTAAGACAGTGGCTTACAAGACTTATTTTCCTAGCACAGGATATGAGCAGTTCCTATCGATTATGTATGGAAGTTACAGACATCCTGGAGAAAGGGAACAGGGCCCCAAATGTCCTGGCAGGTGTAAGAGAAAGCTTTTTCTTAATGTGCTACAGCATTTCTAGCATTTTACAGCTTGTCATTTTCAGCAAAGTAGAACTTCAGTCTTCATGAAGTGCCATTTTAAAGGAGCAGCCAGAGGCACTGCCAGGTATATGCCCTGGCTAAAACAACTCCATAAGCTCATTTCAGGCATGTTATTCCCTTAGGGTTACTTAAAAGAAATTCTAATTATTGAAAAACAGTTCCTCTTATAGACAAAGATATTCCTCTTCTGCTCAGCGGATCCTTTTTCCACTGTCAAAAGCACGTAGGCATGATGAGAAGGAAAAGGTTATAGCTCTGATGTGCTTTTCAGATATCACACCTCTATTTTTCTCCACAGATGCCATTATTTTTATGTCACCGTTAACAAATCCTATAGAGATGTATGTTTTGTAATTGAATGATACAGAGAAATTAATCTTCCTTATTCTTACATGCAGTACTTCGTAGCCTTTCAAGTACTGTCACTGGAAATGCAGACTTAGGAAAATGTACAGTTCAAATCAAGTTGAGAGAGGTATCTGAGCACATTACAATGGCCGTGCAGGATATAGACAGCTGCATATTTCTGCTTATATATGTTACATATGGCACGGAAAATCTTGTGTTTCTTAACAGTGCTACTTATAACACTAGGGTAGTTAACAGTAATCTCCTTCGGTGAAAATACCAGCCAATGGTTTTATTTCGGGCAGTCTTTTTGCCAACAGTTTTAGTGTATTTCTCCTGGCATTACATTTATTCACCTATGTTCTTAAGACACTTTCTACAGAAAGGTTGAAAACAAAATAAAGAAATAAAGCAGCATTACCCGCTCCGCAGGCAGTTGTTGTGTTCTCCCTATCTACTTTCCAGGGAGCAGTCTGGTTTCAAGAGAAGAGCTACCATCACACAGATGGAAGGCCTACATCTCATGTCATACCTGAAAAGACCTAGGGTTCTCAAAGAACATAGACCTTTTGTCTGTACTTGACCTAAACCAAAGCTTTGCAGTAATCCTCTAGCAAAAAATTCAGCATTATTCTGGCACTGAATGTAGAAGGCTCAAAAATAGGGGCCTGGGACTTTTGACATGCACAACATGAATGCAAAGCAGGCAGAACTGATGGTAACCTGGATGCAAGCAAAGACAAATACAGCAGAAGACATGGAGCATGCAGTTTTCTTCCACCAAAGCTGCACCTGCATCATGTGCTCACAGAAAGGGAAAACTATTTCCTGAGAGACCATGATAGCAAAGGATGGTAATTCTGAGAATACAGTGATGTAAAACTGGCTGTAGTATGTATGCATTTAATAATAATGCAGCTGTCTTCATGCTTGAGAGTTTAAATCTCTTTGTCACAAGACATGAACACTGTTACAGGATTTCTGATTCTGCTCTGCTCACGTTCAGGATGGTTTTAAAGCAGCGCATCAGTTACCTAATTCTTATCAGTGTTTTGGAGCTCTTAGTATTTAGAGCAGTACCTCACAGTCACACTTGCTTATGTTAAAGTCAAGTTTGACTAAATCCCCCCTCACTTCTCTTTTTGTTTTTGGGCACCCAGTCTTGAAGCAATTCAAGGACAGCAATTCAACAAATTCAGCATTATTTATCAAATGAAGGAAGTTCAGAAATAAAAGAGGGAAATGCCAAAGCTTTAAAAGGAATTTAGTCAATAAGCAATGCTCTTTGCACAAAGCTACAATTCATACAAGAATTTCCCAAAGAGGATGAGTTTGACAGTCTCAGAGATTGGTATATTAACAGTCAACATGTATAGACAGATCTACTCCAAAACTACACTCCAAACATTAAAACCTGGACAGCCACTCCCAGAAGTTGGAATGGAAAGAAGAAAAAGACCTCAAATTCAATTAAAGTCTTCTAGAATTTTGATAATCAACCATTTAACATTGTTTTAACACAAGACTGAAATAATAAAGAAGTACATTGATAAAGAATTCAGATTTGTAAGCAAATTTTTCAGACTTCCTTTCTTTCCTGCTGATGGACAATTTTGTTGTATGTAGCACTGTCAGGTTACTAACAACTTAAGATGGAGGACCATGGATATGGAGCAATGGTTTCAGACAGTCATCACATTTGCAAACAAATGAAGCCAGCTCAGTAAGAGTCGTGCCTTTTGAACATTCTAGTGCATTGGGAGAAGCATTTAAGTCAGTACAGAAAGGGCACTGATGAGAAGAACACTCTTTAATAAAAAAAACAAACCAAAGTTTGCATTCTGTATGAGCAACAGTTACAGTCACTCATGCCTTAAAAATGTAGAGAGATGGCCTAAATGGCTTTTCGAGGTCCCTTTCAATGCTATTTTTACATGATTCTCAGTTACTGCATTGTCACACTTACAGGCATCATTGTAGTTCCTAAAAATATTCATATTCAGCTGGTGTGTACTTGCAAAAAAAAAAAAAAGATAAGAAAAGACAACTATAGCAACAATGCATTTCACCTGAAAACACCTTTTACAGATCAGTTGCTTGTGAGTTTTTATCTCAAAACCTGAATACGGCAGCTTAAATCTTAGACGAAGACAAGAAAAATTACTCTAAATGTTGGATGCCTCAGGATGGATGAATCCATCCCCAGAAACAGAAGTAAAGGCTGCTCAGCTGAGATCCTACTGAAATTAAGGAGTGTCTGATTTAAAACCTTATCATGGAATTAATCTCACCTCAGTTCATCTGATAACAAGCCAGCTATCACAATGTTCTTCTTGCAGCTTAAAAAGATGAAACGTTCACCCTCTGTAGGCACCTTGCTCTCTTCTTCAACAACAAATAGATCTCACCTGACTTGTTCAGATTAGTGGCTTTACCTTCAGATAAATTGGGGGGAAAAAAAAAAAAAAGGATTAATTCCCTCCAAAGCAATTCATACACTTTAAGAAGGCCAGGCTGGATAGAGCTTTGAGCAACCTGGTCTAGAGGGAGGTGTCCTTCCCTATAACAGGGGTGTTGGAACTAGGTGATCTACAAGGTCCCTTCCAACCCAAACCATTCTATGATTCTATGACCAACCAAAATCTGCAGGAGATGGAGGACCTTGATCTCCGCACACCAATTCTTAACCACAAAGCTGTTTATCAATTTACAGTAATTTGTAAAAAGTTGCTGAAAAAGCCCTCTGGAGAGAATGACCACCCTAGTCAGCAACACAATTTTTTTTGTTGTTGTTTTTACAAGGAATGAGAGAAAGACCAGAAGTGGAATATGTTTTTCTTCTTCTTTTTTTTTTGTTATCCTTCATCAGAGGTCATAGCAGAAGTGCATGTTTTTAAAGACAGGCTTTGTCAAGGATCCAGAAGGGAGGTCACTAGGCAATTATCTCAGTAAGATGTATTGACCTAGAGGTTTGAAATCTGTCAGTCCATTGTATTTTCATTCCGCATTCAGATTTCTTTCTAGGAGAACATACTGTGGGCAGCTTTTAAATCAGCTCTCCCACGTCAGGCAGATTAGTACAAAACAGAGCACAAAAAGACAAACAAAGCTGACTTCCAGCTAACCCCAGAGAAACTGGGAGGAAGAGTTATTCCAAAACATACAGAGTCCTGCTTCTGACTGGAAGCGGTGGCCTGTGCAAGTCAGTGACAGCTGCTATATAAACATTGATGGGGTGCTACCATAAATGCTACAGAGCAGAAGGACCCTTCAAAAAAAAAGAAAGCAGTTCATCTGCCACATTGCAAATCTACATCTAGTAGCTTTTGCAAGGTTGGTTATTCCAATTTGTGATCTACTGTGGGAAAAATAAAAAGTAATGCTTGGGCCAAATAATGCAAAGCAGCTTCCCTGGATCAATGATATTAGTTCAGATTAGCACTGGAGCTTTGATTGAATTGCAAAGCTTTCAGAGCTCATGGGAAGAATCAACTGAAATTCTCCCATCACTTTTATGTGGGAGTCCACAGTACTGATTGAAAATAAGCCACATGTTACCAAGTTGCATATAGGTGATGCCTCCTGCAGTTATTAATACATGATACTCAGCTGGAGTGCAGTGAGTTAAGATATTCAGTTCTGAAATTCTCATATCACTACTTCTGAGCAGAAAAGTGAATCCCATAAGATTTCCTAGGTTTGATAAAGTTTTCTTGTGTTTTAAGAACAGAGGGCTGATGTATTACTGCACTGAGATATTATCTATTCCCTTGTCTCATTTCTCACTCAAATGTACTTCAGCATTAAATCGTGTGTTCTTCACTTGGCTGTAGATATCTCTATGCAATAACAAGATACCTGGATTACAGCTAATGCTCCCCTTTTCAATTTCCTTGTTTATTAAACCCTCAATAGCTTATGTATGTTATGTGAACTGTTCCTGGGAGATTCGGTATTGAATTATGCATGATTCTTAACATCTTTAGTCCCTAACACAATGCTTTCTACATCTTGCAGTTGTTGCTTAATTCAGTACGTCCCCTAAAAGCAACTTGTTTACATTAGAAATGAACGTTTTTATATTTGCTGTCCTCTATTTTCTTCATTTTTTAAAGGAACAGTTGGAAAATTGAACTGCAGCTGTCGGAAGTCACCAGTCTAAGAAACCATTATATAAGCAAATAAGTATTTACATACTCATGACATAGAGATGATTAATCTTCAAAATAGCTCTGTTAGTGCACAGTATTAGCCAAACGCTCTGCTGGCAAAATCTTCCTGGCTTCTCTGAAATTACACAAGACCAATTTGAAGGAGCTGAACAAACACGACCCAAAAAAGGCAAAAATCTCAAACTGTAAGAACGAAGATTTTTGTAGTTCTCTATCTGGGGCCAAGATAGGCTGATAGTGGGCTTCAGAATGAAACAAAATTGCTGCCTGAACTGCACAAGCCAAGCAGGTGCTCTGTTTCTGTCAAATTTTCAGAGCAGCTCGCTGAATCAGAGGGCTGGAGTGAGAGACTGCATGGCATTGTGGAAGTCAGCTGTCCACACTGAACCCCTCACAATGCTGGATGCCAGCTCACAATGACTGACTTCAGTAATCAAAGAAGGGCAAAAAGGCTACACTTACAT
The DNA here is from genome assembly GCF_905368555.1 of Meleagris gallopavo. Lineage (NCBI taxonomy): Eukaryota > Metazoa > Chordata > Aves > Galliformes > Phasianidae > Meleagris > Meleagris gallopavo. Next base: position 9,788,753 of record NC_139407.1, read on the forward strand.
CAAGGCTAAGGGTTGGGGCAAGAGTAAAGAGCAGAGACAAGGGGAAAAAAAAGAAATAAAAGAAAAAATGCGAACTCAGGAAACAAAAAGAAGATCGAAGAATCTGGACTGCTGTAGATTCCAATGTCTGCCATTCCTTCGGAAAGATGGGGTGCTGGGGAGATGGAAGACCACCATCTTTGACAACAGACAGAGAAAGCTTGGTTGTGACCCTCCTAGCTATTTGCCATCCCCTCCAGAACCACAGCTGCTCTCAGTGTTTTGCGCTGCTGAGGCCCTTCAAAAGACCACTTGGCATTTCTCCATGTATTGCCTTCAGGAGCACCACAGTGACAAGCATCATGCAATTCACACACTCTCCATGGGCAGAAATACCTAGATACATGCAAGGTCGGTATATGAGACTGGCTGCTTCAAGGCTAAGTAAACACAGCATCCTCAAATAAAATACACGCACTATGGCCATGGGACTCCATATTGAGATTTCCCATTTTTCTGGCAAGATTGTCTAGTCCCTGGCTTATCCCCCTATAGTTATTATTTCAGCCCTGTCACTGCCGGCTGAAATCTCATCTCTGTGATGTCAGAAGACATTCTTCCAGCATTTAACTGAGAGACAAAAGTTAAACGCAGTTCTGAAAAAGGCAAGGTATAGTTTTAATGCTTATTGTCAGGCTCTGATTATCTCTCAGCTTCCCCATAGCGCTTGCTGCAACCTGCAAGACCTGCCTGTTGTTTTAATTTCATTAGGCTTTTACCTCCTGTCAGTTGCTATGTGTTAGCTAACATCATTTGTTTTCCCCTTATGAAGAGGCTTTCTGAAAGCTGAAGCTGCAGTCTGGATTCGCTCCCCACAAATATGCTGTGCTAATCTATTAATGCACTCGGGGTCTGCACCAGGGTGCCCTTGTGATGTGCTCTTCAGCTGCAGCAGTAATATGGCTAAGAGACAGCAAAGCCTCTGAGAAGCATGCATAAGGCACAGATTCACTCACTCTAATTAGACTTAGGTCTCCCCTGCTCCCCCTTTATATCATGAAATTAAAAGAAAACAACAGCTACAGGAGTTTTCAGTATTCAGACATTATATAAACGTCAAGCACCATATGAACTGCTACTCAGGAGTCATCAAGATCTACAGACCAATGGACTTAACTGAAAGAAAGCCAGTGCAATAAACATTGTCAAAACCAGACCTATTTTCACCTTTTCTCTAAGCTAGGATCAAATAGACTTGCTACATAGCTTCCAAATGCATGGATATATGCACTGAGAAACAGTAATCATTTATTGAAAAAGGAATGAGTTCAAAAGTAAGTAGCAAAGCTCTCAATTAGAGCTTGTTTCAGAAAAGACACACACACGTCAGAAAAATGAGGGAACTGTGAATTTAACTACTTAGGTTATGTTCAGCATTAAAAAGTGATGAAAAAGAGTAATCACAGCATTATAAGCTGGTCAGGGGAGTCTGGTAGTGATAAAGTATGCTTCGTTTTTTCCAGAAGGGAAGTTGAGGAGAAAAGCTAATGTGATGAATGTGTTGGCTGTTAATGCCAAATTCCATAGACAACAGCCTGAAATTTAATCCCACAAATCGCTAAAAGGAAAATGTTCACTTCCAACAGCTTGCTCTCCTAAGCGCTCCTGCCCTGAGCCTGTTCCTGAATGAGCTGCTGTTGCTCAGCCCCTCCCGGAACACACCAACAGAACAGATTAACTGTTAGATAATCTGATCAAGGGGGAAAAAAAACAGGAAAAAAAAAAAATGCTACCCAACAGCCCACCACACACACTGCTTAAAAGTACGTGGCATCAAGAGTCATAAATTTTAGGCTGCAAAGTCTGGTCCTCCCATTGCCTTGTACCAGGTTTGGAAGCATTTCTCCAGCCAAAAAAAGGCAAAAGGATTTCGTATGGTGACAGTCAGCTCCTTACCTGAAATGCCCACAAAGCGTGTGGATGTTGCTCTCTGATTTACAAGATTATTCCAGACTGACAAGCACTGCAAGTTACAAAAGACGTTGACCTCTCTTTTCTTCTAAATGCATAAATCAACTTTATGTATGCTTTTTAGTAGACATTTAGACCCGAGTATGCCATCGTCATTTTATTTTTGCTTCAACAGTTTTTGTATTAGTTTCGCCTATTCTTCTCTATCTTTGCAGTGATCCTTTCCAATCGGTTTTACTTCTTGGTGGCAAGTCAATAAAAATGGCTACTGCCGAATTAGAGGGATCTGCTTTTCTCCTTCCAAAGAAGTGATTTAAGTCATAAAGCACCTTCCATGAAAAACAGAGGCAATGGAGCAGAGCAGCTGCTCCTTTTCCAGAGCAGCTGGACAGCAACAAGCTGAAAACATCACAGCATTACACTGCTTTTCAAAATTAGGACACGAGCTTGCTTTTTGTAATTTATTCCTTTGCACACTTTACACAGGAGCAAAGAATCTTGATTTGCTTTGTCTGGGCTTCAGAAACAAAACCAATATTTTGTGTGCCTAAATGTTTTATAAGCACTGTAAAAGACTTTGAGGTTAGAGTTCTTAAATGCAAGAGGGAAAGACGTGCACAAAGATACTGGGAAATACCTGACTCTGAAAGTCTTATCCCAGACTATCCTATGCCACGTTTCAAGATAAAGAAAGCTTCTACGGATTTAAACAGTGATAAGAAAATTATTTAAGTGAAAATTTTACTCCATTGATTTTTATTTTAACAACTCACTTATAGGAACCCTAAACTGAGGTTAAGGACCAGTAATTTTAGCTCACCAAAGATTCCATTTATCCTTACCTGCAGGTATCATAGAAACATAGAATGGCTTGGGTTGGAAGGGACCCCAAGGATCATCAAGTTCCAACCCCCTACCACAGGCAGGGCCTGCAACCTCCAGATCTGTACTATAGCAGGTTGCCCAGGGCCCCATCCTACCTTATCTTCAACACCTCCAGGGATGGAGCATCCACAGCTGCTCTGGGCAGCCTGTTCCAGCACCTCACTGTGAAGAACTTTCCCCGACAGTCAATCTAAACCCTCCCTCCTTGAATTTAAAACCATTCCCCCTTGTCCTATCACTATCTACCCTTATAAAAACTTGATTCCCCTCCTTTTTAAATTACCTTTTAAGTACTGGAAGGTAATTTGTTTCTAAGCTTTTTTTTTCAGATCATTTTGTTTCACTGTGTGAAATATCTGGATTCAAACACTGAAGCCAAACACTTTCACAAGACTGCCCTCAAGATACCTCAAGAGAGCTGTCAGCAGGAAGCTACTCCATCTTATTCCTCTCCTGAGGACCTGAGCAATGATGTCTTCATAGCCCTGTATCCTGGGGCTCCAGCTCTAGAAGATCCCTGCAGCTGGGAGACATATTGTTATGCAGGTGCACTAGAGCCAACAGGGTGATACTCGCCCTTCTCCATACGGCAACATTCACATTCACTTGCGTATGTGACGTAGGTTCTCCATGCAACAAACCTGCTTCCTTGCTCAGTTTACCAGACAACGAGGAAGGCTCTAAATAGGCCCACAGAGATTGTACAGGTGAGGGAATTTCACTCTGTAAGCCTGTTTACCACCTTGCGGACAAAGACACAGCTTAGCACAGCTACCTTAGCAATTAAGAAGGAGTATGTAAGGCTTATTCTCTGCACCCTTTCCCCAAGCTCCCTTCCTTCATTTAAAACTAGAAAAGCAATGATCCAGACTTAAATTGTCAGTATAAACTCATTTTCTTTTGTTTAGGCTTTAATGTTATTTGCTGGAGGATATGGAAAGTATCTCTGAATAGCATCACCGAAATTATGAAAAAATGACACATTGGCAAAAGTAGACTACAGTGTTTAGTACAGAGCACTACGTAAAAGAGGAATTTTTAAGTACAGCCTACGGACTGATTTAGTGCATATGTAGGGCCACTAGATTAATAGCCGAAGAACAGCATTAACATGCTGTTCTGTACCCAGTGTGCCCAGATGGGTGAAATAAGATAAAAAGAAACTGAAGGAAAAATGACCTTCAAGCTACAGAACAAAACAATTGCTCACCAGCACATCATTCATGCAACATACGTATGGGGAGCTTAAGAGAAGGAGGTGAACAGGTGCACGTTTGGCACTCATTAAGAACTAGTGCCTACAATCAGTCAGAATCCTTGACCATTAACCCCAGACAGTCCTTGATACAGAAGATGTTCAGTCATTTGTCCAGATGTTTCTGACACAGCCTTTAAGAGGAACTGCTGTATGTCTGCATCATAAATATTTGACTGTCTTAGTCATTCAACAATGGAACTTTATTTAGCCAACAGCCTGTTAATAAAAAGACAATAAACATACAGCTTCTCAGGGATGTTTTGGTTCTTTGCCACCCAAAAATTACAAGCAACATTCAATTAAACAATACTGTTAAGAATCATTTTTGCAGGGAGCCATAATCTACTGAAATCACAGTAATGTTCTCCTTGGCTAAAGTTGCGTGAATCATGTGCTGCCTTTATTGATTTAGAAATGTTCTCTTGCAATTAAGTCAGGCAACTAACTAGCTCTGGTAAAGTTAATAAACTACCACCGCCTCGACGCACATATATTTTTTTGAACAATATCAATTATAACTTCAAGCAAATAAACAAAAAATAATCAAAGTGGAAGCAGAGATTGGACTAATTGGAAAACAAACCTCTAACAATGCTTCACAATTCAAAGCCTGTGGGAGACTCATTTTTAATTTTCAATGGAAAAACAAAGCAGAACCCATTTTTCCTTGGAATGGAAATGCATTTACTTCAGTGGAAACAGTCAAGTGCCACGTGTGCAATTTTTTTCCACCACAGTTTAACTAGCAGAAGCCTGGATGATTTCTCTGTAAGTATATGCTTCGGCTGTTTCTGGCTGCAGAGACTTTTTAGAAATCCAGGCACTTCTGTACTGTTAACACCAAAAATCCAAAGCCAAATCCTTGGATTTGAGCACAATCGATCTCTGAGGACTATCTATGTCTAAACAAAACAGAAAACCAATACTCAACAGGGCAAAGTTTCAAAGATAACCTTGGCAGCCTTAAAAAATCCAAAACAGTCTTTCTCATGGTCACATGTCTTCTGTACTCCAAATATTCTCAAATCCTATCAGACGTGTAGACCCTCAAAATATTAGCTAGGTTTCTGATCCAACCCTTTTTTGGTCGTGAGATCTTTTATGCTAATTCCTAAAAGAGGAGAAATGATGGATGAACCCCTTTTGCATCTAACACATCGCATATCGTGCTGCAAGCCTAAGTGTTGAGGCATTCGGTATTTTATGATCTATGTGCCTATAACCACTGCCAAAGAACACACATTGCTATTTGAATCTCCAACTTCTGTGTGTAGCCTTCAGGGTTTCCCACAGTAGTTTTTCTTCAAAACATTAGCATACAACTTCTTGGATCCCTCAAATCTGATTAAGGAACCGCATTTTTTTTTCCTGTTTATACAATTCTAAGTTAGCCAAAACACTCATAACAAGGAAAGGAACACCACCACAATTGAAGATATTGCCTTTCTTTCAAGCTAAAGAGATTTACTACTTGTGATTCTTCATTCTCCATATAAAATTACTTTTCCTTTTTAACACACTGTAAAAACCATTTCAAATCTGCGGCACCTTGTACGCAGTGAAAACCAATGGGGGATGTAGAAACAGAGAGCAAAGACGCATGCCCCTTTAATGAAGCCTCAGGGAAAAGTGTTCAAGCTCCTCACTGTCAAGGCGCCGGTTCAATAGAACAGAGAATTGAGAACAGCCTCCTCAGCTTTTCAACCAAATTCTTTAGCTTCTTCCTCCTGCCTAAACTGGAGGCAGCTGGACTAAAGGATTTGGATCACAGCTAAAACAAAATGTCTTCTATCTTTATCTTTTTGTGTCCAGTAAATCCAAATAGAGTTTTGTGTCAACAAATGAAGTTCTGTTAAAATCAGAAAATGGAAGGATGACAGAAGTTTTAAGTTAGGAAAGCTACATTTATGAAGGACTTGCAAGAGATGCATTCAGTGACATTTTTTCACCACATTATACTGCTCTGTATTACACTATGCTCTCAAAAACAGTCACTGAAAATGTTCTACGGCCTTCTGTGCTTCACTTTTTGAAGTCTCTTACAGTGTTGTTTGAGAATCTGGTGTTTAGTAGGTCCACCATTTCCTGAAACACGAAAAGGCAAAGCACTGTGCACAGTGCTTTCCCAACTTCTGCTAAGTTGCATTTGATAGATGTCAATCTGGCCACCGCTGATAGATCTTTTCTGCTCCACAACTGCACGTTTATATGGTGCAGTTTTCAACTGCAGTGCTGTACTAAAGTAGGCAGTCTAATTACACTCAGAACAAACAGTTTCCAAGAAAAAGCTTTGCATGTCGGCTGAATATACCATACTAATCAACTTCCATCATGGTGTTGCAGCTAAGCAGTGCATAAGTTTCCGATTCAAATTTTGGGCCTAACCCTGCCACTTCTGCACTCTATGAGGATCCTGACTGAATGAGTAATTGATGAGCATGAAGTAGGTGGCAAAATATGACATTTTATGACTAATAAGTATTAATGTATTCCACCTTAGTTAACAATAGTCTAGCAGTCTGGAAAGAACAAAGTAGTGGAATATTAGCTCTGACATATTTATTTTGTTGGATTTACTACATAAGAACAGCAGAAATCATCTTTCCACCCTTCAGTAAACAATGAAAAGTTGCACAATTCCCATTTCTTCACGTACATTCTTTCCTCCATCCTGTTTCTAGCAAGGTGCACATAATAGGCTTATTTTCCTCTGTTAAGACTATGCATGAACCAAACATTTCTGCACCATACAGTCCTGAGGTCCATTGAGAAACCAAGGCTGTTTTGCAGAGTTACAGCTTAATGCATCCATAAAAGGGAATGAGAGAGAAAAAAGGCATCATTCAGTGGGCATTACTGTACCACCTAGCTGAGAACAAGCAATCCCTAACTCAGCTACCGAAATAAGTTATACTGTATTAGCAATACATTTCATCAGAATGGTGTTCCCTACTAAGGGAAAATGTAGGCGTATTCAAGACAACCCGGCAATTTTTCTAAGATTTCAAGTACTAGTAATGTTGCTTTGCTTGATGTTTATGTGCATCCTGCATTTAGACATGAGTAACTTTGTCACAGCCCATCTCAGAAAATTGGTTATAACTTTTAGCATCATCATCATTACAGTCCTTTGTCAGAACAGTATTCTGCACTCTTTAACCAAAAAGTGGTAGAAATCTAGGAGCAGAAACAACTAGTACAAGGATTCTTGGATCTGATGAAGTACATCAGACTTATTAACCAAAATTTTGTCTCTTATAAAGTAAGTCATCTGTGTCAACACAGAATTAAGTATATGTAACTCTATGTTTTTATTTATATTAAAAATACTAACAAGACATTGCTGGAGAATGAAAGATGAAACTCTATGAAAATTTCTACCAAGTGTTCTGCCATTTTAATGCATTGTTCTATCCAAATCAATCCACTTGCTTGTTTTCATTTAAAAAATCAGAAAAAGAATGCCCCCTTCTATGTGAAAAGAGCATTAGTCCGTCTTTCTTTAATAATTTAGCCTTCAAATTAGGATATAAAAGAATTTGGCTTTTTAACATCAGTTTAGATCATGCATTTCAGGGAAGAGTACAAGCAAAGAAAGAGTGGATCCCATAATCATCTTCATTTTTTCTGGAACAGTATTATATTTCTACTAGTCATTATTCGCAACTGACATATTATGAACCTCATGAAGTAGAAAAAATATCATAATGGCTCATCACATCATGCTCTAATAGCAGAAGATTTCTCCTGAATCCTGAATCACAATTTACTTGGTTTTCAGTTACTACTTTCCTTCTACAACCGCTCTTCAGATTAACAGAAGTCAGGTTACAACCAGAAATACTACCTTAAATCAAGAAAATTAAAACCTTTAAGGTTGTGGTTTTTTGTTTTTGGTTTTCTTTGCTTGTTTGTTTGATTGTTTTTTCCCCAATTGGCCTATTTTTTCTCATTTTAATGCGGTATGAAAATATGTTTTTGGAATCAATGGCTTCTGCACTTAAAGCACATGTACTGATCTTTCCAGGATCACATATTGTATGCTCAGTAGTGGTTATTCACAGGCCTGAATTACATGCATCGCTTCAGGACTTTCCTTTGTGAAAAGGAGTGCGAAATGAAGGTCTTGGGGAACGCAGGTACTGTTCCTTTTCCTGATTTCTGAGAACTTTGGATGAATAACTCTCATTAATACTCCACTGGGAGAGGAGAGGAAGAAAGAGGAAAGATACAAGATCTTTTCCAAACAAGTACAAAGCGATTATCTTCAGAGCAAAACCAACAGCTCATCTTTCAAAGAACACATACATCATAACACAGCAGAACGGTATTAACTGATTTGTTGACAAAGGTTATTTCACACTTAATTTGAAATTTTCATTTCAACAGTGTAAAAAAATTGCTTAAAAAAGAAAATCTTCAAAAAAAAAAAAAAACCCACATACAATGACTGAGAGGGAAATGACAAAGCTAATGACATGGTACAGCTACAGTTGTAAATTTTTGTTCAGATTCTGTAACAAGAATAGTTAATTTTATGAACTGGAATCACATTTTGGAAAAACAATGGAAAATCTGAATGCATCCGCAACTTCCATGTACTGGGCTTGATTAACTTCTCATAAAAATAACTGGAAAACTGACTGTAATGGGAGGCCTGATGAAGGTTGGAAAACTCACACAAATGTTTAACGAGTTGGTGGTTTTGCATTCACGCTCTTGACTTGGTATAAGCCCATGCCTCCCACTTGCAAACGTCACTGCAAAGTTGGCTGGAAGATATGCAGCTCTGCCAGTCTTTCCTGAAATAAAACATTATCTGCTTAGCATCGTGCCTCAGAAGATGCACATTCTCACACCTTGTTGAAGCTCCAGGAAGTGCCTGTGGCATGGATGACAAAGCATTGAGAAGCTGCAGGAACATCCTGATGTGGGAGGCTTCAGCAGACCCTTACAAGGCTGAGGGTATTGGCCTGTCCAAAGATAGAGATGGGGCCAAGGGGAAACCATCCATTTTCTCTCCAAAAACAAGCCCTCAGATAAAAGTTGATCTGAACGTAAGACGGCTAAATGGAAGAGTTAAGGGGAGTAAGAGGATACTGTGTGGAGGGGGGAAGTATTTAGTGACAGTATAAACCTCAACTTCCTGTAAAAGTTGTTTCTGGAGCTTAGAGCTTTTTCTGAGAAGAAAGAAACAATATACCTTAAAAAAAAAAAAAGTGAAAACATAAAGCAACTACACTTTCAAGTCTCACACAAGAAAGTGGCAAAGAAGGAACTTATAGCACTTCTATTTCTCTCAGTTTAGAGGTGGGAAAGGGAGACTTCAATGACAGGATTTGAATGCTGATGGCTGAAATCAATGTGTTTTCAAAAGGCTGGAGGCTTGAAGTGAAATTTCTGAAGATGATGTTTATCAGTGTCAATGTAGGTAAACGAGTATTTCAAAAGGAATAGTTACTGAGAAATTCATAGCAGGGAATGGAAATATGGTCGGTAGGAAAGAGAGTGTTAAAAATATAAAGAGAGAGATTCACCTTTTCTCATTCTACTTTCTGACATTCCTGAAGTCTTTCTCACAAGTGTAACGGTGGTACGTAAAGATTAATATACAGACAAATAAGGTTAGTACTCCTACTCGAATTTATATAATATTCTATCTTTTCATTTCTTTCTTTATTCAAAGAAGCATAACTATATAACAGTCAGAACTCTTTATTTTAAGGAGGATTAAGTAGGATCACTACTACTGCTGTTCTTTTGGGAGATTCTTCAACCTTCCAAATTCAGAAAACAGCAATTTTGCCCTCTGTGACACAAACGTTACTTGCTAAAGAAGATATACTATTCTACTTCCCCTCAGCAGAGATGGGGATGAAAAAAGGCTTCTGTAAAGCACTGAAACGAAAAGTTCAAAATTGACATGAACAAAAGAGGGAAGTTGCTTTCTTAAAAAAAAAAAAAAAAAAAATCAAAAAAAGAAACAAGAGGGAAAATAAAAGGAAAAGATCCTCTATGCAACATTATATTTCTCCTTGCGGAAACTGGACAGCTGAATGTTTAATTTACCTATCTGCACATTTCCCCGTCATTAGTATTCATCTTTTGTTCTCTTCTTCCGTACGTCTAACTACAACATGAGCTTCTCAGGCATGCCTTTTCTCTGTCCACCTCCTCTTTCCAGCTCAGACTAATGCTGATAAGACTTGTGAATAAATTCTTAAATGATGGGATAGGAACATATATCACAGGCCTTCTCTACCGACAGCCATGATCAGCAGCAAGAAGACAGATATACTAATGTTTTAGTAGTGCTAGACTTCATCTCCAGACATCTCTTACAGGCTGTAAATGAGTCTTAATACCTTCACCTTGTCAAGGACAGGCATAGAATTTGTAAATGATATTTTTCCATGACTGAAATATTAGCCAAGGAGAAGAACCTGGAATTTACAGATGACACAGCGGAGAGGCAGTGGCTGCAGCTCTTATGCAAGGTGTTCAAAGTGGGGAAAATGAAGGTAAGCAGTGAAGAAGATATGCGTTAATACAATGTTCATGTTTAATGGTGAAAAAAGGGAAAACTGGACAAGAGAAAGAAATTTTATCAGTGAAAGATACATGGCAATCTAAGGATATTAAGGATTTTTCTCAATATTTGGAGGAAAAAAAAAAAGCATGAAAATCTCTCAAAGAGAGTAACAAATATTGCAGAAAAGACAAACATTAAAATTAATTAAGTAAATTTAAATGATAATATAGAAAGATGAAACGCTGTACAGTCAGTCTCACAGTGATCCTTGGCAAGAATAGGAAAAAAAGGTATATGGGATGTACTAATAAAAAAAACGAAAGAACAACGGCATCAAAAAATTAAAAGAACGCATCTCTTTTTCAAGTGGATACATTAAGCAGATGTGATATTATTGTGGTATCACAAGGTTAGTAATATTACTGATACACAAATATTAAACCTGACCTAACACAACTCTTGGTCAAGAAACAATAATGCTTGACCAAAGCAGATTTAAAACCAAGTCCTGCTGTATTTAGATTCACAAGTAGACCTGGTTATGAAACAATGTCATTTCTTCGATGGAGCAAAATAAACCAAATTTGACACAGCCTGTGATTATGGCAGAAAGACTCACATTTTCTTTCCTTCTCTAACCCAGAAAAAGCATCCCAAAGAATAGGGGAGAAGATGGTAAAAATAATGTTTTGTTGTTTTAGTTCTACATAATCACCTAATTGTTACTGCTCAAGTACGAGGGAAAGAAGAGTCTTTTGCTTTGCACTGAAGAAACAGTACAAGTTTTGCCACAATGTATATCCAGATGTTTGCAATAGATAAAATGAGTTCAAAAACTACATTACAGTTGGAGTAGCAGAATACATATATCTTCGTTCTCTTGACAAAAAAAAAAAAAAAAATCCAGAAAATGAGAAAATGACATTTTTTATCTATATTATCTGTTTACTTTTTTACAATCATCAGAATTTTTGTGACACTTATTTACAGATCTTTACCAGGCTACTGACTTCATGTGCTAAGTAGCTAAGCTGATAATTGCAAGGGTTTCAATTCATCAGTCCTCCTCAGGGCAAAGTCCTAGCAAAAGCCACCAAACACGGCAGTTATCGTTCCACCATGATGCCCTGCTAAGACCAGCCTTTGTAACACCTGTTTCAAAGGTATAAGCACAGCCTGTACGCTCTGCCATTCAGAGTTCAGAAAATAACTCACACAAGCACATTAAGCACACTCTGCACTAGCTTCAGTCAGAACTATTGTTATTTGTTTTTTTGTTTTTTTGTTTTGTTTTGTTTTTTTGTTTTTTTGCAAAAGCCAGCAAAGATGTTGGCTGCAGAGGGCCAAATCCCAATGCACACTTGGAGAGATCTGGAGCACCCAGCACCCTCCTCTCCAGATGTCTACTCCTGGGCAGCACCTGGATGCCAACAGCCAAGGGCTGTTCATCAGACAAAATGGGGCTGTTTTCCTCTTCACTGCTAGAGGCTGGAGCAGGAGGAGTCTGCTCCCTCTGCTGTGGCAGCTCTTGGTGAAAGAAATCATCACGTTTGCATAGAAAGCTGCAATACTTCACTACGTTATTTTGAAGTCAATGAAGTAACGACAAAAATACTCAAACTCAGATGTTCTGCCCACGTTGCCGACTAAGAGCTGGAGCTAACTGAGCACTTGACCACTCACGAACAATGACAGTAACTCACTTGGAGTTGCTCCTGGCACACTAAGAAGATGCCACAGACAGTGCCAGGTTGAGGGGACGTGGTCAGCAGAGCAGTGCAGCCAAGTCCAAGCCTGGCCTCTGGGCAGCTCCGGCCCACACAGCTCGGGCCCACTGAGCTGCTTGCTCCAAGACTGTTTTGCCTGTAGCAAGTGTCTTAAATGCATGAACTTAGTATTTAAATTCATTAACACTGCACTCCTGTCTCGGTGGTTTACACAGATCCTGTTTTCCATTGCAGCACACATATGGTACATTTTTTTTCCACGTGGATTTTGTCTTTCTGAGCGCAGCCTAGTTAGTGACATCATTGCTAATAACTTTCCAGTCATGACTCTGCTGCATGCATCTTCTTTTTCTCTATTTTTGGCTTTATGTTTTCTCTACTTCAAACCATTCCTGAACCATCAGTTTGGCTTATATATGCTTCATACAGCCTTGACAAATACGTGACTTTGCAGACTGCAATTCTGTCAACAAACCTTAGCCATGGAACAACAAACTACTGAAGAGCTACTGAAAGACAAATTCAGCCCTTTCTGTTGCTCCAGGAGGGGAGCAATTAATGTGATTCTGTTAAAAAACACATCAATTAGTAAAAGTCAGGCTACTATTTTTTAAGTTTCTTTAATTATCTGCCTGTTCCTCAGCACCTACACTGTTCCCTTCCTTTGCCTCATGCACACTCCCTTGCCATGCACTCTGGCTCTCATTGCTGCCCTCTGCTCCTGGTATTTCATCCACAAGCCCTCTCAGCAACTTTCTTTTGCCACAGAATTTAAGGACCCAACAAGAGGAGCCCTGTGCCACCGTAGACTTCTCATGGTATATGAAATAGCCACAAAGGGCCTGCAAGCTTGATGCAGACCTCCAGGAGCCCTGAGCACTGCTGGGCAGCAGGATATGTCACAATGCCTGAAGTGGTACCAGGTTCTATGGTTAAGTGACTGAATCCTGCTCCAAAAGTTGTCTGTTTTTGTTCTAGATAGCAAACACCAAAGCCATCTTACTGACATCCTTTGCCTCTGAGAGTGAATACATACATAAATCATGTTTTCTGAAAGTACTATGTGCACTTAATGGTTTGTTCCCCAGATTTTCAAGATCCATGCCATTTCAAAATCAAGGAATTGGACCTCAAATAAAGGCTTAAATGCTTTTGATATATAGGTGACAAAGCCAAATCTGGCAGAGCAGAAAAACAGGTCCTATTGGTTCAGTGAACAGAGGTTGTCTCACCTTGCTGGGGTCTCTTTTTCAAGTACATATTGCTCTTAATTTAAACTTCCCTATTCAGATGCAGCATTTCCATATCTGAAGCCCCCTATTTGTCACTCAAGAACTTAAATTAGCAAACAGAGAGAGATACGAGAGAGAGTGCTAAAATCAAAAATATATTGGAGTTCTGCTATTAGTTATTGTTAGATATCATTCTCTTAAGAAGTACATAAAAAAAATACTCACCGAAACACATCTGTGTAATACCCCAGGATTGCGGTTAGGACAAAATGCCCATTGAATGGGGATGGGACAGACAGATGGAGTTCTACAATTTGAAGATTCGTAAGATTCATATGTGAAGTGTCTGTATACACACATGTATGCATGCATGTATGTGTGAGGAACAAATAACCTTACAAGGAAAGCATAAAGACTCAAAGAGAAATCAGACAGCAGAAAAACAAAGACAGAGCAAGAAGAAAGATATCAGATTTTACTCTTCTATTTTGTTTGAAAATTGTCAGTTTTCAACCAGTCATGTCACCAGTCCCAGATAATGTATTATTCAGCTTAGTCAAACATCTGTACTTAGGCTTGGCAAAAGTGCAAAGCAGCCAGATTCTTCCAGTCATACATCTTCTTTTTTTTCCTGACCTTCACGGACTTAATCAGCACACTGATCCAACTTTGAGATCAGGGCCCAACCTTCTGCTTAAATATGAGATGAAGAAAACAATTTCTTTGCAAAGGAGGCACTAGGAGAGCTTGGTTACAAAAGTGATGAGGAAAATCATAGAATTGTAGAATGGCCTGGGTTGAAAAGGACCACAATGGTCATCTAGTTTCAACTCCCCTGCTAATGTGCAGGGTCACCAACCACCAGACCAGGCTGCCCAGAGCCACATCCAGCCTGGCCTTGAATGCCTCCATAACGACTCCTGTTGGAAGGGAGGGAAGAAATCACCCTGTGCACAACATGACCCTAATTTTCTGTTTGTACCAACTACCACTGCCATCCTCCCCCGAATGGGAAGTGGCAGGTACTGTAGCCCAGAAACCAGCAAGACGTCATGAACACTGCTTAGAAGAGCTGTTTCATTTTCCAAAGGCTGCAGGCATATTCCTCATAGAACTGTCTATCTAAAGCTTACCATTGGAACAAGAGACCAAATTCTGGGACTGAGACCTGCCTCATTAGTGGAGCAATATATCAAACAGAAAAAGTAGCCTCATAAGACAAGCGCATCAATTATATAAGCAACCTGCTGGCAGCAGTTCACTCTCATCTGCTTCCACTGTATTTGTACTCAGTTTATTTAAAAATTGCCCGTACATCTATATATAAGACTCTATGTATTCTTTATGCTGACGTGTTGTTTACTTTTTTTTTTTTTTAGTTTTTGCACTCTCCGGCCCATGTCCTGTTTGTTATTTAAAATAAAATACTTGTGGAGTGTTTATAGGAAAAACATCTACTCACAGAAGGGAGGAAAATTGCCACGTATGCAAAACAGTGCCATGACAAACACATAAAATTATCAGGTATTCATATTTTTTCCTGTAACTATCTTTGTATCTAGCTTTTGAAGAAGAGAAAGAAAAAAGGAAGATGACTATGCTGAAGTTCATTCCCCAGAAGAACAGAAATGAAATGGAACCAGCACTAGCAGCCAGATTTTTCTTTTTTCTTTTTCTTCTGCTAGCTTTGCCACATCAATAAGCATGTCTCTTTCCAAGACAGAGGGCAAAAAGTCTCACAGTGTTCAGGTGTAATTGGGAACAACAATGAACTCTGCTCCTCTGTTCTCACTACACTGTATCAGAGCAGACTATTCTTTCAGAGGATGTTTTGTAGATGGTCTTTCCCTGCAATGCCTTTTCTGGTGGCGGCAGCAATTGGCCCATTTGAGTGCCAGGAAACAAAACCAGCAGTTAGGCAAAAATGTGATTGCAGCTGGCAGAGAGTCTGCAAACAAAGCAGACTCATGGCATGCTGTTTGTGAGGCAGCTCTCGCAGTTTATGCTATCATATTTAGATTAACGATGCATTTCATTTTCTAAACAAGCTCAATTCCCCCCTCCTTCCCTTCTTGCTTCCATCTCACATGCCAATGCTTCCATCACACAACTCCCTGCCCTGCTAGATATGATTTAGCTACCTACCACTCGCTACAAGTCAATGTTTGATACTGAACTAAAAGAGTCTGATCTGAAACGGGCTTCCATAGACACTGTACTGTGCCATTATAGCTGCCCAGTTGACCTTTGCTCATTAAGCAGCACTAAATAATCTCTGCTTAGCTGCATCAACTCAGATTAAACATTCATCGAAATAAAATGACTTTTTGATGGAAACTCAGCATCTTCCGTGACTAAATACATCTTCACAAGAACTTAAAAGGCAAACATGATTAAAAATATGTTCATCTGTTTTTGCTACAGGTGAATGGAACACTGAAAAGAAGGTTTTTAAAGGGTGGTTAAATAAATTTTCCATACACTATTTAACTGCTGAATTGACAGTGACTTTCAAACCGCACTGAAGTCATGGCACAGACACAGAGACAAACCACAGCCAATATTGAAGTCTGCTGTCCCAGTTACAAAATCTGCTGGGAAAGCATCCTGACTATCAAAACCTCTGTGGAAGTTCAGGAGCTGCTACATATAAGCAGAGGTCTGCTATAAGAATTCCCACATTGTTAACGTCACTCCAATTGTACAAGTTCTGGTCTCATCTGCATCCTGCCCTGCTGATTATCTTCTCCAGGTTCATCATTCACCATTGCAAAGTATGGGATATCTCATGAAGGAGCTCTGTCTTACAAGGCTATCATTTTATCCCATCGGGGATCGCAGTTGCTCAGGCACTTCAAATAATACTCAAATCTTAAGTCACATTCAGTTTTCAGCGTCCTTTCTGTTGCCAAGCTGTCACACTGGAAAATACTCCAAAACCACATCAGTACATATTGAGAAGCTCCTGGTGTCCTCTTCACTCTGAAGAGAATGTAGGTAAATTACCACTGCTGTGACATTACAAGCGTTCTTGATATATAAGTCTCCATACTAACAAAGCCTTGTTGCACCTTAGAAAAACCTCTGTCAGAAATAAGAACTGCTCATTCCCTGGAACTGAAAAAAGCCATTTGGTTGACGTTAAAATCAAATGAAATGGACAATCCAAAGACAAAACGAGTCCGTAACATTGTGACTCTTCTAACAATGACATGGATGTAGTTATGTTCCTTTCCAACTTCCTCCTGGCCTTCTGGTAACTGCATTCCTTCCTACTTTATTTTTGCTTTAATGTTCAGTGTTCTGTGGAACAGAATCTCATGACATCAAGTAAACAAAAACATCTTTTGTTTGTGTATCATCCACTCTTGTTTGTATTTTTGGCTTTTAAGTGCCTCTACAATGATATATGAAAAAAATGAATTTTGCTTATTTATAGGTATCTGTATTCTCTGACTAAGCTGAAATGAAAATTACGCCATTGCTGCAATAATCTCCTTAATAGGCCTGAATCACTGAGAACATCATTATAAATAAGTAGTGCTAAGAAATGCGTACTCAGGGATAGGAAGAAGGAGCCATTCTAGAAAATCTTTCAGTTCAAAATGTTTCTGTTGCTCAAGGTTTGATATTACACAATTGAAGGTGAAGCTTTCTAGGAGGAAGCAGCCTGGGGACGTGCTAAGGGTTTTCCCATGGTCACAATCATTGTGATTGCTCAAATATGCAGAACCACCACGCTCCTTATCGTACATTGAAGAATTTGCACTGAGATCATCACTTTTACTTTGTTAACAGATGTGAACTATGACAAGAAGAAGGCTTCTGAGGACCACAGCTATTTTTGACTAGATTTGTGAACTGCTTATCAGTGGGCCTGAATATCCACTTTTTCCACTAAATAGAGAAAGAAAAAAAAAAAAGAACCACAAGTGCTTTCTCTCTCTGTCTCTCAAAATCAAATAAAGTACAATAAAAGACCATGTACATAGCCAACGCTATGAATGAATGAAAAGGATGTAGGTGTTTTAACTTTCAAACTGGAGAACATCTAATAATTGAAATCTTTTCGTTAAAACTGAAACGTAATCTGAAGCACTGACAGGCAACAGAACCAGCTTTCAGTGTTTCAATGTGCTTAAAGCCTATGCACACGTATGCAAAAGAACATACACTTAAAAGGTGAAGTCACATTTTTCTTTTAGCTAGTGCGGGAAAAAACACACAGAGAAAACTGCCAAACTTTTAACCGCAACGTGACCTCAGCAAAACCAAAAAAATCCAAAACACCTCAGAGCTAAATTTCTGCTCCACAGGACAGAACAGTTTGGCAAAAACAAGTACTCCTCATCATTCAGTTCAGCATTGAACAAAATTAGGGTCTAATATTAGCGTAAGCGTGTTCAGTCCCCAAAACGTGTCCCTTTGTCACCTGTGTTAGAAGCTGTGCTGCATGCAGCTTAGTGCATATCCTCCTCCTAACATCACTAAGAGCACTGCAGCAGCCATTCAGAGCAGCGCATCCTATCTGACTCACCACACTCTGCAAGGTTCACGAGTAAGTAGACTGCTGCTTCCATCAGAGTCGGTCAGGAATGGCACAGGGTAACATCTATCCCATTAACTAGAAGAGATACAGTTACGCCACAAAGCGAAGCATATTATAAGGATTTTTTTTTTTTCCTTCTGAAAAAAGACATCAGTTTCCTCAACCAACTCTGTGATGCACACTGTATTTGCTTGATCTTTATACTGTTCAAGTTTCCTAAGCCTGCTCATTCCATAACTGGAGCTCCTGCTTGGGATGGAAGGAAGATGGTAAAGACGCCATCAGTTCATTTCAGTCTGGATGTGAGCGCAACGCTGTCACGTCACCACTAGTTGCTGTGGGACAAGTTAAACAGTCATTTTGCTCTCAAATGTAATTCTCTATCAATAAGAAGAATACTGCCATTAAACAAAACAATCTCTGTGCCCCAAGCCCCATTTTAATGCATAAAGGGATAATTTCTCAGAGACAGATGTCATTACGCATTCCAAATTCTGACTGAGCTAATCTGCAGCACTTTATTTTCCTATCTTACTCCATCAGTGAGCATTTTCTCTACATTACAGCAATCAAAAGCATAGAGACAGACAGGATCTTTTTATGGTAAGGAAGAGAGTGCACTGGTTCAGCCAGTAAAGCTTAATCTGGAATTAAAGTCTGCAAGCATGCTGTAAGTGCCATTTCTGCTGTTCGTCCACATTATTTTCTCTTAATTTTTTTCCTCTGAACCAAACAGAACGTGATTTTGCATTGTGTACCACAATGTCAGTGCTAGAGTTAGCTGCACTTGGTTTGGGTCAGTTTTTCTTTTCTTGCAGTTAAGATGTGTTCCAGTCATTCCAGAGCTTACTAGTGAAACTCTCCCAAAATAGCACTGTCAGGAGCTTACAAGGGCAGACGGTCATCTCCACAATAAAAGGGAGTTGTTGATGAGCATTTCTGATTAAAGCAGAATTCTCAATTTATGCTAGACAAGGCACTTACAGCTTGATTTGAAGCCACAGGTGCTTAGCACCTGAAGAATTGTTTCAATTAAGCATGGGGAAAGATTAAAAAAAAAAAAAAAGATACTGTGTCTTTCATTACCAGATTAAATGGCATTCAGAAATAGATGAACAGTGTTGACAGACTGCTGAATTTCATCTTAGTTCATGATCGAAATATATCCCACTGCTATTTTTATCCCAAAGCCCACATATGGATTATTTTTTTCAGGTTTGAATTTGATGAAATGTCTGATAGATTAAGATATCAAGTAATGCATTACTTACGTTACTACAGACGTCACGCCATAGGTGCATCATTTCAAAGCTATGGCATTTCATGTATTGTTATACAGTTAACAGATCACAGAATAGATATACGTGTAACAAACAATGCTGACCTTTTTTAAAAAGCCAACAAAAACCTGCAAGCCAACCACACACCGACACAAACACGTAAGGCTGTTAGGCTATACAAATGTTAAACCCACAGTAGGTACCTAGATTTTATTTTTTAATAACAAATTGCTTTCTGTTGCTGTTACGACAGAATTAGGTAATAGTGCTAATATTAACCTTTCTGACTACAGTAACAGGCTATTTTTGATAGACAGTTCTATTCCGTGTGGAATTTTAGAGAACTGAGACGCATGAAATTTTAACTACCGCTTTTCAATAACTCGCATATTAAATGTTCTTCATCAACAAGTAAGGTTACATCTCACACGTGGTACACAACGAGCGTGAGTCAAGCCGTGTTCTAAGCATTAATTACTGACTCTTCATTCTCCCCGTGGGGCTCTGAAAGACAACTGTTCACCAACCACTGCTGTAACAGAGACAGGCCAAAGCGTAGGGGCAGCTGCCAGTACATTTACTACCAGGAGGCAGCATCAGCTGTCCTCATCTTTCAAAAATCTTACAGAGAACTACCATACGTGCAAATTCTTTTGCTTGTATACAGAAAGATGTCTTCAATAGTAGAAGATATCACACCAAAAAATTACTTTTCCTGGTAAGAGGCTCCCTTTAAAAAGTCAAATTGAATATTTTTTCCTCCTACCTTGTTATAGACACCAACCCTTCCATTCCACACAGCTGCACATTTCCAGAAATTACTCTCTGATTTTAAAGCTTGAGAACATGAGCAAACAGCAATATAAGCCCAATACCTTAGAACTGCACAGATTTGTATGCAATAAATTAGGCTATCTTGCTGAAAAGCAACGTTTTTTTTTTTGTTTTTTTGTTTTTTACACAAAGCAGTAGAGGAACTTGCACAAAGCTGTAAATATAAATTTATAACCCATGTTAGTTGTGATGCAAAACAATCACAAAAGGAAATGAAAATACAAATGACTTGTTTTAAAAAAAAAACATACATACATATATTTTTTTTTCCCCATTTTGAACCGTAATTTTTATCTCTGTATACAAAGAGATGCACAAAACCAGGGGGGGAAGAGTTTTATTAACTCTGATACACAGATATTCTCTTGTGAGGATTTATTTGCAAAATACATTTGTCAGGATTTCATATACAACTTAAGAACCAGTTGGTTGCCAATTAAATCATTCTTTCAGCAAAGCAATTGCCCTCAGATATAAAATAAAAATGCCAAATGAAGTTTTACGCTTACAATCACGGTTATCAAAGTTCTATCATGTTTTCAAAGTGCTCTAATCCCTCCAGTTTTAGGGATATTAAAACATGGAAGGTAACTATTCTTTTTTTTTTTAGGTAATGTTAAGCCTTCATTTTTAAAAACAAGGAGAGCTGTGAATTAGTCAGGATTGAGCCACTGTCAATGAAGAATCAACTTTGGGTTTAAGAGGAAAAAAACTGAAGCCTAAAAATCACATTAAAAAAAAAGTTACCAACACCAAAAACAGGGATTAATGGAATACCCTCATCTATCCTATTTGTACAGACAGCACGATGCTGTATTTAGCTTTGTAATTCTAACCAATTGCAAAGGACTATTTTTGTGTCACAAGTTAAATTGCTTTGAAACACACACACCTCCAGTCCAGTAACAGGAGTGGTAACAAGTTATAACTAGAGCTTTTGTTCGAGCAAAATGAGAAGGACAAGGAGTCTGTGACTGGCCAGCACAGCGTGTAGGAAATAGGAAATAATGTGCAGAGGCTGCTGCTTAGGATGCTGCACCAGCTTGATGCAAAGCTAACTTGCAGTACATCCTCGTCACTGAGGCTACTGCCTGCTTTCCAAAGGCTTTATGTGGGGCACTCATCGGCACTATGGACCTGAACGAAGAATCCAGTGAGTACTAGTAGGGCATGAAATTAGAGGCTGGATGGAAGGAAAATCACAAAAGACAGGACCCACAGCGTAATGTCGCAATTCTTGTACTGTGCTTGGGTGCTTGGGTTTAAGTCCCTACATGAGGGGCCTTTTCCCAGCAGAAAGCAACAGCACAAGGACTGGGGTGCAAGCAGGGTGGCTGACAAATAACATCAGCATCACCAAAAATGTGGAGTATCAGTGAAAATGCAGGGCACGTGCATTAGTAAACAGCAGAGGAGAGGCAGAGTGCAGACCACCCTGCTTTAGTGTGGGTGCCCGACGCTCTGATTGCCCACCATACCACCAGGCCTGTACCACAGGCACGTCTCTGCTGTCTGGGTGAGGATCACTTCAGCTGGGCTGTGCAACAAAGCTGGGCTGCACTTTGTTGTTGTGTATTCGTTGTATTATATTAGTCTTGCCTTTGCAAGACTGTATGGTGTAGGAGCTTCTTTCCAAGACGATGATAAAAACAAACATGTAAAATACATCTTGCATTCCAAACACTCTGAACTTCTCTACAGACTGTCACCAAAATTATCATAAAGATAATCCTACATAAGGTGCAAACCCACGATATTTTGCTAGCTTGCAAGTATTTATCTGGGAAACGGAGTATAAAGAGGAAGTAAAAATCACCTTTTCAAGTATAATCAAATCCCCAAACATCAGCAGAACAGAAAAGACCTTAGGAAATGCCATAATCTACTCACAGTCTGGTGACAATTCCTATCTTGGCAAATATTTCAAACTTCCTTTCTCCTTCAAAAGGATTTCCAGCAACAGCGTACCCTCACGTATTTCTCTTCTAGTAATTTCTGCTGTTATCTGGCCTTCTGGTTCTCCAAACATCTGTGGCTTTTTGTCATTTCTATTTCTCTTTCCTCCCTCTCAGCACTCCTCCTATTTGGTGCTCTGAATAGCTCTGCAGCATGCACGCCTGCCTTCTCACAAGACTGTTCTCCTGGCAGTAGCAGATGAAGCACAGCGTTGGCAACCAGCTTCTGATGAGTCAAAGAAACTTTGTGAAATGACAGCAGAGCACATGTAATTTTGAGACAACGTGCAACAAAATAAGGAAACATGGAAATTTGTTGTGAACCTTTCAGAAAGCTCCTTGTCACTGACCTATGGTGATACAACAGGGCACTTGACTGTATGCCCAACCATAGGAACACGTTGTCTCCTCTGAACGTGCAGAGGCTGCTGCTTAGGATGCTGCACCAGCTTGATGCAAAGCTAACTGATGTCAGATAAAACTCAGTGCTCAAAGTCTGCTGTTCCGTAAGTAGCCTTTACTGAGGTGTGGCATGCACTGGACATTCAACTGTATTACTGATTTAGTTTAAACACACAAAATAAACAATTGCATTAGATCATAAACTACTCTCCTGCAAACAGGTATCAGCGCTGCTGGCAGTGTACGTAACGCCTTTGGTACATAGGGCACTTAGAAAACTTAGAAAGTAGGATTCAATCCCCGCAAGCAGAAGGGGAGCAAGATCACACAGAAATTTCTAATTATGCTTGCTGCTTGTCTTTTCATTTGGTAACATTCTTTTCTTCTGGATTCAAAGATAAGGAATGCATTCTTCTTCCATTAAGATGTAATTATTGCACGCTGGGTGTCTGCTTCATAACGAGATTTTGTGATAGCTGATATTTTTTACTAGCAGTGCTTTCCAGCTGGTGATGTCAAGCTTGACAATAAGCCTATACCGACATGAAAGTCCAGTACCAGCTTTTTAACCCCTTATCCATCCTCACTGATCTAAGAGGTATTTTTCTCCCAATCTGTACATAATCTGCAGTATCTGATGTATTAAAAGCAATATTTAATGACGACAGTTGCTGTTCTCTGCTACCAAAAACATTTTGTTTTTCTCTTAAAAACAAAGATATCTTCTAAAGTGCAGTCATGAGCACATATTTTCAATGTAAATTATTCCCTGGACTCTGTGGGCAATCAAAAGAGCAAAAAAAAAGTAATGCATGTTTACACAATGCTGAAGTCAAGTACGCTGATGCTGTACATAGATCTTACGCTTTGCTTGATGGTTCTTCAGAGGAGATATGGAAACATATTAAGCTGCATTTTTAGCATATTACATCTCTCCTCTGTAGGATAAAACAAAAACCTCTTCATTTGCTGAGAAAAATGCTTACAGTCTTTGTTGTGCTCTGTGAATACACAGACTTTTTACCTTTCCAATCACAACAAATTTTCACCTTCACTAAGCTTGTCAACAAAATTACAGAGAAAAATCATGCTAATGAATCGATAGCACATCTGTGATAGGAAGACAGCACAGGACTAAAGATACAAACTATGAAAGTATTTCCATCATTTAAAATGCATTTTCAGCTTGCCCGGAATCTTGAAGACAAGTTTATTCACTAAGTCTCACTCGGAATTGAGTGCTACTTTAGAATCAGATTTTTTATTTGTAGTCATTTAATATCAGTTCTGTGAACTTGCAAGAAAAATAAATGAAAAGAGCTGTGAACAAAGGAGAGAAGCCATCCGCTGCCAAGTCAGCATGATGGAGTCAAATTTAGTCAGATCATTTATTGCCATTAGCAAGAGATGTGCAGTTGGGTACTCATTTACTAGACTGATCAAATGTAATTTCATAAAATAAGGTCTACCTTGACTTCAAAGACAGACTGCACTACACCCATAACTGCTCAGGACTAAGCAGAACAGAGAGCCATCAATACCAGGTCAGCACTGACCTGGACTCACAGTTTCAGGCAGCTTTTTATGATTGTGAGACAATTTGCAGAAGTCAGTTTCTGCTAAGTGAACTTCTGGTCGGTCTGAAAAGCATCCGATGATTCACAGAAGCTGGGGACTATAGGAGTTGGAGCAGAAAAACATGATGGCTCCCTGAAGCTACACTGAGGAAGCAAGGTTTTATGCACATGAAAGAAACAGTGATAAATAAGGAAGAGTTTTCTTCAACAAAGCCATAAAGGACTGAAGGAAAGTGCCTAAAGAGCAAGATGCAGTACTTTTTACCTTGATGAGAAAGCCTCATTTTGGGAGAGCTGCACTCACTGTGCGGACAACTCATGTACTTCTCCATAACTGACTGGGGTATGGATTGGAGATGAACAATCATACAACCATGTCATGGAAGCACGAGTGTCAACAAGGAATTTCTACACATTATTAGGAATTATTAACAACCCCACCACTACCACAGTGGCACAGATTTACCTGGGAAGCGTTCATAAATTTTTCATCACAGCCACTTTTCCCTGAACTTTTCTACTTTTTTTTTAAATCTCTCTCTCTCCTTCTCCCTCCCCCCCTTCACCCTTCAGATACTTTGTCTAGAAAGGCAGACATCTTACATTTAGCTCTTCTACTACATGGCAGAATATTACAGCTGTTTCAACAAGTGACAGCTACTAAAACTGTTAAAGAAGATTAAAAACCACCCTTAGGAAAAGCACTGATTAAACACGATCAAGCATGCATGCAGCTAAGAACGAGCAAATGACGCCTGGCAACTGCAGGGTTATGGCATGTGACAAAATGACAGGAAAGAGAGGAAAGAGACTGAAAGTGAGGATGAGTTGGTGATGGGACAGGAGGTCATCAAAGATGTGATAGATGTTCTGGAGGAACAGACAGCTCTGCTAGAATAGGGGATATCATCAAGCTAGCCAAATTGCAGGGTGTGCCAAGAGCTGGGGAAGGGAAGCTGCACCTGGTGTGACAGAAGTGCTGTCAGACAAAAACAACATGCACAGCCTAAGGATGTGTATATATAGTAGAGAAAGAATATGCCAGCTGCCTGAGATTGGGAAGCTGGGGCATACACACACTACATGGACAGTCCTGCACCCATACGAGACGTGTAAGTTATTTACACAAATTCCAGTCCCCTGTTCCTCTAACAAAGGCATCAGCTGTCTTTGCTGCAGCCCAAAGCATTTCAAAAGACATCTGAATACACAGCAGATTTATGTACTGGGCCCATCCTCTAAGCTGGAAGTTGAACCCAGAAACAGGGGAATCCTTTCCCGTCTGACCTCAGATTAGGAAGTAGCTAAGGGGCTTTTGAGCTTTGCCTGCACATTACTGCTCTGTTTTGTAGACAGTGTAATAAACACAGCTGCACTTGATGCTCAACTCAAGATGCAATCCATATGCAGTTCCACTATGCATTCGTTTTGGGAACAAAGCCATTTTACGAAGTTCCTGGCCTCTTCCCCAACAGCTGCCTGTTCCTGCTGCAGCAATACCATTCACCTAACTTTCAGCTGGGCCAACACAGCACTAAGGGACTGAAGGTCTGATGTGACCTAAAAATAACATTTTTGGTTTTTAAGTCGTGGTCATTTTGAAACAGCTGAAAGGGCAGAAAACTGCAATATGAGAGTGGGGAACAAAAACAAAAGCAAAGAAGAGAGCAGGGGAGAACAAGAAGGCACTGCTAAGATTTCTGTCCCTCTGAAGAAAGATACTTACGCTGGGTAATTAATTATCCTGTTGTCCCAGGCCTTCTACAGATAGTGCAGAATACCACCTATCTGAAGAGTTCATAAAGGCAATAAAGCAGGCAGTGCCATGGACAGAAGAGCAAGAGAAGCTGAGTTGACTGATATCAAACTTCTAACACTCTTGAAGCTCTTGGAAAAATTTCCAAGTCCATTACAAAGATCTTGCAGAACTTTTTCAAAGGACATTTTCCATTTCAACTGCCTTCTCAGAACAATGGCAAAACCATATGTTTTAAAAAGAATAAATGATTTGTGACAAATGTATAGAAATTGTACTAAAGGCAAAGCCACTGCTGTGAGTGCTACGACTAAAGAAGCAGTGTTCCTTTCTCCACTGTTTCCCTGTAACTTCTGATGTCTCCTGAATTAAAACTAAGTTGCTTTTAGCTCAAAACTGGTACCTTACGGCACCTGGCTATTTGCAAAGTTGTATGCTGTACACAAGAGGCTGTATTAAAACTGAGGCTGTTCTTACTAACACAACAGAAATACATTCGCCTTACCACCTTCAACTTGATGTGCTGAAAACAACTGATAAAGAAGCAGATTTTAATGCTCATAACTCTTACAATTTCTTTGATGTAATCCCAATCTAAGTAGTTGTTCTGTTAAAAGCCACAGGAAATAATTCACAATCACCGTGGACTTAAAGAGGTTTTTGTTTGTAACCCTCCCAAGACATTGGCAGACATCCTTACACACATAATATCTGACTATGTGAGTGTTAAAATCAGCTATCCTAGATATGTTTAGATGTACCAAATATTAGCAGATGAAATGCCATCCATTAGCAGAAGCTGTCTAAAAAAAAATGCATAACTCAAATCTTGTATTTAACGTTAAATCTATTATTTCAACGGGCGTGGAGGTGCACAAGGAAATGCATTTGCTCCAACTATAGTTTATTCTAAACATTCTTTGCCAGGCTTATGTTTCCCCTTCGCAGATATTAAAATCTGTGTAAAAAAACAACACGAGGTGACAAATCAAAATTAATCCTTAGCAGAATAACAGAATGTACATTAAGATATTTTAAAAATAAAACAGGAGCTTATAGAAGAAATGAATTCATACGGGCTTCAGTTAGGCACCAAGGAAAATTTCAGAAAATCCTGCTTGGAAAAGAAATCCAAACTAACCTTTGTGCAACTTCATGTGTATGGAAAGAAGAAACAAAGAGAACCAAAACAGGCAAAGAAAAGGCTTGGAGAAGCAAGATGCTGCAGACAAGAATGATCCATTGCCCCTGAAAGAAGGGAAAACTGTAAAGCTGGATTCTCCCCCTGACCCACTGCACAATTTAGCTATTCTGCCCTTTTAGTCCATTTCTCCAGTCTTAACATTAGATGTTATCTGTCTTTCCTTGTTAAGAAAGATAACCAAAATTTTAAAAATGTAATATGCTTTTTCAAGTTATATCAGTTACAGATTCTTCTTGCAGAGAGGTGCCAGTAAAAAATGGATATGTATTGCATTAACTAATTACAGACATCTATTTAATTAAGTTCATTTGTTTGCTACCCGGATTCTTGTCCTACACCGTGATATGTAGTGGTAGTATGAACTGCTGCTTATACACATAGCCCACTGAAATTTTAGGAACACCATCTGTGTACAAACATACACTGAATAAAAGTACAAATAGATCAAGCAAATTCATTACAAGCATGAGGTACCTGCCTGCATGAGTATTTTTAGATCATAGAACCTCTATAGCTTTCCTACCAAAAACCTCTTATTTCGAGTTGAGAAGCTAAACACCTGAAAAGAATTTTTATATTTTAGACCTGAGTTTTGTCATGGAATACATATATCCAGATGGAGAAGAACAGAGACCACTCTGACTCATTTCTAATCAAGCAGTTGGAACAATACGGGAACCAGCATTTGTTTCATTTTTGTACTGTTTTTGATTAGAAACTATTAGAAACTCATCCCCAAGTGGAGACTCTTCCTTCTAGTCCTCTGAAATACTAATAGAAGGCAAATTCCTGTCCTCACTTGTTACATGCCTACAAGTTGCAGGTCTGGGTAGCATTGCTGACTGTACAACGTCCTGTATTTAAATTCTAATACCTTAAAGCTTAAGGACTATAACTGATTAAAATAGCTTTTTTCTTCCCTCTCTTCTCCCTGTCCCCAAGTCCAGAAAAAAGCATATAAAGTAGCTTTCAGAAAACTGCCCATAAAATTAAAATAGCTATATTTCCCACCCCTCCCCCTCCCCCATGTTCTACACAACTGCAGTTAAAATGAACCTCAAAGCAACCAGCAAGAGTACTATCCTATGTGGATGTGCAAGAGGGTCTGTTCCATCTATGTGGATTATTCACCGGCGAAATAACGACATCAGATGTCCAGGTACCTTGGTTCACCTGCAAGTTCAAGACCAGATACTAAGTGAGCATAATCTACTGCAGCCAATCTCTCTTAAAGAAGCTACTAACTTCATAGATAAATCTGCATGAACACCTAGACTTACATTCACATCTGCATCTGTGGATAAAGGATTCGTGCTATTGACTCCCCAAAAATTGTTTTTACATGCCTAAATGGAGGTTACATGCTAAAATGAATCCAAATCTGTTTTAAGCAGGCAGAGTCCTTCCTCTGTACTGTTCCTTTTATAGGAACATGGCAATACAGATTTTGCTTCTGACTATTGAGTCAGAAATAAATTCCTCTTAACACATACTTCTCAGGCAAACTCATGACACTTTACTGAAATGCTCTCTTCAGAGTGTGTTGCAGGTGCTCCTATTTCTAAAAACAAAACAGCATTTGTCAATCACCTCTCAACATTTACAGCCTTCACAGAACAGTACATTTTTGCCCACGTTACATTTTGTACAACTGTGACTGATGTCTTTACACAGTTCATTATACGCTTTCCACCATTTCTCTGTGAGATTCAGGCGAGCTTTGAGGATGACGAAAACATCTGCACTTAACATAATGCTGCTATCACAGCACATTGCTAATTAGATCCCTCATTTTTAATTCTCAAACGCCAGTGCAGATCTCTCTGCAGTACCTGCTGATTTTAAGGGTTCTCCACGGTGCATCTATCTATAAGATAAATGCCTCTACTGAAATCTGATTATCTGAAGATGTAGCAGAGCCAAAAATTGCACTTTGGAATTCTAGATTGAGTGTACATTTCATAACACTTTGAATGACCTGAAACAAGGACTAGATATGAAACACTTCAGGTCTATAATGTTCAGAAACCAAATCTTATACCAAATTTTAAAATATTACTGTACAGATTCACTTGCAAATGTGAAGGGGATATACTAAAGTTATACAGGTGAGCCCAAGATTTATTTTTGGCCAATTTTAGTTGCAAAGAGGACTTGAAAGGAGAGTAATATCATTTACCCTGGTTCCTACGTGACAGCTTACGCTCTCTCACTCTTCTTTTAGCTTCTATACTTTGGATGACTCAGTGTTCAAGTGCCAGCTGATCAGAACTACCAGCTTAAATCGTGAACTTCAGCTATGCTGTTATTTCTACGCTGAAGCACCCATCAGGATCTCTCCTTTGATTTCTCACGCTTTTATGTAATTGTGGCATTTCTCTTAGGCATAGCTGCGCATTTTACATTTCTATCTGCATTTGGTGTCCTACAATTGATGGGAACAAAGAGATCAAAAGGCAAAATGCCTACACGAACTGAGAGAGAGATTTCTCAGTTCTCACTTCTACTGGCAGAGGTTCACCACAACGCACGCTGAAAACATGCAAAGGGGCTAAACAACTACAAATTCCCAAAATTAAGATGTAGTGAAGACTGAAAATAAACCATTTGCAGTACAAATCACACCATTCAATATTTTGTCATCAGACCCTGGAAAGAGAAAGTGATCTGAAGCATGTTATAGGAGCCAAATGAAATTAATGCAACAGCGGTTTTGAAAATCCCACAAGCTCTCAAAACAGATCAGCATCACTCAAAATACAATCTGCACTAGAACAAAGGCACCGAAATTGCCATGCAGTTGCCATATTGCCATACAATGCAGGCATTGTAGTCTCTTTGACTGAACAGTATTTCCAGGAAAATTGAGAAGAAAGGAAAAAAAAAAAGTCACCAAGCACATATCCCAAGATTTTACAGTTTATCTAATCCTAACCTATAGCAGTTGAGGGAGGTGATTCTCTCTCCCTCTCTACTCCACTCTCATGGTTCTGTCCCCTGGAGTACCGTGCTCAGCTCTGGGGCCGCCAAGCTAACAAATATAGACCTATGGAGCAAGTCCAAAGGAGGAAAATCAAAATGACCAGAGGGCTGCAGCACCTCCTCTGTGCAGACAGACAGTGGAAGCCTGGAGAAGGCTCCAGGGAAATCTTACAGCACTGTTCCAGTTTTCAAAGGCACCCTACAGGAAAGTGCAGGAGGAGCACTTCTCAGGGAGCGCAGCGATAGGACAAGGGGTAATGGCTTTAAGCTAAAAGAGGGGAGAAGTTAGAGATTATGACAAAATTTTTTAGAGGGTGGTGAGACAGAGGCACAGGCTGCCCAGAGAAGCTGTGGGTGCCCCACCCCTGGAGGTCCCATAGCAGGAGGTTGGAAGCGGGTGGGTTTTAAGGTCCTGTCCAACCCAAGCCATTCTGTGATTCTGTGGATTCTGTGTTTGGAACAGGCTAATCCTGCATTAAATGCCTCTTGACTTGGTCAGATTGGAAACAGGAAAGGAATGATCTCTGTTAGGCTTCACATGGATACACCATTTCTCAATTTCTATGACAAATGTCCACATTTTTTTTGGCATACAAATAGAGGGTATAAAAAATGTAGATTCTGCTCCTTCCTTGGAGATTGCAAGTACTAAATTTGAGCATTCTCCTAACAAGCTAACAATAACTGAAGCATTCTTTCCATGACAAGGCTGTCACCATTGCCATCCCTTCTGAGAATACCAGTTAGTGAAGAAAGGTGTGAAAACAATATAGCTCCCCTCCAATTATAGAACAGATCTTTTTGCAGTGCGTCCAGCTAGTACCAGCCTGAGACTCAGAAGCCTCAATTTGAGCTATGACTTTTGGCAGGCAGTAACATCTCTTGCAGCTGTTGTGAGCTCAGCTGATCCCTCCTCTTGGAGATCAACTAGCAGGCATCTGAATCTTGCAAACCAAGACTCTTGGCCTCCTTCTGCAACACAGCTGTAACATACACACATATACATCCTCCCTTGATTCCCTTAATTTCACACAAAAGCCGTTAGGCCTTGCAGTAACTCAATTTCAGCTGTCAGTAGGTTTCAGAAAAATTTCCTTTGAAATCCACTGTCAGAAATAGATGCACGATATTCTCAAGCAGTTCAGAAAGTAAGAAAATTAACTTCTACCTATATCAGAAATAAATGTAGCCATGGCTAGAACATTTATATTATCACTTGAGGCTAGGCGGATCTTTTATTAAAAAAGCTGGAGAACTCATGCAAGTTAATACTTACAGCTTCAAGGCACTCACAAACTGCTCCACAATTTTACTCAATTACAAAGCAACCTTAATGAAGCCCCAGTATTGTTTGCTGGTTACTTGAATCTGATTGATACGTGCAGTTCATATGACATGCAGAATGCCTATACCTATCTCAGACTGCTGCTGAAGGACTGACATTACTTAAGTCGGGTTGCAATGAATAGGAGCTTTTCCATGCTTTACAACAATGCATTGGATACTATGGGAGCAGCAGAAGATATATAATGAGTTGAGGTATTTATTTTCTGGCTTCAACTGCTTAGCAATGAAATCCTTAGCAAGTTTTGGCACTGGCTTCAGCAGGGTTAGGATTTCAGAAGTAGAGGTTACAAATTAATGGCACAGGTAAGTGCATTGCTGTGTATCAGCAAACACAAGGTAACTTTTTCCAAAAGGAACGGGGTTGGAATTTTAGAGGATGGCTATTGATTTTCTCTTCATAGCATTTAAAAATAATAATAATAATAATAAAGTGGAACGAGGACTTGGGAGACTTTTAAAGGGATAGCAATAACCTACAAGTTCAGACATCTACACACGAGCTAGCCTGTGAATGTGGCCTGTGAAAATTCAGTTTAAAGCCCAATCTAATCCCAATACCCCCAACTAAAAGCTACAAAGACCATCATATTGATGTTAAAGAATTTCTTTTCCCTGAGAACTTCCTGCAGCTATTTTTCAGATAAGCCACCTGCGTGCATCTTCAAAGTAGTGGTAGAAAAGTTAAACCTTCATACATTCTTGCAGTTTGCCGAGACACCAAGTCTGCACAAAGTAACATCTTTCTGCCCCCCAAAAAAAAGAAAAAAAAAAAAAAAAAAAGGACCATCCCTTCTTTGCTATGGTCTGAGTATACTTAAATGCTGTGTATATTATTTCTTTTATTGGTAGGGACATAACCATCATTAAAAATGGAATTTTTTTTTAGCCAACTGAATATGGTACACTTGACTAACTACCTAATGCACTCTCAGATCCTGAAAAATCTGTCTTTGCTACTGGGTGGGTATGACCGCTAGATGAGAGTATGAACATCATGCTTATTTTCTAATTAACCAAGCCTGCAATAATTCTTTCATTGAAGGATGGATTCCAATTCTGTTGTATTAGACAAGGACATGCATGAGAAATTAAACCAAGGCCTAGGTCAGTGAAAAGCACAGAACGTGCAGACAGATAAAATCACCTCTAATTGCACTGCTGCAAGAGGATCTTTGAGGCTCGTGGTGATGAATGCAGATTTGCAGAGCATGGAAGACAATACTGAGTCACCTCTGGCATTTGTTAATATTTGCACACTACACATGACTGTCTGGCAAGTCTTACTGTGACATTAACATGGTTGTCTTGGAGCACCTTCACTTACTTAAAGATTATTAAGAATTAATAAGAATTTTATGAGGAAGTTTTTCCTCCGGTTGCCCAAGGAGGCTGTGGATGCCCCATCCCTGCAGGCATTCAAGGCCAGGCTGGATGTGGCTCTGGGCAGCCTGGTCTGGTGGTTGGTGACCCTGCATATAGCGGAGGGTTGAAACTCGATGATCATTGTGGTCCTTTTCAACACAGGCCATTCTATGATTCTGTGATTAAGCATTTCATTATTTCCAGACAGATCTCTGTAACTAAATATGACAGTTAACTTGTTAAGAATACTTCATAAAGAATATCCAATAATTTTATACTTCGGTTTTCCTCAGTTACAGTTTCTCGTCCTCTCAACAGATTCCAAACAATTATCTGAGTTGCTGCAAGTGCTGTTCAAAATTGGCACATACCATCTGGAACATGAGGAACTTCTCCTGAGTTTCTCAAAACAAAATAAAGCTGACAAACTGATACGGCCACAAGGGAGGAAGAAAAATTTTATCTACTGGAAACAAATCTGCAAAACATTACAGTAATTATTGCCTAACTGGAATGAGTTTAAGGTATGATGCTGCAGCACATCTGAAAAGCCTTAGATATGCATGTATTTCCAAATTAGGAACTCCCTGATTAGCAAGAAATATTGTGGGGCTATTCTCAACTAAATGAACTTGTACAATGGATTGGTTGATATCCATCTCTAAGCTATCTGCAAATAATTAACAAGCTGTCCACACTTCTGACAACTGCATGCACAGGTAACAGCAAATAAAATACAGGGATAAGAAGAGACAGGGTCTGAGTTTTTGAGCATTTGGGTGGTCATCTCTTCCTCAGTCAGAAGGGAAGCAGATGATTGAAAGCTGCAGAGCCATCTTCGCTTGGCATGATGATGCAGCCACATCTGATAGCCTAAAGAACAGCAGCCAGTTAATGTAGAGAAATCTAAAATAATTAAAACTTCTATTTCATTAGGTGCTTATAAAGCACCTGCTTAATATATATTTCTATATATATAGGTTGCTCCGGAAGTAATGCCTTCCATTTATTTCCATGGAAACTACACCAGCTACAAAAAGCACCACACACTTCAATAGAGCAAATTCTCATCTACAAAACACTATTTTTCAACGCAGCCATCCCCATTAGCTACGCATTTTCACCAGGAACAAACAAAAGCCCGCATGTCATGCTCATAAAAATCTGCACCAGTGGAGATGACCCACTGTTGCTCTCACCACTGCTGAAACGCATCACCCGCCACCTCACTGTGCTCACATCCACTGCTTGGTCTCCATCAGTGTTCAGCAAGTGTCAGTGAATGTCAGTGGTTGCCATTTTTTCCACATACAGGAATTCAGTTACACACTTTTGCTTCATATGCACTTCCACTGTAGATCAAAGTAATCAAATGGGAGGTGTTAATTTTGGAGCACCCCACATACATGTTATAAAAACATTCTGGTGTTTTAACGACTTTATACGCAGCACACAGTGTTACAGGAGGCCCTAAGATCCCACAGGATTACCATGGTAACATTCTTAGTAATAAATCTCTGGGCTACATCAGACATTTATTACTTTTGCATAGACAACATTTTCCCATAAAATCACTTTCAACCATGTTTATTCAAGGTGCTCAACTTCCAGTCTGTTCTTAGCAAGAACTAAATGCAAGCTTAGTGACGAGCATTTACGTAAACCTTGTCCTCAACTGGCACATGAAGCACCCTCCAAATTACATTATTGTAATGTAGGCATGACAACAAAATTGCCATCTTAACAAAGTGAGAAGCGACTTGTATCAATCAAATTTGTGAATAAGAGATTCTAAAAGTTGTCATGCTGACCTATGCGCAGAGTGAGACACAGTTACACCTTCCTCCCAGCTAACATTACTACAAAGTCTATTGTTTTACATACATATATTTTGTTTTACTGTAGCTCCTGGTCTGCAGACTAATCCCAACATAAAGCTGGCTAGTCAATCCCAAAGCCAACAGCTTTGTGATAAAACTAGTGGTTATCTTTAAATTGGTGAAAAATATTTCTGGACTATGAACATAAAAGAAATTGACCAGAACAGACCAACTGCAGCCAATGTGCTGACTCAGCACAGTACTGCTTGAGAACAAAGATTCTACGTGTTAAATAAGAAATAATAAAATACCCTATTCTAAAAATTCAGTGCTTCCTGATTTTTTTGTAAGTTTAATAGCAGAACGATGACTATATAAATCAGCTAATGGGGATGAAACTCTTAATTACTGGAGAAGGAACTGAAAGGTCATGCATACTTAAACTAGATAATATCAATTCTCCGTTAGCAAACATTTTCTTGAACTACCATCCATTAGAAATTATAAATTCAGAAAAAAATGATTATACATTCACTTTTTTTTTTTCCTCCTAAGAATAGTCCAGCAAAAAGGTTGTCTAGGACATAACAAGGATAAAGGAAAGATAATGTCTCTACAGAAAAAGAAAAGAGAAAAAATTATTTTCTCATGTGGTTTCTTAAGCAGGAGTTAACAGGGCAGGGGAGTGAAAATGATACATGAGTTCCCGGAAGAATCAATATGCACTGGGGGATCCTGCCTGCCTTTGGTGTAACTCCTTACTTTCCCATACAGTTAAGCTGTTTGCTGGCTTTCTCCAGCTCACTCTCTTGATTGCATTTAATTGCAATATTCCCTTGTGCTGGCATTCAGCATTTAAACTGACATTTTGGAAGAGAGAGGCTTTTAACTTATTTTACCATGTGAGACAGCATCTTCCATGGATGCTCCGGCCAATGCTTGTTTTGTGGAGGCTTATAGGCAATTCTCTGCATTTGTTGGATAGCCAGACAGGAGAAAAAGAAGTGGCTCAGAATGTATTTTTTCTTCCAAGTGTCTTTTCTTGCAGTTTCTTCTTCTCTAAGTAACAATCACAAAGAAATAACAAGCTGACACTGGTTCACTGGTGCCACCCATTTATTTCCTGGTGATAAATGACATGCCCAGCATAGAACCCATCTTCAAGAACAGGTGCTTCAGGCCATAGAATTTATTTCTGCCCATGAGGAATTTCTGCAGAGCATTTGCCATGACATTCCCCAAGCGTGGAGAAGTGTTGGGTGGTAGTTCCAGACAGGTACAGTCCCTAAAGCTGAAAGACTACCATGATCACCTTTTCTAACCTTTCTTATATACATACTGCCTCAGTTTCCCACTGGATGGGCTGAATTTTTCAGTACATGACTGACAAAGAGCTATTCAAGCCCATTCAAATAACATCAAGTCTTTTTAAAACAAACAAACAAAACTTGGTTGTCTGGATAACCACTTAAGGAATTGCATCTTAACCACAAGCCTGGTAGCTGTCACTGACAACTGCCAATCCTTGTGATGTTTCTGTCTAAGAAGACTTGCCCTACCTTGTATCAAGTACAGTTCCCACGTGAATCTAGACACTGTGTTAAAATTGTGCCTAACCTGCTGGTAAGGATACGCACACAGAGAGAAAGGGCCAAAGGTATTACAGCTTACGGACTGCTCCGTGGGAAGACCAAGCTGTAGGCATTCTGTCACATGGAAGAGAAATTCACCTTCACAAAAGCGAGCTCAGCTTCTTCAAATGCTTCTTCTAATGAAATGCACGTACTGATTCTGAAAGAAGGGTAATACGTGAGTTGGGAAGAAGCAAGGCCTGCGCTCCAGGGAGGAACTAGTGTCTACAGCTTTGGAAGTAGATTAAAATGTAATGTATCCAAACCCAACTGCTTTGAGTTTCAGGTCTCTGAACCTGAAATCCTAAGAAACTAAATATTTACTGAAATGGAGTCTTTCTTTAAACTTAGAATTTTAAGATCTTTTCAAGAGAGCAAAAATTTTCCTAAACGTTTTTTGTTGAAAGTCCATTCAACGCCTAAAGTAAAAACATTTTGATGGAAAAAAAATTCTGGTCAGTTTTTCTAGCACCCAGCAAGAGAAACTTGAATATTCTCTGCAAAAAAAAACAAGAAAGAGCAGGAGCTGCATTTTAGGTAGAGGGGACTGTAATTCAGTCTTGTAAAAGTTCATGAAAAGGACTTAGGAGTGTTCAGGGCAAAGCCATTCCATGCACGGCAAATGTGCTGCTTTCTTAGCAGTCTTCCATTGATAAATGGCACTGCTACATTTCTGACTGCTGGTGTCCCACTCCTCCAGCTGACCCTGAGCAGCACACAGCAAGCAGACTGCAGTCACTCTTTAAACCCAGGGCCAGCTGCAAAGCAGAAGCAACTGAAAGCACATAATCCTGCTCTGCTTTACAGCCTTCGGCTATTTATGTCAACCTGGGGTGGTGGGGGCTGGGAGGAAGGTAAAGAGGTAAGGTAAAAAGTTAACTAATTTTTATATATATATATATATAAAAATATATAAAAATATGTATACATATATATATATATATATGTATACACACACACACACACACACACACATATATATAATGGGGGAAGAAAAAGAAAGATAGAAAAAATAATTGAGTAGACAAAAGGAAAGATTCATTGGAACTGAGGAAATCAAAGAAACCATACAAAAACAAAGCAAAAAATGAAGAGGTTTGAAGGAAAAATAAGGCAAGTGAAAAAGACTTCAAGGACAATATTACAGGTAGACCTAAGGGATTTTACTCAGCTCCTTAAATTCCAGAGCGAAGAGTCTTGAAATAGTATTTAGTAAAGGTACAGATTTCAGGGACAGCCAGATGGTGCTTCTAACACATGGACACACAAAGAGCAATAAGAAACCTGGCACAGAGATTACACAATCTTGCAAAAGCTGCCTCACTCAAAGAACATGATACTGGCAGGTAAAATCAGGAGACAGCAAACGCATTATAAGAGCTTAAAAAGGCACAAGAAGGAAAAGCACATGCAGTACAAATATAAGAAGCAATCATGAATGAGACTACAGCCTCAGACAGTTCTGGTTGAAATATATATATATATTCGGAGTACAAACATATGTGTGCCCCAGAAACATGGGGAAGATTTAATGTTCTCTAAGTCAGAGCTTGCTAAAAGGCCAAAGGAAAAGCAGAAATACATTTCCATCTTTTAACAGAAAAGACTGAAATGGAACAGTATCATTTTAGCCAGCTTTGCAGATGTAAAACCACAGCGATCTTTATCAGATATTGATACAGAACTCTTGCATAAGTGGAAAATCCAAGGCATCTTCTATAGCAAGGCTTGTTAGACACAGAGCTTTGATCATGAGGCTTTGGAATCACTCTGCAGTATGACAGTAACAACTGGGTGCAAAAGCTGAAGAGCTCCACATATCAGTTTAAAAGAAAGAATAGACCCATAAATCTTATTGTACTGCAACCCACAACACCACAACTCTTAGTAAACCAATACCTATATATTTTACAGTAATCTCAAGGTGAGACATGGATTCATCTTCAGTTAACATACACCTGCTAGACTCTCAAGCTCAGTCTTAGTGCTGCTGTATAATACCAAACGCAGAGAATACAATATAGCAGTCACTGTACTGGAAATGCATATTTTTACTAGGGCTGAAAGATCAGGCAGTAAATAGAAGAGCATGGTTTAATGAGGTGTGAGTTATAAAAGATGGAAGATGCATATTGATGTGATACCTAATTCCCTTTAAAATTCAGCATTATCTGGTGAGATATTAATATAATGACTCGCAAAAAAATATATATATATAATGATAATTAGGTGCTTTTTTAGGAGAGATGTGAACAGTAAAAGGCAAATTAGTGAGCATATTAAAAGGGAGGAAGACAAAGCTATGAAACAAATTCTGATGAAAAATTGTATCTTGTACCATTAAGCTTTTGTTCAGGGAGAAAAGATGATGGCTCTCAGACAAATATATCAGTAGCAGGAGGCGATTCGGTTAGAAAGGATACAGAGAACTGCTCTGTTATGGAGTACTGGTTCCACTGCCTGCCATGCTAAGCAGTGTTGTATCTATGCTCGACCCTCAGCCTGAATTCACTGGCTATGTGGTCTCAGATTGCGAACTGACACGGTACCCAGTGCCAGGGGTCTCTCTCATGATAAAGGCTTGAAGACACGGATGATTATAGATGCTTTTTTAAAAGCTATGTCTCATTAAGTGCGTAACACAACAGAGTACTCACCAACTAATCTTACTCTGTATTTTCTTGTAGGAACTGTATCCTGTGCAGATGGAATCCTTCTATCCACGTTTAAGAAGCATACAAGATATAATCAAACCAGGACTCCAGGGAGTTTTGATGATTTGGGAATTAAAAGGACAAATATTTTTTCTTTCAGTTTCATCTCAAGCTGAAACTAGTGGGGTTTTTTGTATGTTTTGTTTTTTTGTTAGTTTTTAAGTTTAAACAAATGGGTTACCTCCCCAGTTTACAACTGGGAATACTACCTACACAAACACAGCTAAGCATCAAGTTTGAGATCAGAACTCTGACAGGCTCTTAGGTCTAGCAGTGTAATTGAATATCACTATGATTACATTGTCAGAAGTAAATGAACAGGCACTTCATTTTATTGATGTTATTTATTAGTTACTCCCGAGAAGGAAAAGGAACAATTACTTGAAAAAGCTACTTTGCCTTTAAGTAGCAATGATGCTAGCTTTTCATATTTCCGTGTAAAATAGGAGTTAAACTAACAGGCTAATCTTTTCATCCCCTCCTTCAGTTCTCCACAGTTCAGTTTTCAAACGTTTATCCCAAGTGGTTTACTGAAGAGGAGCCAAAATACAAATAATGCCCTTGATAAGCTTGTCTTGTAAATAAACAAATAAATATACAGCTGCAGAGTGTTACTGTTTCACAGGCAATCTAATCTTCACAACCTTTCTCAGCCTACTGGAACAGGTGTGAGAAGAGGTGTTTCCACATATCCATTTTTGAACTGAAAGCCATTATTTCTACCAGGATGATAAGTTCACCTAAGTCAGTGATTTTCAAGCTTTCATACAGGAGAGATGTGGACCTGTTGGAGTGCATCCAGAGGAGGGACACAAAAATGATTCAAGGGATGGAACACCTTCCCCTTTGAGGAAAGACTGAGAGAGCTGGAGCTGTTCAGCCTGGAGAAGGCTGCAATTTTATTTATTTATTTTTTACAATAGGCAGAGTGAGGCACTGAAATGTGCTGGTCAGAGGAGAGGGAGGGATGGTAGATGCCCCAACCCCAGAGATGGCTCTGGGCAATCTCATGTAGCTGTAGGTGCTCCTGTTCATTGCAGGGGAGCTGGACTAGATGGCCTTTAAGAGTCTCTTCCAACTCAAATGATTCTATGGTTCTATGAAAGGAAAAAATAATTGGGCACTAGTGAAGTTTTGAGTTGCATCCCACTGTGCAATAACTGAGCAGAGTAAGCCTGTCTGGACGTAACCAGTTATAAAATATCTCCTCTTTCCTCATACAATTGCCACATACTTCCCTGAAGCTGGTTGAAGTTGGCCCCTAAACCTTACCCTATAGCTCTATGCCTCGACTTCTAAAAAGTCATATCAGGAACAACTATGAAATATTATTGCAGAATACAATATTGCTATTTAATATCCTCCTACATTTCACTTCTGGTCTCAGCACTATACAACTGCTCACATGTGCTGCATTTGGTTCTGATGCATTCCAAGACTTCTTTAGCAACGCAATAAGCAAAAAGCACTGTGTCAGTAGCAGATGGCAACGCTGCAGTCCTGCATCAGTAACGTGACCGATTACATGGACTACTCAAACTGTTCCATATCTGATTTCTATGAGTCAATGATTGTATTGTTTTCTCACTTTTTCAAAGAAGTCATCAAGTGACCAGTTCAAGTGCAACTGAAAAGGCAGAAGTGGGGCTTGCCTTGAAATGAATGCTGTTTCTGTGCAGGTTTGCTGTGCAGAAGTCATTGGGAAGCAGGGATATCACTGGGCTATCCCTTCATAAAGATCTGACTCTTCATCAGCTTGGCTTGCGGTGCAAGACGACAGAGGTCACTTGAAACTCAGCAATCTCACATGACAATGCACTATGAGTTCCATCAATTAACTGTAGCAAAAGAATGGGTTCTTTCAGTCCCTTGATTACATGAGAAGGTTAGAAACTGTTTGCTTCTCTAAGCAGAAAAAGACACGCTTAAAGAGATAACACTGAAATAACCGTAGGTTTCTCTCCCTGTTTGCTCCAAGTGGCCACATGCCTCCTGAGGCATCATGGAGGGTGACAGCACAGAAATGTACTGGCAAGCTTCAGAGGTAATACACTAGCCACAGACTGCCACAGTATTCTAATAAGCCAACTTAATGAGTGCCATTTTAAAGTCGAAACACCTAACGAACATGACAAATTATCTCTTTATCAAGATCAAAACCAAAGACAAAAGACCAAACGGAGATGCTCCAGATTAACAAGAGCAGTTATAATCAATGCTGATATAGATTCATTCCTAAGAAAGATTTGCTTCTTGCCGTGTCACTTCACTGCAGAGAGCTGAAGAGAGCAATTGTATGAAAATCATTGTGAACAAATGCTGCAGACAACCAAAGGGCATGCAGAAATCTAACTGCTTTGGCAATCATTAAGTTAGTAGGATCAACACAATCTTCTACGAATCGATACTTCAACACTTTGTAGAGAAAGCTGTATTCTTAGGTGACCAAAGCTCAGGCTCAGAATTGCTGTTTCCACCAACTGCAACAGGCTCTGAAGGAGATATACAAGCTAGCAGTAAGGTTCAAAGTATTTGCAAGATTCAACACACAGTGTAACAGACACAGATTATTTTGTTGCCCTAGCCTCTGCCTAGTCCCCTCAAATCTGTCCTTCGTAACTTCAAGCTAAGCATAGAGCCCCTCTTCACTTGACATATCTGAAGGATCTGCAATACGATCACAGAATACCCCAAGTTGGAAGGGACCCACAAGGATCATCAAGTCCATCTCCTGACTCCATACAGAACAACCCAAAAGTCAAGCCATATTTCTGAGTAATTTGTCCAAATGTGCCTTGAACTCTAGCAACTTGGGGCCTGTTCCAGTGTCTGACCACTCTCTGGAGAAGAACCTCTTCCTAATTCCCAACCTGACCCTCTCCTGACACAGATGGATGCCATTCCCTCGGATCCTGTCACTGCCACCAGAAAGGTCAGCACTCGCCCCTTCTCTCTCTTCATGAGGAAGATGTAGCCCAGCATGAGGCCTCCACTCAGTCTTCTCTGGGCTAAAACAAACCAAGAAACCTCAGCCACTCCTCATATGCTTTGCCTGTTAGATCCCTTACCATCTTTATAGCCCTCTAGTAGGTTTATGTTCTTACACCGTGGTGCCCAAACCTGCACACAGTGCTCAAGGGGAGGACACATCAGTACAGAGAAGAACAAGACAATCCCTTTCCTCAGCTGGTCAGCTGTGCTGGGCCTGATGCATCCCAGGCTATGGTCGGCCCTTTTGTCTGCCAGAGCACACTGCTGACTCCTGTTTCAACTTCCCATCACCAGAACTCCCAGATCCCTTCCCACGGGGCTGTTCTCAAGCCTCTTGTCTTCCAGCTTGTACACAGATCTAGGGTTCTCCCATTCCAGGAGCTGAATCCAGCACTTGCTCTTGTTAAACTTCACGCGCTTGGGGACTGCCCAGCCCTCTAATTTGTCAGCATCTCTTTGTGAGGCCTCTCTGTGCTCAAGAGAGCCAAGAGCTCCTCCTAATTCAGCACTGGTCCAGCGCTGAACCACAGCAGAACTAGCAGGCAGAAGTGTGACTCACTAGCAAAACTCAGTGGGACAGCTCGCTGGCACTACTGCTGCGTCTAGCCACTGTTATAAATCTCTGATTCTGATAAGTATCAGGAACCAGATTTACAATAACTGTTGAAAGCCAGGCTTACATGACAGATCCAGGTGCTCTTCTTTGTTCCTATGGCTGGCAGCACACCTCAGCCATGCTCTGGTTTCATGATTGACAGAAATCAGTGCATCTCTGAGATGCATCTTCCTCCTTCACTAAGTCATTTCTACTAGGGATAAATCCTGCGCGCCTGAGCAGAAGAAAATTACAGCAGGGCCTGGAAGCTTCAAATCTCTAACCCTTAGTCATACTTATCCATAAATGATTTCAGTGTGAATACTATCAGCATATTTTTCTTATTAGAACATAACAAAAGTTTAGAAAAAAATTGTTTTAGTAAAGGAGCAAATGAGATCCTCACAATATTAAAAAATGTCTGTAATGAGAAATCTTCAACTGTAGCGTTTAATTTGCACATCAGTACAAGTTACACAGAGGAGTCCCAACCCAAAAGTACTAACAATGCATTCCAAAATATGTAAAAAGCAAGACTAGTCATTGGTCAGGGAACAAAACTCTGAGTACAAGCAAGGAAACTGTTACTGAAGTAAATGGGCATCAAATGGGCTCAAGAATGGCTCAGTGTGGAGGGATCCACCTGGTTTTGCAGTGGGATAGCCGTGCCTTCCTCATGCCATCTGGTGCACATATGCTGCACTTTAGGCCCAAGGAG
Source organism: Meleagris gallopavo (assembly GCF_905368555.1). Taxonomy (NCBI): domain Eukaryota; kingdom Metazoa; phylum Chordata; class Aves; order Galliformes; family Phasianidae; genus Meleagris; species Meleagris gallopavo. The sequence goes on from NC_139407.1 coordinate 9,832,054, forward strand.
GAAGGGAAGAAGTCAGAATCATCTCAGACCACACAAGAGAATCATGCCTCAAAGATATATAACTGCCAGTTGCTGACAGTATGTATATGCCATTACGAAAAACAGCTAGGCATCTGCCTCTCATTGAAAACAGACTGTCATACACGCAGCATACAAGGAAAAGTTTCTATGGCATGCACTGGAAAAGCAGAATAGAGAGAACTGCCTGACTCACATCTGCTCGTGGTGCAAAGTACTTAGGATATAATTTACTTCAAATAGTAACCATACCAATTTTGTGAGATTCTTTGATGGCACTCCAGAATTCAACCTGATTGTTACATATGGTATTGATTAATAGAGATTTGACTTTCACCCACACATGAATTCTGCACCAGTCACACAGCTACACCCCACCCTAGCACCATGTCGCAGATGGTCAACCTAGGATCCCTCCACAGCGAATGAGAACTGAAGAGAGGGAAGTTCCCATCTTGAATTATCTTTGGAAACATCTGCTAAGACAGATAGTGAGAATATTTCCAGCTAATACTAAGTTATTAAATGTAGACCCAGTTGCTAGTGGCTTTTTGAACCTACATAACAGCTAATTTGTTGCAGGTAAAAAAAATGCCAATCAGAGCCCTAGATGACATTATGGATTATTCTCCCAGAGGAAAAGAAACATCACCTCTCTGTTATTAGAGAAATTTATATAGGAGAAACAAAATGCATCTGAAGCAGAAATTCTAGATGTTTTTGTGCCTCCTCTGGTTAAAACCTGCTTAGTCAAAAAGCAAACACAGTTGGACTCCAAGCTCCTATACCATATGTCAAGCCAATAAAAATAAAGATACCAGTTCATGAATGCTATAGATTATAATACAGAAGATAAGTGCATTCTAGCATAAGAATCACAGAGCTCTGCTTTCCCCGTGAACACAGATGTCACAACTTCTCCTCATTCTTCTGAATGTGTAAGTAGTGACCCAAGAAGAAGCTCCAAGAAAGCAAAGGCTTCAAACACAGCAAATAAACCGGTTGCAATAGAACATTTGGTTTGTTCCATCTGGTGCACAGAACAAATCCTGGAAAGCTGCATCTCAAGATCTGCACAGCAGGCTTTCAAATAATACCACCTTAGTTTCCATTTGAGGGGGTAGGAGGGCTTGGGGTGACGGGATAACTACCAACAATGTTTTGAATTGAAAAGTACCTTGCTGCAGTTTCCTATAGACTTTAAGATCAGGATATACCATTTTAGCAAAGATTCACTGAAACTGAAAACAGCAGCAAAGTTAATCTTTGGCAGGAGATACAGAATAGTAACAGGTTAACATGATCAAGAGAGGGAGTGAAGCATAGGAGTAGATCTGAAGAATTAAGAGTAGGAGTGAGAGAAACAGAACCACCAGAAGAGCATATGACAGTAAAAGAAAGAAGGCAAAGTACACAAAAGAGAAAGATGTACATGAGGGAAAAGAGGCATCTGTCTCAAGAGGACCAGCAGTTCTTTCATGAGGGCAGGAGTCACGTAGGACATAATATTTTCTGTATAGGAGTTTATTAAAGCTTGTAAGAAACCTCAAACAAATCTGCAGAAGGGCAAAAGAGGAAAAAAAAAAAAAGATCTACGTACTTCTTTGGAATTCTCAATTGCTTTTTAGGTCATATTTCACACACACTCCACATATCCCCCCCCCAAGTATTTTTCAGGATGGAATTTTCTCCTTCCCACTCCAGAATTTGGCGTGGGCAGAGCACTGCAGATGCTGCTTTACTCAGAAACCAAGAACCTGATTCATTCTTCCCTTGAATCTTGCACTATCATTCAGGCTAGGACCAAGCAAACAACAAAGGCTGCAAGTCGGAAAGATCATTGTATACAGCTTATACATTCACTTTGCTCCAATGTAATGGTGATACAAAACGAACAGTAAAGGCAAATTCAACTCTGAATCTGTGCTAGCTTGTCCAATATTAACTTAAGAGTAGTTATTTTTCCTTCTGTTCCAGCAGACTTCAGCTCTGAAATGACTGAGTTTTACTATATGCAGAGGGAAGGTTTTCTCTAAGTTGCAATCAGCAATCGCTTTTTCAACTTCAGAGAATAAGAACCCTTAAAACAAAGACAGACTCGTACAGACACTCAAAAAAGCCCTTGAGTCTGACCATGTTCAACAAGTCTCCATCATACTCTGCAGTGCCCATTTCAGCATCCGCAACTGTGCAACTGCTGGGTATCAACTCATACTCAAAAAAGGATTCTCAGAATACGCTGAAAATGGTCATATTATTTCAAAGAAGCTGCCCCGAAAGTAAGTGATAACAGTGGTTGGATTTCTGAAAGCAGAGGCCGCTTTCAGTAAGAAAGATCCCTTGCTTACTTCACTTTAGACTTTAAAATAAACAAAAGCTCTACCATTTTAAAAGGTTAGACATTTTTTACTCCCACTGTTCCTTAATAAAACACCATTTGTGTGGAAAAACAGCTTAGTGCATGCTTTAAAAACAGGCAAGCCATTAATTGATCCAACATGTTGGCAGTTTTAGAGAAACTCACTGGACATACACAAGCAATACATTTTAAGTTTCAAAACAGCCTGAGATTTACTTCAAGGGTGCGCAAGCATGCCAAGGTCCTCCTCTGTTATACTGGTTAGTAAATAATCTGTCATACTGTAAGTACGAAGGAATATCATCTGGACAGCTACTAAAGTATGTGCAGTTTACGAAATGCGGCTGTAAGAAGCTCAGGCTGTTAGGAGTTTCTTGTCTTACAAAACCAATGGAAAATGAGAATGAAAAATCTCCTGCAGACTCTATCAAAGAAACACAAATGTGCCCAACTAATCTCTTAAAGAGGTGCCAAAGGACGGGTTCCAAAAGCACCACTTTTCATGGGCACTAACATCATGCTCGTAAGGCAACAAATTGTTTTTCAACACATCCTTGTTAGCTGCTTTAATGAGGGACTTGGAAATCTCATTAGAATAATATCGTGTTTTGCAGCCTGTGTTTCAATTTATCCACAACTCTGCTAAGATTCAACTGGTATGAAACAGCTGGACACGATTAGTTACTGGATGCAAAACACACAGATTTCATAATAGGTGGCATCTTCATCCCCACAGAACAAGCTGGTGGTATAAAAGAGCAGTGACTCCTGGCAAAAAACACTGCCCCTAAATACAGGTCTGCTGAGCTGTATTAAAAACTCAATTTTTTTCCCTGATCAAACATTGTCACAAACACAGCAAGGTTGTTTGCGGGAATAACCAGAGGTTTGTGCTGTTCCTAACAGCTGGATTTCTGCTTCGTTAGGCAACAAGAGCTTCTGGAGCCAAGCAGCCATGTGCTGGCACTGCAAACAGAAGCTCTATCTGAGGGTTCTCCTGGAGAGTGAAGCCCTACAGATGTCAAAACTGGACAAAACGTCACACTTTCTCACCAAATCAGATACTCAGCATTCCTGTCTGATCCCTCGGCTTTTACATTATCACAGACAAGACAGCGGTCACCGCGTTCCCCTAGTAAGCGTATACCACGAACACTCTGCTCCTCTCTGGAAGGTCTCAATCACACCTGCTCCCGCACGGCACCTGACAGAGGATCCTCTCTCCGGCCACAACAAAAAGCCGGTGCTCCCCAGCGGACTCGAGGTCCATCCGACTACCCCAAACTTGGCATCTCCCAAACTTTTTGGCACCGGAGCACTCGCCGCTGGGGAGAAGCGGGGCCCGGCCCTCGGGGTGCGCCCACGAGGAGGGGGCAAGGCAGCTCACCTGCGTAGGGCATGGTGACGGTCTCGTTGGCGTTGCTGGAGCCCATGTTGTAAATGACGACGGCGGAGGCGTTCTGAGCGGCGGCGTGGCGGATCTTGTCCTTGTAGGTGCAGTTCCCCCGCGGGATGAGGGCCACCCAGCTCTTGCCCGGCGCCGGGGCGTTGAAGCGGGTGCCGGGGTCGCAGGCGTAGCGGTCGGCGGGCGAGGCGGAGAGGGCCACCTGCCCGCGGGCGTCCTGCTTGGGCGACTGGTCGCCGTAGCGCCCGCACTCGCTCTTCTCGCTGCGGAGCTCGGCGCCGCCGCCCGCCGGGTCGGCGTAGGTGATGTTGACGAAGGCCGTGTACCACTCCTCCTTCTCGGCCACGGTGAAGTCCAGGCACAGCAGATGCACGAAACAAAAGGACAGCAGCCATGTTGAGAGAGCCAGGCTGCGGCACGCTTGGATCATAGACATTGCCATCTTCATCTGCCGGCCCCCCCCGGCCGGCCCGCCCCCGCCGCCCGCCTGCGCCGCGTGTGCGTGTGTGCCCCGACCGCCGGCTCCGTGCGGGGCGGCGCTGCTCCCGCCGGGCGCCGTGCGGGAAGGGCGGGCGAGGGGGCCCTCCCCTCTGCAGCCCGCCGCCTAATTCATGTCGGGGCCGTTTGATTTCCTCGGGCTGGCCCCGTCCCCGCCCGCCGGCCTCCCCGCCCCCTCTCCCCCCGAGCCGGCTCGCTTCCTCCCGCCCCCCTCCCCTCGCTCGCCCTGCCCGCGCGGCCGCCTCCCCCGCCGCTGGCAGCCCGGCCGCCCGCCGGGCGGGGAAGGCGCGGGGGAGGGGGGGGATTTCCACACGCGCACGCGGCGCCGCGCCCGCTCCGAGCCCGGCCCTTGCGGACGCTCCCCGGGGTACGGGGCGCCGGGGGCCGCGGGAGCGGCGCGGGAGCGGCACCTGCCGGCAGGCGGCGGCCGCGGCCGACGAACGTCAGCGAGGGCAGAGCGCGCCCCGCAGGAGGCGGGAGTCGGGGCGCTCCCCGCGTGGCCGGGCGCCTCGCGGCTCTTCCTTTGCCTGAGTGCTGTGGGGCAGGTGGCAAAACTGAACATCACACCGCTCTGCTTTTGCCCAAGTGCCCGCCGAGTGCTGCTGTACCCCTTACAGGGAGAAACGCTCGTGTCTTGTCAAAAGTTCACAGAATCACAGAATGGGCAGGGTTGGAAGGGACCTCAAGGATCATGAATCTCCAACCCCCCTGCCACACGCAGGGCCACCAACCTCCCCATTTAATACCAGACCAGGCTGCCCAGGGCCCCATCCAGTCTGGCCTTGAACACCTCCAGGGACGGGGCATCCACAGCCTCTCTGGGCAGCCTGTTCCAGCGCCTCACCACTCTCTCTGTAAAGAACTTGAGAAGTTGTTCTGATTTAAGTGATCGTGCATGGGTTTTGGAATCCAGACCCTGTGCAGCTGTGAATGCCGCTGACGAGCAGGTTTGCCACGGTCAAGTGAGCTTCTGGCATGAAGACGATACCTAAAGCAACGCCTGCAGAAGTGACAGAGCAGCTCCTTCAGAAAACCCAGAGTTGAGGGACGTGACCAGAAAACAACAGTTTAATCTTGGTTCAGTGAAAGCCCAGATTTGTGGATTTAAACATACGAAATACCCAAAAAGAGTTACGCCGAGACATAAGTACCTCTCAACATAAAACAGAGTCAAACACCAACTGGCTCTGTCCACCTTAGTGCAAGCGAGCAGCAAACACTGTATGTTTCCATAGGTATGTTCAGTATAACAGAAGGACATCTCACAAGATTTAACATAGATTGCCTACCCAACCACCTCGTTATTAAAAACCCAACGAGAGAAATGCCATGCCCTTTGGCTGAGATGTATAAATATCTCACTGCTGGCAGTATTTGCCTGTTTCCACTTCAGCTTCATAGCTGCCATTGATCTAAGCCGTCTTCTGCTGACAGCCTTAACCACGAAAAGGTTATTTCCCCAGTGCTGACAAAATTGAGTTTGGGAGGAAAATGTACAAATGTGGGAATAACATAGAGAAATTTATAACGAAATATATTAGAATGCCAAAAAGCTGTAAGTCTACCAACAAGCAAAAGGACAACTTGGCTTGAAAGCCAATTCCTGGAGAAATGAAGTCAGCAGTTAAGAAGAAAAAATTACAATGTATAACTAATGGTGAGAAAGGAAAGTAGATGCCAATCAACAGAAATTAAAAAGTGTTGAGATTTCATAAGGGAAGCTAAGCCTGCAAGGAAAATCCATGGTTGGCAGGGCTAGGGGCAATGAAACGCTTGTATATTTGAGAGAGTAAGAAGTATTATTAGAAGAGAAGGCAGAAACCATGTAAATGATTGACAGATATTTCAGGTTTATATCTGGAAAGAGGAGGATGATGTGTTTCCCAGATTATTGACTCATTAAAGAGAGATTAAGACAGAAAAAGAGAACTATTATAACTCATAATATAACTCATGAACCCCAAAAGAGTGGATGGGGAGTGGAGGGAATAACCAGAAACTTGGCATAAGAGGAAAATCTGGAAACCACCAAATTACGATGGCCAGGTAGTTACAGGTAGCCCAGTGTTAACCAATCCCGAGGAAAACAAAACAGAAAAAAACAATTGTATAGAGACCAGAAAGGGTGCTTTTTTTTTTGGTTGGTTGGTTGGTTGGTTGGTTTAGATGGGAAGTAGCTTGCCAAACAAGCACAATTTATGTTTTTGTGAGGAAATTGTCAGCGCTGTTACATAGCCATTGCCATAGCAGACTCTTTAAAGGTGTTATCCAATGATATGTGATATTATCATTACGAGTGTAACTCATGAAGAATCTAGCAAGAAGAGCGTAGCTGCAACAGAATGCTTTCGTACATTTCGGAGCAAAAATATGGCTCCAGGAAACCAAAACCACCAACTACTCTGGAGCAGAACTGGGGGCCATGTGAGAAATTCCCTCCAGATTGCTAGGCTCCTTTGTTTGGACAATTCTGTGGAGTTCTGTGAACCTCTATCTCAGCCTGTTGGGATCATCATTGTTGTGAGATAAAACGGCTATGGTTTCAAGTTAGGTTAGGCTGTCTAAATTCTGATGAGATTTGCCTGGAATTTATACATCTTAATGCAGAAGAATGACTGGGCCTTGACCAAGATGGTGTCACTGGGTACTTAGAAAGGTGCACTGGCACCTAAATTAGGCACTCCGGCACCCTTTACTGTTAATGGAAAGTGCCTCCAGCAAGCAATTCAGAACATGCAAATGTGATACCTTATTGAGTACAGGACCTAGATGCTCCCAGGTGCTGGTGATTCTATACTGAGCTGGACACAGGCAAAAGCAAAACTACAGAAAACATTCGCTCCAGGGCAGCAAGAAGTTCTTCCTCTCTCTCCACTTAGGAGGCTTCAGCTGACGGCTCCTTTCCCTCAGCTTTCAGCATGGTGACCCTTTATAGAGCTGGGACCCAAACAGCTGCGGGCTCAGGATGACTCGGGTTAAGAGCTAACTAGAAGACAACCTGAAGGCTTTTTAACGCTGATGGGCAGCAGAAATAGTTGACTGAAATATGATCTCTCTGCAGGTGCTCAGGAAAATGAGTTCTTTCTTCTTCCCTTGCTATGAAACTGAAATTGAGTCTTGCTTACACCTGGAACACAGAAGAGATGTGAACACCGGGGAACCACACAAAGGGTAAAGTGACACCATTGCCTCACCCATTTGCTACAAATACTATGCTTTGCATAAAAGAAAACAACACATTTGTTCATTAAGCGAGTTAATTGAGCAATACCTGTTTTCCTGACCTAATTGACACCGTTAATATTCCATCCATCTTCCAATTCATATGCTAATAGCTACATTGCTTGCTATGGAACTTATTACAGAATCTTGCCTTAAATTTAAATACTGCTTCATTCTTCCATAACAGTTTGAATTGCTATAGTTGCTACTGTAGTTCTGGTTTCATTTATTTAAGTCAATTTAATATTTTGGATAAAATTCGAATGCTATAAAGAAACACTCAGAGTAAAGTTCCAGAAAAAGAAAAAAAAAAAGAAAAAAAAAGTGCTCCAGCCAAGATAAGCTGACTGTTGCCATAGGAAAGGTTTAGTAGAATTTATGGGGAAAGTGACGTTTTCATTTAGAAATTATGAAAAGTGTTGAAGCAAGCTTTATCTTGTTTGATCCTTAGTAAGTTTTCATAGAGAGATAGTGCTCCTTCTGTCCCACAGGCAAAATTACCACATCTTATCACATTTGTTTAGTATCTGCTTCTGTTATAGGAATTTTTTTGTAAACTACAAGAACCCAGGAGATTGCCGCTGATGAATGCCATTCTGCCTGTTCCTTCTTCTGTTATAGCCTCTTAAAAATAAAAACTTTTGAAAGAAACATGTCTCTTTTGTGCAATTTCTTTCTCTTCCATGATAGCTCGCTCAGCTCCCTTAAACTTTCCACATTTTTATTGCTTGTCATTAATTTCATGTAGAGGTTTACTCAGCCCTCAAAATATTGGCCTTTCCTTTGCAACATAAAAATATCAGAAGTCAGCTTTCTTCAGCTACTAGACTATACTCCTTGCTCTCTTATAAAGGGAGTAATTTAAATATCTCACTCACAGAAAATGCAAACTGACAAAAACTCAGTCCCGGCTTTGCAGTGTAGCCCATGTGTTAGCACTCCACTGGTATTTCTTGCTATCCCAGCTGGCTGCTTCCTTCTGCACTATGATACTAACCTCTTGATTTCAAGTGCTTACACTACCATCTCTTTTCTTTCAAAAAAAAAAAATAAAAATTATATATATATATATATATATATTAGCTATGACTCTGGAAGAGTTACATTTGCTGCAGAAGATGCATAGAAATGTGTGATTAAAGATCATCTGTGCCTCATGCTGGAAGTTCATGTCATCTGGAAGGAAGAAAGTCACGCTAAATGCTAGTCAGGTGGCTCATAACTTGAGTTGTATAATGATAAGTCTTGGAAGTAGTACTTGCCAGCTATATGCCACTCTCTAACACTTAAAAGTTCTTCCACCTTTTCTGATATGAAGCTATTAATTGCCAGCACAAAAGGCTACCTGTGCACATTGTAGCTGTGATTCAGATTGCCATTGTTGAGCATAGCCAGCGACATTGAGCAGCTACTGTTTGTCAAGGCTCTCACCTACAAGACTGAATGGAATAACAAAGAGCAGATAGAGCCAGGATAATTGTGGGGATGTATTTCTGGCACAATTCAGACACATACAGATATTCCTGATCTCAAATGAGAGCTAGGAGGAGTCTATTTGGATTAACTAGGCATTTTCCCTTACTAATACACTTTGCTGCTGAATTTATTATACCATTTATATACTGGTGGGGGAAAAAGAAAATGGTACCTAGAGCAAATATAGATCCTTGCCTAAATGGAAGATATTAATACGTTGTGCTGAAAAAGATGTGCCGGGTTACTAATGGAGTTTTTACAGAGGTTACTTCTCGGATTGATCATCTTTAATATTATCATTAATGGCCACAGCACACACAAACAAAATGGGAGAACACTAATGAAATTCATTGATGACATAAAATAAGGTGCCATTGGCAACAGAGAGAAAAGCCTATATGGAATATCGAATAACTATATTGATTGGGCTTAGAGAGAGATGTGATGAAATTCAATAATTTGTAATGCCAGGTCATGAATTCACAGACTAAAAACACCTATTTCTGCCCATTAGTTGGGGTATTGGTTCTTTAGGATTTCAATGTCACGAGGATGCCATTAAAAAAAACAAAACAAAACAACCCTAAAATGCATTAGCAAACAGTGTCACCAAGTGAAGGGGGATACAAATCTGCTCACATACATCCTCAAGAAAGCCCACCTGGAGTTATTTGTGCAGTTCTGCATAAAAGGAATTTTGCAGCTGGAGAAGATGCAGGAAAAGATGACTAGGAGAGCGGGGGAATGAATTTTTTTTTCTCAAAGGAAAATTAAAAACTTAGAAACAAGGGGAAAACCAAAGGGAATGCACTACTAGACACCAACTGTATCTGGAGGGCTAGATGCAATGGATGAAAAATAGCAATTTAGGATAAAGGCCAGTGTTTGGCACTTAAGGAAAAGATTGCAAGAATGTAAATGAATACACACAAGGAAGGAGGAAAGTTTCTGGTTACTTTTACTTAATACTAATCTACACTAATTGCTAAACCTATAACACTGGCATTAAAGATAGCATGATAAACTGATGTGATGGAGTTATTAAATGATATGCATCTGATAGCTGAGTTTGGATAAGATGATCCAGGAAATCCCCTTTTCAATCTGAACTCCACTTAAAAGTTGACAGGATCTTTTTCTCCCCTCCCTCCCCTAAAAGCAGCCTAACTAATATTTTTGGAAGACACCAGATGCACCAGATGGTGCTGCCACAGACAGTTTTCTACATGCAGTATGCCTAAACTTCCATTTTTACAGGTTATGGTTGAAATGTTGCATAGCTGTGTTGCATTTAGCATATTTTATGATGTTCTTGCATATGCCACTGCTGCTTGTTTTCTACTTAAATCTGTGGCTGAACAGGTTCTTAAAGGAAATATTTTCAAATGTAGACACTAAAATACCTCTTGAAATGGTATTTTTGTCACTGGCTTGAACGAAAATTGCATTGAATTCCAAGGATGCCAAGCACATGAAAAAGATGAAAGCCCTGAATTTTGCTGTCTGTTTTTTTTTTTTTTTTTTCCCCTTATGGCTTCCTTCTTTAAATGTAGTGGAAGGATGTTCCTTACCTGATCTCCGAGTTGAGATGTAACCTATGAAGGCTTTGCACACACAGTAAAAGAAAAAATACAAATAGATAAAATTTGATAGAGCTCAGACAGCCCAAAACTAACAAAACCTATTACCACTTCTCATTCCCTTTGTGCTTTTCCTCCTCTAAGACTTGCTTTTGAAAACTGAGTGTTCTGGATTCAACAGTCAAATAGCTCAGACAATGCATTTAGATTTTAGATAATAGCCCTAGCTGTTGTTTCATGTCCTCTTATCTCTTACATTTATTGGTTGTTTATCACTACAATTAGAGTGACAGAGAAATGGTCCATGCAGGATAAGAACTGATGAAAGATTCATATGTACTTTTAGCAAATAAGTAGTACAAGGAAGTTTACTCAAGTTCTAGTTCTGATTTTTTGTTTGTTTGTTACATAAAATTGAGCACAGTTTGAAATAATACTGCCTTTTGTCTGACAGTTAAAACTCAAGTCCCTTTATGACACTGCACCTTTATTTGGCATATGCATTAGTCAGTATCTTGTCTAAAAGCTCCTTTTTGCAAAGAGACTAAAAGTTTTGTTGTCAGACAAGTCAATTTAATAGTTCATTATAAAACTGTCTTGGGAGACGAAAAGGCTTTTCAGGAGTCGGCATGGCTTTGTTTGTTTTTGTTGAAGTCTGCAAAGTCTAATTAGGATTCCTGTAAGAGAGTCCATTACGAGCACCTATTCCAATTTTCTACGACACTAATGATGTTACTAACATTTAAATTGTTAACATGGATTTTCATACTAGGTATCACTCCTAGCTCCATGTTTTATGAGACGTTTTTTAAAAAGATAACCTTTCAACTTGTTAGCATTTACACTTCTCAAACTTCAGAAACCGATATTTGATCTTCAAAGTAGATTTGCATTAATTCATTGGTGGACTCCGAAGCTACCTACAAACACAGGCAAATACCACTTCTGTTAGGAACTGTTTTCCTTTTACTACCCAATCCACTAATAAAAAAATAGCAAAATATTTCAATAGGTGGTAAGGCTGCTCTGCTGATGTTGCAGAAGACAAAACCAAATATAAATGCAAAATATTTATTTACAAAAGTAGCTGAGTTCCTTCGTAGGCATAACACGGCCTTGTTCTGGTTTCTTTGCCTTGAATGCTTTTGTGCTAAGCAGAGTGTTCAGTTTAGTCATTGAATGCAGCTACCAGTTCATGAGTCCAACACATATAAGCCAAAAAGTAGACTAAAAAGCTTTCTTCCCAAATAGTCTGGAGAGATCCTAGAGGAATATTTTATTTATCCCATATCATGCCTTTCACAGTCCAACTTGTTGAGAATCAGCTATTAGAAAATCAGCTTTTAGGCAAGTTTTTGCCAGACAAGAGGCTTGAAAGATTCATAAGGAAGCCCTCAACCCTTCAATCTTTTAGGACTCCAAAGTGGTCAGAGAAAGTAGAGCTCTCCTCTCCACCCTGAGGAATGAGAAACATCATAGCCTCTCCTCATCTCAGGGGCAAGTTAGGGCTCTGCATTGGAGGGACAAAATAAAATTATTTTACATTCTTGACAATAATCATTCAATATTTTTGAGAGTGGTGGAAGATCACATGACTGGTGATGTATGCATGTGTTCAATTTTCAGAGACAGCTACACTTGTGAGTTTTGTGCCAATGCTCATGTTTTTTGTTGTCATTGTTTGCTTGCTTTAATTTTTATTATTTATCAGCCCCTCTTGTGTTAATGAAGGGTCTTCTGGATAAGTGTCTTCTCACTAAGCAAAAACTGTCTTGCTCTTTCCTATTTTAAAGCAGAATGAAAAATCCAACAACATAAAAATGCTCCACTTCCTCTATAACTACATTAACCTTCTAGGGCAAATAGGTGGTACCTGGTGGCCGGTTCCTCTGTATTTTATGGATATCCTCAGAGCTGACCTGTGGCTGTTGGTCCTCACCCTGAGGAACTGTCTGCTCATATAAGTTGTTTCAGGCTGTTTTAACTGATGCCAGTGATTTGACCAATATCTGATCCTTCACAGCATTTTAAAATAATCTGCGAGCTTCCCAGGAGTAACAACACTGCAGCATTACTCTGTCTTTCTGAACTGCAGAGGTACTGGGGAACATGATTAGTCCTGGACAACTGGCTGGGTAATACCTCTGGAACACTGAGCCACTAGCCCTAGAGTAGGTGGAAAACAAATAAATCACATACTTAGTGTGCTGCAATACCACAGATAGTGGCAACATCTCATCATTTAGAAACTGTCTATGTTACCTTTATGTGTAGCAGAGTGATTTGAGCAGAAAGAAAACTGTTTTCTTCTTGTGTCGTATTTTTTTTGATGCTCAACACGGTCATTTATTCACAGGACCTTGAAAATGGATGTACTTAGCAGCCATACAATCCAGAACAGCATCCAACTTTTGTATGGCTAAAAAAAGGTAACACAAAGGAAGGTATAAAAAGCCCTATGATAAATCAATGTAAGGTGATCTTTCCTCTCTTTGTTGCTTCCAGTTCATGTCACTTCTGGAAGTGACTGTCCTAAATCTTGAAGCCCAAAGTCTTTGCATTGTGTTAGCATCAGCCACCAGGAATAAATGCCTTCAAATACCTCAGCTCAGCCTCTGAATTTTGCTTCCAGTTACAATGATCCAATAGTAACAAAGTCTGTATCCGTGTTTTGAACAATGACTTTCTTCCCAAGAATATTCCAAGGTTTAGATGTGCTCCTTCACCAATATACTGAGATTAGAAATTTTTCTACTGTCTCCTCAATCTTCAAGATACAGATTTTACACTGAAGTTGGCAACACGTAACAGAACAAAAGCAACACAACTCAGATCTGTATGCAGACACTGAGAACTACTTACATATCACAGATCATAGAATGCAGTGCTATCTAGTAGAGGTAGAAAGGAATTCTAGCAGTGATCTTGATGCATTATAGAAGTTTCCCTCCTCAAAGCCGCTGAGGGCTTTAAACCCTGTTTCAACTCTGTCAAAAGATTTTTAACTTCTAGGCCATATTGAACATGAACAGCTTAAACTTAAATAACAAACTTTTTATATGATTAGAGATAATTTTGTAACTCAAAGGGAACATACAGAGCGTGAAGTATCATTAAAAACACAAGCCAACGTAAGTTAGATTATTTACATAAGAGAAAGTATTTTAGGAATACATTTTTCTCCAACCACCAAATGCAGAGTTTTTAGACCCTGTAAGTCAGCATGAAGAATGAAAAGATGGTACTTTCCTGCAGACCAGCACATTGCCATAACTCTTGGTTTGCACAAATTCAATGAAAATTCAAACTCCTTAATAAACGGGATGTGAAATTTAAGCATGTGACCACAAGAGGTCATCATTACTCCACGAGAACAGCGTTCAGGCCGTTCGGTACTAAAAATATTGATCTCTACACAGTTGTGCTGGATTTACTCATACATAAGTTAGAGCTAATCATAAAACAGATTGTTTTCATATTAATTGTAAAGCTTATGCAATAAGTCCTAAGTGATCACCAAAAATACATACTTTTGTCTTCAGTCTATATCTTCTCTGAATTTCCTTAAATTTCATTCTTGAATCTCTCCATTCAACTTTCACACAAGGATAAAGGACAGGTGGCTTTATGGGATACCTTCCTTGCTAGCAGAAGCATCTACTTAATGCTCCAAAAGAAATGACTTTTAAGATCACAGCTCATAAGAAATGCTTCTCTCTCTACTTTGTTACCTGATTTCTGCCTGTCTCACTAGCATACGGAGGTAAAAAAAAGAAAACTGCTTTAGAATCAGAGCCCTCCAGAGATTCTCTTACCCTGATTACATGTAAGTCTCGCCAACGTTATTTTGCTTAACAGTTTGAAAATTACAGACTTTCTCATTCACACCCACACCTGAACATTCGTTTCTAGGCACCCATCTCACATCCTAATAGAAGCCACACGTATTTTGTCTTTACAGGAGCTTCCTTGGCCTGGCAAAAGCATTTTTGGCGTGTTTAGGTCAATTGAGAGTACCGTTCATTATCTTATGACTGACCCTTTTCTCTCTTTTCTTTATATGTCTCTGCCAACTCTCCATTTTTAGTCACACCAAGTTGCTGCTACCAGCTTCACCCTCAGGAACATCATAGATTGTCTCAGGTTTGCCACTGCAGCATCCTCACCCACCTCCCTACCCATGCTGCCAGTCTGTGCTTCCCACCCATTTGTCAAAAAGCACTGCCATGCTTTCTTCCAGCTGGATACAAATCATTTGGTCTTTCTTCAAAATCCTCCTAAAGCCCAATGGCAATTACTAGTGCTGGCAAAACACCAAACCTGATGTAGTAAGGCAACCAAGATGCTGCGACCACTGACTGCTACTTCTTACCTGGTTCTTTCCCACTTCTTCTCAGAAGGTCCTGTGTACCCAGCTGGAAGCTCATAGAAAGAGAATCATCTTCCATACTTTATGATCCTTAATGCAGTAGGGTCCAACTCCATTCTACGGGCTCCTATGCAATGGAATCAAATAAGCACAGACTAAGTGTCTGAGTTATGAGGGAAATGTCTTGCATAACTTATTTATTCTGGAGACGTGGTCAGCCTGGGAATGAATTTCAATGTCAGCACAGTCTGATGACTTTTTATTTTATTTTATGACTCCAGAATATGTTTCCAAATCCAGCCATGATAGAGACCGTGGCAAATTCACTGAAATCAACATCAAACCCCCACTCATTTTCAATAAAGCTGGGATTTCATCCTCAGCTAAGTACACAGTGCAAAAGCACATCAGCACAAAGAAATTGTTGTAGTGTCCATATTCTCATCTGGTGATATCACCATGGAAACCTCATCACAGATTAAAGCTAACAATCCAGTACCATTCAATTAGCAGAAATGTCATGCTACTCTCATGAGCAGCTACAAAAATATATAGTTTCCTGAGATAATAAAAGCTTGCTGCACAGACAACCCACATGGGAAGAAAACTAGTTCACTAATTTCACGGATTTACTACTACGTGCAAAATTTATGGCTGAAGAGTGCATTTGTCATTGTACTTTCAGATGATTTTAAAATTAATTCCAAAATCAATATTTATTTCAGATTTTATCCACAATAGCCCTCATCTCATTTTTTTTCCTAACTAGTATTGCTGCTAACTGAAGAAATTGCTGTTAATTGGTGAAATAGAAATTGCAGTGGAGAAATAAACGTACTGCTGCTGTACACTTAACTTGCAATACAGCCAAAATGTGTTAAATATTTAGCTTATTTCTATACAACCACTGTATGAGAAAAGAACAGTGTTGTGGCTTTCGTTTGAAAGCTGTGATACACTGACTGGTTCTATCAAATAGATGATTTTCTCCTCGTGTAGAAATTTGGTGCTTAAAGAATATGAGTTATTATCACTATATGAATTATAGTCTAATGTTCAACTACGTTGAATCTATTTCTTGACTTGAAAAAAATATTTTTTTATGTTCCACGGAGAGGAATGTGATAAAAAATAGAAACTATAATTTTCTAATTTATTAGAGCTGCTTCCTGCAGTGTAACTAAAACAACTCCAATTGTTTACAAGCATATTCCCTGTTGTTTAAGAAGGTAAAGTTCTCCTAATTCTTACTTCAAATATTAGCTCTAGCATAGTGTCTCATATCTTCCACTTGCCATCAAACAAACGCTGTTGACTCAAGTGATTTTGTGCATATGCACAGACACTCTGCTAATTACTGCCTGAACATTACAAAACTGTGTTAGCCTTCATTGCTCTGTTAAATCAGTTACTTTATGGCCAGAGAGATGACTCCAGTGCAGCTCTGCAATCAGTAGTGAATCCAGGCCCTCGTAGAATCAAAGCTCAACATCTTCCATCCACTTCATGCTACGAGGAAAAACTGATGGAATTTTGACTCCTTTTTATTCACAAGTCCTACATGAAACGTTGATTTGTATTATGGTCAGATGAACTTTCCTCCACCTCCAAATTTGTCTGTCCTTAGCTTCAGCCCACCTTCAGCATCTGAGCCCAAACACATCCTACCCAAAGGAATGGTACTTTTTGTAGCTGCATCTGGTTTGTTGCATTGTCTCTCCACCTGCTGATTCACTGCAGATATATCCAGCTACGCTTTTTGACCCCTTAGCTGTAAAAGCTGCACAAACTTGATCTGCATGATCAAATCTCACAGGCACAGGGAAGGTGGCAGTCTGAAGTGAAGAGGGAGAGGGGTGCTCATCTCTTTTCCCTGCTAACAAAGCTTTCAGCTTTACTCTGAATGGTGTGCCTTTACCTTCTATGTCAGCTACATGTTGCTCAGAAATATGCATCACAGAGCCACTGCAACAGGAAGGGTTGGAAGCCCCAACCTTTTGTGGCAAAGATTTAATCCAGCCTGTTCCAAAGCAAAGGGAAAATAAAGTTCCTGCCTTCTTCTTTTCTGTGTGATAGCTCTCCACACTTGAGGTCTTTGCACATTTGCTTGCTCACTATGTCAGGGGAATGCATATCTTGCTCTCTTCTCTCACACAGCTCTTCCTTATGGAAGCATTCACAAACCTGGCATGCTATGTGGCCTTCTTTCTCTCCTTCTCTTTTCCACAGCCCTGCTTTGCCCAGTTCTATTGAGTTAATATTTGAAAGAAAATAAATTAATAATATGACATATTTAGCAACTGGAATTCCTCACATACGAATTGCAATTTTACTTTTCCCTCCTGTTTGCAAGCATCATCTCTGAGATGAACACAAAAGGCATGAAAATCTGCAAAAGCATCAACAGGAAAACACAGCTAAGAGCTGAAACCACGGAAAAAGGATAATGTAGTGGAAGACTGCAGTTCTGCAACTCTGTGGGTTGACAGGGGATCGGAGTGCCAGCCTTAGGCCATGCAAGCAACTTGGCCCACTCGGTACATCCCAGGGCCTGAGCATGGTTACATTTCCATGGACCCAAGGCCAGAAACAGATTGAGACAACAGCCAAGTCCTGCAAGGTCAGGACAGAATGCAGGATGCTTCAAATCAACAACTGGGCAGAGCTACCATGAACTCCAGCTGCTGCCCAGCCAGAGCAGACCTCTACCACCTGCCGCAGAGGAGGAGAAATCCCCATCTGCCAGTCAAAGCAGGGGAACCCCCACATTATCATGGACTGCCTTAGAGTTTTTTCTCATCAATCATCTGCCAAGGAGCCTCTGTGAGGGAATACCTCACAGCCCTGTCAGCGAGTGAGTCAGTGGGCACTGATGGTGCTAACTTTCAGTCAGTAATAAGCAAAAGCTTTTGAGCGCTGCTAATGTGTATTAGGCTTAGGAATTTCTTCTATCAGAGGATGGAAGTGGAAGGACTGTTTCTGTAAAACTCCCAAAAGGGAAGGCAAAAAAATTGTGTCGCAACTCATTTCCAAGCTGGATAATTGCATTTCGTGTTTATCTGCATTTATCTCTGCATTCTTCTTTTCCTAAGATGTCTGTAGTATTCCCACATGCTGTTTGTTAGCTGCAACAGCTCCACAAGAGAGAGAGCTGCACAACAAAGACAAGGGTAGCAAACTCTCTTTTGATACTGTTTGACCAGCTTTCAATAACTGTTTTTATTTTGGTAATCTGACTTTGCTCATAGATGGGCTCTGTCACACAGAGTTCCCTGTAAACCTCTAGGGTGCATTCATACCTAGCAAGGATAAAATATCAGCAATAAGAAAATGACTCCAAATTTTACATCAGCTTCACCTCTGATGCAAACATTGCCATCTGCTGGCCCCTGAAGATTCGGATGAGATCAGCATGAGGCTGAAGAGCAACTGTTACAGCTGAATCTGAGGAAGTCTGATGTAATTACAGATTGAGGTTACTGAAAGGGAAGAATTTATCTTTTTCTTTTCAAACTTCCAAGCCACTCTCCTGTTGCTCTTTAAGTGGCTACCTAATTATCAGTGGAAGAAATGACACCATTCTCTAATGAGTCAAACTTCAAAACTTGTATCTTGCCTCCTGAGGGTCAAACTCGGACTCATTCCTCAACTTTGTGACACCCGCGATGAAACGAACAGCAATTTAGGAAAACTCCAGTGAGTTCCCATCAGAGGTCCATGTACTCAGAGCTCAGCCTGCAGCAAGCACACGGCACAAGCATCTGGTTCCCTGGGAGCAGCAGGTGACTGCAGAGCACTGCATCCCTTGTGGAAGCCCCCATGGGGAAGGCCTGTGACAGACAGAAAGAAGGGCTGCAATGAGTGCAGGGCAGCGGGATGCTGGGGCAGACACAGAGAGCGTGTTGCTGGAAGAGCCAGATTTGGCAGAGCTGCATGAAAACACAGCTAGGTGGTGTGTAATGTTAACATATGCTCAGCTAGCGAGCTCTGAAACCCTTGCACCCTTCAGCAAATATCTGCAGGCCGCCACTCACATTTTACATGTACTGTCCTTGTTGCCATGCACTGCAATCCCACCCCCTCAGTGGCTGAACATCACAAGGCCTGATGCAGGGTGAAGCCAGACAAGCCCAGCAGTGGTCATGAAGATGCTTGGGGAGCTCGAGAGCATCCCACAACAGGGGATGTATGCACAGGACACGGCGAGCACATCACTGCTACCTTTCATACAACTGATCCTATTTGTAGTCTACATTTTTAAGGATCTTAATTAGGGGTTGCTGTCTTCCTTGGAACTTTAAAAGACTCGTGAGAAGCTGCCAGAACCCTGAATTTACTTCAGTCCCCGAATCCTCATGAATAAATTCAGCAAGCTATGGGGTTTTTTTCTGACAGTCCAGCTATTTGATAGCCTTGATTAAACCTTTTCAGAATGACTGGAGGCTCTGGATGTTATTTATTCATCTTCAAGCACAGAAACAGTCACTCATGCATAAAAATCCTTAGCAGCTCACAGAATGATGTGCTTACTTATCCATAGGGATCCTCAGAAACTCGCACACTGCCCCACCGCACTGGGTAACGTGCACATTGACAGACTGGCCCACAGCACTTCTTTCTGAAATCCTCCCAGGCTCCCACCAGGCCTCCTCTCCCTTGAAGCTGAAAACAAAACTCCCCAGCAGTTCCAGCCCCTGCTGCCAAACGCTCGCCCACCCCCACCTCTCAGCAGAGCTTTTCCTCACCGTTGTGCCATTGCCCTGCAGAGGGCTCCCCTAAGGTCACTAATGCACTTATGAAAGAAGATCTCATTTTCATTACCTTCACATTTTAACGTCTTGATGTCAAGAAGCTGCTGTTCTGCTTCTTGGGTTTTATTCCGTTTTGTTTTATATGGAAATTTTATATTAAACAAACATTACATGGCAGTCAAGGGGATGAGATGGCTCAGGGGATCGGTAATGGGCTGTGAAGCCTTCCCTTTCTAGGCCAGCATTCCAATTCAATCTAGGCTGGTTTAGCTGGATTTAATGTTAGAAAAAGTATGCTCATTTAGAAGGTCTGAGCTCTCTGAAACTAATTAGATTTAAAAAGAAGTGACTGGTGACAAGAAAACCACTATACAAATAAATTTCACCAAGCAGGCACTTGGAAAAACCACCACCATACAATGGAAGTAACATTTCACTTCCGATGGCTAATAATACAAATGGGAATGCTCCAGAGAAATAAACAAAGAAGGAACAATGAGAAAGATAAAGAAATAAAAAAGAAAGAAATAACAATGAGAAAGACAGATACAAGAAACTTGTGCTGTTTTCATAGAATCATTAAGGTTGGAAAAGACCTCTAAGATCCTGGAGGATCATTTAATCCAGTTGTCACCTACGAACAGTATTGCTCCCCAGATCATGCCCCTAAATACTACATCTACCCTTTCCTTAAACAACTCCAGTGATGGTGACTCCACCACCTCCCTGGGCAGCCTGTTTCAATGCCTCACCACTCTTTCTGAGAAGAAATTCTTCCAACTATCCAGCCTGAAGCTCCCCTGGTTCAGCTTGCGGCCATTACCTCTCATCCTATTGCTGTTACTTGGGAGAAGAGGCCAACCCCCACCTGGTCACAACCTCCTTTTAGGCAGTTGAAAAGAGCTATAAGGTCTCCCCTGAGCCTCTTCTCCTCCACACTCATCCTCCTCATAAAGTCGGTACTCCAGACTCCTCATCAGCTTTGTTGCCTTTCTCTGAACATGCTCGAGGGCTCCATGCCTTTCGTAGCAAGGTGCCCAAACCTGAACACAGTACTTCATGTGCAGCCTCACTAGCACCAAGTAGAGGGAGATGATCACCTCCCTGCTCCTGCTGGTATGCTATTTCTGATTTAAGTCAGGATGCTAGCTGCGTTCCTGGTCACCTGGGCACACTGCTGGCTTACCTTCAGCCGACAGTCAACAAACACCCCAAATCTCTTTCTTCCACACAGCTGGAAAGCCTGTAGCATTGCCTGGGTTGCTGTGGCCAAAGTGCAGGATGTGGCTTTTGGTCTCATTAAACTTCATCCCTTTGACCTCAACTCAGCGATCCAGCCAGTCCAGGTCCCTCTGAAGGGCCTTCCTACCCTCAGGCAGATTTCCCCAACTTGATGTGATCTTTTACATATAAACTTAAATTCATTTGCATGCAAAAATGCAAATACAGCCTTCGTAATCTTTTCATATATGCTTAGATAATGAATTTCAGATTGGATAGTAAGGTGACATAATAAAATGTTTTAAAACCTGTTCCTTAATTGGTGATGATTGCCAGATTTGCTCTTGTGATTTCCTATGTTGTCTGTAATATTTTTACTAAGGTATTGTGAACTGCAATGTTTGAAAGAAAACTTTGTTCATCAAACCCAAGAAATTTAATGAATGCTCAGTACACAGAGAAAAGCTGCTTAAGTTCAGTAAATCTCTACAGTTGATTGTTACAAGACTGAGAGGGGTATCACTGTATTCTTCATTAGCATGTTTGTATTACTCAGGTTTTTCAACAATTGAATTTTCAGCGCTGATTGCCAGAGGCAACTGCTTCATCTTCCAGCTCAAATTTGCTACACAACCAGTTTTTGTGGGATGCCTGGAAGGTCGTCAAGCTTGGCATGAGTCACACCAAGAGAAGACAGGGACCAAAACTTATTGCTATCTAACCTCACTTACTCATCACCAGGCAAACAGTATGCTCAATTTGAAGAGCCTTTTATTTGGAGACAAATATTTAACTTCAAAATACAGAACTACATCTTAGCTGTTGTTGACATCATCATTCGGAACTTGTTTGGATTCCCAGACTGGCCACTGACATGAGAGTAGCAACAGATAGAAAACAAACAATCCCTCAGCCACCTTGATGGTACTTCCACCTGCGCATGAGACACACACTCACTGCAAAGAGAGAGAACTTCCTCGTGTCAGAAAGAACAATAATCTAGGAGAAGCTGGTAAAGAAATTAGATGCCTATCCAGGATGCTGGTTTTTTTCTTGTTCCTTTTCTGTAGTTTTACCTCAGGTACATCAGCGTTGCAGTTTTCCACCTGTGTTTTCAATAATACACACATAAAATAATTCACTCTTATGCTCCACCAAAAAGGCTTTTGCACAGCTTTAAAAGTACCAACTGAAATATTTACTATAAAATGAAAACATATTTCACAGTACATCACCTGCTGATAAGTTCTAGCTCAAGGTAGGACTAGAAATGCATTACTCCATAATAAGTATAAATAAGAATTGTAGTGAACATTGGTGGCCTGACTATAGTGACACTTTGTTAACTTTAAGTGTTATGTTGATAATTGATAGAACTGTTATCGCAATACTGCACTAGAATGAATTCTAGTAAATGAAATATAAATGAGAATAAATAGAAACTACTGTTAAAATATCAGCTAAGAGCAGTGGGACATAACCAGTTTTGCTCTTAAATCAGTCAAAATACTGAGGGCTGATGTCCATGTCTAGAAAAGGTTCTAAGCCTTGTCATAATTACCTGCATTCAAACATTTTATTTATAATGCAGGTATTATATCACCTAAAATATGAGTCCATTATGTAACTTAATTAATAATTGAGGCACGATGCTGTTATCAGCATGATGCTGAGTGAAAATCTTCATCCATAATGCTTTAGAAAAATACGGTGTAGAAAAAATAAGGGACCTTTTGAAGTTTGCAAAAGAAATGATGGCAGCTCTCTACAGTATCAGGAATTGAACTGGTGATTCAAAAGATCTCCTTCAGTCCCGTGAACCAACAGTTAAACCAGCCACATTACATGCCATAAAGCAAACAACCCGTCCTTCAGCTTTCATTAGGTGAATACATTCAGTATTTAATTCAGCCAGTCCCCAGTACCACTGATATTAGTCTCATCTAAATGGACCTATAATTAGACAGGAAAACCATTCAGTTCATATTTGCATAAGATTTCTACGACTGAAAGCTACCAAACAAGAAAAAGCCATAATTAAAGGAGAAAAATTACTGTCTGGATAAGAAGTGACACAAAAGGGAAACATGTCAAGCAAGCTCGATAACTGAAGAAAAACATGAAGCAGCTGAAATGTTGAATTTGTTACCACAGACATTTCAGAAAAACATGATGCCAAACAAATATTCTGCCTCATCTAGGCCATAGTCCAACTGCCTTTGAAGTCACTTGGATTGCTACTGTTCAGTGGACACTGGCTCCTTACAAGGAGAGCTGTTAAGCTTGGATAAAGGTTGCTCAGAGCATTTGTGCAACCTCCACCCTTGGCAACATTTGAGATTCAGCTAAACAAGGCAATCTTATTTGATGTGGAAATTTTCAGCAGGAAAATTGAGTGGGTAAACTCCAGAAGCTCCTTTCAATCTATTTTCAATTTATTGCACTAATTCACCGATATTTTCTCTAAATTAGAAGAGAATTTCTTGTCATCAGCGTATGAGGTTGCAGCACAGATTTTCCATTGCATAACCAGCATCACTGAACAATATTGTTCCACATACCATTTATAATTCCACTTGCTGCTGTTTGTGACTGTTGACTCTCATGCTTTCACTGCTCACCCTTGAGAAGAGTCTCTTTACTTCTCTATAATTTCTCTTTAGGTCCTTGAAGACAGCAATGAGATCTTTTCAGCCTTCCCTTCTCCAGATTAAACAACCTCAGCTCTATTCATACAACACACATTACAGCCTCTTAACACTCTCCCATTGTCACTCACTCTCTCGTACTCTTTGGTCCGTACAGTTTCATATCCATTTTCCTTTCATGACAGTACAGGCTTTTTCCTCCCCCCTCACAGCGCACTGATTGAAAACCACCCTACCCCATGCTGACCTTTCATTTTGCCAGCTATGGGACATTTTTTAGCTGCCTTCTAGGTGAGAGGCTTCTTAGTTTCCTGATCACCTTAGCAGAGTTTCCTTCCACACAGCCGTATTAATTTTTTTTCCTTCATTGAGGATTAGTTGATACTAACTTGTCCACACACATAGTGTAAGACTTACAGGAAGTCTACAGGGACTTGAGTCCCTCTTCCTTCAGCATCCTCCAGTGGAACTCATCTCTAAGCTTGTGTGGCATGGCTACAGCTGTACACCTCATGTTAGATCAGGGTTGAACAACAGTACTAAATATTCTAGATAATGTCTTGTAAGTCCTTTCCGATACTGCTAGCTCTCCTCTAGCTCAATTAGAAACACCACCTTCAGTATGCCCTAAGATCATTCTTCCTTTGGCAGTGACAGCCTGTAGACACACTGGTCAGGTTTCTTGGGCCCTAGATTCAGCTGTCTGAGAAGAGAGATCACCCTGTCTTGAGAGAAATGACTGACCTCCTTCGGGTGCCCATCTCTCTCCACTGATTAGAGGGAGAGGCCAAGCAACAAACTCAGACCAGTGAGCTCATCATTACAAGGCTGAAGCTAGGTGAATTAATCTCATCTCCTGTGACCAATTAAAATATTCACATTTTTCATCCCCTTCTGTTACTTCCATCTGACAAGCATCCAGCACTGCAAGAGAAATTCTTTTTATTAATCTTCCAGTCTTGATTTTTATTTTCTACTTCCCCATTCCTGTCACACAGGTGCTCCTGTTTATTTCTGTCACCAGGTATCTCCTTCCTGTTCTTCACTCACAGAGCCTCCCAGTTTCACATATGCAGAAAATTCAACATCCCGTGCCACCCTCCTGATGGGATCAGTTGGAAAAGAAACAAGATTATTTATGATATTACAATCTCATCACGGAGAAACTATACTAGTAATAATTTGCCACAAGCCAACAAGTTTGTACTCCAAAACAAATGAGTATTGTTTACTTCTTTTGTTAGAAAAATGAGTAACTAATTAATACTGTGCCATTCCCTCACCCCAATCTTAATTAACCTGTCATAATTAACATATCATACCACATTAAATGCTTTATAGAAATCCCAGCAGCTTAGCTTTACTGCATGACTTCCACCTTAAAAACAACAACAAAAACCAATGAACTGCAGTGATAAAATGTTGTACAGTTTTTGCTGAAGTGACGGGAGCATTGTGAAGATACACAACTTGGCTATCATAGGAAAGATGAATAGAGTTTAATAAAGAAGTGATAGTTGAGAGGGATTCCTGAATTGGGACTCTTCTCATTTAGCAGCAAATTCTCTCGTTGTCTTTTTCTCCCTTTTTTTTCCTTTTGATACATTTCACATTCAGTCAGACAAAATAACCACTTAGAAAATTTCATAGGGAATCATTTTGCAGGGCTAAGAGGACTGGAACACACCAAAAAACCTTTCCAGTTTTAAAATATTCTTTTTGGACGTGACGATTCACCAGACATCAATAAAGATCCTTGCTAAAGTTCTTTTCCTTTTCTCCCTTTTGTTTATATAGTGAAATCAGCAAGGATGAAATTATCTTACATCAAACAAAGATTGATATGACTTTTAAGGTCAGTTGCTGCAAGGCCAGGATTTGAAAACAAATTAGATGTGATGTACGATGCTCGAAAGGTCAGTTAGAAAGGTATATGCTGCACCCGTTTTACAGTGCAACCCCTAGGCAGGTAAACATATTGAATGCTGCAAGGAGACACTCTAATAATGAAGATAATAGGTAGTTAGGTAATAGAGGCTTAATTAGATCAGAACAAGCGTGTTATTTAGAGGAAAAGAAATCACAATGTATTAAAGGAAAAATAAATTACTGCCATTCGGGTCAATATTTATTTCAAGTTGATAGCTAATATGCTTTATTGTATATTTAAAGGGACTGACCAACAGTCAGTATGTAATCCATAGTACCCCTGCACGGCCACACAACCCCGAAAGGTGAACCAAGAAGGGAGCAAGGTGGGGAGATTCTGAATGAAATGTAGCTGCAATCTACATATGACTCTGCGTATGAATCTACATATCTGACTCTGCGGGGTAATGAGGAATGACAATGCTCAGTTCTGAGAAATGCATGCTCTCCTTCCATAGCTTCTCTTACAGAAGTCACTACAAACAGTCCTAAAAGCAGGGGTGACTGCTTTCCACACGTATCTTTGAAAAAGCAATAGTCTGCAATATTCTTACATACTACTTCATTATGTGCGAATTTCCCAGATAGCCGTCCAGTCTTGCTAATGGAAATAGCGTACGCCCTAAATTAGTTCCCGTCATCTAATTTTCCTCTTATTCGCTGGTATTACAGCCTCGGGCTGCTTCTAGCTCTTCTGAAATCAACACGTTTCGCTGTTCACGAGCGAAGTGACTTCTGCCATCTAGAGGGTGTTCTGAGGAGTGTCATCGAGAAGGAGATAGAGGATCACAGGATAAACAACAGCCCTGCTTAAACGCCATTAAAGTTATGAGATTAAACACCAAAAATTATAGATTCTGGTGGCAGCACACCTCCTTTTTTTCTCTTTTCATTTGTGCATTTGTTTATGTAAAAGTGCACTCAAATGGGAAGATAATTTCTACGGATGTATCTGCGAGTCCGCTCCTTAGCAGCTCCATTCATTCATGAAAGCAAATTAGCTGCCTAGGATAATTATTCTAAAAGAGATTAAAACTTTCTGTTTATCTTCCCCACCCCCCTCCAATGCTATATCATTTATTCCCATTGTGGTCTTGCATTCCTGGATACCTAAAATAAATGGTCACAACCAGAACAAAATATTAAAGATTAAGAGCATTCATTAAGAAAAGTGAGAATGACACTAAAAGCTGGAAGGCCCTGCAAAAGATCACATTTTTCTTCTTTGGTTGTTAATTAAATAGTATGTAGCTATAGTTACAGCATAACAAAAAATTACTTCTCATGCCTTCTTACGAGGAGAAATGTTCACTGAAGTGATCATCACGAGTTTTTATCTTAAGCAGTCGTGCATTTTCCTGCGTGCCCAATAACCTGATGTGAAGGTAACATCTTGGAGGAAAAGAATGGCAAGCAAAGAAACAGTTTGGGGAGACATATCCCTGACTCACTGAAGCTACAAGAGTGGTGCCCACTGGATCCCTATCTCTCTCTCTAAGCCACAATCACACACAAAACCAGCAACCTCTTTCTCTAAGAAAGGCACGACCAAGCACAAGGTGGAGCAACACAACCAGCCCACTGGAATGAATAGCCAAAGCACACTAGAAATAAAAATGTGTGCTAAGATAAATGCGTATGTCATCCAAAATCTGAGAAGAAAACTCTAATGAGATGTTAGAAAGTAGCTTTCTTTTATTCCTTACAGTATGTACTGGGCAACTTGACAAATCAAGTGCATGCCCTCAGAGCTCAAGTTCCACATTTAATCAGTTAAGACATACATATGCAGTACACTGGCATACTTTTTTTTTTTTTTTTTTTTTTTCCCCAAGAACTCCACCTCTTGTGGTCATTGACTGCTTAATTTCTCCCCATTTTTCCACTAAACCTATCCCTATTGCTAAACCAGCCTATATCAAAATATATAACATATCCCTCTCATCCTAGGCATAAGACATGAATTATATTGCATTGCAACTGCTCTGAGAGCCTTCCACTCATCTTCATTTAAATAACTATCTGATGAACTTCATCTAATGATTTCCATGAAGGGATTTCTAGGCAAAATGCTCCAAGGACTTAGAGTATCAAAAGGAATCAAAGACAGCCTTGCAACCTTTGCTTCTACTTCTGCCACATGCCACTTACGATGAGGAGTTAAGTGATTTAAGAAGAAAATACACAGCATATTTTAGAAGCATATTTTTAGAAATACAGCCGTTTAATTGTTGTATTATGTGATTAGTTCTTGCTTGCAAAACTGCAATAGCTTTTAGATGTTGCAAATAGTTACAGGTGTAGCATTATAAACTAGGAAGCGTGTTGTAAGGCTATTCTGTTTTGACAAGAGACCTTCAGCAAAAGAAACACAACAATGAAATGACCCGAGTAGGCTTATGAAACATCAAAAGCACCAAAGGGCCTTCACACAAAGCTGAACTATCTCACTCCGGGAGTAGGTTGGGATGCAACAGGTAGACATCAAGACACTTCTCCCTATCCTCTGTATCACAGAATGGTCGGAGTTGAAAGGGACCCCAAGGATCATCAAGTTCCAACCCCCTGCCACAGGCAGGGCCACCAACCTCCAGATCTGTACTAAAGCCCAGGGCTCCATCCAACCTGGTCTTGAACACCTCCAGGGATGGAGCATCCACAGCCTCTCTGGGCAGCCTGTTCCAGCACCTTATCTTCCAACACCTCACTATATATCATTAGAAGACAGGTTGTCAAACTTACCTTTTTCCAGGGATGAGCAGATGTTCAGAGATGACGGCTGAGTGCTGAGTTAGCAATTGTTATGATTTTGATGCCTATGGATTACTTGTAACAGGCATTCTCTTACTGAGCTGTGCCAGTGAAGAAAGTGGATCCAGAAGGCGATGGAGGAAGACCACTGGATGAAGTAAAAGGCTGTTGGACTGTAAATTGGACTGTTACGCTGCTAAAAGGATGCTAGACTGCAGAAGAGACCATGGAACAGAAGATGGAACCTCATAGATCACTACCTGAGTAATAGGCATGTATATGTTAATTATCTCGTGGGTAATTGATGAACGTGTACTGTCTGTGAAAATACAGTGCACTCTGAATCATATAATCTTTGGAAATATCAGTGGAAATATCCCCAGCGCTTCCTGGTGCTGCTAATAAAGAACACCTGACTTAACAGCAAGAAAACTTTGCTGTTAAGTTTCTACGTATCAATTTCTTCGATTCGTAAGCAAAGTCTCATTTATGCACAGAAAAAGCGGGCAGCAAATCCCTGCAGCCACTGAGGGAGGGAGGCGAGCAGGGCACGGGACGGAACCTTCCCGCCTCGCCGCGCGGGCCGTACGGGCAGCGCACCGCTTCCGGCTTCCGCGCCGCCGTCGGAGCGAGGTGCGCGGGGCGGCGCTGGGCTCGGTGAGGCGGCGGGAGGCGGCGGCGGGCCGGCCCGGAAGGTGAATGCCGTGAATGCCGTGCGCCTCGCGACGCGGTTTGGGGGCCTTGGGTGGAACAGCTGAAAAACTAACAGACTTGTGTGTTTGATTTAGAGTAGGAAGCTTCGCGCGGAGAAAAGCTCTGATGCAGAAGTGAGGATAGCTCAGGAGCTGAGCAGGATCGTACCTCCTCGGGCTGAGGAAGGGAAGCAGGCACGGACCTGCCACGTCTTGTAGGTGCAGAGGAGCAGGGTAGCACTGTGGCTGTCACTGCCAACGTATAAATACTGTTAGATTCTGTTGTTAAATCAGCATTTGAGCAGTTTGAAAATTAACGCGCAATCTCACTTCCAGTGTCAGAAATGTCACGCTCCAGAATAACGATACTTGCCAGCAGGCAGCTTGGCAATACAGTTTTGACTGCATAACAAGACACTTAAATGTGGTGCAGAGTGCTGCAGAGCGAGCAAGCTGATTTATGCATGCTATCAAAATCAAATTTTAGTATTTGGTCAGGACAGTATGTTTGTTCAGGAAAGGTAAGACCTTTTGAAAAGGGATGCTCATTTTTCTTTTAAGTTCAAGCTGCTACAGTTCACTGTCCACTGATGCTGCAGGTGCCCTTGCAGCAACCAGCATGCACGCCTACACATCAGGTTGATGTTAGGGATGAAGCTGGGGAGAGCAGGAATTGTGGCTTAGTTGTGCAACACAAGATATGTTGGGGCATCTTGCTAGAGAAGCCAAGTTTTCAAAACACAGGCGCTATAGTGAAGCACCAAACTTGGAGTTAAACACTTAGGATGGTTGAATTTTCACATCATCTGTAAGCTTGGGTGGTTCGGTAGCTACAGCACAAAGAAATGCATCTGCCATAGACTTGGGAGTGTCTTTTACAAATACATTTAATAAGGCAGTGTTGCTTTTTTCTTTGCATGTTTGTATGTCAGTGGAGAGGTCCTTGCCTCTTCCTGAGCTGCTTTATTTCCATAAGCAAATAACCCTGCTGCCCCTTTCATTGCCTTACCCTATCAGTTGTACAAATCTTGACTTCGGGGGAACATTTGTTTTCGTTTGATCCACTGTTTGCGTTTACTCTGTACCTGGTTTAGAGTGTGACACCAACAGCAGTCACATCAGCAGAAATGATGATGAAGATTGAGCCTGAGGAAGGATGCCTGAGTGCCAGCATCAACAAGAGAAATTCTAATGTCAGACTAAACATTTAATCTCTCAGTTGTCCGTTTCATGAAGCCAGGATAATAATGGCACACAGTAAATTAAGCATTTGTGAGCGTTGTAGACTTCATTGCGGAGATGATAAGAGTGCAGTGCTCTGATGGATTTACTGACAGTCTCCCCACTGACTTGTGTTGGTTCCCTCCTGGACTGTTAAAATAGGCACACACTGAACCAAAGGAATTAAATTAGCATAAACTCTTCTTGGGAATCAGTGGCATCTTTAGAGAAATGTATGCTTATCTCTTCACTATTGCTAGTGTGCTAGAATGATAATTTTGTGGTTGAAACATCCCTTTGTCATTGCTCTTAAAGAATAATAACATTTTCTTAAAGAATAGTAACATTTTGCTTTCCAAGCTTTCACAAAGTATGCCCTTTGCATTTTTGCAGCAAGCCATGACTCACTAACCTGAAGAATGTTTTTTAGTTGAAGTAGAGAGCTTGAGAAGAGAGAAGTGAAAGTGAGCAGAGAATTGTCATTATTAAACAGGCAGTCTAAAAGGAGAGGACCATCACAAAAAGTCCTACAAAGCGCATTATTTCAAAGGCAAAACACTTCAAAGACAGTTAAACACAGTGTGGGAAAGCAAAATCCTTTCCAGATCACAGGATTATTCATAGGTCATCACAGGATCCTTCATAGGGGATAGGAGCCTTTTTCTACATTTGAAAATCTTTCAGGAAAGGAAATGAATGGAGATGAAACATTTAACAGATGGGAACTCTAAGATCCGGTTTTAGTGCTGGCTATGTCATGTGTATCCGTGCACTTACATGTGTAGTTTTGCATGCATTCATGACATACCTTTTTCTTCCCACAGACAGTGAAAAATGCCTAAAAAGAAGACTGGTGCTCGTAAGAAAGCTGAGAACCGTCGAGAACGTGAGAAGCAGATAAGAGCTTCAAGAGCAAACATAGATTTAGCCAAACATCCTTGTAATGCCTCAATGGTAAAATAAACTAAAATATTTTGCATTACAATACTTGATTTTAAATTATGTAAGATGAGTGATAGTACATTAACTGTGTATAGTACCACTAGAATAATAGCCTTTACATTCAAGATTACACTTGTATCAGAGGCAGTAGTACTTGCATGAAAAGTTTGGTTCCTAATCAGAACTTAATTCTGAGCTTTATATGTTCTACGTAGAATAAAAATAATTATCAATGTTTTATTTCTGTTCTCTAGGAATGTGACAAGTGCCAAAGGTGAGCATTTTTCCCCTTCTAAAGGCTAATAGTTTAACATTAGTTAGTTTTACAGGTCTTGTTTTAACATTTTATTTTCCCCCCCTCTCCATGTGCCTAGACGACAGAAGAACAGAGCTTTTTGCTACTTCTGCAACTCTGTGCAAAAATTACCCATTTGTGCACAGTGTGGTAAGTGGAAATAATCAAGGCTATTCTCTGTTTCTTTTGTGTCTTTAAACCCTCTGCAGTTAAGGTTCCTTTGTCATGAAGTACTTTTGCAATTTTTAGAGCAGGTTCTTTTAAATCTGTTTTGAATATCCTTAAGGAAAGGTTCTTGCTCAATCACACAAACTAATGAACATACCTATGACCCTCCAGGGTTTGCAAGTCTGGGCCATGGGCTTGTCTTCAGTATTTGATATTTAGAAGAATTTTACTTACTGCCTTCTGGGACTGAGAACATATGACTGTTTCCCTAGATTTATGTGGGGTGCTGTTTCCTAGTGACAACAAAGCTTATAAAGAGCTGACAGCCCAAAGGACACAATAAATACTGCATTTTGGGGATGATATAATTGCTGATTGCTTTAGTATCGATTAAAGCAACATCGTTTTGTAACATAATGAGCTGTTGGTGTCAAGAAGGACACTTAGTGATATAACTGGGTTCTGAATCAGGCTAAAACACCCAATTATGCAACTTGCTTGAAGGTGAGGTTAATAATCATTTTGTACTTTGAAGTAATTTTTTTTGTTTTACTGTTTCAACATATCTTCACAGATTTTCCATTTTTCATTAAGCAATTTGGCCATTTTGTAGTCTGACACTCAGAGCTGCTGACATCTGCAGCTTGAAGTGCCTTTGTTGGGACCTGCAGTACTGAGTAGTTCTGGAAGCCAGGCTGACTATATGCAGTGGCACTGCGTCATCCTTCATAGGTCTTCCTTCTGTCATTGTGCTGTGAAGTACTAAAAACATTTAATCTGTTTTACAGTCCAAAGTTGACTCCTTATGCTCAATTTATCTTAATCTGCAGTATGTTTCTGAAAGAAAAGCATTCCTAATCACCACAAAATGATGCTGAGTCCTGTAAGGTTTGCCAAGACAGAGACCATTAGAGCTCTTTGGTGCTTAATCAAGTGTAGGTGACAGGCCCCATAAACCAATGTCATCTTTCCTAGAGGAGTCCCTGCAGGATGGGAGCACAGTGGCTGCATCGCTCTGCTCCAGAGCCAGTAATATCCCCACCACGTTATACTGCCCAGCTCAGACCACCAGCAGTCATTCCTCAGTGCCATTTGGTATCTAATTATATCAAAACCCTCCTGCTGACGGTGCATACTGGGATTCAGTTGCATTTGCAGAGTAGAATTTAGTTTTATGAACTCTTGAATAGGTTTGCAGGGAACATCCCCCCTAAGGAGGCAATAATAGAGACACCGAAGGGATCTGTGGCAGGTCAGCTTAAACCAGTGATAAAATCCCAGTGTAATGACCTAGGCTAGCTACAAGTATTCTTGCTTACATATCTACATACCAAGTAATTTTCTTCCTATAAAGCTACTTTAGGAGAAAGCTATCACCCTAGTTGCTTGCCTGTGTCAGAGCAGACTTTGCAGTGCAGACTGTGGCTTTTACTCCTACCTATACAAGCCCTGCATTTAAAGAGAATTATTTTGCCATCTCTTATTTGTTTTCAAAAACAAGCAAAACACATTAAAGGCTTAAGCATCTGAGTATGTAAGTAATTAATCATCAAGTACGTGTATTTTTTTCAGAGGTCCTCAGCCATGCTACGTTTGTGATGGGACAAGCAGCAGTGCTAAATACAACTTGAGATGTTGTTCCTTGACTTACGCCTTAATTATCTTGTTTTGACATTTGAAATCCTCGTCAATCTATTTAGACTGCCTCAAAATATACAGCAAGACAACCCACTACCTCATCTCAGCACTGATGCTGAAAACAGGCAATAATTCATTTGATCTAAGAAAAATACATGGGGAGGTTAACAAGTTGCAAATATTTGTTTGCATTTTTTTTTAACCAGGTATATGACTAAGTACATGTTTGCTTGAATCTCTGTTTTTATATAAGCACTTATAAAAATGTCTATATATTTTCCTTCTGGTTGTTTGTTACTTTTTTTTTGTTCAGGAAAAACCAAATGCATGATGAAGTCATCAGATTGTGTCATAAAACATGCTGGTGTGTACAGTACTGGACTGGCAATGGTGGTATGTATACAAAATGACAACTTTTTTTCAAGTATGACATTCTTCTATGCCAATCTTTCTCAAACAAGATAAAACAGGTTCACACAGCGATAGCTTTTCTCTCATCTTCCCATTACATTACTGAAAATTTAAATTTTTCCTTTTTAGATTGAGTTCCTGCAAACCCTGGCTGGTAATTTGTTGCCTGGGGCTGAGGAGGCTTCTTAAATGCTGTAATTATGTGGTTGATCTTCTGATCTTGCACGTTAACTAAAATGAAAATGTATTATTTATATTCCTTGTGAGTTATTTGGTCTTTGCTGTCCATGGCCCTGATGCTCTAATATAACGTTGTTTAACATCTGAATGAGTGATTTCAGCTGTGAGAATCTATAGCTTTTTTCCTTCAAATTGCATTTTTGCCAGAAAATGACTATCATTTATAAAGTTCAGGTTTAGCTAGAAGACAACTTCCATGCATAAAATTTAAGATACAAATTTTAAAAGGTAAAAACAGAAAAGGAGGGAAAGAGGTTATTTTTCATTAAATTTAATCCTGCAAAAATGAGTACTGAATTGAAAAAAAAAAAGAAGAAAGAAGAACCCTGCAGTGGCTTGATTGGATACTGATTGTTTTGTACTGTCTTGCTCGCCTGGAATAAACCCACTGAGAGAAGGGATAGAGAGATGCATTCAGGGTTTTGAAATAACTCTCTCTGGACATTGTACAAGTCCCAAGATGCTATCTTTCTGTAATTGCAGGGGGCAATCTGTGATTTCTGTGAAGCTTGGGTGTGCCACGGGAGGAAGTGTCTCAGCACACATGCATGCATCTGCCCTCTTGCAGATGCAGAATGTATTGAGTGTGAAAGAAGCGTCTGGGATCACGGTAGGTTGCTCACAGTTAATGAAAAAAAATCTAAATTATGCTTTTCCTCTCATGTTACATAGTTATTGTACCTACGTGCTTAGCATAACATTTTTGATCTTCAAGATTAGTGTATTTGGTCAAAGCAAGGCATTCTCCCCATTTTAATTACGGATTTTATGAAGTGGGGAATGTAAACGTGCCCAAGAACACATACTGCTTAACTCAGGGACATACATATAATAATTGTCCCATCAGCTGAATGCTTCGCACAATTAAGTACCACATCTGATGGTCAACATGCAATTTTCTGCCATTCTCCCCCCTTTCATCTGCACTAGTACGGGTATTTGAGTCCCAGTTGCCTGGCAAACCATACTGATCACCATTTGTGGAATCCTTTCAACTGTAATTTCAGTGTGCATCAGAGGTGAAGGGGTGGGAAGGAACAACACTGGATGAGAGAAGATCTGATACAATTTAAATAACACTAAAATGCCATAGTCAAATTGAAAAAAACTACTAGTAGTACTTGTTCTATATTTATGCTATCCTGTCCTGTAGGAAACGTGGTATTTTTCAGAGTAACAGCGGATGCTCGTGTCTAATTTAGAACTTTCTCTTAGAGCGTTAGACAGAGGGCAGAACTGGTCTTCAGTTAAAAAAAAAACAACAACACATAACTGCCTAAATTGTTTGCGGAGCAGAATTTGGTGCCTATGCCTGTTACTGGTTATTTTGCCTTGATACATCTTCCAGGAGGCAGAATGTTTGCCTGCTCTTTTTGCCACAATTTCCTCTGTGAAGACGATCAGTTTGAACATCAAGCCAGCTGCCAAGTTTTGGAAGCAGAGACATTTAAATGTAAGTTAGTTGTTTGTAGTCTCTTTTTTAAAAACTAAGCAGACACAAGATTGCTTCCTCTGTGTTCCAGAATACTCTGCAGTGCCTTTTCCAGGTACGTGATGCCTTTTGCCACCGCTGGAGGAAAGTGCCTACAATCCTGGTATAGAGGCAGAATTAAAAACCTGAACTTTGATAGAATACATGAACTTTTAACTGTGGTCATACAATTGTAATCTAATTCCCATTCTAGCTGTGAAAAAAAGCTCAACTACTTTCCAACATCAAGAAGTTTTTGTTAAAGCACAGATGCTCTAGAAATGTTTAACATGCATTAGCATTGCCAATTCTGTCTTTAAACACAGAGTGCTGATTCCCACTTCTGTCCTGTTCATGTGGAGAACTCACAATACTAATTACTTCAGATAAAAAAGATTCATTATCCTAAGTGTAAGGCAAGGTGGAGAAAGTACTTGCACAGAGATGTAAGACAAAATAGTGCTTTTGAAGAGTAACTATTCACTGTAACTATTCAGCTTCATGCTGCTACCAATCCCTGTTGGTTGCCTTCAATGTGCTCCCTCTAGTGGGGTAAAGAAATCAGTTT
Source organism: Meleagris gallopavo (assembly GCF_905368555.1). Lineage (NCBI taxonomy): Eukaryota > Metazoa > Chordata > Aves > Galliformes > Phasianidae > Meleagris > Meleagris gallopavo. Next base: position 9,867,927 of record NC_139407.1, read on the forward strand.
GAGGCTTCAAGACAAGTTAGGTTTTGAGAGCACTGATTCTGCTGCTCCTTACAGCTCATGTGCCAGCTGCAATTCTTTCATATGGAAACCTATCTGTACTAATTTATATGGAATAAAATACATTTCTTGAGAATGAGATGGAATATATGAAACAACTTCCACATTTGGGGTTTGTAAGCTCTAAGTGTCCTCAGCTCTCACTTAAATGAGATAAAAGCTGCCGTGGCATTGTTTAAATGGCTGCATAAATGCTAGTGCTCCTTCTTCTGACATTGAGGGATGAGAAAAAGAAGGAAAATCCCTTTATACCAAGCTGATTCTGGAACTTCTGTTTTTTAACATTGTAAAAATCAGGAAACGACTACACTTTCTCCCTTTTTCAACTTACATTTTTGTGTCCAATTGCTTTACCACAGAAAGACTTGAATTTGAAAAATCTAGTAAGATAGAGTTAAAAAAAATTTACTGGATGGTAAAATGACCGATTCAGGTTTTCAAGACGTATTAAAAATAAATACCTTGAATTTTTATATTATTACATACTTCTTTCTTCAAAGTGTTAAAAAAAAAAATCGCAGATCTACAGTTTCCAAGTAATGAGTCTTACATATTTTTTTTCCATCAACAGGTGTTTCCTGTAACAGGCTTGGGCAGCATTCATGCCTGCGTTGTAAGGTAAAGATGACTGCAAGTAGCAACAATTTTAGACTTGTTCTCCTCAGCCTTCAGGGATGGTACCAAGGTCACTTCTTCCTCTGTATGATTTTAAAAAAAACATTGATACTTTTGGTATTCATTTCCGAAGCTTGGGGGTAGATTCACACAGGTCAAAAGGGCTGTTACTTATATTTGCCTGTTACCACAAGCCAGTTGTGCACTCTCATGCCAGGTGAAGTCATCTTTTATTTGTCTGGCTCTGTGTTTAAATCACGGCTGTACCATGTTAGGACCTTTTCAAATCCAAGTCTTTGGAATGTGTTTTGATCTAACATAAAGCTAATAGAATTAAATTCTTTCAAACAGTCAAGTGATGATCCAGCCAGAAAACATGTCAACATGGTTAAAAAAATTATCTCCAATTTTACACATGCACAGACTAATTTGTTAAAAACCAGACTTTTGTTTTTACACAGTCAGAAATCATGTTGTATAAGATGTTCCACCTGATTCACCATCAGCATTGCCCAGATTTCCCCAGGTGCTGGTTTGTTGCCTGCTCTTGTTTTTCTTGCCCTCCATTTTTTTTTTTTTTCCATTCATTCTCCATCGCATCAATTTTGTCTTTCAAATTATTCATTTTTCCACGTATCTTCACCAGCATCCTGGTGCTCAAGACATGAGATTTCAGTCTGTAATTCTTGCCTTCAGGTCACTGCATAGTTACATTCTGACATACATCTCCAATTGCATTTCATTTAAGCTTGCTGAGTTAAACCAAAGTTTGCCAGACCCCTTGTGAGCAGCACTGTAGTCCAGTCCTTGAATATGTTACTTTTCTATGTGTTTATCAGCACCTATATGCAATCTTCTCCTGAGATAACCATGAAACTACACCTAACACGATAGTTCAACTTTGTAAATGGCATGCAGATTTCCTGTTCTGCTGCAGATAAGAGCTCGATAAAGTTAATCCCGTCCAGAAAATCCTGCTGCTGTTAGACACATTTTCACTGGCTTCTTGCTGAACTGTATGCTTCTACGACTAAAATATGTAGCCTTTTCATTGTCTTTTCATCCTGCAGGCTTGTTTTTGTGATGATCATGTGCGAAGTAAAGTTTTTAAGCAGGAAAAGGGAAAAGAACCTCCTTGCCCTAAATGTGGCCATGAAACTCAGCAGACGAAGGATCTGAGCATGTCAAGTAAGCCTGCTTTCCTAGCTAACAAGCTGTACAGGCACCATCAGTGATTACTTCTCTGTATGGGAACAATGAGAGAACATAGTTATTTTCATCTGTTTTACAAAGCTTTGATGCATCTCTTCATGGGGGAACATTGTGTTTCATAGTTCTAGAAGCGAGCATCAGGGTCTGTCTTAAAGTGATTTTTGACACAGTCAAAGCTTTAGTTTAGTTTGAGATTTCAGTCATGGAAGAATTACAGTCCTCACTTAGACCTTTATTTCATCTACCAAAAAAAGGCTGATGAACACAGAAGTGTCATTTGGTGACATACATTGAATCTACCTCTTAACTGTACTTTAATAAATCAGAATATGTGCCATGTCTGCAGAGCACATCCAATTACGTCTTTTCTTGGCTAGAGTACTGAAGGCATCCTAAAACCTGTATCATACTCTGGAGACAGTTATTGATTGTGCAAACATGGCTGCACAGGAAGAGACTGCTTGTAGTGGAAAGGTTTTGTTGGAGCACGGATTTAATCTGAAAATGTCACATTTACAAAAAGGTTGAGTAGTGAACAAGGATGGAAAAGAAATGTCAGATACTGTGCTCACATTGCTGTTGACAGGTGAGAGCATGATGGTTTTTCTCTCTGCCTACAGCGCGCTCCTTGAAGTTTGGCCGCCAAACTGGAGGTGAAGATGCAGATGGAGCTTCTGGTTATGATGCCTACTGGAAGAACCTCTCCTCCAGCAAGGCTGGAGATGCAGGTGATCGTGATGATGAATACGATGAATATGAAGCAGAAGATGACGATGAAGATGATGATGGAGGAGGGAAGGATTCTGATACAGAGACCACAGATGTATTTGGCAATTTGAGTTTAGGGAGGACTTATGCTAGTGGGTATGCACATTATGAAGAACCTGAAGATTAATTTGAGTATGCTAGTGAGCTAGAGCCTTTTGAGAGGTTGCACCAAGGAGGTGCATCATTGCTGAGTTGTATACATGCCAGTAGGATAGTTTTATCAGGTACTTAACATATCAGAGGTTGACAATAAAGTCTGGGACATCTATAGTAACTGTAGGTGAGATTTGTTGATATAAACCATTATTGGGTTTTGAACTTGGGGGAGAAAATGGGGGGAATATTTTTATTCCCCTGACACCTGAAATGGTGTTGTCTTTCAGTTACTGAGTGTAACGGTTTAATGCCTTGTTTCCATTTATGCATCAGAAATTAAGTTATTTTTACAGTATTTGTTAACTAACTTCATAAAATCCATGTATTGTTGGGCTGCAGACTGCATTTTTGGGGGGGGTCAGCGCAATAAAAGTCAACTACATTCTCAAATGAGTTGTCTCTAAATATTGATGTCTCTAAATAGTTGGAAAGCAGATTGTACACAAAGCGTAAGTTGAAATTTAAAATAACTTCCCAGTTTATGTAGGTAAGGTAAATCAGTGTAGTTCTCTAGGTACTTGAACGTTATCTTTCTGGTAGTTTTTAGTACAAGAAAGAAATCAGTGGGGTTAATTTGAAATCATTACAAGTGCTCCCCAGATAATCAAAAGTTTTACTGCAACACAAGTGTTGGTGCCACTGAAGTCTGCACAATTTCTCATTAGATCAGAAGGAGAATGGTTTAGTCTGTGCATAGCATTCAGCTCACTTTCTTGCACATAGTATAAAAGAAATGGGAAACAAACCCCATGTATGAATTGCTAAGGTGAAAACACAAGTGTCCTTGGTTCTGTGCAGATGTACAAGACAAGTCATCAGCATGCCTGAGCTGAGGTGGCGATGCTTGCACAAGTGTTTAAAATGATTCTAATTTGTAAATCAGCATACTCGATTTTAGTTTCCCCCTGCAGGGGAACACAGAATATAGTGACTTGAACAGCAGACAGATCAAGAAGATAAAAAGGCAGCCTTCTAAAGCATTACTCCAGTTTTCTAAATGCCATGCTTGAGTGCAAAGGAACTAGTCCTTGTAATCTGTCAAACATCTGAACCAACGACAGAATGATGTACTTTTGTACTTTCTATGTTGTTTCTCACTCAAACGGCTAAGGGTCATGGGTTGATAAAAATTATCCTCAGTAGGATATGCTTTAATATTAGGATTGCCAAACGAGTGTTTCCTAACAAAGCAGTACTGAGGAATCTGGCCCTCATACCGAATGCATAAAAGACATGAGTTGGAGTGCATTCAAAACAAAAACAAACTGACAAACCAAGGCAACTTGTTTATGGCAACTGAAAGAATACAAACTGTGTTAGGGAGGAAGCAACAAATCACTGCTTTTGAAGTGCTTGCCTTCAGAAGCTGAGAGGAAACCAGCAAATACACTGCCTAAAAGCCAAGTCCTCTTCAGAAAAATGACAGCTAGGTTTATATACTAGCAAAGACCAGCCCGTCTTATATTCCATACCTGACAGTGGGCTTGATTAGTCTTGGCTGCATAACCAAAGTTGAAGAGATGGAAGCAGGACGCTTGCTAGTCCAGCAGTGCTTACCAGTTTGTGAAACTGGCACCTGCGATAGAGTTTGTGATCAGCTTCATGTGGTCCAAAAACCTCCACAGTTGAGTCCATCTGCCAGTGGTCAGTTCCAGAAACAATCACTTTTTAGCTTGGCTAATATATCAAATACAAAATAATCTTAGGTCACTGCAGTGTCTTATGTAGGACCAAGAAACAAATGTGCCTTTCTGAACATATTTAAATTATAGCTGCTTGTGTGCAATTTGTTAATATCATTGCTTAACTGCACAAAATTCCATTTTAATGTTCTTGGCTCCTGAATTAGGTTTTTTCCCCACATGAAATCTGTTGCTGTCATTGGCTCTGCCAAAGGCTGCTGACGTAACAGAATTAATCATCATAATCAGAGTAAAGAATTATTAATTTTCTCATTGAAGTGCCCTTTCTCTGCCAGTTTTTTGAGATCAATCCTCCAGAGTTAATGCACGTTCCTATCCTAATGCAGTAAGAGAAGACCACGGCGCAGATGCTCGGGATACCTGCTGTAATTTAGCAAGGTCACCTCTCAGTGGGCAGAGGCATTTATTTGCAGTTTCTCTTTGGACTGCTCTTCACACCACTCAACTATGAACCAGTCTGGAAGCAGAGCCGAGGTATTAGAACTGTGGCAGTTGGCCTTTGAAGGGTCAGAAGAAGCCATTCTAAGCTGCTTTAAAGTAATCCTGTAGATTCAAGCTGGAAGAGACAAACACGACTGCATTTTGTACTGATGGGGTTGATCATTCGCAACAGGACAGGCAGGATATGATTCTACAGGTTGCACTTTTTCGTCCTCATCTGCTTATTCAGTAAGGTTTAAGAGCACGGGAATAAGCACTTAGAGCTAAATTTCACAGGAAGTGCATCATTTTAGTTTGCAGCTAAAAATACAGTAGTATTTAATTGTGTCTGTGGTCCCTTAAAAAAAACAACAGTTCTGGTCACCTCTGTAAGCTCTTTTCTGGCATCACAGCGTGTTATAATGGTGTCATCGCCAGTTCATTATGAATTCATAGGGCTCTTCTATGGATATAATGTATTTCCATTTATATTCAGGTATAATTTCATACCAGTGACTGGGAGTCGTTTGGTCAATCCTGTTGCAGTTACTGGTTTTGTTTCCAGCAAGTTTACGTGACGATCATTGTAATGTACCAGCTTCAATTGCCAGCTGAAGAGGCAGCAGCAGGCATGCTGCAGAGAACCAGAGGATGAGATTCAGAAGTGCTTGAAGTCCTATTTCTTGAGCCAGCCTAATCAAGGTCCTGAGCCCATTTCTGGAGGAACCAACGGCCAAGCTCCCATTTATTCAGGTGGGAGTGATTTAATACTCTTCAGTATGTACAGTTCATCTTAAATTGCCAACAGGTGACAAGGAACAAAGCACAAAGATAAGCTTAAATGAAGAAGATGGAACAAAGCTTAACATGAGATCTATGTGCTATCATGAGCATAATCATATGAGTCATAAACTTTAACTGTTCTAATAAGGTGTTTTCAAGATTGAAGGAGGAAGCTGTTTGAAGCCAGAAAAGGTAGAATTCTGCGAAATGTTTAACAAGATGTGGAAATGTAATTATTCATCTCCTGAAAGTCTATAGGTAGCCAATAAATATTTGCTAAAAGCTCAGGGCAATTACGGGACAGACAAATTTTATCATCTCTGCTTTGTAGGTATGTAAATAGAAAACACAGTAATTAACAAAATCACAGCCCGAGTGATCAAGTTGGCAACAGCCCTCAGCAGCGTGGCCTCTCCATCTCATACCCGGGAAACTCTAGAGTAAATATATTTTATAGCTAATGACACTTCTTTATTAAGTTTACGTGTACTGTAATTAGCTACCATACATCTGAAATTTGAAGCAGGGTCTAGTTTTCTCTTTTAGCTTTCATAGTCAGAATAGCCATAAAAAAAAAAAATAAAAAACAAGAGAATGTCACAGACATGAGAATCATTCCATGAAAAAGCCATAGGTTTTCCTTTGCTGAATGAATGATGGGCTTACAAGCCTGTTCTTTATCTTCTGCAGCTATTTGCTTGATTAAATACTGATGCAATTTGGAGGAAAAAAAGAATTTCATTTCAACCTCTCACCAGATGAAGCTGCCCATAAAAACACAGCTTTGATGTTTGTTTACAACCATCCTATTTTTAAGTAACTTTTTTTTTTTTTTAATAAGAGAAACATCTGTGATCCTCTTGTAGATATCTCTATCCCCCCTGTTCTTGAACACTGAAATGTTTGCTACATTCTTTTTAACCCGGTTTTGGAGCTATACAGTGATTTTTCCAAAGGATTCCCCAGCCTTAACAATCACTGGAAATTCACCTCAGTTTCTTTATGAGATGATAAATACTGAGTGCTTACAGGCTTAAGTATTATTCTGATTTCACCATGATGTTACATGACACCTTCTAAAGCTTTTAAGATTGATTTTCACTTTACAAAACCACTGAATAAATTTTATTTTAATTTTTTTTTGGAGAACTAGAATACCAAAGACCTGTCAGATTTCTTCAGGAAGTAATACAAACATTTTCCTCTTATAGCTGCCCAATGCTCTTCCTGCTACTTTATTCTTGGCACTAAGAAGTTAATTCTCTTGAGAGACCATCATTGTTAGTTGGGCACATAACCCTTGGGCTGCCTGCAGCCTGATTTGCGCTCAGCACTTGATTTGGATAGCAAAGACAATGATGAGCCCCTTTGAGATTTTCCCCACCAGCAGGAGAGATGTACAAGGTCCTCAGCCTTGATGTCAGCATCCACTTGAAATGCTGTGCTCTTCTGCCAGTTCAAGATGGCAACAACTGAAATGTGACCTTACACTAGATTGCTTTGGAACCCAGCAGAAATTCAAATGCTGCAGCCTCTACAAGCCTTGAAATGAATCTTAGGTGGAAAAGTAACTCCTACTAAGGTGAATCCCATAAAGTTGGTATTTTGCCCTAGGAACAACAGACTGCATCTGCAACTTTATACAAAGTATTTATCAATACTTTTCCCTTATTAATACAAATGAACAAAATCTGTTGAGCGTAGATTTAAGTAAGAAAAAGAGACAGCATCAAAAAAGTAAATAAAGATGTTAGAATATCAACAGCTGAAAACCAAAGCCATGTTGAGCACATTGGAACAGAGGGTTGTAGAAACAATACCATATGCTCAAAACTGGCTTCTGCACCATCCTCTTAGGTCTGGAAGCACAGGCCAAAGAGGCATTATACAGAGTTTAACCTTGGGGCTTATGTTTGCCAAAGCACTATCAGTTCCAAGGGAAGTTCACAAGAAGCACTGCACAGTGTTTTAAGGGACATTTAGCACACACAAGCACCATGACTGGACTTGAAACATAAGGAATAATTTGGAAGCTAGATGATAAATTACACTCCTTGCATATTTCCTCTGCTTGCTTGACATGACATATATTTCAAAGTAAGATCCCACCACGACATTTACATACTAATGCTGCACAAACATACTCCTCTGATCTGCCACAAGAAATGATTCCCAACCAGATAGTGCCAGCATAAATCATAGAAGGTACCTTCTGAGTTTATCACACTTTTAAAGGAACACTCTTCTTCTTTTGTCAAACGCTTCACAGAGCCACCAGCATATTCACAGTTTAAGAAACCTTTCCAGCAAGGGACATATCTGATCTTAGCTTAAGTTAGTATGTTCTAGTCAGCAGAACGGACCCATGCCCAAGCAGTGCTGATACTAGAAATGCAAATGCACACCTACCATTCCCTGGACTCCTACATGGCTGCTGCACCACAGAATGCTCAGATCTCACCCCAAGCTCAGCCATAGGACTACAAGATGCAGAAACAGGAACCTCACATGGCCCAGGGTAGCCACCCTTAAAAGCATCAGAGCTCACACACATGGAAAACACTCTCCACCACCAGCTTTCCCCCCTCCTCCCCAGGCCTGCAAAGCACCTCTGCTCATTGCCACCAGCTGCACTTGTAGAAAGCTACACCAGCACTTACCTCTGGGGGAAACAGCTCTGGAACAGGACCTCAGATAATGCTCCTCTGGATCAGAGAACTCATGGCTTCCTAATGCCCTGCTCCCCTTTTTATAACCTTCCTCCTCACCTGCTTCCTCAGGGCCTGCTCTGATAGGCAAGCTGAGCAATGTCTCTGCATCAGCAAGCCCTTTAATTACCCCAGCCTACTTACTTTCTTACATTGTATCTAAAACAAATTTGCAAATTATACATATTTTCTACTGACCCTAGATGGTGATTCATGAAAATACTAATACTTGTTACAATGCCTTCATAATATATTAACGTGACTATCTCAGAACCAAAATGTAACCTCGTGGTCTTTTATGTGCTGTAATTTGTCTTTGGGAGTTGAAAGATATATTACAGCTGTATCAAAGTATTAAGAGCAAAAATGAACCACAGCACATACAATGCCACTTAAACACGTCTGAAAATCTTTGCCCTATTGGAGATTTTTCGTTCTCGTGCGCTCAGTTTGCTCCCAGCTTTATACAGAATGTTAAAAGGTCTTCCCACTTGCTCTGTTGCTGGCCTCGTAAGCTGCAGCCCAGCAAGGGAGCACATCCTGGGGTGACAGATGTTTCTGGAGCTGACAGAGAAGTGCCATTCGTACCAATCAGTGATCTGACCCGCGAAGCTGCAGGACCTGCAATTCTTTTTCCAGCCAAGCTCAGCTCCTTTAGTGAAATATCCTGAAGTGAAAACAAAAGCCAAATGATCTGTTGTGCTCTTTACTGGAGTAATTACAGTGTTGGCATTTTGAGGTATATGGAATGCTGTCAAACCAAATTTAATAAACCATGTAAAGGATGGGTATTGTGTAGGTTTTCCTGAATCTGTCTGTTCCAGCTCCCTGCTGTATGAGACTCCGCGGGCTGTGATCCTCATCTCACTCCTTTCACCACCTGGTAAAAACCCCACTGCCACCTACTCTCTGATAGATTACCTTGAATTGAAGCTTAATACCCAGGAAGCGTTGACTGTGCTAGGATGAAGCCATGAAGTTTGTAGGCTGAGTAAGCTGGTCTTCAGACATTTTGGCTAAGCCCATGGGAGTTCCTGGAGTTGTCTGCTGATTGCCAGCTGTGGGGTTCAGTCATCTGGGGCTACACCTGGGGATCACACCTTTGTTTTCCCCTTTCTTGCATGTCAGTGCTCCTTCTGGCACCGATACTGACATTTAGTGCTTCAGATTTTGATGTCCTGTGGGTTGATTTTGCAACATGGGAAGGGTCGGACAGCCCAAGTATAATTTGCTTTTATTTACACATCACTGTCAGCTGGGAGCAGAAGAAGGCAATTCCTAGCTCAGCAGTCTCAGCCCAGCACCAGCGCCTGATTTCCAGGGGGCCATTTCTGCCTGAAAAATTGAGTCTAATCAAGGCCTAAGGCAGAGAACACACACTCCCACTGCTTGCAAAACCGTGTTCTCCCTCAAGCAATGCCTCTCTGCACAGAGCCTGGCAGACCAAAGCTAGTGGCACCCTATGTCCTTATCTGAAGCTAAATAGAAAGACCAGCACAGAAAGCCTTTTGCATGCTTTGTTTTTCTTGTAACAAACAACAGGATTTCTCATCTCCTGAGATACAAAATTATTGAATATTTGCAGAGATAGTATTAGTGGTTATGAGCTAAAGAAACCCTAATTTAAGGTTCTGGAAAGATTGCCTTTGTGTTTAGTGTAAGGAATAAGCAAAGGAAAACCACCCATCCTTCAGACAAAGGGAATCGTGCTGAGATACAGCGTTGTCTTCCAGCAGTTACTGTTCAAACAACAAAATGCATCCCTTCTGAGTGCCCAATCTTAAAAAAGATTTTCCAAACTCAGCTTTCACAAACAGTGAGAGACCTCCAGTGCCATCTCCATGATTGCTTCTTGTACCCTAGCTGAGCTGTTTCCTTTTGCAGCCATGCTCTGCAGGGAAAAGCAAATTGATGCAATGCTTGACTGAAGGAAGGCCTTTTAGTGACTTGGAAGACTGAACAGATGTGGCAGGGGGAGGATTTCCCAGGTCTGCTGTATATGTTGAGGTGTGAGAATTATATGTCTTCCACAATTGTTCAGATTAATCCTGTGATATGACTGCACCAGAGATCCCTGCTCCTTGTTCTTATTCCCACCACGGACAGAGACATTTTTAATTTCACTCTTGCATTCTGTTAGCCACCATGATTTTTTCCATCATGGCCAAAAGGGTGAAGTGTTTTTCACCTGTGCCTGTAAGCCATACAAACTCTAGCCTTTGGCATATATAAACCCGAGCAACAAGATCCAGCAGATCTGCAGAATTTTCTGCCTTTACCATTGCTAATCCACACACCATAAAGTTATCAGCATAAGACTAATAAAGCAGAGAGTTCTATAAAAGTGGCAAGTGAGTCATTGCAATTGCTTCAGGCAGCGTAACCTACTTCTGCATTCAGATAGGAAAGATTTACTCATTGTCTCCATTTTAGGTGCCTGGAAAGAAAGGCAAAGCACAAAAGGAATCATGCTTCCTCTCCAGTTTGTCCTCCCCTTCAACCCCAGCAGCAAAAAAAAATCAAATCAGTTTCCTTTAAAGGAGAGGGATCTCAATGGGACTGCACTGTAAGGCGAAATAGACCTTCATTAACTAAAATTATATTGCTATTTAGGGGAGAAGCATAACAGTCTAAAGACATCGTGAATTTCAGAAACCCAGAATATAATCATTTTAAGATGTATTTCATATTTATTAGATCAGGAAAATGTGTTACTTTAGAGATAAGGCAAAAGTTTTCATAGTGAGAGATGTTTTCTGGCCTCCCTCTGTTCTGATTTAAGTGATGTAGCACTCAAGAGTTCTGCTTGTTTATTAAAGTCATCTGGTTTATTTCCAGAATAAAAATAAAAATAAAAAAATAAATTAAAAAAAAAATATCCCACCTTATAAAAATGTATGGCAGAACTGGAAGGACAGGGTGATTTAAGTCTGCGCAATGGCTGGGCTCTGGCCCTCCCCTCCCTGAACGTGGCTGTTGCTCACACTGGCAGCTGAGCTAACTCCTAGAGCTTCTTTACTGAGTGAGAGGCGTGGAGTATATCTACTGCGCAGTTCACAAGTGTGGTTTTAGCCTGTGCAAACAAACCTGAACGAGCTGTAAAGCAGGATCAAAACCGCCTAAAGCCAGTGGATGAGCTCTCAGCTGCCTGAGCCAGAAGTGCCCCAGCAGTAGGCAGAAACCAGAACAGGTGGTGGGACACCACTGTGGGTATGTCTGTATGGGGCAGCATGGGCCTGAGGTGCCCAAGAGCTGATACGGTTCTGACTTGTCTATGTTGCTGCTTTCTGCCCCAAACCTTATCCAGCTGGATTCTAAGAAATTGCTTTATTTGCCTGGCATATTTGAGTACCCACTGTATCTACCACCAATGCAAGGTGCAGTGCTTCTGCACACAGATCGTGTCGTGCACGGTAAGGCCAACACCGTCTCTCAACACCTGACCTGATGTTGTAAGGCTGCAACTGTGACTTCTTGACCTACTCACAGCAGGAATGGAAGCCTTGGCCAGAAAAGCCCAAGCCAGACTGGATACGCTGTGCCTCAGCACCAGCAAGAGAGGAGACCAGAATGCCGCACCCCAGGAACATCAATCTCAGAGCAGGAGCCACATGATTGCCCTCTAGGAGTGCTTTGAACACATCAGATTTTGCAGGCATCATACTTACTGTGCCTGCAACGTGGTGATCACCTGGGTCAATGCCTAGATGAGGCACACTAATCTTAACAAGCTCCTTGCTGTGCTTGGGTAAGAATCCTTGTTAGGGCAAAACTCCTGATCCAGCATATCTTTTCTTGAATATACAATGAAGAGAGAGTCCATACTCTGGACAGCTGCTGCTTCAAAATTCATCTGTTTTTCAAATCCCAGTATGTTCAGTGTGGAGGGAAAGGCAGAGAGGTACCTAACTGTCTTCAGATGTGTTTCAATTCCCCTGTCATTTCATGAAACCTGAAGCCAGAATACTATGAAAAGTGCATTTGAGGTTTGAGTCTTCTTTCTTTTCAACAGCCCACTGCCTGCTTTTTATGTTTACCGAGCTTTTGGCTGTAAAAATATAGCTGCAGCAGACGGTTGAGAGGTTTTTCTCAGTCTGTAGTCTCTATCACAAAGGAATTCCTCCTCCAGACTCTTTTGCCTTCCATTCTGAGCTCCTCAGAGACCTCTGCTGCCGTCCCTGGCAGCAGATCAAGGGGAAACAGCTTCAGTAAAAGCTCTCGTTGTAGCAACAAAATATCATTGATCAACCATGTTCAGTGCCAACAGCTTTTTGAATCTGGCCTTTTTTAATGCCCAGCTTCTGCTTTCATTCAAGTTTTAGGTATCTTATGTAAAGAATGCCTCCTGATTTTTTTTTTTTATTTATTTTTTTGCTGTTGTTGTTGTTGTTCCATCCTCTGAGTTGAATTTGAAACAAAAACCTGCAGCTGAGTAGCCCTGAAAACATCAGTCCAAATCCATTTCAGGCCAAGCCTGGCAGGGCCTTTTCCTGCCCTTCAGGTCTGTAGGGAAGGCAGAAGAAAATATGCTGAAGCACCAGCTGAATAGTTGAACACCTGGCAGAGAGAGCTGCTCTGCTCAGGAGAGCAGCTACAGCACAGGCAGTCAACAGCTGCAGGAGAAAGGCAATGACATCAAGACGCACTCCATTGAAAACTGGTAATTGATCTGTTCTGCCAGGACAGACTGAAACACCATGCCTCCATGCTGGAGCTGCAAGCAAAGTGGGAATGACTGACTGTTAGGAATGCTATTTGCAGAATACCAATGCAGTGCCCTTTCTCCATTTAATAGAAATTTCATGTTCTTCAGAGTGTAAGTGTCTGTGCAATCAGAATAAACCAAAAGTCATTCAGAAAGCTACGGTAAATCCCAACACTGAGAAAGGTATCCCCCACCTGAGATCAGGCAGCCATTTAGGAGTCTCCAGTTTCCTACACTGCTCCTGTATCTGGCTGAAATTCTCCACACAGGAATCTCAGCTGCCAGCAGCTGGTTCAGAGCATTGGGCACACAGGGCTGGAGAAATCCATATTGGTGGGACAGACCCTGAGTTAGTCGTCAAACTCGGGGCAAGCCTTTCAACTAAAATGGAGATATTCTGAATTTATATGTACATGCTGGCAGAGCTCAGCCCATTGCAGCGAAAGATTCTGATCTTTCTTTCATCCCCATGGGATACCGACTTCAGTAAAATACTCCATGCTTCATTTCCCAGTGTTGCAAAACAACTTAATGGATCATACACTTAGGGGAGCGTTTCCCCTCTAACTAGCTAACATTCCGCCTCTTATAGCACCAAAATGTCAGTGGCTTTAGCCTTTTCAAAGCATTTCCTGCAAGAGCACACAAAATAAAAAGAAGGCAACCTGCAGACTTCCTCAGCCAAATCCAACCTTATGTCATCTTTGAGGGTGGCAGAAGAGTTACACAAAGCCCCTTTCACTCACCTTCCCTCTGAGTACTTAGCCCTTGATGACTGACGTTTTTTGTTTAGTGTGGCCCTGATCCTCTTCTTGCTTGCACAGATATCAAGCACGAAGTTTTGCTATAGCTGACGTCAGTGGCATTTTATCAGCCAAAGAGCAGACAAAAGTGCAGGTACAGCTGACAGAGGAGGAAGGTTGTGAGAGCAAAAATATGCATTTGCTGTTACCACAATGGAACTTATGCTTGTCTATTTGCAGCTAGAATCCTTTGAAGCATTACAGAACCCTGTGATAACCTAGATGTTAGAGACGGTATAATCACTTAGAGAGTTAATGAGCATAAACACATATAAAATGATTGTTTGCATTATTCCTGCACAGTCTTTGTACCATATTACTGCATAAATCAGATCTATTTTACTTTCATTTGCTAACCCTGGTACTCTTTTTGAAGCATCTCAGTGAATGAATATGTATTCCATATCCTTACAGTCTTAAAAACAAATTTACTTGTATGTTCACAGAAACATCTTCAAGATTTTTTTTTTGCTACAAAGCATATTATTCAAGACAGAAATGGAGGATTTGATGGCTGAGAATATGATTTCCAACCTGTAAGACGCATGACAAATCTGAGTACAAAGGGGCGTGTCAGAGAAGAACAGCAAGTCTTAACAGGAAAACTCAAAGCTTATATATAGGTCCTGCATTATTTTGGTGGCAGCTGCAGTCCTCTGAAGATCATAATCTTTCCTGTCTTGCTCCTGCTGGTATCCAAGAGCATATGGCAGCTTTTGCATGGATGAGACAGCCACAAGTCATACCCATGCAGAAACCAGGAGAAAAATCAGCAGGATCATTTGGAGCATATGGATCCAACGAGGCTTGAAAGCCTGCCTGAGTGGAGGGGTAAGGCATGCTCAGCTGGTAGCGAACGGCTGTGTTTCTCAGAGAGGATGATCCTGCAAAAAGTGGGATGGAAAATGGTGTCTCCCAGAGGGATAACACTCATGCTAGCTGGAAGTGAAGGCTGCTTTATATTGAGAGGACAAACCAGAGGGAGTATGTGAGATTCTGCCTCAGTATTAAGCTCTAATTTAGCAGCCTCCTGTGGGGAAAAATCTGTGGCAGGTTAGGGAGAAGTTGCATGGCAGACAACAGATGTGTTTACAAGTATTTTTCCTTTGATTATTTAGAGGCTTCTTGCAAAGCCATTTGTACTTTGGACACCACAGCAGACAAACACTGACTCAAAGAGTTCATAAAAGGCTAAAAGAGCACAAAGCACACGTGGAAGTTCCTCCTGCGAGGCCAAAATCCAATGGCAAAGATGACATATGTACACAGTTTTTGTTCATGATAACATAGTCCTGCCTGTGTTGGTTATCGTGCATCCAGAAAGCTGCCTTGCAGGCATGCTGCATCTTTTTGCCATGTTGATGTCTTTGACTGCATTTAGCATGTAGAACTGATTCTGTACGGGCACGTGGTATAGAGGCACCAGCCCTCACAATGTAGAACGGTTTGACAGTTCTTACTTGCTGCACGAAGGTCAGTCATGGCTCTCTGTACATGTTTGTATTTCAATCCTGACCCAGCAGCCTTGCAGATGGATGTAGAGCTCATGTATGGCATGGACACTAGTGGTGCTGGGGAGGAGGGACTCTGTGGTTTCCAAAAGTGATTAGCTTTACTTCCAAAATGGGAAATCAGAGAGAAAATGCATTGCAGCACTTGGTTCTGGCACTAGCTCTAATGTAGATGTCTGTCTAATGGGCACTGGTCTAAGACCAACAAAATGTGATTCATACAGGCCACTGAGCAGCTTCTCATGTTAATGACTTTTGAATGCCAGTGGCCTGAATTGCATCTGTATTTTATTAACACTGTTTACAGAGGGAGTAGAATTCCAGATGGAGCGTAAAGTATCTTTTTTTCTTGTTTTGCCCATAATTGCAAATGCTCAAATTGTACTTGTAGCTGTTTTATGACTTGACACTGACCTTATACTCTTTGCATTTTCTACAGCGGAACACTGCAATTTCTAGGGAGTAGAAAGGTTATACAGAGCTGGTCACTGCTCTGTGTGATGCAAGTAAAAATAAAGTTGTGAGTGTTCAAGCAAGTATTTCTTTCCTTTTTGTCTTTGGATTTTTATTGCTTCCAGCCGAGTCACTTGAAATGAAATTGTCCTTCATAGTTCAAGCTATGGTTACCTTACAGATGGCATAAAGACAGTGCTTTAAGGTCATTAGAGCCCTGAAGATGTTAGAGCAGTCCAGATGATTTGCATCTCTAAGGGAAAGGCTTTTATTTTTGAACTGTTCACCTCATATTGATTTGAAAATGTACCTTTTTTTTTCCTTTTTCTCATGAAAATGCCTGGCCCAATAATTAGAAAAAGCCTCACTTCCAGCCTTGATGCATCACCTCTCCAGCAGCTCCCTGACCCGCTGCACTTTGGGTGGCAATGATAGCAATGAAAGAAAGGAGCACTTTGGGCCTCGGAGCTACCATTGATCTCAGACAAGGTGGGGGAAGGAGGTGGATGCCTCAACTCCAGCTCAGGGACCAGATGCAACGTCTGCTTTGTACTGCACTCTCCTGATGGGAAGGCAGCCATTTCCACGGGCAGCTCTGGAGTGGAGGAGACTTTTTTCACCTTCCTGCTTGCTGCTAGTGGGGAATGCTGTGCAGCCTCCTGAAAGTCTGAATGCTAATTGCGTGTGTTACTGATGCTCCTGCACATCCACTGCCAAGATAGGGGAGGATGTGCCTCAGCTTCCATCTGCACCTTCCCTTTCAGCAGTGACCTCATGGTGTGAGGGGAAAGGATGGAAGCGCACATCAAAAACTCTTCAAGAATTGCAGCTAGGAGGCTAGCAGCATACTGTAGCATGTGGCTGCTGCAGCTTAGACACGACTGTCCTTTCTGATACGATTGCAGAGAATGTGTGCAGTGCTTCTCAGAAATATTTTTCTTCTGTGCTAGGTCTACTTTTGCACAACGGGGATACTTGCCTCTGTCAAACCGGTGGTCGAAATCTGAGATCGGCGTGTGCAGGAGGAGTGTGAACTTCTCGGAGATGCCTTTAGATGTCTCCCTTCCTCGTCTGTTTGGAGATAACAGCAGGTGCCTTCCGCAGGGCTGGGCTGCCTGCGGGGTGGGGCTGCGGAGAAGCCAGTCAGTCCCGGAGGGCAAACGAGGATTTCTGAAAACCTTCTAAAGCAAAAGTTAATGGAAAAGAGAGCCTCGTTGCTCACAGGTACGTCATTACTTTCTCAGGCTTTTATGAGCAAATAAAATGCATCTACTACAGAGGAGAAGAGTTCTTCCCCCATGTCCCACGCTCCAGTCCCTACCTCCAAGCAATTGGCTTACTTACTACAATTTCAACATCTTTTTTCTTTGAAGTACAACCTGTTCTTTAGTTACGTTATTTCTATTCATGCTGTGGAAATAAAAGTTTTGACAGTGTTGATTTCTCAGATCTGCTCGTAGACTTTGAAATTTGCATTAGATTATTCT
Organism: Meleagris gallopavo; assembly: GCF_905368555.1. Taxonomy (NCBI): domain Eukaryota; kingdom Metazoa; phylum Chordata; class Aves; order Galliformes; family Phasianidae; genus Meleagris; species Meleagris gallopavo. The sequence continues at coordinate 9,885,308 of NC_139407.1, forward strand.
AATCACTTAGCCTCGTTGTATATATTTACACAAGCACTTTTGATGTTTAAACAGACCAGAATGTAATGAGTTAGGCACGGGGAAATAAATACCCCAAAGGAAAGGAATGTTCTCTTTTTTTTTTTTTTTTTTTTTTTTTCAGGCCACTTCTTAAACTAGAAACGTTCAGCTAAAACAGTGGGTCAATGCTTTTGGGACCTGAGGGAATGACACTAAGGCTGGAAGCCTTCAGCTGCAGTGGGCAGAGAGAAGAGTGTCTGGGTGCCTGTGAGAGTGAGGAGCATGCTGTCCTTCTGTGCCCTTTGTCACTGCTGTAAGCTGCATCTTTGGCCATCCTGGCAAAAGAAACTATCCCACATGAACCCCAGATGTCAATATCCATGGACACAAGTTTCTAGAGGCTGAGCAGGAAGAGGATCTGCTAGCTCCACGATTTCAGTGGCAATAGTTGTAGAAACAGCAAAAAGTTCTGGGACTGTGTTGCAATTGTGCTGGCTCAGCTCCAGACATGCAGAAAGTCCTGCAGCATTGTGATCCTGCAGGCAGGAGGCCTGGGAAGCACAGCAGCCACGCAATCAGGTTAAGTCAGTCTTGAGGCTGGCTCCACTAAGTCAAGAACAAGAGGCAAACAGAAGCAGCCCTTACATAGCGAATGTGCAGGAAAATGTGGAGAAGTAGACCAGGTGAAGGAGAGACAGAAATCTTGTGGACTGAAGAAGACAAGAAATCTTACTCTAAGATGCAGGAAATTGCCAATTGTCTCATTTAGAGGTTAGCTTCACAAAGGCCAAGAGGTCATATTTACATTTGCATGATAGAACACAAAGAATACTTGCAATTCTTGAAATAGCGTAAAGGGGGAACATTCTGGATGACCCTGTTGTTAACATAGACTTGAAGTGGAATCTGGAACAAATCAGCCGTTATGCAACGAACTACTCAAAAGACTACAAAAAAACTGCGTGTCAGCACGGTTTTAATTTTGTAACTGGAGTTAGTGAAGTTTGTTAGTAAGAACTTAAAAAAAGAAAAGAGAAGCTTGTTCCGAGAAGATACACTTCCATAAACTCAGTGACAGATGAGAGCAGACTTTGTAACTCACACACTGAAACTGATCTATCTACTTAGACATGCAAATGTCGTTTTGAATAAGTCTAACATTTTGAATTGTCAACGGTGGAAAGAGGTTTCTGTAAAGGCAATTTGATTCTTCAGCTATCCTAAGCTTGTAAACCATGTAGAACCAAGGGGAAAAAAAAAAAAAAAAAAAAAAAAAGGAAAGATTCTGCTTTACTGGTATTTGGTGACTGAAAAGTTCTGCTTTACTAGGATTTGGTGACTGAAAGAACTCATTAAGGTAATATTTTACACTCTATAACCTTTTCACAAGCAAATATTTCTGGCAGCACTACTCCTCTCATACTTAAGGATACTTTAAAGAGGATGGCCAGGACCTTTGCCTGGGACGGAAGAGGAGCAAGCACATGGCCAGTGCTGGCTGGGCAGGCTCTGAGCACATTCCTCTGCCCTCCATGGGTGCAGCAGCAGTAACACCCCAGGGCTTTCATTCTAGCTGACTTGTTTTGTCTTATTCCTAACTTGCAAGTTATATGCCTCGCTGCATTGGTAACTTCATGAGACTATGACCCACTTGAGGCATGGTCAGAGATTAATGGTCCCTCTTCACCTTAAAGGACATGCATTTGTGAAGTGATCAGAAACACCAGGAGATTCATAACTTTTCTCCTTCACAGAAGTATGACAAGACATATATAGCACGCACAATGGGAATCATGTCATTTTCCCTCAGCACTAACTGATTCAGCAGCACTGTCCTGACTTATGCCAGCTACTGCTTCAGCTCGTTGTCTGTAGGAGAGAGACAAATGCACTTTGATAGCTATCCAACATGAGCAGAACTCTCCAATGGTGGACAGGTTTGGAATACTCAGGGCTAACAAAACGGGAGTTCCTATCAGTTCCATCCCAAGGTCTCATGGATGCCTTGAGTAGCTTTGCAGCTTCATTGTGACATTAGACCAACTTTCCATCATGACCAGCATGATCCTACTTGGATATTCCAGATGATGTCCTGTCCCTTCCTCCTAAGGGATAGCTCATGTCTGACAGCAAAAGCAGATTTCAATGGTTTTCCTGATTTAAATCCAGAAAACAAGACCTTGATGAACTCATGCTCCTGATTATTAGTGGAGACTACCAGATTGCTGCACGTCAGGGAGGGGAACTGCATTTTCCTTCTCAACTTCTTGTAACCTAAAGGAGTAGAAAGACTGCTTTATGCTTATGGTCGATAGGGTGTATAATGTGCACAGAGAAATCACACTTCACCTTGCAAATTTATCATACTATTATTCTACAGTTTTTCTACAGTTAAAACCCACAAATTGCTGAAATTGCTACCATTGTTAAATGCTACTCAGACCTACAATATATCTATGGTTATCAAAACTGAGCTGTGAAGCCAATGGGTATAAGAGACCTAACTGTGAAGCTCTTGCTCCAGGTTACAGGTAGTTGGTAACAGAGAGAAAGAAAGAAATATTTGCATTAGCAGTTCTGATCTAACCAGGACACAGTAAAATTGACAATCATTTTCATGTAAAGACCTAATTAAGCTTTCAGTTCTAGTTCAGTTTTGGGAGGAAGTTCTGAAGTCTGAAGTCCTTATAACAAGGATTAGAAGATGTAACAAGTGTCTTGAAACAGCTTCTGAAGTCAGGGTTGCTCATCTTTCTTCTTCCTGATGAGGGCAAAGATAATATCTGCACTAATGAGGAGTGAACTGATTGATTTGCTTGAGAAGTTTCCAAAAGCATAACTACCTTTCCCCGAAGCAACCTAACATGACAAAAAAATCCCTTTCCTCTTAAAAAAAAAAAAATAATCACATACAAAAAATGCACATTTCAGCACTTTTCCTCCCTGAGGCTTTCTCAATCTAGGAAAAAAAGAAAAAAAAAAAGTTGTTTTTTTCCAATTGCCTGCAAAAGGATTGCATCTCTGCCAGGTGGTTGCATCTGACAGTCAAATACTGCTGATAAGAATCATCAATTCCTTCAAGGACTTGACACTGCATCCAATTTGTTTCACAAGTGACTGTGTAAGGAGGTGACTGCAGCTATTATTTTGTTAGATTTAGTCAAAACATCCCCAGAAGAGGTAGGAGGGCATGCTGGGAATTGTTTGATGAGCCTGCTGGGAGAATAATTACGTGGCCAGCAGTTTGTTCACTTTATCTTCTGTAGCACTTTCTTAGTGCCTTTTGTGTGGTTTCAGTACTCGGTTTTTTGAATTAAAGAATATTTACTGCTATTGTCTCTCAGCTAAGTCCCAGATTACGCTGTCTCAGATGTGCATTCTGGGTTGCTTCTGTGTTACATGAAGAATTATAAAATTTAAGTATTTTCTTCAATATTCTCTTTCTTACTAGAGATGGATTTTTCTGCCATAACTATGACTGAACTGGGAAGAGTTGCCTTCTGCTTACACAGACCATAGGACCTATTCTCCTGTAATCCTGCTGCTCTGAGCATGATGAATGTCAAAACTTGCAACTTCAATACAATGTTTTTGGGTTAAAATTGCACATATGAACGTTGATTTTGTTTTTAATGTAACATGTTACAGCTTAAAGCTTTCAAGAATAGCCTAGGTAGCAGGGAAACAAAGATCTGTTAGAATTTCAGTTTGTTTCAGCAGCTTTTGAAAAAATAAATGGGTATGATCCCCGGGAAGACAGCATGTGGAAGTATTACCAAAATATTAATTCTGAGGTGACAGGAAAATCGAAAGCTATGAAAGGAATCACATTAAAAACTGGAAACTGTGCTTATTCAGCTGTCTACAAGGGGGTCCATGACAGCTGCGGGCACCTTCTATAAGGCAGGAATGCAATAAAAAAGGTGGTAATAGCAAACGTCATGCAGCAATTCACCTGCCAAGAGCAGTCTGATCGCTCCTTTCTAGACCAGTTCTCTTCTCAGCTGTTGTTCCTGATCCAACAGACCTGCCTGTGTGTATCCCAAGCCAGCATCAGTCTCTGATGGGTGCAGTACATGTGCTTTTTGGCACATATTTGGCAGGACGAAATACACGGCTGCACATCCCTTGTTTTAAATAAATTGAAGTGAATAAAAAAGAAGGAGAAGAGAAAGTAAAGGCTGTAAAAATTACCATATCAGAGCCTTTTGCTGCTAGATATATGGATAAAAAATATTGCTTGTGACTCCAGTGAAATAAGCCCGCTCTTAGAGAGCCTTCTACAATCTATCTTGTTTGTGCACTTTGGATTTCAGAAGAACTAACCTTATTGGAATAGAGTTGAAAACATCGGATCATTGGCCAAAGCTTTAAAGAAAAGGTTTCCTTGCTATAGAAAGAACATTAGCATTCTCACAAAGAAGGTTCCATAGAAACAAGAAATATGTTTTTACAGCAAAACGCCCTTTGATGTGAATCTTGAGCAAAGCACAAAAAAGGGCCAGTGGGATTCTATTTTCTTCTGTGTACGCTTTTGCAATTCCTTTTTTATTTTTTGCTAATGGGCCGCCTGGGATGTCTTCTTTCTGGTGACTGAACTAAGGCACCTTAGCAGGGTGGGAGGGATACAAAGGATTCCTCAAAGGAACTCACTTGCTGTAAGCAGCTTCTCAGAGGGAAATATTTCTGTGTCCTTTACCCATCTTTTTGGTTTCTTCACAATGTCTCCTTCACCTTGCAGTTACTTGCACAGCAGAAGTGCAAGTTGAATTACCAGCCAGCATCAGATCCAGCAATCTGCTCCTGACAGAAGCTAGTGCTGGAGAAAAATTCAAGAAATTACCTTATTGGCAACAAAGAAATGTCAGGTATATACATGGAAAGATTCTCTTTCTTTCCATTCATTAGAAATTGGGCTTAACTCTGAAGTCTGATAGTTTTTATCCTTTTTAAGTGTTTAGTATATTAAATCAATCCATATCTTTCTGAATACCGAATATATGTCAGAGATCAATTATTGCTTTGTTTTCCTTACAAGATTATTTTCTCTTACACTTTTATCTCATGATCTTTCAAGCTCACTTTGATTTTCTTTTAAAAAGCCACTACAGCTCGGGATTACATTATTTAAAACTCTAAATTTAATGATTATTGTATCTAACTTCTTTTATATTGATGCAAGGCTCACCGATCTTCAATTTACAGCGACTGATGAAAGCACTACAAAAAACTTCTAAAAATACTTTGCTAGATAATAGACAGCTTTGGCAGGATTGCAAGTAAAGCTTTTTTTTTTTTTTTTTTTTTTTTGGTTATTGAGTTGAGCTTTTCATCCTCAGCCTTCCTCTGAATTCTGTTGTTTTACCACTGTCCATTTTAGCAGTGTGCTTTAATATCTTCTGTACTGATATGCCACTACCTGCCTCTACCTCAGTTTTACTGTCTAACAATCAGACATAATTTCAGTTACAGCTTTTAATATATTTTGGAACACATCTTTAGAAACTGGGAAACTTTGTATGCAAAAACGTGCCTTCAAGTCCATGTTATACGTACACATTACTGGCAGTTGGATTTTTGTTTTTAAGCTCACATAGTTGTGAGTTATGCCTATTCCTCCTTTATGCTGTTCAGTATTATCACTATTAAAAAATAACAAATGGCAGAATTTGTCCTGACAGAAGGAACATATTAGGTAGGAATTGTCTAAACACCTTGTCAGCTCTTCATGTCAGCAGTTTCCTAAAATTGTACAAGAATTTCTGTGAGAGAACTGTCTTTCGTAGTAATACTGCTTCACCTGAACTTTCCTCTCTTTTACAGTCTTTTAAGGTTATTATTGCACTTCTCTTTTTTTTAAGCTTCTGGAGTCTATCTCAGAAAATCAATCTTCAGCCTTCAAAATTAAGTCTAGTTTGAAGAAATATTGAGAATTGGAGTTCATAGGGTGCTTTGAGTTCCCACATTACTGCATCTAGACACAGCAATGTATTTTTCTCATCTCTGTAGCCATGAAAATCAGAAACGGAGATTAAATGAGGAGCAGAACGTTTGGAAGTGCCAGCTCAGACATTTCAGTGAGTGAGTCCTGAAGCTTTGCAGCAGCCCAAACAGGTCAGTGACGTGGCAAGTACTTTCTGCATTGCCCATCACTTGCCTGTGTAGATGACGGATGCTTACATATCTATGTTTTCTTTATTTAAAAGATTCTTGCAGTCCATCCTGACTCATCATTTCACAAATCTCCCTGCATGAGCTGCATTACCTGTTTTCTTTTATATTTTAATGAACTAGAAATGGCAATTCCAAAATACTCAGTGGCACAAAGTCTGGAGAAAAACAGCAAAAGACAGTGTCTGGGTAGCATGAGACTCATTAAAATTCTTCTACATTCTGCTTTTCTGCTCGTCTCTGCCCTGCTGCTCACTGAAAAGCAGGCTTTGGTTCAAATTTTAAGGAAACATTTTTGACATCCAAAAGATAATGTATTTGTCATTTGTTCTCTTCCCATGTCATTTTCGGAAGGTCCAGAGTAATAAAGGAAATGCGTAACATTTAAATCCCCTGGTAGTGCAAAAACGCTGTTTGAGCCAAGAGCACTGGAATAATAACTGTGCCCCATGCCAATAGCATTTTGGATGTCAACTGAGATTTATTTTGCAAGCAATAAAGATATATGCAAGCTGGAATCATTTAAATACAGGAAAAACTGTACATGAATTAACCAAAAAAAATGCCCCACAGCCTTTTTGCCTTTGTAAACACTATTATAGAAATGACAACAAAATAGTCTCGCTGACCTTATGCTTTGTCTTGCTACGTAGAAAAAAAACACAAAATCCATGCAGTTCTGTTGGAAACCATGCAGAGAAATCTTAACGATTATTTAAGGTACAAATCCTATGCTGATTTAAGTTTTATTTTAAACAAAATTAAAATTGTACAAAAGTAAACACCACCAAAACAGCATCTGATCAAGTAACTCAGAGATGGTGATATTCAGTTGAGGTAGAACTTTCACAGCTTTGTTCTTTATTGTTTTCTTGACTATTCTCCCATCTGCACTGAAACTAGAGGAGTGGAGGCTTTTTCTCCAGATATTTCCAAGAAGCCTGAGGACATGAACAAGGAGGCATTTGGCCTGGCATGCAGTATGGGAGAAGAAATGGTAGCAAAAGCTAGCTGCAAAACTTAACTTCCCCAAGGAAAAACAACTCATTTATCATCACAGTCTAATAGTTATATCAGAGTAGATGAAATCTAGACCCTGCCAGCCTTGTAAATTCTCAGCAGCATGATGTTCAGTGAAACTAACAGGACAAAAGGGCAAAGGAAAAAAAGACAATAACATGCAACTACTGACAATGGATTTTGCTGTTCCTAGCTCAGATGAGATCTCCCCAGCAGGGCTCTATGCAGAGCATCTTACCTGCTCTGCAGAACATGCTGATGCCAGACCTTCTTCTATAGCTTGATGCCACAGGGACTATGTGGGCTGTGCCTGGCAAGCAGTGATGAAGGAGATACAGACTGTGCTTGAAACATTTGGCTCTGTAACTTTTATGCTTTCACCTGATATGGGGGGTGACTCTTCACTGGCTCTGTATTCTCTTCAGCAATATTGGAAGCTGAGCCTAGCAGGATACAGACAACTTTCTTCCGTGCAGCTGCCGCTAGAGTGCATGGGATGGCAACCTGATCAGAATTAGATAGCCCTGTTCTCCTCAGGGAAGTGCCCGCAGGCATCAGAAGGTAAAGCTGGCATGGAGAGGTGGGATTTTCCACAGGGATTTTCATAGAGTAATCTCCATCCATTGTCCAGAATGCAAAGGTGCCGTACTCTTTCTTTCAAAAGCTGTGCAAGAACAAGTCCTTTTTGACTGGGGGTGGAGAATCACAATGTGGTGTTCCCATCAATGCCGAGTGAGCTGATGTTCTCGGGATCAAGGAGACCTTCATTTCATTTTGCCCTCTCTGCCATGGGGAGACGTGTTCTCATGTGCTATCCTCGACAGGCAAGTTTTTTTCACTGAAAAAGAAAGTGCCAGAGTGAGAAGTCAAGAAAGGGAAACAACTTTCCTGCCTAGGGCTGGCTCAGGAGACCCTGCAGTAAAACTGTTTTTACTAATATTAAATTATAACCGCATAAATTGAACAAGGAAAAAGAACCAGAAGTCCCTGGAGAAGGCTCTAGCCTCTAACAGGCCAAGGAATAACTTCCCTGTTGTTTTTCTTTCTGACAAAGCCAGCTGGAGAATGTTATGAGGATGGTGTGAGGCAGTGTGCGCTGTTGGTTCCCATGCAGTATTTCTCACGCTTTGTGGTCTATAGGGTGCCATTATTCAAAAGCATTCAAATTATGTAAAAATAAAAAAATAAATAAAAAAAAAGAGGATTGCTGTAGGAAAGTGCCAGTTACCCGCAGTGGTAACTGAATACCACTAAATCAAACTCATGTTGTGCTGTAACTCTGTTACACTTCACTTTGATGGGCAACATTTTTATTTGTTTGTTTTGATTTCTATTTATTTTTTTAGATAGTGGATTTTTTTTTTTTTCCCTAAGGAAAGTAAGGAGCAAACTTACAACAGAAGCCTTATCTGTGTTGATTTCAGTATGCGTTAAATGCTGAGTCTCTGTGAAGCTTCCCAAGAACTATATTTATGTGGTGAGTTACATCAGAAAGCTCTGAATTAGACTTCTTATATGGTTAAATGCTGCACTCACTCATAAGCAAAGTAATGCTCCTTCATTAAAAAAAAAAGCATTACTAGTGAAATTCTATTATGGAAATTAATTCACATTGGCAGAAAAATCAGATTTTTACTGACATCTGACAAGGATTTGGACAGGTGAACACAGTATTAAAAACCATGGAAGTCACGACTTTCTCCAGGATAAAGCAATACACTGCATCCAGGGGATGAAATGGCATTCATGTAGTAAAGAGAAATGTGTTTATTAAAGGTCAAACTGAAAGGAAAGGAATGGAAAGATTTCCCACTCACAGGAGGTCTGTTTATTCCACATTATTGCTCACCTCATTGGAGGTAATGAGTTCCACGACAATTTGGTGGCAGAAAAGTGGAGGTTCTTTCAAACAGAAAATTCTGGTAGGATAAGAAAAGAAATAGCATAGGTAAATGAGCAGTCTAATAACTCTGTATTTAACAAAATAACAATATTTACTATTTCCTTTGAGAAGATACAAACATAGGTCAAATTAATTCAGACTAAAAATATTCACAAATAAATTCCCAAATAATAAGCTTGCCAAAATCTCTGTATCAGAAACTGAACTATAAATCCACATCCTTTAATCTGACATAAGTATAAATGTGACCAGATGTGTACTCAGCTCTGTGAGAGTGAGGTCATGCCCGAGTTTTGCAGTTCACCTATAGCCTGATCCTGTAACTATTGTCTGTGAATAACAACCATATAAGAAGGCGTGAAAATGGTGGTTTCAGGTGAAGTGACCTGTGAAGTGTGAAATAAGCTTTACAGAAAGAAATTCATGTCAGGAGAGTTTATTTTCAGAATTAGTTTCAACACACACACATAAGTGTCTATTTATTGAGATGTTTATCCTGGCATATTCCAACTTTGGTGTCAAAATCAGGAGGCAGGTCTCTCAGCAGAGAGAAAAGGATCCCTCTGCAAGGCAGTTCAGGAGTTGAACTTGGGTGTTTTCTATTCTTCTGTACAAAAGATCACCTCTTTTAATTAAAAAACAAAAACAAAAGAGAGCTTTGTTCACTGTTCAGACACTATTCACTAGTGCCAAGCTATCTTGTACCAATTATTGCCTAGCCCAATACCTTACAAATATATATATATATATATACACACACACTATATAAAATAGACTTTGAAAAGAAGATATGCAACAAGAGAATTTTGTACTGCAGGTTGTAGCTGGAAAAATGTTCATCAAATGGCTTCTCTGTTCTTTACTTCTGACTTTCTTGTCAACTGCACTTCCTAAGGACTTGTGACTGTATGACTGCCTTTGTATTACTTAGTAACCTGCCCAGATGCTACTTATCAGAGATGCCATTTCCATGACTTTGATTTCTGACAGGATTTATCTTCTTGTGGAGGTTTGCCTATGTAATTTAGGAATACGATTTCCAAGAAATATTTAGTAAGGAAGGAATGGTGCTTTCATATGATAGTTCTTTTGAAATGGAAACCAACTTAGAATAGGTTCTCTGAGAAAATACAGGGAGTGGTACAAAGCCCACACAGAAAACTGGGAGAATTTAAACGTAAGTAGAGATTTTAAGCCCTTATTCAACTCCTACAGGAATATATTCCTTCAAGAAAGTAAGAACACCAGATTCTTTTTTTTTTTTTCCTTTTTTTTTTTTTTTTTTTTTTTTTCTGATGGGGTTAAAAACGGTCAAGTACAATTGCACAATATAAAAGCAAACAAATATAAACTGCAAACAACTTACGGGACCTTCAAAAGGTCAGTGCTCTTTTTCTCCCACCTTCCCAAAACAGAACACATTCTAAACTTACTCCTCCTCTCCCAATTAAGTTCCATATATCAGTCGCATATGAGGCAAAAGTTAAGATAACAGCACAATTCTAAGACATTCTATTTTTATAGCAGAAAAATCTAATAGCTTGAGACATTTTTACTACAGCGCTGAATCTTTCCTGTGGAACCAGTCTCTTTCCGCCAGTGGACTGCTGATTTAGGGACGATACAGGTCTTTCCTGCATGCTTTAAATCCAAGGTAAAGGAACTTTCAAGATTACTGCTCCAATCTGATATATTTAAGTAAAGCAACAGTGAATTCTTTCTCCCTCTCACAGAATCAGTATAGAATAGGTAATTAAATTGAAGTGTGGTTTTTGATACATTTATGTTACAGTCCTGCTTTTGCTGCATACACTACAACTGCTGTAGAGAGAAAAGAGCTGCAGTTGTTCTGTTGGCAGGAGTGCTGTAGTAATAATGGCAAATGGGAAATCTTTTCTCATCCAGAATGCAGAATGTGAGTATCAGTAGCTATGGTGCACTTAAGGAGAAATTATGTTCAGATTTTTTCTATGTAATCTCTGCAAGTCCAAATCCATCTAATGAAGATAAAAAATGATACTCTTATTTTTTACCCAATTGAATCATACAATCATAGAATCATTAAAGTTGGAAGAGACCACTAACATCATCGAGTCTAACCACCCACCCATCACCACCACCACCAATATTGCCCACTAACTATGTCCCTCAAAGCCACATCTCCATGTTTCTTGAACACCTACAGGGAAAATGACTCCACCACCTCTCCGGCAGCCTGTTCCAACAACTCATCACTCTTTTTGAGAAGAATATTTTCCTAAAATCCAACCTTAACCTCTCCTGGTGTATCTTGAGACCATTATGTTTCATCCTATCACTGTCACCTGGGCAATCTCAATCGAGGCCAATCCCCATCTCACCACAACCTCCTTTCAGGTCTTTGTAGAGAGTGATAAGGTTTCCCCTGAGCTCTCTTCTTCTCTGAATCTGGCACAAGTCATAAGACTTGTGCTCCAGACCCTTCATCAACATTACTGCCCCTCTCTGGACATGCTCCAGCATCTCAGTGTCTTTCTTGTAGTGAGGGGCCCAAAACTGAACACAGTACTTGATATGAGACCTCTCCAGTTCTGAGTACAGAAGGGCTAATTACCTCCCTGGAACTGCTGACTACCTACTTTTCATGAACCCATGCTGGCTGGGTCAGATCCTCTAGTTGTCCTGCACATGCCGTATGATGTTCTCATGAAACAAAGCAAAATCTTCAGCAACTCTGAATACCAGGTTTACTGAAATTATTCTCCCCGATAAAATTATTTCTGAGAAGCTGAAAAAGGAAAAAAAGTTGAGAAAGTGAGATTAGTAAGCTTTTGTTCGCCTAGGTATTTCTTCAAATCAGTACAAAGACAGTGTCTTGGTATAAAACGAAACAAGTTTTCACAAGGACTGTGATCGCGGGTATCCTGAGCATGGATTTGGCTATAGATAATTTGGGATTTTATATGGACTACAAGAATTCCAGGAACGTAGATCTGTCTTAATATAACGAAGGAAATGAGAAACAAATTGAATTAGCACTTACAGAACAGTAAGTTATATACGTGCATGTTCCCTTTCCTATATCCTCCCCTTAGCAAACACAAGCATTACTGAAAATGCATTACACTATGTGGGAAAGCTGAAAAGCTGCCTGCACCTTAGGACTAAAAAATTAATTTCCATCAGTCCTGCTGATAGCACTCAATAAATAAATACATAAATAAATAAATAAATAGTCCCACACTCCTCAACAGTGCTAAAGTTGCAGAACAGTAAGACAACTTTTTTGCTCTGTGGCCTGTTCTGCACTGGTGATGTACTGCCTGCCATGGTATCATCCCACTTTTGTTTACCCTTAGATGAAAATAAGGGAGCCCAACTGTAGCCTGCCTGATTTGAAGGTAAAAAAAAACAAGTTGTTCTGACACTTCTCTGTTCCCACCTTCATCATTCTGAATCTCTGTCCAGCTGCAATTCAATGTGAAAGACGAAGAAAGGTCCCGTGTTGTCTTTCCACATATTAATGAGTAGGTAGTGAGAAAGAAAGAAGTCCCATTTTTGCAGCTGTTGAGTGGCAGACTTATTTAGATGTTAGGGAAAATATATGGTAACTCATTCTGAGGACACAATTCCATTAAAAAGCTGCTTCTGAAACTTCACATTATTATTAATGAGTTTGATAATAAGTGCTGATCACAGATCAAAGCCATACTCTGTTGAGTTTTGTACACAGATTATTCCTGCCTCACTCATTTCATAAATCACAAATCAACAAATGGTGAGAAGAAGAGACAGCAGCACTCAGTAATGTTGGCAGTACTATGTACACAGCCTGTTATCGGTGCTTTTTCAAGCATTATCACAAAAGGAAATTTTAAAGTAGGATGAAATCATTTTATTCTTTTTTGTAGGTGGTAAAATATAATCACTTTAGTAGTAAAACAGAGCCGAAGAGACAAAATTTGCTGCTTTCCTTCTTGTTGAAACCTTACTAAGTCAGCCACCACGACCAGGGAACACCTAAGTGCATCCAGTTCTATGTATTGTATTTGCAAACTTCAAAGCCAGCAACTTCAATTGCTTTGCGATGACTCATTCAGCTTACATTTGTGATGTTGTGCCTAATGATACTGTCCTACTGTTCTTCCAAGCTCAATCTTTAAGCAAAAGAAAAGCACTAGGAAGGTTTTGTGTTAAGATAGATTTGAATCAGCAGAATAGAACACCCCTGAGGCTCTTGCTCTTTCAGCCTTCTACTGGTTTAACCCTTTGCATTGTGTCTACGCATTTGTCCAAGTGTGTTGGGCAGAGATGTATCTAACATGAGTAAAAGTAGACATACAAAAGGAATGGCAAGGGAAGGCTGAGCTAAAAGATCCCAACAAAATCACACATTAAGGTTGTGTGCAATTCAGACATTTATCAGTGGTGTACACACCCACGTCTCTCCTTCACAGTTTCAATGTTTTGTTTGTTGGAAGGCTACTTCCTAAGGAGCACATCAGTTGGAGGGCTGCGTTTGCCTGAAGAGGGTAGTGATGGGGACACTGTTGAAAAGAACTGAACCCTTCCGAGAAGAAAATAAAACGGGTGGTGCGGGGCATGTGGGATATCAGCAGGGAAGAAGGAAATTGAATTTCAGGAAGGAAAAAAATAAAAAGAAACTTTGCATGCATCCTCATTTCAGTTTACTGAATGCCCAACAGCTGGATGAAAACCTCATGCAGGGGAGAGAACACACAGAAAATCTGGGGTGGTTTGGGCTGGTTTCTCTGCATTTGTACCTCTCTTTCTGCGAACTGTGGAACAATTCATTTCTGTACTCCTGAAGTCTGTGCATCTGGCTGAGCTGGCAGCCCCGTTTACATGAAGATGAGACATTTAGGCTCCATATCCTTATTTCCTCCAGTCTGTATCAAAAAAGTGAGAGCCTTTTTTTCTTTTTTCTTTTTTTTTCACCACTAGAAACATCAAAACAGGCTGTAAAATTTCCTTTCAGTCTGAAAATAAATACCAATATAAAACGTTCCTTTGTGTTCTGGTTCCAAGTTGACGCCTGTTATTGTCTTGCTAAGGAAACAAACTACTAAACCAAACAAAAGCCAAAGGTATCTAACCTTCCTTCCCCAGGGCAGCTCAGTTGTCAACTCCTTCCTGACTGATGCTCTCCAGTAGAGACAACCAGCTCTGGTGATTGCTGTTCTTCCATTTGACGGTCAGCCTCTGGTGTGGTGTATCTCTTCACTTCCCTTGTGATTTCAGACTGGAGGGGTGAAAGGTCATTTCTTTCACTGTGGGCTGTATATAATAAAGAACACATAATAGAGAACACAAAAAGTACACTTGGATAAACTTCAGTAACATTGACTGTAACTGAAATATCTCTTCTCTACAACTGTAGAAGGGAGTTTAAGAAATTTTTCAAGGTTGCAGAGAGATTTTTTTTTTTTCAGCAAACCTTGATATCAGCTGGAAGGACATAAAAAAAAATAATCAGAATTAGTTAAGTGTTTCTTATTGAGAATATCATTATAGCTCACAAGAAAGTCTTTATCGTTACTCAAATTATGGCAATTTGTAAGATTCTTGAAGTAAACTTGGTGATATTGAGTCAACAACTTTACTCATATCAGTCTCACTGATAATAAAGTTGATTTAAAAATCCAAAGAGTTGTGTGAGTTTTTGCTTTTTGTAATGAAATAAATAAAAGAATAACAACTGAGAAACACAGTTTAGGCAGTCTTATGTTTTAAGTTCTTGAGTGGGAGAACTTTTATGCTGACATAACGGTTATCATAGGAATAACAAGTGAAACGAAAGCTGCAAAAGTTTGTAGGGTCCAGCAGATGAACTAATTTTGACAAGAAGAGGGTCCAAAGCAGAGGAAACTGAAATAATCAGATTAGATTTATTGCAAAAAATTCTAAATAATGACAGGCATGAAAATGCTCACTCATTTTCTAAGAGAAGCAACCTGAATCGCAAAAAGCAGCATTCTCTTTAATGAGCACAGCTGGCAAGAGAAGTGTCAACCTGTTCTACACAGATCCAATTCATTCTTACTGCAAACTGCCTTGAAAATCCAGCCCCTTTTTCTTTAGTAAAGCTGTGGTTCAGGTCTTCATTGTTTTACACGTTCACAGCTGAAGCTACCTCTTTCTAGTTTCAACAAATCTCATTGCTCTCCCTGCAAAACTATTTAGCACATTGCAGTAATAAATATCTTGCTGACTTATCACTTCCATTATGTTTTCACCTGATCTTCATCCTTTGTGTACTGCTTTCTTCTCCTACTGCAACCAACAAACTCTGTACCTTGTATTGCTCACTTCCCTCAAAGCACACCCTGGTCTGTACTTGCAGCTGACCAATAAGCACCAGCTGCTAGTGCACTCCCAGCACAGCTTGTTCCTCTTTTATAGTGATCCTTTTGCAAAGGAAAAGCTTCCCCTAAAGAAAATCTGCAAAGTCACTTCAGCTGCCTTCTTCAGATTTGTTGCAGCCTTCCTATGTATATAACATCTGATAGTGACTTGTTACCCCTCTTCTATTGCTACTTCCTTGTTGCTTATTCTAAATTCTTAAGCTCAGCTGGACTCTGCTTTCAGCTTTGCACATGCTCATTTTCTTACCATATACTCAGGTGCAAGGTGAGGCCTGTGCTTTTTTTCCTAAGTACGTCACAACTCAAGAAACACTCCTTTACAAGAAGAGAGATTAAGCTTGTCAGCTCCTGTGAAGCCTGAGACGTACAGTGATGAAATCCAGCTCCTTCATGTGCTCCAGAGAGTGTTGAGCATCTGAGCCAGCTCTCTCAAGGAGGTGAGGCAAGGACCACTGAGATAAACATTTACAAAGAGCTCTGCAGTTATATGAGAAAGAAATAAAGTTCCTAAAAGAACCAGTGACAAAAGAGCAACTGTGCCGCATTACAATGCACTTTACTAGGTGACATTCCCAAGGTTTGGTTCCTCTGACTGCCTCCAATCATCAGCTGTGAAAACACTGCCCAGGTGTTGCACGGTTTGTTGCAGTGAGAATCTGCTCTTAAGGAAGATGAAAAATTGTCATGAAAAAAAATCAGGAGAAATAAATAGTTGTGCACGAAATAGTCTGTACACCTGGTTTTCTTCTCAGAGCCAAACTGTAGTCCCAGCCTTGTCCATGAAGACAAATCCACGAAGCACACTTGTGCTGTAAGTTTAACAGGAAGGAGGACTTCTGGAGGACAGGAAAAACAGGACTTCCAGGTACTCAGTTCTTCAGTTTGCAGTCTTGAATCTTTTGGGGCACACAGTAAGGGCCAGCTGTCGATATGTAGGAAAATCTGCCATCGTGTGAAAGTTTTCACATAACCATAAATTTCCAGATTTTTTGCTTTAGCCATTCTGAGCATTATTCATGGAAAACTCAGCATAGCTGCTCAGAAAATCAGTACAGAGACATTGTTCACTGACATCAGTAATTTTCAAAGAAACAGTGTCTTGGAAGGAAGCCTTCTATCTTTTAGAAAGGAAATTGTAAATGCATGCCACTGAAAACAAAAATACCAGAGAGAATCTGTGTGCACTGCTCTGATGTCATCTTCATTGTAACCAGTCAGAGGCTGACTGCAGACCATGCTGTACTGAGATCAGGAAGAAACATCTGGATAACTGATGTCATCCATAGGTGCCTACTGGAAGAATATAGATTTTACACTTACATTCTGCATGTGTTTGTACATGTGCACACACATGTAGAATCACAGAATCCTTAAGAGTTGGAAGAGACCTCTGAAGGCCATCTGGTCCAACCCCTCTGCAATGCACAGGGACTTAGAGCCATACTTTGTAAAGAAAGGAAGAGTTAAGCAGAGGAAAAGAAAATAGAAAAAGTCAAAAAAGGCAAGAGGAGTAGTGGAGCAGACAATCATTGCAAAAAAATGAAGATTTGGAAGTAAGAACAGGAAGTCCAGCAAGAAAGGACTCGGTCATTGGGCACCTGAGGCTACTTCCTCAATCTCTGTCTGCTCAGAGCTGATCTCGCTCCTTCCAGACTGAACAGAAACAATGGCAGAGGGCATTCCTCCATGTTCACCAACTGCTTAAGAGTGGGAGATGCACTCTATGCAGGCTTGGCAGAGGCCACGATCTCCAGCCCAGAACATTTGCACATCCAAGTCACCGCACAGTGACACGCTACTGACAGCCAACAGAAAGAAAACCATTTACTTCAGAGATTAGCTGTGGAAAATAGGAATGATTGTCCAGGACCCAATGGCCTGTAACAAAAGCAACTTCACTTTTCATTACTGGGCTCTCCCTGAGTAATTAATCTTTTCAGAAGACAGGGGACATGTTTTTCTTTCTCTCAAAATAAGCAACAAAATAGTGCCTGTAAATTTTCCAGAGGTTTTACCAAGAGATATTTCAGGCCTTTTAAAACTAGATAAGCAAATAAATAAATATTTTTTATTATTTATAATATTAAATAATTAAATAAATAAACACTTCTTTTAGAAGTACAGTCTTCTCTTTCATTCTCTTAAAAGCTGGGAGACCTGGAAAATATGGCTGAACACCCAGGGTCTAGTCAATGCAATCACTTACATTGTCAGAGCAGGTTATGACAGTGACGCTCTAAACATCATCTGAGCATCACAGAAAGCATCCACCTGTGCTTTGTACTGTAGTCCAAGGAGCAGCTAACAGCTGCTCACCAGCTCATGCAGAACTGCCTGAGGCACAGCTTGAGAAACTACAGGCAGGATGGGTCAAGGGGCAATGCCTGGGTTCACAACACTGTCCCCAGGTGGGTTTTGAGTGTTGAGCTCTGTAGCAAGTAAACTTACCTCTTTCTGCTCCATGGGGAGCAGACTCTGTAGCTGTGCTTTTGAAATGTTCCACAAAAAATAAGGCTTGATACCTGGGCAAATTTGGGTGTCACTGAGGTCAAGACCACCTCTAGTCACCTTTTCAGTTAGCTAGAGAAGGCCTCCAGAAAACTCTTTGTTGCATGACCCATACAAAGGACTCCAGCATTAATGGCATTTAGTCCCTCTTTTATGTACTACCTTGAAAGCTTGCAATGACCCTAACATTTCTTGGCATTCTTTTCTCAAAATTAGAGCTTTTTTTCTTTTTTAAACATCTGAACTGCAGAAAAGGCTCCATTTTAATATGTGACTACGATTAATTTGGTGTTTTGGTACAAGAAGATATAATAAATCCCTGTATACACTACTGTGTATTGTTTAATTCTGTGAATAGCCAAAAAGCAGAGAGCAGTAAAAAAGATCAGCTATCAGCTTCACACCTGCTTGTGGCATAAAGTGCTCGAATGGAGCCCTTCTGTGTTCCACAAGAAATTGTTTTTTTTCTCACACTTCGTAATTTAGTCTGTCACTACGGACAAGTGTCTAAATAGTTCAGTTGCACTTTCATGTGGTATAACCCATGCACTCTAAGTTGTCCCCTGCAGCTGTTCAGGAAGTTGTTAAGGGATATGATCATTAATAAAAGAGTGTCAATCTCATACAAGACTAAACACTGGAGAATATAAAGATCTGGGGACTGCCTGAGAATCTTCCCTGATCCAATTAGCACAACAGCAGGTGATGGCAGAGATTAAATTAAAGAATACAACTTCTGTCCAACTTATTACTCACCATGCTGATCATGGCCATGGCCTGGTAAACAAATTAGCTGACTTACAGAAACACAAACAGGAATTCACTGGCTCAAGAAGAATCTAGAAGAGTGTTCTGCCTTGCACATTATCAGAAGAAACCTCAGTATCCCAGGCTTGCACTATTCTTTGCAGCACTCCGTGCAGAAAGGACTAAAAACCAGCAAATAGCTTGGGGAGAACTAAAAAGCCTCTTTGATTTGCTTGGGACATAGGTTTTAACTCTCTGTCCTCGCTTTGGTTGGGATAGACTTAATTTTCTTCCTAGTAGCTGGTACGGAGCTGTGTTTTGAAGTTAGGATGAGAATAACATTGATAACACAACGTTGCATGGCAGTGTGCATATTGAGTCAAGGACTTCTTAGCTTCTTGCACTGCCCTGACAGCAAGGAGCTGAGTGTGCAAAAGAAGCTGGGAGGTGATTGAATGAGGACAGCCAAAATTGGGCAGAAGGATATCTCATACCATGTGGCACCACGTAGAACAATAAAACTGGTCAGGGGAATTGCTGCTGCTTGGAGACTGTCAGAGCACTGGTCAATTGCATTTTGCATCACTTGATTCTTTTGTTCTTTCTTGCTGCTTTCTTTATTATTTCTTTTATTTTTTAAACTGTATTTTCCTCAATCCATGAGTTCTTGCACCTCTTTCAATTTCCTCTCCTACCCCACTGTGGGCGAACTGCTGTGTAGTATTTAGCTGTCTGCCAAGTTAAGCCACAACACTGTCTTAGGAGAATTCAAAGTTTTACTGGCAGACAAGACGACTGTTGCAGACAGAATTTTTTTTAACTGTTTGTACTGGCAGATCCATCATAAGAAGTTCCTTTTCTTCGCAGCACACAGAATTATTCTGGATCCAGAGTAAAGACAGAATTGGGAAGAGACTGAGACAAGCCCATCCCTAAACAAAAGGAGATACATTGTATGCACTGCTCTTATCTATCTATATATAAGAGAGTATCCTACTCTCTTATCACAAGAACAGCTTTCAAACAAGGCCATAGTTTCCGAATATCTAAGTCATGTACTGAGCGCGTGTCTGGATAGATCTCTGTTCCTTGGAGTGCCCAGAGAAAAACAAATATGTGGCTCTGTAAGAGACAGCTTAGCTGAATATGCAGTTGGGATTTTGGGCAGCTTTGCAATGTTGTCCTGTGGTGGCTCCCTTTCTACTACAGTGAATGGGACTCACTCAGACAACCTGTTTTGATACTGCCCCACACCATCTGAACTGCACTGAAAGAAACAGAAAAGCTCTGTCTACTCGAGAAATAGACCAAATCAATTTGAAAGCACAAACAAGTTACAAGCAGGTGTGCAATAAAATAATACTTAATAGTTAGCCCAATACTTAATACATAGTCCAAACTATAGGTTGTATGAGATTAACAGAATGGAATGGCTACATCCCAAAGATTCAAACATCTCTTCTCACCACTTTGGTGCCTGCTAAACAGAGGAGAAGATAGTGAAGGAATGGTGCCTGAATTCTCATTCTGCAGTGACATACAAATTGTAACACCTTTAAATAATATCCAAAAAATAATGGCTAGCCCACTCCATTTTGAACAAAGAAGGTTGTACATTACCGTTTTGCCTTTTTTTCTTCTTTAAAACAAACAACTTCCTCCCAAAATAACCCACAGTTCCACAGTCTGAGGTTTTCTGAGTGGTAGTGCCAGCAATGATGGTAATTCATCAGAAAAACATTTTCTTCTCAAAGGACAATGGTCAGGGATATTTACTCATGCGAAATGAAGTTCTTTGCTTTTGTAACAGATCTGGCAGCACATAGTTAGTCAAAAGAGGACTGTGTAATGCGGGAATAAGAAATGGACATACCTAAGCAATCTTGTTTGCTCTCAACCTCAGTCTTACATATCTACAATATGCTGCAGTGAGAAAATCTTGGCAATAAGAGTGTACCAATGTGGGTGACACTTTACCTTCAAACACCAGAAGCAGTCAAAAGTAAAAAACATTAAAAAGAAAACAAAACACAACACAAGTGACAGCCATTTTCCAGATGCCAAAGTCAAAAGTCTGCAGGCTAAGGCTGAAGTAAGAAGATGCTAACTGTGTGGGCTCAAAGAGTTTTGCAATTCTCCAGCTTCCCTATATTATATTAGCCACGGGTCAGGAGAAATGAATAGCCATACCTACAGCATGAATTCTGCTGAGAGCTCAAGTGCATTTGCTATTAATTATTTGTCATTGCAGGTTCACCATCATTAATGCCAGGGCTATGCATGATCACTCAGCAGCACTCATTTGGTTTAGATCAGCTGTAGTATTTTTGGCACACTAGCCAGAGCATACATTACAAAGTGCTCATTGTTCTGGATTTGTGGGAATGAGTAATATCTGATCTGACATAAAGCATTCTAGTACAGCATCAGTCTGTTAAACCTACTGCTTTTACACAAATCTGAATTACCTCTGTGAGTTTACACTGGATCATTGTTGCCAGAACATCTCTTATCCCATCCTCAGAATCATGAAGTTGGCTTTACTATAGAGTCAACAGATGGCTTCAGCTGAACTCTTAAAAATGAATCTGCTCAATCTGCTCAATGCATTGCACACCACCAGCTACCATGTCAGTAACTACATCACTAAAGAAGTATGTTCAAGTGTCAACTGGAATTTTCCTAGACCCTATTCCTCTTTCTTCACCAGTAGACAATATCCAGAAGAGTGAAAAAGGATAAGCATAACATTAAATCCATTAGTGATATTCTGTCCTTGGACTTGTTTAGATGCGATTTGTGGTGCACACTTTTTTTTCCAGCAAGGACTGCTGAGATGAAGCATGTACACAGGCTAAAGCTAAAAGAGATCTAGTGGAAAACAAAGACACAGTTTGAGGCAGCAAATGTTGGGGGACAGGAAATATTCTGCAAAAACATCATGCCACGTAGGAAGATAAATATGTAGCTGAGAGGCAATGATACAAGATTTACAGGAAACAGCAGATCTAGGAACCATTACCACAGCTACTTCAGGAAAAGCAAACACTAATTCATGTCAAGAAGCAATGCTCATGAAGGGGTGGTTGTTTGTAGTGTTACAAATGCTTGCAAAGTTTCTCAGTTCACATGATCATAAGCTACAGAAGCTGGCTGCCACCCTTGTAGCCAGGCTGTATAAATAATGAGGAGCTGATTGCAGCTGGCACATAATCTTGGGATCAATGATAAAGCAGTAGTATTAGACTCAATTATTAGAGGAAAGAATTAGCCTCATTTTGAAGCTAAAGAGCAAATCCAGCTTCGAATAAGAAAATTTAAAAAAAACTAATCATGCCATTTGAAACATTATGGATGATGTCGAGAATATCAAACATGAATGGCCAGCCAGCAGGGCAGGGAAAACTAGGCTTAAATACTGAATTATATATCACATTTCTTTTGAAAGACAAGGTGGAGAAAAACGGTGATCAGGAAGTTTCCCAATGCTCTCAAAGTACATTTCTTTCTAAATAGTATCTATAATTTCAAGAAAAGGGTCTCCAGGACAGCAAATAGAGCTTAGAAGCAGAAGCTCTGTGTTTATCAGTCCATCTCAGCCTGCCCAAGCACAGGGTTTACAACATGGAAGTTGATTAAACCCAGGCAGATCTGTCAACCCAAAGCCACTGAAACAGAGCACTGTAAATAACAGAGGATACTAGACCTGTCCAAACAAACCTTCCTACTTTATATACTCCGGTCTTCTGTGATATGAGAAAGGGTTTCTACAGTGACAAATGATACAAATCAAACATTCAAACCTTTATCACATCCCAGGTACAACTGTTAATAGAAGGCAGGACCTTCGCTGCCTGCCAAGGGACTCTATGTCAACTGAATGGGATCCAGGCAGGCTCATTGTCTTAAACATCACGACTTTCCACCTGAAAATACACGAGGTTGAGAAAGAAGGCATCACGGTATGACAAATATTAAATATCCTGGAAAATCGATTATTAAACAAAATGTTTACATGCTGTAGCTGAGGAGAACTGAAGTCTCCTAAACCTTGGTTATCCTTTGTGGAACTAAGAATCATTAAGGGCATACTCACAAAATTTCATTTTCTGCGTTAGACTCCTGGAACTTGTGAAGCTTTAAAAAATTGGATTGCAATGATTCTAACTGTTCTCACAGCAACCAATAACTGAAATCTGAAAAACAAAGTAGAAAAATTGTGAATTACACACAGACTTTGAACTATTACATCCTTTTATAGTCCTTACAGCAACAGTTCCTTGCCCCAAAAGGCATCCTGGGAAGATGTAAAATTAATGCTCTATAAGATAAGTCAGAAGACACAAATGTGCACGTATTAAAAAATAAGAATAGTTTCTGCTCTTGGGCATGGAGCAAATCAATACACTGATTTGACAAAATGCACATTGACAGATTATGTATTGAATATGGATACACAGATTAATTATGCTATTGATTAGACATGTCCTCATTAACCAGCAGCTACATAGCTTTCATGATGCAAAAGCATACACTTGGATTAACACTTACATGGTCTGCTTGTACAACAGGCTACCGGCTTGCTGCTATTTTGGGAGAAGGATGTGTAGAAACTGCAATTGCCTCCATGGGTTGCCTCAGAAAGGAAAAGTCTTATGAAATAGCCATGTTTCAGTTATTTATTATTATGCATTATTCTGCTTGTCTGTTTTCCTGTTTTTTTTTCTTACCAAGATGTTATTTGAGCCAATTTGCTCCTGTTTACATGCTGAAAAATTAACTTACCGCACACCAGGAAAGTAGGTTTAATACTACAAAGTTTATGGGTGGAGGGTTTCCAATTGATTTTTCTTTTCTTCCTTTAATAAGATATCACATTTTATTGTGATTGCCAACTGACTTGTTGGTCCAAGTGAAAAAATCATTTGTGGTTCAGCAGTGAATCATTTAATTTTTTTACTGGTCACTGTCATTGTCAGTCCAGTTATGAAAGAATATTTCTTGACTTGGACTGGAAGGGACCTTCTTCAAACATCAGTTTCCCACATCCTATTTAGCAATAAGAAGTCATTTCCCAACATAACAGCAGGACTATGTATGCATCGATGATATGACAAACAAAGTCAGGATCCTGTGCAGAACCTTCCACAAAACATCCATCCCAGCAAGGAAAGGTATAAATGGTTCAAGCAAAAAACAAAAACAAAAACAAACAAACAATAAATAAAAAAAAAAGAACAACCCAAACCCCCCCCCCCCCAAAAACCACACTGCACAACAAAGAGACTACAAAGACAGAGGCAACTGAATGCGGAAAAAAAGGAGTAAAGATTCAGAGGAAACTTCAAGAAATTATACCTTACTTACTCATACCTAAAAACTAATCTGAAACACCATGTTAAATAGGCATGTAGTACACAATGGACTCATACACTCATTCAGATCACCTGCACAAATTCTGCATATATACAGCGCACACAAGGGTATCAGTTTTGTGTAAGTATATATTCCCTTCTGTTTCCCCTATTTGTTTTATCTTCCAGCTTTAGTCAAGAGTAGTGGATAACAAAATGGACAATGGAATAAATGAAATACAGATATCTAAAGCATTCCAAGCCAGCAAATTAAACAAAGCAATTTGCTGAATTCCTTCTGAACTTTGTGCAAACCTATACAGAAAACATTCTTCCTTGCTAATCAAAGAATGTTGCATGTGAACGAGAGTAATTGTTTATAACACAAAGCAAGCAATGCCTGTAAAACTTGGGACCATTTTGTTTTTTATGCATCTTGAAAGAAGGTGGATTGACCTTCAGTTGTGAAGTCTATGAGCAAAATTTTTATATATGCCTTATCTCAGTTACAGCTTTGGAAATGTAGCTAAATACATTGCATGTGAACAAAAAAAATATATCTTTGCCTTTGAATAGGATTCTCAGGGAGCTCTGATCGTTAGACTGTGATTTAGCAACATCTGGAAAACATTAGGGAAATGCCCCAGGAAAAGGCTACCTCTCTGAATCGCTTAATTTTCAAAGAACGTACAAAAGACTCAATGGCTGCAAGAATCTAGCTTCAGTATCTGTGTTCCTCTTATATAATTTGGTCTGCTGCCAGTTTCTGAAGGTTATCTTAAAATGAAGATCCTTTCAGAGGAAACATTTAAATACCTCAGAGCTTTAAGGAAATACGCTGCAGACCCTTCCTTGGACAATGCTAATCAAAAACAGAAATACAATTAGAAAAGAGTTTATTGAGATATTGAATATAAAGCAACATAGATTGCAGAATGTTCAGTTCAGGAAAATAAAACAATCTACTTCATTAGATTTTTTCACTTAATAGCAAGATGAATCAATTTTCACTGAAGAGAATATATATATTTCTAATAAATAAACAAACGAACAAACAAACACAACAAACCAATGCACAAACAGTTTTGAAAACTTGATCCTTTGTCAGTTTTTACCTGGAACAGATTAGAGAGCTGATTAGGGATCTGTAGGGCTGAGAAATTAGGAGTCCTGCTGTTATTATGAGTCAATGAATGTTAACATTGTTAAGGAATCATAGGGTTATAGAATGCCTTAGTTTGGAACAGGTCATAAAGATCATCTAGTTCCAACCCCTCTGCTGATGGCAGGATTACCACCCACTAGATCAGGCTGCCGGGGTCCCATCAAACTTGGATAATAAATAGCACAATATAATTTTAAGTAATCAGTAGGTGGGCTTCTTACTTTGAAGGAGACAAATCTTTGAGCAATATGGTTTTCCCTCTTAGAGATGACTTTTTACTGAGACGCCTAAACAGTTTTGACATCCACATTATTGCCAAATTCTAAAGATGGTTAAGGACATGATAGATACGACTGTTTTGCCAAGCAGCAAAAATTTGCAAGAAAATCTTAGACTGCTTCCACTTTTTTTTTTTTTTTGAGATTGTATTAGGGATCACTTTAGCAGTCTTTGAAAGACATAAAAAGATCGGTGTAAATTCAAGCTTTTTAGAGTAGAGTAGATTTCCTGCAGAAATGAATATTATATCTTTTTTTTTTTTTCCCTCCCCTCTGGGTTCTTTCTTCAAACAAGAAGCAAACAATCTACATTGCACCGATTGGGAAAAAAAATCTTATTTTCCATGTCTGTGCCCTGAAAGAAAAAAAAAAAGTAGATGAAAGGATGGTGTTGATGCTTTAATTAGTAACAGATCAAGCTTCATGTCAGAGTTTAATCAACAAAATGGCATACGTAAAGTAATAGTTGCAAGATAGCAATGCACAGCTCAAGAAAAAACAAAGGTAATCCTATTTCCTTCAGATCACTATAAAGTCTTTAAGAATCGGTAAGAACCCAGTGGCAGGAGACCACCAGACATACTAGTTTGTCAAGGAACAAAGCTCTCATAGTGTGATGGGCAAAAAAGCATGAAATTCTTAAGTAGAATGAATTAGTCTTCAAAAAAGGCAGGTATCTGATCAAACTTCTAACTATTAATCAGTTGTCAAGCAATTTTACTACTTCTACTAAATTCAGAATCATATTATGAATAATTTCAGCCTCATACCATCCGCAAAGCAGCCTGAATACTTTACTTCCATTCTGGCCTGTACAGCAACAGATTACTCATTAAACAGCATAATGATCTGCAAAGAATATTGTGGAAAACCAACTGTAGTACTGGCTTATTGGAGGTCATTAAAGAATGACATTTGATTCTACAGATGCACTGAAATCAGCTGGGTTGCTAACACTAGCCAAAGGTCTGGTTTTGTGTGCGTGGGCTAATCTCTCCTCGATCACTCCCACATGGATTAAAGTTTGTATTTAGTTTTCACAGTAGAAGTAAAAGAGAAGCTATCACTGGTAATAACAATTCTACTCACATGTTGGATCAGGTTCATTCCTGAAATAATTCCAGTCGAAGCTGTTCAGACTAATATATGCATTAATTTAATCCACTAGATTTGCCTATTACATTCTATCTTGGGTCATCCTTATATTCTCACTAACCAGCAATAGATGTAACACACTGTAAGGAAAAGAGTTGCTAATAGCAGTGATGTCACCTAAGTGAAAACACATGCTAACTAAACTCTAATATGTGCAAGGAAGTATGTTGGCAACTGCAACAAATAAGATAGTAACTGTGGCATTCTCATATTGCCATGTCTGACAATACAAAGCATAAGAAGCAACTAGAAATCTAAAGGAAAACTGGAGATGCCACCCCTGAAGAGAAAATCCACAGAACAATCTAAACATCATTTTACATTAAAAGCACAGAAAAATATATAGAAAATTCCATCAGTTACCTTGTATCACCATTTTTTCTCATATGCAATGTGAAAAATACTCAAACCTCACCTCATCCATGTGAATAGAGCTGAGTAAGAACTCTGATCTGAAGGATGAATGAACCTTTGAACAAGTCATTTGAGAAAGGCAGAGAAACTTACCATGATGCAAAAGATAAACTGCCTCTCCATACACATCTCTCACTGCCCTATTCTACCCTAAACTAAAAATTTAGTGAAAAAAATTTAGAGTTACAATCTAAGCTAGAAAGAAACATCATATTGTGCAAGAATTTCGCTTATAAACTCCTCTCATTACTCTTAAGTAAATTTTAGATACTTGGTGTCCTGATTGCCAGCAGCAAATTTTCTTTAGGTTACCATACATCAGATCATTTTGAGGCAAAACCACTTCCAGTTTGTCAACACATTTCCTGCAGTAAAGGCTACAGAGGAACCAAATTGTTATGCAAGTCATCCCGTGCATCAAATGTCCTCATAAGAATTACCGCTGTGGAATCAAAGACCGAACACATGCTAAACTGAGCTGATCCAGGCAATAGAGATCACATCCTACCACAGTTTATTTGCACTGTTTTCATGAAGCAACGGTGTTATGTCTGACTAGTCAGCTCTTTGGCAACCTGCAAACAAACTATAGAATCAAGGTGGGGGTTACACTGAATAACCCTTTTCTAGCATAAGTGTAGCAGAGCTAAGAGATGCTGACTTTCCAGGACAATACAACTTTCCCCCTTCCCTCTCCCTGTCAGCTTCCCATTGTGCTATTGCTGATTATTACTCTCTCTTTACCTCGCAGAGTGAAGCGTTCTAGGAGATTCCTTTATTTCTACAAAGTCACACTTTCTCCTCCCCCCATTAAATGTTCTCCCTGGTCAAGGCTTTTTTTTTTTCTTTTTCTTTTTTTTTTTTCCCCTCCTACAGTAGGTCAGCATGTAAAAATAAGCAGGTCCCACCCACCCAGACAGTAGGTCAATACATAAAAGAAACAGGTTCTACCCACTCAGAAAAAAATAGAGACATGCTGAAATATTTCTTTTCCTCTCACTAATCCATAAGCAAACCTATAGATTCTAGTTTACTTTTACACTAAGTCTGTTAACATTTGAAACAACAAAGACTGCCACACTTACATGCTGCTTGAGTTCTCAAACCATTGCCTCTGCCTTGTAACTGTGGCAAACTTTGCAGTGGTAGCTGCAGACTACAGAGTTGTTCTCGCTTGCGCAGTCATAATAAGAGCAGCATCTGCTAGTACTGATAGGCAGAGGAACAAACTCTGGATTCAGGACACAGCAGTAGACAAGCAAAAAGAACAAATAGTACTTACTATCTGCTTTAAGCATTTATAAAATAAAGATCTAGTTCCAATCTTCCTGACATAAGTAGGTACGCTTTCCACTAGATCAAGCTGCCCAGGGCCCCATCCAATCTGGCCTTGAACACCTCCAGGGATGGGACAGCCATAGCTTTTTTAGGCAGCCTGCCCCAGTGCCTCACCACTTTCTGAGAAAAGATTTTCCTCCTAAGACCTAACATAGATCTATTTTCATAGAATCATAGAACCATAGAATCATAGAATGCCCTGTGTTGAAAAGGACCACAGTGATCATCTAATTTGAACCCCCCTCCTGTGTGCAGGGTCGCCAACCACCAGACCAGGTTGCCCAGAGCCACATCCAGCCTGGCCTTGAATGCCTCCAGGGATGGGGCATCCACAGCCTCCTTGGGCAACCTGTTCCAGTGTGTCACTGCACTCTGAGTGAAAAACTTCCTCCAATATCTACCCTCAACCTCCCCTGTCTCAGTTTAAAACCATTCCCCTTCTTTAGTTTAAAGCCATTACCCCTTTCTTCTATCACTATTCTCCCTGATGAAGTGGACAGATTTCCTGTAAGCCTCCTTTAGGTACTCAAAGACTGCTATAAGGTCTCCCCAGTGCCTTCTCTTTTTCAGGCTGAACAACCCCAACTGTCTTTGTAGGAGAAGTGTTCCACTCCTCCGATCATCTAAATCTGTAAATTCATAGCAGCTGATGATGTATATCCACTCTCAGAACATCTTTTCTGTTACTGAAAATAAAGATCAGACTTTTTCCATAAAAATAAATCATATTATACTTCTGTCCACTTTTGAAGGCACAGATATTTAATCTCTATTGATCTATTTAGACAACCCTTCATTTGTTGGCATTTGCTCAGCACGTGCACTTGGGTACATAAGTGCTTGTTATACTCACTTAGATTTCTATTACTTGTACTGAAGTGCTTTTTACAAACAGCAGCATCTCTTGTGGTTTTAATCAAAGACATTTGCATGGCATGACCCACTTAGATTTGCAGCTAATGCTGTGAACTACTTTATTTTTTCAACTATCCAGGCTATGCAATTACTGAATGGCAAGCTCACCTATATCACTAAACACCTGCCAAGAGGAATACTGCAAAATCATCATCTTTCAAGACATTTAAGCTGGGCTGAAAAAAGCAATAGTAAGTATGTAGCATGAAACTGGATGAAAAACAGATACATAAACATTTCTATCTGTAATCTCTCTGACATATGGATTGTTGCTGAAGTTTAAATTCTGAGATTGACTGTCTTAGCATTTATTCACTTCTAACATGGGTCTTCTCAAATCTTGCCTAGGGAATGGCACCTAAGGCTAACTGTGCTCATATCTCTTTAAGATATGCACAAACAGTAAAACCGTGGAAGAGTGAAACAACTTCCAAAAAATATTCCGGGTCATTGAGTCTGACTGGAAATAGCATGAACTGTATCTGGCCATATTAGTCATTTCAAAGTCTATTCACAGAAACAGTGTTGCCTGATTGCAAGACGCCTTGTCAAATCTTGGTAAACTTAGCATAATCACAACCCATCAGCAGGACAAAGCAAATGAAGTGCAAATATTAGAAGATGAAACAATTACTTTTTGTTGAACACAGAGGAACAGTAATTATGATCTGATTTTCTTTCCTTTTTAATAGCTTTATGTCATCTACTTCCACTGTGTGTGCCTTTGCTGGGGAGACTGTATGGTTAAAATTAATCTGCTTCTGGTCCACAAGGTCTTTTCCGTAATGTATTATTGGAAACTCTCACTCTGATGATTTATTAATCTAATGTATCATTATAGAACTGACATGTCACACAGTTCTGTTCTTTCTTACTGTCAAGTACTTTGGTGAATGTCTTCGTGAACGTGCTTCTGGCCAGCAGTCATTTCTAGAAATACGTTAAAGGCAATAAATAAAAAGATGAGATAAGGAATATCTTCTTGGTGAAAAAAAATAAAGCTGATGCCAAAAACAGTGTTTTGACACTACTTCTAGCGTAGTATTTCCTTTGCTGGCTCTCATTGTTCCTGGGAAGCTAATGGAAGCTTTAGGATTAAGAGTAATCAAGAAAGATGGTAACCAAGTTGTTACAGACAAGGTGGCCTAACACTGTATTCCTTATCTCCTTTCTATTATCCCCCTCTTCGCTACAAGTGCAAAGTACACTTTTCTCATCAAGGTCTTACTCCTGGCAAGTCAGGACAGCTGTTCCTAGTCTCTACTGCATCGCAGCATGCCTCTGCTTCAGAAGTGAGTGCCTGGAACTCTGTCCATTGCTTTTGCCTCTACCATCTGGTATAAGAGATTTTGCTTTTTCATGCAAATCTTGCCTCTTTCATTCTGCAACAGAAATTTAAAACAAAAAAAAGAAAATGGTAAGATGAGGCATGATTTACAGTCCCTAGCAGTTAAAATAATTAATACAAATATTTAGCATCATTGAATTATAAATGCAAATGTAAATAACAACTTTTAAAATGAATGTTTTGTCATCAATTATGAAATAAAAATCAAACAATTGCCATTATTTATTTAAGCACATAAGCTCGTTCTGCAATTTCTAATTACATTTTGTTTTAACAGTCCATGATTACAGATTCAAAGGGATGACTAGTTTTGATTTAATCTATGTAAATAAAAAAAAACAAGTACTACAAAAGTGGCACTAAAGCTTAGACAAAAAAGTTTATAAAAGATCATCTTTAAAACTGATTGTCTTAACACCCATACTATTGACTAGCACCCATACCAGTAACTTTAGCAATTAGTGCAATGCATAGAAACATTATTAAATATATACATCTATATGTATATGTGTATATATATATGTATGTTTATATGTATGTATTTATATGAAAATGTAGGAGAAAAGTTTTCAAGTATTTCCTGTGAAACTGCACAGAGTGCAACATGTCTTTTATACAGTTATTTAGAGAAGAGATAAGTGGATCACTATTCGTAGTTTACTTGTCTGAGAAGTTTGTAGAACCATTACCCTTTGAACAGGACAGCATAAGACAGAAAGGAATTGCATAGAAATCAGAAAAGAATAAATATTGAATCTTGAGGTTTTGGTGAGTCTTTGAAAATTATAATTCAAAACCATTATATTAGCATCTACTCTGAGAGAGCAGAACGAATATTTCCTATGGAAAGTTTATTTAGTAAAGGTAATGTCTTAAATGGTAAATTGTTAAGACTCCATTTAGGGACTCCTAGGTGAAGGTTGATTTACAACGAACTGTTTTGGGCACTGATCTGAACAACAGCAGTTTTATGCTTCCTCAAAAACAGAAGTATCAGAAAGCACAGAAGTTACTAAGAAGGAAAGGACACTAAGCCAGAACTTGCTGAGAAATCTGTGCTACCACTATCCTGTCACAAAACAAGTATATGGCAGGTGATCATGGAGTGCCATTGCACAGAACTGTGGGACAAATCAGCTGTAGTAAGACTACAGGAAAAAAAAAAACAACAAGACAAAGAAAACATCAAGAAAGCATTTGTTGTACCCAGAAAATAACAAGCAGATTATCAACTAACAGAGACAATTTCTATGACTATATTTTTACTAAAGAGTTCTAATTTTCCATGTTGTCCAAAAGCACGGGCTGATATTGCTAAGTCTTTTAGGTAGAAAAAGATACAGAACCAGTAAACTTAATTTATCTTATAAATAAGTAACAATTCCTATCGCTGCACTCAATGAATGTTCTGCAATGTGAAAACTCTCGGGATTTCCAGGTAAATACAGAATATTAAGTAGCAAAGACAATAGGACCTCGCATAAAATCACTAAAGTCAGTGAAATAAAAGAGCCAATCAGCTTAAGTTAGCCCAAGATCATTAACAAAATACCTAAATTTGATACGATTAAAACAGAGTATTTGGAATAGACCCCTGTGTTGGGACTCACAGAGTGAAAATAATTAATATTATTATTTTTAATATTTGGAAATGTTTTCTTTTTTTTTTTTCCTCAAATATGTCCCATTAAAATTTCCCTTCATTATCTTTTTCTTTCTCTTCTTCTTTTTTTTTTTTTTTTGTCCTCAAGAATAAAGATGGATTTCCTGAAATCTTTTTGGCCAGTTGGCTGCATACTGCCCCAAAGTATCTCTGTATGTTTTATTGCTCTGGCTTGGTAGCATGTGGCTTTTCAGCAGTTTTGAAGGTAGCAGAAATAGGTGTTGTGAACAACCTCAGCTAAACCAAGTAAAAGTTAATTTAAAATGTTCTCACATCAAAGAACAGTAGAAGTAAGTGTAGTGATAGAAGTTCTGCAGTCAGTGTCACTGGGCAGTTTTTCCTGCTGGCTTCAAATATTAATGGTACTGCTTGCACACTTGCAGGTTCCAGAATTTGAACGGTTATTATTGCTTTCAAGTTGGAAGGAGCCCATGTGGATCTTTATCAAACAGCCTTGTAACTGAAAGAAACATAAATATAGGAGACGTTAAAAAAATAAATAAATAAAAATAAAAATTAAAAAACCCACAAATGATGAGTAAGTCAATGAAAATAGACTGTCAGAAATGGTCAGGCAACATCCATAGTTGTATTGAATTAATTATGCAGTTACCTTGTTTTTAAAGAAACGTTTCATGGGTTCAGCTTTCTTGGGGCACTATAAACACCTAAGTCAATTCAGAGGTTTGCATGTATCAAGGAACAAATTCCATGGAATTTAAGAGGGAAACTGCCATTAACATACAGCAAATTACAAATGGAATTTTAAGAAAGCTTATAAATCCAGTGGTCAATTTAAGTGCACTTGTTTCCCCCGAACAAGAAGCAGAACTTTGAGGACAGCTTTCCCACATGCTCCCAACATAGGAAATATCCAGAAGTGGTGAGTTAATCACAAAGCAATTGGATACTTTCACACAATTTCTTAATGTATTTGATCTACTAAGTTTCCCAATCAATTTATTTTAGCATCTGAAATGTGTATAGTTCATCTGCCAGTTAGAAAATAAAAAGGTTTTAGAACTTTTCTGAATGTATATTTTGCTATTAATACCAAGAAGTCAAAAGGAGCAGAGAGAACTTTTCCAGGTTGTGTTAAGAGAGCTAGCTGCCTTTGTAGTGATAACAGTGGTAATTCATATACAGAAAACGTTTGCATCCAGTGGCATTTCTACATAACAGTATTCATTCAGAAGAAAGAATAAAAAAAAAAAAACTGTGCTCAGGAGCTTGTATTTAGTTACATTAATTTCTATATCCTGGAACAGATCTAAGCATTTCAATGTCCTCAGTATTCCTGTTGGTAACCAAGGAAGTTCTTTGCAAGTCAGACAGAGAATCTGACTACTAGGTGCCTAGTTAGTTAGAATGCCTCTACAGAACACTACATTATTAAGGGAGGAAAAGAGAGG
Organism: Meleagris gallopavo; assembly: GCF_905368555.1. Lineage (NCBI taxonomy): Eukaryota > Metazoa > Chordata > Aves > Galliformes > Phasianidae > Meleagris > Meleagris gallopavo. Next base: position 9,919,064 of record NC_139407.1, read on the forward strand.
CTGCATTTCATGGTCCTCACTTTCTTTGGCTACCGCATTGCTAAATGGAGTTTAGGGCACCTAACACCTTGAAATACCTGGCTTTCAAAGAGTCAATTCCCTGAATAAGTCAGTCTGAAACAGAGCATGTAATCTGTGTCACCTCCAAATTATGCTCTAAATATCCAGTTAAACGATCAGTTAAGTAATGTTCCACATTAAGGAACAGAAAGGGAAGGGGCACAACAATAAATTTCACAAATACAGGAAATGGTGCCTGGGAAGGATTTCCCACATTAAACATTTACCATCCAATTCTCTTTCTGCTTGCCTCCCCTGGCCGTGGCTGTTTTATGCTTCAGTGTTTGGGACACCAACAAGAAAATCTTCAAATTTCTATTGCAGATTATAACAAGTTGGTTATTTCTGAGGCACATAATTTACTAACTCTCATGCTATGATTCATGTGTATTCTCTTTTCTTTTTGAGATAGGAAGAATAAAGACTTGCATTTGAAAACCTGTTCTGAAAGGTAGGCAACAAATACCAGAGGATTCCTAAGCTGGACAGATAACAGAATTTACTCAAGACACAGACTTAACAACACCAAGTGTGTAGGTGTCTGGTCTAGTATTAGATACGGAGGTTGGTGGCCCTGCCTGTGGCAGGAGGGTTGGAGCTTGATGATCCTTGAGGTTCCTTCCAGCCCAAGCCATTATATGATTCTATGATCCATCTTCATATTTTATTTTTGAAGTTTTGAGCAATACAAGTTGTTTGTAAAACTAGTGTGGCTCAGTCTTCTCTATTTATTGCTATTGAATTCAGGCAAACTTTATAAATACGTATCTATCAAACTGACATCATCCTGAAGGAGTTTTCTTCTCTGCCTTTCTTTCTACCAATCGACCTTTCTTCCTTTATGTCATTTGTAATCCTGAAGTATCCTTTTTGTTTGCTTTTGAGGATTAATTTTTATTGTTTTCATTGTTTAAATCTCATCCTAACTCCTATCTGCCTTTAACTTTCAAAACCTCTCTTCATTTCAGTGTGCTTCACAGCACATTCTTGTCTTCTGATCCCAGGAAGGCCTTCTGTAATTCCATCTGTCTTTCAAAGGCACTTACCCCTGTAAGATACCAACTGCATCTACAAATATGCTGAGAACAGGCTGCAGGCATAAAGCTGTCCTGCATGAGATTTTGCTGGAGATGTAGGAGCTAACTCTATTCCCTATCTTAAGATTGTGCCCCTTCCTCAGCAGTGTATGCATCCCAGTTGATGTGGCAAACTGGGACAAGGCACAGATAGTCATTTACAATATTTTTCAAATGTATACCTTCTAGATGACAAGGAAATTCTTAGATAGGCTGTTAATTACTCACATGATCTACCGTAACACACATTTTCTCCATTACAATACCTGAAATTAAGACCTAAGTCAATGCCATACCATGGAGGACTTACTGTGAGAAGATACTGGGATTGAATCAGTGTTTCCATAATTTTAATTAATATTTTAAATAAATATTCAATCAAAAATTAGTAAACCTGGAGTCTGGAGAAAAATCTGCAGAAAAAAAGATTGGTAACGGAATGAAGAGAAAACAATGAGCAAGCAGGGGGAAGAACAAAGCCACAGGAGGGCCTGTTTAAGGATAGGCATGGAAGTGTGGCAATGATGTATTTTATTTTGTTTTTATGTTGCTGCAGCTACACAGGAAAGAACACAAAAGGTATTCCCAACATTAGTTCTGGACAACTGGGTGTAACTTTGGTTCCTCATCTTCATCCTCTCAGATGCCTATACAGTCATTACAAAGGGATAAGGACACAGATGAATGCTCATCTTGACTGAAAGTAGACAGAAATTGATGAGTAAAGCTCCCAGTAGAAAAGAACGTGAAGCAATGATACTTCAGCTGGTCTCCACAATTCAGCTGGCCTTCACACGGTTACAGGAATGATGTAGCTGTGCTAACTTCCCAGTCAGATAAAATGAGCCCAGGGAGAGCTCCAGAACAATTGTATCTTGAAAGAGTTAACTTTTTTAAGCTCAGGGATCTGGCATTTGTTTGCCTTACAAAGTTAACATATAGTGCCTTTTGTCGTAACAGCCAGTAACACTAGTGCAAATGCTGTCTCTCAAATTGGAGCCCTTTTCTCTTTGCCTTTTTGCAGGCACACAAAAAGGAAACCTTAACAATTTCAAGCTAGGATTGCAAGATATTGAGCTTACGGGATACTTCTCATTATCTACTACTCCCATTTAACTTTCACATCAAAATAATTTCATTGTCCTTATTACGTCAGTATCTATAACACTATTCATTCCTTTGTGGTGGTCATCCAAACGATCCTATTTGTTACAAGAATTCTGCAAAGAGCAAAGCTGCAGCTCCTATTCAAAAATCCCACGCTAATTCTGATCTAATATTGGGATCGATGTGTATTTGTATTTAATGAGAAGCTGACGACAAGATGGAACACTCTGCACTGAGACATATACTGAAATTTCTGGATGGACCACACTCAAAAATGTTCTGTTTGGTGCAGGACAGTTTCTTCTTTGCATCTGGTCATTCCTATGTAATATGGAATTATAACAGCATCTCCTGTATTCCATCCTTCCCCTTTTCTGCATGATGCTTGGACTATGAAGATCAATGGACCCAAGATGGCTTTGCTACTTCAGGGTAAAGAAGCCTCTCCAGAGGTCACTTGCATTCCAGATGAGCCTATGCAGAACAAATTACTATGATTTACAGACAGATTATTCCTTTAGTTTTAATTTTGTAAACATCAAAAAGTAGTAAACAATTGTCCTGTGGTTTTCTGCAAGTTTCTAATTAAAACTCTCATCTGATTTTTTTTTTTTTTTTTTTTTTTGGTAAAAGATAAAGAAGAGATTCTACATCAGACATACACAGTGAAAAAATCCTGCTAGACCTACTAAGCTTCTTTTACTATTAATGGAAATTCTTCCTTTTTTCAAGAAGAAATGTAGATCTAGTTGAAATCAGAGTAGCAGGAAAGCACTTGTTCCAATTCAGTGCATGCAAACAGCAAGATCTATCAGTAACAGAGACAGCTGTAGACAATGGAACACAGGTGTGAAGCACTTAACTCGTCACAGATAAAATACACAAGCTGAAAGGACGAGGGTAAGCTATTGGTTTTCAACCAAGCAGGAAGTTAATTGAATGTCTAAAGTTGAGAAGAAGCCAGATATGTGGCAATGCTTGTAAGAAATGAGATTTGTAGCACAACATATAAGGAAAGAAGAGAAAGTATGCTAAGTAAAGAACAAGAAACAGGAGTTGCATGTAAATAGGTACATCTAACAAAAATATGTCCAAATAATGGCTACCTTAATGTAATCCATTTTTGTCCCAGGAGCAATTCTAGGAAGCACTAGGAAGTCATCGGGAAACTAGTGCTGTTTTATTTATTTATTTATTTGTTTGTTTGCTTATTTATTTATTTATTTTTTGTATGCAACCGACTGAAGTTTGAGAAAATACTAGAACATACAGTACCCTTGTATTGTTTGTATCTGTAACCAAGAAGACCTAGTCAGGACCTCAATATTCTTGAATCTGTTGACCAGATCTGCGGGTGACTTACAAGTTTAACAGCAGGATTTAGAGAATTCAGAAGGCTGGGCAGAGAGCTACCTATTATACACCACTATGGTGTGCAAGACCTCAGCAATGCTCTTGGAAGAAAATATTTGATCTTTATCTTTCCTGTTCTGAAATCTTCGAGAGTTATGTCTGCTACAGAGAAGGAAGCCCCTAGAAACATTTTCCTGCCTCAGCCTCTTTCCTGCCTTGAAATTTTCCTACTTTACTTACCAGTTGGGGTACGTTGGTCCTCTGATGCTATCAGCGATTTTCCTCCTGCTCCTCAGTCACAGATTTTCTCAGCACAGCCCACCATACTTGTCTGTAGCTTATCTTGTTAGGGCTTAATTTTCCCTTTCATCTCCAACTGAGGAATTGCATCCCTTCTTAACTTTGCTGCATCTCACAAATTCAGCATGCTGTGCTGGTAGCTGCCATCTTTGACAGATCACTGAAATCCTGTCATTTTCTGGTACTGGCCTTGCTTGAGAAGGAGAATGGACTGGGGGACCTCTAGCATCTCTTTCAATCCTACATTTCTGTGATTTCTTACCTTTTCATGGTAGCTTTCTCAGAAGGGCTGAACATCTGGTTGGGCTAAAAAGATAATTATTTTCAATGAGAGCATGATTCTGGTCTCATTATGTAACTTCAAGAGTGCTGCATAATGCTAAATACATTATTAAGGTCCTAGGGAGCTTTCCCAAGTTAAAAAACAAACAAACAAAAAACCCAACAATATTGCAATACTGCAACTGTTCTCTACTTGGAGTTCTGTCTGAATGGCATGATGGAATTATTAATGACACTGACAGCTCTTCACCTCCTTTTTTTTTTTTTCTTTTTTTTTTTACTATTTAAAAAAAAAAAAGGAAAAACAGTTATGGGCTCCTTGTTTCTGTTGTTGATATTTCACTATCTTCAGTGTACTTAGAAAAATCCCTAATGTTTCTACGTATTTGCACAGGTAGGAAGTTTGACCTTTCATGTAGATTTTGCCTTTATTGATATCGTCTGACACAAGTGAAGTCTGCTCCTTTTCAAAGTAATTGGATTAATGCAAACATTTTCAGAGCCTTCCTCAAACTAGTATAAATGGTCTGACATTAAATGAGGTTAAAAAGTCTCCTATAAACTACCACTGCTGTTATTAAATTTAATTAAGATAGAAAAGCAGGCAGTTTAAAAGGGAAAGTGTTGCACAAAAATGGCAGCACAGAAAAATGATTCTGATGTTGCCATTAAAGGTAATTGGAATCAAGGGTTTCTAAACGACAATGTAATTAACAGGCTAATGAATACTATATTGGGATTGTTATTAACAGTGAAATTTGCAAACATTCATAGAAAACTAGTTAGAGATAACACACAACTAGAGATATTACAAGGTAAAAATCCACAACCAAATTATACAGCACTTTAGCTTCTGCTGATACAGTGCTCCTACCACACAGCAGTAGTAAAACCTTTTGCCCTTTCACCCCTTTCTTCTATCAAATTAAGTGATAATTACCAAAGATTTGCTATAAAATGCATGCTTCGAGAAACTCTGGCATTCTAAAATTCCGCATAGATTTCACAAAAGTAGCTGGTATTAGATGTAGCATGCCTTTCCCACTGAGCGTGGTTTGTTTCATTCTGTTGCCAAAAAATGAACAACTATTGTTTGAGCATGAAAATTACCTTTGTGAGTTTGGGCTCAGGCATGTAACTACGAGTCCCCATTGTCTTGAGTCCAGTTGTTAATAGCTGATTTTAGTTGCTGTGCCAGAGCAGCACTTTGATACTAGAGATTCTTCCACAATGCAAAGGTAATCGGTTAGCAAGAAAGTTAATTAAACAGATTTGTGACCAATCTTTTCTTCTGCTTAGTTTCTGAAACATTTTCATTTGTGTTGTACAACCTGCTCTTAACAAGATATGTTTATCTTCTGCTAAAGTTGTCTACTTGCAACACTAAGTAGATCTGACTTTCAAAAAAGGTAGAGAAAAGATAGAGAAACCTCAAAGGACTTATCATATTCAAATATGTTAATGTTGATTGCCCAGAAACTGCAAATGGACAAATATATATGCCCAAAAGGAATATAAAGAATGCCACATAACAGCCAATACTTCTGGTTTTTGTTTGTAGAGACAACATATGCCTAAATTTCAGGATTTCATAAAAAGTCTGAGAAGAAAAAATGTGAAATGCTGATCAGAATTGAAAATAAATATTCTAGTAGTTGAGAAAATATGATGCAAAACTAAATGTGTGATTACAAAAAGGAGGAAAAAAGTAATAAGCACTTCCCAGGAGCCACACTGGACAGATTTTTTCAGACGACTTTATAAAGAATTCCAGTTTATGAGTATTTTTACAGTTCAGAAAGGCTCAGCTTTCCTCAAGAAAAAGAATTTTGAGCGTTCAGACCTGAAGATTCAAATTATAAAATTATGAGCTATAATGTAAATCAGTATCATAAGCTACAGTCAATCTGCTGAATAGGCACATGAAAATTTATACAATTCCCTTTGTCTGTTCAAATAAACATCTGTAGGTAAACATACACTTCATCCTTAACTGGCCCTCCCAAACAAACTGGCGCATATTAAACAAAGTATCAAAATACATCTTCAAACCAACTGAAATACGTATTGTGGGAAACGAGAAAAAGAAAAACAGCTGGAGGAGACAGCAAGAGAAACAAACTAAGGCAATGGCGATCTGGAGGGAAAGGTGGTTCAAACAAACCCAAGGTTCATCTTGTATCTGTCGACTCAAAAATTTTAATTTCTTCATATTCAAGTCCTTTCTTCACAGTAATCACTGTGACATAGAGAAAATTTTAGAGCTACTATTCCTTTGCTGGTATCAAAGACATTGACTTATTTTAACTAAAAATCTCCTTATTAAATGTTTGCTTCACTTTCTTTGGTAAATCCAGAACTTTAAGCTTTGTCCATGCTCGGTTATGTGGACAGAATGAAACAGTTAAAATATCAACAAACTGGTCAAACTGAACTCTCTGAAAGAGACTGCACATTGCAAGATAAAAATTACTTCAACAGTTCCCAGGATGACATCATATCAAAATGTGAAAAGCTGTGTTTGACACACACATTTTTAAGCTTCTAATCCCCTGGAAGGAAAAAGTATATCTTTACTCTTAGATTGCTACTGAAGTGAAATGAACGAAATTAGTTTAATTTGCAAATGGAAGACAACACCTCACAGGCATTCTAAACTTTTCACTTATGCATACTGCTTCAATTGCTTTGCCTTAGTTTCCTTAATCTCTCTACTTTTACATGGGTTAATATCAATGTTTTTATGACAAGTTCAGACTCATGTAAAACACTATTTGATTGTTGATAGAAATGCAATGTGATAAAATAAAAAACAAAACCCACATTATACTACTATGTAGAATGACCTAAAGGAATCTTCCTAAAACTGAGAGCAAAAGCAGAACTTGTAATTCAGGCAAGTATGCTTTGCAATTGAGCTTTGATGCTCCTCAAAGCCAGTGGGAAAAAGCACTGCTTGTTTCAACAAACTAGGAATCAAATATTTCTCATCTTTACCTCAGAGTAAAGGATCACCTTCGTCATGGTATTGACAGCAACAATAAAAGCATTTTTTGAAGTAGTCAATCCTTTTTCTGTTCTACTGCAGATTGCTTTATCTGTCTGAAAGAGGTTGACTTCTGTACAGTTCAGAAAAGAGACGCACACACTGTTTTAAGCTACAGCAGTAGCAAAGATTCAGTCCAGCTAGCTTTCCGTCAGACAAGGCATGTTTCAGCAAATTTGGGGTTATGTGGGGTTAGCATGTTTTAGTAACTTTAGGGCCACATAGATTTATAAGCATTAAGTCATATATTCACAGGCAGCAACTAGTCCTGGTCTTCAAATCACAGTATGTTCTATTACTGTGTGCAGTGGTAGCCTTGGCAATGAAGACAATAACATGTCAAGAAATCTAACCCTCCCAAACGATGAATAGATGACTGCTACCTTTTGCAATTACTGTTTCCACCTCTCTTGTGCAAAGTCCCATGCCTTTAGGCATGGTGGCAGGACCAAGGAGTGAAGGAAAAGGGACAATGTCTGTAATCCTCAGCCTGAGATTTTTTCCTAGTTCGCGTTAACTCAAGGTCCAATCACCAGCATAAAAGTTAACATTTACATTTCTTCAAACTCTTGACTAGCTCAACAAAATGATGATTTGTAACTTGACAAATCACAGTTCACACACCTCCTTTCCACGTTGATGAAACACCTTACTTCCATCAGTTACACTAATGAAAACTCATCTCACAGTTGCTTAGATTATAAAGCTTTGAAAAAATAAAAGCTTAATTTCTGTAGAACAAAATCTTCATTGACTGCAGACAAAAATAATCCACAATGCACAGATAGAAACGGAGCAAAAAGTTAACATTTTTTAACTATACATATTTTTGGTCTAGAATACATTAAGGTCCTTCATTTATAAATGTGCAAGGGAAACTGAATTCTAGGATGTTTCTAGTCAAGAAGATGAAGCTTATAAAGGTCAGTTAATGTAAAGAAAGTTTCCATACTACTTACTATGAACAGCATACAGCAAATAACTATTAATTTCTGGCTTTCGTATAGCACTAAAACAAAGATAATACTTGAATTTGCAATACTATTTCCAAATATATAAAAGAAAGCAATCTTAACAAAGTCAAGATTTGTTCACAAATAGCAAAAGATCTGAATTTACAATGTAGGACTTCTGTACTACGTGTAATCTTTTCACATGACTAAATTCCTCCATGCAGAAAAAAATGGCATCCCCTGACATTGATTGGTTCTTGCTGAATGTTTATGGAGACCAAACAGTGGATGTGAGCACAGTAGGAGATGGGTGGTGAGTTTCAGCAGTGGCAACAGCAGCCTAAAAGACAAGCCATGTTCTTAATGGCCAAGCAGATCTTCATGAGCTTGGCATGCATGCTCATGTTCATTGCTGGTGAAAAGGCATTGTTAATGGGCGGCTATGTTGAAAAATAGTGTTTTGTAGCTGAGAATTTGCTCTATCAAATACTATTATGGTGCTCTTTGTTAGAGTTTTCATGTAAGTAAATAGAAGACATTACTTCTGGAATGACATATATCTGTTCACTATATCAGTTCATCAGACATTATGATACTTTGACCTGAAGCTTGTCTAAAAACTTACAAACTTTATTGGACTATTCTGAAACATGAAACTGTTGAGCTGCCCTCAGCATTTACTTTTTTTTTTTTTTAATTTTGAAATAAATAATCAGTTTCCGTTTCCTTTCAACATGTCCTTTTGTCCTCTCTTCCATTTTGAAATAATGCTTGTAAATTTTAGTAGAATGCCTATTATTTCACACTGTCCCAGTGTGAACAGAGTCAAAGGTTTTAAAAAACCAATTAAGTTGGTTGTAGTTTTTACAACACAAATCTTTTTAAAGCCTTAAAGATATCATCTGCATATCTACTAATTCACCCTGTTAATCTGCCACATAGAATCATCAATTTTTTCAAGTCAGTGCTTTCTTCTGTCCTTGTAATTCCTAGATATGAAGATCTTCCATAAATCCTCCTCAAGAAATCTATGTTAATGGTTTCACCCACAGGATCATTATTTCCGGTACCATTTCTACATGACAGTAATGTAAAAGTGAACTTTTCAAAATGGAAACTCATCTTAGGAAACCAACCCTTTCCTATAAATATCTATCCCATACATGTCAATTGGCAAGCTACTTTTTATTTGTTACAACCATGAAAGAAAAGAAAGACATGGAGCTCTTGGAAGGAGTTCAGAGGAGGGCCATCAAGATGGTCAGAGGGCTGGAGCACCTCTCCTATGAAGAAAGGTTAAGGGAACTGGGCTTGTTTAGCTTGGAGAAGAGAAGACTGGGCTCATTGTGGCCTTCCAGTATTTGAAGGGAGCATATAAACAAGAGGGGAAAGACTGCTTACAAGAGCGGATAGTGATAGGACAAGGGAGAATGGTATTCAGCTGGGTCAGGGGAGGCTTAGTTTAGACATTAGGAGGAAGATTTTCACACAGAGGGTGGTGACACACTGGAACAGGTTGCCCAAGGAGGCTGTGGATGCCCCATCCCTGGAGGCATTCAAGGCCAGGCTGGATGTGGCTCTGGGCAGCCTGGTCTGGTGGTTGGTGACCCTGCACATAGCAGGGGGGTTGAAACTAGATGATCTTAGAGGTGCTTTTCAACACAGGCCATTCTATGATTCAATGAACTATTATAACAACAGAGAAGAAAGCTGTCTCATATTTTGCTTTGTGTAGAAATGTAGTTACTCTGGAAGTATAAATTTTAAAATCATCTGTACTGGAAGACAGTGTTCTGGATTGAAATTAGATGATCTTTGAGGTCCTTTTCAACCCAAGCCATTCTATAATTCCATGACGGTCACGTAGTAGCAGAACTGCAGAAAATTATGCAATTTATACTAGTTGATGTTTCTTTGGCTGACATGTGGATCATTGAAGTCATAGAAGAAAAATTTAAAAGTTTAAGAAGCATGCTCTTATTAGAAGTAAAAGTGCACAGAACAGGTAGTGAACAAGTAGGAACTATGAACCATGCATGACCTCTACTTAAGAGCTGATGTGAATCACTGCGACAGCTTGCAGCTTTTTGCTGTCTAAGACATCTCTGAAGGACATAAGGGTAGCAATGGTAACAGTCCCAGCACCCTTCCTTTGCTCTCATTCTCTCCCCAGATGCTTCTGGTCAGTGTACAGCAGGCAGATTGAATTCTGGGCTTTGGGTTTGACAGAATACAAGACTTAGTTTTCCTTCCCTTTGAGAAACTGTGACTGAAGTGCTACGGTCCAAGCTGGCAGAAAAATAGGTACAAAGTTCCTATCTTTAAAACAGGGGCAGAAAGAATGAGAGCACTACATCCAGACAGATATCTTCCATTTTTGAAAAATTACCAGAAGAAACAATCAGAGAAAATGTCAATGCAATGAGTGAGAAGCCAACACATTTTGATATGGACAAATTATGCCCAATTATCCTTCCTTACGTGACAGTTTAACAAGTCTAAATGGTAGAGGAGGAGCTGTAACTGTCATGTTGTCCTGACTTCAGTAAAATTTTTGACATACTGTTGTATAAAATTAATATAAGCAAGTAAGGAATTTCCAGCATAAATGGGCATAGTTGGAAGGCTGGAGTCAGGAGTGTTTCTCACAGAAGAATTAATGTAATATAAAGACAGGAAAACAGATGAGTCACCCAATATTATTCATGCAGTTTCTCTCGTGATGCAGTGATCAAATGAAAGCTGTGCTGACAAAATCTCAGTACTAGATGAAAGGAATGAACCATTTTTGGAAGGGAGGACCAGACTGCATAATAACCTTGAAAAACTGAAAAAGTGGCCTAAAATACAACATGAGAAGGGTGAGTGGAAAAGATGCATAGTCAGGTGCCCAAATAATGCATGGGGATAACCAGCTATGGCCCACCTTCTGGAGAGGGCAGCCAGTTGCAATCAACTATGTGGTGACAGAAGCATGCAAATGAGAAAAATGGGACCAGAAGTAGTCTACACACAAGACTGGAAGAGAAGCTCAGCCAGAGGTTAGAGGGGAGTCAACAAATCACGAACAGCACCAGGAGATTCTGAACAGCCCTTAAACATAGAAAAGGCATAAAAATACTCAACCTTTCAGCTAACTCAGAGTCAGTAGGTGAGAATGGATATTTCAAACACATTTTCTCTCTGTCTACTCATTCTTATAGGAAGAAATATCACCTCTGGGTCCGAGTTGGAGCAAAAAGTGCTCCAACTTTCTTCTGCTTCTCTAGAATTTCTGCTCACTTTTAAGACCTGATTCTCTATTACATGTTTTCTCTTTCTTCTGTTTTCCTGTGTTTGCCACAGGATCCTACCTCTGTTGTGCAGCTCTCTTGTATGTTATATTCTGCTATATCTCTGAAGTTCTCATCACACAGGAGGTTTTGTAGACCTCTTCATTAAAGATCTATATGGTGTGGCTTAGGCACCCATGAACATGCCTTGGATTGGAAGAAAAGACTAAACAATGTCAAAAAACCATACCACAAAACATTTACATTTCAATTTTTCACCAGTTTTAACAAAGAGGAAGATGATAACTCTGAAATTGTTTTATACATACAATGGAAGAACACTCTATACACATCACAAAGATTAGTGATGCATTTTTAATTAAGAGGATGTGTAATCACAGATAAAAAAAAATCATTTAAATCTGAAGAAATAGTCTCCTTGTTCTTAAAAAATGTGGGAAAAAGAGCAAGTAAATGATTATATCATATACCATTTATGATTGGTACATAATTGGTAAAAGTTCTGATCCTAACACTTTTAGACAAAGACAATCTGATATACAGTGTTACCTCATGAATTACTTGGCGAAGGAAGCCTTCTGCTCTTGACCAAACTTCATGGTGAGTGAAGTTGCCTTCTTATGATAGCAAGTGCTCTTCAAAAGAGTCAACATCATCATGAAATCTAAATTTTACACTGTAGAGAAAAAGTATAGGTGGAGACTAGAGCTGGACTTCCTATTTCACATGAGCGTGTCTTAGACAATAATCAGAAATTACGTACTAGCTGTATGTAGTAGAAATCTCTAACTGCAGAATCTCCACTGATATAAGTATATGGAAGGGTTTGCAAGAAAGTGTAACATCAGCAGGAATCCATTAAATCCACTTCAATCTCTCCCCTTAAGCCTCACAATACAACTTAAAAACAGGGAACCAGTTACAGTGAGAGATGCGTAAAAGTAGGTGCTCTTTGGAAACTACCTAAGTAGTACCCACACTGACTTCTCTTACCTGGCTTGAAAGTTTACTACTTAATATCTTCATTACACTGTACTTACAGACTAGCACAAGCATTTGTTCATTAAGTGCATTCATGAATTCTAGGAGCCGCATATCAGTACTTGCATTTTCAATTGCAAAACCTTCTATAGTCTCATTAATTCCCTTCTATTGTGATAAAGCCGTGACTTTTTTCAGAGAAATACTTCATTATACTGATAAAGATGTGCTCATTCAGTATATACATATGAATTCTATTTAAATTTTGAATATTTCTGGATGCTACTGTTTAGTTTTATTTGACAAAGTGTGAAGACACACCAATGCTGGAAAACATAACAATTCTCACCCCATAATACCTTTTTGCAGGTTCTATTTTTCCGTACATTTTCATCTCTGCAGAAAATACCATAATCTGTTGAGGCACTTTTATCTTTTATTTCAGTGCATAGAAACTGTGATCCAAACATACTGACTAGTTGTAGGCTTACTGTCAGTTTCCCCAGTTCAAAAACTATACCTATTGCAGCTGCAATCTAAAGGGCAACTGCTGCTCTACACTCTGCTAAGACACTGACCAGAAAACAGCCTTCGGTCTTCCTGTATTTTGAGGGATCTCTACAGACTGTGAGTCCCTCTCCATCTTACCAAGACGTTGAAGTCATTTAATCAGAACTGGGGAACATACTGAATTTTCACACAGTTAAGTCACTTTGTATGGAACATATCTCAGGGACCTTTCTGTTTCCCTCTGCATGACCAATGCCTGGCCATGGGTCTCAGCCGGTTCAGTGGCCCTATCCCAGAAATGTTGCCATAAATATCCTGTCTTTTGCTGCCTTCAAGATGTTTGAAGTACACATGGATTAATCAGGGAAATAGAGATTGGAAAATCCCTTCACATTTCTTTTTATCTGTCATTTTATGATGTCCTATAATGAAATTCAGTAACTTTGGCTAGACAGTAGAGTGAGAAGGAGAGGTTAAAAAATGGAGAATTTCTGTTCTTATGCATACTGAATATTTCTTTATCCCTTGCAGTGCCAACAAAAACAGTGGCATGCCGTTCAGATGAAGCTGTTTCTTCTGAATAACAGATGCTGAGGGAAAATGTAAAAAATAACATACAGGAAAAATGGCTGATGTGAGGACAGTTAGTTATAAAAAAAGTCCCAACAAAACAACAAGGATTAAGATTGATACATCCAAGCAAATTGTTTAGCCAAACTGCTCTGAGAAAAAGAATTCCCGCGCATCATCCACACATCATCTAAGTGTTTCAGCTTCTTTCTCATGTAACATTTGATTCTTCAATTCATTGTTTTGGAATTTCTGATGAGAAACATTTATAAAAGCTTGTCTAGTAAAAAGTCTCAGACTTTGACTGACACCTGTCTTGAGTGTTGTGCTTTAAACTTAAGAATGACATACTTTTAAGGGGACACTGAGATAGGGATTCTGCCTCGAGGCATATCCAGTATAGTCAAAAATATTTAGATCCAAAAAAGGCTTGTACAAGCTCTGCTAATGGGCCTCATTCAGGACATTTCCCAAGGCGCTGCATGGAATTCCAGCTACTTAGATCAGAAGGTTCCCAATCATCTAGAGTCAGGTGGCACAACACGTCACTTCAAAAATGCATTTAAGTACAGAATTTTTCCTGTGCTACCTAGCTGGGAGATTAAATAAGGAGTAGGTTCCCTGATAGTTTTGCGGGGTTGGCACCGCAGATCTCTACATCAGTAATCAGCAGGATTTGGGAAGTTACCACCCCCTACACTCAGCTCTAGTGAGACTGCGCTTTGACTACTGCTTTCAGGTTTGGGTCCCTCACTACAAAGAAGACATTGAAGCTTTGAAATGTGTCCAGAGAAGGGCAACTGAGCTGTGAAAGCTCTGGAGCACAAATCTTATGGGAAGGAGCTGAGCGAGCTGGGATTGTTCAATCTGGAGAAGAGGATGCCCAGGGGAAACCATATCACTCTCTACAGCTGCCTGAAAGGAGTTGTGACAAGGTGGGAGTTTGCCTCTATTTTCTCAGAAGATTTGGGAAGGCATTGGCACAGGCTGCCCAGTGAAGTGGTGGAGGTCACCATCCCTGGAAGTGTTTAAGTAACGTGTAGATGTGACACATAAGGATGTGGTTTAGTGGGCATGGTAGGGCATGGAAGTGATGGGTTGATTGTTAGACTTGATTATTTTAGTGGTTTTTCCAACATTAATGATTCTATGATTGACTCTATGACCACAGAGGCAGTGTGAGCTGGGAGAGTTTTGCGGTCTATTCAAAGCTGATAAAGGAGAAATAACACAAGTGTAACTACAGAGAACTGTTACAGTGATGTGCCTTTTGGGATGCTAGCCAAACCACATTTGTAAACATTATTCTGTAGGATTTTTTGTTTATATTTAAATTTATGGAGTAACTCAATCCTGGAAAACTTTTAGGCTGCAATATTGCATATATGCTGTTGAAATAGAATAGTGCTAGTTTGTGGGGCATTAAACGTAACACTTAAAATCAAAGATTCCTCACATGAGTCCAAGTAGGCACTGAAGATTACTCTGCATATTTCTATGATAGCTTTTTTCATAGATTTTCACAGATTCAGAAACATATTTCTACTAATTTAAAGCCTTAAATGCCTTTCCCTTTGTTTTGGTTTTGCAAACTTAGCAATTGATATGATTTTGCTTGGAAACATTATCTCTTTAAATAGGAATAGCTTGTAGTTAGTGGCAATAGCTCATAAATTATAACTTGCCAGAAATACTATGCACACTTCTGAAAGACAGCATATTAATGTCTCTCCACATGTGTCTAGAAATTAAATAGCATTTGTGAGATGAAAGAAGTTTTTAATAAGTAATATGAAGAGTCTATAATTTAGAACATATTATAATATAATATGAAAAGAGACAGACTATCTAAAGTGCTTTACTAACCATGAAGCAGAAATACCCAGGTTTTTAAAGAAGGCACACATACACAGTCATTTGTTCAGTATATTACGTGTTCTGTTACAGCAATTACTCTCCCACATAGTTATTTCAGACTTGTATATTGGTTTATGTACTGGTATGGAACTGATACAGGATAGATTATAATTTACAGAGAAATGCACCCTCATCACACATACTTAGAATGAATCATAGTATGGTTTGGGTTGGAAGGGACTCCTCTGTCCTCTCTTTTTCAGGGGTAAAGCACTTTGTTACTGTCACTAGAAACAAAACTCACCTTAGCTCAAATGCCCAACTTTTAGAATAGTGTGATGATGAGTACCAGCTGACTAAGATGTGTCTCCTCAGAAGCTGAATGCTTTTTCCTCCTGAGTTACATCCTCTGGCTGCCACACTGGAACTGGGAGGAGATAAAGTTGTCCGTGTTTATCAGTTATATATATCCACTCTTTCACCTAGGGGAAGAAAACAATAGTACTTTCAATCTCCTATGCAGTAATTCATAAGACTGATAACTGAGAGTGCAGTAGTTCAGCTCTGCAGAATAAAATCAAGCACAGCAGGAGGAGACAGTATTCAAACTGCAGATACTTTCCTCTGCACCAAGATGTACGCTTGGTTATAAGGACTCTAAAAATTTTGGAATTCAGTTGATGAAAATCATTGTGATTATCAAAGTATAACATCTTATCAGATCATATTTCTTGTCAGAAGGGTTCAACTTCCAGACTGGTTTTTGAAAAGAGTCAATATGAGACAGTATGTGAGAAAAGAATGGTGCAGTCTCATCTTTAAGCATTTGGAAATTTACCAATAAAAGCTGGGAATGAGATGAGTCAGCTGGGAAACTTCCTGGAACTTCTTCCACAAAAGCTGCCATTTTTTTTTTCAAGACACACAGACCTCATTGCCGAGAAGAGTCTTCCTTTCTTCCTACATCTTCACTTTTGCTCCTGAGCAATACTTTGTGCTCCATTTTTACTCCTCTAGTAACATAACTAGCACTAATTTCAAACAAATTCATTTCATGAAATTACAGGCAAACACTTATGAGTAGAACAAAACAAAACCTGCAGGTTTTTTCACCTGTTGTGAAGCCACACCAAAAAGTTTGGGTGATACTGCTTCAAATCAGGAAGGTCATGTTTGAATTTCCAGTTATTCCATTTTATTTTCAACATGATATTCATACATCTCCTTTGACTTTACAGTTTACCTGATGTAAGTTATTCACAGTCTTTGTCACTGTGTTTATAACAGTAAATTACAATTTAGTAGCTCTTTGGTAAGAGTAATGACCAATATCTTGTCAAATAGCCTGTGTCCACTGTGAAAGAAACTTGCATAATAAAAGAATAATAGTAAATGAAACTTGCATAAATTAGAAGTGGATATTTTGCTCCTGAGAAAGTATAAGAATTATGTACGTTAAAAATGAACATCTTAATATAGATATTAGCATTTAGATGACTATAAAACATCCCTTGTGTATTTAGGAAGCACATTTTTGTGCTATCTCCAGGCTGAAAAGCCCCAAATCTTTCAGTGTGTCTTTGTAGGAAACGTGCTCCTTTGATCATTTCTGTGGCCCTCCTCTGGACACACTCCAACAGGTCCACATCTCTCTTGTACTGAGGACTCCACACCTGATGAATTAATAGGTAAGTTCCTTTGGTTTAAATATTCATCTAGGCTGCTGCTTTTTCCTGCAATGCTGGCTTCTTTTTGTTTGCATTATTGCACTTTGCCATAACAAGAATTCCAGTTATGTTTTTACTTTTATTTTCTCTTTCTAATGTTGCCTAGTTTTCCAGCAGCTGCCAGTGGGGGGCAACCTCCCATGCCTTCACAACAATTTATAAAATTATATTAACTCTCCATTTAACCCTCCCTAGCGAGGCAGTCTACAAGGACCACGGTACAGTGATCACACTGATACATTGTCATGTCAGTGTCCCTAGAAAGCACGAATTTGTGAGTTCTGCTTTTGTGGCTTGGGTAACATTACTGTAAGTTGTTGTGCTTTTTCAGGGCTAATGACTCTGAATCAGTTCCTGTACAGAAGTTAATCAGTGTGGCTACATTTCTTTTTGTGCCTTCCACACAGAAGGAATGCTGGGCCCAAGTGTTGGACCGCAGGATATAATATGCGCTTGCACTGAGAAGTGACAACAAGCTGCTTCATGTAAATGATATTGCCATGCAGCCATCTAGAACCACTAGAAACAGTTCTAGTCCCTGCTTCTTTATTTTATGATGGCTGCTGAAGATACAGAAGTCTCGTTTAGATCTTTTAATATATTTTCTGAATTTGGCTGCAATAAAATATTCTAACACAAGAAACTAATTGGTATTTTTATAAATAAATGGCTTTATAAATAGCTTTCCCGGGAAAAAAAAAAAAAAAAAAAAAAAGCTATTTCACTGAGAAACAGAAAGGAAACACCTAACCCTAGAAGCTCATTTCTTGCTCAATTAGGAGAATTACTAGGTCCATTGCTAAAACCTTCTCATTTAACTGTAGAGTATTATCATCACCTCACAGAGCAGGCATACACAGAATAATAACCAGAACCCAGAGTGATGCAGAAGAGGACTGCATGGATAGAAAGTACTATTTTCACTCTTGCCTGCAGAGTATGTGACCTCTATGTATTTAAGTGATGATGCCTGGAAACCTTAGAGAACTCCCATGGCTACCAGGTCTTACCAAGACCATAATGCAAGTTTAACTCGCTGTAAGAAAGGCTTTCCAACATGAGGTGACTATGCAGGACTGCAGGATTACAGCTACTGTGCCTTTGGTTATCATAGGTGCTAAAGCCACACTTATCCTAATGACAAAAATCCACAATTTTCTAGCTCAGTGCAATTCATAGAATACTTTTCCAGCAACTTTAGAAGGCTACTCTTCTGACGTCACTTGTGCCAAACATACCTCTCTGCTCTGTGATCCCACAGCATGCTAGATGCTGTTCCCCTCTCAGCTCTTTTCTGCCAGTCCTCTTCCATGGCCATGCTCTTCTTTCTTGGGGTTGCCACAGAAAGCAATTACTCTTTCTCCTGCAGTGTCTGCTTCAAGAAAAGGAGGAATTACAGCAAAAAGCTACAGCTTTCAAATTAAGGAAGTCTTCGGAGCTCTGTCTGAGAGCATACACTTCAGCTACAAAGAGGCACAGGACTGTACGAGGGCACAAACTACGTGCTTCCCACCCTTCATGGAATAAGAGATAGCATATGTAACTGTTGCTACTTGAGACAGTAAGCAGCTGCTGTTCATACTTGCCTGCCTTCTAAATTGGAGACGTATTTGCCTCCCTCTGTTGTTTTTCTTTTTTTTCCCCCAGGTTTGAGCATTGCTCACAAATCGAATTGTGAAATCTGCTCCCTGTGGTCAGAATAATTTCCACTTTGTATTATGTATAAACACAGTCCTAAATTATTATGTAACTGAAAGTAAAACGGAATGGAGCAGGGGGTGGAGCACTGAGTACTCCACCAGAGCAAACTTAATCCTAGTTTCCGTATCAACTTGCTACATAGATTTCCGAAGCTTGTAAGTATTTTACAAACTTTAACATACTTTTGCTTTCTTCAAAATGTCTTTCTTGTATTAAAAGATTGAGAGAATTCATACTGCTTAGCTTCAATTATTATTATTATTTTTTAGTTGCCTTTTAAGACTGTTATAAATGAAAGAACCATACTTCAAGTATATATCACCAGCTACCTGGTGCCTCTCTCACATTTCTCCTGTAGGAGAGGCATTAGAAAATATGGAAAATTGGTGCTAGTCAGTGAAAGTTTGTCATTGTTTATTAACAAACTCACAGAGCAAAGATAAGGAGGAAAAAAAAAGACACTTCTGTGAGACCAGTGAACAGAACAAGGAGAGAGGTAAAAGATTGGGAGAAAAATTATTTACCAACTTGACGTATGCTCTTGAAAGAACGTTAAATATATGTACAGAACTGAAAACTGCAGTCAAGTAGAATCCTACTGAAAATGGTGTTACGGAGATAGAGTAGCTGATAGTAGTGTACTAGGAAAGTATTATCTGGTTAGTAAGCCAACTAAACAATTGCATTCATGAAACTGCTATCCAAATAACACTTTCTGCATAATGAAATCCAAAGAAAGAAAGAAAAGGACACGTAGGGGAGGAACTTGTGAAGGACTGTATTTTTAAGACCTGCAAAATTACCTGCAAAACTACCTCTGTAAAAGCCAGAAATTCTCCTAACTGAGCATATAACACAGCATTTATGATTTCTTCTATGTACAGCAGGTATATATATGCTGCTTTCCTTTAAAACAGTGTGATATTGCAGGAGAAATTCCTGATTATCATTATTTCATTATGTTTCATATTTCATTATGTATTATTTCATTATTTCCAGATAGACAATAGCACAGAAATTCCTTTGCCCATTATAAATGTGTTCATTTCCACATACAGATACTAATTTATTTGAAATGTGACAGACAAATGGAAAGATACCACTCAGTTATTTTCTCTTGGAATGATATATATAAACATAGATTGACATAGTATAAACAAATGTAAGTATAGAATTCCTTTCTTTGGAGCCTACTGGACTGTTCTGAACTCCAAGAATACAAGCAACTTTATAGCCTGTCATAATTACTTTAGCTTTGCAGATTCGAACAATAAAGATCACCAACATTATGTATCCTACTGCCTTTAAAATTGTTTGAATTCCCTGGGGAAAAAAATATTATTGGCAATTCCATTCTAAGGTGTCTCAGACTTTGACTGAAAATAGAAAAGGATTGAAGAGAACAGAGATACAAGCTGATGTGGAGTTATTGGGTAACAGGAATAATATGCTATATTTTTTCTGAAGAATTAAACGTCTCATCTCACTTCAGCTTGCTGTTACTTGCCTTTGCATGAACAACTTCCAGGCTGTGGCCAGTAATATATCTAATACAAACTTCCTATTGTCAGGTGCTGACAGTTCTCACAAATACTTTTCTCTGTGCACAGAGAGTTCTGCTTTACGAAGCCAGCACAGGCAGGAGCAGAAATATGTGGGAACTGTTCCTCTGTATTCTGTCAAAAACGTTGTAAAATAGATCATTTCTGCAGGGAGGCTAGCACAGGGTATCACTTTCAGGAAACAGGACAGAGCTTTCAGGAATCAATAAAGGACAGCAGCCCAACCTCAACTGATGGAATAAAATTGTTAGTCTGCACATAAGTACATTTTTTATCCGTATTATTTTTCTACATGATATGGTCTTGTTGCTGTATCCTCTCATTTGTCACTACACCATCAGCTAAAAAAGCTAAACCCAAGGACAGTAAATACCCTTGCAATCATGTTTTTCTGTACACCTTTAAACCCATAATGAAGGATAGTATTTTTAAAGATTATTTAAATTACATCAATATAATGCACCAAGAATTCTCAAAATATGCTGCCAGTTCTCTAGAGTCAATGTGTAGTGTTTTTAGGCATAACAAAAACAACTCAATCATATCCATTCACTGTGTGTACATGCTAAAATATTTCTGCTTTTCAAATGTATCATTTATTTACTTTCTTTTCAGAGGGCAAAATTTGCACAGACTTCAGAGATAAATGCAAAAAGGCTGCAGAGCAACAGTTTTTACTCTAACATTTTAGCTCTAAGCAGTTGCATGTCTTAGTTTGCCACAGAATCCCCAGATAGTGTATTTTAGTACATGGCAACTGTTTTTTGGTTGCTGTCTTAATAAGAACAACATTTTATCTATGAGATCTTTTAGGACAAACTGGAATTATTTTTCAGAGTTGCTGAATTCTGAGTCTTCCACTCTTGATGAGGCAAATCGGGCTATTTTTTCTATTACAATTTTATGACCTTATTACCTATAAAGATATCACACCTTAACAAAATTGTTCAATATCACTGTCATAGATGAGTCATTACTAGTGATGATCTTTTCAGCGCAGGCCATCATCAGGAAATCCAAGCTGTTACTACAAGTTCACTTACTATAAATACTTCTTGGCTCTCAATGTGAAGTTGTAGTGAGTTGTATACAACTGAGGTAGCAGGCAAAAATGTCACTAGTTGGGATGGCAAGCTGCCTTTTGTGTTTGTCACTCACTAGCTTGCCTTTTAAATTGCAGAGGTGCCTTTCCCTGAGTTTCTGAAGTTTGAAAATTGCTCAGAAATGAAGAGGACAAGTCCCTACCATTTGTTATTTGTTATCTGCTATTTATCAGTCTGAGAAATGTATATGAAGCATTTATTTATATATAACTTATTTTTCTATAAGTAGTTCCCAAATTTTTATTTTTTATTTTCACACAGCCCAGATTTCCAGTTTCCATTCTACAGATTTTGCTAGGACAGCAGATGACTCTGGGAATAAATGCTGACATATTTTCAAACAAGTTGACGCACTTCTCTCTGTAAGGACTAAAATTGAGTAGGAAGGACTGCTAACAGATCATGGGACAATTTGCACAAAGGTCCCTTTTAAGCAGGAGTTCAAAGAGATGGAATTTATAACAAGATCCCCAGTACCTAAACACACAGATTATCCTTTCACAGAAAAAGGGGCCTCCAATTCTAGATAAATGATCCCAGAACAAACAAACTTCTTCACTGTTTACTTGCTGAACAATGAACCTTAGTTGTTGATTCAACAACTAAGTTGTTAATTTCAAAGGTTCCTGAGCAGTAAAGTACCTTCTCCTCTTCTTCAACCAGTGCTGTTACAAAAGCTGGTGCTAAGATCCCATGCTCAGATGAATCTGAAGGAAGACACATTGCAAAAAGATATCATTTTCATCTAAGCTGTCCATACTATCTCAGCGTAAGCAGAGATCTCACATGGCCAGGATCACCTTTAAGACAATATTCTGCAATTCTCTCTGAGAGGTCCAGGCTGGGAGCTCTTCACATTCTTTAGCTCCATCAGGATTCATGGGTAGATAAGGCTAGTTATTCAAGAAAATGATTCTTCTCCTTTTTTTTTTCCTTTTTTTTTTTTTTTCTTCTTCTTTTTTTGTGTGAAAAAACAACGGAAGAGCAGAAGTATTTGGAAATCATTTATTTGCCAGCAGGAGGTTTAGTATAGAATTAAACTGTTGTCCTTGCTGGTAGGTTATTATCAGCAGGTAACAAACCATCTTACAGTATTTCATGCTATAATAGATGAGATAGGTCTTTAATGGTAGCAAAGGGTGATCACTCAGAAATTGTTGTGACTATAAGCTGCTATGAATTGCAACCTATAGTTTAATAGTTCAACAATTAACTCTACCACTAATGCTCAGAAACTCTTTAAAAAAACACCTCTGATTATCCCCTTTGTCCCCCTGTGGAACTGTTTTAGAAGGCCTGCTTTATAAAAATACCTTTAGACTATAAGGTTAGACTCTATGACAGATAAAAATCTTATATCAAAGTTCCTAGACCAGTACACACATGACTAGAATTTGTTGCATCTTTATAGCCCCTTTTTAAATAAGAAAAAGGTCTTTTCAAGAATAAAAATTCAAATGAAACAAATTTATTGGATGCAAATTGTTTTTGAGTAGAAAGATTGCCGTATGGTGAATAGCTAGCCAACAATGTCAATTACTGGCTGTAATACCTGCCAGAAGGCTGTGAGCAGGTCAGCATGAAGTGCTCAGTACTTTTCTTCCCTACAGTTGAAAAAACAGCTCAGGATGGTGTGGAGAAGTTTGTTGCCTATGCCAAAGCAAGGACTTAAGCTTATTGGTAATGTCAGATTCTTGTCTCCCACAAAAACCGTATGTGCAGATACAAAATATGACAATGCTATTTTTGATATAATGATCTTGCTAACAAATGATCCTGTAGAAGATTCATTTTGTGTACAGGAATAACAACACTGACAAAATTTCATTCAGCATATCCTAAATATCACATAACTGTTAATATGCTGTTAACTACTATTAGCATATTATAATTTTGTACTCAACGGTGATGGAAAATTGGGCACAAACTCAGCTGCCTTTCTTGAAGCCACACTGGCTAGTTAAGAATTACAGCACCTACACCAATAGTGCCTGCTTGTACCTCTAGCAAGTAACAAAGAGTCGCTGTCTTCCTAGAAGGGGAAATAAGAACAGGATTAGGGGAAGGTATTGAAGGAACGTGGAAATCTACGCTCCTGACATCCTGAAAGCTGCAGCTGGTTACTCCTTGCAAGAGAAATAGGTATCTGCATCCCTCACATGGCACACGCAGGACAGCCATGTTATCAGAAGAAGCCAGTGTTTGAAAGCAAGGTCATGCATGATTGAACTTATCTCCTGTGACAAGATGACTTGCTTAGTAGATAAGGCAGAGGCTATGGATGTTTTCTATCTGTTTTTTAGTTAAATGTTTGACATGTGAGCAAGCAGCATGCCCAGGTGGCCAAGAAAACCAATGACAGCTGACCTGCATCAGAAATATAGTGGCTAGCAGGATCGGGAAAATGATTTTTCCCTTGTACATGCAATAAGTGAGACCTTACACTGCATTCAGTTTTGGTCCCCTTGCTGCAAGAAGGACACTGAATTCCTTGAGAGTGTGCAAAGAAGAGCAACAAAGCTGCTGAAGGGACTAGAAAACAAAACTTACAAGGAATGGCTGAGGAAACAGGTTGTTTGGTCTAGAGAAGAGACTGCGAGGAGTTCTTATTGGTCTCCACAAGGAGAGCTGTATCAAGGAGGGTGCCAGTCTCTTTTCTCAGGTGATGAGTGAGAGCACATAAGGAAATGGTCTCAAGTTGTGCTTGTTTAGAGATTCAGATTGGACATTAAGAATTTCTTTACAGAGAAGGCGCACAAGCACTGAAATGGGCTTCCCAGTGAATGGTGGAATCTTCCATCCCAGGAAGTACTTAAGTGTGGACTAATGGCACTAATAGACAAGGATTAGTGATGGGACTCAATAGCTGATTACTGGACTTGATCTTGAAGGTCTTTTCTAACTCAGATGATTAAGTGATTCTATGAATGATGATTCCCAGCTTGAATGTTATATTAGATCGTCTAAAAGCATTTTAAAACAACAGGCACCTGCATACCTGTTTAAACTGGGTGCATATAACATGCTTTTAAGGATGTGGGAATGGGAGTAACAATAATCTCCTGCAGGCTTATTTACTGTAGCCTGCAGTGGAAAACACAAAGTATGGTTTATATCCTTGCTTAGTATAGTTTGGTGGGGCTGTAGTTGCTAGGTAGAGTTTTAACTTATGCTGATACTTGGAAGAGTCATTGGATCAAATAGTGTTTCACATTTCTGGAGCAGAATAAATTCTGATACAACAATTAAAATAATTAGCTGTACTTAGGACTGCTATGTGCAGCACAGATTACCAAAATACAGCAGAGGGAATGAGAAAGAAGGTGGCACTGAGGGTTGCACTGGTTCCTCTTTTCAAGACATGCTGGGGATTCTGGAAGTTGACTTGATGTTGTGATTGCTAACATCAGACAGTGGTGATGGCAAAAGTCAAATGGATTGGTCTTCACATCTTCACATGTCGCCTGACTGCTTACAGCTTTCTTCCATTAATTTTATTTAATTTTACATCATTTTTATTTAATCATAAAGAAGTCTACAGCCTAAGTATCCTCTGTATTTTATAATATAGTAATTAGTTATATGGGCACAAGAAATGAGATTATACTCTGACTAATATATATATGTATAGAAATAAAATAGAAAAATTAGATAATCTTTTGCACATCCCCATATCTGATTTGCTGCACATTGCTTGCAATGTGTTGTAAATGTAGAATAATTAATTTTATCTTTTATTTTTTTGCCTTCCATTTATAGCACTCAGCAGTACAGTATCAAATTGCTTCTTGAACATGAATTAGTTCATTTTCTCAAAAGCCCTGAAGGATAATGAAATGGGAATTTTATTTTATAAATGAAAAAAGATCTGAAGAATCTAATGATTTGGGGTCTGGTATGTGATACTTGGAGATGAATTTTTTTAAGAGACTGTTAAACATTCCTGAGGATTGTCTATGTCCGTATATAGCTCCCAGTGTGCTCTGTTGCTGCTGTGATAACTCAATTATTTTTTGAATTAAGATCTGTAGAGGACACTTATTTCTTCAAACTGTAACCACCTGTACCGGAGAAACTTTCATCTGAGCTAGCTGACTGTAGGGACTAGAAACATATGCTTGGGGAGCATGAGGCAAGTCATCCTAAAGGCAGACATGCAAAGCAACTTAAAACCAAATTTCATGTGGGAGGGAAATCATAAAATCATCAAGGTTGGAAAAGACCTCTAAGATCATCTAGTCCAACCATCCAAACGATTGATGCTTGTGAAAAATCTGGGTTAAGTCGCTTGCCCAAATCACATGGAGATGGTAAGATGAAGTGAAGGTTGAGATTGTTCCTCAGAACTACTAAACTCAACTGCTCTTGTCATTGAACTTACATTTTTCTTTCCGTTATCTTCTGCTTCCTTTTGTATTCAGATGAAGAGATTGATACAGTCTCTTTCACAAGATTGGCCTATTCAGCAAACATAATCCATTTTGGTCAGAAATCCTGTGTGAGAAAAAGGAAATTATTACACCATACTATCACTAAAGATTTGGTAACTTTTTAAAGTTATGAATTCACAGGAAGGTAAGGAGAGTAGGATTCAGTTTCTATTTCTGGGGAAGAATATAGTTCAGTGATCATATAATCCTCCTACTTCTGTTACAACAGAGCTTTCCCTCCTTCCTTTCACCTCCACTCTCTCTTATGTATGCCCTTCATCCAGCCACGTTACTCAAATTCTTCTCTTGTGTTGCAAACAGCATCACTGATTTCTGTTCCCTGGCTTTCACCGCATCGTTCCTGCTGGAAGCCTTTTTTGATACCTTAAGTTCTGCTTGCCTCTGAAGATCTGAGATGGAGTATGTTTATTATGAAGAGACTGTTGGAGACCAAAAAATCATTGCCAGGAAATCTCTTCTGTAATTACGTGAACTAACCACTTCTGACTTTGCAAACTTTGTGCAGATTTTCTAGGCTGCCAAATAGAACACATTACTAAAAAGCAGAGTTTTAATTAAGTGGTTATAAACATTTTCTCTAGTTCTTTTAGTTCTTTCATTTGCTCATTTGTTTTTGGAAATGACTGAATTATGTTTGATAAGACTTTCAGTATAGGAAATTTCAGATCTAACAATTTCATCTTGAGCTGAAAGTGACCTAAACAGTTTTATTGTTAGAAACATAGCTACAGAAGGCCCTAACAAAACTGTAGGCAATAGCACCTTTACATAAATAGAAATAGGACTGTTTCCCCAGTCTATACATTTGAAATTATCAGAGTTTAATTTAATTTCCTAAGAAAATAATGTTTATCCAATCACACATCTGTGCATGTTTTCATATTTTTGCTCCCCTCCTCTACCACATTATTTTTTAATCCAACACCTAATTTCATTAAAGAATTTATATTGGAAGAGGTATCTAAAGATCAGCCTTCCCAGCTTCTCAACTAAAGCAGGGACAACATTAGTGTAGGTTGCCCCAGGTTTGGCTAATTTTTGAACATTTCTAAGGATGGAGATTCCACAACTTCCTTAAGAAGCCTCCTTTATTGTATAACTGCCCTCACTGTGTTTTCTCCATTTCTTTTACTGTATATCCCCAGTAACAGTTTATTTCTCTCTTCTCTATAACCTCTTCATACGGTGGAAAAAAGAACCAAAACAGGATCTTCTTTGCCTTCTCTTCTCCATGTTGCACAAACCGAAGTCCCTTAGCCTGTGTGTTCAGTCTCCAAACAATTTAGTGCAGACTTTCCAGTTTTGCAGTCTCTCTAGTACGGTGGGGCTAAAACTGTACCTAGTACTTCAGATGCAGCTTGTATCATGTGGAGCACCACTTCAGAAACATAATGGATTTTTTGAGCCCTTCATCTTCACTTTCCATCAGGTGCTGGGTAGTTTAATCCAGTCCGCAAATGGGAGACATTTTCCATTTGTTTAAAGACAGCTTCATTCATTTCAGGATCAAGCATCCTTCAGCAGACCCTCACTGTTATGTCCTCATGTTGATTCCTCCTTTTATCAGGCCTCACACTCCTTGTACACCAGAGGTTCTTGCTCTAGATCTATGCACCCTCTGGTCTTCTCTGCTCATCTTTCCTTGCAAGCCTGTATCGAGCAATTGCAGCACAAAGGTGATGTGATGTCCCACCACATCTACTTAATGCTAGCAAGGCCACTGTCCTGTGTTTATGTGAACTGACAATTACTCCCACTTCTTTCACAACTATACAGCTCGACTCTCAACTGCTCTGTTTAAACAAGTGCAGTTTAAGAGCCCTCTCATCAGCCTGTTCCATAAATTCCCAGCCTGGAAAAGCTTAAATCAGACTTAAATCTAAGAAACCAAGTCCATCTATGAGACAAATTAAAATCAGACATTGTAACTTCACAGGCTATCTGTACAATATGAAAAACGGTAAATAAATTAGTAGCTTTGGAGATTTATTTTCTTGCAGATTATGTTGCACTGCTTTTATCAAAAATACAAATATTAATATTCAGATAAATTGTACTACCAAAGTGTCTTCATATTTTTCTGCTGTATGTCTTCAAAGTCTTGCTGTGAATACAAAATTCACTGTTATGACAAAAGAAATTTCTTGTTTCTCCAACCCCAGCACCTGCAAGTCTTCAAAGTGAATGTAGAAAAAAAGTTATAAAGGAGAAGGAAAATGTGCTAGTAAGTTTTTATCATTTCATCTATACAGAGATAATAAAAAGGAGAATGAGCTAGTTAGCTGCCATAATACCTACTATGAAAACACTGCTTAAAAGAAGTGGCACACTGGATTGCTGCTGCCCTGACCTTGTTTCTGTGTGGTTTGACTCATTTATTCTTTTCTAATTTACCTTGTAAAATAGAGGAGAACGAAAGTAAAATTGCATAGCTGGGCTGACACATAAAAAGCAACTATTGAAAACAAGTGTCATGCTCTGTTGATGTAATTAGGGGAACTCTTCTAGCCCTTTACAAATCACAAAATTATGCTGATGTTAATGACTTTCCTAATAGCTAACTTAGCTACAACTTCTGTTCTAATTTTCATCAGAAGTCATAAAAAAATTATTTGATGACAATACAGCTGTTCCAGATTCTCTCTCCTCTCTTATATTGCAGTGTTCAGAGATACAGTCTAAGATGGGTGTCTGCTCTCTAGATAAAAGTAATCCTTTTGGAAAGACATATCTGGTGTTTCTATGAAAGTCCCCTGTAAAATTTCAGCCGGTTGGTTGGAATGCTCTTGATAGATTATCTGAGAGCCACTTCGAGATTTATTGCAGCTAAATGTACCTGCCTGATCCAGATTCGGCTCTGCTGTTCTGAGTGATGTTGCAGTGAGCTGGGGGATGGCACAGCCAACACAAAACTCTGCTGGAGCATGGAGAAAGCTGGAGAGTCAGGTAAGTGTCATTTAAGCAATCTGACATTTCATGAAGTGTCTGCAAAGCTCTTAGTGTTACTCATATAGCTTAACAAGAAAAACTGTTAATGCAGCAAATTTAAAGCTTGGAAATATTTCCAGTATTTTAGATAAGATTGCTAGCTCTCTATTATTTTCTGTTATCTTCTTTTCACACTGTTTTCTACTTTTTCCAGCCTCGGGTCTGGATTTTTACAGATCCTTTCTTTTTTTCTTTTTCTACAGTTAAATTCTAGCTAACCTCCTGCAACTTGTGAGGCAGAAACTCCTGACACCCAAGTGTGTTCAGTATAGGAGGACAATTGCAACTGTTCAGACTTTCTAGCACTCGTCAGAGTTTCTCAAAACGCTTTCTGGATGATTCAGTGTCAGTTGCATCTCTAGTAAACAGCATGATCTGGTGGCCTTCTAATAATCCACAAGGTTCCAGATGGAACTCAGTATCCCCAAGGTTTGCATACAACTCTCTACAGAGAGGCTTGGATGCCTGTACACACTCATCTGGCCATGCCCTGCCAACTCTGTCAGCCTCATCTGGGAGCTGGACTGCTAGGTGCCCCAAATATAACAGCCCCAATCTCGTTATTTTTTCTTTTCTTTTCTGTGACATATGTTGCAATACCTGTTCCTTATTCAGTTGAATCTATTTTCCTACTGAAGAACTCAGTGCATGCAACTCTTGACTTCGGCTGTTCAGGATAAACAGTTCTATGAAGTGCACGTCAACACCATTGAGAGAGCAGACTTTTCAGTTTCCACCACTGCTTCCACTTTCACTCTCCATCCTCAGTATACAGAGCACTATTTTTTGTTAACACAATCAACTTTAGGTCTAGAAAACAACTGAAATGCTTTTTTATTTGTCTAACTCGTACTCACAGTTTAATCACGTTTTATATGTAGCGTTTTGTTACATCTTTGTAATTATCTAGCTATTTCCTCTACTGTACTACAAGACTACCAAGGTTGGTAAGGAGAGGAAAGCCTTCAAAAGAGCTCCAGGGATATTCACTCCCTTGTTTCCCCTCAGAGTTATAAGACAAATCCTAACCAGGTTATTATTCAGTGCAAGAAATAAAATTTGTCAAAGTTCAAAAAAGAAAAAAATTAAAAGTGAGCATGGAAATTAGTTTGCAACATCAGTGTGCATTTCTATGACTTACCATGTGCTTTTAATTATATCCTCTTGGGAAGTGACTTAGTTAGGCTATAACAGGGTGAACGTGCTATGAGACAAACCTCCAAGACAGCCTAGAGAGGTCCAGGAGAGTGCTGTTCCACTTCATTTCTGAACAGGCTGCCTGTTGGAGATACACCTCTAAGTTACAGCTTTCCTCTAGTGTTAGGGTAGACTGCAGTCTTGCCTTGTTTTACCTTTACTCCAGGATCTCCAACTCAATAGCCGAAACCTGAATCATGTTTTTCTGCAAAGGTGAATGAAGATGTGCTCAATCTACAAGCTCTCCAGATCATGAAAGGAACAAAGGGAAAAATCATGCAACAAACATTCCAAACCAGATGAAAATACAACTTTTATCACAGATGTCAAATAGAAATTGATGTAATGCTGTTATTTTCGGTTTCATACCTTCTGAGTGAGGGTAATAAAATCTCTTCCACTGAGGAGCACTTCCAATTTCAGAACTGACAAATTTATATAGAAAGATTAATACTCCTTTTCTTACTTGCTCAGTTCACCACCTGCAAAAAGAAGAAAGGAGCCTGTATGAAAAAAAGTCATTATCAGAAGACAGTACTTAGAAACATAAGAGTATGCTGAAACATCCGCTGGAACAACTGCAGAAATAGATGGTTCTCTTCAAGACTACTTCAGTTAAAACTACAGCCTAGAAAAGCTTTCCAGATTAAAATTAATGACACATGCAGACTGCAGCTGTGCATATTTCTTCACTCAGGCTACAAGATGATGAATCACTGGCAACCCCACCTCTTTTCACTCTTCTTGTCTTTCTGTACACATGTCAAGGACAGCAGAGCAAACTGCTGTCTTACAAGTAGCATAGACTTACTAAAACTTGTGGCCTCAGTACTTGCAGGCAGGGCTCACTACATTGACACTGTTGCATTTGGCGAAGTTAGGAGATTCATCACAAGTGAAACAAACAAGCACAGCTTTAGAAAAACTGCTGAAGCTTCCTGCTATTTTTTTTTCCATTCGTTTTGAACTAGTGTACCTGGCTCTTCTCACTTATGTTTAGCTCCTGCAGACCCAAGGAAGACAAGGAAAAGCAGGTAGGAAAATTAGAAAAATCTACATCTGATATATCGCATCAGATATGGTTACAAGGAATGCTGTTTTTTTTTTTCACCGCAAAACCTTCAAAGTCATTAATACCCTGCTGAGATTCAGGGTATGCAGTATACTGCTACTGAATTAGAAAACTTACCCAGACCCAAAACAAGATAGAATACAGCTCAATAGATCTTACAGCTTTATAACATCTATAGATATACCTGGATAACTTTAAGATTTTACTGAGTCAGTCCAATGTTCATTTTCTGCAGAAGTTGAAACAAAAGTTTTTCACGGTGTACTCTTTTGTTCAATTTTTATAGTAAAATCTGAAGGAAATGCAGTGAAAATATCTCCCTGACCTGGAGAGAAATTTTTACTGAAAACTTCATCTCAGAAACACCTCATCTGTTTTCAGTGTAAAATTTTTCGAGATGTAGTGAAGAATTTAGATTCTTGTACTCTTGAATGATGAGGTAGACAGAGGAAGACTCTGGCCTAACAATGTTGTTTTATGAGGGGTCAGGCTTATTTCTCTCAGCAGAAACACAGTGTATACATATATGTTGGGGGAAGAGTGGTGTACACGCTGGACAAAGATGGAGCTTTGTTCTGATTATCTGTTTAGCTGACCGGAAAACAAAGTGTTGCTATCCTTTCTAACATTCAAATTTAACTCCAGCTTAGAAAAAGCAATCTACAGCAGATGGAAGTCCTGAGGATATAAACATCAGATAGTTTTACTCATTTTCATACCCTCTTTCTTCTATTATTCTGTATTCAGGAAACACATGACTTGTGCATTGTGCTCAAAAAACTCTATGCTACTAACCATTGTTATCTCTGCTGGTGTTATCTAACAGTGTCTGAGTGTATTATAAACACATAGTGATACAAAAGAAAGGTCTAAAGCTCATACATTTACTGATAGAGTAAATGTAAATTCTTCAAGTACCTATACAACTTTTTTTGCAAGGGAATATTTGTGAAACTTTTCCAATGTTCTATAACATTTTATTTTTAAAACAGTTCCTTCTTTCTTCCCTTTTTCCCCTCTTTTCTGTTACAAGACAAAAAATCTCACTCATCTCCTGCCTTTATGTAACTGAAAACATCTCTCAGATTCATGAGATTTTATGGAAGGCTGTAGATTATTTTGCATAATTTAGATGGCAAATGAATATTTCAGCTCTCATTTTAAACTGTGTGTGATTACAAGATAAATAGGTCACAGTGAGGAAGAAGTGGTTTTCTAGTAGATTTCATCCAGTTAAAAACAAATGACTCAACAGTAATACAAATTTATGCACTGTGCATACGTGACAATTTTCATCAAGAAACTGAGTGAAATACTGCACTGAATGTTGACTAATGAATAAAGGTTGAGAAGGTCAACTCAAGTTCTGCACTACTCTTAATAGAAGTGAGCTTTCAGTACTGACATGACACAACAAGATGAAGGACAGGTAGCTACCCTCTGTTCTTTTTAGAATCTTGTGTTGGGGACCTAGAGGCCCCTGACTGAAGAATGATCCTGGGATGGAATAAAGTATTCTGACAGTTTTAAGGGAATTTTGCTTGCCTCTGGTCCTGAGACATCCTGCCTCTCAGATCCAAATGTACCCTGAAACAGACTTGAAGGCATTTACCAGAACCTACACTAACAGTTTATTGCTTATACTATATCAAAAGTATGGTAGCACCCGGGAACTCAGACAGAATGATTTCTCTCAAAGCAATTGATGTCACCCATTTTATCCCAACTTAAATATCAAGTTAAAACAAAAACTTTGATTTAAATCAGCGTCCTTAATTTTTATATCTGTTTATATATCTCAGTTACTTTCTTAAGAAAAGGTCCACATTATCACTAAAATAAATTTTCAAATCAAAGAAATCTTTATATTAAACATACTAAAAACATATATTTCTTAAGTGGCTTTGCAAGTTATACACTCAGTATCTTAACTGTTATCCTAGAAGATTATGAATGATTTTTTTGTTTGCTGGTTTATTTATTTTTTTTTTTTTTGCATTTTGCATTTTGCATTTTGCTTAAAACTTGTATCAGTATCTGTTCTGAAGAAATGAGAACATAAGTAACACACTTTAAGAGTATCTGAATCATGTCTTGCATGAATTAAATGAGTATCTAAAGTAATTCTGAGACAGAAGAAAAAAGTAGCACTCTCAAAGTAGTGCATTTTTCTTTCTGCTCAGTATCCCTCACATTTTCTGAAAGACATGGATTTAGAAAAATCAGCCTACATATTAGAGTAGGATAAAAACCTCAATCTTATTGAATTCAATAGGATATAGATATTATCACCCCTACAGCTGACCATAAGTTCAGGTCTATGGGATGTGACTTTTCTCTGGGCCATAAAGAATTCTAAAATAGGTACTTGTCTCAGTGTCCAAAATAAATACGGCACTTTTTCCCAGGTATGTAGAATTATTCCATTTTTTACTCACAGTTTACTAAGAGGGAAGAAACTTTGTTTTCTCCTTTCCTAATAGGTCCTTCAGTTTTGAAGTAGCTATTTCAAATGATGAAAATGTTCTCAAAGTGCTTGTGAACTGAAACAAAAATAGAGTGAATCCACAAAGCAAAAAAATACTTACTTTTTGGGTAGAGTTGTTGCACTGTAATGACTGAAAATACGAACATTTACTCAAAGTAGTGACATTATGACTTTCAGAAAGCTCAAGCTGACCTTAAAAAAAAAAAAGGTTCCTTTAGATTATATACGCTTATATAAAGCAGTACTCTTTAGAAAATTACAATGCGAAGAAGCTTAATTAAAGTAACATTTTGCATTTTTAAACTACTTAAAATATTCTATTATGTTTAGAACTTAACATTGCCTGTCTAAATTTGAAACGTAAGTTAAAAAATATTTAAGGAAAATGAACTGCTAATTAAAATTCTAAAAATCCATTACAAAAAAAAAAATCTATACTGATAAACAATGTGAAGAAGTGCTAGAGTAGTTATAAAGATGAAAATACTAGCCTTAAATCTGATACTTAAATGTGTGTACTTTGTTGGAGATTGAAGAGCCCATCGGGCAAATATCAGTACACTCTTCTCTTGGTATTCACAACTGGCTGTAGTTGGAGACAGTAGGTCTTGAGGCCCTCTCTGCAAATCCAGAGCCAACTTTGCTCTTCCTAAATCCCATGTGCTTGGACCTCTGGCCCAAGTGCAAAACCTTGCACTTTGCCACGTTGAACCTCATTTAGGCTCACCCGGGCCCATCTTTCAAGCCTGTTGAGGTCCCTCTGAATGGCATCCCTTCCTTCCACTGTGTCAACTTCACCACTCAGCTTGATGGCATCAGCAAACTTGCTGAGGGTGCAATCAATTCCGTCATCAACATCATTGATAAGGATGTCATAAGTTACAACTTTTTTTTTTCTTTAATTTAAAAATGTCTCACAATACTGCCTCATTTCACACTTTTGATACTGCAACTGTTGTGTTTAATCTTCATTAGTGTGTGATATAATTCACTGTCCCTGAGCTAAATACTATGCTAAGTCTGAGATACTGTCTAACAGCTGCTCCTGTGGTAACTATTTTACAAACTCAAGGTTTTCATCTTCTCTCCATCACTATGGTAGACCTTACACTTTGACTTTTAAAGTTCCTTTCTTTGATGCTGTTTTTTATTTTAAAAGCCTACCCCCTAATGCACAAAATCTTTAATTCTATTTTAGTTCTCTGTTGAATATTCATTGCCAAGGCATGAAAATATAACAAATATATTTACAGGGACTGCCTAGAAGCATATATAGATCAGTACCTATTTTGCTATACAGACTTCAGCTATGACTAGATCTGCTGGTCCTTTTCTTATTTGTGTTGTTTTGTTCATGTCCTTTACAATCTCTTGTGGTTCAGGTGCTTACTTATGCAGGAGAGTATGTTCTGAAAAACATTTTCACTGTTTTCTGCAGCTTCTGAGTTACACTGAGAAATTAGTGAAAGTAGATTTAAAAGGAAAGCTCTTGATCTAAATAGTAATATTCAACTAGAAATATCTTGCCTAAAGACTGCTGTACTTCTTTTGGGTTTCACAGCTGCTGTGTCTGCAAGATTGTTCAGAGAGATATAAAATCATTATCTGCACCAAGGACTAACTTCTTCTTAGGCCAACAGCTAAGCATAGGATCCATCTTCATAAATGATACAAGCCCCAGGCTTCAAACATGTTTTGCAAAAGAAAGGTCAAAGGAAAGATTTAACTTCTTTCATTTCAAATTCTAATGTTTAAGATATTGACTGGAATAATAATGATTCTGTGACCTTTTGGCAATGTTTTCAAACAGGCATTGCAAACTTTACTTTCTTGTTTCTTTGCCTGGCATACAGGAGAAGGAAATCTAACTGCATGACTATCGAAAGCAAATGAACAAGTATTCCAGCAAACCAAGAACATATCAATGCATAAGTGGTGGCAGCTAAGCTCCCACACATTTGCTTGCTCACCATTCCCACAGTCAGATGTACAGAGGATAAAACAGAAAGGACAGACGTGAGGAAAACTCACTGAGATAAAAACAGCCTAATGAATAAAAGTGAAGGATAACAGAAAACCCAAACAGAAGTGATGCATAAGTAATTACTTGCCACCTCCTACCAGTGGATCAATGTCCAGCCAGTTTCCAAGCAATGGCTGCACTTCAAAAAATTCACTGTCTCATCCCCAGCTGTGCTTTTATCTGAAATTTTAAAACATGTGATATTATATGGTATTGAATATGCCTTGGGACTGCTGTCCCAGCTATGTCCCCTCCCAGCCCCTTGAAAACCCATAGTTTATTTGCTGGCAGGGAGGGAGAGTGAGAAACAGAGAAGGCCTTAACTGTGTAAAAAACTGTTCAGCAATGGCTAAAATATTGGTGTATTATCAGCATTATTTTGGTCACAAATTTACAACGCAGCACCATTCAAGAATCTATGAAAACACTTAAATCCATCCCAGACAGTACAATAGTTAGGGTATATGGACAGTGAGAGAAGACTGCTGTCAGTGTATTTATATCTATGAGAGATCGTTGTGAAGGAGAGAGCTGTTGTAGACTGAGGATCAGTATTGAAATTAAATGCTCAAATAAAGAACTTGTAGGTTCAGGATCTAAATTCTCTAATTAAGAACAAAAATACTCAGTTATTCCACAAAAGCACTGTTGTGAGTTCCATAGTTGTATGAATATGATAAAAGCAAACGTTAGTATTTTTTTGTGCTGGTGTTAGGTAATAAGAGCCTGTATTCACTTGTGGTAGCTAAAGGTAATTGACAAAACGTATTCAACTCTCAAGAAGATAAAATCACAGAAGGAGCAGGAACTTGTACTTTTCCATCTTGAGCTTTTCTCCTGAAAAACGCCTGGGCACACCCACTGGAAAAACCCCTAGGGCCAATATAGAGAAAACTCATTCTGGAGGAAAGCAGGCAAGGAGAAAGGACAGCATTATCTTGCACTACATGATACCACTTCTGTGCTCAGATTCTGAAGGGGATTCTGTCTCTGAGAGCAATTCTTTCTTCAGGCCATCATAAAATGGCAACCAGTGGGACTCTTTTCTTTAGAGACCTGACTGAGAGTGCAAATGTTTAGGTCCCAGAAGCCTGATATTAATATGGTAGAGGATGTTTGACATAGCAGGAGAATCTTACTTCAGCAGGGTAAGAAAATGTCTTCCGCTCTTGCACATTTTCTCAATTGAATGATTAAAATTTTTATATTAATAAACTATGGAAACAAACAATTAAGAATAGTGAAC
The DNA here is from genome assembly GCF_905368555.1 of Meleagris gallopavo. NCBI lineage: Eukaryota > Metazoa > Chordata > Aves > Galliformes > Phasianidae > Meleagris > Meleagris gallopavo. Next base: position 9,956,010 of record NC_139407.1, read on the forward strand.
CACTGTAGATAAAACTAACTTATAGAGCAACTACATTTTTCGAATTATAATTATCACATTTCAAGGATGCACTGACAAATTTACAAGCAATAATAATAAAGGAAATCAGATACATGGCACATAAATGAAGTCACATAATTTTAGCTTTCAGTAAATTCCTTTATGTATGCATGTAACTTAAATACTACATAGAACTTTGAATATTTTCTTTTGACTATCTTTTTTTTTTGTGACAGCTAAAACAGCAAAATCAGCAGCTGATTCTGTCTTGTTAACTTCTGTCATCTGCTTAAGTTCCTTTTTTTTTTTTTAAGGAGACAATAGTTCTACTGTGGCTTATATTTTACTCAAGGATAAGTGCTTTATTGCAACTTGGATGAAAAAACTAATTTATTTTTTCAAAACAGATTATTTCTGTTTATCATAACTCTCAATTGCATCTTACATAAAAAAATAAATAAAAAATATTCACTACAGTCTTTAACCCCTATTCTGGTGTTGCAGATTACCAGGTTACAACCTACAAGGGAAAAAAATACATATATATATTTGAATGTGAACTGTTTTGCTTTCTTTTCAAAGTCCAAAGTTCAATTGTGCATAAAACAAGGGCAAGTATCAGAGGCGCAACAAACTTGATTAATGATTAAACAGAGTAAGAAATGAAAACTTAATGCTAGCATAAGGAAAGTTTTAAATAACAACGTGTGTTCAAAGCAGAAGAGTAGTTTCTCAAAGTAAGCAAGCGAGATAGCATTCTTAAGTTGCTGATAGTAGTTCGCATTAAATATTGAAGACATTCAGGTAGAAAACTGCCCTGAATTGTAGAAACAACGTATTAGGTGATCTAATGGACCTTAAGAACCTCTTGCTCTATAAACAAATGAAATCCCCTAAATATTACAATTAGTAAAAGGTCTCTTACCTAAAAACTAAGTTTAATTTTCAAATAAGGAACAATTATTTCCTTACTATATGATGGTTGCCTACTGTATTGAAGAAAATCAGAGATCAAGACAACCACATTAATCATTAAGAAGACAGTGTTCCATTGTCATCACAGAGAGCTAAAAACATTATTCAAAAAAATGAAACAAATGTCAAACTAACGTCAACCCTGGCTCATTACTCACTAGGTAGTGTAATGGATTATTTTCCTTGAATGCTTTTTCTACGATATAAATTTGATAACATATTTGGCCTAGACTTCCCCTTCAAATCAGCTCATAAGGCCCCAACATATTAATTATGAATCAAAAGCTGAAAAACACTTCAAGATCCAATATAATTTTTGTCTGACATTTTTATTAACAGCCTCCGTACTTAGTTTGACCAAAACTAGCTTGTAAAATGATCAGAATGTTTACATATTGTTAAATGTTTATAATACATCTTGACTAATTTTGTTAAAGTGTGTTTTTAAACACAAGAATGTTTTTTTTTTCAGCTGAAGACAAGAAATAAGATTTAAATTTCTTAGCATGTATCCAGAAATCTTCCATAAGATTATTTCTGAATTTCATTTAAATTAATACATTAAAAATAGTAATTAAAAAAGATAATTGTTATGAACTGTCAAATCAAGTCAAAATAAATAGAATTCACATTAAAAAATGATAGAAGAGTTGCTTTGTTTTGTTACTTTAATATTTTTACAGAAAATGTGACAAACATCAGATTAAACAGTGTGGAAAGGTGGCAGACTTTCTGTTATATTGTAATAAAATTACTCAAGTGTTTTGACAACAGCTAAGTTGTATGTATTTCTTTATGAGTCCTGTTTAAAAATGTATTTATTGCATTAGTTATTAATGCTTTGGTTTGAATAGTCGTATTCTTTTTTATTTCCATTGGTTGTGGAAATTGTAACAGGTTCAGCTTTGTTTTTAGACATTCTTTGGCTAAAGGTAACGGAAATAGTTCAGAAGATGGATAAGATATTATCGATCTGGCCATACTTTCATTAGGTATGAAATTGAATTTACCTTTCAATTACATACTTCTTACATAGTAGATTTTGGACACAAAAGTAATACAAGAATCTGGCACCACTTTCCCTTATTGAGTGTGGAAATTCAGGTGATGGTGTGGTTACTATATTATCTCACCAAAATCTTTTGGTTTGGGAAGCAAGGCAATTTAGAGTATTTTCTGTTTAAAACAGTAACAAATACTTGTTACAAGTACTTTTCAGAGCTCCCCTGAGGCACATGCAAGTATTGCTCTCTTAGGCTTGCCAGTAGATGCTTTAATCACAGTTAAACGGCTTGCAGCAAGTTAGCAGCAAACCTGACAATAAAGTATGGATAGGCCTTTCACTCTAATATATTCACTAGCTTTTTTTTTTATTATGCTCTCCGATCAATTTTTAAACATGCACTTGTAAATTTGTGTGGATATAAACCACAATGAAAGAAACTTATTTTGATAAGAAATTAAACACTGGATCAAAATCACAGTTGCAGGTAATTAACCTACCTCTGTGAAGAAGACTTATATGAGCTCAAATAAAAGGGTTTGCGATTCTGGAACAAAAGTTCCCAGGCTGTGCAAAATAAAACAGTTAATGTACAGCTCACACCTTCTCATTTCCAGTTGATACTCCAATGAAAGAATTCTTAAATGCTTCAATCACTTCCCAGTATTAGATGGACATATAGTAGGTATAATACTATAAATATCTATTGCGTCTAAAAGTTTAAGTATCTATACATGTAAATACAGCACTGGGCATATGGGTATCTAGCAACTCACATATACGCAGTCATGATATTGTAGATCATGTTACAACTGTAATGATTTGAAAGATTTGGGTGGCAAAAAGGAAACAGGGTGGCAGGGGAAAAATCTGCAGGATAGAAAATGGAATAAAAGATCTTTAATACTATTCTTATATTAAAGTAGCCTGCAGTGTGAACAGATAGGAAAACAGGATGAGTTTGTAATTTTACGTCATCTGACTTTCTACTGTTTCATAAACTGACTACAAGCTACAGATCTGTTGATCTTTCAATATACACACAACAGTAGTCTTGCCTTGATTGGATGTCTTGTCAAATTAATTCAGTCAGAACTAAAAAGAGTTATGTGAAATAAAATTATGACACACTATCTTCTTGGTTGTATTTTTCAGAAAATACACGTGAAAAATATTTGTCTCCAGTACCAACTGTACCTACTTTTGAACAGCTATTTCTTTTGCCTTTTAAAGAATAAGACTGGACTAACCATCTTCTTCCTATGGTAACTACAAAATTAATATTAATAAGACAGTAAATACAAATTATCTGGTTTTTACTATTACAGTTGTTATTTGTAATTGCTTCCAATTGCTTCCTCTCCTGCCTTGTTAAGCAAGGTTAGAGTTCTCTTTAGGCCATTGTCCCTTGCTTTATTCTTTTTTTTTCTCTGATCAGGCTCCATCCAGTTAATGTATCAGCCTTCATCTCCATGATAATCCTCAAGTTGTTTGAACAGTTGCATTTGAAGACTTCCATATTCCTTTGCAGTGAAAAAACCAACGTGAACATGTTTAAATATGTATGCTGGTTTATGCACATTAGGTGTTTCCTTCCTGACTCCACTTTCCTGTCTTAGAAAACTGACCCTGATTCTAGTGCCAGCATCCCATTCTCTTGTCAAATTGTTTACTAAGGTCTAACGTTTCTGCTCTGTCTTCCGGGAAGGAAAAATCAGGGGTGTCCTCTGATTCTTGTTATAATACCTCTTTTATTTTTCTTTCCCAAAAATCTTGTTATCTTTCAGCTTTTGTTTAAGACCTAAATGGTGAACAGCTGCTTGTTTTATACTAACTTCCCAAATCAATTTGTTGTCTTCCTTTCATTGCCTTACATTATAATACAAAAATACTGAAAGGGATCCAAATGAAGGGACACATTAAAATCACAGTTCGCAGTGCAATAATCTTCCAGAGGAGAAAGAAGTCTACTTTCTATCCTTTTATGGTTCACTCCATGCAAAATTTTATTCAGGGCAGAAGGAGTCTTTTCTGTACACAGAAAAATTAGATGTAAAATGACATACAATATTTCTACAGGGCTAAAGACAGAAATTTCATAGTAGTGGGAGGAAAAGTAATTCAGTATAAGAGATTTAGGAATTTGTTATTTTTTGTGATACATGGAAAGAATTGTAGGTAATATACAAGAAATAATTGACTCTCTTGCATTATGTCTTACAAAACTAGCTTAAAAAAACCACACACACACAAAATATCTTTTGTTTAAACAATGTGGCTCTGTGATTTTACAAGTTGTCAAATGTACTTGCTCCACACATGAACATATGTATACATATTTTTAGTATCTAAATAATTGGTGAGTCTTTTCTCAGCATAAACAATGTGTATACCTTCTATTTAGCCTAGTAGTCACTGTTTTTCTTCTAGTGCGTATGTACCAAAGACAGAAGCAAATCACTGTAAGTGGTCAGAAGTTCTGAAAGACTTGGAGCTGATCAAGACATCTCAAGTAAGTTCAAAAAAAGTCACTATTTCATAAAATCATAGGAGCAGACATAACTACACATTTAGCTGTTTAGCACAGTACTCAGTTAAGAGAGTCAGTGACAAGGAGTATGAAGTAGGATATTATTTGTGTAGTCATTTAGGGAATAGAAAGCTAAAGGGAACTGGAGATGAAGCTCTATTTTTTTCCTTTTCTTCCAGAATTTCTTTAATTGGATAAAGAAAGAAGAAAGGGGCAGAGGGTATGGTAGTTAGCTCATCCTGCAGGTTACTAGGTGACTCTCAGATCACTGTCTCACTGTGTTCCAGTATCTGGATTAATTAACCTGTTGAACTTGAATCCATGGCTCTAGTTTTTACTTCTAAGCCTGTTATTGTTCATAACTACAACTCTTCTTTCCTTTTAGGACATTGATGTCAGTTTATATACTGCAAACACAGACGAGGATGTAAGTATAATTAAAATGTGACTCAAACTGGTCTATTATGGTAACTTCATTTCTTTACTAGCAATTTTTTCCAAAGGTAGACTTGCTCTCATTTGAGAAAAGTTTCAGAAACCAAATCATTTGCCTTGGAAGGCAGAGTTCTGCAAATTAAATTACTTATGATAAATTATGTAAGCTGGTACTAAATAATTTTACTGAACTAGCTGCTATTAAATTTATTCAACTAAAAGGGATGATCTAAAATGATCTTATCAAAGCAAACACTGAAAAATAATGTTGATACTCATTTGTAATTGGAGAAAGTGAAGGAGTGACAGAGAAAATACGTCCTAAGATTATTATTTAATACCATGCACTAGAATTCTATAATAAGAAAAGAAGTTACTTACTTGAGAAGTGCAATATGGAAAGGAACTGTGAACATCTGCCAGTGCAATTCTCTGCTTTTACAGCCTAGAAACAAATAATATGTAATGTCAAGGATTTAGCCTTATAACTGATGGAGATTATGATTTATCCTACAAGCAGTAAATTAAGTTAATTTTTAATATAATTGTTAACTAAGTTGTGGTTTCCATAAACTCATTCCTGAAGAGACTTTTTCATAATTTACTGTGGAATTCAGTCTTCATTCTATGCAATCCTCTAAGAACATGAATCCAACCAGTACCCTACTCCTAGCGGTTACTTTTAGCATGGCCCTGGTGCTACATGAGCTGGATTCACTGCTGTGGTGAAGTTGGCAGTAGCCTGCTCCTGAGACAACCTCCTCCTGACAGCATAAACATTCACACAATGACTGTGCCAAATGCACACAATACATGATTCCGGTATGCAGAGTTAATGAGATATCCTAGAAATAATGGGCTTACTACATCCGTGCAAAATAATCTCAGTGTGCATGCAGAATACGGTAACATTGATGCATTCAGTGCACCTAGACAGCCTGAGAAAGCAGACTCTGATGTGTCTGTGCAGTTACCCCTGTACACAATAGGAAAAAAAAGCTGCAGAACATACATGTCCATTCTCACACACCCGTTCTCTTGACTGAATTGAGCCACTGAAGTTAACACACTATAAAGGCCAATTTCTTAGCTGGTAACGTCAGGAAGATTTTCTTAAAGTGGAAAGGCTTGATGCGAAAATCAGACAACCTGGGGCTTGTTCTTGGTTTTATTGTTGACTTGGTGGAAAAAAAAAATGGTACTTCTGTGCCATTGGAGCTTTTTTTTCTTATTTGTAAAATATGGGTAATATCTACTTTCTTTTTCCTCCTCCACTCTCCATTATTCTGAATAATGATCTCTCAATATAAGTGTTAGAACTACTAAGAATATTAATTTAATTCCATTAGTGTTAATTCTTTACCATATTCCTATCCTAATTATTATTTTCCTGTGTTGTTTGTCAAGACATAGTGCTTCATTTTGTCATAGGAAATTGGCTGGCCTGTGTGTGATATATTAGCTCTTAGTTAATTTTTTGCAGATACTCTTGAATAGTTATGAGATACTAAGTAAATAAAAATCACCACTTTCTGGTAAATTATATCCCACATTCACTTATCCCATTTTAATCTTAAAACTGCTACAACTTTCTTTTATTATTATTATTATTTTTTTCCAGAAAGAATGCCAGGAACCCGTAATGAGATGCTTTTTTTTAGAGATGAAAGTGATTCTTCATGAATGTAGTATAAAAAAATGTAGTAGAACACAGGATGTATTCAACATTTGGAAAAATGGAAATGCGAGATTTGAAACTACCCATGTAAGTAATACCAAAAGTCTGTGGATAAAATGGAAAAGAGAAGTGTTTCTTCAAAATCAGAAATTCTGTTTCTCATAGATCTGGAAGAGGCAAGATGGTATATATGAAAGCAAAGGGGAATCAACCAGGAACACATGCACATAACACTGAGAAAATTACACATATAAAAAGGATAGAGCAGTATTTGGTGATTGTAGAAAAACACTCCCAGGACTCATATCCAAGAAAATACTTGTGACATGCAGACATTAATGTTTGAATGTGTGTATATAAATAATAGTTTGTAACTTCAGTATCTAAACTTGGGTATGTTTAGTCGCAAATAGAGAAGTGTCCCAATTTTCAGAGGGATAAGTGACTTAAACCTCTCACTGAAGCACTGTATCCATGAAAGGTGACCCTATTCAGAAATCAAGCCAGGAACAAAACACGAATACCTTAGAAGACTCCAGCAGTGCTTTCTGTAGCAACTGACTGCATTGGAACTATTGACAAAAAACAGAATTAAAAGGGTTAGTTCTCTATCAGAACAAATAGACAAAGTACCTTGCTTTACTATTGCATTTTCTTTTTCAGTTGAATTCCACAACATCAAAAAAATGCAAACAATGTGAAGAATATGAAGAGAAAAATTTTACAGAATTTATACAGAGTTTTGTAAAGGTTATACAGAAGGAATGCAAATAATACAATGACCAAAATACTCAAGCTGGGAACAGTGACTGTTCAAGAAACATACCTCAGATAAAATAACACTGAACTAAAAAGAACTTCACTTCTAGTCCTATTTGCACAGAATAAAAAATAAAATAAAATAAAATATCTTTAATGTGTAATGTTTTCATAACTGAATACGTGCAAGTAAAAAATAAAGGAATTTAAGATTTTTTTCCCCTGGACATAAGGTATTTTTATTTCCTGGTAAGTCCACTGAAGAAAAAATTATTGTCCAACTTATTAAGCTTTCAGTGAAATTTTTTGAAGATGTTCTAAAGACATCCACAGTGGGAACTTTTCTGTAAAAATCAGTTCAGAGCTGATTGAATGAAGTTTCAGAGAAAAGCTCTTCTTTTATTATTATAATATAGAATTATCCCTATTAAAGCAACTGGCTATAGTCGTCATTTTTTTTTATCTGAAATTCATTATTTTAGCATCTGGGTTCCCAGAAGTTCATCTCTTGCTCTATTGTTTTGTCTGATGTGTCTGACAATTTTCCTTGCCTCTTTTTTTTTTTTTTTTGAAACAAAAACAAGCTGAGGTCTACTTGTCTTACATGCCCATTAGCTCTCTCGTATCCATTTCACTATGGTTTTCAGCTCAACCGAGCTAGCTTTTTACCTAGGACTTCTAAGTCCAAAATCAGAGTATTTATTTGAAGATTTTTCCTTGCCTGTTTTATCTTTTGTATGAAAATTCTTCTGGTATTCTCAATAGAAAGTAATCCCAGTGCTTGGTTCTGTTGTTCAATGATTACAGATTATTGATGATTACAATTACTACAGTTTCTTCAGCAACTACCAAAAATTTTAATCCAACTCTAACCAAAGTGGAGGAGCATAAATTTCATAATCTGCATTCAGAAGATGACCAAGTCTCTTCCACACTTGATTAATTTTTTTTTTTTTTAAGTGGTAGAAACCCTTCTTGTGTAGCAGTCTGTAACTTTGGTCTCGTATTGAGATAAGGACTTTCAAGGAAGGAATCACTTTTTTGACAAGTTATTACAAACCATGATAATTACATTTTATGGTGTCCATATAAGAAGACTGAATGCAAAGTCACCTGTCATTCATTGCTCTGAAATGTTGAATATTCTGCCTTCAGCTCCTTCTATGTTAACAACTTATTTTCTGATTCATAACCACATCATATCAACCAATCTCCACTATAAGCAGTTCTATCCTCCAATTCCCCATCTTCATTTGATAAATGGCCAAGTCACTCAACTGTACACTTACCAGAAACTAAGTCTGAATCTCATTAAGGCAACAAATACACTGCTTGTTACTCCCTTATTGTTGAGTTACTCCCAAAAGTCAATCTCCAGCACTTTGAGGCAACTTTCTCCACCACCTTCCGGGCAACTTGTAAAGTAACTAATAAGTAAATTCATAAGCACATCAATATTAGGATTAAACACTGGCAGAGGTAGTACAGAAGGAACCTTCAAATCATTTGGCACAGCAAGGAAGAAAGTGTTCATTATACAGTTCGGCTGAAATAATCTGGTTCTGTGTTTTAAATTGTTCCTTAAAACAATGACATGCATTTAATGTGATTTCATACAACCTGATGTCACATTAATAGGCAAAGTAATGTCTGGTAACAACTGTGGTATGGAATCAAAGACATTAAGGGATTTTTCTTATTTTTAGTTTTGAGGAAGCTTGAGATACTGTCCAGCAGTATTTATGATGGGACAAACAATATTATTCAGTTTTTGTAAATCACTTATTAAGTTAAACATTATGAACTTGCCTTTCTGAAATACTACCATTAAGTCTGTGACATGCTGTTAGTCACTTTCTGGTCAGCACAGGACAAGTCTCTTTATTTCACTTCACCTCTGTATGTTCAGATATTCCAGAATTTAAAAATACCATTTGCTAATTCAATTCTTCAGTATTTCTCCAGAGGCTTTCCTTTTTCTAAGAACTAAGCTGCCAGCTGGAAGTTTTACTGTGTTAGAAATGCTATGATAGCAAAAAAAAAAAAAATTATACAATCAATATAATGAATGGAATAAAGACCACCTTAGGTTGGTGGGGTTTTTTGTTTGGCTGGTTGGTTTTTGTTTTCTTCTTTGTTTTGTTTCTTTGTTTTTTGGTTGGGAAATTTATACACAACCCAGAGAAACATATTCTATACAACTAGGACATGCATGCATCTGATCTGGCTTGTTGCAACTGAAAGCAGAACAGTAAAACCGAATCTATGGTGTCTTCTTTCCAAGTAAACATTCCCAGGAAGAAGGACATATTTCCTCTGCACAAGTTCTTATCATGTACGTGGCATTTAGGACCTAATGTTTTCCAGCTTCCTGGTAAATTATAAGAAAAAGATTAATACTGTATTATCTCCAATTAATCCAACTTTGTTTAGGAAAAAGTGATTTGCAGCAGTGCAGTTCTAGGTTTGGAAAGAAAAATAACTCTACCTTTTGACATGACAAGGGAAGAATAATGCTCTTCTGCAAAAGTTCTAGAGCACATAATTCTGTGTTATTGACCTACTTTGCAATAATTTATATCTTCTATATTTCTGCATCTTGACCTAGTATTCAATTCCATATTTTTGTGTATATATTTTAACAGGATAATGCAAGTAGCACTAGCACAGACAAGAAATTTTGTACCTGTCATCCTCTGTTGCTTTGGTTTCTTGGACTCTGAACTGAACACAAATATTAGTTTCTCATCAATAGAATATCACTTCCTGTACATCTGAATATTTGAGTTCCTGTTGGTCAGGTCCTCTGCAGATATCTTAGGCAATGTCTGAAAGTCCTCACATTTATATAATAATTATTAGCTTCTTAAAACATAAAAGAGAATTCAACCAATAATTTGTGTCGCCCAGATTTTCTTTTTAGCTGTTCATCTACACAGTGTGATCAATAGATTTCAGTTTCTGCAATGTCTTGCCATTTTCTGTAAATTCAGGATATGGCATATCTTATCAATTTCATTTCCACAGTATACATTTGGTCCTTAGAAGTAGCATCTGACAGTTTCCACACAACTTTTAAGTAGTCAGTTCAATTTCTAAGATTATACAGTGATTTAATTAAGCTAGTGTTATGATGTATTCACTGCTGAGTCCTCTGAAGGAATATTCTCTTCTGATACCTGAAGTAAGCATTTTCCTCCTAGCTGGCCCTTCCTTAGATACTTAGCTACACGGATGCATACATCTGTAATAAATAATCATTACCCAGAGACATTGGTTCATTTGTTCCTTCTTTAACCAAGGTGATGCTGTTTCAATGGGCAAGATGCCCTCAGTGAGAAGCTTGTAATGGGTTCACCTGACAGTAGCCATGGGAATTCATCTCAAGAGCCTGCAAAAGGAAGGATAGCTGCAGTTATGTGACTGATGGTCTGGTTTTCCCTTGCAGAAACAGGTGACTCCTTATTTGATCTGAGTGACAGTATGAATCTCCATTCAAATTTCCTTTTGAGGGGTCCATGTAAGTGATTGCTGATGTTTGTTCAATTTGGAAATGAGATCTTTTTGAAAGCCAGGAGCATGAATGGTAGTGGAAAAAGGCAAATTCTGAATAGCAGCTACCTCTCCTGTTCTTAGAAAAATGTAACTCTGAAAAGTGGATTCTTTACCTACAATGAAGTAGCTGGTGTGCGCTGTGTAGAAATTTCAGGTTATCTATGTTAGTTTGTATAGCTATGTGAGAAAAAGCACTGTTAGGAACATACGTGAAGATCCACTTTCCATATGGCAAAAGTTTAAAGACACAATGAAATATGCAAAGAAGTATGCAAAGAGCTTCTCTAGAGGCAAAGAAACGAATTTTGATACTACTCTCTTTGGAGTATTACTTTGGAGTAATACTCCAGCTTATGAGGAAAAGGGTTAATTCAAGTATTTTGCAATAAAAATAATAGCCTCTCTAAACTGTTCTTTTTCAGCTATTTTCCTCCAAAACCTACATATGCTGGAGAAAATTATCATCTTCTTGTCAAAAGGCTTACTTAGACCAATAGCCAACAACTTAAGCTTTAATACATTAAACCTACTGATACCTTGCCCTTTTCTGAATGTTGTTATTAGAGGTGATATCTTCATTTACAAAACAAGCTGGTTAGGAATCATTTGGATTTCTAAAAATATAGAAAATATATGAAAACAATATAGAAGAAAATATCTGCTCAAATGACTGAGTCATCTGTACCATAGGATAGGCAAAGCCACTAGTTCCAAAAGTGAAAAACTTCTAGCAAAAGGAATGAAGTTAGAACATAAACAGAAGTCAAGTGGATTTCTGGGAAATTTCTTGAGAGATAACAGAGGATAAATAAGCTTATCTAGCGTACAAATGAAGAACTATCCTGGTTTCTTACCTCTGAGTCTGAATCAGATTTTTCAGAAATTAACAACTGGGTAATGGCTTTGAAGTCTCAGATAGATGTTTAATGTGGAGGGAAGCATTTGAAGAAATGTCACGAGTCCAAGGTATGGGGCAAAATCTTTAGAATATCATCTTGTGGAGCAAAGAAATGAACTGATGCGTGTGCCTTCATCCTCAATCACTTTATCGGAGTCCATTTGTAATAACAGACGTGCATCGGAAACATCATGAAAAGCTGATGAGATTTATAACTTAGACACACATACTTTTGACTCCTCTCTCTAAACTTTTAGCTACGTCCTTCCAAGTCTACAAATAACGACCAAAAAGCCCATTCATTTATAACAAGTTGTACCATATGTTGAAACCGAAGCCTTCTGTCTTCCTGCCTATATATGTGTAGCATTTCAACTGCAAACCATGTTGGTAACTGCAATCTCTAACAACTAAAGGTACTCTAAAACCAACATCACCGCCACCACTGACAAAACCCCAAGAAATTCAGAAATAAAAGAACAGTAAAGAGCCATTTCCTTGGCTGAATATCATGTCCATGAATGCTGAGATAACAAACCTCGAGCTTCTGAGAAGCAGGGAGTATGAATTAAGGAGTATATGCACCCAGACACTGCTTTTAACAGCAACCTATGCCATGAATTCGCTTGTTTATGAATGACTTAAAAGAAGATATGCCTTTGCCCTTCCAATGGTCAATTTTTTATTTTTTTTTTTTTCTTCATGGAAAAAACCGTGCTGTATGCACTTATTTTACAGTCCTCTTCTAGTTAAGGATCTTACACTTTATTTTCCTCTGATTAAACATACAGAGATCACTCATTTTCACCTTAACTACTTCCAATAGGAAGACCATCATAGGTTCTGCAGCTGAAACAGCACTGGACTTGCGAAATACGTGTCCATTCCTTTCCTCCCACGTTCATCCCCATGCAAGAAAAATATTCACTCTATTCTAGCACAGCATAGTCTTTCCAGACCATGTCATTTTCTCTCTGCCAAACTGCTTTAATTAAGTTCTCCAACCTTCTCAGTAGCTACCACTGAGACAGTGAATACAGCTTCAGTGCTTGCAATCCAATTTTTATCTTGTGAAAGATGTAATGCTTAAGGTTATCTGTGCATTTTTGGTCACCAATATGAGCTTTGCTGAACCAGCCATTCCAGAAGGGTACAGTCATATGTCTAGGCAAACCTAATTCTGCATGAAGGTTTCCTGTTAATAAACTATTATGTATCAAATAAATCAATTATAAGTACTGTTATATGAAATAAATTTTACAATTATTTAGTTGGGAGAGGGAGGGGGCAAAAAAAAAAAAAAAGTCTGACAAAAATATTTGATCATCACAAAAAGCAAAATAATGCTCACTTAAAAAAGGTTTTTAACTCCTTAGATCCTAGCTGCCAGAAAGTCTTCCAGACCAGTTTCTTCAGAATATTGAGGACTCTGGGACTTATGCTGGAATTTGAACAGTACAGCTGGACATTTCTGCTACGAAAACATGTTTACTTCAATAAATATTCACTCACAGCTGTTGCTGCAACTCAAACACATCCAAGAGAGCTCAGAAATCTATTCATGCTTAAGATTCTGATTAGATCTTTTCTGATTCTAGGCAGAGTTGTAAACAGTTCATAATAGAAAAACTTATTTCAACTTTAGAAACAAGCTTTTAAACAAGTTACAGCTTTACTGTAAGACAACTGATGTCTTGTGCAAAGTTGGAAATGAACACCAAAAGAAGTGTAATAAAGTAGTTTCCATCTTTCTTCTGTTCTAGAATAATTCTGTGTGGGGGTACCAGTGCAGACAGTACATGCATTACACTCTCAAGCTTTCTTGGGACTTCAGGGAAATCTAGTGTTTTTCTTCAGTATTATAGAAAAATTACTGTAATTTTCAACTTTCACTATCTAAACAAATTACCAACATAAAGCAAGTCTGAAATGGCTCTGCAAATTAACCCTGCAAAATCAACTCAACATTAAAAATCTTAGCTATATCAGAATTGATTAAGACTGTTTAATTTCTAACTGATACATACCTTCAGCTATGTTTCTACAAAGAGTTTTACTGACTCATTCTTGCTATACAAAAATAATGGTAGAAACCACCATACACTTGAGGCTTTTTTCCTTAATGGAAGGACCTGAAAGCTTCCTTCGTCTTAAGTCAGAGAGCTGAGTAGTATAAAATACATACAAATTTGAGGGAACTTTTTACTCCATTTTTTAATCAATCTGAAAATTTTCAAAAAAACCCCACTCTGAAAATTTTCTCAAAATATATTCTAATACAAAAGATTATTGTAAATCTTAGGCCAGAATTTCTATAACTTCACTATACATTTCCCTGCTGTTAACAATTAAATAGATTTCCAATAGGAAATCCTACAAGATTTTGGGTTAAATTAAAAAAAAAAAAGTATACTAGTTGTATCTTAAATGAGACTAGAAATAAATGTTATTTTCTTGCATTTTGTACATGACTTTTTTTTATTATCACCTCCTTTATATTCTCTCTTCATGGATTTCTTTCAGTTAGGGTTTAGGCTTTTCAAGAGTTCTCTTAAATTCTATGTATATGTTAAGTCTTCTGGGTTAGGCTGTGTCTCTGGGACATAGACTGGCTATGAAATAATCAGAGCTACCAGTGAATGGTTTCCTGATTTTGTTCTGATACAACCACCAAGAACTAATTCTCCTCATGCAGGACAGGAAAACAATTAGCTATAATTTGCATAAAATTTGTCATAATTCCTTCAGCAAATAATATTCTTTACCTCAGCCTGCTGAAACTATTATGACTGCAGACATGACAGTATGTGTTTATATATGATGGTTGTTCTCCATCTTAGGGAGCAATTTTAAAGGGAACTAATGTTTCACATTATATCTTTTGCATATTAAGTAGGGTGAACATCTGCTAGATGGTCAATAGAAGCCTGTATACAGATTTTCTGGTTTAAATGGTCATACCTGGATTAATGTTTTGATAGAAGACTACAACATATTAAATGTAAAGACTGATTAGAAAATTTGCATTTAATTGCTGTGTGTACTCTTTCCAGATTCAATCCAAAATCCCATGACTCTCTTTCGTACTTAACAACGGTATGGGCAATTAAGCAAAACTGAACAGTACAGAGAAAATAGCTCACTGCACATTAAAACACAGCATAGGAATCAATGACAGTCTGATCTGTAATTCCAAGTTGTTCACTAGTGGAACGTAACCAACTAACAATTGATCTCATAACTGAATATTTTACCTTGGGTATGTCCCTCTCGCTGGGCACTGGAAGGAGTTTCCTCTAGGGTAATACCTAAGGATGCTTCCTTTCTGCAAGTTCTTTCCTTTGAATGAGCTGCACTTGAAATTACTAGAGTATATTTCGTTGTAAAATTACATTCCAATCACACTCCAATAAAGACATATTTATTGTTCAGCAAACAAGAAAAACCCTTACCTTCATGATGGAATGGACAGCTTTTTGCAGAACTTAAGTGTTTTTTCATGATCCCTGTTTATAGTTTCAGCATTAAAGCAAAGTCTACTAGTTTCTTTCACTACTGCAGCAATTATTTGCTAACTGAGGTCACCTTGTAACCCTTCTTTTCTCCTTTTAAGACGTTCCTTATAGCAGGAAAGAAGTTTGCAGTGTATTAATTCCCATGCATATCACCAAATGATGATCCCCCACTTCAGCTATTGAACTATCTCACAGCTGAGGAGACTCACAGATACATAGCTACAAAACACTGCTGTTCTGAAGCAGAAAAAGGGTTGTACTTTGCAGGGTGGAAGACATTACATGGGGAAATAGATGACAGAAAAGGCAGGAAGAAGTGAAAAGAGCACTCAGATTTAACTGAGTAGGACAGGGAGCATGCAGTCAGATACAAGGAAAGACAGTAAGTAAAAATGGAGGTAGAGGCCCTGGGCCTGAAGGGCACTTTAAAAACAGCAGAGAGTGACAAGGATTTTTCCCTTCCCTTTTCTTAAGCCTTTTCCTGTTCTGGCATGTTTTTCTCTCTCCACTGCCCTTACTGTCCTCTTAAGGACACCTCATGCCTCCCACTCCATCCAAGATACGTAACCCACCCCTCTTCCATCCCTTAAAAAGCATTTTCTTAACTTCGCATCAAAATCCTTCCCTCTCCTTCCCATCAGCTTCCCCCCAAAAAGAAGGGCAAAGATAAGACTCTTGATGGGTTACAGATAGGATAGGATCAAAAGCAGAACCTGAACAATTCTTGGGATCCCAGAGAACGAAGCTTTCTGCTGATTTTCTGGCAGACCTGAGGCAGATGTAAAGGTAGAAAAAAAACATCTGCTTTGGACTAAGACTACATGCACAGGCTGCCATTCCCTTCCTTATCTTCACATAGGTTGACCCTCAAAGCACAGCAAATGAGGTACAGATGGGTTGTTCAGATCATAGTAGTTCATCTTTGCCATCTTAGAGAGAAGCTAAATGGGCAGTTTGCAGCACCGTATAGACTTACACTGTAGACAAATAACGATATATCCTTGCTTGGGCAAGATGTATCTATACACAAGATGCTGCTTTCATCCAGAAATATTGTTAACTCTTCTCCTTTTATCTTGGTAGAGGCTGACTGTTGAAAAGCAGTAGAGCATAGAAATTTTATAGCAGCTGTATCACATTTCAGGCCTTGAAGGCAAGTGTGCATACAAGTGCTGCTATTATTAGAGTGAGCACGTTATCATAGGGAGTTCATGTAAGACAGACAACGACAGATGTCATACTTGCTTCATCAGGTGTAAAGAAGGAACATGAAAAATCATTAACAATCATAAAAACAGATAAATGATTCTTAAGGCCTAAGCCCAGGCTTTGCTATTCACTTATTGGTTTGATAGCCATCAAAGATCTCTACCTTGGATTTTCCTGGCTATTCTTTTTGTTGATAGTTGAGTTTGTATCTGAGTCTGAGCTAAGAGTTACAAAGAGTCAGGCTACATCCAACCTCTTAGACTGTTTTTCCTGTCTTGCTAATTAGGAAATCAGATGAATGTTTCCAAACTCAAGTTAGAAATTGAGTTAACACATAAGTAGCAGAAGTGCCAAAGGCTGCGACCCAAGACAAAAGTCTACATGACAGCAGAAGCATATTCCTCAACATCACTGCCAAGTCTCTTTCCTGCAGATTTTATCACCGCATTGTGCTTTTCTCTACTGGCTTAAAGATGAACTAACATCATTCACTTCAGAAAGGACGTTTCTGTATTTCACTGAATGATCTTTTTAATCTCAGTTGATCTCCTCTCTCACTTTCAAACACTCAACACTATCAAACTTCTTTCCTAGCAATTCTGAGCTACTAAAGCACCTCCTAAGATTGAAGAAAACATTTGATTCGATTCCATTTATGATAATTTAAGATTTCTTTAGTTTTACCATTTAATTAGGATCAAGACTACTGCAAGAAAACAGTTAACAGAGAACTTAGAGAGGCTGGTTTCAGGGGGGTGAGTGGGTTAAATTCTTTTTTTTCCCCCTAATTCTCATTGACCTTGTTTCCTAGCTGTTCAGCTGTAAATCTTGCTATCATGCCTCCAGCTCATACAGTCTGCTCTCACGTGCCATTCCCAAGACTGTTCAAGAACAGTTTCAGGATAGACAGAGAGACTTTGTCAAACGTGAAGCAGGAGTTAATCTGACATGTGACTTGGGATGCCCTACAAATTCTTACAATCCATACAGATTATAGTTCACTGGAGGGGAAAAAAAAAAATGACAGCGAGGAATAAGGAATCATTATTTTTGTGTGGAAATGAAGAAGATATAATTAGCAACCATGTCTCTACAGTACTTAGAATATTTAAAATGTGATACGCTTTATGCATTTACGAGAATGATTTAAAAAAATCCAGATTATGTGCAAAAGATCAAATAGTGGGAATGTGGTTCACAGTCAAATCTTAAAACTTGGGAGTCTAAGTCTGAATGTCTACAAATCATGGTCTGAGTCTTGATTTCATCACAGTATCCTATGAAATTCCTCCCCCTGGTACAAAGAAGAAAAATTAAGTAGGGAAATGTATTTAATAGCCATTACATTCTATTTGCTATTATAATTATGAAATAATGATTTTAGAATTAATGATTTATAGCGATGATGTTTCTCTATTTTTTTAGCAGTCTTATTTCAAATATATCTGTGTCCAGGATTCCACAATAACTTTCTATCAGTAGAACTAATGGTTCATTACCTGGTCTACTAATGCACACAACTCCTCTTGCTCACTAAGGTGATATAAATGTTATACATTACTATCCTCTATTTTAAGATTCTAATACCTGCCAAAGAGTTACATCAACTATAAATAGTAAATGGCCTTTCAAAGGTCTTAAACTGGGTTTTTTTCAGAGAGCTACCTTTCAGAACAAAGAATCATGTTTCTTGTTGCAGTCATTTCTGCTAAGGCAGTTATTATGTCATTATGACTAAGGCAGTGATAATTCTGAGTCTTGTAGTTTTGTGAATTATGACAAAACCATTTACAAGAAGAAAGAAATACGACAGAACAATCACAATGATGTTACCCGCTTTGTATTGACATATCCCTGGAAAGACAACAAGTGGAGTCATATTGCACTATGCATTATACAAATACAACACAGTAGGTAGGAATGCCTGCTGAAGAGATTGCAGTCCCAGCAATTTACAAAGATCGGTGAGTAACTGATACTGAGTACTGTGATTTTCTTTCTGGATATATTAACATAAGATGACTGAATATCTCACCTGAATTATTTTTATTGAAGAAGTAATACTTCACTATCACAAAGGAATGAATTTTTGGTAATGCCAAGCCCCAGTCAACACCTATGAGGAAAATGTTATTTCTCATACAAGTTACTGCCCCTTTCAGCTTTCATTCAGTGGTTAATATCTAGGAGCTGTGTTTAAAATAACCAAACATCATCACTTACACTTCATGCTTTTCATGTTTGGCAGATAAAAAGAAACGCATTATGAAAAAGTTAATAGCACACATTCCTGTCCTAAAGAAGGACAAAATCAAACGAAAAGGAATCCTGCTAGTCCTATCAACACACTAGCATCTGCAAAAAGTTTTTGCACTCCTTGCTCTTACACTTAGTATTAGAAGAAGCATTCTTAGTGAAATAAAGGCCATCCATTCTTCAAAATGTACACAGAGAAAAATCAGATTTGTTTCACACAGGGAATTTAATATCTTTTGTGTAAAGTTATACTGTAGTCAGATTACAATCTTATTAGACTTCTTCAAGATCACAAATACTCAAACTCTTTTTTGCCTTTTTCATATCTCATTGATTTCCACAAAAATGAAACAACAATGCAAGCACTTGGGATTTTATGATCCCAGTGGGAACTTTGCCACCGATATTAGTGGGCCCAGCACAAACAAATCCAATCCTCAAGTGATATCTGTTGCTTTTCATTCCTCACCACTGAGCTTGCTCATATTTCCTCAACTGTTGTACAAACCTGAAACATTGATCTCTCCCTCAGTTCCTCAGTCAGTTTCCACAATGAGTTCATTACAAGCCTATTTTCTGAGGAGTCTTCTGTTGATTTTCTTACCCTCCTCCTCCATTATCCTTTTCGCTTCTTGAACCGAATGGCGATCACATCAATTCAGTTACTGTACACACCCAAGGAAATAAATTTCAGACAGGCTTTAAAAATAAAATTTTATACTGATTTAATTGATGTCCATTAAACCTAACCTAATTTTCTGTAGATGCTTTTTCTTATAGATTCTGAGTTAAATGCCAGTTATCTCAATCCTTTACTGAGGATTAAGGTTCTCTTCCCCTAACTGGTAGCTAATTTACTTGCTTCTGTTACCTATGCACAGCTCAGTCACCATTTAAGGGTATTGGTTACAAACATCTTTACCATAATTTGTTGAAATGAGCATTTAGTGAAACAAGTGAATGAAGAAAATGTTGCCTTTTGTGCTGTTTTTAAAATAACTATGTGGAAAGGTTGTAATTATGAAAACGAGAAAGACCATATTGGAAGTAAAAGGGTATTTTGTACTTAGAAGAATAAAAGGTCAGTCCTATTTTATCCCATGGCCTGTCTGATGGAGAAAGAAGCAAAATATTTTATGGAAAAAGAAAGCGTTTGAGTAAAGTTAGAGGACAAACAGAATGCCTCTTCGAGTATTTTGCCATTTCAGAACAGTAAAAAGAGGATATGATTAAGTGTTGGTTGGTTGATTGAGTAAGCAAGTGACCACAGAAGCAGAACTGAAGTGTGAGAGGAAGAAGTGAAGTGATGTGAATCAGTTCCAACTTTTCTGAGAACCCAGGTGAAGTGTAAAGCTGCGTTCATGTATTCAGGATGGGTTTGGCCTGGCCTCCAAAGGCTTATGGTCTCAGCAGACAGCCTCTGCTTCCTACACAGATGTGATTTCCTTCTTTCTTCAGTGTCAAGAACATGACTCAAAGCTGAAGCTACTGCAGTTATTGGTACACACGAACAGCAAATGGGTCACAGAGAACACCACAGACAAACATGCATGTAAAGGAACATTTGCAGTCTAGCGTTTTTTTTTTTTTTTTTTTAAAAGGTTGACAAGAACAAGCTGAAGGCTTGCAGACAGGTCAGTCTGAGTGTACCTTAGGTGATATTTGAAACTTTAGATCTGGTTCAAATTGTCAAACAAAATACATTTTGTCAAAAATACATCTAACGCTGACTTTTTTTTTGCCAGAAAATTGTTCTTAAAAAAAAAAAAAAAAAAAAAGATTTTTAATATGCTTTTTCCAACCTATTTATGAATTTTCAACAGATGAAATCATGTTATGTCATTGCAATTCAAATGCCCTAATTGAAAACACACATACATCGCAACCATCCATCATTCCAATTTGTTAAAGGAAATCAAGATTACTTTTTGGTATTTTCTCAGCTAATTCCATTCAAAATAACGTCTGGTCATTTGAATCTTGAATGTGTCAAAATATGCTTCAAGATCCACTGAAATCAGTGGATCTGTTCCAAACCATTTTAATGAGGCTTCCACCAGATTTCACGTACTACAAAATGATTAGATAGATGCATTTGTTGCTCAAACCTAAAAAGCACTATTTGTTTTTCTTTTTGAAGCAGACAGCAGAATTCACTTGCTGCCATGGACAACTCAAAGCATAATTTAACTTCATTTGTTCCTTGTCTGAAGTTTTCTTTTTGTTCTTTCTACATCATATACCGTGCAAGTACAGCCCTTGTAGACATAATTACAGACATAATTACAAATTCATTGACTTGTTCCTATCATATTTAGAAAACTGTAATTTTTGCATTGCATTGTATGGACCCAGTTCATTTCTTATTTTTTTTTCTTAATATTAACAATGTTTGGGGTTTTTTTTGAACAGTTTGATATGCTTCGATTCTTTCTGCTTCCAGAACAAACCTGACTTTCACTGATGCTCTGTAAAAAAGACAATTGCATCACCATAAGAGCAGGAAAAAGCTCAATCAGCTCCTATTATCCCTGAATGGCTATTTCTGTTGTAATAATGGTACTGACCTGGCTGCAACTATGCATCAAGATATCTGCAGTTTGAAAAAACTAAGCTGTAAACTGACTATCACATAAAGAAGAAAATGTTTATGCTTATATGTATCCTCTAGGGAACTAGCCCAATATATTGTCTAAGAAGTTCACTTTGTCCTACATTGTTGAAAGACAAACTCAGTCTAAATTAACTAGTTTTTTGTTGTTTTTTCATTGCTTGATTATTTTTTTTTTATGAACAACGTTGTGAAGTTTTTTTGGGTACTCAATTTCTTTATACCTCATTCAACTAAATTCTTGCTAATAGCAAAGTATCTCTGTTCCATCTGGTGAGAGCTTCATAGGAGTTTAGAGAGTAGTAAGAAAAAGATCACAAGTTTATGCACTGATTTTTTTTTTTTTTTAAGAGAAGTCTTCTGAAAATTAATACATCCCAAATATGACAGTTAAGAGAAATAAGGAAAATTTCTGGAATTATACCACCATCTCTTGATTTCTATTTTACTTACAGTTGTAATGTTGCCTGATACACTGTGTTGAACATAATACATTGACTTTGAGCAGTATTTCTGTAGTATTTTTTAGAGTGAATTCATGTAATGATTAAAGTTTAAGTTGCCTAGCGTCATGAGAGTAGAGAGGGTTCTTTAGAACTCAAAGTTAAAAGGGCAGTATGTTATGCTCCAGAATAATCTTAATTTTTACCACGTTAGTCTAGGTCTTGAAATTCTTATACTTTCCAGCTCCTCTTCTTAGAATTATTCCCTCCTGTGAGTTTCTGAGTCCTGCTGTGTTTTATCTTTTGAAATATCCTGTTTCTTACAAAATCGTTTGTCACAGCATTTGCCTCAGATAGATAAATGTATTTTCAGACCTTAATTAATAATAGAATAAGGATAACAACTATAAAGACCTCAGCAAGACAGACACTCTACCAGAACTGCCATTCAGAAACCTCCTCTAATGCTTTACGAATAATTTTTTCCTTTACTTTTCATAAAAGTAAAACCTATGATACCTAGAGGATATGAAAACTCTGACTGGAGTTTCACTTGCAGAAGTCCTCAAGTTGAATGGCACAAGTCTTGCTTCAAGTCATTCATTAAACAGTTCAGCTTTTATCTTCACTGGACGGATCCTCCCCTAGCACAAGCACTACACAGGTATTTTAAATGTTAAATGGGGTTGCTGCTGTTTTTTAATTTAACATTAAATTCACAACTCTCCCACATGAAGCCATGATAAAATAATTATTGTCTCAATTAACTATTTCCTTTTCTAACTAGAAGGAACAAAAGTTACACATTTTAACAAAAATTCTCTCTCTCTCTTTTACTTATCTATTCAGTATATTATTCCCAGTGAAATAATAGCTTTTCTGTCCTGAGTTGTGACTACTCTATACAAGAAATAGGAGGAACTTATGCTAGTCAGTGTTTTGTCCTTGTCATGTCCATGTTAGATGCTGTCTCAGTACTGTGACCCACACAGCCAGTCAGTGTCAGTCACCCCATCTCCAAAATACTCACTTCAGAAGCCAAGGAGCAACCCATGTAACACACCTGAAAGATACCTCTCTTGTCTACAACTGCCGTTTTGTTTTTTTTTCAAAATTGTAGATTTCTAGTGTTGCACAGCCAGCAGGGGAACAGGTCTGAACATGCAAGGATAAGTTCATGACACTTCAAGAAAATTGTTCTCACCTAACAAATCTGCAAAAATAAAATTCACAGCTTAAAATATCAGGTATATGCAGAACAAAGCAAAAGGCAAAATCCTATCCAAACATCAAGTCTTAATTACAGTGCTCTGAGCTGTAATTCAAATATCCTGAAGACAGTACAGGACGCGCCGTGGCATTGTGGCAACCGCATCATACAACCTCAGACCTCCTGTTCCATCATTCAAAATTGGTGGCAGACAATTCCAAGAAAAGCTTCAACTACAGTGCATGACTAAGGGCCTACTAGCACCCTCTTGTCATTTGTGTGAGGCCTCTTCCCTTTTGAGTGGTCTCAACCTCTAACTTCCAACCTTCTCAGTTAAAATTCTAACTAGAGCAATCATCGCTACCTTTCTGGCACAGTGGTCTGTGGAGCCAGG
Organism: Meleagris gallopavo; assembly: GCF_905368555.1. Taxonomy (NCBI): domain Eukaryota; kingdom Metazoa; phylum Chordata; class Aves; order Galliformes; family Phasianidae; genus Meleagris; species Meleagris gallopavo. The sequence goes on from NC_139407.1 coordinate 9,979,481, forward strand.
GAAACATTATGTGTGGTGACCTACATAGAAAACCTGCAAAGCCAGCACAAGGACACCGTCTCAGCGCTCTGAGATGCCTGTGTCAGTTCTTATAAAGGAATTCTTGGTGGCACCACTTCACATGGAGTTAGTGTTTTGCTGAAGTGAAGGTGCACATATCATACAGACCCAGAAAAATCTCTGTCAAAAATTATTATTCAGTTTTGCTTACCTTAACTGAAAATCCTGCCTTGCTGACCTGCTGGCACCTACACAGAGAAAAAAAATGTAGGGTAAGACCTCATTCAGCCACCCCTTTTCAGAATCAGGTACGCTTAAGATCATAGGAAAGAGCAAGCCTCCATTGACAGTTACAAAAAACTAAAATGATTCTTCAATGAACCTTTTCACTTCTTGGCAGGGACGCAACTTGAAAGGAATGCTAGTGCACGCTATTCTCTTCTGAGGAAGTTATCTGTGAGACACTCCTTTTCCAGTTGTCAGCTTCTCGTGTGTCAGAGGTAGTACCATACAGAGAGGAAGAACAGGCTGTACGTTGTGTGGGGGAATATGGGCAGTCCTCTTTGCTTTAATGTTTATCAAGAACACGTATCTCTATTTAGAATCTTCATCAGACTTGAGGAAAATTCAAAAATATGTTGCTGTGCCCTCAAGAAGGCGATTGCATTGAAATACTTCTTTTCACTGTACTAATGGGTTTAATAAGAAAATATCACAGGAAATTGGAAAAACAAAACCCTGAAAGCATACACTAGGCCCCGAAGCACGTTACAAGCTAGAAGGAAAACGTGTATTCAAGATACCTTTACTGAGTGTCCAACTCACCTATTAATTCAATTTAGCCAATTCCTGTTTTACTCTGAGAGGCAAACAGCAGAAAAATTTGTGCATTGGTGAGTCACACCTTCTCTTGGAGTGCCCTGGTGAAATCATGCAGTGAAAAGAGGCTACTCGTAAAATAACAATCTTTTCTGTATCACCACAGGTCTCTCTAAACTAATGCCTCTATTTCTAAGGAAATAACAACAGATACAAAGAGCATAATAACACTATTTGATAAAGCAAATTATCAGTTACAAAAAAAAAACAAAACTATTTTTCTATAGTCACTATCATTAGTTATGTATTTTTCCCAGTAATGAACAAGAGCATGCATGCTGCGCTTGTAAAAATCTGCATGACCATCTGAAACATGGTAGGTTTTCATGTTGCCATCACCATTGTTGAACATCCCACCCACCGCCTCACTATACAACATCTATAAATGTTCAGCAAGCGTTGATCAAAGTCAGTCGGTGCCATTTCTTCCACATGGAAGAATTCAGAGAGACTTTTGCTTCATACGTGCTTCCATGTTAGATACCATTTTGTCAGAACGCCCCTGTGCTACCATCTTTTGGGTGGCAACAACATGTAATGGAATATAGGTGGGAAGATCCACCTCTGGTGTGGGCCGACATAATAAAATAGGAGGCATTACTTTTGGAGCAGTCCTCATAGATTTTTAGAACATCTACGTGGAATTCTTCATAACATCAGTGCAGCGTCAGAGAAAGGCAGATTAAGTTGCACAGAGGTAACAGAACCTGTTACTAGACAACGTGATACAAAAGGGTTCAAGCAGATGGAAAACAGTTTTCCGAGTTACTCAACTTCAAGTAAGGCAAAATGCAGCATTTTTTCATATAATTTCCACTAAAAACAGTCATTGACCAAGGTTCCCCTAACCGAAGGGATCACATGTTCTTATTTCTACTACAACAGTAGCTTCTGTAGCCCCTGCATTATATTAATTTTGAAATGACATTTTATTGCACTGATACTGAAATTAATGTGTAAAAGAATGGACAGTGCTTTGCCAGTGAGCCAAGAATGAATGACTTATTAATCTTACTAGGATCCAGAGAAAATTTGATGTAATGTGTTAGATAATGCTTTTCTGGAACGTATCTACTGATATTTTTTCATTCATACTGTTGTCAAAAAGGAAAAAAAAAAAAATCTAAGCAGTGAAAATTAGATGTACTGGCTTAGCAAGTTTTTCTGTGGAAACATGTTTTTGCCATGAGTTTCAAAAGTTATCCATCCAGTAAATCATAATAATCAAATGGATTAATTTCACAGAGAAAGATAAATGGTAGCATTCACAGAGCAATTAATATAATAGATTTTTTTTTAAACTGTAATTCAAATAATCCAAATTGCTATCACAGAATTTGCTGCAGTAAAAAGACAAAAGGATAAAACAAATGCATCCTAAGTAGAATAGGATCAGAGAATAAATATATAAACTGGATTGAAAAGCTAGTGAAACACTCATAGTCAGTGGTTAGCCTAAGATTTTACATGAAGCTTTTTTTTTTTTTTAACTTTGTTTTTGAGCATAAAGATCACAGCTCTTCAACTGATTAATTTTCATTTTATGATCAAAAGCTACAACTTCGCATGACTGTCACAGTTCTGTTGTCCCATCAGTTGCAGACGCAGTATTAAACAATGTTTCAACTATCATTAGACAATTTGCCTTCAAAAATACAAATCTCTCCAGAATGCAGCACATTTTTCTGTCAAGTGCCAAACTCTTTGAGGCATTATAGAGAAATGGCAATTTTAAAAGCTAAATTCTGCTTAATTCAGACCTTTTTTTTTTTTTTTTTTTCATTGGGACAATAGATTTTTTTTACCAGGCATTGCTATGTGAGAAAGTTCCACTGTATAATCAGTGGTGCAGTCAGTGCAAACCGCATAGGATTTGATTGCTTCAAATAAAGCCCGCGGACAATGTCAGATGATCAGGCCTAATCCCTTCACATGTCAGTGAATTACGTACGACAGAAATGACCCGGAACAAGTCTACAGCTTCTAGTTAAAGCAAGAATGTTACTCCTTGAAGAGGAGGACTTGCCGCGGTGTCAGCAGAGAATAGGAAAGACAATATCTGAAAGCCTTGCAAGATTAAGAATTTGAGATATTCATTTTAGAAGAATTGAAAGATTTCTTCCTTCACCTTCCTCCTGGCACACAGGAGTCTAAACCAGGTAGCAGAGTCACTGCCATTACTTGTCAAGCAAAGGTGAATGGATTCAAGGGCGCAGGAATGCTTTGCTGCACACACCTAACTCCTGCTAAGGCGGTCAGTATGGTGAATCCATTCATGCTTGATGGATCTTTTTGCACTGCTCAGCGCACTGTGGGCACGTTCCTTGCATAGCACCATGCCCTCCTTTCAGTTCAGCGATTATCCCTTCTGGCCTGCTCTTAGTTTTTCTAGGTCTGCTCCTAATCTCTCTGTAGCTATTTCTGTTCCATGATTTCAGACCTTAATCTTTTTCTAACACCTACGTTTGATTTTAAATTGATCCACTTGGCAATTGCCATCTCTCGAAGAATTCTCACCCGCAGTGCCTACAGCCTTCTCATGTCTATTTCATTTTATGCAGCAACTTTCACTCCAGAGAGTGATACCATTAGTGCACTGTCTAGATGAAATTTCACAGGCATCAAATACAATGCCTTATTACACTGTAATTTTGTCAGTTTTTCTGCAGCAGTTAATGGTCAAGTTATCTCTCTTTTTAATCTCAGCATTGGCTTAACCTTCAGAGCTTATAACTCTCCCTGGGTACAACCGTGGGTCTTACTTATTCTGTTACTTCCAGGCTGCACTATTCTAATACACCATTTTATTTTTTTTCCTAGACACAACCACTTTGTCTTCTTGACTTATGGTAAATAAAATAATGCAATTACGTGAATTTACTCTCCAAGTTGAATGGAACTTTCTAATTATCACAATCAATAAAATGTATCTTACAGTTAATGTTCAGGAACTTCCTGCTTCAGTAAGTTGACTAGAATGCCAGAAAGAAAATAGTGACAACTGGGTTCCCAGCTGGTGGAGGATATCATGGTGTGAGAGGGTGAGAATATGGTACTATACTGAGCTGCAATTTTTTGTTTTAGCGAGATAGAAACTTTTCCAATAACTTAGTAACTTTCATCACTTTTTTTTTTTTTTTTAATTTATGATATTTCTTTGAGCTATAAAGATAGATCCTGTACTGCTTGCATCAGCAAAAATACCCTTTCCATGGTCGGTACAAATGTTGCCGACCTTCATCAGGTGGAGATAATCATGGGCTTCTGATTTCCTCGGAGGAAGGAGTAAGTTTTGAGGAGCAAGACTAAAAACAAATACATGGGCAGGTACATAAAATCCAATGCTTAGCTAAGATTTATCTCACTGACCTTTAACAAAAGTCATTATGTTCGTCCCTGCTTTTAACTTCCTTCTGGAAATGGAGCAGCAGGAACAGCTGTTCTGGTCATCTAGCTGCACCTCACAAAAGAGCTTGTTTATTGTCAAAAAAGTATTCGCAGGAAGTTAACTACTTGCATCACTGACCAACATAATGTTTGTGTACAACCTAACTTTTTGTGCAGTATTTTAAGATTTTGGTTTCCTTTCTGTCTCTTCTAGTCTGTTGAGAAACAGCTTCCCAGCATCAGCTTTTGTGGATGAAACCTTTTCATTTCTTCACAGATTTGTACAATGCTTACACTTGTGTTTTAGCTTATTTTCACTTCCTCAAGAATGCTCTGTACTCCCTACTTGCATGCTTTCTTCCTGTTTATCCCTCCCAATTGCTTCCTCCTCTATGTTTTGTGTTGGACAGTGCATTATTTGTAACAATGCACGTGTTGAGGGCAATGATCTAGGTTCAACTAAAGCATCCTGAAAGCAGTTGTGCTGCTGGTGGTTAAGCTGTCACGGCCCTCATGGTTCAGGAAGGCACTAAGACTAGGTGAGACATCCCTACATAGAGCGGATAGTAGAAGTAGAACTTGGAACCTCCTGACTGTCAGCTGCCTCCTTGCTCTGACAAGCTACACTGCTTTTCAGCTATACTGGATTACTCTAGGGAGATGGAATAGCACTGGTAAACCTTGTACAGTTGAATCAACCATGGGCCAATTACCCTCAACTGCTGAGTCTTCCAGTACAGCACTCCTTATCAACATCAGTGCTCAAGTTAGCAGGTTCCCAGGAGGGCAATGGAGACAGATCTCTTAGCATGCTGTTCTCTATAAAAGAAAGGGCATGGCGAGAGGGGAGTTAGTGCACTCTGAGTACCTCACGTCCCCAAACAAGAAAAAAAAAAAGAAGCACACAAAGTTAAAATGAAAAGGAGCCTAACAGGGAGCAGTGTTCTTAAAGTCATTTTGACACTTGCAGATATAAACATAATACATGCTGTCAGTACAGTCACTTTTAGCTGATAGCATCAAATATAGTTTATATGAGACTGTAACTCCATTTCACAGCCAGAGTTTTCTCTTGCAGTGATGCAAAACAGGCAACTAATTAAATTGTCATTTTTCAAATCAGAAGACATTTACTAGGCAATTGCTTCATTAAGTGAAATATAACACATTTTTAAAAAAAATAGAGAATTAGTCTTATGATGAAGTTATTTGTTGAACGCCGTTTTCCAAAGTGAAAAAAATCCCTTAAGACTAGATTAAATCAAACAATATTTTGAATTGTAATGTTAAGATGTTGAACATTATCACAGAGCACTTGGAAAAAGCAATGATCATTTGCAAGCAGAGATTCAAATGACAGAAATAATGCACACACAATGGAAAATACAAAACAGATCCTGTTGCTCCTGGCTGCATGTGTTCATGCTGCAGACTGGAAAACCACAGCTAGCTCTAGTATGCTCCCTTGAGTCATTTTGGTGGCTGTCATTTCAAGGGTAGATTTCTCCTACCAAAACTTGTAGTCCAATGTATGAAATACAGTTGCAAACTGACAGATCAGCCTCTGAGAAAAACAGTCCTATATTAAATAATTTGATACCAAGTTACTAAAACATTGGGTAATGAAGAAAAGGATCAGAAGAAAAGATTGGAAGTGATTTCCTCCCCTCACAGAAAACCTTCAAAACTTACTTTTCATACATATTAGTAGAACAGAAAAATGAATGACGAATGACCTTGCACACCCAAGTTCTTTAGTCTACGTGGAGAAGGGCTGTCTTCTCCTCCAGTGTTAGCTGATCTGGTAGATAAGACCCCAGAATAATCTGATAGGGTTACTTCCAGGGTTTGTGAAGTCCTTAATTCAATATACAGTTTGAAACATAAAGTAACTGAGATAAATATGGCAGTGACAGACAGACACTGAGGCATTCTACACTGTCTTCTGGGAAAAGTAAAGGATTGGCATTCCAAAAAGCTCAGAAAATACTGATCTTGAACCTCAGACTATTGAAAAATACATTTTCTAGCGTCTTTGAATACCTGGTAGATTTACTGGTTTTTGTTCAACTCACAGAACTGTGCTATCTGAATTGAAAATAGCATAATAATTTGTTCAAGATTTGTTACACAGAAAGTCTACTACAAGCACAAATGTTTTTGATCTCCCCAGGAACATTTCCAGGGATACTTGCAAACAAACGTCCTGATTAATCTGTAGTGAACGCTATACAAAATTCAACAGAGAGAGTAACCTGAAAGATTCCTGCTCATTTTGGGGATAACATTTGGATCAAACCCCATGTTCAGGCATAGCTAGGAGGAAAAGGCAAACTACCCACCTGTGGAGCATTACATCCTCCCTTGTCACCCACCATAAATCATGGAAAGAGTTATCCAACTCTTACTTTAAGACTCTGCACCCAGGGGTAGTTACAAATACGTCAAAAGGTAAGTATGCTTGACAGAAACAGAGCTTCAGGGAAAGCAGTCAGCTGTATCCTGACATATGTCAGATCCCTCATAAAACTTTAGGGTATGCCAGTTCCCTGCATTAATTACCTGCAATGGACATTGTTTCACATCTGCTTCTCAGAGGTTCCAGCCTTCTTCCCTACACTCCCCCTACAGATTTTTCATCAAGTCAAGTGAATGAAAACATAAATAATTGTGCCTGCTGTTATATTGTTTCTGACTTAGGGGTCTAAGCAGGAAACAGAGTTTTCCTCTGAACAGAAAAGCAGCTATAAAAAGGGGGAGGTGCTGAGAAGACACAGTATGCCTGAGGGAATAGCAATGTTAGAAAATCAAAAGGAATATAAAACATGGCTGGACTTAAGCACAGCCTGACCGACGCCGAATATCTCCAAGTATTTCTCTTAGAGGAAACACTTGCTCATAATACTGGCCCAGCTTACTATTCTATGCAGGGAAGCCATACAGTAAGTCCAAAGAGCTATATACCTCACTAGGAAAAATCCACTTTTTCTATCCTTGCACCCTTTCAGTTTTGACAGACCAGACAGAGACTGTGGAAATCTTATGTGGAGCTTAACAGATGGGCTTTCAGATGGCTATATAGACCTTCAAGGAGACATATTCCCATCTGGCACCTGTTAAGAGTCAGAATGATTCTGTGTCAGACAGCGTTATGGTACGGAAGAATTTTGGGGTGTGGAGCCAGACCTTGTAACTTTCTGCTCACCGAACTCATGAAGAAAAATAATTAATTTTATCATTCGAAAAGCGCAGGATTGGTCTTGTCCAGCATCAAAGGGAAGGCTTCTTCCTTGTCTCCTTAGAAAATGTTCAGTCTGTGAGGGCAGAGCTAGACTCAAGGGGCACAAAATACTAGACCTCAAGGAAACAGCAACTGATTTGCACCCATTATGAATAAATTATGCATGGATTCATGCACTGTTCTTCTTGCACGCATTATAGTTTGCAAGTGATTTTTGGGAAAGGTCACTTATCTTCCTGCCTTTTAAAGTACAGCTGACGCCTCAGAGCAGTTGAGAGAGTGGTTAATCAAGAAGCCCTATGCAAGCATTCAGCTTTTTTTATAAGACTCTTAAAAGGACATTTACCTTTGAACTTATTTCAAATGCAAGACTGCCTTAATCTGGAAGTTAAGCAGGAGGTTTTTTTATAAGCCACCAAGACCTTTCCACTGGCATCAGCCATGCAAAGAGCATTATTTTACACCATCTGTGGAAGGACAGCGTTGCACAGCTGACGGCCAGCTCTGATACTGTGTTATTGTCAGCTAGACATGGAGCAGTGCCCAGCCCTGTGAAATTTGCTCTCTGATGCTCTCAAAGCCCGTGACCCCTGTTTGTGTTCCCCAGATTACAGGAAAGTCCTCGAACTGCATTCAGGTAATGAGTTTTCTTGCATGGTGCTGGGGTCTGAGTAAGCTTATTATTTCAAGAGGATTAACTTGGTATTAATATCAACATTGTGGTTACTCCTTAAATAATCTTCAACATGCTGTGTTTCTGTTTGCCGATTAGCCTGATTTTGTTACTATTGTTACGGATGAGACTTTTAATTATTTTTATTAAGTCTCCATCTCAAAGGCCCTGAGAACACTGCAATAAACAAATAACACTGTAATAGCAAGTCCACATAGAATTGGGAGCACATGCTACTAGTGTGTTTTATGTCAGAACCTAAACCAGCATGATGCTAGCAACAATGAAATTCTGGGATTCTTTTCTTGACTCTCCGACACACATTAGTGCCAGGAAAGATATTAAATACAAAATTAAACTTATAAATACAATTGCCTCAGAGTCTGGATACTGTAGTCAGTGCAAGCTACATCAGACACAACAGCCGTGGGAATACTGGCAGAAGACACTAGTGGACTGCAGTCCCATTTGCTGCCTTCCGTCACTAAGCACAATAAAAGTCTGTTTATGAGATGTGGCCAATTGGTTTGAGATGAGAAACTGTTTGCAGATACAACCAAATACAGATGACTCCAACTGCTCCATTTCATGAGGTCTTCCTGTTAACATTCAGGACTAGTGAAAAATCCTCTCTATTCATAACATTTAAATTACAAAAGAACCCTTACATTCAAGTACTGAAAAGGTGCAAAGTTTGCAAATATAGCCCAGTGTGTATTTATTAATCAATAATACATAAACGAACTGTAAATCTTATATAACCTGTGGGTGTTTTGTAAAAGCCAACAGCTTGTGAACTTCCCACCCTTAATTTCCCTAACTTCTAAATTAGTATACAAACTTCAGCAAAAAAATTAGAAAAAACCTTCCACATTAATTCTTCTATGCAACCTTTGAATGTTCTGTACTGGAACTTCATATTGCCTCTTTGTGGCCATCAAGCCAGTGGCATTTTTTCTGGTTTTTGGATAAAGAAAAGATAATGTATAGGCAGAGTGATGAGTCTTTACATTCAGAATCTAGTGTATGGTTTATAAAATAAACAAAGAAACAAACACAATGGCTTCAGCAACTCAGAATGCAGAAAGACATTTTGAGAGGTTAAAATTGCTATGCATCATTTTCAAAATACTTAGAAATGATAATCACAAATCTACAAAGAATTATACTATTTCTTTCTATCATTAAACACCAGCATACACAGAAGAAGAGGAAAACTTCACACCAGTGTTGGACAGACATATGACCAGTCAAGTCTCAGAGCTTGGCCTCACAATCTAGTCTGAAACAATCATTTCTGCAAGCTTTTGGCACAAAGGCTCTCTCCTAATTACACATGCTTTAAGTATCAGGCAAAGAATGATGCTGGGGACGGACGTTTTACATGGGCATATAGCAACAGGATGAAGGGAAGTGGCTTTAATCTGGAAGAGGGTAGCTTTAGACAAGATATCGGGAAGAAGTTCTTTACTGTGATGGTGATGAGACACAGGAACAGGTTGCCCAGAGTGGCTGTAGATGTCCCAACCCTGTAGGCATTCAAGGCCAGACTGGATGGGGCTGTGAGCAGCCTGATCTAGAGGGAGGTGTCCCTGCCTACAGCAGGGGGAATGGAACTAGATGCTCTTAAAGGTCCCTTCCAACCCAAACCATTCTGTGATTCCATGATAAATAAAAACAGCTGCTATTTTTGGGGGCAAGAATGGTAGCATATTTGCTGGAGTTCACTTGATGATTCAATTATGTCTTGATAAATGCTGGCACATCGGAAACTTGGGACCAAAGAATGTTCAGTTGGAAACTACTCTGACATAGCTACAAATATAGGGCTTTTTAAATAAGTCATTTTATAGTTTCCTTATCTGGATTCAACAGCCACTTAGATCAGACTTAGCTGGCTGTCATGTAGCCAGTATAACACCCACACAGCTCTAAAGGTTTTATATGGTTGTGTCTTACATTAGCAGAAGCCCAATGCCCCAAGGTTCTGGGAATTTTGAATTTACATATTTGACTGCTACTCAGCAACTGCATCATATTTTAACTAAAAAAACCCAGTCCCAGAAAAACAAACAAAAGAGAAAATTCTGCTTCACCAGGGAAAAGAAAGCCAGGTTTTAGAGTTAAGAATAGTAATAGAAAATGCTGCCCTAAACAACAGCAGCAGCTCACAGAGAGCACTAGAGACTGCGAAACAAAGTGGAGTAAAAGGACCCAAAGATAGCACTGGCACTGCCAACTGTCAAAACTCAGCAGCTTCACTGCACAAATACAGTAGTTGCTGAAGTGAGTAACTCTCTCTGTTGACAGGTGATTTCCTGAAGACTGCATTACCATTTCATAAGAACAGCTTTTCCAGTCTCCTTTTTTCCCTTCTGTCTCCTTCTCTCTCTTATTAGAACTGCTGAATAATCAGGTAAAGTGGGGGAACAATGAAACAGCAGAGCAAACATACCAGTGATACAAGTTCTTACCTTTCTTCTTTGCCCTTGAGGAATATTTATATTATAGGTCACAAAGAGTTTGTTCCAGTAAAGACAGTACTGTAATAAAAATACACAATGGTTCTACTTTGTCAAATGCAGTGTAATGTATTCCCGGTCTAAAAGGCTGTTTGCTTTGTTCTCCACAAAGTCTTTTCTAATGCTACTCATCTTAAATAGACCATAAAGAATTTTGATAGTCAAAGCATACAGAACCTTTAAAGGTAGTGTTTGTTCTTAACTAAAAAGAATGCTTAACAGCTTATTCTGTGGTGCTGCTTATGCTGCTCAATTTTTTATTTTACATTCTTTCTCATAAGATAACTCATTAACAAGCAATGATAAACTTACATTCTAGTTTTAATATTAAAAGGTCAAATCTTGATGCTCTCAGTCATTTTTTACTTGGACTTTATCCAAGAAGGACATCCACGTGTAAGTACAAAAGAGAAAAATCTGAAAAAAGAATGAAACAAAAACAATTGCTGTGCAGAAAATACAATATCAATGAACACTGGTCTAACCTAATTAATTCTTCCATTAATTACCTGAAAGCAAAATAAGCCTGGCTTAAAATGAGAGAGTCCACAGAGGCTTTTGCAGTCCTTACTTAAAGCACAGCTGATGTTGAGCAGTATAATCTGTGCAGGAGTAAATGCTCAGGAGGGCCCATAGTCTGCTAAAGGCTTTTACTATTTGATAGCAAACACAAGATCTGACAAAAAGAAGTGTTGGCAGCACAGTTTCAGTGCCATCAAGAACTTGCCTGGTTCATTTGTATGTGCAAGTTCACACTGACAGTAATTGTGTAACTCAGGTTCTTCCATAGAAAAAAAATATATCTATATTTCACATGGAAACATTATCAGTAGCTGGTGGTTGGGCCTGTGTGCTGAGTATATATCTAACTTGGAGCCCACTGAGAACAGTTTACTTAATGCAAAGAAATCCATCTTGAACTGTTTGTTGGGAGTAAGCAGTAAGGGTACCTCATCTTTTCTTTCATCTGCAATCTCAGTGTTATGAAATGTCAGTCATGAGTGAAGCAGGGAAGGAGATGGGCTCAGTAAATCCAACTGTCTCTGTTTCAACATGCTTTCCTATCAAAAGGAGGTTTTTCAAGGGCAATTCACAGCTCCTTCGGAAGAAGGAAACTAGGTTCAACCTGCAAAATTCAGATCCAAAAAATACTTTTGGCAAAACTGGAGCAAACAATTCAGACAGCTGGATTCAGCCCTAAGGAAACTGAACCATTATATAACATTAAGTCCTGCAAACACTGAAAACAATTCAATAAAAAAGTTGAGAGTATCAATAATGAATGTATTTTTATGGCCTAGAATCAAGTAGTCAGAAAATCAAGCAGTCCCCAATGGTCACAGATATAAACGATGAATGAGCTGTACTAATTAGCTTTAACTTACAAGCGCAAATCAGGTTAATTAAAAAAATAAACTTTATTACATTAGAGCACCAAATTCCTCCCTTTTCTTAATTCAACCACAGATGAATGGATACAGCAAATTTGATCTATACACATTCACTGGATTAATTAAAAGTCAGGCATGCATCTGCAGTACCAGGCAGAATTCTTTATTTCTACAGGGACTGCTGGCAACTTGAGATTAAGAAAAAAATGAAGAAGGAAAAAAGCATCTGATCTATGTTCAAGTTAAATGGTGCTTTACATCATGAAATTTATGACACAGTCAACTCACACAGGAAAAAAACTGCTCTCTGTAGTGCCTTTTTTTTTTTTTTTTTTTCTCCTGTGCCGTATCCATGGCATAATTCTCACACATTAAAGTAGCCAAGAAACAGTGCAATTTCAGCTTTAATACCCTGAGCTACAAATTGCAGAGGCCCAGCTGCACCATACCAATAAGAGCCCAGTCACAGAGAGCTCAGGGTGCAGGCAGCTCAGTGCAGTGCCCTTATCAGCTCCTCTGCCCTCATGGGCTACAGCTGAGACAAGCTAGCACTTTCTGCCTGAGAAAATCCCATGCCCAAGCCTACCCCTGTGAGCTGCAAGCAGTCTTCACTCTAGGATGCTCCAATATGACTTAGCAGAGGCTCCAATACACAGCTGAAGCATGTGTGCTAGACTTTGTTCTCATCTCTGCACTATGGGCATTTGCCTGCTGGCACGAACACTTTCTTGAATTAGACTGTAATTAGTATCCTTCTTAGGAAAGTCAGCAGCACTGGATGCAAAATGACTAAGTAAATCTGCACATTCTTTTTCTAAAATCTTGTTGGCATAGGCATTAAATACACCCTCAGGCTTACTGAATTTGCTTTCACCTTTCCAGGAAAATTCTAAGAGGTTACAAACAATGCTTTCCCTCAGGACTGGCCTAATCCTCTCATAAGAGATGCGTGTAACCAAAGATGTAAGGCTGACCTCCTCTATTTGGGGAAGCCGAGAAAATCATTGTGTTCAGCAAAAACCCAAATGTGCCGTGTCCTAACTGGCTTCACAGAGTCTCTTCAGGCAAAACCTGATCCATCCGAGGCAGCAATTTTGTTTTATTCCTTCTGCCTTCTAAGTTAGAAATAATAATTTAAAGGCATTAAAACATGGGTTGTATGGTGAAATGTTTTTAAGAACACTTCCTCTGTACACTGCTGTTAATAAACACAATGCTGTACATTCAATGCCGGCCTCTAAGGCAGTGCCAAGCAGAACATCTGCACATTGCTAGGCAGAAATGCAGAGGCGGAAGAGGGGTGGGATTAATTGCACGGCTTCTGAGAGGCCTCAGAGGTGTTCAGTCCAAGCAACTCAAAGGAACGGCCAAATGGCAAAGCTCAGCTCTAAAACTGGACAAAGTGCGTGGTCCACTCTTGCTAGATTTCTGCCATTACAGGGTGAAAAGATACTCAAAGAACACCCAGTAACTAGAAATGTGCATTATATGAATCCAGGTCGAGAGCACGAGGCTGGTATCTGTGAGCTTTAAATTTCCCAACTTTTGTTACTCCACCGGATGATGAAACACAGCCGAGGGTGATGAGGGCTCTATTCTGACAGTGATATAAAATCTATGCTAGGTTATTCAGAAATTATTAATAAACTTGAGATTATTAAGCAGTAATTCATTTTATATTTCATCCATGTGGATTAAAACTTCCCTTGGAAGTTTTAACACTCATCGTAACCCTTAAACTAAACCTAACTACCTGTTTATTACAGGAGAATGTTCCTTCGCATCTTTGTGCTGATCTAAATTCTCCACAATGATGGTACTTCCCATAACAACAGTTTCACCAGAAGTTTGTGATATTTGACACTAGACAAGGGTTCGGTGTCATTTCAGACAGCAGGTAAGAGAAGCAAGAGGAAGTTTATCGTTACCTCCTTCCATTACTGTCTATTCCCCAGAGGTTTGATCTTTGTGGAAGGCTGGACTTGTCCCAGTAAAACTTCTGCTGAAGACAGCAGTGTAGAAGTAATATGGGGGCAAGTCACAGGAAAAAAAAAAAAAAAAAAAAAAAGTTCTCCCACACAGACGCACTCCACATTCCTCTTTAGTACTTTGTAGAAAGGGTGGAGTGTGCACTCAGATGGCATCTCCTGAGGAGGAAGAGGTCAAGATGAGGCAGAGATGAGACAGGCAATGAGAAACAGGAACAAGGAATATATACAGTAACACTGGCCAAAAGTGTCATTGCATATTACAAGAAGTTTGTACAGTTTGTACAACTCTGTAATCTTCCATGATCTGGTGGTGGGGAAAGCAAAGAGCAAAGCAGGGAAGAGACATGAAAATTCGGACTCCACTGGAGTAAAGGGGAGTTTATCTCAGCTCTAATGAGGACTTCAGAAACAGTTACACAGCATTTATGAATGCCTTAAGCAGAGGAGAAATGCCAAGAAAGGTAATGAGGTCCTTGGTGTGAAATTAGCTCCTAGACTGCAGGAATAGAATGAAGGAGAAAGTAAAAGGTCTAGAGAAAATTAATTCTTTCTCATATGCAGTGATCAAGGATATAAACTCCATAGCATCAGGTAATGGGAGAGTTCTAGCTAGAGGGAGTGAAAAATATAATGGTAGTAACATCTAATTATATGGCCACTTCCATATAGGACACTGAAGACAGGGAAGTCATTGCCTTAATAATATCTTCCTGTAAGGAGGAATGGTCTCTACCAAACTACCATATATGTCAATTACCTGCTTAATTGCCCATACATGTTACTACACATCTTTTAAAGGGATTGCTATCAGATTTTTGCCTAATTTCCTCATTGAACAGACCCACCTATGCTTATGATGCATTTTTCCCAGGTATTCACTGCCTTATAATACAAAGCTGCATGTACATCTCGTAGCCTAGGTGATTGCTCAATTTCTCTTACTCCTCCACAGCCAAAGGCAAATTCATTACATATATAATGAAATTCTTCATTACCTATACACCCTTATAATTGAAGCAAGTCTCCACACTGCTGTCTATTAAGTATATCAACACAGATTAATCCGTAATTGAATTAAATGAGTCAGTTTTGCTTTGTTTGTAAAGGTAACTAGAAGCAAGAACTCTTCTGAGAAAACTAGAAAAGATTTTCAAAGACAATGAGAAAAACAGAGCTGAAGTGGCCCCTCAGGACTCATTGCAGCTCAATTACACTACTATTCTTCAGAAAATAATCTTGCACTGCTAAACTCAATAGGATGCTTTCATAGATCTCTGCAAAAGTTGTGTGGAATCTGGCTGCATAGTCTTAAACTATTCTGAGCCTTAAGTATGGACAGTGAACAGAAACAAGGCTGCACCAACATGTACAAAATATTTTGTGGAAGCACAACTACAGAGGCCTCTTCCAGACAGAACTCAATACACAGACCCACATTAATGTGCACTTCCCCTTTTCCCAACACATCTGCAGTTCCCCTAGAAAATACCATCCATCCCAATTTTCTGAGTTTGGTTTGGATCTCTGGGTCTGAACCAGCTCAATCCTTGATTAGAGTTCTGAGACCAAAGTGGCAGTGCTGTACAGGAATTGCATATGCATCTATTAGTGTAGGATACATCAAGAGCTTTACACATTTTGAAGTACCTAATTATCAGCAGTTCATCTGCACTACTTAAGTACAGGTATGCACAGTTACACAATTTTGGCACATGCAGTTTTAATTGGACATATATAATAAAATTGCTTTACTCAGTAGGTTCATAAGGAATAATACCTCTACAGGTCACCTAGTTCAACCCCTCTGCTGAAGCAAGCTCCCTACTGTAGGTTGGCTAAGCACGTCACAGTGTGAACAAATGGGAAAAAACATGGACAAATGCTAACTATAAAATACATTAAAATTAGTATTATAAGTCTAGTGGCACTGTAGGACTACTCAAATCTCATAGAAAGTCATCTTGTTATACTGAGTCTCCAGGCCCAGAGCATTTAAGGAATCTCCTCCTTCTCTGATGAATTTTGATGACATCACCAGAGCTTCTATAGTTCAAAACTAAAGTCCATTTGAAAATGTTGGGCCAAAAGCAATGTCACACATTGACTGATCCTAACTACCACAGAATAAGAGATTTTCAAGCATATTTTGCTTTTGTTGATATTTTTGTTCCTGTAGCCTCAAGTTCTTCTGCTGTTACCACCATAGAGCACTCAAAGTCATCATTACACTGAAGTCCTTAGTATAAATTTAAGACTGCTTTTAAATCAGCCAAAGTTTACAGACAATTCAGGGGAGAAGAAAAAGATAGTCACAATCAGCGTGTAGAACAGACCACCACAATGCATATTTGGCTTCATCAGATTACCTGACAATGCTTTGAAACATGAGAATCTCAACACGTAACGGTACCAAAATTGTATGGCTACTGCTGTTGAGCTGCTATGATGTATTTGGTTTTATGCAGTCATGACTCATGGCCTGGGAATAACAAGAATCAACAGTCAGTACAAAACTTACAGTGTGCTGCTGTATTGTGCATCAGAATACAAACTCTGGCCTCCACCCTTGGCAAAACTCATTTCAAGGAAACAAAAAATAACTCCAGAGAGTTTGTTTTAGATGCCATATATGTCAGGTCATTACAGCATGTATGTCACACACTGTATATGTGAAAGAAAGGCACTGCTATGCAGAGGTAAATATTTTCTAACTTCAAGTTGCCTGAACAAGTATTTTTTATATTTGATACGTCAGGTGTGTATTCACCTGAGGCATATGTCCAGAAAATGTGAAGAAACAGCACCATAGTGTTCAAAATCCACATACCTTGTCAGATATTGTTAATTCTGTAAACAGAAAGAACAGAAATCCAAGGACCACTGCTGCCTGCACAGATAGATAAAGCTTTTCAAATACATTGTACAGACCAAAGGGCTTGATCTGGTTACTGGTGAAAGATATCATCGATATCAGAGAAGTAGCAACAAGGTAATGCCGTCTTCTACAAAACGTGATGCTCTATTGTTCAGCTACAGAACAAAGGGTTATGAAAAGCAACAAAAGAAAACTGACAACACTACGATCCAGAAAAATCCTTGCATACTGTTAACTTTTCCTTACCTTTTTGTGTACAGGCTAGGTGAACTGTCACATCTCACTCCAAAAAAAAAAAGATTCATTCAGATAACACAATAAGCATTCCTGTAAACTTCAGAAGCTCCGAAAGTATGAAATCAGGGTAGAAACGAAGTTATAAATCTGTAGATGTTTAAGCACTTGTTAATTCTTAACAGTGATTTCCTTTGCTATTTTGTATCTAAAATTTGCTGAGAAAGTTTGTTAAGCAGAAGGCACACCATGCCAAAGAGTAAACATTTTCAGCTCTTAAATGCAGCACATTTGAAGCAAAAGAGCCCCTGAGAGAACAAACAGACAGGTTGGGCTGTAAGAGCAGCAGAACATGCTGCCGTGTGAAGGCAGTGCTTCAGCAGTTCAGGGAACTTGATAAATGCTCCTGGGCTTGGAGCTAAAGCAATTATCCACCTATATATCCATATATAGGACATCCACATATATATATACCAGGCAGATGGTTCTTTTTCACTCTAGAAGATGGTTTAAGCAAAAACATTAAAGAAAGGGTGAGAATTGAAAGTACTCATTTTGGTATGCTGCTAGGTTACAAAATGGAGGACTCCGAAGTCATGAAGCTCCTAAGCTCTTCTTGCAGTGCTGCCATCCGTGACCATATTGCACACTCAATGCAGTCCCTGTGGCAATGCCAGCTCTCTGCTAACATGGCCAGTCCTCTGACCCTGTGGATAAGGCGCAGCTCTGGGGAGAGTTGCCCTGCACATCCCATCCCACAGGCAGCCATTGGGCAGCACCCTGAGGCCCTCAGGACCTGAAGAAAATCCATCCTCACCTTTCCTCAAAACAACCACACAAAGCAAGAGCAGAGAGACCTCATGTTGCAAATCTGTCCGGAACAAGATTTCCCTATTTATATACTTAAGTAGGAGACAGGTAGAGCTCCAATTTTTAAGGCAAAAGGAGGGGAAAAAAACATGTTGAAAATGCATCTCACCTTCCTGCAACCCAGCTCGTGACAAGATGCAACCTTTCCCTTTAGGGCTCTCCTCAATTCACAGATGGACAGCAGTTTTTAGCTCAGAGGAGCTGCTCTCTCCCACACACTGCAAAGCTCCTTTCCTCTGCAAACCTTCCGGAAGGTTCTCTGTGCACTCTCCCAGAGCTTAACAGAAGGTTCTCTCTGTCCCTTGCTCTCCCACCAAAACTTCCAGAAGGTTCTCTCTGCCCCTGCCAGCTCCATGCCACTGATGGGCAATCTCACCCACAGCCAGCCACCTGCCCTGACTGCAGCCATTGCTCCTCTATCCTGCTGTTTGCTTCCCAGGACTGAGGTGACAGCTCAATTTTTCTGCACTTAAGTGACTGAAAAGTAAGAAGTCATTAGAAACAGATCTCTCAGAAGTGCTGAAAATGCACAGTTCCACTGGCAGGCAGCAATGTCTGATGGAAGAATAACCTCATTCCTCCTGCAATGCCAAAGAAAGCCATTTTAGAAAGTTGAAGCACAGGGAGATTTAGAGCAAGCAGCTGACTGCCATATATTCTATTGCTCTTGATTTTAATGGCACTACAGATGTGAAAAATCCCAACTAACTCCTTGTCAGTTCTGCTGTAAATACTTACATCACTTTGTGATTGAGAAGTAGGTCCCTGAGCAGAGGAATTCTGCGTGTGGTGTTCATGCTGCTGCTCTATTTGGCAGTTTAGTCTCACAATCTGGATGCTTGGACTATCTGTTCTTTCTCTAGAAATGGCAGCCTTGCTTTTCCCTCTCTCTGCCACTCTGAGTCACAGGGCTTGCAGATGTACTAGTAATGGCCACACCTACTGTGCTGTCTGTGTAGCTTTCAAAAACCATGGGGTATAGCTGTTACAAAGCATTATAGCTTAAGACATGCATTGTTTTGATTTATCACATGGAAAGGGAGCCAACAGGTTTTGAATGTGAAATTGACAACAGCACATTTTATTTACCTTTCATCTCAAACGACCTTTCCCAGAGTGAAAATTTAAAGTAGATGCACAGTTTGAACAATAGCCAACTTTCAATATTACCGTCTTGTCTGTAAATGGAATAAGGGTTTCAGTCGTAAATTACTTTTTTTAATGTAGCTCCAGAGTACAAGGAGTTCTTCCTGATTATTAAAAGGGATTTTTGGGACTGAATTTTCAGTAGAGTCTGGCAACATCATGCAAACAAGAATTTTTATCCAGATGACACTGTGTTTGCTTGCTTAAATCATTTTTTACCTCAATTTTCCATGTTTTGAGGATTCTTGGAGATACCTCTCTTAATACATCTTAGGCTTCTCCTTGTTTTAACTGCAGCTTTTTTTTCACAGCTGAACAACACTGCTGGCTCCTGCAGTGGATAAGATTCAGACAACCCAGCCTTGGCTACAGGGGTCTAATCTAAACGATTTTAGAGGAACTTTGATCTAGTCCTTTTCTACCTAGAGAGAGATTAGCATCTTTATAGGACATTCCCCAAACAGCTGGACTTAAGACATTTTGAGCTTTGACCGTTTATCTCCTAGGACTGTAAGTGACAACTAGCCAACAAAAGTTAGGTGATATAAACCTATGCCTCAGGCTCCATTTTCACATAAAGAACTTGAATTTCAATTTGCTGGCTTTGAATTGCCTGTCCTGAAGCTAAACGATTACCTCACGTGAACCTGATCTGACCTAGGCTGTATAGTGCTATTTCCTTTATCCCAACATAGTTGAGCCTCTGCTTGTATTTCCAATGCTAAATTATTGACATGGTAGTTGACACTAAAAAAATAACCACAACTGTTGGAGCACTTCCTCTCAGTGCTCTGAGGAAGTTCATGGATCCAATCCTCATGTTATACTGATGTGGCTCTATACATGCATGGAAGTACTCTCATAGGTCAGATGAAAGTTTGTCCAAGACCAATTGGCAATGATATTGGGATTTTATTTCTCTCAAGAGCAAAATTGGGATTATCTGGGCATATTTTTCCTGATCAGTGATATATCATAACAAGGATCACAGACACTTAAAATAACCACTGGATTATGTGAGCTTATACTGAGTTTGTATTTCTGAAGAGCTAAGTCTTCTGGTCTAAGTACATGGATTTGAAGTAGAAGTATCTCATAATACAGAGTATGGAGGACTCATCATCTCTCTGGAATTAAGCTCCAGGAAACACTGTACAACAAAGCTGATTTTTTTCTTTTTTTTTAGTGAAAATTTATACTCAATTAACCAGTTCAGCATTTAGGGATACTAAGATCAATTCAACAATTGATTTATGATCTAACTTTAGTGTAGCATTAAGTCATTTCAAAAACATTTTGATAGTGGTATTGTTTTTAGTTTAGTGTAGTGAGAATAGAACAGCTTTACAAATATGTTTTCTTGTTTCTATCTTTGCATTATAACAACAATCAACTTCCAACAAGAAATTGTTGGATTCCAATCTTTCCCACTTAGAGACATAAAAGGAATCTCTTTGCCTTGCCTAGAGTACCCACTGGGTTTATGTAAAACTAGTTTACTTGTCCTTTCTTATGTTGTGATAAGATCATATATGACATAGAACAAGCATACAACTTTTTTATTTTAAGTTTCCATCCTTTAGGGATATTGTTTGTCTTGTTTTTTTTTTCTGTTGCAATAAGTTCAGATACAAATAACCTGTTAAAAATGGGAAAAGAAGCTTTGAAGTACCTACAAATACAACTAAAAAGCCACAGAAGAAGAATAAACACCTACTTCATCAGTGAAAACATCACATTTTCTGTTGGAAAACATATATTGACGCGTGGAATTCATTGGAATTCCTGCAGCTGATCAAATGAAATAAAGTATTGAATTTAGATTGCAGTGTCAGAACAGGGATATTAGATCTTGAATCATTTGCTAAGTCTCAACGCAGTCAGCAACGTGGAAAACCATGATTAGTAGCATTTTCATGGCTGAAGTCTACATCTCAGCCTTGAGAACAGATCATCACAATGATGGTAATTTACTGTAGAATAAGGCACACATCATACATTGTATGATGTCGCTCTATTCCCACTGATGCACAATATACATACAAAGTTATTAAGAAAAATATATATTGCTGTGCACTACACTGAGCACCTTATACTTTTGCTCTTTTGCTTTATGTCCTTTTCCAGATAGTGGAGGAGAATAAAAATTATCAGCCAATAAAAACTGTAGCAAACACCAGATAAACAAAGGACTTCAGCATACCTACTGGCATTCCGAGGTCAACCTCACATGACATGGATTGCTTCAGGAAAGCAAAGGTGCATGTGTAGGTACAAACCTCCAGCTGCTTAAAATAAGATGAGATACAGCACGCTTCTATCTATTCTGTGTGCTGAACTAGAATTTAAGTTGCCTTAGTTGCTATTCATCTTCATTTTGGTTTTTCAATATGCATTATGTTAATAGTAGATATTATAATACATTTCCTTGTCATTCTGTCTTGTACTGAGCAGTGCAGTGGGATAAAATGATTGAAGAAACTGTTGAAGTGGGAAAAAACCTATTCACTAGTATTCACTAGCACGTTACAGGGTGAGGTTGCTATTATATAGACATAATTATATTGTTAACATAATTTCTGAGTTTCAATCGTGCTGATTAAAAATGAGGATATCCAGGATTCTTAGTAAATGTTGTGGTTTGATGGTCTTTTTTCTCAGATAAGAAGTACATTAAGGATAAAATCTCCACTGATCCTATGGAAAAAAAACCCCTGAAAATAAGGAATATACCAAAAGAAACAAATGAAATAAAACAGATGTCCCAAATTAAAGTCTAGAACAAAAACAGAAGAACGAATAGTAACATACCTATGTTCCAAATTAATCAATTACTTGCTTAACTAATTTTATAATTTCCACGAAGACCTCACCAAAGTCCTTGTGTATTTATCTAAGAACGTTATTTACAAAGCACATTGTATGTTTTCTTGTTGCTAAACATACATAGGATTTTCCCTTTTGTGTTCTATGCACAGTTTATTCTTGCAGCATATATTACTTCAACATTTCACTGGGAGACTGGGAGATTTTCTTGTAAAACCCACGAACATAAAGCTTCATCCTGCCTGGGATGTAAGAAATATGGCTGAGTTAAAGAAAGGGAACAGATGAATGAGAACAAAATGTGCTCTGTAATTGATGAATAAAACAAATATGCATTTTGAAGGAAAGTAGAATTACACCTGACATTTCCTGACATGCATTTGATTATTCTGCAGAAAATTAGGTGGGTAGATTCTGATATTTTTGGCTCATATTCAGAATAATTCTGTTACAAGTTCCATGCTTCGCTTCTCTCGCTGGAATCCACATCATAACCTTGCCTTCACAAAGTTTCAAGAAAAGCGATTTTAAAACAATTTTTTTCAAGCCTCAGAAAAGGCAGTTGTTCTCCTTAACACAGCCTACATCTGAAAAGTTTAATCTGACATACTATCCCTGCTGTGTAATAAGAGCAGATATGGTTCATTATAGGCATGGCCAATGAGTGTGATTCAGAATGCCTGCATTTTACTGAAGTGCTTTATATCTGCAATTGGCAAAGCGACAATGCAGAATTTTCTCTGGATGAATGTGATCCCTGTGCTTTGGAGGTGTCATCTATCAGGTAGCACGACGTGAACACAGTATTTGTCAAGCCCACATTTACTTAATTTTTAGAGTACACTCTAACATTTAGAGTACACACATTGAACAGTTTTTCAAGTGTTCAAAGGGGAAGTTTGTACAACAGGTTTCCTAATCCTGTGCTCCATTCAGATTTCCGAATTATGATACACACAAGAAATAAAAGCAGGAGGCTACGTTATCAAAAATTCTGTTGTCGAGAATGAGGTACAAAAAGATCTATGTAGCATCACGTCTATATGTTGCTCGTAGTGCTTGGGTCTGTTCAGAGCCTGGATAATTCTGATTCACTCAGTGAAGCATATATATTTAAGAGAAGGCACTTCTCATGCATCTGCTATATTTTCTAATGCCATCCTTTCCAAGAACATCAACTTAAATCTGCATGAATATTGACAGCAATAACTGTTCATTCACTAATTCACTAATGAAAAATTAGCCCTAAAGACTGGATTTTTTCTTTCTAAATAAACCCTATTGAAACTAAGGCCCATTACATGGCTTTACCAAACCCTTCTTTTTTTTTTCCCCCATGTTTGCCCCCAACTCTCAATATACATATTGTTGCGGGTATCCCTAAATCACTGATTACCAGAATCTGGGAGAGCTATATGAGGAGGCTTATCTAATACAAGCCCTGCTCTTACACTGTTCCTTAAGTATTGGCTCCATGTCAACGCATGGTGAAACCAGAAGAACATTCGACCCAATTCTTAAATCAAATTTCTTTATATGACTCTCACAACAGACTGTGTGAAGATCACAAGTAAGAAGGCGATTAGAACAAGATAACAGATCATCACACTTAGAAAATCGAAGGCTTATGACAGCTTCCATAATCCACAGACTCGCAACAACAGACCATGAAAATTTCTACCTAGGATTATTAGATCCACACAGATCCAGGCACAGCAATGCAAATACCTTTTCTCCCTGGCTGAGCCATGCAGAGCAATTAGTCTGTCAACTTATTGTGATTGCTAAGGCTCCGTAACATCAGTTCAAGCTCAAAGGCCTTATCCATTTGTCTGCAAAGATACTTAAACTCTTAGTCCACAGTTCAGCCTGAAACCAGGATCCAAATATGAATCAGCAAGTTAGCAAATCCATCCTAAATACCATTATTAGTTTCCCAGCAAAAACAAAAAACAGAAACACAACAAAAAACAGTGAAGAAACTAAGATGCAATCACAGCGTGTTCAATAATTTAGATATTCTAAATCTTTTCTCATCACATAACAAATTAAACAGCATGAAAACCTTAGTCCTGGACACGTGCACTACTTGTGTATAAAATACTCTGAACCACTCTAAGTAGCAGTCAGGTGGGAAAAGGATCCAAGAGTAGCAAATGCACCCTTCAGGGCACTAGTCATAGTAAAACATAATTTTGCATTAGCATCACTCTAATGATGAGACAAATCCATTGACTCAGTCACAAGATCTTCTCTTCAAAACCCTATCACTTCATAGTACTCTCTTTCTACAGATGTTTATCAGCCATGGAAACTGGAAGGTGCACTCAGCTCCAAAACTGAAGAACTTTATCTGCAAGCTGACTTTGCATTAGTAAATATCAGGTATGTAGTCTGATTCATGTTCTTGAACAGAATAATTGGGCATTTTTTTTACTCTTTTTTTTTTTTTTTTAAACTAGAATTTCCCTTTAAGCTTTTTTTTTTTTTTTCCTTATGTATGTTTATGCAGTCAGTTAATAACTTGACAGGGGGCTTAGTGCCTTATTACTGCTAGAAGTTGTAGTATTTTCTTTTTAATGATGTCCAAACAAATTATCTGTTAAAAATAGACTGCATGGCAGCACGGTGGGACACGGAATTTAGCAGGCACAAGATCAAAAGGAATTAAGTGCCAGAACTCTGCCCTATGCGCTCGTAAAAATTGATTTGATTTAATAAGTTTAATGCAAAAGGGAATTGCATTCTGTGCACTGCTTTCCTGTTGATTTTTAGAAAGTGTGGGAGCACGTCTTCCCTGCTGACGTCCATTAACTATGTCCATGAATACATAAATATAAATTGAGTGAAATTGGGTGCTTCACTCTTCTTCTTTTTTTTTTCCTCTACAAAAAAAACAACCCTAACTCTTATCAGCATTTTATGGCTAGGTACTCTAACTGGATTCACACAAAAAACTGCTAACGGCTGCTATTTTCCAGTCATCTGAAATACTCACTTCTTTTTTCCCTATTGGTATTAAAAGAAGTAAAACTCCTAAATTTTAAGGAATTTATTTTTCTGGTAACTGCGTCAACTATTTCAAGTGCGGAGGTGATGAATCACAAGGAGCTAGAAGTAGCCATTAAAGGTCCTGTTTAATATTACTTACTGATATTCTGTGAGGTTATTTTCTTTTAATTGTTGTTGTCCTTCAGAGTGATAATTAGTCTTTGCATCAAAGCTCCTGGGGAACAGTAAAAAACATTTAAATTATCTAAACAAGAAAGTACTACCTGCCTATGTCAGGTTTTGCAATTAACCTCTAAATGATCTTTTAATCTTTGTGAAATCCAGAGACACAGTGCTTACAAACCGCTGGAAAAAAGACTGTCTTCATTTGTTCTTGCACTCACTTTTTATCTTCTCGCTTAAGTGCTGCCTTGATCATCCCTTGCTTTCGTGAGAGTGTATACAGCAATGCCATCATTTTTCTGCAACATCTTTTTGCTTGTATGAGAATGTATGTGCATGGTATCTGCTCGGCCAGACAATCACTGCTCTTGAAGAATCTTGGTATCTATTCAAGGACATTTTCCATATTTATGTTGATAAACTGCTAGTGTATTTCCACCATAGCTGCTACCACACTCATGAAGCAATAAAGTATCCGAACTTCAATAATATTTGAGGTGAAGTTGAATTTAATGCAGTCTAAAACGCGTAGCTTAGGTTAAGAAATGACCTTCCTTATCTGCCCTTCACTAGTCAGAAATATCTCTGCTCCTTGATTTTCCTATGCCTGTTTAGCTGGTGAGTGTTTGACATACATCCCATAATCTTAAATCTGAAACTCATCGCATAATCCGTTAGCCATAGAGTTGCCATACTTACAAGAGTGCAGGTGCTACAGCATAATATCTGGGGTTGGGGCAGGAGGGTGGTCATGCTTGCTGGCTGCTCCACAATGCAGAGAAGTCATGCGCGGAACAGAGCAGTAAGAAGAGTGAGATTTATTGAGAAGTTTCCTTTGGAATTACTGAGGCTGAACCTGATTGAGAGTATTGTAACGTTACAAATCAGGCAGCAGAATGTGGCTGCTGGAGTCCAGTCACAAAGACTTAAGTCTGCATCTGGAAACATAAGCAGGTCAGATAAGCAAATTCACGAACATCTTTCTTACACATCCTCTGTTGTTGTTTCCTTATATTTTGATCTTGTGTGCAAAATTGCTAAAAGCCAAACAATGATATTTCATTAACTTGGGCTTTTATAGACGTTCCCTTAAAACCCACTATCTCAGAGTAATTAAATTTAAATAGAAAGTGCATCTACCTTGACATATCCTACCCTGATTTAAGTAGCAACAGAGAAAACAAAATGTGTTAGTTAGGTGATACACTTTTCCTTTGATAAGTGCCAAAACAGGTTAGAAACCTATGTCTTACTATCAAACAGCTCTCAAGACAATCATATGTATTTTAATGTTTTGCTGCATATGTGCCTTTATAATGGTGTCTATAGAAGGGATATATTTTCATTTATGTATAAGTTAATTAGTTAACTATTAATTGTAATAATTTACAGGAAACTGCCATCAAATTTTATGTGACTGAAATGGTGTTATCAGAACACAACTCCTTGTGAACCCAAATCCAGGCATGTGAACGCTTCATAATTCCCTCTAAAAATCCGGTTTTAATTTCTCAAGCGTAGTGCCCCATTTCTGTTCTTTCTCTTGTGAATGATGACTTACGGATCAGATCTTAAACTTTTCTCTATTTCAAAATCGGTTAGGCTTTACGCTGACAGAAAATCTCTAAGGAATGATATACCACCCAAAGGGTGGTTTCTACTCTGACAATCAGAGCATAAGTACGACAATTTTAATTTTGTTCAAGTCAGCAGTTTAAGCCTCTTTGTCCCATAAATCACAGCAACCACAAATTATTCTTGCATGAAAAAAAGTTACCCGTGGAGATTTTCATTCACTGCTGGAGAAAAGTGAAACAGACAAGGCAGTATTTTTCCCTTGATCCTCTGCTGTTACACTCACAGCCTCACACACGCAGACTGGTGTTACGGCAAACTTTTCTGGGCAATGATTGCCACTGACAAAATTCACTCCTTCCTTCCTTTTCTGCATCACCCTTGGGTGTACCTTCTCTTTCTAATTAGAGGCCCCAAAGACACATTTGCACAGAACCTCATCACAGCTCATCAGCAGTCTTCTGATCGCAGCATGCCAGGCAATGCCAGCAGCATTTAGGAGGAACAGTGAGTTGAGGCCTGAGCTCTTCCAGCTGCTCCTGATGGGAACAGTAGATTTAGTTTGAGAAACACACCATAGGGAGAGCCACTAGGGGCACCTTCCCCTCCCTTTTCATCCTTCATGAAAAGTAACTTCTACTATTGGAGTCAACATATGTATTAGGCATACTTAAAGGCCCCGCCAAAGCTGTGCATATCCATGCAAGACTTCCAAAAGCAAAAATATATTTGGCTGCTAGAAATATTAACAAGTTCAATTGTTAACTGATCTTATTTTACTGCCTTTTTCCATTCTACATTTTTACTATAAAAAAAGAAGTGTATATATAAATACATGTATAAATATATATCTATATGCTTATTAAAAAATATATTAGCTGCTTTTAAAACTCAACCTCTTATCCCAGTTCATTTAGAAACAATTTGTCTTCTCCACTTCTTGCAGCAGAGCAAGCGTATATCTTATAAAATTACAGGCTTAGGGCAGTTCTTTGCCTACGCAAAAACTCAAAATGTAAACTTACATGGGTAAAGCCAGAAAAGCACAGTCCAGTTATTGTCTAGAACCTCGCTGCCCTTAATCACATTAACAGTAGCAGTCACAGAATGAGTAAAGGCTGAGATCCACAGAATACTCACCAGGAGGTGGACAGCAGAGCTCTCAGTGATTCGACTAGTAGAAGCAATTGCATTAGAAATTATCAGTGCCAACACTGGCTGCCCCAGTGCAGACCACAGCTGATTATGATTCAGAAATCTCAAATATGGCCCCAAATAACCTTGGAAAGGGAAATGATGATAATGCATTTTTACTATCATAGTATTCCACTCTCATTAGAGATCTGTGTTGTTTTTTTTTTCCTGTTATATTGTAATGAAAAAACAGTGTTTCTTAGTTGATGTAGAAGATAAAATCCGAAAGCATGAAAAATAATATGAAGCACTTTTTAAAATACAGTCACGTTTATTAGTAGGAGACAGATAATTTTTTTTTTTTTTTTTTTTAGGCTGAATGCCAACAGCTGTTTTATAACTGACTACCACAATAACCATTAGTTCCTGGTGCTTTTTAAAGGTTACCAAGAATCTTGCAGGTAATTAGCATCTCAAGGAATTTATCACTATAAAACAACTAAATATACAGGCATAAATGCAGAAAGTAAATTATGTTATAAGCTTCTAACCACAGAATAGAGAAGGTGAGACATACTTCACTATATTCCCAAAAGAAAATCTCTACTGCATTTCAGTGAGAACTTACCTATTATGGAGTAGGCAGATCACACAATAAGTCTGGATCCAAACCCAAAGATCCAACTTTCCAAAGGTCTGGAATTGTCTTCACCATCCCAAAAGAGCAGCCAAATCACCTTTGTAATGGTCTTCATTATGAAAAATGTTGATTCCACCTGAGCTACATTGAATAATTGTCTACAAATGAGTAGTTATGTGAAAGATGTTACCTTGGGAGTGTGTTAATGTTTTGTTCGGTTTTAATCCACCTGGTTCTGAGTTGAAAATTGCATAACACTAGGAATAATGGCAATAATCAATTTATGGCCATTTCAGGCTTTTCAGTGCTGTACTGCCGTGCTTTCTGTGAGTGTGTGCTCCTAGCAGCGACAAGACTACTCCAATTATTTTAGGAGGGAACCCACTCTCAGCATCATGCACAGCTTGCCTTCTGGGCAACAACACTGTCATGAAAATGAAAAATGAGTAACAAAAAAGTCAGAAACATAAAAAATAAATATCACATTTATTTAAATAAAAATATACACACAGTGTACAATGAGCATGGCTTACAGACAGCAATGAAACAAAAACGCTAAATCCTGACGTATAAAAAGAATTGAATTGCTTAGTTGTGCTTTATTTCCCTGAACACACGCACACACAATCTGGACGGAAGTCCTGTTAATGTTATACTGAGCCCCATGTGCCCGAGAGTGTAAGACGTGAACATTACAAGGAACACGTACACCAAAAGAAGACAAGTATCAAACTAACTTGGGATTTTAGAAAATTTGAAGCCAGACCCTTCATAAACAAAACAGAATTGTTAAAAACTTTTAAAGCCCTCAGCAAAACACATGGAAAGAATACAGAAAACTGCAGTTAGAAATCCAAGTGAAAGCAGCACTGCCCCAAATCTCACCACTCCAAACCCCAGGTTCTGAGCACTCAATTATAACACTCAGATTTCTATCATAAAACTTGTTCCCTGTTAGCAAACGAACCCCATGCTTTCTGCTTCTGCTCCTTGGAATATGGATACATTGGTTCACATTTTTATTTTATTATTTTTTAATTCTGAATTATTAAATTGTTACTTATTCTTCTTTTTGAGCAAATCAAAATTTTTCATCTTGAATCGTGAGTATTATGCTGAAATTTCTTGTTGTGGCATGTTACTTATTCAGATGATGCTAAGAGAAAGAAGCACTTGAGTGCTGCAGAGCCTAAACCGAATGCTCTGGCAACACAACAGTTCGTGGGTTGCATGACTAAGGAAAAACCTCAACGCTCTTGAGACTGAAGTCTGGTTTTGGTTTGCTTGTTTTTAAATGCAGCTCTGCTGTTAGTTTTTGCTGTTAACATCCAGTTTGCAAGCTAAGACTGTGTTTTAAAAAGCTGTAAATTATGTTAAAGCATTTTGAATGCAAATGTATCCTTCTAAGCTGCAAAACAGTGAAAGGTAAGAAGCAAATTCATGTCTCACAGCACTGCCTATAAAAAACGTTTCCTTTTCACAGTAACAAAGCATAAATATGAAGATATTGTTTCCAGTTTATAACATAGCCAACTCACACGATATATGTTTTAAGTCTGTTAACTGATTACAAACATTAATTCACACAAGTAATTTTGCTGCACGATTTTTAATGCAATTTATATATTATACCTGTTGCTGTCAAATTCATTTCCTGCTCCTCATAAATTGACCATACCATTTCTTGGAACTTGTGATAGAAATAGGAATAAGCTTATTTTCTGGAAGTCAAAAGAGGCATAATATGCAGTGGGCTTCAAATTAATACATTCCACTTTGTACCTAAATCCTAAGTGATTATTTAAAATACCATTGCACATTAGTTCACTTACAATCAGTGAATTTTAATCCAGATTGATTGTTTTACACAAAGTATTAACTTCCCTATTTTACTTTAAGAAAAATTTGAACAGTACAAAAACTAACATTTGTTAGTTTTTAGCATCATTAAGGCTCTTTCCCAGGTAATAGTTTGTCTCTTTCAGCTGTCCTCTTGTATATTTTGTTCCTCTTAACATATATTTTCCAGTATTCCACTAAAATGTACAAGTACACATCAGCAAAATCAGGTAACAATTAAAAATTTGTTTCCTAATTGCTCCATAAAAGCCAAGGTATAAACTGTAATAAAAACATATTAAAAATTACACAAAAGAAGACTTCAGAAGCTAAAAGATCTGCCTGCAAAATAATGTCAAATCTGTACATGTTCTGTATTAATTCTAACAGTATTATAATCATCTAGGAGAAAAAAAGTGTTTTAACTTTAAGTCAAGCAGATATGGAACACTTCCATAGATATGCTGCTAAATGAATATGTCTCCCTTAACTCTGTGCAAACGGTGTAGCTTTCTAATGAAAATTTATTTGCTGAATTCTACTCCCGTGTAATTCAGTAACGTACAAAAATTCATGCAAGACGGACTTCAGGAGATGATTCAACTCCTCTGCTGGGCGTTCAAAAGACCTAAAATGTCTTCTGTACAAAGTGAACATACTTCAATTAAACTGTCAGCCTACAGCAAAAAGAGCTTTGTTTCTTTATAAAAGACAAACCAGAAAAACACAAACCAGAAAAACACAAGTTGTGAATCCGTGATTAACTGAGAACCCTGTTTTGACGAGACTGGCTCTGACTGAATAAAATGCTGTAGACCCATGGCAGGCAATAACAAAACAAAGAAATAGTTGAGCCTCCTTCAATACAGAAGCAATAAGGCTCTTCCAGGACACTTGGAATTGTGTCAGGTCTTAGTGACCTACAAAAAGACTGTGTTCCAATGAAAACACTGGCGTTAAAAAGTACGGCCTTATTCAAAACAAAACCCAACCTGCTCTTCTGTAATAGCCCAAGCCCAATCAAGTTTGTTGGGTGTACCTGTTACAATAAAAAGAACTGCAATCTGTTAGGTTGTTGGGTTTTTTCCCCCAAAAGTGCAGCTTCGTTGATGAAAACATTTTAAATATAAAGGTAACATTATAGTCAAAATAATTTGGAACCCTAGTGAGATTAAATGCTGAGGCAAGATCTTGAAAGACTATTTTATTAATAAAAAAGAAATCTATAGTTTTTCATATTTTGAATTTGACAGAATTCCCATGGGGCCGAGATAAAGAACTGTAAGAAACACAAGTACCTACAAGTGAACACTGTTTTTGCCTACGATTTCACAGGCAGTTTCAGAATCACTTTAGAAAGGCCAACAATTTCTACTGTGTATCACTAGGATTATTCTAGAGGTACCTAAAGAAGTTACCACTATTTCTCAGCTGTATATGTATTGTTTCTGTAAGTTAGCAATAAACACAGCAGAAACGAATTGAGGTACTGAGTAGCAGTCAGACCAACAGAACAGAACAGTACTTTCCTAGGAAGATTTATGCTCCACAAAACTGCAAATAAAATTTTGTGCAGACCGGCTGTGTAATATTTACATGCACACAATTTTATCTGCACATCCACCGAGTAGTGTCCGCTGGTACATGATAGGAAAAGTCATAGCATTGTATTATCACCTGCCTATGATGCACTGCTAGCTCTTCTGGCATCTACTGTTGATGCAATACATTCTAGAAGAGCAAAGAAGTCATTTGTGAAACAATGTTTTAATGGAGACTTAAATATGAATAAAAAGCAACTGCACAAAAGTCCTTTTTGAAGAAACTACTTCACTTTGAAAAAATGTTCCAATTAGGAAAATATGTTGTGTAGGTGAATTCTTGGCTTCACTGAAGTCAGTGCATTGGAATGAAGATCCCTTCCTGACGTACTTCTACATGTTCCAAAGCCTCATCTTGCAAATGTACAAGAGGGGTTTAATTCTATTCACAACAGATACTTTCTTCGTAACCTACCAAATAGAGCTTGCACAATCAGGTGCTTAAGCAAGTAATTTTTACTAGTACAGTTACAGAATTATACCCAGTAACAAGTCTTAATAGATGAAAAAAACAAATTGTAATTCACTATGCATCAAGATTTCTTGGACTTCTATAGAAGCAAGCAAACATTTAACACTTTACCCATAGAAACTACAATTTCCTACAGATACTCAAATTCCCTATGCAGTTTAATTTGGGTAGAACTCTTACACTTCTGCTCTAGATACTTTTTTTCTTAAAATAAATGCATCACACAAAGGTTAGTAACCAGTGGACACTTGTTTTTTGTTAACTGCGTTTCTCTCTGGGGGAGGGCAGAAGAAGGCAATAAATACAGAAAATTAGAAAACACAGACATTCTTTGCAGGACACATTTTAAGACTAACACAATCTGGCAGAAGCACTGCCATTCACTTCTAAAAAGCTCATCGCTGTTCTTTATCCTAGAACTGCTAGAAATATCCTAGAAATAAGCATTACAAATTTCATATAAATCAGCTGCAAAAGCTAACTAGTCCTAATACAAGAGGTTACTGTGATTATAACATTTCTCTCAGATGCTGTAAAAACACATTTTTATAGCCTAACAATCATTAACTGCATATACAAGTCATTTTACCTATCACTAAGGAAAATATAGTTTTAAGGGTTTACTGTGAACAGGAACATGACAGGTTAGATATAAGTTACTCTACTTGAAGAATTAATCCCTCTGATTTCAGTGTGATTCATGTGCAAGATGAAGTGAAATAAGTGGTATTTGGCTCAGATACAGAAAGCCAAGGAAGATACATCCAAATGAACTGCAACAAACCAGAACGCAATTACTGAAATTACAGGCGGTAATTACTAAAAAGATATTGTAAAGTTACCGTGATTATATAAAGAAGACAAACAATGACCAAAACTCTGTTTAGCCTAGGTATTAAGAGTTGCATCTTTCATGAAAAATTCCACGGAGGATTTAATTATTATTGATCATGACCTCAGTGCTTTGCCAGTACCAGAAAACATCATTTCAGGAAGGAAGAGATTCAAATCTCAGGCTTTGGTTCAGAGTCTGAATGCTCCCCTCCAGACTGATAACATCAGTTCCTATTGCAAATGACATTTCCCTTTTTAATCTTTCATCAAGCTTCCCCAGGACCTAATTCCAACTGGTTGATGAGTCACGCTAAGCTTCAAGTTCACAAAGATAAGTTGAATCTAGTTGGTTTTGAGCATATCCAAATCACCAATATTTTATTTCATGATGACTAACTGTTGTTACTTTCAAAATGCTAAACCTCATAAAATAACACCTCAACTGGTTACACATTCCAAATTATTAGGTCATAAACAGCAATTTTTATATTCGCTAATTAGCATGGTATATGTTCCTGATTACATTTTTGTTAAACTTAGGTGTCAGTTTTTCCATATGTCCCTTCTGGAGGTCTGTAGTACTTTGGGAAAGCCATCAGCTGTATCATGTTGAATGCATACTTTCTGCATTTGACATTCTTCAGTACATTCTCTATGCGGCATCCTTCTCTAGTGAAAGGGGGGAAAAAGTACAACTTCATGAAACACAAAATAAATAAATATGCTTTATTTGTTCATTGCAGAGTTTCAGCAGCAGTTGAAGTAAAAATAACAAAGATTCAACTCTACGTTTTTGTTTTCCACAAGTGATGATACATCTTACAAAATTAAATCTAAGGCCAGGCCCAGTACAGTTATTGCCCTCAGAAACAGGTGATAAGATCTTTTCCCCCCTTAATATATTTGCCCTTGAGGTTTAAAGTTTAGTTAAAAAAAAATAAAAAATTAAATAATGATACATTTCATTCTAATTCCAGAAATATATTTCCCTTTTAAACGTTATACTTTTTTTTTTTTTTTCAGATTGATTACTATATATGTGAGATTACAAGTTGCCATAAAAATGCGTATTCTAGGAATAAGGCATTTTATTAAGTCTGGCCCTACAGATTTCTGATGGAAAGTTTCATCTCTGCATCATTTCCCCTATGTTCAGCTTTGCAATGAAAAAAAGAGAGAATGGCTTTTCAAACAGCCCAATCCAACTCTCTGCTTTATAAAGGAAGGATGTCTGTTCACATACAGTACAAAAGTCACAAGTGCCAAAGTGGTGCATCAAGACATAAACCAGACTTTTTAAAAAAGAATATAAAAGAGTCTTCAAAGCAAATGCAACTAAAGCAACAATAACAATCATGTTAATCTAACTACAAAACAGAACTTACTATATTCCACTTAGTTACTTGACAGAAAAAGGTTAGTTGTAGCAAAGAAAGAATCATTTCTTGAACAAATAAGATCCGATCAGCTAATAATATCAATGAAAATAACACAATGAAAGCAAGTCTTACAAACCACCGCCCTGTAAAATTTATCCGGGGGGTCAGTCTGTATTGTGCAAATCCATTTTTAATTTTGTCAGACGAGTTACTCTGGAAAAAGGGGTTCAAGCATTCAGGATTCCACATCTTTTGTATACACAGTGACAGCATTGTAAGTGGGCTTTCTTTGAGCTAATTACAGTGGGAAAGCTTTACCATGAACAGAAAGAGCAAATCAATTCACTCAATGCATAGTATACTTCTTAGAGTTCAGAAAAATTAATGAAAACATTGTACATTTCAGACATTTGTATCTTGAAGATGATTCCTTAAGGTCTGAAATTGTAGAAACATTACAGCATAATTTATTTTTTCTAAAGTAGTTTGTCATTGTTTGTAGAAAAGAAAGGAACACAAGTGCAGTTTATTGATATTTGGCTAATAGCAAAGCAAGACTTAAAATAAGCCACACAACCAGCAAGTGTGAGCTGACAAGCAGCAAGGCGACAGGATAGAAGTGTCGAGAAGTTGGCTTGTTATCAGTTAGACAGCCTGTTTCGGGATCATCCGAGTCATTCAGTGCTCCCTGGGTTTGTCTGCTGTTAAATAGGGGAAGTTAGGAACAAATAGAACAGCATTTAAACAGCAAAGAAAGCCAACACGTAGGCATTTTGACAACAAAGCGAAACTGCATAGCCATTCTGATGAAACTCATTTATGCCAAGCACTTGCATAGACTTAGTATGTTCTGCAGCTGACAAGGGAAGCATGATGACTAGATGGCTAGCATCTCTCTAGGCCTCCTAAGTGCCTTAGGGGAGTATTCACAAGTTAACGTTACATAACTTACGAGATGAACTATACTACCATTACATCAAACACACACACTGAACAGAAATGAAATAACAAAATAAAAAAACAGTTAAGTAAGCAAAGAAAAAAAGATCACAAATGTCACAACATGGCACTGACAAAATAATGTCTCCATGGTTTTTGCAGGTTTTTCAGTCCTGCTTTATTAGTGACTAAGAAATATATAGGCAAAAATAGGAAGGCCACATGCACCTTTTTGAAAGGATTACAACTATTCAAAAAATAATTTTAGTTGATAATAAATCAACTTATTAAGGAATTCATCAGTGCTGGTGCCTCAGCTTTGAAGTCAGCGGCATTCATTTTTATTTAACAGCTCACACCTGCATTACCCTCAGAAATTTACCTCGTACCTTGTTCAGCGGACCCAGTGAGAAACTAAACTGCTTACAGTGAAGTTCTAATCGATCGCTGCAGGTTGCACAGCTGCTTTCCTATCAGAGCAGCAGAGATACTTTCAAGTCACTCCCAGTCTTTTCTACTGTAGCCTGGCTAGCTTCTATACAAGTAGAGTTATACACATTTCAACATCACTTCTTCAGTCCTTATTCAGACCTTCAGAACTTATCTTTGAGTGTGCTCAGGATTCCTGCTTCTGGACTTCCTTTGGGCAGTAAGAATCACAAGATTTCTATTTTACTATGAATATTCCAGGCTGAAATGGTAACTTTTTTTTTTTTCCTGTGTGGACTTAAGAGTACATCAGATTTTAACACAGTCTTTTTTCAGAAGCGCAAGTCCCAGGTATGCTGTTTGCCAAGAAAGAAAATACTATCAGACTGACTACAGGCCACACAACCTCATGAAAATGATAAGTAAAACAGTAGCAGCCTTTCTGACATGTGTATCTAAAAGCCATGCTGAATACGTAGAGCTAGGATAGCAAAAGAGGCGCAAGAACTGCACCTAGAGGTGGGATCCTGGGGAATGTTCTATCAAAACCATTCCTTACATATTATTCCTTTCAGAGAAGTCTTTGAGTATAAGCTATTCGTTTATTTCTCGGCTTTGAATTTTCAATCCGTATATTATGCCACTAAATAAGACAACCCATACTATTTTAAACAGTGAAATAAAATATAAAAATTGTACCTCCTAATGTTTGAGTAGTATCTAGGCAATTACTGGTGCCAGCATGTCTGGTGCTTTTAATTTATGTTTTCAAGTGTTTATAAATGGAACTTGGATAGAATTCACACAGTATTTTAGAGGAGCAAAGGTATGTTTTGCTGACTTCCTCAGTACTGTGGCTTACACTGAAATAAATTATTTTTGGTATCAGACCACTCTAGTTAACGCTTTTTTCCTAGGGTCCACCCTTCAGAACTTCCTTCCCCTTCTGCTTACAATGATAATATTATCATTTGTGACCAGTGATTATAACTCAGTTTATTTCTCCTCATTAATTTTCTGCTTCATCATGTATTTCCAGGTACTTCTGAAAACATGCTCTTTGCTATTTTTCCTTTTTTCTTTCTTAATCTCTACAGGAATCCTCCAAGTTGGCCTCCTGAACCTTTTACCACTCTTCCTCCTCCCTTTTCTGACTCCTTGAGGTGAGCTTCCTGGTTTAAGCTTTAGCTCAGCACACAGCCTCATCAATTCCTGCTCAGTTTCATATCATCAGTACTTTTGGACTATTCTTTTGTATGTCTTCTGTCACAAACTTTGTGCTTATGGCAGAACTGATGCAGAGCCTCAACTCCCTTTTCTCTACCTGGCCAGCAGCACAGCTCAGTGTTCAGCAAGTTTGCAATCCACTGAATTTGCCACTGGTTAAACACTTATTTCTGGAGAGTATTAGTTTTGCCTGCTGAAAGTTCATTCTAAGCAGCCTGAGCTACATGCTTGCAGGGTGCCCCTATGGGGATGCAACCCTCCTGCTTCTGCAGTGTCCTGCCCTGTTTTACTC
Organism: Meleagris gallopavo; assembly: GCF_905368555.1. NCBI lineage: Eukaryota > Metazoa > Chordata > Aves > Galliformes > Phasianidae > Meleagris > Meleagris gallopavo. Next base: position 10,017,051 of record NC_139407.1, read on the forward strand.
CACATCTCACTGACAGTGTGACAGTCTTTCATCTTTGCTTCTAAAACTCCCGTTAGCATCAGTAAGATTTATGCAGTTATAATGGAAGTATAGACAAAAGCCATTTGTTCTTTTTTTTTTTTCTTTTTAGTAGAAAACCCTACAGTACATTTGTTCTTTGATATGCTGAAAAGAATGATCAGTGTCTTTCAACACAGTAAGTCCTTACCCCCAGGAAAACCACTGTGAACAGCTGATGCACGGGGACTTCTGTCCTACAAATTAGTCACATCATTCTATGCGTGATTTGACAAGACATCCTCAAAATAGAGCAAGGGGATTCAACTCCATTATTAGCTACCTAAATACAAGGCTGAGAGAAATACCTAAACATGTTTTTAGTTTAAGAAGAATATTTCAATACAGACAGGTGGTTTGCTAAGCACTGCTAATACTTCTCAATGCACTGCAGCAACATCTAACAAACCTTGAAGTGCTTTCCACAGTGACTGAAATATCTCAAGTGCAGGAGCCAAGTTAATGAGGATACATTCTTTCTGGTGATGAGTGCCAGTAGAACAAGGGGTAATGCGCAGAAACTGGAACACAGGAAGTTCTGTACTAATGGAAGGAAGCACTTCAGTGTTATGGGAGAGACCTCGATAAAGCGTTGGAACAGGCTGCCAATATAGGTTGTGGACTCTTCTTCTCTGGAGATACTCAAGACCTGCCTGGACACCTACCTGCATGACCTTCTGGAGGGAACCTGCTTTAGCAGGCGTGGTGAACTCAACAGGACCCTTCCAACCCCTGCAATTCAGTGATTCTATGAAGAGAAACAAAGAGGGGACCTCCACTGGGCTGCCTGTAGAGTGACAGCACTGCTTCCCCTGGTCAACAAAAACCTGGTGCAAGTTTTGCTGCATTGAAAAGCACGCATCCACTAGGTGGCATGCTAGCTAGATTTCTCTGGCTTCTGATTGACACAACATAACCATAACAGTGTTATATCTGACTACTGTGTTGTGAAGGTATAGCCAATAGACTTAGACGGTCTCTTCATCACAAAACATATTTTAAGAGCTCTGAAGTTACGCAGAAGGGAAAGGAAGAAGGCTTTTAAAATATTAAGTTTGTATTGCATGCACACACACCTCATTTTAAGACAACCAGCGAAAGCTTCTAAATCCATAACATCTGGGGTCATGAACACCTCTCTAACTTAGAGTACAATTTTTATTCATTTACTTTCAAAATTGTTTGAGTCTTGCAGCAAAGCACAAATAACACTGTGACAGCCGAGGGTGCTCTAAGTTTAATGATGATATAACCATTTCAATCTGCTTTCTTTCTCAGCTGTTGTTTTATCATCTTAAACTCCTATTGGGATAATACTGCATGCCTGTCAAATGACACAGAGCAAAACAGCAGTATTTTCTATTGTCTTTTAATTCAGATGATAAATTGAAGCTGCAAGCAATTTGAGACAATGAAAATTGTGTGAGGATAAAAAGAAGCCTCTGAGGAGTCCTTTTAAAGTCAAGCACACTTAGGAGGGCACACTCCAGTTCTTCATTACAAATCACAATGCTTGGCCATCCCTGCACAGTGTTTTTGGATGAGACATTTTAATACTTTTCGGCTTTGCTTCTCCTGGTAGAACTTATCCAGCTCCAGCTGTTAATGATACTAGAAATGCTATACTATCCTAAAGCTGTGCTTCAGGTAAAATAGCTATGCTGCTTCCTATCAACACAAGGATTCCCACATGTGCTAGCAATGACTTCAGTCTGAATTCATGCCTTATAGCACAAATACTTTGGGGAATTTGCCTTTTTTTTTTTTTCTTTTTTTCCTTACTGAAGCAAGCAGTTTCTCAGCCTTCTGGGCTCTTCTTGTCAAACGCCAGTGCTGACTTAGAAAAATAGCAGAAGTGAGATGCTTCTTTTCAATCCCTTCCAACAATAGCAGCAAAGACATTTCTTCAAATAGAACTGACTGCTGGCAGTCCTCAATCTTATAAAGTTTTGCTAACTTACCTCCTCTTCTTAAGACTATCACAATTCAGAACTTTAAAGGAGCTTCTCTAAAGAGTTTTTCAAACCTCTCTCAAGATTCTTAAACAGAACACTGTCTGCTTGCTTTTTAATTTCTTTTTCATTTATTTTTAAATAGGTTGTTGGAATAAAAATTACTTAATTTCTGCATGATTTGTGTTACTACAGTTCACTGAAATGCTCCAGCTGTATTAAGAAAAAAATCAGTGGTTTCCATGTACAGCGCTATGGTTCTAGGAAGGTAGCCTTAACTTTCTCAAAGGGGGAAGATGGGATCCTCATGAACATCCCTTGGCCACGACCAAGATACTGCACCATATCATCTGAAATAATAAAATGGGATTGAGAAGGAAACAAATAGATCTGAGCCCTCTCAAATAGGATTGCTATATCAGCAGAACTCACTTAAAACAGGTAAAGGAATATTGGGCAAAAACTCTTTATGTTGAGAGATATGGTTGGTATAAACCTCCAACAATCTGTCAAAGAACAAAAAGTGTTTCTGCATCATTTTAAATGGAATATGTAGGAAGGGAACCACCAGAAATGTTTTCTGCATCAACAGTCTTCTCAATAACTATTTTTCTTGTCGATAACTTAAATTTTCCTCAAAGCTAGATTCAATAAAGTAAAAAATGCTAGAAATCAATTTTTTGTCACTTAGGTGATCCTACAATCACTACTCAGATTCAAAACAACTGGCAATACTGAAACAGAATAGCAGTCTCATATCTAAGTGTACTGATGAATTCCATCAGTGATTTTGAGAGAGCTGTTACTAAGCATACAGCAGCAATATAAAATATCTCCTACCATGTGCATCACCTCATCACACTAAACCTCCCTCATCTTGTTCTACCACTGATAAAAGAACAGAACACAATAAGTCAGTTATAACAAAAGACCATTCAGTCCAACAGTGCGACCACTGCAGGGCCAAACAGAAGTGAAAGCATACTGCTTGGGGGCACTGTCCAACTGCTTCTTGATTGCTGACAGGCATGGGGTATCAGACACCTCTTTAGAAAGTCCATTTCAGTACTTGTCCTCGTTCACAGTAAAGAAATTTTTCTTAATGTGCAGCACGAATCTCCCCTGGCGCAGCTTTTGTGTCATTCTGCACCGCAACTTCTTTCCCAAGTCTTATCTCTTTTGCCAAGATCCTCTATTTCCCTACTGCATTCATCCTTCCTTGTTTAGCATATTATATTCTAATAATTATATTGTTTACATATTTAATGTATTTATTTTACAATTTCATTATCTCACGCTCTCCTTCCCTATTTTACTTCTTAAATAACATGAGGCTTGTTCACTGAATTCGACAAGGCATCAGGAGTCATAATAACATGATACTTAGATCTTTAAAAATACAGTTAATCCATGGCAATTTGTTTGCTTTGCATTCAGACCTCTAGAGCGATGGTTACTTAGTCTTTCCAGAGAAAAAGATTCAATCTTGAGGTACCTGTCAGAACCGGTAGGCTACTGGAAGTTCAGCTGTGGTCACAGATTTTAAACAACATCGTGGACATGATGATTCAGCAAGAAGCAACAGGTTTATCAGTACACTGTCTTGCAGTACTTAATAACAGGCTAGGAGATGCTTGGTTTCCATGCACACAACCACATCCTGCAAAACCCTGTTGTATGCAATCATACTGATGAATATGGATGCTTTGGAAAGGATGCTAGAAGTCAGAATGTTCTCATTAAGTCCAACTAACCACAGATGTCCGCATTTCCCACTAGGTTTTATCAGCATAGATGGTTTCAAATTTTGCAGAGCAAGTGAAATGGAGGCACACCCCACACCTGCAGCCAGTAGAACCCACTCTTGTTTTGGAATACAGAAACATCCTCTCACCGTCCTGCTGTGCAACATCTCTCCTGAAGTGACAGTGTGGAGTCTTACAGATTGTAGCAGATAATCACAATTTATTATCTGTCACCATATCTAAATTAAGACAAGTTAATTTTGATAGAAAATGTGGAAAAATACCTATGCATTAAAATAAAAACAAGTGCTCATCAGTCTTAGCTACACTTTGCTCTTTGTGCATCAAAACACCATTCGTTTGTTCACATGAATACAGTTTAATTTCAAAACTGGCTTTTCAGGTAGGTATAACCTAGAGACACAACACTTTAAATCTGTCCTCAGCAGTTCCATGTCACTGAAGTTGAACAGCAAGACCAGGTTCAGTTTCAATTGCCTGCGTTCCCTTCCCTGCCAAAAGAGATCAACGACTGCTGCCTGTCATGTGGAAACAGTCCTTTGGTTGTGCCAACCTCAAAACTACCTAGGAGAAGGCTGGTCTCTGCTGCCCAGAATTGTGCCAAGAAACATTTAACAACCTTACTGTATAAAGTAACTAAGATCAGGTTCTATAAGCATTCCCCACTTGTTTGTAATTTGCAAGTATGGACATAGGCTGCAAGTCCTGCACAGCTTTGCTGGTATCTTGGGAGAGATTAGTTTCAGAACTGAAAGAGTTCACAGGAGAGCTTCTTTATCTGTCAAGACAGTTGGGTGGTTTTTGAAACATAATTTTCACCTATTATTATACTTCAAGTAGAGGATTTGCTGTTTGGTTCTACTATTCACCAATACTGATGTGCAGCATTACACATCAATTCTACAAAAGTTTCTCTTTTTATCCCCTCCCAAAATATGATTCTAATAATCTTTTAACCCTCTTCTATAAAGTACTAGGATTACTTACAAGCAAAATTCTCAAGATAAAATTCCAAAGTCTTTCCTACTACTGCGTGACAATCGACATCACTTTGGGAACATTTGAAAGCTGCTTGCCTCCGGAAGAGAGTGCTCAGGAGTGTTTACTGGTGGAAGATCTGGCCCGTGACTAAATAGCTCCAGTTTAGTATGGGAAAACTGGGGAATGATACCATCGTGTCCTGTGAAAAACAGGATGCAGATGGGCATCCCTGCTCCCTCTTATCTGCTGGCAAGGCCTGGAAGGTGGGAACAAAGGAGTTTCTGCTGAGATCCCAGAGCCAGAAGCTGCCACTCCAAGGGGAGCTGACTCAACCACTTTGGATTTGAGCTGTCACTCTAAAGGCAGCTGACTCAACCATTTTGAAAGCATTGAAAAGGGGCCATCATCGCCATCGTCGTCGTCGTTGTTGTCGTCGTCAACAGAACAACGATGCCCGACGACCCACCACTACTGAAGATCAAAGACTGAACTATGAACCACGGTGGATCCATGGTGGTGACTATCTCCCTCTTGCTTCCTATAGAGACTCCTCGCTTCTTCTTTTCTATCTTTTCTATCGCCCTCCTTCCCTTCCCCCTTACCCTAATTCATAATAGTGTCCGTCCTCCCTTTCCCCATCTCCCTAATTAAGATTTATAATAAACTGGTTGGACCAACATTTGAACCGTTGTTTCTTAATCTCACGCCGGGTATATAATATTAAAAGAACCTCATCTCCCTCCTATAAATCGGAGCGAGACAATATCCTAATGCAGGAACAAAGCAAACAAAGGGAAACAAAAAGCCAACCAAAACCGATCACAACCAACCTGCAAATCAAATCTCAGGTTTCATAGTGATCTGAGAATGTGGGAAATGATGATGATGAAAACATTATTAAAGTAAGTTTTGAATATACAGATGCTTCCCTTCCCAAAAGTTACAGCACTGGTATTATTGGCTATTGAGTCACAATTCTTTTCAGTATGCTTATGTCACAGTAAGAGAATTCTACCAAGAATGTGATTACACATTTAGCTCAAAGAACACTGTGACACATAAACCTATGATCAATCCTCTCTCACGCATGACTAATAGGGTCTTAAATACTTCTTGTTGATAATGAAAAATCTTCATGAATCATCTCTAATCTTTCGGTAAAGATTTTCTAGCTTTGTTTCCCTGTGGTGAAGAAAAGCGGCAAAGCTAATTTAAGAGGCAGAAGAGGCATGCTGGACAACTGAACAGCCACTCATGATGAAGAATGGCACTAAAATCAGGCACTAATTTATACATGCTCAAACCTATGGGTAGACTGCTAGAATTAAGGTCAGAGAAAAACAGTGGTGTAAGGCAAGGATCAATTATTCTGTCGCATTTGGAACTCAGATCACTTCAACTGAGGAAAGTCTTGAATATCAGCAGTTGTAAATTGGAATGTTCTTTGTGTTTTGTATGTGCAAATTCAGATTGATATACAAATAAAGGCGAATGTCACTGCTTTTGATTAGTGACACCAACTCATAGCATAAAAAACACAGTAATGTTTAAGAGCTGACCTGTTCTATTGCAGCCCTTCACAGGACCACACAAGCCACCGGGCTGCGTTCATGCACAGAGAGGCTGTGCACATGGAGATTGGTAAAGTGTAAAAGTGCACCTAAGCCTGATTTCAGTAGGTGCACAAATGCTAGTATCAGCAGCACTACATGCAGCAAAGAAAATCCTATTTAGGCTGTCAACCATAAACCAGCTACACCAAAATACAAAGTCTGGGATGCAGATGCTAATCTGGAGATGCCACCCCAACCATCCTACAAAATAAGCCACCTTCTCTTTAATTGAGCAGGCTGATTTTAAGAGTTTTATAAAACACAAGCAACACACTATCTTAATGCTAAGTGCAAAGCTTTTTTGTCTACTTGCTTCAGAACAAACAACAGGGCTGGATGGAAATCCTCACGAAGTAAAAACTGAGAAGTGTTATTCTTTCCAGTAATAGGTAATATGTAAAGAGCTTAAAAACAAAACTTTTCCACTGGAAATGTAGAATGTTGGTAAGACTTTGCTGGTTTTGTTTTTCCTTTTTGCTTTTTTAACATTGTTTAGCGGACTGTAAAAAGGTTTTGGAGTCTCTTCTCAGAAGGAAGTATTTTTTCTTTCCAATAAACAAGGAAGAGAGTGAATTTGAAATCTTTTACATAATGTATTTGTATATACGTTAGAAGTCTTCTCTCTTGGTTTGTTGGCACCACTCACAGCCTTGTAAGAAAAATTTCATGATCAGTACTGCTGAAAGTTTCTCAGTAAGTTTCAAACACACTCTTTCAGCTTAATTCAACCTCATATTAAAAGGTAGCATTAGCATAGACCACCATTTTCAAAGCAAAAATAGCACGATACTGTTGGGGAGAATGAAGAGATGAAAAGCCACAGAGTATTGCTTCTATAATTTCCAGGAAAAATAACCTTTCAAAAATTTCTGATAAGAAATAAGAAATAAGCAGGATACGTACTATTTTAAAAATACATACAATTGGGGGAAAAAAGTGATTTTACTAAGAAAATTCTAAAACACATAACATTGGAATCATCCAAAGTTTTGTAGAGAGCTTATTCACCTATCATGTAAGACCATTTTATTACAGAGAAGCATCAAGCCAGCAGTACTATTTGAGCATTTCCTCCCTTCTTCCCCAGGAAGGAAAAAGTAAGCCAGTGAGTAGGTATAAATCTTCCCTCTCTGAGATGGTACATAGTTATCTCTAGTCTCCAGTGCATTTTTTTCACTGTTGTGTAAGCTGGTTATTTTGTAGGCTGGGAGGAAAACAATTTAAGAAACATTTCAGTGAGACATCATCTCACGATGCTCCTACTTTAGATAAACACTGCACCAATTTTCCAGATAAACTCTGTCATTTGATATATCTTGTGTTCCTATAGCCCAACATTGCATGAGATTGTGCTGGAGGCAATTCCAGCATTTCCTGTTTTGTACTCTGTTTATGAATGCAGTTCCCAACCTACTCAGGTCTGAGAGACATTAACCCAGGTACTGCCTGTGTTTTTGGCTGTGGTTTTCAAGTATTTGCCCTGAATAACTGTGAGCCACAGGAGAAGTGAATAAACAGAAACCCGCACGGTAGACAAAAAGCAAGTGAGTTGCTAATTAGAAACACTTCATTTTCCTAAACACACATTACAAGGGCAGGCCTTAAGGAATTCTGCTTCCCTTTTAAGGAATAATATATACCAATGCTCTTCAGAGCTCTTGGAACATGACCCACATGAACCTTCCTGGAAACACCATGTCTTTCCTGAGCTCTGAGGGCTGTGGTAGCTCTCACAGGCCTCTCAGGTGCCTACTCATGGTCACAGAACCAAGGAAAACGTAGCTCTGCCCTGGTCTGAGCAGGTCAGTGCTCTCCTTGTTTTAGGATTGTACCAATGTCTGCCGCACGGCACTTACAGGCTTCTGCTAACTGACCAAACTCCCTCTATAGCATGCATCCATTGTGCTGGTGAGAACATAAGAGAGACCAAGACTTATAAACTGCTTACATCATCTTCTGTCATGAACACAAACATATATGGACAGATTCACCAGGGTATTAAAAATATATAGTTTTACCAAAAGCTAAATCAGCTTCCTATCATCTTACCGGAACACAGCTGACACATGTAAAGTGTGCTGGAATCATGCTCATTTTATTACTATTTCGTTCCATGTTAGTTAAAAATAACTTCTGCAATGTGCTATTAATGCGCTGCTACTGACGGCTTAAATACAGTCAATAAAACACAAAAACTGCAATTAAACAATAAAAGTAATTTTTAGAAATTATTGCTGACTAGCTACAGGCATCACTTGTTATGATGAACATACACAGGGGCAGGGTTGGCTTTTGCACTGCTTATGTACCATTAGATGAATGACATGCTTCTTACTCTGTCACAACATGGTTAAAGCATGCAATTAGCAAAAATGCTCTACCCTGTTTTTGTTCTTTGCGTGAATATTTAAGGGCAGTAGAAAGATGATACAAAGAAAGCTAAAAGCATGTGAGTGCAGGCCAGCAATTCAACATCTCAGAGAAGTCCGTATATCAATGCAGAGTATTCTGCTGCATAACATAATAAATGACTTTTTCCCAGGTATGGTTATTAGAAATGAAGTATATGCAGAACACTAAAAAAACTTTAAACACGATAATCTACGCTAAGATGAAATTATTCTCATCTAATGGAAATTTCAGTGGAAAAAATGATAGTTTTCAATTGGTTCTATAACGTTCTCTTGTATTCAAGATAATTAACAATTCAAGAAGTAACAGACAACCCAAAGGCAAGGGAAGAGTAAGCTACCAAAAATTTGCTTCCCTAAAGAGGAGATACTTCATTTGCAAAGTTTTCTCCCTGTTTCCTTCAGATGACTAGCTGCATATTTTTTCTAAGGAATAGTAGCTATAATGCTTTTAAATGTAAATTCGCCAAATCACCTTAGTAGGAAATTAGAACATCACTCACTGAAACACTGAATAGTGTTTTGAAAAAAAAAGTTCGATAGATTTATCTACTTAAATTTGCAGAATTCATAGTGTTTCACAAATGATTTAAGCTACAGTAACTTTGTGTTTGCGAGTGCTGTCAAGTTTTAAAGTTAGCTCCCAGCATATACGAGGAGCAATTCAGGATAACAGTATTTTAAATCCATTGCTATTGCTGTCTATATAAACAAGGAAACTTAAAAAGAAGAAAAAAGATTAAAGGAAAAAAAAAGAAAAAAAGGGAACTTTAAACCCAAAATTGCAAGGCATGAAATAGGTTATTTTATCATAGGAAATAAGTAGACAAACAAAGGAAGCAGCCTGAATAGTGCAATGGGTGCCAGTTAAACAGCAATTAAAAAAAGAAGGGCACCACTAAAGTAACTTTCCTGCTTTCCCTGATCCCACATTAAATGCGTTGGTGCCCCGTGCTAGATATATATTTAAAACACAATGGGTAGAGTGCTAACGCCAGAAAAATTTCTCTCACATTTTTTTGCCTTCCTCACTCTGTTTTACTTTCAGTTGCTTCATAGGGTAACTACACCGTACACTGAATGAAATCCTTTAAAAGGCAGCATATCGTGTACTCCCTGACCTGCAATATCAAGTACTTAAGTGCCAGACTTAGCAGCCCAAGCTTCCCATATATGTATAGTACATCACCAGGATTAGGCCGCAGGTGAGGTAGTTACCCATCCTCCAAAGCGTGTACTTAAATTTTTAACCTGGATATTCATATAATAGTACCTGTCATTTTACAGCAGAAGCAGCTGGATTGTGTTTTCAGAGTTCAAAGAGCTTTGTAGAAGAAGTATCCAATGGCTAATTGCCCACTTAGCCACTCCTCACCTTGAGGGAGCTTTTCTATCTCCAGTCTCTACATAGGGCTACCACTGCAAAACTCACAAAAAGAATGACAGAAACCTTGGATTTCCTTTCCAGCACCACAAATTATGTTGAACATCATGCCTAGCAGCGTAGGCTTTCAAGGTCATTTGACTATTTTGAGAGTCTAGACTTTTTTCTGTAGCGTGTAGAGAAAAAAAAGATTTATGAGCAAGCAATTAACTGTTTTGGGCTATGTCACAATGCAGTACAGATCATTAAGCTCTGCAACAAGACTATTTCTCTTTTAGCATTCGAAGCCAATGAAGTATAGATAGAAAAGTTTTAAATTTTTGTTTTTGCTTTAAAAGATCGTTTGACTTTTCCTCTCCATTGCAATACATAATTCATTGAATAAACTTCATAATAAAAATTTACTAAAACCACTGCTCTATTCAAGGATTACAATTCAGATGGGGTTCATTTAGTTCCATTAGTTTTAACATCTGTGTTTCAATTTGCTGATTACTTCAAAAGTAGCTATTGAGAAAATACACTGCATCATTTACAAAGGAAATTGGATGCTTAATGCATATTTTGTAGTGCAATGGGAACAAAGTGGTAGCATTTACATAAAGAAGCCCACTGTAATATCAGGTTTTGATCCTGTCTGGGAAAACTTCTTTGACTTCAGCGTGGACTCCTTATTCCATCTGGCTAGGTACTGCCACACAACTGAAGTCCAAATTTGGGAAGGGTTTGTACCATGTCTGTGAAAAGTTATATGCATGGTAAAATGATGCTTTTCAGTTTAACTAATTGCACAGACCACTTCTGGAGAACAGACTTGCCCAGGAAGACTGACCACAGCATCATGAAGCTCTGCATATCCCTCTATTCCTGTGGTATGGCCTGCACTGCTGCTTGGAGAGGGGACAGGATAGCCTAGCAGAGACCTTGCCCTGAGGGCCTACTTCTAGCCAATATTTGTTGGTGGTGTTCCTTTGACTTTACTATATCTATGTCAGTTTATTTTGGGGAAAGCTGCGTGTCAATGAGTACATGACATGTGTGGCACGAGCCGGTATTTGAGAAAAGACACTCATTATCAAATGCAAACAATTTAAAAGGGGACAGTGGCAGTTATCACCACAGCATCCATTGGGCTGGACAGCTGGGACTGTGCAACACCTGTGTGAGTTTTGTTTTCCAGATGCTTTTAATTGCTTTGATAATTCTCTGCTTCAAAGGGTCGATCCCTGCCTAACTCATCATTTCCTAGAATTACTACATTAGTCACAATGCTTTTATTCTTCTGTTGATTTTTTTTTTTAATCTAGGCAGATCTCATTCAAAGCTATTCACACTGTAAAAACATTTGGAATTCAGCTATGTTAATTACAACAAGAGGTTAAAGCTGAAAATTTCAGTTTTTAAACTGCTTAAGAAACAGATAGTCACAGAGCAGCCCTGTGCCTCGGAAATACCTGTACAGTGAGCACAGTATAAGTATGCAGGAGAGAATCAAAACGTTGACTTCATTATCACCTAATTTCAAGTCTTACCTTGGAATTAAGCTCAAAATCGAGACTGAAATGAATTTTGTTATCCCAATTGTGCTGCACAGACAATGATTCTTTCTGACAGCAGAAAGAATGATTGCCTTTGGGACTGAAAATAGTATTTCAGGTACAACTGTCACAAAGCTTTTTCAAAAAAAAATCAGCTAAGACTACAAATATCATTACAGACTGCTGTGCTGCGTGTTTGCTCTGCACCCTCTTACCAACACATACCTGCTGTCTGAAAGTGAGAACAACTTCTGACTTTACTATATGTAAGCTTCATTATTTTCTCGGTGTTTCAGCACCAAGAACAATAGCTACATCACATCACAGCACGAATAGACTGAATTTTCCCAGCACTTCTACTTCAGCCAAACCTTCATCTATAAACAAGCATTTGCATCTGAAAATGGTAAAGTTGTGGAGCCACACAACGTGAAGTCTGTTAGCTAAATTTTAATTGCCAGACAAGGCATGCAAAACAATCAGAAACCACAGTGACTGGAAAAAAAATTTCTCAAAAAATTGTTTCTTGGATGTACTAATAATTGAAAAGTTTCTAAGTCGTGTCTGAAATACATTAAGTCACATAATAATGCAGCAAATTGTGACCAAATAAAATGTACTGCTTTCTACATTTTCTTTGAATGACTGTGGTTATGCGTTACATTCAGTACTGAACAGAATTCCATATTTAGGAAGCACAACTCTGTTGTATGCAGCGTTAAGCACCATGAAAAGGTGATTTCAATCCTCTTCAACCAAAAAAACCTACCCATTTTTAATCTACATTGCCACACTAGCATTAGCTAAATGTGTCAGCTGTTCAGCATATATGACAAACTGGAAAGAATAAAGCATTAGGAAGTGTCACACATCCTTCTGGAAACAAACCTGCATTACATCCTTTTGGTTTTAAACTCCTAAATTAGACTGAAGAAATCTTAGAGATATGCATCGACACAAACAAGTAGCAACACAGAAGTAGGATAAAGCATACTCTAAGTGCATTCTGATTACAAGAAAAGGTGAAACAGCAATCACTGAACACGTCAAAGACTTGAAAAACCTCCCAAAGAAGTATTTAAAACTGTTATAACCATCTTAATCAAAACAGACTCTTCTGGAATTCCAGAATCAATTCACGGATTGCTGAGTCTGACCTGTTATGGTAGGTCTCCATTTTTAAATGCACTGTGATGCTATTTTGATCATTTCAAACCAGCCAAAGATGCTTTTGACATAATGTCAGTTTATCTATTTGTGTTCAATGTAACTACCATCTTATTACATGAAGTAAACTTGGAAAACAGATCATGTCATTCTTGATTAACTGAAGTGCGTAACAAGAGCAACAACAAACAAAAAAACCCAACCCTAAAAGCACTGATTTTCATTTCCTGTCTGACAGGATTATGATAAAAATTGCACAACCACCTATTATGGCTATTTGGACGTTCCCATCTTATATCTGTTGGAACAAGAGAAGGTGGCACGCTGCAAGTTGCTCAACAAACCTTTCCATTGCTGACTACTTTGTATTCAGCAGATGTTCCACTGTCAGCAGTTACAAATGAGTTACAAATGGGTTTAAATAAAAATCAGCAACTTGAAACAGTGATTTTTTGCAAAACGCATGTGAAGTAAAATACGGTTTTGACAGGAATGATATATTTCCATTGGACCTGCCAGCGTAATCGAAACAAACTAGTCATCAGATGATCTTAGGACAAGATCTTTCTTGTAGATACGTGACCAGATTGCTTCTCAATCCATTCTTTTTATAGAATCTAAACAAGTTCCTTCACATCTGATTGCTGACTGGAGAGGGCTTGTGGCGGATCAGAAAATGTATTTAAAAACAAAACAAGGTGTAGGTCACCATTTTGCTCCTGGTAATATTTAACTGCTGCCTCTTTAGACTCTATTGCTACAGAAGCAAAGGTCACATGTTGGTGCTTGGTGTGAGGGGAAGAATTGCAGCTGCCTTTGGGCATGTTGACTGAGATAAGATTAAGGCAGAGAAGGGATAAGAAACCTCAAAGCTTATTACGTTCTCACCACTGTTAGGAACAGGCAGGTCTCACCAGTGTCTCACAGCCAAGTTGCAGAGACACTGTCAAGCATGTAGGCTGTAGCATGAGTTTGAAGCTACTTGTAAATCTGAAACCCTTATGATGAATGAGAGAAGAAGAAAGAGGAGATTCCTTATAAACGTGGAAAAGCTGCAGTTGGGCCCCAGATGCCTGTTCAACAAGAAAGCCTACAAACCATGAAAAAAAACAAAAAAAAAAAAAACAAAAAAACCCCCACTAACTCTCCTAACAAGAGATAGAAATTGGATCCCATACTCCTTCACTGAGCTAACTGTATCATACAGCAAGCTTGATTTAGTCCTGCCTGTAATGGTGTCTATATTAAAATTACAGATGTTGGTAATAATTCCAAAGTTATCAAAGTACTCTCACATGTGCTGTTTTCTGCAACAAATAGAAGAGACTACAAATAACTGATTCAAGAAAGAGTAGTGATACTCCTCATATCACGATATTATGAAATATTTTATAGAAGGACAAGGGAAGCTTTGGAGGACCACAGACAGGTGGGATCTACTTCCTGCCTCATTAATCGTAATCTAATTTGTGTGTTGGGTCCAATGCCCTGTACAGTTCTCCCCTTGTTTCAGGGAGCACCCTCTGACCTCCCCCAGTCTTCCTATTCCGACAGACTACAGTTGACATTTAATCTATAAAGAATGCAAGTTCTCCTATTTGTCTCCCAAATTTATCTCTGAATGATCCAGAACACAGAATAGCATTATAATGCTGCTAGCTCTGGTATTTGATCCTCTTTGGCCAAGTAGTGAGAAATATGGAATCTCTAGGTAAATGTAGTCCAAATGGGAACTATCTTCTTTGATCATTGCAGTGCAGTTACAGGGACATCTGCTGCAAGCAAACACTGAGAGACTTGCTGCTGCTAGGTCCTTCAGCACTGCTATGATAGCAGCTTGTCCACCAAAGGCCACTCAGCAACTCATAGCTGCTACAGAAAGTAAGAAATCACCACTAAAACTCACTCCCAAACTGTGTATGGCTACAGTTAAAGGAGTTAATGAATGAATGAATAAACAAATCACTTACAGGTGGGAGTGCTGGAGAAAAAGAAGCAGGAAGTACAGCAAAGACCAAAGAAAAAAAAGAAAAGCAGGAAGCTAACGGAAGAAAACTGGAACAGAGATGTGGGATGAGACAGATGATTATCTGAGTGGGGAATATTCCTAGAAAACTGAAGTCAGAAAAGACATTAAGGGAATCTAAAATGAGAGTAAAAATATACCGGAATACATTTGTCAATTACTTTCTACATAAGCCAGATAGATCTGCACCCCAACACTGCATCATATTTCTCCCAAAGAAGAGCAGTTTTCTCTTACAAAGCATCCTTCCTATAACAGCAGTTAGTCACCGCTCTTTTCTGCATCTCCTCCAGCTTCTCCACAATCTGCATTGGCTAGTGCTGCAGGAAGTTACCAGCTTCCCCTGCCCATAATACATTATTTTGAGAAGAATGTAGTTTCAGAGATGAATAAATTCTTGAAGAGATTGAATTCATGATAATTTTAAGCAGCTATTTTATGCTATTACTACCCACTTATTCTCCTAATTTCCTGCTCCTTTCTTATCTGAATTTTAGGCTTGGCAGCACTGCTTTTCCTGAGAGCTTTGGCTGTACATGGTCAAAGCCAGGGTAATTCAGCTGCAGCTCATGGAGATTTAATGGGTAATAAATATGCATGCAAGATTTCTCCTATGAAACCTCTCAATCCCTCTGAAAATCTTAACAGAAATGACATATAATAGGAAGGAAATCTATTTTCTGATTGCAGGTAATACCAAGTCTTTCATAGAACTTCTGAATAAGAAATAGCATATGCACTAAAGGACAGTACTAAACGAGAAAGCAAATTTTTTTGATATGGCTGTTTAGACTTTTGTTTTTATTGAAAATTGAGTCCTCATGGTGTGCACTTGGTAATTAATTATGCACCTTTTCTATCATCTGTGCTAAGTAAAATATTCTCTCAAAAGGAGGTCATAGCTCAATTCCCTACACTCTCATTTGGATCAATATATGGTAAATACTAATATTGTCTAGGTAAGAGAACATTTACTATGTCAACACCTCAGTGAGGAAAAAAAAAAAGGACAAATTAGAGCAGGACAACTCAGAGTAGGTCGAGTTTTGATTGGAATTCCATTAAATCTCTGGAGAAAGGCATGCTTAGTCAAGGGCCAAGGACTCCCATATAGCAAAAAAAGCAGACACAGCCAAACATTTTCTTTCTCAGTGGAAAAATTACTTTCCCCCTTCCCCCCCCATAACATACTGCAATTGATATATTGATATGTTTTGCTACTTGGTAGTTAAAATATACTTTCAGGTTCTGAGTCTTCCTGAAGTAAACCACCCCTCTGTATGTTATCAGTGAAGTAGGTGCTTCTCAATGACTCAACCAACTAGGTCTGGTGTCAAAATTTAGAGACAACATGCATCCTTTTGGTACGACCTTGTCTCCCTGGTCTGACCAGGAAAATCAATCATTTTCTTCAGAAATTCTCATTTACTTACTACTGAAAGCATTAGTGCATCAGTCAAGTAGCCTGGGTTACATCCTTAAACATCCCTTGAAAATTGTGGCAAAAGTTTTCACTGTTTTCCCTTGAACACTTACTCAGTTCCCCATGATTAGCTCAAGAATATTAACACAAGTTCTAGGGGAAGGGCATCTATAATTATTGTTACATGGCGCTTTCCATTAAGATTATACTTTTAATTGTTAGTTCATCTTGAACAGTGAAAATTCAAGCTCACAGTTTCATTTAAAGAAGAAAAAAATATACTTTCTTCTGAGATAATCACTGGAATGAGATTGATATTCTGCACCAAGGTAACAATGTACGAGACGTTAGAAGCTAGAGATAAAGACGCTAGACGAGATGAAGACGCTATGAGACAAAGAAGCTAAAGAAATGAAGTACAGGAGAAATCAAATTTCTGTAGTCAGAGAATATTCACTTGCAAAATGCGGACTTGAACATCTAGCTCCGATCTTTGAAATACACTGCAAAACCAACCACCAATTTTACTTCATTTGCCCATTAGAAACCTGAACATCAATGAAATCTTTCCTGAGTCTGTTATGATGTGAATAAGTGCATTCTTTTTTTTTTTTTTCTTTCCATTTTTTTTCCTCATGTCATCAAAAGTAGATAATTATTTTAAGGACACATTACTAGTATGAATTTTGTGAAGTTAAGATCTTATATCAGAAAGCTTTAGAATTAATACATCCCGTTCAAGCTACAGTTTGATATTCTGAAATACTTGTCTGCAATTCTCTTCTTCCTTCCAAAAAGATGTTCAAGAATAGACCTTTATTCTAAAAAAGTCCTAGATAATGCCAATTGCTTTGATTTTTTACATCTTGTTGCCTTCTCGCTCCATTATATTTTCTTTCCTGTTACATGCAGCGCACACTATTGGCTATTAAAAACAAATAGCAATTTGGTTTTAGAAAAGAATATTGACAGTTGACCCTACATCAGATTGGACTGAGCTGTTACTTAATACATTTCAATAGATCAGATAGTTTAAATCTTTCCATTTGAAGTTTGTACCTCATAATAAA
The DNA here is from genome assembly GCF_905368555.1 of Meleagris gallopavo. NCBI lineage: Eukaryota > Metazoa > Chordata > Aves > Galliformes > Phasianidae > Meleagris > Meleagris gallopavo. Next base: position 10,034,439 of record NC_139407.1, read on the forward strand.
AATGTTATATTTCTCAAGAATCACAGACCAGTGAGAAAACCTTTAGGGGAGAGCTTGGCTTAGAACAAAAATTTTGTTCACAAAACTTAAGACTCTCAGAGGAAAAACAACAAAGAAAGACGGGGAAGATCTGATAGGCACTGAAAGAAAAAGTTAGAGAACACATGCTTTCTCTTCTGTGTAACCACTTGTGCTCCATCTACTACTACAAACTCGCAGGGATAAAGTGAAGGCTAGAAAATAGGAGAAAAGTCAAGAAAGATCTGCGTATGGATGCCTGCCTCTCACTCTGTCACTCTGCTCCTGATTCCTAGGTCGTAGGAATCACAACACTGTACTGTTTGACATAAGTCTTTCCATCGGAGAGGTGCTTCAGATTGAACTTCCATCTAGATCACCTCTGGATGATTAAAGTGCTACAACAATAGTATTAAAACCATCCATTCTCAATTACACATCTTTAAAATGACCTTTAAGAAAAGATGACTTCAAACATCTGTTTGAGAAGAAGCAATCTGCTTCACAGTTAGGCCATCAAAAGTCTATTCCTTGTTGCCCAGACCATTCATTCCTTTTACTTGCATTTGAGTCATATTTTTTGATAGGCCATTTATCTAAAATCATCTGAAATATCCTTGACTGGTGTTTCAGATAAAAACCATGTCTTACGTTGAGAGAAATTTAATATTCAGTGTCTGGAGTATCCGACAGGTCTTGTGCCCTACTAAGAACGATGACAAGACTGAAAGCCTGAAAATTTCATTGTGCACAGTGGATTTGTCACATCATTTGCTTATTTTTGAGGCTTTATTGGAAACACGTTCAAAAACCAGAAGATTCTGAGGGTTACGTATTACCCAAGGACTCCAGAAGAGGGTCTGCCTCTGAAACATTAAAATTTAATAGGTTCAGAAAAGAAAATCAAAAGAGTTTTACAAAACTGCTGTATAGATTGCTGCCTACCAGTATTCAACTTTCTTTTAGCACTGTCCAGCTTTGAGGAATAAAAGCACTCAGGTAAATCGGTTTTGCCTCTTTGCTCTGTCTTGTAATACAGCTGATGATGAATGATAAAGCATATCCATGCATTGGCAAACACAGAAGTATGGAAACAATACTGACTGCAAAAAAATTGTGATTTGAAAATGGCAGTAATATTGGAAAATTATTTCAATATTATGAGAATTACAAGCACTTGATAAAGATTGATTGCATTGATTCTCCTCACTCTGTGCTACGAACATCAATAAGATCAACGGAATTCACAAACATCTACCAAGTAAACTAGAGGATGCAGAATAACTATTTATGGAATAGTCACTCTTGCTTTTACAGACACTGTAGCTGCAGCATCATTATGGCTAGAATTGCACCCAGAACGCAAAGCTACATTCTTAATACTGATAGAGCTTCAGTTCCTAGCATGATTTCACATGTTTCATAAGCTGAAGGGACAACTAACGGAAGGATTTTTGCACAGCTTTAAACTTCATATCGGTATAAGACACTAAATATGCTAATTAATTAATTTGCTACATAACAGCTTAATAGCTACTGGCTGTGTTTTTCAAAAAAGCATCGTACAATGTACACAAAAGCAAACAAAGAACAACTTCTGAAATTGCTCCCAATTTACCCAAAATTTGAAGGCATGGAGGTACACTACAAAAGCCAAAAGACAGTAGCACATGAGTCCAGCATCACACAACTTCCCCTGACGGCGTGAGTACACAAGCCCATAGGCCCATGCTTGCCTTTTTACAATAGCTCCCAAAGCTGCAGCAGCAATGGCAGGAAAAAGAAAAGCTTTACAGATACACAGGGAACCTTTCTGATTTTTGTAGCTCAAACTCACGGCTGCTTTTGAATCTCCATCTGCTTTTACAACACTCTTTGTTTCGCAATACTCTATCTCCCACTGTTAATCCTTGAAAGAAGCCTTTCAAAGATCAATCCAGTCTGTTAGGATTCTGGATGCTAAAACTGAATTTTTCCTGTCTACTTGTTCTTTTGAAAGGTTTAAAAGTGATTTGCAGCAATCAAGCATAAAAGGAGTTTGTTTGATAAGGATAGAGGCGATTCATTGGGGTAAATTGCATAAATTATAAATTAAGAAGTGACCGGAGTATTTTCCCTCTCTTCTAAAAACAAAATGCATTCTTCTAGATGTGAAAAATCAATCTAAAAGCTCCTAACAAGTAATCAATAAAAGGCCTAAAAATGTGCAATTTTAACACTCTGTAATAGTAATCATAAGAAAGGATGAAAAGGCAAGCATTACAACAAGTGACAAACAACCTGTTGACCTTATTCACACAAACCCCAGAAATACAGCTGTGAAAGTTTCCTCAAATAAAATACAGGAGACTTAGCTGAAATGCCATTATAGATCTTTGTGTGGAAATTATGGCTTTTTCTCCCTCCTTTCTGCCTTACTGTTCTTTCCTTCCCAGTTTGCTCTCACAAACTGTGTTTCCCTGCAATTTGCCTTTGTTCAACTCCCTCCAACAAGAGAGCACAGTCAGAGGGGCCTTGCTGAGTCTCTGGCCAGTGGAGAGGGAGAAATTGAAAAAAAGACTTCTGGAGCTGCTCCACCAGCTCCTCTGGCAACAGAAGGGCAGTGGTAAAGCAGAAGGAACCCTGCTGAAAGTATAAGAACTTACTGCATTCCTTACAAATTTGTCAAGAAAAAACAAAACCAAGGGTTGTGTGCATAGTGCAATGCAGATACAAACCAGTAGAAACAACAGATGTACTTTTTTGTGTTCCTGATGGTATAGGCTAAATTTATATGCCACTGCCGCTACTTTCAAGGACCTTGCTTCAAATCCCAGACAGTCCTAGCACCCAAGTCAGCGTTATTGCCTTTGAATAAAAGCAACAAAAGGCAACTACTTAGTTCAAGGGTGTTTGAAATTCATTTGCCAGATATCAGCAGGAAAAAGCTTTTATCTACTTAGAACTACAGGAAAAACAAAATTCACATTTCTGATGTTGCTTCAGCCTCATATATCCATCTGCTCATTTACTTGATAAGTTTTCTGCAGACTTTCTGGCTTTCCGCCATTCTTTTGTAATGCTAATTTACTGTTACCTGCCAATATAACTAATGTGTTAATCATCTCAGTTTTCAAATCAGTTATGTAATATAAAAGCATATAAAGTCCCTTGCATTTCAGTCTGCAAAATCCTTCTATACTTCACTTCCACATTAATAAATTGGTTTGTAAAAATGTCAGTCTTTTTTTCTCTCCTTTTTTTTTTTTAAATTAGATGTTTATCTGTGAAATGTGTCCAGTCTATCTTTCAGTAGTATTCTACATAATAATTTCATATAACTAATTTGTTTGTATCTGACAATGTACTCAAACTTACATTGTATCATATGTATCGGAGACATTTAAAAAAAAAACATCTGAAATGCCAACACAAATGGAACTTAACACAGAAAACTCAAATTTTTCATTAATGATAAAACATGTAGTTATGAAAGGCTGCACACAGGTGTCATTCAATCACTGAAGTACTGCAGAGACTAAGGGACATATGCAAGCTAATGATACATACGAAATGATATCTTAATTTAATACATAACACTGCACTAGCAACTTGCAAACCAACTATACTTTTATGCCTTTTCAGCACTCTGCTCAATTACTTGATGTAAAATTATGGTTCTTTTTCTTTAGAAAATTTACCTTTGCTAAAAAACAAATGACCTTGCCTGCGTAACATACAGATTAACCTCAACTTTAAACTCCTAATCTGATAAAACCAAATACTGAAGTCAGGAATGTTCAATTACAATCATAAACAATTGTTACTTAGACACAAAAATCCAACACGCAGTCACATTGTGTGTTTCACAGAAGTGCAAGATAAAATTCAATTACTTCTTTGCAGGCTGGCAAGAATATTTTCTATTAGTCTTGTAGGGATGTTTGTTGGATAGGGCTTGAGTAAACTCTTACGGAATATACAACGCAGCACTCGTTAATGCCAGTAATGAAACAGTTTCTTTAGAGAAGATAGCACATGGATTCATGTTTGCTTGGTGGTTTTCTTTTTTTTTTTTTTTTTTTTCTTCAATTACAAGATTCAGATGATCAAAAATCTTTACATCTTTTAATTACTCATTTCTCACTACATCAGCGTTAATTGCATCTCTGCAATTTAGAATGAAACAAACATGGAGTTTTTTGTTTGCTTTCCACAACAAAGATTTTTATCAAATGTTGTTATTGGCAACCACCATCAAAAACTGCATTTTTTCCTTTTATTTTTAATAACATGACATAATAAGAATTGCCATCTCTAAAAAAAGCTAATTTAGTTTTCCCAGTTTCCCTACATTTTATACAAATGTTTTAGTGAGCATATAAACATTTCAGAAATATTCTAAAAACAAAAAATAACTCTTTTGTATACAGTCATAGAACACTGTTAAAATTTTAAGCTTCATGAAAGCCTAAGGCTTTGTTAAAATGATGGCTCTTTACCCTAGTCAAATTCTTCAGTCAGTGGAGTGGCACTCTGCAGTTTCACATATAAATCTCAGAAACTGTTCATTAGTGCTAAAATGAAGTCCTTGCATGCAGAAGTGAATCATAGCTGGCACAGTGCTAAATCAGGACTGGGGCCTATCATGCATTTGCAACTGGCTTTGGCCAGTTTTGCAGTTCTTGGTTCAGCTCAGCTCAAAAAGCAGGGGATATGCAATAATCTTCACATACCTTCTCATACAATCCAGTGCTCGAATAAAGAAGTCTTTGTGAAGCTGATGCTCGTCCCTCAAGATGGAGCACTGCTCCAATGTCACTGACATGGACGTCCGGTCTTTGGCACTTTTGCAACAGGTGAAGCGGACTCCATTCAGCTTACGGCAAATCTGAAACACAGGCAGATGTCAGAGGGCTGCTCTTTTCACGCTTAATTCTCTGCACATTAGCAGACCTGGAAAATCCCACAGCTTACAATCACATACAAACAACAAAGTTTCTCAGGAAGAAAATTGCTATTAAAAGATAGTGGCTCAAACCTCTGTGATATGGCTACTGACAAGCATGTCCTTACATCAGTTATTAGTGCTGCCTGGGGACTGTCACATTCTAAGGATTACGCCCATGCTGGCACAAAAGGTGAACATTCTGTGCTGAAAGGGACGGTAAATTTCTCTTTCGTTTATAAACTTGCAGAACTAACACTCTACCAAAATAATACCTTAGGATTATAGCCTCTGATCTATAGCCCATTTCCAATTTGTCAAAATTAAAGATTTTAAAAGCAGATCTTAAGGGTTTCCACTATCAGGACAAGCCCATAACTAACCTGCCCACTAAAGAAAAATAAGTCCTTATTGGTTTTAGGAGAGAGCTGCATAGTCTTGCACTGAAGCTGCAGTTTACAGATTTGTTTTGCTACCGTGGTATTTACTGTAAATCTCTTGCTCCTTCAAACACATACTTTATGCACAAGTACCACACACAAATTGTCTACTTTTATTTCAGTAGAAGGTCTTGCCTACTGTTTTATCATTAAAAGTCAATGATTACAGTACTGTGACACATGCACCATGTTTTGTATATGGACTGATGAGGAACAGGCTTTGTACAAAGCAGGGAGACTGGAAATACCCAAGCAGTGCAGCTACGATACAAAACAGTTCACATAAAAGATGGCTCCATTCTCTATTATAAGAGGATCAAGTCTCAGTTCTGCCCCCACATCCCAGCCCTAGTGAAGCAGGAAACCGATGAGTCTACTACTCTTAGTCTCTAGCATATTAAACGAGTTACTAAAATCTACACCTGTTACAGGTTAGCAAACCATTGCATCCAAATTCCCTAACTTGAAATAAAAAGTGACTGTTTCAATATAGGCTATAAAACAAGAAGTTGCTTCATTTAATCTCTCTTTCTTGACAATCACCTTATTCAAGTAAAGCTTAATTGCCTGAATATCCAATGAATTTTGGGGAAAAAAAAAAGCAAAGAAAAACTTTGGCAAGTTACTCTTAACTCAGACTCATGAACACAGAGGACTAATTTCTCATGAGGGTGTCAGTTCACACTCATCTATCTTGTACAGAATTTAAATATAGTCCCTATTTTCAACAGCTAAACCTTTCTACAGATGACCCAGAACAATGAAAGCTTTATGTAAACAAATGCCATGGATTGCTTACTTTCACCCAGCATTTTGACACTTCTAAGGGATAAGGGAATCATGATCATTTCTTGTCTTAAGAATCAATCTGCTGTTGTATCAGCTTATTAAGAAAAGCTTTTAGTTCAAGCAAGTGTTTACTAGAAGAAAAATGTGAAGAGAATTGATGTTCTCCAAGGATGGGTCTATTTTTCCTGATTTCACTTGCCCTAATAAAGGTTAACACCCTATCTAACAAATTTATGTCCCAGAACAGTCATAGTAAGACAATAAAAAATAATTAAATTAGGAGAATAAGGCAAGGCTATAAATTATTTAGGGCCAAGCCCAATCAACTTTTCAGCTTGGCTATAGAGTTTTTACTTGGCATCAGGATGAAACCGGATTTTCAGCTCCAAAACTTCTGAATCTTCAGAACCTCACTTCAGTAAATAAGCACATTTTATCCACAGTAATGGCATTCCCAGAAATTCTATTAAAAACAGTGACCCAGACAACACTTACATTGTCTTTAAGGTCTCTGTACCATTATGGTGAGGGACATCTCAAAAGTTGAGCCCAGGGAATTGAGCCCAACTTTGAACCCTAAGAAGTACACGTTAGTTAAGCAGAATCTGTGAGTGTTTCTTTCCTTCTATACGTTCAAATTTTAAAACTTATATCTATTAGAAATGTGGGAAGTGGCATGGGGATTTAAATTATGTATTAAAAGACAATTATTATTTTGAGAAAGTATCAAGTAGGGTTGATAACACTGTGAAGAAGATAACTGCTTAACTGAGAAGATTAATTCTCTTTATACTTCCCTCTTTTGAAGTTCATGAGTCATCATTACTATTTGAAGTGAATGAGTCATAAGCAAAATGCAGGTAATTATTCCGGATGGGTGATGACCTCCAGCGCAGGGAGGGGAGACTAAGTCCCAAATCTGAGCCGACAGCATCTGACTGAAGTGCTGGCAACAGAGTCAGTTTTGAACTCAGAAGCGTTTTAGGGAAAACAAGCAAATGGGTAACCACAAATGAGAGGGTTTATTTTGCCTGTAAGTTCAGTAGAAATGGCTCAATCATGTTAAAGTGGTTTAAATGGAAATCAATCCATTATATTAAATAATAAAAAAAAAAATCCTTAGCTTATGATCTAAGAGAAATCTAGGTTAACCTGATAGGCGGGCGCAAATAAATCCTCAGAAATAACTCAGTTCACTAAGCAGGAACAGCAAAAGTAAATAATTAAAATGGGCAAACAATGATCAGATGGCCAAGAAATCTAGCGAGATACGATACCTAATCTATGGTAACATCATAATATCAGAATCAACAGCTTACAGTAAGTGTCCAGCTTGACTTTTATCCTCACTTTTGCTCAATTGATTCCCAAAATATATTGGAGATATAGGACACGTATATTTCTTCTAAATGACCTTTAAGGAGCGTTCCAAAGAAACTCAGATTTAAATGATTGGGACTGTGCTTAATTTTAAAGAGGATGTAATCCAATGAAAAAGCACGTAAAACAGTGGAGCCTAAAACAAGGAAAAATCGATATTCCAATTATTTCCTTCTGAAATAAAACAGAAGTTTAAGGGTCCAGCTTAAGAAGTAAAAATACACCACATTTAAATCTCTTCTGCTATGTTTATTTAGATTAAGAACTATTTGTGATATCAATTTGTAGATTTTTTTTTTTTAAGCAGATGTGTTCTCACAAGACTACCTGCAGGTGCTGTTACATAAGCATATCCACGTAGAATCTCATTTATCTACTACTGTAACAGTGATGTCCTTACGGCTGAGAATTTGTCCTTCCACCATGCTTTCATACAGTACAGCAGTGTGTATAGAAGTGGGTCCAGAAACACCCATTTTAGAAGCTTACAGTAAAGTAGCTTGAGAGAAATATAATATTCTGAAGGAAAAAAAAATTGAAACTTTTTTTTTAAATGTCCAAAGAACTTCTTTTTACCCATGACATAATTTTCAACAAATCCTGCATAGATAGTAGAAAACTTTCTGTATCCAAAGATTAAGTAAATTCCCTCATTCTCTTTGTAGCTGACTTCACATTATTCTGTACTGATTTATCTTATCTTTGCAAAGCAACGTTTCATAGTAATTGAAGAAATGATACTAGAAAAAAAAAAGCTTACATTTTTACTTACAAAGGATTTATACTTCAATAGTATGTGATAATACCTATTATCCAAAATTAAAATTTTATTAGCAATATAAAAAATAATGCTGGTATTATTAATAAAAACATAATTAATATTCTTTGTGCTCCTTGTGTTAATGAAAAGTCATGCAAAATTTTATTAATGTTTTATATCAAATATTTATCTACCTTAAAGGGCATATGCATTTGAAAGCTCCCCAAAACACAAAGTCTTTTCACTTTCAATAGATAGCAAAGGCTCAAGACTTTGGTACAAAAGGGTACTTTTCTGCATTTAAGGCAATTATCTAATTGATTTTCACACTTCTCATAAGTCTGAGCTCTTTACAAACATCTATCTGCTTGAGTTTGTTTTTAATCTACGTGTGCAAAATGTACGTTGGAGAAGAGAAGGTTGAGAGGGAATTTCTAAACTATATAAACATCTGAAGTGTGGGGTCAAGAGAATGGGGCCAGGCTCTTCTTGCTGATGCCCACCAACAGGACGAGGCACCAACTGGAACACAAAAACCTCCCTCAATTTGCTGACCACACTTCTTTTGATGCAGCCCAGGATAGGGTTAGCTTTCTGGGCTGAGGGTACATTGCTGGCTCACGTCCAGCTTGCCATCCACCAGTACCTGCAGGTCTTTATCAGCAGGGCTGCTCTCAATCCTTTCATCCCCCTGCTTATATTAGTAATGGGGGTTGCCTAGACCCACATGCGAGACTTTGCATTTGGATTTGCTTCCCATGAGGTTCACCTGGGCCCACTGATTAGCCTATGTAGGTCTCTCTGGATGGCATCCTGTCTCTCCTGTGTGCTGGCTGCATCCCTCAGCTTGGTGTCATCAGCAAACTTGCTGAGGGTGCACTCAATCCCACTGTCAATGTCAGTGATGAAGATAGTAAGGAGCACCCAGTCCTAGCACTGACTCTTGGGGGACACCATTCACCACTGCTCTCCCTCTAGACACGGAGCCATTGACCACCGCTCAATCCCGCAACCAGTTCTTCGTTCACTGAACAGTCCACCCACCAAATCCATCACTTTCCAGTGTGGAGAGAAGGATATGTTGTGGAGTACCATGTTAAAGGCTGGCAATGCATCTCACTGTGAAAAATGCAAATTTCTGAACTGGAGCAAAACAGCCCCATGCAGCTGCACAGGCCAGGGACTGCCTGCCTAGGAGAAAGAACCTGGGAGATGCTGGCAACAACGTGACCAAGATCACTTTCGTCTTTGAACTCAGGCTAGTTCTTTCAGTTAAAAGACAGAAAGAATATATCTGTAATGTAAGTGCAGGAAGAAGAGAGATATTAATAAATTGGATGTGAGATTAACAGAACAGAACGGTTAGAGAACCATTTTAGCTACCTAGTTTAATCACTGAGTTTTCCATCCAGACTCTTGAAATCCATTTCACTTGTAATATCAAAATCACATGAAAATTAATACATCATGTGAATATATTTGAAAAAGAAAAATATCTGAAAAAATATATTCATAATATTTGAATATATTTGGAAAACAAACAAACAAACAAACAAGATCTCACCGTCGCAGCCAGCCACATGATTTCTACATTCTTCCTCTTTTTGGCCTGGATATTTTGATGAAGATTTTCTAGTAATCCCTTTAAATCATTTTGTTCTTGAAAATGTGGTAGACCTGAAAAAAATTAACAAAAAAAAAAAGCAGCATAGGGTTGATCATCATGGCAAGATGGAAAGGTTGATGGCAGTGCTGTGCTGACTAATGAAATTATTATTGAAGAGGTCTATCATTTACAGCCTTTTTTTGAGAAAGCAGGATCGAAGAAACTGGCTAAATCCTTAGAGAATTAAAAAATCTTATTTCTGTGTATTACGTTGTCCTACCTAAGGGTTTCACACTGGAAAATTAAAATATCTCTAACTTTCATCTTATAAATAGTAGGATTCAAATATTTGTTGTAGTTCTGTTCATCAGCCACTACAAACATTCATGGGAAATGAGCAGAGAAATAAGAGAGTGCTATTTAGAGTTGCTTTGATGTGATGATTATTTTGAGGTCAAAATATTTACTGTTGTTTTCAAAAGGATACATTTCATTTTGGTTTTTAAAATGATGCTTTACTTTCTAAAATAACAAATATACAGGTAGGTTAACCAACATTAAACATCCCCAGAATGTAACAGAGGATATTTAACAGTCTACTGGGAAATGAACTTTGATGTTCAAGTACAAAATAATTTCAGGCTTACTTAATATCTAAAGTATTACCTACTTGCCCTGTGATAGAAAGACTCAAGTTTTATTAACGGTGCACACCTAGAGGGAATTCAGAAGTGGACAATTCAATTTCCTCTTGAGTTTTGTGAACACAAAAGGATTTTTAATCTTACCATTATCTTAATTAGTTTTGAAAACAACCAAAATCTGTTTTTCTAAATGATTTTTTCTTCTGATAGGGAAGCAGAAAAAGACATCTCCAAAATAAGTCTTTAAAACAGTTGAAACAAGATTTAAACTAAATCTATTAAAACAGTTTTTCTGCAAATAGATACACTGATTTTTCTTTTACTTTTTTCCCTCCATCGAAGAAAAAGGATGATCCATCCAAGTGGAAAAAGCAAAACAAAATAAAACACCTACAATTCCTATTCAATTTCAGAGAGTAAAAATGATGCGACTACAATAATGCAGGTCAAAATCCATTCTCCTAAGCTGCTCACAGCTGGAAGGATACCTCTTATCATCTGGCTTTTACCTTTTATCTCTAATAAATTCCAGCCCTCTTTATCTGTGATTCATACTAAGAAATAATTTAAATAAACACAGATATGTTCTAGAACATTTACATTTTCTTATTCATATTGCCTAACATCCCACCTCCCTACCACACTCCCACTCCGCCCCCCCCCCCAAAATATTTAAAAACAATACCACCACCACCACCACACAGGAAAAATACATTAAAACCTGTTTTGTAATAACCTTACTGAAGATTGTGTGACCTGAGCATTAGAATTCTTGACCATACAATTAGATAACGCAGAGCATATAAACATACATTACAACCTGCTAGACTATTATATTTCTCCTGCATCTGTTCCTTGAAAATAGATAGCATACAGACAGCGCTCTAGAAAGATGCTTCCAGATTATGGGAATATATCACTAGGTAAACATTTTATTGTATCAAAATACTTTTCCTTTGGCTCACAGCAGAAAATCCATCATCTCAGAGAGACGACTTCACAATAGGTAAACCAATATTATCCTAATTTATTATATTGCCAAGCAACTTGTAGCTTGACTGGATGTGACTGATAGCTTAAACTCCTTGTATCACAAAGCAGTATTAAACTGTCAAATCATTCTCATAGATCATAAGGGGGAGAAGCCTTGAAGTGCAGAACAGACTCATAGACAGCACTGTTGACATACGCAGTAGTACTACATACACTGTGATGCTATGGAAGAAAAATCTTTATTTGCTCGCACGATTTCAAAACCTTGCTGCATCCCTTTTCACACAAGGGATGCATCTTGCAACAGTGATGTTGCTGTGGGTGCTAGGTAGTGATAAATCAGTGATAGCAAATATCACTTGTGAGACAGCGTTATCTTAATTTACGCTCTTAGCTGCTTAATTGAGTTTTAAGGCTCTCTTTGCAATAACACACGTCCTACTAAATAGCAATCATATTTCTGTACTCTATCATTAACTTTTTAAAGCTATTTTGGTGTCTAAAGTAATTGAATTGGTAGGCATTTCTGGTAAGGATCTTTCTTGGGGCACATTGTAACTTACTGGGTTTGCAATATCCTGTTGGGAGACAAATCAAGTGACAAGGGAATGGAAGACTGACAGAGTGCATACTCATCTAAAGTTAGGTAGGAAGTCAACATTTGGTATATGTAGGCATTAACAATTAACATTCTTTTGTCATGAGGAATGGAGAGAAGGCTTGAACATACAATTAAAAGCTCTGCAGTGAGAGAAAAACTAATAGCAAAGGTGGCAATACCTTCATGGGAGTGCAAAGCATTATTCTTTAATGAGAAATATGCAAAGTGAGGATGTCTAAGGATGGTGGATGCAACTGCTTGCCAGCAGAACTGAGAGTCCTCAAACTGGGTCTGGTTTTATGGGTTTTATTTGTAACTAACAGCTTTGTGAAAGGGCTCACACGTTTATTTTGCAGCACAGGTCTGGCACTATAGGAAACAATTTGGAAAGGTGTGACAAAGCCATGAATGCCAAATGGCTCTCACTTGGCTCCACAGCCAGGGCTGCTGCCAGCTTGTGTGGAGGTGTATCTCCCGAAGAGCTGGAGCAAAGAGGTGGAGAAAAGGGGAAAGAAATGAAATACTCCTCTGGATGAACACCTTGGAGGGCTTCAGTCCCCCTTTTCCCTCTCCACTAAAAAAAAAAAGCAAAACAAAAATTAACTAACAGAGATATAGGGATAACGTACGAAGGAGCTGGTTTGAAAGGCACCTTCCTCCAAGCTGAGTTATATTGTTAAGCTTGATAGTGTATGTTGATGGATACCTCTGCCTTGCAGTTTGTTTAGATAACAGGAAGAGCTGTACAGTATCAATACCATGTAATTGTACAGAGCAACCAGAAAGTGCAGTGGAACCAGAAGGTACTTCGTGTTATGTAAAAACTGGGACAACAGCCAGACTCAGCTCTCAGAGGCAGAGAAAATGCAGGAAGCCAATAACAACCAGAAAAGACAGGATGAGCTAGATAAGCATAGTTCTTACAAGTCTGCACAGTCTGAAAGAAGTCCTGGAAGACTGTGCAGCACACTAACAATCATTCTAGAGGAAGGCAGTACAAGGTTAGTTCTTGTCAATGAAAAGGAGCAAATACTACCTGCATGTAAATTTCTGCTTTTACGTAATCAGATTCATTTATAAAGCAGCAGATACACTTTAGACCTAATTCCAGATGAGGTCAGTTTTTCGGAACCTTTATTGGGAAGATTCCCCCAAATAAATCTCTAGCTTACTACATAAGACTTTTGGTAGAAAAGTGTGAAATATCAGATACACCTTAGAAAACACAGCTCTCACTTCTGTCAAAATTATTAACAAATAGAATTTAATCCGAGATGAAATACAGGCATGTACACATATACAGCACCACATTTGGTAAAACGACGAGTATATACACATAATGGAAATCAGTAAACATAACCAATACCGTCTGTAAGAGATCATAAGCATTGTATAGTATTCCCCACAAGGAATTAGAAATGCCCCCTAGCACAACAGCACTTCAGATTCACAGATAATTACCAAAGAATAAGGGGCAGAGACCTAAATACAAACTATTTAAAATGAGGCTGTACAATTTGCAACTTAGGGGAATATAATTTAGCCGTTAAGACTACTTTAAGAGGATTATATTGATGCAAAAGGTCTTTGCTGTGTTTGCTTTCAGGACAGTAAGAGAACAGTATGCTTATAGTACCACATACCCATAATATATAAATATAGGGCCTATTCTAATAGAATCATGCTATTAATATCAATGACATTGTAAAGTAATTCATTGTTTATACATTTCTGAGTATTGTTTGCCATACCTTAATATGAGGGCTGCTCCAGAAGTAATGCCTCCTATTTTATTATGTTGGCCCACAACATCAGAGGCAGATGGTGGTGGTACAGCAGTAGAGGTTGAACCTTCCCACCAATATTCTGTCCCATGTTGCTGCTGTGTTGAGGGGCACTCTGACAAAATGGCATCTGACATGAAAGCGAGTATGAAGCAAAGGTGTGTCACCGAATTCCTCCATGTGGAAGAAATGGCACCCACTGACATTCATCAACACATCAACATTTATGAAGACCTAACAGGAGATATGAGCACAGTGAAGCAGTGGGTGGTGCATTTCAGCAACGGTCACATTATCAGTGGGTCATCTCTGCTGGCACAGGTTTTTACGAGTGCAGCATGCGGGCTCTTGTTCACTGTCGGTGAAAATCCATATCTAATGGTGGCAACTATATTGAAAAACAGCATTTTGTAGTTAGAATTCGCTCCATGAAATAGTGCTATTGTACTCTTTGTATATGTTGTCATTTCCATAGAAATAGGAGGCATTACTTTCGGAGCAACCTATGCACATACTCAGACAGAAAAGTGGAGGGAATAAGTAAAATTGATGAAAATTCCCAAGGAGTACATCTGTACAAATATAGTAAGTACGGCCTGTCCTCTATTTAAATTATCAAAGAGCATATCTTATTAATAATTGAAAGGAGCTGTCTGGTTCACCACTACTGCGTTTCACTCTCCCTGCCATTTCTGCTACGGCCTTGGGCTCAAACAGGCTCCAAGTGCTTAATTTTACGGAATAAATTATAGGATCTAGGCCTAAATCTAAAATCTGCATATTAGTATTGCGTTAAAATTACTTCCTTATAAATTTTCATCTATAATACCTTTTAAAAGCTATTTGGATTATTATGTTGTACTCACAATCAGGAGGCATTTTTTCCGTAAACAGGTTGTAATATTCTTTTAGAAGTTCTAAGTTTTCTTGGTTAATGTTTTCTTGCAAAGTGGTATCTCCAAACCTATAAAATCATAGTAAAATGATGAAAAACCTAAAACACATAGCCATTAATCCATCAGAACGTTTAAATTATATGAAGAACTCAAATTTCTTCTTCTAGTGTTGAATGTATTAGATTTGGTCAAACTATATTATTATTCATCTTCCAAGTGATTTAGAAGTAATAGTCAGGAATGAGGAAACCATCCACAGAAAATTCTACCAAACCATGCGGACAGAATATTTTTTACAGATAATGATTCAATAAAGCACAAGTTCCCATTTCCTTCACAAATCCTGAACAAATGCAAAGGCTCTCTGTGGGATTTCAAACGGCAGCTTGGGCAGAGTACAACTACTAAATGTCTTACTGAGATTATCGAACATTTCTTTTAAAACAGATGCATCCTCTATTGTACTTTATTGAAAGTAAACATCTTTCACATTTAATCAAGTACTGCACTGTAAACAATTTATCACAAGAAGTTATTTCTGTTCTCCTAAGGTGTTCCACTAAGCATGTGCAGTGTTCCCAACAGCAAAGATGAATGTGCAGCTTCAGGAGTTGAGCAGTTATTTTGAACTAAGTCTAACTTTTGCACATGTAAATGCATGCAGAAGGCATGTTTCTGCATGGAATAATCCAATTTGGTTCGCCTGATAGGCATTTATTAAATTTTTCATTTATGGCTTTCTTTTCTTTGGGTAAAATATATAATCACCGCTGAGAACAACATTACCACACTTCCTGTTACTCCACATTCAAGCCAGTTGACATCTTTTTTTTTGACTTATTCCTTGACAACTCTGCAGATTCAGGCTATTTCTAAATCTTGTCAATTTTTTCTTCAGGACTTTTGTAACAAAGTCCCTGCCTGTCCCACCTCATAAACTCTCACAGTCTTGCTTCTTGGTTACCTCATACTCCTTTTCTTTCCTTTGGAAAAATGTGAAGAATCCACTCACAATTGATTTTGCTTTTTGTATGTCATCACTCTAGCTATGTTACTTAACCCATAAAATCACTTTTCTACTAAAAGCTACTTCCATTTTCAAGGGTGTCTCAACTTCTCTAATGAACTTTATATCATTTTCTCTAGTAAAACATTCACTTATATCTCCATTTTCTGATTCAGCCTTCATCTCCCATTATATTTTATACCTGACTTTCCAGTATATCACTGATCACAGTTCAGAAAAGTCCTCTAATAAATATCCACAATGCTATGTGACTGCATTCCCTAGAAGACTTCCCTAAGTCCCCTTTTACTCTGCTGTATACAAAGAATATGATGTCAAACTCCCGTAGTGCTGTTTCTTGCCTGTTGTCCAAGCTAACAGTTTTTCACTATGCCCGTGTATTTGCTCACCTACACTTAGATAGCTTTTGGTTTGAGTTTATACTGAACACTGCCTGAAGGAACATACTTCATCCCCCACGTGCTCTGTAAATGAATTGAGTAAAAGGAAAAAAGTACTCATCTTCTTGTAGATGTTCATCTTGCAATTTTAGCATTGTACCACTTAATAATTTAACATGACCAATAGGTAACTGTCTCTTGAGAGAGAAATATATAAGATGAGAAAATGTCGACCAAGATTGTACTGAAAAATTACTTTCTAGCAATCCCTTCAGAGGATTAATATTAACACGTTATAATTTTACCATCAGCCTTCATGTTTCTATGAACGTATCATTAGCATATTCTACATTAGTAATTAAAACTTCATTCTGTTAAAAATAATCAAACCCAAGAAGTTGAGAAAAAGGTTCTCTTTACAGTTTATGATTTTTCTAGTACTTTCAACTCCATCTCCAAGATAGCAAGAATTTGGAATTTTTGAACTTCAGTTGACTTAAGTGCCCAAGCACTATACACAAACTTCTACAAGTATAATCTAGAAATACATTTCATATCTACATTCAAGGAAAACCCGGTGCTGGCTGCGTGAAACAAATGCACAATGATGTCCTGTATACGGCCATCTCTTCACTTGGCCTTTCATATTATTTTGTAGGTTTTTTCATTGCTTGTACTTATTTCTTTTAATACTTTTAAAAATACATACAAAGTCAAGCTGAGATGGTCCAAGAGCAAATAACAAAAAATGATTTCTTTGTAATCCTGTGAGAGATGTCTCACATAGAATACTCAGAAGGTAAGAAAATTATTTTGGCAAGCATCTTCTTACCTCTCTGCAAGTGTTTGCTGTTCATTGATTCCAACATTAAAGAGTACTGGATACATGCGAAGTAGCTTTCCTTCTTTAATCTCTTGTGGTAGCAACTCAAACATTTTTGCCGGAAGCTGGACCTCTATGACATAATGTTCACTAGGAAAAATAAAAGGAAGAATAAGAACAGGAATATTGCTTAGTTAGCTTGAAAGTATGATTTTCCTAAGTCATAGAGAACTTTTAAGCATACAGACCAGTTCCCTCTTTTCCTCTTAACTGTGTTAAAACACAAAACGTTAAAGATCAGCTTGCTTGTTTCAGGAGTACTACAAGCTTAGTATATATAGTTGCATGCACTTGATATGACTTTTTTTACTGAAGTGAAAATAGGATTAAAAGTTAAATTGGCAGAAAAGTCTTCTACTACCAAAATATCAGTGAGGACACCCCAACTCCTAAAATTCACCTTCTTGAATTACGAAAAACTTCCTTCTGGAAGCCAGAACTTGAATTCCTCCTGCTCACTCATAATGGTCTCAATACAGAAAAAAAACCCTCATAAAAACCCTATGCAAAATTCCCATTTTCTTCAGAGTCCGGATTTTCACCTTGAGGTTAGAAAGCATAACAAACAACAAATGGACTCTGCTCAGATAATAATTGAAGATTGATTTCTGAAAACATGAGTCCTATTTTAGGAGAAGGATACGATACGTTTTTGGTTTTATATTGTGTTTGGTTGGACTTTACTACAAATGTTACTTTGATTGCCAGTTCAGTTTCTTATGTCCTTCACCGTGAAACCCTCAAGCTGAATTTCACCTATTTTTGAGGATTGATGCCTGATTTGACAAGACAGAAACAATAATATGCAGTTAGCTTGTTTCTTATTAGCTTTCTTTCTATATTTAGAGCAATTAGATTAATAAAAAAGAATACATTAGAAGCAGATCCATTTGTCTTCAGGACTTGGCAGTTTTAATCATTCAGAGAGGACCAAATGATACCCAAGAGCTTTCCTACAGAGCTCACTTAAGTATGGCATCAAGAAAGAAAAATATAACGACAGCAGTGAAGGAGGATCTATATCCTACCTGTAGAAACCAGGCCTAGGATCTCACATGATGCATGCATGCAAACTTAAGATGGAAAAGGATGGATTTTGTTTTTTTTTTTTTTGACTTGATTTAGTGTTTTTCTTTCTAAATAACTTTGTTTGCTTCTACTAAAATAATTTATCTTGAAGTCTCTCAATCAATCAATCAATCACGTGTTTGCTAAAAAATCAAATAGAAATTTGAGTTCCCAAATGCAGAACTTGGAGGGAGAAGGGGAAGGCAGAAAACTTTCAAGAAAAATGACAAGCTGGATAAATGAGTGTCACAATCTCAGAACAGGTGCCCTGCCCACATATCTGCGAACATCATAAACCGGGTCCAAAACAGACTTATAATTAAAACATAATTACATGTGGCAAGGGCAACAGCACATGCTTTGGTATGGTCTAGATCTACTGCACAATCTTTGAGCAAAAGAGAAATGTTCCATATTGAGGAGATTGTCAGTAGCCATAAATGGAGGATACATGACTCAGATGTTTTCTATTTTATTTAAGTAATTCATTCATATGAAGAAAATACAGTTAGCAAAGATGACAGTAAAGGATGTTGATCTTTGTACAGCAGCATTCATCCTCAGCCTGCAAACTAGCATTCCTAGCTGCTGTGAAGTTACTAGAACCTCCTTCCTGTGATGCAGTGCTTTCAAAAGAAATGTTGGTTTAGTTTAATATAAAGAATGCATGTTACTGAACCAAAACCATAATCAAACCACTGTATTGCTGCATTTCACATCCTCAAAATCACTATAGACCTTTCAGTGTATGAAATAACATTCCTCAATGTGGACCTTTAGGCATGATAAATGAACACTGGTATCATTTAAGAGCCTCCTCTTACCTTAAATTAAATAAATCATACATTTGTTCAAATCTTAGAGACGATCCCTGGTAAAATTAAAAGATCTTTAACCACTTTCATAATTAGAACAATCCTCTTTCCATCATTTAAGAAAAATGCTATTCAACTATGAGACTAACTCCAGAAATGGCTCTGAAGTCAGGTAGAAAGAAAAAATAAAACCAAACTACTGAAAACAGGAGAACTTGACATTCAATTTACCAAAATTTTACAAGTACTATGATTCTACTTATATAAGAAGGAGCTCTAAAGTAACATATTTTAGTGTCACTTAGTTTCTTTCGTTATGGTTAATTTCAGTGCAAATGTACTAGGCAGTTTTGACATGTAGTGGCCTTATTATCCATCTTGTTTTCCAATACGAAGGTGAGAATCCAAAAAACAAAACAAAAAAATCAGTAAATGTTTTTTAACACTTAATGATCTCTCAGGCAGAAAAAGAAACAAAACAAAAAAAGCAATAGAAAAATCCAGCATGTTTAAAAGTGTAAACAGCACATTATCATTTATTTGTAAACTAATTCTAGAAATTTAGGTATCCTATATTTTCTTCGCTTAAATGTAACTTATTAAGAGCATCCCATCTATTTGCCTTATTCTCCTACATTTGTTATTATCACGAAGGATAGATACATACTTTCAGTCTCGATAAAAAGCTCCTCACAATTAACCCCATGCATGTGAGGGCCACGGACTGGAGTTACCTGCAGTCAGCTGCAAAAGCACACACAGCTCATTGCCATAAACACAGAACAAGTCATTTACATGCACCTTTGCTTTGCAACAGAAAAAATAAATGTAAACAGCCTCTGTATCTCAGCAGGGAGGTGCTTTAACCAGCCAAGTGACAACTGTTTAGATCACTTCAGTGTGGCTGCAAGCGCCAGCCTGCTCACGTGCTTTGCTGAAAGCACTTTCATCAAACCCTGCAATGCCTCAAAGTTCAGGCACGCAATCAAATATGTTCTAACAAAGGGTTTTATAAAAGTGCTAACTAGTTTTGTCCATAAAAAAGCATGCAAGCACCTGAACTTTATTCCACCTGGATGGCTGGAGTCAGCCACCCGTGCTAGTAGGTGAACACTACTCAATGCCATGCTCTTTGGATTGCTTTGGTTTTACACATAGAATCTCAGCCTTCAGTAGTTTCCCTCAAAAACCAAATATAAGTGTACACTCTAATTCTGCAAATTAAGAACCAGTAGCTTCATGTTTTGCCTTGCATTTCTACAGTTAATAGTAGAATTGTAGAAATGCAAAATGTTGCCTTATTTTATTAAGCTACATCATATAAAATTCATCTACAGAAACAACCGCCAAAGCAAACTAAAAACTGTTAATTCTCTAAGCATTCATTAGCACATACTCAGTTTTTTCAGTCTTCTCTTTTTATGATCAGCTTCCAAATGCTGCTTGATATGAGCTGTCTCATTACAGCTCTAAGAGAAACAGGGCTCCATACAAGCCTTAGATGGCTTTTTTTTTTTTTTTGTCTGATATCAATTCCACTGAGTTAACTCTTGCCAGTTAAGTACAGTACAAGAACCATAGGCAGTAACTCTTCCGTAAGAATGAGTACTTTATCAATCCAGAATGTCTGGGGCAGCTTCAGGCTTGAGTCTAGCAAAACCAGGAACTCCTGGTGTGACAATTCAGTGTACTGCAGCAAAGGAGCAAGCTAGTAAATGTAGCAGGTTTTTGAAGTAGTTTGACTCGTGTGATTTACAAAGGATGAATTTCTTCTGCCTTATCTGTACACCATAATTATTCTCAATTATTCCCAATGTGTTGCCTATTGTATTCTGGTCTTCCTACTATTTATTTTGATCCCTTCTGGATAGGCCCATAGGATGAGAATTAATCATCTAGAATAATTAAGTAAAACAGTTGTGAGAGCCTCCTTCAGAAGAAACATTGTTTCTAAAAGTTGCTGCTTTGAGCTGAATTCAATTTACTGTCGGCTTAAGAGTAACGATACTATTAAGGAAGTGATTTCTGCTAAAGTAAAAACATTTGGAGCTCCAGCCTAGAATAATACTGAAGATTAAAATCCCATTCCTCAAGTGTAACCATCTTTTTAACCATTTTCAAGCCAAAATTAATCAAGTATTTCAGTTTATGTCCCGATATTCAGCACTGCTTATGTGAGATGTGTGATGCGTAATGCATTAATGGCTTCCCGCAAGGACTTCCGATGCTGCATGTGTTCTGAATGATCTTCAGCAAATACGATAGGCTTCATTCTTCAAAACTGACCATTTTTGTGCTAGTCTTTGGCATCTGACTTTTTCAATTTTCATCTTAAGACAACCAAGGTCTAGCTCTTCAAAATGTGATTTCATTTGTCACGCTAAAAAATTTAAGTTCTGGTCACCTCCAAATAAGGTATATTTAGTCAGAGACCACTTCTGTCAATAGTGATCTTGTCACTATGTTTTTTTTTGGTGCCTGGATATGAAAAATACCACACAAATTTTACACACAATTAGGAAACTGTTACAATTAATTTGTATTAATACTTGGAACTTTTAGCTCCTCATTAAAAAAGCAACACGGAGCCCACATTACTGATAGCTTTAAGAATCCCTCACACTACCTCATTACGTCTCATTTGCCTCATAAAAAATAAAACTACTGTACTTTCCATATAATAGAACTCAGCAACAAACAAATCATTGTGTGTGTTTTCATGTGCTACCATTTTAAACTACCTGCCGTGCGCTCCAGGAAAAAAAAAAAATAAATCTTACCGCCTTCCAGTTATAATAGGCAAAAAGTCTTCCGATTTGGCTTCAACGACTTTAAACATTACTTTCTGCAAATCTGAAATTCCCACAGCCATGTCTTCGAGCATCCCTGCTTCTTCACCTATATGGAAAGATTACAGAAGTTATTTAACAGAGAAGACAGATCAGTCACTGAATAGGTTACAGTAAGGCAATGCAGGGATTATATTTCCCAGTCAGTGCATCTAAAAGTCACAGCCCCAAATCCACATTAAAGTAACCTACATAAAAGCAGGCTGATTTTAAGAACTGCTGACAATTCTCTGTGGCCTAGATGATAATGACGAGTATTAAGCACCTCTGAAAATCAACCTGTTCTATATGTGCATGGAATAACTTCAGAAAAGCCTTTTTTTGTCTGTTTGAAAAGTGTTTTTAAAGACTGTCCTGCTGATGGAGGACAAAGGTTTTAAGAATAACAGTGAATATCGTGTAAAAGGAGTCTGATAGCAGTCTCCAAGTGTGGAGATGCAATTGCTTATGCAGCAAAGACCTGCATAAATGTTAAACCCTTCTACTTAATCAAAAATCTCTATTTTGGGGAAGTATTCCAATACATCTAGTTCAAACCATTTTGAAACAAGCTGCAATTTCTCTCTCCAAATATATTTTAAATACATATCGAATGATGGAACCTATAACAATTTAGGCATTAAACAATTTTTAAGGTATCTTCACATCACCAATAATGGCACAGGGCACAGAATATAGTCAGTAACTACTTATATTTTCTGTTTGGGTTACCTTATAAACCTACTTTGGGTCAGGTCAAATGCCTTTGCAAACAGTATCTATCAAAATCAAGAGATCCCCTAGCTGTACTGACGAAGCTAACCTCCTGTATTTAAGGCACTGCAGTTCAGCGCTCTGCATCAGCTACTGCTCCCCCTAAGAGAGTGAAAATAAATTAAGTAATTTCTGATATATTGCACTGACAACAATGTATCAATGGCTTCAACTGTGCCATGATATGGAAGCCTATGTTCTCTTTAAGGTAATATTTCTTGATTAAATAAGCCAAATTTCTGGAAACGAAACCAAGGTTAAAATCAGAAACTCCTGGATAAACATCCGGTTTGCATGCATAAAGAATTTTGTCCAAGAACTCTACTTACTATATGTGCTGAGGAGTCCTTCATATTGCACAAGTAATCCAACAGTATGAAGCTGTTGTAAAAATCCTTGATCATGTAAACCTGTGTGCAGCTTGATTATAAACCCACAGACCAATCCAGCAAGCTATAAAGACAATAAAAAATGTGAAATCACATCAGTAATATTTAGATACTTAAGAAAATAACTTAGGTATTTCTACTTAGTGACCATATATTAGTTATTTCATATTAGTTTATTGGTGAGCCACTTCGTGGTATAAAAATAAGTAAAATATTCTCTTATTTAATATTGCAGAAACTTTTTTTTTGAGATTGTACTACTCACACTAGCATAAATGAGACCAGAACCTTCCTTAATAGAATATAAACACATAAGGATGTGAATTATAATAGATTCGATGCAGGTTGGCACCTAACGCAAACATTTCCTTGGTCATCATACCCTAACTCCTTAACTATGTTAGGAAAAATACACAATCTTGAGGGAGAAATTAGACAAGTCGCTTAGAGGCAAGCTATCTCAAAGGCACCATCTACAGGAGAGGATCAAATGAAGTTCACCTATTTACCACGAGAAGACTAGTCTGAAGAGAAACATGTTGACAGTCTTCAGACGCATAAAATACTGATTCAAACTGTAAACAAATGATCTATAATTCATTTCCAAGGTGACCAGGAGAAAAATTTCTAGCTTGAATAGCAGCAAGGAACGTTCAGGCTAGACGTGAGATCCTTACAGGTAAGGATACTGGCATTAGATAATCTGGGAAGACTGTGTCAATAGCTTTACGGATCCTTCTTTGTGCAAAGGGGATAGATTGAAAGATATTTCAATTTACTGCAGACCTAATTCTGTGACTCAGTGATTCAGTTACTATGGATTTCCATTTACTATTGATTTTTCTAACACATAATAAAATATTTAGGTGGATGTAATGGAAAATACATGAAAAAATTGTGTTAAACTGGGAGGAAAAAAAACCAACAAACCAACACATATGCACGCATAGTATGATCAATTACAGCAACACTTGTAACATCAAAAGTAGTCACCACAGTAGAGGATAAGTGATATAAGACAACCTACTGCTTGACTAAAGACAATGTCTCTCCTTAGGGTCAGCATCAAACATTGTGGCAAACCACAGGCAAGCTCCTGGAGCAGAACAAACGCCATGGACTGCTTTGCCCTAGTGACCACCTCTCCCATGCAATCCTTCAGCGTAATCACCAGGGGATAAAGCTGCTCATACCAGTCACCTAGAACAAGACAGATCATTAGTTCCAAAACAGGAAAGTTGTATAAAGAAATCTGTTTTCAGCTTGGAGAGTGAGCTGCAATAGAACGTCTTAGACTTTTGGTGACACTACGGCTCTATTCTAACCATTGTGGGTCTGCAAAAATGAGAGAAATGACTTAGCTTACCACTGAGACGAGGGATATTTTTTTCCTAACAGACTGAATTTCTCTATAAAGCCTGCATTCAAGTCTTGTATACAGAGTGTTTTGGGGTAAGAGTGAAAACTCATTTAGCGTGACATGAATATGATGGAGAATCTCATCTTCTATCTAGCACTGACAACTCATATCTAAGTAAATGAAATGCAGTCAAAAAAGAAAAAAACAAACTCAGAAAGAGCATATATTGAAGAAAGAGTGGGTGCTGGAAGGTAAAACAGAAGAACAAATAGTTACCTGGGAAGGATATTACCTATTCAATGTATAGGCTGGAAAGATAGTAACCTTCAAGTCACATTCATTTTTCTTTTTAGTTTCTGTCTGTATTCTCTTTAAATAGACATATTGAACTCATTATTTTTTTTAGTCACTCTGAGCAGAGAGATTTTAAACAATTCTATAAAATGTTTTGCTCAGTTAAAATGTATGTTAGGAATATCAGGAAAAAATAGGCTATTGAAACATATGAAAAATACGGGACTTCTGAACTTATTAGAAATGATAGAAAGCGATAATGAGGAATGGAGGAAAACTAGAATAGCTTACTCAAACTTGCCCAATTACTCAAGCTGTTCCTGAATTCGTCAAGATTTAATAAAAGCAGACCTACACTATAGTTATCTATGGTTTTGCCCACATCTCTACAGTGAGCAAATAATAAAGAAATAAAATGTTCTCTTTCAGAATGTGCCTCTCTTGCTTTCATTGTTATAGTTTCAAACGAAAAAAACCTATGCTCGAGAAAAATCCATATAAAAACAGGGACTGTAACTGACTTAACACTGTTCATCACTGAGTCATTTAACCTGTAGATTAGTGTAATTAAGAATCAATGATAATCAAAATTTGTTCAATTTAAACTGCCATTATGTGGAAGATAACTGCACATTTTTTCTGGTAACAGAATCTGAATCGGGTCAGCAAGAGGCTCATTAGTACTAAGAAGTTGTTTAAAAACAAGACCACATAGCTGCCTGCTGCAAAGATAATTTGGCCATGCTACGGAAAAATATGGAAATGGATAAAACTGTAGCCAAGACAACAGAGAGAACTTTGAAAGCTAGGAGAAACCACAAAAAATGAAGCTGCAGGAAGGAATGAAGAGGAATTTAGAGAGGTCAGAGAGAATAACTTGGATTGCTTTGTGAACAGTGCCTATGTGATGAGACAAACTGTGTTTTAACAAAGGCATACATATTTCAGTGGAAGAAATAAAGACTGAAGAGCTGTTCCCTGGAAAAGAGCAGTTATCAAGTTATAGCCATCATGAAGCAAACAGAACATAAGCATCTGCAGTTCCATCAGCAAGGAGCTGATTTTATAAAAAAATATTGATAACAACACATGCCAGCATTTGGTTTACACATTTTAAAGACTACGAGAGCTTGCAGAGGAGAGCTACCAAGATTTAGGGCTTAATCTTCATAAGCCTATAAAAAAGATGAAGCTGTAATTTGATTTCTGTTCTTTATGAAGAAAAAAATGAAGAGTACTAAAGGGGATCTGCATTCTAGGGAACCAAAGCAAAAGAATCAAAGGCTGGAGGCTGCTGTGAGATGCATTCAAATTCATAAATACAGCAGAAAACTGGAAGTCAGGTTAGCTTGACCAGGCCACCTAAATTCTTCTTTCTAGTCTTAAATTATACTGATTTATTAAATTAATCAATAAATAAATGCCATGAAAAGCAGAATGAGATTAAAACACAACATGCACTGAATCAGTGCACAGGGCATAACTGCACATAAAAACAGAATTTCTAGTCTGCTTCTCACTTGAGCAAATAATTTGATGAGATCTCTGCGTATTGCCCATTTTTCTCACAAAAAGCAGCACAACCTAAGCTGTAAAAGCATGACCACTTAAGGATAGAAAAGTAGACTTGAAGGTAGAGCCAATCTGCCCCAAAGCACAGTTGGACAGACAAAGCCAAGTACACTGACATCCAGGGCAAGAGAGAAAAAGATGAATTTGTAGACCCAGAGACATTTTATGACACTTTTACAACTTAGTTTACGAGGAGAGGACTAAGGAGATTCACCAGCTCTCCTTCACAGAAGAGTGGGTCACACATCAACCATAAAAGTCAAGTAACATTGACATCTTATTCTACCAAGTTGCCCCTTAATCTGGCACTCCACACAGTGCATTTCTACTTCTTTAGGAACATAACTTTGTACCTCAGTGAACTGCATTCTAGTATTTCAGTGCTCCATTTGGTCAACATCCATTCTAGTCCTACTCCCGTGGTGCTTAAAGCATCTCCCAGCTTTAATCGTCTGCAAATTTTATGAGAGACATCTATATTTCATAAGCCAAGTCAGTAATGAAAATGTTGAATAACACTGGACTCAGAACAAATCTAAGTGGATTCTACTTCATTCTACAGCCTTCCAGGATGCCAGTGAACAACTGATAACTTTATTGTTCTTGTGATTTTCTGAATTATTTGTCATGATCCTCATGCTAGGTAGGTTAACAAACATTTCCTCAGAATTTTTGTAAGACTGTTTGGAAAGTAGTTCTCGTAAAGATAAAAATTGGAAATATTTTATCATATTACTAGCACAAGTAATGTCAGAATTTGTCAGTTCCTCTTGCACTAACAAGAAATTCAAAGATTTGGAGTACTCAAGGCCATTTTCTTCATTAAAAGACAGTCAAGGTAACTATATTAAAAATACATCCTACCAAATATTAATGTTCCAAAGAAAACAGTGACATAATATTACTCTACAGAAAGCTTTACTTTCATATGCACTTTGCTTTGTAGTAAGCAATAAAAATCCTAAGTTTGTAGGAAGCCTTACCTGAATGGCTAAATAAATCAGAAATTATTTTATTTTAGAGTATAAAATAGATTTGTACTTGACAACTGGAAAGAAGAAAATACAATACCCGCATGTAGTAAAATGACCTAAAGCAATCGCTTAGCTCCTAGCCCGTAGTGAAAATTCCTGTTTACCTTCAGTAAAGATGTCCAACCCGCAGAAGGTGGAGCTAGTTCACAAATCAAGAAAGGGATTACACAGCTACTTGAGAACAGAATATTTATGAATAGACAGGTATATTTTCAGGTTTGTCCATTTATTTTAAAGTAAGGTTAGTGTTCTAAGATTGAAAAAAAAAGTGCATCATAAAACAAGTTATTTGAAGGAACAACTGTAGAGAAACATATTCATAGATGCTCAATAATTAGCCTATGTTAAAATCTCCATGTATCTGTTCTTATACTGGACATCCAGTTGCAAATATTCCACTGAGGATATAAAACAAGGTTGTTCATTAACAATGCACAAATCTGTGTATGAGAAATACAGCAAATACTGCAGCTTTGAAGTTGCTCCTCGAAATTGAGAAGCACATTCATTAAAAAAAACAAACAAACAAAAAGCATTGTATTTTGAGACCTATATAAATTTAACAGACTTTGGAAAATGTAGTACTTACATGCAAAGGATAGCATGGAATAGTAACAAAATTTGTGAGAGAAAGTACATGTAAAAATGTACTGATCTAAATGCATGTTTAGATTGTCCTGATTTACCTTTGCACAATGCGACTCGTCTGAAGGTACTGCTCGGTTACAAGACAACTTTTCCATACCCAAAAGAGTTTGGGAGATGTTCAAGATGCCCCACAACTCACTCTTCATGAGAAAACCTGCAATCAGCTCAGCATCAGCTGTTGCTGAAAGGAGAGGCCAGGAGGATAACCACAGCTCAGGACCTCTAATCCTGCAGAGACTGACAAAAGCCTTGCAGAATCATATAAGGAAAGGAACTGTAAAGATTATTGTTTATGTTCCTAACACATGCAAGCACTTACACAAAACACTGACTTTCAGATACCAAATTTATCTAAAATTGAATTTGCAAGATATACATCCTCAATAAAGTGGACAAGAAGTCTTTCAAAAAGACTGAAGAATTAACTGAATGAATAAACATTTCAGAAAGGACATCAGGATCAAGAAGATAAACTACAAGTAGACTACAGGATGACTGTCATGTTGCTAACATGACAAGGGCAGCCTGTCCTGTTTGAAATATTTACCATCCAAACAAAGGTGTTAAAGCCTAGTGATGAGGCGAGTAAACTCAATTCAAAAATCACAAAAAATCATGCTTCTCATCCTTTGGATAGGAAACTAAAACAACGTGTAAAAGCCGGACACATTAAAATGGAAAACAGAAGGATGAAACCAGAAGAAAACATAATCACTATACAGTTAGCATAAGATTAAAACAAGAATAAGACGGTGCAAGTGCAGTACTCTACCTTCACTGCTAACAAAGAGTTGTGGAAGTTCAGTTTAGGATGGGACTCTTCAGGCTCATTCTCTCAACTTGCCTGCACAGGCAAATGGCCTGCTCGGCTCTCAGCGTGTCATTCTACATGTTAATATTCAAGCTGCACGTGAAATTTGATAAAGTTTGGCAGAAAAGCGAGCTCCTGCTCTTTTCAAAATCAAGCCCACTGAACTGTTCATTGAAATGTGCTGATGATCAAATAGGAAGAGCCTAAGGCTGTGCAATAGCGCTTCTGTCTTGTTTTACCCTGGCAATAGAGGAAAAAAGCCAATTGTATCATTCTAGTCCACGTCACCTAAAAATCAGTGGATAACTTTGATGGCTTTAATTCACCTCAGAATTTACGTAGTATGAAGTTACAAACTAAAAATGGAATTAAAGCAGAAGAATGCACAACATCTGGCTTTTAAAGCAACAGAGAACCCTAGAAACTTTTGGTTATAAAGTTTACAGCAGCTACTGAAGATTTAAACATTTACTGTAGCTAATCATTCCCTTAATAAATATATATACAAATATACATAAAACCCACAATGGGATTGAAATAACAGGCCACATAATATAAATTTATTGACATCACAAATTGAACATGCCAGTCTAAACCTAACGGCTCAAAAAAAAAAAAAAAAAAAGGCCAGCAAAACAAATCAACCAACCCAAAACTGAAACAATCTCCTCGGAAACAGCTGGCGCAAATTACTGCAGAATGCAGTAATTAAGCCCAATGGTCTGAATTTACTCTTTCCAGGACTGGTCCATGCTCACTATTTCTTTGTTTTCCTCTTAGCTATTGCAATTATTTAATTCAAGGATGAGAACTCAGCTCTTTGAAAAGGGATGAGGTTTTATCCTTGTAACTCTGCAATATTTCTCACCTCTCAGTACATCACAAAACTAAGTCTTCCAGGCATTTCTGCAGCCAATGTAACAACAGTTGATCACGTAGTTCTGGTGCTGAAGGAAACAATTTTAAGATCTTGGAGATTTATCACTCCATTCTAATCATCTGAGATTTTCTGTACTGTCAGAAGGATTAAGAGCAAAAGTTGAAACCCACTAACCATATATATACACATATTTGTGTCTCCGAAACTTCGGTCTCATTGAAAACAGGAAAAGAAGGTGATGGCAACAACGAAGTTAAAACTAATGTAAAAGACTGAAGATACAGAAATAATGTATAAACATTTCTCTAGAAGTGTTACACAAGAAATATTCTGACATCTTGTTTAAGAAAATAGTTTGTTGAACCAGTCTTTCATTCCCCTTTTTTGAGCTTCTGTCATAGCAAATATTGCTGTAGTGGTTGTCTTATATTCTGGGCTACATACAGCTCAGCTAACGAACCTACCAAAAAGAGAAGGAAGACAGAGATTAGCGGGAAACAGAAGTGGAAAAATAGAAGTAGCGCATTACATTTTGGAAAAAGAGCTGATGCAAAGACTTAAAGAAAACAAGAAAGAAAAATCTGAAGAAAAGTAATGGAAGAGTAAGTTTTTCAGTATTGTTCTTTGTTTTCTGAAAATAAATAGCACTTGTTAATCAAGGAACAGACTAAGGGAGAATTTTTCATCTTCCCAATTAAACGATCATTTTAAGTAAAAGCTGTTCTTCTGAAGATGCAAACAAAATCACACCGTTCTATTTCACATTTCTATTGGCAATTGCATTTGGATGGATGCAAGGATGCAATTCCCTGGGGCACTGAAAGACAGAAGGATTTAATCTAGACTTACAGAGTCCTCATCAGGTATCAGATTATTCAAAAAATAAATTAACATACACAGTCTGTAGCAATGTGGCTATGAACAGATGTTTTCCTTCATTTGAGTTATGAAATATGGCACCATTCCCCAGGTACTCATCATAACTTACACTGAAAGTTACCCTTGACCAATTCATCTGCCCAGCAGCTTAGTTTTTTACTTCGTATTTCACTCCAGGCAAAATCCAGGTGCAATCACAATGTCAGTTTAAATTCTTTGAGGTAATTAGGTTAATTTTGTATGTGGCAGATTAGGAAGTACTCACACAGAGCCAGTGGAAGAGAAGTTGAATTTGACAGTTCGGATGGAGGAGTACAAAGAGCAGCTCACACCACCACAGATAAACACAGACATCTAGAACTAACTATTGCATTTTACTGGCATCTCTAATTCTCCAGAACACGCTTTCACATTCTGACTCTATGAAAAACGATAAGATGAAAATAAAGAGAATTCAATGTTGTCAAGTAATTCTCCAAAGAAAAACAGTCTTGAGTTAAAAAAAGCTAAAAAGTTCTCTTTTAAAATCTATCCACTCTTCCTGATTTATCCCGCAGAGAAATCATAATCCTGCAAGTAATGAAATCACAGCATGTTACCTTGGTAAGCGATAACTCAAATTCAGTCTTAAGAGTAAACTCAAAAGTCAGACTGCATGAAAAGTTAGGTTAAGAAAGGTATAACTCATATTGAAAGCTGACTACAAGAAAATGGTGCCACAAGCATTTCTGATTAAAAAGATTCCATACTACAAATACAGCCATTTTGGGGAAAAAAAAAGAATAAGATCATTCAATGCCAATATTGACACTGCAAATACAAACCTATCCTCACAAGCTTCAAATACATTTAATGATAACATCTGTAGTTACAGGAATATGCTATTGCTCAAAAATATCTAATTACCTTCAGAACTTTTTCTACCATCTAAAATGAATGCATGATGTATTCTTAGCACTCTTCTTTGTTTGTTAAATGCTATACAAAATTCTGTATTGTAACAGGCAGGTTCACTAATATAAAGAAACATTCTATCCCATACTTTAAAGTGCATTTTTCAAAAATTTGATCAAGTTTCGGGTATTTCCCATTCTTCTTACAAACAGCAGCACAACTTCTCATAGGATCAGCTCCAGCACTGAAGCAGTTTCAGATTCAAAGATCTATCTGTGCCCATACATTCGGGATTACTCAACCTGATTATGCTCATATTATGGTACAATATATATGCACATGATATTGCATACTTCTCATGTGCGTGTTGCTTGTGAATTGAATGCAGTATAAAATTCCAATATTTTAGAACTCTTACTTTATATATAAGAGAACGTTATGAACCGCTGCAACTAGTCTTCAAATATAAAATGAGGACAGCTAAGGTTTAATTTATTTTCAACCCCAAACACAGTATCTCCACTGTATGTAGGTGCTTCTTCATGTCAAACTTGAATGAGATGCAGAGAGTAATAAAACATAAAATCATGCTTTTGTGAAGAGGTCAAGGATGAAGAAGTCCCCCCACAAATCTCCTACAGTGTGCACGTGTTCAAGTGTTGCAAAACACTCCACGCAACTCAACAGATGCACCGACTCCACTGTCACATAAGGGCACTGGTACTAATTCAAGAGGCATAGAGAAGACCCTGAAATGTGAGAAGTTTATAAGAAGAATTTACCCCAGTACTATAAGCCTATGTCATCTCCAGAAGGCAACTTCTTAGTTGAACAAAACACAGTATAATTTTCTAACCATTACAATCATCATTATTGCTTACCAAGAGGTATTCCTCATTCTATTTGATGAATTATTATAATACTTAAAAGGAAATGTAAGGGTTTTTTATTTTGAGAGCTAAACATTTCAATGAATATTTAATTTGCCTGTGTAGGGTATGAGCCTGATTCAAAGCTAAGAATACTGGTTTTTTTTTGTTTTTTTTTTTTTTACAACTGCAGTGAAATTCAAACGGTGTTAAGAACATTTCATGCCTTATACTGAAAAACAGAGATTTTCAAGAAGTCAAAAATAGTGAGGGAAAACTAGTAAACATTCACGTTGCTAACAGTTTTTGCTTGTATGAACAGAAGGAATAAAAAAAATGAAGAATAATCCTAAATCATACTTTTTGAAGACTGGATTAAAATATCAATCTCAAATTTTATTCCTTAGTGAAAAGTACTTTTAACAATTGGAGTACAGAAAAAAACAGCACATGCGACAGTACAAACATACTGTAAGAAACGGAAACTTATGTCAGTACACTACAGCTTCATCTGCAAAACAGAGTTAATTGGCATCCTGAGTTTCAGCTAGTAGTAGAAAAATAAGTTAACACCAGGAGGAGAAGAGTTAGGCACAAGAAAAATGAATTTTGTCCTTTTAAACAAAATCAGTGTGGATGAGTTCATTTTCTAAGGATTGTTTCAAGCTGACTATTAGAACTACCTCACCGTTAAGATTTTTATATATTCTTATCTAAAGGTCTGAAGAATGTAGAAAACTTCTTTGAAAAAAGCTACTTCTGTTGATAAAAGCTTGTACCTGCAATTGGATAAACCAGACTACCACCATTGAAAGCTATGACTAGGCAAACCTTTTCTGTCAGCAATCTCAAAGATACTATTGACTCCTTTATCTCATTTTTCTGTGTTTTTTTTTTTTCCCATTTGTATTTACACTAATCAATGGTTAAAAAAAAAAAAGGAAAAAAAAAAGAAAACAAACAAACAAACAAAAAAATCACACCAAAAAGTTGCTTACTGCCTGCATGCTTGCAATCTGCTGCTGAGGGGTCAATTTCACCGTCTTTAACGTTGCCACTGTTGTCTTTTTCAAGCAGTTTGTCCACCATGGCAATAACACAGTTTAAACTCTTCCCCACATTGGCCCACACCCTGTCCTGAAAAAAGCATAATATAATCACTGCACATTACTGAAGAAGGATAAAGAGACAAAACCAACTTCTTATCAAAACATTAAAATGGAGACAATTTACACAAATATTACGTGTTAGCATATTACCATTTTTCTCATTCTACAGGAAGTTTAAGACTTTTTCATGGACTGAATGACAACTGTAATCATGTTGCTTTTTTTTTTTTTTATATTAAAAGAAACATAGTTCAAATTCTGTATGAAAATGAATGCGAAGTTATCTGTTTTAGGTTCAATCACAGGTAAATGGGCAGATTGGCTGTTTGACATTATATGCTAAGGGTATAGAGACGTAAGACCTTGACAAATCAAATCCTGTGTGCAACTAGATATCCCGCCATGGTACTTGACAACCTCTTTTTAATAATTTAACATATCCTCTATTTTCTCACATGACATAGTCTGTTAATACAGATGTAAAATTAAAAGATTAAAACTAACAATTTGCTGTCATGACACATTTGAGGTATCATCTGAGGTAATTTCAGTTTTGTCCTGCACCTCTCACAAAGGCTGCAATCATGAATTGTCCACTGAGTTTGTAATAAATACGAGAAATCCAGAAATAAGTGTTGCAGAACAAAATCTGTATAAGCAGAAAAAAAGGAGAGAATGTGGAGGGAGAGAAAGAGTTGCTATAGAATAGATACAGGCAGGGTCCCATCATGTGCTGGATGGTGCAGAAATCAAAGCTCTCGCACATAGACTACTAACAGGAGCCATGCAAGAAATGAAATTGCACACAAGAC
This sequence comes from Meleagris gallopavo, assembly GCF_905368555.1. Lineage (NCBI taxonomy): Eukaryota > Metazoa > Chordata > Aves > Galliformes > Phasianidae > Meleagris > Meleagris gallopavo. The sequence goes on from NC_139407.1 coordinate 10,068,603, forward strand.
TAATAGTCAAAGAGAAAAAAAAAAGAAAAACCCGAAACAACACATGTACAGATGAGTCATTCTGATGCTGATACAGAGCAATCAGCTTGCTTGATGGTTAAGAATGGAAATACACTATCAATACTCTTTTCTTCTTTACAATAACTAAAAGTTTAAGGTACACATCAGGCTTTAAGACACAAAAACCGAGCTGCAAAAAGACAGCGTGAGAGAAGGGCAAAGAAAGCAACTGAAAACTCGAAGAAATATCATAGTTCCATATAAGTGGTAACACTTGAAAGTTGGGTGAGAGCAAAGAAAGAACTACTACTAAGGCAAATTCATTTAAGATTTACTTCCAATTACATGTCACAATTCCTAGGCCAATCTCTGACACCAGCAGAGGGATCTCACCTTTCTACATTCCCTCCACTTGAGGGTACACACACCCTGTGACAAATGGGCATTCTGCCTTGAGGGACACGACGCAAATCTACAGATAGAGAAGCATCTAGTTGCTGGAAACACATGGCAACACAGATCCTTGCTCTCCAAGCTCAGAATTCAGAGGAAAACTCAGAAGGAATTTGTAGGGCTGCTGCAAGGGTGAGTGAGCTGATGTACAAGTGGCAATAAACTGTATTTAATCCACAAATACATTTTTGAGAAGTACTGCATGTGCAATGCAACAAGTGGAAATATCTGCACTTGTACACATGAAATATGCTCTTAAATACGTGACTACCTGAAACTCACATGCACAGATGCAATTAAAAGCCAAAAACAGAGAACAGGTAGAGATTCTTTCATGAATTTAGCCCTCATGCATGTACCTAAAATATTCCTGAAAAATGCTCACAGTATGGATGAAATGATTGTTTTCCAGCCACCACAAGCAGTAGTTTTGGGAAAACAGGTGAAGAGTAATGAAATGTTGCAAACAGTAAAAATCCAAGCTCAAAAGAGCTGCAAGTTTTACTGGAGAGTGGCAGAGAGCATCAGTCTTTATCATCACTGAAGTTGCTAAGGTATATGAACTCAAGTTATTCAGCACAGCTGCAGGAACACAATTTCCCTTTCCTCCCTCTGCTGGGGCAGCTCAGTCTTAACACAAACAGTGCTAAGTTCTTAATAAGCATCCGGAGTTACTGCACAAGCAACACAAGTAAGTGCTTTAGTTCATTTAGGAATGAACACTTCTCCATGTAAACCAACTTTTAACCTAGCATTAAGATGATGTCTATAGAATATTCACACAAACATTCCCTGAGGGTTTAGAAGTAAAATTCATAAACATCTGTTGACAGAAAGCTCACTTTTATTATCACACATCTGGCCATTTTACAAGAGAGCAAGTGAAACAGAGCAAAAGCTTGTTGTCCCAGAGCTCTTTTTCTCCACATACAAGGTTCTTACAATTCAAAGTTATCACTATATGCAGACATAGACATATGCAGATGTGTCTATCATTTGTGATGATATTATACTGTCTACATCAAATATGGCCTCATTGTAAAGAACACATCTTGAGTAAAATTGTTCTCTCCAATCAATGAAAATCAAATGACTCCTTGCTCTTTTACATGAGACATAAAACACAAATTTCACATTCTTCCTTCTCCCTCACCTTTCACGTGTTTTCCTGTAGCCTAGCATACCTTCCACTCACCTTGCATATTCTTAAGCAATTTATTTTCCGTTTGCCTATAAAATGCGTCACAAATGATCATTTTGCAGCACGTGGCAGATTAAAACAAAACATACACAATCTGTCTTATAAGCCTTCTGCGTGAAGTTAGGAAGGAGAAGAAAATAATTGTTATTTCTTCATACACCAAAGTGCTGAGACCCTAGGTTCTTCAACGGGATGCTTCTTCCCTGACAGCAGTTTTCCCACCAGCTGTCACAGAGCTAACTGGGTGTTTACTCCTGCGGTGTCAAGAACCAAGAGAAATAAGGTTTCTGGCTCATTCATTTCTGCCTCTTTAAACTCAGAAGTCAAACTACTGACAGGGAAAAAAAATGTGCAACAAGGCTTGACTGTGCCGGGATAAAGCAGACTGGGATAAATCAACGGCATGTTGACACTGAGATGTGCCCTTCCACGTACAAGACTACTGTTGCACACTTTATTTGGGCAGAGTCTTGATGCAGAAACATCATCACTCAGTGCTATGGAGACTGTGTTTTTGAGATGCAATTTGGGTTCATATCCGTATATTATATTAAAGCCCTTTAGAGGTGTGCTGATAGATAAAGCCAATATTTTAACTAACGTTCATGATTAAAATGCTGGCGTACTACGACAGTGCTTTGGAATGGAAAGTATCATACATGGGTCAGTACTTCAGAACTATATCTGAATATCATCCCAATATTTGTAAATAATTTATTGGAAATTATATTTTATGGTCTTTGCAGCTCCAGTCATGTTAGGTAGTCCGTCAGAAATGTAGAGCAGAAACAGCTCCAAGGGGCAATGTGCCTACCTTTTCTTGTATAATGCATGACAACATGCTCTGTTCCCTCCCAGGTTCTGGGATAGCAGAAGCAGCTGGCAAGAGAAGAGGAGAGTATCTATCCAGAGGCAATCTAATACTCTCAAGTTAAATATTTTTCCTTCAACAGCACCGCTGTACTACTGCCTACATACAGCGCACAATATAAACAGCTCAATCCAGACTGCTGTCAGCTACACTGGGATCAATACCTGTACTTGATATCAAAGCACAGGTACAGCACGGCAATGCTACAGAGAAGAGGAAGGTTTTCTGGGAAACACCACTCACACAATGAAAGGGCACTGTGCACAGTTAAGAAACTGGGAACTATTCCTTAAGATACATTTGGATGTCTGGGAAGGAGGAGATCTTCACAAGTTGTTTTAGTATTGCGCTTTGAATTCACTTTTGCGATGTTTGTGGGATATTACAGTCTTTGAAAGAAGATGGAATGGGGTCAGTTCAAAGTGTTGTTGGACATGATTTAGATTTTGGACAACTGCAAAATAGAAACCTGAGGTACAAAAACAACTCCAGGTAATAATGGGGACAAAAAAGCAACAACGGAGAACACAGTACCCTGCAAACAAATAATTTTCTTCTTTTATAGCTGGCTTTCAGAGTACATTAAGTATTTTTTTTCAAATTTTGTATGTGATTATTCTTACTATTTCCAACACAATAATGTCAGCTTGATCGCTAAAACTCACATTATTAATTAGCTGCATTTTAATAAAGAAATAAATGGAAGCCTAATGCCTGATCTTCAAATCTAGAAAAAAGACAACATTTCTTTAAGATTCATAATGTTTGATATCGACTCAGACCCAGTTTATAAACTCAGAAAATATCTAGGGACGTACTTAAATTTAACCAAGCAGGTCATTTTACTAATTCAGCAAGAAAAAAAATCCCAGTGCTATACACTAATGCATTTCTGTGATTTAGTAATTAGGTGCAAATATCAGGCAGAAAAATATCAATAAAAAAATCAGTAATAACATATAGTTCAGCTAGCTTCTCTGCAACAGCAGAATTAGTACATTAAAATACAATTTGCACAAAAATTTCCATTCTCCCTTTTGTCAAATGTATTGTGATATTTATTTTACCGAATGCCTCGGCAGCTGCAATCAAACATTTTGGTTTAAATTTCAAGTAAAGAGAGACAGTTCTAGCAGCCAGATTGGGGAAAAAAAACAATGAAAAATGAATTCAATGTTTTAAAGTCTGTAGGGAAATGAAAGAATGAGTTGGTTATTTATTGTTTAATTCTCATGTCTTCCTAATGAATGGGCACAGAGATAATTGTCTTTTCTCTTCAAGTCACATTCTTCTTCTCTTATTTATGGTATGGATAAAAGATACCATTCCAGTGTAGGTACTATAGCTCACAGTTATTAATTATTTACAACATAGATTAATATGTCTGAATCCTTTATATTTATGAGAATACAGTGATGAACTGAATACAGTATGAACCTGAACCTAGTAAAAATAACTGGAGTTGGGAGTATATATAACAAAGCAGCAGATCTTTTGTGAACACATCTACCAAATTATTTAATTTACAAAGTCTCAGCCACAAATAATATACATCTTTGAAAGACATACCAAGAATGCTAAAATCTAAAACCCATGTTTGATTTGTTTTATGCAATCTCAGATATCTTCTAGGAACAAAGTCAATGAGAAAACCTCTCTGTTTTGCTAAGACTTAACTCATGCACGTTGAAACTATTTATGCTCAGTCTTGGCCAAAAAAAATCCCGACATCAGTCATGCCTTTTCAACCTCCTTAAACCTGCCTAATCAAGAGAAAGAACTCAAGTAAAAGTAAATAACACTTATTCTTCTGTTTAGACAAAAAGATATTAATCATCGTCACTATTACTTGCTCCTTTAAGCTGTTGCACTGACGCACACTGCAGTTAGGAAACTCATTTAAGTTAGTTTTAGGGAAGTATACCATTTTTAAATTCTAGTAACTCAAAATATATTTGAAAAATATTATTTAATGCTTTTGAATTACTTCCCCAATGAAGTGTGACAAACTTACTAGGGCTTCCATTTGTTTATGCTTGTTTTTAGGTTTTGGGATTTAATACCAACCAGAAGCATTCCAGCTACTTACCCACTCTTCCTCATCATACTCAGAATGATGGGGTATAGAGTCCTGTCTTTTAACCTGAGATGGATGATCCTGATGCTTTAGGTCATCCCCCTCTTCTGCACTGTTTCTAGGCACAGCTGGTTTCTTGAGGACACAGCCAGGTCGGGCTGTATATAGTGCTAAAAGGGCACTTCTGACCAGCTGATCCTTAAATGCATGCACAAACAACTCTGTCTAGAGATAAACGAAACAAAAATGAATACAAGGTTAGGACAAATAATGTAACAGAGCATCAAAAGCAATTACAACAGTGAATTATGCTTACATAGGGAAGTTTGTGCTTCTGGTCAGTCCAAGGAACAGAAAGCAAAAAACAGCAAAAAAATAAGGAACAATTCAAGAGTTTCTATGACATCACAATCTTATTGCTCTGAGAATTGACTAACACAACAGTAAAGTATCTGTATTAGAAATTACCACCTTTTCATACAATCCTGCTTTATTTAAGCTTCAAATTTTGCCTGTAGCAACGAGACCAGCTCTAAGAGTATCCAACTACTTCTCAGTCATTTACAGATGTTAGACAAAATCTGACTAACAAACCATTAAATCATTAAAATGGGTTGAAAAAGACCACAATGATCATTGAGTTTCAACTCCCCTGCTTTGTGCAGGGTCGTCAACCATCAGATTGGGCTGCCTAGAGTCACATCCAGCGTGGCCTTGAATGCCTCCAGAGATGGGGCATCCACAACCTCCTTGGGCTGAGATCTCAAATAAGAAACACTCCACTCTACACTGTTGAAATTCAAGTACCTGCAAAAGCCGTGTTTCCAAGTACAACTTGTGATACCTATAGGTATCAGTCCAGACTTCTGAAGAAAGAAAGGAACCCCTGAAGTAATTTTTCCAGACTCAATATAATAAGATGTTACTTATTATATAAGATTATTACATAATTATTATATTATATAGTTGTTATTATTATAAAAATAAGATGTTACTTATTGACAATCAGTCTAACATTTTTAAGTTCTTTTTGACTGTAACAGCTTGAAGTTTATCTTATTTTTAAAAACTTCCAATCTCCCTGCATTATTTCCTTCTACCACAACAACAAAAAAAGTAAAAACGATAACATCCCATCTGCATACGGTCTTCAGCATCTCCAGCCTCTGTCTCTGTATAACAGCATAAACCACCTAACTGTTATTTTCTAAGTCATTCTCAAGTTACAATCAAGTTGCAATATGAAGTGCGATATCTTAGACAGATTAATTCAGACTTTTGGAGACCCCATAATAAAAAGGTTTTAAAAATTAAGATAGGATTGCAGATCAAATTATTACAACATGCTACATCTCTAGAATTAGATTTGTGTCAACTAGTATGGAAAATCCTTACTGCATGACTTTTTACATATCTTCAGTACAATGAAGGCAAGCAGAAAAGCACGAAACAGATCTTACCCCCACAAGCAATTGGGTGTGCTCTTGGTCAACTTTTTTTTTTTATCCTGGTATAAGACTGTGACTCTCAACTTTTAGTTTAGACTGACAACCTTCAAGAACTGCCTTTTAAAGAGCGCTGGTCCCCCACACTCAGCGTTTGCCATGCACACTCACCTCCTGCTGTCATACATATAGGGCCCTGTTTCCACTATTTCTCTGAAGGGTGCTGGCCCATTCACATCATCAGCTGATGCAACCAATTGAACCAGAGAGGGTGAGGCACAAGCACACATTCCTTTTCATCATGTGGCAGCAATCACAAGCAAAGCACAGAGACAGCTGGAGGAGTCAATTTTAGTTACTCCAGCAATCGTCATCAGACTTAATCTGTCTGAGATGGGACAGCATGCACCCTGCCAATTTACCACAGCCCAACCAGGCTGCTGTACCTTCTATCTCTGGTCAGGGGCTTTGGTTCACAGGAGACAATGAAATACTGTTTTTCTTTCCTTCTACTCCACACAAATAATTATTTGAATTTATTTACCCTATCAGTAGGATTTAGTTGATTTCCTATTTACTGGACTGTCATGTACAGCTTCAGACACACATTCGTAAATAAACAACCACACAGAAAGCATATGCCTATAGAGTGATGAGCCTAAACAAGCAGTTACACAGAGCTAGGAAATAGTAGAAATAAAGATTGCCTGGCTAAGCTTCCTTCAGCTCTTTCATGCTTCTTATGCAAAGTCCAGAAGAGAGAGCCAAGAAAAAAAAAACAAAACCAAACAAAAGAAAAGAACAGGAGAAGGATTTGAGGGCATTGGTCGAAGGAACACTCAACACGAGCTGGCAACCCAGAAGGCCAAACATGTTTTGGGTTGCATCATGAGAAGAGTGACCAGCAGGTCGAAGGAGGTGATTCTGCCCCTCCACTCTACTCTCGTGAGACCGCACCTGGAGTACTGCATCCATTTCTCGAGCACCCAACACAAGAAAGACATGGGGCTTATAGCAACCTTCCAGAACCTGAAGGGAGCCTACAGGGAAGCTGGGAAGGGACTTTTTAGAAGAGCAATAGGATGAGGGGAAACAGTTTTAAACTTGAAGAGAATTTAAATAAGATACTAGTAAGAAATTCTTTACCGTGTCAGTGGTGAGACACTGGAACAAGTAGCCCAGTGAGGTTGTGGATGCATTCAAGGCCAGGCTGGATGGGGCTGTGAGCAACCTGATCTAGTGGGAAGTGTCCCTGCCTAAAGCAGGGGGGTTGGAAGTGAATGATCTTAAAGGTCCCTTCCAACCCAAACCACTTGATGATTCAATGAACACAAATGCCCTTAAGTTCTAAGTGTTAGTCTCTATCTTCCCAGAAATCTTTCTCCCAAGTTCTGCACTGCTTCCAGTGTTTTATCCAGTCCTTTTCGACTAGTATTTACTTCACTTTTACGTACCTTTACTCAAACTATTCTTTTTCCTTGGTTTCCTGCTTCTATAGCCCTCTTAAGCCAACTGACATTTAGACCACAATGCTCTAAAGAACTGAGATAATGTTTTATGTAATTAAAGCTTTAGCTGCTGAGGTTGAACACCTGCATGAGAAGTTTCTGCTCTTCTACTGTTTTCAGAAAAAAAAAACTTTTATTGATCAGAGAATCATAGGGGTTGGAAGGAACCTTTAGAGATTATTGAGTCCAATCCCTCTGCTACAGCAGTTTCCCTACAGTAGGTCACTGAGGAAGGTATATGGATGTGTTCTGAATATCTCCAGAGAAGGAGACCCCACAACCTTTCTGAGCAGCTTGTCTGAGGGCTTCATCACTCCGAGTTAAGAAGTTCTCCCCTTTGTTAATATGGAACTGCCTGGGTTCCAATTTCTGCACATTTCCCTTGTCCTATTGTTGATGTTATTGAAAAAATACCATCCCCATAAGATTAACTGCTGCATTTTAGAACATTGAGATCTCTTCTCAGCCTTCTCTTCTCTAGAATGAAGTGTCACAGGTCTCTCAGCATTTGATCCCTAATAGCTGAACAGAGAATGCATAAAAATTCGCTGCAAATAAAACTCAAAACGTTTTAAAATAACAACCTTAGAAACATGAAGTCATGATTTTTTAAGTTAGCATCAGGAGTTCTGGGCTTAATTTGAGATTCTTCTGTGATTAGGCATGATCAATACTATTTAACTCTCAGGCAATTTTATCAGACCCATTTTACCTCTTCACTAATTTAGTACCTGAGGGAAAGGCTACTTAAATACAGACAATTTTCTTATTTGTAGACCTTCAGGACTGCCTCATTGTAGTCTTGAAATTAACCATACGACAATTTTGGTTTTTTGCACTTCCAGCCTCCAAATAGTAAACACTTAGAGAACACAGTCTAAGTACTATTGCTGCCAAACCATTATCAATCTTCTATAAAAATGAGGTAAAGTTAAAACTGCAGAATTGCCTTCTCTCACATAGTAACAGTAGAGCTACTTTTTGCGGCTATTCTACAGTTCCTGTCAAAATAGCCCAAACTACTTATCTGTCATTAGAAATGACAATGCCATGGTTTTGCTGAAGTCTTGCATCTCCCTTCCCCCTCACAGTCTGAGATCGTATCAGGTTTCTGTATCAGGAATGGTAAATTCAAAAAAAAAGCTTTGAGTTTCAGAAAGTTGTAAGCACTGGACAATTTTAAGTCACGAATGCCTCCTATGACTGTGATACATATTAGGTAACTCTCTGAAAAGTTTAAGTAATTTAATTTAGATGTAAATGTTTCATAGAAAAGAACGTGTTTTAGAAAAGTAAGTTGGTATGGAAGTGAGCCTCTGTTTTTTCATATAGAAACTAAAATTCTACCGTCATTAAATTCCATTCAAAGATTCCATTGGTTTAACAGCTATCAACATTTAGCTACATTTTCTTGCAGTTAAATACAGCCAAATTTGCAGAACATCACCATTTATAGAATTTTATTGAAGCCACAAAACAAGTATATACAAAGAAATGCAAACTTTCAAGTTCCTTTAGATAGTTGACTAAAGAGTATTTCTGTAAATAAAGATAGGCATAGCAGGAAAATGAATGTATCAAACCTTCTGCAAGCTGCAAATGCTGATACACTTGTCAACAGCTAATGGCTTTTTAAATCAATTAACAGGAAGTGCTGATAAAAGATCAGTCTCAGAAAAAACTGTACAGTAAATTCCAAATCATATATGGAGAAGTAAAACCACGATAGAAATATTAGAAAATAAGGTCAATAAAATAAGCGGTGAAATTATTTTCACTTCCAATGCATGCAGCCAGTCCTTCCATTTCTAATAAAATTACTTGGCTGTAACTCACATTTTACTGCTACCAAATGTTTGGAAATAGTCAGTCTTTACATGATGCTTAATATTGCCTTGAGTTGAAAATGACACACTTTTTAATAAATTTGAGAAATGTAATTACCGGGCAAATATTTTTTTCCCCAACTTGTTCAAACAGCTTCTTAACTTCAAAACTGTCATCAATTTAAGTAACTTAAAGAAAATTTCCTTCTTACATGTAAAAGGTACACAAAGGGTATAATGAAATGAATTCTTCTCTTTTATTTTCAGGCCAAGTTCTCCTTTCCTATATATCCCTCACATTTGCTGCAACTCCACTGTTCCTAAAGTTACTGCGGATTTACACATCTATAACCGAGAGCAACATTTGTCACCCGTGGCTCCAGTGCAATGCCATCACAGTATGTGGCTGAGCTCAGTATGGAGATTTGAAACTCTCACATTGAACAACGTACTGCTGGGATAACGGCTCAACAGACCACAGGGGTTGTCACTTCCCAGTAGTTGAAGATACATTGAAATGATTATTGACTGTGCTATTAAGTCATATTGAGATCACATTACAGAAGGTAGGGCCCATGAAGCAACAGGGAAATTTTAAAACCCCATTGGTTATAGTTGTAGCTATAACTTAAAAACTTAACGTTTTTTGTAGAGAAACATATGCTTGAAAGTACTTTGCAGACTTCAGCTTATCTCCAAAATCCCTCTGTGGGACAGGTGGAAAATATTATCTTCCTTAATTTAGAGCTAAAGAACCTACGACGAGGAAGTGCCTACAGCTACAGAAGAAAATAATAGGAGGATGACTAAAGTAGACTTTTTAGTTCCAACTTATCCTTCCGAAGTGCATCATTCCTGGTCATGCTATTATTCTCACCTTTGTGCACTAGCTTGAACTACTCCCATAGGCAGTTGAAGTGTCACAGAAAGAGAAATTATATTACAGTTTATCATCCCACAAAATGATCTACAATAATCTATTTTTGATAAACCCTATTACATGACCACAAGAGGCTAACAAAGACACATGAAATCACATCAATTATATTTTCAAATAATGCCAACTCTTATAAATTCCATTAGTTTTCTACATGAATACCTGCAGAAAGGCAAAATAATGTATTTTTTCCCCCTTTGTTTTTTTTGGGATGGCAACATTTTGAAGCTTATTTTAAATGCTATGAAAGGCAACTTAAGCTGGGAAAAAAAAGCCCCAGTAGCTACAGACTTGGTTATTCCATTTTCCACTGCAGCAAAGATTTGAATCTTACTTTTTCTGAAAGCATCTTTAAAGAATTCTTCAAGCTGTCCGGAGAATGCTGGCTTGCAGAATTAAGCAGAAGGTCTGCATGGCTTGATATGAGAGGTTGTAGATGATTGATGTTGCTGAGAACTTCTTTTGCCTTAGCTGTGTTTTCAGGTGAATAGTAAATACACTGGTATCCAGTACTGTAACAACAGAAAGACAGATACACATCAAAATGATTTCTGCTATTATTGTGATTAATGTGCTAAGAAGTTTTAATAGATACCATAAGAATGACGGATACCAAAAACTGACTGTTATCATTGAAACTCTTCTTCCTTTAAAGGTAAAAACAAGACCTTATTTGAACATCAGAGGACAATTCAGACTTTCTGCTTTCCTTTTAACTGTTCACAAACTACTGCACTTACTCTGCACGGCTTATTTTTCCTTTTCAAAATTCATCCTTTTGTCATTGTATTTTTCCCCAATATTTACTAATTATACATTATCCTTTCATCTCATTATTCCAAAATACCATTTTTAGGCAAAGTATATTCCTACTGGTGGAGGAAAAAAAAAAAAAAAAAAAAAGGCATAGCATACAAGACCTGGATGCACAGTGTATTTTACTCCTAATTTATTCATGCGTTCAACACATTTTATTTGATTAACTACTCAGTGGAGAGCTCATGGAAGAGGAGTAACAGGATCTAATGGATAAAAAAAAGCAGATGTCAGGCCATTCCAATAGCGCATACACAAGATGCCTAGCTGGCTTTGTTACACTCATTAATATGTATTTAATTACATCACCAAGCAACTCCTGGAACATTATCAATGACAGAGCATCCCCAGCTGCCTCAATATGCATTTCTCATCTTTCTTCTTGTCTTTTCTTCATTTATCCATACTTTTCTTCCACATCCTTATGTCCAACCCCCTCCTCCCCCAGTTTCACTCATCAAGACCTGAATTTTTACACTCGTGTAGTCTTTGGAAATACACTGATTGTTGCTTTTCATTTCAGCCCTTTTGGGAGCTCGTCTCCCATTCCCCCTTCAGTATCCCTTCCAGTTCCCACTTGTTAGCTTTCTATAAATAAGAAATTAAATTTAGTTCAATAAAGGACGTGCACACAAATTCAAATGAAGCAACTTTCACAAAATCTAAAGCACATAAACCATCTTGCAAATAAGAACGGATTCAAAGTCTCAAAAGTAAGCATCTTCCTTAGACACTCTGCTGAGTTACTGTCCCAAATTACACAATACTAAATCCTAATTTTGTTCCTAATGCCTACATTTATAATATAATTCTTCGTAGAGGTGGTCAGGATGCACAGTATTTAAGTCAGTGAAGCCTTGCTGTGATCAGTCATGCTACCAACCACATCAAAATTACTAAGTCTCTAATTCACAGTCCACTGAACTAGTTACTGACTACCAAGCGCAGAGCAGAATTCTGCATAGCTCAACAAAAAAAACTGTAGAAACTGTATTAGTTTTGTAAGAAAAAAAAAATTCTTTGCAAGAACTAAGGAAATGATCACAGATCTGCCCTCAAGGAGACAACACTACCAGTCACATCAGAACTACTGCTCCATCCACTCAACACTCAAGAACAACTGTCTACATTAATTGTCTTAACAGTCTTGATACTTCACAGCACTGAATCATCTCTGAATGCTCCTTCTGACTTCTCCCTCTCTTTATCAAACAGCCTTTATTTGCAGGCTGAATTTGGCTAACACTTACCAAGTTCACTGTATACATATTCCTTTCTGGGATTCCCCTCAGCCCTTAATTACCAGATCTTTTCCATTGATCTCCCATGCAGCAGAAAAGCTACAAGTCCAAAGAAAGCGAGCTATTATTTTTCCTGTACAACATGTTAAGGGATGTTTGAAGTTCTAACTGAACAAAATGAGTTTCCTTTTAAATAAACCTCTCTAGAACTGAGGTGCCATAGCAGTACACACGACAGCAAGTAATACAACTTTAAAGCTGCTGCCCATCCAATACATGGTTCTCAGAATTCCTGTAGAAACTAGACAAAGGGAATAACAGGTAAGAAGAAACTTCTGCATTAGAGCACAGATCACATAGATAGGTTCAGTGTAAGAAATTAGAAGGAATACAAAAATCTATCCTCGAAATATTACGTAAAATAATGGACAAATATTACCTTTTGAAAGTCGATAGTAGTGTATCACAGGTTAAGTTTCAAAGCCTTCACTCAGCACATAAAATATATTTCATGTATTGGCATACATTACTACATACACATGACTTTCAGTTGGTCATTTCAGTTTTTGAATGGCTTTAATGACAACATCATGTAATTTTTATAAAGAATACATCAACTAAACCTGCAATTTCAACTTTAAATTAACAAAGTTCTTGCCTGAAAATAAATATGGCAATATGCTAAGTGTCTAAATTTTTATGACACTCAGGCTAACTCTATACTCCTGCTGTTAACCAAGTCATTTGTGTGACTAAGTTAAATTATCACCATCTGTGACTGGCTTAAAAATCTTTTAACAATGAACATTTCACATTTTTCAAAATAAAAACTGCAGAAGATAACTTCCAGAACACAGTTTGAAAATAAGCAACAAAAAACATCTCCTATCATGTAATCTCAAGCTTACATACCTTACAGAAGCTACCAGTGCAGAGGCTTGTTTTAAAGCATCACACGTATCTTATCTAAAGCTATGACTGTAGAATCATAGAATGGCCTGGGTTGGAAGGAATCCCAAGGATCATCAAGTTCCTGCCTCCCTGCCACACACACAGCCACCAACCTCCAGATTTGGTACTAGACCAGGTTGCCTGTTCCAGCACCTCATCACACTCTGTGAAGAACTTCCCCTTGCCATCCAGTCAAAACTTTCCCTCCTTGAGCTTCAAACTATTCACCCTTGTCCCATCAAAACTCAATAGATTACATTAAAAAAAAAAAAAAAGAAACAGGAACATTTACTGTATCAGAAAATAAACCATATGATCAGTACTGAGGTCTTGGAAGCAGTCCTGAGAGAGATTAGATTTCCCAGTAAAGGTTTTTGTTGTTGTTGTTTTTATTTCCTGAAGATTCTCTTGACAATTTGGAAATTCACTGTCTCCATTCAATCCATTTTCAATCCATTTTCATTGATGAAATCTGAATTTCTATCAATCCTATCCTTGAAGCAATGAACAAGCCTGTACACACAAGGCTTCTCTTGCTGCTCTTCTATTACCTCTCAATTCCTCTTGAAGTAACATTAAATAACTGCCTTTAATGGATAATAGGACATATGTTTCAGTGAAAACACAAGTCATGACACCCTTCATCAGCCCTCCACTGGCCTAACCAGAATTCATGCTCAAAGTGAATCTTTCTAGGAAGATAGTCAGGAAAGCATGACTATCTAGGAAAAGCCTTCTGTATTTCTTCAAATTGTTTTTCGTGCATCGTTGAGCTAATGGAAAGATAAAATAATCTTTAACATAGGGAAGAACCTTATCGAGGGTAACTGAGCAAGAATTTTAGCAGAAGATAAAAGCTATAATATTTTACCACAAAACAGAGTAAATTATATCTTTCAGCGTAGTCTTTCCCTGGCAGCCTACTGAGGTGCACATCATGACCAGAAGACTGTGTTTAAGACATGCTGTCCTCCTCTTTTGTTCCACGGAAAAAGATTGACGAAGTCATGAATCTGTTTTCTTCCCATCACACCCGGACCCTGATATAGTTTCTTGCTTTCCAAAGGAAATCCTTTCTAACCTTCACATGCAAAGAGTCTACAAACTCCTCCTTCTCTTGATTTTCCAGTCCAAACCGTCCTTCTTTCAGGCCTCCTTAAGGAAATGCATCAAGCAGTTCTGTTCAGAGAGACTAGTGGCTGAAAAACGTTCAGATGTAATGTTTATACCAAGGAAGAGCACATGAACTCTGGAAGTTTCTCTGCAACACTTCCAACAACCTTAATACATACATTTGGTCAGTATAAAAAAAAAAGTTAATCTCCATGAAGGCTGACGTTCTTTTACATATACATATCTACACACATGTACATACGAAAAGAGAGAGAAAATGAGCAAAAAACATCTCTGTGAAAAGTACTATACACTACAAGCTGTGATTTCCCTTGAGAACAGAGGTTCAAGTGAGACCAAACACAAATCATCATTATTTTAACATCTCTGGGCTTTCCAATGAAGCAATTTTATTTCAGATTCCTCGGAGAATAGAAATGGTTGAACGTTATGAAATTCACGTATAGAAACCCTGAAGATCTCAGCTTTAATAAAATCTCTGTTGGCAAGTAAGTTAGTGAAAGAAGTTAGGAAAGTCATTTATCTAAACCTCGTCAAACAAGAAAAAATCCTCTTAGTTCAAACTCAAAATAATTATGGCCAAAAAAACCCAAACAAACAAAAATACAACACATTTTTATTATTTCTTTAAGTTTCTGCTAATTTAATGAGGGATCAGTTATGAAAATCTTGCTAAAAATGATGTAAAAAACCATAGTGAATTACAACATCTAATGCAGCTGGGACATTTCTGTTTTTCTTGATGGTTAGTACTTGGGCATTAAAATATTTTCTTAGACTTACGATTATAAGAAAAAACATCCCTGATGTACACTGAAAGTGATTTATGAACCCTTAAAACAGAGAGGCGTAACATGGGCATAGCTTTCAGAATACCTGCCTTTACTGTTGCTGCACAACTGAGCTCTCTAAATTTGCTTTGCCATCTAGACCAATCGTAAGACAAGTCCTTCCATTTGCTGGAAGAAGTAATTATCAGGCTGACAGAAGACTGAATCTGAACAATCGATTTATTTTCTCTTTTAGCTAGAAAGAAGGAAAAAAGTAAAAAGAACCAGTCATGAAAAAAAACCCTCAGATAAATGTGTATCATACACAGATATTTATTTTAATTGCTTTGCAGTGATTGAGCACACCTTAATCAGCACATTTCAGTTATGTGAATTTAAATGGGCTCGTAGCAAATTTTGACTTAAAAGTATCTCCTGTTCTTACTTATGAAGTTCCTATGAAGTTCACTGATAGCTACCAAAAGAACAGACAACCTACAGACATGTATTGAAGACATGCCTAATTTTTATAGTGCTGAAGCCACTGATCTGCAACTTTGCTGAAGATACAGAATTGTACAGATTATGAATGGGTCACAAAGCAATGCAACTGACTTTAGATCACATATGATTAAGTGCTGTTTGACAACTTCTTTTCAGTTTTTCAACTGAAACTTAGACTCTTGCTTATTTAAAATAATTTTAACATTTGTTTTCTAGTCTTACCAGCTTGCAATTACCAAAAGAAAAAAAATTCATTTAAATACTGCATTTTTAATATATATTATTACAAAAAACCTTCTCTTCTGTTTGGTCTGCCCAGTGATCTGTATTATATGTAATAGAAATCCACGCTCATCTTCAAACAGATATCTATTACACATTCCTTTCAATCTGGCAATTGCTAATGCAATTACATCTTGTAAAGGGTGATATAACCTTGCTACCAGTTAATGCTTCCTGCTGTCTGATAATTCCACAAGCCCAGATTTGAGAAGGGAATATTTTGTGATATGCTGACAAGGTTGAATATTTCAATACTTTGTTCTACTCATCAGCCTGAAGGTCAAAGACATGCAAGACGTTCCATCACACGCACTGACAACGATGTCTTGAAAGTTACCAGGAATGGATTGAGGAATAATCTCTTCCCACATCTTTCCCCAGGTCTTCAGCTCAGCTGGCCTAGGGGAAAAGGCAGCTAAATATGCATTTTTTCCCGCTAATTTATATTCTGACTGATATCTCAAGGTATCACTTCTTTCTTCACTCATAGCTTCAGAAAAGCTGCTTCAATTGTAGAACAGGAAATTTAAATTGTAAAGTCTGCCCCCGGAAATGCTAAGCATCCTCAAAGCATCCCAGTGAGGCTAACTAAACAGTCACATACAAAACTTGTTATTGCCACAGCGCAAGAATTTTCTCCTTGGTAAGAATGAGCCCTTACAAGTATCTATTTAAAATAACCCCCAATTTTAAATTTTCAGATAAGCAAAATTATATTCAGAGCTTGCTTCCACTCACTTTTTGGCCCAACTGAATCTCCCTCGAAAGCTCCTCAAAGACAGAAAGGAAGATGACTTCTGGAAGTTTCTTCATTCTATCTTGTGGAAATTCATATGCTAAGTGATCTTTTCTTCTGGATTGGCAAGCAGTTTGCTAGAAGCTGCACTCCCCCATTGTCAGTGCTCAAATATAAGTTAGTCAGTATGACTTCAGATTTTTTTTTCTGTGAAGAATCTGAACGGACAGTGACACGGTCACCCTAGTTACATCACCCTAAAAGACAGTGCTGCCAGTGAGAGCTGTGCCTGCTCAAAACTCGGCAGCCATAGCAACGAACATACATGGATAATACTTTGTTAGCAAGACATTTAACACTGCTGTACATGCTTAAGGTTTAACTTAAAGCAAATTGATATCCTAGTTTAGGCCTTTACCTTTACTTAGCGTCATTTTGATTTTATGAAGAAAAACAATACATTCTGATATACTTCACAGGGGTGCTGAAAAGTGTTTTGGCTCACATGCCCAAGGCTGTGAAATGAAGATTGTACCACAAGCTACTCTTTCTTTATTGAAATGTTGTGTATAGCTATTTTCTTCTTGAGCTCAAGAACTACAAAAGAGATGTCTCATTCTGAACAGCACGTTTTCTAGCATAGGTATTCCTCAGGCTCCCTGAAACATGGGAAGAAAATTTCAATGCTTAGCATTTGTGTCCAAAATAACTCTTGGCACTGCAGATTAACTGTGCTTCAGTTTTGTAGTCTTACGAATGAATGCTTACCCAGTTGTACTAGATTTTAATTTTTTCTTGCATCCAGCAGGGGGAAACTGTTTTGTAACTAACATTAAAATGCAGATTTAACAATACTTGCTTAGTCATTATGGAAATACTTACTTTCGCCTTTCTGCCTCAAATTTACTCAGCAGTTTTCGGAGACCACCATTCTTAAATCCCTGGAAATGCGCTGCTGGGGCTCCCACAGTGATTACATCATACAGAGCATCTGGAACAAGAAGAAACAAGCAGAGAGTTGTGTGAACCTATGCCCAGAGCACGGCAGCACTAATCTACTCTACAGTACATGAGGAGAATAAATCTATTATTTTCAAGGAATAATCAAGAATCTGTGTCTCAAAAAGACCCAGGAGCTCATTGATCTTACTACACAGCCACCTGCACACATTAGAAAGTTTACTTGATTTATTACTATGTCTAAATTATACGCCACAGTAAAGAAAAATACTCTAGTTCTGCAGTTTACAGAGCTACAAAGTAAATTGGTCCTTTGTGTATTTCACTTCATTACATCTTCCATTATTTAAACTGCAGTCAGGTTGAAACGCACAGATACATGCATTTTAGAGTCAGGAGACCATTGTGATGAAATAGTCTGACTACCTAATACAGGTTATAGAATTACAGCTAATGATTACTGCATCAAGCTAATGTCTTGATGGTTGAGCAAACTTTTTACTATTATTTTTTATGTAATTTTGATTTAAAGACTTCAAACGACAGTAAATTCTTTTTTATCCCCAGAGAGCTACTTAAACTGACCAGTAAAAATTTCCACTCTGCTTCTCGTTTGAATTTGTTTAGCTTCGACTTTCAGATATAACTACCTTCTTGACATTGCATTTAAGACTCATTTTCAATCACTTTTTAATTTTATGTATGCTTATAAACACAGTAACTGTCTTCAGCTGAAAAGTTACCAAGATGTGCAATAAATATGTTGCTGAATGTGACAAACTGTTGTTACTCTGTGTGCAATGATATGGACAATCTTTTTTTTTTTTTTTCCTATGGATGTATGCTTACAGAACTGGAGATGCAATGCTTTTTTAGAAACAGCCTCCCATTTGGGTCTTGCAATTGTGAGAATGAAGATGAGGACAGTTCCATCCACAATCACTCTTTAAAGTTTGAATTTTCATTTGCACTAAGCAGTATTATGCTGCATTCATTGGAGGTATAAAAACGCAGGCCAAACTAATGCATTTTTAAAACATTCTTCTAGAGGAAACATTAATTTTAATTTTATTTTGTTTTTAATTTTATTTTGTGAACTGTTTTATTCATCAAGGAAGCTTTCAATGTAAATTAAAATCTCACCCTCTCCTAAAATAGAACTTTTCTTGCATTCTGATGATAAATACCGCTCGAAGGAAGAACACTGTAAAAATGACTCAGAGTTAATGAACTATGTTTTACTTCCAGAGCTGAATCTCAAAACATATTCACTCAAACCGATTCCAACTCTAATGAATTGGTGGCTCGTCAGTTCTTAAAAGGAGAAGCAACATAATATCTTTAGCCTCAGGTGAGATTCAAGATTCTTTAGTAGTCCATTCTTTCAGATCTTCATGGATATTTATCAATAACACAATCTTGGGCTATTAGAGCTCCACGGTTCTATTGCATAGACAACACAGGCTTGAAAATAAAGTGAGAGATGAACTCATCAGTTTAATTGCATAACGGCTTCTGAATATGTTTTCAGAGAACTCAAAACTAAAGGAAAATACATTAAAGACTAAATGTCCTAGTGGTTTTGCTGAGTTGTTTTAAAAACAGTGATTATAACTACCTCAGGGGATCTGCTCAGAAGGTAGCATTCATTGAGACTGTAGCCTCTTAGTATATGTCAAGAATCAGTTCGTTCAGATGCAAACACATCCAGATCAGCTGAGCCACCTCCCATTTGCAAAAGAACATGGGAGACTAAGGTCAGCAAAGTAAACATCTATCACCATGGTGACGAGCATGGGTTGTTCTACCTCTCACCCTCCAGAATATGCTGCGTTGGAAAGCGGTGCATTCTTGGGAAAAATTCCTTGTGATGTGCTCCATTTACACATCAGTGCAGCTCCTCATGAAAGGTATGCACTGTCAGCACAAGTGCACTGGCACAGCAACGTTCCAGTGACTCAGAACCATCACCCATTGTCAAGAAAAGACAAGTGTTGACAACATTCCACAGCGGAGACAAAGCTTGAAATGTCATTAAGAGTGATAGGAGCTATGTCATATTGTCAGCATGCTCCACAAAAATTAAAAATTAATTGATATTTCGAAGAAGGAGAGGGAAACAAAAAATACCTTTCCCTCAAATAATCAGTTCAGAATTTAAAGGAGAAAGAAACAACACCAAAGCATTTTAAAAAGAGAAAATTGGGCTTTTAATATTTCACTCTAATTATTCTGACGGAAAGATAAATTCACCTGCTCCTTATACAAGAGAAATGCTTAGACACTTGCCAAATCACAACAACTCCACCTTGCAGAGGTATAAACTACCTGCTCATCACTAAGTCCTGAGTGCACCATGGGGACAACAACCGCAACACAGTTCCACAAAGCTTGGTTTAATCAGGTCAATTTAAAAAGCTGAGAGATTTCTAGGCGCACAGCTCAGTTTAGAACTTGAAACAACTCTCTTGCCTTTACGGGAGGCAGTCATTCTCTCGAACTGGACAAAGAAGCAATGTTCCACCAAGTTCATTCAAAACAAGTATGTTTTTAGTATAAACATGGACAAAAATCAGAACTATATATATACACTTAAGTTCTGCAGTATGATGAACAGACCAAAAAGTTGTGCTTAACAAAGGGACAGGGATACAGATAACTTTCAGAGTGAAACGGTATTTTTCTCAAAGACGTTCCTACTGGAAAGTTAAACACACAGGTACCTGCTATTCCAAGTCAGTACTGTATAATAACCTGAATCAAAGGTTAATAAAAGCAACCCTATTATTGGACATGTTGAACAAAACAGTACGTATCCATAGGCATACATATGATAAGCATACATATGATAAGATGTGATTAAGACCTACCTTGCATCCCCAGACTGAAGATATCTGAAAGCATAAGGGTTAATGACTGCATTATGGCTCATATGCTTGTGTGAATGGTTCGCACTTCCTGTGATACTCTGGCTGCCATTTGATACATGATAAGTAAAGCCGACGAGGAAAAGGATCAACCTTGTGTCTATGTGCTGCTCACACCAGAACGAGCAGCAATTGATACAAACCATTCAAAAATATCACCATTTATCTAATAGAAGACACAGCTCTTCAGTGCTCATAAAATGAAACTTATTGCAGTAAACCAAACAGATGGGATGTTGAGTAATAGGTACAAAAATCATTTATCCACAAAAGGCAAGTATAATCACCTTCAATTATCTTCTGTCATCGTTATAATATAGTGCTACCAAAACATCCTAAACATACTGATGAATTAATTTAGTATAAAGGGAAATAAAAAGAGTTCACTATAAATAAGGCGTCAGCCTTAAAAGACGTGTGCGCATATGCATCTCCTGATTTTAACACAAGTTCTCATCGTTATTAATGCTTCGCAATCACCAAAGATGAGTGTAGCTAGAACAATGTTATCTAATTCTCACCTAAAGAAAAAAGGGAGAGTTTTAGAGTTTAAAGAGATACCTAAATTTAGAAGAAAATTTAGATATCTATCTGTTTCTAGTTTGAGGACAAAAAGGAGAATATTAGCCAAAAACAAAATAAAGTAGTGCTAAAATTGTAGACAAGTAGCATACTTCATTCCACTTTACAACTGAGCAAATAAAAACACTACTCCCAGAGAGGTTATCTTGAAAAGACGTAAAATTAGGACTACAAGTGGCCAGCAATTTAATCTATAACTACTTCCGTTAGTTATTAACTAACTTCAAAACATTAGATGAATTAGAAGTTGTGCTGTTATATTCTGTCATGCTGTAAAAATCTTACTAAAGAACTGTGCCTTTAAAAAGAAAGAAAAAAATACTCAACTAGTATAGTTCTAACAGGCAATAACAGGAAGTCTCTGTTCCTCTACACAGAAGTGGAGGACCATCACTAATACACATTGTGACAATCCTGCAAGTATTGTTTGTTTTTACAACGTTAGTTACTCTAGAAGTAATTCCACCTAATTATTTGCACGAAAACTACAACAGTTACAAAGAGCACAATAACACTATTTAATAGAGCAAATTCACAGGTACAAAGCACTGTTTTTTCAACACTTCCACCACCATTAGCGATGCACTTTGGCTAGCCATCAACAAGAGCCTGTATACCACGCTCATAAAAATGCGCACTGGCAGAGGTGACCTGCTGTTTCAGAGCTGCTACAGCAGTGCCTTTGCTAGGAAAATGTTGCTGACAGTCTGTCTTTCATCAGTCTGAACAGATCAAAATCAGAATCCAGATTCTATGGATCTTATATGGATCCAGATATTATATGGATCCATATGGTGGGTGTGGTAGGACAACGCAGCCAAGATTGGCCACGTGCTCCATGGTATTCAAACTGCTGCGGGGGCTGGTGTTAATGTGTTGCAAGAGAAAGACTGTCTTCTTCTCTGGCCTAGCTCTGGAAGTTCCAGCTTTCAGCATATTCAGCATGGCAATGTACAGGTCTGAGCTGATGTTTTTTCTGGGCTTCAGGAAATCCAGAATGATCACCCCTCTTCTACCCCAGAAGACAGCGCACATCATTCTACTTGATGAAGGCTGTGCTTTGAAGACCACTTTTGGAGACCACCGTTTGGTCCACAAAAATGTTCAGAAATCATCAAATAATGTCAATGGGTGCAACGTTTTCCGCATAGAGAATTCAGTGACACGCTTTTGCTTCATAAACACTTCCACATCAGATGCCATTTTACCCGAATGTCTCTCTGCTGCCATCTGTCGCATGGCAACAAAATGTAACAGGACATTGTCAGGAAGGTTCAGCCTCTGCTGCTATACCAATATCCACCTCTGATGTCATGGGCCAACATAATAAAATGGGAGGCATTGCTTTTGAAGCAGCTCTAATATTTTATAATCTTACTAGCAGAAGATTGTACTGCTAAGGTAAAAATCTTAGCAAGTGTAATTTGCACATTTGTAGGGTGCCTGCATATTCAACAGATCTCTGTTTGTCCATAAGGCATTTACTATACTATGGTCATCTAATATAATGCTGTATTTGCATAGGATGCTGCTAAAGCTACATCCAAGGAGCAGACTTCTCTATTAAATGACAGAATACATTATAGAAAATTACCCCCACTTTCCAGAAGGTATAAATACTCTATTTTCAGCATAATTCTAAGATAATTGCATTTAAGACTAAGAAAATGCTTACATAACACAGAATAGCACTGAAAGAGCTCATTTAGACACGAGCAGAACTGGGTTTATTAAGGTTTCCTAGGAAATAGGATATGTTAAGTTCAGAAATAACATTTTTCTTCGTGGCTCCTTATATCACCTATGCTGGTGAGTCCGCCCTACAATCTCTGGGAAGCAATTTAGCATGCTCTACCACTATCTCCAGTACCACAGTGGAAAGAAAAACACCTCAGAAACAAGACAGGTAAGACAGGCTTTTACACCACCACTGACACTATAGATCATAATGAAAAATTCAGTCAGTGCCCTAAACACATGTGAATCCAACTGAATATCATGCGGCACATCAGAATGAAACAATACAGTATTAGTTCTGCACTGGCACAACTGAATATTTTTAACCACACACTTACAAATGTATTTCAACGCACGTATATTCTGTGTGTGTTTGTTTGAAAAGTCATAAGCACAAAAAAGAGCATGAAACTCCTGAAATTCTTTTTGAAAATAATTTGAAAGAAATTTAGTTAACCCCTCCTTAGTTTTCCAAGATGTGGTCAGTATCAAAAGCTTGTGGCTTCAGAAGACGAGGCAAGAAAACATTGGACGTAATTTCTAGGTTTCAGCACAGACTCATAGCTTTCATTAGTCTCAGCAGTGAGTACGTGTGGATGTAGGTTTCAGAATTTCTTAGAGATATGTGAAGGAAGGGGTAGTTGGTCATTTCTTTGTTCTCATGATTTACTTAAGAGTTGTTCTCTAAGGACAATACACATTCAATTTCTCTAGAAATATTTCAGTCAACTTCTTAGATATTTACAAGTAGATGAACAATCCTGAGAATGAAATTGAACCACACAGGAAAGCAGGCAGGTTCCATATTTGGACATAAAACAATGACAGGAAGTGTCCACATGGAGTTTCTAGGGACCATTAAATGAAGTGAAAAATTAAATACCCCTACAGCAGTACAAGTTTTTAAATAATGAATTCATAAACTTGATCTTATTAGAAAGGCTGAAAGAGCTGGTGCTGTTCAGCCTGGAGAAGAGAAAGCTCTGGAAAGACTTGATGGCAATTTTTCAGTATTCTAATGGGGGGACAGACTATGTAGCAGGGTCTGTAGTGAGAGGACAATGGTTTCAAAATTGAAGAGGGGAGATTTAGATTGAATAT
Source organism: Meleagris gallopavo (assembly GCF_905368555.1). Taxonomy (NCBI): domain Eukaryota; kingdom Metazoa; phylum Chordata; class Aves; order Galliformes; family Phasianidae; genus Meleagris; species Meleagris gallopavo. The sequence goes on from NC_139407.1 coordinate 10,092,662, forward strand.
AAGAAAAAAGATTTTTATGTTAAGGGTTGTGAAACACTGGAACAGGTTGCCTAGAGAGGTGGTGGAAACACCATCCCTGGAGACATTCAAGGTCAAGCTAGATGGGGCTCTCTGAGCAACGTGATCTAGCTGTAGGTGTCCCTGTTCATCGCAAGACAGTTGGACTAGATGACCGTTAAGGGTCCCTTCCAACTTAAATGATTCTAGGATTATATGGAAAAGAAAGAACAATAGGACAACAAGGAGTAGTCATACAAGAAGTCCATATCATGCCATACTGCATATATCTTACACAAACTTCAGTGGATGGCAAAACAGAAAGCACATGAAATTTATCTATTTTATTTATTTTTATTATTTTATTTATTTTATTATTTTATGTTATTATTTTATTTTATTTAGAAGTCACTGTATTTCCTGTGAAATTATTTCCTCCTCAATAGTATTCCAAATTCACTTAAGTTCAAACTGCAGATGAATTGACTGAAGAATCCATTTTCTACACTAAAACTTGCTGCTACTTTTTTTTCTGAAGCATCTTTACATTCCATCTAAACAGTTTAACAACACTGTTGCTGGTATCCTTCAATTAAGTGAAAAAAATCATCAAGATTCAACTCTCTAAACAGACTACCTTTCAGGACAAATGTGGTTGTAAGGTTTCACCCAAAAGCTTTACATCCACATGATGTTGACTCTTGAAACTGGATATATAAATTAACATTTTCACTTCTTAAAAAAGGCTAAAATGAAAACCATAACTCTCAGCTGTCAGTTTAATTGTAATTCTAAGTATACTTTGTCATACTTAGGAGATTTCTCTGCAAATCATGCTTTACCTTTCAATCGAGGACTATGCACATGCATTCTCTGCAGATGGAGATTTATTGGGATGAATTCTAATGTTTTTTCTCCTTTGCTACAGCTTGACTTGAAGGAAGAACCTGAAAAAAAAGAAGTTTAAAGAATCATTATCTTAAGCACCCTGCAGATGTTTTGTCTTCTTTTTAATGTGAGGACAATACTGGTAGCCTTCCTTAATTTACTTTTAATGTGTAACTGTATATTAGGAGAAGGATGGTTCACTAACCGAGTCTCAGCATGCATCCATATTGCAAGCAACAAAACAGCGTTTAATTCACAGAACAATTTAATTTTTTATTCTAGGTGATATGTATTTTTTTTCTGTGGCTTGAAATAGGTCTGCTGGAAATAATGCCACAGTTAACAGGCATTACGTTTATTCCGTTTGAAAAACACAATGGTACAAAGCTATGATAGTACTACATTTTCACCAACTTTTTTTTTTTATTAAATGAAAAATATTACATTGAGCTATGTATTCTTCGTAGGAAGCTCCAATCTAGAAGCATAAAATGGCTTAAGAAAAGCTATTTTTCTTTCTTAAAAAATCCAGTATCAGAAAAAAAGCACAATGCTCTCAAAAAAAAGAAAGCCCAACAAAATACAATCTGGCTACATGCTGCAGGAGTATGAGATTACAAGCAACTTTATGGTGGTATAAAGGAATACAATTAAAGTCTCACGGGAATAAACGTGATTTACCTGGAGATATTTACCAGGGCACATATACAAAGCTAAAGGTCATCGATTAGTAAAGAGAGGTGATCCTACATTCTCACTCAAGCAGCACAACTAAGATAGGTTTTTCAGCATCCTGCCATCTTGTTTGTTAATTGTTTAAACTAAAATTTCTCTGATATCCGGTCTGATTTCAATCTCCGATTTCTCTCCCTTCTCCCACAAAAATATCTGAAAAGGTTCAACATTTTCTTGTATTTAGGAAGAGAAAAACATACATTTGAAATTCTTTACTTGTTCAGACAGTATTTTCTAGGGGTTATCTCTTTGAACTGCCATAAATTCCAAGGCAGCTAAGCATGTTTTAGACTCCCAATGCAAACCATATTGCCAGATGCACCGATGACACCACAAAGCAAGGCTATAGAGGTACTAGCATATTTGCACAAAGCTAAGCCAGGAAAAGGTACTTCATCTATATCAGTTGTAGACCTGCATAGGCTGCTACCAAAGCTTAACAAATTAATAATAATCTGAATGAAGATTCAGAGCAAAGGTTGTAAAAAGCAATTGTTAAGAGTAACTGATTAAGATTTGATAGGAAGCCAGGGGATTGAGTGCACCCTCAATAAGTTCACAGATGACAAAAAATTGGGAAGAAGTTGATTGCCTGAGGGCAGGAAGGCCCTACAGAGGCATCTGGACAGGCTGGACTGATGGGCTGAGGCCAACTGTATGAGACCATGGAGGATAGATGCAAGGCCATGACGCATGCAAAAATGACTTAATAGTCACTCTTTTTGGCTGCAAATCCTGCATTCTAATCCTAGGCACGCGTCTTCAAAGCATTCACCATATGTCTTACCCACCCATGTGCTTTCGTTATTCCTATTACTCAAACATAACTTCTGTAAAGACCAATTTAATGTCTCTGTAAAGATTACAACATATTGAAACATCAGGTTTCACTCCATCTGGTCAGCTGTCAGGGCTAGCATTTGCCTGCACTACCCATATTTTCACCCATGTGCCCAGGAGATGATGTTTTTCTGTCACTAGACCACAAAAGAACTGCAACTCACTCAAGTTCAGTACAAAGAAGAGCAGGATATGCCCTGAGCTGTCACAGGATTTTAAAAGCTGTGTGTGTAGCTATAGTTGCACAGAAGTTCCAACCTAGGTACAAGCCTAATACTGCTATAGAAATGAAATTTGTAAACAAAATCAATTCTTGGCCCCTTTAAATCTGTTCCAGATTTTACTTGAATTTTAGGCAGCAAAGTCCTTCGTTGCATAGAGGATTAAAATACAGATTTGGCGTTCTAGTCTGACTCTATACACATACATACAACGAAATACCCTTTCCTCTGCCCTTCCCCCACCCCATCTCTGCCTCCATATATGTAAGGTATATAGTATATGTAAAAAACATTAGATCTTTGTGGAACTCTGAATGAACAGTTACTGCCCAGAGGATTTATCATCTAATTTAATTTGTGATTTAATATGAATAAATATAGTACAGGACTTTAAGTAAATATTGTCTTCTTCAGAATTACTGTACTATTAATAGGTTCTAGAACGTACAGATATGTACCACTGAGCTTTTTAACACAAAATTTTAACACACCAAAACAATATGGATTTTCCCTAATACAGTTATTCTACCAACAGCATATTACTGAGGAAAAAAGTCATTCAAGACACGAAATTTAGTTATGTTCCTCAGTGTTGACCTCCAACTTAAAATCTCATTTATCTTAAATCTTCAGTATACTTGTTAGACTGTTTAGTTTTGAAAGTAATGTTCCTACTTTGTTTCATGTGCTGGTTCTATCCTCTTCAACATCATTGGGTTCCCTGGTCCACCACAGAACTATAAATCATCAAGTCTATCTCTTGGCTCCATTCAGAACCACTCAAAAATCAAATGATATTTCTGAGTGCTTTGGCCAAACACTTCTTGAACTCTGTCAGCCTGGTGCTGTGACCACTGGGGAACAAATCCATGCCATTCCCTCAGATCCTGTCGCTATCACCAGAGAAGACATGAGCACCTCCTTCCCCTCCACCCTCCTCCTGAGGAAGCTGTAGGCCATCATGAGACCTGTCCTCAGCTTCCTCTTCTCTGAGCTGAACAAACCAAGTGATTTTAGCCTCTCATCATACACCCTGCCCTCTAGACCCTTCACCATCTCCGTAGCTCTCCTCTGGATGTTCTCTAATAGGTCTTCTTTACACTGTGGTGCCAAAACTGTATAAAGTGCTTCTGGTGAGGCTGTCCTACCCTATCCATCAGCCAATTGTTCACCCATCACATTATGATCTTGTCTAAGTGTTTGCTGGATATTTTGTCCATAAGAATACTCTGAAAAATAATATTGAAGGCTTTGCTGAAATTCAAAAAGATTACATTAACTGGTTTTCCTTGGTCAACCAGGTTCATAACTTTGTCATAAAAGGAGATTAAGTTAAATAGGACTCCCCCTTCGTGAACCCACGTTGGCTATGACTAGTTATCTTTCAGATATTTTTCATTAAGACAAGACATTTAACATCATCAGCTCTTTTCAAATTCACTTGTCACAATAAAGGCCTTGCACAATTTATATTTAATTATTTTTTTTTCTTTTTTAAATCCCAAAAGGTCATCTTAGTATTTTCCTCGAAGTGTTAATTAACATACTGATTCCTTTCATCATCTTTATCTATTTCCTTGCATATGATATTTTATGGAATGCTTTCAAAATCTAATAAAGCATTAAAAAATGTGTATTAGTTAAAACGCTGAAACTTAAGTCATTTCACACAGTAGTCTGACAAAAACAGAATTGGAATATTATGATAATGGTAAACAATCATAAACACGAGAAATTACAGTCGTGCAACCAAAATGCTATTGATTATACAACATTTAGTATAACAGATGAGCTTCCTCCCACTGCTGCCAAAATGCTTGGTTTCAGTTAAGAACTTCTTTTTGTTCATATACTAAAACAGGATTTCTCTCTTCCTGTGACCAAAAAAAACAAAAAGGTATCTCTGAACAATATGAGGTGACAAATAACGTGCTCAGTTTTCTACTAAAAGGTGATGAATAACAGATAACCTGACAATTTTAATGATTATTTTGGAAAAGAAGGATTTGTGTCTCACCTACTAAATGCAGTAGATCAATTATAAAAAACATGCCCAATTCTGTGAAAGAAAAATAGTCTCTAAAGCAATCTAGTTGTACACTGAACTAAAGTCATACAGGTTCTCAGTAAATAAAAAAAAGTTTGTTTTTTTTTTTTTATACAACTCTAGAAAGCTAGGAATAGTTAATATAATGCAAGTTAACCCTTGTAATTACCTGATATTTCAAAAGATGTAACCAAATGCTGTATATGTAAATGCACAATGCACAAAGACCTGCTAACCTCTGGCAAGCCTACGCCTATACATACAGAGTCACATAACTAATAATGAGAATACAGAGTGACACAGCATATCCAGTAATGGCAGCACAGCCTAAGAAAATGCATAATAAGAAGGTGATCATGAGGATCACTAGCAAGAAAGCAGCAACAAGGCCTCTGCAGTCACTCAGAGCACAAGTGTTTATTTCCTTCCAGAAAAATCTCAAAAGCAGTTGTGGAGGTGAAAGGCATGCTACGAACAAAAAAAATAGCTTGCTCAAAATAGTGTTATTCAGGAAGTAATTCCAGCAGTCTTCCCAAATAAAAAAGAATCATCGTAAGTTCTTTAAATGATTTGTGGACAATCAAAAGAAATTCAAAAGCATAAATACTTGATTCTGCATTCTTTCCTTATTCTTTTTATAAAGAATTTTACAGGAGAAAAAGACCAGCTACCTCTCTGTACATTTGTCACTGATGCTGTCTTTACTCAACTCGTGTGTGGGTACTACAATATATTACATTCCACAAGATCCTGACAAACATAACTGAACAAACACCTCAAGTGCATCAGACCACTACATGTGAAAAAAGTATTACACACTGCTATTTCTGCACTGTGGGCAGACTGTGAATCCTACATAAATTATGTGCTTTTCTGACATGACCTGGGCAACGACAAACGCACTATGGATATGTAAAACGTATTACAGTTGTTCTCCGTACTGTTAAATGCAACCTATATTTCAAGAAAAGCTGACAGAACTACCTCTGTTTCCAACTGTCAGATGGTACTCAATATTACTAGAGTAGTACATTCAAGGGAATATGCAGTTAAAAGAGGCACAGCCACCTTTCCCATTTTTTGGTTGCTGTATAACCATGAGCTACGTTAATTGTGAAAACGTGTTGGAATGCATTGAAAAATAAAGAAAACAGAAGAAGCAAGGAACTTCTTGGTACCTCAGAAATAAAGTCTTTGTGTTTTATTTCTGCTGAATACTTTAGTATACGGTAAGTGTTGACCAGGTTGACGGTTAAATTTTCCAGCTGAGGGGAGGCTACTTTCATACCTGTATGTTTTCCAAGCTCTGTGAGAGTATCCTGATACACGCTCAACATCTGATCACAGTGAGCAATAACACTTTTGCGCATATTGTCCCAGTGAGGTGCAAGTTCTCCCAAGTCTTTAAGCTCCTGATTCCTGTATCAAAAGGCAGAAAGAAATGGCTTTAATTCCTTAATCCGTTAACACTCATCCAAATGAATCCAATTAATCCAAGATAGTTTATTAAGAAACATCAAAAGCCCTTCCCAATTGAAATAAAATTATTATCTTGGGTCCGTTTTCATGCCTCTTACTAAGTTGGCTGATTTCAGCTCTATTTTTACCATGCAATAAGGAATGTCAAATCACTGAATAATACAATAATTTAACGTTCAAAACTCATCTGGTATAAATGTAATGGCCTGCAAAGCGAAATATTGTTTCTTCCCTGTAGGCAAGAATGCTTTCAGGCTCCAAAGATCTGTGTCCACAGTAAGAAATATTTTGTGAAGACAGGTCTCTTTGCAGACCACTGCAAAGAGTACAAATTTCACTCCTTTTCCAACACTTCCGTTAAAGCTGCTTTGTAAGGTCTACTCTTTGGATACTCTCATATACACTACTGTGCCAGTATTTCCACAAATGTCTGTTTATCTATCAGTACAGTAATTCTGTCACGTGCCCCCACACCAAGCTTGCTCCCCTCCAAGCTTTCCTTCCCCAAATTTCTTTGTTGTAAAACAGAACAAAACAAAACAGAAAGTGACAATTTCCCTAAAATGTAATCTTCAGCTTTACAGCTGTGCTCATCAGGTCAAAACAGCAATGTTATGGTAACTACACATGTCACTAAAATGCAAAAGGAAATCCTTTAGCAAATTATCAGTCTTCCTGTACACTCTCTTGAGAGTTGACCGGAGCAAAGTAGAGCTCACTAACTTCCTAGACTAACCAGCACAGTTACTTACTGTGCAGTCTGTTTTCTCCACCTGCAAAGTAAATTCAATCCCAGAGCTACTATAACTACTACATATACATCATTTTTTTTTTTCCTTCCCCCAAACACGATAATCAATTCAAGATATTTTGGATTTGGATACTCTTTCTGCGTTGCAAGTTCTTAGTCTTTGTCACACTGCTGTTGGTGACTCAGTGCAACTCTGTTCTCAGTCATAGCTAAAAAGAGAGTGATCTTTTCCACCATTAAGTTCCATCAACAGTACTTCACAATACTAAGCTTTATTGGAATTGTTGGCAACCCTCAAGTAAAAGGATAGATAACAGAAAGAAAGTACTTTGGAAATTATGCAATTTAAAGTCCATGCTAATACCCCGTTACCCCGTGATATTCAATCTCACTATATATGCATATATATATATATATGCATCTTTGAAGTGATTTAATAATACTGCATTATGTTATATCAGAACTTATCTCACTGAATAGCTTCAAAATACATTTCAAACAGTAAACACATTAAATAACAACTGTGAAACTGATGGAAATCAGTATTTTTAATATATTTCAGACATCTCGAAGGACAGACAAGTAACTAATTAATGTTTTCAACTCAAGCATGGGATTTGTAACAATTTATTAACACAGCAGTAAGTTCAGAGCAATCTCAGTATTGTACAAGGGCTGCTCCAAAAGTAATGCCTCCTACTTTGTTATGTTGGCCCACAATGTCAGAGGTAGATATTGGAGGCACAGCAACAGAGGCTGAACCTTCCTGACAATATCCTGTTACATTTTGTTGCCATGCAACAGATGGCAGCAGAGAGACACCGGTAAAATGGCTTCTGGTGTGGAAGTGCATATGAAGCAGAAGTGTGTCACTGAATTCCTCTACGCAGGAAACATTTGCACCCACTGACATTCTTTGATGATTTCTGAACATGTATGGAGATCACACAGTGGATGTGAGCTCAGTGAGGCCGTGAGTGGTGTGTTCCAGCAGTGATGACAGTAACGTAAAAAATAATCCATGTTTCCAATTGTCACACACAGCCGTCACACCACGACACGAAGAGCATCTCAATCAGCACATCGACACAAAATGGGAGATTACAACCAGGGAACTGTGTATGGAGCTGGATATTAGCTTCAATACATTGCAAATGATGGTAGCAATATTGGAATACCACAGTTTGCAGTATGCGGGTCCTGCAAATACTCCCTCAGGAACAAAAATAACACTTCTGAAGCACAGAAAAGACATCAGCTCTGACCTGTACATTGCCATGCTGAATATGCTAAAAGCCAGAACTTCCAAAGCCAGGCCGGAGAAGACGACAGCCTTTCTCTTGCAACACGGTAACACCAGGCCCCACAGCAGTTTGAAGACCACGGAGCACATGGCCAATCTCGGCTGCACTATCCTACCACATCCATCATATAATATCTGGATCCATATGAGATCCATAGAATCTGGATCTGGCACCTTCTGACTTCGATCTGTTCAGAATGACGAAAGACAGACTGTGTAGGCAACATTTTCCTAGCAAAGACACTGCTGTAGCAGCTCTGAAACAGCAGGTCACCTCTGCCAGCATGGATTTTTATGAGCGCGCTGTGCAGGCTCTTGTTGATGGCTAGCAAAATTGCATCGCTAATGGTGGTGGAAGTGTTGAAAAAACAGTGCTTTGTACCTGTGAATTTGCTCTATTAAATAGTGTTATTGTGCTCTTTGTATCTGTTGTAGTTTGCATAGAAAAAAAAAATAGAAGGCATCACTTCTAGAGTTACCTACATAAAATACATCTATTTATCATTTTCTTCACTCACTCCAAAACTTCTCTCTTTAGGTCTTTTTCAGGTAATTTGTTTATCAACATGACACAAATTGTGCTCAGCATCATATTCAATCCTTCTTACATAAGCAAACTCAAGCTTTGCTTTCTAAATTTTCTTGCTAAGCCCCACAAACTGTCTGCATGCCAGTCTTTTCTGACCCTGCTGTCTTTGCTTCAGCGGAGACAGAACTGCTTTTCTTCAGAGCGTCTGTTATGACGTTACGTTTTGGTTCTGACAGAAAAACAATGTTCATAACACACTGATGTTTATAGCTATGCTCAGCAGCGTTGTACAGAGCCAAGGCTATTCTAGTTTCTGGTCTCATACTAAAGAAGGGTTACAAGGGGGCAGAATTAGGACAGCTGACTTAAACTGGCCAAAGGGATATTACATATCATACGACAGTTACAGGATAGAGGAAGTGGTTTTTATCTGGAAGAGGGCAGATTCAGACTAGATATTAAGAAAAAAACCTTTACCATGAGAGTACTGAGACACTGGAACAGGCTGCCCAGTGAGGTCGTGGATGCCCCATCCCTAAAGGGGCTCAAGACCAGGCTGGACGGGGCTGTGAGCAAGCTGGTCTAGAAGGAGGTGTCCCTGCTGATAGCAGGGGGGTTGCAACTACAAGATCTTAAAGGTCCTGATCCAAACTATTGTACTATTGTACAATTCTATGATATCATGCGGAAGGAGAGTTTTGAAGGGGGTGGGAGTCCATCTCTCTCTCTTCCACTGCTTGAGGGTCTAGCTGATGATGTCAGCAGGTGATGAACAATTGCTTGTCCATCACGTTATATACATTCACACACATATATACACATCATATATATACATATATATATACATATATACATATATATACACACACACATCATATATATATGTGTATATATGTGACACACACACATACATGATGTATATATATATTTAATCTTTTTTCCTTTTCTCTATCTTTTTAAAAAGTTTTATCTCAACCCTCAAACTCTTTTTTTCCCCTTTCAATTTCCACTTGGAAAAAGGGGACTGAGTGAACGACTGTATAGTGCTTAAAACCTGCCAAGTTAAACCACAACAAATGCACAATGGAAACTCTCAACAACAAAAGCGCCTCTGTTTTATTGCTTCCTGTCTTGATTACTTCCATATCTTCTTTTGATGTCTTGACAATAATTTGGCCTATTTTGTACCCACTCAAAGTACAAATATAAACAGGCTGCCCCATTCCTCCTCCATCTAATCTAAGACAAATGGCACTCTCTCCATTTCACATCAAACTTCTTATTTTAGTAGCCTAATTACGCCAAGCTTTCATTAAGTACTTCCCATTACGGTTGAATGGTTCTATGGACTTTTGATAGTCCAGGTGGAGCAGCAAGTCTCTGTTTCCACCTGAATTGCAGGGGGTTTATTCTGTTCCCCATCCTAGGCTTCCAGGTAGAGTACCCTGAGGATAACTGCTCTGCCTTTTAAAGACAGACGTAAAGAAAGCATTGAGAACCTCAGCCTTTTCCTTATCCTCAGTGGTCACATTCCCTGTCACATTCAGTAAAGGATAGAGATTCTCCTTAGCCCTCCTTTTACTGTTAATAAATTTGTGAAAGTTTTTTGTTCGCTTTTACTGCAGTGGCCAGGTTGAGTTCAAGCTTGGCATTTACCTTTCTAATTTTCTTCGTACATGTCCTAACAACTTCTATGTACTTTCCCCAAGTTGCACACCCCTTCTTCCATAGCAGGTAGGCTCTTTTTGTCTTTGAGTGTCAGAAAATGTTCCCCGGTCATCCATGGAGGTCTTTTTCCCTGCTGGGTCATCTTATGGCACAGGAAGACAGTCTGCTTCTTCACCTCTAAGAGTTCCTTCTTGAGGAGTGACCAGCCTTCCGGGACCCCTCTGCCTTTCAGGACTAAATCCAAAGGAACCCTCCCTACCTATGTCCTGAACAATTCTGCCCTCCAGAAGTCCAAGGTAGCAGTTTTGCTTGTAGCCACCTATTGTAGCACTATAGCCATGGCAGCAATCCCACCACTCTTCTGTACAGGCAACTAAGTCACAGCTTGCCTGCTGCACAGTGGCTTCCAGCTCCTCCTGTTTGTTGCCCGTGCTGCACACACACTGGTGTAGATGCACTTCAGCTGAGCCATTAGCCTCACTCCCAGTCCCATCAGCATTCCCCCGGGCTCATCTCTAGCAAGCCTCTTTTTAACCCGTTCCCCTTTATACCTAGTTTAAAGGCCTCTCAAAGAGCCCTGCCAGTTACTGGGCTAGGATCTGTTTCCCCTTTGAGATAGGTGAGATCCATAAAAATTCAATACAAAGTCCTCCTTTGCTGAAATTACCTGGTTGATCATTAGTACAAGGATTTACAAATCACTGATGTTAACACAGTTTTAAAGAGATGAAAATTTCCAAAATAAATTACGAAACTCCTTAGGATCCGAAAGCACTGTGAGAAAGTCCTGAATCTTTTATTTCAGTCTCCTGTCCACAAGAGCTTTTACTCTGAGGATGATTCAGAATCCATGGACTACTAGCTCTTTAGGAGACCTGAGCTTTATCTAGCTTTCTCCTGCTGGTGGGAAGAATAGTCATGCAGCATGTTATACTGATATGCAAGACAGTTTAGGAACTGGTGTACATCAGGGCAACCACAGATTTGTAAAGATTGCATGACCGGATAATGTTGCCATTGGACTCAAACCTTAAAACCAGATGCAATTTTTTTGCTTCCAAGAAAATATTCAGCAATTTGATTATCAAATGAAGGTCGAGCACCCAGGCTTCAAATTAATATCGTACTATTTGATTTAGCAACTCACGCTTCTATTTAATTACACTTTAGATTCATGATTGTAGAAAACTATTCCTAGTACTGGAAAGATGCAACAAGAATTTATTGTATTATTTATGTTGATAGTGTCTATTTAAACAGCCCTTGTTTTGCATCAGGAGGTCTGCATCAGGAACAACTGTTCTTAACATACTGGATACAAGGATGTAGAAACAGAATAAAATTAATAAATATTCTGAACTTAGTCAAACAAGAGCTCTGGAGTAAATATGAACCATAAACTTCAGGGTATGAGTCAATCACTTTAATGTAACAAAAGCTTAGAAGTTTACTCCTAAGGAAAGGAGCACGGGAATTCTTTCTCCTAACAAAATTTACTTTGAAGAGTACGTATTTACGGGTAACCATTACACCTCACAGTAGAATAGAAGCAGATAAAATTAGTTCTGTATTTCTTTATACCAAGTAGTGGACCCTGTGGCAATAACCCATCAAAACAATATAACATCTTTTCCAGAAATAATAAAATCATAGCCTCTTTGCTATATTGTTACTAAAGCAAACAAATAGTTACTACAGAAAATTTAATTCCTTCTGAGGGAAGTACTACAAGAAGGTACAAAGATTTTTCTCTAATTCCTAACTTTTGTTTGTTTGTTTGTTTTTTCATTTAGAACCTCTTGAAAATAGATTTTTTTTTTTCTCTTACAGAATTTCTAAGAACTGTTTTGGTTTCCGATAATTCCAACCTGGGAGTTAAGAAAAAACCTGAATGCAGACTGTGTCATCTAAAATATTTGTCCCCAAAATAAATATAAGCAAATAAAATACAGTTAAGAATACCATTTTTAAAACATGTTTCCTGCATATATATGGAAAATTGACTGGAATTTGCTGTCTTGAGAATATTTTATACTGTTCCTGGCAGCTAAAGTTTTAAAAGTTATTTTGCATTTCTGTCCACCACCACCTCTTTTCTATTATCTAAAATCGTAGGCAACAACCAAGCTAAATTAAAGCTGTTTCTTCTTCCTTGCCTTATAACTGTTTCTGTTCCTGGGATATTTTATTATCTACGTTTATCTTTAAAATACTAAAATCTTCAATATGCACATTTGAGGTTAAGTTTATGACTGACTTAAAATATCAGAAGAATAGTTTTCCCTTGATCACATGATTATAAGAATTCAGTAATACTTAGAATGGCACCTGTGGAATTCACATTTTGTCCAAAATTCTACTTTTAGTAACTAGCAATTATGTATAGAATTGTTTGCTCTTTTTGTTTGTTTTTACATTTTCCTATTTCATCAGGATACAGTGAAATCAGAGGAATCGGCTTGAGTCAGATTTTTAAGACAATGCTTTTGCTTCTATCACAAAGCTGAAATAACATTTACCTCAGAGTTTTTATTTAGAACTTTGTTTCTTTCAGATTGGAGTCAAGTACGTGGCAAGATTCATCATATTATTAACTGCATGATTACTCAAGCACCTAAGTACTTTTGCGGGTGCTTTTTTATTCCAATTTACTGATCAGGACTTCATTCGAAACAAACAGTGCTGATCTTTATGACTCGAGTAAAAATAACATTACGTAAAACTATTAAAATCACGGTTACATTTTACTGCCTCTAAACATATTCTCTGCATCCCCAAGTGACATGAAATGACAAAATTGCACACGATTTAGTGCTATCAGAAACATAGGTATTACCTATATACTACCTACATCCACACAACAATTTCGCCATGCCATTGTTCAAAACCAAGTAATTTAAGAAATAGCACGCAAAGATCCAGAAGATCAATGTCCGCTCCAGCAATTTTTGTATTAAAAGGCAATAGCAATGCACACATCCTCCAAACAATTCAAAATTTTTCCTCGTTCTGGAATGCTGCATGAAAGAATTCCCAAAACAGATTGTGAAGTCTGTACTGTACTGGCCACAGCAGAGATGGCACAAGAAAAGTCTGCTGGACTTGAGACAGGCCAGCCATTCCTGATGCAGCAGGAAAGTTGGAATACACCAGTTCAAGCTTGAAAGAAATACATATGGTAGTTTCTACTTTAGTTCCACAATTCTCTTGCTATGCTGATTTAGTGCAACACAAGCTTCTTCTACAACTACAAGCTTAGATTCCACAGGCTGACAAACTTTCCAAACTAGTTATTGTAAACTACTAGCCTTTTTCATAATCATTGTGTTAGAAAAACTGGTTTGCTAGTCTTGTGTGATGAATGCAAAAGAGAAGATCTGTGTAAAGAAATACTTACTAGAGTGGAAAGCACTCATCGGAAAGTCTTGAGAAGGAAACTTTTTCAATAAAAAGCAGAAAACTAGACTAAATTAACTTTTTTAGAACAATAAAAATGACCACACACCCCCTATTGAAACTTCTTCCAAGGAGGTCTGAAGGTTAGTATCTCAAATGCAAGAATATCCTTAAAAGCATTACACCATACTAAAAAACAATGTTAAACACTCTCAGAGGTTACATATTTCAGAATATCAAGTTAAAAAAATGAAAATATTCTGTTAACAATGAACACTAGTTTAATCAAGTGATAAACAGTCTTAAGACTTACAAAAAAAAGAGAACTGCAATACTGAATAGGTTTAACATTACGCTTGGATATTTGTTTTAAGTAACTCCTTCAGACCTGACAATACTGAAGCAACCTGACTAAACTAAAGGAATAAAATGAAACACGCTGAATACAGTACAACATGGGCTGAGACAAAAATATTTATTCCTTTACACTAACCAGGGAAAAGACAACACGTAGAGATGAATACTTCAGAAAGAATAGCCTTGAGAAGGTACAGTCTAAGTTTTTTAAGAGTTCAAGGACAAGCATAACAATTTTCTCCTTACTTTAACGTACTACTTCACAAACGTATGGAGTCTGTAGGAGCACAAATCTTTGCAATTATTTCAGACAGCAAAGCAGGTACAAAGCTGAAGCTCCAACCTACAAGCTTATACACTGATAAGCAACACAGATGTTCCTACTCCACCCCAATCTGCTAATATCCCACCAGAAGTTCCTGCTTCTCTTGATTTTACCTCCTCCTTCAGACTGATGCAACCAACTTGTCCCTCTCACTGTCGCATCCAGACTTCTAACCAGACTTTACAGCTAACCACGCTGGCAGTCAGAAAAACCAGAAGCATGTGCTTCAATCATCAAGCCACATTTAAGTAGGTTTCTTCCTCAAAGCATTTCTTTGTTACAGTGGGTATTGGATGATCATTTAACAGAAATAAACAATAAAGCAATACTATGAGTTGTTCCAAAGAGACGAATGCTATATTGTGAAATAACACCAAGTACTGGTATTTGCACAGTGGCTTTGGAGTTGATAATGCATAAGAAATAAAAGTGATTAAAGTAATTCTCTGACTCTAAAATAGCATTTACCTATTGGGAAATATAAATTTGAGAAGTGGATGAGCTATACAGTCAGCATGATCAATTTTTATTGCTTACTATAAAACCCTTACATATTAGTATTCTCAAACTAGATCTGGCCACGAGCACCTAAACATGGCACTAATGAAAAAAATCAAGTATTATATCAATTCACATATGCTTTTATAACCCATCATCACCACAACTAAGTGGTTAACATACCAGCCCACTGACTTATTAAATGCAAGATTGTGAACTATCACAGAAAGAAAATCACACAGATGCAGTAGATGGGCTTAACAATAATTATTAAGACAGGAACCCCTACTGCAGGACCTCCTGTAAACAACGACAGGCAAGGCTTCTTGCTGGGTTGCTGAAGAGGGATTACCTGAAAGCACACAGGTTTAGCTTAGGGATGCAGCATTAGCTCACAAGGCTACTCTTACGCATGAGAGAAGATGCCCACTTATGTGAGGCAAGTGTAATGGCAGAAGTAGCAACATTTTCCTGCATCATTCAGCACTACTAGGAAAAGCAGGTAAGCATTTAGGGAAGCCTGAGACCACTTGAAACCTTTTGCCCAGTTGTACCAGCAGAATTTACAGTTCTATTTAAGGGCAAGTTGCAGTTCTAGCACATGAAGTAGAAATTTTAGTATACAAAAGGTTTAAGGCCACTGGTGCTCCCTCTTTTTCTCCCAGGCCATTCACACAGCATTGATTTTACAACGGCTTGCCTGACTAAAAGGCCCAACGTGAGCTAAGGCTACATAATTCGACTATTTTTATAAATCTTTCTCACATCAATTAAGGTAAATTAGCTAGAAGAAAAGCGATTTATATTCTCATTGCTTCTTCACTAACGACAAACATGCTACTTGCCATTGCTTGCATAATATTTGTCTGTGATATTAAGTGTTGCCAAAGTACAAAACAAAACACTACAATATAGTTCACACCCCTGTCATGTGTTGTTTCTTTACAAAACATTAGCTTTTCCAAAAATGTATGCTGTTAACCAAATGTTGATTCTTATACATTTCAAATCATGACTGTACTCTAAAACAGACCATTGCTCAGAACTTATGAATCACTGCAGTCTTCGAGAATTCTGATAGTCAATTCTGTTGTTCAGCTACAGTTGCAAAGCCTCAGAAGTCCAAAGAATCACAGGTTCACAGAAACACCAAGGTTGGAAAAGATCTTCAAGATCATCCAGTCCAACCATCCACCTATCACCAACAGTTCTCACTAAACCATGTCCCTCAACACAAAATCCAAATGTTCCTTGAGTACCTCCAGGGTCGGAGACTCCACCACCTCCCTGGGCAGCCCATTCCAGTGCCCCTGACCACTTTTTCAGGAAAGCAGCATTTCCTAACGTCCAACTTAAATCTCCCCTGGCGCAGCTTGAAGCCATTCTCTCTATTTCTATCATCAGTTACATGAGAGAAGAGGTCGACCCCCAGCTCACTACAACCTCCCTTCAGGCAGTTATAGAGAGCAATAAGGTCTCCCCTGAGCCTCCTCTTCTCCAGACGGAACAATCCCAGCTCCTTCAGCCGCTCCTCACAAGGCCTGTGCTCCAGACCCCAGACCAGCTTTGTTGCCCTAGAACAGTACACTTGGCCTACTTCATAGTTCAAATTTATGTTTTTAGCTCATCATGTATTTTATTCTTACTCAGAAAATATGTCGTATTCACTACTGCTAATTCCTCATCCTTACCTTCTCATATCCTCCTTTATGTGTAGATTGATCAGTTCTTTAGGAACATGGAAGGAGAGGATGGTCTCAGCCATCTGTTCCCGGATCCGCATCCACTTGTTGTCAGAAGTAGGAAATCTGTACAACTTACAGATCGGGTTTTTTAACACTGCAGAGAAGAAAAATTATAAAGTTGCTTTCCTGTGGTTATATGACCGAAAATTTATGAGAACAAAATATCTAAAAACAATACATTATTTCCTTCCATTGTAGAATTACTTTCAAAACCATTAAGAATCTATTAAATACGTTAGTATTTTATTTATTATAGTAGCATGTAGAGGACCAAGTTTTGCTAATACAGTAGATAAATCGCAGCAGGTATTCTGCAAATTTAGTACTTCAATGCAGTAGAAAGAGAAGTTATGCTCTCTATTCTTACACTTAAGATACAGTTAGGAAAAACAAAATGCACAACAATGAACTTGTCGCAGTCAGCGCTATCACCTACTATATGCTAGAATCACATGAATAATAAATTTCACTGGACAAGTGAAGTGTGTCCTGCAGTTCAGCAGTATTCTATGCATCTTCTCCATGATACGTATGCAGAGGAGTCATTAATGTTAATAGATGATGTGTTTCCATGATAATGTAAATGGAAACTTTACCATCGATATGATCAAGAAACTGGTACTTCATAGAAGTAAAGGTTACAATCCTGTAAACATATCATAATGCTCTATTCCCAGGTTGCGACTGTAACTTGTAGCGTGGCATAAGAAAATCAAAATATTTAGGAAAACCAAGATACTTCATGTCTTACAAGTTTATCCTTAAAACCCACAGTGTTTTTCACCTTAAAGCTCCTGGCAATATTTCTGCTCTGACCTTTCAATCGTGTTCAGGTGGGAAATTTCTGTGCTCTCCTTTCTTCCCTATATCCACCCCACTCTTAACCATTGGGGAAAAAGCTGAGAAAGGAAAGTATCATTTGACTTTGTAAATAAGCCACATGGGACACAAATTACTGTCATCAAACACACACATTAGCAGCTTGCTAATGCAGAATGACTTCAGACAGCTATCCAAAACCTCCAAAAGTACTTTGCTACTACCAGCCTTATGGAAGAAGCTGCCTTAGACTGGGTATCAATTGATCTGCCACTGAATGGTCTGTAACTCAAACAAAAGCATTTCCCATGTGTGCTAAGAAGAAACTTCTTGTCAATATGATATATACCATTGTCATGGTTTCATAGTTTTTCATCATCATAATATCATGCAGCGCACTGGGAGTTAAAGAGTTCATTATTCTCTTCTGAGGAAACTGCAGCACTAACCCTTTAACTCCCAATGGCAACTATGTGGCAACCATGACAACTATTAAGAATATCAGCTTCTTTTACAACTCACTGCAATCATTATTGCCTGTGTAGGCTGATTTACAGAGAATGAAAAACAGAGTAAGTTATTAAAGTTACACAAGTAGTCTTGTATAACTAATCAAGAAATCCTCCAAGAAAAGCCTGAAACAAGACGAGAGATTCAGCGGTATCTGTAATAAAACAACTGCTGGTAAAGAAAGGAATGCTGCAAAAATTCACGCTCCTTTTCAATTTCCATCATTTCATTGAGATCTCTTCACCTAGTCTGATTAGAAATTAAAAGCCTTTTACAATCTTTCTGCTTTTATGATCGATTTTATTTACAAAAACTGGATTCTGACTTACTATTGTAAAACAGGCATAATAGGTGATTGATGGAACTGGCAAATGAACAATAGGAATTTCCGTTCATTATTAGCACCCCAAGTACCCCAATATTCAAACGTCAGTACACACATTTTACAGCTTGGGGATCCTCAAAAAAGAAAAACATCTTCAACATATGATCAACTTGCATCCTGTGTCTGGGCTTTACTCTATTACTTCATTAAAATGTAACGTTCTCCTATTTTCCTTGCTTTCCACGGAGATTCTTTTATGTTAATAAAATCGAATTTTCAATGATGTTGAGAGCCTCTGTCAATCCATAAAGAAGATAAAAAGCACCGATCATCTTCCATTAACAAGACATAGAATGACAATCTCCAGAAATCAGAGGGAGCTCAATAACCTTGGTTAAGTCAGGACTGTCTTAAAATAGAAAAACAGTCAGAACAGGTCAATTTTTCTTTCTTTGATTTATTTATTTTGTAGCACCACCTGTTCATTATGAAGCAGGATGGTAACATTTACCATGAGATTTCAAATAACGATGACCTAGATGGAAAAGTCTTCACTATTTCTCCTTTTTATTTTTACTTTCCAATAAAGCAAGTTTTTCCAAGAGCAACACCTGAGTCTGCATTCAATCTATTACATTCACAAAATTCTTATTTGTCTGTGAGAACCTAATGCACGTACACAAAATGGTTAGCTAAGCAGTGAATGCTTAGCAGTCTCTTCCCCCCGCATTTCTCTTCATCATCACCACCAGTAAAACAAAACAGCAAAAGCCTCTGACCAACGGAAAAAAAAACACAGACAAAGTATTGCAGCATAACTGTAAGGAAGACTAGTATCGCTTTGGAAACATGGATCCAAAGTTGTTTCTTTTATCGTTTTTAGAATTAAGTCATTTTAGATACTACTTAATGGTAACATTTCTGCTACTGAAATTGCAGACTGGAAGCCATTTACAGTTCTTTATTTAAAAAAATAAGGAAAAGGAAAAGCAAGAAAACAGCAAAAACATCTTTCCATGCGTTTATGAAGCAAGTTTACATTTATAAACACAGAAAAAAGAAGACTGGAAGGAAACCAAGTAATTCTAATTTTCATTATTGCTTGCTACTTTGTGAGGTCGACAATAAGAGCTGCACAGTATTTTCTTTTCCTGTGAAGCGAAACACTGAAATGTTTATGTGACTCCATAAAATTCTTAGATATTTTTCTTTCTAATTTCACCAAATGGCCTAAAAAAGAAATCCAGATGGCTTTTGGCACCCAAACAGTAAGGATGGTACATCTACAACTAGATTTTATAAGTAGTAGTTATTAAAATGAGTGAAAGTTTCATAAATTTAATCCTTCCTGTATTTAGACAGCGATCGTGAAGGGCACTGGAAAAAAGCAATTTGAGATGAACTTCAGTGGTTTAAAAAAAGAAAGATTTACTTTACAATTACTTCTTTATAGCACAAAGCTTTAAAGCCAGTACCATATATTTGACTATCCATACTTTTGCACATTCTCATTTTTTAAGATCTCTGCGCTTTTTACTTCATGCAATATATTTCTCACTGCTTCCCTTGTAAATAAAATAAAAAATTAATAAGAGATCCAGTGCTGTTTTCATTCTTGCTCCCTATCCAACACAATTCAAAGCATACTCCTGCCATATACCCATTTACTATTAGTGTTTCTATTTATACCTTCCTTTCTTAGGATAGATGTATTATGATCAGATAATTTTCAGCTTCCTTAATTTTTGCTTAATTTCAATCACTTTTATTCTTTTTGTCATTGCCAAGAGTAATAGGTTTGCTGACAAGCATTCCTGTATTAGAAATGCATAACTCAACATTGACACATATAGATTCAATCCTTGGGGATATAATGGAACGATTACATGTATCTGTGAAATATACTCATTCCCTGACTCATTAATTGCCTCAAAACCCAAGGACTCTGAGTTAAATATAAAAAGTCTTAAGTTTCAGAATAACACCAACAGGCTTTAAGATAAATATATGGGTATTTTTTTCAGTTTCATAGTTTTGAAGGCCTGATTAACAACATCGGGGAGATAGAACAGTTTACAACAGCATACACATGTAATAAATACGTCTGTGGAATATGTGTTTATTGTACTTCTACATGTACACAGCAGGGAGAGTAGCGTAGGCAAGGTACAGTGCAGGCAGGCTGTAACTCTCACCTTCTACCACATTCTTCTTCCTTTCCTTTCATTCCTTGCCTCTGATTTTGCCACGCCAAATTTTGCCTGATTTAAATAAATTATTTTTAGAAATTTCCAGCAAAAATGGTCCAGTTGTTTGGAGAATGAGGCAAGAAAATACAGGAAGGTCTACAATGTTAGAATTATGAGATCTGTAATCTTTTGCGCTTTATAAACTTGAATTCTGACAATAAGTCTTCTAATTACCATATCCATGAGAACCCACCAAGATCTGACAGTGATCTAAGCCTAAGGAAAGAAATCTTAGTAAGTAAATAATTGAAACAAATAGACTTGAGCTAAACACGTTACACATGCACCAGGGGTCAACTTCTTTTGAAGATGTGCAATTTCTAGTTTCTAATACTAATATGACTGTGGATGTGTCATTCCTACAGAGTGGATGAATACCTTTTTTGGACACAGCTCACGTATGGTACAATATGCTTAAAGGCAACACTAGTACCCATTTCAGAAAGCCCATTTCCAGGCAACAGAGAGAGTTCTAATCGACATAAAGCTCAGTCATGGAGACATGCTGGGAAAGAAGCTTGACTGGTTGGGAAAAGAGGCTGGAAGTAGAAAAGGAAAGCAAGAATTTCTTAAGAAAAGGAATGGTGAATTCAGTAAGAATAAGGTGAAAAGAGTGGGACTGACAAAACTTGAAATTGATGCCCGGTGTCTATTGAGAGCATAGGCAATGCTACGGAAGAAGAGGAAGTCACGAGTACAGAAAGCAAATGGAGAAATAAGTCCTTACTAGAACAAACTTCCTGCATCTGAAAACTCTTTCCAATATCTTTATGCTGTTATTACTCATATGACATCTTCAATTTTGCTTTTTCCTCTCAATTATTTTTAAAAATAAAACACACAAAAACTCTGGAAAAGGTGATGGTCAATTTTATGTTATGTAACTGTATATGAGAACAATAAACATAGATACCTAAGTGCAGCCTAGATACATTGTAGAATCACATTCACTCTTGGCAAAGAGGCCTAAACTTCATTGTTTGTAAAGCTGATACCTACTTGGAGAGCTCCAAGAATTTACCACTACTTATTCCCCACAATACAACATTTGCCCATCAAAAAAACAAAACAAAAAAACAACCAAGTTTACCTAAAGCAGGCAACGAATTAAAAAAAAAAATCATTTGCAAACAGCAACACTTTTTTCTGATTAAAAATTGCTCTGACACTCACTATTTGGATGACATTCAGAATCAAGGAGCTGCATTAAGTTTGACCAGATCATCCAAATGGCCCTGTACCTTGTCTCCAAGAAAAGCTATAAACATATGCCTACAAACACTCCTTGCCTCCAGCTATTTCCAGTTCAGGAATTTCTGTAAGCAGATGTGGTTCCTGTCCACTTAGAGATTCTCAATGATTATCTTTTCTACAAACAGTTCTAGCCTCACACTGAATCAGTAACAAGAAACTGCAGTTCTAAAAAGTTTCCTCTGGTTCTGATCTAGTCTCAACACACCACGGGGAAAAAAAGACACCTTTCATTCATGCACAGGAAGACTATTTTGGTGTGTTTCTAGTGCTTCCATCAGACTGCAAAACTGAACTACTATGTCTCCTGTCCTATCAGCGAAGTAATAAGAAAGTTTTTATAAAGGTTTTAAAAATGTTAAAACTTCAGTGACATTTCTCTTCAACTGCCTGCAGCTAATGCACGGAATAGTTGGCAGTGCTGTGGTTTCAGATAACACATCTAACTTATTTCTGACATTGTTACTGTAGAGCAGTAGAGATTCATAAACTTGGGCTAGTAAAACTTTTATGGTGCAACATATCAGCATGTAATATTTCTCAGTATACTGAAAAAGAATTCTACTTCAGTGAAGTACAGACAAGGGCAGAGCAGAACTAGAACTGAGAATGCCTTGCCCATCAGTATCTCAGTTTTAGGATGACCAGCTTCCGGATTGAACTGAAATTGCCACGCCATCAACTGTGAGAAAGATTAATTCTCCTGGGTATTCAATTGCAAATAGGACATAATTATTTTAACAGGATGTCATGCAATGACATGACAAAAACTTATGAGGTTAATTCCATGCCCACTGAAGTCAATGACAGTCTTGAAAAATCACTGAATTGTAAAGATGTTGGAATGGGAGATTTCAACAGCAGTATTTCAAAAAGCATTACATGTCTGAAAGATTTCTTCACATTTGTTAGAAAAATGACACAGTCAAAAATACATAAAATATTAATAAGTCTCTACATGTTATAAGGAGTCCTTAAAGATATCTGCTCCAAATTTTTGTGATTTCTTCAAGACCAGATAGTCCAATAATCACCTCTTATATGGAAGTTAAAATACTCACCTGCATTTAATGAAGGCAAGTTGTCTTTACCACTTATGCCTTCGGATGCTGTACACTCACGAACCAATGCACACTACAAAAGAAACACAAAGAAAAAGAATAGTTTATATTTGCAAATTGTGGCGTGACAAGGAGTTTATAAAAGCAGCTTATAAGTAACAGACTAAAAAGAACATTGATAACTTCCCAACCCTACCATTAATTACCATTCAGATTTCTTTCTCTGTATGTTCCAATATACAGCAAAACATTCAGAAGTACTTCACTCATGAAGATGACAACGTATGGTCAGCTATTCCATAACAGAAAGATTTCCTGCCAATACAAAGGCACAGGCTAAGATAACTTTTGACAAATCATGTGGTTTCAGAGGGATTTCTTTCAGTAAGGTAGCTTTCACATACACGGTGTCAGAAAGCACTCAATGAGTTTTTAAACAAGGCAGAAGTAGAAGCCACAAATCTTTAAAATGTGGTTGTGGTTTGTGATTGAAGTCATCTGTTATACAAGTGAATTAGAAGATGTTTGCCTTGATAAGGTTAGTGTATAAAAGTATCAAAAGTTAATGGAAAAATCAACTGCTAGAAGTCCACTGGCATAAATCCACTTTTAAATGTGCTAGTATTGATATTTTTCACGTTCCTCCCTCAGTCAGAAAAAAGGTTTCTGAAGATGATAGTAAACTCAGTTACCATGGCTCTTCCTAAGATTTTCTGCTGCAGATCTTCAACCGAAGAGCAAGACATGAGGTACTCCCTACCACTTGACATATCAGGTAGAATTGAACAATCAGCTTATTCCTCCACGAGTAACTGAGTTCGCAAATCTAATTCAAAACTTATTTCTTTTAAGTAATACAGCATCTCTACATCCTCACAATTGTTTTTTGGGAATATACTCAAACTGTATCTCCACTATGAACATACAAACAGACTCCACGATCCAACAACATGACACAACTAATAAAAAAACAATGACTGCTGTTAAGATCAAAAATTGTCACAAGGTTGTTCTTTCTTCAAGTATTAGATCCCTTAGAAAGAGTCTTTTAAAAGCCTTTTTGCTTCCACAAGTCACACATGTCAAATAATTGTGCCAAATCTCCTTCAACACTTCGGAAGAGGATAAAAATAAAATAAAAAGAGAAGGCTAGAGAAACAGTTTTGCATATCTTGTAGACATTCCACAGTACAAAACAAGAAAGATTTCATAGTATTTGTTGGCCACTTTGGTATTAGTCCCAGTAGTCTATGTTTTTAAAAGTACTTTGGGGTCCTAACAACAAGGATGGTTAAAAAAAACACAAGTGTCAGTATCACCTTAGAGTTTTTTAGAGTGAAAAGATACTCGCAGCATCATTCACTCCAAATACACATTCTTTTGTGTATTTTCTCTCCAAATAAAAAAGAATGCGATACTTAAATTTGAATCCCCTGTACCATTTTCTCAGATTTGTTCTTTTTTTTTTTTTTTCCCCTCCCTCCTTGAAGAGCAGAGTAAGGGAAGTACTTGAAGTATATTCATAGTATTAGGGTTACAAAAAATCAGTGTGAATGAGGCTGCAGAGACAGATATCGAGTGGTAGTGACTGCTCAGGTACGTCAGTCGTCATTAGACTAGGGACTCAGTAAAAATTTTTTTTATTAACTGAAAACCATCCAACTTCATCATTCAGAGCGGTTGTTTCTGAATCTTTTCCTAGCCCAAGTCTCTTGTTATCCATCCTTTCCATCCCTCCTTTGGTTCTCGTATTCTTTCCAAATCCATTCCCACTCTTTCATCTCCAGCTGGCATCTCCACCACTTCTGGCTGCAAGACTTGCCTGCTGGAGAGCATTTTTACCCTTTCCAACCCCCTTCCGCTCTTCCTCTTGCCTCTCACCACATTTGCCCCAATTCAAAACCCCTACACACATCCTCTGCTCAACACTTCCCTATTCTAGCACTGAAGTACCACCACTGCCACCCACTACATCCACAGATTTTTTCCACACCACTGTATGCTCCCATGAAAAGCAGCTGAATCTGTCACTTTTTTAAGGGGATTCACCTCTTCTTTGGCTTGCCTGTCTGCCATTCTTTCCAGGTTTTCAGTACTGTGGGCATTGGCTGCACTTAAAAATCCACGTGAACAGGACTTCAATGGCAGAAAACAGAGGAACTGTCCAAGGGAAAAAAAAATCATATTTATGGTGTCTCTACAGACAGGTATTGATCAGGAGTGATTAAAGATGATCAGCTGAAATCAAAATCAACTCTTTTTTTTTTTTCTAAAGAAGAGGGACTAGGAAATCAATAACAGGATAATTTTGCGTGTTTTCATACCATTTATTTTTATTTTTGAGAGATTAAGTGTGAGCAGTACTTTATCCCATAATTTTTTTTAATAACACAACGTGGTATGAGTAATTTAATTATCTCATGCAACTAATAATTCTGTTTAAGTTTGTGCAATCAACTGAGTTGTTACCTTTTGATCCTGTGAATCTGTTGTGATGTGGCATGGTTCCCCATCTTCTAGTTCTCCCATCTTCACAAGATTGACTTCAATGGTACCAACTGTCTTTCCACCATCGGAAGTTCTGGAAAAAAAAAATCCCATGACATTGGGTCTTACGCAGCATCTCATTCCATTAATAAAAATATTTTCAGTAAACATTTAGTTCCCTTTTCTGTCTAGCTGCACAGATGTGTATTTACATCCATAGAGGAAACATTAACCATAAGGCTTATTATGTTTTCTGTATATTGCTTCTAACACGGAATGTTTTCATCATAAAACTGCGGACTGGAAGCTGCTACAAATGGTGGAAAAACCACCCATGCATGTTGTCAAGTTTTCATTCTAGATGGTATTTTGTCTGTGGATTGTAGAGGAAAAGGGCCATTACTTGTTGTGCCAATAGCTCACTTATTACCTGCAGTCTCACTACACAGTGCGATGCTTTGTTTCCTAACAATCTGCAAAGAACGCGTTCAGTAGGTTAATACATTTGTCGCTAAATCTCAAGAGTGAAACAAATCTAAATCTCACTTTTCTTTTTGTAGTATCTCTACAGGGTAGTTATACAGAATGAGTTCCATTTCTTTACCTAAGTGGGAGAAGATAACATAATTGCAGGTGAATTCCTATTTCACTATTTCTACAAATAATTTTGGGAAAAAATAAAAGGTAATTCCAACTGCATGTCAAAACAAAGAATACTGTATGCTACCTTTCAGCAGAAATAAGGCTTTAAACTAAAACAATTCAATGCTTTGTGGCTTTCACTGACAGCAAAACTTTAGTCAAAATACCAAGGCTGCACAGTCTGTCTCCTCTGGCTTATTCTGAATGGCTGGATTTTTTGGAAGGGAGGAAATAAACGTTAACAGACCATTTGACAGTAATGAAAAAAACTAATACAACACACACCAAGCAGAAATTAGCAATGACAATAATAAGTTTAGCAAAATTGAAAAGCACAGAGTGGAAGAACAAGAACAAATGGATCTGTGGCAATACCATATATCAACTCAGAAATAAAGATGCAAAGTTGTAGAGCAGCAAGAAGGAAATACATAGAAAAAATATTAGACTAGTATTTCCAATAAAAACACCCACATTCCTGGGGAAACCCTCACTGCAAAACAACAAATTCAAGTTTAGCATGGACACGCTTATAGATCTTAAAAAAAAACAAACAAACACCACCACATCATATCATACAAGTAAAGTATCAATTAAAAAACCAACCAACCACTATTCTCAAAATTTTCCCTACCAGGATAGAGCCCATAGCCAAGCACTGGCTCTGTCGTACACGACTACTATGGTGTAGAATCACAACTCTGAGCAAGTAGGCAAGATAAAGCCCACTACATTTGGAGTCACAAGAGCTCCTGAGTGGCACAGCGCCAATGCATGTAGGCCCCGCACCCAAGCAGCGCCAATGCATGTAGGCCCCGCACCCACGCAGGCCAGGCCCATGTTGGCTCAGCCTTCCTGCCACTTGTGGTGCTTGGGCTTTCTCAGGTTAATGGCCGAAATACAGGGTGCAAAACCCTGACTATCACAATTTTACACAATCTTGAATTTTGCATGTTGTATCAAGTCTTAATTAGGTCAGAGGAAGCTGAGTTTTTGGAGCGATTGAAGTTAAGCACCCACATCAAGCTTTTCGTGCATGAATATTTATTTATCATGCTAAATCAAAAGTTTTTATATAAATTTTATGTATATACATTTATAAATATAGCTACCTCCAGCTTCCAATTTAAATATTTTTTGTTACAAGTCATTATACCTTTAATGTGCGTTTCAGTAAAATACACTCATCTCGCAGCTACACAAATCAAATGTTTTTATATAAAACCCTTTCAAAATACACAATTCACCGTATTTCCCATGTCTTTTCTTCACTTGCTTTAAGACAAATTCATTACTGATAATAAAAAAAAAAGGAAACAATTAAAATGAACCAATTCTAAATAGCCTTGCAACCAAAGAAGGCTATGTTAATTAACGAAGTATACAAAAGAAAAATAATGAGGTAGAAAGGTTCAATGTCCAAAGGGTGTTTATGAGCAAAAGTACCTAATAATTTTTAAATGTATGAAAAACAGCTTACGTTCCTTCTGAAATTAGAACATTCCTCTCAGTTATTACAACATAATAGTTAGACTTGTTTTCTTCTTCCTAGATAACGACCAGCATGTGAACGAAGTTACTTCAACAAAGGGACTACAACTTTTCCAAGGAAAAAGGGAATACAGAAGATGTTAGCATATCATATACAACTTCATAAATCGGAGCCAGTGCGTTGCTACAAGACTGACAATTTTTCAACAACTTAATGTGTCCTAATCTAAGTCTCGAAGGGACAACCTCATAAGCAGGCTGACTTCAGTAAGCAACAGCACTTGACTGCAATCGTGGCCATTCACTTGACTACCAGAAGAAAAATCCTGCCCTTTTTTTTTTTTTTTTTTTAGGAAACATGATTTCCAAGGTCAAAGAGACCTACAAGTTTGACAGTGACCTAAATGAAAACAGGTCCGATTCAAGATTGAAGACACATTAAGAGTATAATTGGAAGTTGAATAAAAAGAAGCTCAGTCTGCAAGCGGACTGATAAAAGCCAACGAAGTATACTGCCCAAATAACAAAGAAAAAAATAATGGAAACATCAGTTACACTTTCTTGGTCCTTGTCTGAATTGCCTAAGAGTACTGAATATTCCTCCTAATTGCTCACAGGTGGCCACAGAAGTGTTTTTGAGCTTTCTCTGTACATGCAGAAATACAATTGATGTAATTTTATTTTCTATCAAATTTTTCAATGATGGCCTTCTCAAAATCACTCACTCCTGATCTGTTCTTAAACATATGTAACATTAAAATGTGAAACATAATATCTCTAAGACAATGCAGTGGGATTGTTATGTTGTAATTGCATTCAGAGAACTCTATGCATGTCCAGGGAGAAACCATCATTATCTGTGTAAGACACTGAATTTGAAATACCACTGGTGCATGACCGTCTTCAAACAACAGACATGTCATGGGTTTAAAACTTTCAAGCAACGTAATGAGACACTTAAGCTTAAAAGATAATTAAAAGTGAGAATTACACAGAATTTACACAGTAGGGGAAAAAAAAGCATGCTGATCACTGAAATAAGATGGAGATATGTATTATTTTACTTGGTATTAAAACAAACAGTACTGCACATTAATTATATGTATATATTTCAGGTCATTTGCTCGGACAGACAGAAAATAATCTCTCACACACACGCACTGTTAAGCAGATCATTAGGAAAATAATTAATGGGCTTCAAAATACATGAGGTTAGAAAAAGCTTATTTGCTGCTGTTTAATAAAGTTGAAAGTGCAGCTTGCAGTGACTCACTGCAGTGAAGACTGTCCCTGTGCCAAATTGCTTACAGCCATGAGACAAGATGCACTACAGAACCCCAGGAGTTCAGTATAACATGGATTGCACCTTGACAAACCTGCATAGGGATTTTCCTGACACACACAGTAGGGAGGTGGAATAGAACAATAAGAACAAATAAAACAATTCTCAGCATTAGAAGCCCACATTTGGCTGTAATGCTAGTTGGCTTGTGGAACTAGAAAATTCCTGATGAGTTATTTCATTTAAAGCAGCCTGGGACAGACAGCACCAATTGCCCCATATTTGCCTACAGAGCATATGCATTTGGAATATTATCAATAAAGGAGACAGCGTTTGAAGAGTGACTTCTAAGCCAAATTTGGAAGCAGAGGATGCAGGCTTTAGTAGCAAAGCTGGCAATGCTTCAGTCTATCCCTTCCCACTCAGTCCAACCTGCCTTCTTTCTGCAGCGCTCACTCCATTTGCTGCACCCATAGTCCCACGTCAGTTTGCACCCACCTATACCGGAGCAATTCAAGCCCCATCTTCTCATAAACTCTAGGGGTGTAGTTCTGTAGTTCCAAGTGAAACAGTAGGTTTCAAACTTAAAGCAGTATTTCCATTAGTGCTACATACAAGATCGTTGTTTAGTTTACAAAGTCAAATCGAGATACTTTTGAAGCTGTCTTGAAACCAGCTCAGGCTTAAAACTACAATTGCTCCTAACATTATTGGAAAATTTATTATATATACAGGTTTGCTTACCACCCCAAGTCCTTGAGGACCACCAGAGGCTAATATCAGTTCCATCAAAGAGGAGAGAAAGAGCTACCTAGAACTGCCCTGAGCAACAGAAACATCCACCTCAACACCTCTAGTGATAAAAGGCTGACAGGAGCATCCAAAAAGGAAGCAAGAAACAGGTTAGCAATGAAGAAGCAGATGAGTTAGATGGACTGAAAACAGTAGTTATTCACCTCCAATGCACTTCTCATTAAGTCTCATAACTGCATAGCAAACATGCAAATTCAGGCTTGCTAATTGGTTCCCATGGCTATACCCTTCTTCCCCAAAAAAGGCTTAAGAACAGAAAGAAAAAGAAAAACAGACTGTGTATTTGCATAACAACGTTAATTATAAATGACAAAGCTACTGGCTCCCTGAAAAGCAAATGGCATGATTTCCAGTCAAGCAGGCAGCCCCATTCTCCACTGCACAATATACAACAAATGCAGTTAGTACAGGCTAACGTACCAACTGCCATAAAATCTATTTTCTCCCATACATTCTGAGATATGTAAGCACAAAACTACTGTACTTGTACAAACACGTTGTTGCATTCCGTTTATTCTGTGGAAGCACAGCGGAGTCTATCTCAATCAATATGGATTTTAAAGAAGTTCACTGATAAACAATGTTTTATAAAATTGTCATATAAATACATCAAATTCTGCAATGTTCATTGTCTGTTTTCATTATTTCAGCATAACGTTTACCCTCAAATCTTCAGGAGATTCACCTGACTCATTTATCTACTTCCTGTGGTGGATGACAATGACATGAAGCAGCCAAGAAGTCATTTCAGGAGGGAATCCTGCAAAAACTAGCTGTAGGGAGATTCTGAATTCTAATGGAGAAAAGTTCGTGTATGTGTGTGTGTATTACTTTATAGTGATTGTTTGATAAGGAAGTCAAAGAAACAAAGGCCACATACTTAAACTACTGCAAAAATGTCCTTGAAAATTTGAAATCCTTTAAGAGTAGACTTTTATAAACATTAAATTGGTATTTATTTAACTAAACATTTCCATCAGTTCACATTTTATCCAATCCTGTTCTGTCAAAAAAAAAAAATTTCCCTCTTGGTATATGTGGCATTTTCTGTATTTGGGTGAAAATGAAATCAAGGCATTTTAACCTCTCGCTGCAAGTTAAATATATCTCTAACAATTAATGCTACAAAGGAAGGCTGGTACAGTAATAGAAAAAGTATTTCAAAAGGTTTCCTTTCAAAAATGAGGACACTTTGACATGATGGAACTATGACAACACCAGTGAACACTGGACTTTGAACAGTGAACTCAAGGCTGGCTTCATGTTCACCTCGTATGTAAAATGAAATATCTAACAACTTTTTTACAGCATCTATTTGTAATACCACAGGCAGAACACATATCAGAAGATTTAGAGTATCTTCTACCATGTCTCTCAGCTTTCTTAGTCACAACTTCCTATCCTCAAAACTGCGCTATGTAAAAACATGATGCTCAGAGAATTTTACCTATGCCTATCCAGTCATCCCAAGTAAATTTCCATTGTGACTGCAAAAGCCACAAATCAATATCATGTCTTAATCCAACAAATTCATACTGAAAAATCACAAGCTAAAATGTTTCCCTAATCTTAAAATGGTTTTCGTTCACATCTTAATATATCTTATAACCATAAGCCAGCACTAAATGTGAAAACGGTATTCTTCAGTGCTGAGCTTTAATAAATATCTATTCAGCACAACCCTAGTTTTCAAACATTGGTCATGACTCTCCTGCAGATAAGTGTTATGTCACTGAACAGTGTTGTACATCAAGCCCCACTGACATTTGGCTGCACGTAATGATGAGGTTAGGATACAGCACTGATTTCACACTTGAGAGAAGACCTAACTCATTACGTCCATCATCTTTAAATATGGCTGGTAACCAAACCAGCAAATTGTACAGTGCTTATTCTTTGAGACACACGTATGAAACCAAACTGAGAATCTTACATTCCTTTCTAATGGAAACTGTGAAACAAAATCCTCTACTTTAACTTCCCTAAAACTCTTCCATATATTTTTTGGTATACATGTATACCAAAAAATCACTAACCTTTCCTAATAAAATTAAATAATTGGTATTTCTTTTTGTCTTAGTGTATGGTAGAAACAGAAGCACTTCAGGCTGATATCTAACATAAGCAAAGAAAAATGGAGTTTCAAACAGTCAATCAGGAATCATCAAATGCCATGGATTATTTACTTAATCTGGTTTACAACAGATGAAAACACTTACCTGAGGGTAAGGGTCAACTGTTGTTCCTTTGACTTCACTAAGTCTCCTACTGTAAAAGTTGTACAGCCCAGGAAGCTTCGCTACAAAATGAAGCAGAAAGAAAAGAAAAAAATCTATATTTTTGAAATGTAGTTGTTACTTTTTTGGTCTTCAAATCTTTCTTTGGTACCTAGAAAAATTCCTGCATACTAAATTAACACATATGGCAGAAAATCAGAAAGTTGTTAAGTACAGGCTTAATGGGCAGTAAACTCTCTCTTGAGAACCACTCTGACATGTATGTACTTACTATAAAGTTACTTCACTATGTATTTGCTAGGATAAGAGTTCAGTAAATGTTCATTAATAGAAATTTAATAGAAATGTTGCATTCCTCTAGTTTATAGCAGTGTTTTGTAAATACTTCTTTCCTTCCTTCTCTCTAAATTGGAGAGGTATCGATTTGAAGAATGGACTGTTTAATGGATTAAGAACTGGTTGGCTGGTCGCAGCCAAATGGTTGTGATCAATGGTTTCGTGTCGGGGTGGAGGTTGGTCACAAGCAGTGTCCCTCAGGGCCTTGGGTCTGGTTTTCAACATCTTCATCAATGACACAGACGATGGTATTGAGTGCACCCTCAGCAAGTTTGCAGATGACACCAAGCTGAACGGTGCAGTCAATACATTGGAGGGAAGGGAAGCCATCCAAAGAGACCTGAATATGCTGGAGAAGCGGGTCCAAGCAAAACTAATGAGGAACTCATCTTCCTTGTCTTTTCATTACTTTTTACCCCCTGCTCATGCTCCACTACCTAATATTACAATCTCATTTCATCAAGTAAACCAGTGTTGGCCTTGGCCTAGGAACAAAGGTAGAGAAAACGGTCTACCATCAGCTTCTATGCACTCATTTTTAATATACAACTGAATACTACTTGTCATAAATAATTTTTAACTATTTTATTTTCCATTTTTGCAAATTCTATCAAAAGAAACACGTTTGTGTTTATTATTCTACCCTGATTTCACTCCACTGATGAAATAAAAATAAAATACCACTGAAAACTATATAGTCTTGGATCTCCAAATTCAAGAATAATCAAGTTGCTCTTATGTGAAATCAACACAGAACACGCAGAGACCAACTGCAAACCTGGGGGAAAATGAGGATTTGTTACTACTTAGTAAACATCAACACTACTGAGTAAATAACAACAAAAACAAACAAAAAGAACCCTGCAGTCTGTTTTCTTTCAAGAAGCTCAGCTAGATTGAGTATTTACATATGGCAATAAATATACATTTATATATTTATTATATAGATCTCAGTATAGATATTTTTATATAATATTATAGATATTATATCTATACTACGATAGATTTTCATGCATATCATTTAAATCCCAATTCCCAATTTACATAAGCCACAACACCAGACTTAAATTGATAAGCTAGATCAACGGTTACAGCTTATTCCTATCACAAATACAGGCTTAAAATAGGTAGTAATTCATTTCCTGTGTTTTGGTTGGCACTTAACTAGAAGAGGAAAAGTGACGGAAGCTAAGAGTCTAGGGAAGGCTGGGAAAACAGTGGATTTGGGAAATGCTGGACAGGCAAGAAGCCAAAATAAAAGCGTATACACAATTTATCATGAAAAATGACAGTCATACAAGATCATGGTTAGTTTTCAGTGCCAAGTGAAACATACACTTGTTAGCAATATGTCCAGGTGTGATGATGCACAGTCTTGCTAGAGTAGACACACAGACATTTCCATCTTCCTTTAGATCAGTCATGACAGCATTTTTTCCGTTAAACCTCTATGGTGGCACAGACAAAACTGATACGAGTTTGCTGCTTCTTTCTCTAGTACAACAGACTACAAATCCATTCCAGAATCCAAAGTAGGAGTCCTCATACGATCGAGGTTAAGAGGTCCTTTCATAGAATGTAGGAGCTTCAGGCACTATATCCACTAACCATCTCTGAGTACTTCAAGTAGCTCTCCAGAATCACAAAATTCAAGTTGAACAATTTTATGGGGTTAAAAAAGAATAAATTCACTTATTTGCTTGTCTCACATTCTTATGTTTACTTATAATAAAGCTTCCTTTACCCGGTAATGCAATTAGGAATTATTAGCAAAATTAACTGCAATTGTGAATAATTCCATGACCTAAATGCAGAGAGTTCAAGGGGTCTAATTTCAAATGAGGTTGGACATTACTTTTTTCCAACTGATTTGGAGACAAATCGTGTACCTTGGGGGCCTAAACTGGCAGTCTACAAACCAATCGAACTTTGCACTTTAAAATTAGGCTTTAAACAAAACAGCTGCTGTAATTCCAATTACAGAGCAATATTCCAACATAATTTCGCTAGTGGAGTACTTATGGTTATAAATCTGAAAATATGAGTCTTGACTAGTTTGATGAATTACCCTACCTAGCCAAAGAGAAAAGTCTCTGTAATAGTTACATAAAAAGATGAAACACACCGATTATTTCACTAAGCCTGTAAGTGCTGCCAAATTACAGGTTTTCTGAACGCTAGCTGAAGTGCTGGAAACTATGCCAAGGAAGCCCTGATAACGCGGGAAACTCAGCACCTAAGACTTAGAACATAAAAATAACAGATCCTGTTTGGTCTTTTATTCAGCTTTAGCAGGACTAATGTTTCCTACCCCCCAAGAGCTGCATGTTATCTGGGAGACTCTAGCCTTCTCAAAAAACAAGAAAGAAATCCCAATACCTTTGCCAAAAACAGACCAGACTAGCAGGACTATTTATATTCTGCCCTGTTTATACTCTGCATGTGAAAATGAGAAAGCAACTGGCAAGGCTCATTCAGATAATGCAATTCTGTGCTTTCAATCCAGATGGCTTGTATGGCAAGTAGCAAGAAGTCTAGGTAGTTGTGCTTGCCTCAGGATAATTTCAACTGAAAACAGTTAGTGAATGGGATGACATCAGTCACCAAGCACGTTGCTCCTCCCTTCTTTATTCACTTAAAGAAACTTTTTCTAAAAAAAAAAAAAAAAAAAAGAGCTTGCCAGCTCCTGTTTAGCAGTTAAGCAGAATGCCATTTCTCCTTTATGCCTGTGTATGTTGATGAGGTGAAAAATCCATTAGTAAACAAAAATTGCTTACTCCAACATCTGCTCTTGGCTCCTTGTGATCAGGTAGGACAGTGGTATGGACCTGAGAGGAGGAAGAAAAATAAAAATAAGGTAAGTCAAATTTTTTTTTTTGGTTACTTTCCAAAAATGAGACAAGTACTCATTTTTTCTTCTTTTTTTTTTTTAAATATTTTCTATATATATTAGAGGTTATTTTAAAGGGATGTATGTGTCTAAGAGAACT
The DNA here is from genome assembly GCF_905368555.1 of Meleagris gallopavo. Classification (NCBI taxonomy): domain Eukaryota; kingdom Metazoa; phylum Chordata; class Aves; order Galliformes; family Phasianidae; genus Meleagris; species Meleagris gallopavo. The sequence continues at coordinate 10,127,934 of NC_139407.1, forward strand.
GCTCTGAAAGTAATATGTCCCATTTCATTATGTCGGCCCACAAAGTAAGAGGTGGTACAGCAGTAGAGGCTGAACCTCCTCTTGCATTTTGTTGCCATGCAACAGATAGCAGCAGAGGGGCAGTCTGACAAAATGGCATCTGACATAGAAGAGCATATGAAGCAAAGGTGTCTCAGTGAATACTTCCATGTGGAAAACACTGCAACCACTGACATTCATTATTTCTTGAACATTTATGGAGACCAAAAACAAAACACTAATGCATTGAAAGTTGGGCTGTGTGGGCAATGTTTACTTAACAACGACACCATCGTAGCATTTGGGAAACAGTGGATTCCTTAAGCTGGTGTAGATTTTTTTTTTTTTTTTTTTTTAACAAGCATGACTTGCAGATTCTTGCACACCACTGGTGAAAATGCAGAAGTAATGGTAGTGACCATGTTTAGAAATGGCATTTTGTAACTGAGTTTTCTCTATCAGTCTTATTGTGCTCTTTGTCGTCGTCATTTCCTTGGAAATAAGAGGTATTACTTTTGGAATGACCTACATAGTATCACTTTCTAACCATTAGTCTGACAGTCAGATGTACATGAATACTGTATTTCATGATCCCGGTACTTGAATAAGCCACTTTAAGATACCAAAGATATCTCTGCTGAAGGGAAACTGGATTTCTGATTTAAGTATGTATGGTGGTTATTTTTATTCACTTTTTTTTTTTGTAATTTTTGGTTTTTGTTTGGTTTATCTTGACAAGCATGTTTTAAAATATTCATTAAAAAGAGAAGTCATATATGGGAGCTATAATTTGGTCCCTTTCATAATATCTATTAGTATAGTTCCCCAAACATATTTAATTGGTCAAAATATTACAACTATCAAAGTACATCATGAGGTGTCTCCACAGGCCCAGGAACACATCATTAGAAATAAAGGCAGATAGCTTGTAAACAGACAGAAAATAATCCCTTAGCTCTAAACTCAATACACAAAATGCAAGGACAAGCAGAAAAATGAGAAGAATTTTCAAAAGCAAATATTCTCCTCGTACATCACCTGATTAAACAAGCTGTTTTGTTGTTTTTTTTAAAGCTTGTCATAAACTAGCTTTCCCTAATGTACCCAGCAGTGTTGTAAAACTACAAGATAGAAATACAAAGGTAGACTTCAATCTCAGACACTCATTATTTTACCATAACTTCTGTCTTCTCCTTATGTGCTCTAGATTTTCCTGAGCAAAACGCAAACCTTTGAACAGTGAGATTATTCACAAGTGGTGGAAGATTTAACTTCCCTAGAATAACATACGCTCCCATCTTACCTATTGAGACAAGAGATGTATGAAAAGGTCAAAAAAAAAAAAAAGAATTAAGAAATACAGCTTATAACCTAGGTCAAATACAAAACATTTACAATGAGTATTCATACTAGTACTTCTTAGAATAGTAAAACTGTGTGTAGTACAGTATGCAACACCAGGAAAAACACTGGGGCATGGAGTGGTTATAACCACTCCAATAACATTATATGTTTCCATATTTTCAATAACATATACAGAACGAGTATCTAACCTGTACTTTTAGTGCACAGATCAGACACATCTAAGTGTCAAACTTCCCTAGGTATAGATATTAAATTCAGCTTTAATTACCTGTCTTTTTTCATCAAATAAAGCTGCCTTTGCTAAGGAACATGTCCTTTGGTCAATCACAGCACTAAGCCACCTCCACGCATGCCATCAAGAGTTCAAAAGATGGAATAATTATTATTTGTAAAACTTTTGTGTGTGCTTAATTAAAGTCCTTGTGTTTTGGTTAGTGACTAAAGGCCAAGTTCAAAAGGCATCTTAGTTCTGCCAAGAAATAATACTACATTTTCTTCTCAGTTACTCAACCTCATCAAATCCTTACAGCTTTCAGTGAACTCCCTGCACTTACTTTTGCAGGCTGTTAAGTTGCCCTCTCCTGTAACCCATCCAGCACCTCACAACACCCAGATTTTCTCCAGGTGTCACAGAGCATTGGTGATGTCCACTGAAGAAAATCACAGAAAATTTGACTTGAACACTTTAAAACTAGAGTGTGCCGGAAGGCCTTCAATTTCATCCCCTTGGTACAACTCCAGCAGTGGTGCAAGAGCACAACCTATGTAGACATCTTACCTTTATACCATCTGGAGGTGCTCAGGGATAGTGACCATTTGCACTTTCCTTTCCCCTCACAGTCCTCTTGGCATCAAAGGCAAACACTGAGCTCTGCTAACACAACCACCACAACTCCAACGAAAGCTGACAAGGACACTGTCCCCACCCACCTGCCAGCTACGCTGCACCACCAGCCATTAGAGTGCAGCCACGTCTTTATAACTCTTCTTACACAAGTGGTAGCTTCATGTACGTGTGCTAGAAGGGATGAAAACGTTGAAAGTGGCACTAGGTTCTACAATATCAATGGGCTTGCATAAGATACATGCCATTCCAACATGCTTGAACACTGAACATTACAAGAACAGCAGCCAAGGCAAAATCACATTGGTCTTTCCAGAATTTGCCTTTGTTATGTGCATTACAGTGACAGAGGGAAGAAGTTTACCAATTCTGGCACTCAGTAGCCAGTTTATCACAAATGTAGCAGTAGCACTGATTACAAAAATCAGTATTTTTTCCAAGGGCTGAGCACGTTTCCCATTCCATTCGTTCAAATGAGTGTGTTGTACAGTCATATCTTGCATGGGGCATCACATTTGCTTGTTTACAGAAAATTTATTTAAAAAAAAAAGATACAGATGAGAAACATTCACTTTCAACAAACAGATCAGCAATTTGCTAAATAGTTCAATCAACATAAAAGTGAGCAAAGTAGAACACTTGCATTGATATCTTGTCAGATATTATGGAGGACGTAATGCAAATTCCCCAAGCATTATTACATGACTATTTTTAAGAGTCCACGTAAAGTAAAGAGGAAAATATTTTCCCCAATAGGCACGCATGTAATATAGCGAGGATCTACAGTCCCAGCGGAAAAGGTATTAGGCAGAGAGATTAACAGATGTTAAAATTAAAATAGAAGAAAAATAGAAGAAACAGAAATTATATCAACCTTAATCAGTTCTTCTGCAGTGGCATAAAACACACTCTCCTTAACTATTTCCATGTCTCCACTCCCTGCTGAATATGAAGTGACAGTATCAGCTGCTTTTTACCTGAAAGGGTCAAGCAGAAAGGCTGGTATACTTACATACATTCAAGTACTTTTCACAGGTAGCGTGAGATTACATTACTTTGCAGGGTGAGGAGTCAGAAGCATTTGTTTGCGCAGTAGTGAGACTAGGTACCGCCTCCAGGCGCACTTTAGAAGAAGGAATTGGAGGATAATAGAAAATGCAAAGATCTTAGTCTCTAAGAGTCATCCTAAACTGCTTTTCTACCCAGCTTCTCTGCAACTGACTATCTTCCTGCTTCTCTGTGTAGGCTGCAACTCACACTCTTTCTAAAGAAGTGTAGATGCACTTCATTTGTCAACACAAGCACAAAACAAGGATTAGGAGATGCCTCCTCATCTAAGTGCAGAAAACCGGGTGTAGGAGCAAGCAGAAATTACATATTTGATTTAGATTTTTAAAAAGTCTTTATTTACTTATTGCTTATGACCAGATGCATCTTCAAAAGAAAACTGAAAACCACAGTTCAGAAATAACAAATTACTTAGGAACTCTCCCCTAAGTGAGTGTATTTCAACAGACATGCAACTCCCACGGCATCCAAATGGAAGGAGATGGACTGTGCCAAGAGACATTAAATTCTGTGCATCTGATTGCTTTGGAATATGCTACTGGTGGCTAAGACCACCAAGGCTTATTGACTCAGTGTAATTGTCAGTCATACCAAAGCTATACTGTCTTGCACCATATCGTGGTGGAAATGATGCAGGCTATATCTAAATAATGGTCCACTGCAGTGCAGTTCAGAACATCACAGGACTTGGGTCTATGGCCAAACTCAGCATGGTTCACAGCTTCAGTTGCTGACACTGTTAGTCTGGAAATTACCACACAGCCAACTAGAGAAATGGCTGCACTAAGGCACACTCTTCTCCAACAAAGTTAAGGTTACATACACCCCAAAACTGAAATACAGAGGTGAAAAATCACACTTCTGAATCACAGTTATAACAACTGCATGATATCTATGTCTACTCACCTCCAGAACAATTAATATAATAAACAACTAATCCTTCAAGGCAAAAACCCGCATTTGATTTATCTCTTGCAGACAAGGTAAAGATGAAAAAGCTGTAGTATCTAGCCATATAAATCTAAATAATCTTCATCTGTTTTCACTGTATGCAGTGAAAAATGAAAGGAGGAAATTGTTTATATAACTTGTTAATATAGTATATAGAACAAGCACCAGATTCATTTTTCTAGCTTATTTCAAAAAACTTCCTTATCCTGAGAGAAAGGGCTGTCAACTTTAAGGACATGCAAGAGATTCAAAGTGACAAAAACGGTCCTTAAAAATTAGAGACAATTAACATTTGAGTCCTGGCATGACTAAAGATAGAAGCTCTACTGCTACTAGTAATTAATTTGCTCTTTATTGTGATTTGGAGTTCAGACGCTCTGGCAATATCAGTTTCTGTTGTACATTGTTTTTAAGGGAGAAAAAAACGTCACATACTGCCGCACTTAGTTGACTCTCACCAAAGAGTTAATGCAGACCAGTGCTGCAAGGAATTCTTGTTCCTTGATGAAATCATCATCAGTGACTTGTAACCAGCTGCTTACAAAGACCTTTGCACTGTGGTTTCAGTGCACAGTTTGCAAACATGAAGGAACACCTACAAGCGACGGTTCACAAGTTGCAGCAGTCTGAAAAATCGCAGAGGTTTTAGCTGCAACACATTCAGCTATGATGGGGCAGTGGGAAAACACTGGCTCACCGTAATTATTAATAGCATATTAATAGTGTAATAATGCAGTAAATAATTCAATATAATGACCACTCGTTAATTATATGCACGCATTTTCTCCATCTCTCAGCTCATTTGGAAAAAAGCACTCCAGTTTTATATAAGTACTGGACATTCCGGGCATTTGGTAAGTTATAATTGCAGTGTAAAAGAACATCACATGTCAAGTACTTAGTTATTACAATTAAGCAGTAAGACTCTTGTTTTTTTCCCCCAGATGATTTCAGGAAACCACATCACAGCTTTTTAGTTCTGTCACATACTGGGACCAATCTGCAAAAATCCAAAGAGTAAAGAACTCCAGTCAGGATGCTTGTGATGCCCTTTTTCCCTCTGCATTTTCACTAGGAAATAGAAATCACAGCAGGCATATTCTGTCTGCAAGATACTGATGAAGCATTGCTAAGCTTTTTTGGCTCCTCATTTATATGGGCCAGCCAACAGGGAGCTGTTACTTGCTCAAGTCTGAATACCTCAGGCAGTTTACTACAGTTGCACTATCCAAAATCACCAAAACAGACTACACAGTAAAAAAAAACAGCAGGCAACTGCAGCCAGGGAAAGCCAGCTGTTAAAGACATGCATCTCAAAGAATGCTTACAGCAGAATAATGATGAAAATAGAACAAAAAAAAAAGAGAATGCAGTGTAGGTACCTCCTATTTTCTTCATGAAGCTGTGCATATTACTTGAGCAAGATATGACTGATCTGTCTTGCTCAGTCTGTCTCACAGTCCGTCTGTTTGAGCATCTTGCTTCCCTGAAGCTGCAGACTAGCCCTAGTGTTCAAGCTGGAATTTCTGGGAAAAATGCCTTCCTAAAATGAAATCATTCAGCACTGCTCACGGGCCCAGAGGCAGCTGGATATTAAAAAAAACAACAACAGATTTCCATATGAGTATCAGATAACCTGTGCCAAAAAGCCATGCTACAGAGCCAAGGAAAGAACATGTACTCTCTCTCAAGTGTCCCCTGAGAGAAGTGCTTAGATTACAAGCCAGGATGGTGAGAAGCACACAATGAGCGTATGACCAATTGGTCAATTATTTCACTTCAGTATACGATTCACTACAAAAATTAAGGTAAATACTGCTGGACTGATCAAAAAATGAGCTTGATGGCATGATAATATTGTAAGAACATGAACTTCAGCATCAAAGCAGGTAAAAAAGTGCACTGTGACTCTGAATACTTCCACAGAGTTAGAATGAAACTTTTTTTTCTTTGCAGGATAAACATTCCATTTTTGAGTATGCTAAAGGCTGCATTTCATAATTTGAATTTATTTCTTTAAAAATCACATTAAGTTCTTCAGAAATCATAGTTTAAACTAAAAATGATACTATTTGCAGTAATGAGCCAGTTATAAGAACCTAATATTTAAAAGTTTTTGTTGCTGGAGCAGACATATCTCCAGTGCACATCCTACTTAAGGTCCCTCCAGGAGACACTATTATCACTCTGTCAACCCCTGGGGGCATTTGTTTCAATATTTTAGAATTGTAGACAATATATAATAAGAATCCCTTCACAAATTCCTGCATTATAGCTCAGAATTCTTTCCATTTCTGTACTCACTCTTCTAACTGAAAGTCAGAAGGTCATTTAAGAAGTTGATTGCTATAACAGCTCTGAGTCATTTTCTAATTTGCAGCCAAGCATTATTCATGGAGACCATACATTCATTTGCTCTTCTGCCAATATGGTCTTTTAGCCAAGTAATTATTTTCTCTTCTTCACACTGGTCTCCTGATGTATTCAAAAGAAAGAAATCATACGCCCTCTTGTACTTCATTTGATTAGGATAATAAGCTAAGCTTCTCCAACATATGAGAACACAGTAAGCTTCCATTCCCCAGATGATCTTATCTCGTCCAGTCCTAACTCATCTTCCGTGAACAAAAACGATCACGTGATTCACAGGTTTTTGAAAAGGCCTAACTTTTGTAAATCGAAGGCAGTTCCTTTGACACATCTGGGAATCTCACTCCCCTCTCTCTGCTGTATTATATCTGCTGCTCAGTTACACTGTAATCAACTCATTACGTGCACTGTACTTTATCTCAACTGTTTCAAATGCATGAACTCAAATACTTCAGATAGCAGAAAATGTACGGTCATATACTTGGAGACTACTGCAATTCATCCTGTTTCCATTATTCTTGACTCCAAGTTTCTCAAAACGGATTTGCGGACAAACGGTTTCCTTAGCTGACAACATCTCTTTAAGAGGTGAGGAATCTAGTTCACGAGACAAACTTTGCTCTAATAAGTGGATCGCCTTTTGCAGGTATTTCCACAGAAGCAAAGAAAAATCAGACTTATTAATTAGGATTGTTATTTTATGACACTTGCTGATATTTAAAATACAGTAAGGAGGCTGAGTCTGGTATCTGCATTACCTAGTGGATGGTAATTCAATTCTGTAACTCTGTAAAATTTCTCATCAGACTTACTGTGACAGAAGGCATAAAAATACAGGTTAGACAAGTGGGAGTAAACACCTTAAATATTCTTTCCCAAGCTTGCTTTCTTCGCATTTGTGCACAGGATACATCTATCTCTAAAAGTCCATTTTAGCAAACCTATAGCTAGCGCTTCCCTAGATAATGGCCCTTGAGGTCAGAATTACTCCAGTACTGACATGCAACTTAAGATTCTGTCCAGGGCCCCCTGATGCTTCCTCTGCATTGTTAACAATCCACCCTTGAGGGCAGAAAAATTTTCTCACAAGAACTTCTGGCAGCTCCTGGGAAAAGACTGCAGATGTCTGTTCTGACTTAACAGACCCTGTGTACTAACAAACATTTCCAGCTACCCAAACATAAACACTTCCAAAACTATCTACAAAGAAAAATATACAAATGTAGTTTTTCATTTGAGTAAGTATTTTGTTCCTAGACTAAATTCCAGTTATGCAGGTTGAACTGCGTAACTGGAATTAAACTACTAAGTATATAAACACCGAAACAAACATACTACTTACCAGCCATCTTTAAACAAACAATCTTTGATGGTGCTCTGACCGTTATACAGACCTCTCACTCCTGAGATAAGAAACTGAAATGTTTCTTTCTTTATTAAGAACAGAAATTCACTGCTGACTTCAGAAGTGATTTCAGGATGGAAATCTCATCTCCCCCTTAAGCAATGCTTTCTTCTTTACAGGTGCAAAGTAGGTGTCATTGTGGTCCTATTTTATCTTCTGCAGCAACCTAGGCCTATTTTTGTACCTACAACTCAAGGCAAAAGCAGACATCTCATGATTCCTTTTTTTCCCAACACTACGCTGCAACAGAGATAAATTTAAGAATATTTCATTCTTTTCATCAATGAAACTATATTCAGTCACTTTCACACAAAAAGCATGACTATGATCTCAAACACTCTGCAGACATAATCATTTTCCTCAGTTGTATGTGTAAGTTATGTAAGAGAACAGATTCTCTCTGTGATCTTTTCTGATGCTTCAAAGTCAAGCCATCTCCATTCCAGCCCACCAGACAGGTATTTTCTGGAAGGTATCCAGCTGTCAGCCACAACACTATAGCTTATTAAGTTGCCACCAACGAGGAGATGGGAAGTTACAGCACGAACTCCCGTGACAGCTTTTCCCCCCACTCTTTCATATTTCACATGCAGCTCCTTCACCTTTAACGCACAGAATCATTATTCACGATTGCATCCTTCATTGCTTCCAACAGTGCTCTGCTAAGATGATAGCAGTTGCTGACTCACCCTTTACCTCCTCAGCAAATAACATGAAATGCCGTAGGATGGAGAGATTTTAAGTCAGTATTCTATCTCAAGATACACAAAATTTGACACTAGAAGAGGGAATCAGAAATTTTGAAAGGTGTTTATTTCAGTGCTGCTGAATAGAAATTCTTTTTCTTAAAAAAATACCGTCAGTAAGTTTCCCTAGCTAGTCTACACCCGAGTCAGCTCATTAAAAAACAATTTGGTTTGAGCCTCCTCAGTAGTATGAATTCCACTGAACTAGACCCACATCTAGGTAAACAGGCTCATGGGACATATCTGTATTTTAAGGAAGTAATGGTTCTCAGATCAAAATAAGTATTAGAAATGCACTAGACAGTGCATTCAGTGAGGAATAGTAACAGAGAACAAAGGAGTACATTTTAGCAGTAATGTTTTCTGTCGTGTTGATTAGTAAACAGGTTTTTTTTCCTTAAGTGAATCAAAGGTGCAGACCTATCCTCCTATACATAAAGATAATTTGCAGAGTTGTTAATGGCTGACTAGAGACACTACAGTGTCCTGAGAGTGACTTGAAAACAACGAAGAGATTCTACTTAATACACTGCACGTAGGCTATGCTTCTAAAAATGTGGTAGTAGTCTTGAGAATCAAAATAATTTCAACTGTCAACTTCTCAACAATAGCATTGGTCACATTCAAGCAAAGAAACACAGCAAGTCCTATCAAATATAGGCTTCATTTCAGTGGTGTTCATCTACACTTTACTCGAGTACAGAGGGGCCTTCAGTTTCTCCACATTTTTTTTTCCCCACACAGAGTACACTCTTATTCCCTGGCACAGTGAAAAGTCACTTATAAAAGAAAAGCATTTAAATACAAGATGAGTTACATGTATCATAGTTATCATGTCAAGGTATGGTAATCTGTTCAGCCTGAGGACAGGTTGTGATGTAATGCTTTGAACAGCACAGTATCCTATAGTCTGACAGGATGGTAGTAGTTCCAGAAAGTTAATATTCAGAGATTTCCCTTTTACAACTCACATATCTGAAAGTGAAAAAGATGTATGCAAAGAATAACTTGTATGTAAAATAATAAATGGTGTTTATAGAGCTTCTTTCAACACATACAATAAATTCTGTATAAATAATTACAGATGCTCTGCCTCTACCTCGATTATTACAGTAGCTGCCTGAAGTCATCTTGCAGACTCACCTTTTAACTAACACTGGGAGCAACACAAAACCACTCTGGATCAAATGCATGAATCTTTATCTAATTTTAGTAAGCATTTCAAGACAAACTAATTTAGCATGAATGTAAAGGCTCACATGCCTAGTTTTCAAATAAATTACAGGAAATTCCCAATGTCAAAAAAGGCCACATTCAACAGCTGAATACGAAACAAACAAAACCCCACACCCAAATGGGAACCCAAAACGGGATTTTTAATTCTCAAGCTACAGCTAGTCAGGATGGTTATTTAGAACAGTAATAGCCACATTTACAAATGACAAAAAGATTAGAATGTAATGAGGGCAATGAATACGAGAGGTATTTGAATGAACTGTACTTAATGCCAGTAATTTATTCTACCTAAGAGTGGAACAAATGAAAAGCGGATAAAATAGCTGACAAGAAAGTAGATGCACAGAAAATAAAATTCAGAATCAGTCATGTTAGAGCAGTTTTAAGTCGTAAGTACTGCACATCCTCCTCTAGCAGCATCAGCTGGAAATAAGCATATGTACATGTAACACTAACTTATTTTGCTATCTCAAACTCAGTCAGTCACATCAACTGATCCATACCTCTTCGTAATGCTCGGTCTTATTGTTCTCATTTCAGATCATTTTAAGCTATTAATAAAGCACATAATTAGGTTATGAGGATTGCGTCAGACATTGTACTAGTCAGTGGCTTTTTCCAACAATACCAGAAACAATTATTAACTGAACATCACAAAGAAATCTGGATACAAAATAGGTGAAACTATCAGAGAAGTAAGCTACAAAAACCTATTTGTATTCCAAACTCAAGCTGAGAAACATGAGAAATGAGATAAGGAGGAGAGGAGCGAATGGTCTTCATTCAGGAAAGCAGTCTAGATTTATGCATCATTTAAACTGCTCTCTAAATGTCACTGCTCTCCCACATGATTAGAAACTGCCTGAAAGAGGTTACTACATCATTCCAACAAGTGAAAAATCCTGTATTCACATATATTCACCAATCTTGATTGTTATTTTATGCAGCACAAATACCGCAGGTATTCACTTGAAACGAATATTGAAATCTGCCCCCCACCAAACTCACAACTCTCCCCAAAAAACGCCTAAACTTAGTCTATTGTTTGTACACAGTTATAAATTAAAGAAACAAAACAATCAGAATGCTTTTCAGTGTTTTTACTAACGAAACTGTATTAAGAAAAAAATATTTTAAAATATCCAAAGGGTTAAGAATTTAGCTACTAGGACATCAGTCAAACAAAAATTTCCTTAGGCATTTACTACGATTTCTTCTATTTGTACATAAACATAAGGGTAAGAAACAGTTTTTATTCAGAGATACAAGAGCAAAAATGGGAAATTAATACAAAGTACATGAATTGCTTATTTATACACCTTCAGTGGAAGCAGTCAAGAAGAGAATGGTTTCCTTCTATTGCATTCTATCATTTAGTGAAGTCATTCTGCTCAGCTTTAAGCATGAAAAGACCTTTAAAACAATAACTAATTTAATACTACAGCAAGAACTTAAAACTTGTCAGCATAAGCATCGATACAGTCTCAGAATCAGCACCAAGAGCGCTATAAAATTCAATTTATCTTGCTTTTGAAACAATACTATCGCAATAAAACCCAAGCTAGTGTTCTTTGGTACCTCACTCCCTACAAAAACATAGCTGAATTTATTTCAAAGTCCACATTTAAAAATAGTAACTGAACATTTTAAAAGGTTCTGATTCAAACTGCATGTGAAATTTCAGCTTAAGACAATATTTGGATTAATAAAATACCTATGACAGGTGTGATTTAACACTGCAGCTTAAAATTCTCATCCTCCTACACAGAGATCATGGCACAGAAAGGCAGAGAATTATGCATCACTTTACACACAATTACTTTGCAAGCCCGTGAGCAGTTCACAGTTGCATGTATCTCAAGAGGAACAGTTTAAGAGCTTATGAAGGTCCTCCAAAATTCTAAGTAATCTCACGTTTGCTTTAATTTAAAGGATACTTGTTTTCTTCCCCATCCATAAGAGTTAAAACCAAGATCCACTGAACAAATTTCAAGAATTCATGAACACAAAAATGACAACTTTTAAATCTCTGTCGGGAGAGGAGAAGCTTAATCAATGCAAGAAGTAGCAAATACTTGAAAATCTAAAAGCCTTTTATCTGTGAAATTACAAAAACTCTTTTCTGATCTACATTAATCTCTGGAATGTTAACATCTAATGTACTATCTGGAACATAACACTAACATCAATTTAAAGCTAAAAACACCCACCCTCCGTAACTGAGTGCGTAGGCTACTGGATTCTCTGCACCTCAGTCCAGAATGCCAACACTGCTCCCCGTCCTTTCTGTCACTACAATTTTTGATTTTACTGTCCCAGTTTAATTTAGCTGTTAACTTTTTCCCTTAAGTAGCATCTTCTTCACAAATGTCAATTTCTTCCCATTGAAACTGTGTATAGGAAATGTTTCTGTGTTGAAATACTGTGTTCCTGCATCTCACCTAATACACCACCATCTCTCACTAGAAGACAGAAGGAATGGTATCTTCAGCCTCTGTAATTAAGAAGTGATTTAGATTACACAATACCCACAAAACACCCAGACTCTTCTTTTCTTCAAAACTCATACGCCAACTGCAATGTACCTGCTCTCTAGAGAAGATAATAATTTTGCTTCCCTCACCAAATAGATTAAAGAAGAGTGCTGCAAGGCCCTGCAGAGGGAAGTTGATATTTACATCTCATCCTTGGCAGTACAAGTAAGGGTCACACAGCAGAAGCAATTTTCCAGGATTTATGCACTTCCTCAAAGAGTTTCCTGAGCTGCTATGCCAAACTTCCACTCTTTCCAATTCTTCATTACCAAGAATCTAACTCTGATGTTTGCAGTAGTTCTCATTTCATTTTTTAAGTATTGCAACTAACGTCTAAAACCTAACATATAAAGAACAAGTAAGGAAATCCCAGTATTAGAAAAAAAAAATATTTCCCTTTTTGTGATTTTATTTTTAAACACGGCTGTTCAAAGTCTTTTTAAAATACCCATTTGTTGCTGAAGGACACGCATCAGACCTTGTTTGGTACATCAGTTTTGTGACTTCAGTGGACCACCCAAACAACAGAGCCTACTTTACTTTTAACTTGTTTGTATGTGAAAATACTAGTGCTGCACAATCTGTATTTAAATACACTTATCGTTTCCCAAACGTGGCCACAAATATACAAATCTCTCAGTGTTTCTACATACATCGAAAACATTTCTTTAATCATAAACGTAACGAGTGTCTACCCTCAAGGGATCTCCTGCCAGTACTATAGCTACCAACGAAAACTTAAAAAGGAACTGCAGAAAAAATAGTTCAAGAAGTCAAGTCCAGAAGACTTTTTCTTTCCTCTCCCCAAACCAGTTTTGTAAAATTACTAAGAATTATTCATGGTTTTTAACCTTTTTTTTTTTTCTTTTTAAATCTACTGTGCTACAGAAGCTTAGATCTCTCAAGAGCATAGCTATTATTCTTGTTTGTTTCAGTGAAATAACGACAGTGTTATCACAGTGAACTATTCTTTCCAGTAAATAAAATCTGCAAACTGACCATCATTTTATCTTGTCAACATTTCTCTGTAAAGATAAGCTATGGCACCTAGCAGATAGCTTTTAAGAAACCCACACCTCCTGAGCAGAGGCTCAGTGCATTTCCAGCAGCGCCTCCGTACAGACAAGCAACAACAAAAGCCACTTCCAGTTACGCATTTTAATTGTATTAACAGAAATATTTTTTCCTCTCACTTTTTTCTCCCCTGAATTTCTCACATCCTCTGCTGATAACAAACAGTTCCAACACATTCTTTGTGACTCTTACTCCATTGGCAGCCTGTGAATCACCCAGCAAAAGCAATTTCTCTTGTGTGGAGGGCAGAGCTGAAGGCTGCCCTATGCCACAGGGCCAATACAGCACATACACTTGCCCCTGAGACACTGGAAATCAGCACAGTTACACTGAACCTATTCTCAGAAAATAATTCTATCTCTTTCTACATTTATATACTTCTTTCCTGGTAATGAGAAATTGAACTAGGCTCTACTCTTGACCTGCAGTAGACAGTTCTTGGTCATGAAGTTCACATGACAAAGCAAAGTCCCCTCTGTGTTTTTCTGAGCATACACATCTGCAGCCTCTCTTTATTACAGCCTTTGTAAACTGGACCTTCAGGGTTTCAAATTCAACAACGTTAACAGTTCATAATTAGGCCCTCCATCTCCGCTTCAATAGCAGCCACAGTGTGTAGTGAAACACACTGCTGGATGTTATATACCAGTGTTTACAGTATGATTTCATACCAATTCTTTGTTGTACAAATATTTAATTGCTGTACTTATACTACATATTCCATTTTCCAGGAAATGCAGCCACCGGCCTGAATTCAATGATCGTTGAGTAATTGAATTCAGTTACTGTCAGGACAGTAATCCTGTCCTGACTTTCCTGCTCGTTATTTGCAGATAAGCAGCTCTGTTCTCTGCATGTATGAAGAACATTCGCACAAAAATGGTTTTGAGCTCCGCACATTACAAGAATTTCTTGTGTAATGCACCAGGAGAGTCTGATACCCACATTTCATGTTTTAAATCATAACAGAACCAAAAAAAGCCAACAACTATACTGAAAAACATGTCCATATATGTTGGTATGTTTAAACCCGCAGTAACAACACACATGAAAAGTACAAACAGGCTGCAGTAAATTAAAAAAAAAAAACAAGGTCCCTCCAGGGGGCAAACAACAACAAAATAGGACAATTCAAAATATTGTGTTGAAGGTTAATACATTTTAATTAAAGGTGGCTATTACATGAAGGCAGTTCAAGCCATACTCTTTTTTCATTATCTACAGTAATAGCCAACAGAACTTGCACTTTAAAATATTTCTTCCTGTAACAAAAGGCTAATAGACCCATGAGCCACAGCAGTGCTTTGGGTACCAATTCTGTGTCACATCCCAGTTCACTGCAGGTTAAACTCTGGCCACGAATCCACTAAAAGAATCATTCTGCCTCTCCTAACTTTAACTTATAAACCTTTAAGCAAGATAAAGAGATGCCATACAGATCTGCTGTACTGATGGACAGTTGGCTGAATGTAAGCCAGCAGTGTGCCCAGGTGGCCAAGAAGACCAATGGCATCCTGGCTTGTATCAGGAGTAGTGAGCAGGACTAGGGAAGTCATCCTGCCCCTCTACTCAGCACTGGTGAAGCCTCATCTCAAGTACTGTGTTCAGTTTTGGGCACCTAAGTACAGAAAGGACATTTGGAGCAGGTCCAAAGAAGGGCAACAAGGCTTGTGAAGGGCTTGGAGAACATGCCCTTTGAGGAGCAACTGAAGGAACTGGGGCTGTGTAGTCTGGGGAAAAGGAGGCTGAAGGGAGACTTTGTTGCTCTCTTCAAATACATCGAAGGTGCTTACTGCAAGAGCAGGTTGGTCACTTCTCACTGGTGACAGGATGAGGAGAAATGCCCTCAAGTTGCACCAAGGGAGGTTTCGGTTGGATATCAGGGAAAAATTCTTTACAGAAAGGGTTGTTAAGCACTGGAATAGGCTCTCCAGGGAGGTGGTTAAGTCACCATCCCAGGATGTGTTTAAAAACCATTTGGATGTGGTGCTCAGGGACATGATTTAGCAGAGGGTTGTTAGAGTTAGGGTAGTATGGTTAGGTTGTGGTTGGGTTCAATGATCTTTAAGGTCTTTTCCAATCTGAGCAATTCTGTGATTCTATTGTTCGGTTCAGCTGTTGAGAAACTGTTTTTAAATTATTCAATTATTTTTCTGCTCATGATTCTGTACATAGAACGGGTAGGGGAAAATCTCCAGCTCTACCTTATACCCCAAGACCAGCAGCAAGTAACACTGACAATTTCAACATCCTGCACTGATCAATTCAGTCAGAAAGTCTCTTTTGCCTGTTGTACTCATTCTATATTTCTCAAAAAAAAAAAAAAAAAAAAAAATTAAGTGTGGCCAGTCAAGTAGAAGTAACTAGGATGAGATCTCCATTTTTATGTTACTGGTAGCCTAAAATTGATGAAGAAAGAAGCATTTCATTTCCCCACTCTGTTAGAATGCCTACTCCTAATATCCAAGTAGCCATCAGCATTTTCCAAAAGCAGGGATCTCCTCTAATCAAGAACAAAGGACTCAAGATGATGCTTTCAGAAATATCTCTGCAGCAACAACACAAGCTAGAGTTTGCTAAATACTCCAAATTATTCTCAGCTTCTTGGCATTTTTGTTTAAAGCTATTAATGACAATAAAAAGTGACAGTTTGTTAGAGAACTTCCTTGTAACCAAGTATTGTTAGAAAAGGAAAAAGGGCGCAGAGATGGAAGAAGCCTGATTTTTTTTTCTCTACATTATCTTCTCTTAAAAGGAAATGTGGATTACATAACATCTTAACACCATACACAGATTCTAGCAATGCACACAAACATTTTTCATCTCATGCACTAGGAGTAATTCCATAAAAATCAAAGCCTTTGCAGAAAAGAACTAAAACATTTGTGACTTGCCTTTGATATCACAGTATGCTTGTGGCAGAATTAAGAACACAGGCTCACGTCTCCCATTTCACATACCACAGGATTACTCAGCTTCCTTCCTCTGTTTACAGCTAGGGGTATCCCCCTAAGAAACTCATTTATGCATTCCAAACACTGCACTATTAAAATACCTCTTCAAAGCCCAACACCAAATTGAAACCATCCCCCAAAAACATGTCTCAGCCATGCAATCCAGCTGGGCTGAGCTACATTAAAAGCCAAGCCATTCTGAGACTTCTGATTTGCAACTCCCGCATTGTATCGCTTATCCAACATGCTATTCAAGTCATTAAGCTCCGCAGAGAATTTGGAAAATTGGTTTGCATCACACAGAAGCCTCACAGATCCAGAAAGAAAAGAATTTGGGTGCTGACTTAAGACAGCAGATAGACATCCATACATATAATATGTATTTTTAAAATACATATTGCAGTATGGGACATAGCGAGGTAGACAACATACACAGGACATAATAACAAAGGAGAAAAGAACAAGACTCCTCCAGATACCACTATGCTACTTATGGCGTATGTACTCGTGACTAAAGCACTGTACAGCAAATTCTGAGTCCCACTCAACAGAGGAGATGTAAAATTAATACCTGCCCACCTTCAGGCATAATCACATTACAACTAGTAAAACACCTTGGAGCCATAAATACAACCTACAGTCAGCTACTAGATGATTTATGTTAGTTCTCTGAACTACATTTCCCCTGCACTAGGTCTACTGCTAGAGGTGAAGGTCTGTCTCACTACATACATCCTCGTGACAGTCTTATTGATGAGATCAGAAAAACATGGAATTGCAGGGGTTGGAAGGGACCTCAAGAGATCATCAAGTACAATGCCCCCTGCTAAAGCGTGCACCCTACAGCAGGTCACACAGGTAGGCTTCTAGATGGGTCTAGCCCATCTCCATAAAAGGAGACTCCACCACCTCTCCGGGCAGCGTGTTCCAGGGCTCTGTTACCCTTACTGTTAATAATAAATGACTGCTGGGTGACAATTCTGCTTCTGCTCGTTATTGAGTTCGAAAAATCCAAACAAATTTATTTTCTTTCAGCTCTTTGCAAAATTATCAAGTCTTAGAAGAAGGATTTCGTGCAATGCACATGTTCTAACATTCCTAAACCCATTAGGTTCTCAGGGTGCCTTTTTTGTACTAAGAGCATCTTCCTCTCTTGCTTAAACTGTCACATTTGAAGAAATTAAATGGCTGTCAACTTTCACTCCTTTACAAATTAGGAGAGCATCCAGCTTCTATTTTTTCCTCTTTCAATAAAAGAAGTATAATCTAAACACGCAGGAGGATCTGCTGATCTTCAGATATTTATTTTCCTACAAATCATTTCCAGACACCACATTTTGAAACTATAGATTCTTTGCAGTACTCTCTATAGTAGCAGCCATGTAATTCATCTCTAGCTGAGGAGATCCTTGAGACGGAGCTACAGGTATTAAAAGTTGATTTCAGTGATGCAGAAATAATCCAGCACAAATTAACCTTGTTTCTCATACATATTAAAAATTATAATACAAACAAGCACAGCATATTTAAGGAGTAGAAAAAAGCCAATAAGCTAGAAGCTAAATATTCCACATCAGATAATGTACATTAGAACTACAAATGCTACAAGTTGAGCTAAAAACTGAAATTATTAGACAGCAAAAGGTTCATTAGTTTCCAAATTAAAAAAAAGCCACACTGAAATTAAAAAAGGAAAATCAAAAGGCAGCACTAGGCAATGTGAACAGAACTAAAATCAAATTCCAAAACTACAGTGAATGTTTTGCCACAATTCTCATTACAGATAATTAAAAAAAAAAAAAGAGAGGACATGGAACAGAGGATAGAAAGCCGAAGGGATATAGCTCTTCTGAAAGGTAAACACCAGTCATTTCTTGTGTTCTGTTGCAAGAATGCAGAGAGAGACACCAGCCCAACTCTAAATAGCAAATCTGCAAAAAGCAGACCAGTTTATCACTTTTTATTTTATAATAGAAAAAAAATCATAGATTCATAACTTCTATGAATAGCATGAATGAAAAACAACATATTAAATGGAATTTAAGAAAAAGCTGCTGGGTCTAAAAGCAGATCCGTTGTTCACAACTGTCACCTCAATGAACACATTGTATTGGCTCTTCCTACAGATTTGCCTTACTAAATATCATTATTAGGTATTTAATTTCAACATCACAGCTAATTTCAGCTTCATTTACTAAAACATTTTAGTAAACAAACTTTTAGGAGAGACTAACATGAAAGCCATTTGTACTGGAATCTGCCTAATAATGATTACCAAACTTCTTAGAAAAATACCCGTGTATTAAATACATGTTTATTAAGTTGGACTTAGTTTTTCTCTTCAGTAATGGAACTGATTGCCTAGTCAAAAGAAATACTTTAGCTCTTAACTTCTGGACTTAAAGCATTTGATATGGTACCTTTTCAAAGATTATTAGTCAGCTGAAAAGAAATAAGAGAGGTTAGCAAACTGGCTTATGAGGAAATTGTATGTTTCAAACATGAGAGTTCCTTGAGACTGAGGCACAAAGCTAATTTTATTTAATATTTTCCACTGAACACTACAGCAAAAACTGTATTACCATGAATTTACAACATCAGAACCTACAGTGAGCAAAGCCTCAATGTGATACAGACAGAATTACACACGGAGTATCTGAGTAACAGAAACATAACCATATTAAGCACCGGGCAATGCATTCAATTAGTAACTATCAGCACTTCCTCTAAGCTAGAAGTACATTAGTTCAAAAAACGCAGCAAGAAAAAGACCTAACTATATCATTAATAAGCAGGCTGAGTATGAGATGCAACTACTTAAAAGAAAGCAAGTAATCCTTTAGGATGAATTAGGAATGGTATTTCTATTTTATCAGCAATACTGTATACACTTCTCACTCATATTCAAAAAAAGTTGTAATGAATGGCAAGCCTATTTTAGGTAATAAGACTAAAGTAGCCATATTTATTTAGCATCAGAAAACAAAAGCTAAACAAGAGATGATTATTCCAAATAAATATAATTGTGCATTAACATCAAAGGAAGGCAAAGAGCTATTTAAAGCAAGGCAGTATTCCCCAGACTTGAAAATCAGAGGTGTTAGAAAATAAGATAGGCAACAACTTCTGATGTCATGTTCTCACTTAATATTGGACTAGAAACATTATTTTAGCTACTTTATCTGTGTATGCTAGAGTCACAATCTGGATACTGGATAATACCAAAAACATTGAACAACAGATCACCCTGTAACTCAGCACAATTCTCTTTCAGACAAAGACAGAATTCTAACTTAAGTGAACTTCCTCCTTAAAGACTTATTTGAGCTTTGAGCTTTACTCCTTCCAAATACTTTTGAGTACTGCCTGACTGCAGTAACATTTGCACTGCCCTGAGGGCTACAACTGCTCTTCTATACCGGAATGGATACTCTGCTACAAAGCTTGCATCGTTTTTCACCATGTAGCTCATGTAGATCCAATATTCAGTGGGATGCAGGCTAACAGTTTCAGCTAAATCCCAATTTCAGCTTGGTATCTTGAGGTATCTGAATAAGAAGCCACGCTTCTAATAGTTATAATATTGTTGCGCTAATTACATACATCTGTATGAGCACAGGATCAGTATTTTACTCCACCTCCTCCCCCAAATTTTCCTCGTGTCCTCTTGAAAACCTACTCTCCATTCCTAATTATTTGAAATCAAAATTAATCAAAACAATAAGACAAAAAACAACCAAAGCACACAACCAAACAAAAAAAACCACTACAAACTGGAGTACCTAAAAAATGAGTAGTTATTTTTATTCACTGTGATGCTGTGATGTATATTCACAGTAAAAGATTTCTGAACCAAAAAAAATCACACGAGTATGAGTTTTGTCTTAAGCCTTTCAATACTTATCCTGTGAAGCAAGTTATCATGCCCCAACTTGCAAAACTCGGGCAGGAGTTTATCAAGGACATGCTGACAGACCCCAATTGTATTCAACCATTTCCTTTCCAGAGGTCATGTATAACAAAGATTTAAAAGCACAGGATCAAGGCCTTCACAGACTTTTCCATGACTAACAACAGGAGTAATGAGGACATCATTTATATCTCAGTTCAGAAGTTTTAACAGATAAGCTGGTTATTAAAAACCAAAATTTACTAAATTTTTTTTTTAATTAACATCTCCCTTTGTCACAATATCAACTATTGCTTCACTTCTTTTAAAACATCTTTTTCAAAGACTGAAAGTAGTTTCTGTTCTTACTCTTCTAAATGGCCAGTTAAAATCTAAAATAGTTTTAACCGCTTAAATAACCAACATTAATATTCATCCCCTCTGGAAAACAAAAGCAAATATAGCACAGATCAACAAGTTTTACAACATAATAAAACAAAAAAACCAGCAACAACAAAACAGACTTTTGAATTGAATTTGTTTAGAAGATACAAAAGCCATTTAATGGTGAAATTAGAACTAAATTCAACAAAACACTTCTCTTGACACGTAAGACAAAGACTATATGATAGGAACCGTCTGTGTGCTGAAGTACAAAACAGAACATCAGAATCACTGAGACTAGACAGAGTGAGAACTACTCAGCTTCGCAATAGGAAAGTGAATCAAGCTGGACACATTAGTAGTGTTTGGCATTTAGTCCAGAAGGGTTCAGTGCAAATAGTCTGCTCTGCTGAATTGCTCTTTCGTTACAGCTGCAGCAGCTTTTTCTTTTTCTGAAAAGAGCTCATCGTGATGTTGTTGCTGACTGCCTGTAGGCTTGCCAGATGCGTTCCTGGATTATCTTCTATCGTCGCTGGATTTGTTTCATCCCACCCGACACAACAACGTGACAACCTGGGCTCCCATTCTTCTTTTCAGGACATATAAACCATACAACTCAATGTCCTCAACTCCTTACATTTTTAAGATAGTTACCAACCTGCCAGTTGTTAGAAAGATTAGAGACTGCCATACCTCTCAGGGCCACATCACGTAATGTATGCTGTAGATCAACACAAAAAACTATGCCCCCAAACTCTACTGAAAACACACACTAGGGTCTAGGTCAGCATTTATACCCCTATCACCTTGTAAAGCCATAAATGACAGCAGTTAGGAACAGCTCTGAGGAGCTATATGATGGCCCACTAGCATCTTTAGTTGTCTGAATAGCTCAGATCTAATTTACTTCATAAATTTCAACCCACAGTCCTTGACATCATTTTAGGAAAAATGAACGTTTTAAAACAGAATAGAAAAAGAAAAAACAAAAACCAAACAAACTCATGTCTGATTCCTCCAAAACAACCTCATCAACCCTGTACTGTTACAGGCCTTTCAATGTTGTTTCCCCCCCCCCCCCCCCCCCCCAAGTCCAGCACATTAACTATGATTTCCTCAATGACTACTGTTATGTGAGTAGCAACAGTCTGAATATGCGCCTTGGATTCTCTACCCATTAAGGGAATATCATTGTTATAACAAGAGAATGGCTTTTTTTTTTTTCCTTTTTACACTGATGCATATATCTATATTAAGACATACGCAAAGCGTAACAAAGAGACATGAAGCAAAGCCTGTCACAAAGCTACCTCCGCACGTGAACAAAAAAATGTGTAAGAACCAACTCTTTCAACTCTTGCATCTCCCAACTGAAAAAAAAAAAAAAACACATTCAAGAAAAACCATGCCAAAACATTCTCTTTTGTTCAATATATTGTCTCTCACGTTCTAGGAAAGAAAAAAAAAAAAAAGGCCGTGAGCTGAGGCTGTCACAAACTAGAAAGTCAAAGGCGAAACAGTTATTATTTTTAAAGCACTTTCTGAATCTAGACATTTGCCAGCAGACAAAAAGCTAATTAAAATCCTTCTGCTAAGTTTTAAGGTTTTTAGCTTCTATGTCCAAGCCTTCAGAGGTGCTGTTTCTGTACTTCCATCTTCCTGTCCTACTGACTGTCCAAAAGCAGGGCACATTCATCATACGGGACCCTGACACCACACACAGGTGCTAGGCAGGCCATGGCAAATCACACTGCAGTCACTACTGACCTAACTCCAAAAATTACTGAAATTGATAGGTAGAAATATCACTGGCAAACAACATGAGTGTATCAAAAGTTCATGGAGTATTCCATAATTTCCATCAAGTACTGCGAGACATTCAACCCTCCTTTTTCCTTTACGCAATACTGCAGTGCTCACACGCCTTCTGCTGGACATCTGCCAGCTTACCAAGGAAATTATTTCAGTTATCAAAATATTATTTTTAACATAACTCAAAGAAGTAAGCGCTGCGCGTAAACCAAACTTAGTAACACACGTGCAGCTGTGGCTAGGTCTCTCCAACATAAATTCCACTGGATGCGCCCGCTTCCCACAGAGCCAGCACACCAACTTGAAGACAGACTTACCCAAGCTCTCACGCTGTCCAAACAGATCAAGTAGAGATAAAGTAAAGAAGTACCACAGCTTTTTCTCCAGATACCCCTCACACTGAACAAGTGTGCAGCACAGATGCGCTGAAACAGAGTTAGAGCTTGATTGAAAAAAAGCAGTGTAGGTGGAAGCTGAAGGGCCATGCAAATCTCCAGTTGAGCATCTTCAAGTTTACTCCAAAAAAACTTTCAGCTCTCTTCCAGTCTACACACTACAGACAAGGATTTATACGGCAGCGAGTACAGACAGCCTGTACTAAGATGGCAGACTTAGTAAAACTCTGCAAGGCTACTACCAAGACAAAATGTAAGAAGAAAAAGCAACCACAATTACAACTAACTAAAATTCGGTTATATTTTCCAACATCAAAATAATTACTTGCTGCCACAAGGATTTTAAAAATAAGAGGCTATCAGTCTGGAATTCAGCAGACTAAAAAGGCAGTCACTGTTCTTTCCAGCACAAGTATTTTCCAGTAAACAAACTCCTTCGAGTATCAAAATGCATTGAACACAATAACCCTTCCAGAGAATCCCAGAGGACAAGTGGGAACACTCAAGTCGTTATGTGCTGCAAAAAAACCTCTGTGTTTTAACTATCATCTCCACAGTCAGATATTCAGCCACATATCACCCCCTGGTTCAAGACACAGACACCAGAGAAAAGGACTTAGAAACACAACTGCTGAAACTCTAACTCTGCATTTGAAACCAACCACATGCAGCAATCAAAATCCTACTTCTTCAGTGTCCCTTCTAAAAATAGAAAGGCTATGAAAGCTAGTTAATACAGTTAGCAGTCACAAAAAAAAAAAAAACAGAAAACACACATTTGGAGACAGAAAAAAGACACTAACAAATAAATGAAGATAAAGCCTACATTCACTTTCTTTTTTTTTTTTTTTTTAAGATAAACTATACGTTGACAAGTAGCAACTATTCCAAGACTCTGCATGACTAAGTACTTGTATCCAAGTTCTTCCCACGTACATAGAAACTATTCTAACATATATTTTCAACTCTATTCAGAATTTCAGTACAGATCATTTTCACTTTCCTTCAGATTTTTTTTTACTACTTATTCTATTAAAAAATCCCACAGAGAAAAGTCAGAACACTAAACAACACATACAGCTATTCTAATACCACAAAAGGTAAACTAATTTTTTCACTGAGCTTATAAAATGAACCGCTAAAATCTTCACCATGATGTGAAAATTAGGGTAGGAGGAAGAGATGAAAAGGAAGAACTCTTCTTCAGGAGGATTAGTGAATTTGACATAAATGCATACACCTTTCAGAACTTCAGCCTTCCTTCCTGAAAGATTTGCTTGGCTACTAACCTCTATTTCAAGCTACAAGGAACACCCTGCCCTCAGATTCCCTGGCAGCCTCATCTCCAATAATTATGCCCCATGGAAATACTGACTCAGATTTGGCAAGTTCATAGTATCATCAGGCTAAGGATCTTACTACAGATAGCCATTTTCCCTCCTTCCCCGGGAAAGCAACCCACATTGACCAAACCCCAAAACCACCATGAGAGCCCACATACTAGGTGAATATTCCTGGGGTGAATTTAACGCTTGCAGGCTGCTTTGCCTAGTATCACCTTCTAAAACAGGCTTCACTTTATGCAATATAAATGAACTGGCTAGGAGAGGGTGAATAAAAAAGCCAACAAAACCACGACAACTAATTGCTTTACCACACTAGGTGAAATACTTCTCGTTTCTCTGTCTACCTCACTCAATAGATAGCTCATGCTTTCACAAGGATGAAATAATTCATGCAGAGTTTAATGTGGCTGGAGTTCATAGGCTTTTTATCTTTTTCATATTGAATACACTGCTGATTGTGATATTTTATGTATCCAGAAACGGAAATATTAAGCCTTCTGATCTTTCCCACAGGAGGCTGCTTTTGGGGCTGATCCACAGCTACCTCAGGAACACTCTAATGAAGAAGAAGGGGAAAGGAATCCACCACTGCACTGCTACAGAATGTTCTGTACTATGGCCAACTCTATGTCATCACAGATTTATCCATCAGTAAAGTATTACTACTTCATAAGGCTAAGGTTCTCTTAATGGATAGTCAGACTTTGGATAGAAGGCTCATACTCTGTGGTACCTACATAGAAAAAGACTTTTAGGACGCTTCTCAGTTCAAAGGGTATATGTACTCATCCTCCAATTTATACTGCAAGGACAGTCTTTATTCTGACATACCCAAGCCTGAAAACCATTTGGGCACAGTAAATTATTCTGAAAACTCCCTGTCACAGCGGTGATGTTATTTCAGAACAGGGTAGCAATAATTGGGCAGTAAATGTCCAGAGCTTCCACATTCAAAGATAATTTCTTGAGTGAGAGTCTTGCAATTACTTCTTTTTGAAAAGCTGCCAAGTTATTCCCCAGGAACAGAGGCAGTGGAGGATCTATAGCTGTAACAAATCAAGGACCTCCTCGCTCGATTTCGCTACGGGTGCTGTGTGTCAAAATGCAACCCTTCCAAGCATCCCAAAGACACAGTGAATATTCCTTCTAAAGAAAATAAATCGTATCTGTCCCATATAGCACAGTTTTTTCCATTTGACTTTTTTTTTTTTTTTTAGTAAGGAAGCAGACAATCCTGTCTGAAGTAATCTCAAAGAGAGAGTTTTCCCCTCCATCCTAATCTGCATTTTAAGACAAAATGAACCGTGCAACTGCTCACAGTGCAGATGCTGCTGCAACCAAATGAATTAGCTTTCATCTCAGCGTTTATAGTGCAGCAGAAGTGCTACTGACTGCTTCTGATGCAGTTAAACTTCTGGCAAGTGAAGCACAGGACATATAACTGAGAAGCTGAGATCCAGTGATGCTTCCAGGCATAAACTTGCAAGGAAGTAACACCCAAATAAATTTGTGCTAACAAATCCAAAGAAAATCCTGTGCTGCACTTTACTCTGCTGTTCTGCTCCACAGGAATAGCAATTTTCTTCACATCACCTAAAAACAGTTTAGTGATGGATGTCCACACTCCTACTATACAACTAAATACCAGAGCAGTGCAGACAAACACACAAGACACACTAAGTAGACTTCAACTTTCAGCAGAAATGATTGCGTGCATCAAGCTAGATCATTATTATACATATATCCTTAAAAATAAATATATGTTTCTGCACAGAAATGTATACACCAGAACTGGTGCAGACATACAGCTCTTCAGTGCATACAACAGCATGCCTGCTTGTCTGCTTTTACGCAAAAAAGCACTTGGATAATTTCTCCCTACTGAGAGACCTCTGAATTTCATCTGCGGATAGCTCAGATACAAGTTTTATCATCAGAATAGACAGGGCACCATTTGGTAATTGATGTATTTGGCTTTAATCTAAACTAAGTTACTGCGATAGTTCTAAAAGCAGCTACAGCAGTTCTGCTTAAAATGCTGCGCTTAACTGAAACAAGCTGAAGCCTGCAAAGAAAGCTGGTAAAGAAAAACAGGATGAGGGTAAAGAACTATACTCTCATATCCCTTAAAATTCAGGGGGGAAAGTAGGAGGAAGGGAGGGAAGAGGCAAGAAGGAGAAGAAAAGAAGGGTGAGAGCGGATATATGAAAAGCATTTAAGAATAATAAAATTGCCAGAATAAATATCAACAGCTGCATAATACTAAAGTATTACAGTGACAAGAACTCCAAAAGGGGGAAAATAAGTTAAAACCCTCAAATTCTTAACACCCTGGAAAGCTGAAACAAAACAGCAAAGGGACTAAATGTCATCGCACTGAAAATCCCAAAGGTAGGAAATGTATGTATTAACTCATTTCCATTTATACAAACAGAATAAGCTATGACTGCTAACTTACATGGGGATTTTTTGTACTTCCTGTTCCCCATGCCTTGAGAGATCTCTGAACGAAGTTTTTCCTCAGTCATTTGTTTTTGATACATAGCATGCACTCACTATGACTCCTATGCAACAAAAATTTGAGGCCACTGACACTTTCCTTGATTTGACTCAAGCACCAGACTGTGTGTACACGTGTAATCCATTCCAGAAGAGCCACACCACCACATTGCAAAAGGCTTGCTCAACATTGAAGTATGTAATACTCTGTATATACTTGCTTTTTCTGCACCACGATATACAAAATAAGCACAACTGGATATTCAGAGGAAAACAGAAGGACTAGAGAAGAACGGATTACCAGCGCCATATCATTATGCCGTAACTATTTTAAAGCAGTACTTTTAAGACTATTTTGTAGATGCCTTTCTGTTCCGAACCCTGGCTACAGAAAAAAACAAACTGATTTCAGAAATAATAGAATAGCTTGGGTTGGAAGGACCTTACAGCAGACCCAATTCCAGCTGCCCTGTCTGGGTAAGAGAAACATCCCAGGAGACCAAGCTGCCCAGAGCCCCCATCCAACCTGGCCTAGAATGCCTTCAGGGGTGGGGCGTCCAGTGCTGCTCTGCGCAGCCTGTTCCAGTGTTCTGCCACCCTCCGACTAAAGAATTTCCTCCTAACATCTAACCTAAATAACCCCTCTCTTTGTTTAAAAGCATTCTCCCTTGCCCTACTACTATCAGACCATCTAAAAACTTGGTCTTCCTCCTGTTTAAAACCCCCCTTCAAGTACTGGAAGGCTATGAAGGAAGCAATGAGGTCTCCTTGGAATCTTCTGTTCTCCAAGATGAACAAGCCCAACTCCTTCAGTCTTTCTTTGTATATGAGGTGCTCCAGACCTCTGATCATCTTTGTGGCCCCCTGGAGATTACATCCATCCTCCTGCTTCGTTGCCTTAGGCTATGAGAATACCCCACATATTCCACGAGGGTTTAAGCACACCTTTTAGGCAATAGCTTGTCAGTGACTTGATTTGACATTCTTGGAAGCTTTTTTTTTTTTTTTAAACACAGAATTACATCACCCAGAGAAAAGCAGTTAGCATGAGCCAGTGACTCCTTGGTAATGATTCATGATCTTACCAAGTAATAAACTCAAGGTGAGGGAAGTTAGTTGACTTCTCAGTGTAAAGAAATCAACCCCCCAAAAGTCTGTTAACACCATGAAACAGCTGATATACATTTCAGTATGGGAATTGCTTAACACACTCAAGCCTCAAGCTCAATCACTGATGTTCATTCAGAAGTATAACGTTAGGTTTTTCAGTCAGACACCCACCCCTAAGAATTGGAGTCAGTCAGATATTGAGAAAAAACACTCTAAACTTCAGCCATGCCACAGACTAAGTTCAGCCTTCTCATGGCTTCCTAGCCTTCATTACATCAACTGCACATCCTTTTTTAAACAACAGTACATCACAGGTGTCAAAGCTTGAGGGACTTTTTTTTCCCTCCCTTTACCATCACGCGGTCTACGGTGAACAGGATAAAACAAAGAAGAGGTAAAAAAAAATGTCATTTCTGGCACGAAGAAAACCAAGCATGGACAATTTCAGCCACTGGAGAATTTGTTTCCGTAATACACTGTATAACCATTATATAACAATGCTTTGATTAACTGTAAAACTCAATGATACATGCATTTCCAAGGAGACTGAAATTCCTAAATGATTACAGGAGCCTTTCAAGTTTACTCATCTAATGTTTAAAATACACCGGAATACAAAATATTTAACTAATTTACTGAAAGCTATTTACGATTCTCTTCTAACAAATTTGCTCAAGAAAGTATCACATACATCCAGTGCATACGATACTTCAAAAAAAAAAAAACACACAAGTACTTGCATGGCTTTATAAGTACAAAGTTTCAAACAAACATGTACTGTTTCTAGCATATCCATAATTAATCCATGTCCTAAGAACACTTTTGTTATGGTGTTCTTCCATGCACATGGTGGAAGGTAAATCTCTGATAACAGACTGAATTTGTTCTATTTTCAATTTCCCTGAATACTTACAGCAAAACTTCAAAAGAAAAGTCAGTTCTCTAACTATTTTAAACTGCCTTCTTTTGTAACACAGATGTGTAAGCAGACTTATCGCTGTTAAATATACATTTCTTTTCATGTTATGCAGGAATATTTTTTGGAATCAAGTAGCAGATTTTAAACAGATAAGACCTCCAATTTTACCTCAGTAGTTTTAAATGCCTTTGAGGAAGTGAGATGCTTGAGAATTTGAGAACAGATAAAATTTTCAATATATTAAAAAACAGATTAAAAAAATGCAACGAAGTTCCTTGATTAAGTTCATTAGTTCAAAACCTGGTTTTGAAGAAAAAAATTAAAATGAATTGCTTTAGTGAAGATGAAGAGGCAGTAGCTATGCTGTAAGCATTGATTTTCCTTTATTTTTCAGGAGTTAGTGCAATAGAAATTAGTTAACTGTCGAAATTAATGTCCAATTTTGGCAGCAAGTGAAAACAAGGCATGAACATTTTTTGCTGTAGTATAATAAAAATTGCTTGTAATAGGAACTGTTCTAAAGCCTAAATTACAAGGGGAAAATACATGCAGAAAACATGGAAAATTAAGCAGGAGGAACTCAAGTTTTGATTTTTCAAGATGTTAAGTACATCCACTTAAAGTAACAAGTTCTTCTATATCAGTAAGAGAGGTGCATATTGGAGAGAATGTTTTCCAGGTAAACTACCTACCTATAATTAATCCAACAGGCACAATGAAGCTTCCCGTACTCAAAAAAGTTTTCTTCCACTTTTTTTTTTTTTTTTTTTTTTTACTCTGCAGAGAGTTTTTCTCATTTAGATCTACCCAGAAGCTAACAAAAAAGCACTAAAATTGTTGCATATATAATTATTTTAAGCAGCTACAACTAACGGTAAACCAATGATATTTTCTTGAATATCAATTTCTCTTTCATATGATTTAGCGTTTGTGCTGGTGTGATGGGCTTAACTTATCATTCTGGCAAAAAGTATAGTCATCAGTAACAACAGACAGACCCTAGCCTCTCAGCTATTCAAGCCATCCTGCATGGCTGCACTGAGCATAAGGAAATCCTATATATTTGCAACATCTGGGCTGCCAGGAACCTGATTCCCACCTTTCAAGACTCCAGTACCCAACCAAACAGCAGCCCAGGCCAGCCTTCCTTGGGAGCTGAACATGCATATACAAAGAACTTATAGTAGAATGATGCGTTTGCAAGCTCTTGAGACAGTACTAGAGATGTTTGAACAACTGTATCTATACTACTGAAACCCTTACGTAGTTGAAATCAATTCCACAGGAAAAGATTACCATGTGTTTGATGTTTCCCTTCATTTAAAATGAGAAATACCCTTTACCAAAGAATCAGCTCTTACGGTAAGCATTTCCCTGACAGCTGGTAGAAGTAGCATTTGATTGACAAAAGTAGGTTAAAAAAAATGAAAATGGAGAATCAAAAAAGAGCAGATGATGACTTTCCTTAAATGCACAACAATGGGGAGGAGTTTGCTTCAATTAGTAATATATATAAATAAAAGAAAAAGAGAAAAAGTAAGAAGAAGAGGTGGATACTTTCGAACTGATGGACTTCTGCAAAACCAAAGCCCTCCCACTGGATTTTCAAGGCACAAAGAGCAGGTGAGGTTACAGATGGAGTTCATGTTAAGCACACCTGCAACTTTCATCATCTTGACGCTTACCTTCCATTCTTTTAGAGATCCCTAAGATGTAAGAAACTTTCCTCCTCATACTCTCAACCACTTCAAAGAAGGAATTTATTTCAATCTAAAGCCAAATGAAAGGAAGCAGTTTGAATTTCCCTTTATGTTTCCAGACTTCAGAAATACTGAGAAAGACTGACAGTAATTCCTTAAGGTGTGCTCCACCTGCACGTGCCCAAAAGAATAAAATAAAAACGGATGTCCCTCCATTATAGTTCCAATAATGGCATTTGGTAAGAATATAAAGTTTGAGGCAGAAGAAAAATTGAATCACTCAAGTATACATTCATGAAAAAATTATTACTTGATTTTGAAAAGAAACATGAATAAAGCATTATTACAAGTATTTCTGTGTTAGGGCAGTGACACTGAGCAGCACTGCTTTATTAAAAAGAATGAGATAATAAGAGTTTCTAATTTAAGGCAATATTTCCGTACAAACCCTGCAGAGATGACAGTGAACAGAACTGAGAAAAGGAAGAATTTGAAGAGCTTTTTCATTAAACAGAGAGCACTTCGAAGATTACTTAGGTTTTAAAGAAAAAAAGAAACCTAGCCTCAGAAACTTCAGTGTCCACAAGAGCA
Organism: Meleagris gallopavo; assembly: GCF_905368555.1. Taxonomy (NCBI): domain Eukaryota; kingdom Metazoa; phylum Chordata; class Aves; order Galliformes; family Phasianidae; genus Meleagris; species Meleagris gallopavo. The sequence continues at coordinate 10,159,144 of NC_139407.1, forward strand.
AGGCATTAAGAGCACTCTGGCAGAGGCAGCATGCAGGCAGGCGATGTTCGGGCTTTCACATTTATCCCTGCTCATGCATTTCACATTCCGCTCTGCAGTGTTACTAATATTCAAGCCACTGGCCTCCTTCAGCACAAATGGCAAACCACACCGGGCAGTGCGGTGGTTCTGTCATACAAATCAGTGCCCACAAGGGAACTTGGAAGATTCACTTGGATTCACTTCAGATTTGGTTTCAAATTCAACTCAAAATGCCTCTTTTTTCCCCGAGTCTTCATTTGCCACTTAACCCAGTGCAATTCTGCTTTACAAGGGATACTTGCTGTACCAAAAAACACACACATCCAAAACTACAGTATTAGAGTTGCTGTTTATATTTGGAATATCCCACGGATTCCAGCAATTATACCTACCCAAAGGAGACTGCATCAACCTGCTGGTATCATCTGTTAAATCTTAAGCCTTAGTTATACACAAAATTCGATACAATACAATTTTAAAGCTTATTGTCAAGCTTCTGGATTGTATTTCCTCCTAAAGAAAAATGGAATCTGCAAGGAGTGCTGCACAGATCAGATACACAAACTTGTCACAGGGCTTCTCTCTCCTGCTTCCACAGCTTCTCCATGTCTGCATCGACAAGAGGCAGTTCAAATCACTGCACAGAACACTGCATCAGTACATACCTTGAGACCTCACTGTATTTAAATCAACACAATTCCAACATATAAGACAAGAACATTTTCAAATCCACTCTCAAATCCATATATTAAGATATTAAGCTGTGTCAGTAACTGCATTAAGTCAGATCAAATCAGATGCAGATGTGGAAACACTAGAATTGATTGTTATAAAACCAAGTAAATTAAAATAGATAAATGCTGCAGTGCTTGCAGTGTTCTATACAAAAAAGCACAAAACACTTGCTGTAAGACCCTTATTGCCTTCTATTGCTCTGACAAGAAATAGTCAGATTATTCAGGTCGGATATATTTGGGAAAATTTCTTTTCTGAAAGAGTAGTCAGGTACAGGAACAGGCTGCCCAGGGAGGTGGAGGAATCACCATGCCTGAAGGTGTTTGTGTGTGTCCACGTGGCCCTTTGGGATGTGGTTAGTGGGCACAGTGGTGATGGGTCGACGGTTCAACTAGATGATCTTAGAGGTCTTTTCCGACCTTAATAATTCTGGAGTTCTATAAGACACAAATGTACATGTTTTCACCACGGAACAGAAAGACTGCTGCCTCCCAAATCAGTCGCCAGGCATTCTCTCCTCTTAATATAAAATGAACTCATCTATTTTTTATCTTCTGCAGATCCACCATGCAGCAATGTTACCTGACTTCTGCTACACAGTATTTTTGAAGTGAACAAATCCTTCTCAGCACTACAACTTGACAGACTGAACTGGACAAACCAGCATGCTTATAGAAAAGCTAAGAATAGCATGCCTGTGCAACAGTCAGATAGTGTTGATATTTCAAACAGCATCTGAGCCTCTAATTCCAGTTTTCCTGGACAATGGTTTAAAGAACAGGTGCAGCCCAAGCATTAAGACAAAACTCAAGTATCAAAAATTCTTGAAGACAGCACAGCTCAAGCCAGAGAAAGAATCTTGCCCACGGCAGGATGGAGAGAAGATCTTTCTGATGTAGAAACAGATGTCACTGTACATTTTTCAGAACATGACACCACTCACTGTTTTGTATGCCTGGCTTTACTGGATGTATTCAAATTATACTTTATGATTGCTATTAACTTTTTGATTCCAGCTATATGAAAGTAAAGTAAGAATAGCATCATCTCTATTGGAAGTTTCTATTTACATGAAAATTTATAGTCAATCACCATTCGCCATTAACTAGGAAGGCTGGCCAAAATAATAGAATTTGTATTTCTTTCTATTAAAGAGTCACAACTACAGAAAACCTGATACAGCCAAGATTTAATTACCAAGAACATCAGACAGACACGCATAAAACGCAAAAAGTGCAGCTAGAACATCCAGCATGTCAAGCACACTGAATGTGATACCAGCTGCACAGCACTTAAGCATAATTAAACTGCTCTTCTCATATAAATGCAAGTTAAATGACAGACAGAAAGAAGGTTATTTTAAAATCTCTTTTAGAAGAGCAGCATACACAGCATATCAGCACTGCCAAAAAATATTCTGGTTGTTTCTCATTGGGGAGCATTCCCTTTGACTTTATCATTATAACCTGCTTGCACAAGCTGAGCTGCATCCAATTATTTTCACCTCACAGTAAAGATCCAATTGCTTTAAAAGTAAGGCCGCCTCCCAACAATCCTCTGTTTGGGGCAGTAACATCCTGCTCAAATTTTAATTAATGCTCAAAATTCACTCCTTAAACAAGTGTATTTCTGAACTGCAGTGTGATGAGCGATACCAGATACTGTGGAATGGTTAACTGAAGTCGTAGAAGTAAAATAGCCTTGACATTGTGAGAGTCTTTTTACCGTGGCTTTTTGCCCAATTCCTGCAACATATTCAGCAGTCACATCCAAGGTTTATTCTGCCATAAATGGATCGCTTGCATGTGCTGGCAGCAAATCTGTCTAGTCTGGAAGCAGGGACTAGCATAGTACAGAAGACTTAAAAACCTTGGTTTCCCCTTCATCCTACATGTATTACTTGTGCTGGTATCTGGAGAGATGGCAAGGATACATGTTGCGGTCATAAGCTGTCACAGCAGCTTTTATGAGCTACAGAGGCCATCTTCGTTGTAGCCTGGATAATCCCCACGGTAAAACCATGACTCTTGGAACAGCTCACTGCCAAAGGGATGCATCCCACTTCTTGGATCATGAAACAAGCATTGATGTCTGTAGTGCTGTAGCTATGCGGGTAATGCTATCAAGCTATCTCATTTAAAGTCGACTTTCATGAATCCAAATGTATCTCCAGACTCAAAAACATCACCTGAACTAACAGGAAAGTACAACGGCTTCAAATTATAGCGAAGGAAGTCACGGCATTACTTTTATCCTTGCCGATATTCCAGAAACTGAAAATGAAGTCTAAATATTGTCACAAATGAAGTATCAACCTGGACGGCCCGCAGTCACTCACACACGTAAGATGTAATTCGAGGTATGTTGCATACAACATCTTTTTTCTTATCTACAGCCAGTTTTAAGCAGTTAAAATATTTTTAAAAAGGCTAAAAGCATATAAAACAGATGGCTTTAATGTTTTCTAATTTAAAAAGAAAAACATTAAGTCTTCATAGACTTAAGCTACATTGATGTGATTACCTGGGATATACTTTAATCCTGTACTTAATTATAAGGAACAGTTATAAAAAGTTGTTCAAAGTTACCAAAATTATATTCATTCTCTAGGCTAGACCTTTCATATGTAATTCTTCCTGTACAAGAGGTACTATATCAATTTCAAGATCTAACTAGAAAAAAACTGGAGGGATAGATCTACAAATCTAGTTCACTTTTTTCTTCCTTACAGATAGGATATTTTTACCCATCGTGCTGTCAATCACAATAGCTTAGAAACTGGAAGGGATTATATTGCAACACTGAAGAAAAAGCAGATATGATTTTAAGCCCTGTAAACCGTAACGAAAAATTAAAACACACTAATTCTGAAAAGTGTGCACATTCCCTTTCCCAGTTACTTTTTAAGAAACAAAAAGAACGCTTACTATAAAAGCCAAAAGAAATCCATATTCTACAGACAAAAATACTTCACAAATTCCCATTAGAGAGCACAGTGGGGAGACAGAACCAATGTATTTACTAATGAAGATCTAAAACTTAAGCAAACATATCAACTTATTTGTAACCTTTAAATAAATTAAGTCGTCTAAACATAACTCTACTCATGTACGTAGTTCAAAGACAGTCAGAAGTTACATGTTATGGCTTTAATTTCCTTCTTATAGATAATGAATGCACGCACAATCATGACGTGAGCTTCTATGGTCTTTAATCACATCGGGGGCCAATTACAGATACACAATGAGCAATTCGGCTAATTGAAGACAGGTTTCAAGGTCTGCTTTCAATGGCTAAGTGAAACCTATCTGTCACAGAAGAAAAACACAACTCCTATAGGTCCTGCATAACGTACAGCTCTTTATGTCTGTCCTAAATCACCCAGAGTACGTAACGTGGCACTCAAGGCCTTTATCTGACACTTAAATCACTCATATTCCTAGTTATCTCCGTACATCTTCTGAAGTAACTATCTGTCAGTGTAAGAAACTGACACTGTATCTAACAATGCACAACACCGGAACCCCAAACAATTCATCCTTAGTGACAGACGTGATCTTGGATCATTAAAAATCAACACAAACCACAGACGAGTAGCAGGCATCACCATGCAAGACTTTAAAAGGAAAACATAACCAACCCTATTTCCCACCTCTTTCCAGTATAAAATAATATTTCTGAAAACTTGCTCATGTTGCTATCCCAGTCTATTCCCTATGTTCTCTGCATTCGAAAAGTACATCAGAGAAACCCTTCATTTTCCAGACATATATGCACTGATTCATGTAACCAATTAAACAATAGCAAAGGATCCATCTTAACTGAATGGTTCTCTTTCTCTATTCTGTGGTATGGTAAATGAAATGAAGTGTATCGCGTAAGAGCAAAGCCAATTGCACATGATATCATTTTGCCAAGCTGCAAACCTGCTGAAAAGGGATGAAGAACACCATGGTGGAAATTCAATTCTCAGTAAGATTTATGCAAAACAATCAAAATGCTCACCGTGTCTTGAGATTTATCTTTGACATCATAGACCGTGAGTTTTATTTTAGTCTCTTCATAGATGGGGTATTCCGGTGGGAATGTCACACCAGTCAGAAAGAGTGGATCTCTTGTTCCCTGTGCAACACAAGTAAATATTCAGTAAGGTAACAACTGTGCAACACGTAGCACGCCATTATGGATGCACGTACAGAAACCACGGTCTCTTTAGCAGAAGTGAGCTGTCTATCTCTCTCTGCTGCATAAAGCTTAGTGTTACAAGAAATGAGTAACAAACCAGACAAATTTAAAAATCTGTCATACAGGAAAAGAATTTAAGCGGTTCTGAAACAGCCTATGAACATGCCAAACAGTTCAGCCTGCAGGCATCAGCATCTGGGCTAGTGATCTGTAATAAAAAAAGGTCCTCCCTTCTCCTGTGATGCTTTTGTTAAAGTATTTAGTTTCACATCACTTTAAATGAACTAAGAACTCAGCCAAAAATATTGAGATATCTTAGATAAATCAAATTGAGAAGTCTATAGAAATGCTACAGAAAATCTTCACATTAAGGATACTGACTTTTTTTTGCAGGGATTATAGTTCATCTCTTTAGACAGTAATGGACTAAGACAACATTTCTGTGCTTTGTAATTCCTTAACTCTTAATTATAACAACATAATAATTCCCAAACTTAAACTAGTATTCTTAAATTTTCTGTGAAGATTTAGTATAATAAATATAATTTCGCTTGCTGAAATTAATTTTTCTTCGCCCATGACACCTCCTCCCCCAAAGCTTGACTATGAAGGAAGCTGAGAGCCTTGACAACAATTTCAGAGAATTATTCATGCCCTCAAACATGTGCTATATCAAGACACTGCCTTAGGAAATGTACACACTTGTATTAAAAAAAAAACAACCACATCTATTACATGTACTTTATAACATTGTTCCAGATTGTCTGCAATGAAACATCCTGATCAGATACAAGATATTTGAGGTAAGCAGTTTCAGGATGGTTAGTAGTTGAAACCACAACAATTTAATGTAGTAGTTGTGTGAAACTTTAAGATCACAAAGAGCTCTTGAAATATTACCAACTTAACAGTCAAAACAAGCCTTTGGTGAAGTAAATTGAGGTGTCTATTTCTACAGTAAGACTTTTCTATTCTTAATGAATCTCTGCAGTAAACAGCAAAGTGAATAAGTAAGCTATATACCTAAACTGTCTGTTCAGATTAAAACAATTTCATACTTAATTGATTTTTGTTGTTTCTGATGCTAATGCTTACAGTGCAAAACAAAAATGAGCAAAGCAGCCTCAGACATCTTTTGCTCCAATACTTAATGCAAATTACTATCATGTATGTTACGTCTGTGCGTTCATATACTTTCTCTTAATCATAAAAGTAGGCTAATATTTTTCACATTGCAAAAAAATCAACTTTCCAATGGAAAAAAGAAATAGACCAAAAACCAGAAAGTGTAACTAACCATATAACATGCCTCTGTTCTTCTGCGATTCAAAAATACTTTCCAAACTCACTGTACTCTGAGTTTACCTTTATTTTACATAGCCTTGCTCTTTCATGAAGAGCAACTATTCACTGTTTCAGTCTAGACCAACGTCTGAAGAACTGGAGTATTCTGTAAGTTTTTTACTTGGAAAAAACAGAGCTTTCATGAAAAGGCAAGTTCAGTACTAACTGTTTGTCCTGGTTAAATGCCAAGAACTACAGAGCCGTCTTAGGTATGCTTTGCTAACAGCCAGTGTGTCCTTCCTTACCTAAGACTGTGCACTAACTTGTTTCATTTCTTCCTCACTTTCTAAGGAAATAACAAAATAAGAGCAATTAACACGTTAATTGAATAAGAAAGACACTCACCTCCACGATTTCAGTACTTGAATACCTCGTCAAAACGTGCTCTGCTGGATGTACCACTGAGACTTGTATAAACGTATTCAGCTTCCGATCACGGGTAGCAGTCACTAGATCCTTGCATGCTGGAGATAGTACAAAAGAAAAATAAAATACTCGAAAGAAAACTCTGGAAAAAACTCTGCCACAGGCACAGGACAAAGCAGACTATGCTGCAGCTCCAGCTCAAATCTCCAGAGACAAGCCGATTTAACAGAGGAAGTCTCTTGGAAGTAACTTACAGAAATAGGAAGTCACATGCTGCAGAACTGAACTGAGATTTTGTTTCCACTAAAAATACTTGCAGCTTCTGCAAAGCTCCCTACCACAGGCTCATCAGCTCCAGAATACACATGTGCGCATGCATACCCTCACACTCGCACACATTGGGATAGCGGGCACTTTTACATAAGCATTCATTTAATTTGCCATGAAATCTCTTAGCAGCCTGACTTGACCATTTCTTTTCTGAGAGTTTTCCAGCATATGAACACTTAAAAGACATTCTAAGCCAGTTAAATGCTATCAGTGATCAGATTGGTTTACATCGTCTGATGTCACATTACAAGCTTTTTAGAAGAACTCATAATAAAAATCTACCTAATTAAAAACAGCAAAACAATTCTTTTGTCATTGACTGGCACCTATACAAGAAGAATAACTGATTTCTGGCTACTTTAGACCATTATTAAAACACATTTTACTTGAAAAAATATCAAGGAATTCAGTTCTTGTTTAATAATTCATTTTTAACTTTGCTTATGTGATACAGATGACTGAGTTAATTTTTTAAACTAAAATACTTCAAGCTTTCTGACATAAAAAAAACACAACAAGAAAAAGACAACAAAAGAAGGAACAGGAGAGAAATAAAATCACCGTTAGCTACACTGCAGATAGGACATGTACTGATACGGCATACACTGGCTCCAAGTTAAAAGCCATCCACCTGACTACATCCACCACATTCAGTAGGGAACATGCAACAGAGAATACTAAAATAGGATCTATCCAGTATTTTTTGCAGTTCATTGAGCAACGCTGGAATCCTAGAATTCAGAGGCAGAAAAAGAAAAGCCTACCATTTTAGAGAGACTATTTGTTAAGAAAGAGCTAGGGACATTGTATGGAGATCATTGCCAAACAGGGGCTTCCTCAAGTGCAGCTGACCTTTAACTTTCTAAAGGTGAGTCAAATTATCCTCTCAGCAAGTAAACCTGGTCTTATGAGAAAGCAAGGAAAACTCAGACACAAAAGGCCAGCTCAGCTTGGTTTTTACCATTTTTTGCTTTGGGCTTGCACCTGCCAGTTGAGGATTAAAGAAAACAGAAATGAACCATCCAGCCTTTTGTTAGTACTGTTCCATAATGGTTACAAGAACAAGGAAATAATTAAATCTAAACTTCATGGAATACCTTAAAGTTTCTTCTTACGCCCGAATTTCCAATGAAATCTCACTGTAAAGCCTGAAACTGACCTTATAATTTGGTGATAAAAGTAGGATGGCAATAAAGGTTTGTGCATGGATGGAGTCCTTATGAATTCACACCAGACTTCAATAGCAAGTTGCCAGCAAATATTTACTTCTTAGGCTCGCTACATTATTGAAGTTACCCTCATTATCTGATAGTACCTGAAGAATTATTTTATTAAATTTACAGAAAAGTATTTAACTAACTACAGCAAGTTGGGCAGACAAGTTGATCTGAACAGTTGATCACAAAACTCTGATATAAAAAAAACTAAGAGCAACCACAACTGACATAAGGAAGCGGTATCAGGTCATCAGAAATTGAAGATACAGCCATTTTCACCTGAAATACTAATCTTACACCACCACCCAATCCTTAAATCTGTTCTGTTCTTCTGCTTCCTCTGTTCTACTCTACGATTCCATTTTTAGAATACAGCACACTTAAGAATGCTGTTTCAAAGGAACAACGAGTGTAAATGTTCTCTTCAGGAATCTGGAAAACTAACCGTCAGAGTCAAATTTTTCACAACCATCACAAAGGAAGGGAAGGGTGGCCAACTCAATTCAATGGATCTCCAGAGATGACAGGAAAAGAGACAAACTCTGGAAAAGTAGAATAAAATAAATAAAATGAAATAAAATAAAAATTAAAAAATTAAAAAAACAATTAAAATATTCAGCTTCTGGCAAGAATCCTACAACTAACCTCTTGTAAGAAGTACTACTGCATTCTGATTGGAGGTAAATCCCTCAGTTACTAACAGCTTGATATACATACGGGACATATCAAATACATTAGTAGATATAATGAACTCTTCTATCAGCCAATATCACAAGTTTTTATCCTACTGATACGTCTCAAGAAATAGGTAGAAGAGCACACTAAATGGCCACTGCCATGGTGAGCATAGGAGACCACTGATTTTTTAGAAGAAAACTCAATCAGTAGATCCTTTTTTTTTTTTTTTTTTGTAAAAAAGCAGCCTAACAAGATGTTGAACTTTGTTGAGTGAAGTTGACTGAAAATAACTGATCTGCATAACTCCAATTTGAGAGATCCAGCAGGAAGTATCAGAAGACTCTGGCAGCCTCCAGAGAAGGAGGAGGAAAAAATACGACAAAAAAAATCAACTATTTGAAGACAAAGTTATTTGTGTTTACTGTGACACTGAGTCACTGCCATTCACTGCTATCCTTCAGTCAGAAAAGATACTGAATAAGATTGTCACTAGCAGAGAAGAGTTGCAGTGACCTGGAATTTGTCAGTCTGGGCCAGAACACATCATCATACCCCTTAAAAATGGCCCAACTAACACATTTTAGTTTAAGTAACTTTTCACACAAGAATAGGGCAAGTTTTTTTTTTTTTTTTTTTTTTTTTTTTTTTAATATCATATCCACAGTCTGGCCAGCTCCACAGCACCACACTGAATTACTGTTCTTTCAAATAGCAAAATCTCTGAATATAATAGGACTTCCCAAAGAAAGACTCTTTGGACAAGGTGAAACATTACACAGATATGCAGTGAGGTACAGGATGCACACTGCGTTTAAATACAGCTGTTGAGCATCGACATGTTAATCAAAACTTGATGAAAAAGCAAATACAAAATGAATAATAAGGCTGCTTTCCTAAGACAGTGAAAGCGGGTAACATTACATGAATATACTTCACATCACAACCTACCATCCAAACAGACTGTATACACACTACTCCTCAATACTTCACTATTCTGGAAATAATTTTACAAAAAACCCCACATCAAAACTCAGTGAACTGAAGTGACAGCTCGTATTTACATGCCTGAAGTATATGAATCTACTCATTGTGACCGCTGACTCAGTGAGTAAGTGCCTGAATCATCCACTGCCCCGGTGATCACATCTCTGCTAAGCATACTAGCATACAATGAATGTTTAAGGAAGAACTGCGGTAGGAATAATTTATGCTTTTAAATCAACAAAGAAAAAGTTAAGATGGCAAGAAGAAACTATTCCTCCATGTAGTAAGCAAAGAAAATAAAAGATAACAAAGGAACCACAACCTGAGGAGCAAGACAAAAAGCTTAACAGAACAAATGCTGTAGAATATATTTTCAAGTTTGTAGTTATGTATTTTGCAAAATGTCGTGGCCTACGTATATAAACTGTCTTACCATGTAAAATGCCTCAAATTAGGAAATACCTTAATAGTTATCATTCAGAATTTTCTAAGTGATAAAAATGAAGAATTGCTTCATTGCGGTAGCTGTTCTACAGGTAATACTGCAATATTATTCCTGAATCACAGTAGATAAATACTTTTCTGCTAGTTGTGCCTATACACTGTTCTACATATTCCGGTACCACTACTACGTATATAAGCTCTGTGTGCAGTAAGCATAAGCTGTGCAAGTAAACATTTGATTCTTGAGTTTTGCCATGTGCAACATTCTAGTGTTCTCTCCTCTGCACAAACATGCAGGCTGTGATCTTCATCTTTCTGTGTGCACTCGCACACAAAGTCAGCAAAAGAAAACGCCTGCTTACTGTTTGCTTGTAACTGGCTATGCTGTAAAACAGTAGCAACTTGATTCACTTTTTCAGTAATAGTGTCACAGAAGAAAAAAGTAGTCTGGAAATTCTTCACCTGAAGCTACAGTTCAGACCAGATGCTCAACTATGCTCCAACCACTGAAACCAATGGATCTGGAACAAATTAATCTGGTAGAGGAACAGGGAGAATACAGTACCTCCCTGAGTTGGAAAAGCTCCAGCAGCTGGAACAAACTAGGTGTGCAGAAAGAATGAAAGACATTCTCTGCTCAAAGTTAGAGTTGTATAAAGCAGAAAGCCAAGGACTATACCAAAAATTAGGAAGTGACGTTGATGTTGCCATGTTTGTCCATTTTTGTTAGTATATAGCGTATAGTACGAAATAACAGAACACTGGTGAATGTCTTATCAGTCTGCGGATTCACACAGTTTGCGTATCAGCCCACACGGTAACTTCTGAGGTAGCTTTTCCTCTAACCAGTGATAGAAACAGCACGATTCCCCCATAACTTCTTCCCTTTCCATCTTCCACACTTAGATAAATTCCAATGGGCCGGCAAGGGACAGTAATTAAACTAAACAATATCCCTGTTTTCTCCAGAGCTTGTTATTTTCTAAGCACTCCCAATAGAAAATCCGAAGTATCTGAAGAAGAGAGACATGGAAGAAGCTCATCTCTCATATACATACATATTTACATAAACATACTGTTCAACTTTTTTCATTTCATTGGCATTACAGCAGCATTATTATCCCAAAGCAACATAGTTTATAAATACTAATGTACAGTCTGTCTTGACAGACTAATTAACTGAGGTACAGATATTCCATAGTCAGCAAAAGGACATACTTAATAAGAACACTACATTTAGACCTGTGTTATAAGCAGAACATTAAACAGTACTTTTTTTTGCTGTTTTTTTTTTGTTTTGTGGTTTGTTTGTTTGTTTGTTTTTTCCTCTGCCCTGAGGAGTGGTGGAAGGGAAGAAAGCACACAAAGTCACTGCTTCTGCCTTGCCTTCACTGGGCACTACTTAGCAAGACTGCTGAAAAGACGACCTTCATCCAAGAACACAAAGGCTTAGGAATAACCCAACTTTGGAACAGACAGGACAACTTTGGGCACATGCTTGACCTTAGGAGTGTAAAGGGAACTGAAAGAGAGAACAGGAGAGAGATGTGTTCTCTGTGTGGCAAAACATGCCTGAAAGCAACCAAGAGAAGCGTTGGAGGACTGGTATTAGCCCAGAATGGTGTTTATGAGCAGCTTCCCAGATAGAGTCTCATAATAAATCATTACCTAGGGATTAGAAAGAACAGACTCCTACAATGGAATGAAGTTCCTTCCACAGCAGATTCCAATTGTGAACTCCCAATAAAATCCACAGTACAACACTGAATACTAGGAAAAGAACGCGTATAGAAGACTGCATTTGGACCATGCATACAAATAAGTCAAGCTCCACTAATTTTTACCTAAGAACAGCTCTAAGATCACAGCTCCCATATCTGGGGACGAGAGATTTGTATGAAAATACAAATATATCTCTCTTCTCTAGAATGTACAGCTGGTTGCTAAAGCAACCTAGTTATATCACAAGTAAACGCACATAAGTAATACAGTTAAGTATTCCTCAGGAATGCTTGTAATTAACAGTGGGAAGAATTATTCTTTTTTAAACCAACTATCCAAGGAAAAAAAGATGATGAGGAAGTCATATTACACAAAAACAGCTCCATCACATTTCCACAAACAGGTTTGAAAAAAAAAAAACAAACGTTATTGACACTCACTGCAACCAATGTATCAGTATACTGAGCAAAAAAACAAATCATTATCCATCTAATCTGCAGATAAAATAGTACAATTAATTAGTAAACACTCAAAGAGGACAGAAGAATGATCTGTTGGTTAGAAAACACTGTATGCTAATGGAGAGTTGAGACACGTGATCACACCCATGAGTGCTAAATTCCAAAATAAGCTCTGCCAACTCCAGGTTTTGCAGAACTAGATAAATTTCATTTTGTTGCATATTTTGTGTTTTACCCAAAGCCTAACGCTGGACTAGAGCATTAAGTACAGGACTTTGAAATAGTATTCTTCCTTCTCTAATAAAGTAAAATAAATGCAAAGTTTTAAAGCGTAAATTTGCTCTGCCATTACCAGGAGCAATAATAGGCGTTTCCTGAGTGTGGGTTTCAGTTTTTTGAATGCGAGAGCAGACCTTTTCCCACACTGCTTCCCTGCCATTCAGCCTAGACAACTCCAGTTATTTATAGAGCTTAAGCATAATAGATGCAAGAGAGTCAGGAAACTGGCTGACTGGATCAACATACAGCTCACAGGCACGGTATTTTCAGCGCTGAAATGAATGCAACAGTACTTGTGCGAACCCTCATTCTGCGCAACTGGTATTTGAGCAGGGTAGTTAACCCATGACTAACTTTTGAGTGATGACCATGCAGGGAGCAGATCATCTAACATCACATTCTAGCTTTATTACACATTTATAATTGTGGTTAAGATGTCCGCCACCTCTGTCTTCTAACTTAAGCTATACACTGGCATCGAGGTCACAGAAGTGTGCTTCTGGCATTAAGTCATGAAACAGATGATAAAACATTATGGAACAGTATTTTAAGAATTCTTGAACTTTTGAAGCTCAGAGTGTTTCTATCATATAATATCATACTCAGTTATAAAAATGTAATTCTTTCCAAAAAGTTCACATTCCTTTATAGAGCACATTGTGTAAAATGGTACAAAGAGCTCTGTTCTTCTCATATTCTGTAGCAGTTGCAGGACAGCAAAGCACAGCTTTTGCTGTTTTACATTTTTCAGTTATCGATTTTACCTTCAGCCCAAAATTACCCTGATTCTCCCACAACCTATTAATGGTATTTATGCTTTGCCCTGAAGGTGTCTTGATTCTTTGGAGAGTGCAGTCAGAAAAGGAAAGAAGGAAAATGCCCAGCAGCCTAAATAAAAACTGCTGTACATAACACATTCCAAAATATATTCCTATCAAAGTATGTTTTGATATGAATCTGCTGCTGTGTTACGGATGTAATTTATTTTGGCATTGCTGGCATTTTAGAATGCCACAGAAAGGTTTAAATGTCCTGGAAACAGAGCTAAATATCACTTCTCCCTTCACATTTTCCCAATATTCTCATAGCCAGTTTCTAATAAAGAAGAAAATTTGCTGTAATTACCAGTTTCCCACTATCCTATAAACTGAGTGGCTACAGGTTTAAGCTCCAAAAGAAGAATTAGAGTAGTGAACAGTATGAAGACTTCCTTTTTTCTTTTAACTACGCATTCCTTTATACTATAAGCTTAAAGCAAATATATAGAACTTAAAAGAGACTATAAATAAAATATATAAAGTTCATTTTCAACTTCTTCCATCTCTGCAGAAATAAATTTACAAAAAATACTACCAATATCACCAGAAGACAAAAAGAAACAAGTGCCAAGTCTCACAGTTTTCAGTCTGCCGTATCTTTTCTTGTTATAGCAGCATACAGTGCTTACTTTGACAGAAGCATTTATATAATATAGTGCTGTATCAGTTGACAAATGAAATATTACATAGTTTTGATCCTTACTGCACATTACTTTACAATTCTCTAAAGCAATCTTTTAACCCACAATGTGAAGAAAATGCAGCTGTTATTTAGCTTTACCACAGATACATTTTTTAGTGTGCATCCTTATAATACAAATTCAGAACTGTTGAAGAAAAAAGTTTGCTTTTGATAATAAAGGCACAAAATTAAGCAACACAGAGTCCAGCAACTACAGGCTAGCCAACTATGTCATCACAGCCTGTCGTCCACAAAAACTGCTAGTGCATATCACTATCTATTTCTTCTTCAAATAGCAACGTAAAAAGAAACATTAGTTAAGGGCTAAAAGAAATTTTCATTTATTGCTGTAAAGTGATCTCCAGGTGAATTTGACGTTAACATGGAGAATGAAGCATTGCTTCTCTTAATCTCAACTGAAGCAGATTCAGATCTCAGTTGAAAACGCTGCTAGTTTTAAACTCAGTTCATTTACCATTGTTATAGTCAAAAATCTTTCCAGATTTTCTTCATCTTTACGGACGTTAAGAATTCTGGTCTTTGAAGACCAAGTTCTTCTAAATTCAAGAAAATAAAATTCTTTACTCATCCAATCCCTGTAAAATATATTTTCAGTGCAACATGGAGGTTTTTATGTCATGTTGTCAGCTCCAACGCTTGTTTTCAGCATTTAAACAATATTCCACACAATATTCAAGCTTTTTCTTTTTAATTTAGTGCAGTCTATTTTATTTCAGTTTTATATTTATATATCACACAGCTGGAAAGAACTACACTAAAAACATGATTAACCAAAAAAAAAATGTAAGTGTCCATAGCAGTATTCAAAACTTCATTATCAACGGAAGATGTGGGCAAAATAATAAAGAATATAAGTTACTTAGTATGTTCTCAGTGAATTCCTTCCAAGGACCTCAGAGTAAGTGAGACTGCTTGTAATGTCCACAGCACCATGCTGCATCCAGCATCACACAGAATTGTGCAGTGCTTCGAATACAATTCTGTTCATTCAGGGCCTGCAGGGGAGCTTCATTTTCAAGTCAAACCTCACTGTAGGACACGTATTCCAAAAATAAGTACATCTAAAGCTAATGCATTCAAAAAGAGAGGGTGACTTTAGTTTTCTATTAATTAGATGTTTTTCTTTTTATAGAACTTCTGATCCCTCATAGGAGGATTAAAACAAGTCTACTGGGAAACGTTTTATAACATGAAAGCATTACTGAAATTATTTCTATAGGCATATTTAGAGGTGTATTTAACAACAGAGACAAACATTCAGTAAACACAGCGCATTATTTTTAAATACCTAAAAGTCAAGAGATTACGCTCTGAGCTACTTCACAATGTTTCTATTATACTATTGGCCTAGCAAAACAGAACTGTTTCACATCTGTTTAATCATTACTAGTTTGCACAAGAGGCACGAATAAAAGAAAAGGACTGTTGTAAACTGCAAGTCATTTCCTTGCTTTTTGTCCCCAAATTATCCAAGTTCTTTTGGTTTTATAAGGTGACTAACATCCAGCAGAAAAGCAGACAAGGAAAGACATATGAGGAAACCTCCAGAAAATTCTTTAAGTGTTTTGCAGACCAAGCTGGAAGACCAACTGCAGGATGTGCCAAGCAAGAAGTCAAGAGTCAACTCACAAAAAGGCAGATGCCCACAAGTGGATTTTAAACAGAGTACTTCACACACCTGCTATCTAGTTCTGGAGATATTTATAGTCTCCAGGTATTTAAGCTTTCAACTGCAAGAGATCCTAACATACACAAAGGTCAATTTCTGAGTATGTTCCAATCAACCTAGCTTGGACAACGCTGAGCAGCAATGCCTCTACCTCAGGTCCTGTCAAGATTTGCAAACCACACACCTATCCTCACAGTCCTGGGCTGGCAGGAGGTGACAGGGCACAGCTGCTAGTCCATGCTCTGCAAAAAGCATCAATGCTTATTTCCTTCACAACAGACCCAGCGGGAAGGCTGAAGGAGAAATGATGCCAGTACCCCTTAGAATTCAGTTAAGCACTGGACCAGAAAGAGGTCAGATGCGGTTGGATCCAAGTTTATCATTCTGTTCATCGCTAACTTAGCAGCTACAAAACACAGAAAGTCATTAACTGCATACAAACAGGCATTCAAATCATCCTCTTGAAATCACCCCACCTTGATTAAGCACTAAAAAGAAACCCCTGCACCCCAAAAAAGGTGAAGAGTTACTAGCAGCAGGAATAGAGGAAAGAAAATAAGAAAATGAAAGGTAATTTCTATATTTCATATTAAAATTGTCACTGAAATTGGATCAAGGATACAGTCATCATCCTTCAATGAGACTTCAGAACTCGGACCCACCCACTTGGTAAAGGGCACTAATAATTAAACTGTCACCCTCAGTTCGTCTCTCAGCCAAGCTCGTCATTAACTTTTTCATGCATGGAAAAAGGGGAAAGTTGCAAGTCAGGATGAAAAGGGTCCATTCGAATTTTACTTCTGGCCAACAGTGCTGTAAATATGTATTCAGGAACAATTTTCTGCTCTACGTTTACATTTTACAAGCGCTTGTGCTATTAAGTCTCCCCTAAGAATATACAGAAATAAACAAACAAACCTTCACGTGCAAATATGCAGAAAATAACATTAGAATATGCACTAATCAGATATTATCTCAGGCAACCAAAATTTAATTTTCAGTTTTGCTCAGCTCTGCTTCCAACTTGCCCAACTTGTGCCTTCCCAAGAAACAATTCATGCTGATATCAGAAGCGTGTTTACCTGAATCATGCTAAACACACCATGAAACATTTAATAAGAGAAGTTCCCTAAAACTGCTCTAGTTCAGACAGATGGCAACAATTTTAAGATGACTAATTCCAACACAATAAGAGATTTTTTAGAGATCCTGAAGGATTTCTAGATCAAGCCAACAAAAACCTTATTATTGATGTACGCTACAGAACATTTTAAGAGTCAGTTATAAGCCAGTCACTAGCAGTAGGCTCTAAAGGGGGCCAAAAAGACTTATTGTTAAATTACGTGGCAAATCCCTGTCACACATATTCCAGAAAGACTGTGGTTGTAAAGGACAGGAAGTCAATCCCAACCCCTCTGCCACAGTCCAAGGAACTACAGCAGGATTCCCAGTACTCTGTTGAGTTTATTCATCTCGAAGGATGGAGACTCAGCAGCCTCTCTGGACTGTTTCTCTGTGTTCTGATACAATTTCAAATATCTTAACTTGCTTCTTTTTGTTTATTACACTTTCACAGAGTATAACTGAGAAGAATATGGCTCCTCATCCTCACTACCTCCCATCTCCCTCCAAGTATTTATACACATCATCAACTGCGTATAACTTCTCCAGGCTGAACAAGAGAGTCCTAGCTCTTTCTTTCAGCCTCTCCTCACATGCTCCAAGTTCCTTAATCATAAATGTTACTTTTTGCTTCCGAAGTGACTTAGTCGAATTATTCAAACATACAATCTATTTCTTACACCTGTGCAGCAGACCTCCCAAAACCATATGGGGCATTGGACAGCAGGAAAAACTAACACTTCAGCTACTAAAATACAAAACAGAAAATAATAATGACCCTTAAGTAATCTTTGCTGTATATGCTATTTTGCGTTAAATGGAAGTTAAAAATTAAAGCAAAATTAAGAGACATTCTTGTTTGATGAAATCAGTGCTTTTAGCAGGTGAAACAATAGTTTTATAGAACTTATAAAAGTGAAGTTTATTCTTACTAATATACACTATGGACTAGACTAACATGTACAGCTGAAAATATTCTGCAGACACTCTAAGTCTACTCAGTCTCTCTGACAAAGACACCATGTTTTAAAAAAAAATTTCCCAGACAAAAAGTCAGCATTCTGGGAGGTAGGGAAAGGCTGGAAGACAACAGTAGTGCCAGAATTATCATCTAAATCTTGATACAGATAAGAAAGTCTTACAGAGTTTTCTGTAAGAACAAAGGAATACTTCAACTTGAGCTGGCTTGTTGCTCTCTGTGTATAAACATCTGCAAAAGAGATGCTTCTCAATAAGGGTCCCCTTCACCCAGAATCACAAACTAATCACTTGCAGTCATATCATTCACTGCGTATCAGATAAGCACAAGGCCATCAGGTCATCTAAGAGCTGTACCTCAGCTTTGTTGGTCATGCAATAGGAGAATGGATTGACTGACAGCCTCCTCCAGAAAAATGTTGTCACAAATGTTCTTTCACTAAAGAACTTTCTAGATAAGGTAAATCATCATCTTCCCTCTCCAGCTCAGTCATCAAATCTCACACGTCTTTCCCACTCATGCCATTCCATCATTCTGGCAAGCTAAAGATTAAAGGTGTAATAGGCCACACACATGCATACCCCCACCCTCCAAAATCAAGGCTCAATTCATGAGATGTAAGAGGTCACGTGGAAGTCACTACTAAAGAGTCACTTGAGAGAACGGGGTTCAAAAACTGAATTGAAAGAGTACATAGGCAAGAAAAACAGAAGGAAATATGCAAAGTAGGTGATGTAATTTTTAGAAAAAGCAAGAAGATAAAAATGAGGAAAAAAGAGCAGCGGTGTGTGTGCTGAAAATAACTTCTCTTTAGTTTAATGATCCTTAATTCCAATGAACTACTTTTAAAATACCCTGGAAATACAAGTTTTCAGTTATGTCAGATTAATTTAAAAGTTTATGTTATGTTCACTGGAATGCCTAGTACTTCAGAAGGCAAGCATTAAGCTCATAACACTAAGTAACAAATTAAGGTAGCTACTGAGTCGGTTTTTTCTTTTTTTTTTTTTAATACCTAAGTAACAAATTAACACACTCAATTTTGACATAATCAAATGACTACCTATATCAACAAATTCTTCAATAACTCTGGAACTCTTCTCCCAAGTAACTCTCAGTAAGACATAAATTACCATGAAGGTTTCTGATTGCTTTGAGTATTCTAGCTCAGGATCAGGGTGAGTACCCACATTGGTAAGAATTAAGGTAGAGTAACCCATGCTTAGATTGATCTTCTGTAGTTTTTCTGCTTCCAGTCATCCTCATCAGGGACTGAGCTCATACTCAACCTCCCAGAAAACTTCACATCTTTTAACAGATACACATACCTTACTCCTTTGAAATTTTAGATAGAAAAGAATCTGAGAAAACATGAATCAGCATTTATGAAGCCTACAAAAGTGTGAGGTAGACCAAAATTACCATTTTTGGTATCAAGAAGAAATTGAGTTTACTGAAGAGAATCACAATTTTATTTATAGATCTGAATAAGGAATACTATTAGCTTCATTTTCCCATGGCCATATAAACATTGATTTGATTTGATTCATTTCACAATTTGCACATTCCTAACAGAAGTTAATCCTATTATCTGCTGCATCACTCGAGAACTAAGTTGATAAAACCCTGTCTCTCAGAATGGTTACATTCTGTAAAAACCTTTCAAGTGTTAAATAGCTTTTCAAATTCAGGTATCTACAAACTTCTAAGCAGTTTAGCCATAGCTATTCAAAATTAGTCTCCAGATGCATTTATATCAAAACATGACAGTCACAATCTTTATTCTACCACATTTAAAAGAAAATGTTTTTCTTAGTCACAGCCCTGATTGGTACACATTTGTATTTACAAGATCCTCATCTACTTTTCCCTGGCAGATCAAGGGAAAAAAATAAATGCTTAAAAGCAAAAGTGTTCAGGAACAAAAGAGACTGAAATTACACAGAGGTGAAGAACACTACCTGAAACACCCTCATAGTTTAAACGACTCATATTAGGAAGTTTGCTGTTTCCATCATACTGGAATATGCTGCATCACCATGATCGACCCAATATTCCTGGTTCATCACATACTCTGACCCGCTTCAAAGCAAATAAATATCACTGCACTTAAGTTCACCATGGCGAATAACTGTTACATAGCAAGGTGTTGTACAGAACTCAAATCTTTATAACATGCACAGAAATTAAATTTACAGAAGTCCTACGTGCTTACTGAACATCATTAAGAAGCAAGGCATGCCAACAAGTTGCAAGCATCTCCATGACCGCTCCTGTGAACAATTACCTCTTACAAACACAAAAACTCAGTCAATAACACAGCAAAAATGAGTCATGCTATAGTAGGTATATAATGGGCTGTCAAACACTTCATATTGTCATATAGAAAATCAATATCTATAAATGTATATTTCTCTACTCAGATTCTACATATATCTCTCTATAATATACAGAGAGAATTCACACGAATCTAAGTCAACAGAAAAATTACAAATATGAAATATTTTACATGTTATATGTGAAAATGATTGCTCTCTTTGTATAATATTTCTATTTTTGTTATGTAATACAAATGTCATACAAGGAGAATTTTTCAAATAGCAAGAAGCAGCCAGAACACTAGTTGAATAGCTTCCCAACTTTCACTACTGAGGATTTTTTGAGCCTTGCATATTCAGTGATACAATTAGCACAGACTGATATTTAAAGATTGTGACAGAATGAGGCAATGCAAATTAAGACAAGTCCTACCCTATATGAATAGAAGGATAGATTCTTGAATTTATTTTTTAAGGTTTGTTTGGTGCTTTTTTTTTTTTTTTTTTTTTTTAAAGAATACAGATGGTTTAATATAGTGAATACTGTAAGTTCGCAAGCCAAGCTGGCATAATGCATTACACCAGAGTGGGAGGGAGGACAAATAGAGAATGTTGTAACCATCAGGTGGAATGGGACAACCTTATACATATATTCAGTTACTTCGATGAATTAAGAACACAAAGCCAGGATTTTGAAGACACATGCACAGGCAGACCTCCAGCCTAAATAAACTACAGTTCTTTTATTTACTTTTTTTTCTACAGATTATATGTGATACTACGTAACATTATATACACAAATTCTTCACACATGCATACAGGCACACACTGCAACTCCAAGACAACAAAACTCTATCTTACCAAGACTGAACTCCAGCTTTGGCTCATTTGCAATTCTCTGAATACCTTTTAAAGTTGAGAAAAAGTAAGAAATGGTTAGAAATAATTTTATTTACACATCTGCTTTTTTTTGTTTATATGCGGTGGTGTTTGTCTTGTTTAGTTTTTTAATACAGTTTGACACGCCTAACTCATACCACACCAACTACGGGCCAGGATGCATAGAGTAACACTTCGTATTCAAAACCTCAGTGAAAGAAATCTTTGCATGAAGTATTTGTCCAAAAAAAAAAAAAAAACAACACAACATGTTTCTTTGTAAAGTTAACTTTTCTTTTGGAGGATGATCAAATAACATTCAGTTGTTCACCCTCTGCAGGAAGTAATTGGATCATAACTACAGTATTGATTGAAATTGTAGAAATGAAGTTGTCTTACATGGACATTCATGTATTGTTTTGTTGTAATCCTGTCATCAAAAGATCATATGTTGTATTCACAAATACCGGACAAATTGGTCAGATTTGGAAGAACCAGGATGGTATATAAAATTTAAGGAAGGAATCTTGCTGCAATTTCAAAAACAACATGAAAAACTATGTTGTAGAATAGGTCTTACGCCACACTGTTATCACTGTTGCAGCTGATCATTCACGTTTATGCAGAATTTGCAGAAAAAATTTTAGCTGCAAAGCGTAGAAAGGCCTTTGTCAGTAAGAGATAACAAATAACATCCTTTATTTATTTTAAGTTAGAATTATACAAAAATATCTGGTAATAAATTTTTTCAGAGTTCGACTTTATCGCTAGCACATCCAGCATATTGGAACATTTTTATGAATATGCTGGATACAGACTTGATTGACTGATCAGTCACTTGATACAACTGAAATCCAGTGCATAGCAATACAACATGGTTCAGGCCCCTCTGAATCAAACACGGCTCAAAATATGGCTAGATGCTTTCAAACCCCTAGGTGCTTTTATATCACAAAGTACACTTCTCTGACTCTAAATATCGCCAAAGCTTACTTAAGAGTTATCAAAAGTATCAAATTATGTCTTACAACAAGTCCACGTGTTCATGTAGGACAAAAGAATAGAATATTTAAATTTCATGAAGAAAATAGATCAGAGAAAAATGCCAAAAACATAGTAACACTACGTATCTGTTTCCATGAAGATTATCTGAATAACTGAGTATGTAACAGGTAACGATAGTTAAAGAACCTCCATCTACAACTGCACCTTGTCAACCAACAAATTAAACAGCATTATGTACACTGTTTGAGACATTATCAGTACTACTACAAATTCTGGTGCGTTTTTACTGTACCGCTCAATAAGATGAGTATATACACTTACTCGTAAGCTGTGGCTCTCCTAGACTGTCTATTTGTGATGAAGGGAGAAACTGCTGTGCTTCATCTGATGCTCTCTCCTCTTTGATCTCCATGATCAACCTCCAGAACTGATGAATTTTATTCCTCAAACTTTGAGTTTGCCTCTCCCAGTGCCACAGCCCAAGATTCACAATCTGCTTTTGATGCAGCTTCAGGGTAAAGATCTGGTTCTCCACTCTGAAATTCAGCTATCAGAAAACATTAATACCGTTTTTAGCAATTCTTTCTCAGACAAGGGATCAAAACAAAATTGATACCATGCACCACTGAAAGCACTACGTTTCTTCTATGTCACAGACCCACGCACCCCGTTTACCTCTTGAACCAAATCCCTATTTTTACATACTCAGTGCATTACAAAGCTTATCCATCGAGTGCTTCCAAAAGCAATTAAAATATTGCTAAACGAGGTGGCAGAAACAAATTGAAATGGGAGGCTCTTTTTCAGTACAGAATTCTGCAGCTCAGCAGGTACCTATCAGAACTGCTAACTTAAAGGAGAATTTGATTTAGCAGGGGCAGCAGACAGACAGAAGCAGTGGGATTTAACAGAATATGTTCATAAGTTCTTCTATTAGAGCTGACCTTTATGCTCAGTGTTTTATTCATCCTTGGCAGAGTACTGCTCATCAATACATAGAGATAATTTAGCGTGACATAGTTTCTCTGAAAAGATCCACCAAGTTGTGCATGAGTTTCTGCCGTCATTATTATCCAACTCTTTTGCTGTTCTGCCTCAAATCTAATTGTTTGATGATCAAGTTTTCCAAGGACAAATGAAAAAAAGGAATTAAATACGTTGACGCTCCTAAGGAAATGCAGGTAAGTAGCAAGGGTCAGTCATTTGATTACAATTAGCACAGAAAGAATAAACATTTAAAGTTCTTTGACACAAACAACTTCACAAAGACAAATTCCACATGACATTTTCTGCAATACACGCAATTAAAAAAATCAACTGGGAAAGAAACAAAAATTAATGCTTCTTTAAAAGATGCTACCAACTTACTCAGAAACATAAAACTCTATCAAGTATCTGTGTTACCGTATTACTTAGGACTTAATTTGGTCAAAATCATTTTGACCTGAACGTACCGTAGGTAGTACTGCTGGTTAAAAAAGAACATTTATGTGCTCTCATAATTAGCTCAAAGCCAAACAAACATAAAGAACTTTCCCATACACAAAGTGAACTTATTTCCCTTTTCCTAACCGAAGCATCTAACCTTGGGCACTTACCCACATATGTTATTCTAAACCTATTTGCACTTCATAAACTCAGCATCTGTCACTTACAATTAACTATGCTTTTATTGTTATGGAGGACACAAGATGCAAACCTCAAGTCTGCAAGTCTCTTAAAATGGTGTCGGCACAAATCCCAGCAGAGGTGGAACAAGTATTTTTGTCTGGTAGTGGATCTAATGAAGCGTACAATAGGTGGCTGCAGCTGCTGATAAGAATTCTAGACCAGTAGGATCACAGAACTCAAAAGGAACAAGAGGAAAGAGGAGAAGGAACTGGTGTAACACCCTTCTGCTTTCCTGGGTAATTTAAGAAAAGCTAATAAGAGCTCAAAATCTTGCCTCTAGCCCCAGAGAGTCTGCGAAACAATGTATTCAGCTCTTGTGACAAGAACATTCACAATCTGGGGGAGATGCAGATGTTCTTCTTACCCTTGTTTACACACAAGATGTACTTGCCTTGAGTGACCAAACCTGAACAAAATGATGTTTACTGTTTGTGAAAGATGAGCTTAGACACAGAAATTTCATCTATAACGTCATGTGATTTGCTAAGATATCTGAGACTCACCAATCAAAATTTACCAGCAGTCATTTTAATTAAAAAATAGATTTCCAGGCACACAAAATACCTGTTTGTACCGCTCAGCTTTAAAATCCCAAACACTCTTTAATAAAAGTGGTTTTGATATCCAACATGCCTTAGCTAAAACAGTCAAACAAGCCAATGCTTTACAAGCACCATTCAAATATGCCAAGGTGTTCTTTTCTCTCTGCTCTTTATTTTCAAATGTAAACAGGAGCAGTGATTTTGCCTCAAAACATTCTGCCACCAGCTAAATAAAAAACATCTGCTCTAAGGGGAAATCAATGTTTTGCAATTTAAATCATCCTATTTATACTTATCCCTCAGCAGTGGAAATCAGACTGCCAAACACAAAAGGCATGCTGATTCATGCTTAATATGCATGTAACCAGAAATTGATAGTGAAAAGCAGTAGGAATGGACGTAATTCAGCACATTCTGACCTAACAGGTGCCAGTTTTGAGATCTGGAAATCCATTTCAAGCTAATCACTTCAAAACACTACAGTCTGCTATATTTAGGTCTCTGGAATACTCAGAATCATACTCAGAACTAAGTTCAATTCTGAAAAGCATATAAAACAACTCCAAAAATATTAATCTCAGCCAACATAGGAAGTTTTATTCTGCAGAACATACAGCTGGTAAGAAGCAGCTCACACAGAGGAATACAGACACTTTCTTCATCATTTTCTCAATGTACACTGGCAAAAAAATGTCTGTGGCAATAGGGAGAATAGGTTTACTCATCTAATAAATCATGATTTTGACTATTATTTTGAATTCGATGTAAAGAATTTTTGCTGAGATACCTAAAGTCAGGTTGCAGCAGGAAAACAAAACTTAGCTGCAGTGAGCGTTTCTGAAAAATGAACTGTATATTGACAAATCTTCACATCTAGTTAAGGACTCAAGGAGGTAGTAGACATATTGATAGAATCATATTTCTACTCAGACATCCTACACCAGAGGATTACATGGGTGTGCAAAAAAACAAACCTAAACCTTTGTACTTGCAACTACAGGGTTTCTGTAGAAAATACAAAAGAATCTTCTATTACGCTCTGTTATTGTTGACATCAGTTAATTCTGAAAAAACAAATATGTTTTTGAAAGTCTTTACTGTTGACTTAAATGAGGCCAGTTCTCTATCTGGTGCACATTCCTACTTTTATTGTTAAGACCTAAGTTTCGAACACAAGATAAGGAGACACTACCACTAACAGTATTTTGCATTCACTTGGGAATCTCCAGTGGCAGAATGGTTATTTTCATCTCAGTGCTGGACATCAGATTTTTTTTTCAGTTCAGCGGCATAAATCCAAGAAAAATCTTCATTTGCAGATGAACACAATGGTTTTGTTTCAGAACACGTACTTTTCCTTTGGTGAAACAAAAGAGTAACCCTTCAGAACAAGCACTTCACAGCCCATAGTTTTAATGAAAAATTTATGTATATCTACCTTTACATTTTTCTTCTTGATCAAAGAAAGGTCTTACAGAACTACAGGATCCAACACAGTACTTTTTCATAGCTTGCATAAACTCAAAGTAAATGAACTGTGATTCAGTCATTCTGTCTCAAACACTGAGACACTGACATAACCCACAGTAATCTGACAGCATTCGTACTGATGGTGGAATTGCACATTGCTAATTGAAATCTCTTTATAAATTAGCACTATACAAAGCTTCGTCCTCAGTTTTTCCCAGGATATCTCATTTGTGTCACAGAAACTAGCAGAGTGCTTAAATGCAAGATAACTGCGTGTATACTATATTAACGCAAGAATAAATCTGGAAGTATGTCAAGTCAGACAGATTCTTCATATTTCCTATTAAATTCTAGACCACAGCTACAATAAATAACTGGATATCAAACTGTTTCTTCTCACATTTCTACCCTGTCAAATTGAGCTGGTCAGTTGGAAATCAGCTAAACACACTCGTGGGAAAAGGGAAGGGAAGGAGGAAGCATCACTAATTCTAGTGCCTGGCATTGATGCCCAGCATTAGCACTGGTATTTGTATAATAAATTGAAAGCACGCCAATACCCAAGGTGCCATTTGTGACACCTACCTGAACAGGTTCTGTAGCAGGGCTCTGTGTTTGCTCTACAGCAGGTGGAGGTAGCTCAGGGCTACACAAACACGCATTCACTTGGCCAGCAATAATGTTTTGCTTCACACACATTAAGCAAAAAGTTCTGTAGTCCAGAAACTTCCCAGCTTTCACACTGTTTAAGAACCTTCAAAATACTCTTGACTTCCTGTCCCTTGATACACAGAGTGGACAGAAATAGAGACACTGCATACACAGATGTTATGGAAAGCTAATCTGGTCCTGCAGCTACACTGCTTCTATTCCTTATTTCATTAACAGACTCCCGTTAGGGTCAGGAAGCAGATTGCGGGGGGGGGGGGGGGAGGGAAGTCTGTTAAAACAGCCTTTTCTGATATAGACCCTGCACCAATAACTCTTCCTGAAGCTTGACCTCAGCAGAGCTTCTCTGACTCAAGTCAGTATATAAAGTTACGGTCCCTTAGGACTTCTGCAGCTCAAATAAAGAATTCAACCTCTCTGCTCAAACAGAACTTCTATCAAATAACAAAATAACACAGAAAAGCTGAAATATCCCCAAAGTACTGAAAAGTCTCTTCTACTTAAACTCAACTCTCTGAAGTCAAAAGTATATTTCGGTATTACCTTCATCATCCTAAAATAACTTCTTAAATTATTATGTTCCCGTTATAATTAAACTCAAATTTCCCCAAACTTTCAGTTTAACAGTAGCAGCTGCCTCCTTTTGCAAATAGATGGGAAAAAAATTTCTTGTTAAAAATTGTCTTAAAAGTTTTGTATGTACTTGATTTTAATCAAAACTAATCAGAAACCTGGGTTTCTAGGAAAATTGAAGTAACTGAGACACCCCAAAAAGATATACAGTTACTGGGAATTGACCCTTTCTAGAGACTGTAGTTTAATAAGACCTTTTACAAATCTTTTAAAAATAAAGTAGAATACACTAAGGGGGAAATGCTGTTTGCTAGAACTTCTTTGATTCAGTATTAATTTTCAGAGTTTTTTTCCTTAAGAAGGCTCTGTTGCTCTGTTCTACCAAATACGTAAAAGTATCACAAAGACTAATGGAAACTGATTAAGGAGAGTTACAAAATTAATGTTTAACAGAGAACAAAATTAATTTGTCAGTATTTGAATTAAAACATGTACAAAGCATCTGACGAGTGATCATGACAACAGCCCCTCCTTTTCTAGATGGTAAATGTTTCCCCATTCTATGCCAATATGCGTATGTGGAGCATTTTTGAAGGTTAAAGGTTCTCTCTCCCTGCTCACCCACACTAGCAAGTTGTGTGTTCTCAGCAGTGAGAAATGGTTGAGAATATCAATGAACCACTGTCACTCTAAAATACGAAGCACTGTCACAGCTAACCAGCATATGCTGTAATAAAAGCAGAACAAAGCTTTGATACGTAAATTATATCTGCGGGATATTTCTAATACAGACATCAGAGGCATTTAATTCACAAAGCTGACTGAATTCTATATGCTGATGCATTTCATGTTCAAATTAGTATTGATGAAATCATCTCGTGTTTACTCATGATGCTATGTTAATCTTCCTTTGGAAGTTAAATTCTCTATCAAAAATAAGGAATTTAATTAAGAATTTTATCTTCCATGGTTGGGCTTTTGTTTTTCTTTCATTTATTTTATTTTGCAATTCTGAAATAATCTTTTGGGAATCACCATTGTCATCTGCAATTAACTCCCCACAGAAGCTGACAAAAAAGACCGAAGTATTTGAAATAAATATGGCACCATACAAAACTTTGTTTCCCCACATTGTCTACTGCACTATAATAATCTGTTTCTTGTAATACCAGCAGGCTTTAACACATGCCCTGCCTTTTCATTGCCTGAACTGCACACCTGTACAGACCACAGAAGTATTTAAGCACCACAATGAAGATCACTGAACAAAAGTAATGCAGTATTCACTGAACGCTCAATTCAGCCTTCACACAGAAGTGGGCTGTCTTTGTAAAAAGGAAGTCTATCACACCTCCGGGCTGAACCATCACTCTTCTTCAGATGAGGCAAGATTCAGAGATCTCAATCTTCAATTCTGGAAGAATAAACTTATTGTATGCCTATTAGTCCATCTCAAAAATGCAAAGTGATACTGACCTGCCTTTCCAAACCACCAGCATTTAAGGAAATAAAACATTCCATGTGCCTTACATACTACCTGCAAATGGAAAAAGGGAATCCTTGCCATCTTAGAGGTATTTCTACATGCAGACCTTTTGCCTGACACTCTCCAAGACGCGTCAGTCAACTATAATATTACATCAGAAACAGAATATTGCATCAACTATAATATTGCATCATATTGTAGTCTTCCAGTCTTCCCTCACCCTTCCCCATGTCTCATTAGCCCTACCTGGGTATCAGAGTTCTTATTACTGACAAGCTACAAAAACATAAGTAAGACAATCCTGAAAAACCAAAAAGATACACAGATCAAGAGAACAAAGTATCTTAATCTCTCACATCAAAATTCATTTCCCTGTGCCTGTGTCGCTTGTGTTCATTTCCAAATTTTTGTTGTACAACACCACATGGAGGAATGCAGGCGTGTTTTTTTTGTTTATACTCACTCCACACACGAAAGCTCACTTCATATTGCTCTTCAGATATGTTTCCATGCAACAGGGTGGCAAGAGCTGTGCGGCTTGATGTTTGAACTTAAGCGGGACCTAAAATGATCAACATTTTTCCTTCTGCAGCCTGGCCTCTCTATGAGGTGCAAGGAAACGCCTGCTTCATATCTGGTGCACCTCCTTCTCTCTCTGACCCTGGGTACTTGAGGGCTGTTCCTCATACTTCTTCACTCGTCCATCTGTGAAATGCATTTTCACAGTGGCAACACCATCTTGGCTGTTAGACTTTGGAGTGATGGCACTGGAGCTGCCCTCACTCCTCCCTCCACTCCTAGCACCGTGCCATATAATCCACACTTCTGACAGAGCTTCCAAGCTCAAGAGGAAGAAGAGATGTAACTGTAATGATATACAAAATCTTCCAGCTCTTGAAGAGGCTATGATGCTTGTCTGTACTGTAAGGTTCAACCATGTTGTTATTCAGGAGAAGAACTGGAGCTCAGGAAGTTAACACTACATTGCTCAAACATCTCAGTGCACAGCAGCAGTTTGTAGGTTTAAGATCTTTTCAGACAGAATAGCTGAAATACTTATCACTCAGGATTTCAGGACTGTCATACTCACACGAACCCTCTTAAGATCCATCTCACACCAGCGCCCTGTTAATAGCACCTGGATAATATCACAAGGGCACGCAAGAAACCAGAATAATGTTTCACCTAACAAATCTTGGTTTCCTTTCCTGTTTTGCTTTGAAATGCTTTGAGTTAGACAGTTTTGAAAGAACTATGCTTAAAGCATTTACAGGTCTATCCACTGCAATCACCTGATCTTTCTGCATTCCACTTAAATTTCAGTGTCCATTACAGTGAGGCAATCAGCTCCATAACATAGCCAGTACTGCACAACAATTTTTATTTTACTCTCCATGTTTATTCCACTGTCCTAGATTACCTTCTCAAGTATCCTATTTAGTCCCAATTTCTCACTACCCAGTGACGATTCCGCCCACTACTCAAAGAAAGGTAGAGACGCTCAGCCAGAAGCTCAGTCCAAAGTTCTCCTTGCAGTTCCAAGCCTGAACATGAACCACAGATTCTCTTAATCTTGCCATCTGTCTCTTTCACAAGTGAAACTCCATGGATCAGTTGTACTCTGATGTAGTTGCCCAAGAGACATTTGTGAACAGGTACACCCTCTATCCTGCTTTCACCTGAACATAGTAAAGCCTTCTATACATATCTTAGAGCCTTTTCCTTTTCCCTTTCTCTTTTGGCACCCAATATACAGTGGATATCTCAATGACCATCTAGTGATAATGCAACTAGTCTTTCATGAGAAAAGCCCCCACTGACAAAGAATTTCATTCTCAAGGTCCTTTATTAGTTTTCCCCCATCTCTTTTGTCATCTGAATTCTATTTATTCCTAGAGTACAATGACTGTTATTTCATTACATTTGGTATTTACCCTTGCTCAGTATAGAGTCTACTATCTTTATTCCTCTTCACTTTTGTTTTAATATCTCACAAGAAAAAGCAAGAAAAGAGGCTGCATCCTCTTTTCTCATCCAATAAATCATTTGCCAATCTTTTGCCCTTATTCACCAGCGCAAGAAAACTGCCAAGTTTGAAATGCATTTCTCCTCCACCTGTCTGTCTCTTCCTCTGTCTTCTGCTGTATTCCTTTCCTCACTTTCCAGGTATTCATCATCCCTTGATGGCTCTGCATATTTTAAGTTTCCTGTTCTTTTTTCTTTAAACAATTCTTTAAAGACTTTTCCGACACCTCACCCTAACTTTACCTACACCACTAACCTTCAAACTCAGTCTTTTAGAAGGTTTGTCCCTCAAGTAACAACTACTGTTCCTAACTATGAGAGTACATTTCTTTTTCCATACCAACTGCCAATCTCTTTTTCTTCACAGACAGCCTGAAGTGCTTACTCAGTACTCACTGTTGTCTGATTCCCCAGTCTTTGGGCTGCCAAAAATCTGATAATCTGCCAGCCTCACTGTCACAGAAGCTGCCCTGTTTGCAGGCTTCAAATCCAACTGAAAAAATCGTGGCAGTAATTACAACAGAGTTCTTGCTATAGCAGCATTGTGTTCCAGCATTATAGAAGAAGTGCCAGAAGGGAACTGGAATGACTGTATTTATATCCAATCTTAACATCACCACCTCATAAAGCCAATGATTCCAATTAATGAAGTAGAATCAATAAAGGCATAATTACAAAAGCCTCAATTTGAGAGTCAGTGGTGATCATTCAGCTATTATAGTTATGCAAAGCAATGCTTTGAAAACCAGAAAGTCCTTTTTCAATGCAGCGTCTCAACATTAAGCACAGGATGTAACATTTAATTCCATTAAATGCAGGATTGGACCTATTCCTCAAAATTCTACTCAGAACAGGACAAAATCCACAACGAATGCATTTTTAAGTCTCAGTCTTCTCAAATGCAACCAAACACCATGAATCACTTCAAGGAAGCGAGGACAAAAGTTAACATCATTAATGAAACATTTTTGTTTTAGTGAGCTGGAAATTCTGGTGCTTACAAAAACAGAAGGTAAGGATTTCTACTAAAAGCAGGCCATCAGGTCCACAAATGCAGCATAAGCTTTTTTCCCCTATGGCCAGTTTTACTAACCTGCCAGCACTACTCTCAGGCTAGCATGACCCTACCCCATAGAATAGATCCATCCAGCTCTCAACTACAGCATGTACTTTGAATGATCACACTTCGACAGATATCCCACAAATCTTCACGTGAAATGCATTTTTCAGTTCATGTGTGCAATTTATATTCTACACTTTGAAGCAAGACACTCCAAACACGAAACATGTAAGAATTTGTCCCTTAGAGTCTCATTTTACTGCTTGTCTGAAAATTATTTATACTCAGAGGGCATACTGGACAGAATAAAAATACATAACAAAATATTAACTTTTTCAGACTGAGACAGGCAGAATCACTTTCTAAACCTCTCAGGCTGCTAAAACTAACGGCCAGCTGAATTTAAAACTCTGCAATAGTAATTGAATGAGCCCACTCCATAAAAAAATAACATGATGGTTGAGTTACTCTTGCAGAGAAAATTCTGCGGCAGCATTTTCCCAAATGAAAGTCTTTCCGCTAAAATAGTGGTTCTAATTTCTATGAAATCCTTCTCTCCTAATTTTCTTTTTTTTTTTTTTTCTTCCTTTAAACAAACAGTCAAAAAACTAATCCAGTGAATGGAAAATTGATAGGAAATGAGAAAAAGCAAAGCCAGAGGATCAAACTTATTGTCAGAGAAAGATGATTTTTGATTTTAGAAAAAGTAATACGTATGGATTTTAGGGTCTATTTGTCAGCATTAATTCAGAGAGCAACATTTAGACGTGTGTATCGCTAACAAAAGAACACATTTTAGCTAAGTTAAGGCAAAGTTCCAATGTACAGGGGATGGCATTTTTAGTTTTTTGTTGACCGAAATAAAAAATTGACACCGAACATACTGAGCTGTGTCTTACTTACTGAGAATTATTGAAACATCTGCTTTACTCTTGTCCTCCAGAACCCAGCACCGCTCCAGGATTACCACTTTGGAGGCTTCAGAACTCTGAGAGACATAAAGATAACAAAACATTAGGATTTGAAACCTGACAGGGAAGTCCTTCTGTTTGACTGTTCACAGCCAGCGCCGTATGTAGCCAGAAAGACACAAAGCATAATAGTCAGTAAGCAGATGGATAAAGGCATTCTTTAATTACCATTATGTGCTACCTTACTTCAGCTCAATGGGAATGAACTGTTTGAAAAGGCCACAAATGAAACTAAGAAAAAATAACTTGAGAGCTTTTTCATAGCATAGTTTTGGGTACCACTTCATTTTTAAGCAAATCAGTTAAGTCCGTCTCATTCCAACTTCCATATTGCTGAATGAAAATTTGGATACTATAGTAGAGTATTTCCAACTTAACAAAACATGCAATCTTGCAATTTCTATTTAATTTTCATTTTAAAAGGATTTCTTTATCATAAATTGAAACTTCAAATGTTGTCTCCAGCTATGCAATTCTAACAGCATTAAGTGATATGGACTTATGGCAGAGTTCAATATACTCCGAGTTACCACTATCGTTTTCTTGAGTGCTACGCAGAGATGAAGCCTCTTATTTTACTTCACTGAGTCTGACTCAATTTTCAAGCAGAGCAAGGTAATCAGTCACACCTGTAGAATTGAACTTTTTTCTTTAGAACTCATCCATTTATTTTTTTTTTTCATTCTTAACATCTACTGTATGCATGCATACATTTCCTCACCACAGGATCCCAACTTGTCAAAGTTCATTCTCATACTTCAGTGAGATTCTACAGGGACTAAAGTAAACTATTCATTTAAGATTCCTTTCTTAAATACTTCTTCACTCAAAGCGCCCCTAGCATTTAAAAACTCCACCAGAGGAAGGAACTTTAGGTTCCATATATTTTATGTGGTATATGACTTTGTAAAACTGTTTATACCATTTGTCTCTCATACGAGCTTGCTACTTATTTGCTACATCTATACTGTATTATTTGGCCTGCCGGAAACAGATCCAAGCTTTTCGGTTTGTTTTTATTTACAGTTTCCCGCTCATTTTTAAAATAGATGGCTTGATTCCACATTTTCTGAAAAAAAAATTAAAATAATTCTCCTCACCTAACACTACCATGGTCTTTCATGGCACTGAGGGTTTCTTGAGCAAAAGAAGTGGGAGAAAATTTAATTCAGTTCTCATGTTCAAAGTAGACAGTTCTGAACCGTAAGTAACAAACAAGAAACACTGCCAGTGATTTCAGACAATCACAGAATGGCTTGGATTGGAAAAGACCTTAAAGCCCACGTAGCTCCAACCCTCCCACTGTTTGCAGCACTGCCAGCCACTAGATCAGGCTGCCCAAAATCCCATCCAACCCAGCCCTCAGCGCCTCCATAGACAGAGAATCTACAGTTCCTCTGGGCAGCCGGAGAAGCAATAACAGTGCGTCACCACCCTCAGAGTGAAAAGTTTTCTCCTGATATCTAACCTCAGTCTCCCCTATTCTGATTTGAAACCATCCTCCCTTGTCCTATCACTATCAGACCATACAAAAAGTCAGTCCCCCTCCTGCTTATAAGCTCCCTTTAGGTAGTAGGAGGACACAGTGAGGTCTCTCTGGAGCCTCCTCTTCTCCAGGCTGAACCAGCCAAGCTCCCTCAAGTTTTCTTTGTAGGAGAGGTGCTCCAGCCCTCTGATCATGTTTGTAACATACTCTGGACCCACTCCAACAGCTCCATATCTTTCTTGTGTTGGAGGCCCCAGGCTTAGACTAAATACTCTAGATCTCGTGAAGGCAGAGCAGAGGGAGATTAATCAGCTCCCTGTCCCTGCTGACCATCTCTCTTTTGATGCAGCCCAGCATAGAGGATTTTCTGAGGAAAATCTGCATTTATCTTCTCGCTCCTTATTCTAGAACCAGCTATCAAAGCACAAATCAGTATCCACAGGTGGCAACAGGTTAGAATACAATGAGTGAGAAAAAGAAAGCACATTATGTTATCTTAAAATATGCTACCAGTCAAGACAGAAGATCTAATGGACTATGATTAAGTATACTTATTTTGAAATCACTTTTATATTGACTTAATTGAAATATTATTCCGGCTAGTCTAAAAATGAAAGCAGTTTTCTATGGGCTGAGGAATAGCTAGTGTATCATCTAAAGGAAAAAAAAATAACAGTAATGAAACAATGCAGTAAACCTTGAAGACATGCAACAAACGCTATGAGGGAATTATAACCCAGATATGATTTTAGGCGCTATCACGAGGTATTCTCTGGGACTCAAGGGAAGCAAAATTGAAGATCTACATCTTCAAGTCCTTATAAAAAAAAAACAGCTAAAAATCAGCTTAGGAAAAAAGGTAATAGCACTTCAAAAACTAAACAGCGGTTTAACTAGGATGAGCTCCTTAGGGTTTTATCTCATTTAACTCTTCTAATTTTGAATCAAGACATCAACATCCATATAGTCTTCCAGCTATTATTTAGAAGTGGATAACGCAACCTGATTCCTTCAAGAGCCAGCAATCTTTCAGGATAAAAACAACAACAAAAACAAAACCCACAACAACAACAAGAACAACATGACCTAAATAAAGATTTTACTTGAAAAGCACAAAAAAAATGCTTGAGACTGAACTGAGTACAGGAAAGACGTCCACCCTGCCTTTGTCCAAAAAATATTCAAGTCATACTTAATAGCTTTGGCCCTTCTCATACACACGGAAGATAGTTTTTCTGTTGATATTCAAGCTGTATAGATGAAACAAGCAAATATGCCATCTCTCTAGACTTAACATTTCCTCCAAACCACAGGTGGGCAGAAAATGGAAGCCTGC
This sequence comes from Meleagris gallopavo, assembly GCF_905368555.1. Classification (NCBI taxonomy): domain Eukaryota; kingdom Metazoa; phylum Chordata; class Aves; order Galliformes; family Phasianidae; genus Meleagris; species Meleagris gallopavo. Next base: position 10,194,692 of record NC_139407.1, read on the forward strand.
CACTCTACAAAGAAAATTAACTTCCTGGTGCATGGCTGTCAGGGAAGTAAGGCACACAAAAAAGCCAGGAACGAGAAATCAGTCTCCCTCTAGCTTGCTCTGGTTGCTACAACTTAAAGGCTTCATCTTCACGTTTGTAAAAGAAAGCATACATATAATAAAAACAGCATACAGCTAGACAGAACAGCTATCAAGTTAATAACACGAATTGAAATACCAATGCTTGTCTCACAATGCAGTGAGGACCAACGGCTCAGCTGACATACAACAAAAGCTACAAGCACGAGAGGAAGGTTCAGAGTATTTCCAGTTTTCTGGATTTTGAAATGTCAGATAGAGCACAAAAGCCTCACTTAAGGGAGAAATTACTCCACGCTCTACACCAATGCAAGCTGGAAGGAAGTAGCTCCGCAATTTCAAATGAATTTGTACACTCAAAGATGCACAACCAAGTACCAAGTTGAGAAGACGTGCAGTCACTATTTCTACATATGTGAGAGAACAAGAAAGGAAAAAAGATGGATAAAAGCATAAGTCTACCACAAGAGAAAACACATATTGCTGTCAAATAGTTCCACATCCTGACACAAAACTGAAGAACAAGTACTTCAGAATTACTACTGTAACAGACTTCTAGTCATTTAGATGAGCTATACTCTGGCACGCAATAATCTAGTTAAAAATTTATTTATGAATGAAACAACAAAACTGTGATCAAGGGATCCATTACACATCTCTGATAGACATGAGCTTTGTTCAGTATCTAAAAGGACTCTACATTACTCTCTTGATTTACATAATATGTAAGTGCAATGTGAGCTTATTTGGGCTAGCTGTTGATTCATTTTTCTTTTTCTAAGAATCTATGCAAAGTCTATAGAAAAGAATCAGGAATTTTTTTTAAAACACTGATCTGAGGACAAAATAAAATGATTCATAAATGTAACTGAACTATTTTAGCAATACTGCTGTGATAGAACAGCAACTGAAACCCCATCTTCTTACTCACTTTGTCAAAAGATTGGCCAAGCTTTTTTTTAAACCATGATGCTGTTGTAATTTCAAGTAATATCAATACCGTCAACTGTAACTAGCGTGAGTGTCAAATCAGACAAGCAAAGATAGCCCAAATTCTGTGGAGTCCATGCCTGGAACTGAAAAAAAAGCCATTCCAGAACACATGAGGAAATGTCCATTAACCGCATATTCAAGCAAAGAACACAGGTTTCCATGTTACAACAGTACAGTTTCTATCTGCACTGACACAACTTGATTTTCAACTACGTCATTGCAGATTGCCATTTTTCTGTGGAGTAAGGGGAGGAAAAGCAGCTTTCAAAAAATGAAAGCACTAAGACTTACAACTGCCAAACAATGGCTAGTCTAAGCTATTTCTGAATTCTTGTAGATTTGTCTCAATATACCATGGGGAAGGGAGGTAGAAGCATGTTGATATTAAAGGTTTACATAATAGCAGATCAGTTGCTGTGGAGAAGGAGAACCTGCTACTTTATATGGAGTAGAAAACTAAACCGACAGATCAATTAAAAGTGACATTACTAGCATTTCTCTGACTTAAAACTTCAAGTAAAAAAGTTAAGACTACAATACCATGGGAGAAAAACAAGCAGTAATGAAAATCCTTTTCTTAAAGCATCCTAAAAAGCCTCTGCCATAAAGTCCATCATAGTTTGTTTTTTATAAAACTTATTTGTGCAAACTTAAAATAATGAAAGACCTTAAAGTGTAGGGATGCTATATATAACAATCTTACAATGTTTTTCAAAGTAGTTATTTTCATCCTCTATTTATAAGTATTCTTGCAATGAAAACAAGTTACGAGCAATTTTATGGAAACCTAATTAAACAATTAAACTGGACACAACTGTAGTCATAAAGAAGTAACAAACAGACAACTTTAGGCACAAAAAAAAGCCTTACACCTAAAAATGGTAACGTCACAAATTGTTTTCAGTTCTTACTTGCTACTTAAGAAAACCTTTGCATGAGAAGAAACCTACTGAATGCTGGCTTTCCAGGAGGGGATCTAGAAGATGGTGACCAAGCATGTTGACACAGCCAATATCTCTTAGCAAGCCTGCGGTACACTGAAGGCCCAAATGCAACAAACAACAGCATTCATAACCTCAAGTTCATCAAACCATGTCTGCTACCAATAGTAGCAAAGTTGCAAGATCATTAAAAAAATGGTGCGAGCTGTCTAACTTTTACAACTTCCCTATATTTTCAAGATTTTTCAACTTCAGTGTTGGGGAATGAACTAGTCAGATTAATATTGTTCAGTAATGTAATTGTTCAGATCATGTTCTTGACTAAACATTACAGCTTACATTTGCTACTTCAGTGTTAGCACAGATAAGGCTCATCGTTCTGCAGGAAAAGCACCACTACGTACTTGAAATGGAAAATAATAGGAAGAAAGCTCCAAGTTTTATCAGTGTAACGTTATTCACAAAAAGAGAAGCTAACTGTCTTAAAATATGGACACAATTGATTTCTACAGCGATATATCCATTACAAAAAAGACCAAAAGTATACTAACTAAAAAGTGACTGCATAACATTAGCAAGTATACAGCTTGTGCATCTCAAAATGTCGTTTGTTTCAAACACTGGCACAGATTATTCAGTGCAATTTCAACTATCTGAAATCTTCTCTAACTCTGTATATTCTATTGCCAAATTCATAATCCCAGCCTATTAAGTACTGCAAAGCGTATGACCCAAGCTGCATGATAAGGAAGGTAAAGCAGAGCCACCTTTACAAAGTGTCAGCACAATGAAAGATGCTCAAGTCATCGTCTTCAAAAAAAAAAAAAAGCCTTCCCTACTATGATTAAGCCATCACATAATGCCACTAGATGCCAACTTCTTGCTGACAATAATACCACTGATTTATATTCACTGTGGAAAATGCTGTTGACTTACATCACTGAATAAATCCTGCAGAACAGACCAGTGCTTTTCATTAACTATTAACTTTAATAACTACGAATATTTAACCAATATTTTTTAAATTCTAAAATGCAATAATAATAATGTGCAAACATTGTAATTCACGTTCTATATTAATTCAGTTTATTTTGCATAAACAATTTAAAAAATACAAGTTAAGCACATTCTATACACAGCCTGAAAGGACCTCAAATTACCCTTCTTACCTAAAGTTCATTAAACAGAGTTCAGATATGAATTAATTATGTTTTGTGCATGACTTGAATTTCATATCACAACATATACCTCAGATAGCATAATTTTAAAAATTGTTTCACATTTTTTGTCTGCCTTCTTACACAGAGAGAAAAAAAGGTTACATTATTAATCGTTAGCTCAGTTCCCAATATCCTGCCTTTGAAAATAGCCTAGAAAAAAAGAACTGAATGTTATCCATAATTTAAAATAAGGCACTGGCAGCTTGGTTACAGTTTTTACCAGTTCTAGCAGCACCAGAAGGGTAAAGGCGGCAAAATACCAAAATGTTATCACTACAGGCATTCTGTATTTGTACAATGCACAATATCTTTGCATATTTAAAGGTTGACAATGAGGGATGTTTCTTCCTATGTCTGCCAGTTCTCATCATTTTATAGCAACTCTCACAACGTCTGGCATATTTTCCAGTAAATCCCAATTGCTGAAGCTACAACATCACAAGCTTTTATTATAAATCTCAGTCTTTCTGCAGGAAGGGGGTTTAAGGAGGTAAACTAAGCATTTAAAACCATTTAGAACCACCAGGTTCCCAAAGCATATTGCTATTTTCATTGCTTTAAAATAAAAGTATGATTTTTTGCTAAATTTCAAATATTTAAGGGTCATATAACTACTTAATTCTTGAGATACTAATACTTCGTTTGCAAAGAAGATCCAACAAATTTCCTTGCTTAGCTCAATTTGAATCATGAGAGCTTACATCCCTCCGTTAAAAAACAAAAAGGCTCAGCTGTAACAGCCAAACAGATAAATCACCTCCTTCTTTCAGGATGCCCAATGAGTGAGAATGACGGGAAGAACACCAGCCCCTCCCCTGGGCACAAATCCTCAGCCAATTTTCACTGTCCTTCACGATGCAGGGAGGTACGCATAGCTCTCCTAAGATTTCCCTTCCACTCTTATTTCCTCTCTTTTCTGCAGCTAACAACAGCAACCCTCTGTTACCTTCTCAAACTCAAAGGGATGCGAGCAGGTTTGCTGGAGCACAGCTCTGCCTTCAGCCTGCCCCTAGTTTCCGTGCCAAGGACCAGCCATGCCTGTGTTTTTCCCAGGGGAGCAAAATTAAGCCCATTATTTCATATGCACAAAAATGTTCTTGTGTTCTTTCTTTTATATTTGACGGAAAAACAAAGCAACCAACAACAGGAAAAATGACACTACACAGAAGCCCAAACCTGTAACAGCAAGGAAAAAAAAAAAGACTTTTCTGTGTTTTTTTCCTCTCTCCAGAAACAACATTGTTCTTCATCTTTTCTTACATCCAGTTAGTCAGTGAACATAAAAGACACTGTGAGCAACTCATAAGTGGGCACTCAGCAAACCGTCTAAGTAATAAGCACTCAATTTGGAAAGTTCTTACATCATGTGCCATAAAATGAGTGCTTTTATAACCTTATCAACTTTTTTTAAAAGGAGAACAAAATTGCCTTCTACACTGATTAACAAGATTGCTTTAGTTCAAATGATACTGACTTTCTGATCTTCAGGATTACGCCTTAAGATCTCTCTCACTGTACAGGGAGTAGTAAAGTATTCACGTGACAAATTGTTGGAAACCTGATGTTTGGAAACTGGAAAACAAGCCTTACAAACAGGAACAATTTTCGTACTGTTATATATCAAAAGGTGACTAATTAAACATTTGAAAATACGTCAATATAAAAAAGCTTCTAGCTTTATTTGAACATCATCTACTTATATTTCAGGTTGTTAGAAAGAAGACTAACTAAACACAAATGTTAAAAAGAAGTACATTCATATGAACAATTGACTCAGGACAAAGATTGTCAAGATATCAGTAGAGGGACAGAACTCATGAAACAGTCACTTGATCTGTCAAGGCTATCCACAAGGGGAACCAGCAAACCTCTTCAGCAAACACAAGCTTTGGAACAGAGGATGCAGTTTTACAGGCAGACTGACATAACAGCTAAAATTCATAACTGTGCTAGGTACCAAATATATCTAATGGGCCATAAAATAAAAGTTATGTGCTCAGTATGATTTCTCCCTCCACAGCCAACCCATCAGATTCCAACCGTATACAGCCTGACTCGTCCCCTTCAGAGATGCTTTCTCTCATCTCTCCCCTCTATCAAAAACGTCCATGTTCTCTTCTTGCCTCTTCCCCTACAAATTACCTTTTTGTTCTGAGACGCTAAATGTGATATAATTGATGCGAGCAACTGCCTTCACCTTTACTTCCCTTTGAATATTGCTGGTTTGATTTCAGACCTTAAAGGCTCTCGATTTGTAATCAAGAGTTTGTCACTTCTCAGCTGTAGAAGCCAGCCTAATTTATGGCATCGCCTATGACTACTGATCACCTTCTCACATCACCACAGATGCAGAGAAAGAAAAAGGGAGTGATGAACCCACAGACAGAAGATTTCACAAAGGCATTTTTAACAGGTAGCAAAGAAAGGTTAACAGGTAAATATGTGCCAGCCAGAAGCATACGGACTTCCTTGAGCAGGTACATCACAGCACATTCAAATACAAACTAAATACAGTGACTTTATTACAATGCAAATAAGGTTTTCAAATATATCTATATAGGAGGTGTCATTTTTATACAATGATCAGTCAGCGTGTTAGAGCAAACTAATCTGGTCATAGATCTAGCCGCTCTCTTACTGTAAATAAAGCTTCTCTTCTTACACTTTAGAGAAACCCAAGTACAAATAAAAAAACTGTAAAGTTCAGCCATGGCCCATGACTGTGTGATCACTCTTCCAAGCCAAAAGCACAAGAACAGAAAGGACCATCCACACAGGCTGCTATCTGTGAGCCTTCCAGTGTCTCAGACACCTACGTATAACGTTCTACATGCAAAGCAGGTACAAAAACAAACAGAGGCATTTTAAGATTCATTTACCGAATTGTAATTATCTAGAAATTACCAACTGATTACAGGATCAACAGGCACTAAATATTTCTTTATTTACATCTAAATGCTATTACGGTACATTTTATGCGTCTCAGAATAGCAATCAAATTAGAGTCTAGGATATCACGTGCTGGCTATAAACAGCAAGTATCAAACAGACCGTTAAAATTAACGGTAAGTGACAAACTCTACCATGCCTTAAAACAAGTATCATTCATGGAATCATAACACAAATACTCAAACCCTGACTCAACACATAGGTGTTTATACTCAAGGAAATCAGGGAATCTATTTTCTTTTTTTTTTTTTTTTTTTTTAAACATTCAGCTTTAAGCGTGCAAACTTTGCTCCAAGTAATCTACTAATTGATGTAATTCATGTTTTGATATTCATTGGGAAAAAAAACAATGAGTACGTTACCTTCCAACAGATGCACTTAAGTTTGTGATGTTATACATGATGTCATTAGAAGGCCAGGAAGCAGCTCCTGTGTAAAGTTATCTTAGTAGTACTATACGAGTACTTTACTATAGAAGTAGTACTATAGTAGTACTATGGTCACTTCTATAGTGACACAAATTTACGCTTGAAGTTGCGCAGAACTACTGCACTTCCTAAACTAAAACCATAACTCTACATGTAATATTCAAGGAAAATAGTGGGACTTACACAGAGCAAAAAAAAAAAAACCACACACAAACACATCAAACCACTGTAGTAATCTCAATTTAGAAAATAAAACAGAAAAATGGTAGAAAAGTAGTCTTTCAGAAAATCCTGTAGACCACACAGTTCAACTCAAGAGTTTCCCAACCCTTAAGTTATTTGAGTATCACCTTATTTCCAGCTGACGTATACCAAACTAAAAAATGAAGATGTTCAGGAGGTTCCCCTAAAGACTATTAATGAAAGTTTTAAAAACACTGTAAATGAGAGGGAAAAAAAAAGTGAACACAGGGTGTTAGTTATGGACATTTTTGAGATTTACATTGGATAACTGTTTGCTGACCTGGTTATTTCACTCAAAACATCAACACAACAATTGAGAACAGCTGTCCTGCCCATAGGTAAAAAACAGTTCCAGTCTTCTCAGCAGCTTGTTTTCATCAGCCTGTTTAGAGCCCACTACTATTGAACATTCTTAAACAAAAGTAGCTAGAGTTAGAAAGTCTTATCCAGTAAAGGCTACAGAAAAGAAAACAAAAATATGGAAAAGCATAATGGAGGTAGAAGCTTAGAATCATAGAATCTCAGGATCACCAAGGTTGAAAAACACCTCTAAGATCATCCAGTCTAATCATCTGCATACCACCAATATTTCTCACTGTGTAGAAAATACACAACAGTTATTTCTCATGTACACAAGAGGACAATGTGGATGACTGAAGAGTTCATACAGCCAAGCTAGACATGACTTTCATTTTTACCTCTGAAAATTTGAGGTTGGATATGAAAGTAAGTCTAATTAATGCAATAATTATCTCCTAATTTGTTGGGAATGTTTTTAACTAGGAAATATGTCAAAGGTTTATGCTGCGCAGCCATAGGCAGAGAAACTATTTCTAGCAGAATTCACAGCAGATCATCCTTCAAGAAAATCTATCTTTATTTGCAACATAATGATACATTAATGGTCTCAAAAGAATCTGCACATTTGATAGTCCAAATAAATAGTACAGTTTGCTTATAAAACTGTAAATGAACATATGCACACATATACACAAACTGAGTATATTAAATACTATGCAGAGTTAGGTTGAACATATATCAACACAAATGAGGATCGTTTTCAAAGTAGAACTGGAGCGCTTGTTTTTCCTGCAAAAAAAGTAACAAAGCAACAACATAAAAATGATAGCATAGCAGAGACTTGCAAAATACGTATGAAGAAATATGCTTTCATGGTTGTTTTTGTTGGTGGTGGCTTTTAATTGTTCTTACTGGACTTGTAAGTCTTTACCTAAAGCATTCTAAAAGCTTACTGGCATTCCACAATGATTTTACTGCACGCTTACTGAGTAGGCATAAGATATAATAACCTTTATCTTGTCCTTTTGCATTTTCATTCTTGTTTGGTCATAAAACGACAGGTTCAAGATTCTGAAACAATTCTTTCAAATACTCAATTACAGATAACAGTAATTAACTTTCCCAAAAGCAGTTTCGGAACAAAATTGAAATACATTCATGTTTCTTATTAAAAGGAAGGTGCAGCTGAAAGCACTGAATTAATGATGATGAAATTACACTGTGTTCTGGAAATGTCAGCGCTTACAGTAACATAACAGCTTTGAAATACTTTTGAGAGGCAAGTTCAATCTTCACTTGGTCTTCGCATTCTGACTTGAAGCTGTAATTACTAGTCAATAAATAGGGAAAAAAAATCCATAGATGACATACTTAGGATCAATCATAAATAGCAAACCAAAAGCATTCCAATACACATTACAAATGCTTAAGTGCAATTGTAGCCATGGTATCCTCTGGAAATTTGAGAGAACTCTCATTTTATCCTTACAGACACTGAAACAAGCAGAAACTCCACTTCAAAAACTATTTCCAATTTATTTCTATGATATCTCTACATTTTCAGAGGTGCAACAACAAGTAAGTTTGTCCACTAGAAACACGGCTACACATGCAAAGTATCCAGCCTGCAAATATATATATATAATTATACAAAGCTTACATGCACTATTATGCATTTGATCCTTTTCGGTTTTAATAACAAACTTTTTTCATGCTGTTACACTCTTCAGAATTTCAGCAGCAACCCAGAGGCAAAGCAGAGAGTGAACAAACAACAGAAAGAAGCAGTCTCAGTGTGCAATAAGTCTAAGGCTATTTTTCATGTTTCTATCTACTTGTGTTATTCTCTACCTAGAGCAAAACAAAACACTCCCCAACAAACTCTCACAAACTTTTTTTCAGCAGCTCTCATCACTGCTTTGGCATTTCATCACCATCAAAAGCCATTTATTGCTTCAAATATCATCTCACTGTAATTGCAGTGCCTTAAACGCTGGGTGTACCATTGAGTATTCTCCATGAAACTGATCAAAATGACATAACACGAAGGGAAACCAACAACCTAGGTTACAAAAAACTAGAGCACATTAAAGAAATAGTAGACTACTATGCTCAGTTGCGCAGAAACCACGTGAACTCATTTACAACATCGACTTCAGTACCCAGTATGTCCATCGTTATTACTACTACTTAAAACATCAAAGCAGCTAACAGTGACTTTTAGAGGTATTACAGAATATGTCTGTTTGTTATACTAACATACTGTAGTCACATTCAATGAGACGTAAGTAGTGCACACCAACTAACCATTTTAAAGTGACTGCACACCATTAATAAAGCCAGTTTTGTTTCCTTTTCTCACCCACAGCAACACTTCAGCAAGCTCACAGTGGGAATGCAAACTATTTTCCCCTTCATAAATTAAGACTTCAAAAAAAAAAAAAAAACACCCAACTACCTTTTCTCCCCCTGTAACCTCTACAGATACCTTCTTAACTCCTGTTGAGGCCAAAGCCCAGAGCTACCAGCTCTCTCTCACTTAGCACATGATCCCTGCTTCCACATATTTTCACATGCAGCTCCCGAGCCTGCATTTCTCCAGACTTTGGGGCAAGAAGGTGAATAATGGATAAAGCTAAGTGAGCTCAGACACTCATGAAAAGACCAACAGTAGAGGAAGGAAGAGACAGCAATGATAAGGAGAAACCTCAGCACAGTATTTCAAATTTGAGCATTGGTGCGTGGTTCTGGTTGTACATCCAGACTTCTTCCACTGTTAGCCAGGTGAGGTGGTTTTGACAGAAATAATGAAAAACTACAAAATATTAAGTGAAATGATGTATAAAGATGTTGAAAGATTAAGCAACAAGGGATCTAAAATTTTATCTTTTTTTATTGCTCTTAACAACCTAAATTCATCAATACTAAATATGAACCTTAGGATGAATAAATGAATCCCATGTGCCCAGCTAAATTGTATAAGTCACAAGATTACTTAAAAGATGCGTAAAGTAATTCCCAGGGACAAAGTAATACTTATGAAACTTTATTTTATCTTAAAAAAAAAAAAGATAATTTTATAATTTTAGTATTTTTGACATCATAGCTGTTCTAAGAATTCAATATAAATGAAGTAAATTCTGAGAAAGAAAAAGGAAAATGAAATTGGACTAATTTCACCTAATCTTTCTCCTAACTACTGCACAGATTGCAAGATCAATCTCTGTTAATTTTCTGCCACAGAATACCTTGACAAATTTTTCAGAGAAGCAAGAAGTCCCCAAGAGAAGCAGCTTTAAGTAGCACATTATCCTATGCAATATATTAAAGATAAGAAATAGAGTTAACATTCAACTTATGCTGTTCTTAAATTGACACACACTGAGCACATTATTAAAATGCAACTAGAGTTTAATCTAAGCAAGTGGCTAGGAATATTAAGTAGTAGTAACAGCAGTACTCATCACATCCACTATTTGAAACATTCTGCTAGCAGTTGCTGACTATAATAATTACCTCAAATATGGTAATCCCAAATTAGACTTCTTGTGCCAATTTAAAGCTTCCTGCGTCAGTTTTTGAATATAATAAATTACTTGTAAGTACAACTCTAGACTATATTTTGATTCTACCTCATTATTGTTTAGGTATTTATTGTCGCTGTTTTTTCTTAAGGAAAAAAAAAAAGATCAACTTCTGAGAACTTAGTTTTGCTGTCACAACAGAGCACCCTAAAGAAGTGTTAGTAAAACATTTTATTTCATCAACAGACCACCTTACAGCCTAACTCAAAGTCGTCAAAAAAATCCTAACCAATTTTATAAGTGAGGCTTTATACAAATATTAATCACTAACATTCTATCACGTTAATGCAATATCATACTATGTTATGAAGAAGGCTGGATTCCGTCCTCAGCTGTCATGCCTTATTTAACTTACTCCGTGCATTTTCATCACCTGAAAAGCATACTATATAATGAGGAAATACACAAAAATTACATAATAACTATAACTGAATGAGTTTTCCCAGCAAGAACAGTGTAGTGGACAAATTTCGCCGGTTATTCTTTTGAGGGTGTTTATTTCCCCACAGTGACCCAGACATTTACAATTCATAACGCAGTTTCAGTACCTATGGTCCCCTGAAGGAAACACTTGAAAAGGCCACGGTAAAAGGGAATGTAAATGAACAGAATGAGCTTGCTAGATCATAGTGCCTCTTAACGCTTTCCACATGCAGACACATTGCAGCATCCTCCTCTCTACGGGCTGCTACCAAATGCCTGTTAACTTTCAATACTGGAATAGCAGAAAGCCTGACGGTTGACGTTCCCAGCAGCTGCTGGGATTTGGAACAGTTTAGTTTAATGTTAATGCTACTTTCATTTCAGCCTGAAAATTTTCCAATGCATCAAGCTGAAGAAAACAACCCTACGCATAAATTAACAAAATACACAGACGAGATAGTTAATTTGGGCTCCTTTTATTAACCACAAGTAACAGTTGTTTTACTTGCCCCATTTGGCATTAACATATAATGTTTAATGCAGAGTATAAGTATTACCATCTTGCTATTTGTAAAGGCATCAAGATTGCTTGAGAAGCTCACTTCACTAAAAATACAGAGGATGATGTGAAATGCAATTCCTCTAAGAAGCTCATCAAGAAAACATACAGCCAACCACGTTTTACACTGGAAATTAAAGTTTCTTTTTGTTGTTTTTTTTTTTTTTAATGCAATTATATGAGATTCAAGACTAGAGGCAGGTGCTACTTGGAGATTTTTGTTTTCAACTGCTGCACAATGTAGGCAACAAATTATTTGGCCATAGCTGAAGAATACCTCATGACAGGCAACCACCGGAAAGCAACTACAGTACGACGCTTTAGCATCACAACCACAGAACAGCAGGACAGGGATCACCCTGCCAGCACCTCAGCAAAAGCACAGCAACAGTATGAGCAGAGCTGTTCTGCTGGGCAGATGGAGAAAAGCATGCTGCCTGCACCCAGCAGCAAGCATCAGCTGCAGCAGCAGTGCCAGTACTGGTACTGGAGGACGGACTGAGAGGAGACAATAACAGGGCATGGCTAAGTCCAAGTGAAAATATCCCCCTAGAAGACACACATTACAGACTCAGCCTGAATACAAGAACACACCACAGATTATCAGTTGAAGATAAGCTACCTGACTTCAGCACATTAACTCTAGCATCCCATGGCAATTTCGTTGCCTATCAAGATTACAGCAAGTACAGAGCACCCATAAGACCAGTACAACTAAGGGAGCAATTAATGCTCAACAAAGGGCAGGAATTAGTATTAGCAGCATCACCTTAGGTGAACAAAGTACACAGAACTGCTCCCCTTATGGCAGCTGAAGGCAGAAATTGCCAGTATTAAGGCAAACTGATCCAGTTCTCTTCTGAATTAGATTCATCTTGGGTGGGGCCCCGGGCAGCTTGATGCAGTATGGAGGGTGGCAGCCCTGCCTGTGGCAGGGAGGTTGGAGCCTGATGATCATTGACATCCCTTCCAACCCAGGCCATTCTATGATTCTGTGATCTTTCAGATAAAGGTCAGGAGCAGCACAGTAGCATCATTGACTTGGATGAAGGCACAGAGTGATCACTCAGCAAGTCTGTTGATGATACCAAGCTGGGTGGAACAGCAGCTACATCAGAAGACGATCAGAGACACCTTCACAGACTGAATAGATAGACAGAGAAGTGTGTCATGAAATTCAGAAGTGCAAGCGCAGAGTCCTACGCCATGGAAAAATAAACACATGCATCAGTACAGGTTCAGGTTGACCTGCTAGAAAGCAGCCCTGCTGAGAAAGATCTGAGAGTCCTGGTGTACAGCAGGCTGACCACAAGAAAGAAGAGATCCTACCTTGTGGCCAAGAGGGCTAACGGCATCCTGGAGTGCACTGGGAAGAATATTGCCAGCAAGTTGAGGAAGGTGATCCTTCCCCTCGACTCCTTCCTGATGAGGGTACATCTACATTACAGTGTCCAGTTCTCAGCTCCCCAGTGCAAAAAAGACAAGCAGCGAGTCCAGCAACGGACTACAAAGATGAAAGCTGCTGGAGCATCTCTCCAGTAAGCAAAGGCTGACAGAACTAGGCCTCTCTAGACCGGAGAAGATTGAGGGGAGATCTCATTAACATCTACAAGCACCTTAAGGGGTAGTATCAGCAGGACAGGGCAGCTGTTTTTGGTGGTGCCTGGCATTAAGTCAAGAGGCAGCAGACTCAAACTTCAACACAGGAAGCACATGAGAAAAAGCTTCTTCACTATGAGGGTGACTGAGCATGGCAACAGGCCGTCCAGGGAGGTTGTGGAGTCTCCTTCTCTGAATATATACAAAACCTGCCTGGATGTGATCTTAGGCAATGTGGTCTAGATGACCCTGAATGAAGCAGTAAGGTTGGATAAGATATAAGATGGTTCAAAGGGGACGCCTTTGAACCTCAACCAGTCTGTAATTCCGTGATTACTGACAGTTAACAAGTAGTACATGTGCTACTGTTTTCCGTTACAATTACATGCCAGCGTGTCAACACTGAATGCCTGCAATTCTCCCCCGATTTATATCATCTACGTTTCTCAAGTTTCCCAAATTGTCCCTAGACAGAACTTTGGGCAGTTGTCACATCCAGGGCCAAGCAACTGCAGGCAGCTGTGCTGGGCTCCTCCAGTTGCTTCCCTGGCTCCACAGAAAATGCCTTCGCTGATCCATTTCACCTAATTTTTAAGCAGTGATCCTTAGCTAACTGCTTCAGCGTACCAGAATTTCAGCCTCAAATTATGTCATGCTGACCTTCATAAACCCCGTGCTTCAGCATCATGGATGTATATTACTTGATATGAAGTAATGAAGTTCAGTGTTTTTGCTTTTTTTTAATGCCAGGAGAAATTGTCATGTTTTACAGAGTAGGCTGGGGAATCATTTTTCTTCAGTAAATAACTGTCCAAAACACAACTTCCACAACATAATATTATATAGACACTTATCAAGTTATAAAGACAGTTACAAAGACAGTCTTGACTTATGTCAAACCTTTTTTGTCAGTTTGCAAAGGCCAAAGGACAGCAACACTGAAAAAAATAATTTATTACATAGAACACTAGTATAAGGAGGTACTAGTACAAGAAAACAGTAAGAAAACAGACTACAGTAATCACGTATTATTGCCTTCTGTTATTTTTACATACCAGTAAGTTATTAGGAATAAAGAAATCTGAATCTAAAATGCATGATAGAATTTGCAACTGCTAAGCAATTATCAAAGGCAGACTGTGCCAAAAGTTTACAAAGCTAAGTGCAAGGTCCAACACGATTTTATTTTTCCAATATGGAAACCTGATGTGGCTTGGCAAACATAAAAATGTTCTATCGCATTGAGGTCACTCTGCTTTAGCATCACTGCCTAAAAACTCTTAAGTTTGTTAAGCCTTTAGGCTCCCTTCATTCTAGGTGTTAATCATGACGCAGATCTGTCCACATTAAGTACCAATTTCCAAGCACCTTTTTACGTGAAAAAATTTTACGCATGAGATCAAAAAATAAGCTCGCTATTTTCAGATTTCATGATGAGCCTCTGCTTCCACACCTGCTTTCAAGAAGTTGAGTTATTCTATTATGTGATCTACCCTCCACTGTGTGTTCTCATAGTTCTTCAAAGCCTTCATTGTTAAACCACCACAATTCACACACCGTTGAGCTAGGGAAGCCTGGGATTTATCTGCAACAAGTATTTCAGAGCCCCAAATCCCACAAAATATAGAGCGAAGGAAGCAACATAGTTGGGTCAGCTCAATTCCCACCTGTGAGTAGATGTATAACAATAAGTAGTTTTTCTGCCCTCCAAAATGATTTCTTCCTCTCTCCAAACTACTATCCTCCATTGCCACACACTTGTGCTTGTTTCGGTATTCCCTCTATGAGATTCTTCATAAGCAAAACCCATTATAAACACAAAAACAATTCAGACAAATGTAAATACGTTTCTGTCAGCTTTACGGACTGAAGCAATTCAAGAACCATCACCAAAAGCACAACAGTAGGCACAGAATCATACAGCTGAAACCAAGGGACAATCCGAGGACTTGCCTTTAACAGCATCACACTGTAGATGCATCCATCTGTGCTGCACAGCTTTACACATAGATTCAAACCACCAGTTAAAAGGATTGGGTGATACTGATGCTAATCACTGTTATTTCAACAGTACTGCAGAGTTACAGAAAACAGTTATTTACATTCTCTGCTCCTATGTCAATTGTCCTTAGGTTTCTTATGCGTTTTTAAACAAGCCCAGGAACACAGTTCTTCCAGCAAGGTAAAAAGACGACGGCTCCTTAATGAAAAGCACTACAAGGACACAAATCATACAGGATTCTGAATCTCTATCAGAACTTTATTTCTTCCCGATTTCTTCCCCATTAAAATTTCAATTTGGTATTCCAGTGAACTGTCTTTTCAACTTAGAGATGATAGGCTTTAAAGCTACGCATTTCAAGTTCAGTAAAGATTAAAACACAATATTAAAAAGACCACCATCAATTAACTGATGTCCTTGAATAACTCCAACAAACTTTTCTTGGCAAACTAAATAAAAAATTAACTAAATACATATGAGAAACATCAAAAGGAACAGAAGCCTAGTAACAAACAAACCACCGACCAGCTCGTTGTGCTCATGGCTAGAATAGCCACTGACCCTTCTTCCCTACAGCTGCCAGCATTTCCTGAATACACAAAGCAGTCAGCTGCTTCAGTGACAGTTGAAGCCCTGCAAAAAAAACCCACTTAATCCTGATTGCTGGGAGATGACACTGTAAATCCAAAGAACATCTGCCTCACCACTAGCTGAACAGATATATGGTTTCATTTCATTTTAAGATAATGTGAGCTTGCAATCTGCTTTTGGTTTCACCTTTTTTTTCTTCTGGAAATAATCACTGTATTAACACTGTAGGTTGCCAAAATATTTGCATAAAACCACAGTTAGCTTTAAGAGAATACACATGCTAGTCTAAATTGACAATTACATGGTTCTACTGTGTTGCAGTGACAAGACTTCTGTTGAAACATGAAAAAGACATCTATGATTAAAGATGAAGATCACAAGGTTGAAATACTGCGTAAGTTAAGCTTTTAACTGATTTTTATCATAATTAAATATGATTTTCCATACTATAATTGCAGTGACAATTGTCAAGGTCCCCCAAGGCTAACTCACTTTACTCCCACTTACTAATCCCCCACAAAATCAAGCCCAAAGTTAGTCTACATTGTAGACAAAAACGTAACAGCTTTTATTTCACTTAATCTGTAGATGGCAGAACAAAGGCACTATGTTCACACAATGTTTTACACTGTATAATCAATAGAGAGCATCCAAGTCCAAGCTCAGCCAAAGAACACACTGCTAATTGTAACCTCATTTCAGTTTAGAGATTGCCCTCTGGAATTCCGCCCATGCAACTGATGATGTCCAAAAATAAAGAAGCAGCCTAGCATCATGGAATTGCACCACATTCCTTACCCAAATCAGTACAGACAGAAGTCAGGTTAACCTGTTATTTATGAAGACATGTACAGAGGTTACGAACAGCCTTCCCTAGGGTCTTAAATGGTGCTAAGTCAACACTGTAAGTGAGCCAGTTAAGCATTGACACTACACTTGACTAGATAACCAGCTATAGACAACGACAAATTTTCCTAATACCTTGAAGTTTCTTTTTTAAACACTTGCCAACTTGAGCCAGAGACAGCAACCATTACAGGCAATATCATCATCACAGTTCAGGGTGGGTGAGTAGCTAGTAATAGTTTTAGCACAGTAGCTGCAGTCAAGATGTTTCAGACCCCATCCAAACATTCCACTGAATGTGAAAAAGCAGGTTGAGATCACAGCCACATGCTAGACTGTAAGCAGACCAGGACTCAGCTCTGCCTAAAAATGGAGACAGGTCTCCAAATGTTTTCCACAAAACTCAGTCTAAATGATGTCCCCCCTCTAAAAGAGGCACTGCCATAATATTACAACTACATAATAACAAGCAGATACAGCTTCATCAAGTACATAAGTGTTTCACCCTAAGCAAATTGCAGACTTCAAGGTTGCACTCATGCCTTACTATCGATCTCCCTCCATTAGCTCAGAGACGTCACAGATCTACATTCCATTGATTTCCCTAAAAAACACATTCCTTTTCCCACGTAGACTAACAACTGTCCCCACTTCTACCTAAGAAAGCTTTATCCGCAAGATTAAATAGTTCCACTGTTATCTAATGAGGAGAGAGACAAATAAATGAATATCTGTTTTCAGTCACTGAGCTGAACCTGCCACTAGCTGGGAAGAGATCCAGTATTTAACACAGAATTACAGAATGACGGGTAGGAAGGAACCTCAAAGATCATCTAGATCCAGCCCATTGCTGCAGGCAGGGTTGCCGGTCACTATCAAGCATTAGATCACATTGCCCAGGGTCCCATCTAGCCTGGCCTTGAAGATCTCCAGAAATTGGGCACCCGCAGCCGTTCTGGGCAGCTAGATGCAGCACCTCACTACCCTCTCCGTGATAAACTCCATTAAGTAAGTTCACAATTCAAAACCAACCAAGGAAAGAAGTTTACTACAGCAACTAATTAGTATTAGGCCTTGCTCTTGCTAAAATTGATAGATGTCATCCAGCTATTCTAAGCCCACTTTTTACTATGATCTTAAATACTGTCTTAAGTTTTATAAGACATGAAGGACAAGTATAAATCTCAAGATCAGTACTTTTGCAGTTCTGAATTGTAACATCTAAAGAAGAGACCGCAATACAATATTTGACTAAACATTTTCCATGAATTAAGGTTAAACACTGTATCCTTTAATCCTATTTACTAAATTATGTCTGATCAGTCTTTCACATAAAAAAAGAATTTAACTATTCCAAGTAAAACATGTACTATAGATAAGCCTACTTTTTGTCCTACAGTAGATACATTCTCATCACTCCTGACCTTATCAGCTCGGCATCACATTTTTGCCCTTGCCACCTGTATATTAATAGCTATTTTCCTCAATTCTACCACCATTTGGTCAAACGCTTCTTTTCAAAATGCTGCCGTTAGCTTGCTACATGACCATCCTCAACGTTAAGGTAAACTTAATTATTTTTTTTTCCACTTGATCACATGCAGTGTGTAAAGGTACTGAATTATGGAATATTTTTTGATTCAAAGTTAAAGGCCAAAAATAACTTCAAGTCTTATTTCCTAAAATATAAACTTGAGGAAGGCCTATGTTGTATATACACACAAAAAAAAAACAACTAGAACAAATAAGTATAGAAACATATGTTCTTTTTAATCTGTATGTGGGAAAAACTTTCCATATACAACTCAGGTTCAAAGCAGAATGCAGTGTCAAGTAAAACAGCCCTGCATTTTAGAATTCAAGCAGCAGAGCTTATTTGAAAAATCCATCAGGTGCTTCCAACTGAAACAGAAATAGTTTTCAGTTTCCTGATGCGCACACTCTTCAGTCCAAAGCAATCATATCTAATTTTCCCTCAAACCAGCCTATCCTTTTTGCAAAAGGGGATACGAGCCTGCAAAACTTGCACACTCGTCAAAACTCACAGAGCACCGTTACAAAGAGAGAGCTCCATAAAATGGAGTATTTGAACTGAAGTAGCCTACAGTAAGCACACAGGAAATCAGAACTGAATAACTGCAAGCATCTTAGTAGCTGCTGCTTCTTCAGGCAGGAGGAGCTTGCCTCTAATGAAGGGCATTTCTGTTTCTGAATGAGAAGAACGCACATGACAATTCATCTTCTGATAAGCAAACAAAGGGGAAAAATTACTCCTGCTCTTTTTTATTCTCCGTCTTTCAAATGACTGCAACTGATACCTGTGTGAATTGTCAAAAAATAATCTCTCCATGAACTTGTTAAAAAGAGAGTAAATCCTTTCCGAGTTTCAGTTTCCACCAACAGGAAGCATATGGAAGCTGACGGTAATGCTACTGGCCAGCTGCCACTGTAAAAACAGAAACTATGACCTACTTTTGTAAATGAATATTAAATGTTTTCAAATACTCCAATTTAACAAGTCTGTAAGATATTTTTGTGCCCAGCACAGTACCAATTGAGAGGCTTCTCTAAAACCTTTTATAATCCCTTACAAAACACATGAAGCCAGTCAATCTGGTTCCTGTTTTCTAGGAAGCAGAAGGTTTCCCAGATTAACATGGAATTTCGAAAAATGAAGTGTGTGGTCATATGCTGCAATTCAATATCTGAGAAGTTAATCCTGAGCAAAACTGACTGTGAAAACGCACCTTCAGACGCTCAGTCCTAAGGTGTGCGCTGTCACAGAGATTGAGCCAACTTGGTTGACTGCTTTGCTCAGCTTCTCACTTCACAGACAAGAATTTTGTTTTTCATCTCCACAGAACAACTGACAGAAAGTAGCCAAGACCCAAACAATTAACAGTTCTAACTATAATAAAAATGAATGGATAAATACATCAACTTATCTAAAAAAAAAAAAGCTAGCTTTGCATCTTACTAATAATATACCCACTTAGTTCTTAAGACAATCTTAGTTTTTGCTTTTTAATTTTGTTGCAGCAGCTTCGGTTGAGATTCCCCTCCCCCTTTCACTGCCTGCTTCATCAGAAAAAACACAGCATACATCAGTTTGACATCATAACCTAAAATCCATTATATTTCTCCAATGTGCAAAAAGTAGTATGCAATGACATTCTTCCATTGTTGTCAACTACCTCCTGACTTTTGTAGTATTGTTTTTTTTAGGCTAGTGGGAGGGTTGCAGAAGAATTATTCAAGTAGTTATATTTAACATAATGCATACTTTACTATGATAACTAGCCAAATTTTCCCATCTTGCAAAACAATCTGAAAAAGAATAACACCAACATGAAAATAATACCAACAGTTTTGAGAAAAGGATAAGCTTGAGACACATGTATGATTTAGAAAAACTGCACTGATCTAGGCATATACTGAACTGCAGTCACTGATTAACTTATAAAAATTAATCCAACCAAAAGCTAGCAAATCCATTCCAACAGCGTATGAAAATCACTTCTTCTGCAAGCAAATGTTAACTGCTGATTTCTTCATACTCAACTTGATCAAGATAATAACTGGTATGCACAAACACACTAGAAATACTGCTGTGGGGTTTTCTTTTTCGGATTAAATGTGGGTACATAGTTCCACATTTCACCTGTTTCATCTATCTTTCTACTCAAATAAAACATACACAAATCAAATGCACTGTGGTGGGTTTTGTTACTAATACTTATTTTTCTACATTTGGCTTCTGGTGTATTTCATCCCACATGCTTATGATGCCTCAGATAATCAAACTCTGAAAAGTTAATATAATTTTGCCACTAGCCTGCTGTGACACTGGGGCCACTTAGTATCCTACATATCTTGGCAAGATGAACATTATCATTACACTCTACTCAATTAAGGCTTATGCACTTTTGCAAACACAATGCAGGGAGTTGACACCTTCCATATTTCTGCAAAAACAAAAAAAATTCAAATATGCATTATGATCATCATTGCTTTTGGGGGTTTGCCATGTTTTTTGTTTTGTTTTGTTGTAGTTTACGAAGAGAAGAAACTTAAACTTGAAATTTAAATTACAGGAGAGGCCCTGCTGAGCTCAGTTCCTCAGTGGGACGCTGCCTCATATTGCTCCTGCTGGACTGAAGCAGCAATGTTACTCCCCCGTGCTGAAATTTTCTATGACACATGCAGTACTGGGTCACACAGATTTGCTAAGCAGATGATTGCTATCCTTAAACATAGATACAGGCTTAAAAGCTCAAAATATTCAATTAGCTCATTTGGTGAAAAGAGCTGGAAAGGACTACACACAAAATACTCCAAGAACGAGGCATCCTTTGCTCAAGTGTTAGAAGACGCTGAGCGTATAATGGCTTTTCCTTGAACTCTGGTCCCCTAGAATAGCACTACATTTAAACAAAGGAAAACATAAGCTAATAGATGTTCACTGTATCAACAGTGACATCATCCTTCACATACGTAGATCTTTTTTAAACTGCGTTCCACTTGTTCTTTACTTTCTTCCATTGTCAATGCTCGGCTTCTAAATGTTTTTAACATTTCAGCTTAGAATTTCTTCTTAACAGAGATGCTTATCTTCAAATTCAAAGATAATAATGGGACTTGCAAAGCTTTCAACTCTGAATTGAAGAAACTGTGACATCTTGCAGAAATAAGTTTTCCATTCATACCTATAAAAAAGCTAATACCAAATGCTAGTGGGAGTGCTATTACCAATATAAAAGTCTGAGAACAAGTTCAGTTTAATTTGAAAGGATAAAATGCATGGACCTCAAATAAAATAAAATGAGCTTGAACAAAATTCAAGAAAACTTGCCCATGAGGAAAGAGCACAAAATATGAGTGTACTTGGTTAAGAATTCTTGTTTAAAGATAACGAAGAATGACAAATTCAAATACAACTATTAAATGTCCTGTGTGATTTTCAAAGCTGAATAGTCTGCACAGTAGGTAAGTGGGCCACTTAAGAGACTGAGTCTGTAACAATAGTAAAACTTTCCTTTTGTGTCCCTTCAAACAGCTCTATACCCTGGAGAAATCATTTTCAACCCTTCATAAAGCGTTCAGTTTTATACTTCTACTGTTCTTCTACTTCAACAGAATCTTTTCACTTCATCTCCCCCTTCTCTTGGTCCAAAATATGTAGTTCTTTCCCTCAAGGAATACGTGCTTTCTCTTAAAATGTAATCCGGCCATCAGTGGTGAGATAATTATTTTTAAAACCACCATGACCTTTGATAGTAAGACAACATGGAAGAAGAGAACTTCCATGAATGAATTGTAGGCAATAATTCATTGACTCACATGAATACGATCAAACAAACAAAATTCAAACAATGTGGAAGTTACACTCCTTCTGAAGCATTTAAGGTTTAAGAACAGCTGTTCACTTTAGGAAAGAAAAAAGGTCTTGTGATTACATTCAAACATATCATATTGAATTATTTGATAAATTACAGAGAAATTATCTGAAAAATACACGTAGTACAATTTTGAGCTACTCTTTACTACATTTTCCCAGCCATCTTCATAGATTCACCACTTTACACGATGGATTTAAGATGCTCTTTAAACACTTTTTTTCCCTTATCTTGGGAAAAAAGCTCTAAATATACAAAATATACAAGGCTCATTTCACTCAAAATTAAGTGGCATTGGACTGTATGATCCCTTAGTCTCACTAAAGTAACATTTAATATTTATTGCAACACCAGGCACATTTCCTTTCCCCTTCTGAAGATTTAATTGGAAAAGCAGCCCTAAGTTCTGGGTGAGCTAGTTTCACCCTCCCTCCTTCAAAAGAGAGAAATAATCAAACACACTGAGATGAGATATACAGCACAAAACTTTGAAAATCAAACGCAAGATATAATTCTGGTGCTAAAAATCACTTGGCACACATACTGAAGAATCTAAAGCTTAAGAACGTGAAAGAAAAATGGAAAGAACATATCTGACTAGACGACTTGAGTTTTTTAATTCACCCTCACTTCAAGAAGATTTCTACGTGCAAAAGTTCTACTCAATGAAGAAAACTGGTCCAACGACTGTTCACACAGTGAAATGCCAAAATCCTTCAACTTTCAGGTGCTGTGCCACTGTTCTCATATTGTTGCAAAACTGGTTCTTACATTAGTTATTTAAAAGGCAGGAAAATCTCTGAAAACTACCGAGATCACTTCTAAAAGTAACAGCGCATATTTATTTCTCTGGAAACTACAACAGATGCAAAGAACACTAATAGAGCAAATTCTCAGCTACAAAACACTAAGTTTCAACACAGTCACCATCAAGATCTATATGCATTTTTGCCATTGATGAACAAGGGTCTGCATGCCACTCTTACAAAAAAATCTGCACACCATCTGTAGTGTGCCTTGTCTTTCACATCGCTATCATGACTGCTTAAACAGACCACCCTCCTCACTGTGTTCACATACAATGTTTGGCAAGCACCAGCAAACACCAATGAATAGAAAGAATGCCATTTTTTTTCTCCACGTAAGGGAACTCAATGCCACACCCTTGCTTCATATGCACCGCCATGACAGACACTATTTTGTCACACTGCCCCTCTGCTGCCATCTGTTACACAGCAACAAAAGGTAACCAGGATATTGGTGGGAAGGTTCAGCCTTTACCATCATACCAACAACAGCCTGTGACATCATGGGCCAACGTAACAATATAGGAATAATTACTTTCAGAGCAGTCCTCATATAAATGCTGAAGAGATCCAGCTACAGCTGAATGACATCTTGAAACCTTTCTCACTTTTCTTAGGATGGCATTATCCTGCTATTGACCCCAGCTTTCTGATTTTACTTGATTGAAGTGATACCCATTAAAAAGCAATTACTTGGAAGAACAAGTCTAAAAAGAAAGTTCACGGTGGTTATTTCAAGTCTTTCCCAGATATCACTAATTCTGGCTAGTGTGCATGCCTTCTCTAGTCAAATGCAGTGATTGGACTACTACGCAAGTCTGTTTAAATTTGAAAAACAAAACAACCAAAAAAAGTTTAATAAGTATCTCTTCTACATTGCAAGTAACATTTGTTTAGTCATACTGCTTATAAAACCAACAATTAAGTGATAACAGTGCCTAGTAGGCCTAATTTCACATTGAAACAGTGCTTTGAAACTGCTAAAAATTCAGAAGGGGACACATTAAAAAAAAAAAATACACTACCATACACTAAGAAACACTATTATTGGTTCTTCAAGCTGGCCAGGTATTTTAGCTGATGATTCCATACTCAGTTTCGTCACAAAATACCATTATATAGGATAAAAGCAGCTGTAGATCAAATATATTCCTTACGTTTCTTCAGTGACTTGAGAATAGCACCAAGAATGATTCTGATTTCAGAGTTCACATGTTTTCAATCATCTTCCAGTCTGTGCATTCAGCAGAATCATTGTTAAAGCACAGGCTGCTATTTTATTGTAACATTTTTTTCTAGGATGAAGATAGACAAGATAGGCTTATAGCACTGTTAGTTGTTTTACACTTTACAATACTTAAAACAATTTTCTTCATTTTACAATTGTGATATAAAACAATAGCTATCAACAAAGCCCTCTCTGGCCGACACAGATTTCATTTTGTGGAAGTCTAGAAGACTTAACTGAATGGTGAAAACTAAGTCAATTAACTTTTTTAAGGCTATGTACACTACCTACTGAAACAAATTACTTCACCTCAGTACGTTGCCTGTAATATATCCCTTATTACTGAGTTAATCATCCCGTCTTGCAAAGCATCAGCTTGAGGGTTGGACTTAACGATCTCTAGAGGTCCCTTCCAACCCCTTCAATTCTGTGATTCAATGTTTGCCTCTTTCCAGTTGTGCAATTCTGAGGAAGAGAATCTAAATTCATAGAATTTGCTCGAAGTAGAGTCAAATGAAATTGATCTTCTTGCTTAGTGTTTTCCATACAGTGTCTGATTTCTGTCTCTGCATAGTTGTTAGTAGCCTGTTTAAAGTACACCCACATAACCTCTGCCACCATTTCCAACAGAAAGGCTATGACATCTAGCTTTACCCATCAAAATTAAGTTATCCACCTAAACTTCACAGAATCACACAGAAAGGCCCGGGTTGGAAGGGACCCCAAAGATCATGCATCTCCAACCCCTCTGCCACAGGCAGAGCCACCAACCTCCCCATTTAATACCAGACCAGGCTGCCCAATGCCCCATCTAAACTGGCCTTGAACACCTCCAGGGACGGGGCATCCACAACCTCTCTGGGCAGCCTGTTCCAGCACCTCACCAGTCCCTGTCAAGAACTTCCCCCAACATCCAACCTAAATCTTCCCTCCCTCAACTTAAAACCATTTCCCCTTGTCCTGCAGTTATCTACCCTTGTGAAGAGTTGACTCTTCTCCTGTTTATAAGCTCCCTTTAGGTACTGAAAGGCTGCAATGAGGTCATCCCGCAGCCTTCTTTTCTCCAGGCTGAACAAGCCCAGCTCCCTCAGCCTGTCTTCATAGAGGAGGTGCTCCACTCCCCTGATCATCTTCGTGCCTCTCCTCTGGACCCTCTTCAGCAGCTCCCTGTCTGTCTTGTACTGGTGGCTCCAGACCTGGACACTCCAGATGGGGCCTCACAAGAGCAAAGTAGAGGG
Source organism: Meleagris gallopavo (assembly GCF_905368555.1). Classification (NCBI taxonomy): domain Eukaryota; kingdom Metazoa; phylum Chordata; class Aves; order Galliformes; family Phasianidae; genus Meleagris; species Meleagris gallopavo. The sequence continues at coordinate 10,220,116 of NC_139407.1, forward strand.
GGACAATCACCTCTCTGTCCCTGCTGGCCGCCCTTCTTCTGATGGAACTTGCACATGAAGCTATCAAATACTAAAAATGTTAATCGTGCTCAGATGGTCAAGTAAAGTATTCGCCTCTAACAATAAAACAGTAAAAAAAAAAAAAAAATGTCTTAGAAGTACCAAAACTAAGGCAAAAAGATAAAATACATTACTGGAGGAAGCTGAATGGAGAGATGGCAGAACAAAATTTCTGGCTCTGAGCTGACTATAAGAAAAAACAGCTAGAAAAAAAAACAATTGCTTAAAACATGTCATGTCTCCGTTCTTTTGAAATACTTAAAACGCAAGGGCTTTATGGACAAGAACCAGGCCATAATTTCTCCAGAGTTTAAAGGAATGTTTCCAATAAGAAGTACACATTTTTAAGTTCCCTTTGCCTATGGCTTCAGATCTAAATATAACATTTCAGAAATCTGACTGCAGGACATGGGCCAGCACCACAATAAAAGCCACTTTTATGGGCTGAAACAACATCCCTCAAGTCAAGTTTTTTGTTTAGAGCAGGAGGGGGCTATTGCTAAGAGAAATTTTAACCAAATTACTACTATCAGATCTCAGAAACAGATTCCCACTAACACATGACTTTCCAGTAGGAACAGTTTAGACAATGTCTTAAAATGGATCTCAACTCCTCAAGCCTCATTAAAAACAGTAGTCAAAAAGGCTATCTGTCATGCCTTGGCTTGCCTTAAGTCTTGCTGTTCCGAAATTTAAGCTTTATTATTAATAAGCCAAAGAGGAGAAAGGCAATAACCCTACACGAGCCTGCAGGTTTTGGTCTCCAAACTGCCATGTTTACTGCGCTCAGTCCTGAAGGGAGCACAGGGCTTCATTTTTAACTAGCAATAACAAAAATCCCCAAAACAAGGCAACAAGCAATAAGATCATAAAATACAGCTCTTCATTCGTTGTAATGTTTCCATTTCTCCAAGCTGGACACAGACTTGTGTGTAATGCATACCCTTTACTCAATGCAAATAATACCAGTCCAATCTCATTTTCCAAATTACAAGAATATACACAACTACGTTAAAAAACAGAAGCCTAAATAATTTCATGTGGCACAAGCATATGCCACACCTAACAAAAAAAAAAGTAAAGACAATCCTATAGGAAGCAGTATTTTCATTTGAAGTGAACTCCGTATTTTCAGGCTCCCAGACTGCTTTTTTTACATTATCTGTTCTGTACATCTGATCTGGTGAATCACAATCACCACACAAATGCAGCTCTACAGACAAATAAATTAACACCAGTTTCAGTTATTTTGTTTGTTTTTAAAGAATTTAGCTTTTTTGTAATTTACATTACAAGGAAATAGGTATTACCAAGTACTTCATGTTTTTTATCTGCTGTATCGCAATTCTAATTTTCACTTGAATTATTTTGTTCCTACCATAATTTACGTTCCAAATAAGAGTCAAAATGGCAAATATCCATGTGCGGTGCCAGGGGCCTATTCTTCAGTACAGAGGCAGTCACATCTAAAACCCCCCAAAAATAATTGAAATATATTAGGCAGCTACATATTTTTTTAGCCACTTGAGGTTGAAAATGAAGGCTAACTTTCAGTAATCAACTCCAAACACTGGCTTAATTATAAAACCCTGCAATGATCTAAAAATTAGAATTAACTATAACTAAAAATTCTACAATCAATCTGTTTACTGATGTTTAAATCCTATGAGGCACCACAAGCAGAAGAGTTTCAGCAGTTCCTGGTCTCATCGGCATACCATTCAAAACATGAAACTGTCTGCTGTCTCTAACTCAGATATACTACAGACCTCTCAAAAGTCAAATTTACATGGAGAAACTATTTCCTCATACACAGAAATCATACAAAATGAACATGAAATCCTTTATTTCACATGGACTCCCCTTAAGTCCAGACTCAGTGATGCCGAGCAATGAAGTTAGCTTTCAAATTCCCCTTCTTTACGTAAGGGCTGGTTAGGGAAAAAGTCTCATCTGAAAGAGGCTGTCTTCATGCCATGCCCACCCATCTCTCTGCTAGAGACACTCTTAAGGTACCAACTGCACATGTGCTCAAAAAGTATTACCATTTTATTCAAATTGCTCTTCTTAGATAAGTATGAACTTAAATGAATCTCTTTGATCAAATACATCAATTAATATTTCCATTCCTTTGTTCTGAGATGAATCCTAGACCACTTAAAGTAAGTACTAAACAAATTTTGGTAGAGATTTCAGTAGAAAGAAAATTATACACCATATAAAACCAGTCTCCAGAACTTACATTCCTCAGCAAGTTACACAAATCAGGACAAATTCCATACTCCTCGCATAACAAGCCAGAACTGAAGTTGTACATACAAAACCACCAGCGATTAAACTGGTAGGGAAGGAATTTTACAGAGCAGGCCAGCATGCTATATAATCTTAGAGCAAAAATGAAGAATGTCTTACAGTTACAGCCCCCTAGACAGCTAGGAGTCAGAGGGATTAAGTGTTTCCTCTCACCTGCTCTGCTGAATTTGAGCTTCAGGTCTGCTCAATCAACTACTTCTGTCTTCCCGTAGCTTGGACAAAGTCATACTCAAATTTGACAGCTACGTATGCCATGTTTCCACGGGAAATCGGGGAAAAAAAAAAAAAAAAAATCAGTTCATGTCACATTCTGGAAACTCCTCATTTAACCAAAACAGCAATATCAAATGCAAGCCAGACTACTATTTTTCCCTTGAAAGTACGATTTGTGATGCAAGTTTAAAAAGCTCAAAAACCAAGAAATAAAACCACTGCTGAAACACACACTACTGTATTCTTCTGTGTCTCAAAACTTCAACTCAAGCACAATTCACACCACCCTTGGACAAGTCATCTTCTATCACTATTTTTTTTCTGCTATGGCTTTTGTTCTGCTCAAATAGTGTCAAGTACAGAATAGATTGTCAAAAACAATCCTAACTGCGCACATAGGTCATCTGGTGGGAGCTACTCAGAAAGGCTCATGCCATAGCACGTTTTCCATTGCATTTGGAATTCCAGGTCTTGTTCAGCCAAAAACAAGGAGCAAAAGGGGCAAAGCGGTGCTCCGTTGAGAGCGGAAGCACAAAGGAGGGAAAGGCTGCTACTGCTGTGGGGCACACATTTACTTGGGCAGAAGCCTTTTCATTGTGCCAGAACTTGCCGGATTATTATTACATCTGAAATAACTGGCCCTGAAATCAGCACTTCATTTCTAAACTCCAGTGTATTATTTGATTTGCATATGTAGATTTTTTCAGAGTAATTACCCAATCATTCTTGAGGCCATTAGTAGCCATTTTTCCTCACTACATTTCAGCAAAGAAATATTCTTATGACTACAGACAGCTAAATCACATGAACAGCAGATTGCCAACAATAGCTACACTATTTTCATTACCTTTTAACAAAGAGGAAACATACTAGGTTATTACATACTCAGTAGGTAAATATTTTACTAACAAAATTGTTCTCCATTTCTTTTTTAAAACATTCATATCTGTTACGTGAAAAACACACATCTACACTCATTGTTATTCAGTATCAATTTAGAGCATGCAGGAAAAAAATAACCACGAAGCTTGCTTTCACATTGAGACCTCGACTATAACAAATTCAAGTAAACTAGTCCTCTTCCATTATTCTGGCATTTTCTTCAAGTTTGAAGAATTGTGATCCCTCTGAGAACACATCACGATACCTAACACACGCCTGGGAAGCTGCCTGGGCAATTTTTTTCATTTTCATCATTTCAGTTTTATAATCTCCCTTTAAGTCTAAAACAGTTCTTACCCCTAGAAAACCACAAGGATGAAACAAAAACAAACAAACAAACAAAAAAAAAAATTCTATCTGCACATAAAACGTAGGTGAAGTTTACCAGGCTAACAGAACAACCTAGCAACTTTAGAAGTGTTTGCTATTACTCTTCCATTTCACGGTCCAGTGAACATTATAGAAAACACACATGCACAAAGATGGATTTGCAGGATCCTTAACCACCTCCTCTCAACCCTTCTTCTACAGCCCCCACAAACATGCTAATTTTTCACTCAAGTGATATTTTTCTCTACTGTACTGTAGGAAAGAGGATATCATTCTGGAAAAATATGGGATTCCATTATCACATATAAGCATTTTAAGCTGAAGTCCATTAAACTTACTGAACTCACAGAAAATGACAGATTCTGTCTGTGTACAGCACCAAAAATATTTATACATAAAGGTGTAGAAGAACGCTAGGCAAAATTTTACTTTCTATTCATCATCTGTAAAGCAGAGAACTGGTAGCATCTTCCTGATCCGAGCTCCACAGAAAGATAAACACTGCTATCTAACATGGTACAGGGGGCTGGTGGGGGCAGAGCCCCTCCCTTGACACAGATCACCCCTTTACTCCCCAGTACGTTGTCTCAGTTACCTGAAGGAGGAATGGCCAACACTTGTCTGGTGGCGGTTTGCTTCAGGGCAAATGAACTTCTTAACCAGAAGGATTTTCCTTGGCACACATGCAACACACCACTGCAGTCAATGAGCCATAACTCTCATGCGCTCTCTCAGTGAGCGCAATAAGGAATGCATATTATTTCAATACGTGAATACTTACTTCAACAGTACGCACCTCTGTTACTCAGCATGACTCAAAGGCACTGAGGTGCTTTGTTTAAACAAATACTTCACACACTTTATGAGGAAAATATTGAAGTGAAAACGTACACTCTGCAGCGTAAGTTTCATTTCAAAGTTTCAGGTAACTTCCAGAGAAGCAGCAGAATAACTATTAAGGTTAAAGCAATTAACTTTGCCAGTAGATTAGGAGGAGGTACCACCAGATAGGGATAAGTAAAAATGCCAAAAGAATACATTTAAAAAAAAAATCATTCTTTGACCTCAATCGTTTATAACAAAATAAGATTTTAAAACAGTCTCTAAGGAGCATTTAGCATCACCACTAGAAGCTACAGCAGAAGATCACAATTCCATATTTCAAAATGCCCTGAGAACGTGATTAACTGTACAGCACTTTCAGGAATGTGTAGAATTCCAAATATCATACTGGAGCACAGAAAAGCTTGCAGCATATGTTAACATCCTTGACCTTAATCAGATGATTTTAGGCTATTATGAACTTGGAATGAAGAAAAGCAGTGAATTACCTTTTAGTACATGTTTTTCAAAACATGAGAATATCGCCTGCCATAGGTTAAGATCATGCTGGGTTTGCATGCTTTGCAACTTCCCCTTGAGATTACATGCTAGGTGCCCATTCTGTTGCTCAAAGATAAAACACACAAATGAGGAACTCTGCGGCACTTCTTGCATACAGCAAAGGAGAAGAATAGGAACACCACTATGCTATAGATAGTGAGTTATGTATTGTTGTCCTATAGCAATATCATTTACTCACAGTCATTTCAGAAACGTGTATGTTTGGTTAGTGATGCCTCTTAAGGTATCCAGTTCTACGTCCTTCCTATCACTCACTGCCTTAGTGGCATACACACACACACTCCATATATGAAAAATACAAATATCTGACCTGAAAAAAACAAGACGCTGAAATGTCACATTATTTTCGCAGGCAACCACTTCACACATAAAGGGAAAGCAGCCTGTTTTATGCTTGCAGAACCTCCTGCACTAACTGATCTAGGCAAAATAACCTCAAATCACTTAGAGACAATGTGATGATTGTCTTTCTAATGTAATCAGCATCCTGCCTGGAGCACAAATTTAGCGTTACTTGCAGCAGAACTTGATCCAGAGTAGTATATTCCCAAATCACCTTCTGAATTTAAAAAAAAGATCCCTCTAAAGAAAATGACTAGTTTTCACAGAAAATAAAAACAGTGGGTTTTTTTTTTTTTATGTTACTGAGATGTGTGGAACTGATCTCTCCATTTACACAATCCAGTTACTGAACAGACTAAACCTACATTCACTTGAGTATAGCATGAAGTACAAGATATTAAGTAGGTTTAATTAGATATCTAGTGATTTTTCATGTCTTGAATTTCTAGATCCCGCTTATTTGCAGATGACGACATACAAACCCTCTGCAGAACTGTGCAAGGTTGCTATTGTTCTGCAGACAAGGTAAGCTTAGAATGACTATTTGGGGCTATGAGTTAGCAGGCACAACAAAGAGCACAATGGAAGCTGTGCTAAACTGTAAGGATAGTTTGACTTGCTCATGAGCCTAAGGATATTGCAAATATTATTAAAAACTACCTTTATTGCCCTGTTTCTCCTGTACAAAACATGCCTACCAAATCCTGAGATTATGAGTTCAAAAAGTCCAAGCAGATGACAAACCACCACCATTCCCACTTCCACAGATTACATTATTTTTGTCTTTTCTTTTGAGCAACTATTTGAAACATGCATAAATGACAAGTTTCAAGTAAGAAAAATGGGGAATTTGTCCACAGATTAGGAAATAAAATGAGAGAGAGAGCTGGCACAGTTCTTCATCAGGTTATGAAGACCTGACATCTTACAGTTACAGCATCAGTGACCTTTGCTTACTATTTCAGAGCCTCATGTGGCATTAACAGACGTAGATCTGCTGGCTGAAGTCAAACTGACCTAATTTTAAAACAGCCAGAGTTCAATTGTCTTTTCGTCTCCGTGCCCTTTTTTGAGCTTTTACGCTTTTTGCACAGTGGTGCTTGAAACAACATTATAGAGCATCATTATACCTCTGGTAAGTTTAGAAAACAGCCAAATGAAAAACAAAATTAACAGAGCACAAGGTATTAGAAAATTGTTAGAATCCATGACGATTCACATAGAACTATTTGTTTAAAATATTATTAGTAATAATGTCACCTGAATGAGCAGGTAATTTTCACCTGGAATAGCAGCTGACCTTCAAGAACCAACCAACCTGTCACAACAATGTATTTGTGCTAAGCCTGATGTTTTAAAGCAACTGTACTAACTACTGCTAACAATGCAGTCGTTCTTTTGCTTGAAATTTTCACCATTATTGCTCCATATAGAATATTCTAAATTGATGAACTGCATCTTAATGATCAAAGATGGCTCATTTGCTTTTATTTAACACTAACAGTCATATGCAACAAACATCTACGTGGACAGATTAGAGTATGATTTTTGCTTCCCACGGCCAGTTCCCAAATCACTTTGTACATCAAATTCAGCAACAAAAAACTGAAATTAGTTTAAACAGTTTGAAAACAGACTTCCAAATAATTACTGATATTTACTGCCAACTGTTCCAAATTGTGAACAAATATTTTTGCCTTACATGGATCAAAGTCAAAACAGTATTTTATAAATTCCTCACAGCAAACAAAAAGGGAAATTGGGTTACTAATGCATGCAAGAGCATTTTTCCATTCATTGAGTTTGTATACAATTTCTTTGATCAGAATTTTAGAGAAGTGCTTTTTTTTTTTTGTTTGTTTGTTTTTGTCCTGGAGTTACTTTTGCAACAAACAGCTTGGCAGTAGAAGTTTTGGTCATTACCTTCCTAGCTACTTACATGCCGTCTGCCACAGCCCAACATAAACAATGTGATCCTGGAACCCATGACTTGCTTTCTTTCCATTTACTCATACCTTATACATGCGTGCTCTTCAGAGCACAACAATTCTAAAACAGATCAATTTATTATTCCAATTCTTATTTTTGTGAATTGTTTTCACTGGTTTGGAGGGTGTTTTGTTTTGTTGTTGTTGTTGTTGTTGTTTTTTTAATTGTTGATTTTTTGTTTGTTGGTTTTATTTCAGTGATTCCGGCATGAATTCACACTGTGATTTGCATCATACTACTTCTAACATTTAGCTGAAGACTTATTTCCTTCACAAAGCACTGTAAGAGAACTAATGTAGGCAAGAAAAACTACATTTCAGCAAATGTACAAACCCTGGAGAGAAAAAGTTACTGTCAGCATAATCTTTGAAAGACAAAAAGCACTGTGCTTTCACATAACCACGAGTCTGGTGTTCCATGTGCTTCCCAGCTCAGGAAGAACAGGTTTAGTCTCCAGAGGGAGCCTGAAAGGGGCTGCTGAGGCCAAAACCTCCCATCCGCCCTGCGCATGTTCAGCTTGGCTTTCCGTGGCCATAGACTCAAGGGAAGGTCTCCAAGCAAGTATTTTGCTTCTCTCCAAATATCTATAGCCAAACAACTCTTGCCCAGCACTGCCCGTCTTGGTCTGTTAATATCTTTCAAATGACTTTTCTCAAACTTTTAATTTTGGAACTAAATGAGCAAGATGGGCAAGTCTGATGCGTGACTTTTTTTCATTTGGTGAGCTAGGAAAAAAAAAAAACCACCACACTTTCTCTCTATAGCCTTCCTCTATGACTTTCATCAACCCTCTGAAGAAGTGAAACAAATGAGCATAACTCAGGACAAGCACAACACAATAGCATTTACACTGAAGGAAGCTTCGGCATCCTTCATACTAGCAAGCTCTAGTACTGAGCTCATTGCCAGCGATGTTGGAACTACATGCAATGTATTTGTATTCTTTCAGCGGTAAGAGAAACTGCAGTAGTCTTGCAACTATAGCCCAAGATATTTTAAATTACAAGTATTAAAAATGCCCTACTTCAGAGGTGAAAAAAAATCAATTGGCATTATAAGGCAGGGTACTGATTTAGCCAGTTTACTGAAAAATAATTAGGCTCAAAAGGTTAAATGGATGTTAAACCAGTAAATGGAAATGCAATGGCAGTTTATTAACTGAGCCATTTAAATGTTTTGTATTTTTATAACATCATATGCAACCTACTTAAAATATTACTCACAAAGTAAATAATTACCCTGTGGCAAGGAATTAGTTCATTAAATTAGTCACCACTCTTTGTCTTGATTAATAGTTAAGGATAATTATTATGAAATACAATAGTAAAAGTCAAACTATGTCAAGTTTAATGGCTGCTTAAAAAAAAAAAAGATGTCCAGTAACATTGCAATTATATAAGATATGTAACATGCATTACATGAAAAGTAAGAATGAAGTGAGTGCAGAAAGAGAACACTGCTAATCCAGAAAAGGATGCAATGATGGAAGGAAAAAAAATTGAGAAGATGCACAAAATAAGAAAACAAGAAGAAAGAGCTATGGGGGAAATCCAAACTAAGAGGCCGATGTAGAATTGGCAATTTCACTATTGATAATAGCCTTACAGAGAGTCAGAGAGGAAGATGACGAAAGTTGAAGAGAGCAAAAGAACTATGTCAAGGTAAGCAAAAAGATTAAAAGGATCAACTGAATTAGATAATATCCCAGCTAGCATTTGATGAAAATGAAGACAAAGGGAAGCCTAAAGAAGTAGCTATACCAGGGTAGAAAAATACAGCTTGAAGTGTTCAGGAAACAAGTGATCCCGCATCTGAATAGGGGATCCCATCAGTCCTACAACTGCATGTATTGCCAAGTGATAGCCCTGTAAAATGTACATACCCTTCAAAGTTCACTTGTGCTTAACAAGGAGCCACCTGAATGAATGCTACAAATTCAGTGAAGCATTAACTACAGCAGTCATTGCACGGAAGGTCTGATATAATCAAATTTTGGACTGCAGGATCTAACTAGTACCAAAAGTACAACCCATTCATCAAACCAGATCTAACTCACTGCAGTATTACCTCAGGAAAGACCAACTGACCCCTGAGAGAAGTCAGTATCCAAGGGACAGGAGGCTCCCTCGCTCAGTTATTACTGGTAGACAAAGTGATATGTTGCTGACATCAAGTTATTAAATTAATCCAGTAGGTTTTCTTTCATATGGAAATTCAACTAATGAAGTAAAATGAATTGCACTACAAAGCTTTCATCTTAAACCAGAAGGCAAGCAATCAGGTGCACAATAACTGAGTGGTGAATGAATCCTAAGACTCCCCAGACTATTGCTATATGTCATTCATTTTGGCCTTGCTGAGAAACGTTAAGACAAATCTCCAACACAAAATCTAATGTTTCAAAAAGCCAAAAACACATGATGCAGTCATCAGTGTCATTATGAGGGAATGCTAGTTTTGGCACCATAAAACATTACCAATAAAGTTCACGGGCTACGTTTGCTGAACTTGGCTCCCATTTGGTCCTTTTTTGGAGGACTATCACCAACATTATTCCTTTTTCAAATTTTAAAGAAAAAACCTTAGTTGACATTGACTGCAAGATCAAGATACTATGCTTTTGGAGAGCTCTGCTTAAATCTAAGTGGCTCTTCAATGGAAAGTTGAAGAGCTCTAAAATTGGGAAAAGAGTTGGTTTAATCTATATTTTAATTAATATATCTTCTTTTGTGTAATAAAGGTTAGCTAAAGAGTTTGATATTACAGAAATCCAGAAAGCACACTCATTCTTTAGAAAAGAAGTCACAAAATGCTTTTCTGTTTTTCTGTTTTTTGTTGTTGCTGTTTTGTTTGGAAAGTTAAGGCCCTTCTGAATGATACCATAATCAGCTTCTCAGAAGAACATTCAATTACTGCAGAAAAATTTCCCATTAAGACTATGGATTTCTGAATCTTACTTCATCTATTCTCTGTATATAAGCGTTTTTACCAATTAAGGGGAAGTACCGCTCCTGGTCAGCTTTTATATGTCTCCTGACTACTAGAGTAATAAAATCAGAGTAATAAAAACCTTACGTAGACTACTGAATTGGAGGGATATACCACTCTTTACTCTTGCTGAGAGCCTGAAGAAGCTCAAGAAACTTCACTGAGTTTTCTGTTCTGCAGCTGCAGGACATGCTGCAGTTCTGTTACAGGGGACTCAAAATAATTAAACTGCCACATTTTAAAGAAAAACAGTCAATTCCCATGACTAGCTTACACTCGACAAACTCCACTCCGAGTAGAACACTGGAGATAAGACAGCCTCTATCACAGCTGAGAAATAGAGTAAGCAGCAAATCACTCTTATTCCACACCCTCCTCACTTGCTTCTCTTCCAATCCCTCACCTGTACAAGATCTGGCAGAGCCAAATTCTTCTGTTCAAGGCTTCACAGTAAGGGAGACGCAGATAGTTAAGGAGACCTGCCTCCAGATCTTTGTATGCAGTGGCATCAGCAAGACCAAGTACCTGAGGGCATTGCATCACAAGAATGTAAGATGCCTGCACGTTACAATCATAAATATGAGCTAAGACTAATAAAGGAAGAGGGATGAAGAAAACGTAGAGAAGGAAGACTTGCTTATTAATACATTTTAATTTACTTGAAACAAAGCTGATACTTAAATCCAGACTTCAGAGCAATTTCAGGCAATTCAGGGCCATTTTCTCAGACAGAGAATTACAGAATAATCCTACCTGGTAAAAAATTTAGATGCCATTAGGCTCTAATATTACGTAGTCTGGAAATTCTCATCAAGGAAATGTGAACTGTCTGACATTGAATTGATGCAGCCAACACTCAGGGCTTGGCAACAGCTAGCTAAAATAAAGCATTTTTTAATACCAATTTCTTTTTTAACACTAATAACTAAGTCCCATCTCACACAGCTTTGCAGGCGCAAGAAGATATCACTTGAGTATCTGTCTTGGCCATCCAATTTCTAACGCACATTTTCACAGTTGCAGGTGACCGTGCACTAAGATGGCCCCCAGACGGCTCAGTTCCTATATTGCTGTGCTTAAAACATTAAAATTCGTTACAAAGCTGTTTAGCACGCTACTCCTTCTAGAAGGGAATGCAGGTAAGCTACACTTCAGCAGAACTGACCAGAATTAAGGTTTCGTTACAACCTGCCCATCTGGAGAGAAACAAAACACCTCATGAACACAGTTTGTCAAGTTCTGGCTGCTACCCGCAGCTTCCCACAAATGACCTCTGGCAAGGGGCACAACCTAAGGCAAGCCATACCTACAGCCTTCAGGTCTCACAGACCAGCATAGGCCATCATGGGAAACGAAGCGCAAAGGAACAAAACCAATTATTTCCTCCTGTTACTGGTTACGTGCATACTCCAGAGTTCCATGAAGGACTTCATTCTCTAAAAAAAACTGTGCCTTTCTTATCTGTAAATGTTTGCTTACTTGGTCTAGAAAAAAATACTTCTTATTTCTGGTCTGGGAAGAGAAAAAGCAGCAGCTCCGCTTCACTAATTTGCATTTATTTTATTTAATTTTAAACAGAGAAGGTCATTCACAACACAGAATGCCAGGGATATATTAAGGAAAGGAAACGAATCAAAATGGGAACACCCTGACTCTGAACATTTCTCAAGCTTAATTTACTTTAAAACACTGCCAAAAGTAACATTTTTTCTTTTGACATTATTATCTGATTCACACTTAAGACTGTGTTTTATAATTCTGAAAGACATAACAGCAGACAATAGATCATAAAATGAAAGCAGCAGCAGTTTCAAATATTCCATTTTGCTATTTTACATGCTACAACTGTGTTTTTTTTAATAGACAAGAACCGACTTTCTTCAGCAGTCTCCAGTTAACTTCGGATAGGAAAACATATATCCCTTTTAAAGTAGCACATAGACTACTTACCAATTTGGAACTCCTTCATAACTACAAAGAAAGGAGAAGGAACCAGCAATTATTAGAACAACACTAATTTATTAAGGAGACACTTCACACTGTTCCATATTCCTCTAGTTCAAGAGAGAGAAAGCTCACAAAAAAAAAAAACAATAGGCCAAACTTTAAACAATAAAGAGATGCATACAAGATTTGAAAGGCTTTTTTTTTTTTTTCTCAGCTACACAGCTCTAAACATTACAGCCTACTTTAACAGGATCTTCTCATATTTTTAACAGGCACAATTTTAACACACTTTTGAAAGGAGAAGGCAATAATTTGAATTTTCAACAGAAATAAAGATGGGAAGAACTCAAGTTTGGGGATACCTTACATTGTGAGATGTCAAAGGTTATTTTGATTGCTGGCAGGTTTTCGCATGCTTTTTTTTTTTTTTTTTAAGGACAGTCCAAAAAAGCAACCCTCATGATTTAGGTAGCTATGCATATCAATACCATTAAAAACCTATTTGGGTCATGAGAATTGCTTACTGACAAGTGAGAAGTACGGACAGAGGAAAAGAGACCTCAAGGGGAGCAATGCCAAATTCAGTACATAACTGACTTCCCTTTAATGACTTCTTTGACGAAGCAGGGAAACATGAAGCCATAAACCTTTTACAGGATTTACACAATCCTGATTCATGATGAGCATGGAGAGAAACTAACGACCAGAGAGCAGCTACCAAAACATCACAGAACCATAAAATGGCCTGGGTTGAAAAGGACCACAATAATCATCTGGTTTCAACCCCACTGCTATGTGCGGGGCAGCCAACCACCAGACCAGGCTGCCCAGAGCCACATCCAGCCCGGCCTTGGAAGCTTGGCTCATGTAGCCTTGATCAGAACTTCTAGAATACAGAAGATCATATCTGATAACTTAATTTACCCTGCAATGTTTACACATGAATCACATTGCTTTATCCATAGAGCACAAGACCCCATTTTCAGGTTACTTTTTCCTGCTAAACAGGAAGCACTGTTTAGGACTTAACACTACAAATGTCTGTTCCATGAATATAATTCAGCAGATTCTTTCAAGTCTGAGCATCAGACTCATAGACAAAGACCTTCTAAAAGAAATGTGGAGAATCAAGTAATTTGAAAAAAAAAAATGAGTAAGCAAAGTAATTGTGAAATCAAGTAACAAGTTAATTACAGTTCAATCTCATCATCAATTTATTTCATTTGTATAAATTAGATTATGCACTCAAAAGCTCATTCGCATGACAATTCAAGCTTCAATCAACAAAAAAAACATTTATCTGTAAAATATTGTAGAGTTGGACTGAAAACATTCGAAATAGCTTGTATGTCTGCAAAGACGACTTAGATCCCCTGTTATTTAAAAGCGACAGCTGGAAAAACAAAACTAACAGCTAACCATTTATTGGAGAAGATGTAATTGTTAGTACTGGTAGTTCAGACAATTCCAACTTACTTCCAGCATCAAACAGAAAGAATTTGAGGGCATTTATCTCCCAATAGCTATCTAAGTTAGGTTTTCCAGTAAAAAAAAAAAAGTGATACTGAGGCTAAAAGCCAAGCTTGTTTGCAGATTTAGACAAGATACATTTGCATCTACTTTAAATATTGGGGTAGACAGAGAGAGAAGAGAAAACAGGATAATCAGGATCTCTGTGACTGAAAGTTTCCATTTTCTCCAAGCTGTTCTACAGAAAGAACAAGGACGCATTATTCAGTAAGATGAGAGCCCTAATCCTGCCAACCAGATAATTCAGAATGTCTCAGGTGTGAGCTTAAAACGCCAGTATAAAGAATAAAAAAATAGAAGAAGCCTATAAAATAATAAAACTATCACTAAAGAAAGAAATGACAAGCCAGTGGACCAGAATCAGAACGGCTGAAATTACAGCGCACCTCCAGAGCATAAACACAGTCTGGCTGTTGCCATGCCCTGAAAGCTTTTCTGAATTCAAAAGGCAGCCAAGATGTATGAGTTGTGGAACACGATCCTCATCTTTTTGAGTTACGTTATGCAATCTTTCTGAAGTTTAGCTGCAAATAAGCATATATAATAGTCTGAAATAAACCAACAGGTTGGCATCTACCTCTATGACATCAAGGGAAATTTAAGCAAGATAAACAGTGATCCGTCTTAGAGCAACACCATTTTAATCCAAATTCAGATTAAGGTTTTTGATTTTTCCTTCTGCCATTTCCGGTACTGTTGGCTTATCAGTGTTATTAATCAAAGTTTCTGAAGGACATAAGACAGCCACACACTGTTGCACAATATATATACACAAAAAATGCCTCAATGGATTTTTTCCACAACTTCTCTCTGCTAGGATAGAAAAAAAGCCTTTATAATAGGAAAGAAACAATTAGTTACGTTAGCTATAGTGGATCTGAACAGTTGGCCGAAAAAATATCAATTGATGACTTTCTGAAGAAGTCAAGGAACAGTAGTAGTATCTCCAACTTGAAATCTAACTGAAATCAGTTATTAAGAGGTTTATAACTGTGCAAAGTATACATAAGCACCAAGGTGAAACTTACAATAGAAGTCCGTTAAATCAGTCAATAGTAACACGAACTGCTGCCCAGACTGGATCAGTTCAAGAGCTCCAACGAGGAGACCTGCTAGCAAATCAGAGCATAGCTAAGTATGATAATTTTTACTCTACCACTTGGCTCAGTGTATACTACAACAAGTCATGGTCAGTTAATGCAGTCTGACTTCTTCGTTGGAGGTTATGACCTGAATCTCTACAGATCCCGAGACGCAAAAGCCTTGACTTTAATTCCACCTCTCTCCACAGTCTCCAGAACAAGCGGGAAGTATTACTGAGACAGCTTTTGTCAGAGGAAAGAAGCAGATAACTGTCTTCACTTCTCCTCTAACGTGCAAGGATGAGAAATTCTGAACTTTCTAGCAAGAATTTTATTTTTGCACCTATGACATTATTAAATTATGTTTGGTGACATTTTCAAGTCACTGGACTCTCTGTTCAATAATTTTAGATCCACTACTTGTGCTTTAGAGAAATGAAAAAAAAGCTTCAACAGCTTTACTTGTTATTAGCAAGATAAGGTGAGAAGCTGCATTGCCTTCCTGGTTTAAAATCTGCCAAATAAAACTTAGTATACTTATTTGTATTGCCTTTCCTAAGAATAATCCTTCCTTCTCTGTAGAGAATAGCTCAACAAAAGTAATTTTTATTTCAGATCTAAGCAACACGTCAAACAAAAGCAAACAAAAATATATTCCTTCTCTCCAGGCCACAGAACGAATAAATTTTCTAGCAGAGGCTATCAAGCTTCCTTGCAAAGGTCAGACTTCAGTGGTATTTAAAGCCTCTGATTATTATTAATAGCCTATGACTTATCCCATGGTGCCTTCTCCATGATGTACTATGCCTGTCACAGCAAGAGCACCTGCACCCAAACAGTGCTCAGGTGAGCACTTGGGAGCTGAATATCTAAGCTGCCACCAAGCCACTTCGCTGCATTTACATTACACAGCTCAGAAACATGCCTAGGGGTTGCAGCCTTGACACGAGATCACAGGATTGGAACGTTTTGTTGTCACAAATTTAATTCTCATTAAACTCACTCAACATGGATTATTAAACATATCGAATCATTCTTTACAGTTTAGCATTAACATATGTAAAACCACACTCTTTCTTCTTTCAATTCACACCTTTTTGTTTAGGCCAGACTAACACCTAATAATTACGTTTCTTCAAGCGTTAATTATTTTATCACAGGAATTCTATTTGTGAACACAGTTCTCAATCTTAAAAATACCTCAACGGTATTTTAACTTACAGAACGCAGATTGTTTTCTCATCTGCAAGTTAAGATAACCAGCACCAGAAGGTGCCTTTTTAAAATGGAACCGTAATGTGACAACCACCAACTGCAAAGAGAGATTCCAAGACGAGACACAGCAAGTACCAATCCCTTAAGGTCATACAAATAACATATGAGTCTTCAAAGTGTTCAGAGAGATCTGCAGGACCAATTGATATTTTCAAGGCAGACTTTGCCTCCATCAACAACTGCATACTGGATAAAAAAAATGGTTAGTAGAAAATGCTTCAGGAACGCGTAAGTTCTCATATTTATTCAGAGAAATACACAGAAGTCTGAAATATTCCAACTGATGATTTGGCTTCCAGTAGTAACCACATGTCCAGCATTTCAGATATGGCTCCTAGCTCCTTAAAACCTTTTTAACATTTCCCTAAAGAAAAAAAGACAAAGCTGACGAATCTAAAAGAGGAAGCACACACACTGAAAGACTTCTACCATCCTAATGCTTCCTTCTGTGCTTTTTAATCCCTCCTTCAGTCATTTTCACTTCAAATGATTTCAGAACTAATCAACTTGGTAATAAACTTAGGAGTTGGTTGGAAAAGCCACACATGGTTATTAAAATCAAGTTGAGTAGAGTAGAATCTATCAAATGCAGCCCAAGTACCAAGCAATTGATAAAATGGTCTTGCTCCTCACAGAAAGTTTAATTAGTAAAAGCCAACTGGATACCGCATTTATTTCTCTAAAATACTGAGCACATTGGTCTCTTACTGTAGTCTATAATGCCCTTGGATTGCATTAATATAAACCCTCAGTGTCCCATTAGCATTTGAGGTTGTGCATTTAACCTTCCTGGGCATCTGGAAAATATTAATAAATAAGACTGGGTCACCTAAAAACAGTTCCACCTACTGATTTTGAAATGACATTAGCGTTGCTAGCTATTTTCAGAGAACGCTTTCATTTAGTTGCTTTAATTTTTCTTTATTTTTTAAAGGAACAAATACATTGGTCTTCTTTCAACTTAACTTTGTGACACAGCAAGCCACTATCACCAAATAACTCCTGCAAAACATGGAGACAGTGAACAGCTGCAGACTCTTCGTAATTACTGGTAAATCTGCCCAGAGCAATAGCACTAATCCTCACTCCAAGGAAATCAAATCAAGTCACCTGATATTGGTAGGAGATGGGCTTGTCATTCAGGTACTACTCTGTGGCAGTATCTGCAGTGCACTTAGCAGAAATAGAGTTAATTGTCATCCTCTGAAGAAATGATCCATTAGCACTAGTGTGTTATGCTGTGATAAAAAGCAGGCCTTGCCAGCAATGGTAAGGCTTATCTTCTCATGGGAATATTTCAGAATGTTCTTATATTTAGGAAAGCTTTTTTACCCTTCTGAAACAGCACATAGATATCCATTTTTTTGCTTTACGAGCTTGTGTTCCACATCTGTTTTATTCTTTAAAAAAATCTACTCTAAGGAAAAGGTCATTGGAAAAATCTACAAATACATCCAATATCAAGTAGACTTGTCAAATAGTAAAGATGGTATGAGGTCTGAGAACTTGAGGAAGCCACGAACAAACACAAGGTACACGTGATTAATGAAGTGCATTAATAGATGTCCAGGAATAAGGATGTGTATAGTAAGATAGCAACATTTGCTGAAGCAGCAGAAGAGATCCAAACCTAAAACTGAAGGCAGACTTGCAGGATCTCACTAGCTTCATCAACCAAATGAAAAAAAATAAATAAATAAAGCCCAGTGCTGGCAAAACTGCACACATTTGGAAGATCTAAAACCACTTTCACAACATCAGACTTTAATATTAGCTACCATCACTCAGGCAATAAGTAAAAAAAAAAAGAAAATAAACGTTTGCGGTTAGTAAAGATACTCTCAAACTACGAAGCCACTGAAGTAGCAAGAACTTCAAAAAAAAGTTTAGGGTCAGCTGGGATGCTATTTTAAGACCAGCACCTTGGCATCGTGGTGGATGGATATTCATACAGCTCTCTTCTCCCTTCCGCTAAAAATAAACTTCATTAATGATTACATGATTCAGCAAGCACTGATGAGCTTGAAGTTCATGTCGGACAGTATAAGTAAGGGGCATCTACTAGCTAGTTCCTTGGTATCAATCGCAAGATGACTGAAGCACATCTGGCTTCACTTCTCTCTTAATCTTGCTCGAAGTCTAAACTGAGCTAATCAGCAGCTTCAAAATTCTGTTTTAAAGCAAAAATAAAAGCAACTTTTGCCTTTAGTGCATTAGTTTAGTAGAGTGCATTTTCTTAGAATTAGTTAACTTTAGTGGAAGATGTTCACTTCGCTGGTAAGCTAACTCTTGTTTCAAGAGGTTGCTGCTGCCATCTATTGACACCTTATCAACGAAGTACACAGTAACTTAAGCAGTGGTTATATTCTAGAAATGAGAAACCGATTCAACGGAAAAGTGCAGCACACAGAAACTGGCAGCCAGGCTGTGGTGTATCTTCTGCCAAATAAAGAATCATGAACAACATTTCCTATCAGGAACAGGCTCCTTTCAGTGAAGGAGTGGTTTAGCAACAGTATCCTCATCTGGTTCTTGGTTTGCAGACTTAAAGAACAGAAATCATTCAATCCACTGCTTTGGGATGTGTTTTTAATTAAAAGAAGAAGGGGGAGGGGCTGCTATTCCTTCAACTACCACTCACCCAACACTAAAGAAGTAAAGTAATTTCCAAGATCGATCTTCAACTTCACAAAATTTTCCTCTTAGAAATCTCAGTTCTGATGAACATAGAAGTGCAATAATCAAGTACCATCGCTGATAGTTTTATCTTCCTACCGCCACTTTAAGTACAACCTGTTAAGTGAAACAGAGCCAAGCAGCTCTTGATTTATATTCAATACCAACAGTAGGAGAACATGCAATTCACAACAGAAGACAAAAACATTTTCCTGATTGACTTCAGTGTGCATTCATGCACTGTAGAAGAGTTGTCACTTAGTGTAGTAAGCCAATCCACTGATATTACTAGTCTTTTTTCCTTCCCTAACTTTCTTTCACATGGTAAGAACTGCAAGCTATTTTAGCTGCAACACCTACTCAGATAGAGGCTGCTAGATATCATGCACTCACATTTCCAATATCGTACTCATCAGGTTTCACCTACGAAAAGCAGACAGCTGTTAGGAGTCTTTTTTTTTTTTTAATTTTTTTAAACAACCGTAGCTTGCATTATGACAATTGTCATCCAAGTTGCACAGAAGAGCTAATAAAAGCTGATCTTGCAAACTTACCCGAGAAGCCACGACCTACTCAGCCCCAGGCAGCCCAACGTTAGCAAGCCCCATGCTTCAATAACTATGACATGGTTCACCACAGCATCGGATCCAGCAAGAGTCAATGAACCAAGACAGAACTGTAGAAGGATACACTACAGTCTGTTATTAAATATATTTATCTACACAATTATCTGTTGTAAACAAGATTGGTGTTTCATTACTGCCAAATATGTCATTCTGACACATGGAATTCCATATATTGTTTGATTGTAACATACTAATTGCTACAGAAATAACAGAGAACACAAGCTATTAAAAAATCATCTAGGTAATTTTATTAGATAACACAGATTTAGTGATTTCCTCAGATTAAATGATTACATATCACTAGAGCCTTAACAAATGCCGATCGAGGACCACTGTGCTCTCCAGTAGTATCTACTGTACAGATACAGACAGATATTAGTTCAAAATTAAGAAAGGTAGTTAATGACAATTAAAGAAAAAAATCACAGACATACAAGACATCAAATTACATAAGAAGCAATGAATGTCAGAAATGCTAAATACAAGAGTGACACGAATCTGTTAGAGTGCTTCCAGAGGAGGGCCACAAAAACGGCTCAAGGGATGGAACACCTCCCCTACAGACATGCTGAGAGCTGGGGCTGTCCAGTGTGGAGAAGGCTCCAAGGTGTCCTGATAGCAGCCTTTCACAGCACCTAAAGGGGGGGGCTATAAGAAAGAAGGGGACAGACTCTTCAACAGTATCTTTTGTGGTCGGATGAGAGGAAGTGGTTTCAAACTAACACAGGAGAGACTTAGATTAGTTATAAGGAAAACCTTTTCTTACAATAAGTGTAGTGAAGCACAGGAACAGGATGCTCAGAGAGGTAGGAAACACCCCATCCTTGGAGACATTCAAGGCCAGCCTCAGTAGAACTCTGAGCAACCAGATCTAGCTGTATATATCCCTGTTCACTGCAGGGGAGTTGGGCTAGATGACATTTAAAGGTCCCTTCCAACTCAAAAAATTTCATGATTCCATAGAAAGATGGCACTACCACTGACAATTTCCTGTAAACATCACAACAAAGACTTCTGAAGACAGAGCATTAAGGTAATAAATTACTCCTTTTTCTAAGTGCCTTGTTTTGGCATTTCATTTATTTCAAAGGCTTATAAAAGAGAGCACAATATATGCTGGACAACTGAGACTTAAAATTAAAAGGGAGAACAGGGAAGCTATTGGAGACTAAGAAAAGTCTTGACGTTTAATAGGAAAGCATAATGCAAGACTGAGCCTCAAGGAAAAGAGCAATAAAAAATCCCAATAAAGTTATTTTTGCAAGAGTTCTAACTGATGTGACCAAATGTTACCTTTTGAAAGATTAGGAGAAGGAACTTGCTTTAACTGAAAGCACAGAGCAAAATGAACTCAGTTAAAAGTTTCAGGTAACAGAGAGATATAAAGATATTGTTCCATCTTCATAAGAATATGCAAAATACAGACAGACAAAACATGAATACTTGGAAACATCTCTACTGAAAGTGATGCTAAAGTCAATGGTACAAATAGCAGGAAGGGAAGTAATATCTGCTTCAGCCATCAAAAGCAATGGGAGGAAGAACTTGACAGGAAAGATTAAGCAGCTGTTTGATTCACAATGAAATTGAATTCACGGCTAAATGCACAGGAAGAGCTCTCTGAAAGGCAAGATGAAAGCACAGTTTGGGCAAACTGACACTGAAGCAGATCCATATGCAATTTAGCACTTAATGTGCAATTTTAAGTCCATATCCTTCAACTCTGGATATAGCAACCCACAAATTCCCAAAGGAACTGAAGTTAAAAAATAGTTGAGAACAACCAAGAAAAAGTGAAGTGCCAGAAATCGGATAATGAGCTAGAGTTAGAAGTTGCAGAGGTGCAAGATTCACCTCTTAGCTCTTGCTGAGAAAAGGCTATTCAAAGTAGATTAGTAGAACATGAGATGCTGAGATGGAATCCACAATAGGTGTCACCATAAACACGGTAATAATAAACTTCAGATACTAAAAAGAATAACAGCTGAGTCAAGGGCAGGTAGGCACAAGTCAGGGAGGATTAAAGCATGCTTATTCCATGAAAGGGATAGAGGGAAAACAAGAGATTAAGAATAAGTTAAAACATGAAGTGAAAATAGACAAAAGAAAATCTAGAAAAAGAGCAACTATCAAAGCAGGCATGGGTTAGAAAGGTCTACCTCCAACAGTAGGGAAGGGAAGGCTTTACTACCTGGACAGTACGTCTGTAGTATCTGGAGGCAGGAAGGAGAGGCAGCAAGATAAATGAGGGAATCAAGGCTAAAAGGCACTAAGGCTTGCCAGCATCTTATTAATCCAGGAGGGCAGGGAAAGGAAAGCCTTATAATTTATAGTAAAAATTGAAGTAAATAATTCTTATAACTCACTAGTTATAAATTGCATTTTTTAGTATTATTGGAAGAAAGAGTGCAACAACAGGCAGCACATACACCCAAGTAGCACTGCACAGCCTCTCAGTAATAAAGCTCTTTGAGCCCTTGCTATCTGCGGAGACCTGAAGTTCAGGTGCCACTGGGATGCATTGGTCTGCAGGAGTGCTAACACACATGGCTCTGGACTAGAACTACAACAGCTTCAGAGAAACAGCTACTGAGAAAAATCAGAGGTCATGCTTGTCTACTTGCTGTTTGGCCCTAGTTCTTCCAGACAACTTCGTGATCCCTACATTTTCTCTTCATGAGCAGCATGAAGACAGCAGCTGCCTCCCTCCAGACACTACAGTGGCATTATCTACATCATGCTGCACGATGTTTTAAGTGGCAACAAGGGCATCACAACTGTCACCATTTATACTAAAATGTTAGTTTACAGCATTCAACTAGCATGAGTTCTCTGCACAACATTCTTCTTATCCAGTATGGCTTAAAAGCCTTAAGAAGCCTTTGAAAAGCAAATATATAGGAAAAAAAAATAAAAGCTACTATTCTAATTAAGGTATACAAACTTCCTCAAGTATCTTCACAGTATGATATCAGGGGCCACACAAATGGTTATTTAAAAATAGGCCCTACTCAAGTAAGGAACTTAAACCATTAAAAGGTAACTCACTGCCCTACACAATACCTTCAATACCTTACTAAGAGAGCTTATTTTACTGACCTTACTACAGGTATGCAGTATCTTACTAAGACAGAACATCAAAAATTACATGGAAACATCCCTTCTCTCAACTGAACCTTTGAGTTCATAACTGAACAATGCCTGCTATTTAACTTCAGTACACACATAAGCGTTTTTATATACATATAAAAGCCTCATTCCAGTGGTATGGTGACCAACCGCATCTCAATTAAGAGCAGGCAAAGACGCACAGAAAGATGGGCCTGAAAACACTCTGAAACACACAAGGGCTTTTAAGCCATGTAAGGGATGATGCAGCTTCCAGATCTGTGATACAATTATGCTATCTTCTATTCCTTAGTATAAATCCAAGTCTTACCAGCATACATATAAATCCAAGTCTTACCATCAGTAACATTTAGCTGAAATTTACTGAAGGAGTGAAATTTACCTGCTTCTGATCTTACAGGCGTTTCACAACATGGCCATAACCAGTATCGTGCATGCAGTATTTAGCCAAAAAACATCAGTAATCACATTCTATCTCAAAGCAAAGCTACACAGCACTGCAACACTGACAGTGGCTGGTCAGACCTTAACACTTCAATTGATACAGAGCATGCTCTTGAAAATTGAAACCACTGCTGAAAAATGGTTTGTAAGAATTGCATCCTTAGCCAGAAAAGACACTCATTTTAATATGCCCTAGAGAGATCACCGACTTACAGAATCCTAAACCGCATAGAAATACATGCACATACCACTCCACAGTCCAACAGAACAGAAAAGACCGCACAGCTTCAATAAAAATAATACAGTCTCACTCTATAACTATTTAACTATTTAAAAGATATTAAAAGATATCAAATAGGAAAGGAAAATACTGCAGCTTTATGCCTATACCGAAATGCTGGAAACACATTGTTATTACCTATCTGAATGCAGGAAAGATTCACTGATACAATCTCACACTTCTACAGCTGAACTTAGATATACTAAGCCATGAGTAACATTTTCACAGCTGCATTACAGTACTGTTTACATCAGGTCTTCGAAGTATGTCATTATTCTATTATTTCCATCCAGCACATGGTTCTCTGGTTATTGACTCACGAGCCAACACGCAAACTTACTTTGAAGCTTTTCTGCCATTTTAACAACATTTGAGATATGATAAAGGCTATAACAACATAATTTATGTTAAGCAAGCATTGCAAGCAAGCTTGCGATTGTCGACAGCACATTTAGAGTTACTCATTTTTGTCTGCCAAATCTTGAGGCTAACAACGCTTTCAGTTCAAGGAAAGGCAACTCATCCTAAGATCAGTCTCAAAATATTCAGCACTGTTTAATGCTTTCAGACGTAATAAATTCAAATTGACACCTGTAAAGTTCAATCTGCCATTGCTGCAGTATAAATCCTGCGTTAGGAAATAAGCATATAGATTCATTAGAACATAAATATGTTGCAGTAGCAAACTTGTATGACATCTTATACATTAGAGAAAAAAACTATTTGTAATTATATATGTCAAGTATGACGAAGGCCAATTTAAGTTACTTCCAGCACTGTTAATCCCTTTTATTTTAAATACAGTCCTCCATATAATTAAGCTTCTTTCCATCCACATGACTTTTTTCTTAAATTAATTTAACAAAAGTCTTAAAAGGCAAACATTCACACAAAAAAGGTCCAAAATATTAAAAAAGCAGCATGACTTAATTGAGCCAGTAACAGACCGGAATGGTTACTTCTCTACTATCTCAACTTGAAACCATGAAAGATTTACACAATAAACATTAATGACTTTCCTAGAAAATCCACTAGAGTACTGATCAAAAAAACAATTCTAAATTCCTAAATATTTAAAAATAAGTAGCAATGTCAAAATGTTTATGTGCTGTAACAAAATGGACCCTCTGGAGCTATTCCTGAGAAGCAAAAACGTAATTGCACTTTTTAGTATATCTTTTTATGTGTAGATTGCTAAGTAATTTAGAAATCCAGCAAAGTGTAAGCACTCCAATTGGGAATATCAATATATGGGAAACTGAAACATAACATGGTTAGGTAGGCTTTTTTCTTCAACTCCATAGCAATTGCTCGAAATTCATGCATATTTAGCAAGTAGTTTTTTTTTTTTTATCATTGTTGTTGGTTTTGGGTTTTTTTTGGGGGGGGGGAGTGGGAACTGGGCACTGAACAGGACTGAAAAAGATGGAGAGAAGTTACAAAGTTTGCTTCTTTCTTAGGAAAAAAAAAAAATTATCCTGAAGGACCTAATAACAGAAAAGAGCAAGGAAATGACATGCATAACATTTAGTAAGATACAAATTGCAGTGTTCTTGAAAATATATGCATAAAAATTCTTATAAATTCTCATCTCCAATTAAAAATGTGAACTTTTTTTTTTACTTAATACTTCAATCCTCAAAGAGGCTAGAAGCTTGAACTCCTCCGTGTCAATTAAGAGATGCACCTAAAACCACAGTATTTATTACACACATTAGTAACTATTACTCAGCAACCTTCCTTCCTCTTTCCTGCTCACATGACATCTGGAAGCAAGTCCCTCCCAGGCTGGGACTGTCTAAAATACAAATACATAGCTAAATAGCTATAGCTAAAACCACAGCACAGACTTTCAGTGAGGCATATAAGCCATACTGCTTTCTAGTTCTGATTCTCAACTGATTTGAAAACCTCAAACAACAATACGTTCCTCAAGAATTTGGATTAGGATCTGTACAAATTGCTTCAAGATTAGCATAATGCCAAACCTCCATCAGAAAACGCCACACGTAAGGCTGTGCAGCTCAGTTGCACTGCCCACCGCGGCTTTATGGAGCACGGTTTGACAACTATTGCCTTTCGGTAACGTGTCTGAGTTTGGAAGGACAATTGCAAACACCTGGCTCTTCCTGGGAAGTACACAGAAAACCTGCGTGTGCAAACTCACAGTTTTAAGACTTCACACTGAAAGATACTAAGAACATACACATCTCACGTGGCATCTGGAGTGGATCGATTTTGGCCAGCTCTCTGCTACCAACCCAGCTAGCTTTCTCACTTCCTCTCCTCTGAAGAGCTAGGAAGAGAAAATACAATTGAAAAGCTCGTGGGTCAATATAAAAATAAGGGAATAACTTGCCAATTACCTTCACAGTAAAAAACAGACTTGACTTCGGAACAATTTAGTTTGTAGCCATTTGAAATAGAAGGTGAGAAACAGACTAAACTAAAACCCTTTTCCTCACCCCCATTTCCCTAAGCTCAGCATTACCGCTTCATTCCCCACTCCTCTACCTTGTAAGTAGCACAGAGAGAAATAGAAAGGCATTGTGAACCATACATGTCAGTTCTCCTGCTCCTGATCCATTAATTCCCTCTTGCAGTCCATGAGCATGGGTCCTCTCCATAACAGGTCCACTGCAGAGCCCCTGAATTTCTCCTGCTTACCACTGCTGAAGACCCATCATTATCATAAGCTTGCCACCTGCACTCAAGTCAGTATTGGATGGATAATAAATAAACGAAGCTAACGACCAGCATCCTAAGTCTACAGCAAAGTCCAAAGGAAAATGTTTCATCACCACTAGCAGATGCAGGACCCTGGCTCAGGTCTACTTCTTAGCCCACTCCGAGTCTAAATAACCAATTCCTTTGCTAGTCAAAAGCAAATAAATATCCTTAACATGCCTAATAGGTTATTCTAGTACATTGAAATATGATAAATTGAAAGAATAAACAGCATCTTTTTTCCCCTGAACTGAAAATGTACTACCATGCTACTGAAGATTTACAGCACCCAGAAGCCAGGAGGCATCCTTCGCAATTTTACAGTGAATATTCTTTTTATACGAGTAGTATAATTTATGTACATTTGAACTAGAATCAAAGTCTGTCGTTAAACTATAAGCATTTGTGCATGCAGACATGCACGTGCCTCTGACAGCAAATAATGAACAGCAACAAATCAGTCTTCACCTCACAACAGTTACTTCTGAAATCAGCTGTTCAGCATTCAGATGAGTTTCCAAAACATTTACTTTTCTTCCACGCCAAGCTTTAAGCAACCAAGTCAGGTTCCGGTAACAAAAATACGAGCACAGTTTCAGCAGCACTCTTCTGAGCACTTTTTTTTTTTAAACACACTATATTTCCTGCATTCACAGAAGTTTCAGTCGATTATTAAAAAAACACAAAGCTAGCAGCTATGCCTATTAAGGTGTTAAAATTTTATGACAAAGCTTATTTTAATTACTAAATTATTATAATTGCTTATTATCTTGACAAACTAAATGCCCAAAATTTGAATTATCATTTCCTATGGCAAACACGTGCATCAGACAGGAACACAGATTTTTAGTTTTATTTACTATGGCTACAAATTACATTCTACTGAGTAGGAATATTAAATTTAGCAGAAATCTGTCTTTGTAGAAGCAGCAATCATTTATAGCACCCAACAGTGGAAGCTTCTAAAAATGGCTATTCCATAAACTGCTAGAAAGTAAGCCCCTAGCAAGCGCTACATCATTTGATTTGATTTATTTGAAGTCGTTGGCCTTTAATCACTCAGTTACCTATGTACCGAGTCTAGAAAATTGTGACATTTTTTAACTGTGCACCCACCATATCTCCTCATACTTGGTTTAAATGGTCAATCATCCTGAAACTGTTTTACAAAATGCCAGAGGCTCCCGTGAAATTCAAACACTTGAAGGAAAATGGCTAAGAAAGTGATCTAACTCAAAACCCTTTGCTAAAAATAGTTTCTTTAAGTCATACAGCAGAATAATAACACATTGAAGGATGTGACATAGGGTTATCGTAGCCAGAATTTTACTTACGTAAGACTTCTATATCCTTTTACCACCCAAAGGAACATAGCCAGAAGATGATCAAGCCGAAGAAACCAGTATCATGTTGACTGCATACGTACAGAAGTCACACACTCCTAAATAGTCCTTTCCAAGCAAATAGTCCTATGGAATTATATACAGATAAACGCGCAAGTATAATATTAAAATAAGTCACTATATCACACTGAAAATCTTTCAGACATAATAAACAATCCGTAAAACAGTACTATCATTTCTATTCAACTACTGGTCCATATAGTACAGAAGTATCTTACGAGCCAACTATAAAGTATTTCATTAGCAACAAAAAGCACCCTAAGCTTGGTGCTATTCCCTCATTCTACTACTATTCAGCCAAATACAGAAGCAGTGCTCATAGTACCAGATAAAGAGTAAGAAAAAGAGCAATTCCACTCTTGGAGCTTATTCCTTCCAAAGAATAGGTGGCCTCAACGCCTGCTCAATCCAAAATCAAATAAAGGTACTAAGCATCTGCTGCAAGACTTCCCTTATGCATCAGGGTCAGACCCTCTTTTAAGAGGCCCTTCATTCTAGGCATATAACTGCTCTTTACATCAAAGCAAAGTACTCGTGCATAAAGGAGGAGAGAACAAAAAACACTACATAGTAAATTTAGTTAGAAAAAAAACACAAAAAAAAACTAGAAAACCCTCTAAAAAAAATAAATACTGGGATCTCAAATTCCATCTTGAACATTAGTACAATACCTCAGTCAAGCAGTGAAATACTGGCTTCAGTTATTCAGTATGCCCAAAAGAGAAATTCTAGATTTAAATCTGTGAGCAAAATCTGACCAGACTACTCATGATTCAGCTACGGAATATTGATATCATGAAGAACATTAGCATTATAGAAGGCAAACAGTGAATTTTTCATCTCTACCATTCTAAAAATATCTTTTTTTTCCCCTAAAAGCACAATGCCAGTAGCTATCACAGAAAAGGATTACTCAAGTTCATACAGATTAAACACATGAATAAAAGCAGTAGGAGAACAAATTACCTTATTTTTCATTAGAAAGAGTCGATTTCCTTTCAGTCAGCACCATCCCTCTCTTGTTTCTGTATGCAAAGAAGTAAGATGAATAAAAACAACCTTTTGTCTTCACACATTAAAAGCTTCTTAAAGAAGATGCATTAGTAATAAAGGTCAGAAAAGAAAATCATTAACAAGCAAAAAAAACCCAGCTTCACTCAGCACCTGCCTATGTACAACATGCTGTTAAATGTCAAATAACTTCCCAGAAGGTTTCCTCTACTCTGCAGCTGAGAGAATTGGTGACTGCAGCAGACACTCCACTGTGTTTTCTGTTTCTCTGCTTCTTCCTCCTATGCTCTATGGGAGCAGAAACAGACTCTTTAGCATGCTACAGTATTCACTCCTATCATTTCAAAAGATAAAATATAATCCTTTTTAAGACAAAAACATTAAGTATTCTACTTGAATTACGACGTACTCATCTGGATTTGCAGTTTGCAGAAAATACTCAGGAAATGAGACCCATCTATTCAGTCACTTTACTGTTATTATTTTACTACACACAGAAAACGCAACTAAGAAATGAAAACAGCATTGTATTTGTGTTACACATAATCAAACTTTTAAGAGAAGACAACATTTTAGAAATCTAGGGAGGATGGAAAAAAGCTTTCTTACTGAACTAGTCATTTCTTTTTTAATCCATCATGTTCCCTTACAAAGAAAGCACTTCTGTACCTATAGGTATAGACAGCATCATATATCTATCATAAACCAACATTTCACATACCAATGTAATCTCTTTTGTTTTTCTTGAGATGATGTGTGAAACACCATGTATATAAACAAACTTTAATTGCTAGGGAGCTGAAAAAGCCCCAGCATCACATTTACCCCACAGCTGCCTCTATGGAATTTCTGTACTTCCCTCAGTGCTGGTCCACCAGCACAATAGAGACATAGAGCATGAACAGAGGGAAATCTAGTTAAATAAATACAGTTATCTTTTATTCTTGATAATTTCAATACAGGTGTTTCAATAGAGAACATCTGAAGTTTTAGCTACAGTCACTGTGACTTATAGTAACTGGTAACAGTTAAATGTCAAGTGTGGGGATTATTTCTGAGCTGCTGTTGCAGGGGGAGATTGATGATTTTTAATTATTCTTAATTATTTTTTCACCCTTGGTTTGGCTTGTTTTGTTTTTTTTTTTAGTTATTCTTTTGTTGATTTGTTTTTGGTTGTTTCTGGATCTTTCCATATCTATTAAAAGGATAAGAACAACACTGAAAAGTACTGTAAATTGATGCACATTCACCAACTAAAATCTAAGCAAAGTTACCAAAGCTGGGATGATGTTTATGAGTAGAAATTTGCAACTGTGCTTAGCCTACGTTTCACTCTCAGAGCCCTGCATCAGCAGAAGGAATCTATTCCTAGCAAAAGGTATTTTTATATACTTGAGAAAATCACTACCTCAAGCAGCACAAGTAGTAAATCTGAAGATTAGTCATATTTAATGACAAGCCTCTCAATGAAGATAATATACAATGGTCTAAATGCAACCCTTCTGTCAAGAGGACATAGCCTGATTGCTGTGAGCCAGAAGGCTTTATTAAGCAAAAAGAAACATTCCGTGCATGCATAGTTTTTGAAATGTTTTCCTAAAAATCAACCACTAGTGACCGTGCTAGAGATAGGATATCAGGCTATGTGGATGTTTGGTCAATAAAAGGGGCTTTTTGAAGCAATGCTAATGAATCACTAAACACAGAAAAATAGTCTACATCCTCCAAACATCATTATTTCATTGGACAGAGCCCGATATACTGTTTATGATTGTAAGACTGTTAATATCCTATTTAACGTCCTTATTGATTTCCTCGACAAGGGGACTGAGTGTTCCTTCAGTAAGTCTGCAGATGACATCAAGCTGGGAAGAACCAGTGATCTGCCTAAAGGTGGGAAGGGCCTTCAGGAAGATCTGGACAGGGTAGATTGCTGGGCTGAGGACACTGAGATCAAGTTCAACAAGACCAAGTGTCAGGTTTTGCACTCGGGTCACAACGCCAGGCAATGCTACGGGCACAGGCAGAACGAGCAGAAGATTGTGTGCAAGACACGGAGCTGGGGGTGTTGGCAAAACATGAGCCAGCAGTGTGCCCAGGTAGCCAAGAAAGCCAATAGCATCTTGGCTTCTATCAGAAGCAGTGTTGCCAGCAGGAGCAGAGAAAGATATCTATCTTTACAAATGCAGCTCTGGTGAGGCTACACCTAAGTACCACGTTCAGTTCTGGCCCCTCGCTACATGGAAGACACTGAGAGCCTGTAGCATGTTCAGACAAGGGCAGTGAAGCCGGTGAGGGGTCTGGAGCACAAGTCTTACAGGGAACTGGGATTGTTCAGCGTGGTGAAGAGAAGACTCGGACAAAACCTTACAGCTCACAAAAATGACCTGAAAAGAGGTTGTGCTGAAGTGTGAATCAGACTCTACTCCCAGCTAACAGCAATAGAATAAGAGGTAATAGCCTCAAGTTGCACCAAGGATTGTTCAGGTTGGATATTAAGAAAAATTTATTTTCCAAAGGAATGGTCAGACGCTTGAACAGGCTGCCCAGGGAGATGGTTCAGTCACCATCCCTGGAAGAGCTCAGCAAACATTTCTATGTTGTACTTAGGGACACTGGCTTAGATTGGAAATATTGCTGAAAGGAGGACAGCTGGACTAGATGACCTTGGAGGTCTTTTCCAACCTTGATGATTCGATGATCCCAAGGACAGAACCCTACTGAAAAACCCCAAAGGAGCCAGAAGTAAATGCCCACTAGTACTCTGTCCAGAAGACCTGCTGCATCCTCCATCGGAAGCTATGGCTACTCAACTCACTGGTGGAAAACAAAATATTCTTTAAGTGCAGCACATTTTTTCAGCCTCTTACCATAATCAAGTCTATGCCACATTTTTTCTCCTAGCAAAATCAAAATAAATGCATCTCAATGAAGACCAGTTGGGACAAGTGAAAATAAAACATTTGCTGTTGCTGAAATGATAGTATTAAAAGTAGTTCCTATTTAGCTGTGGAATCATTTCCTAACAACTACCTAGGGAACAGACATTTGTTCAAGCTTACTGGAAACTGAAAGACATTTTACGTAAGCTCATAAATGCCAGAGGAAACCTGCAAAGGTGGTGGCAAAGTGAGCCATAAAAAAAACTTACTACAAGAGGCCACGATTTCAGGTGAGTAAGTCTTGAGAAACAGGATAACAACACTTTAAACACGGAAACTAACAACTGGTGACTTTCAGCCAACGAGTCAAAAAGGGAGGAGGAAAAAAAACTTAAGCCTTGAGTACTGTTTCTCAAGCATATAACACTTAAACTGAGCAAAATGAAGAGCTTGTTTCAACCTTTATTACTTAGAAAAGTATTTAGCATCACTCAAGCATCAGTAATTAAGACAACTGAAGACACTGAAATGTAGGTGATTAGTGAAACTGGAAGCTGACATCTGCAGCAAACATGCACATCAACTACGGGCTGTTTTCATTGCATATCATTTTTATTTATTACGTTTCCATCCCTGAGCTCTCTGCAAATCTTCAGCTTTCTTTCCTTGCCAAAACAACCTGATGGTCACTTAACAAACAGTCAGATTTTTGGCATTCAGTCTCATTGAGTTGCCAGGGAAGAAGATGAAGGTAAGTCAATGATGGAGGACAATACTAATGCTAGTTAGTTTGTTGAAGCAAAGCATAATTTAGGCAGCAGATATGAAGGTCAACTGAAATACTGAAAACAAATATATAGTTTATGTTGCTGTTTGTTGTTATTTCCTTTGAGTTATGTACTACAAATACTTTACTTCATAGAATGGAAGTAGTACAAACGATAGGGAAAAAATCCAAGGTTAAGTGCTATCTTCTTCCCCATACCATCACCTAAAAAAAAAAAAAAGCTGACCTTTCCAGAGAATCTAAAGTCTCATGCACAAGTTGTAGTTTGATGCACTTTTTACACAGTTTAATAATACTGCTAATATGTCTTGACTAATGGCATATAACTAACTAGAAAGCTCAAATATGCATTCATGTGGCAGTTGAAGGGGTAAAAGTTGCCTTGTTCTTTTATCTCCTCCACAAGAACAACAGCTCTAATAGAAGATGAAGTGTAAACTGTTAGAGGTTCATAACTTACTCAAGCACTGACATCTTGTTATGCCGTGACTTATTATTAACTCAGTACTTCCTCTTCATTCATGATTTGAACAGTTTTCAATTAGTTTGGAAAATGTCAATTCAGGAAAATAATTATCCTAAAGTACATTCATCAGAAATTCAACTTAATGAAAGAAATTACATTGGATGCATATACGAGATCTTCAGTTCCCTCAGAGCCCCTTCTGTTCTGAATTAACTCAAAAGTTCAGTAGCTGCAATTTGGGATACTGGAAATTGTAATTAACTGCAGTTTGGACAAATGTTGGTTCTCCTACAGCACCATTTCGTGTTGCTGCAAAAGGGAGAAAATAAGGACATAAGTCGTTTTAAATATTTTTTTTAATCTCCAAAATATTATAGGCTCTTAGTATCCAATTTTTTTTTTTTTTTTTTAAGAGTTGTTCTCAAAAGACATTCTTGGAATCGCCCTTATGCAAACAATCAACTTAAGTTTCTTAAGCAACTCTTAATGTAGCCGTAATATTTCTTCAAGAATCCTTCCCATGAGAGGACTTAAGAGGCCACTTCCATCACTAAGTGGGAAGTTCTTCCCACGACATCATCTTCCACAGCAAGAGAACTACAATTCCTGATCAAGTTTCTCCTCAGCTGTTCAGATGAAGAACTAGTTGCATGATTTGCAGCATACCTTTCTGTTGGCCCTTTTATTCCTGACTTTCCCTATTTATATTCTTTTTTAAAATTTTTTACCCGTCACAGTTGATGACTTACATGGTCTCTTTTTATTCCCAATCAACAAAACACAGCCAATTCCAATAGCACTATAAGACCAAAAGCATACTTGAACATTATGAAAGATGGACAAATTATAAACACGATGGTCAGAAAACAAGTCTCCAATTAAGTTTCTTCCCCACTACAAGGGTGCCACAATTCTGTGAAGAATTCCCATAAAGTTTAAAACTACTCCAAGTTTTTTTTTTTCCTTACCAAATACTTTCACAAACAAGAACCTTACATGCAGTCCCATTGCATATCTAAGCATTAGAAAGCTGCAGCTTCTATTTCTCCAATCGTTCTTTCTTGTTTTCCCTTTAGCATCGACAACTATTCTTAAGTTTAACATCATGCCTTTGACTCCATTTCATAGTACTTCTGAAGTTATCACCTCATAACCTTACCGTCATCACAAAGCCTGACCGGCAATTTACACCATGTAAGCACGCTACTAAGATCAAAATGAGACGCTACTCCAAATGAGCAGCCGCACCTGCATGGAGCCTGTGTTCTCTGAACTGATGAACTAAAAATGTGGAAAGATGAGTCAGAGAGAACTTAGAAAAAAAAAAAAAAAGGATATTTACCAAAACTATAATCTAATACTATAAACATACTCAGTGTTGAAGGCCCAAACCATTATAGATGAAGGGGACAGGAAAAAAAAAAAAAAGTTGCTCAGCAGGCCAACATGACAAACAAAATCCAGTTTTAGTGCCCCTGCATATAATCTACAGGGACTCTGGGACTGACAACCTGCATATTCCCACTAGGCTCCGTAAGCTTAGTTGAATTACTCATCACTTTTATGGCCACAATGTACTTTCACAACAGTAGCAAACACGGTGCTTGCAATAGACCAACTTGATTTAAATTGAAAATATAACAAAAAAAGGCCCGTTTATGGGTCTTTTAAATCTACCCTAAGCAGTACCTTCAGCTCTACAGTTACTTGAAATTGCTTCAACCTCTTTTAATAGTACGGACGAAGCCAGATCCTAGTAGTCCAGTCCCAGATGGAAGGAGTCATTGAAAACCATCAATAACCAAAAAAAATTATGCTAAGAAAGAAGCTAAACTCTAATTATGCTTAAATGCAGTAATTACTGTGAAGTACAAACATCTGTACTCCACAGAGAACCGCAAAGCACAGAAGACCAGGGGAAGAAACAAGTTGTAAGCCACTAGTCAAAAAATCTTTCGCTTCCCAGCAAAAGAGAAAACAGAGCCAGACATGCAAAATATTTTTCTGTTTATCTGGAAAGGCTATTAGAGTAAATAAACTCCAGGGGGAGATATGCATATTGATGTTCTTACTCTTTCCCCTGTTGGAAATGGTAAACCTCTCGCACTGATCTATCAGTAAAGCAGTAACTGTCTAGAAGATTCTTAGTACATCTGTGGATCACTTGCCTTGAATAGCAGCCATAACACATAAATCACACAGGACTGTAAGGACTAGCACACTGCAGTTAAAACCCCCAAGATAGCATGCTTTGATACAAACAAGTCAACAGCAGCCTTGAAAAGCAAGGCAGCTGGGCCAGCAGTTCTGCAGGGCAGTAACAAGCAAGGTGTCTGTTCCCCTGAAGTTTGACAGAGAAGCTAAACCCATCTAACAACGTCTGCAAGTTATTCAGACCTAGAAGACACAAGATACTGTGGAACTCGAAGTTGAATTTCATGTACTACCCTGATGATCATCTAAAGATTATCGTGGCTACTACTGTAGCAGCAATAAAATGAAAGGTAAAAACCTCGATACAAGTGTCTGCCTTCAGCTGCAGCACTGGTTTTCTTTGGAGGAGCAGAAAAACTCATTAACTACAATCAACTTCACTTCTGGCTCCATTTCAGAATACAGCTGTCAGTCAGGAAGACTGCTTACTCATACACCGCCTTTTAAATGTTCTTCTGGCTCATCTCTTTACTCAGAACTCAGCTAGAAAAAGATACCATCTTCAGTTATTTAATGCTGATGGTTTGAGAGAGGCATAATTTAATACTTGTATTTAGAGAGACAGCCACACTGAATCCAAAGTCTCTCTCACTATTTTCTCCCCAGACAATTATCAAAACGTGAATTTACTGGGAACCCAAACCAGTCAAGCATTTAGTGAATTACAAGAAGATAGTGGAAGCAAGGTCTGCAGAACAGCTTACTAGGAGGCATTTCATCAGCTCAGGATAACCACCAAGCTAAAGGTGATCAAAGCCGTAACAGCAGGAATGTGCTGTCATTAAGATACAGAGAAACTACGATACCGAGAAGCCATCCTCACCATGCACACGCTATCCTTAGACACTTGCAAGACAGCCTTTTAGGTTTCCAAGTTTCCTTGATAAAACAACATTCAAAACAAGATAAAGCCAGTCTTCCAAAACTATTTCCAAACATGACTGCAATTAATGTTTTTAAGTCATCAGATGTACTCCAATGTCCTGGCTTATAGGAATCCAGCCATGCCTACTACAGCATGGTTTCAGAATACATCCCAGTTAAACGCTTGACTTCAATTCCCTACTTATTTACAAATCTGCACAGCAGAATCCTTTCTGTAGTCTCCAGGAATACAAGCACACAAGTCTTTCGTAACCTGCCACTACAAAATAAACAAAATTAAACAACAACAACAAAAAAAGGAGCAGCGAGTGCAGCACCGCAGCTAGTGTAGAGCTCCTCTTCATGTTCAAGTCAGCAAGTTAGCCTGAAGGAGGCAGGGAGCAAGGACCAGTGACCCACCAAAGCCTCCATGGCCAGGAGAGGCAGATAGAGCAACCACTTGCAAAGAGGCAATATGTTAAAAATTGCAGCATGCTCCACTCTACAAGATGCAGTATTCCACTAGGAAGAGCTTTATCTCCTGTCTCTGAAAGACCTTTTTACTGTCGCTTCCAGTATCTGTACCGATGTAGAAGGTAAAGGCAGCCCTAAAATATTAAAACTGATATCACAACAGTGTTCTGTCCATTTTTCCTACTGTACTGAAACTGCAGTTTACTCTCCAAAAGATAAAGACTTATTTTTTTTTAAATCTTCAAATGCTTCCAGTCCAAACAACTCTGATTTTCTTAACACTTCTTGCTTTGCTTCCTACCCTACAAGCAAAGTCCTGTATCTATACTGATAGAAAAAGTAGTCACATTGCTGAGAAATCAGAGTGATAAGGTTGCTCTCTACCCCCCTCCATGCACTCAACAGATGAGAGATATCAAGGGGGTTTACCTGAGCTATAAATGTAAGAAGATTTTAATAGTGTATTTGAGAGATTTGGGGTCCATTTGAGCTCTGAAAACATTTTAGCCTTGAGTAGACTGAGTCAAGTAACCCACAAATTGAAATACAGAATTTCATTTTTATTTTCACATACGATATTAAGTACTTGAGACAAAGCTCCTTCAGCAAGTTTCAGACAGTGCACCACTACTTTTGTTTTGGCATTAAGAAGAAAGAACCTTACCCACTTATCCTAGTACTGTCAGTTCTGCTCTGGCTGTCATTTCCCCCGTGGTCTTCAAGAAAGAAGCTTAAATTTTTTCCCTTACAGAAACTCTGACATGTCTGCAGACCAGCAGAGGCTCCTATTTTTACAGTCCCACATTTCAGGAAAGACCATGTACTCTTCTACACCTTTCAGGAGGAAGAGATTACTGGGTTTCTCCCAGTCTCAATGAAAGTAAAGTGTGATAAATAAAGAAGTTTCCATTTGGTGATGAGATATTGAATAATATATACGAACAACTCAGACATACAAAGGAAAACTTTTATGGAGTACATTCCCTGTTGAAGTAAATTGCTCCTGGCAGATCACAAATAACTGGCCAGCTACATTTCTGATTAAAAAAGATACTTGATCAGTTGAGAATGCAAACGCTGAACAAATAAAAGTAGGAAACAGTGACACAAAGTTATTATGTTAAGGAAGAGTCTCAATAGTAATGATTCAATGTTAACATTCCATTAGTCTCAGAGCAGCAGAAACTATGGAGTCATCTGGGAAAAGGAGTGTTCAGGTGGATGTGCAAGAACAGACATTTAGCAGAAAAAGGAAGGAAGAAATGGAACAGAATATCAGAACCACCAAGGAAGTTGTTGCCTTATACCCATCTGACAACTAGAACAATAACATAGTGCTACCATTTTCACTAATATGCCAATTTTTACTAGCCAAAAACACAAAGGAAATAAAGTCACCTGGAAAATAAGTTACATTTTATCAAGTAAACTGTTAACTGGGTTATACAGTCATAATTCATTAGATTTTCGCATAATTCCAAATGCCATCCTACTCTCTTCAGCTACCAGGAGTCACCAGCAAGCATCTTACAAAAAATTTTTAAACAGCTTTAGTCTAAGAACTTCGAATTGAGAAGTAGCCTAGCTAAATACAAAGAAGTGCACTTTCTTCAGATACAAAATGTCACACTAAGATTAAAAACTTCACAAATCCAGAAGTGGCTCAAAAACTGACTTCTTCCTTAATTTCCTCAAGGCAGTCAAGCAATTAGAATGTTAGCTGGAAGATATGAACAGTGGCAAATTGTTCTCACTGTTTCTCACGAACTTAACTCTCAACTTTCCTTCCTAGCATAAAGATTTCAAAAGAGAGGGAGAAAGAAACGTATCTCACGTTTTGTTTGGAAAGCATGAAGTTCCTTTGAATCTCCAGTAACAAAGAAAAAAAAAGAGGTTTTCTCAGTTATATACAAGATAGGTTCATGTTGCTTAGGTACAGAATTATGTGGAGTAAAGAGCCCCTGACTTCAGCAGCACAATGCAATGGTTAGAGAACAGGCATGACTGAATTAAATGACTTTTGTACTGAAAATGTAACGATGATTTTTACTAGAAGCAGTCCCCTTTTGCTCGGGCTGGGTATGTCTGTGATGAAAAATCACAGCTGTCTAGTGCAGTCCAATCCCTTTGGCACAGAGCTGATCTTGCCTCAGGATGTGAACGGTTGATAGCAGCCTCTCTTCCATCCCTACTGAAACTGCACCTCATTACACAGCCTAGAAAAGCTGCCCAACACCAAACTAAAAGTTTTCCTCCTGCATTATAATCACACCTACATACTTCGAAGGATTCTGCGCTTCTCAAAGACCTCCTGAACAAAAGTTAATGGGGAAACCAGCATGGAGCAGAGAAACAGAACTTATGGGACCAACAAATCTGAAGCACACACAGGAAAAAAAAAAAAAAAAACTCTACAAAGTAGTAAAAGAAAAGCTTTATCCCTAAAAGCATCAGCCTTCAAAGCTCAACAGTGTAGGAAGCTTCTTATAGTTAACTTCCTGGCATTATGAACAGGCTACTCCTTGTCACATCAGCATTCTTTGCTTTCTTGTCATCGTACCACAGAAGCAAAGCACAACCCCTGCCCCTCTCACCAACCTAAGTTGGCCTACAATTTCCATTTACAGCACATGCTGATGCAGCAGTAGCATATCAAAGCCTAATGAAAAAGGGGCTTCAGACAACAAGCACAGCCTCACAAAGTTAACTTCCAAGTAAAAATTGTGGCAGGATTACACTCAGTCCCAGTCAGCACTGAGGCAGTTACCTATAATTACTGCTGACATACAGCCAGATTCTGGGGAAAGGTTATAAACAACATAGCCATATAGTTCAAGTGGCTATGAAATAGCACAATTACTTAAATAAAAATTAAATTTGAATAATATCATTGTGAATTATCTTCCTTACTGCATTGTTCTATCACTGCAGACTCTTCTTACACTTGTTTTGATCTTAATTGAATTTCCATGCGTTTAAGGATCTGAATCTCTGAAGATATAGCTGTATCCGTATTAAGTAAGAAAACACTAGGTAACCTGTGAAACAGAAGCGTTTCTCCAGAAAACAGTGTAATGGCATTTTCTAAGGTGTGCCATTCAAAGATTCACTTTCCAAAGCCCGTGTCAAAACTACAGACTCCACAGAAAGAGCTCCACAGCACAAAGCTATCAGAGACTATCAGCTCAAGTGGGAACGTGGCAAAGAGACTGGATGTATGGGAACAACGAGATGACCAAACATCTTCAGAGGTGACAAGAGAAAGCATCAGGTTTAGTATTTTGAGCTCGAACACTGACTGGGTCTGGCCTGGGAGCAGCGAAGTCAAAGTTGGTGGAGAACAGACAACAGGCAGAGGGGAATACGGAAGAGAAGCCCTACGTGGGAGCTGCTAGCAGATCAAGAAGGATAACAGGTAGTTAAGGCAACAGCACACACGCACCCCTAGATCCAGGCCAGAAGAGTCAGTTCTGTGATGAACCTACTGCTTCTTCCAGCAACCTGAACAAACCCAGGTTCCTCCATAGCCCAACAGCTCTGCTGCACCTGCTGGAGGGTTGGGGTACTTCCTGCAGTCATTATGTAACAGCCAGAAAATTGTTATTTAAAGTAGAACATCAGTGGACTCGTAAGGTTTTTCTTCCTTATTGACTGATCTCCAGACATTGGCCTTAACTATTTGGGATCTGAGGTTATTTTGTCTACCTTGCTCAAGGCAGAAACACGACTCGCACAGGAATTTAGAAAAAGGTTAAGAAATTTAAGTTCTTCTACTAAAGAGACATCACCTTTGCCCAAGAACATCTTAAAAACGGCAGACTGCAAGCATACACACAATATAAACACTTATAAAAATATTCTACTCAATTTACCCAACTATGGTTGTTGCTTTCCCACTATCAATTCATTATGATATATCAGTACCTCAGAAGACAGGCAAAAAACAAATCCAGAAGTGGCTCAAAAACTGACTTCTTCCTTAATTTCCTCAAGGCAGTCAAGCAATTAGGATGTTAGCTGGAAGATATGAACAGTGGCAAGTTGTTCTCGCTATTTCTCACAAACTTAACTCTCAGCTTTCCTTGCTAGCATAAAGATTTCAAAAGAGTGGGGGAAAGAAA
This sequence comes from Meleagris gallopavo, assembly GCF_905368555.1. Taxonomy (NCBI): domain Eukaryota; kingdom Metazoa; phylum Chordata; class Aves; order Galliformes; family Phasianidae; genus Meleagris; species Meleagris gallopavo. The sequence continues at coordinate 10,260,635 of NC_139407.1, forward strand.
TATATCTCACATTTTGTTTGGAAAGCATCAAGTTCCTTTTACCTTCTCTGTAAATATGACCAAAGCTTTATCTTCTGACCAACATCCCCCTTCGGTTTTGAAATTTTATCTTTTCTTTTTTTACTTCCTGTAAGCATTGAAACAGACCCACAAGACTTCTTTACTGAGCCATTTACCGTTGATTTACTCCCTCCCCACTGACATTTCACTGTGGATGTATCAGCAGATCTCTCCTGCTGTAGCAAAAAAGCAAAATGCGCATTTAAAATCACTATGACGACCCTAATTTGGAAATAACTACCTTGCCATTAGCACAGGGACCAAGACCAGACTGATTTCTACAGCTGTTGTAACTGCCGGGGCAGGCTGGGGGAGATTGTTGCCTTTTTTGTGCTGGTCATAAAATGTTCAAAAATAAGAGATCTTTCCTATTATCAGCTTTCAAGGACAAAAAAATTATTAAGGGTCAGAAACATGTCAGCTAAAGGAGCATCCACTTTAAAGGCCTGAAGTCCTATAAGGCATTTCTCTTGACAAGGAAATAAAAGATTTAGAGCAACTCTCTGTAAGCTTTTTAGTGGCATTTCAACTTGATTGGATTTAATCCTCAAAAGAAACTGTAACAAGAAGTTGCTCCTCCTAAAGCTCGCGCGTTTAATTCAAAGACAGACCGACAACAACCAGTGCCTTATGGTTCCTAATAATGGAACTTGAAGAACAAGGGCTGAAGAAACAGGGTCCAACCACATTAAAAACAGAACAGAACTGAATCTATGACTTATCAAACCATCAAAGGCAACAACAGAATCCAATCCTTTTCACAGTATGCAGTATCGAGCTTAAAACTAAAAGCAGCTAGATAACTTTATCTCAGTATCTCCAAAGGAATGCTGTTCCAGCACCTTTCTGATTTCGCAGCATGAGCTTTCTACTATCTCCAAATGAAATATCTTAATCTCCCAATTATCGACATTATTATGCCACCATTGACCCTTAAATTACATTTAAGTTTTCTCCTTTGCCTTACTGGAACACTTAAAGCCAAGTAGATAATTTTATTTAAAAGATCTGAATTTTAATTGGTCCTGCATGGAGCCAGGGGTTGGACTTGATCCTTGTAGGTCCTTTCCAATGTGGAATATTCAGTGTGTCCATGATTCCTTATAACAAATGCTTTCCAGCCCTTATAATCTCTCACACACATGAAGTCATTTTCATCTTCGTACCAATAGTTTCCTCTCCCCAGATCCAGCTCTGCACCTACAACAGAAAATTGAGCAACAGCCAGTAAGACTTCTCACTCAGCTGCTATTCAGCTAGCAGCTTCTGTTTCACTTCGATTGTCTCTTAATTATCAGAGTTATGCCTCATGTATTACAGTGCTATGCAATAACCTCTATTTCTAGCATTCCTGAAAAGGTCATATCCTTCAATAGGCACACTCTGCCATGACTGTTATGCTATGATCTTATGGCCACAATATCCAGTTTATAATCTGCAATTCAAATTACTCCATTTTATGCCCTCAGCTCCTGGCACTTGCACAGAAGTTCTTCTGCTTTGCGCTTCAGCTGACAAATTCTTAACTGAGCTCAAAGCTGACATAGCTGTAACCGCTAGTTATCTTACCTAAGCACTGTTTTCAGAAGTACTTACTGCACTCACGTACAACTGTAATCATTGTCAGCTGTTCTACTAGCTGTTACCCCAATTTATTTGTGTGTTCTCCTAGATTGTCTATCATTTTTAATGTATACTCAAAAAAAAAAGCATTATGCAAATCTGTCACATTTCACAGTCTGAGGTTCTTCAGCAATGGCACAAACTCTCAATGCCAACAAGCTGCTTCTCCAGGAATTACAATTTGAGCTCAACTTTCAAAAGACCTCTATTTCAGTAGATGTGCTTTAAAGGATTAACATTTCCAAATACTTTCTGTAAAGTTAGCTCTCAAGATTCTCTGTTCAACACCAAGGGAATCTTCACACAGCTGAGCATCTTGTCCATCCCACTAGACCCTTCCAAAACAGCATCTGCACCATCTGCAGGGTCACTAACACGCATCTTTTTATTACTTTCCCTTTGCCAGACTTGTCTTCTGCCTTGTTTTTAAAAACACAAGCTTACACTGACATACTGAATGTACATTACATTGAACTGAGCTTATCATCTAAGTCTTCAGTAGATAACTGCTGGACAAAAGTTATTTTATCTCCCCATTCTTCCAATACATTTAAGCCTTATGTGACCTCCAGCCTCCTTTGGTCTACCTGTAAGAAAGAACTGCATTCAACAAAATAGGTCAGCAGCCTTGGAAAGGAGGCTCACTGGAACTCATCACCACTTCCACCTTTCTCTGCACAGAAATAAAGTAGGCCATTATCCTCACCAACATGTATTATGTGGAATTCCCAGTGACTGGTTTTCTATACAAGGAAAAATGGAGCGCAGGTTTCGTGTCCTATTAGAAATTGAAGTTTGGAAACATTCCAACTGGAAGCGGAGTTCAAACACTGAGAAGTTTTAGATTTTAGTTGTGTTGTCACAGCAAAACACCACAACTTACAGAGCTGCTAGGGTACTCTCATAGTAACAAAGCTCTGGACTTCAAATGGCAACTTATCACTTTTCTTAAGCAATAATAAAGAAAATCAGGACAAAGCGTAAAAGCAGCAGCCACAACTCTGTATTTCCATACTCCCCAGATGTAAAACAGAGTCAGGAGCATTTTAGAATTAGAAACAATAGCTAACGCTATCTCTGTGACTAGGACATATTCATATTGAGAGAAAACCAAGCCCTACTTAGTGAAAGGATGTGAAGTGGCCAAACATGAAGAAAATAAGCAACAAATACAGAATGTTGCCATTTTGTATGGCATGGAACAGAAGAAGTTAATGCAAGTAGACACTACTTTTCAGTGTATTTGGCATAGATTTCTAAGCATTTCATATGGCGCTTAAAACTGAGATTAAACCATCTGAAAGACGCTTTGCTTAAAGTGCAGAACATTTTGATAGAACACTAATCTTAGTGTTATTTACTCCTGCCTGAGTTATCACTAGGGGAGAAGATACAGAACAGTAGCTGGGACAGTCTTCTTTATGCTGTTATAAGATTTACTAAAAACCAGGGGGAGGCTAAGTACAGAAAGGGTCCCACAGAGCTGTAACAGTACAAGGTTGGTTTTACCAGCAATTGACATTGCATACAAAGATGTGAATGGTTACCAAAACACTATGTTGATTCAATATCAAAGAACATTTGGTGGTGCATAAACTAGAGTCGATTGACATGGAATTACTTGATCACCTTCTCAGTTCAGGCCTCATATTCTTACTGGAAAGTTAAATATATGCAGACAGCTTTATCACAAAGCTTCCAGCAGGCTATTTAAAATAGCGAGCCTGAACTCTGGACTCAGACTCTGTCACAGAAAGGTAGAACAGTAAAACTAAAGTTACATTTCTTTTTTTCCTTTTTTTTTTTTTCCTCCCTCCAAATGAGAAGCCGCCAAAGAAATATAGCCACTACTCTCCTTTAAAAATTTCAAGTGAAACATTGTCACCTCTCCATTGGACACTAATGAGATGCTGTATTGGCTACTAATACAAGAAAGAAGATAGCTTCTACCACATCTGCTGGAGAGTTACAACATCAATTCTCCTAGGACAGTTCAAATCCATCAGCTCACACCTTCAATGAACCCTGGCCCTACTACAAGTAGTAACCTAACCCTTTTTCTTGCCTGTTCAACCTCACTTCTCCTGAACAGTTAATTAACAGTCTATTAAAATCTTAAGATAGATATTTTGCGTTGACAAAGTCTGAATATCTTGCCTATAACAAACAGTCAGATGTATGTTGTACTATATTTTTTCTTAAACTAAAACAGTAATGTCAATGTAAGTTATCCACATTCGGTTTCCAAGTTATTTTGCAGAAAGTGAAAGCTTGGCTAGCCTCACAAATCTACTTGAACACATGTAGGCACCTACTTTTCATGCAACTTCTTATTACAACCTTCCCTCTTGTCATTTTTAAGCAGCTTGATTAGCCCATACGCCAGCTATATTTTTTAATACACAGGCCAGAAAATTGTATCTTAATTATTATTGATGCCTTTTTATTAATCTATTAATTTATTTTTAAACAATTTTATTCTCAACTTTAGAATTACCTCCTCTACAAGGCTGGTGCCCTGTATTTCACAAAAATGAAACGGTGACGGAAGCTGCTTTTAGTAGAGTTGTACCCACTCATTCAAACTGCTACAAATTCTCTACACAGTTATGTACTCAGATTTAATTAACTGATGCAGGTACAGGGCAGTCAACACAGAAGTTGCATGTATGAATTCATAGGGTTAAATGAATAATGTCCTACCAAAAACTTAAAGTAGGGTTGATCAGATAAAAAAATTAGCAGTATATATAAACACATGATATAAAATAATCCACCTGGGATTAAAAGACCAATTCCCCAGCAGAACTTCTGGGTATTAGATAAATGATTGAAAAAATATCATTCTGGATTCAACCCAGGATTAGAAAGCAAGTCATTTTACATATTACATCCGAATTTCTTCAGAATTAGAACCTACTAATACCAACCTACAAATTTGCTTTGTATGAATTTCACACATTTCCAGAAACACTGACCAAAAATTATTCAAGTGCAAATGGCCCCTGTGCCCAAGAAATAAGTCTGGATTGTAGACACGTACTTAAATGGAAGCTATTAAGGATTAGTCAAAACACATTAGTCCCTAATGGTTTTTTCAGGATTTTTTTGTTTGATTATATACATATTTATCATGTATAAGACCTCACTTTCTACCACAGTCTACAGAGAGAATGGTATATACTCAACAAAGGCGAGGAAATATAAAGGCATCGAATTCAGCTATTGAAGAAGGGAAAGAAAAGACAAGCTAGGCCCATAATAAAATAAGTAAAAGAAAAACCAGCTCAGTTCCCCAAAAGGACATAAAAAACACTTCTTAAAAAAAAAAAAGAAAAGACAATTAAGTGATTATTAGCAAATATCTGAAGTACAAATCCATACTTCCTAAATTTTAAGGAATCAGTTACTAAAATATAGGCAATTTCCTATTTCCTTTGCAGCAGATCTCCACTTACGTGCCCTAAAGGACCAGGTTAAACCAGAACATTCTAGAGTCAATGTAGAGTCTTAACTCAATATTTTATGAGAAGTGAATACCAGTGTTGAGTCCTGCATCAGTCAGACTCTCCACAGCAGAGCAACTGATTTGCTTTCTACTGCTGTTTCATATTTCTCTGTACTGAGCTAAGGGACAGTGATCTCAGGATGCTCAGTAATAAAAATTGGGTTTTAATACCTGAATTGTTCTTTCAAACGCAGCTGAATCATAATCCCTGAAGGTTATGGTTCTCTATACTTGAAAGACCATTTCTCATAGGATTAATTTTTGTAATAGCACGGCTGATCACTAACAGTAAGCAAATAAACACATAATCAAGCAGATAAATGTATGCCAATAAGCCATTTCCTTAAATCTGAAAGGAATCCTGTCTAGAAGACAGCAGTTTTACCTTAGGCTAACTTTGAAGTAAAGCCTTCAGAAACAAAACCAATTTCTCTGTCCACTTGGAGTAACGATTATCTAAAACCAGCTGCTTCACTATTTGTTATTGTCTTCTGCCAATCTCCTACAGCCACGTTCCCCTTTATGAGAACACCTAATCTGCCCTACCGAGCCTGATTACAGACTAGACATGGCTAACCATAGACTCTTATCATCCTGTTGTGCTTTAAAGGCAACAAAATAATGCATTCCCCAGCAGACGCCTTCACAAGGTGGCTCTATATTTCTCATCACCTGGTAGATAAAACAAGCCCTAGAAGTCGACTAGATGGATGCTAGCATTGTGATCTTGCAACCTTTTGTCTTTCTGATCACTTCACTCATCAATTATTGCACCGCTTCAATCTATTTTTGCTTCTCTTGCACCACAGATCTGGACCATACATATTTTGATTAGCTAGAAAAAGCAGGGTAAGGCTGGAACCTGAATGTGAAGAGTGAAGTAGGATTTAATCAGCCAACAAATAGCGTATTTGTGAACCAAACGTTTTAGGTATAACAGAAAGACCAAGGTAACTTAATGAATTGTGAAATAGACTATGCTTGCTCAGAGAACATTCTCAAAGGCACAGAGTTCTTGTTCTGCACATCTGGCCTCCGAAGAATCACAAATCAGGGACTTCAGAGCTTGATATATTTAATTTCTTCGACTTGCAAAGACTTCAGAAATGAGTCTGAATGCTAGTGCCTTCCAGAAGAAAAAATAATTCTCCATTTCCAAGATGAAAACAGGACTATAAATGGTATGTTCTCACATTTTGAAGAAATACATTTCTGTACAGAATGCCCTGACTGAAGAAAGAAAGAATGGGCTAACTAACAAACACTTCTGGTCAGAGGATGTGCAAAACCAGCAATTTATTTCTCTGCTCCTTGCATTTGACTGCTGCTACCAACACAAATCAAGCTGAGCTGAATGGATAACGGAGCAGAAAGCAAGAACTGAGCAACTCACTGAAATTTTCTTCTAAAACCTCCTATATCTAAGTTTTGTTGATAGAGAACATGAAAACCACTATGGAGAAACAAATTTTAATAAAGCTTCTGCTCATGAAAGAAGTTAACTTTGAGAAAGTTTCCTAATTAAGCTCACGTTACCAATAGGATACTTTATCCTGAGGTGAGCCGCAATTTCACTGCCATTTCAAGAGATGGTTCAAGTATGAGTTAAGAATTCTTCCACTGATGAAAAAAATCTGAAGAGTACACTGAAATTGAGTAGTATGTATACTCAGCAGTAAGGAGATCAAAAATATACAGGTTGTTCTGAAAGCAATGCATTCTATTTCCATGTAAAACCAGAAAAGACACAATGAACACGATGATGCTATTTCATAGAACAAATTCTAAGATACAAAATGTTTTTCAACATAACCACCACTAATAGCTATGCATTTTTGCCAGTGACGAACAAGAGCCTTCATGTCATGGTCAAAAAATCTACACCAGCAGAGGTGACCCATTGACACCACTGCTGAAACGCACCATCACACCGTGCTCACATCCACCACTGGGTCTCCAGTAACATTCAGTAAGTGTCCATGAACGTCAACAGATGTCATTTTTTCCACATGGAGGAATTCAGTGACACGTCTTTGCTTCACGTGCACTTACGTGCCTGATGTCATTTTGCCAGTGCCCCTCTGCTGTCACCTGTCACACAGCAACAACATGAAATGGGATATTGGTGGGAAAGTCCACTCTAATGCCGTACCACCATCTGCCTCTGACACCAAGAGCCAATCAACTAGTAGGCATTGCTTTCTGAGCAGCCCTTGTACATGCACACAATGCAAGCATTCTAAGAATTAACATAAAATCATCAATGCACCAAGATAATAAGGGCTTCTGGGTACCTATAACTCAAAATAAAAGAGGACAAATTGACAGCTATTATGGCTTTTTTTAGAGGACTAGCTGTTACGTGGCTAGTAGCAAACCAAACCCTTCTCTTAGGGATTAAATGGTTCTACATCCCCCTTTATACCGTGGAAAGGGACACTGCAAGTCCATCTAAACACCAGAAAAGCCATTTAACTAAAGCACCTTACGGCTTGACTAATCTGAGCAGCACATGAGGATTCAGCACTAAGCCAACTGAAGTGCGAGCAATCCCAAACGCAGAGGGAGAAATAACAGTCTCATCTTCCCCATTCCCCAAATACAATAACGTACTTCAAATCCTTTGTTATGGACATGTTGATCACATCTATTCAGTTAACAGAAAAAGAGCCTGAGGACAAACTTCTCTCACATTTCTCAACAGACCTGCTCTGACTACAGCAGCGTCAAACTGACCTGTCATACAAGACAACTATGTCATCAGCTGCCGTACAATAGAGATGGGGGGAAAACTGTTCTAGGACACCACACACATTTAAAGATGTATCAGCAGTATTCAGTGCTGCCTTTAATTAACCTAAACCAGAGCATTTAAAAACGCCAAATACCAAAAGGATAGCATATCATCCAGTACGTATTTTACAGTAACCATGTTTTACGACAACTCTTTGCCTTAACTGGCCACAGCTGAGGTTGTCTCCTCTAGGTCTCATACTGTGAACAGTTCAAGCAGTTAGTTTGCTGTTATTCCCACATGACAGGCATCACTCACAATGATTTTACTGAATGCTTTGTTCATTTATTGTGTTTGCATTTGTAAGTCTTCGGGTTAAGTGAAAGGCTAAGTACAGATTCAAGCACACAGTCCACATCTATTTAAATACATGTCAAAATCCTGAAATGTTATCATAGCAAAATGCTTCCATCAAATCCCTTATCTAAATAAGAAGAAATAGAGCCCTAGCTTGAGGTTAGACTTCACAGTCATTAACTGAACACCGCTCTCACTGACAGCTGCATTCTCTCCCATTTAATTTCACTTCAACGGATATTGATTTAAAAAAATAGATTTGATTGATAATCCACGTATTAAAACCAAACAATAAAAATCACAGCAAAAACAAGAGGTTAAAAAAAAACAGCTTTTTTTTTTTTTTTCCTCCTTTTGCCTACTGTTGCAGAAAAGTATTTATCCCTTTTTCTATCATCCGGGGACTCAATTCCACAGTACCAATTCCGCTCCCTTGCTTTGCTGGGAATTACAGCACAGGAAATGGAGATGACCAGTTCACCTCTGGCTGTTGGCAGAAACTTGCCCACCCAGTACTGTGTCCCACACTGCCTTGCATCACCTCGTAACAGAATGCTCTCATGACCCTTTTTTCATGAGGGAATTCATTACTACCTGGAAAGGCTTTAATGCTCCTCTATCTAGCTTTTTGTGTCCCCAGTTTAAAAAAAACAAAGACACGAAACTACACAGTTAATCTCCTTTTCGTGACACTGGATTATTAGAACCAGACTGAGTAGTTATAGACTAAGAGGAGAGGGGAAATCTGGGCAACAAACCTTAAATTATGAATTTTTTTTAACAAGTTGGAACTCAATACTGCTGTTGGATTTGTTGCTCTATTAGGCCAAAATCAAATACTAATAGAAGTAGAAGTGAAATGTGTTTATTTCATGCCTATCAAGAGCATATGTTTCCAAGTCTTCTCATACCCTATGATGACCCAGTTCTCATCTTGAAAGATGAACTAGTTCTATCCATCTAACAAATACACCAATAAACATTACTCCTGCCTAAGTGCTTTCTATTCAATAATCCCGTTCCAGTACAATGGATAAGGGATCAGCCTTAGGTTAAAGCTGTGTAATTAATATTCCTTATTCCTGTGCTGGATCCAAAAATTACAATCACTTCCCATTGAAGAGAATAGAAACTAACAACTGTTCAAATAGAAACTAACAACTGTTTTGGTTGTTTGGTTTTTTGTTGTTGTTGTTGTTGTTGTTTTGGGTTTTTTGTTTTTGTTTTTTTGTTTGTTTTTTTTTTTTTTACTAGTATTAGAATTACAGCTTGAACAAAGTTTTTGTTAGTCGTGAGACATCTGTGGACTCCAAATGAAGTGCACCCCATTGTACTACTGTATTATTTTTATAATTATATAATTTACATTTTTTTTGAATAGCACATCTACACAAGCATAGGAAGGTAATTCAGAAAACAAAGAAATGCTTTTGAGACGCAATTGAAGGTTGTTTTCTTCTGTTGTTGTTGGTCACTTCTGGGCCTTGTATTGTTTTTTGTTGTTGTTTGTTGTTAAGAAGGGGAAAAAGACAGCAGCTATCTGCCATGCCCTGAAGTAAGCTGCGCTTGCATTTTATAAAGGAAAGCTAAGAGAGTATGAGAAATACAGAAATGTCATCTCTTCTCTTGCACTCCCAACATTCTTGTCATTTCTAATTTTTCTGGTCTTAGACTTTCCCAAACTGCCTAAAGGTCTGCGTAATCAATTTTTTGCAGCTGCTCTATCACCACCAAAATCAGGAGACAAAGACAACTTTGTTATTTTTTATTACATGTTCTTAGTCTAAAACAGCATGCATAAGTGTCGTTCAGGTTTTCAGCTTCTTCTCATCACTGTCAGGAAAACAGCCTCAGAAACCAAGAAAGAAAACAACGAAGACAGAAAGAATAAAGAGATTATCATTTAAACTCCAGCCTTCCTAGTTACTCATGCTCCTCCTTCTCATCCTTAAACAAAAAAAAAAAAAAAAAAAAAATGCTCATCCTTATCCTTCTCTCTTAGCTGTTCATTCTATTATCCCTAGCTTGCATTAAGTATTACCTAGTTTTTCTTTCCACAAAGCTAGATTGTACTGGGAATGGTGGAAACCTTGCTCTAGAAAGGCCGCTCCATTCCCTAACCTCTCTCACATGAGCAAGTTATTTCATTTTCCCCTATAAAGGCAGGTTATTTCGAAAACATTCTTCAACACAGACCGTTTCCAGACAGAAACGCCACACTTGTGTTGACGTGAGAAAGTAATTAAGCTTCCCGCAAGAACATCACATTTTATATTAAGACCAAAAAGTACCACTTGTACAAAAAGAACAAAGAAGAAATGCAGATGAGCACAGCCAAACATATGATTTCAGTGTATATACTGAGACAATACACACTCCTAACCAGATTATTAAATAATTCTTTATGCTGCTTTGTTAACAACCGCAAAAAAAGAATAGCAAACTGGACTACCAAGCTAACAGCACAAACAAAACAGTCTCTGCACCATTGGGCAGAGTACCAGAAATCCTGCCAAAAAAAAAAAAACCTTCTTCCAAGACAGATATTTAAACAATAACTCACAGCAAGTCTTCCCATGAATAAAACTACCCGTCTGTTTTAATAAGGATACAGTTTTAAACCTGAAGACTTAATCAGGGTCAATTTCTTGGTCTCACCTGAAACTTCTGTTTCAGTTAAGTCACCAGAAAACCACCCCACAGAGAGAAATACTTATGAGCATTTATCTAAGGAGATGACTATCAACACTTCTCCGAATGAGGGACAGAGCTGTAAAACCTCAAGCGCCAAGGACAGACCGTAACAGAATTCCAGACTGTGCCAACCCAGACTTTACTGACACAGATGAGAACTTGCAGTTTCATTTTTAAATATTAAGTTAAAAATCTAAAAATACAAATCCTAATCTGAATTAACTAGCATTTAGTATTTACTGTTTCAATACAACTTCTGGCAGACACAAATGAAGATGTGATTTATTTTTTTTTTTAAATCAAGAGGCAGTAAGCAACCAATTATCACCGAATTCTAAACTAATGAGATATTTTCTACCTACTTCATACATAGAAACAACTATACGCTCTTTCTTGTGATTTCAATATTAAGGTTCCTCAATATTACTCTTATCATTAATAATATTAACATTTTAAGTATTAAAATCAAAATTGAAAGCAATACCGCAAAACTACTTAAAAAAAAAAAGACGAGGTAGAATTGAAGCTGAATCTAGCTGCTATTATCAAGAATCTGTGCCTCACTGAATAATAAGATGCCCACCCACACACAGTTGAATTCATAACATTTAAGTTATGTTATAGAGGTGCAAGATAGTAGTACATCTAGACAAAACAGTAAAACTTATTAGATACTGTGAGCTTACTGTTAACTGCAGCACCACACGCCTCCTATGAGAACGCTGATGTCTCCTTTTTGGTTCCACCAGTACCTCTGCCATGTGTATGTTTTTCCCTTGCCGCCCTTCTGGCACGATGAAGCTTTATACATGTTCATTTATACATGAGCACTCCGTATGAGCTCAGAGCTGTAATAAGACAGTCAGTGACTAACACATCCAAGAACACCAGGAAGACTAACAGCAGTTTACTACATAGTGTCACTATTTGCTAATGTCTCATCATATATTCAGTAGCCATTTAGGAAACCAAGTACAGGTAATAATATTGCTTCAAATCAAAGACTTGAAGTATTACACTGATACGTTCCAAATTCAGATTCACAGTGATTCAAAAGTTTTAGATTTAGCAACTCTAGTTATAGGCCATCCTCAAACTAGAAAGAAATATACCACTCATCTTTCCTTGAACAAAAGAATGCTCCCCTAGGTAATGTGGGCATGGCCATTACCATACATATCTCATATGCTGATGAATTTGTTCCAGGGGCAATGCTGCAACCAGGGTGGTGCAATAACTGACATGACAAGGCTTGCAGGCACAGACACCTTCATCCGTTGGATAACCCAGTACAAACTGCTTATTTGATTACACAGTATGATCTAATGCTCCGGCTCACTCAGACATAATCTAAAGGACAACTCAAAGCATAGGTTTTTAAATAATCTGTGAATTTCATAGACTATTTTGAAAACAAAAATTGAGTCCTCAGACTGGATTCGTAACACCTATTGAGACTATGCTCCAAATACAGGGCTTCAAAACCTCGCCTGCCTCTTCCTCCTAAACGCCTTCTCTTTAAAAAGATGAGCAGCACCCTTCCTACTTCCTTCTGTCACTCATTCCCTTCCTTTTTATTCCATGGTCTTAACTATGCCGAATAATAAGCTACAGGAGTAGGATGCCTGGCTTGATGCTATTATCCCACCCTGGTACTGTCACACCACCCACACTCAGTAGCACCTTCTGTGGTTCTGACATACAGGCTGAAGAGAAAGCAGAGACTTCAGGAGCCACACTAAAACCCTAGCCAAACCCCAGATACATCGTGAAATGAAGTCATACTAATGCTGTCCAAGTTAACTTGTTTGCTGGCATGGAGTCAGTCATTTTGCAACGCTTTCACCTTTGCAAGAAAAAGTCTCCTCCAAAACATTAACTGACAAAAGACACAGCAAGAAAACATCCTTAGATTTCTAAGCTGTAGAATAGGAAAAAAACCTTCTATTCCTTCCCTTCATAAATTAATTGGTTGTACAATCCTGCCGAGTCATTCACTCTGAATCATATGGAATATATAATAAGACACCTTTAGACTTCAAAACTGTTGGTTTCAGAATCATCTAGATTCATTCTCTGCTCCACCAAGCCACACAGGATGGCTTGTTCCTTCAACAAGAAGCGTCTTCCATGTCATTTCTCATTCATTCTCTGGTATGCTAATTATGTTAACTTGGTGATTCTCAAACATCTATCGGCCTTGACTTAGCCAACTGTACAGTTCTTTAGTGTAAATACTCAGAACTCACACTTTTCTTCCTTAAGTAGTTTTTCAGACTGCACTTTATCTTACTTGCCACTATTTTTCTTCCTTAGCCCAATGAAAAAAATAAAATGAAAAAACCACAACCTCAATTGGCTGTTACAACTAGATAAAGAAATTAATACAAGAGAGCTCTGAGAGGGTTCTGCATTTTCCTTAGTTTTTAAGAGGCTGTTAGAAAATACACTTAGGCGTTCTCATTGACACTATTACATGTACATCATCCATAAATGAAATAAGGCCTTTTTCTTCAAGAAAAAATGTGTTCTATAAGACTGTCAGAAGTGAGAAACCTAATGTTTAATTAGCTGTGTATCATCAAGATCAACTGAGAGAAAAGTTTCTTTTTCTTAACCTGTGAAATACACAGTAAACAACAGTAGGAACATCATTACGTATTTACCTTCCAGTAGAGCGCATCTTCCTATTTCTTAAGAATGATCAAGAGAAAATGCAGTCCTTGCTACAAATTTTAGCTTTGTCTTGATTGAAAAAAGGACAATTAAATTAAATAATTTATGATGGAAAAAAGGAACTAAGCATCAGCAAGTTATGATCGAAAATAACTTTCGAATAAAGCACTGTTTATGCATTTTTAAAGTAATGTCGAAGAGTGTTTAGAAAGTTCCCTCTCTGAACTATGCTGCAATTACAGGCAAAGCGTTAACGTGTGTGGAAGGTCTAATGGTTTTTTAACATAATTTATTGATAAATGGGTCAGCTACACTTAGACATCTTTTCTTCTTTAATTAAGTTGCTCCCTTGCCTAGTGTAGCCCAAGTTGTTTACCCACAATGGCCATGTAGTTCCCTGCGTCTATTGGTTTCATTATCTCTTCCTTTCCTGGTATTTTTTTTTTTTTTTTAAGGCATTTCTTTCCTATGTGTGACACTCCAAAAATAAGTTTTGTCTTTCCCTATTATGTACTTACACTTCCTGTCCCCTTTCTCACATACAATTGTACTTAGATCAAAAGATAGCGTTTACTTGGTATACATGATATAAGTGAGATGATTTACACTATATTTATCTGAGCCACTACAGTTCACGACCTACACTCAGATACAGCCACTTGCTACTTACAGATACTACAAGATCTGGGTTTTTTCTTCACTGGTTCAGTTGCATCAACTGTCAGATGCATACAAACCTACTGGGAAGAGCAGGCCAAGTTACACAAGCTCCCACCTCAGCTCTAGGTCCTGGCTTACGCTGAGTCTGCAAGCAGTCTGGGGATGATAAAGACAAGGTCTGAAAGTTATGAATATCCTTCACTGGGCTAGAATAGGGACAACTTCATTTAGACAGAACTAGATCAAGGCAAAAGGCAGCAATGTGTGAAGTAACAGTAAAAACCAGTGTCACTGACCATAGTAAGAGAACAATTTAACCGCGCTATGTCAACAACTGAATTTTCTTCACTAACAAAAGCAGACATACTAAATACTAGTTATTAAATTCCAAGAGAAAATACACATACTTTTCATTAAGCAATAAAGCAACTGGGAACTTAGTAGTACACAGGAATAGAATTCACATTAGTTCAAGGTCTACTTGACAGTAGTTCTGTATATAAAACTTATTTTTCATCTTCATACAGAATTGAAAAAAAGTCGTTACTATGAACAAGTTGGAACAAAGTCCACTCTTTTCATCTCCCAGATAACCTTGTGGTCTAATACTACAAGACAGTTTCAAGTAAAGTTCTGATCCGAAAGCTTAACACTGTGTGTCCAGGAAGGAGGTATCAGATCCCAACATATCAACCCATACCAGTTAAAGAAGGAAACCAGGAATTAAGAAGGAAAGTCTGATGTCTGTGCTTTTGTCTGTGCATTGTACAAATGATGCAAAACGAAGAACGGGGCTCACTAGAGTGACTAAAATAAACCAAATAAGTTTTTACCAGACGCTCACAAATCCAGATTAAAGACACCAAAGATCCTGATGCTCTCTGTGACCCAAATGCACTTGGACTGTGCCAAGATACAAGTTCCCTAAACACAACCACAAAAGAACCTTTGAGGCAAGATGCACAGTCAGTAAGCAGAACAAGACTCAATTTCATTGCTGAAGCTGCAGCCCTAAGAAACCTCAGGGCATCTCTTCATTTCTCAGAAAATAGGAAGGTTTCTACCAGCCCTGATATTCTTTTGGTTCCCCAGACATCCCCTGCTCTGTAGACACCAGTTCTCCCATTCCTCGCTTCTAACAGAGGTTCATTCCACCTTTCCTATTCAAGGCATTAGCACATCTGATCTGTAAGGTCAAGTCTCCACCCAGAAAAGGCTTTCAAGATGGCATCCTCACTCGCTTCCAACATACCTGCATTTCCACATCGCTCTGATTATATCATTCCTTCAGTGCGTTTCCAGAATCAACACTAGAAGAGTGATATAATTAATAGTTTTCAAGCAATTTTAAACTGAGCTAAGAAACTGAAAATTGCTTTAGGGAAGGGGAGAACAAGACAAAAGAAAGGTAAAGAAAAAAAGTTCTTACGAAGAGCTTCCCTGAGCCTCAGAAAAACTTACAGCAGTGCAAACAGGGTCAGAACCTGCTCCCATTGCTTAGGGGAGGTGAAAGATGTGTGACATTGCTGACTGTACAAGAAGGCTCTTTTGAATTATTTACCACAGCAGAACCAACAAATCATCTGGACGTAAAGCTCAAACACTGCTCCAAATACAGAAATGACAAACTAGGGTCATTACCAAATGGCTGGTAGTGTCTTTTAAAATTGCTTAAAAATATATCTTCGGCTATACTTTCAGTATTCCCGCACTCTGTAATTGGGTTTTAGTAAAATATTCCTACCTTAACCTTCAAATTGTAGAGAGAAACAATGCTTTTAGAAAAAAAAAAAAAAAAAAAAAAAGACTCTCAGAGCTGATGTTTTCAGAATTTAGAAGGTATCTGAAGGAGCACAAATTCTCGTAGGCACGGCCTAGATCTTCATCAGTATCTTAAGTGAAATAGCACTTAAAATAATCAAGATGCGCATGTTTGGGAGGCTTTGTTGTTTTTTGTTTTGTTTCCCAAACTAAAACAGTTCATGAGAACAGAATTGTTTTTTTAATACAGAGAGATAGCCACGAAGCTCAGAAAAAATTCCACTTCACCTGCACTTAGTTCTTTCAATTAGATAAAGAATACAAAAATAAATAGACAATTAGTGCATTCCTTCAGACAAAACGCTCGAATGTATCGTTCCACTGTAACATATCAAAATTGATGTTAAGTTAAATGAACAACCATAATTTTTCATTTGGAAAAAAAGTATTTGCGTAGATATAAATCTTACTAGATATTCACAGACAGATCTGGGGACATTTCATTAGCAAGCTGTTCAACAAGTTGAGCTAGGGATGAATTAGATAATCCAAATAACAATTATAAATGTATCCTCCCATAGTAACATGAAAACAACTGTAGCACATTCCATAATAAAACATCAGATTACTTAAATCTGAAGAATAGCCTAGGTTCAGCTGTATGGGACCCAGGTGCACAATTGAACATGGGTTAGCTCCTTTTTTCCTAATTGCCCTCAGAGAAAAGTGATTTGTTCCCAGGGCCTCCTGAGGCTCAGCCCCTTGCTTCTGATATTGGTACCAGTAATTAATTTCTCTCCCATTTGCACCCACAACCCCGGGTAACACAAAGATGCATTCACAGCAGGCAACTGAAGTATCAGCAGAGACAAAAAAATTTTTCTCCTAAGTGCACACATAGTGAAAATAAAAATTCCAACCTTCCTGTCAACGCCATATTAGCAAGAAGGATAAAATTTGAGGGGTACTTCAGCAGCCTCATCACACAGCACACTAATGGGCAAGATGCATCCAGCGGCATTCAAAATACCTACCTGCAAAATTTTTTTAAAGTAAAATCATAGAGAATAAGCAGGTGGACCTCAAACTACAGCCAACTCAGCTAACTCAGAACAAAAACAGATCCCAAGCTAAAATATAATAATAGCATCACACTCAAAAAGAAAACCATCAAGAACGCAACCAGCACACCTGCACAAGGCAAGCCTCTTGGGTCTGTACATCCAGCTGGACAAGGATTTCAGTTTCCCATGATCACGGTTGGTGAGGAAAGTATGGCATCAGATGGTTCATTTCTGGAATGTGTTTGAAATTTATTTTTAAGCCTATATAAAAGACAGCCATTTAATGTTGCTTCAGGGTCTTTTGCTTTTGCCCTAGGAGTCAGTGACTTTTCACAGCATGCTTTTGTCAGCAAACTGGTCCGTCAAGCTGCCCTGCATCATTAGACCCATCTACAGCTACAAATTGCAGGAAAAATTCCTATTCACATTATACAAACCTCTGCAGCCTTTTTTTTTTTTTTTTTAAATACACTGACATTTAGCATGCTTTTTTTTTTTAATTTGTGCAAGGTCACCACAGTTTGCCATTCCATTAGGAATGTTGATCAAAACAAACCAAACAAGAAAAAAAAAGAAGTGTGCGAGAATGCTGGACTCAGAGTGGCAACAAAGTCTGCACTGCCAAAAAGAATTGACGCACAGTTTCCTTCACCACAATCAATAAATGACAGAATTTAAGGATGAATTTTTACAAGACAACGTAAAAGTAGCAGGCAGTAGGGGAGGGCACTGCTTACAGTGCCACTCAAAGACATTATATGTATGCAGTACAGTCTCCAAGCACAGGGTTTTAGACATCTGCATTTTCTATCTTGCACATCATCTTCAAAACATTCTTCGTAATCAATGGTACCTACAGTTTTTTCCTATGAAAAGCATTATAGCAGCAGCAGCAAAGGAAGGAAAGGAAGAGCTATTTCCTCACTAAACACCCCTACTGCTTTACCCTTCTATATTCTACTTAAAATGAGCCATTATTAGAATTTGGGATTTGGTAAAATAATCTTCCTTCAGACGTATTCAGCAACTCATGACTTGTACTTATGGTCTTCCTGATTTACTGCCAGCCTTATTACTGATTAATTTTTGTGGAAAGTACCACATATATTTACACATATATTTTGACAGCCTGAATATATTAAACAATCCCAGCTTTGCCTTTTCCAATATGTAGTTCCAAAGACACTATTGTGACTAGGCTATTGGTTGTTGTTGGTTTTTGTTTTTTTTTTTTTTTTTTGTCAGAGAAAGCAAATCCAATTTACAAAAATGTAAAGCTTTCATGGTGTTACATCAAACTGCTTTCTAATTTTACTTGCAAATAGATAACACAACAGTTCAGCAACTTCTCACAACCTTTACAGGCAGGGTCCTGTAGTTGCTCTTGCTTTTATGCTAGGGAAATGCAACTCCAGGCTATCATATCTTGATGCTGCATAAACTGATTTAAAGGTTTCTTTTAAGTGTTTTTGTTTTTTTTTTTTCCACATTGATCAGAATAAAGCAAATTCTGTGAATGTACTGAGGTATACTAACAAAGGATGCATTTTGCCCACAAACACCAGTCCCAACTCCCATTCTCTCTGAAACACTCCTAAAATGCTGAAGTAACACTGAAGTGCATATGGGCTTTTGGAGGCAAATCATTTCAAGATGACTGATGTGATAGCAACTGGTTTTATGAATATTTCTTCACCTACACACACACACACGCACTTCCTGTAAGGAAACGACAAACTGCCGTAGTACC
Organism: Meleagris gallopavo; assembly: GCF_905368555.1. NCBI lineage: Eukaryota > Metazoa > Chordata > Aves > Galliformes > Phasianidae > Meleagris > Meleagris gallopavo. The sequence continues at coordinate 10,279,522 of NC_139407.1, forward strand.
TGCACATCACCATTAGTCATTTTTCCTGGAAATTATGTACAATTTAATTTCTTTCATAAAAAAAACAATGATACACTTGTCAGAACTTTCTATGCACGTGATAAATGGTCCTAATAGAGGTACATAATGTTAAAATAAAGTCTCACTTACTGATCAGTTTTCTTCGTTGGCGCTTGCATCCTACAGTTTCAAAATATACACTTCAAACAAGGTTTGCAAACATACATCTGGTTTTCCTAAGCAATAAATAAAAACCATCAGCAAGTTGCAAAGATTATACTATAGCCTGAATTTAACAATATGGAAGCTACCTTAAAGTAGTTACCCAAACACATTCTCTTACTCGAACACAGTAAAGCCAAGACAAATGATAAATAAACCCAAGGTAAACGATTCGAAATTTCACAAGACTACATGCAGCAAAAAAAAAGCTTATCTATGAACTGAGCCACCAGAGCAGCAGCTGCTGTGGGCTTAAGAATTCAAATGACTGAAGGTTTCTTAGTATTTTGCACTGCCACCTAGTGAACACAGCACTTCTATGCTCCACGTCTCCAATGCTCTGACTATGAGAGGTAACTAAAACCAAAGAAAATTGTAGACATTACTGTTTGTATATATTTGTTGAAAACTATAAATTAATTGAAGTGAAAAAACTACATTAACGTGTTTAAACAATGTTTGAATACAAAAAGTTCAAAAGACATCTGACACCAAGAGTAAAAAAAAAAAAAAAAAAGGAAAAAATCCTGGAGACAACAGATAAAAAAGTATATGCTTATATTTCCATCACATATGCTTCACTTGGAAAAATATTTAATGTAGACTCACCAAGTGCAAACTAAATTACTGCTGCTTTAGCATCTGTGCTTGTACAGAAGCTGTAGACAAAATTAAAGAGTATTTCTCAAGAGCAGGTGATTATTTCAAAGCCCTTTTTAAAAACATGTTGCCTAATTGTGTACATCCTGCATCTTTACTGCAAGGTTTAATCACTGGATCACTGCCTCACGGAGCTGATCACAGAGCTCTTGCAGGAAGAGCCGTGGTGCAGAACTGCAAGTAAGACAGCTGCATGGACAATTTCCCCCACAAAGGCAACATAGCCATTTTTATCACTTCCAGCTAACAGAAAGGCTCCATCACATGGTCATTCTACAGCAGCCACACTGCTTGTGAATTGCTGTCAGTCATGATACAAGTCCCAGATATAGCACAGCTCTGTAGCTGCATTTCAGAGAGAGGCAACCACAAACTTGGGTAAAAGAAGACAGCATTTTGCTTCTCATATGCCCTCCAACTTCCTGATTATTAATTTATAATTTATCACTATCCTCCATCAGGAAGTGCATCAGCAAACTGTGAAGACAGCAGACTGACTTATTCTCAACGTCAAATACAGTATAGTTCCCACTTCTGTGGGCTAAATTCTATGCATGTAAACTGGAATAATTCATTAAAGAGATTTATTCCAATCATGTCATCGTATCAGAGAAAACTTCATCCTACACAACTCAGTTCCTACCTGTTTTCTTTAGTTGTCCACACGTACACAAAGCAAACAAAACCCAGGCAAAGCAGCAAGGTTACTGATGTAACAGAAACTCTGTACAAAACCACAGTGTTGACACTCTCTGCTTAATGCTCCATTTGCACTGCAGTAAGATACCAAGTCACATTTAGCATCTGGCCATTTATGCCCACTGTCATGTTTCTGAGTCACTTTCTTAACAGAAATACTCACCTTAAGTACAGTGCATCCTATTAATATTCTGGAATACACTAGACCATTGTTTATGAGTAACTACATACAAAAACCTGATGGTACATTAAAACCAGTCAAAACACAGTAAAAGCTCATTTTTCCATAAGAGTTTCTCCTTAATTTTCCTTTATAGAGCCACCACTTAAAATTACAAAAAAAAAAAATTAAGACTTCTTAGTGTCTCTTATTAAGAGATTGCACTCTGTTTGCCAAATGAGCATTTTTGCAACAAGCAAACTCCTACTGGCAGCTGTACAGCTAACAGAATTAAGCAAATTGATAAAAATGAAAGTGCTTTGGTTATGTATATGTGAAGAGTTGAGGAGAAAAATGCTGTTAAATCATTGCTCCCAGCCAAAGCACAGACTGACTTCACTACCGTAATCAGGCTCTGTGTTCACTGAGGTAATAGCATAGGGTAAAGCTGCATACAAACAAACTACACAACAACAAGAAGAAAAACATTCACCACGAAAATACAGACGGATTTTATTTTTAATGCTATGGCACAAGGCAACTGAGGACTAATTCAATCTGCCAAAGAAATGAACTTGACAAACAGCATCCCATTTACCACGTTTGACACAGCACTATGTTGAGTAAGCATCTTTAGCTTACATCTTCTGAATTTTCATTACAGACCCTTCTTCAACACTAAAAACAACCTACAGGAAAACACAGGGCAAAGTCACCGAGGAACAGGAAGAAGAGGCTTAGTTCATTAGGTGAGGCAAAAAGTCCATTAGCATCCTAATCTATGGAAATCAATAGTCAGCTCCTCTTCAGCTACAGGCTTGAAACTACTGTAAATGAAAGAACAGTCTTGCTCGGCCTGTTCCGGATTCGGAAGGAATTCAGAACTTAAATCTGAAACACTTTAGAAGAAGGAAACCGTTTCTACTTTAAGTAGCAACTCTACAGGTACTGAGAAATAGCATTTTAAAACCCATGGCTGAAATGCGTAAGCATGGTCAAGTAAGAACTTACTGTAAGCCTGACAAATCTGAAGAGCAAGGGAATACAATTTGCTACCTCTTGAGACATTAATAAGCACACTACCTACAGCCAGACTGATAGTTTTCACATCAAAGAATTGTGGTTAAAGCTAAGGCAACCTCGTGTAGGTGCCCCATCAGTGGAGACATTCAAGGCCAGGCTGGATGGAGCTCTGGGCAGCCTGGTCTGGTGGTAGGCAACCCTGCACGTAGCAGGGGGATTGAAACCACATGATCACTGGGATCCTTTTGTACCCAGGCCATTCTATGACACTTTACAGATACACCTCTACAAAGAAACCAGGCCAAAAGAGAGATCAGCACTTGCAAGGTTAGAGAAACCCATGGAAAAAAAAAAAAAAAACGGAACTTGAGGATTTGCAAGTAAAAGAAATGCTTTATTTTTCAAGGTAGATGATCTTCAGCACTAGAGACACTACCAGAAAAGGGTGGGAAAAGGAAAAAAAAAAAAAAAAAAAAAAGAAAAACAAGGACTCTGAAGCAGTAACACTGCCCTGCGCTCCCATCCATGTCATCAGGGCTGCAAAAATCTCACAGGACTCATTTCTTCCTCATATTTATCTTCACGTAAACAGTAAGCAGTATTCAGCCCCACATGGATAGTAACAAGGACTCCCATGCACAAATCTCACTGAATACACACTAAACAGAAGCCTGAGATACACGCTGGGTCTTAAATCTACCTCAACTTAAATAAGCAAAGCATTTTAAGTAAAACATTTGAAACACTGCCTTGTCAGAGATTATCTCACCTGAACACATAATAGGAAACAGGGCTTTATCAATAACCAAATCTTGACACGAACTCTTGCCTTCGCGCAGTCAGAGACACAGACATTTTCCCCCATCATTTTTGCAACGTTAGACACTGAAGTACAGATAGAGGGGGGCCTGTAGCCCAGCCAAGATCGAAAATGAGCCTCATTTTGAGATTCAAAGCCAGATTTAAAAAGCATACGTATGGCCTGGTTTTGGGATAGATATTTTAACACGTCATTAAGAGGCAAGTAAACAAATCAATTTATTCTTCTGAAGACAAACAGAAGCATCAGATTAATTAATTGCACATCAGATGGAAAAAAAAAAAAACAGCTCCACGAAGACCTCGTGCAATTACTTGCATTGCAAACAGCGCTCCGGGTTAGCTTTGAGGAGCAAGCAAAGAGCAAAGCACTAGCTCTGCCATTCCTGCTTCCAAAACCGTATGTCATTTCGGGGAAAAAGAACAAGAGCTGCGCTGCCTCGCACGTTAAACACCGTGCCTTCTCACCCCGCAGGCCCGTCCCCGCCGCCTTTCCTGGCCGGCAGCATCGCAAGCCGCAACTCCGCTCAACTTCTTTCTACCCGACACCTTCCTGCCGCTTCCACCGCGTTTCGCCCCGCCGGGCGCCGGGGGCAGCGCCGAGGGCGCTCTCAGCCCCGGCTCAGGGCCGCGCACGCCCGGCGGGCTGCAGCCTTAAGAAACTTGATAAGGGAATAAAAGGGAGGGACTTCGGCGGCACCGCTCCCGGCTTTTAATCTCTCCTGACGTTCCCAGCGGGCAAACCAGGAACCCAAGCGCCCCGCCCGCCCGCCGTGCCCCGACGGCTCTTACCTGCCCGGCGGCGGCGCGACCTGCGTGGCACTTTCCCCCGGTGCGTGCGTGTGCCGCTCGGCGAGCTGCTATTTATAGTCCGCAGCTCCAGCGCGGCGGCAGCGAGAGGAAACGAAGGGGCTGCGCGCCTCGACACCGGAGCCGGGCTCGCCCGCCCCGCCGCGAAGGCGAGTCGCGACTCCCGCTCGCTGCGAGCACCGGCGTTCCTGCCCCCGGCGCCGCCCTCGGCCGAGTCTCCTCCCAATGTCACCGCAGCCCGTGCGGCTCGGAGCCCTGCGGCAGGCGGGCGGCACGGCCGCGCGGAGGTGACCCGCTGCTGCCGCCGCCGCTGGAGGAGGCGAGACCGACAGTGGGGCGTGGGAGGGAGAAGCCGCCGCTTGCCATTCACCTCCCGCCGCCCAGAGGGAGCCCGGCCTCCGCGGCCGCCTCTGCCGCGCGCCAGCGGCGGGAGCCCGCCCGGCCCCGGGGGGCGGCCCGGCAGGCGGCGGTCCCTCGGCGGGCGGCTGGGCTGAGCCGGGCGGAGCGACTCCGCCTCCATCAGCCGGGCGACCCGGGCGCGACGGGGAAGCGTTTGTCACTTCCCGCGCCCGGAGCGGGAAGCGGGGCGAGTCGCTGCGCTCGTGCTCAGAGCCTTCAGAAGTTTGGGGCGGAGGGAAGGAAGAAGCCCCTCGCTGAAACGAGGCGCCTCGAGGGCTTCGCCTCGCGCTCCGCACTGCTCTCGAGGCGGGAGAATCGCTGCTCAGCTGTGCATAAGCGGGCTTCGCAGTCCGCGTGCTCTTCAGAGCAGCCTCGGGGCATCCCCGGAGCGCGGCAGAGCCCTCTGGGCCGGGCTAATAAATACCTGGCTTCTCCTCTAAATGAATTCTAGTGCTTCTGTCTTGAGCTGGTGCTACCCAGAGTACTTCCGCACCACAGCTGGACCCGATTTGGGGGTTGGAGATTCGTGATCCTTAAGGTCTCTTTCAACCCAGGCCATTCTGTGATTCAATCTGGGAGTGAAGCTGTATAAGCACTTCCCATGCCACTATAGACAAAAACAAATGAAGCCAATGTACACGAGATGATTTCAGCCCGGTCAGTAACACCTTATGCAGTGTTCAGTTTGAGTTCTCTCCATCAAAATATTCATTATTGCCTACTGTAGTCACCTGCAGTTACCTGGACAATACAATAAATTAGTTCCAAAAGATTTAAGTCAAGACGAGTTACACAAAGTTGGAAGCAGAACGGGGGAGCTTACCAAATAATTATGTTTTAAGTTAAATAGAAATAGAAAGGAAAAGCCTGAGAAGACACACGAGAGTTGGTCAGGTCTAAATATTTCAGCATTAAAAAGCAATGGATAAAGATCTAGCTTGATGGGACCACACGTTTTGGTAAAGCTGTTCAACCATAAGCATTTGCAGAATCACTCTGACACTGAACAAGCCATTGTAATGAAGTGAAACTCCACTTAAAATTTGGACGAGTCTGATTACCTCATGAACTTCATTTTGCTTCTGACAACAGTAATTTCTTCATCATCTGCTTTTTCGTTCCATTTTTAATGTTCCATTGTATAATAAGCAGTACAAAAGATCCTGCTAGTGTATGAGCTGATATCAGAGTGCTAAAGACAAGGGACGTGGTAGGCAGGAAACAAGGAGAACTTGCTAGATGGAGTTCTACAGTCCATCTCTTTCTCTGTGCTCACTGAAGAACTGAATACAGTTCAGGTTTGCTCTGCAGTTTCTCTCCAAATGAAATGCTCTTAGATGTGCTACAGAAGCACCTGCTTAGTTATTTCAGTAATGAAACCTTAATAGCTTGCAGCTTACAAGGAGCTGTTATCAAAACAATATCTTGACCGTACACTTTTCTCGAGCGAAGCTTTGTTGTACAGCAGGTCATGCTGCAGAGCACAGGAAGGAAGCAGTCAGATTTTTAGATTACACTTCTATGATAAGACAAAATATCACTAAAAGACGCCTGTTCAGAAGACTCGCCTGTCTTCTTTACCCCACTGAAAAGCAGAAGAGTTTTATCCCTCCTCTGAAATGTTTTGAAGTTGTTGTATAGTTTATAACTCATCACGCAGTCAAAGTTTCCAGAGCTTGAAATTACACTTATGCATAAAAATAACATCTAATGTTCAGAAGTATTGAGCCCAAACAACTCCAAATATATTTCAGTACTCACTACCTCTGAAAATACAATTTTAAGGGCTTAGGTATAGGTTTTAAACACCTAACTACATCCATCCAGGCTTGAAAATTTTAACCTACATATACCTGTGCTTCATAATAAATGCATCAGAAAGCATCAGACAAGCCATAAAAGCATTCTCAAAAAAAGCAGTGCAAATTTGCACCATCAGAGCATGAGACACTACCCTAATGAAGCCACTTGGCTGTGAAATTCAACACATTCTGGCGTCTGGAAAGCAGCACCTGAAGCCCAGCCTTTAATAGACAACTGGAGTAGCAGAATAATCAAAAGCAAACACCTACCGAGGCAGTCTTCCTATTACTTGTTTACTGGTATTACCCCAAAAATATTTTCCAAATCAAATAATGCTTCTTTGAAAGTCTCTCCTTTTCTGCAAGCCTAGCAACTATCACCCCTACTCCTACACGTGACCTCTTGTATTACATCTTATAAACATTAAGTATAGCTAAGCTTCCTGGTTTGATTTTCTGTTTGAGCGTAGAATCAAATTGAGGGTCTCTCGCTCAGTAGAGAAGATGAGGATAAGGAGGTGAAGGAGGAAACAAGAAATTCAACTGTGACAGACTGAGGGCTTCTCAGGGGAACAACATATGGAGCTACAGTGGAATATCCCTGCTCTGCTCCAATCCAGCTAGCAAGGCTTACTATTTCCAGGCCAAGGCCCAGGATCAAAGAGGACACTAAATCACTAACTCCAGGATGAAAAAAAGAAGTAGGATTTAAAGGTCTGTCAGCAGCTCGAGCAGTCTCTCTCTGGTGGAGAAGCTGCAGCATACAGTCTGAGTCTCCCAACACACAGGGTTCATGGAAATTTACCAAAGTTTTAACGAAAGGCAAAAAAACTCAGCAAGGGAAAACAGAAAACTTCAATGTTATAGGCCTTTGCTCAGAGCACATTTAGGTGAGCAAAATCGTTTGCTTCCAAGAACCTTTTTGTGTTCTATTTGATCATCGTTATTCCTGTTTACCAAGGGAAAGGGGTTAACATGCACCATGTAGTTGGGTCTGTCATACTAATCTTTTTAAGATGCAGAGTAGTTTGATACAGGCACAGCAGCAAAGGGAGGCTGAAAATTACCTCAAGTAATCTGCATTCCTAAGTGAAACACCTTTTAAGGCGTGGCTAGGGTAAAGATCTAAGCACACTGGAAAGCCAGAATGAGTGGCTGTGTAGGATAATTGCATTGCTTCTCTGTAACAACCATAACACAGCAAACAAAAAACTTCTTTGACCACGAAGTAGTAATTCAAGAAACAAATCTTAACAAAAGCATAAACTGTTATTACGTTACTAGTAGCTGATAACAGACAGCCCTTAAAGCCACCATCCTCCTCATAAAGCACAGCCAACAACCCTGCCAGAAACACCCAAGGATGCTCCTGGCACTGAACCAGAACCTAAAGCGCCAAATGAAAACTACCAAAAACACATCCAAAGCAAGACTGAACTTGGCTGGTACAGCTTCCTGCCCAAGTGTCACTGTAGATTACTGCATGGAATTGAAGTCTGTGAACTCTGTCAGGCTCTTAACAAACAGAGAATCAGTGACCGTGAACTACAGTTTGGCTGTCAGTGCCTCACACCTTGTTACTTACACTGATGATAAATGTTTGCAAAAAGTTACCCTGCTGATTTAATGGTGATTTATACCCAGTATACACATTGCAACACGGCTATTAAACTGCAAAAGAAGCAAGAGGACTGAACCAGGTACTATGAGGGAACCAAAAAAAATATGAAGTGCTGAGTGAACCAATATTTTGACTTCACAGCTTGTTCTGTGAGTACGATCCATTGTGCCGGGATTACAGGGCAGAGGGGCCTACACAGGCCAACACGTAATACCCAAAACAGAAGCAGCTGCATAGCTAATAAACCAGAGGCGAGCAGGCACATCTTGCTAGAAAAGACTGAAGTGTAGAACACTTCCTCAGTTATCCAGAACAACTGCAAACTTCATCAAAAGGCAGCGATCAAAAACAACCCAGAAGCATAGGCAAAAAGACCACGGAGTTAGCATTAGACTGCATACTGATTAACAGATGAGTAGTAATGCAGATAGTAAAAAAAAAAAAACTCCCCACCAAAACTAAGTTCTGTGCTGCATGAACGGCACCTCCTGCTGAAAGATAGATAGATTTGCTTCCTTTACACCACTGCAGTATTCATTGTTTGTGGTACCAGCAGGGAATGATTGTAACAAAGTTACATAACTCAGATGTTGTTCCATGCACAGGGTTTAAGATACATATCATCAGCATCCACTTGGACAGTAATTTCACTTGTTCCCCCTGAAGTTGGGAAAAGGTCAGTCTTAAATATTCCAGAAAGAGAACTCTTGTCTTTTTTTTTTTTTTTTGCTATGGCCTTTTTTCTGAAGCTCTTAATTTATTGTCATACAATTCGTTTTATTGTTTTCTGTTGTTCTTTTGGGTTTTTCTTGTATGTTTTATAAAAAAAAAAAGATGAAAACAAACAGTAACAACCAGAGTTCCACAGGACAGCAAACACGACTCTATCACTAATATAACCTTGGAAACAACGTATTTGTATGAGACAATAAGCTTCCTCAACTGCTCAAAACATGATAATGGAGTGGTTTTATTTTAAAGTTACATCACATGAGCTATCTCAAAGCTTGCAGAGCCACTGTATCAAGTCATCTTCCTCATTTGACAACAATGCCCTGGCCTAAACACAATCATATTCTCTGGGACAGACATATTCACATTCAGTATTAAAGACTGTGGAGGCTGCAGCCTTAAAAAAAAAAAAAAATCAGATGTCATTTTTTGCTAATGTTGCACCCACATAAGCAACTACACAGCATAAAAGGCAGCTACTGACTTACTGTTTTATTTCTATTAGTACAAACTCAGCAGGCTTTCTACTGGCCTTTACACAAAGCAGAAGCCACAGTTTTTAATAGGATCGCTGCTGTTTGCCATCTTTCAGGCCAAAAGCCTTATTACTAGATGTTGGATGCTTAACCTCTGCCAAATAAATAAATAAATTACACTGCTCTGTTTCATCTCAAAAGACAAAAATACTTGAATATCTTTTGGCAACACTTTTTTGGGACAGAAGGTGGAAGGTCAAGCCAGCAGTTAGCTTGTTGTCTGAAACAATAAAGTCATTGGACAAGCTGAAACACAGGCAATACAGCATTCCCTATTTCCTAACAGGGTTTTGCTATTGCAGAAATCCCAAATTCCCTTTAAGTGCAGAATTTCAAGGATCAAGCCTGATTTAAAGCATGTTATTGACAGGCAGGAAAAATAAAGAAATAAAAAATTTCTCAAACAGTCAGAAATGCAGCTCTATGGCACATATTCCCCCCACAAACACCCCCTGAAATTAAAATACAGACTATCTGTTTCCCTCTCTTAAGAGAAAGCTGCAACAATTCTCTATTTACAAACAGAATATCCATCTTACTTAAAACCCTTCCAAAAACTCCAACAAATCTAATTTTCTTCTGAATGTAATCCTCTATTTTTTCTTACCTCACCATTCAAAGCAAGAACTGTGTCTTCTCAAACAGCAATGCCTAAAAAGTCCCCCTGCCAATGGGCAGCTGTTGCCAGTTTTCTCATTTTCCAAAGGAAAGAATTGGCAGAAAACAGCTGAGTTCACATTTACATTGCCCTCCCCTGGTGTAATTAATTTACATCCCTATACGTTGAAGATAACTTTCTCTCAAACAACGATAGCATTTTATTTACTTTGCAGGGTGAAAATTAAAAGGCTTGATGCAATGGAAAATGAAGTCTTTAGAGCACTGTGGTGGTGTAGTTCACACAGCAGTTCACCTCCTCCTTTGAAATAGCTTTTGGCTCCGTTTGCAGCATCTAAAAAACTGAAAATGCATAAATGCCTGCCAGCACGAAGCAGCAAGCTATGATACCTTATCACTGGTAACTTGATAAAATGATTATGTGAAATCTTTCTCATTTAATATGCATTTTCTTTGGCAGCTGCATAGACAGAATCCTCTAATGTATGCCCTGCAAATTCACAGCAAGAGGAGCCCAACAAGGTACCACACTTGTCTAAAGAAAACTAAACACTTGAAAACTAAAGGAAATCATTTCAACTGCAATTTTAACATGTTCCCTCTCCCATAGAAAAATAGGTATTTATAGCTTGAAAAGATCATTCATAAATTAAGTGTGAACACCAACAAAATAATCATTTTTAGAAATTGCATTTTCTTCCATTTGCTGGCCATTCCCGTTGGCAGTGGGAGTGGCTTCAGACCTGCATAACAGGAGGAGCTGATAACTGAAGGCATGATTTGTGCAAGCCCGTCACGGTGTTCAGCAGCATTATTTTACTTTAACTTAGACCTCCAGTGGTCTAATATATGCAGCACAGAACAGCGTGTGAGCATAAAAAATAAAATTGGTATGGGAAATTTCACAGCTTTTCAGTGGGTATCTGACATGCACACTAACAAAACATTAGAAAGCTGGAACCTGCTGCCCTGTGCCATGATGTTTCAACCCTCTCTTCTTCCTGCAGGGTAACCACCAGGGACCTAACTGAGATAAACTAACTAAAGGCTTGCAGAACACATCTGTCTTTCACCATACTCCATCCATGCATCAGGAGAAATGTTCTTGCTAGTAACAGTAGATTAACCACATCAAACACTTTCTGGCAAAATCTAGGTCTGAAAAAAAAAAAAAAAAATCACTGCTCAAGAAATCAAACAAGCAGCTCTGAATAGCGTATGTATGTGCTACTTAGGAAGGTGTAGCAGCACAAAGGAAGCATCTGAAAGTGGGGCTGGTGTATGGCTCTGCACTAGAAGCAAGGAGCTCTTGTCTATCATGGAGGTAAGATGCCAGCAGTCAGCTAATTGGTAGCAATCGTCCCCAAGAAGGGAAAACTTCCAGATTTCAGAGGGAGTTTGATGAGTTCTTCCTGTTGCTCTTTTCCTCTAATTTAGAGAGGAAAAATACAGTTCTAACATCCATTGTTTGAAATCTTGCTGACCCCTGCTCTAATCAGCTAACACTATATAGTCTTAGTCACCTCTATTTCAGAGAAGTTTAACTTAGAGGATAACTTTGTCGCACCACATTGTGTTGGCTTATTCAGGTACCTGTAACCTACCCAAGCCTACATTGGACAATGAT